>NW_026521407.1:7500000-10000000 GCF_021234435.1 Artibeus jamaicensis
AGATCTTGGGTATTTCCACTGTTCTAGGGATCATCCCAGTCTGACTGAGCCACTTCTGAATAACACAGCTTTTATTTCAATACCCAGCCTGCACCTTTTCCAGACTTGGCTGAGCACCCTTGGTCCTTGGGAATATCCTTGTCTCTCAACAACACTGGGAAGCAGAGTGACACCCAATTCACACATCCCGAGCTTTTAGCAATAAAGAGCATTTTAATGGAATTCCAAGGCAGTTAGTTTGGGTCTTGGAAATTCATCACTGCCTGTGGGTGGCCTCTTGAGATGGGTATGTGCGTGTGGTGTGGTGTGGTATGTATGTGTGTATGTGCGTGTGTGTATTTCCTTTCTTCTTTTGGATGGGCCTAGCTAAGACATGTTTGATGTACTGAGTCATACAAACAAATACAGCTCTAGCCCCAGCCATGTTCCTGGATCATCAGCTCTGCATAATATCCCTTTCTTAATTATGAAGGGCCAAGACCTACTTAGCAACAGGATATTCTCTTAGTACTAGAGTCAACTCCTTCATGATGTTTGATGAATCCCAGAGAAGAAGACCTGTCTGTCTTTCTGGTTTGTGACCTCATCTCTGCGTCCTTCCAGAATGGCACAGTTAACTAAAAAAAGCCTTTTAATGGAGGAATTCAAAAATATCCCAGACAGCATAATTTAGCCATCAAAATATTCCACCTTCAGGGAAGAGTTATTACAGGCCTCCCCTTGGTTCTGTCTTTTGTGGAAAAATCTGTGTGGCTATCTCTCCTTCTGTCATCAAAGGAGAGCAGTTTTGTGTCTGCAGAGACAATGGTTTCACTTTGGGAGTCCAGAGTGTTCCCTGGTCAACTCTGATTAGTGCCTCCTGAGGAGAAAGAATGAAATGCTTCACTTCATTGATACAGAGACCTCTCTTGAAGCTCATATGGTCTCCTGGGACAGAAACTTACCCAGATGGTGGGATCAGGATTGGTTTCCCTAAGAATGTGAAGCCTGAGTTAAGAACAAAATTTCACAAAGATGGTTAGACCTGTATGACCGGTAACTAGCCCAGACCACACTTGATTCTGCAGTGAGATCGGAATTCCTCCCCTGCCCTTAGAAAGGCAGCACACCAGGTACACTGGCAGCCTCCCGAGAGGCCTATCTCTTCCTTTCGTCTCCTCTGAACCCCGTTCTCCTGCCGTCTTCGAGGAGACACTTGAAAACTGAGCATAACTTCCTTTTTTTGTTGTTGATTGATTGAGATATAAGCTTGAACTTTCCCACCGTGCTCTTTTTAACCTTCATTTCTTGGTTCAAATTATTTCCATATCCTCAGGCTCTTTAAAGGCTGTTGCCTTTAACAGAAGCCTGTTTCTCCCTCAAGGACACAATTTCCCGTTGTAATTCATCCAGGGTAGTGAGGATGATAATGACAATGGGGCAAGGTGGTACATTTTCTCAAGCCACAGTTGGATGTGAACAGGGTTCATTTTCCCCTATAACTTTGCCTGACTTTCATGAGCATGGCCACCCAGCTGCTGCTCCTTGGGAGGATACTGGCCTAGACCCATCACTGTGATTCTGTGAGCATCCTCCTCTGCTGATGACCCTGTGATTCATTCATTTTGGGCCCAACAGCATTATTGACTCTGTTCCTCTTACCCCCCCTCACTGCCCTTTGGCTCTTGTAGTCATTACAGATGCCTCTCATTCTTGGCCAAGTCCTTCATCCAGATGCCTATCCATGTGAAACTGACATTTGTAAGATACCATGGCCTCCAACTCTCTCCCTCTTCCTCTGCTCAGTCATTTCCACGATGTGCTATGTGGTTTGCAAGGAGCGCCAGTTTCCTCCTAAAATCTGGCGTGCCTGATTTTAGTCCCAGGTATGGTGGTCCTCAGGATATGATTTGCTTCTTTCCAGCAATTGTCCTACCCCTGTAGGCTACAGTCTTCTAACTCCAAATGGTGTTAAACTGTTAAACTTCTTCCTTTGACTTCAAATCATCCTGAACTAATTTATAATCCCCTCTTTCAACCTGCTTGGCATTATCTGGGTACATGTCTTGTACTTGTCTTGATTCATACTTCAGGTTTATTTGGTTTTCAGGACAGATTTTTTATTAGTTCATTATGTCACAAATACTTAGCAATCTTTTATAAGAAGGGAGAAGAAAGGAATAGGAACATTTACCTGTGGGCAATTATTGGGTTCTCTATGTTGCTTTCCTCATTTAATCTTCATAACACCTCTGGAAAATGTGCATTATGTTCACTGTTTTAGAAATGAAAGTGAGACTCAAGAATATTAGGGTAAGCAGCTTGTCCGAGGTCACAGAGCCAGTAAGAGGGAGAGATAGCTTCCCTTTAGCTTCCTGGTCTGAAGCTAAAGTGCACAGCCCTCCCATTACCCCACCATACCATCTGTGCCATGTTTGGCTTTTTCACCAACTCTTCTTAGTGCTCCACGAGGGCTAGGACCCACATGATCATGGTGGAGAACACCTTCATTTCTATACCTGAGCTCTTCGTGCTGGTTCTAAATTACAGCTAATTGAAGACTGCTTCTTCTTTCCTGTTTGGTCTTCTGTTCTCAAGCAGGAAGTCTGTCCAGTGTTTCTCTCTATGGAACATATCTATGTTTTCATCTCATTTGTGGTGCCCAATTTTAGTGCATCTTGAAATCAGTGAATTCACCCACCTTTTCTGCCTACATTTCCAGATTTGTCTCTTCACGAACTATGGAAGAGCCTTTACTGAAATGTGATAGTTTTCTAACTGTTACTCTCTTTAGCCCTAACTCTATTTCTCCATGGCAACACACATTTTATCTCTTTTGTTTTTAGTCTGTAGCTCTTGCAGTTACAATCTGTGTCTTTAAATAATACGCTGATAACACTGTCTTTTGAGTTATTAAATGTAGATGTCATCTGTTAGACTCTTGCTATAATAAATGAGGACTCAGCTTACTTATATTAGGCCCAATGCCATTCAAAACTCTAAAATAGTTAACTACTATTTGTAGTCCTTCCAATAGTTAACTTTTAAGTTTCAGTAATATAGGGGCCAGCAAAATAAGGCCTGCTTGAATGTGGTTGTTAGGGTAATAATACGGGTATAACAATTTATAGTTTTAATTTGAACATTTTACCTAAAATGTCATATGGTGTGCTTGAATGTGATATTGTTATATTACAGAATTATATGCTTACGATTTTGTAATAAATAGGGGTGTTATTTGTACTGGATGCTATATATTTACTGTTTTGTCATATCAGATATAGCTGTTATCATTAGACCCCTTACTCTATAAGATTAGGATGTTATCACTCATTTTTTCCCCAGTCTCCTCTGCATTCAATTATAGTCTACATCTATATCCCAGGTCTTTCTTCTCTAAACTTACATTTAAAATGGCCAACTGACTCTATTTTCATTCTGTTCTGTAACTATAATGATCCTTCTAGGCCTTGTCTATATATTGATTCTAATATTTAAATGTCATCATTGTTCTCATTGTTTTAACCATCTAAATACCATTTCCTGAAGAGCCAAGTAATGTGCTGTGATTGGCTTTCCTTTTATAACCATTTGCCCTACATCTTTTTCTAATCCCCCCCCTTCTATTATGTACCTTTATTGTAATCCTAACGTACTTTGACCTCTAGCTCCAGTATTCCATCAAATCTCCCAAGTCCCCCTTTGTTCTAGTTTCATCCCTCCCAGATTTATCCTGCTCAGACCCAGTGGTTTCTCTCCAGGTTTGATGAGCGATAGTCACCTTGGGATTTTTCTTTGTTACTCTGCTGGGTTAGATTCTCTATTCTATGAATCTTATCGCTTCTCTCTTCATTTAAACCTTTGAGGAACTTCCTATGGGGGAAAATTCATTAGTAGTAATATTCTGAGCTTTGCTTTTATTTAATCCCCATGCTGATTGGTAGGGAATGAGGGAGACCAGGTAGGCAACTATTGCATAGTTTATGAGAAGGATGAAATTGTTTTTGCAATGATAGGGAGACAAATGGACAGTTTTGTAATAATTTTAAGATTAGGACCTGCATGGCATACAAATTGGATGTGAAAGCATAAAGAAGAGAGTGGGATTAAGGATAACTGCAAGTTTTTGGATGACCACCTAAGTAGTGGTATTAAATGTTTGAGAAAAAAGAAAGGAGGGAGGGAAGGAAGGAAGGAAGGAAGGAAGGAAGGAAGGAAGGAAGGAAGGAAGGAAGGAAGGAAGGAAGGAAGGAAGATTAAAAGAAAGGAAGAAAGAGAGGGTGGAAGGAAGGAAGGGAGGGAAGTAGTTGTGGAGGGAGATACAAGTTTATTTTGGACAAACTAAATTCGATATGCCAATTAGGCATCCAAGTGGAAATGTTGAGTAGAAAGTTAGATGATGCACATGTTTGGAACACAGAGGAAGAGATCTGGGATCAAGAAAAAAATTGGGGTGTTCCTCAGTAGGTGCATGGTACTTATATTTCTCACCAGGAATGCTTTAGATAATCTCTGGGGGTAGTCTTCCCAAACATTTCTGCTAAGTCAACACATTAATCAATACAGCAAGAGTAACACAATTTCCATGGAATTTAATCTAGTACTTATGCCACACAGAAGATCATGAGAGTATATCTTTGGATTTGTATTGATTCTCTGTTCTTAACCTAAATTATCTGAAATATAAAGACTCTCCTTAAAATTCTTAATTCATCAAGGTAGTGGTTAAGCAGAAGGTCTCCCAACTTTACTGCCTATAGGTTATGCACCCATGCTTCTATCTTCTCATCATTAAAATGGGAAATTTTGGGAATATTAGCCATGTTTTTTCCCCCAGAAAGTTCTTTATCACCCAGTCACAAGAAATTTCTCATTGCTAACTCATAAAGTTGTTATGGGATAGGACAATTTATCTAAAGTCCTTAACATAGTACCTGGCACATAATACATACTCAATAAGTGTTAGTCATTATCATTTTCAAGGGGTTGTTAAAATAAACAATTAATCTTAGAAAGGCAAAGTTTAATATTTTGTCAGCATTTGTCAACAACTTTATAATGTGGATAGCAATTGAATCAACAAACCACAACACCAATGCTACTTGTTAATTACTCACCATGGGTCTATGAACAAATACTTGGGCATTTATACTAATGACTCAACAGTAAAAAATGATTTGTATGCACGCAGGCAAAGAGGCTTTCCAGAAAAGTGAATGGCTGAGCGCAAGGCTACTGTTTGGAATGCCTGAGCTCTGATCCTGCTTCCTGAACCTATTGCTTAGAAATTGATTCTATGTGCTTCCAATTAATCTGTATCTAGCAGGTAAAAATATTTTGATTCCTAAGGTGTTCTTTAAGGTATGTGTACCTATGTACAAGCATGCATGTGCATACCAACACATATCTTTAGTCTTAGAACAAGAAGTTTCATTTTGCCAGAAGTCAACACAAAATCACAAGAAATAAAACACAGCTTTGCAGTGGTTTGAATATGCCCTAAACTGGTCAAATATTTTTTTCCAACTTCTAATAACAGTTGGTATTATTTCTTTCTCCGACAGTGTTATTTCTGGGTGAATGATATAAAGATATCTCAGATGCCAAAGTAGGTACAGAGTTTTATGGCATATCCATGGGAATCAGGAAGGAGTATCAGTGAGATTTTGAATAAAACAGGCTTGAGTTCAAATTATGCCTCATTATTGCTAACTTGTTAAATCGATTTGATCTCACCTACTACTTTTCTTCCTTTAACAAAAGTCGGAAGATTTAAGTTTATTTTTGAGGGTATTGATTGAATTTTTCTCATTTGCCAAAATGATTTCTGAGAGATACGATCCGACAGTTTTCTTTACCAATAGTCTTAGCAGAGCTTGAGAATGTAGCACGAACATCCCCATGAAAGAAAGGCAGAAGAGGAGAAGAGAGACAAGAGGCTGACCTTTCAGTTCTGCGTGGATTTGGGCTGTCTACACAGGCTTCATTAAATCTTCTCTCCCCATGAAGTTTTCTCATTTTTCAGTGACTCAGTCACTTTAGTACTTTTACCTAAGTTGGGGAAAACAACTGATGCCCGATATAGCTTCAGGATTTGCTAATACCTCTTGGGTAATTTTAAGCTTTGGGTCTCCAACTCATTTTCTCCACTAACACTGTTGCCTGCCTGGGACCACTCATGTACTCTGCCTCTCTGTAATATTTGTTAGTATTCTTTGTGCTGTGGTAAACTGCAGTAGCCTGTAGGTAGGTTTTACAGGTATCCATGTGGGTTGTCCCCATTGTGGTACAGAGGCAAGAACATAAGAAAGAGGCTAGACAATACACTGGGTTGCCTTGAGCCAGTAGGGAAAATAATGAGAAATTTCTCATGACTGTGTGATGAAGAACTTTCAGGAGAAAAAGAACATGGCTCATATTCATATGTGATTGTTAAAAATAATGCAAGATGGGCTAGTTCTCCAAACCTTCAGCAAAGCCTAATAGGCCCCATAGAACCTTGTGTGTTAAAGGACCTGGAAGTAAGAGTGGTGACCTGTTTCACAAGTACTGCCACTGCCTCTGCCTGTTTTTCCTCAGGGTGTACCAATAATTGTCATGAGTGTCATAGACAGAGAAAGTAGTTTCTGGAGTTCCAGGTGGTGACCCAAGAATAGGGCAGCTGAGACCTAAGCTGGGAGCAGCACAGAGAAGCAGGCACCATGCAAAATATCGGACACTCCTTCTCTCGAAGGGATCTCAACAGCACACCGGCTGAATCTGGATTATACTAATGGTACCTAGTAACCATTCACTACATAACATTTATCTTCTCACTTATACCATTACAATGGGGATTACAAGAATGCCTACCTCATATGGTTGTTTTAAAAATTAATTGAGATCAGGAATGTGAAAGTCTTTTATAGAACCTAAAATTATAAATCACTTGCATTATGCAGTCTTGTGGCTGTCATTTTATTCTGTTGTATTAGGCTATAGGTTCCTCTGAGGCAGAGAAGATCTTCTCTCTTCCTTTGCTGCATCTATCTCCAAGCACTCTTCTGGGGAGCCTCCAACACATGCTAAGGGAGTTCTCCACACCTTGTTTGGGTTTTTTCCTTCCTTGTCCCTTAAAATATGGCTTTGGCTTGCTTCAATTGCAATCCTGTGGCATCCTGATTTCCTATTTTATTTTAGAGCACTTAGATGATTCCTATTGTGGTTGAATTAAGTAGTCTGATTCAAATTCTTAGAATGCATGTAGTGTTAGTGTGTGGGCCTTGGGAAAGGCCCATGCAAATCTGAGCGATATCTTGGAGCTGAGATAATGGGTGACTTATCCACCTGGGGATTGTTCCATTGCTAATGGAAGGTATCACATATCACAAGATATTAAGAGCCCTGGCGAAGATCAGATCACTGGATGAAACCCCTGATTGAAAGGAGATGAATTTATAGGCTGGCTTCTCTCAGTGCTATGGCTAATATCCCACAGCCTATTTTAAGAGGCGGGTTGTCAAAGACAGAATGGAGCTATGTGAGGAAAGGATTATGCAAGATGTTGCTTTGTATGTTACTACAGCGACATAAACCCTGTGAGAACTGACTCATGTAAAATCATCCCCAGACCCCACACTGTGCTATGTGATGAAGGTTGGCATCATGAGGCCAGCAAAGAGTTCTGTGATTCTGTAGGTTTCATGTTACCTTGAGACTCCAGTGGTCACACCCACTGAGTGGGAGACCCTACCCTGGTCAGCGTTAATCATCCCACTTCCTGTGATGACATGCATGTTACAGGAGGTGAAAAGGAAACTGTGGGCTGACATTGTTCCTCTAAAGGCAGTGACACACATCGCTGTCAGGCTGGAAATAGTGCAACAACCCTGCATACTTAGAGCTCCTCTATCTGAAGGGAAAGATGAGCCGGACAGTCAGATAACAGGCTGCAGAAACCATGTCTGAGTGGGAAGATGCTATTTGCACACAGAGTAGATATACTATGATAGAGAAGGCAGAGTGGGAGTGGGGAGATGTTCTCATCATTTGTAGGATATTTAGTAGCATCCCTGGTCTCTACTTACAAGATGCCAGTAGCATCCTCTCCCCAGTTGTGACAACTCAAAGTGTTTCTGGATACTGCCAATGTCTTCTGAGGTGGACAAAATCACCCCTAGTTGAGATCCTCTGCCTAAGGGTGTGGTCTTTGTTTACATGATCAAAGCCAGGACACCAATACCATGTCCACATTGTAGTTCATGGGATGGAGAAGAAGGAAAAAGGAAAGACAAGCCATTTCCTTTTAAGAGGGTAATGAAAAGCTGCAAATATAAGTTAAGTTCATATTCCTTGTGGAAGAACTTGGTCATATGGCAACAGTAAGCTGCAGAGGGAATATGAATAATAAGGACAGCAATTGGTAGTCTTATTACCCTTATGGAATTAAATATGATAATGAAACTAAAGTTCCTAGCATAGTGAGTTACATAATAAATGCTCAATGAATATTTGTTCTGCTCTCTCTCTTGCCTCACTATCCACAAGCACCTGGCCAGTGTCTCTTTCACACTGAGATTTGGTCTTAAGTCATGTTGATAAATAAATATTAATTATAACAACTTTCTTTTATCAGCTCTGCCTCTGGCCAATATTGGGACTATAGACAACTCCCAGTCTCTTTCAGTCCCCCTTTTTTTTCAGATGTTACTATCTTCTTCCTTTTGCTTCTCATGACTTTGCTACCAACACCATCTCCCATGAGCGCCATGCATGCCTCCTAAGTGATGCTTTCTGGGTGTCCAGTCTTAAGGTGAACAGCATCTTGGTGTTGATCCTCATCTCTAAAATCAGCATAGTCACATGAACTTGGCAGAGTTGCCATGAAACAGTCACAAACAAGACTGTTTTAAACCCCTATTATTGGGTCTCTCAAATATTATTTAAAAAAATTTTTGCAACACTTTGTAGGTTCCAAAATAGTATCTCAATTTTAAGTGAAAGTTTCTGTGGCTAGAGAAGGTGCATTTATTTCCCTGAGGTTACATGTGCACAGCATATAAGAGGAGAAAGAAGGGGTTTGAATGCAGGCCTCTCCAACAACAAAATCGGGGCTGTTTACAATGACAAAGCTTTGCTTCCACTTCTTTCTTGAGCATTGTATTACTCAAGAGGCTTTAAAATACACCTGCCATTTAGAGAAGTCCCATGTGTGAACTGACAGAATATAGGACAACAGCTTCCCCAAGAGGGAGATGACAGCACAGAATGGACTGTCTTCTCTGCGTTGGACAGAGGATGATGTGGAGAGTGACATCTGAGGGTTCTGAGGCCACCGATCACCTTTCTTGTGCCTGGCTCCCACTGCAAGAACATGGCCAAGGGATCTCTGCATGCTGAGCTGATAACTGGGATCCTGGCACTATCTCACAGAGGGGCTGGCCCACGCCTGACTTTCACTTTTCCTGTCTGCAACTAACTAGTGGTACAAGTCACTGAGCTAAGTGGAAAGCATTGCACTTCACGAGAAGGAAGTAAGTACATTGGACAAGAGCTCCACACTTGCTGCCATCAGCTTGACTTCATTTTTGGAAATGGCCCTGCTAACCTATGATTTCAAAAGATTGCAAAATTTTTGGAGCCTAGCCATCAGGTTTACTGTAGTGTCTTTTCTTTTGGGTGTCTCAAAGTAGGATGTTCCTTTCTGTGTGTGTGAGTGTGTGTGTGTGAATGTATGTACAAGCATGTATGCAGGTAGTATTGGGGAACTCTCTGCTCTATGCCAAGGTGTCTTGTAATAAGTGTTCTTGCAATAGAACATCTGCAGTGGAATGAAATGAGCATAGTACTTGGGGCCAAAAAACCTGAATTCGAGTCCTAGGCTTACCCGCAATGTGACCTGGGAGACCTTTCTGGGTCCTAGCTTTCTCAATTGACAAATACAGCTAATAAGCTCTCCTTTGTAAGGCTACCAAAGGATTTAATGATACTACAGATGGACATCAGTGTGCTATAGTGGAAAGAGACCTGAGTTCCAATCCAGAAAAAGCCGTGTGAATCGGGACAACTTACCAAACTCTGTTACTCATATTCCTCATCTCTAAAATGAGAGTCGTAATGATGCTTCCTCCCAGGTGGACATGGGGCAAATGAGACATCTGCAAATCCTCTAATATAGTCCCTGCACACAGCAGTAATGCAGCATGGGCTAGCTGCTTCTTTTCTAGCTTTTCTTTATCCATCATGGGAAAACTTGGCATAAACTTCCAAGTGGTGTACAAATAAAAGATACTGCTATCACCGGGGCAGTCACCAAAGTAAGCGATAGGACTCATTTTAGGGTGCTTAGTGAAAAAGACAGGGTGATGCTTTGAAACACAGCAGGCTGGACGATTGCTGCTTTGGGGCCCCTGGGCCTTCTTCATGCATTAATGAGCTGGTTCATGGAAGGTTTCCACTAGGACTTAGTGGAGAACCTACTTGTCTTCCTCTTGTGACACAAAAGGCATCTTGCTTGCTTTGATTCCTCTTTAGCATTAACTTCTGCAGTCTAATAGGGTTAAAATATGATTGTCCTCCCCAGGGGCTAACTCCCAAGTTACCAGCCTCAGATGAGTCATAGCCTTTGTAAAGTAATCTCCAGCCCTCCTTTTCACTTCTTGGAACTGCATTCTTAGCTCCATAAGGAGCAGTCAGCTTGTGTGTGGGGTAACATCAAGCACATCCTGGGAATGTGAGTATGTTGGAGGGCACTTGTACCAGCAACACTAAAAGCCAGCCTTGGGGTAAGGTCTCACCTTCATGAAAAAACCAGTGGGGTAGAGTGTTCCCTAAAGCTCCTTCTTGCTCAAGCTCTAGAGATGGAAGCTCAACCTTACATCCCCACCCTGACTACCTGTTTAGTACCTCTCACCCCCTTCACCAGCCACACCCTTACTTTCTGTCCAAAATGACAGAGCTATCATTCTGTGCTTTAGCTTCCAAAGCCACCCACTGCAGTGTCTCACCTGTGCAATTATTCCCACATCTTTGTCCTAGTACCTGGAAAGCCCACAAGAAAGAGGTTGTATACTAGATTGTTTATTTATTTTTAAAGAATGATGCATTATTTCAATTTGATTGAAATCAAGTTTATATCCATAAAGCAGCAAAGGTCCAGGTGCTGGCTGGGTCAGGCGTTATGTAGACAGACAACTTTATTCTAGGAAGTTTATACTCCTTTTCTCATTTAATACTTACAAAATAGACAAGATCATTCTTGCCCTTGAGGAGGAAACACAGACTTATAAAGGTTCACTGACTTGCTTGGAGTGACCTAGAATTCTGCATTGTGCAACCATTTCCACTGTAGTCCATACAAATGAAATTCCCCGGATTTGGGCTCCCAGGCATGGAATAGGAAGGGAATGGTAACCGTGGGGCTATGCATAGCTGTGCTTCTGGTGGCCACCCAGCAGGAACTGAGTCAAGAGCTGAGTCTAGATCTCAACCTGAGTTCGGTGATTTTTCTGGCTCACACAAAAAAGATGAACTTCCAGCTAGATACCATTTGCTTCTGATAAATTCAATGAGGAAAGAGGTAATTACAGGCTTCTGTAAAATCATCTGAACACTCAACTGAGGATGGCAAACCCAAACAGCATTTAGCATTCTCATCTGAGGGATGAACTTGCAGTTCACACTCAGTATTAGAACTGGCACTGAGTCCTCCCAGTTCCGAAAGGTGTGATGAGCACGGCATACTCTTCCTCACCTGACAGCAAGGAAAGGGCAGAGGTCAGACAGAAAGTGGGGTTGAAATTCTAAGTTTGCCACTTCTTAGTATGCTCTGGGGTAAATAAGTCCTTCTGCACCCCCGTTTTATCTTTCACAGAGAATAGCCCTTTGGTTTGGGCTAGGATGCCTTAAATTTACCAGGTAAGATTTGCTCAAGTGTTTATAACACCATAATTCAGTGTTTCAAAAAGTAAATAAAATTTTGGAGCTACCAAGACCATTTTCAGTTAAATAGCTTTCAAATCTCCTTTATCCTGAATCAACTTTTCCAACTGCTTTCTTCAATTATAGACTACTGTTTAGTCAAGTGGTGATTAGTGAGGCATGCTAATCAGTTCTACTGATTTTTCAAGTCAATGTTCTTTCTATTATATTCCTCGACTCCTGAATTGTTTGTAACTCATATTTTTTTAAAGCTTAGGACAATGTGTATTTTACAACTTGCTTCAGTGATTTTGAATACTCAATCAAGTTGTCCTCTGAGTCTGGCCACACTCTGTCTTCCACTTTGATGGTGTGGCGTGGGGTGTTCCCAGGTATCCCAGTTTCTACAGGAGGGCCAGTGTCCATATGTACACACTCCTCACTTCCCTTTGGCGGCTCAAAGATTCACACTGTCCTAGGGAGCTTTTGTGCTTGAAGCATCAATCAAAGGGTCAGCAGATGTGTTGACAGCAACACAGGCTGATTTCCTGGACCTCTTAGCCCTCAGGCCCAGACAGGAAGCAGAGCCCCTAATGGACTCTCATTTGTAATTAAATGACAAGGATTTTGTGGTAAGAAGACTTGTCTCTTCTTTATTAAGGCCACTTGCTGCCTTTTTCTTCATTTTTATGTGCGTTTAATTCCCATTGATGTGGGTGATGACTGTTGGTTAAAAACCACTTTTGCATCTGAGTCCGGCCTGCTCCCCCAACGTCCCAGTGGTAAACACAGAGGGATTGAAAGACAGAATGATTTCACCTCTGAAGTCCTATTTGGTGCTCATTTTGAGCCCAGGGACCAAACCACGCAGGAGGCCTGGGGTGTTTTCACTCGGGCACAACCATGAAAGTGTATTTTTTTCCCCTTTGGTGGAAAAATGATGGCTTTGCTTTCTTGAAGCATTCCTGCTGGCTTATTCATGGAACCCAAAGAGGGCGACATCCAAGGAGGGCAGCATGCAGCCTTCTGTTTCCCAGCCAGAGTCAGGGTTTGGCAAAGAGCAAGGCTGGAGGGAGGCGGGACTGCCCAGTGCAGTAGGTGAGAGAAGAGTTGGCCAAAAGGTAGGAAAGACTTGAAACCAAAATCCACACTCTGATGTGCGGGGCCTCCCAGTGAGAAAAAACACTCACCAAACACCCACATACTTATTTGGGTTGGAATGGGGTATGCAGAGCCCAGGAGGCTATTGAAACAGAGAACTGACCCCCTTCAATGGGCTGGAAGAGTTGTAGAAGCTGGAGCAGGGGCTGGAGGGGGAGTGAAGTGGAGGATGCTTGAGGCAGAGCTGTGGATACTTGGCCCAAAGAACCCATTTTGCAGGTTTACTTGGGATAAAACTGTAGGTTGTACCTTCTGTGAGTGCTAGGTGGAGAGACTTAGGAGAATTAGGGACATGTCTTTCCTCTGGAGCTGGACAGACTTAGGTTTGAATGTAGACTCCACCTTATATGAGCACTGGAACCATGGGGGGAGAAAGTCACTTCATTTGTCTGAACCTCAGTTTCCTAACCAGTAACATGGGATTACGGCTGTGGCTTTAATTTTGATTAAATCTGGTATTGCATATGAAAAGTTGACTAACTGTGCTTGACCTTCATCAGTTATCAGTAAATAACTGCCTTCTTTCCATAGTAAGATGACTGGCTGCATTTAAGGAGGTCAGTGTCATATAATGTTAGCCAAGATGATAGTGATTGTAGCCTCTACCATCACTATCACTCTACCTCACCAAGATGATAGTGAGGACAAGCACTGCATAGAGAAACCCATGCTTTTCAATGGGGGCCCCATGGAGACATTTGGCAATGTCTGGAGATAGTGTTGGCTGTCACAACTGGGGGGGGAGGGTTGTGCTGCTACTGTGTAGAGATCAGGGGTGCTACTAAACATATGACAATGCACAGGATTGCCCCCCACAACAAAGAACTGTCCAGCCCAAAATATCAACAGAGCCAAGGCTGTAAAATCTTGGTCTACACCAGGTACTTTGGCAAGACTTAGTATCAGGTAGACCTCAGATGGCCTGAGTTAGCATCAGGGATAACAAAACAGTTATTTCAATACAAGTCATACGTTACCTTCTAGATTGTACTCCCTAGAGTGTAGGGACCCTGCTTTCATCACCTCTATTCCCTGTAGCTTGACAGAAATTATGCATTCACAGAATGCCTTTCAATTCAGTGCGTCAAATTGTCTGATGCAGTAGCTCCAGGGCAAGGTAAAAGATATAACTATTATTTGATAATTCATGGAGGTTTTTCACCTTGAAGCAAAATAGGAAAATGGGTCCATTTTTAGACAGAGCATCACCCAGGGTGATCAGCACTAGAACTGAGACACCAAAGTAGCAGAAAACACAGGAAAGTTACTGCTTGGCATGTACCACCAATTTGGGGCTGGGAAGGCTGAGAGTGGATTTGCCTTTCTAATTAGGTTTGACTTGGGCTAATATTGAAGTGAGCTTTTGTTCCCTGAGCAGACACCAGCTGGGAGGTACTCCAGGAACGTGCTGGGTGGCAGGGTGAAGTCAGCCTGATATTACACATTTTCTCTGGGTGACCCATAAATAGATGGTTCACACATGGACATATGAGACCATCTATAAACTTAGCTCTGACGCAGAATGTCCTGAGAGGTCAGACTCCTGAGTCACTCTGGATTGACAGCTCAGACCCAGGCTTCATTACTTGCTAGCCATGTGGCCTTACACATGATATTCAGTTTTTCTGAGCCTGGATATTCTGAAAATATCCAGATTTTCAATCTGGAAAAGAATGATGGATAAGATCTACCTTAAGAAGTTGTTACGAAGGATAAAAAAATAAAAGAGATAAGAGATTATGTTGACTCCTACTATAAAAATGTTGGAATGACTGCAAATTCATTATACTGTATAGTGGTTTACTCTCTTAAGTAAATGACTTATTTTTTAACTTATTTTTGTGCTAGATGAAGTCTACCAACACTTCATCATACCAATGGATGGTCTTCTAAATGTTCTTGCTGCTTTCTCTTCTACCCCACCCCAACAATTGTCATTAGAACATACTCCAGACTGCTTCTCCTAAAACATAATGCTGGCCAGACCCCTCCCATACTTAGCAGTGTTTTCTGTGACCTAGAGAGTAAAATCCAAACCTACTGGTGAGGCATTCAAGGCCTGTCACTATCTTTCTATGAACATTCCACTCTTTTAAAAATTATATTTTATTGAATATGCTATTACAGTTACTCCAAAATTGACCCCTCCACCTAGTACTCACACTCCCTCAGGCAATCCCCACATGACTGTTCATGTCCATGGGTCATGCATAGGTTCTTTGGCCATTCTATTTTCTATATCAAGCTTTACATCTCCATGGCTATTCTGTAACTATCTATTTGTACTTCTTAATCCCCTGACCTCTTCACCTATTCCCCCATACCTCCCTCCCATCTGGCAACCATCAAAATGCTCTCTGTATCCATGATTCTGTTTATGCTCCACTTGTTTGCTTATTTTGTCTTTAGATTCAGCTGTTGATAGATATATGTTTATTGCCATTTTATTGTTCATAGTATTGATCTCTTTCTTAGATAAGTCCCTTTAATATTTCATATAATAATGTTTTTGTGATGATGAACTTTTTTAGTTTTTTCTTGTCTGGAAAGCTCTTTATCTGCCCTTTGATTCTGAATGATATTTTTGCTGGGCAGAGCAATTGTGGCTGTAGGTCCCAGCTTTACATGATTTTAAATATTTCTTGCCAATTCTATCTAGCCTGCAAAGTTTCTTTTGAGAAATCACCTGACAGTCTTATGGAAACTCCCCCGTAGGTAACTAACTTCTTTTCTCTTGCTGATTGTAACATTCTCTCTTTATCTTTAACCTTTGGCATCTTAATTATGACGTGTCCTAGAGTGGGTCTCTTTGCATCTTTCTTGTTTGGAACTCTGTGCTTATGGGACTCGCATGTCTATGTCCTTCACCAAGTTAGGGAAGTTTTCTTTCATAATTTTTTCAGATAGATTTCTAATTTCTTGCTCTTTCTCTTCTCCTTCTAGCACCTCTATGATGCAAATGTTGGACCTCTTGAAGTTGTCCCAGAGGCTGCTTACACTATCATCATTTTTCTAGATTTATTTTTCTTCTTGTTGTTTTGATTGGTTGTTTTTGCTTCCTTATGTTCCAAATCATTGATGTGATACTTGGCTACACCCACTCTACTGTGTTTCCCTGTAAGTTGTTTTTTATTTCAATAGTGTATCCTTTGCTTCTAATTGCGTCTTTTTTATGCTGTTGAGGTCTTCACTAAGTTCCTCGAGCATTCTTTTAACCAGTGTTTTGAACTGTGCATCCGACAGATTGCTAATCTCCATTTATTTTAGCTCTTTTTTTCTGGAGTTTTGATCTGTTCTTTCATTTAGAATATTTTTCTTTGTCACCTCATTTTGGCAGCCTCCCTATGTTTGTTTCTATGTATTAGGTAGAGCTGCTTTGACTCCATGTCTTGGTAGTATGACCTAATATAGTAGGTGTCCTGTAGGGTCCACTGGCACAGCCTCCCCTATCAGCCAAGTTAGGTACTTAAGGTGTGCCCTTCTTGTTGGTGGAGTAAACCCTCTTTCTGTAGCTGAGCCTTGATTGCTGTTGGCAGGTCAATGGGAGGGATTTACCCAGGATAGTCAGCTGCGCAGACTGGCTGTTATCACTGACCACCAACCTCTGACCTCGATGTAGGATCCGCTGTGCAGGGGCAGGGTGGTGATGCCCTGAGATGATCTGTAGCTGTCCACTGGGTGTGTAGACTCTGAGGTTTCCCAGGTGGTACAGACCAAAGTCAAACCCCACCTGTGATTTGCCCGGGGACACCCTACCTGAGCTATAAAGCAATCCAATATGGCTGCTATTTGTTCTGGGCTTGGATAGTTGCAGGTGAAGCCAAGCTATGCACCTAGGCTGGTTGCTGCTAGTGCCAGGCCTAGGGTTACTTAGCAAAGCTATGGGGTCTTGTGGCTCACTGAGGCTGGTTGTTGCTTATTTGAGAGGATTTAGGAAGTTTTGAAGCATGAGCCAAAACCAGACATTCAAATGGAAAGGCAGCTTGGGTGGGCCAGTATGTTGGGTGGGAGAAAGTTTCTGGGGATCTCCAGGGCAGAGAACGTAGTGTTGACCAGATTGATAGAGTCTCAGAAATGGCACCAGCCTGCTGGTTCTGTAGCTCTGTGCAAGGAGAGTTTAGAAAAGGGACAGTGTCTTTCTGTCTGGTAGAAAGCTGTCTCCCAGCTCTCACCTTGGTACCAAATGTTTCAGTATCTTTCACAGGAGAGGCACTCAGGAAATGTTCATTGGGTCAAATCTCAAGGTCATTAAAGGTTTCATTTCTTAAAGGAATCTCTATTGCCAAAGGTATAGCCTCCTGACCTATCAAAACATCCCCCCAAAAGAGGGATGCAATAAATTTCATTTTATCTATGAGCAGAACAATTTTATGTCTACCAGTATAGTTGTAATAATGAAATGTGATGTTAAGATTTAGTGTTTCACACTCCTTATCTACTAAATAATTATCCTTGTAATATAAACTCTGTGTGTGTATGCGTGTGATTTATTCAAGTTAGATTTGCATTAACTCGAAGGTCCATGCATTATTTTTTAATGTTTCTTAAAGTCCTCATCTAAATGTACTACTTTGGACTTCAAGAGGGTACAGTTTGGACAGGGGAGGGAAATAATTTTGCAGTGGAAAAATCTGGCAAGCTGTGCTTCAGCCAGGTGATCAAGGCTAACAGCGACAGTGGTAAGTTGTGTTGATGAACTGTGTACCCTTGATGTGATACAAGGAGAATGGTTCTCTTCTTCTAAACCCATAACCCCTGTTTAACAATAAGAAAACTATCAGAAAAACCCAAATTGAAGGACATTATACAAAATGGCAAATCAGTATTCCTCAAAATTCTCAAGATCATCAAAAAACAATCAAAGCTTGAGATACATTCACAGTGCAGAGGAGCATAAAGGGTCATGACGTCTAAATGTAATGTATTCTGGATGGGATCCAGGGACAAGAAAAAGGACATTAGGTAAAAATGAAGGAAAATCTGAATAAAGCATAGATTTTTAAAGTTTGTAATATATCAATATTGAGTCATTAGTTGTGATAAACATGCATGGGGATATGATATTAATAATATCAGGGGGAATTGGGTTGGTATATATAGGACTCTTTATGCTATCCTGGCAATTTTGTTGAATGCCTAGTAAGTGAATGAGAAAGGGTGATATTTGTGTTGGACTTCTATATAAGGAATTAGAAGGAAACTGAACAGATTAAAACATATGGCTATGGCCTGGTAATTAGATACCCCTGAGAAAGGGATTTAAATCTCTTTGTTTCCTCATTCATTTCATAATAATTTTTAAAACTCGGGTGAAACAAATTAATCTATAAGGGATGCCCAGCACTTAATAGGTGCTCAACATACTCTCTCTTCCCTTTTTTGTATTAGTCTTGTGCTCAAATCACTGACCCTCACTGTGGACAACAATATTTGTTATTGAATGGAATTAAAAGAACAGTTATTTAAAACAAATCTGTAGCTAACACTCCCTTCCAATAAACTGAGATATCATAACTTTGATCTGTGGGGAAATAAAGTTTCTCTGTATTCTCTCCTTCCAGTGGGAGGAGAGAAGAAAGAAATTTCAATGCTTCTCCCATTTCTTCTGTGCTAACAGAGGATGAGTCTCTGGGTGGGTGAATTTTTGTTCTAGCGGGCACTTTAATGAGATGGTATTCTTAAAAATAAGTGTAGAATCCAATAGAGAGTGGAGAGTTCAGAACAGCTGAACTGTTCTGCATAATTAAGTTAGGAAATTAGGATGAGCGTGCATAGAAGCGTGAGTGCATGTGTGTGTGTGTGTGTAGCAGGTTGGAGGATGTGGGTCTAAACTACAGAGCAGGAGGCTTCAGCTTGTGAGAAATTAAAACAGCAAGAATTCTCTGTGCAGGCTCAGCCCAAGGACTTTTAAAGCAAAAATGTCTGAACCTCAGCCTCATTTCCCAATATGCTCCCATATCCTGGAATTGCTATACCAAGTCCTTCACGTATCTTGGAACTCACTGTCTTTTATTCTTCCTCCATGCCAAATACATGCTATTTCCCTATCATTCACTTATCAGATCCCCTCTTATCTTTGGAATCCAGCTCTAGCTTTGCTTTTGTGTGTAATGTGAAGACTTCCGAGCACGCTCCCTCCCTTCCCAAGATCTGGCAGTGGATCTCACCCCCTCCACAGGGAACACACTGGAGATGTATAGTACACATCCCTCCTGCAACTCCTGACAGAGGGGACTGCGGTTATTTGCAGTCCTTTTTCACCTACCCATCCCCATCCTTCCACAGCAGCTATGGACACGTTAACTTAACTGGTTGTTAGCTCCCTTTAGCTCAGAGATTTCCTCCCCTGTCAGCACATTGGGATCATGGGGAGCTTTAACAGGTCCTGACACCAAGGCTCCACCCCAGATATCCTCACTGAATTGTTTCAGTTGCAGTCCAGGCATGATGGGGACTTGGATGCCTCCTTAGTGGGTGCTAATGTGTGGCCTGAGTTGAGAAGCCCTGAGCTAGAGACCAGTGTTTGGCTTGTCTGGGCTCTTTCCCCTCTGATATCTTACTCTCCCTGTTGACATGGTTGCTATTGAAATACAAAATATTGTATTTTAAACAGTCTTCTGGAACGGTTTAAAATACAGTGTTAAATACAACAATAAAATAAATGAAAGTCTTCTGAGGAAGGAAAAATTTGTTGGGACTATTAGGTTCTGTGCCGGCTTTTTCTCATTGACTTCCTTGAAACTGGCAGAGGGCGGAATCTTCTCAGCATACTTGTGGCAGAAGCAGCTGAAGCCACTCTGGGAGCAAGGACAGGGACAGACAGCATAGCTCTGCCCAGGGGCCCATCTCAAAGCCACTCCTGCTCAGCTTGGTCCCCTGGGAGCTCTTACCAGGGCTGCAGTGGGATGAAGTGGGTGCTGAGTGAGAAAGTGCTTAGCAAGTGCCTTGTTCCAAGTGTGGTGGATGGACATAGACAGAGTGACCCACCCCTCTGTCCCCAGATTCCTCTTACTGTCTCCAGGGGCTCCTCCACTGTCTTCTGTGGGCTTTGTTCCTGGAGGCCCTGTACCTCTCACTCTCTGTGGAAGATGACTCTGGGAGTTGCTTTGTTCAGGGTTCAAGAACCAGAGTGCCTGGAAGTGTGTCTCGTTTGGGTGACTCTAGCCAATGACTGCAGGTGAGAAAGCAGAAAGCTCCACTCCCTTGTACAGAGCTGGGACATCCTCTCAGCTCCAAATTCCCCTCAAAAGCAGAGGCAAGACTTTGCCTAAAATCCCACGCTGGTTTGGCCTCTTTTGCCTGCCCGGTCCTGCCTCTACAGTCCCTCACTGGTTCCTCCTGGGAACAAATCTGGACTTGGAGCCTGTTGCCAGGGGGCGTAACTGAAGTCCCAAATATGATATGATACACTGGTATAATTTCTGCCTCTGGGCAACTTGATCATTACAGAAATATATACTTAACTGAGCATCTTCTTAGACACCGTTCAGTGCTTTTCATTGAAAACCTGCATCATCTCATTGAATCCCCACTCCAGTCCTTTGTAAATAAAGAAGTGGCAGTTTAGAAAGATAAAATAATGTTCTCAAGATCATGTGGTGGCTTGGTAGTAATTAAAAAACAGGCCTGACTGAATCTAAAACTCTGCTTGAGTGTGCTCATCAAACTAAAGATTTGGAGGAATGCATTTTTTCCCTACTATTTTGTTAAATTTTCCTACCTTTCCTCTTTTTCTTTCCTTCTTACCTCCCTTTCAATCGTGTTAGTCCAAACGTAGGTCTTAAGGGGAGACTCATGTTTTTCTCACAGGCAGATGGGAAAGAAAAACTCTGCTCACAGCTTGGCAAGGACAAGGGTAGTGATTGATCTTAGGGCACTGCTCCAAATGGCAGCCGTTTAAAAACCTGTCCTGCCCCTATCCTGCATGGAGAAAGCATCACTCACCACACTTGCAGGTTGCAGCTCAGTGTGAGAAGTGAGCTGTCAAAACAGGGTCTTGCTCTGGCTGGTGTGGCTCAGTTGGTTGGGCATCATCCTCCAATACGGGAGGTTTCCTGTTTGATTCCCAATTAGGTTGAGGGTTCAACTCCTGGTCAGGATAAATGCCTGGGTTGCATGTTTGGTCCCTGGTCAGGCCACGTACAGAGGGTAGCCAATGATACTCTCGCTCACATCAATATTTCTCTTCCTCTCCTTCTCCATCCCTTCCCCTCTCTAAAATTAAAAATAAAAATAATTTTAAACACACAGTGATGCTCAGTGAGGTGGGGGAAGGAGTCAATCAAGAAGGAAAGGTCACATGAAGCGTATTTTGAGGGGCTGCCGGTCATTCGATTTATCTCCACATGGAGATGGCAGATGCAGGACGCAGAGGTGGGCAAGGCTTGAATCCTGTCCTGGAGGAGCCTGCCACCGATGGGTGAGACAGACACACTGGGCCAACCAGAGCCCCTAAAAGAATCTGGTATGCAAGCCCTGGCTGGCGTAGCTCAGTAGATTGAGCACAGGCCTGTGAAGCAAAGGGTCACCGGTTCGATTTCCAGTCAGGGCACATGCCTGGGTTGTGGGCCAGGTCCCCAGTGAGGGGCACAAGAGAGGCAACTACACATTGATGTTTCTCTCCCTCTCTCCTTCCCTTCCCCTCTCTCTAACAATAAGTAAATAAAATATTAAAAAAAATAATTCGGGATACAAGATCGAGATCTACAATTTCTTCAGGTAGATCATTGTCTGAGGAGTTGGGGGTAGAAGGTATTTCAGGCAAAAAAAAAAAAAAGAATCCAGAAAGGCAGAGAGGTCTTAGTCTGTAGAACAGCTTCTAGGAATGGTCCAGAGTAGCTGGATATGCTGGAATGGGTACTGGTGAGAGAGATCCTCACACTTCATGCAGACTTTATTGCATGCTTACTATGAGCCATGTGGGGTGCTAATCGCTATAAAAGATTTTTATTTTAATTTTTTAAAATTTATTTAATTATTTTTCAAGTACAGTTTTCTGCCTTTTACTCCCTTTCTGGCCCACCCCCCGTGCTCCCCACCTCCCTCCCATTTCCACCCCCTTAGCTGTTGTCCATGTATCCTTTATACTAGTTCCTCTAAATCCCTCCCTTTAAACATTTTTTAAAACTAATCAGCACTCTTTTTTTTTTAAAGATTTTATTTATTTATTTTTAGAGAGAGGGGAAGGGAGGGAGAAATATCAATGTGTGCTTGTCTCTCACGTGGCCCCCACTGGGCACCTGGCCCATAACCGAGGCATGTACCCTGACTGGGAATCGAACCCATGACACTTTGGTTCGCAGCCCACACTCAATCCACAGAGCTACACCGGCCTACTACAAAAGATTTTTAAAAATGAGTGAGGTGTAGCCTTTTGCTCTTGTCTGTTAGTTGTTTATAGGTAGAAGAGACAGTCAAACAAAAGATAATTGTAGCCAACTGAAATGTATTAAAAGTGGGCTCAAGGAAATGATCTGATGGAGCTAAAAAGACTTCCTGGAGGAGGGAACACTTGAGAGAATTCTTACAGTTGAAAAAATGATGAGGTTGGAAGGGTGGGCTCTGGGCCAATTACTGAGTGCTCATGTCAAACTAGGGAGTTCAGACTTAATTTGGTAGTAAAGACTGGAATCGATGCGTATCTGGGTACAGTGTGGGGACACAATTAGGCCTTTGTTTCCGAAAGGTCACATAAATGACTACACGGGCTGGTCCTCAGCTCAACTGACCCTTCTACTGATTGATTGTTGAGGCTGTGCCCTATGTTTTGAGTAACAGTCCTGTTTTTCTAGATAATTTATAGATTTATTTTTGTCTCTATAAATAGATGGCTTTATGGTCCTAATAGAACAGAGAGCTGCGTCAGGCTTGGGAGTAGAGTAGGGAAAGGCTTTCAAGTCACCTGCTGTGCCGCATGCTCTCCTTTGGTGTTCCCTCGCCGAAGAGGTAATGGATGGAGATTCTGATGGCTGTTTTGGTAACTATGGTAATGTGCAGGCTTCTGTCAATTAGGAGAGGCCTGAATGGATTAGAAGCACCTTTTAAAATGCTTGCTTGTGAAGAGGTAGGTAACGAAACACATCTTGACTGTCTGCCTCTGACAAGCTTATTTCCAAGTGTGCAGAGAAAGGGCTTTAGAAGGCTGAGTTTCAAAGGCACACCGGCCTTTGCAAATAGAAAGAGGAGGCTTGAGGATCACCCAAGCTAAGGCTGGCCTATTTCCAACTAATGCCGGGCAGCTGCCCCTAAGCCCTCCACAAGTAACCCGCAAACCAAGGGCTTTGCTTTGAAACTAAGACTCTGCCCCAAATACTTATCTATTTAAAACAATAACAGAAAGTGCTGTCCCTTTGTTTCACATCCTGCTACCAGTCCCACCTCTGAAGTCTCTTTTGAGCTTCCATAGTAGCCCATCTCACCCTTTTCTTTAACTATCACCAGCTATATTTGGCTTCTACCAGAACTTCCCAGATAATGAAATTAGACTGACTTGGATTTCATTCTAATCTCTGTTGCTTCCTTCTTACTGTGTGGCCTTAGACAAATCACTTAGCCTCTCTTAGCCTCAGTTGCCTGATCTATGAGAGATGACAATGCCTGTTGTAAAAGGCTGTTGTGAGACTTTGGCAAAATCTCTCATCTTATCCATGCCACAGAATGAAGGTTCAGGTTCATAGTATTTTCTTTAACTTTCCATCTTCGTCCCATTCTCTTGAAGTTGTCAGCTTTGTGGAGCCAGATTCAGTCTGTCACATTCCAATTCAAAGTCTGGACAGCCATTAGCAAAATGAACAAGAGAACTGAGACTTGATCCAAAGACTCCATTCAACCAGTTTTCGTGGTCTGAGGCAAAATCCCAGGTTAGCTAAGACTCTTGCTTAGCCTCTAACTTCACACAGACCCTACAAGGGGAGCCCATGATTGATGCAACCCATGCAAGTTCTTCTCCACTCCTAAGAGGGCAGGCCCAACACCTGACTTATTGGTGGAAAGAATCAAGGTTTTGCAGAAAGAATGGAACACAGGCATGTGGAGACAGAAAGAGTGCTCTCAGAATGCCCCTGAAAGCTGCCCTGTCCAGATCCCAAGATTTTTTAGGCAGTCTCAGAATCTCTTTATTACCCCAAACCCTTTGTCCCCTCCTCATCACACTCCTCCATCTGAATGGAACACTCCTAGCTTCCCTCTGTCAAGTCAGTCCTCTCCTCCCTCTGGGTCTCATGCTAGCTGCATCCTTCCTGTGAAGCTTCCTCTGACCTTCTGGCTAAAGTTGATGCCTCCATGTCAAAGCCAGGAAAGTCCCTATGATGTGTAGAGTTACTATCTGAGAATTAACTTCAATTTTTAAGATAACAGTTTTTTTTGCATCCTATTTTTAAATTATAAAGCAAAGTTACCACGATGCCATTAAATATTTTAGGAGTAGAAAAACCAAACATAAATCAATGTTTTTAACACAACTGTATTTGACATTGTGATATATTAACTTCTGGTGGTTTAATTTCTTGAGTATTTTTAACTTATGTATAAGAAATAATCATGTAATATTTTTTACAGTGAGGCAAAAGTAGGTTTACAGTGAGTATATGAAACAGACTTTATTATTATATTAGTATTGATTAATTATTGTGTGATTTTCATATGAGCAACTGTAAACCTACCCCTACCCCCCATATTTCAGTCTGGTTTTTATATTAAAATGTTAGCATTTCCATACACTGCAACATGATTGTCACAACTATCACTTTTCATGGATAGATTATATTATAAGTAAATTTTTGCCCTTAAGCTCTCTTATATAGATAGACACTTATTTTTTTATTTTTTCTTTTTAAAGATCTTATTTATTTTTAGAGAGAGGGGACGGGAAGGAGAATAAGAGGGAGAGAAACATCAGTGTGTGGTTGCCTCTCATGCACCTCCAACTGGGGACTTGGCCCACAACCCAGGCATGTGCCCTGACTGGGAGAATCAAACCAACAACCCTTTGGTTCACAGGCTGGTGCTCAATCCACTGATCCACACCAGCCAGGGTAAATGAACATTTAAGTTGTTTCTGATTTTTCATTATTATGAATAATTCTGCTCTCTGCATGTTTGCTTACACAATTGTATGAGTAATTATGTAAGCAAACAGAAACTGATGTTGCAATGGATTAAAAAATAAAAGTCTTTTTCTCCTTCATGTCACAGCTTTATGTCAACATGTCTGCTCCACACAGTTTACTTAGGGACCCAGGCTTCTTCCATCTGGTGTCTCTGACATTTTCTAGGACCTCAGAGGCCTCCAGAGGGTCCTCAGCAACCAGCAGGCAGACGAAGGAAACAACAATGCACAAGGGATTTCAAAGAAGGTTTTGGAGGTCTGCCTGAAAGTGGTGTGTAAAATTTACATACACATGTAATTGGCCAAAACTCAGTCACATGCCTTCACCCAGCAAGGGATGCCAGGAGGGGCAGTCCTGTTATGTACCCAGGAAGGAGAGGAGGTGGGTTTGAAGATCATCTAGCCAATCTCTGCCACAATTGCTTTATTTATTTTACAGTGCTTATTAGGCTAGTAAAGTAACTTTAGTTTAAAATTAATAATGCTTTTATAGTTACTATATATTAAAGCACATTCCTTCACCCATTCATTTACTTCAAAACTATTTGAGTGCCTCCTATGCTACAGGTATCTTACTAGGTGGACACTATGATATAATACTGAACAAGACATATAGTGTGGATTCTGGCAAGACAGGCAACTAGTCAAGCTGTCTATTACATACTTTCTTATTTTGCTGTTGAATATTTTAATGTGTATAAATCTCTATCAAAGTTTCATATACCATGAGAGTTATATATTTCTTTTACAGTCTCATACAGAGTAACTAGCTCAATGCTGGCCACACAGAATCCAAAATGCTATAGATTAAATGAATGATCAGTCATTAAATATACTGTATGAATAGAGCTCTGGGAGGTGAAATTACTGGCTAATGACCTACAGGGAAATCCTAAAGCACAATAACTAAAGAAAGGTATCCAGTCGAATTGGACAAGACATCACATAATGCTTCTCCGAGGGAAGGAAAGATGCTTCTGCACGTGGGGAGGAGGATCCCAACTCCGCTGTGTCTGAAATAAGCAAGCACAGGCATTGTACTGACTCACAGCAGGAGGGACTCACAGCAAATGCAGAGCTTCCTGCCAATGATGCTTTACAGGAAAGGCCAGGGAGATTGTAAACGTTCCATCCAAGACAATGCTGAGAATGAGGCGAGTTTCCCATTAGTCTGCAGCAACTTGGAAATGGTCAGCTCACAGGAAGGGGTAAATCTTTTGTGTTACCCCCATTTCTAATGCATGACTCTCATTTTTCGGCACAGCACTACTTTCTCTGTGCTACTTTGCCTCTTTTTCCCCCCAATAAAGTGTTATAAGAGAATCCATTCCCTCTGGGAATTATGGTTTACTCCCTGATTTCTCATGTTTCTCAACACCTGTTGGGCAGCTGCTGCATTCTCCCCGAGCAGTGGCTGGGTTTGCAAGGACTCAATTCTAACAATATGGAAAGTTAGTGATACTTAAGGGATTTGCAATATGAACTTGACTATAGTAGATTGCTGGAACCACACTCTCAAGTTTCCCATGTACTTGTGAGGAAGAAGTACATTCCACTAAGAAGCAATAAAAATAACAGAGCTACTGAGTTCACCAGCTATGTAGCTATGAATCCTTTCCTAGATCTATATATAACCACACAAATGCAGCACTTAGATAGCTCCATATGTATGAATATGCATGTATATCTAGCTGTATATCTGTACCCGCTAGCTATAATTGTGGTCTCTTAACTGCATTACAGTAGCAGCTAAAACAGAGCACTGGTGAGTTATCAGACATTGTTCTAAGCATTTTACATACACTGGTAGATTCAAACCTCAGACAACAATGAGGGTAGCTACTATTATAATGTCTACTTTATAGATAAGGAAAACAAGCCTCAGAGAGGTTAAGCAGACTGCCCAGGTCACACAACTAGTAAGTTGGCAACACCAGGATTTTAGCTGGACAGTGTGTACCCATAGTTTATGATTTTAACTGCCATGCAAGGCTTACACTTAATACTTTATATTCGATTTACTAAACCACATCTCATTGTGCAAAATGAGAATTATTATTCTATTTTTAATTTGTGAGAAGCCATTGAGATAAGTAGAATAAATATCACAGTTATTGTTAATATTATTATTTCTCCCATAATAAGAGTGAGGTACAGGAATGAAGTGACTTTTTAAAGCTCATGTAGTTGGTAAGTGAGGGATGAAGAATATTCTGCATCTTGGTTATATATATTTTATTTTCATGGCATATAATATATAGTAACATGTATTACTATTACTATACATAACATACTGTATTATATAGTATATATTATATACCATGTTATGTAGGGTCTGGTATGTACAGTATTGGGGTACATTATAATAATATTTAAGTATGAATATAAGTTTAGCTAAATAATAATAATAATAATAAATGACTTAGAAATTACATTTAAAGACAAATGCACTAACTTGATATACAACAATACTATCCAGATCTTATTACTATAGATTTTCTTCAGAACATTTTGCAAATTAAAATGCCCTACCCTCGGAAGAAATGGAAAGGACTTTTATGGTCTAAAAGAATTAAGTTCCATACTTCTTGTGAAAACAAAATTACTTAGTGACAAAAAGGTTACAGGTTTCTTATAATAGTCCAATAAGCCAGGTTATTAAAATTTCAGAGCCACTCAACATTCCATGGATACTTTATGTATCTGTGGAGGTTTGAGGGAAATGAGATGAAAGATCTCTTGAGTCTGGGTTCAGCTCTTAATTCTGCTAGAGATTGGTCTCTGGTAACCAACCGGGAACAAGTTCTTAAATGTTTCTGGGCTTCACATTCCTCGTTTTTAAAATGAGCCTAGGGATGTCCTCAGCAAATATCCAAGGAGCCTGGAGTTCTGACCAATGGTTGCCCAACATTTCAGGAAGCCACAAAGGTGGCAAGAAAGAGTGGCTATTGCTGACTGTGATATTAAACCTGTGAGGGTCAGGCATTCAGGGACAGTCCAGTGAAATTAGGCAAAAGGAAAGTGTTTTGTTCGGAGATCTCTTTCTGAATTTCTGGATTCATTTATTCCTCCATGAAGTAATTACTGAGCACCATTGCTACAACGTGCCACTGACTATTGTAGAGAAGGCATTGTTCTCGTGGGATTTACACTGAGGTTCCTTAAGCAAATGGACAAACATGGTAACATATATATGAAGGGCTGATAAGTGCTATGGAGCAAAATAAAGCAGGCTAAGGATAGAGAAGAAAATGGAGAGGAGATTTTATTTCTCATTCCACAGCAAGCTTGATTTAATTGCTATGAGGTTATTGATAGTGGTTGTTCATTTAGTTTATTGTGAATGATTATGTTCTACTGTAGAAGTATTAGTGCATTTGAATATCAGGCACCACCCCAAATCTTGCTGGGGGGAGATGTTTCTATAATACACACCACATGCATATACATTTGTAAAATCTAAAAATGTACCCCAAAGCACATCTGCACCCAGACAGCTCAGGTCATGGAGCTCTACCAGCCAGACTCAGGAAAGGTGCCAGGACTGGAAATATGCATGTGAAAGTCACCATCCTATAGATGGCATTTTGTTAAAGCCGAGAAGAGGAAGGAGGATGGAGCCAGGTCTCACTCACTGCTTAGAGTAAGGAAGTGGGAAAACAACGAAGACGGATTATCCAGAAAACAAACGATGAGAGTGTTGGAAGAGCAGTGCAGGAAGGCGCAGTCAGCTGAGCCGAATGCAGCTAATAGGTTAGCAAAGATGAGGGCTGAGCATGTGAAAGACAAGCAGTGGTGGTGACATCAAGCCTCCTTTCTCTTTCTATTGTTACTGCCAGGATTCATGATATTGTCAGCCATCCTCCATACATGTTCTATTCCAGATCTACGATGATTGTCTGATGGTTGGCTTCTTCCAGGCACCACTTAAATTATTTATATTTCCTGGATGTGAGGTCTAAGTCATAGAAGCAGAAGAATGTAGTCAAAAAACACAGACTTAAAAGCCAGATGGACCTGGGTTCAAAACTCACCTAGTTGGGTTGCCCACCGTTAAACTCAGACATGTCCTCCGTTAAACTCAGACAAGTGACTAACATTACTAGCTCACTTTTCTCACCTGAAAAATGAGGCTACTAACAACACTTTCAAATGTATGCTGAAGGACACTGGGTCCTTGGTGACAAATTGCTCTGGCCCTTGACCACATATTTAAATATTCCTTATCATAAGAAAAAACTAAACTTTATTTCTGCAAGCTACAGAAAGTCTGTGTGCGTGCATGTGTGTGTTTGGTTTTATACTTGCAGCCAGAAAGGTGTTTGACTGCTGCACCATGATATGGGATGGTTAAAATGCAGGGGAGACAAAGATCATAGGCATTAGGGACATTCAGAAACTTTGAATCTACCAGGCTGGAGGGGTAGTCTAGAAGGAAAGTGACTGTTCAGGTATAGGGGTGCAATCAAATTCAAAGTAAAGAATTTTTAAAAAATGGCCATGGTTGGGAAAGCAGGGGTCATACATTAGATACTTAAATTCTGAGGTCTAAGAATTGACTGCTGAAACTCC
Organism: Artibeus jamaicensis; assembly: GCF_021234435.1. Lineage (NCBI taxonomy): Eukaryota > Metazoa > Chordata > Mammalia > Chiroptera > Phyllostomidae > Artibeus > Artibeus jamaicensis. The sequence continues at coordinate 7,529,717 of NW_026521407.1, forward strand.
CAGATACTCAGTGTGGACTGCCTCGGACGAGGTACACAGCTTCCTGGTCCTAAAGAGGATACAGGAAAAGAACTCAGAAAGTGGACAGAAATCGATGCATCTATCCATCTGAATTTTCTTACCAGCAATTTTGGCAAGAGTATGTATGGATGCAGATAATTCAAATGAACTCCTCGAAATCACATGAAATGTGGCTTTCCTCTGGTCATATCATAACACATCCTGAAGTAGATGTGAGATACTTAAGGGTAGGGAGAGGAGGAAGGGAAAGGATTTGTGCATATTGGGCTCGAAGACTGTGGGGTGTGGGTTTGGAGATGATGGCCAGGCAAATGTATACAAAGCTAGGAAGTGCTTAAGCTGCTTTGAAGGGGGTTTTGAAAAACAATTGATTTCAGACAGGCGATTAGGGAAGGAAATTGTACTTGTCCTGGGTCTATTTATAAATAAACACATATCCAGAGGTTTCCAAAAGCTTGGCATCCTTAAGATACATTACAGTGACTTTTTTCCAGTTTCATTCTATTCTTTAGACATTACAGAAGTCTCCTGCCCCCCGCCCCCCGCCGCCAAGTGCTGAAACTCAGTTGTGACATGGTCCTAATGAACCAGGAATTGTGCCTTTCATCCTCATGCCCCTCGTTGGATTCTGCCTGAGCAGAGAGATGATCCCCAGCACTTCCGTGTAGGATGATTCGGTTACCATCTGTGGGTCTCAGTTGCCACACTTGAAAACAAGGCAGTGGGACCCGGTGTCACCAAAGTGCCTCCCAGGTCTAATATGTGATGGTCCTGGAATTCTGCAGCGTAGATTCTGTTACCTGTCAGTCCTGAGGTGGGGCGGATAAGTGCTGCCTGACTTGACCCAATTCATTTTTCAGGAATGCAATGCTAATCGCCCTCTAAGAGTAGATAGCTTGCATCACTTTCTTAGATAGAGAATAACTCACTGACATTGATAAAATAAGTCTGTATTTGAACTTGTCTTTTGGGTGTAATTTTGAATCACAAATAAAGGTCTTTTCATATAAAGCCTGAGATAAGAATACCTTTACTAAGAGAAGCAGAGTGAAAAAACCACTTAAAATTGCCCTGAAAGCACAGTCTATGGATCTTGAATCAGCCCAATGCCCTCGAATTAGCTGTCCCACTTTACAAAACCTTCACAAGAAATCCTTGCATTCAGAATTATAGAGTTCTAATCAAGTCTCTGCTGCATGCCAGAATCTATGCTAGGCCATTTCACATTTTCATTAGTTGCTAGGCAATGAACAACTCCATGGAATGCCTGTTTTTATGCATTCTTGAGTTTCCGGAGCCCAGTACAATGCCTAATACATAGAAGACACCCCAAATATTTAGTGTATCTATGGCAATATTTACTTTCTGTAAACCTTGAAATAACAATATGAGATAGCTAACTAACGTGATTATTTCTGTTGTGTATACAAGTCAACTGAGGCTTAAAGAGGTTAGAAGGCTGGTCTTGTGCCACGGACCAGTCATTGGCAGAGCTGTGGTCTGCGTCCTTCTCACTGGAACATGCCATTTTACCATCTCTCCCCATTTACGTGTCCTTCAAGACCCTAATCTCCTAACAGTACGTTTTCCACTAGACTGTGAAAATGACCAACCTCCTTTAGGGAAGGTCTTTGGTTAAAAGCATTTTGTAATAAGATACCTTTTGTTTTTGAGACTAGCCTAGAGGAAGGAACATGCCCCCAATGCCATCCCATAGAGAAGAGTTAAAAAAAAAACAAAACAAAAAACCCTGACAAACAGTACAGAGAGAAGTAGGAGTCTGAGAAAAGGATAGGAAGCACTCAGGGTCAGAGTCTTTGGGAGAAACAGGAAATACAAGGGGGGAGCCAAAAAAACCCCAGAATTCTCTTCTGGAGGGCAGGCCCCTTGTAGTACAGACTTCCCTGCTAGGTCAGTGTTCGAGGAACCCACCTGTATCCGTGTACCCTCTGATGGTGCTGTCAGAGGCTCTGTTAGGCTTCAGTGAAATTTTTTTAAGACTCTTGCGATGCATTTGCCCATTTCATGATGGGTGATTTACAGTGCACCTGCCCACTCTGTGCTGCGTGTCCAGCAGTTTTTGACCAAAGACAACAAGACTCCCATGTTGCACCCTTCCTATTCACCCCATCTTGTCCCAAGTGACTTTTTTGTTTGTTTCCCTGGATGAAAAAAGTCCTCAAAGGGAAACATTTTGCCCCGGCTGGTGTAGCTCAGTGGATTGAGCACGGGCCTGCAAACCAGACAATCGAGGTTCGATTCCCAGTCAGGGCACATACCGGGGTTGCAGGCCAGTTCCCTGCAGGCCAGTTCTCAGCAGGGGACGCACAAAAGGCAACCATACATTGATGTGTCTCTCCCTCTCTCCTTCCCTTCCCCTCTAAAGATAAGTAAATAAAATAAAATTTTAAAAAAGGGAAACATTTTGCTGATGTGGAAGCAGTGAAACAAAAAAACAGTAGAATCACTGAGAGGCATCAAAATCGACAAGTTCAAAACTGCATTGAACAGTGGAAACAAGGTCTCAACAGGAGTATTGCATCAAATGGAGAGTACACTGAAGGTGTCTAAAGTTTAAACATGTAAGAAGAAATTCGCAAGTTTTTATAAATACATTCTGGGGTTTTGGGGGTCCCCCACTCATAAAAGCTAGTGCAATGGAGAGTAAGAGCCACTGCCCAGAGCCCAGTGCCACCTGGGCTGAGACCAATTTTCCCCCATTCATTTGGAACTCAATGGGTGTGTGAGTGACTAGCGAGCATTAGTTAGAATGGGATCCCTGCTTCTCACTCATTTATAACTATGATGTTCTTGGGTTACCAACCAATAGCAGAGCTACACTGTTAATTAGTGAATACTCAGTTATGTCAAGCAGTTTTTCACCAACACTGTAGTATCAATTCCATTTTATATTTATTATTACTCAAACTTCTCTGAAAACCAGTTTTCTAGGACTTGGATGAAGTTGGCTGGTCCGGGTTCATCACCCCTTCTTTCTTCAAGTTTCTCATGTATTTGGAAACTCCTTCTCTTCCTTTGTCAAATATTCACAGTGCTTCCAACATTCTAACGACTACCATGTATGTTTAGGATTTCAAAGAAGTGATTATTTTCCCATGAATGTTAGGAATCTAGGAATTGTTTTAAGTACTGTTAATCAGTGTTTCCATAAACTAAAGAATTTGGGTTCATTAAGGTATTATGTCTCAAGTGATATCCATCATATTAAGGGATTATAATAGTCATTGTTCCTTTATTTTCTGATATAGGAAAAGGATAAATATATTTTAAAATATTAGGTGAAAAAATTAAATAAAAATAGCCTTTAAGATATAGATTACTATATATATATTTTTAAATAAAAATATAGATGCCATTGCCCTTAGTTTGCATCAGATTCTTCCAAATATTAAATAAGTGCCTAGAATTCTGAGCTTAAATCATAAATATATTTCATTTTCAGAAACTTTGGGAAACTACCTAACCTCTTAGTTTCCTCATCTGTAAAATAACACCTACCTCATGTTATAATTGTGTGCATTGAACAAGATACAAGTAAAATGATAAACACAGTAGCTAACACATTGTATTAAAATGTAATCATTTTTTTCCTGGCTGGTGTAGCTCAGTGGATTGAGCATGGGCCTGTGAACCACATGATCACGGTTCAATTCCCAGTCAGGGCACATGCCTGGGTTGCAGGCCAGTTCCCAGCAGGGGACTCGCAAGAAGCAACCATACATTGATATTTCTCTCCTCTCGCCTTCCCTTCCCCTCTAAAGATAAATAAATAAAATCTTTAAAAAATAAAATAAAAGGTTCCCCCCCAAAAAAGTAATCATTTTTTGTTATTAATAAATTCATAAGTAACTCACCTCTTTCATTTGAAGTGTTTTGATTAGTCTAGCCAATGCTCTAATACACCAAAAGACAATAAAAATACTAAATATTATAAAAAAGAGAAGATCTTCAGTTCTGCACTAACGTAAATCTAAAAGTTTAAGAGAGAATCTATTAAAAATTTATCAAAATGTAAAATACTTCAGTAAGCATCTGGATTCCATGTTATATGTGTGTATACATAGGTATACTTGTAAATATAATACATACACAATACTATGTATATATGATGTCTATATAATCATATATGAAATTCTCAGGTATGTTTATCTAGAATCCATATAGTATCCAGCTGCATATTAAATTATCATATATATTTATATACATTTATGTACTTATATATGCTTACTTATACCCAACAATAATCTATTAAAAGTGAAATAGAATATAAATCATTCACCATGGCAAGATGTGTGAGGCTCTGTACATTTTTGCTCCAAGACTTTGGTATGACATGATTAAAGGATATAGTGTATTTAATGGCAAAAGATAAAAAACTATTTACTTGGAGCTTTTTTATACAAAATATGAGACAGCACAGCTTGCCCCCTGATGAAGCCACAGGCTCCACCCATTTTCCAATGTCCCCCCTGAAGACGTCCCCTGGCTGATGCTACCTACCCTTCGTGCTGACTGACGACCCTGCCAGGCCTGAAAAAGCTTGCTTTTGCTCGGAGAATTTTACGTTTCCTCCCCAACCTTGGTCTATTCTGCTGACACTCCTGCCCACTCATGAGACACCAGTAACAAGTGCAGAACAAGCCCAGGGCCTTCCTCAGGGTCTCCTGTGAGAGGAAGTGGCAAGCATGTCAGAATCTCGGAGCTGCCCGAGGTACACGACCACCCACCTAAGGTTTGGTTTTCTCCCAGTCGCAGCCCGAGTGGCTCAACCCCTAGAAAAATCTTTCTCAAGTCTTTTTGTAGTATAGGCAGGAAACAAAAGAAATAGCCATCACTATTGCTAGACAACTGCTGAGTTAGCCAAGAAGCTCAGGAGGGTGGTCCTGTATCAGTGCAATGAATTCAGCTCCTACATGTGTTTTTAACTAGTTGAATCATTTACTTTCTATCTTTTTTGGTAAGAAATCACATACCAGTAAATTGACTCACCTTACTGAACATGATATTGCTCTCAAATAGTTTACTTTTTCCTTTTGGGCATCATCATGGACATGTGGCTCTTGACAGACAGAACTGGTTCCAAATAGCAGTAGTCACTTTTAATGCCCAAAAAGACTGGTAACCGGTAACCCTCCTGACACGCTAACCTATTTATCCATCCTTTGAACTCTACCCTTGGGTACATTAGATAGTATTCTTTTTAACAAAGAGATCACACATTAGTGTTTTGCTTTCTTCAAATAAGAAACTATCTACTTTCTAAAGATTTCTGTTTGTTTAATATAGCACTTGACCAAAAACATTGAGTTTTTTCATATGATCATTCAAAGTAAGAAAGTGATACATACACTATAAGCAGAACAACTACCTTTATATCAAAAGTTATAGTTTCATTAATATTTATTATCATTTATGCAGTTGGCTACTTATTGAGTTCCCTTTTACTTTATTCTATATGAGTTTATTACTCCCATGTTCATCTTTTTTCTTCTAACATATTAATAATTGTCATTACTGACACTGTATTTACATTTTTGTGTTGAATACTGATCCTGAGAATAACTATATAGGCTTATTCATCCCTGGGGTATCCTTTTTATGTAAATTTAGGTTATCTAGTCATTTTCCACATCTCTATGATGTCTTAAATATGTGATCCAAAATATAATTTATCTTTTTTTTTCCTACTGCATTGGAGTCAGTGGTCTGCTGTGGCTTACCTCATCCTCCTTGAAAGTGGATGTCTCTCATATATATTAAGTGATTCACTTCACATTAATATTCTGCTTAAAAGTTTCCAGCACAATCACCATGAAATCCAAACTAAAGTGACCAGCAGCAGGCTTTTCTGACCCCATCAGTGACTGAGCTGTCCCTCTGTCACTCCTCTTCTGCTGCAGTGACCCTTTCTCTGCTTCCTGAACATGAGGAATTCACTTTTGCCTCAAGGCCTGACCACTGGCTGTCACCGCTCTGGGTCCCATTTCCCTCTTGTCATCAGAAGTCCAACTCTTCTCACTGTTAGGTCTCTTCGAACCTCAGTTCTTCTAGAGGCATCTCCCGAGATTCCTAGTGAAAGCACCCACAGAGAAGCTCATCTATCTCGCTCCCTGTTCTGTTTCTTGCATAGAAACGATCACTTTCTGAGATGCTATTTATCCGTTGAAGGGCTTGTTATCTGTGTCTCTCCAGGGAAATGAAAGCTCCATGAGAATTGAGACTTTTGTTATTCTTCACTGTTTTTACAGTGCCTGGCACCTGTTAAGCATTCAGTAGATACTTGTTAAGTGTCAAATAAAAAAATCAAAACATAGAAAGGAATGAGAGGAGACAAATAAAAGAAAACTTTATTAGAATCTTGCAGTAGAGAAAGGTTTTCTAAAGCTACCTCCAAGCAGAGAAGCATAACAGATTTGTTTATACCTAAAACTGTGAAACTTCTGTCTAGTAAAACTCTTCAACAAAAAAGGTGCAAGAAGAAAATATTTACAGCATATATAATTGACACTGGCAAATATTCAGTTCAGATGAACACAAGCACCTGTTTTAAACCTATTTAGAGAAGAGTCATCTTCCAGATTTGGTTTTGCCCAGACATTCTCTAGAATAAGTACAGCAGTAATCTCCACTAGGCAGGATGCAATACCAAGGACAGCACGTAAGGAAGAGGGAGAAAGTTATGAACAGGCAATTCACACAGGCAAATGGGCAGTGAAGACATGTCCATAACAGGTATGAAGACATGTCAACCTTATTAATGATTTTATAATATGTACCTACAGAATAAAATATAGTTTACTATGCATAAAATTGTTAATTTTTATAAGAAATAGTAACATGCTATGCTTTCATTTGTGTGGGGAAAAATAGGTTCTCTAAAATACTGGGTCTAGCATGAATAATGCTCTTTTTTATTACAAAATTGTAAGCATGTAATTCTATAACATAATAATATCACCCTCAAGCACACTACATGACATTTTAGGTGAAATGTTCAAATTAAAACTATAAATTATTACACCCATATTATTACCTTACCAACCACACTCAAGCAGGCCTTACTTCCTCTGGAAGATATATATGTATGTGTATATATATGTATGTATATATATATATATATGTATGTTTATGTTTAAGCATAAAATATTGAAAAAGAATATATGTTCACTGATAACAGCAATTACATTTCAAAATGGAATTGGATGGGATTTAAATGTGTGTCGAGACATTTCTAATTACTAAAATAGAAGGAAAATCATGACATTCAAGCAGAAATATTGAAGGTGGCCAGCTAAATGGCGTTAGGTGTCAGGAATTTGTCCTGTACAGTGAATGAATGCAGAGACAGATGAGAGACACCCAGCCCCCCAGAACTTTTCAGGGCAGTGGTAGGAAAGTTACTCAGGGCTGCAAAGCCTTCTCTGAGCTCATTTCATCAAGATGGAAAAATCTACTAGGAAAATTAATGCTCATGATCATTGAGAGCAGCCTACAGTATATTCCCCTGAAATGGCATTTTCTCTCATATGAATGATGAAAAGAGTAGGAAAGCCACCTTAGAGGTCATCTCATTCAATGCCCTTGCCAATGTGCCAATCTTTTCCATCATTTTCACTTTTAAAGTGTCTCACAGCTGTGTGACAAGTGGAAAATACACTTTACTACCAAGCAGGGGAGGTACATCTATGGTCAGATGGCTAAAGAACAGGTTGTGAAATCTGCCCTGTTTGTTTACTTTGCCACCTAGTGTGTGTGTATGTCTATGGAGGAGTCGAGGAGACTGAAAGAGAGAGAAACTGATGACATGAAGGATGCTTATTTTGGGAGCCTATTTAGCAGTCTTTGGTTGGGTTAAGTATTGACACATCTAACAGAAAAACCAATCTAGATTTTAACTCCAGCCTCTTCATTCTAGTCCTAAGAATTGAAAGTTCAAGAAAAAGTCCTGAACTTCTTAGAACCTGAGAACAAGGTGTGTTCTAACGTGGCTTTCTGCAGGCCCCATTCTCATCCCTGAGGGCAGCTGGACTTACACTGGTGGTATTAGGTGTTCCAGTGAGCTTCACATCATTGCTTACAGTTCCCTCCAGATCTCTCGCCCACCAACTCTTTCCCTCACCTTCTCGGCACATATGCTTTCTCACCTTTTCTTTCCTGGGTTTTGAATTTCCAAAGCCTAGATACTCAGGGAAATAGAAATGACTCATGCATGGAGAAGTGAATTTTAAAGAATATCTGAGGAGTGGAGCCATATTCCTTTATTCTCTGACTGGATAGAGCACTCAGAATGGGGAGAAGAAAAGTGAGGGAGGGCATAGCAAGTACAAAGACACCGGTCATTCCCAGAGTAAAAGGAGCTTAGAGGTGGGTTTCTTGGGCCCTACCTAAGTTGAGCAGATTTGTTGCATGTCAGAGCAGAGGGTTCCTAAGTCTTACTTCCAGAGTACATTTCTGGAGGGCAACAAGCACCCCATGAAGGTGTGCTGTGTCTAGGCTTAGAGAACTTTAGAGAGTCCCCTGGAATTTCTCGATGCGTAGTGTGACTTAGATGCAGTAGAAAATCCCCCTGAAAGGGACCCAGAAATAGTAGAGAGAGAGCCAGAACAGAAGGGACCCAAGGGACAGGATGGGGATAATCTTGCAAATAACCAGCAGAAGAATTATGGGCAGCTCCAAAGAGACCAGCATAGGCAGCAGCCATCACCTTAGCAATGCCTTGGCCCGGAGTAACCCTCCCAGGAACTCAGACCCCCTCTGTGAAAGGCAGGAGGTGAAGGACTACATTCCTGAGCTAAGACTGACTTTCTAACACTTTATTTGAATTCAGACTCTAAATAGAAATTGAATTATAAAAAAATTAAGAGTTACATATGTTCTCTCAAAAGTTGCATCCCTACCCCATAACCATGCCAAAAGCATGACCTTATCTCCTTTTATTGTTACATAATGGGTTCAGGTTCAACCACATTTCTCTAAAGCACTGATTCCTGTTCCAAAAATTCTTAGTGTTCATTAAGGATACTGATTTCTTAAAAAGTCTTTGTTATTTCTTTGAACTTCCCATGGAACACTCCACAGAGGTCCTTGCGGGTGACTGGTTCAGAAGGAACAGAAAGAGAACTGGACCTGGGGAACCATGCTGGAATTGCCTCTGGGCTGGTGTACTTGAAAAAAGAAAAAAAATATGGGGAAAGAAAATGCGAGGGTAAATAAATTTTTCCACACACATCTTTTTCAAACTGCAGGAAAGTGTTTAGGAAGTATTAGTGAAGCCAAGAGTGGATATGCTTTGATGATAACTCTCTCATGATTAGTTTAGAATCAACCAAGCATTTACTGGGGACTGTTGAGTCCATTTGTAGACATCAGAATAATTACAAAGGGAACACCACAGTAGAGTTGGGCAGAAAGCTCAGAGATCACCCAGGCAACTATGTTCTGCCTTCCAAAGCACTCCTACTGTGTGCTGAAGCTGTGCCACGGAGCAGAAGTGTGCCTGAGATGGGAGACTTAGACAGCACTCCATTAATGTAACCCTCCCCCTCCTCTTTCTGCTCTTCTCACTTCAAAGACTCCATGTTTCAGGTTGGGAAGCCTTTCAATGTTCACAATGAAGTATCCTCTTCCACCCATCTAACCCTCCTTCTCCCCTTTTCCACATGCATTGCAGCTTTGAGAAGCATAGCTTCTTTTGGCTCAACTGCTTTTTCTCTCTTTTGCATTACAGATGTCTTATTACAACTTATTATCGAGCCCTTATGGCTCCAGACACTCAATGGTTTTCCCTTCCTTCTTAGTCTACCCTTGGTTTTTTGTTTAATTGCATCTCCTCAGCACAAAGTGGTATTCTAAAAGCATACCTGGGATTTGCTTTAATCAAGTATGGTAAGACATAGACACATGAAAATGATTATCATGAAAGAAGTTTATACTCACAGATATTTAAAAACCGGAGGCACAGTGGGCTATGCAAGGTCACATGGGAAAACAGCCAAGTCAGCCAAGAGACAAAAGAGAGGGGAAAAATATAGCCAAGAGCCTTTATTGAGGGTCCACGGGAAGGAATAGGGAAGGCAGGGTAGTTAGGCTGAATCAGTTTAGTATTAGTTTGAATGATTTCAGAGGGCTATGAGCTAGCTATATGGATGGTCACTGGTTGTCTGGCAGCTGGCCTTGGGGTGATTTAGGGCAGGAGGCATACTGTCTTGGTGTGTGAGATTTGATAAAAGGAGGTAGTCAGAAATGGGGAATCCAGGTTGGCTGGCTCGTATAGCAAAGACATGCTCATAAGGAAGTCATTTTTTATCTCTAGGAATTAGCTAGGCCTGGCAAGAACAGTCTCTCCAGGATCAAGACTCCAAATGCCAGAACATCCAGAAAATAGAGTTAATACAAGTTGGGTTAATATTAGTGGTTTCATGGCACTCTATCATCATTGGTCTATGTGGGCCCTTTTTACTTTATGTATTCATCTCCAAAATACAGAGCCACCATGAGTTAACCAGAGGAGTTAAAACTAGGTCAGTATCCAAAGCTTACATTTCCTTACGAGCTTCTATCCTAATTTTGTGGAGCCCAATGATTTTTTCTACAGTTTGTGGATGGGCCTTCACACGTCACATAGAGAAGAATATCTCTTTTTGAATGACTGCCAGTGACCACCTACATTCTCTGTCCTCTCATCTATCCCATCAGCTTGAATTTCAAGCTCTTTGAATGTTTTCCAACCTGTAACTTAAACACCGGCAAACAGAAGAACATTTCACATGGCTTTGGATGAAAAATGTATGAATTCAGGAAGATAGATGCTGATATATATTTTTAAAGATTACATTGTGCCTACATAAGCCAATACCTCTGGTAATGGCAAAATAGTCTTCAGAGCTCTTGAGCAAAAATTTAAAACCAAAAATTTAGGAAAGAAAGAGCCCTGGCAGAGGGCTTTCCGAGGCCTGAGGCTACAGTGACACCAGCAAGAGTCTTCTTACTGTCTAGGTTTTCAGTAGCTCCCCTGTTCATTTTGAATGAGGGCCACCAGACACTGTCAGGCGCAGCCCACAGACATAAAGGGAGGGGGCTTGTCATAGCCTCTGAAAATATTAATTATGATGTATTTTAAGTGGGACATTTGAGGGATGTTATGTTTAGAGAAACTGGTGGGACTGTTATTGAAAAATCCACGGAAAGCAGATGCCTACAAGAAGGGACCCTGGAAAAGCCAGCGGTACACGGTCACAGGCAACAGGTATTCTGGGGAGGGGGTGTGTTGGGGTAATGTTTGGGGGGCTTCAGAGTGACCTTCCATTTTCTCACTGTGATCCTAGCAGGCCTTAGGTATTTCTCTATCCAAGTGTTTGGAAACAGAAGGAGGAGAGATATGCTGTAAGTGCTAATGGCTGGATCACTTCTGTCTCATTCAGCCCTTTCATTTGCTGACCTTTCTGTAATTCTGGACAAAAACAATCCTCCGGGTCCTCGAGCTATTGGTACAAACAGAGAAATGTGCAAGATGAGGCTGCAGGTCTTCATCAAAACATCCTTGTTTTTGGCTTTATAGCCTGTGGGAACATTGAAATTTGGCTTCGTGATGTCCTAGCCAATGCCTCATAATCAAAAGGTTTTCAGAAATCTCCCAAGTCCCAAGTTCAAGCCACACTGTGAGTCTGGTTGTATTTTGTGCAGATAAAGAGTAAATCATTTTCTGTCAGATTTTAGACTTCCTGAATGAACTGTCCTGGGAAAAGAGTACTTGGATGTTCAGGGTTTCCACAATTTGGGGACTTTGGCCAAGTCCCAACATTTTTAGGAGACCCCATTTAAAAATATTTGCCCATCCAAATGAAATGAAAAGGTGTTTGTCCTACAAATGGCCCCTTAAATAACTTTGGAAGTCCAACCCCTGCCACTGAACAGTGGCTATTACCCTTGGACACCGGTAAGTGGGGCTTATAATTCTGGAATAATTTTCCTTTGAATTTATGACCCTTCAATTCAGTTCACACATCAGCCTTCTCGTCTCCTCTCCCATGTTAAATTGGTCCATAAAACTCCACACATCATAAAATGAGATCTGGGCGGAGATGTGGCACAGCATCCCCCAAGGTCAACATTACGAGAGACTCCCCACCCCCAGACCCACCCCAGAAGAAAATGGCAACAAAAGGCATGCTGGTCTGCATATTTGACTTCTGGCAGCCCTCACACAGCCGTATGTTCTCATTTAGCTGGGACAGCAGCAGCCTTGATGAAGGGAGACCTATTTTTTCTCTCCATGTCCCTTATCAGAGCAGTGGTCTGCACAGAGGGTCAAGAAAACACGCAGCAGCCTCACTGGGTTCTAGAGAGTTGACACCAAGGACTTCCTGTGGCCTGGCTCTAGCCACATGCGGACCAGCCCCAATGTGTCTGAAATATTTGGCTCCTGGCTCAGGCTGTGGGCTGGCTGTCTGGTTTGTTTGAACACAAGCTAGCCTGGGAGTCTTTGTGTAGAATGCTCCTTGAAGCTTTTTTCCATGACATCTGCCAATTAAATGTATGAGTTACTCTGTTTACTTCTCTATGACAGGGCAGATACTTTAGTCAGAAGCAAAAGCTTTCTTGTCATTCTCGCTTTTTCTCCTATTATGGGCAAGATGTGTTTATCTTTGTGATTTCATTTTATTCTTCCTGACTGCCTTGGTAAAAACGGGCTTAGGGTTCCCATTTCAAAGATGGGGAAACTGAGAAACAGAGATGGGACCTGATTGATTGATAGGTCACACAAACTCATCAGGGGCAGAGTAGGAACTGGAACCTGAGTCTCCTATTTCAGGGTTTCCTTTTTAAAAATCTTCTCCATTCTAATTTCCTTAAGATTAATGCTTGAATATTTTGAGTTAGTATCTGAGCCTTTATTTATTCATTCATTTATAATATCCATTCAACATGAGCTTTTATAATTGGGCATCTATTACATACAAGGTATTAGGTCAAAAGGCTAAGCACAGGAGTCTGTCAACTTTTTCTATAAAAGCCAGATACCAAATATATTAGCTTTTGGAAGCAACTACTCAGCTTCATTGTTATAGTACAAAAGTAGTCATATGTAATAGAGAGATGGATGGACATGGCTTTATTCAAATAAAAACTTATTTATAAAAACAGCAGTGGGTCAGATTTGACACTCTCACTGTAGTTTTCTGTAGACTACCATGCAGGGCACAACCATGTATGACATCCCTAGTGAGACCCCGCACAATTGCGTGCTGACTGAGCCTACTACAAGAATGAGGCTCCCTCTGCTTGGCTTATTCTTGCCCTCTCAAAATAATTCTGAGGGGCCCAGCTGAATCATTACTACCTTCTGTGCTGAGGTGCCATCTCTGCCATGTGTCACCTCAGTTTACCCATTCACAGGAAGGTTCCTACCCTTGTGTGACTTCTGTAAACAAAGTGTTAATTAGGAGAAAGTAATGAGAACCCTCAAGAGTTTGGGCTTGAGCCTGGCCACCCACACACCTGGTTACACTGTGAAACTAGAATAGTGACAACAGCCATTATGGATTGATGTTTACATGCCGAAGGCACCCATCAGCATTGTCTCAGTTGTCCTCACAACAATCCAAGTAACAAGTATTGCAGATTCCACTTTTCAAATGAGGAAACCTAGATTCAGAGAAGTTAGCTCACAAGGTCACACCATGAACAAGTAGCCAACTCAGGATATATGGGACAGTCTGCATGTTTCCAAAATCCCTCTCCACCTAAGTAGACTGCTTTAAAAAAGAAAAAAAGATAATAAAAGAAGAACAACCAGCATTTTTTGTTGTCATGGTTGTTGCCTAGATGGAATCATGGCAGCAAGATGAGCCATGCGGACCATTGACATGAAAGATGCACTTGTGGGGACAGCAACCACACAGTACATTCCTATTACCTGCAGTCAGACTCCAGAGGCCCAGAGAGACCTTCTTCAAGTGTGTGCCCACAGTGCCCTCTACTGCCAAGGAGGACACTACAGATACCCTGTTCTTAGTACCACTCAACGAGTCGGAAAATCTTTCTACTCATTGTAGAAGACTGGAATTTGAGCCATGGCATGAGATTTTCCTGGGATTCTTTTCTTGTTCCTCCTGATCATTCTACACCAGATTGCCAGAAAGTTATTGGAGGGAAGGGAAGAGAGAGAAACTGCAATTCACATGTGACACTTTGAGTCAAGGGGAAAGCTGCTCCTCTGCACTTTGGTCACCTCCCACCTGGACAAGACTGTGTGCCTTTTCTTTCCCAGGGTGCCCTATGGTCGACTGAATAGTGATGGCATTTGGGCCAGGAGGAAGGCCAGGAGGGTCCCAGTGATCCCTGGGGGCACTTACAGCTCCAGGTCAGGTAAGCTCTATTTCACTGTTGAAAGAAACAAAGGTTTCAAGGCTGCGAGGAAAGAGACGATGTCCAGACAAAAGAATCCAAAACAACGGGTTGCTGAAGGAGCTAGAATGAGAGGATTTTAAAAAATAGAAATGAAATAAATAAAGTATCACCCTTTGTGGCACAGTGGCGCTGTGGCCTGGGGATGGAACTGGAAACTTTGTGTGGTGAGTTCTAGTGGGATGTGGGCTGGGCCAAAATATATCTGCCTCCAAGAAATACATTTCTTCAAAATGCTAAGCTTTAATTTTTTTTAAGTAAACAACCAGGAAAATGCCAGGCTTGATCCTTTCTTAAATGGGGCCCTGGATCCATGTTATGGAAGTCCTCGTGAGGGGAAAACCCTTGTTAGCTTGACCCAAGCTGACGGCTGCACTATAGGGCCATTCAGTTCTGCTCTGGCCGGTCCACTTTGAACCTCTGCCCTTGCGGCATCCGGGGCTCTGTCCAAACCTCCTCCTCCTCCCACCCGCCACAGGCGCATGATGTGCTTCCTCTTTGCAAAAGAGCGGCCATATTGGAAGAAATACAGGGCCCCCGAAAAACAACTTTGCTGGCCCAATAGTTGATCTCTGAGCCCACAGAGATGCTTTGCTGCCTACCACATTTTCCTGGGCTCTTCCAGGCTCCATCCCTCTAAGCAAACATTCCCTCTACATTAGACTCCTTCTAACACTGACTATAATGTAATGGAAAGAAGCATCGAAGACCTGGGTTTTTGTGGTTTTGCTATTAACACCTCAGTGTTTAACATCCCAGACTTTAAATTTTCTCGTCTTTATTGAGTCTCATCCACCATGTAGGGCTAATAGAAAATCAAATGGGATGCCATACATGGAAGTATATAAAGAAATGTAGCAGTTGAACTAATACTTATGAAGTGCCTGAGATGTGCTTCCTACTGAGAAATAAGATGTGAAGACACAGACCTTGACCTTGAAGAATTTATAATCTAGTCAGAGAGGCAGATAGAGAGATAGGTGGTTTTAATGTAATGGGTGGAGAAGATTGGGTTGTGTTTGTTTTATTTCTTTTCTTGTTGGCCCTAGCAAACCAACTCATAAGCTATTCCAACTCTATACCCACTGCCACTAATTTTCTTTGGACCTCAGCTTTCCAATTTGCCAACTGAACAGTTGACTAGATTATTTGTTGACTAAACCAGGACACTTCTGAAAGTGAGAGGGGATGCTATTCATAATTATACCAGAGCAACTGGTATATACAGGAGCTATCCCAGGCCATCGAGTTCATGGTCACACTACAAATGAGTAGGGACAGGCACTCAGTGATGTCTAAGGTCTGTTCAAGTTCTTACAATTTATGACCTTGCCCTTATCACAAGTCATTTTCCTAGATCCAGTTAGCACATATTCTCTTTGGCTGCCCTTGTGGGCATGGATGCTGGTCAGGAGTGGATAGAGACTAAGCTGAAAACTGGCAACCCCTGAAAGTTCGGGGTGCTACCTTCCTAAGTCAAGTCCTTTTTACATCATACTGCACCCTATTCTTTGTGGTCACATCACCTGTTAAAACTTAGCTGCCTAGCGAGACTGGGAAGCTAAATGTAAATGCACTTAAACACAAAGAGCAAGAGAATGTTGAGCTCCTGAACCGTCTCTTCCCCCATCTCAGATACTTTTTATATTAACCCCCTCTCCCAATGCAGTAAGCCCTGTAATCACATGGATGGGTGAGTTTCCAGACAACATTTATGTTTAATTATATCCACCCACTGCGATCAATATGAGGAAAGGATTAATGAGCTGATCTTATACATCTCTCTCCCCTTCTACCTTCTTTCCTCCTGACATTTTAATTCCTTTTCTACTTCCTCTCTCAACATTTTTATGGGCTTGGGATGAAGCCTTAAAACTTTTGGGGTCTTTCTTTCCCTATGCCATCCAACAAAAGTGTCTCTAGCCATAGCAGTAGAGAAACTGAGGCTCAAATGAAACACAGGGGGGCCCTTAATAACCCTTGTACACACAAGCTCACACAATTTTTGCTGATTTGAGATTAGCGATGGAGACTCATATATTTAGGCTATATATTTCATATCTTCCCAGAATTAGATTCTTTAACACAGTATTTTTTCAATTTAAAAAGTATGTTTATTGATTTTAGAGAGAGAGAACGGGAGCAAGGAAGGGAGGAAAAGAGGAAAGGTGGCAGGGAGAGAGAGATACATGTAAGAAAGAGACATCAACTTGGTTGCCTCCCATATGCACCCTGACCAGAAATCAAACCCCCAACCTTTTGGTGTATGGGACGATGTCGTCCCAACCAACTGAGCCCTATGTCAGGGCTAACATAATCTTAAAAACAAGTCAGTACCCTGGCTGGTGGGCATCATCTGAAGGGTCACCATTTTATTCCCAGGTAGAGTATCTGCCTGGGTTGTAGGTTCCATCCTGCATACAGATAATGCATACAGAAGGCAACTAATCAGATGTTTCTCATACCTTCTTTCCACCCTCTCTTTCTCTTTCCCTTCCCTCTTTCTAAAATAAGAAATAAAATATTTTTCAAAAGTTGATGTGACTGAGCTAATCATGTCTCTTCCCAAACACATGCATGTGATCTGCACAACTATCTTTTATCAAAGAGTGTTGTAGGCCCTTGGGATGCATGTGAACATGGAGTTTTCGTCCCCTGCACCCTTCCTGGTGTCATTACCCCTATGGGAAGCACTGAGGATTGAGGGGACAGATTCTGGAGAAAAAAAACCTCATCATCCTGGCAGTCATCATAGGTTCCTGTCTTCACTGCTTTCATCTGTATTCTAAAATAATCTAATCTTGTGGCTCAGTTAGGGGATAAGAATTTGTGCCAAAGAATCAGGTTGAGTGTTCAGAGAGATGATTGTGGTTTAGAAAGGCGAGGGAGAATGAACATTGATATATCTACCAAATTTCTTCCTGAACTTGAAGGAACTTACAGAAGTCCCACTGAGAGAACAGTTACAACCCCAGGCACAATGGAATACAGGGTTGTTTTTTTTCCTTCTCATTCTGCACAGCTAATTCATGCTGAACACTCTCTACTAGGGCCTAGAACAACCCAGCTAAATCCCCATCTCAGCTGCCTACCTGCAGGCATGAGTAGGTGGCCCTGGAAATCACAAATCCTGGTTCAGATGAGGTTGCTACTATAATCCAACCCACCCCCATCTGCTTCATCCAAGAGCTGGGACAATTAATACTTGGTGATGGTACAGGAAGCAAGATGAAAATAGAAGTTAGTTGGCCTGCTGGGGGCAAGAGGATGGGACTCCTGAACTAATTCCTGCTGCTTTCTGCTAGAATAAGTTTTACTCTTATCCATACTCTGTATCTATCTCGTTGGCTCTCTGGGAGGCTGTCTGTCTGTATTTAGTAAGTGGGTCTAGTGATTTTTAATCCAAGGGCCTCATATTACATATGGCATGTTTAAAAGGAAAGCATGCACATTATCTCAAATTCTTCTTGCTTTATATTTTAAAATGTTGTCCTGAAGATCAAAAGTAAAAGCTCTCTTCTCATGTTGAGCCCAGCTGTCCTGCAGGGTCAAGAACAGCCCGCTCAGCTGTGCCCAGCAATCTGCCACTTCCCTGTCCCCACCCTACTTTGCCCTTCACATATAGACATGATGTTATTGATTCACTACAAGTAGGAAAAGTGATTTGAAGTTTTCAGCATAATTTAGCAAGTATTGAGTGAGCATCTATTATGTCCCAGGATCTGTTTCTAAAGTTTAGGGATTGTTTTAAGTTGAAGAAAGGGTAGTTGACCTAACAAGATGATGAAAATACATTTCTCAGAATCTACTTAACATTTTGTTGAAGGGAGTTTAAATAAATGACAAGTAAATACTTGGAAAATAGCTTGTAAACAACATCTAACAAGGCAAATTGAAAACAAGGCACATGGAAGCATTCACAGCTCCTAGAAGAAGTTGTTAATTCTGCCTGGGGTACCAGAGAGCACTTGTCAGATATTTGAAAACTCAGATAGTTTATATTGAGCTTTGAATATTAATCTTAATATTCATTCCATTGCCACTTACTGAATGCCTGGTAAGTGAGACAGTGCAGATTTTGACAACCTTCTTGCCACCAGAGAACTCATGACTTACTTGGTGAGCCAGATAAATCAATAATTATTATACAATAAAATAAGAAAGATTTGTTTTGGCCCTGGCTTGTGTGGCTCAGTGGATTGAGTGCCGGCTTGTGAACCAAAAAGTTGCTGGTTTGATTCCCAGTCAGGGCACAATCCTGGGTTATGGGCCAGGTCCCTGGTAGGGGGTGCACGAGAGGCCACCACACACTGATGTTTCTCTCCCTCTCTTCTCCTTCCCTTCCCCTCTGTCTAAAAATAAATAAAATAAAATCTTGAAAAGAAAGAAAAAAGGAAATAGAAAGAAAGAAAGAAAGAAAGAAAGAAAGAAAGATTTGCTTTGGACCATTAATTTGAATAATATTCCCTCCCTTTTTAAAGCATTACTATGTGCTAGGTACCAACTAAGGTACCTAGAGAACCTTAGGATTAATTTTCAACTCATTATCTAATTATAATTTAGAATCACCTCATACATTAGTGTCTAATATAAGTTTCCATGAGAGGAAATTTGTCTGGTGTTGCCTTGCTAATCACTGGAAGAATCAAAACTGGAACCTTTGAATCCATGTCTGTTAGATTCCCAAGTCCATGCTTTTAAATATTAAGAAAGAGCTGGGTGGGAAGAGTGCATGGGAATGCAAAGTAAGGGAAGAAAAACAGGAAAGACATAGGAGAGTGAAATTACAGGGTCAGGATGGCACACTTCCTTTGTGGTTGTACTTTAGACCACCCTGGGGGATTTCCTGCAAGGCTGGGCAGGTAGGGTGAGGTTTGATTTTTGAGAATTTCAAATGACATACTAAGGAGTCTAGTTTTTATTCTATAGAACATAGGTCCCCACCTCAGAGATATTAGATAGGATATAATGTGAGGATGGAAGCATCTCTGGATAAATAATAAGGATTAGGATGAGCTACCTGGGTCCCCTGTATATTTTTTGAAGTAATGCTGTGAACCTTAGGACTTTGGGCTATGAATTTGGAATTACATTTTCTTTTCTCAATGGGTATAAATGACACACTGGAATTGAACTTTACTCCCAGTGTCTATGAATCCAGGTGTGCAAAAAAGAAGGCAACTTCTTTATTTTTCTTGAATGCTACTTAATTTCTGTATGACAGAAAACATAGTCTTAATGAGTTTTTATAGGCATTTAGCTTTGAATTCATTCAAGTTAGAATTTAGAATTTACTCCCACTTTGGGTGTGTCTAGATCTGGGATGGGGGAGGGGAGCTTTTAAAACATGAAGTGATGGACTGGGAAGTAAGAGGTCATATCTGATCACTGGCCATTGGTACCTGTCCAGCCCTGCAATATTCTCCAGCCATTGTTCATAAATGGCACTATTCTCAGTCCATCTGCTTCTTTACACCACTCCTTTAGCCTTTTGCTCTCCTGTCAGGAGAGTTTTCAAAGGTTTTCCCACCATTCTGGGACCATACAAGGTTTGGGGACCTAGCTTAGGTCTTCCTAGACCTTGCTAGTTTTCTCAGGCCCAATCAGGAAGCAAACACAAATCCCTTCTCTCATTGACCCTTCTCAGGACTTGGACTCAATCCAAAGGGATAAGACACTGCAGAGCCCTCCAGATCCATCTCCAAGCCTCTCTCTTCTCCTTCTACCCTTCTTACCTCCTGAGCTCAGAAGACCTTGACCTCGACTTCTGGAGTGGGAGAAGTGTTTTGCAGGAAAACTGCTTCCATCTAATGGTGTGTTCTTCCAGATCTTTTTTGTCCTGGTACAAACTGGACCAAGCCTTCTAAGCTTACAAGCCACAAATTTTCTGTATAATGTGCACCTCCTTGAATAAAAGAGTCCCACAGAGTAAATACGACACATGAAAACACAAGCACTAGCATTTTATAGTATTGTCTCCATGCTAGTAGAACCTTGATATGAAAGTTAGCATCTTGGAGAAACCCACCTGAGTTGACTTTTTGTCCAGGGATAAATTCAGTCTCAGGATCCAGGCATCTTTCAAGATAGAAAAATTGTAAATTTCAATTTCTTATTTTCTTTGATTCTCCCAAAAGGGTCTCATCTATGATCAAAGCATTTAAAAAAAAAAAAACAGCAACTGGCATATCCTTGAAGGTATAATTAGCTACCATAGTAACTATAAATTATAATCTTTCTTTGACTTTCCAGACAACCTAAATAAGATGCCATCGCTTTACCCCTACAATTAATACTCCCTGAAGAAATAGCTAAGTGTCATGATCTATTGCTAAATTTGGAGCAGGAAGGCAAAAGTTTCGTCATTTTTACCAGCAGTTAATAAATTCACTGAATTCAGCAAAATACAGGTACATACAACTTGGGTTAACAATGCAAACTGACTGGGAGCTTGTGAAATTACAAGTTCAGTATTAGCTGAAAAGTTCTTATTTATACTTTGACAGAAATGTAGAGAACAAAAGGGAGTATTATTACTGTCCTTCATTTAGCTGTTGTGGTGACTTATGAGCCTGAAGCTTCATTCACTGTCACTTTTCCAAGCATTTACTGCCAATTTGCCATGGACTATTGTCACAGTTAATCTCTACCCCTATCCTTATAGTTATGAGGGGGCAGAGGAGCAAACTTGCATCTAAATATATAGGAGTGTTTTCCACACACTGTGGTAAGCAAGCTATGGTATTCTTTTCACTTGATCTTAATAATAACCTTAGAAGTAGATCCCATCATTCCCACAATAGATACACAAACCCCACTTCTAAAAAACAAAGGGATTTGTTCAGAGTCAACCTCATTAGTAAAAGACCCTAGAGTCCAACTTTGGTCTGTGTATGACTGAAGTAGGGACAGATACTGCAGAGAAATGAAATTCTCTTCTTACACCACATGCAAGAATACATTCAGAATGGGTTAAAGACTTAAATTTAGACCCAACCATAAAAATTGTAGAAGAAAACATAGGCATCAAGATCTTGGACATTGCTTGTAGAAATATTTTGTTGGATATCTCTGCCCAGGCAAAGGGAACAAAAGAAAAGAAAAACCAATAGGATTACATCAAATTAAAAGTTTTTTCACAGCAAAGGAAACCATCAACAAAACAAAAAGACAACCCACAGAATAGAACATACTGGCCAATACATCTGATAAGGAGTTAATATCCAAAATGTATAAAGAACTTACAAAACCCAACACCCAAAACACAACCCAATTAAAAAATGGGCAATGGCCAATATTCTTTGTCATATCCTTCTTTGTAGCTAAGGGCAGCTGTGATATAGTCATGGCCAAAGGACGTTCATTCAACAGTGTGTATATTTGAGGACTTGTATTTGTATCCCCATGGTTCTAGGTGCTGAGGATATAGCCATGAACAAACAAAACACACAAAGCCATGGTCTTATGGAGCTTATATTCCTCTGAAAGGAGGCAGACAAGGAACAAATGTATACACATTCAGATAGTATTAAGTACTTAAAAAATACAGGCTGTATTGGGAAGTTGCTGTATTAAAAATGTTGGTCAGATGTAAGTAGAAATCTTCTCGGAGGTTTCTGGGGAAATTTTTGTTGTCTTATCAAAAGGGTGATTGTGAGAGTTGAATTCATTCTCATCTCTCCTTTCTCCTTATTTTGCTCTGGATGTGGATATAATGTCCAAGACTTTAGCAACCATTGCGTGTCTATGGGGCAATAAACATGAGAATAAAATGTCAATATGCTAAGATTAATCTAGTGAAAAGATAGCGTCATTGAGCTGATGCCTAAACTTAAAAACAACTTTCTCTAAGCTTCTCAATGTCTTTATTGTGTAAGCCACTATGAGTCATTCTTCTGTTTGGAAAGGAAGTATTTTAACTGTTTTAGGGCTGTTATGAGAAGCAATGCTATCTGAAGGCAGCCAAGTTTCAACTGAGGTTAAGGCCTGAGTAAATGCATAAGGGATAAATTAGGGATTTTGGAAATTACTGGCCATCGATCAAGAACTCGAGGAAGCATGGGGTAGTCTCTGAGAAGAATGGGGCGGTGAGCCCCAGTTTTGTATATTAGCTCTATATGCTATGCATCAAAGTACTCCAAAATATAATGGCTTAAACATTAAACATTTATTATCTCACAATGTCTGTGGTCCAGGAATTCAGAAGTGACTTGCTTGCATTCTTCTGGTGAAAGGCTTCTCATCTGGTTTCAGTCAAGACGTTCACTAGGGCTGTAGTCATCTGAAGACTTGACTGGGGCTGGGGGATTTGCTTCCAAAATGACTCATTTTCTTGGCTATTGGCAGAAGGACTTAGTCCTTGCCCTTTGTGCCCCACCCCCCCAGAGAGCTGCTTATACATCTTCACGTGGCAGCTTACTTCCTCTCAAAGCAAGTAATCCAAGAGAGCAAAATGAAAGTTTTAATGTCTTTTAAATCCAACATGGGAAGTTACAATTTTTTTCATGTTTGCAATATCCTATTTGTTGTACAAATCAGCTCTATTCAGTGTAGGAAGAGATTACACAAAGGAATGAATCACCAGGAGGTCATCTTGGGGCACGTCCACCAGATTCAAATCACGAGATTTACAGAACAGATGATGATGAAGTTTTGGCTAATCATCTATAGCTAATAGGGGAGACTTAGGCTTCCGATGGTGAATGAGGCAAAATAGGATGTGAGGTATTATGGGACTGGTCCTAATGATCAAGTAGAGGAGGCTGGCAATCAGTTTTAGTGTTGTTGTCTTAAGTATGTTAATGGATGAACTCTTTCAGATGAGTATTCTTTCGTGGTAAGGAGGTCTCAATGACTAGTATCTGCCTCCCAGTACATTACTGAGTAGTATGGCTGAATGAGAAGTTTGAAGGTGCAGTAATAAAGGAAGAACAGGCTAAAACTTTAGTTGCATTCTAATTCTGGCTGTACCAACTCCTCTTCCAACTGACCACTGGAGAGCCACTATTGACCTTAGTTCTTCCAGCAAATACCCCACCCCATCTTCCTTTAACTCCATTCTAAAAACCCACTTTTAAATTCTTACTTCTCTCTTGGCACAACCAGTGTGTTATTCTTTACCACAAGGCTCTCTCTACTCAGTAATTTAAAGCAGTTTACGTCAGAATGACATTAATTTTGTCAGAATCCACTGAAACCCTTTATGAAAGATACCTTGTGATTGTTGTTGTTGTTGTGAGTTAAATGCAAAGAAACTACCCTTTTTACAGAAGACATGAGAGCCCACTGGATTGAGAAATTCAATAAATAAAAGCAGTTAGGGCAGATTAAGGACAAGTCAACTTTTCAAAAGGATAAAGTGTATAGTTTCCAAAATACCCATTTCTGGGTATAGGCTGAAGACCAATATCTTTTGCTCGTAAGTTGTTTTAGCAAAATTCCAGCGTTTAATTATTAGTTTGGTGAATGACCACACCAGACCATTTAGTGTAACATGACAGGCCCTAAAGGGAGTAGTCAGTAATTTGAAACACTAGCCATGTGTTTTGTCTAAAAAATTAATACCTGTAACATGATTGGAGTGGCGTGCTTCCACCAATCAAAATGTAGAAAAAAACTCCATGGCATTAATAAAGGCAGCTACTGTTAGGGATTGTTGAATCTAATCAAAATGAATGTTTCCCTGCTGAATGTCTCTATGTGAATGTGCAGATGGGCAGGGATAAGGAAGGAGTCTTCCCAAGTTCCCCCTGCACAGGTACACACACATGAAAAGCTTTCAATTCTGTTCTTCAGTACCAGAGATTAAAGTGTCCTGATGGTTTGCCACTTTCACAGGGAAAATTCAAGACTACTTAACAACACCTTCAAGGCCCTGTCAATCTGATCTCTGCTTTCCTCCCCAGCTTCTTTTGCTTCTCAGACAGCCTCACATTGAAGGCAGAACAAGTCTTTTTTTTTTTAACTTCCTCCAGACACACTTTCCATCCAATCTGAGAGCATCTGCAATTCTGTTTCCTCTGCTCTGACTACTCTTACTCATCCTCTATGCTGACCTTCTTATCCTCAGATCATAGCTTCACATTGCTTCCGGTCTTCTTTTTAGACTTCTGATTCTCTTTTAAAGCATTCATCACAGTGACATTTACTTATATCTCCAGATTCATTTGTACGATGCCTGTCTTTTCTACTCAATTGCAAGCTGCAGAATGGCAGGGCTTCTGTCAGTCTTCTTAACTGTCAGCTCTTGGGCTCCTTGCCTCAGGGATTGAATTTAGGATAGGCTCCATAAATATTTGTTAAATGAGTGAGTGGATGATGAATGAAGAAAATTCTCCACTCCTTTTAGTCTTTGTGTAGCCCCTGCCAATTACAGTACCCAGGCATTCTGGCTCCAGTGGAGAGTTTATAATGTGTCTCTGACCATCTAATTTCACCAAACCCTTACACACAGTGACGTGCCAAGGAACACTCAGGGTTCCTTCTTTCACTGGGATTTTTAACCTAAAAGAGTTAGTGGCCATGCCATACCCTTCTGTACCCACTTCCGCCACATCTCCCACTTTCCCTAACACAAAGAAGGAAGAGAATCAAAGTAACAGAAAGAAACACAACAATGAGAGAGAGACAGAGAGAGAGAGAGAGAGAGAGAGAGAGAGATCTAGGCATGAAAAGTTCCAGATAGAGGGACAACATTTTGGTTCCTGGGGTGTTTGGAGCCAGCTCCATCCCCTAGATATCCTAGTTATTACATGGATTTGTGGCAATTACAGGGGAAAAAAGACTATTATAAAGCATATTCTGATGTTTAGATTAATAAAAACTATATAAAAATAGTAAAATATTCACTCTTGGGCGTGCTAGATTTGAGACGCCGATGAGAAGATTCAGGAAAGATGTCCAAGGGACAGTTAAGCATAGGAGCATTGTATCCAGGAGACAGAGACTGCCTAGCAATATATATTTACTGTGAGTCAGGATAAAGTTGGTTATTACAGCTATGGGCCTAGATAAAATAATTCATGACAAGAATAGAGAGTACGAGAAAATGGAAACCATAGAAGGAACCCTGGGGAACTCTCTCTTGAAGAAGCGTGGGTGGATAAAGAGGAGAGCTTTAAGGCTATTGAGACAATGTCTTTTGAGAAGGAAGAGAATCGGAACACAGTCTACTTCCAGAAGGCAGAGGTATAAAGAACTGAAAAATGGATGGTGTGCCTAAGAATTCTAAGTGATGTAGAGGAGAAAGCCTATCTACTTAGAAGGAAGCTAAAAGGTAGTGGACACAATGAAATATTGGATTTGGTGAGGGTTATGGTCTCTGCCATAAAGACAAAGAGGTAACTATTGAATTTGTGTATCAGCAGATCACCGGTGATTTTAAGTGGGATTAGCCAAAGAACATATATGCATAACCCGTAGACACAGATCACAGTGTGGTGATAGCCTGAGGGAAAGGGGGCAGGCGAGGGGAGGGGAGAGGTAGGTAAAGGGGGGTAGGAAATGGAGACATCTCTAATAATGTAAACAAAAAAATGAATAAATAAAAAGAGCAGATTCACTGGAGGAATGAGGCTGGAAATCAGCTTGGAATTAGTGAATGAATGGAAGCTGATGATATTAGGTGCCTTATAGACTTGAATTTACCATATTTAATGTTGGTTCAACCTTGTGAACCAGGTATTATTGTTACAGTTTTACAAAAGGCTCAGTAAAGGTCACTTGATAATTCAGTTATTAGTTATTGGGTGTTTGCTAAATGCCAGAACTGAGGATTGAGTCACATCAAGACAGAGACACCATCTCTGTCTTCGTGGAGTTTACAGTCATAGAATTATATAACTAAGTATGAAATCATAGCTGTGGAACATACTGCAAATGTACGGTCTATGACGCTATATAAGAAAGCCTATCACAAGCATGGCGCATGGATGGGGAAAGCTTCCACAGGGGGGTGATGAGTTCAGCAGGCAGACGTTGGGAGTAGGAGTTGAAAGTGGCATGTCTGGTCCCCAGACAGAGGAAAGAGTGTGCAGGGCATCCTGGAATGCCCGCAGAGCTTGAGGTATTGGAAGGTACTGTGGCTGGGTCAGAAGGAGCCGGGGGAAGAAGCATGGGGAAGACCTAGCTTAAGAGGTGACACAGAGAGGGCTGTCCCCATTCCTGTGGCCCAAGTTGAAGATATAAAGCCATCTTACACTTCAGTAGAAGCCTGTTGGCTTTCCAGTCTCTCTAGGAGAAGAGCATTGTCCCAAATAATCAGCCAAAGTCACAGAGAGATATTAAGACTCTAACCAATGTCTGGCCTAGTCTAAGCCATTCCACCTTTTGTTAAACTCCACATTCCTCTACAGATAGTTCAGCCGGAGATGCAGCAGGCTGTTGCTAGGCAAGTTCCAAGGTGGAGAAACCAGGACAGGTGTTCTTATCACTTAGCATCCCCTCCACAGAAAATTTCACACCGAATTCACAAATAGATGGCCCCATTGGCTGTGCAACGTGGAGTATTTTCTCCCCCTCCCTCCCCTCTCCCTGGAAGGAAGGACTCACAGGGTATTTTTGTTAGCAATTTTAGCAGGTTTCAAGGCTTTCTCATTTTCATTCCCCAACTTTTCCTGAAGATGAAGAGCAGCCTCCAGCTGATTTTCCAAGGGCTGCATTTAGGGGAGTTTCCTTCATTCACCTGCAGCTCCGAGGACAATCAGGCTGAGCTCCTGCAAGTCCTGGGTCAGGCTTCGCTTGCTCTGTCCTGAGTTCAAGTCAATCTGACAAAAGCTGGACAGAAGTGCTGAGCGCACAGCAGGGGAGAGGGGTGGCTTTTGCTCTAGAGATATTTTAGCTGACATGAAATTTTTTTTAATCCTCACCAAAGGATATTTTTTCATTACTTTTAGAGAGAGGAAGAGAGAGAGAGACATCAATTGTCTGCCTCCTACCCTCACCTAACCAGGGATCAAAATTTGTTTATGTGAACTTTTAAAATAGACTTCACTTTTGTCCTTTCCCCTCCCTCATTTACATAAAGACAGATAAAGGAGAAGCACAGCCGTGTTCTTTGAGGGCAGCCCTGACCAGAGCAGGAGAACTAGCATCCTGTCTCCTCTGGCAAGCGAAGCACTCTGCGTGTAAAACTCTAATAAATCAGGACTGTGGCCTGAGTGTCCCTCCTTTTCTTTCCATTTATCGCTTTGAGAAAGAGACAAGGATAGTGCTTTGTTGTACCACTTACATGCTCATTCATCGGTTGTTTCCTGTACGTGCCAATCAGGGATCAAACCCACAACCTCCGCGTATTGGGACGGTGCTCTAACTAACTAAGCTATCCAGCCAGGGCCCCTCTCCTTTTGTTTTAAAAATTCAAGTTCCCTTATCTGAGAAGTACTTTATCTGCCCTTGTATTCTAAATGAAAGCTTTGCCGGATAGAGCAATCTTGGATGTAAAGTACTTCTTAGATAAGGTCAAATTCAAGGAGTTCATCGTCACCAAGCCTTTATTATATGAAATGTTAAAGGGACTTACCTAAGAAAAAGAAGATAAAAAAGATGAACAGTGAAAGGACAGCAAACTGACGGTTATTAACAACCACACCTAAAACAAAAGCAAACTAAGAGGACAGCTAGATCAGGAGCAGAACCATAGAAATGAAGGTCAAATGGAGAGTTAGCAACAGGGGAGTTGGAGGAGGAGAAGGGGGGAGAAGGTACAGAAAATAAGTAGCATAGATGGTAGGTAGAAAATAGACAG
Organism: Artibeus jamaicensis; assembly: GCF_021234435.1. Classification (NCBI taxonomy): domain Eukaryota; kingdom Metazoa; phylum Chordata; class Mammalia; order Chiroptera; family Phyllostomidae; genus Artibeus; species Artibeus jamaicensis. Next base: position 7,557,909 of record NW_026521407.1, read on the forward strand.
GGGGAGGGCAAGAATAGTATGGGAAATGTAGAAGCTAAAGAACTTGTGGCACATGGACATAAACTGAAGTGGGTGGGGTGGGGGAGGGGTGTGCAGGGTGGAGGGGAATGAAGGGGAGGATGGGACAAACGTAATGGCATAATAAATAAAATATATTTAAAAGAAAAAAATTTCAAGTTCCCGAGCAGCTGTCCCTTAGAGCACTGAGACAACTCTGGTGCCTGCTTCCTCTGCCTCCTCCTGAATGTCCTGTTCTAGCCTCTCTCTCATGCCCATGCATCAATGGGAATTTTATAGAGGACATTTTTCTTTGGCAGGAGAACTTCTGAGAAACAGCTTGGACTCCCCCACCCACAGCCCCCAGGAAAACAAATTTTAAACTGGGGTAACACTTGAACTTGTACTTATTTATTCAAGTATCATTACGCCACGGGCCTGTGATGTTGCGGGGAGGTTTAGCTGAGTTCTTCAGAGGGGAGGGTTGTGACGCGGGGCTGCTTAGGTTCCACTTCTGCATCCTCATCACTGACTGTTTGACAATAGACAAGGGCTAGGAGAACGTTACAGGAACTGTGTTTCCTCAGTGGCTGGTGCTGGTCGCGGTCAATCTGACAGTTCAAGTGAAGAGACACCAGCACAGTGCCTGGCGTGGCATTAGCTCTCGGGATTTCTGAATGCGTTTTTTTTTTTTCCCTCCTTGCCATTTCATTGACTTCATCAACTGATATTTTTAGCCAAAGATAATTTTAAAACCTAGTGTATAAGCTCTGAAGACTCTGGAGTTTGAATGCATGAAGGAGACTTGGTTCCCAGCCCTCAGGTTGCCCACAGCCAATCTGAGTGCCCTTGACAGGCACGCCGTCCAGGGCTAGGGGGCACCGTTCTCCCTCTGCCTCGCCCACCCTCAAAGGACAGCAGCGTCCCTCCCAGCGCTCAGGAGCATCACAGTGTCCCACACACCCTGCACCCCTGGGGCTGCAGCAGCCTCCCTGTGTGAGCATGTAGAGGGGTGATGAGCTGGGTCAGGCTGGGCCTCCCGGGTGAAGCCAGAAAGAAAGGTGGAGCCACGTAGCTGCGTGTCCTGGACGCTGGGCTCTTTTCCCTCCAGCTGAGGAACCGGTGGAGGAGCGAAGGAGCTTCTTGGAAGGCCTGGCCTGTCCAGCCGTTTCCAAGGTGATGGGGAAAGGAAAGGGACAGAAGGGGCAAGCCTCTTGTCACCAGATTATTTATTTATAGGCCCTCTGAGCTGCTGCCGGCCTTTCCCTGGCTGGGGCTCCGCAGTGCGCCTACTGGAGAGATGGCCCGACAGGACCCAGCGGCTTTGGGAAGGCACTGCCTTCCGTTCTGCCCAAGGGAGACAAGAAGCTCTGTCCTGATCGTTCTGGGGACCGCCAAAGCCCCCGCTGGGGGCTGTCAGGGGAGCACTTCCGCTACTCCCATTCCACCTTTTCAGGGGAAACAGGGACAGAGCCTCTTTCGGACAGGTCCTCAGCGGACGTTTTCCTCCCTGCGCCTCTGATCCTGGCTGCCTGTTGGCGCTCTTCGCTGCTCTCGTTTGCTCATACTTTGTGCCACTAGCTCTAAAAAGGGACGGAGGGAGGGAACACATTAGCCGGAAGGCCCGGTGTGTGCAGAGCTTTGGGCTGGCCACCCTGTGCGCCCAGGTCCTCAGCAGGCTCTAGAGAGAAAGGAAAAGAACACACCTTTACTCTCTCTCTTCCCCCTCCTTCTCTCTCACATGCACCACGGGTTTCAAAGGCAACAAAGTCTCGGTCACCCTTACTGTCCCACCATGAACGTCGGACCCATCCCCCTGAGCGCAAGTCCTGTTCTCACTCCTGCTTTCAGCAGCCTCGGCCCCTAACCTTTGGCTCCACCCCCCCCCGCCGCCCTCCCACCCCCATCCCTACCCTCCCCCTCCCCCCTTCGCCCCCTCTCACCCAGGCTCAGTTTCTGCTGGAGCCAGATCCTCACTCAACCCTAGCACAGCCTTTGTTTCCCCTTAGCATCAGAACCCCCGGCCTCTGAAGGCCACCCGGGACTGACCCAGAAGGATTAACCCGGGCCTTGCCTCCCTTCTGCAGGAGGGCCACGGCTGGTAGGAAAACAGCAGCTGGCTGATCTGGGTCACGAGCACCACTCTGGACGGGGTGGTTAAAGCACTGTTTCCCAAACTGTGGTCCTTGTTCCCCCAGGGTCAGAATCCCCAAAGCTGCCAGTTAACAGAACACATTCCAACAACTAAGGGGTCATTACCCAGTTTTTAATAACTTCCCGATGTAAATTTCATGACATTAGCATTTGAAAGTCATGCAAGTGTTGTGAAAATGTTGGCTACCACCAGTATTGTTACTGCAAATTTAAACGTGTCCCTCTAACGGATGCTATATGTAGGAGGGCCTTTAGGCTTTGGGAAAATGACCCCTCTGTTCTGGCTTCAGGGTTCTCACCTCTGCCTTGAGAGAGTCGGTTTTCCTGCTTTCTCAGTTCCTTTCCAGCTCCATCTCCCTCTGGGTGTAGCATTCTGTCAGAATGCCGTGGTCATATGCAGCAGAGAGAAAGAAGGAGCTACTGCCCTTTGCAACAACATGGATGGAACTGGAAAGCAATACCCTTAGTGAAATAGGCCAGGTGTTGAAAGACAAATACCATATGATCTCACCTCTAACAGGAAGCTAAACAACAAAACAAACAAGGAAGCAGAATAAAAACAAAGACACTGAAATAGAGAACAAGGGGACAGTGACCAGAGGGGAAAAGGAAGGGAATTTAAGGGGGAAAAAGGGGGAGGGATTTGGAGGAGCAAGTATGAAGGACACAGGGATGAGGACTGGGGGGGGGGGGGGGGGCGGGGAGGAAATGGGAGGGAGGTGGGGAGCACGGGGTGGGGGGGCTGGGATGGGAGAAATAGACAAAAAACTGTACTTGAAAAATAACTAACTAAAATTTTTAAAAAAGAATGCCGTGGTCACTGAGCCTAAGGCTGTGAAAGGGACCCCTGCCCTGCGGTCCTGAGGGGTCCAGGAGGCAGAGAGAGGATCAGGAGAGACCTGCAGCACTGTTAGCGTGGGACGGACAGGGAGGGGCGGGAAGCAGGAAGAGAACCCGGCTTCGCCCTCTCAGACAACTGCGTGTAAATGTTTGTTAGGGAGCCCTTTCTACACTTCAGTTTTGTCTTTTGGAAAAGGAGGCAAATGAAAGCCTCTGTTGGGCGGTGTTTATAAAACAATGCATACAGGACCCAGCACATTGTAGGGCTTCAATAAATGCTGAATGTTATCATACAGTATAGTATGCAGGATGAATAAAAATCATGTCTGGAAGATGCCTGGCATGAGATATGACACCAAATAGATGCCCAGAAAATGGGTAGTTCCTTCTTTCTGTGTGCTAGAAAATACTGTATTGAATGAGTTCATTCGTTCAACAAATACTGATTAAGTTCTGAGTCTTTGTAAGGTACAGCACTGATGTAGGGGATACAGTGGTTGCTGAGAGGGCTTTGGTCCTGACCAGCATCAGAGACTAGGAGGATATATAGGCAAGGGAAGAGGTTAATAACATACCACGCAACTGATGCTGAGCCATAGGAAAAGCCAGGTATAATACACAGATGAAGGTACCAGAGGGGGCCTGACTAGCAAAGAACAACAGGCACAAAGACACAAGGGAAGGAATGAGCAGGACACAGCCACAGAGATGAACAGGACGGGTCTGCTCACAAAGAGCCCAGCAAAGCAGGCTGTTTACAGCTTCCCTTGTCCTAAGGGTATAGGGAGCCCCTTTGCAGAACTTACTCTGATAGCTAGGTGGAAAAGGATCTGAGTGTAGAACTGGAGGCAGGGTGTAGGCAGGGGGCTGATGAAGCAATACTGGTGAAAGACGGGGCGGCTCTGGGCAAACGTAAACACAGATTCCAGGCATGCTTAAGGAGCTGCGAAACCTGGGACTGATTGGATTCAGAGGTAAGGAAATGATATTTTAGGAGCAGTCCAGTGTTTCCTGGTCATCAGAGTGAAGTCTCCACATTCCCTCATTAACCATCAAAATGCAGATTGTGCATTTAACAGGGTTTTTTTTGTTGTTGTTTTTTAAACAAATCAAGTAGTTTTTTAGCTCAGATTCTTTGCAATTATATCACAGTCTCTCCAATTATGGAGGAATTATATCCAGTCAGAATTTTTATTTGTGGTTTTGGGGGCTTGGATTTTCCATTTTTTCCATATCCAACTTCTTAGAACATCTTCAGGTGCAATAATAAACTTGAACCACTTGATGGCCACGTTTCAAAGTCCTTTCTCTCACTTCCCCACCTTGACAATTTTCTGTTCCAATCAGTTGCCTCTGGGACTAAGTAAATCTGCCCTTTACTACTTCTGTGGAATGTCCGTTCTTTCACCTGCAAGATAGGAATCTGAAACTGCGCCAGACTCATAGTAGGTCTTCACTAAATGTATTTAATACAAAAAAATAAATAGGTATCAGTGAAAACCCAGTTTCCAAACACTGGGGATGGTTTGACTCAAGCTTCGCTATGTTTCATGCGTTTGCAATTTAGAAAACCACTGTGTCAGACCAAGTAAAGAAGCATTAGAAGTAGAGATTTGAGAAAATGGTTGGGTTCCATAACCTGCAGAATAGCATGATAACTATATTACTAGAACTCCCGATAAAAAAAGAAAATCTTTCTATTCATTCCTTGTCCATATGTGATTCCATTTCTCAAGATTGCTTAATCATTTTCCCTAGGGGAATGCATTGTGCCTTTTTTTTCACTTAACATTTAACATAAGCATTCTGTGTTTGGCAATATTGTTTCTACCATGTTAACTCTTACTAACCGTGAATTAAGGAAGTAAGCCAGAATGTTCTCGGTCATGTTCTCATACTCATACATGAAGCCATTTCTCGAGTGCAGAATAATAAATAATGCTACAAAGCAATGATTTCCTAAAGAAATATTCCCAGCATGTTTAGACCAAACTATGCTTTTCTGAGAGTTAAACACTACAATGTATAGCAGATTTGACTATAGATGTGTGATCACCTTACAGACGACAGACAGCACTTATCAATTGCAAGGGGCCAGCTGTAGAAGCTTAGAGAAAAGGAAAGTCACATCTAAGAACTGCTGGAGAAGGAAGTGTCCTCAACAGTAAAGACTTTGAGTAGTTTCAATCCTCCTAACTAACAGGCCATCTTTGAAGTGGAAATGGAGAGAGGTGTTTGCAGCCACATGGTCTTTGAATATGCAAATTCCAGTGACAAAAACATTCCCAACAGAATGTTAGTCTGATATTAAAAATTCAATTCTTCTAGCTTTCTCTTTTGATTTCATGGCAGCAAGTAAATTTCTGATTAGAATTTGGTTTTCCACCCAAGTCTGCCTTCGGGGAAAGAAGACACCCTCCCAACAGTTCATGTATTTATAGCCCTTCTATCAGAGATCTGTCATTAAAAATTAATACACTGGCTTCTAATGCAGTTCTCTACAGAAAGAAAGTGCTAAACAGATGGACTTGGTGTATTTCTCATCCCTGTGGCAGTATTCACCCTGTAAATAAATTGCCATCTTAATTTTATATGTCAGTCTCATGAACTCCACTAATGGGAGATGAATTTGAGAGATGCATCTGTTCATGAGGTACTAACAAAGTCACATCTGAGCCAGTAGGATGCTAAATCAGCTGCTAACCTACAGGAAACTCTCCAAGGTATTTATCCTATTGTACACCGTTCAGTTTCTCGAGACTCAGCTTGCCAGTATGATCTCCTGGTGGCCTCATGTCAATGTGACCACTGGTATCAAACATAAGTGTGTGCAATTTTTACATACGCACCCTTGTGTTAGTCAAGGGTGGGTTCAGGCTTTGAAGAAGCTGAAGCTCATATAATTTGAGGGTAGAATAACTCTTTAAGAAAAAAACAGAATTGTGAGCGCAAAATCAAGTAGGAAACTCAGTATTTACTAGGAAATGATTACAAATTACAAACTTAAAAATTCTGACCAACATGACAGAATGATAACTTAAAATTTGTACTAATCAAGTGTCTGATATCTCTCTACAATTTCTTCTTCCTTTTTTGACAGGACATTCTTTGATCACCTCTTCCTATGACAATGATTTTTACAAATGATTTGTAAAATGATTTTTACAAAATATTTTACAAATATTTTTTGTAATAATGAGAATAGCAAGTATAATTCAGCCTCTCTTCCAGAATGTTGAATCTTTAGTAATTTAGAAAATTTTATTTACTACTAATCATTAAAAGTGTATTTTCCCTAATGTATGTATTCAATGCTATCAATTTACCTATGAACATTGCTTTTGCTACAGCATATAATTTTTAATATTGTATTTTTCTTCTCTTTTTTATTTTTTAATTGATTATGCCATTACATTTGTTCTATTCCCCCCTCCATTCCCCTCCACCCTGCACACCCCTCCCCCACCATTCCCCCCTTTAGTTCATGAACACGTGTCTCAAGTTCTTTAGATTCTATATTTCCCATGCTATTCTTGCCCCCCCCCATCTATTTTCTATCTACCGTCTATGCTACTTATTTTCTGTATCTTCTCCTTCTCCCACTCCCCTGTTGCTAATCCTCCATGTGATCTTCATTTCTATGGTTCACTTCTGATCTAGCTGTCCTCTTAATTTGCTTTTGTTTTAGGTGTGGTTGTTGATAATTGTGAGTTTGCTGTTCTTTCACTGTTCATCTTTTTTATCTTCTTTTTCTTAGGTAAGTCCCTTTAACATTTCATATAATAAGGGCTTGGTGATAATGAACTCCTTGAATTTGGTCTTATCTGAGAAGCACTTTATCTGCCCTTCCATTCTAAATGAAAACTTTGCTGGATAGAGGAATCTTGGTTGTAGGTCTTTGGTTTCCATGACTTGGAATATCTCTTTCCAGCCCCTTCTTGCCTGTAAGGTCTCTTTTGAGAAATCTGCTGACAGTCTGATGGGAACTCTTTTGTAGGTGATAGTCCCCTTATCTCTTGCGGCTTATAGGATTCTCTCCTTCATTTTAATCTTGGCTAATGTAATGATGATGTGCCTTGGTGTGTTCCTTCTTGGGTCCAACTTCTATGGGACTCTCTGAGCTTCCTGGATTTCCTGGAAGTCTATTTCCTTTGCCAGAACGGGGAAGTTCTCTTTTATTATTTGTTCAAATAAGTTTTCCACTCGTGGCTGTTCCTCTTCCCCTTCTGGTACTCCTATAATTCAAATGTTGGAATGTTTAAAGATGTCCTTAAGGTTCCTAAGCCTCTCCTCATTTTTTTGAATTCTTGTTTCTTCATTCTTTTCTGTTTGGTCATTTTTTCCTTCCTTCTGGTTTACTCCCTTGATTTGAGTCCCAGTTTCCTTTCCATTACTATCGGTTTCCTGTGCATTACCATTTATTTAAATTAGTTTAGCCTTCATATGTTCCTCTAATTTGTGACTAAAATCAACCAGTTCTGTGAGGATCCTGATCACCAGTGTTTTGAACTGTGCATCTGAAAGTTTAGCTATTTCTTCATCACTTAGATTTATCGGCTCTGGGGCCCTGAGTTGTTCTTGAGCCATGTTTTTATCTGTTTGTGCCTGTTACGTTTGAGGAGGGGAGCCTTGGATGTTCACCAGGGCGGGGCCACCCAGGTCGCTGGTTTGTGATGCTGTATGTGGGGGTGGGGTCAGAGAGGGAGCAATGGCAGTCCTCTCCGCTCACCCAGTATGTCCCACCATTCGCCCCCACCTGTTTATCTGAGCGGAAATATGCAAGCCCGCCACCCTGCACCATGCGGTCTCAATGCTCACCTCCTCACTGGTTTATCTGCACACAAATGCTGGACCAACCTCAGACAGCCAGCCGTGCCTCTTCCCTGTGTTCGCCTGTAGCTAGCCTGCACCTGGGATTCGTGCCTTCGGCTGCCTGCACACCACCTCTGTCGGGGATCTTTTTGGCCAACCTGCTCCGCTGCTGGCTTCGCCCCTCTTAGCAGTTTACCTGAGCATTTCATTGTTTTCAGACTCCGTATTGTCAATTTTCTGTGTGGTTTGGTTATGTTTATTGTTGTTAAAACTTTATTGTTTTTAGATTTGGTTGTGCGAGGATGCAAGGTGTTCCCACCTAAAGCTCCATCTTGGCGGAAGTCCTCGTATTTTTATTTTCATGTTGGAGCTGCTTTTTTGTGAATCCTCTTTTTCTTTTTGTTTCTGCCATTCCATTATGTTTTGTGAAGGTGATCCTGCTTGAGACTCATTGAAATTCCTCAAGGCCTTTAATCAATTCTGGAAAATTTCAACTCATTTCTTTCTCTTGAAATAATTGTCTTTATCAAATTCTTTTTCTGGAATTCTTCCTGAAATGGCTTGTATTCTGGATTTCTAATTTAAATATTTATTTAACTTCTTTCTTTATCTAACATTTCTGTTCATGTTAGAGTCACACCTTCCAAGCATTTGTTTCTCAGTGTTGTATTTTGGATAATTTCTTCATATCTTTTTATTCACTGATTTTCCTGTGGGCTAGGCCTCATTTTCTGTTGAGGTCTTAATCACACTTGTCATTGTTTTCATTTCTAAAAGTGCTATTTGGCTTCCCATTATACTAAGTCATATTTTTTGTCTTTTATTTCTTATTTCAAACTTGTTCTTTATTCTTTTCAATGCTAAACTTATATTTTGCATCTGACAATTCCAGCATCTGAAATATTTGCGAGTCTGATTCAACTGTTATTGTGTCTGCCGCTGTTCCATAATGCTTTGTTTTTATGTGCCTTTTGTGATATTTGGCTGAGAATTGTTCACTTTCCTTGGAACTAATCTGGGGATATTTAACTTTAAAGACTAGATTGAAATCATGTTTCTCCAGAGGATTTATATGTGTTTTAGCTATTGCCTGGCAGCACTACCAAACTGTACCAGCTCTAAATGCAATTATATACTCGAAGGTTTCTATATCATATAGATAGCTCGAATTTGGGCCACAGCATGTCTAAGTTCTGGCTTGTGGTTTCAAATTCTAAGAGGGATTTTTCCATCTAATGCTAAGGTCGAGACCTACAGGGTTTTTTTTTTCCCCTCATTTATCTTAACAAGGAAGATGTAGTCTTTTTAGGTGCTAACTTTTCATAGTGATATTCTACTCACAGTCTATCTGGAGTGGGCCCTGGCTTTTATCCCCTGCTCCCTGCCCTCTGCACAGTTGTCAGTGTGAAAGCTCTCATTCTCCTCAGCCCAGCAGAACCCTTCAGCACAAAGGCTGCCTTTGTTTCTCCCTCACCTTCCAGGTACCAAGTCTCCCTTGATTTTTGGTCTCTGCACACTTCTTTCTTATAGCTCCATACCCATGATGTACTTTAAAATGTGTTTTTTAGAATATATTATATTCAGCATTTTAGTTGTTTTAATCACCTACCACTGTGCAGAGAAGTTATAGCAAGCCTGAGACTGCCATACTTACAAAGTCCCATTTATTAATACAAGATGGACCAAGGGCTGGCATCCGGTGGTGACCCACCATTTCTAGAACTGATAACAGTGATTCTCTATGCCTAAAACTGTTTTTACAAGCAATGTGATTTATGCTGAGCCCCTGCTTTCCTTTCGGGAGTCTGGAATTTTGGTCCACACTAGGCAGAGAGAGCCTGCATGATCAGACTCCCATAAAATCTCTGGGCATTAGGTCTCTAGGGAGCTTCCCAGGTGGACAATATTTCATAGGTGTTGTCATTACATTGTTGTGAGACTCAGTGCATCCTTTGTCACTCCACTGGGAGAAGATGCTTGGAAGCTTATTTCTGATTTCTTCTGGACTTTGCCTTGTACAGATTTCTCTTTCCTGTAAGAGATCTTAGCTGTAAACATGACCATATCCTGAGGCCTGTGACTCTTTCTAGTGAATCATCAAACCTGGGGCTGGTCTTGGGGACCTTCCACTCAACCATACGAGCAGAAAATTCTCCAATATACCTTCTTCAAAGAGGTTGTTCCCCACCTAATAACTGCAAGTCACTGTAACCTAGAGATGTTAGAGATAGTAATTATATTAATTTGCTAAGAGCTGCCATAAAGAAATCATGGCTACTACTTTTTCCTCCAAGTCTCATTATTTTTAATAAATCCAAGGCAAATTTCCACTCTTTATTAGGCTAAACCACTATGCTCAACCCTTATGCTAGAACCTGTAAATGTCACATTTTGGTAACAGAAATTCCATGACAAAAGGTCTTTCAATGGTCAAATAATTTGGGGAAGTCTTGATAAACAAAATTGAATGAATTTCTTTGCTGCAGAAGTGTTCAGAGTTGTTAGTGCATGGACCTTTAATAAAAACATATCATAAGTAGCATTTTCAAAACTTACTGCATTTCAAAATTTTTCTTTTTCCCAGAATAGCAATTAACATGCCACGGACCACTAATGTTTCTGAGGCTTAGTTTAGAAAATACTGGAATTAAAACTCGACTCCTATGTTTTGAAAAGACTTACGTTCTTATGTGTTTTCTTTACTTGCTTTTTAAAAAATATATATCAGCTTGAGTTGTATTTAGTAACTATCTTTCTAGCTACCACAAGAAAATCATTAGAGCTTTAAATCATTCTGAAATGCCCCAGATTTACTTTCAGGGGCAAAATTCCAAGGTATCTTTAAGCTAAAAAAAATGTGTTCTGCTGAATAGGAAATAGGTATGTGCCTCCTTGATGTAAACAGCCACTTTGTTGCCTGCAACTTCAATACTCTCATCTCCCAAATCAACCTGACAAAACCTACCTACAGCACAGCAGTGGTTTCACATACAATCATCAATGTGAACAGATCCGGTAGTTAAGTGAATACTAGTCACAGGTAAGAAATCTACATATCTGTTCTTCCTCAAACTCCAATCACACTGACATATACATTAAAAGAAATAAGCTCATAGATTTTTTTTTTAAATCAATCAACCATGCTGCTTGAGGGAAGTTATTTGGAGCCTTCCTGGGAGGAAAGAGCATTCTAGGGGATTTCTTACATGGCTACCTAAAATGCTGTTGGCAGAATTTGCAGAACACTCACGTCTCCCATGATGATCACTGGGTCGGGAGTTCCCTGTGTCCGCAGCCATTGATCATGTCAACGGCCTAAGTGCTCTGGCGGCTACACACAAGAGACCCAACTGTCTATGTTGCTCATGATATTTAGTCAGCAGATTGCTGCCTTTTCGTTCCAAAGGACTTCCCACCATAATTGCCATGGTCTCCTCTTTTGAGACATTCTGGCTCTCAAATGGTATTTGCTAAGTGTAAGTCATTCGCATTTTCACTTTATCTATTAACCCCATAAGTGCTCATCAGCAATTATTAACATCTCCCCTGTCAAGAGCAAATAAACCTGAGTTCCAGTTTGTCTGGGAAGACCCATCTTGGATAAAAAATATTCAAATCCTGTTAGGATTTTTGAAATCTTGGGCCTTGATACTTCCTGGAACTTCTACAGTTCGTCTGAAGAGCCAAGCTAGAAATAGCTCTTCATGGTCTATCAGTTGCTGAAAAAGTAACTGGGTGGGTGGGGGAGGTGTTGAATAAGAGTGAGGTTTAAACCATGGACAAATGAATGAATGAATGGAACTCTCTCTACCACAGTTCTTGCTTGATATATGATACATTGGCAGTATTCATCTCATGGTCTAGATCCACTCCTTTTGACTTTGAGTGGTCCCTCAGGTAGGAAACCCACTGTGGGAGATAGAGACAGGCCTCTTGCAGCAATAGCCATGCGGGCCCATGCCATGGCTGGGTCCCAGGTGGCAGAGCTACCAAGAGCACATGGCTAGAAGCAGGGTAGCAAGGACTAAACATACCAGGAAAGCCTATCTGCCATCAAGTTCAAAGAGTGTGTATAGAAATAAGGCAGGTAACAAAGCCAAAACCAAGAGCCAGGCATGAACAGGAAGAGGGTGAGTAGCAGAGACAGAAGTGAAATGGTAGAACCCAGATCATTTTTAGAGAATAGCAAAGAGATGCTTTTGTGGAGTTCCAGTGACATGGTGGAAAGGAGGGTCTGCCAGTTTGAAGACCAGGGCCAGGGTCAAACAGCAGGAGGCACTGTGTTTCCACATCCGTAGTTCTCTGCTTGTGTAGTACCAACCCAGGGATGGATGCTGAAATACAGTAACTCCCCACCAACGCTTTCCTCTGCCAGCTGACTTTGACTCCAGTCTCAGCATCTTATCCTATGGGAACAGCCACACACATGGTTAAAACAAACTCTCGGGGCAGGGGAGGGAGGTGTTACCTCCACCACTCTCCGAAGGCTGAATATGAGCAGATTTTTACGCCTCAGTCCAAAACACTATTATTACCTTGTTCTCTCATTTGAAAAGAGGAAACAACTTGAGATGGATCTGACTCAAAAGGAAGTTGAATACAGGACTATGGGAGGCCTCACTGGGGGTGCTAGTGTGGGATTCAATTGAAAAGCCCCAAGCACTCTGATTTTCTGTTCTCATATTTATTTGAGCCATAGGACTAAAGCTGGCTTACGTGTAGTCTTCATATCATACATGAACATGATCATTTCCAGAATCTCACACTTTATATTCATATAGCAGGTTGGGGAGCGCTCTCACCTGTGTTGTTGCACTTAAATATGTATGGCAGCCTCGTGAACTAGACGGGGAAGGAATCAACTACTACATGATGACCACAGTGGGAGTGAGGAGCTGGCTAAGGAGGAGGCATGCAATTTCACATTTTGCCTCTCTGAGTGATGGAGCTCCCTCGATAGTCTGCAGTGTCAGAAGGAACTGTTGAAATCAATTCTCAGCCCTCTGGTTTCGTAGCAGTTTTCATCCTCATCTTTGCTCCATTGCCACAGGCTGCTAAGTTCCTCTCCCATAGCTGGAATTTGGTCAGCCCTTCCCAGAGAGGAAGGGAGGCAGACGAGTTACATGTAGCCACAATAGAGGGACAGCTCCATCGGGATACTCTGTCAAGTAGCTCAGTTGCCCTTTTCCAGTGTTCACAGGCACTGGGTATTCTCCTACCCCACCTTCTAGGCACTGGCCCTCAAAGGGAGTCCCATCTAATATCTTCAACACATGCCAGCTGCCTAGTGTTTGCTGTACGCTTGGTTAGTGATGGACCCCAGGTTTCTGGGGTACAGGGTCCTGCTCCTATTTTCTGGGTGCTAAGCACTGTAGGAGATTAGGAGCATTCAGCTCAGTGCCTGTTCCTGGTCCTGAGTCTTCTGTGTCTCTGCCAGGACAGGGTCCCCACAAGATGGCAGTCCCTTTGGACTGCCAGTGCTTATTGGCCCAGAACAGAACCTGCTCTCCTGTTCAGCTTTGGTGTTGAGTTACAAGCCCCTCTCCTGGAGACACAGGATAGAGCTTTGCTCCTGCTTTGCTCCTGCTTCGCTCCTGCTTTGCTCCATTCCTGTCAGCTCTTGCCTCATTCTATGCTTGGTCTTTTTTTATTCTTTCATGTTTTTCAAACTTGAGAATTGTTCAGATCTGTTTAAAAGAAAAATGATTTCTTGTAGACCTTCAGTATTGCTGTAAATAATTTTTGTTATCAAAATGTGTGGGTTTCAGCCCTAGTGAGGTGGCTCAGCTGGTTGGAACATGATCCCATACACCTAAAAGGCTGCAGGGTCCATTCCCAGTCAGGGCACATACCTAGGTTGTGGGTTCAATCCCCAGTTGGGGAGCAACAGACCAATGTTTCTGCCTCACATCAGGGCTTCTCTCTCCCCACTCCCTTTCTCCCTCCTCCCTTCCCCTCTCTCTCTCTCTCTAAAATCAATAAACATATCCTCAGGTTAGGATTTTTAAAATGTGTAGGTTTCAAAATACTAATTTATGTTTCTTCTCAGTAAGCTCATCTCCATCCCTGAATGGCATCTGCCACTAATGCTTTCTTGCAAGATGGAGCTGTGCTGTAGGAGAAAAAGAAGGAAAACCCAAGGCCAGTATCTTCTGGCTTTAGCAGTACTTGCAGAAACCATAAATAGATAAGAAAAGAAGAACAAAACAAACAAAAAACCCATCACCACTAACCAAAACCAGCCTATCTGGCCCCAAGGGACTGCAGGAAAAAGGCCAAGGACAAGAAGAGTGGGGGAGCAAGAACATAGCCTCATTTACTATTTGGGAGTTTGGAAAGACATCACGTAGCAGCTGCCCCACACCCGTCGGGGGGTGAGTAAATAGAAAGATGACCTTGCAGTTCACTGTGAGCCGTGGTTCTCCAAGTGCAGTCACCGCCGCAGCAGCATGACTGGACGTGTAAATTCCTCAGCCCACCACAGACCTCCTGTAGTCCGTGTGCTTACAGTGTACATGTACCTAAAAATCCCAAATAGATGGCGTCAAACTGAAAACATTGAGTGTGGTAGACACTGTTTCGCTTGGTTCCCCATCATTTTTCTCCATTCTCTTAACTGTGAAATCTTCAGTAACAGTCCTAGAAGCTCATCATTGTAACCAGGTTTGATAGCAATCTTTAGAAAGCTGCTCTATCCAAGATCATGAAAATATTCTATTTTCTCTTCTAGAAACTTAATTGTTTTAAGTTGGTGAACTTACCCAAAATAGTTTTAATTTTCTAGACTTACCTTGCAGATCTGTGATCTATTTGGGGTATGAGAAAGGGGCTAAGATTCCCCTTTTTTCTCTCCTATGAGTATCCAATTGACATTCATCATTTACTGAAAAAAAATCTTTGTCCCTACTGCTCTGCAGTGCCATTTTTGTCACGAATCAAGTATTGATATGTGTGTGGTGCTATTTGTGGGGTCTGTGTATTATTCTACTGGTGCACTTGTTGGTCTGTGCACTAGTAGGCACTCTCCTAATCACTGTGGTTCTACTATAAATCTTGATATCAGGTACAGTAACTCTTCTTACATTCTTCTTTCTTACTGTTATTCTTCAAGATTGTCTTGGCTATTCCTTGGCCCTTTGTCTTTCCAAGAGAATTTTTCGGATCTCCTTATCAAAAGCAAACAATAACAAACCCTCTTGGAATTTCAATTGAGATTGTACTGAGTTTGTAGATCGGTTGGTGGAAAATGGATGTTGTTACAATAGTGAATATTTCAATTCATGACAATGGTATTAACCCTCCTCTACTTGTGTCTTCTTTATTTTCTCTCAAGAAAAAATGTATAGTAGTCTGTACAGGGTTCCTGTTCAGGTTTGGTTAGATTTATTCCTAGTATTTGATCTTGTTAATACTATCATAAATAATGAAATGTTTTGGACTCCATTTTCTGATTGCTTGTTGCTGTTATATAAAAATACAATGCATTATTGTCTATTGACAATATATCTAAAAGCCTTGCAAAGTTCATTAACTTATTCTGGTAGCTGTGATTCTTTTCTATGTTCTACATACATAACTAGGCCATCTGAAAAAGATGCCTATTTCATTTGTTATTCTCTGACTCTGGTAACATTACATTTATTCTCTGGCCTTTTTTTTTTTTTTTTTAGCTATCTAGAAAGTCTAGTAATGTTTTGAATAGCAAAGTAAATAACTTTATCTTGCTCAGCATATCAGAGGGAAAGTTTTCATCATATCTCCTCTCAATATGTAGTGGGTTATTATAGATGTTCCTCATCAAATTAAAGAGGTATTCCTTTATTTTTAGTCTGCTAAATGTTTTATCATGAATACATGTTGGATTTTATTGAGCAGTTTTGCATCTACTGAAGTTATCATATATTTATTTCTCTGTTATTCTGCTATGTGTTTATGTCTGGTTTTTTTTAACAGAATGTGTGGGAGATTCATTCCTGGTGTGTGTGGTATGCGTATCCATGGGGTGTTGCCTTCCATTGTTGAGAAGAGTGCGGCCGTGCACACCTCCTTCTCTGTTGGGTCTCTTACCAAATGGGCATCTGAACTGTTTCCAGTTTGGTGCTGCTCTGAATAAAGCATCTCTGGACATCCTTGTGCAAGTCTTTTTGTAAATATACATTTCTGTTTTCCATAGATAAATAACCCAAAGTCAAATTACTCCTTTTATTTCCAAACCTTTCTGCCCTTACATTTAAGATGCTTCTCTTATAAACCATATGAAAGAAGTTCTATTTTTGTATTCAGTCTGGTCATATTGGTCTTTTAATTGGAAAACTTAGTTCAAAATTAGTGCTGTTACAGACATACATGACTTCAAACATGTCATCTTTCTATTTGTTCCACCTCGTCTATCTTTTTCTCTTTTCTTGCCTGCTCATGGATCTATTTATTTTTTAATTTTTATTTCACCTTCTCTCAACTTTAGCTTGTGAGCTACTCCTTCTTTCATTATTCTTTTAGTGTTTAGTTTTAAGGTGGCAGCATATAGCCTTAGTTTGTTAATGTCCAATATAAATTAGTACTGCTTCTAGACAATACAGGAGCTTGAAATAAATGAAGCCCCTTTACCCTAGCCCCTTTCAACCAATATACTTTTATTAGCATGTGTTTTGATTCTGTTATGTATAAAATTCTGTAATATGTGTTACTGTCATTTTACAGAGTTATTTCACTCACATATTTGCCTGTTCTGTGGTTCATCCTACTTTGTGCGTTTCTTTGCTTCTATTGGGATCATTTTCCTTCTCTCTGAAGAACTTTATTTCCTTCTGTGGGGTTTGCTGATGCCCAGGGCTAGACAGTTATTTTCTTTTAACTCGTGGCACATATCACTTTGTAATCTTTAGGCCTCTGTGTTTTGTTTGTTGTCATTTGTTCTTGATGTTTTCTATTGAGTCAAATGCCAGTTTTATTTTTACCCATTTAACGGTAGTATTTCTTTTTCCCTCTGGCTGTTTTGAAATTGTTTTCCTGGTTTTTAGCTTTCAACAGTTTTTCTGTAATAGGTCTACGTTTATTTTATTTTATGTGTATTTATTCTGTTTCGAAATTTATATATGGTAGATCTGTGGCTTGATTTTTTTTGTCAGTTTCAGAAATCTCAACCATTGTCTCCTTAAATATGCCTTCTTTCCTGGTCTCTATCTTCTCCATTATGGGGGTTCCAGTTACACTTGCATTAGACCTTTACACCACGCCCATATACCTCTTATGCTGTTATTCTGATTCTTCTTTTCTTTTAGTTTTTATTCTCTTCTCTGTCCATGCTTTTCTTCTGATCTATCTCACATTTCACTAATCCAGGTTCATCTCTCACTATAAAAGACCATGCACACCTACATGTCAATGGTATCAACCTATTTAGTTCCCATGCCATGCCTTATTTGTCCTTTGTCACACTGCCCTTTTATCTAGATTGATCTGTTGGCTCTCATCCATTCATAAAATATCTACCCCTCTCTTCATATAGATGTCCAGCTTCATTCTGTTTTCCATAACGTTCTTCTTTACCTTACGCAAACAAAAGCAAGTGCTTGGACATCCCTACTTAATTCACACAGTCCTGTCTTGGCCTGGGTGATACTTCATGCACTTGTCTACACACCTGTCTTCTGCCAGGAGGTGGGAAGCCTTAGTTACCTTCAGATCGCTGAGATCCAGCCCAGTGCCCAGCACACAAACAGCAGTAAGAACACAGATGCTGAGTGAATTACTATAATGTACTCAACTATGACTACACATTAGAGTCACACTGGGGGAATGTGTATTTAAAAATATTGATACTGAGGCACTATTCAAAATCAAATTTAGAGGGGTGTATATATGAGCATCAGAACCTTTTTTAATCCTCACCCAAGGATATGTTTATTGATTTTAGGGTGAGAGGAAGGGAGAGTGAGTGAGTGAGTGAGTGAGTGAGTGAGAGAAACATCAACGTGTGAGAGAGACATCGATCACTTGCCTCCCATACACTCACTGACTGAGTATCCATCTCACATTTTGGTGTATAAGGTGCCACTCCAACCAACTTAGCCACCCAGCCAGGGTGCATCATAACATTTAAAAAAATGAGGACAGATGACTTAAAACATGTAGAGCGCTGCCAGCTTAAATAATCTGCCTTAGAAAGGTGATTTCATGGTGTGATGGGCTGAGATCTGAGCAGCTTTCCCTGTAAGGAACTGAGTATGTCCTCTGAAGGACATGGGAAGACGACATATTGGGGTGATGCACTGGGGTGCAGTTGTCCATAGCGTATGGTACCAGAAACCCTAGTGGAGATTCAGTGTGTGTGTGTGTGTGTGTGTAAGAAGTGAGAGTGAGGAAAGAGAAACCCCAGGGTCCTAGAAGTGACAGCCTGGGACTCTAATCCAGATGCTTGAGTTGGTAAATAATTTGAAGAAACTCATATCTTTTATCTCCCTCCGCAATAATAAAAGCCAACTGATATTGGAGGGCCTTCTCTGTTTGTCGGCAGGAGGGCACATCATCCCCATTCATTCCAGGACTTTAGGGAGGTACAGGGTGACTGATCAAGGCATCAGGGCAAGGTGTAACTTGGTAACAGGCCTTAGGTGAAGCTGCCAGCACTCCTGCCCCAGTTCAGACCTCTCACTGCGATGTGTGTGCTCTTCCAGTTGTCATAGAAACAGGATCTTTCCTCCTCGCTCTCATCCCCCTGGCTGTGTGTTTGGTTTCCCATTTTTTAATGAAATTAGGCATGCAGTGAAGTGTGCACACTCCTGCCCACATGGCCCTGCCCCTTCCATATCGAAGCAGCTCAAGAGTTGTCTTGTACATCGTGAGACAAGTGGGTGCCGTGGGAAGTTCTGGTCTCCCTGGCCCACTGTCCTCAGGCTGCTCCCCACTGGGCTTCAGCACTTAAACTTTGATATCAACAATCTCCAAGTTCAAATGCATGTGCTATTTTTGGAATATCAGATCAGGCACAGGAGAGGAGACTGGATTAATAAAATATTTAAAAACTAGGTGGAACATTCTGTTGACCAAAACAGGATACTTGTAATGTGCTATTATAATTAGGAAGATAACCCTAATTGGAACGAAAGAAAAACAGCCCTGTTGCTATCAAACTAAGTTTAATAGAGTGTTAACGAGGCCACCGGACTCCCAAGATATCTCAATTGTTCTCTTGACAAGAATTTGGGTTTCCAGTTATATTCTCAGGTAGTAGCTGAATCATATTCCTCCATGTCTTCTGAAATGTTTAGTAATGATTTTTTTCTCTGAAGAAGTTCTTTTTAGGACATAAGACAGTTAATTGATTCTAATCTGCTCTTAGTTGTTAAGACTAAGATACATTATAAATATGTATGTATGATATAAAAATGTATTTAATGAGCCATTTTCTATTTTTTTTACTTTCTTTTATTTATTTTTAATTTATTTTATTGTTATTCTGTTACAATTGTCCCACTTTGTTCCCCTTTGCCCTCCTCCACCCAGCACATCCCCACTCCCATGTCAGTCCCCACACTGTTGCACATGTCCACAGGTCATTCATGCACATTCTTTGACTAGTCCCTTTCCTTTCTTTCCACCATTATCCCCCTTCTCCTTCCCCTCTGGCTGCTGTCAGTCTGTCCTGTGTTTCCATGTCTTTAGTTCTATTTTGCTCATTCATTTATTTTGTTCATTAGTTTCCTCTTGTAAGTGAGATCATATGGTATTTGTCTTTCACCGACTAGCTTATTTCACTTACCATAATAGTCTTCAGTTCTGACCATGCTGTCACAAAAGGTAAGAGTTCCTTCTTTCTTCCTGCTGCATAGTATTCCACTGTGTAAATGTGCCATAGTTTTTTGATCCACTCATCTACTATGGGCAGTTAGGCTGCTTCCAGCACTTGGCTATTGTAAATAGCACTGCTATGAACATCGAGGTGTATAAGTTCTTTTGAATTGGTATTTCAGGATTCTTAGGGTATATTCCAGGCAGTGGAATTGAAGTTCCACTTTTAGTTTTTTGAGGAAATTCCATACTGTTTTCCATAGTGGCTATACCAGTCTAGATTCCCACCAACAGTGCGTTAGGGTTCCTTTTCCTCTACAACCTCAGCAGCACTTGTTGTTTGTTGATTTGGTTATGCTGGCCATTCTGACCAGTGTAAAGTGGTATCTCATTGTGGTTTTAATCTGCATCTCTTTGATGGCTAGTGGTGCTGAGCATTTTTTCATATGTCAATGGGTCCTCTGTATGTCCTCTTTGGAGAAGTGTCTATTCAGGTCCTTCTCCCATTTTTTAATTGGATTGTTTTCTTCCTAGCATTGAGTCATATGAGTTCTTTATATATTTTGGAGATTAAACACTTGTTTGGGGTATCATTGGCAAATATGTTCTCCCATGAATTCAGTCAATATTCGGAAATCAATGGCATTTTTGTACACCAACAATGAACTTTCAGAAAGAGAAACTAAGAAAAAAATCCCATTTAATATAACAACAAGCAGGAATAAATTTTACCAAGGAAGTAAAAGACCTATACTCAGGAAACTATAGGTCACTGAAGAAAGAAATTGAAGAAGATACAAATAAATGGAAGCATACACTGTGTTTATGGTTTGGAAAAATTAACATCAAATTTGTTTTTGTAGGAAGGTAGGGAATAAGGATCAGGTCCTTTCTTTAAAAACAGTAGGGGCAGAAAAGGGAGGTTGCCAGGGGGGTTCCTGGTTAAATTGCTTGAGGCCCCCATCACCGCTATTTCTTCTGGGCAATAGCAGCCCTTCTTTCAAACCCACCCAGAGCTAACTTTATTCCTCCTACTCTCTGTAACACCCCAATCTCAGCTTTATACAACAACATTACTGTATGCTTATATCCTCTCCCTCCTCATATCCTCTCATTCATATTCTCCCCCTCCTCTTAACTATTCTGCACTGGCTTACACCAGAAGTTTCTGGAAGCAACCTTAGAGGCAGGACAATGGCTCGGAGTATTTGTACCAGAAGATGGGCATTATGAATCTACTAAGTTGAATGTCCCAAGAGGGCCACTATCAAATATGTCAGACAGATTTCTGCTTTATCCACTGAGTAATCCATGCCTCTAAGAACCATAAGTGCCCATTCCTACTGTGATTGAATACAGCTAAGGTCTTTCACTGGGCAGTCCTCATTCCAACCTTCACCTTGTCCTTGGCCCTTTTGGTCTAGGTGTGTTACATATAATAGGACACAACACATTATTAACAAAATTATTTCTTTATCCAGGTGCTCTGTGTCCCTGAAAAGTTGCTGAATTGACTTCAACCTGTATAGAAATCCATTTCTAGAATCTTGACAGAAATTTCAATGAGTTGGACATTTGCTACACTCAAATGTCAAAGAGATGCTCATTTCTTTGTTGAGTGAGCCTTTTTATTCACTTACAAGACTTCGAAAACCACTAAAGGAGCCCTTATTTATTATGCTGCTCTGGACTGAGAATCATGCATGAATACCAGCTAAACCTGATGTGGTGAGGTCAGTCTCCCAACAAGAATGCATTAGCCTCAACAATGCCTGAGGTCACCTGTTGCTCAATATTCAGCATCAGACATCATAGGAAGTTAAACAGTTGATCCTAAGCAGAACATTCCTGCAGAGTTAACTTATATGACATCTCAGAACTGAGAGACCAGTTTACCCTGACTATATCAGCACTCAGATCTTTATGCAGAAAGTCAATTTAACAAAAAAGGTTTTAAAGACACACAGCTATTTCTAATCTGTGAGTTATACCTGGAAATCCCTTTCACCTTAAACCCAGTGGGCAGAATTGTCTACAATGCAAACTTGCCCACAACGTCTGGCCCAGAACTTTCTATGTATTTTAGAATTACAGATGTGCCACTCCCCAAAGCACGAACACCCGTCTGCTCCTTCCATGTCCTTTTCCATCACCCAAAACCCAACTTTGTCAATGCATTCTGACCCTTACAGACTCTAATCAGTGTATTTGCCCTTTATTGTCAGCATTTAGTACCTCAACTCACCTATCCATCAAGAGAGGCCAGATTATGTCACACTTAAAAAGAAGTCCACAATTTCAATTGCCTAACACAACAAAGACTTATTGTTAATGCACGCAAAGTCTACAACAGGTCTGAAGGACTGTCTAGGCCAGCTGTTCCTCCTGCAGCAGCTCAGCAATCCAGCAGAAGGAGCCTCTACCCCCTTCCACCTGTATCACTGAGGCACTCAAACTCCCCAGCAGACCTGACAGAAAAGAACTGTCTAGAACTGGACTTGGTACACTCTTTCCGTAAAGGTCAAATAGTTCCCTGGCCTGTGTGGCTCAATTGGTCGGGTATCATTCCACAAGGTGAAAGGCGTCTCTGGTTTGGTTCCTGGTCAGGGCACATGCCTGGGGTGCAAGTTCAGTCCCCAGTCAAGGCTCATGCCAGGCGTGCACCAGGTGTGTGTGAGAAGCAACCACTCAGTCAGTGTTTCTCACATCCATGTTTCTCTCTTTCTCTCTCTCCTCTCTTCCTCTCTCTCTAAACATAAGCAAATAAAATCTGAGAAAGAAAGAAAAGAGAAGGTCCAGATAGTAAATGTTTCTGACATCCTGGGCCAGGAGATCTTTGAGGCAACTGTGCAGCTCTGCTGAGGTTAGGCATGGAAGACACTGTGGATAATGTGTAAACAGATGAGTGTGACTGTGCTCCAACAAAATTTAATTTACAAAAACAAGCAGTGGGCTGGATTTGACCTGCAGGGTATTGTTTCTTGATCCCTCATCTAGAGTCTCTCATGGGCAATTAAATGCTTTTGCCTGAATATCACCCATGTTCACATTTTATTTGCTACTGCCAGTCACATGACCGTGCCCTCAGGAGCCACAGAAGTATGATTTTCCTGTGATTTCAGAAGAGAAAGGGAAAGTATTGAGGACTGCTACTGGGGTCTGCATGTTTTTTGTGCACTTTTATAAAGCTCTCGGAAATGGGGATGTTAGAGATAGGGATTAGTTAGCCATCTCAGATTTGAACATTAAATCTGAAGGTGCTTGGTATCCTTCACAGCTCAGGGCAAATAAGTTTAACTTCTTGCAGTGTCGGTGTCTCCATCTGTAACAGGAAGATGGTGATCTCTGTCTTCCTAGAACCATTTGAGGATCAAACAAGATATTACAGGAGAAAGGAACTTGGAAGCAAAATACCAGGGATTCAGGCTGTGATCACTTGCTATTGCATTGAGCTATCAAGCTTCATGGGACCCAGTTGCAGGCTGTACTGAATTTAAAATTTACACCCCCACCTCCCCACTCCCCAGAGGCCAGGGCAATGTCAAATGTCGAGTTTCCCAAAGTAGTAGCCTCCTCTTGGACTTTTGCTTAGCCTCCTGAGCTGAAGTCTGAAATTCTTCTTTTTTATTATCTCCAGACTACATCCCATAATATTGCACAGAGTGGGCCCAGCTGGAAACCAGCCGTGAAATGACTTGCTGAGTTAAATAAGAAAAAAAAAAAGCACACTACCTTTTCTTGTTTGTTTTTAAACAAAATTGCTTTTATGAGTTATGTAAATTTTTTTATCCCTGCCTTTTTCCTCTTGGTATCCAGGAGAGTCTCATTAAGGCTTTCACAGTTCTCCTCAGCCACTTCAGTGCCTGTGATTGGTTAGTCCAGCATGGTGCGCTTTAACTCCAGTCCGCTCTCAAGCCTCCAGGGTGGCTGGGGAAGGAGCGAGGGGAGAGGGAGGGAGGAGTGGTGAGAGCAAGGGGAGAACAGCTTCAGAGAAGCTTTTGAAGGAAGGGAACCAATGTTTGGTGGTAGGCGTTTTCTCTGTGCAGGAAGCACTCCACACATTGTCAGATTTTATCCCCACAATAATACTGCATTGCAGGCTGAGAGTTTAGGTAACATACCTGAGATCACACAGCCAGGAAGCTACAGAGCCGAGCCTTATAGGATGGTCTGACTTCTGTGCTACCCGGCTATGTAGCACAGAAGCAACTCCATCCAGATGGGTGCCAAGGACCCTTCTTCCTTTCAGGGCAGCTCACTGAATCCTCTCTCCCACTGGGGATGGTTGTAACACCCAAGGTAATTCATGCTGAGGGACTTCCCCACTTTATCCCTTATACCCACAGAGATCATTTTATACCTACTTCTCCCTTCTAGCCTCTGTGGACATTTAAGACTGAGTCTGAAGACTTAAGGGTTGTATTCTTCCAATAAACCACCAAAAATAAGCAAAGTCTTAGGGGAGGGAACATCAGTAAGAAGGTGAGCTGGGACCTGACAATAATAATACTAACAGCAGAGATTTGCTATTAACACTAGCCAGTGTTTTTCAATGTATTCACTTACGAAATCCTGACAACAATCCCGTGAAGTAAATGTTATCAACTATATTTTAAAGCTGAGGCACCAAGGGAGGATGCAATTTGCCCGGAGTTGCACAGCTAGTAAGTGACAAAACTGGCATTTGAACCTAGAAAGGATGATTCCAAAGCCCAGCCTCTTAACTGGATCATTTTGACCACCTGGGAGGGTTTTTTTTGTTTGTTTGTTTTAAGGCCAGTGTCTGGCCTTTATCTCCAAATAATCTGATGCATTTGGGATGAGATAGCGTGAGGGCATCTGTATTTTTACAAAGCTCCTTGGGTGAATTCTAAGCGCAGCAAAGTTGAAACCTTGCGTGATTCAGTTATTCTGCTTCCCGGGCCTCAGTCGCCTGGGTAAATATGAGTAAGGTAGAGATGGGCACTGGGAGTGATATTTTGAGATGTCACAATAAATGAAAAGTCTCATTAGCATTTGGTGGGCGGCTTGCAGGGATGCCACACATCAAGTGATGCTTGAGACAGTGTTGTCCAACGGAAAATTTTCTTGCCCAGATGATCTATACCATCCCACTAGTATAAGGTGAACACGCACTTTGGTTCTGGAAACCTGTGTGTGCCTGATGCCAAATTCGACTGCATATCAAGGGACGTGGAATGCTTTCTCTCATTGATGAATGGATCATTTTACTTGAAACTGTCCAACCAGTAAGTGGTAACAAAGAGCCAGGCAAGTCTGCAGGCTGACCTCCATTGGGTATAGCACCTCCGTGACCTAGAAAGCATGCCACCAGTCTGGGCCTGTGGCGCCTCATTTGCAAAGTGGGACTTTAAAAATTGTCAAAGTGTTCTTCTATGGATTAAATGAAGCGTCACATGCAAATCACAGAACATAAAAGTGCTGGGCACATAATAAATTCTTATAAATGAACGCATATACATGATGAATTAATGTCATTTTCTTCTTTGGGTTGATTAGAGAAGAATCTATGCTAATTTATTTTAAATTAACATAAATAATAATTCCAGATGCCTAGTACGAGGATGACTTCTAATTGTGTGCTCACTGCATTTAAAAGTTTTAGTGTATTTCTATTATTGCAAGGAAGTCAGCTAAAGCATAGAATGTGTAAAAGTCATAACTAATTTCCTGTGTAATCCCGCTGCCCAACACACGCGCCAGAAAGGAGAAGACTTCCAACAAGAGGGTCTTTTATTTGCAGGTCAGGGGAAGGAATGTGAAGAGGCTCATTGAGGGTGCCCAGAGAGCTAAATAATTTTTCATTTGAAAAGGAACAAAAGGGACATAAATGTAAATACTACAGGAGAGGAACCAAGGTAGTGTTAGTGAGGGGACCTTGAGAAAGAGGTATAAGCCAGGGGTACGGGGCTCATCTTCATTTTTGCCTTTCCACACAATCCTCAGCGAAATAGTTTTTTCCTTAAGCCCCATGGGCTTGAATGTATTTCTTGAATGTGTTAAAGGACCGTGCTGGATCCTCCTTCCAGTTGGTGTGAAGACAGGAACTATGACTGCTAAGGGTTCCTGTACCCAGACAATGGGCAAATGTTTGCATTGCTGGGGAAAGAGCCTGGGTACCCATCACAGAGGAACTGGCAAGTCTATCTGGATACTGTTTAGCAAAAGGAGCAACAAACTTGGTTGGTTAGCAGTAACAACTAGAGAATATAAAAACAAAACAAGGCCTTTGGCCCAGTGCCATTCAAGCAAATGTAAAACATTCATACAATGACAAAAGCACAATGTTTTACAGGGATTCATAAAATTTAGAAACTCATGTCTCTTACTCATTAGAATGATGAGATTGGATAGGGCAATAGGATTACAGTGGAATGCTATGGCTAGATGGACAGATGGCTGGCTGGCTGGATGAACAAATAGATGGACAGATGGATGGATAGATGGATTTGAAACAACACATAAGCAAAAAAGAGAGGCCTTGAATGAGCCAGTGATTGTGAAGAAATGGTCAACTCAGCTCTCCACACCAAACCACTTTGCCTCACAGAACACGCCTGCAACAATCCAGAGATTGGCAGCAGCAACACGCTCCTGCCTTGTTCAGAAAGCTTACAACATGAGTTAAAATTAGTAGATGCCTTCTTGTAAACTTGAGAGATACTTTTGCTGAATTCTAAAAGTTAAAATATGGTTTTAAAGCCAGTCCGAAAAGGCTGCATAATGTATGATTCTACTAATATGACATTCTGGTAATGGTAGAACCATGACAGGAATGTAAGGCTGGGTGGTTGCCAGGGCTTGGGGGTAAGGGAGGGAGAAATGAGCAGCTGGAGTACAGGAGATTCCTAGAGCAGTAAAACTATTCCGTACACTATTGTAATAGTACACACACGTCATTAAACATCTGTCACAACCCATAACACGAACAACACAAAGACACAGCCCAAATGTGAACTCTGAAATTAAGTTAATAGCAATGCATTATTATTATTGGCTCATCACTTGTAACAAATGCACCATACTAAAACCAAACAAAACCAAAACAAACAAAACATTTTAATACAAGGCATGGTAGGTAAGAACACAAGAACATAAGAAACTGAGAACTTCATTAAACTGAGGCTAAAATGGCAATCATTCTGGGCAAAGTTGATGCCATGAGCCTCCAGGCAGACCAGAGCCTGACTCTGAGCAGAACATGTTTCCTCTATAGAAAAATGTGCTAAATCAGGGCACTGCTGGAATGGCAGGTGCATAAGCCAGATTGGTTATGCAAATACTCATAGAGACATGTCTACTTTCCTTCTCACAGAGGAAAAAAATTTTAGCAACTGCAGGATTCCAGAAGGAAAAAGTGAGGCATCCATTCTATTAATTATTTTATTGATTAATTTTTTTCTGTGAATCTTCAAAACCAGGGGGCACACATTGCAAAGACAGAGGCAGAAGCCCATAGTCCTTATGTCATAAACTTCATCTCTATTTTCCATTCGTGACTCTTTTTCTCCTCTGTCATAAGGGGACCTGAAAGGGCTAATTGATAAACAGTCATCTGAAAGCAGTGTGAAAATGTGTGTGTGTGTGTGTGTGTGTAATTGGTGGGGGCAAGGTAGAGGTAGAAATGGATCCTCCCATTAAGAAGAACTTGATCTGAACTACATTGACAGCTGGTAAAGGAAAAGGGTATAGAACAATGGCCTAAAGAATTATCCTGAAACCTTACCCAAGGCCACTAATTTCACCAGGGACTGCTATGAAGCACACTCCTGTTGCAATCCTTTCCTGAAGGTCTGCAACAGAAGAGCAGGTGGAGGCCATATAATGACACTTGACAATGGGTCAGAAAGACAGAACCAGGTCTTAACAAAACTCAGTGGTATCTAAATTCAGCACAGGGCCAATGGCTATTCCAACTGAACTTTATGGAGAGAAAATATAATAGAGAAAGGCTAAGGAAACAGAAGCTTATGATGTAGTAGAAAAAAAGGTAGTATTCCTGGGCTCTGATACCAACTCAGTCACTTACTACTTAGATGGCCTTGGACTACTTAGTAAACCTTGATGCAGTCTAACTTTCATCATGAGTGAAATGGCAGCGGTAATATTTACCTTTCAGAGTTATTGTAAGTGCTTAAAACAACAAATGTAGATCACAATGCCCAGCACACAGCCAGTACTCAGCGAAGGGGGCCATTATAACTGTAGTCTGCTTTAAGAAGTGTGCTAAGCTCCCAACAGCAGTGTTACAGAAAGGTCTAAACAGAGGAAATACTTCAAAAGGGAGAAAGATATCCCACATTACTGTAATCCTGTCCTCTCAAAACATACAGGGTGGCAAATGACTCCCACAGTTGCAGTGGGAAGTCAAAGCCGTGGTCCTTATCAGCAATAATCCCCATCATCATCGCCATACAACATCAGTAAGAAGAGTGCCGTGCATCTGTTTAAGACTTTCTTAAATATTATCTCAGGTTTCTGAGCCTCGAATTGCCCTGCATCCCTAAAGCGTGAGTAGCAGCCATCGCTGAAGTTGGGTGATTCAACTCTTCCCTGGGCCTTTGTGTGCCTGTCTCACTGTGTGGCATGAAATGCATGTCCCTGTGGAAACAAAGGCTGAAACACTAGCATTAGTCTGAATGATGTGTTTACGACTCCAGGGCCACCACTCCTCAGTTCAGCCATGTGAGAGCTGGCCTGGGAAGCAAACCACCCTCTCGTTTCTATAAGGCTGGAACGTGTCATAAATTCCAGTGAAATGATTTGCAAGGAGACTTTGGAACACACTGTGCAGGTTTGGGTCTCCATCTTTGGACTAATTACTTCACCTCCAACAAGGGCGCTGTAAGTCAATGGGAATCCCTGATCTCTTCTTTCAAGTCCTGGTAGGCTGCCAGCTGGCTAGAAGGGACTTGGATCTGTAGCCTCTTTTACTACCTCAGCATCGGGAAACCGAATTCACGCTTTCCCTGCTCACTCCTAAGCCTGTTACAAGTGCTATCTCTAGTTATTTTGGCTATATACTTTCCTAAATCCATGCAAATAGATCTGGTAGAATCTGCCAACATATCCATAAGACCACAGCTATGGATGCATCTAGAAAAGGAAGAAAGGAGCAGTCCAATCAGGAAGCCAGGCTGTGACATGACTTCTATTTCATTTGTCTTTCTTTGACCTGTTTATGTTTCTGTTGTGGTTATATTCCCTGAGTCCTTAATCCCTTATTTGAAATACCTCTGTAGTCATCCACTTCTCTGGCCAATATAAAATTTAGAAGGGATGACATAGATTGGGTCTCTAGGTGTTGAGCTCTAACAGTATCTCTTTCTATCCTCACAATAGTCCTATGGAATACATATCATCATCATAATACCAACTCTACAGGTAAAAACCCTTAAAACCAGAGAGACTCAAGAACTTGTCCAAGGTCACCCAGCTGGCATGTGAAAGACTCAAGACCTGAATCCAGATTTATCAGACTCTAAAGTTCATTATCTCTAGTCCATAAGCTACAATTCTTTAGCATTTTATCATTTTTAAAGTACATTGTTTTGAAAGTGCAGGGTTACTTGATCTCCCTCTTGGGCCTGGGAGGCAGATAGGACAGACACCACTATCTCAACCAGCAGGAGAGGACAGGGAGGCTTAGCTGGGTGAATGATTCTGCCTAGACCCCCAGGTTGATGATGCAAGGAATTAGGGACTTTGGGGTCAGATACAGCTGGATCTGGGACTGCCCTTGACTTTGTGTGTAGCTGTGGGAAAGCCATTGATACTCTTTGGGTCCTTGCCTCTATAACTAATGATACTACCCCAAGATAAGGTTTTCTATGAAACAGACAACTTGCAGCAGTTTAAGAAGATGTCTAAAAGCATGCCCTGTTGATTCAGACTGCCTATTTTCAGTAATTCTGTGGTGGAGAGACAGTCATATTGAGAAAGTTATTTAACTAAGTCTCTATAAACAGGGTATCATAATAGTGTTTAATTCAAGGTCATTGGGAGGTTCATTTAAATGATAAAACTGATGTAAAATAATTAGTAATGAGCAAGTTCTGAATAAACATTAGCTGTTATTATTATTATTTGTAAAGCAGCTCACAAAGTGCCTGATCCATAATAGACTTAGTAGTGCTAATCCTCCCCAGCACTGCGTGTTCCCCTGCCCTGGAGCATGCAAGTCAGGAAACATTTCCTCTAGCTCGGGGGGGGGGGGGGCCTCCCTGCCCTGGCAACTTCAACCTGCTCTAACACAGGCCTCTGGGAGCCAGGTGAATGAAGGCAGGAGGTACCATTTTCAAATTTAATAAACCTACAGCCACTCCCAGGGGCATCTCTCATTCCCACTGGCAGGTTATGGGCAGTCTTTTCTCAATTATCTGGGGCTAATTTTAATACAAGGGCAGCTGTGCTCTCTTTGCTCTCCACCTCCACCCTTGGCCTCCTCCTAAGCCCCAGATGAGATCTGCTCAGAGAGTGTAAGCCCATCTCAATATCATCCTGAACAAACATAATTAGAAAGCTAAATCAGCAGCCATACAAAGAGCGGAATGTGTTCCAAACCCATAGTTCGAGTGAGTGGAATGTTGGGATTTATGGGCCTTTCTCACTGACTTTATTCACATCGATGCTCCCTGTTATCAGTACAGAGAATCAGGAAGATCGGGCATTTGTCCTAACTCCACTACAGGGGTTGTCAAAGTGGGACTGGTGGGCCCAATCCTGTGCACTGCCAGTGTGGGGGAGTCAAGCTTCATTAGAACACAGCCACACCCATTCATTTACTTATTATCTGTAGCTGCTTTTGAGCTATACAATGGCAGACTAGAGTAGTAGCAACGGAGACCAGTTGGCCCATTAAGCCTAAAAGTACTTAGTGTCGAGCTCTTTATAGAACAAGTTTGCTGACCCTTGTTCCAGTTTACTCAAGAGCCAGACAGGTTCCAGAAGAGCTCAAGAGGGGTCCTCTTCCACCTAACACTAGTAACCAGTACCAGTCTTTAAGTCTGACAGGTGGCTGGGGCCACACAGGAATGGATGCTCTAGGTCGTGAAATAGCCTGGCAGAAGTGAAACCCCTAGGAGGTCAGGGCTGCATGGGGCCTTCCTGGATTGCCCAGTGCTCACAGCTCCCAAGGAAACAGCCCAGGGAAGAGCAGCTGGGTCCCACATGCTCAGGAGTTTGCTCAACCCTTATCCAGTCCTCATGGTGGGAAAACTGCTTTGGGGCTGGATCATCTCCCTATGACAGTGGCTGGAGCTCCATAACTCACAGCCTTGGGGATCAGAGTTTAAAACGGTACTTGCAAATTCAGTTTATGTCAATGGTAGACAACAAAGATGGAGGTTGTTTGACAATGATTAGCATTCCTAAGAGTCCCCTGGGACATCTGCTAATCACACATATTCCTGGCTATACCCAAAGAGTCCCAAATAAATAATTTGGGGTGAGGTCCAAGAAGCATGACTATTTTTTAAAACAAATATTATTGGTGGTAGAGTTTGTGGTTGTTGTTTGTATGAATGACCCAGGTAGAACACTTTCAGAAACAGTGTTCTGTTGCTGAGGTCTTAATCATTTTGGGGTTAGAGAGCACCTAAGAATCTTATAAAAGCTATGGAAACGTCAATCAAGGTAAAAATATAATGTATGTGTACAGACACATCCAATATTTTCTACAACTTTAGGGGGTTCTGAACCCTGTAAGCCTGTGGCTATGAGCCCTAAAATAATGGATGAGAGAGAAAGCATCTTAGAGTATTTATAAGAACATTTGAGGATGACATTCCTGACAGCTGTTACCTGCCCTTTCCCCTTCTTGCGGGCTTGTACAAAGAATAGTTTCTCCTCCGTGATGTAGATGAGTGCTGCTTGCCCAGATGAACCCACAGGTGTTGAAAGTCACATGAGGTCACATGCAGGAAAGCAAACTGCAAACTGAAGAGCTGCATGCACCCTGGGGATTGCAGTGATGAGATAGTGCTCGTTCTGCCTTCCAAATTCACATCATCCTCAGCACTGCAATCACAACTCTGCCCTCCCACGTCCTTCAAGTCTGGTCTTGACCAGAAAGCCTGCCTCTCCAGTTGTCCTTTGTGCCATAGGGATCTGAAGAATTTTACTTTGTAAAATAACCAACGACTGGAGAGTTCTACTTCAGAGCCCTGCCTGGCCCCCACACTCAGTGCACCCCCAACCCATCATGAGATTGGCCCCTCTCCCTCATCATTCCCCGGTTTCTATTGTGATTGGATGACATTTTGCAATATGGTGTATCCCTTCCCCTCTGTATTTTTCTTTTTTCCTGCTCTTCCTCTCCCTCCCATCCACTCATATTCAGTTCTTTCCACATGGAAGAAAAGAAGAAGTTGGGCTCTTCTGTTGTAGAAGAAGGAAGGCTATTGGAATAGGGCCCCCTGAGTGGGGAACGTTGGGAGATAAATCTGAAGAGAGCAAGGGAATGAGCCATGAATACAGAGAAAATAATCTAAGCCAAGGAGAGAGCAGGTGCCTGGACCTAAGGTGGAGATGTACTTCAAGTTTTTAAGGAAAAGAAATGTGGTCTGAATGGCTGGCTGAAGCACAAAGAAGAGGATTGGTGGGCAATGGGGTCAGAGGGGCCAGATTTGACATGACCTTGAGGTCAAGCTCAGGACTGTGCCTTTTATTCTGAGTGATTCACGAGTTGGAACTTAAATTTTAAAAGGATCACTCTGACTTTGTGTTAAGAATGAGGATCATGTTTTTTAGAGTTTCCCCTTTTGCTGTGTAGGCACTAAGGCATGAGCAGAGAACCCAATTAAGGGGCTCATTCAACATCCCAGACAGGAGACAACTAAGAGACTTAATGAGACCAGGGGCAGTAGTGCGGGGAAGAAGGGGGAGGTGGAGGGTGATAGGATTATGGCAAGGTACTGGATAGGTTTTGAAAGTAGGGCCAATCACATTTTAAATGATGGGTTAGATGTAGGATAGAAAGAAATAAGAAAACTAAGATGACTGCAAGATTCAGAATCTGACAAATCCAAGATGTGATGACCCAGGAAGTCAGCACAGTGGTTGAAGCAGGGCTGTTGAATCAACATCTGACTTAAGCTGTGTTATAGTGGAGATGTGTGTCTAATATCTATGTGGAGATAGTGAGTAGACACTTAGACAAATCAGTCTAGGGTTCTGGGGAAAGGTCTACGCTAAAGTCAAGAGTGAACTCCATAGGGCTCAGATGGTGTTTGACAGCCTGGGGTTGGATGAGAATGCTAAGGGAGTGGATGTGGATGGAAAAGTGAGAACTAAAGAACCCCAGTGTACAAGTTTGGGCGGAAACTAGGAACCCACACAGGAAACTGAGAAAGAGTAACTTGTGAGGTAATAGGAGAATCAGAACAGAGTATAATCCTAAAAGTGAAGGAAATGGTTCAAGCAACAGGTAATTCAGTGATGTCAACTACCATTAATAGTTCAAATGAGGACTGGGGATTGATTAGATATCAACAGGGTGGTAGGCTAAACTTTGTGAATCTTAAAGTAGTCCCTGGGAGAAATAAGAAATTATTTCTCCTAGGGAGCAGAAGGGACATTTTTAGATTGAGATTAAGGGTTGCTCAAAAGTGAAGCTAACTTGATGAATTCCCAGCTGCTGAGCAGGGTGTCTGCCCTTTTCTCACCTCCAAAGAAGTGATTTTTCATCAGAGGAGAAACTTGTCACACCTTTGAGCTTCCAAGCCATAAATCTTTTCACCAACTTGTTAATAGTTTTTCTTGCCACCTTTCCTGATATCCGGAGTAATTGTTATGAAATATGTGCTTGTTCTGTCTCTTCCAGCTGGGGCCCCTCTGTCCCCTGCAGGTCCCGGGGAGAGCAGAGGCTCTGTGCTTGTCACTGGGTGTTCGGTAGAAGCACAGTGGATGCTGTTACTGAGAATGTGACATCCTGATGAAACCAGAGGCGCCACACAGCAACCCTGAAATCTGAGATCCAATGGCCTCTCCTGTCCAAAACGCATCAGCAAGTGGCCTCCGCTTTGTTGAGCATATTCTCTTTCTTGAGGAGACAGAAAGAAAATGACCCCTATTTAATCATGGGGACTAAAACATTCTTTCATGCATGCTTTTAGTTATTCCGTGGAAATGTACTGAGTGTCTGAAGTTGTCCAGTAGAGCACTAGGTTAAAAGTTTAATGACAATGCCCAATCTGACATACATATCTTATGGAAGTCATATGTAATTGGAATTGGCTGAAAGGATTTTTTTCTGGGGAGAGTGTGGGAAGAGATGGGTCTGGGGGCTGTTCAGTAAGCATGGTTTTAAGTCTCCTGTGTTCCTTCTGAAGAATGTGTTCAAATCAGACAGTGACATGTTTGTCTTCCAGGGAAAAGCCCCAGTTAGGATTACTGAGTCCCTTAAACCCCCATTGTGGATCCTGAAACATCAACAAGATTCTCTAGCAGTTGCAAAAACTACCTTTGAAAGCCTTATCTCCATGATGTACATCTATCTGGGTTCAAGGTCCCATGTCTCGGTATGCATCTAAGTGCCATCTTGCTACACTGGCCACACGTCTATAACAGTGACTAGGTGTCACAGATACAGAGTTTCCCTGAACCTCTGCAATGATGAACAGTCAGAGAACATGTGCAATTGGTTATCTACAAGGTCAAGTGGGAGAAATCGTGGCAGGCCAATGCAAGGCTTTCCAGAGTGCCTGCAAGGGCCACACACTCTTCTACATAATAGGGATACAGAGTTGAATACTGTTCCCTAACTCCTGATTCTAAGAGGCTTAAATGGAAAAGGGTGTGCAAGCATCAAATGACATTAAGAAAAGAATCATCCTTGGCAGATCTATCTCTGGTTTTAACTCATGAATCCATGGGCTAAACATGTGTCTTAGTCTTGGCTGCCAGTCACTCAGTAACTGATTATTGGCATGTTGAGATTTGATAGGATTGCTTTAAAATTGCTTGAGCAATGATTCTTGCAATATAATTAAAGCCTAACAATTTAATTCCAATTTTTATTGTTTAATACGGGGAGTACATCTAGCCAGCTGACCCAACACTAAATTACTTTAAGATTTCTGAGAAAGTACAGATGCAAGAATTTACCAGGTTCTTCCCCTGTGCAATGCATTGGACTAAGAGCTTTATATGGATTATCTCAATTAATTCATAAACCTCTGAAGTAAGTACCATTATTATCTTCCCCTTTACAGATGAAGAAAGTAAGTCTGAGCCAGGATGGCTGCTACCAGTCTCCCTAATCCTCATGATAACACATTTCTTCCTTCAAGATTGATTCAGCCACATTACATCTTTGCTTGATGAATGTTAATGCACCCTAAATGGTTGTGTACACCTATGTAACTTATTCAGCAGAACAGAGAGGGTCAGGGGTGGGAGATAAAAGACAGCAAGACACAAAGACAACATTCTCAAAGACATGGAAGGATAATCTCTTGATTGCATTTTTAGTCACTTTCTTTGCCTTCTTTTGTATACTGTACTATTGACACTAAAATATATCTTTGTCTATCCTTGCAATGAATGAAAATAATTTCAAAATTTCAGTGAAGAACAAGAGAAATAAGATAAAAACTCATATTTCTACCCCCAAATCTCGATTGGTAAAACACTGTCAAATTCTGACAAATTTCTCACCTTTATGGTGATGTTTTCTCCATCTGGGTTACCCATTTCATTCCTTTTTACCTTTCTCTTCCTGAACAACTCATTCTCCAAGATTCAGTTTAAGGGTCACTTCCCCCAAAACTCATTGATCAACATTAATGAATCCTTAACGTAACAGTGAAAGTTACAAATGAAAAGTGAATTAATCTTCCCACATATTGTTGAAAACAATTCACCAAGTCTCTTGTCCCTCAACCACCACTTCTAAAATATATTTCAAAAATTCAGTTACTTCGGGGCATTGTTTATTTCTCCTCAGATAATTTGGTGCACAAGAGAAATTTTAAAAGTCTTAAAGATTGCTTCTGATCTCAGAATGGACAATCAAGGACATCTGCCATAAAGACAAATTTTCATTTCAGCCAGAACATTGGTTTCAACAAATCTATTCAAAGAAATGAAGTGGC
The DNA here is from genome assembly GCF_021234435.1 of Artibeus jamaicensis. Lineage (NCBI taxonomy): Eukaryota > Metazoa > Chordata > Mammalia > Chiroptera > Phyllostomidae > Artibeus > Artibeus jamaicensis. Next base: position 7,593,617 of record NW_026521407.1, read on the forward strand.
TGTTCTTCCCTTTGGTGAAATACACTTGGAGCTCACAAAAACATTTTGTTGATAGAAATGTTAGCAAGCAAGGGAAGACGCATAGCCCGATGCCACTAAAATGTAGCACAAGACCCAAAAGTCACTAGAAATTAAAACATTGCTTTAGTGGACAATAATTCTATAACAGTTTGCAGAACATTTTGATAGACATTGAGATGCATTGGAAAGAATACGGGCCATGGAACCAGGAATATCTGCTTGTGTCCATCTCTATTATGTAATAACTCTGTGATCTTTGTCAACAGATTTAATTCCCTTAGTTTTATTTCTCAATTAGAGAGGTATTTAATGAGCACCTACAAGGTGCAGGCTCTACTCTAGGCACTGTGTTCAGCAGTGAAATAAAGAGTTTTAGAAGCCTACCCTCATCAAGCTTACATTCTCGTAGGAAGAGACTTTGGGAGACAAGCAAAAAATAGGAAATATGCAATACGTTATTTGCTGATTAGTATTATGAAGGAGAACACAGGTGGGGAAAGAGGAGCTCCAGGAAGAAAGTGGCTTCAAATAGAGTGGTCAGGAAAAGTGTCACTGAGAAAGTGACATTGGAAAGAGGGTTGAAGGAATGAAGAGATGAATCAGGTAGGTACACAGGGGTAGAGTTCTCCTGGCACAGAAAATGGCAAGGTCCAAGGTTCGGAGGTGGGTCACCTGGTGTGTTAAAAGAGCAGTAAGAGCATGGTATGTCTAGAGCATTAGGAGTAATGGGGGGAGTAATGGGAAATGAGCTCAAAGAGATGTAAGAATAAGGGAGGCAGAGGGCCAGGTCTTGTAGGGCCTTGTAGGCCAATAAGAACATTGGCCTTCTTTTCTAAGTGAGGCGGGAAGCTTTTGGAGAGCTTTGAGCAGAGGCATAGTACAGTCTGTCTCCATGTTTTTAAAGATCATACTGTGTCGACAGTTGACTTCAGGAGGGAGAGGGTGAAGACATGCAGAACAGTTTAAGAGGCTGTTGAAATGATCCATGAAGAGACTGTGGTGTCTCGAACTAGGTGAGTAGCCATGGAGACAGTGAGAGGTGGTCAAATTCTGGCTATTTTTAAAGGTAGTGCCATCAGGATCTGCTGACAGAATGCATGTTGGGAACTAAACGAGATGACATACACAGAATGTTAGGGTCATCTGGTACAATTTATGGGTTCAAATGAAAGCAACTCCTTTATCCCCCTTCTTATTGGCCATGATTATTATTAATTACTAACATTCATTGATTTACAAAGCATCAGACACTGTGTCAAGTATTTAAAAGCACACACTCCTCAGTAAATGCCTTTCCATGTCTATGGGATCTTACTGAAACTTTCTAAGCTCATAGAAGGAAGCTGTTTGGGATGTGGCTGACTCCTTGGTTACTTATTTGCCTTCCTAATATTCCCTTCATGTTTTGAGTGGTCATCAGCCCCATGGCAGAAGACTTTATCAGTAACTTCTCAGGTCCAGGTTTTTAGTATTTGTATTTCACCCTGATACATCTGGAGAGCAGTTGCATGGGCTTGGGCCCTACAAGCGGATTTTCCATCTGCGGGGTGAGGCACAGCATGGTAGGCAGGGACGACCCATTTGCTGACTTTGGGTCTAGTTTCTGTTGGCCTCACTGAAACTACCTCAGCATGGTGGAGGTTCCCTCAAACTGCAACTGGCATGTGTTCAAACTTTCTTCCTCTGCTTTGGGGGCAGTGGGAAATGGGAGGTGAGTCAGTAACATCCATGACCTTGATGGGGAAAGGAGAAGTTAGGACTCAGTGCCTCAGAGGTCTATTACAGCAGTAACAGCCTGGATTTTCTCATCACCTGGGCACACTCTCTTTCACTCATTCAAACAAATGCAGATTCCTCTACTGAGGATCCCTTTGTCAAAATCTGTCAGTCATGAGAAACCTTAACTCTCCTAAGCAAAAGCTTCTGTGAACATAGATTTCCATTCTGCTCTCACAAGTCTGTTTGTAAGGGAGTGACTTCCCCTTGCTGAGTGACTTGGACAAACGGTTGGCTCCATTTCATTTATCTGAGAAATGGACATCCCAGCACTGTGACATGCTTGAGACCTGAAAACCCAGGTTACCCAACTGTAGAGTATCATCATCTGTTTCCTCTGAGGAAACAGGTCACTACACAGACCATTGGGATGACCCTGATATTTCATAGTACAATCAGAAGGCTCTTTGTTAAGAGATGAAAAGTTCCCAAAGTGAACAAATACTACTACAAGGTGAGGGAGCTTTGTTTCTCTGTTGGAGTACCTACTGTGTGAAACGCATTGAACTTGATGATTTACTGACACCATCTCACTTACTTCTTGCAGCTCTCCTGTAGGGTAAGTGTTACTATCCCTAATGTGGAGCTGAAACTCAGAGAGGATAAGGACTTTGCCCAAATCACACAGCTAATAAATGTTGGAGCTCACATTTGAACCTAAGTTCACTTAAATACATATAAACCTGGTCTGTCTAAAAGTTCAAACTTTTAATCACCAATGCTATTGCCCACTCCCTTGCCCACCCCACCCCCACCTCATTGATTTCTATAATGTGGACTGTGTCTGAGAGTGGCGGAATCCTGCTGGGACACTGTGCTTTATGATGCCCATATGGCTTCACCTGGAGTCATTCTGGAAGCTGTAAGTTCATAAATAATGTCTCTTCAACCTGGTTAGGCTCACAGTGCCAGTGGAAGACAGATGATCTACGGCTGTGCACGGTATCTTTGCAAGCTAATGTGTTACCTCCTAGGCTTGGGTTGCCATCCCCTGGAGTGTTTTCATGTGATCAGTTGATCAGTTGTCAGTTTCAGGTCTGTTGTTTCTTTCACCAGAAGCCCGGCCAGTGGAGGATGACAGCCCCAAAGCCCTGCCTGAGCTAGGGGAGCTATCGAACTCGAATAATGACATAAACGAGTCGGCATTCATCTGGGGAATCTCAGACAAAGCAGCCCAGAGGAAAACCATCGCTGTCGATGAAGGTTTGTTTCACTCGCAACAGGAAAAGGAGCAGCAGCAGCAGCAGCAGCAGCAGCAGCAGCAGCGAGCAGAGCAAGCGCACAGGCTGGCAAGAGGTAAAGGGAGGCTGAAGCTGCCACATGTGAGTAGCTTCTGATGATTTCTCCAAGGCTGGGAGAGGAATGCTGGGGAGGGGGCTTGGCTGTGAGGGGGGCATGCATGTGTGGGCTGGGGCTTTGTGGCTGGGTGGGAGGGGTGGTTTGCACAATTAACAAGTGCATTTGGTATCTGCCCTCTCTTCCTAAAGAGGTGCGAGACAGTGTGCCCACAGTCACTTACAGGTTCTCCACTGATCATAATAGATGAGAGCAGCAGGTGGGCAATATTTTCTTTCTTCTCCATCCTTGAGAGTGGGCTGTGTGGCAGAGAGACACCTCAGCCCCAGAGAGCTGCCCTGAGCACAAGGACTCCCCCAGAGGGCTTCTTTCCCAACTTTCTTTTGCAGATGTGCAGGTCCCCATTCCTTTGCCATCCAGCTGCTCTTTTGCAGGAGCATTTGCATGCTGCTAGCCACAAAGGGACAAGTGTGACTTTTGTATCTCTGGTTCTCAGTTCGAGTTGTCTGTAGTTAACAGCACCAAATGCAGTGCAGCTTAACCTCTCAATTAATCAGGGTTCAATAAGCGCAGCCCAGGCATGGAAAAGCTTGTGTTTCAGCCTCTTCCCAGGGCAAAGCAGCAGGTTTCTCAGGGCTGCCAGGGTTGATGTCACCTTGAACCTTAGGAAAGATTTGTAATGTTTTATTTTGTTTTGCTGGTTTTTTTTTTAAATCAAGCCTGGAATTTACTGTGTACATTGGATATGACTGAAGCCCAGAAAGGGCAGGAGAGAACATTTTTGCTTTAAAGCACCTGTGCAGCTGGCTGCAGGTGTTCTCAGCACAGGGAGCTGGCCAATGTCTTTGGGTTACTGTTGCCAATGCTAAATAATGCACAGAGTCCAAGCCCACCTGGTCATAAACTTACTTGAATTCTGGCGATCAGAAGATAGGGTTGTTTATTCGTTGTTTGTTTTCCTACCCTTCCTTTTCTCTTCAGAGGCTTTGAGATGGCTGAGCATGCCAAACTGAATGCTTAGGTGCTTAAATGTCTGCAGTAAATGCGTACAGGTTCATCTTCTCCGGGCGGGTGGGGCAAAGGGGGAGAAGGATGGAGCCAGGGAAGGACACTTTCCTTATCCTAGGAGCAGGCTTTGAGCAGCTGTGCATAATGACCGTGGGGTTGTCTGAGACGCTTCATGCTGGGTCTTGGCTGGGAGGAGACCAGTCAGCTGATGCTTGGATGCAGACTGAATGCTGTTATGCTGGAGGGTCAGGGCCTTAGCTCCCAAGTTGTTATGGGGGTGTGCATGAAATAGGAACCAGGGGATGGGCTTCACGGAAATCCTCTCACTGAGGCAATGCCTTCCAACCAGTCTCATGTCTTGGCACCCCAGGGTGTACAGATGAGGCTTCTCAAAGCTGGGCCTGAGTGACCAGGGGGCTCAAATGGCCAACCCAGCAGAAAGTGTTCAATATTTGGGGCATCACACTATCTGGAACTTACCCAGTACACAATGGGGTGTCTTGGCATACACACTGGGAGGATCTAACTTATGCAGCCTAGGGAAAACCAAAGAAATGAGTCAAGATGGGTAACCTGATGCTTAGGCTGCGTTATTATTTATTTTTGCCATTACTGGTAATAATGCATTGTGAAAACATTACAAAGCGTTTTTAAAAGACTTTCTCCTAATTTTAGCCCTGGTTCTTCTCTTTGCTCTCCCTTAGTCCTTCTCCAAACAAGCCTTTTTGACACACTTTAAACCACAGTCTAGATAAATTCCTTTACTCTTCTTCCTTCCCCAGTATCAACCCATAAATTCTTTCTCATCTCCAGCATTACCTCCACGCAGATGGTGAATTTTGTGGCTGAATCAAATGGATTAATTCCTTAAGTTGATATGCCATAATCTGTTTAGCAATTGTCAGCTATTTAAATTGCTTCTAGTTTTTCCACAATTGTGATGCCACTGTGAATATTTCTGTACAAAAGCAGTTTTACTTCCCTTTAAAAAAAAAAACAACCAGAATGTGGGATGAATTTTCAACATTGATATTTAGCTAGGTTAAAAATATGAACACTTCTTGTGCCTTTTCCTACCTATCATCAATCTATTCCCATTGTCCAAAATGATAAGTAATATGGCCTGGATAAATATCAATTTATTTTGATATTATTTTTATCTAGAGGCTTATGCACTTTAGAATACCCCCTCCCCCAAAGTAGGAGTTATAAAAAGGTACTTGTCACTTTTTTTTTTAAAGCTGGCTTTTCAGTCAAATTAAGCCAGGCAATACCACTCTCCCTAGGACAGACCTGACCTCCCAGGTCCCCTCACTTTGCCAATGTCTTATATGAGGGACCCAAGTTCAGCAACCTTCCCATTCCATCCTTGTAAAAGGTAAAGAAGGAAAGGGACAGAAACCCTCCATACTGTACCAGGTCAGCCCACAAAGATGAGCAGGGGCCACAGGAGGGAAACCCAGCCTAGGATTGTCTCCAAGCCCAGACAGAGCTAGCAGGGGGTGAACTCACTCCTGGGGCAGTATTTGTGACTGAGGCCTGACAGGGGGGCTGGGGGCAGGGACTGCAGTGGTTTCTTGGAAAGGTGATGACTAGCTAAGTTTATTGGGAGAAAAAAGGATATGTTTGGGGTCTCTGCTGCTCTGTGTACCTCCCCTAGTGGCCTGGGCTTTCATGATGGAGCCCAGCCAGGACTGCATTGCCAACTCTTATCAAATACAAGCTGTAGAAAGCTTCATTTTCTGTTCCTACCCCCTAGCAGGACAATTTTTATCAACAACTTATTTTTTCTTTTATATCCTCTCCTCTGGTATTTTGTCAACTTGGAGATTAAACTGTGCTGTTCTGACCTCCTGTGTAGCTCAGCATAAATTGCTTCAGTGCTAATTTCTCTCTTTTTTAAAATTCCATAATTATTTGGGTAAAAGCCAAGAGTACCCACTGGGTGCCACACAGGAACCCAGCATGCATTTGCCCACCCTGACCTACACAGGTGGGCAATGACCATATCTTGGGAGCAAGACTTTCCTGCCCGTAGAAAGGCAGGTTGGAGAAACATGGAGGGCTTTTTTAGGAGTGTTATGGACTCTGTCAGTCTGTGAGGGCTTACTAGAAGCACTGCTTCACAGACTGATGGGCCACTGGTTCACCTGAACTCAAGTGGAGGTGATGCGGAGGTGGTCAGGGATGGAACGGCGGCTATGCTACCTCAGAAGGACAAACTAGGTGTGCTCACCATCTGCCGGAGAAGAAAGCTTTTGTCTGCTAAGGAGAGCACAAGAGGCTTTTAAATGGTGGCACATGAGTGTAAGGAAGACATTAGTAGGAGCTTCCCCCAGGATAACACTCTTCAATCTTCACTGTATTATGGGTTTAAGGTCTAGCTTTCCTGCAAGGTTATTCTCTGGGAGAGCAAGCAGAGTTTCTACTGTACTTATTGCCTCTTCCCCAGTCTTTTGCCCAGTAATAATAGTGTCCACTTACCTAAGATTTGCCAGGTGCTGGCATATTTCTTCTTCCATCTGCATTAGTGCCTCTAGTCCTCATCACAATTTTCTACCATGTTTACTATTATTGTTCCCATTTTACTGATTTAAAAATTGAGACACAAGGAGGTGATGCTGCAGGGTAGAGGGAGCCTTGGATTAGAGCCAGGGCATAAGGAGGAGGAGGCTCTGAGAAAAGAGTGTCATGCCACTGGAAAGTGTCAAGACCACAATTTGAGTTCAAGCAGTCTAACTCCAAGTCTGTGTTCTTAATCACAGCGCCATCAACCCATTGAACATTGGCTAGGGAATGGCTGAAATTCTAAGAATGTTTAAAAACTGCTGGGCAGCTAAAATGCACCATAGTAATAATGATAATGATGATGATGATGATTTTTATAACAAAGTGACTAACACTGTTTACTCTGCACCAGTCCCTTTTGACCGAAATGTTGTGCATACATTTGGAGTTAATTTTCACAAGAGCCTTGTAGGATGGCCACCACCCTTATCTCTAGTTCACCCATGAAGAAACCTAGGCTCTGAGATGTTGTACCATACAACTTGTCCAAGGTCACAGAGCTAGTGAGTCTGACTCTGATGTCTATTATCTATGACTCTGCCTCAGTGATGTACCAACAAATTAGCACCAGGGTGAGGAACAGAGTAGTCTCCACAGAGTGTTTCCTGGGAAAGTGGAGGTGGGCTCAGTGTTTCTTCTGATCTCTTTTGACATAGGGTTCTAAACGGATTTTTAGGGCCACCCTCCCAGGATGCTGCACAAAAGAGTTAAGTTTCCGTTTATGCCTGGTCCTGCCTCAAAGGCAAGTTCCCGAAGGAAAAAGTTTCTGAAAAAATATCACCAGGGGGCCAGTCACTGATGCACTTGTAAGGAAAAGACAAGAATCCCAGCTGAGCCGCCTCCTTGGTTCTGTGCCCCAGACCCACCCTGGCCAACGAGGCAGCCATTAGCCACATGTGGCTACTGACCACGTGACATGTAGCTGGTTCCAACTGGGGTGTGATGTAGGTGTGAGATACACACCAGATCTCAAAGGCTTAGTATTTAAAAATGTAGACGGTCTCAATAACTTTGTATTGACTAACATATTGAAATGGTAACATCTTTGACACGTTCTTAAAATTAATCTTTTTACATTTTTGAAAAAAAACTGTAATAAAATAGACATGACATTAAATATACCATCTTCATCATCTTTAAGTGTGCAGTAGAGCAGTGTTAAGTGCATTGTTGTGCCACCAATCTCTGGAATTCTTTTTATCTTGTGAAACTGATAAACTGTACCACGAAACGATTCCCAGTTTCTTCCCTACTTCCCTCTCTGTTAACCACCCTTCTTACATTCTGTCTCTGTGAACTTCTCTATGCTGCCTACCCCATATAAGTGGAATCATACAGTTTGTCTTTCACAACTGGCATAGTATTTCAAGTAGCATAATACCCTCAAGGTTTATTCACATTGTCTCATATGTCAGTATTTCCTTCCTCTTTACCAGAATAATATTCCATTGTGTGCATATACCACTTTGTCCATTCATCTGCCAATGGAAACTTAGGTTGCTTCCATATCATTTTACTTTTTTTCTTTTTACTATGACTTCTACAATATTTAAAAGTTGCACATGTGCCTTGCATTTGTGGCTTATGTTCCATTTCTGTTGGACAGCACCTGCTCTGAATCTTTTTCTCTTCCTCAATGCCTTTTCCTTCACACCTCCATCTACAGGACCTCTGCTTCCCTTCATCAGTTATTAGTCTGACCTCCCTCTTCTCCTTCCCCAAAGACCTGAGCTGAGAATCTTAGTTCTGATCAAGCACTCCTTTGGTAAGGATCTATAAAAGACTGTCCTGTGCAGCAAAGGAAACTGTGAGTACTATTCCCTTTTTCTATAATGCATAGGGAGAAGGCCCAATAAGTTGGGACTGAGAAGAAAATGCTTTTATGGGAATTTGATGTTTTTAAAAAACAACAGCTTTCTTCCACTCATAGTCTGAGCATGAATTTTATTAACCATCAAGCATGAAAGAGTACAAAACCAATAAAGCATAAATTCTGAGCACAAATCAATACCAGCCTCAAATTTCTGAAGTATGGGTTTTGCAGAAAGTCCTGGGTATCTGAAAATTCAAGACAATCAAATGTTGTCAGTGTCTTTTGAATTTTGCATTCCTCACAGGATAGAACTCAAAAGCCTTAGCATGGCACCCAAAGCCTTTCAACTTTCCAATTTCCTTTCCCACTACTCCCCACATGCTCTCTGTGAGAAAGTAAGCATTGCTTGTTAGAATCCAAATGTGCAGTGGGCTTCCATGCCTGTCAACCTTGATAAGGGTCAGCCTGGAAGACCCTACCCAACTTGTATGCTCTTGATAAAACCTTACTCATTCTTCAGATCACAATTCAAAGGTCACCCATCTGTGAAGCATCCCCAGCATCCATCAGCTTCCCAGCCAGAATTAGCACACTATAACGTGTAGGTAAGGGGTGTGTTGCATGATGAGATTATTTACAAAGGTGCAGGCAAGATTCAGGGAAACCAAGATGGGATGGAAATAGGAAGGGGAAGCAATTATTGGAATATGGCCAGACTCATAAGAGGGGCCTTCAGATAGAAGCTGGGGCCTCTCATAGAAAGTGTAGCTCCTGCTCACCTGTGAGGTGACAGGGAGGGAACTCTCTCCTCCAGCATTTGATGTCTTCCCATTGATTGAACCCATCTAGAAGCCAGAGGCATGAATGCCCAGAGGATGCAGTTCACAGAGGACACCTCCAAGAGCACAGAGCAGGTGGGAGAAAGGGGAGGAGGTATCTAGAGGTACAAAACAAACTATTGATTTAAGCCTCTAGTCCATCTCCAAAAACACCCTCCTTCCCAAGATACCTAAGCAGTACTGTTTATTCCATGAGATAATGCTGTTTATATTGTACTTGAGTTGTTCAACTCAAGGTCTTCTTCTCATCTATACATGAGACAATGAGCTCTTTGAAGGTCAGGCTCATTCCTTCCATTCCTACATATATTTCTAACACCGAGCACAGTACTTGGTAGCAAGCAGGCGTTAAATAAATATAGAGTGAATGAATGTGTTCCTCTGTCACATTTTCCCCCTAAGGCCCCCTTTGGAAACTGGGTGATCTATAATGATTCTAGATTGGAAATCTCCCAATAAATTGAAATATATAGGATTAATATCCTCATTCTCTGAATCCCAGCTAGGGAGCTAAAAGGTTTTGAATACATGATTCTCAGTGACTCATGCTGTAATTGGTAGCACACTAAGTTTTGAGAAAATGAGGAACTCGGACTTCAGTTGTGGGAATCAGCAGTTGGACAAACCATGAAAATAAGTGTTTGTGTGGTTCCCAGGAGAAAACAAGCAGTTGTTTGAACTGAACCAGGCAGCAGAAGGAAAGAAAAAGAGGGAAGGAAGGAGGGCGGGGGAAGGGGGGAGAGAGTGAGTTTATATACGTGTAAATATATATATAAAATGCCACCCAAGGCAGGGGACAGCACAAGGCCAATGGCTCATGAAGACTGTACATCGACTATGAAAGCACATTTGGGGCCAAATTTGACACCATCATAATTGTTCCAGGGACAAGGTTTCACCAGGCTGGCTGGCCTCCTGACCAAACCAGGGAGTGAGGACACATCTCTGAAGTATGTTGGTGGACCTTGGGTTTGCTCACTCTACCGGGTCTGTGTTTAAACTGTACTTTGAAAGTTGCATTAGTTTCCTGGGGCCGCTGTAACAAATTACCACAAACTGGATGGCTTAAATTAACAGAAATTGATTTTCTCCACTTTCTGAAGGCTAGAATCCTGGAATGAAGGTGCTAGCAGGGCCGTGCTCTCTCTGAAGGCTCCAGGCAAGAATCCTGCCTTGCCTCTCTCCCAGCCTCCGGTGGCTGTAAGCAGCCCTTGGTCTTGAGCTGTGGAAGTCCAGTCTCTGCCTCTGGAAAGCAAGGTCTTAGCCTAGTGCCCTGCAGTTTCACAAGAAATGGATTTAGACTCTGACCACAGTGACTCCCACCACCTTCCTTCTGTGGCAGGTTTTATAGTTTCTGCAGAACAAGGGGCCTATAATTCACAGTGGCCCCTGGCCATTCACTAATTGGTCTGGCTGTGTGTGTGGCTGTGGCCCCTCCAGATGCTAACAAGAGAAGAGGGGTTATGAATTCAGCTATTGTTTAGGCTCCAGACAGCAGCAGAGTCTCTGATTGCCTGCTGCTCTCCTACAGTCCTAGTTTTAGTCATCATCTCAGAAAAGTGTCCATGTCATCAAAGTTTTCAAGGCCTTAAAATTCCAGATTAGAATAACTCTGTATACAGGAGTCTACTGGAAAACTGTAACTGCCTCTAAATTGGCAGTTCTGTCTCTTCTTATTACTAATATTATTCTTTTCTCCATTTTTAAGGCCATGCCCTGTCATTTATAAATCACTTAAGTAGATTTTTTAATTAAAAAATTATGCATTCCTTTTTTAATTAAAAAATTTAAATCTTGGTTTATATACAATGTTATATTAGTTTCAGGCGTACAACATACTGATTAGACATTTATATAACTTACAAAGTGATCACCCGATAAGTGTAGTACACATCTGACACCATACACAGTTATTACAACATTATTAACTGTATTCCCTAGGCTGTACTTTACATCCCTGTAACTGTTTTTATAACTGGCAATTTGTACATCTTAATCCCTTACTCTTTTTCTTTTCAAATTAATCTTCTCAACAGACCAGCTTTGGGTTTTTACTGATTAATCCTACTTAACTATTTCATTAATTTCATTTTATTAAACTTTTATTGATACATATTATACATACAAGAAGGAGCATATAGTTCAGCTCAGTCAGTTTTCACAATGTTTACGGGATCAACACTGGATCCAGGAATAAAATGGGCCTAGCACAGTAGCCCAGGAGCACCCCTGGGAGCCCTTCCAATCAACCACCCTCCAGTCAACCACCCTTCAAAGACAGCATTTTCCTCCCTCTCAACAGCATAAATTTGTTTGCCTGCCACTTTTTCTACTTCCAATACAATGGAATTATATAAAACATATGTACTTTTTGTGCCTGGTTTTACTTATTAGGGAAGCTTTCTCATCTGTAACCTACTTGAAGTGTTACCAGGATTGGAGACAATTAATGTAAGTCACCTGGTACAGGTTCTGGCTGTAGCAGATGCATGTGAGTGGCAGTTGTTATCATCAAAAGATAACATTACCACAGATGGGTGAAGTAGGGTGAGAAGGAGCAGTGAGGAATGCGTGCAGTGGGTAAGCTCAACTAATTTATCCTGACAAGTTCCCAAATGTGTCCTGGTCAGGACTAAGACTGGCAGATCCATGGTGGAGAACAGAATTTTTGGTGCCTTCTTTCCACCTGCCTGATAAGATGATAAGAACCACATTGTATGATTTTTCTAACATTTCATTATAAACATTGTGAAACCTAATGAAAAATTATATTTTATAGTGAACACCCATCTACTCACCACCTGGATTCTATAATTAACATTTTATTTTTCATGCTTTATCACATAGTTATGTCTGTCTATTCATCAATCTGGCTGTATTTCTTTATGCATTTCAGAGGAAGTTGCACACTTTAGTAGTAGATTTTTTTAAAAAATTAGATGAAATTCATGTAACATAAAATTAACCACTTTAAACTTAGTAATTCAGTGGCATTAATATATTTATAATGTTGTACAACTACCACATATACACATAGTTTCAAAACATTTTCATTACTCCAAAATAAAGACCCTTACCAACTAAGCAATTACTCCACATTTCTTCTTCCTCCCAACCCTGATGATAACCAATCTGCTGTGTGTCCCTATGGATTTACCTATTTAGCATATTTTACATAAATGGAATCATGCAATATGTGACCTTTTGTGTCTGACTTCTTTCACTTAACATAATTTTTAAAAAATTCATTCACAGTGTAACATGTACTAGTATTTCATTGCTTTTGATGGCTGAATGATAATCCTTTGTCTGAGTATACCACAATTTGTATATCCATTCATCCATTGGTGACTATTTGTTTGTAATTGAACATTTACGTTTTGTTTCAGCACTTGTTTTCAGTTTGGGGGGTTAGATACTTAGGAAGGGAATTGCTGGGGTCCTATGGCAATTCTATGATTACTTTTCACTGAAACACCGAACTTTCTTCCTGGTATAGCAGTAGGTTTTTAGGCCCCAGGAAATCCCTTGCTCAAGATGAGCATACTTGTCTTGAGATTAGATGTTGTACCTCCATGGCCAGCTGTTAGCAGTGATGTAGCCCCAGTCTGATATCCCTGGTTAACCTCCTTTCTGGATAATAGACACTAGGATTTTGTGGCACATGACAGGAGATGCCGATTAGGTAGGCTGTAAGTTTGTTTTGTCCTCTGTAGAGTGTGTCAGCTCACCTTTGATTGGAGGGGCTGGATGGCTAATCTGTTCAGTCATAAACTACTCAATTAATAATTCTTGCTGTGTGATTAGTGAGTCACAATTCCAGGAAACTGCCTAATGGGGCAAGACCTACTTGCTACCACATGAACCCTGGATGGCCACAGCAGCACCAGGTGCCCTCATGGTGTTCTTGGTTAGGGTAGGAGTTAAGTACAATGGATTTGGGTGCAGGAGGAATTTTCCAAAGAGACACAAAGAAGTGGCAGCCCCTGGAACAGAAGCTGACAGCTGCTGTGAGATTTTGGGGGGCTGCCCCGCCTGCTGTGCTAGTCTGAGAAAGCAGGAGAAAGGCCAACTATTGCATCATATCCATCTGTGCCTTAGTAGCATTTGTTTTTAAACTATGGTTTTAATTGCTGTTGCATTGGCTCCTATTTCTTCTCTGCCCAAGAAAAATGGAATCTTTGAAATTCTCATAATAGCACGTTCGACCGCCATTTCTATTCCCACTTCAAAACAGAATTATCTCTAATAGTGAAAACAAAGCTGTTATTGGCAAAGCAGACCCAACTGTTGCTTTTGGAATCAGGAAAAGTCAGGGAGGGGCCCAGGACTGCAACAGAATCACATAGGCTGATGTACGCATGTCAGTAATTCGCCACACATGTGCAGCACATTGTCTTGAGCAAATCCCATTCACAAGAATTTGGTCAGGTAAACAGAGCAGGTGCTGAAAGATCTTGACTGGCAGATGAAGAGCTCAACATCAGAAAGGACATTCCACTTATCCAAGACAATAATAGCTAGCTGGAAACTGAACCAGAGCTCAAACCCAGTCTTAGTTCTAGTGTATGAGAAAAAGATAATGATCATCCAAGGCACTGGGGAAATAAAACTTTGAAGTCACACAGAACCTGGTTTGGGCTGGCCACTTAACTCTTGGGCCTTATTTCCTTCATTATTCTTCTCTGTACAAAGGAGTTAATGATACTTATAAGAGGAATGTGAAGGTAAATGAAATAATGCATGTGGAGTACTTTATATAATAGAAAATGCAGGTGCTCAAAAATTGTAGGTTTTGTGTGTGTGTGCACATTGGAGTATGCTAGCAGATGCTAGAAAAATCAGTCTCCACCATGTCTTCAACCCTAATTGCTCTTTTTTTCCAAAGTGTCCTAAATTGTACATACTCTATCCCCCAAGCGGAATTCTTCCAAATGAGAGGATATTATCCTTAATATAAGAACAGTGGGGGTGGAAGTGATGAACACACAATGCAGTGTACAGATGGTGAGTTGTAGAATTGTACACCTGAAACCTGTAGAATTTTGTCAGCCAGTGTCACCCCAGTAAATTCAATAAAAAGGGAGAAAAGAACAATGGGGGTGCCTTGAGATGAGGGCACTCAGCAGTCAGAGGATAGGAAAAATCCATGTTCATTACTTAATTGGGATAAACATTCATTTATATGTAGAGCTGTCAGGAAGCAAAACCTGATCAAAGGCCCATAAGTTACAAGGCTGGCTTTGCAGAGTACCATTTGATTAAGACAGTGAATTTAGCATGAAAGAGGAGAGGGAGCCAGAACACTGCAGCCTGGTACACTGTGCATTAGTGATTATATTTGTCCTAGTTCTGCAAGCCTTCTCTGACAAATGTTAACCCAGATCCTAAAGGCTGACCTTATCAAGTATCAATGGCTGGCATGGGGTAGTGGTGGATTGTCATTCTCTTGTTAAATTTCTGAATTGGGCAAACTCATGAACAAGACTGAGAGGCAGAAATATGTTGTCAAATTTTACAGAAAATGCTGGTCCCCAGGATAGAAGTTACCCCCAGGGCCCATAGTTGGACAGACTAGATCTGACTGCTATATGTCAGCTGCAGAATCTGGAATTTACTAGACTTTGGCAGGGTCATTCAGGCTGGACCTTTGCACACTCATGTTCCAATAGCATTTGTTCTTTACTATGGAACTGTCACTTGCAACAATTGTAATATTAATGGCAATATTTATATCATTATGTTCTATGACCAGACAATGTGAGGAACAAATTAATAATCATTTGCCCAGTCCCCTTGAGGCACCAAATGCTGCTGCTACAATGGGGAGAAATATGGCAGAAGTGCATGGAGAGATAATGATTTATTTTTCACATTTTGTAAGCACATTTGCATTGTACAAGCACTTGACACATTTGCATAATTTGCTAGTTGAGTGAATAAATTGACTATACATTGCAGAATTGCCTTCAATATGTGGTGAGGATATAATTGCTATTATTGTTATAATTGCTGTTATTGTTATAATTGCCCTAATTTGCTGAGTACTAAATTGACTATGGGTGGGGGGACCACATGGGGACGACAGAGGGCAGTGGTTAAGAGCACCAATGCTGTTATTGCCAACTTTGGATCCTGACTTCGTGTCTTTCTAGCTGTATCTCATTTAGAAGCAGCCCAATTCCCTTGTGCTTCAGTTTTTCTGTCTGTAGAATGGAATGGTAACAATGGCAGCTGCCTTATAGCATTGTTATACAGACTAATTAAAATAACATTTATAATGCGATTGGAACAGTACTTGGCATGATACAATAATAATGCACATGCATGTGCACATGCACACATGTATGTGCATACACATACACACATACATATATTCTGGGCAATATGCCCATTTTATATATAAGGAAGCTGAGTCCTAAAGTCTCAGGAGAGGGTAAATTGAAACTCAGGTTTGTCTTGCTCCAAGTACATCCTCCTTTCCTGCAAAGCCAGATGTGTGCTGATAATGAAACCAGTATGCCAACCATGGAGGGCCTTGGGATGATGCTCAGGGCATGGCGTGGTCTCCTTCCTTCTTTGTTCTATGTTGTAATATAATAATAAGGCAGAGCCTTCTTGTACCCCCTCTTTCAGAAAGGAGCATGTCTACAACATATTACACCATCCCATCCTTCCTATGGCTGGACAGTCACAACTTCCAAAAGAACAGTCTCTTCTTAAATGTGCAAGGACTCTGGTGAAGGAATTCAAAGAGATTCCTCCCCACTCCTGATGCACTTCTATAGTTACCACTCTAAGGAAAGAAACACAACCTCAGAGTTATGTTTTAAAAGATCAGTCCCTCCATATCCTACCACATTCATTGTAGAGACAGCATGGTCTTGAAGGCCTGTGGTCTGTGGAAGGTCCTAAGTACTGGGCTAGACTGGATGAGATGAGAATTTTCAACTGGCATTACCAAGGCCACAACTGTCACTGTGCTGAGAAGCAATTCCAGTCAAGGAGGGAACCAGAGATCAAGCTAGAGAAGCAGAATAAAGGGTCCCCTCTGGAAAGCAAGGATATAAAGTAGAAGACAGGTCAAACTCTGAAGCTGAGACAAATGGGCATTAGAGACCAAAGCATGAGGTAGAGTGCAGTGGGCAGCTCCAGACAGTCAGAGAATACTGCTGAGAAGTAGCTTGTTTGGTTGCCTTGGGTATCTTGAGTATTGCTTATTTAGAAGGAGCCACACAAGGCAAACAAACAAGATACCCTTGGTTTAGAAAAGCAGTCTCTTTGGTTTGAGTCTAGTGAGAATTAATCTGATGTAGAATTTTCTTTTCAGTCTTATAACAATAAGGATACTTCGGCAACTTTTAGTCAATGCCACATTTCAAAGTCATATATCCCCACTCAATTATGCAAAATAAGTAATTTGGTAGGAAAGAGAAAGGTGATAAGAAAAAGATAAAATCCTGTTGCATAAACATCATCAGATATCATTTCTGTCCAGTTTGTCACCAACCTATCATTACGTGAATAAGAATTCATTATCCCAAGTCAGAGATTTGATTTGAGGGATGCCTCTAAGATTATGATGTTGCAGTCACTGGAGACAAAATAATCTCTGCTAAGACCTGCGTTGATGTGTCATCTTTGTTGTTTCTCAAGATAGAAATAAACCATTGATCTAACACTGATTAAGATTAGCCAGACAAGGAAATTCATCCTCCCAGACCAAAACTTACCAATGTCTTTGTGATTTAACCTGGGTAAATCGTACTGGAGAGAGGTTAATCTTTGCCTTGTGCTGGCCTTGGTGCTGAATTGGACCAAGGCATCCCCACTCTATCGGCCAACCATTGGATCTTCCCTTTTTACCCATTGAGAATAATCATAGCTGTTGAATCAGCCTCTTTAGTACTTTCCCCTTAAAAGGATAAAGAAATAAAGAACCTAGGATTGCATGGCTAGAAGACTCTTCATAAACAGTCAAAATGTACCACATCATCACAGGGTAACCTGTGGGCTTGCAACCTGTGAACCTGACCTAAACCTGCCTTCCAAATCTCTCAGATCATTGACCCTAGACTGCTTCCTCATGGTCAGCCCTTCCCTTGCCTTTATTCTAGCTCTGGTATGTACCTGTAGTGGATTTTTCACCTTCCTGTTATTTCTTAGACTGGCCTCCTGGCTCCCATTGTTTCCATATTTGGCTTATTTTGTGCACTCTTTTTATAAAATTGTTTCCTCCCCTTCTTTGCTTAACTCACTAGCAACCTTGGCAATAGTTTGAGTGCTGATCTGCCTCTCAAGTTACACCTCTCCCCTACTCCTAGGGTTCTAGGGCTTAAATGCACAGATAATAATAGATGTGCTTTTTATTCCAACTTAGAGCATTTACTATGTTTGGTAGCCTCTTAGTGGTATTTCCTACGGTACTTCCTCCAGGTTCCAGGAGATACAGGTTATGACTCATCCATTAGCTGCATGCCAGACACATTGCAAACATTGAGCCTTTGGGTATTTTTGCCTTTTTTATATTTTGCTCAAAGTTTATAGATGTTGTTTGTAAAGATTGGTCTTCTGGGCACTTACTCTGTCGTAATAAAAGCAGAAATACAGAAAATGTTCAACAGCTACTATCAGTAACTACTATCTTGATCATTATTCTCATCATCAGTCTTCTCTTGCTGAGTCACACAATCATAAGTATCCTGGGCAGGCATCGTAGAGCTAACAGACAAAAGGAACCAAGATAGATCTTTGGACTATAGTTTGCATCCCTGTACAAAATTTACAAAGTAGCGGTCTCTCCAGAAGTGTGTGAGGCATCAACCTCTCCAATTCCAGATATACATGTGGTGGAAGGAGGAAGTCATTTTCTTGAGTAAAGCACAGTTGGTGATGTGTTGTTTCTCCCCCACCCACATCTCCCACAGAGGACATATAGGAAATGGCTCTCACACTGCACACCACACCAGTAGGATGCAATGGGACTGTGTTTTAGAGTGACAGAGGTGGCAGAAGCACCCCTGTCCAACTTTCTTGTGACTTTTAGGGGGTCACAGAAGAGGGATATCTCATTCTTATAACCCTTGCTAAGAGAAGTTGATGTTTATTATAAGGGACAGGAGCCACAAAGTATGCTTCCTATAAGGAACATAGTGTGTACCCCTAGCAAAGGCCAGAAGGAGATGTGACTGCTCCTAGGGAGGTCCTCCATGCCCAAGGGCAGCAGAAACTGATGCTGCTTGACAACCAGACACTCCTTAGGTGTCTCTGCATTGGTATGGGCCTGTCACAATTCACTGTACCAGTTTGAAAATATGAGCACTTTCTTCTGCTTCCCCATTGACCTGGTGCCTGCAACACATGAAGCAATGTGGCCATTATCATTAGTGCCAGAACCAAACAGGGGTGACTCTGAAGTGGGAGCCACCAGAGAAGTGACCCCAAACCAGATGATGGTACAAGAAACTGTCACTCTGGAGACTGACCTCTGCCTCAGTTATCCCCCCAACCTTGGCTCTGTCAAAAAAAAAAAAGTGAAAAGAAGTAGAACCAGAAAGAAGAGAAGGGGAAAAGTCTATGCTAAAAATCCTGTGAGAATGAGATTGTAGACTAGACATTGTCTACAATTTTAATAATCAGGATTGCACTCAAAAAAAGAAAAGAAAAACAGGACTGATGCAAAAAGAAGCTGCCTTCTGCAGGCAGATGGAAAGTTTGGGGCCAATAAAGGAACCTGCTGTTCTGAGGATAAAGTGGGCTAGTCATATGAACCTGACCTTGTGGTGGATATTTTTTTACACCTCCTGCATGCACAGAACTCCAAATCTAGGTGCTGTGAAGAGAACTGGCAGATTTGAATACGTGGAAATTTAACCTCTGTAAGTTGAGAGATGTTTCAAAAGGTGCAAAGACAAGTGGGAGAGCTGTAGAACCTATTTACAATCTATAAATTCAAAAAAAATGTCATTACAGGTAATCCATAGGAAAAGGACAGTTAGGTGAGTCATACATGCAGATACAGATGGTCCCCAACCTACAACAATTAGACTTATTTCTCTTTTACTTTATCATCGTGTGAAAGCAATATGCATAATAAATTACATGAGATAGTCAACACCTTTTAAAATAAAATCAACTTTGTGTTAGATGAGTCTGCCCAATTGTACACTGATGTGAATGTTATGAGCACATTTAAGGTAGGCTGGACTAAGGTATGATGTTTAACCTGAGGTAGGTTAAGTGTATTACAAGCATTTTTGACTTAACAAGTTTTTAGATTTAGGATGCGTTTACCAGGACATAACCCTATCATAAATCGAGGAGTATCTATATATGCATGACTAAGAAACAAAAAAAAATCTATACTTTTCAAGGATTGATTGGATGCAAATTAAAATAAGGAAATACATTATTTCGCCTGTTAGACTGGCAAAAATATTATTGCTAATACCCAGTGTCGATATGTGGTGGGTGTGGGAGAACATTTTCATCTCAGGATGCTGATGTCCCAGGTAGAATACAGTCTTTTCAGAAGCCACTTAATAGCACTTGTCAAAATTTGAATATGCTTACTCTTTGACAATCTATTCCACTTTCAGGAGTCTATCTTTGAGACAGTCTTTCAAGTTTACAACGGAGGTACAAGGAAGTTCACTGCTAAATGACTAACAATTGTGGAAAATCAGAGATGACCTAAATGCCCAATAAAAGGAAATTGTTAGAGAAATTGTGGCAAATTTACACCATTCAGTTTCAGGACTCGGTATTCAAGGATACTCTTCAGATTCTAAAAGGAATGAAATACATCTGTATGAATAACAGAGAAGTTTATCCAGGATGATAGTTAAGTGGCACAGTCAAATAGCAAAACCTTCCTATGTTATGTGTCAAACTTCATTCCGAGAACTTTATATCAGTTCACCCATTTAGTCCTCTGTGGTTGGTACCAGTGTCACCGTCCCCCACTTTAACCAAGGGGGCAGCTGAAGCCCAGAGAAACTATGTAATGTCTAAGGTTGGCTCCAAGATGCATATCCTTAACTTTGTGCCCCACCTGTGTGTGCATGTATGTATTTTATGTGTTTGTAGAGACATAGAAAGTGTGTGGGCTTTGGGAAAATAATTATACAATATATTTCGGTAGTATGCCACCCAATTCTCCCTTGAAAAACTAGGCACATATTCTCCCACATGCTGGGAGTGTTAGCTGCTGGTGGCTCATAGCTCAGTCCCTCCTCTCCCCGGGAACCACCCTTAGCCAAAGGAAGCCACTGCCTCCAAGTTTACACCCTCTTCTGCAGGGGTTGAGGGACAACTCACACCCAGTGAATGGTGGAAGGGGTGGTGTACAAAGGCCCTTGCTTCATTTTTGGACAATGCTGACAGTCCATCCCATGCCCAAGTCCAAGTCCCACTGTGTATGAGCTGAACTTCTCCCTCTGCCCAATCCTGCTTCCTTCCCTTCTCCCTTCCCTCCTCCACAGCTCTGGTAACCAAGGGCACTTCCTAGTCACCTTGTGCAGGCCAATCTCCACCTCAGCCTGTTCCTTCAGGGAGCTGGAAGGTGAAGGGTGGAGGGGAGGTGGGAGAAAGGGACTTCCATTTAAATAGAATTCTACTTTGTGTGAATTTCCTTCCATGAACATGTATTACATGTATGAATTTTCACAAAGCCAGTTAAACACTAACAACATAAATTTAAGAAGCACTGCTGTGATTCCAGGGCTAATAGAGAACAATATTGGGTCCCTAGAATTTGACTTGCATATTTGTGTCCAGAAAAGAAAATATCAGGATCATTTAATTTATAGGTTTCTTACCTGAAAAAGAAAATACCTTTCCACTGTGCTTAGGCTTTCTCTCCTGATACAACAGCCAAAAAAAAATGTTTTTCCTCTTGCTTCTCCAAATTTTGTCTTGACAATTTGATATTTTTGAGTCTCCACAGGCTTTGTTGTCAGAGGGTGAAGGGAGTCTGCTGTGTTTTTCCTCCAATCCCTGCCCCAGAGAATGGGAGGCACTGAACCTTGTCAGAGTTCCAAATTTATTATATAAAAGAAAAATAAGAGTTGTGCATTTAGGTCATTGAGAAAGAGAATGGTTTGCTGATCAGAAGGAGATTGATTTAATGGTTAGAACAAAAGCCCAGTAATTTTCAGGTCTGCATTTTACTTGTAAAATCAGCACCTGGTTCATTCATTCTCTTTGTATTCATTCATTCATGACAAGTTTCTTGAGTTCCTATTACATGTTGAGTGTTACACTGTTGGGAGGTGAACTGGCTTGATCTTGACCTGATGAAACATCACAACAATTTACTGATTGGTAAACTACTCTCTGGGTGTCCATTCAGTGAACTTGGTCCAGAGAAGGACAGCCTGCCATTGTACCTGTCACAGAGAGCTTTCCAGGGTTTGGTAAATTTGAGAGGATGTGAATCAGTCTAGCCTGTAGAAAAAGCTCCTGGAAAGTTTTCTTCCCTGGGTGATTGCACAGATTCCATATTATACCATGTGAAAGAGAATTGGGATATTTTCTGTCACATCCAGATATCAATGACATTGTGATGACTACTAATGACAAGAGGAGCGCTTTGCTCTTGAAGAATATTTGGATGAGTAATGAAATTATGAGGATTAGGAGCTGACAATCAGAAAGCTGCAATCACACATGCAAATGGGAACCTTGGGAAAGCAGGTGCTGAGGGAATGAATAAATGCAATAAGTGAATGGAAGAACCTCAGGTGAGCCCAGGAAAATGCATTACACATTGTAGGTATTCAATCAAATGCAAGAAAACAAAATGGAGAAACCAAAGCCTATACACTGGGTAGCTGACTACTTCTCAGTCTTCTCTCCAGTATATTTGGAACACCTGCTCTGTGTCAGACACTGATGCCTTTGCACATGTTAAGCCAAACCAAGCTTTATAATTCCAGGCTGAATTGTGGTCTACCTGCTACTCTTCTGCCATAACCAGATCATTTTAAAAGTACTTCTATGTCCAGGGCTGTCAGAGAGAGAAACAAAAGCTCAAAGTCATTTCATATGTGGTTTCTGAACTCAAACATGACTAGTTCTTGACACTATACTTTTGACAGAGAATCTGCTCTTGAAACAATGAAAGCATTCTGTCAAGGCTGTGATGAGTAGGGTATTTTTAGATCCCCATATTCTGACTTGAAACAGAGTATGAAAGTAGAGCTGTCCTGGAGTAGGAATAAACAGACAGCTAGAGAGCAGCAACCTCTGGTATTATGGAAACTCAGAGCAGTGGGTTGCTAAAGAAACATCCAGTCTAGCATTCAAACTCAACTGCATTAGAAATTAGAGAGGACCTCATCTGGTGGAGGTCAGCTGGGAAGGCTTGACTGCAGCTAGGCATGGACACATTGCCTAGTCTTGAATAGTCATTGGACAGCAATGACCATGGCATGCTTAGGTGAAACCTTACTAATTCAATATCCATTCACAAAAAGAAGAGGATTCAAATTCCAGGGTCCACAGGCAGGTAACAGGAAGGAGAGATGCTGCCAGGTGGAAACAGTGGCCTGGTGTGGGGCTAAGACCCCTATTCCTCAGGAGGCACTTCTGCATCCAAGGTATCACACCCGATTTTTATCGGGTGTTTTTATCACCACATGTGGGTGTAAGACCAGTCTGTTCTGTATTGGCCACTTCTACAAGTCTCTATGTGGCTTCTTTCTATCCTTAGTTGTAGGACTTGTGTTCAGCTCGATTTCAGACAGTCCTGAATGATGGTTGTTCTGTAGTTTAGTTGTGATTTTGATGTGGTTGTGGGAAGATTTGAGCACTGCTTTTACCTGCACCACCATCTTGTCTGGAACCCCCTGTTAACCTTTTTAATAACTACATAATAGCCCATCATCCTCACCCTCTAATATATCTATTTGTTTTCCTATTGATGAACACTTAGATTGCCTGTAAGTTTTCACTGCCATAAGTGATTCTGTGGTAAGTAGACTCATGCACACCTCCCTGTGCTTCTAATTATTTCCCTGGAAAAGGTTTCTTAAAGTGGAATGGCATGTCAGAGCATGCACATTTTTATTCTGATAGACAGTTCTAAAGTTAGAATGTTAATTAGCACTCCCATCAGCAATGAATTAAAAGAGATTTTATTTTTCTTTCACCTACTCACCAATATTGAATAGTATCCATCATTTTAAACGTTGCCAGTGACAGCCAGGGAAAGTGGTATTGTCTTTTCTCTTTCCCCTAATGTAAATTCAATTGAGTTCAATAGATTTATTTTGTGTAGCAGCCAGGTTGAGGCACAGTGAAGAGATAAAGACACATCTCTGCCCATATCCCCATGAAAATGAGGGTGGTGTAGGGAGGGTCTGGAGTACCACACTGTCCTTGGAAGCAAACAGATAGGGAGTCCAACTGCGGCCTTGCTATTGCCATCCAGGTCACCTCCAGCAGCACCTTCCTCAGCCTCTGTTTCTTCCTTTCAATATGAGCATGAGAGTAGGGCTGTGCTTGGGACATGCTGGCTACTAAATGGCACCTGCTACCATGACTGCAAAAGAGACTGTTCTCAATGACACTTCTTAACCTGCCCAGAGGAGGAGACAAGGGAGGAAAATGGCAACTGGTGGTAGGGTAGTTCTGGCTGCTTCTGACATGGCTTAGAAAGAAATGAAAATAAAATAACGGGAATAAAGTGATTCACTCTGATTGTTGAAAGGGCAGGATATCTGGGGAAGATTCTTGGATTTGAGTTGGGCTTACTTCTTGGTAAGAGGGGCTCCAGGGAAGGACTGTCATGGGGAAAGTCATGGAGGAGGAGAACATCTGGCATGTTAGGGGTGGGAATGGGGTATAGGATGCAGTTCAAAGCAGCTGGAGGAGAGAATGTGGGGGAGAGAAATGGGTGAATGCATAGCATGTGGGCCAGGATATGGAGGGCTGGATACCAGGCTAGAGTAGGTAGTTTAGTTTTCAACCCATCTGCAAAAAAAAAAAATAAACCAAAAATTCTGTAAAAATAGGAAAATATAGACAAAGAAAAGTGTATCACCTAACAGGCAAAGTTGGTAAGGGTTTCTAATGTGCCATATTCTATTTGTCTAATATTAACTTCTTTTAATATAACAGTGACCCAAAACCACAATAAGCTAAAATAGCAATGATCCTTTTTCAATATACAGGAAAAAATTAGTCCCTGTGCTTAAGTTTTCCCCTACTCTTCCCCACATTTTTTCTTAAGTCTTTGGTAACCACAAATACTTGTCTACACTAGACTGTACTATAGCATCATATCTGGTCTACCATAAAGTTTTATAGTATTTGCTTTATTTTAACGCACTATATCTGTACTTTGTGATATTTGCAATGGGCATGAGGAATTCTGGTCTCCACCCCTAGGGCACACTGGAGAATTATCATGATAAACCGTGAGCATCTTCAAGGCAGAGACTGCATTCTTTATTCCTGTCTCCCTGGCAGCTGGTTCAGAGCTCAGACTGTAATAGCTCCTCAAAAATTGTCTAGAGAAGTAAATAAAATACTCAACTCTGTGGGTAATGGTAGCACCAAAAAGAGGAGAGGTAATTAAAGTCCTATACCTGCCCAACAAAGAAGTTGGCAAATGATTCAACAGAAATTACAGACACAATGAAAATGTGATACTCAGAACTGCAAAACAAAATAAAACTAGGTATGATACCACAAAGTCACTGAGTAAAATCATGTAATTAATGTTGCAAATATATATATTTAAATAAACAGGTTTTACTTATCAATTAAAATGTATTTTTCAAACACTGCATTTTTCCTCCAAACAAATGAAACACAGACCCACACACTTTCACTCACTAACTTGACACAAATTACTCACAACACTCAACATTCTTTGACCCCCAATATTTGACACAGGAATGAAAACAGATTGTTGAACCAGTTTTAACAAATCTGGAGCAGCAGGTTCTTTATTGGAAAAATATTTCCAGTTATCAAAAGATGTTGTTCCCCGAAGGGAACTGAACACTATGTTCAAAGCAGTGACTTCCTTTTAAAGCAAATTGGGAGCAAGCTCACTTCTCCATGTTGATAGCATCCAGATTTAAATTACTTTCAACCAGATTTGAGAGAGAGAGAGATTCTCAGCACCAGCCTAACTCAACACAGCCAGAGGATATGTGGTTAATTTTCCAAAGAAAACCACTTAACTGAGAGGATTATTTCTTCCACCAGGGCTCCAGCGGTGAATGCATTAATTACTTTAATTGGTAAATAATCGTTCAGCAAATGCACAAGTAAACTTCATACGGATATGTGGAAAGGGCAGCCTCCCCCTTAGATCATGTATAGAATCAAAATTAAAATGTCATTGATGGCAACCAACTTTGATGACATTTCCAAACTTCACTTACCTTGAAAGCTTGCAGCAAGATACAAAAAATTATAAAAGAAGACAAAAGGAAATAGTATCATAAAGAACATGTTTACAAAAGACAATTAATTCAGCCTTTCTGTGCAACCCCCTCAGTCTGGCTTGGAGAAAGTGTTGATGCACACTGGGAATGTTCTGTGCTCTTCCTCTGCCAGCTCAGAGGAAGCCGTAAGGGCTTCCCTCTTGCCTTTCCTTTATCTTGTTGGCCTCACGGCATATGCCCCATAGAGTAAGGCAGTATGTTGGTTTTCTAAGCTGCGTAACAAGTAACCATGAATTTAACAGATTAAAACCATACCTATTTATTGGCTCGCAGTTCTGTAGGTCAGAAGCTACCAGGGAGTTGAATGGCTTCTCTGCATAAGGTCTCAAAGTAAAAGTCAAGGATTTGGCCAGATGGTGTCCTGTCTGGAGGGTCTGGAGGTTCTGGAGGTTGTTAATGGAATTCAGTCCATGTTGTCATAGGACTGAAGACCTGGTTGCCTTTCTGGGTGTTGGCTGCGAATTGTTTTCAACTCCCAGAAGCCACTGTTCTGTTCTTGTGTGTGGCCCCTCCATCTTCAAAGCCAGTGAAAGAGCTTCAGATCTTCTCATGCTTTGAATTTCTCTCATTCTAACCAGAGAAAGCTCTGCCTTTAAAAGACTCATGTGATTAAATTAGGTCTACCTGGAGAGCAAGAGCTTCTCTTTTGATTTATTCAAAATCAACCAATTAGCATTCTTATTCACACCTGCAAAATCCCCTTTGCCACATAAGTTAACATAATTGTGAGTGTGACATCTTGTCATATTCATGAACCCAACAGTCAGGGTGGGAAATCTTGAGGTGGGGGAGTCCTAGGATTCTGCCTACCTTGGGGAGCATGATTATACCGAGTTGTGTCACAATGGCATGATATTGTCACTTATTTTTCTTACTTTGTTTTAGCACAATTTGACAGCTTAGTGGCTAAGGACTTGGGCTGGGCTATCAGTTGACTTGGGCTTAAAATCTGGTTCCTCACCTGTGGCTATGACCTTGGGCAAGTTGCAGTCCCTTCTGGTGGTAGCATGCTTGTTTTGAACATGCAGACTGTTCCAAAGCCATTGATATGTTAGGGGAAATTTTGAGCATAATGGAAATTTTGCATTTGCTTATTCACAATTTCCTTCTCAAAAACTACTAGATGAATCCAGAAAACTGCACCCAGGAATAAAAAGTGCTACATAGGAATATTCGAAATGCACCCATTGCAAACAATTGCCTCGACCCACTGCCTATGTTATGAGCCACACCCATTCAAGCAGTGTTTCAACTCTTCTTCCCATTTCAGATAATTCTCCCTCCACCCCTGTGCAAGCCACAACCCTTCCAATACCCACCTCCAAAAGTAAACATCACACCTTTTCCAAGGTTAAGTACCATGTTTATTGTAGTATTTATGCATTTCTTAACCACTTATTGTTCATAAAACTATGCTACTGTTTGATCAGTTTCCTACTTTTATTTTAATAAAAATAAACAGTGTTTATTTTTATAAACAGTTGTTTGGGGTAGTTGACTCTCAGTCTGCCCAGCTGTTTGCTGAACTCCTTCCTTTTGGCAGGTGTCCTGGAGAACTAGCAAGACCAGAGAGGAAAAAGCCAGGCTTTGCATCTGAGGGAAGGACCTATACCCTGGCTAAAAAGGATGCAGTGTCCTTTATGACAGCTAGGGGGATGGGCTGGTATCTGAGATAGTTTATGAGCCAGGGAGTGTCCATGGTGGAGGTGAGAATCCAAAAATGCTGGCTGTGTGCAGTGTCTGACATACATTACTAGATGCCCAGAGACATAAGACATCTTTGGCCCAGAGTTTCCTAGCCAGGACCCAGGATTTCAGCCTGATGTCAATGAAAGAACTTGGGCTCTTTGAAATCAGAAAGGCCCAATGCCAATCCCAGTCCTGCTGCTTATTAAATATGTGACCTTGGGGAGTTTACTCGGTTTCCTTGACTCTAGATAGATAGCCATAATAACAGTTTGCTCCTAAGGTTGAAGTTAGCACTAAATTAAAGGAAATTTGGTAAGAGCCTGTCCCATGCTAAATGCCCAATAAAAGATAGATCCACATTTGTCCCTTCTCCACAGCTACCATGAGTAACTTTTCCAGTAGTCACAGCTCTTCCCATGCCAGCTGGGGTCTGACCTATGCCTGGGACTTCATTACCTGTGCTCTGTTGGTTACTATTCTCTAATGCATAACTCATTTCTCAATATCTTCTGCCCTCCTATGCCCACCCAGAATGGTCCTGGAACTAAAATTTGAATTCAGATTGATCTGACTTTGGTTCAGATTCCAAACAGTACTTTTAAACAGTCAGGACTGCTTTTATGCAAAGGAGCCCTACCCCAAGGCTGGTATGTTCGGTAGCAGATCTTTGGGACAATGGAAGGGGATTATAGAAACAGCATAGGCAAACCTTAAAATTGAATATGAGATATCCTCTCCACAAAACTCCATTGGCCTTTACCTGTCACAAAGCATTTCTAGCTGGTCACGTTCCCCCACCCCCACCTGCTTTAGACATCAACTTGCCTTCCTCTTACTGCACTTCTCTCTATTGCCCAGCCCTCTTCTATTTCCCCTCTGCTGGCATCTGTTTGTCCAAATGCCTGTTTCTTTCTTACTAGAGAATTTTAATGTGTCACGTCCCATGTCCACCAAAAGCTGGTTCCAGGCACATCAGTGCATCCCTAAAAATCCATCAATGATCTGTTAAATTCAAGCCCCCCCCCTTAGGCCCTACCATCTAAGCAGCGTCCTCATCTGAAGCATAAGCCAGATCATGTTATTCTGCATTCAAAACCAGTGACTTCTCATCCCAGCATAAAGCAAAAGTCCTTTCCCTCTCCACACAACCTTCCCCGCTACACATCTCAGCCTCACCTTCTGTCTCTCCAGTTGAGCCACACTGGCTTTCCTGCCCTTCCTTCAGCCGAATGGGCATGGTCTGGGCTCAGAGCCCTCGTACTTGCTTTTCTCTGCCCGGAACACTCTTCCCCCAGATTTCCTATTTCTTCCTCATACTGTTTAGGTCTGTAGAGTAAAATAAAGCATGGCCCCAAGAAAGATGTTTTCATGGTCTAATATCCAGCATTTGTGGCTGTTACCTGATATGGAAAAAGATGTGTTTTGTTAAGGATATTGAAAAGAGGAGTTATGGTGGATTATCTCTGTGGGCCCTAAACACATCACCATTACCCTTACAACAGAGAGGCAGAAGGAAATTAGACACTCACAGATATGGCCACAGGGACTGAGATTGGACTAACATGGCCACAAGAATAGGGACAGCCACCGAAACTGGGAAAGAACAGATTCTTCCCTTGAGCCTTGAGAGGGAAGATGGTCTTGTCAAAACCTCAATTTTGGGACATCTGGCTACCAGAACTGTGAGACGATAAATTTCTCCTGTTTTAAGCCATGTAGTTGGTGGTAATTTGTTAGAGCAGGCACAGGAAAGAAAAACAGTGTCTGCTCAAGTTGCCTGTACCCAGAGATGTCCAACGATCACCCATTACAAAGTAGCTTCTTCTCTCCGTGGATGGGCACGTGGACACACACACACACACACCAGCCAGCTTAACACCCTCCACAGCATGTATTAGTTTTTGTCCTATGATACACTTTTCAGTTTAATTATTTATTGTTGGTCCCCTACTCTACCACGCAAGCTCCCTTAGGGCAGGGACTCTGTATCATTAACATACATGTCCCCAGAGCCTAGAAAAGTACCTGGCCCAACATGAAAGCCCTCTAAATACTTATTGAATAAATGAGAGAAGTTTCATCTCTAAGGGCACAAAGAACAAGCAGAAACTTTGAAATTAGAATTTTTTAACAACTCATGGCAAACCCTGAACTTCACCACATCTCTATCATCAAGAAAAGTAGCAATAAGTACATTGCTCCTACTGCTGTCCAGAGAAAATCTCTGCCAGTCAAAGGTGGGTGTGCATATGGGTGTTGGGTGGTGGACGGGGGCAAGAGAAGGACAGAGTGTCTTTCCAGTTGCATCTACATGAAACAGCGCCGAGCTCACATGCCCCTGAGGTTAAGAGGAAAGAGAGTTGCTGCTTCCCAGCCTGTTCACACCTGCCAAGATGTTCTTTGCCATTTTGCAATTTGCCCAGCAGGTTTGCAAAAGGAGCTGTAATGGATGGATAGTCTTACCTTGTCACAATTCAAAAGTGGCATGCTACTTTTCTGTCCACCAATTTTCTACCCCAGAAACCTTTATGAGCAGTGGATTAAGTGGGGGGAAAGTGGTTTCCATTTAAATGCTGAGGCTTATTAGTCAAACAGGACACCACTGAGCCTTTCACTTGAAGAACATAGGAGAAAAGTGATAGATCAGATCACAAATTACTTAAGTGCTTACTTTGCAGGCCTTATTCCTTCACCAATGTTTCCTTTAGCACATTTTGAAAATCTCAAGGGAATAGTGATTTTTACACTGGGAAGAGTTGGTAATATATAAAATTTCAAGCCTCCTGTCTTTTCTTTCTATTTTTTAATATCTTTTAATTTTTCAATGACAGTTGACATACACTATTTTATTAGTTTCAAGTGTACAACATAGTGATTAGATATTCACATAAACTACAAAGTGATCACTGATGTCTAGTACCCATCTGAAATCATACATAGTTATTACAATATTATTGACTATATTCTTTATCCTGTACCTTACATCCCCATGACTCTTCTTATAACTGGCAATTTGCACATCTTAATTCATCCCCTATTTAATTTCGTCCCCCCCCATTGCCTAAACCCACCTCCCATCTCTAAACCATCAAAATGTTCTCTCTGAGTTTGTGTCTGTTTTACATAGATGTGGAATCATAGGGCATTTGTCTTTGTCTGACTTATTTCACTCAGCGTAATACCCCCTAGAGACATCCACCTATGCTGTCACAAATGGCAAGATTTCATTTTTCTTATGGCTGATTATATATATATATATATATATATATATATATATATATATATATATATATATATAATCCTTTATCTGTTCGTCTATGGATGGGCACTTGAGTTGCTACCATATCTCAGCTATTGTAGATAATGCTGCCGTTAACATAGGGATGCATATGTCTTTTCAAGTTAGTGTTTTCAGCTTCTTTAGATAAATACCAAGAAGTGGAATTGCTGAGTTCTTCTTTGTCTCCTACTGTAGCCTTTTTTGAAGGTCTATTTTGTCTGATATATGTATTACTACCCCAGCTTTTTTATTTTCATTTACGTGAAATTTTTTTCCATCCTTTTACTTTCAGTCTGCGTGTGTTTTCATTCTGAAGTGGGTTTGGTATAGGCAATAGACATACGGGTCTTGTTTTTTTTATTAATTCAGCTGCCCTATGTCTTTTGATTGGAACATTTAATTCATTTACATTTAAAGTAATTATCGACAGGAATATATTTATTGCCATTTTATCATACATAATTTTGATCCCCTTTTTCTTCTTAAAGAAGCTCCTTTAACATTTTTTTTGTAGTACTGGTTTGGTGATGCTGAACTCCTTTAGCTTTCTCTTGTTTGAAATCCCTTCTTCTTGACCCATTAGTCTCGCTCATAGTTCTTTTGCAATGCTTCTGATGCTATTCAATGAGTATGGATTAAGTGTCTACTTGTGTTGTGCCATCTGGTGATAAAGTCAGGATGCAAAGTTAGATTAAAACCAGTCTCAATATATCACAACCTTCAACATGATAAGTAGATATTGCCCATGGAACATGACATAAACCAGTTTGAATAGAGGCAAACCAGTTTGCCTGTCTCTTGAGCTGAGGAACCAGGGATTGGCCCGTAGAAGATTGGGATATAAAAATAAAACTGGTCATTCACTAGAAACAGTTTGAAAAGCACTGATTGATCAGCCACGTGTGTCAGAATACTCAGAGCACTGGTTAAAAATGCAGTTTCTGGGCCCTTCCCTGGGAACTAATGGGTCAGACTCTCTGGTGGTGGGGCTGGAAATCTGCATTTGTAACAAGCAGCCTCGTTGTTCCTTCATTCTAGAGTTTGAGAAGCACTGCAAACATTTAACAGGTAAGTATGCTGATTAGAATATAATTTCAAAAGATTCTATACCCACATCAGCCATTTATGTTATCTTGAAGGCCAAGTACTGTCCTTAGGAGCACAGATTGCATTTGTCAACAAGGAGTGCCCCTGGAATCTACCTCTCACCCTTGAAAAATATATCAAACTTCATATCCCAGTGAATTCACACTAGAGGAACAAATTAATCTGTACAAATTAACACATAGTAGTGTGCTCCCCTTCCCCACCCCCACACCAAACCTGGAGATCCTACTGCTTTTAACATCAGTTCTATGGGACATAAACTGAGAATAAAAACACTGAAAAGGTATGAGAAGCAAGACATCTGGGGCTATTCAGTAAAGGGGCAAACAAGGAATTATACAGTCAGTTATATGTGAGCATATCACTAAACTATAGAATAGGACTTAATATTTAAGATATCTTTTATCATAAACATAAAGGCTAATTCTGTTTACTACCTTCTGCTTATATGTGATAAATTAAGTTTAAGAACAGTGTGGGGAGATAGGGATGAATATATGGGTGAACTATTCAGACTTTTGACTTTGTATATTTTATTCATCTGGTGAGTTCGTGAATACGGAATACCTTATTCCCTGATGGGGTCACAGAAAGTGAGGGTTCTCATACCTGGCCAAGCAACCAACTGCCCTGGCACTGCTGAGCCTGTCCCAGCTACCCAGGGGCATTTTGGAATTGAGGTCTCAGGAATCTGCCTTTTCACCTCCTACAAAGTATTTGGGTGTACAGGTAGAATTTGGAAATCCCTGATTTAATTGCACTATAGCTATAATACCATAACCAGAGCATGGAAGTCCAAAGGGGAGAACTGGGGTGTAAATCAAAGCTCTGGGGAAAGCGTCTGGTTGAGAATTAAGTATTACATAAATAGCACACAGCAAAATATGTAAATGAGCATCTGGTCTTTAGTAGTTAACATTGTGGGCCCTTTAAGAGGGCTGCTTTATTGATAATCCTGGAAACCATGTGCATCTGGAGATTTGTAAAATGAGCAAACATGCCAATTTCAGTAGCCTTTGTAAAGTCAATCAACACTGAAGGCGAGATCAAGGCAATTCAGGAAATGTGCATGAACAAGAATCTTGATTATCGCCATCCTGCCCATCTTTGCAAGGAGTGGTTAGCCCTGAATTCTCCAGGCCACATCCCTGGCAGTGTGGGGAGAAGTGAGCTGAGAGACATCAAAGGCGCAGGACCTGGTCAGTGGCAGCTTCTAGTTATTAAGTCCAGAAAAAGCTGAAGCCAAAGGCACTGTTCCACTGTGTCGTGAAGGCACTGCAGGGAAGTGGAACAGAGCAGCTTCCCTGGAGAACATCTGCTGGCAGAGGACTGGAGAGCAGTATGCGGCTCGTCCTCAACAGTGACAGCCCAGGGACTCACTGAGAGGCAGGTGACAGGGCTCAGCCCCATCCCATGGCACAGACTGGTCTTTCCGTGAGATGAAAGTGATATCTTTTTCTGAATTGCCCAGCAGATGCACAATATGCTGAAACGAGAATCCAGTTTAATTCAAGCAACATAATCAAGTGTCTACAATGTTCCAAACCCTGTGTCCCAGGCCGATAATATGCAAAGAAAATAAATGGCTCCTGCTCCCAAAGAGTTCACAGCCTAGAGGGAGAAGTGGGCGTGCAAACAGCTGCCTAAAATAAAACCAGAAAAGCTTATGGAGGGGTATTCACATACTTGTGGGGCGTACCCAGGAAATAGCAGCTCATTCCGCCCGGGTCCACAGGGAAATTTGCAGAAAGTCATATTTGAAATGAGTCTTCAAGGGTGTGTAAGAATTCACCAGGTACACGAAGGGGACCAGGAGATGGAGTGGGGGGGGATACTCTTGGCAGAGAAAATAGATCAGCTGTTGGGCAAGTGTAAATATTCTCTGCTGTAGCTCTAATATAAAACAAGCTGTGCATAGAATAGGCCATTGAGAGCCTCCAATGGGAGACTGTTCTGAGGATGCCTCTTTGTCTTCTTCCTGGCTCATTAATGCAGTGAAATGGCTAGAGTTGAAAGGAAATTTAAAAATCATATAACCTGATGTTGTTTAAACTTAACTGCAACCCATCCTAAGATACGGATTTTATACACACTCACACAGGACACAACATGCCTCAAAGATATAATTGCTTTTATGGGGCACAAGGCATTCCAGTGGTTTCTTTGCTATTGTATTTCCTCCTTTTTAATAAGCTTTATTTTTTTGGAGCAATGTTAGGCTCACAGAAATGCAGGGATGAGCCAAAGTAGGCTTACAGTTATAATACAAATAAATGATACAATAATTTGTTAAAAATAATGCAAGAATCAATTCTATATTGAGTGGAAGACACAGAGATTCCCCATATCTCCTGCCCCAACACGTGCATAGCCCCATCCAGTGTTAGCCTCTCCCACCAGAGTGTTACATTGGTTAAAACTGGTGCATCTGTCCTGACGCATCATTGTCACCCAAAGCCCATAGTTTACATTATGGTTCACTCTTGGTGGTGTACATTTTATGAGTTTTCACAAATGTGTAATGACATATATGCATCATTATAGTGTCACATAGAGTAGTTTCACTGCCCTAAACATCTTCTGCGCCCTGACTATTTACTCCTCCCTGCACTCTAACTCCTGGCAGCCGACATTCTTACTCTCTCTAGAGTTTTATCTTTTCCAGAGCAACCTATTGTTGGAATCATACAGTATGGAGCCTTCTCAGATGGAATTCTTTTACTTAATAATATGCATTTGCAATTCCCCCATATCTTTTCATGACTTGGTAGCTCATTTTTAGCATTGAATAATATTCCACTGTCCAGATGTACCAGAATGTATTTATCCATTCGCCTACTGAAGGACAGACCTCTTGGCTGCTTCCAAGTTTTGGTAATCATGAATAAAGCTGCTATAGTCTACATCTACATCATCCTGAACATGCCCAATCTCGTCTTGGTCTTGGAAGCTAAGCAGGGTCAGGCCTAGTTAGGACTTGGGTGGGAGACCGCCCAGGAATAAAGCTGCTATAAACATCCTTGTGCAGGTTTTTTGTACATACAAGTTTGCAACCCATTTGGAACATACCAAGGAGCACATTGCAGGGAAGAGTGCATGTACCGTTAAGTGTCTTCCAAAGCAGCCGTATCATTTTGCCTCCCCCGGCCCAGCAAGCCTAAGATTCCCTCCTAAGTGCCTCATGCCCTCGCCAGTATTTGGTATTGTCAGTGTTTGGGATATTGGCCACTCTAATAGATGTGTAGTGGTATCTCACTTTAATTTGCAATTCCCTGATAACATACTCTGTGGAGGCTTGATTTAACTGCTAGATAACAACACCAAATGAATCAGTGAGTTCATTTTCTTTTAGCAGCTTATGTGAATGACTTGAATCTCAAATCCCAATTTCTGGTTCCAGAACGATCTTAATTTAATCATGGGACGTATTTCTGTGTTTTGTACCTGTTTCCTTATCTTCTCACTCAAGATCAATAATACTTGATTTTCCTCAAAAATCTCATCTTACAGGCCATGTAGTCCTACCATCTCCACTCTCTGGATTTTGGAGAAGAGTAGATAGATAGGAAATTCAAGGAAGAACACTGGAGAAGTAGAAAGTGAAATATAAATGTTGATTTATATTCAGTACAACAATGGTTATTGCTGAGGTCTTACTTGGGTAACAAGCAGTGGACATTTTCCCAGGAATACACTGGAGAGAGAGATGAAGCTGAGAGATTTTTTTACCATTGAAATACCACTTCACTCTCAAGCTGTCCCCAAGGGCATCACATGAAATTTTGATTTTGCATGTGCCTCAGTCTCTGTTCCAAAGAAAAGAACTAAAACAAAATCCAGGGGCAAAGTTCTTTTTCTTCCATGTCAGGCATCAAGTACCTCATTTCTGGGTCCAATTTGGGAGCCGTTTGTTTCCTCACACTTCAGAAGCCTTGGCAGAGGACTGCTCTGCTGCTGAGAAAATACCCTGGGGCCTGGGCGCTGGCCGTGCTGGGCACACAGAACCAGAAAGCCAAGCTTGGAGGGTTGGCCCCGCATTACCTGTGGTCCTGGCCCTGAGTCACCTCAAGTCCAAGAACATAGGGAATACATGGAGACTGGGGATTCCACCCTCTAGTGTAGTGGTTTAAGATCTTGTCAGAAGAGCTCCATCCATATTCTCAAAGGAAGGTCTTTGAGTGAATACAAAAGCTGTGGTACATTTACATGATGGAACGGTACTTGGATAGCACTCAGCCACAAAAAAGAAGGAAATCTTACCTTTTGTGACAGCATGAATGGACCTAAAGATTATTATGCTAAGTGGAATAAGCCACAGAGAGATAAATACCATATGATCTCACTATATGTGGAATCTAATGAACAAAATACACTGAGGAACAGAATAGAACAGAGGCACAGATACATGGAACAGACTGACAACTGTAGAAGGGAGGGTGGCAGACTGGATGAATGAAGGCAAAGGGATTAGCCAAAGATCATGTATGCGTAACCCAGAGATGCAGATGACAGTGTGGTGATGAGCAGACAGAAGAGGGGTGGGGCTGGGAAGAGGTGGGAAAAGGGGGGGTGGGAAATGGGGACATCTGTAATAGTTATCAACAATAAGAATAAAGTAAAATGAAAAAAAGGTTACCAAAAAAAGAAAAGGAAGGTAAATTGCTAACCTGCAATTTTAAAAGACCCTTATTGGTTCTTAAAGAGTCAGAGCAATGACTCTTGCAAGGGCGGGTCACGGAAGGTCGTATCTGTATGAGCCTGCCTGGTCCAGTGCTCCCCCGCTTCAGTGTTTGGCTTTGCATTCTCTAGTTTTAAGGGACTGTGTTTAAGGAATCTGTGGGTAAACTTCCAAGCCACAGTCAAAATTCTTTATTGTCAGACCCCCAAAGAGCTTACTAGTGTCCCTTATCACATGTCTGAGCCAGTCACCCCAGGGAATCACTCCATGTTGCCCAAATGTGCCACCGTACTGTGCCCACCTGACTAGTTTTCTCTGGCTTCCCCATCCACCTCGAATAGACAGATTGCATCTGTGTTCCCAGAGCACTCTGGTTATATGCTCTGAACACTGAGTGGCTCTAGCCTTGTCTTTGAACTCTTCCTTTCTCAGTCTATTTCTTCACCAGAACACTTCATTTGTTTACTAAATGTGTATATCATGTTTACTAAATGCCAATCACTGCAAATATAAGATGGCACAATTCCTCGACAACCCTAGGAAAATATTACTATTACTGCTTCATCTAATTTTACAAATGAGCAAACTGAGTCACGGAGAGGGTCAGTAACTTAATAAGCCAGCTAATGTAGGGCAGAGCTAGCATGCAAATCCAAAGTCTAGAATCTTGGCAAATGGACAGTGTCTGACAGTTCTAGTTTTTCTGGAGGCAATAGGATGTTTCTCAGGTACTAGTATTAAGACTAGGGAAAAGTTCATATATGTAGAAGAAAGTATGGGGAACAAAAGCAAACTATTAACATTTTGAGATATTATCTTCTTTTATAAGCTAAACCTGTTTCTCAATGTCTTTCTCAATTTCTTCAACAAATATCAGCCACCTAATAGCAATTTTGTCAGCTACTCTCTTCTTCTGGGAGAGGTTTAGCAGTTCTTGGTTGTAACCCCATTTTCTTCTGTGAACAGGATCCTTAATGATTAACATTTGATTAATTATGAATAGCGTGGTTAATATATAGGCTCTTAAATCCAAAGTATTTGGGTAAAAGTCTCAGCTTCTCCTAGTTCTGTGGCCTTGAAAACTTACTTGGCATCTCTGAGTCTCAGATTCCTGATTTATAAAACAGGAGTAATCATTGTATCTCCCACTGGATGCTAAAGTCAGGAACTCAAGCTGGAATAACAAGCAACTTGCATTTATTAGTGACTCAGTATAACAAAGCTTTGTCTTTCACTCAAGCTTATGTTCAATGCCCACCAGCAGAGGGAATTTTCTCATTGTGGGTACTCAGAGACACGGGTTGATGGAGGCTCCATCTACACTAAGCTTTCTTCATCTCAACACTATTGACATTTGGGGCTGTATAAATTTTTGTTGTGCATTGTAGGATATTTAGCAATATCCCTAGCCTCTACTAACTCTGAGTTAGTACTGCCCCCCTCTCCCTCTCCCTCTCCCTCTCCCCCTCCATTGTAACAACCAAAATTGTAACAACCAAAGCCCCTAATGCTTGATTGACTAAAGCTAGTTACATGGCCATACCCACCTTCAAGGAGGTAGGAAGTACAATCCTATCACGTCAATTTTGTCCACATGAAGAGAGAGCGTGGGATATCTGTGAGCTGTCCTAATGAACAACCATCTGAGGTACTGAGAGGGGTAAAAGAAATAATGTACATAATGCATTGGTGACAAGAAATAATGTATATGATGCATTGGTGCCAGTGCTTGGAAACTGTTATTATGAGCCAGGTTGAACATATTTTTAACTGCTTAAAAATGATGACAAGGAGACTGTTAATATTAGGGCTCAAATGCAGGACTGATGACCCTGGGGAGAAGGAAGAGTTATAGGTTAAAACAGCTCCACCAATAGCCCCTTTCTGGGAATACAGAATTTCCACCTCACTGGTTTGAACTTTCCATTCCTAAAGGCCTGTGGAGATGGATTAGCTTGTGGTGCTTGTTTGCAAAAAAAAAAAACAAAAACAACTCTTATTAACAACATTGTTAGCCAATTGAAGTTTCCTATTTTTAAAAAAAGCTTGGCTGGCCCCTGTCTAGAGAGCTTCAACCTCAAGTTAAGCTAGTCTGCCTCTTACCCTTGTGGTCTAATCACTTAGGCCTTCTTCCCTGAACATCCCATGCCATCTTTCCTACCACAGAATCTTGGTGCTCACTCTTCCTTCTGTCTGGAATGCTCCCTTTCTATTCATCTAGTTAATTCTTACTGGTTTTTTACTTTCCAGGAAAGCTTTCCTGACTCCTTAGACTGAGTATCCCTTCCTCCACCCCTGTTCTAATTAAGCACTCATCACCCTGAGGTCTTTCATCACACATCACAAGTTGTGATTATGAATTTATTTATAGGATTAGTTGATGAATGTCTGTCTCCCCTGCTGGGCTGCGAATTCAGGTGTGACTTTCTTTCTTTAGCTTTCCTTAAAACCCCAAAGGCCTACTTCCTGGTATATCATAGGCATACAATAAATATATATTGAATTAATGAATGAATGAATGAATGAACAAATAAATGAATGAATGTCAAGACTGAAATCTGGGCCCAATGACACATGCTTTGAACTCTTTTCTTCAAACCTTGCTTCAGGCCACAGAATACTGGCCCCAGTACATTCTCCAGGAGAGGAAGAGGAAGCAACCCCAGCCTAAAATGTCAGATTCCTCACCTCCTGTCAGGGCACTCCTAACAGAAGGTATGTGACCTGCACACACAGTGACCAAGTGGCTCAACCTGGCCTTCCACTTCGGCGGCTGTGTTTGCAGAGAAAGCACAGAGCCTCCTCATTGGGTACCATGGTGAGGAGTCTAAACAGAGCTAGGCAGTCTCAAGCTGGAGCCTGGGGGAGCAGCCTGGGAGCTGTAGGACCCCGCTGGACTGCCCCTGAGTTACCTGTGGTAAGTCTGCCTTACCCCTCAGGATTTGGGGTTAGCTCTTGGTCTCATTCATCTGAGCCCACACCCCCGCCCCTAGACTGGCCACTGGCCTTTTGAACTTAAATGAGAATCCATTTTCTTTCTTCCTTTGACTTGGAGAAAATCCAAACCTCTGTGCTTCTGGCTTATTGCCCATTCCCACCCCACCTTCCCCACCTCTCCGTAGTTTCTCGCTGATTAACTGGACCCCGGTCTACAAAGAATCTGTGAGCCAGCCCCTGAGTCTCTGCCAGGCATAGGATCCACCAGACCTGCTCAGACACTGCTCGGTTGTGGCTATAGCCTCTCCTGTGTTTCTGTGCATCTCTTTCATTGTTTGAAATACAATCATACTACCTTCTGTTGAGGCCATGCAGGGCATACCCCAAAGTAACAAAAGTAAATATTTAAACCAGAACTTATCATTTGCAACAGAAGACTTATTGCTGAAAAGCTGGATTATTAGGAGCAAATCCTTTGATACAGATGTATACAGGAGGAAAGCTAAAACCAACAAGAGGGAGATGAAGAAACATCTGTTAGCCACCTCTAACAAATTAGAGAAACACCTTTGGTTCTGCTCTGGACATGGCATGAAGAGCCCATTAGGTTGAAAAGGTGGCAAAGCTCTGGTGGCACAATCCATTAATTTATGCCATTATATCTGGAGAGTTCTTGAAATCGTTATGAGCCAAATGGCTTTTGCTCCAATGACACAGCTCACTGAAGCAAGGATAAAAATGGTAATCAGAGGGGGAGTCTCTCTGTGGTCTGAGTCAAGGGTATGGTGTACGGGCTATATATTTTGACTTAAGTGCGTAGCAAAGCCCTCAAGTGGCTAACTGCAGATGAAATTGTCTTTGCCTCATAGATTTAATCCATTCATGCAGGGGTTTATGGACAAAAAAATGGTTCTCGTGTTATAGAAATTACACAGACACTTAGGGCAATTGCTATTACAATGCAGGCTAGTGTCTTTATTACAGCAAGAATTTTTACCAATTCGGGAAACATTGTGCGTTGCATAATTCTAGAGCTTGTTCGTGGGCTTATGAGCACTGTAGGCTCATCCCCGACGGGGTTCCCTTCCTCAAAGATGGCCTCCCCCTGGAGCAGTGAAGACAAGTTTAGCTGCGGTTGCCACTGTAACCTGATTTACTGTGTATGTGAGTCATTAAGATGACGAGGTAGTCTAGTTTCTAGGAAAATCAGTTTTCTACAGCCTCTGGTCCTTTTTTTCCTCCCATTATTGTTTTTTTAATTACTAAAGTCATACCTGGTTAGCATATATCCAAGCAGAGCAAATACATACAGAGAAAAAGGTGAAATTTTAACCCAGACCCCCAAGCTAAATCCATCCCCTTTTCTTTCAAGAAATAACTATCATTAACTGATGTACATCTTGCAGATAACTTTTTTCTAAAAATGTCCATGAATATTCACACCAATTATATAAAAAACAAGTGCACATAACAGCATGAATTATTTTAAACTAGTAAATAGAATCACACTACATATTGGTCTGCAACTAGCTTTTTTTTTTTTACTTAAGAATATGTTGTGCTGACCTTTTTTATGCTAGTATGTATGGATGTACCTAATTCTTTCAAGCTATTGCATAGTGTTTCATTCTCTAATTACCACAGTTTTTTTCTTTTTTTGCCTATTGCTAGAGTTTAGGTTTTCTCACTATTATAAACATGTTTCAGATGTATGCCTATATGAGTACATACACCAATGCATGGTATGTGTATAATGATATATACATTTCCTACATATTATACACATATGCATATATACAGGTGAATGTATTTTGCAGCATTTCTGTAGGAAGAATCCCCCAAGAAGAATTAATTCACTGGGGCTGGGGGGTGGGCTGGGATGGGAGTAAAAGACAGAAAACTGTACTTGAACAACAATCAAGATAAATAAATTTAAATTAAAAAAGAAGAATTAATTCAGGCAAACTACATGTGCAATTTGAACTTTGATACTGTCAAAGACACTGTTGCCTTGCTCTCAGTAAGTGCGGTACTGAGTAATGCTATATGTAATGATGTCCTCTTCATCACACCTTCATTACCACTGAATTCATCAGTTCATCTTTGCCAGGCATGTAGGCAGAAAATTACACACCATGGCTGATTTCATTTGCATTTCCCTGTCTGGGAATGAGGTAGCTCTAACCTTATCATTAGGCATTTTGCATAATGAATCTTCAGTCTAAGCCAAGTATATAAGTGAAAACTGTGCCAAACCCTCAAAACAAAAGAAAACAAGATAATTTGAGCTCAGAACTGCACACACAATAAAAGAAGCCCCAGGATGACTTCTTTAATGAGGCAGTGCTCATTATGTTCACAGAAAGCAAGATAAAAACATGGAGTGGTTTCTGTAGAGCTTGGCATACACTGTGTAGAAATCAAGCAGGTGGAACCGGGCTGCACAAGCCTCAAGTGCATGTATTTTCACTTGTCCAAGTACAAGATATGTACTTCAGGACTTTGGACAAGTT
This sequence comes from Artibeus jamaicensis, assembly GCF_021234435.1. Taxonomy (NCBI): domain Eukaryota; kingdom Metazoa; phylum Chordata; class Mammalia; order Chiroptera; family Phyllostomidae; genus Artibeus; species Artibeus jamaicensis. Next base: position 7,635,605 of record NW_026521407.1, read on the forward strand.
ACACAGCCTCCATGTGTCTCCACATTCTCATCTGTGAAACTGGAACCCTGATGTTACCCTCCTTTTAGAACTGTTGTGATAAGACAGTACACGTCTCATTTCGGGCACAGTGCCTAGAAAATAAATGTTGGCTTCTATAAATGTTAGCCAAAATGATAGTAATGGCAGCAGTTACTATTGTTATCTTAAGTTAAAGAGAGACAGTCACATACCCCCAGGGAAAAACAGAGACTCTGAGTAGTGACTAAATGTCATCTGAGCAGGTCAGATGGATACCTGCATGGGAGTGATGTGGTGGAAAGCTTGTTGACCCCGTGTAGAGCAGGTTCCAGTTACCCAGAGAGGCACAATGAATTATTTCCTAATTGCAGACTAATTGGCTATAAGGACAAGAAGGGGTCTTAGAAATTATGGAGTACAAAAATCTCATTGTTTGGATGAGAAACAACCCAAAGAGAAGCTGCCCACGCAACAGAGTCAAACCCAGGACCTGCACTTTCAACTGCAAGTGCATGCGGCCTCCATATTCATATTTTCCGCATTACTCTCCACCTTTTAGTTGAACAGATTCAAAAAGTAATGAGAAATGGGTCTGTAGAAATGGCTCCTTACTTCTGATTTTGGATTATGACTTAAAAAAATAACCAAATTAAGGAACCCTGCGCATTATTGGAAATAATACCTCAAAGGAAAAATAGGCAAAAGTGAACAACAGGTAACACAGAGAAAAGGAAGTACAAATGGCCAGTGCACCTGTAAAAATATGCTCAACTTGGCTAGTAATAGGGGAAGTACAAGTTAACAGTATTCATGCATTCGCTCATAAAGAACTTTTGAGTGGCTGCTATGGACCAGGAGTGGTTCATTTAGCATGTATCAGATTCACAAGAACTTAAAATTGTGATAGTATTAATGTTGGTGGGGATGTGGGGAAACTGGCACTCTGATATATTATGTGAGGGGTGGGTGAATTAATATACATATTTGGAAAGCTAAATGAATAGCTCTTGGCAGAATAATACCTCTTCCCTTATTTGTAGTTGTTTAACTATTTTTTGGGTGGGGCAGATATATTTCATATACCATAGAACTCACCCATTTAAAGCATACTATCCAATGTTTTTATTGTGTTCACAAAGTTGTACAACCATCACCACAATCAATTCTAAATTTTTTCATCACCCCCCAAATGTACCCCATACCCACTGGCAATTGCTTTCCATTTCTACCCTTTCCCTCTGGCAACATGGCTAATCTATTTTCTCTCTGTATAGCTTTGTCTGTTCTGCACACTTCCTATAAGTGAAATCACACCATGTGTGGTCTTTTGTAACTGGCCCATTTTATCTAGCCTGTTTTCCAGAGTTGTTTATGATGTTGCATGTTCTAGGACTTTTTATTGTTGAATAATATTCCATTGTATAGACATACCACATTTTTTAACCTATCAATCAGTGAACATTCAGATCATTACCACTTTTTGGCTATTGTGAATAATGCTATGATGAACATCCATGTACAAGTGTTTGTGAGGCTATATATTTTCATTTCTCTTGGATATCTTCCTAGAACTGGAATTTCTGAGTTACTTGGTAACTCCATGTTTAACCTTTTGAGGAAATGTTTGCCAAGCTGTTCCAAAAGTGGCCACATCAGTGTAGATTCCTACCACCAAGGTAGGAGGGTTTCAGTTTTTCCACAAAGTCTTTTTGTTTTCAAAATTTTTCTGTAATGCCTGATTTGCATGAAATATCTCTGTTATAAAATCAGATAGGTACATTTATACCTTAGAATCTGTGACAACATATTTACTTATGTCCTTTATCAGTGTTTGTACTACTACTGTTATTGCTATGGCTAGTAATGATGACAGCTAGCATTTGTTGAGGACTTCCAATGTGCCACTCCTTGTTCAAGTGTTTACATGTAATAACACACATTTAAACCACAGCAACCCTGAGATAGGTAGCTCAGCTGAGAAATAATGCTAACATGTCCTAGAAGAGCAATAGTGGAAATGGGAAGAAGTGAATAGATTATGAGGTCTGTCCAGAAAAACTTCAGCCACTGTTACTATAATGAGAATAGTTTGCACAATATTGATGTAACCTGGCAGCCAAGGACAGTGGACTGGAATGTGCATGTATGAACAATGACTACTTCACTGTACTAGTCAGTGGGGGTGGTAGATGCCATTGAATGAGTATGTGTACTGTGTGGCCGCCACATTCAAAATGAGCAAGTAGAGCAGCAAATCTGCATCAGATTTTGTGTTAAGCATGAACATTCCTCTGTGGAAACTGTTCAGGTGATTCAGAAGGCTGCAGCTATGGGCAAATGGTGATTGGAAGCTTAATGACAATGAACCCACTCATGCAATACATCTCCTGCAGAGTTTTTGACAGCATATCAAATCACCGAGGTGACTCAGCCCCTCTACAGCCCAGATTTGGTGCCCTGTGACTTCTGGCTTCTCTCAAAACTAAACTTACCTTTGAAAGGAAAGAGATTTCAGATCATTGATGAGATTCAGGAAAATACAATGGGGCAGTTGATGGCAATTGGGAGAATTGTGTGAGGTCCCAATGAGCCTACTTTGTAGGGAACTGTGGCATCATTATCCTGTGTACAATGTTTCTTGCATCTTGTATCTTCTTCAATAAATGCCTCTGTTTTTCATAGCATATGGCTGGAAGCTTTCTGGACAGACCTCATTTACCATTTAATTTATTTGTTTATTTAGTCCACAAACATTTATTAAGCATTCACTAGATGCTGGGCAACATGTGATGCACTGAGTTTACTGATCTGAGCAACAGAGATTTTGTTTCTATACTCAAGGAATTTATCATCTATTGATTTGAGGGATATTTGAAAAATAAAATCAAGAAATCTTATTGATTTAATAATTTAATACAGAAAGTGATTCAAGAGAAGGTTTCAAGTGTTGGCAACTGGAAGACAGTGATGCCATTTCCTAAGATAAGAACCATGGAGGTTTGGGGAGGTGGAACAGGTAAATAGAAAAAGATATTAAAAAAATGATTTATCTTTTGAACATGTTGACCCACGGGGATCCATAAGACATGTGATAAACATTTGGCTATATTGATCTGGAGTTCAGAATAGAGATCTGAACTAGACATATACATTTGGGAGTCCCAGAGTTTGTAATTGAAATCATGAGCATAGGTGCCTAGGGAAAGAGTTTAAAAAAAAAGTGGTAAGACCTGCTAGGACTGCACTTTGATAAACTTTGACATTCAAAAGCAAGATAAAGAGAGAGGAGGCACAAAGAAGCAGCCAAGTAAGGAAGAAGAAAGCCAGGAGTTTATAAAATTCCTGAAGCCAAAAGAAATGTGCATTATAAGGGAGCTGTCAACAGTTCTGAATGTCACTTGGAGGTCATAGAGGGTGAAGGTGCTTTAGACTTAGTCTTAGTAGTCACTGCTGACCATCCAGAAAGCACTGTGGTATGGTGGTGTGGGGGAGGAGTAAACCAGGCCAGTAGAAATTGATGAAATGGAGGAAGAAAGGTCACAGTTCTTTTAAGAAGCTTGTTAGACAAGAATCCTAAGTAGGGGAGTGACAAGCAAGGAAAGCACATGTTTTCCATGTTTAGTTTTGTCTTTGATAGAAGAAGCTAAAGCATTTCTAAATATTGGCATGAATTCAGTGAAACACAAGAATAACGACCTAGGCTGCAAGTTCAACCATGCTTTAACAATTTGGCCTACACCCTTTGTGCATAAATTTGAGCAAATTGTGCAAGTTTTAGTAAGTGTGGAGTAAACAGAAAAGCAGGAACTATATTCTGGATCTGTTGCTTTTAGATTGAGCTACTTAATCACTTTCAGCTTCAGTTTCCTCATCTTTTCAGGATTGTCACAACAATGAAAAAATAACATAAAAAACATTCTCATCACTCCTGGCACTTAGCTTGCAGTAAAGGGTAGCACTGATCATTTCACTCTACACAGTTTTGTGACTTGTATTAATCAAGTCCTTCTTTCTCATATTTTCACTGCTGACAGGGATGTTGTACCCATTAATTTCAGCTTCAAATAGCCACCTAGCTTTTCTGTCCCTCAACCTAATTCTCAAATGGTGCCACATTCTTCCATCATCAACACGTATTCATTCTTTCAGTGCAGGTCCACCATCTCTTTCACGGCACTCAGCTGTATTTTTAATCACCTACTCTTTTCATCACTGTCATTACCAATCCATAAAAAGGAGTTCCCCAGCATCGACCTGCTGTTCACAGCCTTGAGCGATGCTGCTTGATTTAACCTATTTATATATCTCACTCCATTCCACTCTTCCACAAGCCAAATTTTCCCATCCTGTCATTATTTTGGGGGTCTTGACTCATGCCATGTTCTTCCTGGTGCTGACCTTGATTCCTATTACAATAGAACAGCCATTTCCAATTGAACCCAACCTCAGGAAATACTCCCACCTGCTTACATCAGCCCTGTCAGGTAACACTTGGGCCGGCATGGAAAGAAAAGATCAGAAAGACAACTGATAAAAAATGAGTAATTTACTCTGATACAGAACTTCCTACAATGTACTACTTGTTTCACAATTTCAACTACCTTCTTGATACCTCTCAAGAGGATTAGAGCATCACATTGAATTCAGGAGGTTTGTGTATTAACTTGCCACAACCAGACTCCCTTTCCTGCATGTCCTGTTCCTCTCAGCATGCTACTTACTCTTCTGGTCCCCTCTTATCAAAATTGTAGTGATTTCTTCATCCCTGCAGTCCTTAGCCTCTTCCACACCCTTCGCTATCATTCATTTAGTGATCCATCCACATTTGTTCCAACTTTTTAATGCTTTGTGAATGGGTCTTTTTCTTTCCCATTTTTCTAACATTTTAACCTGTATCCTTGCCCCTCTAGTTTCTCTGTTAGAGCACCCAGTGATTATTCTTCTTAGAGCTGCCCTTTGACCATATCCCTACCCAGCTGAAAAGCTCTGTGAGTCCATATTACTTGCAAAATAGTTTTGAGATTCCCACTCCCACCCTACCCTTTAACTTTTCAATTTCTTCCCCACATCCTTTAAGGTCTTATTCTAAATGGCGTGTTCTGCTCACTTTTCCCCCAAGTCACCCTGGAGATGTTCTTGTTTTCTCTCCCTTGCTCTTGTGCTTTCACCCACCCATAGGCATTTTTCTCTGCTCTTCCTCAAGCTCTCAAGTTGAACAGCCTCCAGAGGGTCAGCACCTGGCTGTTAGTGATCTCCACTCCTGTGAGCTCAGAGCACTTAGTAGCTTAACCCTGAATTGGACATGAGTCATGTAATGCCTTGTGTTAGGTCGTCTTAGGTTTCTTAGAATTTTATCTCTGATAAGCCACTTCAAGTTGGCACTATCTGTGGCTCTGTTGCTAGGGAAAAGCATCCATCCTAAGGGCAAGGGGACTTCTGCTCTATTCTGTGCAGTCCCGCCTCCACCAGGAAAGTCACACCAAAGAGGGAGAGTGGCCAAATGGAACAGATTTAGAGGAAGAGTGCCAGAAAAAGCTGGGGAGGGCAGAATCTGAGAATGTGAATATTCAGAGTTAGTGGATTCAAACAGTTGTCTCCTAATACTCATAGGAAGATACTGAGGTTTATTCTATTTGGCCAAGAGAGTAAAGAGACCATTCATTGGGATGATATGACCATATTAGCAATAGGACAGTACAAGCCAGGACCAGTCAGAAGGGATATTAGCTACAGGGCTGGCAGAGAGCCCTAGAGGACCTTCTCTCTATACTAGGCATTACGCCTTTGGTTTCTGGATCGTGGAAAGGTTGAGGAGGTTTTTGCGGAAGTTGCCAGGATATTGGGGTAGTAGTAGGGACTCTGCAGATGGTAAACTAGTCAGTGTTTGTCTGCCACTGATACAGAAGTGCTTTAACTGTACAATTGATACCACCTTACTGGACCTACGAGCTGAAGGTCAGGCTTGGTCATTTAACGGCCTGGTTTTCTGCAAATTGGCCTCAATAGAATCTACCACCCCAAAAATTGGCCATTCTGAGCATTGGCTTTCTGAGAATTGGCCAGCTTTCAGAAATAAATACCAACATAAGGAACTTACAGGAAGACAGCTTTTCAGTAAAATATAATTTTCATACGATTAGGAGCCATCTCTTGAGGTACTTCAGAGTCCTGTTTCTGGAGGTATGTCAAGTTCCAATAGGCCATTATTTTCTGGCAGAAAATAATATTGGCATAGGAGACCTTGGTGGTCGCTTCCAACCTTGTACGTCTGTAATCCTTCTCCTATGGCCTCCATTCTTCATTTTGTAGGTGAGCAAACTAAAACTCAGGGAGGAAACATGAGTGAGACCTGCCTTGTTATTGCCATTTCTTTCCCACATCAGGGCTTTGTTGTTCTATATCTCTTCACTGTTGTCCCCTTGTGAAGTTAGCTTCTCCTACCCCCTGGAATGACTAGGAGTGGACTGGGCACACACCAGAGGTTCGATGAACATGTGATATGGGAATGAGTCCATAGCTTGTCCTCAGCCACATCTCAAACTCAGGATCCCAGAGAGAAGACTTCCTTCACCCTCTCCTCTTTTCTCCTGCTCCAGACCACTGGAACTCTCTGCTGCTTCCTCCTTTTATGATTAAATGCTAATGGAGGTGCTAATGAGGCCCTCTGGCCATCAGAAAGAAAGAGAAAGAAAGTCAAATAATCTAATTAATCCAAAAATTACAGTCACTGAAAAAAAGAGGTCATATTTCCTATAGAAAGCCAGCCGGGGACTAATGGGCACTAAAGCATTGGTCTTGGCTCCTTTGGGTGTGTAGTTTGGAGGTTACCTGTTGTTTTTTCAGGGATTATGAGGCACCACTTGGCTTCCACTTGGGTGGAGCTCACCAGAACTCTATTCCAAGTCTGAGCTGTCTGTTTGCTTATTAAATGGGAAAAGGAGGGCAGAGAGTAACCTCTTTGTATAAGGTGAGCCTAATATTAATAGCAAACATTTATTGAGTACTCATTGTGTGCCAGGGGCTATACTAAGCGTTTTCCTTGGAATGCATTCTTGAATCCTGTGCAATTATTTCCCCACTTTATAGACAGGGAAACTGAGGTTTGGGCACAATAGGTAAATTACTGAAGGTCACACAATAAGTGGCTAAATTTGTGGTCCAAGATTTAGCTGGTACAGAATCAACTAGTTGTATTCAAACCCCATGCTTAACTCTTTCCACCTCTACTGTGTATTCCACGGTGGCTGCATCCTCAACCAAGGAACCCTGGGAGTTTGGCCCACCTCTCACCTTGAGCACCAAAGGGGAACTGAAGCTCCTACTACACAAAATGGGCTTTGAATGGATGGGTTTGAGGATGACTGGGAGGCAGGAGTTTGGGAGGTGATATACCAGAACTATTCTGTGAGCCAGAGCAGAAAAGGAAGGAGGGGACTTAGTGTCCTGTGTTCTACTAGTTTAGAGCAGAGCTTCTACTCCATTTCCCAACAGCACACAGAGGATTTTCACAATAGCAAGAGATGTGAGCCTTTATCCAGTGAGAATGAAGACAGCTACCAATACATTGAGTAGAAAGTGAGTTTTAAAATGTGAAGTCGCAAGGTGTTGCTAAGTCAGAAACCAAAGGAATGAGGCCAGAGGCTAGGAGTCATTGGACTCAAAGAGAGAGACCTCATTGCTCATGGATGAACAAATTCAAGTTCCGCTTTTCTGGAAAGCCCATGGTGCATGACATGTGTGAGTGTGTGATTGGTATGTAGGGCACTGTGCAAGTCACTGCAAGTCCTCATGAATTGATGAGAGGCATTCCCTGGCAGTCAGGTGCACTCAGACCCTGAACCAGGAAGAGCCCTTCTGAATGCATCTCTTCTGCTCTGAATCTAGGCTGGAATTAGTCACGACAGAGCAGGGGTCCACAGAGCAATGGAGGTAACACCAGGTGCACTTACTTCAGTCATATGTTATCCCTGTCCTGTGTTTAACAAACTCTAACATGCCTATGAATCACTTGGGGGTCTAGTTAAAATTCAGATTCTTATTCAGTAGGTCTGGAGTGGGATCTGAGACCACATTTCTAACAGGTGCCCAGGTGGTGCCCATAATCCTGGTCTGTGAACCATATTCCAGGCCCATTACATAATCATGTCTTTTGTTACTAAGATAATGTGTATGAACTGCCACACTTGACAAATGAACACACTGAGGCTGAGGGGTGCTGGCTGATTTGCTCAGTCATAGAGCTAATGAGCTCAGTCAAGTTCTGATGACTGTGAAACCCATGCTGCTTCTATTATGCACACACTCTAGCCCACAGGCACATTCAAGCTGCAGCCTCCCAGACACTCAGTAGGGTGGCCTACAGATACAACTCCTGGCACTGGGGCTCAGCAGAGGCCCAAGCATCCTTGCTTTGAAAGTACTGCTTTACTCAGCCCACTATCATTCAAAGTCCCTTGAGCTGGTGCATTCTGAAACTGGAGTTCTAAACCCCTCTAACCCTTTCATCCACCTCCTGTCCCAGGGCAGAGCCCACCTTCTATTATTCTAATCAGAAGCTCAGGAAAGTGCCCTGCACTGCTACCACTGAAGGACATGAACTCACCTTGCCCCTCGGTTTGGACTCCATGGCTTAGAATGCTACCTGCAGTGTTTTAGAGTACCGAGCCCTCCTCTAGGATGAATGGTTTGCCCTTACCAGTCCCATTCTCAAGGGGCTATCTATTTTTCTCTCCATCTTGTCAGTCTCCCTGGCCTTTCCTCCACACTGCTCTTGGTTTTCTGGCCTGGCCTGGCTATGACCGCTTCACATGCCTAAGGTCAAGGTGGCATGGTTTCCAAAGTGGTCTTTGGCTTCCTGGGGCTAACATCATAGTTGGAGTGGCAGGTGCCAGTAACCAGTCGCTCATCTCTCCACCTTTGACCTTCCCTACCCCTTTCTCCATCTTTAAATACTCAAAGCCTGAAGAATCAAGCAAACACCATCTTTTTTCCATAAAGAGTTTTCTGATCACCTCAACTTACACCAACATCTCCTCCCTCTGTACTTCTCTCTACCCAAGGACATCTTTTTTTGCATCTGTGTTTAGCATTTAACATTCTCAACCCCATATAGTTTCTCTTGTATCTTTGGCCATAGTTTCCCTTGTATCTTTGGCTCTGTGGAAGGAGTTCCTATATCCAGTAAGGTGCTTTGTATGTTGTATGTGCCTCATAATTGGCTCTTCACTGAATGAAATTATTTCAAGTGAGACTAATAAATAGCAAAATAAGTGATTGAAGGCCCAAGAGGTGGAGAACAATTGAGTAATTGAATAAAAGAAAGGCTGGTAAGGCAGGGGGTAGCTCCCTGTAGTCCTCATGGAAGAAATGAGGCTATGTGTCTCTTGAAGGGTGAGTAGAATTTCCATAGTTGGAGTAATAATGATTCTAATAATAACTGCAAGTTATTGAGTGCTTACCAAGTGCCAGATACTGGCTAAACCAGCACTCATTTCATCCCCATCATAACCCTATAAAATAAGTCGGTCCTATATAGTTTCCATCTTGCAGATCAAGAAACACACAGAAAGGCACAGAGAAGTCAGTTCCCTTTCTCCAGAACATATAGATAATAAGTCTTGGAGTCAGGATTTGAATCCATCACTCAGTCTCTGTAGTACTTTAAAATCTAATGCTCTCTGTAGAGACAGGGATGCTTCAGGCAACAGGGATGGCAAGGAGTAACAGCAGGACAAGATAGGGAAGCATCAATTCATCCCACGAGCCAGGGACAGATGGGGCCTATGGTGGGGCCCCCTTGGTGTCAGACAAGGCTGGGAAGGTGGTCTGGGGACAGACTGGGGTCATGTTTTCCCTCCATGAGAATGAAAAGTAGGAGCCATGGAGGAGAAATACTGAGTAGATGCTGCACTGAGAAGCGTTATTTATGTGCTGTCTCTGGCCGGGCCCCCAGGCTGCTGCTGCCGGGGCTGTGGGGATCCCAGCCAGCGCCCCTGGATAGCTCTGTGGGCCGTGGTGCTCACTGCAAAGTCACACTTTAGAGAATATAGCCGCTGGTGGTGCCCAGAGTGGCCCAAATAAAAGTCAAATACCACATTCAGTCCTCCAGGGGTGTTTTTGCTATTAAATTAAGTCTGGAAAATAAATAATTGTCTTTGGATTTGATTTGAGAGATTTTTGGTAGTTGAACACTCAGTCAGGGGGGGAAAAAAAAGAAGCTAAGTATTTCTTGAAAGATTCTTTGACTGGCTCCCCCTGCCAGAGGACAGCAGATCACAATGAAGGCTTGCTGTCTTCGAAGAGATTTTTACCCACTGCTTGACACAATTATCCCAGAAAAAATAGAGGGGGGGGAGGGGAGGCTCCATCATATGTTCCAATTTTTATTGCTACATTCCTTGGATGGCTCCATATGTTTACCTTTAGCTGACTTTAGACTTGGTGTTCTCTGCGGCTGCTGGCGTCAGCCACAGAATTCTTTCATGTCTATTACTTTATTAAGGAATGTAAAAGCCACATACAGACCGACCAGGGGACACAACAGTACAAGACACAAATAACCCCGAATGTGCTTGCAAAGAGCCTTCCGAAGCTTCACACCTCATTCTCCCAGATGGGCTGTAAGGCTCTCGAGGACCAAAAGGGGGCACTCTTAGCACTCGCTCCCAAGCCCAATCAGTAATACCATGCTGATGAATAAATAGTGCAGAAACAGCGCAGGGCTTTTAAGATCAGTCCTGACAGCAGTGGAATGGGGTGAAAGAAACCACTCTATCATCAGGGATTCATTTTTTTTTCTATCTTTGACTACAGTGTACTAGAAATAGAATCTCCAAATCATAGCCAAGTTGTTAAGATTAAATAGGATAAATGCACCCACCAAAAAAATTGCTTTGCACAAAGCCTTGGCCCGTCTGCGACAGATGCTCAGAAAAAGCAGCCATTATTTAAGCAAATACTCTTAGATTTTTCCTACCCCTTAATAGGGGCACACAGCATAGGTCCAGACTGGGTTATAACACAAGGCTGTGATTGTGGAATGTGTCTCTGTTGGGTGGCAGTAGACAAGGCATGAGGGATAACCATTATTTACTCAACTCCTTCTGTGTGCCCAGAACTCTGCACGAATTATCTTGTTATCGCGGGATTGTAGAAAATTGAGGCTCAGGGTATCTAAGTAGTATACGCGTAGAGGTCACATCAAACCCAGGTCTATCTGATTGATTCTGAGCCTGCGCTTCTACTGTTAGATCATCGACCACTGGCCAACTTTGCGACACACGTTGCTTTATTGACACCGTCTCATACTCTCACAAACACTTCACAAACATCTTGAAGCCAGCACTGAGAATGTCCAATCACCTGTAGATACAATTCCAGTCTTACTCAAGGACACAAACTAAAGTTCTTAAATTTTCCAGCCAGGGGTGTTTGCGGAGAGGAGAGCTGAGGAATTAGGCCATGGAGATAATTCCTGTGCTTCTAGCCTCTGGAGATAGTCGCTGGTGCTGCGAGGGTCCGTGCCCACTCTGTGCAGCGAGTCTCTCGGGGCTCCTCCACCAACTGCCGAGCCCCAAAGTTCACTAAACAACGTTTGCAGTTTGTCTGAACGCCAGTGTGCTTGCATTTTCCTGCCCAAGATTTTCAGTTCATTTGCAGACTTCTGCTTTTGTGGGAGTTTATCTTCTACGTTCTAACCACTCAGCATAATGGGAAGTAAAAGGGGAGACCTCACATTTAAAGAGACAACCCTTACACAGAACACCTGGACCCAAGGATGGTCTGAGCTGGAAAGACTGTGTAGAGTCAGAGGGTGTTTACACCACCCTCACGGAATGGCCCCTCTACCTGCCCCTTCCTGAACACGGTAGGTGTTCAGTGTTGAAGAATAGAAATGCTTTAACTTAGCATGGAAAGGAAAGAAGGGATTCTTTGCCGAGATGACAGAATATGTTTGCCTTGTGATTTTCCCTGAGAACCTAGAGAGGGTGAGTGACTTGCAACAGAGGGATACTGTGATCATTAAGAGGATAGCCCATTGGGCACACTAAGAAAGCCCTCGGACCCACCTAAGGACTAGGTGTCCTCTCATTAGATAGAGGAAATTCCGTCCTGGAAGATTTACTGATGACTAGCCCTCAACCCACCTGGTCCTTCAAGGTCTTCAAAATCAGCACCCATTTTCATCTCTGCAATACTGGGCAACTCTTCATAAAACTGGCCACTCCTTCCAGTGAGACCTGGCTATGTTTACACGGGGCCAGTCTTCCCCACAGTGGTCGGTAGTAAAGGCTCTGGGAAGTCCTGGGGTAGAGAAACCTGTCACTCTGCTTTGCCCAGAGATTCTCGTATATCTCTGACCACAGGACCCTTTTAGCTTAGCATCTATTAATATCTCATGGAAACAGTTTAGGTATAAACATATAAACTCTTGAAACTGCTTAGAAGGGATAACCTCAACTTATTGATGGATTTGGAGAGACTATTTAAAGCAAAACTATTGGTCACATATTTGGGATAAAACCTGCCTTAGTGGTCTGTCTGGATTATTTTTAGATTTGTATAAGTATGTGTACATGTGTTTACATATACTGCAGATAAATATGCATTTTTAACTGCGAGGTTAGAAGACAAGAAAAAAAGGGAGAATATTCCCTTTTATGAAAAAGCAAAGGGTGTCATGTGGGACGAGGGAAAAGCCTGTACATTTTAAGGCATTTTCTCCTCTTTGCTGGCCACCTCTGTTCACAGCTTCCTCTAACGGTGGAGACACCTGGACTCCTGTTCGCACCGAACGCCCCTTCCCACCAACCTCCCAGAGGCCCCGCTGCCACCTTTAATGCAGCACCCAAAACACTCAGTCCCAAGCCACTGATTCCCATCAGCTGTGCTCCTTGTATCATTTTTTTGGACGATAACTTAAATAATTCAGAAAATACAGTGTTGTTTTTATCAGTGTTGTGATTTCATTTTTATTTGCAGATCATTGGAAGCTTCTAAAGAAAATTCTTAGAAACCCACTCTGTAAAAAAAAAAAAAAAAAAGCACAATTATATATTTTTAATTGTTGCCAAGTTGTGGCAGTTTTTAAATTACCTTAAACGAAATATAAGGTTATTTTCTGAAATAGAACTTTACTCGTGGTTTTTTTTTTTTTAATTGTCACATATAGGGTGATTTTAAAGTAAATAAGAGCACAAGGTTCATATTATTTTAAATGTATATTGTATTTGTCTTCTCAACGCTGTGGTTTTCAGGTCTGTGAATAGCATCATAGTATGGAGCCAGCCTATTAAGCAGCCTGTTTGGGTAAGGAAACCCTTGGACCAGCACAATGTTGTATTACTCACTGTGTCCTTCCAATCTGGTTAGAATTCCACAACCTAAATGATCATTTGTTGAACAAATTCATGCTTTTATTAGTCAAAATACAGAGAAAACAGAGCCTCCCTGTTTCAAGATATTTGCTAATGCATGGTTAATTATCACATATAGCTTACTATAATTCATTTTACAGGAGGGACCTCCTGCAGGTAACATACTAGCAGTTTATGAACCAAAATAACCTCACTATAGATTAGAGCTGTTCCAGCGCCGGTCAGACAGTTGGTGCTTCTAGACCTTCTCACTTCACGTTGCTAATTCGAACAAGGCTTTATTTTTATATTTGTCAGCAGCAAGACTGTAGGATGGTTGTTAAACTTCTCCCAGGCCTAATTAGAGCGGCAATGCTCGCATTCATAATGAAGCTCGTGTCTCGCTCGGGAGGTAGTGAGTCGGGCTGTTACAGTAGCTTCCTGGCAGGCGTGGCTGGCAGTTTTAAGGTAGCTAGTGGCTGCAATATTAAGTGACTGTTGAAATTCATTGACTCCACCACGGCTAATGTGTCTAGATGACAACAAGTTTACACGGTTCTTTTATAGTTACAGCAAATGGGTCCATTTAAATATTTATTAGGTGATTATGGTGATGTGAAATGGGGAAAAAAAATGCAAAGTGCAATCTCGCAAGTATGGCTGTTTTTAACTGTTTATGTGGGGCCGGGATCATGGTATCACTCAAAATCGCCGCATCTTTCCCTTATAAATATTTATACTAGATCAGCAGTGATGAATGCTAATTTATTTGCATTTTGTTTCTTTATTGACTTCTCCCTGGGCAGAGGTGAGCTGGGAAAAGTTGTGCAGGCTTACTGGGTGGGGGGATATTTCAATAGGCCAAGGAGTGGCATTTTGATTGGCAGGCTGGGGGGAAGGGTTCACCTTGCTGAAACTGAAGAGTCCTTTTTGCCCTTGGAGATGCAGCCCGGGAGGGTGTTCAGGCAGCTGGTGTTTTGCCGTCTGCCAGGGTGGATGTGCACTCTGGCCAGCAGGGTTGCCTCCAAAAGACTGCTTTTCTGTATAGCGACTTGTCAAACCTTGGATTGAATCTGGTGAGCCTAGCTGATCTGGATGTTGGTCAGACTGCCAACCCATTTTTTTTCTCTTTTTCCACTTAAAGGACTACATTTTTGCAAAAGCAGAAAGGCACGTATCTCAAATTCGATGGGACATCTGAGACAGAGAGAGGAGAGGTTAAAACGAACCCAGCTCAGTTCTGCAAAAATGAAAAGCTTTGTGACATGAAGAACCTGAGGAGTCTCTGGAGGGAGCTGCCAAAACATTTCAGACAGATAAAGAGCGGAAGGAAATCTTCACTTGGCAGTTGAGTGTTTCCGGCGTTGGTAGCTAGAGCATAAGACAGCAATCCCCAAATCCCCATCCACCATACTGTCAGTTATTGCATGCCCCATGTCTTGAAATAAACAGCATCCCTATAGCCTTGGTACGCATCAGTGCAGACTTTTCAGGCAGTTTCTAGAAGTAGCCTTGGGAATAGTATGTTACTACATTTGGGATGTCCTGGAAGTCTGAGGCCTGTCCAAATAAAAGTGCATAGAACCCATAAGGCCCCAAATCAGAAGTCTCTGAAGCTACTTTAGTTGCTTTGGTTAGGAAAAAAAATCTTAATCTCTGCTCCTAGGTATATATCTCTTTCTATAAAGTGTGCTAGTGTCTTTCTTGGAGCTTGACCCGCCTCCACCGCCTCTAATCTTGGAGCTGGTCCAAGGGCACTAATCGTCAAAGAGTCTGAAGTACCCTCACTATATGATCAATAGTTTGTTGCTCGAGAACAGGAATGGAACCAGAGTTCACTGCAGCAGCGGTTCTGTTACCGAACAACAAGAGGTCCGAGGGAGGGGCAATACAATATTTGGCCCACCTAGGGATGCCCAAAACTGCTATACAACAGGGGCCCCTCCCGAAAACAAAATACTAAAATCTACTGGGCCCTTCTGTCCGCCGCCAATTGGAAAGATATCTCTTAATGCCAGAGATTTGTGAAAAGGAAACAAAATGTTTATTTAATGCTATTCAGGCCTAATGCCACCACTAAAATATCAAAGTCCTTTATGTATATACCTACACCCACACAGCGCTCCCTTCTCCCACTGTCCCAACTCCGGGTACCGTAAATCAGGAAAAGAGCACACGTCTGTATTGCAGGCTGCTGGCACCGTCAGCTGTGTCACTGTGCAGGATCTCGAGTTAATCCAAAGTACTGTGGTACCCTCTCATGGTCCACTGGCAAGAGTCCTTTGTACCCAGTTCCAGTCAAAGTCTCTCTTGCTTTTCAGGCCCTGCGGCCAAAGGGGGCACCCCAAAGCCGCGTGGGCCTCTTCTACCAAAGCTACAGGAGTCCGCACTCCACCAAAAGCATGTGGCTTTCTTCTTCACCTGGCTGCAGGGATCTCCATTCTGGCAAAGCTGCGTGGTTCTTCCCTTTCACCTGGGAAAGAGGGGGGTCCGCACCCTGCCAAAACCACGTGGCTCCCTCTTTCACCTCACCAAGAGGGGGTCCTCACTCTGCTGAAACCGCGTGGCTCTCTCTCATCTGGCCAAGCGGGGACCCTTCATGTCCTGGAGCCAGTCTTTTCCAAGCTCCCATACACTGGCCCTTTTCACTCCGGAGCCCAGACCCTAGTTTCCATCTTGAGTTCCCCAAGTTCCATCCTCAGTCCCTAAGCCCTTCTCACTCAGGAGTCCAGACTTTAGTTACATCCTCCTGAGTCCCAGTCCACTCACTCAGGAGAGCAGCCCTTAGTTACATTCTGAGTCTCTGCTACTCCCTTCTTCAGTTCCCAAGCTACTCCCTTCTCTCTCAGGAGTGCAGACCTTAGTTCCCATCTTGAGTCCCTCAGTTCCACAACCTTCTCCCTCAGGAGTGCAGCTCCTAGTTTCCATCCTGAGTCCAAGCCCTTCTCACTCCGGAGAGCAGCCCTCAGTTCCCATCTTGAGTTCCCCAAGTTCCATCCTCAGTCCCTGCTAGGTCCATCTTGAGTCCTCCCAGTTCCATCCTGAGTCCCTGCTAGTTCCTTCTCCCTTCTGCTCCAAACTTGGCCACTGCTATTTAACATATCTATGAAACCAGTTAAAGGTTATAGATATGTTAAATAACCATTCCTCCAGAGGTTAGCTCCAAAACTGTTGCTATGCAAAATAGCTCTCAATGGCCTGGATCCATTCATCCCTTGGGGGGGGGGGGGTGCGGTGAGGACATCTTATATGTCTCTCCAATATTTCTATACACTTTGAATTCTGGACACCTTTCTAAATCTTTTTTTGGGGGTCCCCCCCCTGGCTGCACCCTGTATCAGTTCTACCAAGTGAGGTGATTTAAAGAGAAGTAAAATTAGGTGGGAAACTCCCTAAGGAGGAAACGCTCTGGTGAATCTTGGGTCACGTGAAGACTTCCTCTGATGATGCAAATTACTATCTTCAAATCTATAAATGTGTATCTTAACTTTAAGAATCCAATTATGCAACACCTCCCCCCTCTATTAAAAAGCAGAACCCTGGGTCCCTTTTGATGGAGGAGTTTCATGGCTTCATTGTCCACCGAGCGTTGGAGCCCCTCGCCCGTGACGGCCGATTGGTAGTTTGTCCTTGCTTTGCGGTTGGAGTCTCCAAGCTGTGAGGGGAATGTGCAGAAGCTGTGTGCAGATGATAGCCCATGCCTCCGTCCGGTTTTCTTGTTCTCAGTCAATATAAAGATATCTTTGAACCCTTTCAGCTCGGTGAGGAAATGCGTCCTCCCCACATTGGATAAGTGAGGAAACATGTCATTAAAGCACCTTAGGGTTTCCCGGGGCTCTCCAGCTGGGCTGCCATCCTGCCCCACTCCCCACCGCAGGCAGGGTGAGGGTGTGTCCCGCCGATGGGCAGCACCCACCTGCGTGGCCACCTGCTTGTAGCTCTCACAACGGAAGGCTCTGCCGTAATGAGTTTTGAAGTGCATTTTGGGAAAGACTCGATCTATCAATATGTACTCTTGAGTTTTCATTTTATAAAGCAAGGCCCCTCTCTAGTGGGATATCCTAAAATCAGAACACATCGATGATACCATGGGTGAAGGAAGTCATTGGGAAAGGTCGTGAGGATGCTAGCTTAGAATTATTTCCCTTAAAATCACTGTGTTGGTGTAAGGGCAGGCACAAAGCAGAAAAATAAATTCTGTTTCCATGTGAGAGACCGTTAGAAAAGAATCATTTGGGCTCACCTTTCGAGATCTCAGCCCAGGAAAGCAAATCCCTCCGTGGCATCTGCTGGGGGATGTATGTGAAAGAAATTACCTGCTCGTTTTTGTCATTGGCTTTAAGTCTGTGCAGCCTTGAGTTGCCTGGTCAATTTCTTTCAGGTGAAAAAGTAACAAAACAGCCTTTCTCCAAGTACACCGAGCTCACAGATTTTTACACAGTGGAAGGTTAATAGCTAAGTGTCCTGCCTTGCATGTGTTCTCTGACCCCCAAAACTAACTAGCCCCACATTTAAATTAAAATCCACTTTACCATGGATGACTTCAGATGAAAACAGCAAACCCTTTGCTGTCCTTTCCTCTCCTCATGAGTTTTGCTTTGTTCTGGTCAACTGAGAAGCGACAGCATTGAAGATTAAAATAGAGTGTGTTTGTTCTCAGCCACGATGCCATTTGGGGTGTGTGTACCTATGTGCATGCATGCATGAGTGTGTACACGTATCTGCACCCCCTCCTTTGTGCTCCCAGATTTCGGCTCCAGATACCACAGCAATCCTCTGTGTCCAATGTCATGGACCCAAATCTATACCCATTAACGAAGGTTATTTCCGCTTGACTCTCAAGCCCCATCAGTGTGAATGGTGACTGAATTTGCAGCACTGGCTAAACTGTGTAATAAAAGAATTGTAGGTAGGGAATCGGTTAATTAATAAATGATGATATGGCTATCTAAAACTATAAGCTAAGGATACCAGGCTCTACTTCAAGTTATTTTTACCCTATTATAAAATACTGGAATATAAAATTTTAACCCTAGGGTAACATGCGCCAATGAAATGAAATGTCAGTTCCTCTTACTTCCATCTCAGTCAGCTAATATATAGGATACATTTTGCCTAGATATTGGTGTTACAGAACCCTTTTGATGTGTTGTCTAGATGGACCCTTAGGGTAAGTTGCAAGCTGAAAAGTGAATAGGGTGCTGGTATCATTCATTAGCAGAAGAGGTGGAGCCTCAGGCCAGAGAGCAGAACTTTCTGGAGGAAGGCCAGGCATTAATTATCATTCTTATTTCACATAAGGGGTATTTTCTAAGACAGAATGAATGATCCACTCAATTTATATAACCAGCTTTGCTACAGCAATCAGAATCTAGGTTTGTTCATTCTAGCTTATTCTTTCTCTCAGGGTTCTAGGATGCTAAACCAGCTTCAAAATGCAATGATAATTTGTGAAGCATTCCACAGTTTGTAAATTATGTACATGTGCTTCCTTATATATACATACATGACTGTGTGTATGTGTGTATCTCTGACCCTTGCAAATACCCAGGAAAAAGCAGGGACCATTTTTTGCCTCAGTTTAATAGATCAGGAAATGAGTTCAGAGTTGAAATAATAGCCTGAACCGCACAGTGCCACCATTGAATTAGAACCCAGTTTGATGGTTTGCCTGATGTTCTTCCTACAACACCACAAAGCTTATCATTGGCCTTAATATTTCAATACCATCTTTTGAGAAGCTAGACAAAGAGTCTCAAATACATAGATTACTGTATTTTTCCATGGATAATGCTCACTTTTTTGCCTAAATTTTTGAGGGAAAAATAAGGATGCACATTATACATGGGTATAATGATTACATATGCATGTAAAGGGTATGTGTATTATTACACCTGGGTATAATAATTCATATATAATGCACATAAAAATGTGGGCGTGCATTATACACAGCAAAATATGGTATTTTAAAGAGAAAATGAATGAGGAGATTAACTTGTTTTAATCAGCAGGGCTTGAAACAATTGTTCCCTATGATCCAGAAATAGATGCTCTTTCTTCTTGAGGCTCGGAAATGATTCACAGTGACTAGAACTTTCTGATCTTCAGCATCTATTTCTTCTCTTTCCACCGAGGTTATTGATTAAAACTTGTTTGCTCTATATTCAAGCTTCAGTGACTGCATAAAATGAAGGAAAAAATTGAGGGATCGCCTTGTTCTATTCTAGTTTATTTAACAATTAATGTAATAGGGAGTAGAAAAATAATTCAGGAAAAAAGCAAGCATGTTGAAAAATATGCTGATGTCATGAACGGAAACAGATGTCAAAGTTACATGAATGAGAAGAAAAGGGGAAACTCCACAAAGAGAGTCTCGCAGTGGAGCATTTTATTAGACGGTCTGATGAAGAGAAAAAAAGCACCAAGGAGAGGAGAGAGTTGCAGGAATCATCATGTGGATGAAGCCTATTACCTCTCTCAGAGGAAATGATCTGTTGGGTCGAGTTTGCACAGTGCCCTCCAGAGGCACCTGCATAGTGACGGCACAGTGGAGGGCATGTGGCAATATGCCAGATAAGACCCCTGAACCCCACAATTCACTGCCCCTTCCTCTGACTCCTATGAGGATGAATGGTGGGATAGGTCCCCAGAGACCTCCAGGTTCTTGATGGAAAATTATAGTGGGACTCTTAGGACATAGATGATGTTTCCATCTCTTCTTCATCTGAAGGTCATGTATTTGGAAGAGAAAGGAGGATACAGCATGTGATGACTGAGGATGGTATTGAAGACGAGACATTAGTTTCCTGGACTGTGGCCTGTGACAGCAGAACAAAGGGCCTTGGCTGGGATCTGGGTACACTTCACAGAGACTTGGAAGGATGTATTTGCCAGATGATTCTGAGCTGATCAACAGAGTCGAAATAGGACTTTTGTCAGAGAGAGGGGAAAATAAATCCAAATAAACTGCAAAACAGAATTATATGAAAGATTGCCGTGTCTGACATGGCAAGAAGCAACAGAACAAGGGCAGGGTTTCCTAGTATTTCTTTCTTTTTCTTTTCTTTTTATTTTTTTTTTATTGCTGTTCGATTATAGTTGTGCCAAATTTTTCCACTTTCTCTCCCTTGCACCCCCTCCCCACCACAGTCAATCCCCAACCCTTGTCCATGCCCATAGGTCCTCTATTTCTGTTTTTTTGACTTGACCCTTCTTCTTTCCACCATTAACCCCTTCTTGGTCACTGACAGTTTGTTCTTCATTTCCATGTCTCTGATTCTATTTGCTGGGGTTTTTTGTTTGTTTTGTTGATTAGGTTCTACTTACAAGTGAGAGCATATGGTATTTGTCTTTCACCAACTGGCTTATTTCACTTAGCATGTGAAATATTTCACTTATTTCACTCCAGTTCCATGCATGCTATCACAAAGGATAGGAGCTCCTCCTTTCTTCCTGCTGCATAGTATTGCATTGTGTAAAGGTACCACAGTTTTTTGACCCACTCATTTACAAATGGGCACCTAGGTTGTTTCCAGTACTTGGCCATTGTAAATATCACTGCTATGAACACTGGGGTGCATAAATTCTTCTGAACTTGTGTTTTAGGGTTCTTACAATATAATCCCAGCAGGGGAAATCACTGGATCAAAAGACAGTTCCCTTTTTAGTTTTCTGAGGGAATTCCAATCTGTTTTCTACAGTGGGACATCAGTCTGCATTCCCACCAACAGTGTACTATGGTAGTTCCTAGTTTAACTGAGGCAATAAAAAAATGGCATTTATATGCCAAACCTACAGAATAGAGAGGATAAGCCGCTGAACTGGAGATACTGAGATACATAAAAGATGTATGCAATGTCCTAGACATTTCTCTACCTTCATGATGAAGCCTATGGGTAGAATAAATAATAAATTAACCTTTGGAGAAAAAGCAAAAGAAAAATATTAACCCCATCCAAATAAACATATTTAAATGTCAGATCTCTGTGACCAGAATTCTTGCCCTGGTTAATTCACAAAGATAAGGATTCTGTCGCTTTGAAAGAGTAGAATCACTCTTAAACTCAGACATTCTTACCTAGGACCCACTGCAGGTCTGGATCTGCAAAGGAAACCAGACCATTTATTCAAGAAATGACATCCATGTGGTGGGTTGTGGAAATGCACAGATGACTCTGACACAGTCTCTGCCCTCCAGAAGGTCACAGCCTGGTAGGGAAGAGAGATGTGGAAATGAAATGTTTAAAATTTAGCAGGCTGGGTGTATTTGTAGGTATCATCACAATATAAATAAAAATCTTTGGGGGTTGAGAAGGGAATGGGTTTTCCAGCAAAAGATATGCCCCTCTATTTGGGTACAGCCCATGGAATTTTATGGCTGAATTTATTCCTTTAGGGGATTCGACTCTGTAAGACACACACCCTTAAAAACATAGGTGACTGTATGCGACACATAATCAGTTTCAGACAGCTGAAGAAGTTTCTCATGAGGCATATGCCTTTCTGGGGTTCTCTTCCCTTACCAGAGCCTTGATGAACCCTTCTAGAAACTTCCAATTTACCCATTTCAAGCCTTTCTTGATTCTGGCTTATAGATAGCTAGTCCTGCTCACCTGTTGTAAATCTTTTTTTTTTTTAACCCCAATTGAAGGAACTGGCTGGCATATTGCCTATCAAGGACAGGAAAAGAAGAGGCATTTAGGACTTCATATAATGGAATAATACACCTGTACAAAAAACATATAAATCTAAAAAAAAGAAGTGCAATAAAAACCATTTCAATTGCGGTGAAGGAAAAGAGAATGCAAACTTCTATTTCGGTGGCATTATACTGCAGGTTGCCTAGACAGATAGTGTTAGAGAATGTTATGTGCCTAATACAGATCATTTTTCAAATTATTTTCTATACAGATTTGTACTTAAAAATGCAAGGCGATCTCAGTATGATGAGGGACTTTATCTCTCCATAAATTTACCGTAAGTCTGATTCCATTAAAACTAGAGTATCTCATAATGTTTGGCTTCATTGACAATTTCATGTTTTAGAAAGTAAGGAAAAAATAAAGGAATTACCTTTATACTTAATATTGGCTTTCAAAGTGACATTGAATTAACACCTCGACGAGGAGAGAGAACCACCTCAGAAGAGGCTGAAGATACAGTGGAGACTTATGAACATGTACCCAAGGTTTCAACAAATTTAGAGGATAGAAACAAACCTACATGTAGAAGACTTATAAATTAATGGGAAATTCTAAGTTTGAGGAATGCCAATAGTTGACATTCTGGTTTTTCAATTGAAAAAAAATCCCAATGAGAACAAAAAATGTTGGGCAGCTCATGTGGGGACACATGATGGGAGTTGGGGGTACTTTCTCAAAAGAACCCACTTAAAAAATTTGATTCAGAAAATACAAGATTAGTACCATTTATTTTCTGGCTGCTGTGAAAGCTGAAAACTCATATTACTGAAGCCTGTCATAGTACCCACATGTAGTGGGTATTTAATAAATAGTTGTCAAACTTAACTGCACTGCTGGATAATACAGAAGAAAAAATATTCAACTTCTATTAGGCTTTCAGACTTTCTAACGGGAATTATCCTTATATCCAAGAGAATAAGAATAAACAATATAAAAAGGGGGGATTCAAGTCAAGATTGAGAGAGAACAATTAGACACCTATGAGTTCAAGTGTTTAGGCTTTGAAAAGTTTTAATACTGAAAATGTATACCCACATATTTTCTTAGCAGTCTTTTTGCTAATCCTTGAGATGATACAGTGAATAGGAGTGTTCTCAGAGGACTAGTGATCAGAAGGTATCCAAATTTACTGAAATTTAATTTATCGCTCAAATATTATGAAAAATTTTGGCAAAATTTTAGAACAAAATTTATTAATCATAGGCCCAAAAACTTTTGAAAAAGTAAAGTGATCACCAAAGACCTACATTTTTCATGAAAAACAAAACATGGCATGGAAACTTCCTTTGCCCTTGAGCTAAAATTTACTGTGTTGATAAATTAAGAGACTGCCTCAAAAGACAGTACTTACTAATTTCAACTTGACTGTCAGCAAAGTCTCCCAAATGGTTTCACAACTGGTTGAATAAGGGCGCTCAAAGACTGTGACCACCTGGAGGAAATTTTGTGGCAGAAGGATGCTGGACTCTACCCTTGTCTACCACTTGCTCTGTTGCTTGCCAACTTTGTTTTCTATCATCAGAGCCTTTGAATTTGAGCCTATGCTATATTCTTCTCATTGTGCTGTGTTGCCTACAGACAGAAAGGGTAGAAGGATGGGAAGATGAAAGGTTTAAAAACATCCTCTATCAGGAAATGTTGACAGAACAGCCAACACTCAGCCTGGAGAAGTAAGAAAAGAGCCACCCATTCATACTGGAGTGCTCAGAAGTCACCATGATTTGTTTTGATTTGGTTTGGTTTGTCTCACTCCCCATTCTCCATTAGCTCATTGCAGCACTGCGCATTACCAACCATATTCCCTTGCTTTTGATAGCATCTCCCTTTGATTTCCACAGTGGTACACTTTCCTAGTTTTCTACCTTTGTAACCCCTTTCCATGTTCCCCTTTCTCTACTTCATTAATAGCGAACTCACTTCCTCTGGCAAATAGATTGGGACACATTTCAGTCCTTAAACTCTGCTCTTCTCTCCCCTTTCCCTTGAAGTACTTGTACCCACTCACATCTGCACTATGGTTCCTAAGTCTATAATCCATGCCCCACCACTTTCCCAAGCTCAGGTCCCACATAAGCAATTGCTTGATGGACACTTGTATTTACAAGTCCTGCAAACATCTCAAACTCAAAGGGTCTAACGTATCAAAACCCTTGTTCCATCTTACCTTCCCTAATTCTATCAGTGGCACCAACATTTTTTACTCTCATACTTGTGAGAAGTCTTTGACTTTCCATATCCTTTTCTCTTATGTCCACTTAAGTCATCAGTTTGTGTCAGTCCCTCCTTTATAGATTTCTTTGAATTTGTTCATTAATTTCCATTTTCATAGCCAAGACCTAAGCCAGGTGTTGACTAATTCACTGTAGTTTTTCAACTTGTTTTTCTGCCTTCTTTTCCAATGTCCCTGTGTTTTACTGTAAAACTAACCACCAAGAAGTGACAAGAGTGAATCTTTCACCATGCCCCTCCCTTCCTCACCAAGGGTGTGCCATTCCACCAGCAGAAAGGCCTTCTTATATTCTTTCCTTTTAAATGCTAAGCTACCTCAAAGTCCAACCTAAACTCTTTTTCCTCCCAAGAAGTTTTGAATCCCAGCTCTGCTACTTACTAGCTATGTGACCTTGGGCAGACTGCTTAGCTTTCCTGTTTGTTTCTTCATCTAAAAAATAAGTATGCTAACAGTACCTACCTCATAGGACTGTGAAAAGAATTCAGTGAGTTAGTATCAGAGCACTCAGAACTATATAAGACAGTAAATAAATAAAAATGTGTATATTCTCTAGCTATTCCAAATTGCAAGTTATCTCTTTCTTTATGCTCGCTGTTAATATGTTACAGATATAACCCTGCATCTACTCCATTTTTTAAATTATGTTGTCACTTTATGTTCCCACATGGGATGTCTGTTAGCCACATAGACTGAAAGTTGATAGAGGACAAAGTCCAACCATGTATTTCTTTCTATCCCCACAATCCCCAGTAGCAGCCTTATCTACTGGGGATGAGCAGGTAATGATTATGCACTGATATACTCCTGATTTTCCAAAAGGGACCCTCTGGATTCTCTAAGTTTCAACCCACCATCTTTGCTTTCTTTCTAGATCTGGCCTCACTGGTCTTCTGCAGAGGGTTGGTTTGTGTGGTACAATCCACCTCTCTTATTGGCCATCTCTCAGTGCTGCATTTATCAGGGACAGTGGGTCTTGGCAGGCAGACAAGAAACACAATCTGTAGACAGAGCCACCGCAAGCCAATCTTGCCAGTACAATTCCTGCAGTTTGCTGACAGTCGTGTAGTTGTTTTCCAAGCCTCTAATATGGAATACCATAGGGCCTTTCAGAAGGAGTCGTTGAGGACTAGGGCTGCTGGCATTTTTCCTTCTATTTTTTTATTTGTGGGGGGTGGGGGGAGGGTCATGTGCTGACATTTGACTCAAATGATTTGGAATGCCAAGGCTGACATATAAAGAATGGTCCAGCAAAAGAGTGAAGTTTTGCATTGAATTGGTGTGAATGCTTCAACGAATCTCCTGAAGGCCATCCAAAGCCACACATAAATAATGAGCTTGGAATAGCAACAAGAATGCATGGGATGTGGCCTTCTGAATCAGCCATATAATGTTGGAGTGGTGGGCTATATCGGATAAAGGACCATTTGAAAAACATTTGTCAGGGTGTAGTGGGGGAAAAGCTTTCTTGGAATAAATGATTCCAGTCCAGGTTGTGTTTCCACACAAATTCCCCACCCCTGTCCTGTGATCTTGGTTTGGATGCAATGTCCACAAATTCATGAATTGTTTCATGGGAAAAAAAGCTCTGATATCATTATAGAAAAAGGGTTACCAACCCCATGTCACACTCCCCCATTCTTTATTACCAGCTCTTATTTTATGATCCAGACAGTTTAAGGGAGTCAAAGAAGAAGCTGCAAAAATGCTGCTGAGATAATTTCATCGACTGGGTGGGTTTGACAAGTTGAAAATATCCTTACCAGGTGGACCCCCAAAGCTTATGTGAAGGTAAGCTACTGGCCAAGCTCACTTCATGAGAAATAAATCATTCCTCTGGCCTTGTAGAAGATACTTTTGGAAGCACTTAACCTTTATAAACCAGTAATAGTCTCAAAGGGCGCTGCATAGGAACTTTGCTCATATTGGCCTTATGCCTGAAGGCACCCACCTGCAGACAGGTTTCCAGAATGAAATTTAGACCCTAGAAAATCCGAGCTCTAACTCTAGCCAACCACATGCCAGAAAGGCTCTCTGTCCTTTAGGTTTTCCAGTTGTCCATCCATCTTTGCCTGTATTTCTTGATGTTGAAGGGCTTAACACCTTGAGAACCATAATGGCCCCCAAACTGCATGTTCTTGCTGATTTTTACAGATGGGTGAGGGCTATTTCTGTTTGTCACACCTTATCCACTTTGTATTTCACTGCAGCCTGGCTGCTCGTGCAGGTTCCCTGTGTTCGGTCTTCTGCCCGCAGCATGGCTTACATGCCACACGCCCCATTCACACAAAATCCTTGAGATTCCCCAGTTCCACCATTTCTTCTATTTGATCATGCTGCCCACAGGCAGGCTCTGATCACCAGCCTTGGAATGCATTTGACTGTTGAGACAGATGACACTGACTAATGGAACTGAATGAACTCATATTTGGTAGAACAAGCTGGGATGCACAGGAAAAGATGGGGACACACAGGAGTCCAGTGATGAGAAGAAAAAGCAAAGGAGGGTGAGGTGCAGGGTGGCTTGGGGCTGTGTGTGTGTGTGTGGTTAGGATAGGGGGCCAAGGTGGGCATCTCCCTGCACAGTGGACTAGAGGGTGTGCTATTTCAAATTCCAGCCAGCCCGAATTGGTATGGCTCAGTGGGCTGAGCGCTGGCCTGTAAATCAAACTCCAGCCAGCATGCCTCTGCGTGCTGGTGTTTCTCATCGGGTCTCACACACAGTGGTGATGAGGAGGGATAAGCAGGAGGGCATCCAGGGAGCCTTTCAACATTCAAATGCCAAAGATGGAGTCATCCCTTTAGGGCACTTTGAAACTTCTAAGCGTGGTTGTCCAACCTACAGCCCATGGACAGTGTGCAGCCCAGGATGGCTATGAATGGGGCCCAACACAAAATTGTAAATTTACTTAAAACATTATGAGATTTCTGTGTGTGTGATTACATGTCACAGTGTGTGTGTAATGTGTGACCCAAGACTGCTCTTCTTCTTCGAGTGTGGCACAGAGATGTGAAAAGGTTGGATACCCCTGGAAGGTCTCACACTTGTAGGCCAGTTCCAACCTCTCCTCTGAAATGCCTGTTGGGAATCAATCACCTGTTTTAAAACATTTTCCTGTCACCCCAGTGGCACTAGACCATCCTTCTCTCTGTTGCAGAGGTATCCTATGCTTGATTCTATTTTTATAGTGCTTACCAGGTTTAGTCTTTGTGGATTGAATTGCATCCCCCAAAAGATGTCCAAGTCCTAACTCACAATGTCTATGAACATGACCTTATTCAACAGAAGAATATTTGCAGAAGTTAAGTTGAGAATCTTGGGATGAGGTCATCTTGGATGTTGCATGAGTGAAAATCCAGTGGATTTAGAAAGGAGAAGAGATTTGACACAGACACAGCAGAAAGGTCAGGTGGAGATGGGAGCAGAGAATGGAGGGATGCAGCTACAAGCCAAGGCATACCACAGATGGCCGGCAGCCAACAGGAGCTGGGAGAGAGGCAAGGACTGTATTCTCCATCAGAGCCCCCAGGAGAAATCAACATTGTTGACTCCTGTATTTCAGACTTTTGGCCCCCAGAACTGGGAGAAAACAAATTTCTGTTGTTTTAAGTCACCCAGCTTGTGACAATTTGCTATAGCTATGCTAGGAAACAAATATTTTTATAATTGCATATCTGGATTTTTAATCTTCATCACAAGAGCTGTGAGCTCCTGGGGACAGAGGTTGTGTTCATCTTGACATCGCTGCAAGCTAGCACAGTGCCTGGCACACACAGAAACACAGAAATGTTTTCTGAAAACAACTGCTGAGCCCAAACCACCTGAATGCAGAAAGAACAAGCCCCAGGATTTAGCTCCACAGCACAAGGATTTCCACTGAATCACTAGCTATGGAAAGATTGCTAATGGCTCAGTCTCCACACAGAGTCCAGGGTGCAGTATAGTTTGCACTTAAGGTTAGAGAATTTTTTAATTTTTGCCTGCAGGTGGATTTGTAGAACTACGGGATGGTGGCAAGAGTCTCTATGCCAATCGGCATGGACACTGAGTGCTTTGGCAAGTGTCTCAACCTTCTCTCCAGCTCTGTGTTAACCAGACTCATCTAGAAGATGGACAAGCAGCCTGGACACTCCAACTTAAACCACATGACTTCCTGGGAGTCCCTGGAATGAGGGTTCTAATGGTGCAAATAATCTGTTGTTTGGTTTGGGTCCTTTCTTCTCTAGCTGAGCAAAGAGATGATTTTTTTTTTTGCCTCAGGAGGAGGTGAGTGAGTGAGGATGAAAATATTTACTTAGAGACCACCTAGGCCAGGTTCTGAAATCTCCTGAGCCAGGTGGGAAATGTCAGCCCAGTGAGAGTTCTCTGTGTGGGTTAAAGAAAAAGAACTTGTAGATAGACAGCCGGGGAGCACTGGAGCCGACGTCTGAGGCACGAATCCTTGAAGCAGACCCAGTGACCACGGCCCTTCCGTGCTTTTCCATCGCCTCATTTTACAGATGACAAACAGCCTGGCCACTTGTTTAAAGCTCAGAGTTTTCTTTTTCCTCCTCCTTCTCTCTTACTCTTTTTTTTTTTTCCTAAAAGCCACAAGAGTGTTAGGTGATTTTTCCTTCACTGCCTGGAGAACATTTATTACACATGTTTCATCTTCCCCCTCTCATTGGGGCAGCTCAGGCTCTGGAACCCAGGAGCTGAATCTTTGCCTTGGCAGAAACCCTGTCCACACGTAAGAGTGCTTTCCTCTCCCACAAGGCAGGCATGGGTGCGGGACAAGTATGCAAGTTCTCCTGGGTGGGAAATACGATGAAATTAGAAACCATGGAGTGGGTGCCGTAGAGACCACAGGATCCCTCCTTGCCTCACAGGAGGTCCCAGACATCACAGGCATGCACCCATGGAGTCAAAAGCAACATTAATGCCAGCAGATGTGCAAAACCTGTGCTTCTCATTTTCGAAGGACCTTCACATCCATGATGCTATTTCATCTTCGTGAAATTCCTGGGACATAAGGAAGGTGATAGGACTTTCACTTTACGGATATGGAACTAGAGAGGTTATGGACATGGACTGAGATCATCCAACTTATTTGTGTCAGGGTGGGACCAAAATCCTATCCTGTCGTTACCACTTCTAGTACTCTCCATTGTAGTAAGAGCAGCTAACTTCTCTTGGATCCTTTCTCATGGCCAGGCCCTGTTCTAAACACTTTGCCTGGGTTAGCTCATTGAATCCTCACAAAAACCCTTTAAAAGGGGGGCTGTTATTACCCCTCTCTTATAGGTAAAGGAACTGAGGTTAGACTAGGTAACATGGCTAGTTAGTACTGAAACCAGATTTCAAAACCAATCCTAACTGAAAAACTCTTCTTTGTTAACTCTAGGTTAGAAATTTTAAGATTCTGCTTACTGACAGTATATAGAATAAAGCAGTATTTAGTGTCAGAAGGACTTGATCAAGGAATTTTCCTAGAGGATGTGGACCTTAAGTCTGCTTAAGAAATGGAAAGAGAATGAGAGGAAACATATTGTACAATTACAATAAGGGAGACTCTTTAGAAGAGCAACTAATCTACTGCTCCCTACCCAGATGGCATGGTTCTCCTAACTTTACACATGAGGAGCTGAGACCTGGAGATTGGCTATCCTGCTCCTAGTCCCACATGTAAGACCATGATAGAGTTAAAATTTACATCCAGCTTTGTTTGACCTTAGAAGACTCGCCCATCCCTACTCCACTGTGCTTAACAGTACTGTGAAGGTCCTTGAAGCATGTGCAATCTATAATGTTGAGCAAGATCCAGTCATTTACAGGGGCTTTGAGGGGACTTTCTTTGATTGAAGCCACGCATCTGTGTCAGAGAACATAGGTAACAGCTAAAATGTTCAGGGGATGGAATTGCTCGAACTTAGTAGCTGTAAGTTTTCACTTTCTCTCTTGATGACTTCTTTAAACTTACTTTTGCACTATAGCAGAACACACAGAACTGTGCAAATTTCTGTCATTTATTTAGTTTGCTTTAAATTATTTTGACATATCTGTCATCTGGCTGACTGATGTAAAAGACAAAAGATTTGTACGATCTGAAGAGAAACCAGAGTATGATGTAAACACCCTATTCTTCTCCCCTACCCCCTCAATACTACATTTATGGAGAGTAATATTAATGACTGCTACCATCTTTTGAGTGCTTACGATGAAATAGCCTACATTAGAATTATAGCCTACATTAGCCTACATGTAGAATTATGTAGCTTACAGCTTATATAATTCTCTAAATAACCATGCACAGTAAGTATTATTTATCCCAATTTTAAGATGAGGTAACTGAAGTCAAGAGAGGTCATATAATTTGTTCAGTTCACACAGGGAGCAAATGGCAAAGCCAAGATGTAAACTTGGATCTGTGCAATTCCAAAATTCATTCTCTTTCCATTGCCTGAAGGTAACTGAATAGGCTCTGCGTGGAGGCAGTAAAAAACAAAGTCTTTTAAGGTCATGCTTGCATATTTTAATACAAGATGATAAATAATAAGGAAGAGAATGACCTGATGGATATTGGGGCAGGTGGGGAGAAACTGGAAGCAAGAAAAACCTCCTTCAGAGGCCATAGCAATAGGAATCCTGGCTGAGGATGGTGGCCATGGAAATACAAAGTGGCATCTCAGGACCAGTGGACTTTGTAGAAAAGTAATTGGTGAGATCTGAATCATAACCAAAGGGAAAAGAGCAACTAAAAGGAGCATAAAAGGCAAATTCTTGGGAGGTATGGTCATTGTATCATAGCCATGAGAGAAAGGGGATTGGTGAGGATGAAAAGGGATTTGAAAAGTGGGAGTGGTTTCTTCTCAGCCTTAAGTAGACAGAGTTAGAGGCAGACCAGCCATAGTGAATGGCTGGGCCACACGCGGTCACACCAGTGACTCTACAGGTGTTTCTGAGTGAAGAAAGGTCTTCCTCAGAGAAGGGGATCTCATGTTTGCCAGCCCCTCCCCAATGCGAGACTTGGAATTTATTCTGGCTGGGAGCTGGGGAAAGTACGTATGCTTGAGTCCAGTGAGAAAAGAACCTGTGTTGAGTCACACTTGTGTCTACACCTGGCATGGCATCCTACTCATGGTGGTGACAAGCCCTCCTGTCCACACCTCCATGAGCCCAGCCTCCCTGCTCTGGGGGAGGATTACAGAGGATCACCTCTGGAGCTGTCCAGCTCTCAGAGTTGGACAAGAGCGCTGTTCAATCCCATCACCCCTTTGAACAAAACCACACCTCCCGAGAAGGAGCAAGGTCTTCCGTTATTTTGTTTTTCATTCTTTTCTATCCAGTCACTGTGGCACCTTCCATTTCACTGAGTAGCATGTTGAGATCATTTATGGCTCTGCCCCGTTGCCCTGTGGATGGTTTCACATAAGTTCTATGGTCTGGATTATTGATGACAGCCGTACACCCCTGCCTGCAGATGCCGATGCACACACTCTGAAAGGTTCCATCTAGGGCAGAGGTCACAGAGTCACAGCCCATGCACTAAATATGGCTCCCTGCTATATTTTGTTTGTACAATGTTTGTTAACATTTTAAATCAACATTTAAATTAGGAAATTTTCCATATTTTCAGGTTCTCTTTTAAAAGAAAACTCTGGAAATCCTGGGCTGCAAGCCCACGTGTCAATAAGTAACTAGAGCTGAGTTACTACTGTTCCCTTTAGACACAGCATTTGGTCTCTATTTTAGCACAGTCTCTACCACTCCCTATTGACTAACACAGGCACGGGCAATTTACCCTCATTTACCTCTTTTATCTTTTAACTTGGAGACCCCAAAGTATGGTAATAGTATCAGCTGAAAGAGAAGTTAGTTGGTGCCCAGAAAGCATGAAGGTACTTGAGTGGTAGGTACAGATGAATCCTAATTCCTTCTCCCTCCCTTTATGTCTTCTCCTAATTACATTCTCCCTAATGTGCACAGCACTAATGATGAATGCTGAGCATCAAGACGTTGCTCCTTCCTTCTATTGTAGCACAACATAATCCCTCCTTCAGACCATAATGCATTGCATAGATCCCAGAGAGACCTTGAAAGTCATTTGGGGCAATATCAGAGACATTGCCGTCACTTGAGTCACATTTTAGCAGAGGAAAATGCAAGAGAAAGAATGTGGTGAAGTGAAATAACGTCTCTGAGTATTTTAGGAGAACAGGGAAGAAAGTGGGGAAGTGAATGGAGTCTCTCAGCTGAAGCTTTGAAGAGCAGGTCACAGAAAGCTTGTGAGACTGGACTTGATCTTAGAGCAATGGACAGATGTAGCATCATCTGACTCAGAAGAGTGACATGACCAGATGAAATGATCAGGCTGCAGAGGTCACTGTGGCACAGTGGGAGGCAAACTTGGGGAGAGAGGGGTCTGAGGTCAGGAGACCACTCAGGAAGGTGTGGTTGAGTGTCTCCGAGTTTAGAGTCTAGTTCATTTCTGCTCATTCAGTGTGCCACTCTGGGCCTCGGTCTCCAGCTGTGACCTTCAGTGACCTGAAGGCACTAGTCCTCTACTCCTCTCTTTGGCACCTAGCACCTTCCACCTGCAGTTTGCATCGTGAAGGTGCAATGAGGACAGGACCCTGCTCTCTCGGTTGGAACCTGCCCCCTATGGACTGGTTGGTGCTGTCAAGCAAGCAAAGTATGTATAGTGTCAGCATCCCTTAAAGAGAACCAGAGGGAGCCCCAGGCTCAGATTCCTCAAACTGATAAGAATGTCCAAAATGCTGTTTTGGTGGGAGTGAATCAGCCATACATCTTAAATAGTGGGGTTTGATGGATTTAGGTTAGTGTTTTCATAAAAGAGAAGTAACGTCCATAGATTAGGGAAAGTACCCTAATGGAGCTCCCACTAGGTAATGTGCACTTAACTAGGGTCTCTTTAGAGGAGACAGTCTGGAAAGGCCAAGGGTATTAACAAAAGAAATAAGTCTGGACCCTTCCTCGGCCTGATTAAAGCTCAGGGCACCTAGAATTTCACAGCCACAATCTGACAGACAAAACCACCAACGGAGCTGGCTTTTGTCCATAAAATAAATGCTTCTATTACTTCTATTACTCTCAGCTCACTTACTGTGATAGGCTTAGGTAATATTTAAGGACCAAGTCCTGTACTTTAGATAGATCTTAAACTTTGCAAAGCAGGCAGATTCCATACCTTCGATAGCTCTTGAATCTTCCCTGGGGCCGAATAGGGCTGGAGCTCAATAAAACACTCGCAAACGGACCCATCGCTCTTCAGTTCTTGAGTGTATGTATCTTGTACTCACTATGACACAGGGGGCAAACACAAGCCCCAAGGGCTGAATCTGGCCCTTCACCTTGTTTTACCTGACCTGGCACCTTATTTCTATCCAGCAGCAGTGCCAAGCTCTCACTTAACTGTTAAGGAGTGGTTACATTTATACAGTCCTAAAATTACATTCGACCCTTTGAAGGCAACCACAAAGCTGATGTGGCCCCTGGTGAAAATGAGCTCAACACCCCTGTATTATGTAATAGGCATCTTATTAGGTGTTTAAGAGACAAAAAAGAAAAGGAATGAAGCATGGTGCTTCCCTCACAGTAATTGTATTCTGGTAGAGGGCCATCCCTATGACCATACACACAGCCTTGATGACTAAATCAGTGTAACGCTTATTATGAGAAGGGTCTTTAAAACATGCCATGGAAACTGAGCTTGGACATAGTGATGGGAAGTTACTGGAGCAACTGATGGCAGAGTTGAGCCTTGAAAGATGAATAGTGTAAGAATTGCACCATCCAGCAGGGAAGTGTGTGTGTGTGCATGTGCGTGTGTAAATTTTTCTCAGTACTTTAATTCAGTGTGACTGGCCTCTCCTTATGTGTAGCCCAGACCAGGTACAGAGGGGACCAGTTACTGCTTCTCTTTATTTGCCATCTTCGCCTATTGTACAGTGACACTTGGATAAAGAGTTCTGTTGAGTCCCCTTTAAAAAAAAAAAAGGCAAGTAGAAATCCTGGTAAAAAGTAATACGCCCTGGGCTGGAGTCTCTCCCCTGCTACCATTCAGTCATGGGTCCACAGGTAAACCACGTCCTCTGAGCTTCAGTTGCTCTACCTGTCAGGTATCTGTCCTCCTACCTTGCTGGAAGGACAAAACACTGGATACAGGTTGTCCTTCAACAACCATTTAGACAGCAAATGTTTCATTGAGCACCTACAATGTGCCAGGCGGTAAGCTAGGAATCGAGATTCATCTAAAGTTTCCAAACTACTTTAGAAACTTTAAAGTTTAAACTTTTGGTCTACCTTTGACAACTGGGTTTGAAACTAAGCATGCACACAATGTGTCTCAGAGAATTTATTCTGAAAGGGAAAGTTACCCCTTACCCCTAAAGTGCAGGGCACATGAGAATGTGCTTGACCAGCAAAATGACACTCTTATCTCCCCACCAGATCCCACCAGACTTCTAGGAAATAGCTCCTCAACCAACCCAGCAGCCCAAACAGTCTAGTCGAAAGCTTCAAGTAAGCATCTTAACTAAATAATTGCTTGTGTGATTAATGTCCAGCCTCTGCTGAAGGAGGCTGAGACACATCTCTCTGGATCTTCTCCTCTGTCTCCCTGTCTCTGTCCTTCCCACACTGTCCCTGAGGTATAGGTTTGAATCCCTCTCCTTTTAGGGCTCAAAAGCCAACTCAAATATGACCACAGCAGCACCATCCATAAGCTTTCTCCCTCCCCACCATGCATTTTTAAGACCTTACTTTTTAGCATTTCATTCTTTGAAAGTGATTTCTTTGTTCAAAGCATGTGTGTGGCACTTCCCCTCCCTCCACTCTGGACCCTGCCCTGCGATTTGGCCACTCCTGGAGCCAAGCCATGGGAGAGGCAGCCATTCTTAGCCTCCCTGGACAAAGCAAGAGTTCCCTTGGCAACGGGAGCTGTGTGGAGGTTCGGAGAAAGGGTTTCCCTCTACCCCCCAGGTTCTCTTTCAACTGAGGAGCCTAACCCCCCGGGTCTCTCATGGAGGCGTCTCAAACCAGGGTAGGAAAACAGTTCTGAGTATCAGTAATTGGTGTTTGGAGACCATTGTTTTGCACGCAACAGGCAGAAAAATGTGGGGAGAGTGGGTGAGTGAACATCCCGGCTCAGGCGGAGGGAAAGCAGGTTTCGTTTTTGTACCCAGGCAAGTCTTGATCTTAGTAGTTTGGGGCTGCAAAGTGTATCTTTATCTTTGGGGAGGTGGGAAAATGGGAAAAAATACAAGGAAAGAAGTTTCTACAAACAAGCTTTTATCTTGTTTTATGTTTTTTTCCATATCCTTGGCTTTTTACTTATATAAATACAAGGAAATCAGGAATCACTTGTTTCCATGTTAATGTCAACTCTTACTTAATAGTTCTTCCTGTATGCTTACCCGATGTCTGTCTGTCTGTCTGTCTCTCTCTACTACCCCCCTTCATTCTTTATTGTTGTGATGATGATGAAGAAAGACTTATAAAGTCCAGAGTGAGCTTTTCTTGTCGGAGGTCATCTCTGAATGGCTGAGAAGAAATTAGGCACAGTGGGGACTGACTGACATGTCCCCCAACGGATTGTGTGGCCATTTGAATCTCTATCACTGTCCCAGGTTGGCCCAGAAGACCTCAAATATGCCTTTGGTTAATGAAGGGAATGTTTATTATTGGCTGAATTAGAAGTAATCAAAAGTTTCTGCACCAATGCAGAAGTGTAACATTGACATCTGGGAAGAGGGTTGGGTAGGGGATACTGTGTGGTAGAAATAATTCAGCTCTTTCATTTCACCCCAGGACTTTAGAGTGAGTACCACACTATAAAGCTTCTGGAGAGGGACCCTTCAGCTCAAGGTCTTTGAAAGATACAGAGATGTGTGCAAGTAAGGGATAAGTGGAAGAAGCCAGAGCACCATTCAATTTCCCTTCCCTTCCCTTCCCTTCCCTTCCCTTCCCTTCCCTTCCCTTCCCTTCCCTTCCCTTCCCTTCCCTTTTCGTTCGTTCCTCCTCCTTCTCCCACACCCCCAAATCATATCCAGAGTGGGGCCTAAGCATAGCTGCTGGAGAAGTCTCTGAGAAGGTGCTTTAAGGCTCTCTTTGAAGTTAAACTGATTACTGCATTAATTACCTATTAACCAATATTTCAATGTCAAAAATATATGTGTTATTTTTTTTCTATCTGTATTCAAACTTCCAGCAAACTCTGGGTAGAGAGACTCCAGTGTTTTTATTGTTGTACCCCAGATTCTAACCAGTTACAAGGCCAGGTACATTTTGGGCACTCAATCAATGTTTGTAGAACTAAATTGATTCTTGGATGAGCAGTCTGGGGTTTTATTGGCTGTTTACTGTTTGTAGCACAGAGTGTAGAGCTAGGACCAGTTTTGTCATCAGGAGGCTTATGCTATAGGCTGGACTGTGACATTAATTAGCAGTGGGACCTTGGCTGAGCTACTGCGGTTCTCTGGCTCTCTGTTTCTTAATCCATCAAGTGACATGACAGGGTTTGGATGACAGTAGTGTTTCTCCACTAAAAGTACTTACATGAAATCTTTTTCATACTGCCCTCAAGTCTGAGGAGAAAAGGATTGGGGGGGCAGGAAGTGGGGTACAGTCTTTGCAGAAACAGTGCCTGCAGAGAAGGAGGATACAGACAGTGGAGGAAACAGCGGGAAGTAGCTGAGAGACTGGAAGCTGGGAAACTCGGGACTCTACATGACCTCTGATTTTCAGGGTCGTGAGACTGATCTCTCCCAGTTTGGTGCCAGGTCTCCTGTATTGGGTACTTTCTAAAGATGGGACAAAGTAGTATCCTAATTTCACCTGAGAGAGGCAAGCAAGCCATTTTTCCTACAGGGGGACTATGGGACAGGACAGCTCACTACTGATAGATTTGAGTCTCAGCCCTGAGAGTGGTGAGCAACTGATCCCAGGCCAGTCACACTCTGTTGCCTCATTCCAATATATTCTTTCATTTATTCAATAATGAACAGCTAGTTATTGAAAGACTACCAGGTTAGGCACCATTTATGAGCAAGACTAATTATTTGCCCTCACAATTTAAGAGAAGATAGCAAGGGGAAAAAAGACAAATAAATATGATTATTGCCTAGTATGATGGGTGCTACAAAGAAAATTAAGGCCTCTTTTTAAGGCATTGTGTGAGGATACAATGAGTGATGGGTGGGTAGTGTTATTTGGATAAGAGCAATTGGGAAAGCTGTCTTTGAGAAGGTGGCATTTAATGTGAGGCACCAATTAAGTGAGGACATGACCTGTTCTGATGCTGAGAGAATAGCGTCTCAGGCTGGAGAACCACAAGTTCAAAAACCTTTACGTAGACCTCTGCTTAACATGTTTAAGGCAAAGCAAGGTCCCTGGGGCTGGAACAGGTAAATGAAGAAGAAGGAGGTCTACAGGACTCAGAGATAATCTTGGGAGGGTCAATCCTTGGGCTTCTGGGAACAAGCAGAGGAGCATTGGTCACCTCAGGAGGGCAGAAAATAGAGAGGATAAGGATTCTGGCCACAAGGGCAGGGATGGGGAGAAAAGAAACACTAAATCTTTGGCCTCAGCTATTTCTAAAAGTGAAGTGAGGAGGAAACACCGAGGCTCAGGAAACAGATGCATCAGCCTTATCTGATGAACTCAGCTTGATGGGCACTGATGATTGGGTCTGTCTGAAAGATGTCTATCAATCAGGGAGCAGCCAGACCCCATCACCTTACACCCCAGGTGACCATCACCAGCACACAGAGAAGCAGAGCTTCCTTCTTATATACTGCATCTCGAATTCTCATGGGCCTTCCTGTAGGTTCCTTCTTCCTCTTTTAAGACTTCTGGAGTTATAGGCACTGTGGTGGTGTCTTGCTAGGGACAATTTCTTGGACTGGCACTCAAAAAGATCATAGATTAGCTTCATTCTCTTTGATCTCTAAGTTTCCACTGATGTACTTAAGTAGATCCTTCTACTAATTACTGTGGTAAACCTACTGATGCATTTAATCCCAACACATGATCATTTACCTACTTTGAGATTTCAATCCATTGTTTGAGGGTACATTTATAGGTGTGACCCTATAGGTCAGAAAGCAATGGCAGCTTCACTTGATTGGACATGTGGTATCTGAGCTTGGGCTTTATCCTTAGGTGTTCCTCTGGGCTCCCAGATCCAGACTTCAGTCTGTTGCTCTAAGCAGTGGAAACTGGGTTACACAGTTCTTCAACTCCAGGTAATATAAATACAGTACCATGTATTTCTTGGCACTCTTAACTTTCCAACCAGCCTACACAGAGAACACCCCAGCTTTCTGGAATGCTGAATATTTCACCAGACCCATCGGCCATGGTGTTTCAGAGCTCAGTAGGCTCCTTCCACTGATCCAACGAACAGATGTGCTCATTTTTCACTCGCTTGAAATGCTTCAGCCATTTGAACACCATGGACTTGGGGTTGGATCAGCTATGCAGTGTCCTGACACCCTTACTAATTCACCTCAAGGGTTGCCTTGCCTAATTCCTAGAAGCATTTTAATAACTGTCATATCAAATAGCATGATAGCTCAATTTCAACCTGGGCTTGCCTTCCCCACTCAAGACCTCTTTTAAAGAGAAAGAGAAAAAAGAAAACTTTCTTAGGTTCAATCAACTATTCTCTTTCCTTTGTCTTCTTCCTCACTGGTGCTTAGATGACCTTAGGGCCATTGCAGAAATTGTTAATGAAACTATAACAAAACCCAGCAAATCTAAAACACTGTTGACTGGTACAGAGCTAGTAGCCTTCATT
This sequence comes from Artibeus jamaicensis, assembly GCF_021234435.1. Taxonomy (NCBI): domain Eukaryota; kingdom Metazoa; phylum Chordata; class Mammalia; order Chiroptera; family Phyllostomidae; genus Artibeus; species Artibeus jamaicensis. The sequence goes on from NW_026521407.1 coordinate 7,674,687, forward strand.
CATTAAGCCTTTGGGGTCCTAGGCAAAGTGGAACCAAAGCTCCTACCTTTTTGGTACTTACCATTGAAATAAGAAACCACTGCCATGAATTGAGAAAGCCAACTCGAGGGGGTAAAGACAGACAACTAAACACACAGAGAGGACAGGAATGTTATAGAAGGAGCCCACGCTAAAAATAAATGATTTTTTAACAAGCGTGGTTAACTTTACTGAGACTTAAAATTATAAAACACAGCATGTGTTTTCCCCCCTAAAATAAAAGCTTTGAGAAGGTTTGATCTGCCTTGAATAGAAGTAATAGGAAGTATCTGTGGAAGGCTTTTAAAATTATGCTCACATTTCAAGTATGATAATCATCAGGAATATTTGATGTGATCAGAAGTCAACTGATGTGGAATCACTATATTTAGATCAACTTTGCATCATTTGCATTGCCCCATTAAAAGATTTCTAGCACTCCATTTATGAAAAATGTCTATCCACCATCATCTAGGAGCTGTCTAGTCCCCAAAAAAAGAGAAAAAAGGAAAAGAAATGAGCCAATTTGGTTGAATTCTGTCTAGTGTGACAATTTTCTCATCTCCCAAGTGAAAGTAATCATTCATTTTGTATTTAATCTATAGCCAGAAAAAATGGTAATTCAGTGCTAAGTATGACATTTTGTGTTGAGTTTAGTTGGGATTAGAACCAGCTGATTGACTGAACCGTCTTGAGAGGGTGCCCTTAGGAATCAGCCTTTGAGATATAATAACCTAATCTTCATAATGTAGAATCAGGCGTCTATCTCACAGCCCTGCCTTGTCTCCAGTTCGCTTTTTATTTCAGCCTCTCACAGTTGGCCCAAGCAGATAGTGCTTCTGCGAGTTTTCAACATTTCTTCAACAACCCTTAAATAAATATGAGATTTATAACATTATCTTTGTCCAGCCAGCATGTATTCCCCCAGATATAATTTCGTTCTCCTTTCATGTGATGTTGACAGGTAGTAACCGCTGGGTGTTTCTGTACAGTGTGATTAAAGCTAGCAGTGCGTGAGAGCGTCCGTCAGAGTGAGTTCTCCCTAACCTCCCTCTTTCCAAGATACACACATTAATAATACTTTAGCACCAGTAGTTACTGTTTTTCTTGAACATTGTCAGTCTTGCAGTCTGATGAAAAGCTTTCGCATTTGGGGTTTGGGTTGGGATTTTGTTTGTTGTACAGAAAGGTGGGAAGCTCAGAGAGAGATGGGGGGCTGTCAACTTCTCTGCATGTTGTCAGAGTGGGGATGGTAATGGAAATAAAATTTTTAAATTATGGGATATAAACTGAGGGGGGGGAGTAATTAGAGGATTTGGCCAGAGGAGGCAGAGGCAGGGTGGGAGGGGCGGGCAGGGAGGTGGGAGGGGTGGGCCATCTGGTGTTAATCTCCTGCTGTGTGTTTGCAGGGCAAAATAGTCAGGGTACTTTGTCAAGGTATAGTCTGCTTTTGCAGACACAGATGGAGCAAAAAAGGAGATTAATACATGTGGTTCTAACCACCTTTCATATCTTTACAGCTAAACATTATTTATAGAAATCAATTAGTCCTCTGTCTCTGCAATTTTATTATGAGGCTCTGTCCAAGTTTCTGGCAAGCTCTTTAAGAGGATGATTGATGGTAAACTTTCAGAATGAATAAAAAATGAACCCTCCCCTAGGAATTGGTGTAGTGGAGAGAAAGGTAAATGATAAAAATTACAAACTCTGCAAGTCGCTAGGAAACTAACATAGGATCAGTGTGGTCCTTGTTATGCTCTTTCTTTCTTTCTTTCTTTCTTTCTTTCTTTCTTTCTTTCTTTCTTTCTTTCTTTCTTTCTCTCTCTCTCTCTCTCTCTCTCTCTCTCTCTCTCTCTCTCTCTCTCACACACACACACACACACACACACACACACACTCACTCTCACAAGCAGCTGCCTCTTTGCTATGGAAACTTTACAAGAGCTTGATGCTACAACTGAACTTGTGGGAAAGTAAAGGTTTATTCATTTGCCAAGCTAGTAAATGCCACTTTGATTACTGATGCTCATATGAGATATAGAATCCCAGGGAAAAAAATGGAACAGAGCTCTTATGTTTTGTCTACTGGAAACTTTTATAAGAGATGGTAACTGCCGATTGGCCTCCGTTAAGTGAGTCTAGGAGCCAAGTAATGATAAGTGTAAAATCCCATTGCAGTGAATTCCATAGAAGATGAGTATTGATTTATTCTGAAATCCTAGTCTTGGTAGTGTGCTACCAAAGCTCACATCCCCAGGCTTTGACGTGAGACAGTTATGGTGCCTTGGATGTGAGGAAGGAATTCTCAAATAAAACTAAGTTCTAAACCCAGGGAAGAACAGGACACAGTGGCATATACCATGCTCATTCTAACTGCAGCTCCTGGCATCTCGGGGTGGGAGGTCATTCTGTTTCATTAACTATTTTGAGAGGATAAGAGGGCTCTTTTGGCCTCCAGTGGATGAGATATTAGTGGTGGCAAAAGGCAAATGGAATTAGAGGGATTTGTGCGCCACTGGTTTACTTTGGGAGTGCTTTTCAACCTTAGTTTCCATCTTTGCAAAGTGAGGATGATAAGAGCAGCCAGCTCTGAAGTTTGCTGCGAGGATTAAATGACGTCAGGCATGACGTGTGTCACCCAATGTAAATACGATAAATTCTCCTTGGTGGCATTGTCAGGAGTAAGAGGATTCAGGATAACTTTTCTCATTTTCTTGAGGTTTGGTATTCAATACGGAGCTTATTCTTATTTGTTAACTGCCAGCTGTATTTGACATGAACCTTTGTGCACAGTAGGAACTAAATAAACACTTTCTGATTTAAAATTCCTTATGTTTACATGGAGTTTTCCACTTAATTTGAGCTGCTGATGTGGCTGTACATAAACTCTGAATAGATGCAACTTAATAATAATCTATGAAATATCTAATGTATAGATGTTCAGTAATTCCCCATATTACACAGAACACCCTCTAGCTTCTAGCCTGATGAAATCACCTAACACAAAATGTGACACATAGTATGTGCTTAGGAAACATTTATTGAATGAATGCATAAAACTGACATGGGAGAATAAAGGAGAACTAAGCAGGAGAAGGGGGTTAAGTAAAAAGTTTATTAACTTTTTTATATTTAACATAAAAAATTGCATGAACTGAATTTGAAAAATAATTGCTTGCCAACTATAGAAAATGTGTCTTCCTAAGATAAATAATTTATTAGAAGATTAGGGCAGATCTCAGAATCCATGAGAATGCCAGGCAACACTTATGATTAAACAGCAGGATGTGGGCAGAACACAGTTCTGTACAGCAGACACCATTTAGCAGCCTCATTGGTCAGCACCATGAATGAGCTTCTATCATTATTTTCATCCTAGCTCCACCGAAGAGTCAAAGTCCGATGAAAGAGTCTCATTGGCCTATCTTGGGTCACATGTTCACCTCCTCTCCAAGTGTAGGGTGGGGCTCTTATTTGCAGTCCCATCAAGAGTACGTAAAATGAGGAGCAGTCACTCTAACAGAAATCAGGTAGCTGCAAGAGACAGCAGAAAGTAAATGTTCATGTGGTAAACTTACGAGTATCTAGATATAATAAATGTGCCTGTTGCATTAGTTTCTGAGGGCTGCCATAACAGAGTACCATAGACCCACTGGCTTCAACAGAAACAGGTTGCCTCACAGTTTTAGAGGCTAGAAGTCCAAGATCAAGGTGCTGGCAGGGTCCGTTCCTGCTGAGGGCCATGAGAGAATGGTCTGTTCTGGTGCTCTCTCTTGAGTTTGTAGACAGCCGTCGTCTCCCTGTATCTTCACATTGTCTTCCCTCTGCATGTGTCTGTGTCCAAATTTCCTCCTCTTATAAGGACATTAGTCATCTTGGATGAGGGCCCATCCTACTAACCTCATTTTAGTCTAATTACCTCTTTAAAGCCTCTATCTCCAAATATTATCACAGGGGGTTAGGGAGTTAGAACTTCAACATATGAATTTGGTGGGTTGGGATGACACAGTTCAGCTCCTAACTGCATGCTATGAACACACCAATGTGTTGAATTAATCAAATCAGTAGAAATATCAATGGACAAAGACCCATTTTGTCTATAGCACTTTTTAGTAAAAATCAAGTTTCATTATATTCAGCAAACTCTGCAGAGACCTTCGATGTTCCAAGTTTGCTGGTTCAGCTAATCAGAACAGAGATTAAAAGGTTTTCTCCCCAGCACCTTCTTTATTATTTTTCTTTTAAGAACGTATTTGATCCTTAACAATACAGTTGCTCCTAGATACTACTGTAATGCCATACATATTTCTTTGGGAAAAATTAAAAGCAGCAGTGACAAAGAGTAGCTTTCTTATATTTTGTTTTAAATACAGAAATAGCTTTCTATCTTTAAAAAATAAAATAAAAATACATTAGCATTTTGACAAACGAGAACAGGTAACTACTTTGGATCTGAGATGCCATTTTTCCCATAAAATTTTTCAGACATTTTTCTAAGAGTGGAGCCAAGTAGGAATGACTCAATATTACCACCATTCCACATATAGATTTTCTCTTTGCTTCTGGCCACTGTTTAGGCCTGACACTGTCCAAACTTGAGCAATACACAAAGTAAATAATATTCATGAAGGGACACAGAAAGCCCTGGCTGGATCCTAGCCTATTTCACTGGCTTCCTAAAACTCTCAGATCTCAGGGTCTGTGGTCCTATGATTCACATTTTCTCAGCCCACACATCTGCGGTCTTCTTCCATGACCAGTGTCCACTTTTGCTAGACTCATCCTCCATACCTACATTTCCTTGGAAAGATACACTACACTGGCCAAGGAACTAGAAGGTGGCTTGTTCCTGAAAGTTTAGAGGTAGTTTGTACTGTTTACATCTTTGTAGGGGTGAGAAGGCACCGTGGCACCAGGAGTCCTGGATATTGACGGCACTTTGTTTAGCTTGCTTTGCCTAAGAGTATCTGCCTTCCTTCACATCCGGTGCCTGCGAATATGAATCCACTGGACTTAGAAGGCATGCCAAGCAAACAAATAAGCTAAAGAAGTCATCTAGAAATTTAAAACAGCTTTTGTTGACTGTTTTTGTTGACTCGGTACATAGAGGCCTAATGTGCTATTTTGCGGGGTGTGTACATCAGTGTGTGTATGTTAATGTTCATGCGCTTAATCACATAATATTCATCAGCAGCAGCCAGGATGACTATGGGGTAGAAGGATTTCTCCTTGGGTGTCCAATGGTAAGAAATTTGTCCTGACTGGTGTGGCTCAGCGGATTGAGCACCATTCTGTGAACCAAAGAAATTGGACTCCAAGGCTTCTCATAATCTGTCCCTGCCAACATCTTTTTATTCCCCTCCGTGGGGTCTAGGTGCTCCGCTCACCATGTTTTCCCACCTTCCACACCTTGCGCCTGCTGCCCCCTCTCTCTGGAAAGGCTTCCATCAAACTTCACCCCCTTCTGAATCCTGATAACCTCCAGACATGTTTTGCATCTCAGCCCAGACAGCAGAGCCTCTGAAAGTCCTTGCCTGCCCACTATTCTGCTTCTTGGTCTCAGTCAAATGCCGCTCCTCAACATGTCCCAGTACCCTATTCATCTAAACTTTATCTGTTTTTATGCCGCGTCATAATTCCTAACGCATTGTTTGTTTCTCTGTTTCTACCCAAACTGTGAGCTCCTTGGGGGTGGAGATTACACATATCACCTCTTATTTTCCAGGCCCTAGCACAGTATCTGGCACATGATGAAGGTTTAATAGCTAGATGAATTAATTAGTTAGTTAACTAATTAACATTTTTTAAAAAAAACACAAACAATTGGAGATAGAGCCTTCTAATATCCACAATCTGGAAGTTCTGAAAGCCTCTTTATTTAAAAGTATACCAAAGTCCCTTTAATATGGACAAATGCCCCTTAGATTACAAGTTCAAAATAGTCTGCGATCCCCAAGTTATTCTTGGGGCCAGATATTGCAAACTATAGTCCATTTCTCAGGATAATGCAGCAATTTGGTTTTCAATAAAAATCTGTTCTGTCAGTTAAAAATACTCGGGGGGGGGCAGCTATTGCACAAGCCACAGTGGAAAATAAAATTCAGTGTAGACTGCCAAAATTATAGCCTGCTAGGAAGAAATGGCAATATACATAATATGTTCATTATGATGGCATCGTGAAAAGTACACTCGACTTAGAGCCAAAAGGCATAGGTTCAAGCCTGGTCCTCACTGTTTGCTAGTTGGGTGGCACTGGGCAGTTAGTTTTAGAGCTCACTGAATTTGATTATCACCAAATGAAGTGGGGTTCACTCAGGCTGCCTTATGAACTTGAAGTTCTATATTAATATGGTGGGGTTAAAATTTACATTGCTTGAACACCTACTGCGCGCCTGTCATTCTGTTTAAGCATGTTAAAAGATGAGTAAACCCGAAGGCAGATTTCCCCCAAAGTCACACGGTACCTGTTTCTGTCTATTCCATGACATGTCATCATTCTCCAGTTTATGGCTAAACCAGTACAAATATTTTTTAGAAAATATTTCCAAATTCCTCGGAGAGTCAGTATTCCATGGCATGGCCTTTGCCATCATATAGACTGTTATTCTGAATTATATAGACCACTGTTACATAGACCAGCTATTATTCTAAGCAGGATTTTATTTCAAGAAAATAGGGTGCTGCCTATGTCTCATCTGCTTGTCAAGTGAAGTAGGTTTGCCAAAAAGATATAGATGATGACCGGGTAATGTGTTCCGTGTGCCCAAACTTTCCGAGCCCTGCTGGAATCTGCACTGCGCCCGTGCCCGCACTCAGCGTGTGCCCTTTGGTTGCCTCAGAATCAGCTGTGTGTGACGCTTGGCGTCATGGAGCCCAAACATTCAGATGTTGGACTCATTTATTTTTTAATTTTTATACGGGTATTTGGCACTCAGAGAAACAGCTAACTTCAGCCTGGAATACAGCATCCAAGGATTGTTTAAACATGGGATTAGTCTAGGCTTTCTCGGGGAAAATGTTCTTTTCAACATCACTTTCAAGAACAGGGTCTGATCCTGTTTATGCACAACATTGTCAGTATTGTTAATAACCACCCAGAATTTTTTCTCCTCTGACACAGTCACACTCGTCCATGCTTTCCCCATCCATTACCCTAATCTGGGTCCTATTACATGATTCCTAATTCTGCTTTGGAATTCACCTAACCCTTTCCCTGACTTTGCCTTCCACATGTCTATCTGCCCAGCATACTCTCACACTCATCTGAATGCAATCTCTCTGCTGAAAAATTTGCAGAACTACTCTTTCACCTACATGATAGTTCACCTACACTATGTGTCTTCCAGAATCTAATACATAGTATGGAGGAAACAAAGCACAAGAAGATAAATTGGGTGGCTTTGTTGTAGTTCCCATTGTGCTAGGATGGAGCCAATTGACCTTGGGTGATTTGCTTGCCCTCCCTGGATCATAGTTCCCTTGAATGTAAAATAATGTGACAAGATCAGAGGTGCCAGGTGAGTGGCATGCGGGCACCATTTCTTTCCTATAGTGCCCTTGGAATTCATTTTTCATTAATCCTTGATTTTTCCCCCACTGAGTCCTAATGAGCTTCAGAATCATCCATGCAACCATTTCCAGCCCACCAGAGTTAACCCTTGAAATCAAAACCCTTTGACCTCTCTGGATGGGAGGGTCTCTGAGACTGCTCTCTGCTCTAGCAATCCATAGTTCTACAATTTCCTTTCCATTTTACCCACTTACTGCTCCCAATGCAGAGCCCACACTGTGGCTGACAGCATTTTAAACATTTCCTTCAAAAGCATTTGGAACATTTTAAGCCACTGGAACGCCCTTTCACGTCACAGTCTCCAGTCAAAATCCTACCCATCCTACAAAACTCAAGTAAGCTCCACTCTCCCATGAAACCTTTGCCAGCAACCCCAGCTGGAAGTGATCATGCCCTCCACTCTTAAATCCCCATAATAGTTTTTCATTCAATTATAAGAATATATTAAAGACAAACTCTGTACCACCTCTCTGACCTTTTTGACTGCTGTCTTTAATGATATTTGTGTAGCTCTCTTAAGTCCTCTATTACATTATAAATCCCTATAATTTAAAAACAGACAAGTCGCGTTCAAAGTCTAGTTCTTCTAGTTAGGTGTTGTGAGTCCACAGACAAGTCACTGAATCTAATATTCTTGGGAAACCTCTACAGTATACCAGCAACTAACACAGTGCCTGGCACCTCCTGGAAAAAATCAACGATTATTTAACAAAAGAAAGAGAGGAAGAAACATACATATACTGAGAAATTTACATGGACCTGCCAAATAAGCTTAGTGAATTGAATGAGCTTAAATGAAAATATATATTCACATACACAAATATATACATACACATATGCATTTGAAAACCTTATCTCAAAGATCAAAAATGTCATAAAAACATGTAAGTTATCATTATCATTAACAATAGATAGAACATTGATTGAGTACCAGTTTTTGGCAAGAATATCACATAAGTTAGAAGCTGGCTTGGTGTGGTAAAGCCGGGCAAACCTGTGCTGATAGCCCCGCTCTTTCACTTCTGGTGACTCCGGGTGAGCCCCTAACTCCGTACCTTCTTTTTCTATTGTAGCATAAACTGCACTATGGTGCAGTAATAACTCCCAAATCTCTCAGTGGTTTAACATGACAAAGCTTCTCACTTGTGGTACATGTCCATTACAAGTAAGCAGGATACTCTGCTCCACATGGTCATTCAAAGATTGAGGGGGATGCAGGCTTCATCATCTTCTAGCCATGCCATCTGGAAGACATGGAATTCCCAGTGCAATAGCAGGGGAAGAAAGTGGAAGCTCTCATAACATCAATTAATGCCCAACACAGAATTGACCTATAGCCGTAGAGCCCAACTTCGTGGACCTGGGAAGTGCAGCTCTCCATAAACTCAGAAGGAGAGCTTATCCAGACACTGGTGACCATTAGACATGTCTGATGAGAATAATAATGACTACTTTGTAGGATGCTTGGGAGAATTCAATGTAATAGCCTCACCAAGCATAGAGGGAAGGCCTTCAGTAATTGTGGGTGCCTTTCCCCTTTTCCTCCTAATGAACTGGGACAAGTTGTATGTGTATATTATTATCTCTCTTTCATTTCAAACTCATGTCTTATAGTATTTCAGAAATATTTACTAAATGGCCTTAATAAGAAATTTTCAATTATTTTATAAGCTATCTTAAATTCATAGGAAATGTATTTGTGTGGTTGTAGAGTGATAACCAATTGCAAGACTAATTTAACATTTTTGGGTAATTGTTATATCTAGACTATTTATAGGCATCAAAACACTTGCTTTTGTTTTATTCTTGCTTTGTTTTTTTTTTTGTTTTGGTTTGGTTTTTTGTTTCTTTACAGACACTTTCAGAGTTCATAAGACTTATTCATAAGTTTATATTTCATCACTATTATTATAAGGCATCTTGTTGGCGTGATGATGTTGGTTTTACACCAGCATCAATTTCCCTCTTCTTCCTTTCCAACGAAATCCAGATGTGGTTCTGGTATCCTCCTCACAACCTTGTTCCCAAGTAACTGGGGCAAGTCGTCTCCACCGCAGCCCCAGAGGGGTGCCTGGGTGATTTGGAGCTGCTTCCTTTCCCCTGACTGGCTCTGGAACAAGTCTGTGCCCAAATCCACCCAGTGAAACAAGAGGGAAAATGTGCTGGGTGGCTTGTGGGAAGATTTTCACACTCTTGAGAGAGTTGTTGCCTATTTTTCCTATGGCTTGGTTGGATGTGACTTGGGGCTGAGGAGCAGAGAGATGTGAAGACCATTCAGGCTGGGAGCTTGCTCTCCCTGTCTTGTGAATTGATAAACTGCCTAATTTTTAAACTAATTTGAGTCAGTGTTTTTAATTACTTCCAGAAGATAATATTCTAGCTAAAACTAATCTCATTATATATTAAGATTTACTCATTCACTAAACCAAAAGTAGAGAGCCCACTGGGCAAGGTATTTGAGACACAGTGGTGAAAATGTGAGGAACAGCAGCCGCCCTCATGGAGATTCAAGTACAGAGGGATGGTACATCATTCTCCAAAAGTCTGTCCTCTGCAAACTGCCTTAATTCCATAAACAACAGCACCATCTTCCAGTTCACCTGCCTGGAAGCCTTGGAGTTATCTTGTACTCCTTGTCATCTTATAGTATTTACCCAGTCTTTCAACAGATGCAGGTGGCCACACCCTCAAAATGTATTCAGAATTCACTCATCCCTCATGTTCTCTCAGTGTAGCTTCCCTGGTGCAAGTGACTATCATTTCTCTAATAGTTGACCGTGAACTATTGGGCTGCCCAAAAAGCTCGTTTGGTTTTTCCCATAAGATGGCTCTAGTAGCACTTAGTTGTCTTTAACTTCATTCAAAAACAATTTTGTTAGATTGTATTGTGATAGCTGTCATATCAGCATGCATTTAAAAAACACATCAAAATCGGTGAATTTTTTGTAGGCATTTCAATATTGAAGATGAAAGAAAATATACATTTTTAACATATTCTGCTTTATTATTTCAAGAAATGTAAAAATGCAACTGAAATGCAAAAAAAAAAAAAAGGATTTGTGCTAGAGATTTCTTACTGGATGACGCTCCATGGTCAGATAGGCCAGTTGAAGTTGATAGTGATCAAATCAAGATATTAGTTGAGACCAATCAACATTATACTATTCAGGAGATAGCCAACATACTCAAAATATCCAAACAAATAGTTATTGTTGAACATGAAAAATGTGTCTTTCATTTTACAGAGAAAATCACATGAACTTTTGGCCAGCCCAATACTTCTCTGTTTGTGTAGAAATGATCATTGTCTGTCATACTAGACAGAGCTACTTCTTTAGTGGGGAGTGTAGAGGCCTATTAGAGAGCTTGAGGAGTGAATGGCTAAGTGGAAATAGCAGACTGTATGTAGACCATGGTTTCCAGAATTTTAGCTGTGAAGAAAAACAAATAGATGGTTACTTTTGTGGAATGGTGGTCTCCCGGGAGTCTTATTTGGTCTTGGCTTTAATAGAGTAACAACAGAGCCTGCTTGAAAATTATGGGGAATGATTCAGGAGGAAGAGGAGGATGCAAAGGAAAGTGGGCATAAGCAATGGCTCCTGATCAGAGGCAAGGGGACAGCACCCAGAATCTCTTCGAGGCCCTGGCCTGGCAGCAGAGGAAGGCAGTACCTGCCTCTGAAACAGAAGGGAAGGAGCAGAGGCGCAGTGTCAAGGTTGCGAGGTTTGCGGACCTGGCAGAAGAAGAGAGCTTCTGTTTAGGAGTTTTTCATTTCTTTATGAAGGATGACACAGTGCTCCATCAAAAGTGAGGAGGACATGGGTGGGAGGCTGTGGGATGAGTGGGCAATTTGAACAGAGTAGAAAAGTGAAATGACCACTGACCAGAGTGGCAGAGCCAGCTTCCTGGACATCCCTGAGGATGTCACTGAGCCATGCTGAGAGCTCCGCAACACGAGGAGGGCGATGGTAACAAGTTGATGGTGAGGGGAGCTGCCCTGTGGGCCCTGCTCTGATGGCAAGCATATGCCCTGTTGGCAGTCTTGGTGGTGAACCCCAGAGATGCTCATAGGGGAGGCAGCAGGGGCGATCCGTGAGACCACCCTCAGTCATTCTAACAGAGCATTGATTTGGGCCAGTCTGATGACCTATGAGGAAGCTTAGACTGCAGAAACTGTGTTAATGGGAGAGAGTCCCTGATCAGGCCAATCTGAAACACCCATGTAGGTCAGCCACACTGAGGACATGAAAACTTTTGGGCCCCAATGTGGGTCCTGAAAGTTGGCTCCTGTTCTGAGACTCTGGGATTCATGCCCATTCCTTGCTCCAATTGGAAAAACAAAAATGGAGGTCTCTTCAAAAAATAATCTTGCAAGGCAAAGAAAATAGTTCAGTGAGAGCCCCTATTCATTCATTCACAGACATTTGTGGACCTCCTGCTATCTTCCAGGTGCTGCCAAGGATTCCAAGAGGAATAAGATTATCTCCCTGTTCCTACAGGGCTACCTGCCCAGAGCAGGTGAGAGATACCTAACCAAATAATCACCAGTGCAAATACAGGAGGAGTTGTAAGAGCTATTAGAACAGGGAGGAACAACAAAGTCTGCAGGAGGCAGAGAGATGTTGAGATAGGTGGGTCATTAAGAGCTATAGGGATTTGTATAATGTTCCAAGTATTGCTGAAATGCCCTAAAACATCACAGTGCCCCTACAGTTCGCTGCCTACCCCTTCTACCACCACACACACACACATCCCTGTTTCTTCACATTGATGCAATTCAATTTATCTTCTGCTGCTGGCAGGGAACGGAGAGCCAGAGGGGTTCCTGGGAGCCATGTATTATGACACCCCCCACAAAAGAGACTTTGAGGCATAAGAAACTCAGTCCGAGTCTCTGAGGGAAGCAGGATTGTTACCAGGAAATGCACTGGAAGAGAAATGGCCTGGGGGGCTTCACTGTGAGATCTCCATAGGAAGGTAGCAATACCCTAATGTATTATGCTCTTCTCCCCTGGCCTTTGAACTTCCTCTCTTCCAATGAAGAAGAGAGACACTAGAGTGAGAGAGACTGGAGTGAGTGGTTTAGATTCAGGCCAGGGAAACAGCAATGTGCAGACGGGATCTGGTCTCCACCATTACTGAGCCCCGTGGACGGGTTGAAAGCCTGCCCTTCCCTCTGACCTAAGCAGCACCTTCTGCCCTAGCAGGCTCTCTGCAAACCAACTGTCTGCAACAATGGTAGAGCAGCCAGGGCATTCCAGGAAGCTGCGTTGTTTATCCCCGTGCTAACTCTCCATTTGTGTGTAAACGAGTTGCATGATTCATTTTCCATAAACAGCTCGGGTGAACAGAGGGGGAAAACATTCAAAGGCTGCGGACTGGCATTTGTCTTTGTGGAAACTGCCAAGGAAAAGTTATTTTCTTCATTTTGGCATCTCTCAGGGAAGAGGCCAAATCTCTGAAACAAGAGGTTGTCAACAGCTGGGTCACATCGCCCTGACTCTGGGCCTCCACATGGACCCACTAAGATGGTTCAGGCACAGATATCAGCACTGATGAGCAGACAGGAAACAGTGGGGGAGCCTGGGGTTGAAGTGTAGCCATCCAGACTGAGGCGTTAGGGAGAAAACTCCTAGGAGGCAGAGCTAGCAAAGGAACCAAGGAGGGGCCTCTGTCCTGGCTTTGGATTTAACCTCCTTGATCAAGACCTTCCAGAATGTCTTAAACCCCTTTCCAGAATGGGGGTTTTGCCCCCATCATTCTTTTTAACTTGTTATTACAAAAAAAACAGTGATAACAATAGTTGTCTTAGCCCATTTGGGCTGCTGTAACAGAGTCATAGGCTTTGTGGCTTATAAACAATAGAAATTCATTTCTCACAGTTCTGGAGGCTGAGAAGTCCAAGATCAAGATTCCGTTAGATTTGGTGACTGGTGAAAACCCACTTTCTGGTTCCAAGACAGTCATCTTTTCACTGAGTCCTCAGGTGGCAGAAGGGACAAGACAACACTCTGGGGTCTCTTTTATGAAAGAACTAATTGTGTTCATAAGGGCTCTACCCTCATGACCCAAACACCAAAACCCCAGCCTCCAAATACCACCACACTGAGTGCCCAGATTTAACACACGAATCGGGGCGGTAAATGGGATACTCATGGAATACTCAGTTCACAGCAATAGCAAAACCAAAATGGACTCTGGTTTAATTGCATGCTTATTCTGTTTTTGTCACATCCAGGAGAGTTTATATTGTTTATTTTGTCTCTACTCTCCACTATTCTGAAGCATAATCCTTATTGTCTTTATTTTACAAGTGAGAAAAATGGCTCTTAATGGGATTACGAACCTTTAGACCCTTGTCAGGCATCTAAACACAGCAGAACTTGGTTTCAAAACCAAGTCTGCCTGATTAGAAAGAACGTGCCCTTCTGCACAGGTGGCTCCCTTATTTACTTTTTAACTGTAGGGAGAATGGTACGCTCTTCATTCTCTTGCAAACAAACTCCTAGAGCTTCCATCCTCTGCATCCTGGATGGCAAGTGGTGTCTTTCTCCTACCTTTTCCTTTGTTTGAGTCCTAATTATCATCTTAATTATCACATCAAGACCCTGGTGCTGGAGGAACAACAGTACGCAGCGAATTCAGGACCAGGAAACAGAAACACATGTCAAATGCAGTCTGACATACAAGGCAGGGCCCTGCAAGCCTCCGAGGTCCATGTGAGGAGGTGGCCATGAGAACTCAAGGGCAGGGCAGGGCAAGGGCCAGCTTGGAGTCCAGAGGTCAAGCCCAGGATTAGGAAATGGGTTGCTGCCAGGAATGGGACACCAAGACATGCAGCCCATTCGCTGAGACAAACTGGCTGGGTGGCTCTATCTGGTGTTGCCAGGGAGTGCGTGAGAGGGAGTACTTTCTCAAGCTGGCCCCTGTCCAGTGCTGTCTTAAAGGCTCTGCCTGTCACCTGATGCTACCAGTCCATCAAGGCCCATTTCAAGAAGTTGGCTACCACCAGGCCAACGGAGAGGGAGAGCTCCTTCCTCTGAGCACATTATAGCATCTGTTATCTACACCATACAATCAGCTCTTGGCAAACACTGCACTGTGTGGTTAGTTCTTAGTCCCTGCCACTGTGATAAAAGGTCCTCAGGGGGCAGGAGCTGCCTCATTGGGGTTTATATAACCAGCATCTAGCCCAGAGCCTGTCCTAGAACAATAATTCCAATTACAGATGTTGATCAGCTTACTTCATTCATTTCCCTAAGGATAAATGACCTGACCCCGGATAAAATCAGTGAAACAGGTTCTTCACCAAAACAGTCCCTATTTTATCAACTAGCTCTAAGAACTCAGTGTTAGAACAGGGCCCTCAAATGTTAGTATGCCTGTGAATCTGGCCCTCTGCTACCACCTGTTGGCTCTGGCCTGGGACCCTTCCCCATGGCCCCTGGACTCTGCCATATTGCCACCTGGCTGTTACTCATGCTCACTCCTGCCTTTGGCCTTTGCTCTATTGACCCCCTGTGCACAGAATATATTTCCCCAGCTATGGCTCACTTCCTTACCTCCATTTGTAAGTCTGCATAACTATCCTCTTATCCATGTGTCGTTCTTGGACCTTCCTAACACCGTGTCTTATACTGCCCAGATACCTGTACTTCTTGGGCTTTTATATTTCCCCACAGAACTCAGTACTTCCCACCTTGCCATATACTTCACTCTGTCTCCTCCACTAGATTGTAAATCCCAGGAGAGCTAGGATTTTTGTCTGTTTTCCTTACTCCTCTATCCCCAGCACCCAGGATGATGCCTAGCACAGAGAAGATGTTCAATATATATTTGGCGAATGAATGAATGTGTAAGAACCAGCTGGTAAATGTAGACACAGAGCTTTTGGGACCCACTAGAGATTCTTATCCCAAATATTAATTACCTGACTGACATTCTCCACAACCTGTCTCCAATGCTCCTTCACCAAAGCGGCCTCCTCCCCGCCCCCCTTTCCCTCACACAGCCCAGTCCGGGGAACATTTGGTAAGCCAGTATTTCTCCGTTCCACCTGCCAGGTTCTCTGTGCTCACTGTGCTATCTGGTTCAGCTGCTGCCTTCCAAGAGTCCTTGGGTCAGCCTGACATTGTGGGCAGTGCCTTTGGAAGGGGAGGGACTGCATTCTTTTCCCAGAGTCCGTCTTCTCTTTGCCCTCCTCGTCAGGTGCCCCCAGGGCAGCAGCCCTTCAAAGGCTTGAATGCCCCCTCAGCCCTCCAGGGACACTTGTCTGCAGAGCCTTCTGGCAGCTCAGCCAGGGGACTCGGGGGCTGATGCCACTTAGGATCTGCCGCAGGTGCACAGGGCAGTCCCATCTGGGACAGTGGGATTAGAGAAAAGAGAAGAGGCTGAGGTTGGCTTCCAACCCTCCAAATTGAGCAATCTTTTTAGCAAATCACTCGAGGCCTCTTTGCCTAGACCCGATCCCCTTGTTTGCATTTCCCCTCCTTGTGTATGGCTCTACCCTTGGGATGGTCTCTGCGTCTTCTTACTATCATCTGTGGTGATTCATGCTTGCTTTCTGCCACATGGATCAGCTGTTCATTCCTATTAAGGGTCCTATAATTAGACAAAGCTCAAGACCTGCAGCTTCTGGCTTAGATTTTGCCCAAAGAAGCCTCCAGGGGAGCTCAGACCCCTGCCTGCCTGTCCCCTCTGAAGTCTATTCATTTACTTCCAAGACAGAGAACAAGGATTAACAAAGATTGATCACCTTCTCTCCCCCTAGACTGGATGTCCATGTGCAAAAGCCAAGCTTAACCCTGGGGATTTAGCAGGCGGTGGCAGGAGTGGGTTTTACTCAGGTGGAAGTAAGTCTATAAGGCACAGAAGCTCAAGTGGACCTTCTTTATTTTTCACTGTCAAGTGAGAGGGAGTCAATTACCTCTCTGGGTGCCGTAATTTCTTCTGTCCCCTGACAACCCCACTCACCTCTTAACATGAAGAGTAATGACAGAAAGAAAATCTCTATTGCATTTGTATTACGCAAGTGTTTCCTAGGTTTTGGGGCCCAGACTACTTTCTATCATCATTCTCTCAGAAAAACTAGAGGCTCCTGATGTCTGCAGGATTCTGGCTACACAAAGAATGATATCAAAATAAGTGTTTTATATTTTTGTATCTTTCATATTGTCATTTTAAGTCTGCAAAAGGTGCTAAAGATTTGATAGGGTAGGAACTTTAGTTCTAGTCAAGTAAGTTTTCTTTTCTTTTACAAAGAGGGAGGTTAAAAAAAAACCAACCTGGATATCACTTGTTGAGAGTTAAAACAGTGCCACTGACAATAATTTGTATATTTAAATTTCCTGCCCAAAGTTCCTGGTGTCAAGGAGGTAATGCCTCTGGGGCTGTGGAGACATGCCGTGGTGGGCTTGTTTGTCTGGGGCATTCACCATGCACATCACTGTGGGTCACCATGAAGGATGGGCAACTCAGCCCACTAAGTCAGAATCAGCCAGACCAGCAGCTACGGGTCAGAGACGGCGCAGCCCAGGTCCACACCCAGCACTGAGGGATAAAGCACCCTGCTACTGTCCATTCCCACCTTCCCCCACCCTCCCAGAACCAGCCCCAGCCTCTCCCTTCCTCCTCTGGTCACTCCGCTAGGACTGCTCCTACTGCCCCAGCTGTACAAGTTTCCAGCTCACGCGTTCAGTTATCAATCACTGGAGATCTCAGCTGCAGTTGGGCTGGAGCGGACAAACCAGCCTTTCTTTATGCCAACAGGGAATGCTTGAAATAACTAGACACACAACTCTGATTGATGCAGCCACAGCTTACACACCACACTCAGACTGTCTGAAATGGCTGGGATTAATAGCCTATTATTAGATAGCAAGTGGGGGCGGGGGCGGGGAGCCAGGAGAAGGAGAGACAAGGAAATGCCTTTTGATGATCTTCTCATTTAAATCCACTTATTTGATTTTTTGCAGGGTGTGATGTGACCCGGGGTGGGCGTGTGAGTAGTAGGGGCAGGGGTTCTAACCACTCTGCTGTGAGTCCCCTGGGGGACTCCAGCCAGCTTGGCACCAACCCACCCACCACACTTTTTCTGTAAATGATGTAAATCCATGTGGCTGGGCAGGGCGGGGTTAAAGAGAGCAGGGAGTGGGTCCCAGGGAAGAAAGAGTGGGGCTTGCTAGGTTCACTTGCTTTCATGCCAGGCTCTGCTAGCCAGCTGCAGAGAGGGGGAATGGAGTTTAAAACCCCCGGTAAGACATTTTCCCTCCGTCTGAACATTGTTTAAATTCCTGAAGTGGGTGATCCCTGTAATAAATACCTTAGACTTTGTAAGACAGATATATTTATTCAGGTTTAAAGTTTGGATTTGATGGATATGCGCTTGGGAATGCATGGGACTAAAGTGTTTGGTGTATGTTGGAACCCATTCAACAAGCACAAGGAGTTGAGGACTCCATTTATAACAAAGCAGAATGTCTTTCTTTTTAACATATGATAAAATTCTTTAAAAAAATTTTAATTACCATTGACATCAATACTAATCTCAGGTATACAACATGGTAATTAGATATTTTGCATCAGTTACAAAGTGATCATCCCACTCAATCTAGGGCCCATCTGACACCACACAGAGTCATTACAATATTGTTGACTGTATCCCCTGGGCTGTACTTCACATCCCTGTGACTGTTTTTATAACTGGCAATTTGTACATTTTTAATCCCTCCCCTCAACCCCCACCCATCTGGCAACTATCAATTTGTATTTACGCGTTTGTTTCTGTTTTGTTTATTCATTTGTTTTGTGTTTTAGATTCCACATATACGTGAAATCATACGGTATTTGTCTTTCTCTGTCAAAGCAAAATGTCTTAACATGCTTTTTGGTCACTATGTCAAAATCCATGCTCCATCCCAAATTTTGAACATCGTTGGCCCTCAAAAGATATCAGATGACAAGAATGAGGGGGGAGGTTGGCCCAGGGTACCCGAAGGACTTTCTCAGGACTTGTGTGTGAATGAAGCCATGAACTAGATCACCTGCCTCCAATGTAGGAGCATCCTTCGGAGGAGAGAGCAAGAAATCTCAGCAAAGTACAGAGGTGGGGCACAGGGCTGGAAAAATCTATGTGTTCAAACTCATGTCCTATGTACCTATATGGTTATTGTCAGCTGTGATTTTATATACCAATACAGTATAGTCACATACTATATTTATGCTATCTTTGAAATAGAGGTCCTGGTTTTCCCAGGACATGTCTTGTGCCCGGGCTGGAACACTTGATTGTCCCCTAATAAATGCCTGGGAAGGGCAAGGTGTAGCCCTACTACACCTTGTTGAAAACAAGCCAAAAAATTCCAAGAACACCAGATGGAAGTTTCTGGGAATTCAGGCCAGGCTTGCCTTCTTTGACTGCAGAGAAGTACAGCTTTGCCCATAGCCCCCAGGTGAATTGACCCACCAGCCCTTTTCTCCTTGGTAAAGGACAGTGTCATTCCAGAACGACCGGCAGAGCAAAGGGCTAACCGGCTACCATGGATCCCGGTCAATAGTTTGGCTTTCCCAAAGGATCCCTATCAACCACAGTCTGTGCCAGAGCTCCATCACCTCGATGGAGCCCACGTTCTGGGGACCGTGGCTACAGGTCACTGTGTTCACTTTGCTGCAGCACCACCGCACAGCTGTGGTTTCCTGGCATGGGAGTGAGTGTCCATCTTTTTGTGGTGCTTATGTATGATGTGGAAAACCGTCGCACCTTGGGCCTGACCAGACCTCTCAGAAGCAAGAGCCAAGAATAAGCTGGTGACTGCAGGCCATCTACCCTGAAAAAGGAGATTGCATGGGGGTGTTTTTTACAATCTGCCTACAATTAATTTCCCTCTTTCAGCTGGTGCTCAACCCCACATTGGGTGATTCCATCACCCTGTCTGGACTTATTTGCTGCAATCAGAAACTGCCTCACAAGATAAAAGTCCAATATCACATTTGTTTAAAAACACATGCCTTTTATAGGCAACAGTGCATGGTGTTTGCAGCAACAGGAATAAAATTGTGAAAATATTATTTTCTACAATGTTGGTGTTATTTTTTCAAATTTCTTAAGTTTCTAATTTTACCGTAGTGGCCAGCTTATGTTTTGTTCTAGCTTTTGTTTTTAAGCTGCTGGTAATTTTTCTGTATGTTATTATTTAAGTTATTTCCAAGGCAGTATTTTCCAGTCAGGTTCATGATTTAGCTGGGATTTTGTTGTCGCTTAAGGGAAGTCACAGTGGAATGGATTATAAGCACAGAACAACTAGGAGAGAAATTCCTATTTACAAGTTTTGTCCTACAGGTCAGTGTAACAAGCCCTTAATATTAGTTGACAACTGGCCTGTTGGGGGTGGCAGGATGTCATCATTCCTTGCAGGTCCTCACCCACTTTGTTGTAACCAAGTTAAAAGATCCAAAAAGGTTTTGGGTATTTTCAAAGAGAGAGATGCAGACTTAGGTGAACTAGGCCTGGTCCCTCCTGCCAAGGTCCAGCGGGTTGCTCAGCAGGGCTGCCTCGGACATCCTGTGCATATTGGGGGCACCGAGAGACCCAACAGAACATCTTCAAAAGTTTAGAAGGAAGTTCTTATCTGGAGGACATTCATTGAAACAAGTCCACTGTTACTGTATCACTGGATGTATAAAATTATCAAGATCAATAACTGACAGCTTAGGACAATTTTGTTGGTGTGATTTAGCCCCTGGATTTCTGAATAGGGCGCTAACCTAGATTCAGATTTGAGGTTTGTCTCTTAAAATTCAACAGTTGGTTGTTGGAATTACCTACAAATTGTTTAAAAAATATATGTAAAAAGGTGCTCCTAATTTCCTGGACTTCTCCCAAATCAGACTTGCTGAGAGTGGGACTGGGAAACTATCTATCTATTTTTAAAACTTGACTTTGAAGGTAGAGCAGCATTTTACCCTCAGAGGAGGTGGAAAAGAAATTTCAGGGGGCGAATGGCTTAATTGGGTTAAAGAAAGATAATGTGTTTTATTTGGTTTTTGCTGCAGAACTTCAGAGAGCCTTTTATATACTGATGAGTATCAGGAATTGTGGTGGGGAGGGAGGTGTAACCTAGCAGTTCCTGGCAGTAGCACAGGGGAGTGGAAAGCAAACCCCATTGTGTTTCCTTAACCAGAGGCAACAGGACAGACTTGTGCAGGTCCCCCTTTCCCCCAGGGTGCTGACTGTGGGGTCCCTGGTCTAGTTAAAATGCTGTATTTGGTTGTCCTGACAACCTGAAGGAGAGAACACATTTTCCAAAGTGGTAGGGGTGGGGTGAGGGACAGCGGGAAACAGGCAAAAAATTAGATGACAGACATTTGTGGGGACAGTAGAATGAGCTTTGGTTCTTCCGGCACTAGACCAGGTTGGAAAAACACAGAAATCTATAAGGAACTAGATATGAAGATGAAAGGCCCTCAGAGACTTGGGTTCTAATCTGCTCTGCATTTTGTGAACTCCGTGACCTTGGGCAAGCCACTGAACCAGTTGAAATCTCAGTTGCTTCATCTGTCAAGTCAACTGTAAAATTCTCTGAGGAGTAAATGAAGTCACACTTGTAAGACACCCCATTCAGAGTCCAGTGCTTAGTGGAGACTTAGTAAACTGGATAAGATGCTCCATTCTCCCCCCCCCCCCCAAATCTGGGGATGACAGCAACTTCCCTTAACCAGACTTGATCTCTGGAAGCATTCACTATGCACCCTTACCATGAAAACCAGTAGACTGAGCTCATCCCGTAGCTTGGTACCTGACCAGAGAAGGTGTTCAATAAGTAAATATTTTTGTATGAATAGTTGTATATGAGTTTTTTTAAAAGAGAGAACCATAGATCCACAGAAGAAGAAATAATGAGGGCGATTCATTAGTCTTCGATTCTTCTTATATATGGAGAGTTGGTGGGAATTTTTTTTGCCATGCTATCCCTTATTTCACTTTCCCCAAGAGAAGAAGAGCGGTCCCTTTGATAGCTGTCGGACCACATATTTGGAGGGGGCAGGATTACTTCCTGTCTCTGACATGTAGGTGGAATAGACAGAGCTAAATTAGTAGGACTGCCATGTTGGTACCGCCTGGGACTGAGTGAGTTTGTCTGTGGTCCTCATCCACACTTATGACTGGCTAAGTCATAAGTGAGACTTTCAAAGTCTCCTCTGTAACCTCCTTCATATCTCTTCATGGACCCCGAATATGCAAACCCCACAATTCCCAGTGAAACACTCCACCTGAGCCCCAGGCTGGCACTTGCAACTCAGCACTTAAAGAGAACTTTATTATAGAGATGACACTTTTGAAACTAGCCAGAGAAAAGTAGTTAGCATTTAATTTATGAAATGAAATCATAGGTTCTCCCCGTATATAGTGTTTTAGTTGGTAAAACAATTATACTGTTTTCAATCCTTATTAACTCTCCTGCGGGCAACATTCATCCGTATCCACATGACAACATAATTAGTATTCTAAGGATATTTTTCACCAGCTGCTTATGTCTTCAAGTTAAAAGTCAACAGCTAAATATATAGCATGGCAAGAGCATAAACAGTGAAATTGATTTGAGTACTCAAAACGACTTGATTATCTATATTTATAGCTGTAATTAGAGAAAGGCTTAATGCCTCGTATAATCGGTTCTTTATTGAAAGTTTCACGACAGAGGACTTGATGCTAATTTATCTTGTAGCATCAAGGAATGAGCACCGATTTTGAAGCCACACCATTGGCTCTAGCTGCTAGGTTCATTAACTAGAAAATACGTTGCCCTACATTATATATAGGACATTAAGGGCTCTTTATTGAGAAGCTTTCAAAGGAGTTTCTATTCCAATTCGCTGACAGAATATATGCCTCTCCCCAGAGCCTGGTTGGTTATTTTAGTCTAGGGAACGAGTGATACTTTTTGTTATTAAAAAATAATGCCAATTCGGTATCATGTCAATAACATCTATAGCATCACACTGCAAAGAATTTTTGTCCTTTCTGCATGAATGTCTTTTTATCTGGAAAGTTTTAGACCCCATGCCTACATCTTTTCAGTGTCCTTTTATATCCTGGTCTCAGAAATTGGAGAATTCTTCTCAAGGAAATAAATTCCCATCCTAATAGTATAGCCACCAGTTATTGGGCACTTCCTGCATGTCTAACCCTTCACAAAGTACATATATATATCATGTGTGTGTGTATATATATGTGTATATATATATATATATATATATATATATATATATTCTGTCATTTCACCTTTGCAGCACCTGGATGAGGCAGGCACTATTTATTATGTCTCTGTGTCACAGATGATGACATGAAGGCTTAGCAGGGGTGGGGGGAGATGAAGTGACTCACCCAGGATGACAGAGACATAAGTGGTAGCTCAGGCCGTCTGGCTCCCAGGAGTGAACTCCTCACCATCCATTACAGCTGCAGATGCATCACATGGAAGTCCCAGAGCTCAGGCCATTGCCCGCTACTTTCCCATTGCTTCCCTTCTGTTATATGTGTGTGTGTGTGTGTGTATATATATATATATATAACCTATACGTGTGCATCCATATATACATATGAAATATATACTTTCATATCTACTACAGGAAAGCACATAAACTGTAACTTTGATTTGGGTATTCTAAACCACTTCGCCAGCTCTCTAGCTATCATCACTTATGGGATATATACAAGTTCCTTTGTGCTTCAATGGCATTTTAGAAAATTTTCAAACATTTTCCCATGAAGTGTTCTCACAGTCTCATCAGATCATGGCCTGAGAAGCTTGTGCATCCTGTGTTCTTTTACTCAGTTTTAGCGATGAAAGGACCTAGCCCAGGTGAGTTTACTACCAGTAACAGTTGTCAAGTAACAAATGGACATGAATCTCAGGCACAACGTTTGTTGAGCGGAGCTTCATGGGGGAGTTTGTTCTCTATGAGGAGTCAGCCACCTTGTTTTCCCCCAGTCTCTGTCTGTGCAGTGAATAGGTCTCCTTTGTGCCACCTGGGGACCTGGCCCAAACTATAATCCCAGCTGTCACCCCAGGGTGTTCTACACTCCACATAGTGATGTGATTTCCCCTCAAGACTGTGCATTCACTTCTGCAATCCAGTTTTCACCCCAGAGCCTGGCATGTGAAGGCGACCAACTATTTACCCCTTCATGTATTCGTTCTGCATAAATGTTTGCTGAGTTTGCCATTGGCAATTGGAAAAGATACAGAGGAAGAAGAAAGGGGAAAGATGTAGAGAAATAAATCCCAGTTTCAATTATTTTGCTATAGGACAGGGTCTCCATAGCCTTTCCGATCCCCTTCCCCTAATACTGATCTTTGGAAAAATTCCCATGAGCTCCACCTTCCCAGAACAGGCCAGGGCAGGGCTGGTAGACCCAGAAAGGGCCTACAAAGAAGTTCTTTGGGGACTTAATGTGCCCTCCAGGACAGTGGAACCTATAAAACTTGCAGCAGGGACTCCTAGGGAGAAGACCAGCACAGCAAAGCTAACTGCTTCCTCCCGCCACAGAGTTAAAAAACAATGTCCAGCCTTTAGGTTGTGGGAAAGAGAATGGTGAAATCATTCTCCGTCTGGCACAAGTTGCAGACTATTAAGTCGTTTGGGAAATGTGGACTTGTACCAATCTATGAGATTGGCCATGGCCATTTTAATATGTTTTTGAAAATCAGCGAGTGCTTAAAAACTTGTAGTAAAAGCCCTAATAAACTAAATTAGACCAGGACTCTGCCAGAATTGTATTTACCTCTTGAAGTGGAGGCTTAGGGAACCACGTTAAAAATTAAAGTGAAAAAAAAAAAAAAAGAGAAGAAAGACCAATAGATCTGCGTGTAGCGAGTTGTTTGGTTAAAAGAATTAACTGTCCTCTCGACAAAGCAACCCATTCCCAGAGCGACAGGTGAGCGCTTTCCATGACACACAGTTCTCATGACCGATGCCACCCGCCATCCCCCTTTTTTTGCTTTTGTTTTGTTTTACGAGTCTTATTTGTTTTTACAAGGGTAAGTTTGGAGGGAGAGGGGTGTGTAGTTACTGTAGCCAGAAGAAGAATAAATGCTTTGTGCATTGTACGTACCCACATAGTATACTGAACAAGTACTAATAAGAATAAAATTATTGGAGCAAATAAAATCACATGTGCTTTTTAGTCACCTGGGAGAGGGCCTGTGCCAGCCTTGTTGAGCATATAAAAGTAATAATTCTTCACATCTGAATAGCATTATAGAATTTATAAAGCCCTTTCACATATAGTATACGTTTGATCCTCAACAACCTGGTGAGTCAGGAGTGATCTGTGTTATTATCCCATTTTACAGTTCAGGAGAGGTTAAGTGGTTTGTCCAAACTGTGGAGCTACTAGGCGTCTGTCGGCACTTCCAGCAATGTTCTGACTCCACAGCATCGGGCTTTGTCCACTGTGACCCATGGGAACGGTGGTATGAATTGGAACAAAAAATCTCTAAGGCCAGTATGTAGAAGAAAAATAGTTGACACTGGAAATGGACTTGTAACCTGGTTTCCCAGACAGCAGAAAAATGGTCTGCACCAGGATGTAACCCAATCCTGACACAGGCTAGCTGCGCGTCGCCTCAAGGCACATGCAAAATGAGGGACGCATATGTGGCATCCTCCTTCCAGACGTGTCCTTACACATCACATGAAGCCAGTGTCAGGGACTGTGCCTTCTGAGACTTTCTGAGAACACACTGACTTTGAGGCCCTTTCTTTCAGCCCATTATAGTGAGGAGCCTGGTGTATTAGTTTCCTATGGTGGCTGTCACAAATTACCACAAGTTTAGTGACTTAAAAATGTATTCTCTTGCTGTCCTGGAGATTGAAAGTCTAAAATCGAGGTGCCAGCAGGGCTGTGTTCCTTCTGGGGGCTGGCCTTGTCCAGCTCCTAGAGGCACCTGCCCCCCTCGGCGTGTGGCCCCTTCCTGTGCCACTCTCCTCTCTTGCTTCCACGATCGTATCTCCTACTATATCCCCCTGCCTGTCTCTGTAAGGACCTGTGTGATTACATTGGGCCCACCCACCCAACCCAGCATGGCCTTGCCATCTCATGATCTTTAACTTAATCACATCTTTTTACCATGTAGATGTACCTTTTTACCGTGGAACATAACATATTCACAGGTTCCAGGGATTCGAGCCCGGACACATTGAGGGAGCCATTCTCCAGCCAGCTGCAGCTGGGATTGACGAAAGCTGAGACAGGATTTGTAGTTTCTGCTCTACCATTCATAAAGAGAATGACAGATCTCAGCAGTAGAAACTGGGCGACTCCCCTCTTTCCCACTGTCCACCTCTGCCCTCTGTGAAGAAGCATCATGCAGGCAGCTGATTACGTTCCATCATGAGAGAAAGGGGACAGACAGAAGACAACTGAGAAGCCAGAGGCAGGCACCCGCTGTATCTCTTAGGCTCTCTTTTTGCATTAGAAAGAATATTTCGCCAGCTTACCCTGAGAGTGTCAATATTTTGCACAAAACATCACTCCCCTGCATTTTACTCGCCACACAAATGCAGTACTTATCCCTTTGAATGTCAAAAACTGACTCATAATTTGGAAATCAGGTTTTTCTCCCTCACTAGACTCTGTGCTCTTAAAAGACTGATTCTAGTTCATCTCAGTATATTCAAGGATCTACCTAGGTCCTATAGATAAGCCCTTGATAAATGTTTAGGGAGGGTGCATGGGTTTTAGAGAACTTTATCTGACATATTCATGGTACCAGAGGAAAACTCAGTTCCTCCTGCCTCCCTTTTCTGGGCTTCCATCTCTAATTTCTTCATTTCATTTGTGTCATTATCTACAACCCTTCATTTCTGTCAAACACCCAGTCTTTCCTTAAACAGCTGCCTCTGGGTGAACACTGGCTCTGCATGAAAACCCAGAGGCTTCTACATTCAAAGCAAAAAGAATAACTGCGAGCCCATCTCCTTCTCTCTGTCAAGTAGACTATAGGGTTTGCAACAGCAGCCAGGCTCAGCATACTAGGCTCTTTGCTCTGCAAGTGCCTGGAGCTTTCTGGCTCCCACCCTACAGTAGGGCATATATCTCTATTGGCGGGTGTTTCCATGCATAGCTTACTAAAATAAAGAGAAGAAATTTTTTTTAAATGCTCAGATGTTGCCTGCAAAAAGTATGTAGGTATATCACATTAGATTTTAAATTAGTTTCTCCCTCAATATCTTAACACTACCTCTTAACAAAATAAAAGTGGATGCTTCACAAGAAAAATGTGGTATCAAGTAGAGCATCCCAAATTTGGAATTGTGACTCTGTTTAGGGGCCATGATTATTTCCTCCATATAGTGAATCAAGAAATTGTTCTAGGGAGTGAGGTGTGGGACCTTAAGGTTTAATCCAGGTCAGATCCGGTCTCATCGGACCACGTGCCTTTCAGTTCTAAGATAGTGAGTCAGGACGCCCATTTTCATTTTGAGCCACCAATGCTGTTCTGGTGCCTAATGGAATATTAAATATTTAGGGAAGAAGCTGCAGCCAATCAGCAGGGCCATGTACATTGTGTCATGCAGATTCCCCTTTCTAACCGGGCACTTTGAAATTAAGTTTCAAGCAGGTCCGAGTGTGGCTGGGTTAGAATTGTGCTGGTGGAAGTGCTGTAAGTGGTTGACCGGCTGTTCTTACTTCACAAGCCCGGCTTTACTGCCAGGCAGTCCCTCCTACTCCATAAGGAACATTTGTGTGTGTGTTTGTCCAAATGAAAGAAGATTTGTCTCCCAGGAAAACCATTTAAGCGTGTAGAGACTGCAATCTCATTTTCGAATATTAGGTTTCGTTTTATGACAGATCATGCTGTTTCGCACAGCCTATCTATATTAAAAAGCATGAACAAGTCTGCCTTGTTCTGTCCCATTCCTGTCCCTCTCTAATGTGCATTTATAAAAACACAGACATATCTGATTCCACACACACTGTACAATATTTTATCGATTACAGTGAAACTTGGTTATATCGTATTTCCAGACACTGAGCAAAGAAAACATAGAAAGTGGGAAACACTGAATTTGATTATGGTAGGCATGGGGTTTAAAAGACCTGAATTGTAGGGAGGTCTTGTATGTGGGAATAATAAAAATAGGTTTTACTAAAAAAAAAAAACTACCCTTTTACAAACCATCTGACAGATATCCTAGCGTGCTTCTTTGTGTCTAGACACATAGTACGCAGAGCACATTCCCAGGGAGGCTACTGTAAGTTTCCATATTGTTCTGCAATCTTTCCCCACTGCCAAGGTTTCCTTAGACTCCTAAAATCTCTGGTCTGGATTACTCCAATGGTCTAACTAGCCTCCAGGCACTCCTTTCTCCAAAGTTAGCAAACATGCTACCAAGGACAATCTACATAAAAAACCTCTGAAGCCTTCTGATTGGATGGATTTATGTGGCTTAAAGTTTTTAAAACCACAAGGGGGAAATAATTTAAGCCCAAAGATCAGATAAATATTTGTCCTTATTTTCTTCTGTTTGGTTTAATTTTCACATGTAACTCTTTCATGCATCTGGAAATTAGTGTTTTCCTATTAGGTGAAAATTAATTTTTTTCCAAATAGATATCTGTGGGGGCAACTTTGCTCACAAGTCCCCCCATCCACCATGAATGAAAGTGAAACTACCAAGACATGATCTGCTTGGGGAGGAGAGGTGGCCAATCTCTCAGAGGAGAAAAGCCAAGAGCCCCTTCCTCAATGGCTTTTATTGGGTTGAAATGCACAGGAATACAGTTAAAGCTCACCAGTCAATTGTCAGGCGGCAAGGATCAAACAGTAGATAACATTTCAAAGAAATCTGAGGGCTTAGTCTGAGTCAGTGTCTGTCAGGTAAGGGGGCTGCGAAAACTTTGGGAGACGTACTCATTTCCTGCTCAGACTCTTATCATATGAATGAAAGCACTCTTAGCAAAGCAGTCTTCACAGAACTTTAGGAATTCTTTCTTATGCCCGATCACCCACAACCCGCTCTAGCCAGCAGAGTGCTGTACCGCCTCCCCCATCATAGGTTTTTAGGCTTAAGTGGCTTAGTGCCAGGAAGCGCTTCTCCCAGACTGAAATGGGGACTCCGCTTTGTCAGAATAGTCAGAGGGTAAGGGTCCATCACTTCCTCTTTTTTTTTTAATTAATTTTATTTAGTTATTTTTCAAGTACAGTTTTTTGTCTATTTCTCCCATCCCAGCCTCCCCTGCCCCTTGCTCCCCACCTCCCTCCCATTTCCACCCCCTTAGTTCTCGTCCCTGTGTCCTTCCTATTTGTTCCTCCAAATCCCTCCCCTTTTTCCCCTTAACTTCCCTTCCTTCTCCCCTCTGGTCACTGTCCCCTTGTTCTCTATTTCAGTGTCTTTTTTTTTTCTGCTTGCTTGTTTGTTTTGTTGTTTAGCTTCCTGTTAAAGGTGAGCTCATATGATAGTTGTCTTCCAACACCTGGCTTATTTCACTCAGCATAATGCTTTCCAGTTCCATCCATGTTGTTGCAAAGGGTAGTAGCTCCTTCTTTCTCTCTGCAGCATAGAATTCCATTGTGTATATGTACCACAATTTTTGGATCCATTCATTTACTGATGGGCACTTAGGTTGCTTCCAACTCTTGGCTATTGTAAATTGTTCTGCTATGAACATTGTGGTGCATAGGTTCTTTGATATTAATGTTTTAGGATTCTTAGGATATAATCCCAGCAGTGGAATTGCTGAGTCAAAAGGCAGGTCGATTTTTATTTTTCTGAGAAAATTCCATACTGTTTTCCATAATGGTTGTACCAGTCTGCAATCCCACCAACAGTGGACTCAGGACCCCTTTTCCCCACAACCTCTCCAACATTTGTTGTTTGTTGCTTTGTTTATGATAGCCATCCTGACTGGTGTAAAGTGGTATCTCTTTGTGGTTTTAATTTGCATCTCTCTGATAGCTAACGATATTGAGCATCTCTTCATGTGTCTCTGAATGTTCTGTATGTCCTCCTTGGAGAAGTGTTTGTTCAAGTCCTTTTCCCATTTTTTAATTGGGTTGGGTGTCTTCTTAGAGTGGAGTCGTGTAAGTTCTTTGTATATTTTGGAGATTAAACCTTTGTCTGAGGTATCATTGGCAAATATGTTTTCCCATACAGTTGGTTGTCTTGCTAATTTAACATCACTTCCTCTTTGTTACAACCCCGCAAGTCCTTCCATGAGGGCCTCCCAAGTGATGGTGTTTGGCTTAGGTTGCCCCTCCTCTGAGGGGTCTTACTCCTCTCTGACTAACCGACCAAGCGTTGGGGGCAGGGGAGGAAGCAGAAGCAGCACTACTGCCAGATACAAGCTTTGTCTCCTTAGTGGCTTGCATTCCAGAGGTCGCTCACTCAGCCTTAGCCATGGAGGGCAGTTACAACTCCTGAAACCAGGTAGAGCAGTTTCCAACAGATATCCAGCCCTCCAGCACCTTTTCTTGAGAGATCCTTCTCTTTCCCTCTGATGCGCGTTTTCTCTCCCATGGTGCACGTAGGTGTTTATGGCACCAGGGTGTCTGGGCACATAGTTCTGTTTTGCTGTCTTCTCTGCTTAGTCCTCCCAAAAGCAACTGTGATGGAAGGAAGGCAGCTTTTGGAATGTTTTAATGTCAGGTAGGGTTAGCTACCCCCTTCATTAATACTTTCTCTTACATTTCTCTAACTGTTGTTATCAGTTTATTCTTCCACATGAATGTTAGCATCATTTTTGAAGTTCTATACATATCCTGCAGAGTCCTCGGTCCCTATTTCATTAACCCTGCAAATAAATCTTGAGAAACTTTATACCCTTATAATATTTGGTCTTTTCATATAAGAATATGGCAGGAGTCCCCATTTTTTTATGCCATATATAGTCCCCTATTTAAAAACCTGCTTTTATGTCTTTGTAGTGTTAGATTTGTTTTCTACGTAAGTCCAGCACATTCATGGTTTTGTCGCCACTTCATTTTTTTGATGATGCTCCAAAGGCAATTTTTTCCCATTACATTTTCTAGCTGGTTATTGCTGCTACAGAAGAAGGCTACCGACTTTTTCATGTTCACTTCGTACTTAATGATCTTACTGAACTCTCATTGATTCCAATATTTTTTGGCTGATTCACATGGGTTTTTCAAAAGATATTTCCTGAAAATGCTATTTTTTCTCTTTTCCAATAGGCGAAGATCCTACCCCTCATTTCTGTTATGGTTCTCATTATGTTGGCTTTAATTTCCAGAAGAAAGTGAAATTGCAAATTCAATTTTGATTCCCCAACTTTGATGCACCTCTCTTCCCACCCCCACCCCCAAATACCCTCACTTTTTCTGGCATCTTTGCTCAACTCTTAATGAATTTCAACATCTCCTGGTGTCTTGGTAACTTTCCCACACTGACCCCATGGAACTTCATCCACTGTCACCCCAGTGTATCAGCTGGGGTGGCCAAATAAAATACAGGACGCCAATTACATTTGAATTTCAGATGAACAACAAATACATTTTCAGTATACGTACAACGCATAGAATATTTGAGACACATATATTTGTTGTTTATCCAAAATCCAGATTTAACAGGGTGCCCTGTGTTTTCATTCAGTTGTTATAATCAACTGGATTATAAAGCCCAGTTAAGCCGAGTTCACCTCTGCAATCCCACAGCTCTATCTACGCATGTTCTTTAATATTCTGTTATAATTATGTGTTCACAAGGTACTTCATATTCCCGGAACCCAGCAATGACTGACACATCCTAGGCATTGAATAGATGTTGTTGAAATGAACTTTTTAAAGATCACGTAATAGCTAGCAGATCATCAAATATTTCTTGAACATGGACTGCAGCAAGTTTTGAATTTAAATAAAGGAACAAACATGTGTGTTGTTCTACTCTGTGCTAAAGCACCCAGGGGAAAAAAGAGAACAGTCACTTTGCCACAATTTCAGAACTGGAATTTTTCTGTGCTCTAGAAGATAGGTGAATATATCACTTTCCTTTCATTATTAGAGCCAGGATTACTGAGGTGGAGTCAGGAGACCCTGGATTTCATTCCAACTCTATCACAAACTGGCTGCTTAGCCAGGGGCAAGTCACTTCACTTTCCTGGGCCTCAGTGTCTTCATCTGTAAAATGACACTGTTGGAACACAGGTGGCTCTTAGCCTCTTTTTTTCTTAGTAATAAAGTCATTTAAAAATGAAAATAGATTACACAGAACCCCAATATCTAATGCAAATGAAATGAGAACTATTATGGTCAAAGATCAGTGGGTCCAGCATCCCCCAATTCGATTTCTCCTTGCCCTTCTGAGTGGCCCCTTAAGGAACTCTGTATAACACTGAATACCACTAATCTAGACAGACATCAAGGCCAAGGTCCTGTCCTGCTTTAACATTATATGTATGTGTTACTGTGGATAGCATCCAGATACAGACTACCTGAGAATGTATATAAAGAAAACAAGCTCATGCTTGATTTCCATATTCTCTTTTGATGAAAAGGAAGAAAACTACTAATCTGAAACCATCCCAGTCTTCTCTAGCTACAGTCTCACCTAATGAGGACAGAGGGTCACAGTGGAGATCCGGGATCATGAGAAGATTCTGAAGCATTCCCCAAAAGATTAACCTCTGGGCTACATGCCATACTTCCCCTGGCATCTCTTCATAGTAGCTCCACTCTGTGAAATGGACTATTGGCAATCACCTCTAACAGGTCTACCTCTGCATCCACCACAGAGACCCCACGATCCAGTTTCCCTCTCCCCTCAAGAGCAACCCTCCCTAAATGTACACCTGGTCATGTAGCACACAGTCCAGCCTTCCCTCCACTACTGTTGCCTAATTGCCTTCAAATTGCCTTCAATGACTTCCCAAAGCTCTTAGTATAAGGTAAACCACCCTCAATAAAGCTTATCACATCCTGCAGACCAGCATTCTCTCTGCTCCTCATATCACATCCTTCATCCCATCATTAGGATGACTTTACACATGACATTGCTCTGCCCAGGAAACTCTTCCTTTCTGCGTTTTCTAGTCAACACCTGTCCATCTTTCAGATCTCTGCTTCCTCATCTCTAAGGAGATCCTTCCTTCCCGAGCTGTCATGGAGTTCCACATCCTCCTCTTCATCACTCATTGTCATTGCAAATCCACATCTGTGTGAGTGATTATTTGACTGCCTGCCTTCCTTATCAAACTGTGAGCACCGTGTAAAGGTCTGTGTCCAGCAGAATGCCAGACATATAATATACTCTTAATAAATATTTGTAGATTAGGTCACTAATAAACCAGGGAAAGATATTCATGCTTTTTACCAAAATTTGCCACAAGAGTTAAGATTGTATGAGTACTTTGGTTAATCAAAAGTTGTCTGTGGAAAACAAAAATTTAACCAATCAGGGTATGTACTTTTCTATACATCTCTAATAGTTGTATCTTGATGTTTTATTCATACCAGCCAGGAGTGGGGGGAAAACTACTATAGAATTTTTAACACAGAGAATTGTATAGATGGAACTGTTTTCAAAGGGATAAAACTGCTAAGACTAGAACTAGTCACATGACCTCATGCATCCACCAATCAGCCGAGAAGGCAGTCCACCATGCACTTAACAGGAAAAGAGTGACAAATATTTGACAAAGAGCATGAGTCGGTACCATGGGGCACAATAAAAGTTGGATATTTGTTTAGAATATCAGATAGACACAATCTAGCCAGGGATATCTATTTTTTAAATAAAAGTGCATCACTAGCAAAGGAATCTGATAAATATAAATGGGGAAGGAGAAGGCTCCAAGAAATGGGTGAGCTTTAATACTCTCTGCCTGATTTTTCTCTGAAATGGCACCTCAGTTGTCCCTCTCAGAAAACCAAGCACACTGTTAGGATCATACATAACTCATTGGAACCACCGTCATGACATAGACATTTCAAAGCCAATGTCCAACACTCTGTGAGGTTGGTCACTTTCCCTCCTTCGTACCCACTATCCTACCACCTCTTGTTGTGACAATTTAATATCACATCCTTTCTGGCTCCATTCTCCTGGACCAAGATTTCCTTGGCTGCTGAAGGAGACTTTCACGACCCACTGGATTTTCATGACTGAATAAAGAGCTTATTTCTCCAAGGGACAAAGGGGCGACTACCTAGAGACTTATCCCCCAAAACACTCATAAGATCAACGGCCTTAGCTGAGCTACTGAAGTGTTTGTTGGCCAAGTACAATTGTCAACAATTACTTTCTGTGTGAACCAATTAAAATAAAATAATTGGGAGTTGTCAGCACTCTTAAATATTTATACCCATTGATGCAAATATTTATTTACATATCATCTGCTTGCAATTTTTAGCTCTTCTGCTGTCTGCAGAACTCCTCAGAAACCATTAGCTCATTTCTCTTGATGCTTAAGTTAAAACCTAAACTTATTCTAGTCAACTGACAGAAAGCTAAAATATTTTTGTTCAAATTCATTTGACATTGTGTATTTTTGACAATGTTTATATTCCTCATTTTAATGGAAAGTGATACTGTAGCCATCCTTTCAAAGGGAGATTTCTAATTTCTTTGATAGCTGATTCATTCTGTTTTCCCATGTGGTATTCATTAAAACAATTCCCAACTTGGTAGATTTTTATTTTACCTATAGAGTGTTAAAACCTTTCTTTCATACTTCTGCAATTGGTTAGCAGTATCAGCACAGCTTTGCTTGACATCTTTTTTATTACTGTACATCAAATCTATGCTAGTTTCAAAATATAAAAAAATTTCAGAGTCTCTTGGTTGATAGCCCCTCTCCTCATCACGAATCCTCTCCCCAGTTACACGTGTTCCAGCCATCTCAAAGCGCAACCCCACCCATCACCATGTCCAAATTTGTTTACCTATCTTCTTTTCCTGTCTTTCAGAAATGAGAGTCTCCATGACTTTCATATGGTGGGGCTTGCATTAAAATACTTAAAGTCGATAGTTTATTATTCCTGTTATATATGACATTCAAGTTAGCAGTGAAAACCTTTGGAGAAAATCCCCACTATTTCAGAATAGTCCCAGTGAACAATCTAATGTATCTCCATCTACCGTTTCATCTGTGTGTGGTATTTTATTTGCTTTTATGTCTTCATGTCATTGTGATACTATCTGTGTCATCAATATTATTGTTTTGTTTTCGCTTACCATTATAGCATAAGCATTTCTTTCATGTAATTACAACTCTTCATCAAGTTGTTTTAACAGTTACATGATAGTGCCTTAGTAGTAGATGTATTACTTTTACTGGATGTGAGAAGCATAGGATAGAGTTTGGTGTCTGAATCTGACTATTCAATTCCTCTTCCTCCTGATAAAAAGATATACACAGGGAATAATAAAGAGGCAGATGTCAGGCAAAGTACTGAACCCTCATTTTTACCAGCCATGGGTCACAGCAGAGTGCGGAGTGCTACCTGGGGAGAAGGGTCAACAGAAAAAGTTGTAGAAAAAAAATGTTATTGGTTTTAGCTGATGTTAGAATCCATGACCTGGGAGTATGAACAATTGAGCATAGAAAGTTTGTGCCAAGAGTTGTGAGGTTCATTGTAACCCCGCGCTTCCAATATCATTTGGGAATCTGCCCGTGCGTCCTGTTTCCTGTCTCAGAGACGGGCATTGAGACACGCCTGTTCTTACATAACTCAGAAATGTCAATGTTGGTCTTCATCTTCAAACCTTCATGTGGCTCAGTTCTATGCTGCATATTTAAGCTTTTTCCTTTCTGTTCCAGGTCTGGGCTGACATTTTACCCTTCTCCCCAAAGCTGAATTCTGGCTCTTGCAATGAGTGACTCAGCTTCTTCCAAGGGTGCTCTAGGGTAGGGATGTCCAACCTTTTGGCATCTCTGGGCCACACTGAAAGAAGAGTTGTCTTGGGCCACACATTGAATACACAAACACTAATGAAAACTAATGAGCAAAAAAAAAAAAAAACCCAAACAGTTTTAAGTAAATTTACTATTTTGGTTTGGGCCAATTCATAGCCATCCTGGGCTGCATGAGGCCCACAGGCTGTGGGGTTGGACACCCTGCAAGGGACACCCTGAGAGGGAGAGGCACCTCTGAACAAGGTTCACTCTTGTGCCTTCCCCAGAGTCTCCCTGTCTTGCTCTACTTTTGTATTTCTCCACCTGCCACAGGATCTCAGGAGGCAGCATCTGCTGCCTCTGTTTTCTACAATGGAACTCTGTAGACCAGAGTACTCCTCTAAATGGGGCAGCCCAGCCCCTGGGAGCTTATCAGAAATGCAGATTCTCAAGCTCCACCCAGATCTATTATATCAGAGACTCTCGGGATGGGACCCAGGAATCTGAGCTTTGACAAACTCTCTGGGTGGGTTATTAGAGCACGTGAGTTTGAGAAGCACTGCTGTTGTCTTACCTCTAAATGATGTAGCTCCTTTGCTGGCACATATATTTCAGTGGACACTTGTTCTCAACAGATCCTTTCACTAAAGCTCTTGACAATTGAGCTGCAGCTTGAACACTTAGATGGGAAATACATTCTTTACCATGTGCCCTTCTCTACCCAGATTTGCTTTGCTTGATTCTTAAATCGCCAGACCTTGAGTGAATTATGCTACTTCACTGGTAGAAAGAACACTCTTCTCTGCCACCTTTATCCCTATTGCAGTAGCAAATGCCGCTGGCGTTTCCTTTACCTCTCTCCTTCTCCACGCTGTTCAAGCGAACTCAGCTGCTTTTAAAAACATAATCTGCTTCCTAACTTGGCTCCCTACCTTTTTCATATGTGGGTGCTAATACCTTTGGCTGGATCACAGAGCCTTCCTTTCTTTTTCTCTTTGCTTTCAGTCCCAATTCATTTGTTTTCTTCATGACATTATTCCAGGGTTAGTCCTTTGAGATCCTCCTTAATAAGAGATGTGAAGTCAGCAATTTCACAAGCTGCCAAACTACCCATAGTTCAAACAAATCTTGTCCATGTTTGCTTGTCCAAGTTGGATAATTCTCCATCTGGACTCAACTGTTGTAGCCCAGCCTGACTTTTCCTTAAGGCAGTTTCTCAGTCTCAGCACTATTGACATTTTGGACTGGATAATCTTTCTTGTGGGGGCTGGCCTGCACATTGTGGATGTTTAGCAACCAGTAGTGCCCTCTCCCCACCCCATGATAATCCAGACCATTGCCAGCTGATCCCCTGGGGGCTGGAGTACAATTCACGTAGGTTGTCTGTCAAGGACTAACACTCACCGTCCCTTGTGGCAGTCCCCTGAACCTGCTGCATTGCTGCCATAACTGTGTTATTTTGGCACTAGTGAAACAATCCCTGAAGGATTCTACCTCACTCTTCCTAGTCATCCCTCAGACTCCTACCCAAATGTCATGTAACCATCCTGTATGGCTCTCCCATCCCTCTGTTCGGGGGACAGTCCCCCACATCTCGGCACCCTCTGAGGCATCAGTCTCCTAAGTTTTCTTCCTTTAATTTTTGTTGTTTTTTTTAAGCCTCAATCATGCCTCTTTTCCAACTTCAACTTTAAGAACATTCAAAACAGTTTAGGTTCCTATCTGCCCAACTTAAAATCTTTAAAATCTCTAAAATATCAGCACTTCTCTGAAAGAAATAAATCCTTTCCTTCTCCTAGCCCAATGCCCGGAGATAATGAACCCACTCCTCGTTCACTTTTATCTGAGTCAAGGTCCCTTAAATCCATATCATAAATAGACATGGATATAAGGAATCATACGGGAATAAGAAATAAAAAAATAAAAAATAAGATTTCTTAAAATCTTATATAAGAAATAAGATTTCTTAAAATCTTATTTAAGAAATAAGCTTTATGGGGAAAAGAAAGCCAATTTGAGACCATTGGCAGGGAGCCCCAAACCTGTAGGGTAAGCTATAGGAATCAGGAATCTCGTCTTTCCACAGCCCCTCCTTGGGGCCTGTGACATTCCATACAAGATAAGGATCCCAAGTTGGATCAGCTAAGCTAGGGTTCCCAGTGCCTAGTGTTAAACCTGATGGCCAAAACCACTCACTTTCATGTACTCTACTCTGGATGGAATCTAGCTGGATTTTTGTTTTGGGGTTTGGCTTTTTTTTTTTTTTTTAATTTGCTACTTAAAGTTCAAGTTATCCAATATTGGCCTGAGCAGCACATTTACTGCAAGCCAAGGCCACCGAAGCAAGTCAGAAACAAAGACTGGCACTGCCCGTTCCTGCTAAAGCCAGTCACAAGCTGCACCAGGCTCTCCAATCCCATGTCTGAGGGCTTTGCTCTCCAGATGTTTGTATTTAATCCTCAAGTTTCCAGAGAGTGTGCTCACTTGTTGGGAATAGACATTTTTAACTCTTTACCCCCTCTTCACTAAATGGGTGTTAAAGTATTAACTTGATTAGTAGCTGGGGAGTATCCAATGAATCCAAAATACAGGACAACCGGGGAATTTCACTGGAGAATCCAAGCAAGGGCTTCCCACTATCCTCCTGTGAACTGAGGAGACCAGAGTCTGGTGTCAGATTCACGTGACTCACCTGTCCAGTCACAGTGGACCTGAGAGAGCAGACACCTGACTTGCCGCATTGACATAAGGACCCAGAAACCTGTACAAATAAGAGCAGTTGCCTAAAACCAGGAAACTTACCCACTATGGACACATGGCCCAGTGGATTTCTGCCTTCCACAGTCTAGGAAGTCAACCTCTCCCTGGACAGAGGAGAAGGTAAGGGAGCGAAGAGCTTAGACAGTAACGGATGTGCTCTCTCTAATATCCATCAGTCATAGCTGTGGGTGTAGGAGCCTCCTCCTCCAGGAGAACATGGAGAGGCAGGAGAGATGTTCTCTCCTGCACATTGACTGTTAGACTACCTATACTGTGGGGGCGACTTTGCCCACAAGTCCCCCCATCCACCACTGGTGAAAATGAAACTACCAAGACATGAACTGCTTGGGGAAGAGAGGTGGTCGATCTCTCTCAGGAGAAGGACCAAGAGCCTTTTCCTCAATGGGCTTTTATTGGGTTCGTTTTGCACAAGAATACAGGTATGGATCAAACAATAAACAGCAATCAAAGAACTATGAGAGCCTATTCTCAGGGTCCGATAGCTAAAGAGCTATAAAACTTTGAGGAACAAGCTTCTTGTTTAGACCCTTGTATAAATGAGGTCATTCTAAACAAAGCAGGTTTCACAGGATTTTACATATTCTTTCTTATGCCTGATCACCCAGAACCCGCTCTAGCCAGCAAAGGGCTGTACTGCCTTCCCATCACAGGTTTTTAGGCTTAAGTGGATTAGAGCCAGGAAGCGCTTCTCCCAGATGAAAATGTGGACACAGGCTATGTCAGAATAGTGGGGGGGGGGGGTCCATCACTCTCTTTTTGCTGCAGTCCCCTGAGTCCTTTCTTGAAGGCCTCCCAAGTGATCATATCTGGCTTAGGTTGCCCCCCCCTCTGAGGGGTTGTACCCATCTCTGACTAACCGACCAAGCGTTGGGGGCAGGGAAGGAAGCAGAAGCAGCGCTGCTGCCAGAGATAAGCTTTGTCTCCTTAGTGGCTTGCATTCCAGAGGTTGTTCACTCAGCCTTATCCATGGGGAGCAGTTACAACTCCTGAAACCAGGAAGAGGGGTTCCCAACCTTATACCTTTTCCCTGTTTTAAGAAAGCTGTACTATGTGCCTGGCACTATTTTAAGTGTTTTCCATAGGAACACATTTAATCTTCCCAGCAATCCTATGGGAAGATTACATAATCACCAGTTTACAGAGGAGAAAATTGAAGCTGGAGTAAATAAGTTAGGATTTGAACCCAGGTAATTCATCTAATTATGTCCTTACTCCAGGGCTTTTTTTTTTTTTTTTTTTGAGCCCTCAAACAAGACATGCTCTTCCTGACTTCAGGACCTTTGTACGAACCATGCCTTCTTCCTACAATGGTCTTACCTCTCCCTTTCGACGAGCTGCTCCATCCCAGCTTTCAGCTTAAATAGCATTCTCTGCAAACAGCTCTAACCTGGTGCCCCAGATAAACTCAATGCCCCCTACACTCGTGGACAGGACACACCACCAGCTCTTCGAGAGTTTCAACTTTCTGTGCATGGAAAAAAGCCTGGGGGTGATGGTGAAAACTGGAATAGAACTGTGAGGGTTCTTCTGTTTGGCTGGGTGATTTGTTTGGTTGTTTGCTTTTGCTTTTTATATTTTTCAAGCTGTCCAGTGATTAGAATACACATCTTGTGAGTGGCGTAGTTTCAGGTAGTAATGCATTGGAAGTGTGTCAAGGAATGACTGGAGTGCTTGGAAACAAAGATCAGAGGCTTTGGGAAAATCATTGAGCTGAGAGGTCAGAGAGCCAGATGGGTCACTGGTGAAAACACTACAATGACCTAAAAATGTGGGAGAGCAAATCTGGGGGTCACATGCTGCAGACGGGAGGGGGGCAGAACAGGGCCATGGTGAGCGGTAGATGTGGGGAAGGAGGTGCAAGCAAGTACATGGGCAAGAGCAACATAACAGATGGTCTTGAAGGGTCCTAGGGCTCAAGGGCAGAGAGACCCTGACCCTTTATGCCATCGTATTTAGGAAGCAGAAAGAACAGTGGATGACACTGGTGAGGACTGTGCAGTTAGGAAAGCCTCATTCCCGATCAGGTGAGAGGATGAGAAGGTGAAGACAAAGGTGAGCTCTCCTGCCTTAGAACAGGGGTCCAGAAAGCACAATGAAAGGGACAAAGACAGAGGATGGGAGGGCATGGACCCAAGAAGGAGGGCTCTGATTGAGACAGGAAAGAAGCAGCTAAAGGCAGCCGAAGAACCGGTGTTCCATTGGCACAGGCATGATTAGTATCAGGAAAGCAGAAGTCTAAAAAGCTGGCTGGGCACAGATGGGACCAGTCCGTGGGCAGGCACCTGATGCTGTCACACAGGACCCTGTGCTAGTTTCATGCTCCTGTCACTGTCACTGTTTTGAAGCTCTCCATAATTTTAGAGTAAGAAGCCTCACCTGTTCACTGTGCACTGTGCCCCACAAATTATGTAGCTGGTACTGGATGCAGGAGTGGATGACAGAGGCAGTGTCAGTGCAGGAGGCTGCTGGGTGGACAGAATCTTGTTGGCTGAAAAGGCCTCGAGTTTCATCTCTTTAACCACAGTCTATGGAAGAGCCACTATATACTGAATATTCTGCTAGACATTGCAGAAGATAAAAAGGTGAATAACAAGTTGCCTGAGTTCACACTCTGATTCATAAAGAATTGGAGCCGTTGCTCTTCTGTTGGAAGAGTTTTAGAGTGACATCAGTGGATGTCACCTTTAGTGAGAACTTCAGAGTGTGACTTTCAGACTTTATGTATATGGACTTCATAATTTTTGTTTGTGACTTCAAAAAACATTTCATTAAATGTGATGGCTGGATATGCAAACACTGGCCATTAATCATCTATCTACAGCAGAGCTGAAGAATACTTCGTTCCTTGCCCAAACCCATCTCTTGGACATTTCAATAATTAATTCTTAGAAATCTGTTATTTAATTATACATTTTAGACAGTAGCTTGTGAAACATGAAAGGGTTTTATGAGTCTATTGTCAGCTGAGAGAAGAAGATAGAAATTTAATGAAATGTTTGAAAGCAGAAACTATTCTGAGCCCAATTAAATTTTCATGATGTCACTTATGAAAGATTTGAGTGCAAGTGGAGTGTCAGTATATCCTCTGAGTGAAGCCTTGGTTAAGTAGTTTTTCTTTTCTTTCTTTTTTTTAATTCTAGCAGGGCCAATTCCTACAAACTGCTAGCACAGAAATCAGAGACCTTTCTAGATACTAGTGTCAGGTAATCACAGACAGAGGTGATTTCCTAAGCAGAGCTCTGCCAGAAAAGCACTGAACCAAGAGCCAAAAGGTTGAACTCTGTCCCTAAAACAAAATCCTGTGGCCCTCGGAACCTCAGTTTACCCTTCTGCAAACTGAGACAGCAGGGGAGAAGACCCCGTGTCGTTAATGATGTCACTATCTGTGATTAGCTCCACCCAGCCCTGCCCCAGGGGCAACTCTGGCCTCTTACAACTTCAGACATTCAGCGTCACACAAGGAAGTTGAGGTTACTTGTCATTCCAAACCTAGAAATTAACCTTTAGAAAGTTCTTATTGCAGGAGGTGAAAGGACAGGAAGAAAA
Organism: Artibeus jamaicensis; assembly: GCF_021234435.1. Taxonomy (NCBI): domain Eukaryota; kingdom Metazoa; phylum Chordata; class Mammalia; order Chiroptera; family Phyllostomidae; genus Artibeus; species Artibeus jamaicensis. The sequence continues at coordinate 7,716,458 of NW_026521407.1, forward strand.
GGGGGAATGTAAGGAGAAAGAATAGATGACAATGGTGAGGACAGTGACAAAGCTTTAAAATCTCTGCAAAATCCTGCAGATGACATTCTCACAGTGCCATCTGGCATGAGGCCCTGCTTTAGGATTTGAAGACAATGGAGGAGTCTTCTACCCCAACCAGTAAATAGTTTAGGACTATAAAGGAAGCATTCCTGGAGCCACAGGCCCCACCTCCTAGCCATCAGGAATTTCTCGCTGCTCTCCTTTCTGGAGGAGATCAGCTGTCCCAGGCTCATCAAGCTGCCTTCAGTTTACTTTAGGAATTCACTTCCTCTCTCTTTCTTCCCAGCAGAATTTCTCCCATGCCACATGTGCAAAGTCTAGGCCATCTCTGCATTTCCAAATACTCATTAATTTATCCCGTTGAACAAAAGGCCATCTCCTCTGGGTTTCACCCTTTAGTAGCACAAAAGAATTGATAGAGTTGCTCCAAATTCCACCACCTTATGTCGAAAGGAAACCGCAGAGCAGTGATTCTCAATGTGGGGTGTGAGGAGAGGGCTATTGTGCACCTCAGGGCAATGGGACATCTGGAGATATTCTGGTTGTTACCACTGGGCAGTGGGAGGTGAGTGGGGGTGTCATCTAGTGGGTAGAGGCCAGAGATACTGCTCAACACACTAGAATGCTCAGGACCATCTGTACAGCGAGTAATAATCTGACCCCAAATATAAATAGAGCCAAGACTGAGGAACCTTGACATAGACATTTATTTTTCCACTAATATAAGTTCATCCTCCTATAGAAGGCAGAAGAGGCTAGTCAGTTTGGGTTTTAAATAGTGTTTTTTTCACCATGCTATGTTTGTTTAAAATTGATTCGAACTTATCTTTGTCAGTTGAAGGGTATAGAACCTCCAAATAGGACCTGCATTTCCTGAGCCTAATTACACTGCTATTATCTCTAGTAGATTTGTGTTTTAGGATCTTAACAGTTGCATGTTCTAACAGTTCTTCAAATTCGATGTCTGAATGTTGGCTATAGCTTTGGGTTAGGCCTTCATTCCTTCTTGCCTGACTTTTACTTCCTAGTGACTCATTAGGTTTAATCCAAACCAACTTCTTCTCCCTTATTCCCATCTCTCTAAATGTCTGAATCACCCACCCAGTGCCCAACATCCGACTTAATCCTTAGCTTTCACTCACCACACATCTAGCTGGAGACCTGGTCCTGCAGAGTTTTCTTAGCCCATCTCCTATCTATCAATCGAGTGATTGATCTATCATCTATCTTCCTCCTCTAGTTCAGTCCCTTGACATTGTTACCTAGATTCATTGAATAAATCTTCCTAACTATTCATCCTTTCTCTAGGCTGACCTCACTGCAATCCACAGCTGTACTGTTACCAGGATGCTATTTTTGACAAAACAAATCTATTCATACTTCTCCCTAATTTTAAAAACCTTTAAACATTCTTTCTGGATTTCAGGGTAAAATTCAACTCTTTATCTGGATGGAATGATCTAACTTTTGCTTATCTCTCTCCACATCTCTGGTTACTTTTTCACATGGAATTCTTAGGTTTAGCTATTTTGAGCATCTACGTGTTACCTGGGCTCATGTCCTGTCTCTGTGCCTTTGCACATGCTGTTCCCCAGCCAAGATGCCCTTTCCCACCCTTCCAGCTCCTTCCATTCATCATGGAACCTCAGTTCCAATGATGCTCCCCTAGGAGAGCCACCCTGAACTTGTGGGCCATTGTTCTACAAGCATGTCCCTCAAAATGTTTCACAGAGTGGGTTTGTTGCTCACAAATTTGGGATGCTAATAAATATTAGGACGTGAAAAGCTCTGAAAAATATAACAAGAAAAAGACTCATTTAATGATCAAAAGACCAAATTGGCCAATAAGGTTTTAGCTAATGTAACAATCTTTAATCTAGTGTTTTACAAACTTACTTGAAATTTAACTTTTTTTCTTCGCAAACCCATTATCAACCTTCTTTGGAAAATTTTAACTTAATCTGATTTAGAGAGAACCTCTGTTTTTCCCATAATATCACCCCAGGTGTAGTAGTTTCATAGAACTTACCACATGCCATGGTGACTGTGAACTCATCTTCTTAAAATGCTATTCAGAGAATAAGTCTCTCATGCAATAGACAGACTGAAAACATCTTGGTGATAAAATAATTGCCATGATTATTTTATATTAAATGCAATATATATTTGATAAATAAATACATTATTAGCTAAAAAGTACCATCTCCTTCATTGCTATTGATAATTAACATACATTATTTGAATAGTGTATACAATAAAATAGATTTTTTCAAAATATCCCCATATGACAAAATTCAATTCATAATATTACTGACGTGATTTCTGAGGGTGCCGAGCCTCAGTGCATTTCTGAGTGTCTGTGTCCTGAAGATGACAGTTTATGCTTGGTCCCACATGTCAGCTTGGCTTCAACATGGACACGTCTTTGTTATTTGGGGAGTTATTTTTGGATTTGTTGTTGTTGCTTTGTGTTTTGTTTCTGAGAAAGCCATAACTAAAGAACACATCAAATGTGTGGATATACTACACTCTGCACCTGCCAGGGGGATCCTGAAAACTTGGAGGCATTCTCCACACCACTCAGTTGAAGGACCCTAGCTAGTCGGCCCACTCACCAAGAAAAGAGTCTTCCTTTACCTCTTACCACTTGCAGACCCACTATTACTAGGAGACCCCCACAGCTTACCTGCATATGAGCCAAGGACCGCTCCTCTCTTATGGGTCAGGAAACCTGGATGTGTGCAGACAAGGAATAGTGGGGAAAGGCACAAAACATCAGAGGTGATTCAGCAGATTGAAGGAGGTAAAAGTAACATAATCAGAACAGATGACTCTTAGGAGTATTTTTAAAGGAAGAAATAAAAAGAACTCTAAAAGAAAATAATGTAAATTCCTAGGTAGGCTAGAGAAGTTATTGCAAAGGAGCAATCTGAGGAAAAGAAAAAGTTCTTGGGACTCAAAAGCACAGTTGAAAACTGAATTAAGTATCTTGAAGCTCCGATGGAAGGATTATCACACATAGAGGAAACCTCCAAGAAATAGAAATCATGAGTGTAAAGCAAAAGATGTATATGGAAGAGACATCCTGTTGTTGTTAGAGGGTAAATGGTTTCAACCTTCTTAAAGAGTAATTTAGACTCTCCATCTAATATTAAGCAGAATATATCCCATTATATAGTACTCATAATTCTAAGAACTACCCTACAGTGTAAGAGCATGAGTCTAAAAACAAATATTCCAAATGTTTTCTGTGAGCTCACTGTAATAGCAAAAAATCACAGCAGCCTAAATGTTCACCAATATGACATGGGTTACATCAATTCAGGCATGTCCACAAATGGCTTTCTATTTAGCCATGACAGAAAGAGGAGATCTATATACACCACTTTGGAATGTGGGACCACAAAAATATGAAAAGAGCAAGAGTATATTATAGAAAATGATATAGCACAACCTTGTTTTAGTGGAAAACTTTTAATATATGCATATACGTATAAATGTGCATGTCTGTCTGTTTCCATAAGCATAAAGAACAATTTAGAATGTTACCTTCACACACTATGGATAGCAATTACCTCTGGGAAGCAGGGTTGGGTGAGATACTCACTTCTTTACATGCTTCTAAATCAATCTGTGAGCTTGTGCGCTCTTTGACTTCATCTTAATGCTCTTTTGTATTTTCCAAAGTTTCTGGAATAAAAACTGTTTACTTAATTAAATTTTTTAACCATTTAAAAGCTAGAAAGAAATCAAAACACAAGAAGCCATTTATAAGCCAACAAGACACGGCAATGCAAGGGTTCATTGAGGTGCTGGCAAAGGCGTCCAGTCACGACCAGCAAAAAGCAAAACAGTGAAGTCCTAACACCGTAAGAGAAGCTGTTGGGAGTGTTTATAACATTCTTAAATCCTAGCAGTCAAAAAAAATTAAAAACTACTGTAAGCAACATTATTAAAAATTGTGAAAAACCAATCTACTGTACATTTTTATTTTTTTCTTTAAAAAAGAGCCCATTTCATGTCAAATTGAGACCCAAAGTCAAAGAGGCTGGAGACGGCATGTTTTGCAACCACTTAAAGAAGGCATGCAGAATATTCTGAATCAAATAGAAAGCGCAGCTCTTGGTACAGTATGTTTTTCAATTTGGACTCCATGAAGATAACCGTAACCCATAACCACCTTCTGTTAAGCAATTAAAATGGGCAAAGTCTCTGCCAGGCTCTTCATGGGCACTCTTCTTCCAATAAGCTCAAAAATCTTAGGAGAGGTACATTTGCTACTTTCACTGGCATTTTATGGACAAAGGCATCGAGATGCTTAAAGGTTAAACATAAATGTGAGCTTTCATAAGCATAAAAAACATGAGGTTAGATAACCAGCTCAAGGTCACAAGGGAGGTCAGTGGGAGAACTGGGCACAAACCCCTGGCCCTCTGACACCATTGCCTCTGCCCCAGCGGAGGAGCACTGGGCAGAGGCCTCCCACTCTCAACACTGGATCCCAGGGCCTGCATCACACAGTCCCAGGTTTTAAAGAACATGGGATACAAGTGAAGCGAAGATCCACCAGCCATAACATATTATATTATGACCCAATAACTGTGGCATATTCTACTTCATGTAACACGGCATCGGTTCATTCTTAAATGAGTTTCCCAGGTAATCTAAAAGATCATTGGTTCCCAGCACTCCTGGGACTATGTGGAATAGAGAATAAGTTTCCCTACCATGGCAATAAGCCAAGAAGTAAAATTAACATAAGATAGATGTTATTCAATATTCAGAATAAGAAAGTAGCAGGCACTTCATCTCAAAATTTGTCACCTTGGACTTGTAGAAACTCACTTATTGTGGATTACAGAGAGAAATAGGAATGTAAGGGATTCGACTCCCTGTGTTATGTTATTCGAACAGTTATACTTGCATTGATGCAATTTTTGGCCCATTGTAAAAATTTCAAATAGTTGATGCCTTAAACCAGATATTCCAATCAGCAGAGAACATAAAAAATTCTGAAATAGTCTATTTTTAAATGAGCATCAGTTGTAGGTTACAGATCATAACCAGAGAGGATCGGCTGTAAGAACCAGAGGGAGAAGTTGAGATCTAGGGGTTGCATGGACAGTCCCCTAGTTGAACACTTCAGCCCAGAGATCAGCGGCTTCAAGATCATCCATTGACAGATTCCAGTGATCTTCAGAGCATAGCAGACTGGATTCCTAAAAAGGACACTAAAGAAGGTATATAGGGACTTTGGACAAGGTCTGTTCCATGTGGACCTGGCTACTGACTTAGGCCCAGGTGCTACTATGACCCAGCAATGGTAGCCTGCTGGCCTTGCACTTCTTCAGAGGGTGGCTCAGAGGTATTAGGTGTGTGTGGTACAGGGCACAGAGCTAAGAGGTACCTTGCATCTCCCCATGGTGGGAGCAGACAGGCTAGACTTCCCTCACTAAAGTTATCTAGGATTGATATCGGAAGAGCCCCATCCACAATCCCATAAAATCTGCATGGTTCAAGAATAGATTCATCTGAAGTACCCATATGTGCAAAATAAGGCGAATGGAACAAAGCAACCAGTTCCTCCTGCCCAGGGCATTTGCCCTTGATGATGCCCCTTAGCCTGGTGGGCTCCACACTCCCCTTTTGCCTTCTTAGCTCCTACCCTGGGTTTAGAATAGGACCTCTCCAGGGCTGTGACAAGTAACAAGTGATGCATGCATGTAAAAGCACACAGGACAGTTGCTGGTGCATTGACCACTCAGCAATGTTAGCTGTACTTATTGTTAAATATGAATTTTTCTTCAGATATTTTTCAAACTCTTCCCCCATTAGACGTCCCTGATTTCTTTTCCTAGACTGGAACATCAAAGACCACCTTCCCTCCTCAGTGACCACCCTGTGGTTTGGCACCAAATTGCCATGCGCTCCCTGGAAGTCGTCTCCTGGGCAGACAGATACTGTCATGAGACAGATACTGTCATGAGGGAGTGCATTACTGGGCCTAGCTCAGTGTCCAGCACATACCAGGCACTCAATAAACAGCAAATGAGTTAATCATTTTAAAGACTCTCTTTCTGCCTCAGGTTTTTCTTTTTCTACTGTAGAAATAAGTTTAGCAAAGCAAAGGTGAGTTTTTATGTTCCTCTGGTCCGTAAAACCTCACCACCCATTGTCCTTAATGGCTTTATGTATTTGGTACCCCAGGAAAGATGATTGGTACCACTGCATTAGGTCCCTGCAGAATGTGGTCTCAAGGACAGCTCCGAATAGTTTTCTAAGTGATCAGTGACATTGCTGTGCCACTGTTGCCCAGATGAAGAGCCCTTGCTCATTGAGTTCATGAATAACAGTTTTCTTCGTTCATGCTTTCACAGCTATGGAAGAACCTGCTGTCTGAGGCAGCAGTAAAAACTTTTCTTAGGGGGTGAGAGTGTTTCCAATTTGCTTCCTAGCAACGAGTCCCTCAGAGGAGCCGGAGGGTGCAGAGTTTCAGAGGAGTTTTCAGTGCATGTGTGTGTTTGGAGGGCGGAGTGCTGGAGGGAGAGATTTCTGTCAGAGGGCAGTCAGAGTAGCATTCCCATCCTCCTCCAGTCCGAGATGCCTGTGACATCTTGCTAAGTCATACCGGAGGACTTCCCTAAAAAAGTCAGCTTGATAAAGATGTATGTCAGTCAAGAGCTTGTGTTAAGCCATCTGTAAGAAAAAGTATCTCGTTACTTCCTGGGCCCAGCAGTTCAATATTTTAACAGTTTGTAAATTTAGCGGCTCTACCCCCAACCATCGCCGTGGATAGTAAATGAGGAGTCAGGAGACTTTGCTGAAACATTCAGGGACTTTTCCAACGTGGAATGTTGCTCTAACTCATTTACACTCAGCAGTTGGAGGAATGGAGGAAGATTAGAGGAAGACAATCTGGGAGAGAAATTCAGGACAACAGTATGGCTTCGACTGCCAGGAGTAATGATGTCTTACCCAGGCAGGACCCTCCCCACAACTACCTTCCTAGCTCCAATTGCATGGACTCATCACGTCTTTTAATTTGGTTTTCCCAGTTGGCCTTCTGATAATAGTAACAGCAATAGTAACAGCACCAGGATGCATTTAACGAGTCCCCACTGTAAACCAGCCTTATGCTACCACTTGACAGGTATTATCGTCTTTAACCCTTCCCACCGTTCTTGATACAGCGCTATTATTATTTCTGTCAATTTGCCAAAGTCACACTATTCCTAAAAATGGCAGTTTGGAAAAATATTGCTGCTCAGTACAGTGGCCAAGCTGACTTACCCAGGTCCAAGTGGGCAGCAGGATGAGCTTCTTTTCTAGGTCTGAGGACACCGCGACTCCAGTGTTTAGTCTTGTGGATGACCTGGAACCAATCAAATCTGAGAATGTAGATCACATCAATCATGGGTGGGGACTTCTCTGACTTCCCCAATTAAAACTACCACCCTGAAAAGCACTCCCTTGGATAAAACCATGATGGGTCCAAAAGGAAAAACAATGGACTGGGAAGCAAGCCGCATGGCCGTGGGGGTTGCCACACCAGTAACTGCCAGCACTATCGGCAAACTCCTTCCGAGCACAGGCACAGTCTCATCATTTCTCTCTTTTTGCGGCCTTCTTGAATACCGAGAAACCAGGCACTGATTTCAGATCCCCCCTCCCAACTGCTTCCCTCCCAACTGCTCTCCAATCTTTGTTTCTCGGAAAAGAAACTTGTCCACTTATCCCAATCAGCATGAACTGAGAAAATCATCATTGTCAGGGGGAGTTTCATTTCACAGAACATTGTGTCAGAACTGGGCCTTTGAGGGCAAGGTATAACCTCAATAGGAATCAGAGAGAATGATGAATATAAGCCATTGGACCAGGCACTTGAGCCCTCAGATTTCCTCTCCCTAGGATCAGACCTAGGAGACAATGTGGGCACCAAATGATCTCAGTGTCTAGGACATCCAGGGGCAGGGAGCTGAGCACCCAATCAGAGATGGCAGTTGACTCCCATGTTCGCCTTCTGGGTGAAAGCTCCTTGTGCCTCCAAGAAGTTTCCCAATAAGTGTGTTTTCATCTCTAGACTTCTCATTTTTCTCAGTCAGTGAGTGGCTGGCTATTATCTTCAAAGGCAATTCAATGCCTTTTTCATTCTGAATCAGTTACTGTACAATTTTTTAATACACTTTTCTCTCTCTCTCTGTTTCAGAGGCTGCCCTTTAAAGACAGGCATTTCACCTGCAGCAAAATGTAAGTACATTTCCTCCTTGGAATGGTGTCTATTTCTCAGCTATAATTTCTGAGGCCCCTGATCCTCAAGGCTCCCATCTTGCGTTGTTCCGCTTTTAAAGTCTGGCTCGACACAGCCAGCCACAGTTTGAACCCACACTTTCCTCTCCTGATGTGTATAGCACGGTGGAGCATTTTATAATCCATTTGAGAAGCAGATTGAATTTGACTGTGTCTGCAACTGGACTGCATCTCAAAAGCTAGAAAAAAGTGCAGAGGAAAAAATGAGATGATATTCTTTGACGTAGGGTGACCATCTGACACCAAACATTGGAATATTCAGGTTCTCTCAAATGGCTCATGTATCACTTTTTGCCCAGCGGGCCCAGGAGTCAGACTGCTTCATGTTCAACAGCATTGTGTTTATCTTGATCATTCCTTCCCACGTGCAGCATGCCGAGACCCCGCTGCCGACCAGCATTCTTCCTAGAACGAATCTCTCATGTGTGATGTTTCTTTACTCTCCCTTCTCCTGGTATCCACCCCCAAACTGCAACTCCCTCTCTTCTAAAGACCGACTAAGTCTATACCAGGTTTGAACTGGGAGTCCAGAGTACTTTACAGTTTGGCCTCAGTGACTGGGAATAAATGGAAATTAGGATAAGAATGTTTCTTTTTTTTTTTAATTGAATTTTATTTTTATTTTACTGTTAGAGAAAGGGGAAGGGAGGGAGAGAGCGGGAGAGAGAAACATCAATGCATAAGAGATACTCTGATCAGTTGCCTCTCACATGCCCTCAAGCGGGGACCTGGCCAGCAACTCAGGCATGTGCCCTGCCTGGGAATCAAACCGGTGACCTTTCAGTTTGCAGGCTGGCACTCAATCCACTGAGCTACACCAGCCGGGGCCTTTTTTCTTTTTAATAAGATAGAGTTTATATTCTCTGTAGTATAAATTGGTCCTCCTGTTACACACCAAATACTCAAACATCCACAAGAATTACCCTTAAAACCATTCAAATATTATATCAAAGTATTACACATTTGCTGAAATATCTTGAAATGTCAGTCTCCGTATGATATTGCTTTGGGTTTTATTGCAATATCAAGACACCCACAGGTTATGAATATGTTAAGCAGCTTTTACCAACAAAGCCGTGTGAGATTTTTGTGAGCAGAGCTAGTGTGAGTATTTTATTTGTACAAGTTAACCTTTGACTGTATTCTTTCTTTCGAACATAGAAAAGGTTCGGGAGAAGCTGCCTGTGTTTACTTCTTGTGGATTCATATTCCGCAGCTCTCCATTATACTGTTTTTGCTTATTTAGGTTTATCACGGCTTTTAAATGATTTAGTTTTAAATACTAAACATTGCTGTGTGTTCCTGCTGAAAATGAGATGCATGGCAACATGAGGCAGCATTTTACGTCACTGCAGCAAACATACAACCAGGAACACATACGTGACAGTCACCTCAAGGTCTCTGCCACGGTCTCCACTGAAAGAGGGCAGTAGGGGGAAGGACAGCTCTTTGTGATCTCTTTATTTTCACATTTTTTCTCAAACAAATACAAAGCGGTTGGCAACCTATTTTATTAGTAAATATTCTGGGAAGAAAACGTGCGGTAGGAGTTCTCACTATCCAGACAAAACAGGTCTCCACGCCTTTTCCCATCATCTCCAGGCAACTGGTGGAAAGTGGGTCTGACCCATGGAGTCCTGGAAGCACATTAAAATCACCAGGCAATTGTGACTGGAGTTCATTCTGGCAGCCAGACTGGATCAGCCCCTCCGGAGCTGACATTGTGTCCTAATGCTGATTGCATTATACAACCAATGCACACGGAGACCAACCTAATCAGCACTGCGTTCAGACAAGCCTTGCTCTGTAGTGAGTGGCAGGAAGCTATCCAAGGAAAGGACCTGGAAATGTGTACGGGCCACATAAAGTCCCGAGGCCGCCGAGGGAGGACAGTGTAGCCAAGTCAGGAAGTATAGATATGCCCCCGTGGAGAAAGGGGGAGGGTGACGGGAGGAAAGTCAAGACTAAAAATCAGAAGGCTCTGGTCTGAGTCCCACCCAAGTCAACCCCACAGACACCAGACGCAGTGTGATTTGGGGAATGTTAGTTAACTCCATAGTTTCTAAGAACCTTTATTATGGGTGGGAGGTGGAGAACAGCAAATGCTTTCCCTGCTTCCATCAGAGGATTATTGTGATGATCCCATAAGATAATGTTTCAGGAAAATTTTACCATCAAAAAAAGATTTGTTTCGTTAAGGGATTTTTATTAGATTACAGGAGGCTCCCTCCGTTTTAGTGGGTGTCTCTGGGGCTCTGGGGACAAACTTTGTGCCTTCACATTAACACTGCACAGCAGAAAAGAACAGAACCATACTGGGACACATTGGGCCCCCGGAGAGACTTGAACCCACATTTTTTGTTTATTTTCAACCACACATATTTTGGGGGACCCCTGTCTCTGGTGGAAGAGAATTGTCTTCTGGGTGGTAAGGGTGAGAAAGCTGCCAAACAAACCTGAATTATCCAGAGGCCTGTAAAATGCGCAATTGCTTTTTAAGAGGCATGGTGATATTGTGCGTTCCTTTCGATTTTTGGCAGTAACGATTTTCTGCAATTTGTGGTTTTGCAATTTCTCTTTACACAGACAACACTCTGGCTCTCGTTCAATGTCCCACTGGTTGGGGGAGGGAGAGGGGGAAGAGGTTCCCTGGGGCTCTGACCACTCCAGCAAAAGAAGGAAACCTTAATGAAAAGAGTCAGAAAGAATGCTTGAGACTAGTGGAAGCTGGTTGGCTCGTGGGGAAGAAACAACTTGTAATAAATTTCGAGGCGCGGTTGGGATTTTATCTGGGCTTTCATCGGCTAGGCCAAGGTCTGTTCCCCTTAACTCTCCTTGACTCTCCACTGAGCTCAGTCTGCACTGCAGTCTCGGCCTCTTCTCCCCATCCCCGCCCCCACCCCCCGGGATGCAGCAAAGCTGGAGCAATCTCTTCCATTGGCTCCCTTTGGCTTCTTCTGGCCTTGGTGGCATCCTCTCTAAATACGCCACCTCGAGGAGTCTGCTGGCCAATTACATTCTGTTAGTTTGTGTAAGTTACCTGAAGGTCCATGTGCCAGAATTCTTGCCCTGGTTCTGGTTGCATTTTCTTCTTCTCCTAGAGGCTGGATGCCCTTTGCAGAGGGAGATCCGTGGCCACACTGCAGAGACAGTGAGCCGATAGAGCAATGTAGAGTTTAAACAAGAGTAATTTGTTTTTTATTGTTTGTTTGTTTGTTTTTTGGCTGGGTGTCCTGAACTTTGTTGATGGTGCATGACAAGGCAGGGATCCCTAAGCCCCTCCCCTCTTCAGAGGTCTAGGATGGAAACTGGAGGTCAGGAGATTCTCAGTGTGTTGGGGGATCCATTTGGGGCAAGGACTCCCCAGCTCCTGAGGGTCTCTCTTCCTGTCACTGAGGCTTATGGTCATTTGTTCTGCTTTGAGTCATCAGCTCTGGGAAGGTTTTGCCAACTTGTGTTTGCTTTTTTGTGTGGCTGCTGGGCATTGTGCTGATGGATTTAAAGCTGTATCTGGTGAAAACCTTGTGTTCCTTCTCCGTTCACTTCTCCATGGGGTAGATACCTGGGACTTACATCCTCAGGTCCTGGGCCCTCTGTGCACAGAGGCGACCACCCAGGCCTCTTATCTCTTCTCTTTCCCTAAATGTCACTGTTTCTTTTGCTTCTAAGAGAAATACAAAGGTAATTACTATTCAGGTTAATTCTGTAGTTTTTGCATATTTGGGAAATTATGATCGTCTTGCTGTGTGCGTGTTCTAAAGCTTTAGGGAATCATCGGTGCAGTGCCATTATACATCGTGGGACTTAATGTTAGAGGATGCTTCCAATATGAGGCAGTTCAACAGCCCACCCTAAGCCACCCTCCTCCCAACACCCTCTCCAGGGGCTCTTTCCATAGCCCAAGGAAGCCCAATGCATTTTTAAAAGCTCAACCCTTCAAACTTCCTTTTACTCGCCTGAGATGACCTTCAGGAGGTTGGGGGGTTTTGCCTTCTGGAGCAACTCAGGAGTCGATGCTTCTGCATGAGGACCCTCCATTGAAATCAGGTCCCACCCACTCTCTGAAGCTTCCTTGTCCAGACTAACATCCCAATTCCTTCAGCCATCTTTCTTCATAGGACTTGGTTGAGTTATCCTTTTTCTTTTGCCCCAGTCACTTTTCTTAAATGTCCCTCTTAAAATGTTACAGTGGGAATGAAAGAGTATTGCCAAGATGGCTGACCAGAGCAGAGCTCCAAGGGGAAAAAAGCTCTCATTTCCATTCTGGTCATATTATTTCTGTTATTGTCACCTACGAGCACCTCACATGTTCCAGTGGCACTTTTGTCCTGAGGTTAATCCTAAAACCTCGAGGTATATGATAGAAAAGCTGCTATAAAAGCAGATCTGTTTCTAGTCATGTATTTATCCTAACGAACCTTTACATGTATCCTTGTGACACACCTTAGTTTCAGAACCTTAGTGAAGACTATGTAGGAGCTTTTTGAATTTGAATTATTTTAAATCTTGTCCCAGTTTTATGACATTTTGATTCACTTCTTCACTTCATGGAAAAGGCTGATAGAAACAGTGAATATCTGTATTTTAAGGGAATTGTCTGCATTTTAAGCTCCTCAAAGGTAGAATCATGTTTTATTCATGTTTGTCTTTCCTGAAATGTCTGGGACATTCTGTTAAACAAGCAGATGCTCCATGAATGCTTTTGTGAAATTAGTCAATGAAATCAGGTACAGGCAGTTTTCCAACCCCCCGACAGAGAGCTATCGTTAGAGTGACGTCAGCGATGTCAGTTCTTAGAAACTAAGAACAAGATAAATGCTACACTTCATTGCTAGTGCTTGGTGATTCCGTAGCATTAGCGCAGTTAACTCACCAACAGGGTTGCCATGAGCGCTAGGTGGCCTTAATCCTTATCTTACCAGACTTGGCCAGCTAGGTGCCTTGGAGCAAGTTACTCCGCTTCTCTGGGCCTGTTGTCTGATATATAAAATGCAGATATATTATTTCTACCTGCCTCATTAAGTTGTTGTGAGGATTAAGTAAATTAATCCATGTAAAGAATATAGAACAGCTACCGATAGTATAAAAACAATATTTAATGGCAGGAATAGTTGTATTATTGTTGCTTTTGCTGTTATTCTCAAGAGATACTAGTGTAACTATCCCATCCTCAGAGGAACAAAGGCAAGTTTAGCATAATTTGTTTGTAGTGAACCCACATCGACTCCAAATAGTAATGTTCTGATCAAAATGCTGGTGTAGCCTACATATGATTCAACTGCTCTGTGGCCCGTCTGAGTTTAGGTATACGTTCAAAAGAAACACAAATATCTAAAGAGATAAAAGCGATGTAAAGTTTCGCTGAAGTCCCGTAAAAGGAAAACATACTACATTTCATAGCAAAACATATAAAGGTTTTTCTTTATCCAAATTTCTCATGGTAGCTGTACAAAAATCTTGCCTCTGTTCTTCCCCTCTGTGCTACATCACAAAGCCCTAGTTTGTGTGGCTTTTTTCTTCATCGACCTCTTCTCTTCTAATCATGCCCAATTTTCCAGGATTAATAAATTACTAGACTGTTATTTTCTGTCTCCAAAAATTTCATTTCCTCTGTAATTTCAATGTGGCCCTTCCAGGCTTCTTCTGGAAAAATAATTACATATATAATATACTTATAAATTTTATTAATATAATGGCTGTGCAGCACACAATTTACAAATGATAAAATATGAATAATAATGAAACGTGTAATTAATAAGAGTAAAAGACGTAATGCCCTTTCTTGTAAATTCCATCTGGCCCACTGATTCCCACAGAATCAGTACCTATAACCACCTTACGGCTGCAGTTGATGCGTAAATGCAGTGTACACGTGGACGGGGCTAATATTGTTATTTACGTTCATGAGTCAGACAAAGTGAAACTACAAAGGTGTGTGTTCCAGATCCACTCGTTCATCAGTGACATGAGCGACTTCTTTACTAAGTCGGATAATAGTTTTTAATTCATGTGTCTAAACTATTCACAATGTTGCAGCTATAGGCACAACACTCCTGTTTGCTTAATGTGCATTATTAATATTTTCTACATCACGTCTAAAAAATCTAAACAATCAACAGGACAATAAATCAAGACTTGATCTGTAGCATTTATTGGTTTCTGTGCCGTAAATACTCCCATCTAGTCAATTTCAAGTAGCCAACATGACCTTGCTGCTGAACATCATGGAGTTAGGAAGGGACTGGACATGGAGTTGGGAAGGGACTGGCGGCCACTTTATTCAGTGTTTCCACCACACAGATACAATGGCTACCAATAACTTCAGAGGCACAGGTAATAGTAGGATGTCTTAATACAAACAGGAAGTGATGCGTTCTGAGTATTTGTTTCCTTTGCTTTTAATACGAATTATTTCATTGTAAATTTATATAATTCAGCTCTTCAGAGTGGCTGTGTATAACAAAGAGCCAACAAATTCCTGCAAATCTGACAATTGTCCCTTGCCAACTGGCACGCAGGCTATCCCTGGTAAACCCTGGTTCCTCTTCGTTGGATAGTGGCGGGGGGTGGAAGAGATTGGGCTGCAACTGTGCATATTTACAAGTGAATGTTTTTTCCCCGAGTTAAAATTTACTTCATGCACTTTAGGACTCTCACAGGTAAAGGTCTCACCAAGTGGAGAGTAATTCTACTAAAGATGCTTTTTTTCTGTTTTTGTTTTTGTTTAATCTCACGGCCCCTAAACACGAGATAACTACTTTCCTTGGGGCTCAGCAGTGATCTTCCTTGCTACACGGATGGTTTTGGACTTATTATAAGATGGTCCCATAGTGTACAATGAATTTTCATGGGTAACTTTAACAATTGGTAATTTTTACACATTCAGTCAGCAACATTCTAAAGCTGAGAGCAAACACTGAAAGTAATACTGTTTTATCTGTATGCAAGATAAATCATTTTATTTGCGGTGTTTTAAAGAATACATCCAAGTCCCACTTAAGTATGGTTTTAAAATGAAGACTGAATTGAAGTAGGGGCTAAGAAATACTATCAAGAAAAAAAACATCTCTAAGGAAACTGGAGAATCCTACTTTTATTCTGGAATTTTAATATAAAAGTACTAGAGCCGTGCTAGTTAACTGGTTTTTGTAGTTTTGCTGAGAACAAAGTTGTGTTTTATGGATTCTTTTAATAGAGGAACTGTGTTGCAATTTATTAAAAAAGAAGATAGGGATGAGCCTGCTAAAGGTCAGAGAAAAGGCAGATGGGTCTCTTACCCTGAACCAGGTTAAAATGGTCCTGCCTGTCAAGAGAGTATCACTTTGTAGAAGAATATATTGATATTGTTCATCCAAAAAGAGGCATCCGGAATCAATGTTGCTCCGCTCTATATTCTACACCACCACCACCTCTAGTCAGATGGGGGGAAGGTCAATACTACCTGCCGGGTGACCCCAAACTGCATTGGAAATATAACTTGGTGTGTAGGCTACCCAGACAGGTGTCTGCTTTCCTACTTTGCGTGTTTGGAGCAAATATGCTTCGTTCACAGCATTCTGGGCAGAGGCTTCCGTGAGGACTGAACTGAGACCTTGTATCTATTCTGCCTCCGAGAAACCAATCTCAAAGAGATGAAATTCTGACAGAGACATAATTACATCGGTCAGCCCTGACCCATCTCTGTAGCTCAACTCAACGGCTGTGGTCCAAGTTACAAAACTGCCCAGCTATGCGTGTTGGATGCATTCGGTTTCCAACCTTTTCTTCTTCTTATTTTCCTTACACACAAACTCTTTTTGTCTTTTTATGAATCACAATGGGAAATTGCCAATCAGAACCTTGACTTAGCTGATGTGATCTGGGTCACCATGTGAGTTGCCATAATTCCATAACAAAACAAAGAAACTTTTTGTTTTCGGTTAGACTTTTGAGGAATGCAGGCAGTTTCTCATCGGTATATACGGTACACCACTAAAAGTTGTGCTGAAGCCTAACACATGAATGTTGAAGGGTAAGCACACGTATTAGAAGGGAGCTTCCACTGCAGGAGCTTAAAGACTAGCCGCACACCAGCGTCAAGTGTCAACTCTTCATTCCACAGTTCTGTTCAGTCTCCACCTACAGTGCATAGTTCAACGGCTTACGTCGGTAGAACACCAAACCAAGGTTAAAGATCTGCGGCTCTCAGAGTGCAGAATTGCTGGCTTTTAAAATCTATGCATATCACTAGAATCATATCCTTTTTCCCCATTTTCTGTTTATGTTTTTAAAATACCAAGAGGAAATACCGCCAGCTGCTCAGGTAGTTGGTTAACATGGGGGCTGTGTGGGCCCCGGCGTCACTGCAGCTGAAACCACCTCAACAAGAACCCAGCTGAAGGGGCTCTTTGGGAAGCTGAGGCACCAGTCCGAATTTGGTACAGGAAGGCAAATGTATGGATTTTGATATATAATGTACAAAAGTGCAGGTCCCTTGAAAGTCGAGCTTATAAAAGTAGAGCATCACTGGTATTAGAGGTAAGACAGAGATTTCCCCCAACTATTCCGGACCTTAGACTAGCACACTTAGGTAAGAAAGGGCTAAAGTAAATACTTCGGAGTTAGGTAGTAGCTATGTCATAGCAATTATTACCCTTTACTGTTATCGAGTATTGATAACAGTATGAGCCAGGCACTAAGCTGGGCATTTTATACACATATATCTTCCTAATTACCTGATTTAATCTTATTGACAACATGGCAAAGTTGTATTGTTTCAGTATTTTACTGAAAAATCTGAAGGTCAGTTATGAAGCCTTCTGCCCAAGATCACATGTAATTGGAAAATGACAGAAACAGTACAATTTTAACTGGAGTTAAAATTGAGTCCATCTGATGCTAACACCCATAGTCTTGCTTCTGTACTTAATTGTCCTCTTCTTCAGATTGCTTAAGACAGAAACAATTGCTCTAGCCCCAGCCGCCAAACTTGGCCTCAGTGTGTTAGCTCTAAAGCTACATTCTATAAAGCTTCTCAGACGATGCATAGCAAGATCTTATATTCAATGTGTGAAAGCAGTGTCCGTGTTAACTACTGTTAATTCTGGAGAGTTGGACAGAACTGTGTCTACCAATCAGACTTTTCTATATAAATACCTTTGGATGGGTCAGATTATGTCCGCAGAAGGTGATGAAATGTACCCAGTAGGCAGCAACCAGGAGATTTTCAGGAAGCAAAATTTTTTCCCTTTTTTTCCTTTTTATCGAATGTATTGGGGTGGGGGCACAGGTTAACAAAAGTATACAGGTTTCAGATGCACAATTTTACAGCACATCATCTGCACACTGTATTGTGTGTTCACCACCCCAAGTCAGGTCCCCTTCCCCCACCATTTATCCCCCCCTGTGCCCTCCTCCCAGGAGCATTGCTGAAGACCTGGCCTTTTTGGCCATTGCCTCATGGCCTCCTCACCACCGTCCTACAGGTGGACATCATGATCCCTGTCATGCAGAGAGCCCCAGGGAAGTTTACCCAGTCACTGAGCCGATTCACAGGGAACCCGATGTATCTGAACATGGATTTGTGTCTGCCTCCAAAGGCTCACCCCATGGCACAGAGCATGACCAGCCCCGTTGTACCACAGCTAACAGGTGCGTGTCCCTACCACCCAATGTCACTGTCACAAGGCCTCTGAGATATGCCCTGCCTCCCATTCACCCGTGTCCAGCGACCATCGTTCCTGTTTATTGCACACCAGTGGGTGTCAGTTACTTAACTATGTTCCTTACATGAGTTAGGCCTGGAGAAATAAATATCTGTTGAGTGAATGTGATATTTAGTACGTCATTTAATGACCAGAACAATGTTAGGAGGCTTATGTTGCTATTTTCACGTAGACGGAGGACAGGTTTATAGGGGCCCTACAGTGAAAACTTTGGGAAGCTGGAATTCAAGTATCTATCCGGCCCCAAAGCCAAGCTCTTCCCCCAAAGGAGGCTACCTGGAGATTACTATGGGTAGAGTTTTGTTTTATTTTTTTTCTTTTAGATTTTAAGAATTAGATTTTTATTAGATTTGGCATGGAAGTATATTTAATACTTGTCAATGATTTTCCAGAAGCAGACCCTGTGGCAAGGATGAAAGTACTCGTGGTTTATAAGGAGGCGATCACAGGGAACACGAGTGAAAGAGGAAGGAAGCTGAGCCACAAGCAGGTTTACTCTGTGGCCCATGGGACTTCATCCCACTGGGGAGACTAGGGCCCAGGGAGGGAGGGAGAGCGCCCCCCTGTGGGAACAGCGTGGAATGGAGTGGAAAATTCCCAGGTTCTTGGGAATGGAGATATGCCCAAGAACAGCTCACAGTAATCATTAGGCAAATAACTCACTGTAGCTGAGGTCATCTTAACCTTTGAGATTTTCACAAGGGAAGATTTTTGAAAGGCGTAAGAATAGATGTGCCTGGCTGGTGTGGCTCAGTGGATTGAGTGTGGGCTGCAAACCAAAGGGTCATCAGTTTGATTCCCAGTCAGGGCACATGCCTGATTTTCCAGGCAAGTTCCCAGTACACGGTGCTCAAGAGGTAATCACACACTGATATCTCTCTTCCTCTCTTTATGCTTCTCTTCCCTTCTGCCTAAAAATGAATAAATAAAATCTTTAAAAAAATAGATGTGATGAATGGTCATGTAGATCATGTTCATGGGCAGAAAGTCTCAACATTACGAAAATGTAAATTGTCTCCTATCAAAATACCAACAGGGTTGGTAACAGAACTTTGCCAAACTGATTCTAAAAGCCATATGGAAGAACAAAAGCCCCACATAGCCAAGACAATTCTGAGAAGGACAAAGCTTGGGCACACTTGCCAGGAACAGATAGACTTATACAAAGTGGCATTCATGAGGCCAGTACGTACTGTCACAGGGATAGGATAGGGATTCCCAAAAGGGACCCGTGAGATCCCTGGCAAACAAAGGAAGGGGCGTCTAGAGAGGTGTGGACGGGGAAGCGCGGCTTGTTCGGTAGGAGCCGTGGGTCTGCTGGCCTTTCATACAGAGATAAACTCGAAGAGAAATTTTACTTTTTCCATATGGAGAGCCAATAGTCCCCTGGCACTTATTGAAATTTAATCACTGGGGCTGCTTCCAGTGCTTCTGGATTTTCTGCTGCACCATTTCAACTTCTTTCCTAAGGAGAAAAATCCTGTGAAGTGGTTTCACTGCATGCATTCACACAGCGATGGAAACAAGGGTGAGGACGTCGGGGCCCCATTTGCTTGGCCCCCCTCCCCCCTGCAGCATTTCCATAGGAACAAAAGGACCACTTTCTCATAAAAGTGGGGCAGAAAAGACAACATAACCCAAGAATTCTCCATTCTCTGGATCCTTTGAAAATTTAGCCCTCAAAAAACCTAGTTGTACTCTCTACTGGAAGCCCAGGTGGGGCTGAGACATGCCCACAGGGCCCTCTTGCTCTATTTCGCCGGCTTCAGAATGCATGGGGGTTGAGTTCCATCTTACCTGTGAACGACAGTCGATTGACACAGTAGTTCAGAAGCTCTTGAAGTCAAGTTCCAACTCATGCAACAGAAAGGCAGAATCGACCGGTAACATGTGCCGTGGGCAGAGTACAGTGACCACATGCTTACCAAGAATTGATCATTCTTCAATTCGACATGTTTCTGTCCAGAAATGTACATTTTTATGGCATCAGTCTGGAGAGCTTGGTATTATTATTCAAAATAGTGAATCAATACCAGTTCTGCCCACAGAGTATTTTTCCTTAAAGCATCTGGTTGGAATACGCCACACAAGCTGGACCTACATACGGCAGGTTACATCTGGCTCGTCTCAAGTGAGAGGGGGAAGCACACCCTCAAGGGTTAAGTGCTTTGGCTTCAACAAGCCAACAGTTGGTTAGGAAATATGACATGCAGCCCAGGGTTCCCCTTCTCAATACAATGGACAATTACGTATGAGCATGTATTTAAAATACTGGAGCCATCACTGATTATCACTTGAAAGTTTATTACCCTCAAACAATATGAACAGCTTTTTTCATTCAGGAAAGTTGGAGGGCAAACTAAACCTGACACATCACTTTATTTACCGAGTGTATTCATGCACCATCTCTGTCCAAAACAACAACAAAAAAATGGAGCTGCTTACAAGAGCCACACGCGATTACATTAATAAAAGAAGATAGTCTTGTTAATAGAAAAGTTCGTCATTTTTTCCAAATAAAGCCAAATTTGTTTACCCAGTATTCCATTAATTGGCCTCCTTTAATAAGGGAACTTCGCATAGCTTCGCAACGGTGTAAAATAATGTTTCGACTGTAACTTATGGGAGGTGCTCCTGAAAGCATCATCTGTTACTCAGGGGGGGCAACAGCCAATGAAATCATATGAAAGTGTGTGTAGGTGGTTTTTCAAAATTGAAGCCTCTGTTCCTAGGGCAGTTTGTAATTCTGGTCAAGCCAAGTTGCATTGATATGAACAGAGACTTTTGTTGTGCAATTAGTGGAGTGTGCAGATCTTTTGCTGCCCCAGAGATTTTTCTCTCTAATATCCAAGTTTTTGGATTAGGTGCCCAAGTCAGAACTGTGTGGCTTTCATTCCACTCACTGTTTTCGATGCTGTAGGTCTCAGCCACCTGACCTCATCCCGTCTGTTTAACTCCTGCTCCAGATGGGGCTTCAAAGCTAACATGGAAATGCATGTTCTATCAGGAGAACTAAATTTTTTTTAAGTGACCAGTATTCTTAACTTCTGTAGGAAGATATTTTGTGAGTCTCTACAAAATATTCCTGGAACATGAACCTTACGAAACTAAAAATAGGAAAGGGAGCAATGGGTGAAGATAGCTTATAAAATGAATGTCAAAAAAGTCCCACAGCCCTGGCTGGTGTAGCTCAGTGGATTGAGCGCCGGCCTGCGAACCAAAGGATCATGGTTTGATTCCCAGTCAGGGCACATGCCTGGGTTGCAGGCCAGTTCCCAGCAGGGGACACACGAGAGGCAACCATACATTGATATTTCTCTCCCTCTCTCCTTCCCTTCCCCTCTAAAGATAAATAGATAAATAAATCTTTTTTAAAAAGACGCAATGAAAGATCTGAAGCATGCCCTGAGAAACAAATAAAAAATAATTATTATTTCAAAAAATTGTTATCAATAAAAATAACAGGGTTTTTTATACCATAAAGTTTTCATAACAATTTAATTTTAATGGTAATAACATGAATAGATTGTTGTTAGGCGATAATGGAAATAACTGGAAATATATTTAGAGGTACTTCCCTGCTTCTGGGGTTGAGGATGAGAGAGAAATGGACCACAGAGTTATAGACAAGGGACAGGGAAACCATCTGGACATCAAGATTTATTTGGGTATTGAATGAATAATAGCTCATAGTCATGTAGCATTTTTATGTTATTTTGAGAAATAAAATTAAGTTTATTTTAAAGTTTTTGAGAAATTAAAGTTTATTTAGAATCTCAAATTCTAAAATTTGAGAAGCCATTCAAAAATGTATTGATTTATTTATTCACCCCTCCACTTATTTACTCAACAAATATTCATTGAATGCTTATTACATGCCTGCTCTTTGGGACATTTAGGATGAATTTCAGAAATAATCATTAGATTGTGGACTCTTTAGGGGAAGGCACAGTACCAAGCTGGCTCAAGGCAATTAATTGTCAGGTGTTTCACTGTGACTTGCCCGCTCCGAGGCACACACAGTCAGAGAGAACAGGCTCACAAGCTGGCTTCCGTCTGGCATTCGGCATCTTTATGGGTTGCTGGTAATACGAACTCCTTTATACATGCCAGCTTGTCGCCATTGAAAGGGATTTTTGAAGTCATGTGTTTTCACTTTTTGGCAGAGAAGCAGAAGGAAGGCCTGGGAGATAAAGTGGCTTCTCCAAAGTTACACCGCTACCCACCGATGGAACGGAAACTAGAACTGCTATTATGCTCTTTTCACTACAGAAAAAAAATGAGGGCAGCAAATCTGCAAAGGAGTTATTTAAATGCAATCCTAGGCCAACTGCCTTTACTTATTGGCATGATTACTTCCCTCCCATTTCTTCAAAGGTTATTTTATAACTTTGAAATGTCTGCAGTGTAATAAGATAAGAATAATGTTTGAGGGAATCTGTGGTTGGGGGAAGAAAGAGGGAGTGAGAACAGTTAGGTGAAACAAGAGGTCACTTTAATAACCTGAGTGCACCTGTAAGACTCCACCTGGTTCCTGAAAGTGGGCCACCCAGTGGTGCTGTTTATCTTAGTAGCCAAGTAAGAGCAGAAACAAAATTCATGGTAGGCGTCAGGTAAAAGCCATCCAGAACCTGAGAAGACTACAGACTTCATGATTCCAACTGTACGACAGTCTGGAAAAGGCAAAACTCTGGGACAGTCGAAAGACCCATGACTGCCAGGGGTGGGGGAGGGAAGCAATGATGAACCATTGAAGCACAGAGGATTTTAGGTCAGTGGAAATACTCTGCATGGCACTCCAATATCATTACACATTGATCCAAACCCACGGAACGTGCAAGCCAAGAATGAACCCTGACGTAAACTGTGGACTTAGACGATGACGTGTCAATGTCAGTCCATCAGTCATGACAAACGTGCCTCTTTGGTGGGGCATGTTGGTAATGGGGGGAATATGAGGAATCTCTGTACCTTCCTCTCAATTTTGCTATGAACCTAAAATAGGACTTAAAAATTAAAGTTTTTATAATAGAAAAAAATCTAGATTCTCAGGAGAAATAAAGATTCTCCTGGCCTTGAGGGCTCAATGAAATTTTTCCTGGAGGATCCTCAGAGAAGATATTGCTGCCATTAATTGAATACTAGGTTTCGACAGGCCGGTCCTTGAGCCCTTCTCCATGGAGGCCAGGGACACAATGCCAGAACAGTGGAAGTACCTGGAAAGGAGTCCAGGCATACAGCTTGGTTGGAGCTATAGAACACACTAGAAAGAACATTGGTGCCTAGGGTACAGAAGGGCTAGGTAGAGAAGGTGGGATGTAAGTCCAGCTTTTCCCAGCCTCCCTGCTTTTGAGTCATAGTGCAGCTCCAAACCCCTGGGACGTGGGATTCGGCTCCCTCTGCCAATGCCATCCGCCAAGCATCAGCCTTTGCCCCAGGAAAGGGCCCTCACTCCTCCCCTTAGGCTCAGGCAGTGCAGAAGGGGGTATTCCTTGTAAGAAATGGACTTGTAAAAGGTGAAGAGTACCTTCCTTTCCACCTTTTCCTCGGTGCCCCCCTGGCCCCGCCTCAGAAGTCAAAATTAACAGTATAAACTTAGAAGTGGCTAATTTTTTTAATGCAAAGTCAATCTATATTTTACCCCAATGGAAAAAGTAACCTGTTCACTAAGTAAGAAAGTCAGTGTGGTAAGTGTAACCCAATCATGCTTTCCCTGGACTATGGTACATCACACAACTTTTACACAAACTTGTTATATTTTAGACTTTCAAGACAACCACGTCTGAAAATATTTGCATGCCTTGGTTCTATTTCCCCATTGCTGGTTAAACCTCCATGTTTTAACAATAGGCATTAATGAAAGAAACTGAAAAAATTAGCCGATGCTAACTCTGCCTCAAGACAGGATGTCGTGGGAGCTAAGACCTGCCCGCTGGGTGGCTCTTTCCACTCCAAACCCCTTCACCATCCCACAGTGTCAATGGCCAGCACCAGAGCAAGTCTCAGAACAGCCTGAGAGGAGTCAGAAAAGATGAATGAAAACATTCCCAAAGATGCACTTCAAGCCACTTTATTGGGCAGTAGCAGAGTATGGAGGGTAACCTGTTATTTGTGAGCTTGGCAGGAAATAATGATTTGCAAGTTAGACAATAAGAACAGGGTGCCATTTCTTTAGTCTCTCGAAGCCTGGGCATTTTCCTCCCGGCAGACCGGAGCCTCGCCTCTCCCTGTTCCCTCGCCTTGTGAAAGGAGGCTGGAATTCTCACAGCTTGCCTTTTTGTGGGGGAGGAGTGTTTGCGGCTCAGGACTCAGTGTCGAGTGGAAGAAAGGGAGTCTCACCTTCGGGAGGTCTAAGAAAGAGGGGTCAGAGGGCAGAAAACGCAGCCGGCTTCCCCTGATGGTCACCTGTCCCACGGTTTTCTTTTCTTGGAGGATAGTTTCAGTCTACATGCCATTATCAATTAATATACATGTTTGAAATACTTAAAAATAGTACGTAACACATGTTATGAACCACCTATGAACCAGGCATATTATATATTATACATAGAACTTTATCAACAACTCTACAGAGTGGTTAATAGTATCCCTGTCTTACAGATACAAGATTAAGCTGAGAAATAACACCTGCCTCTCAGGCCACACATCCAGAGAGTGACAGGTCTGGGAGTCAAACCTATGTCTAGCTCTTTTGCCAACTAAAACTGTCCTCCAAGGCTATCAAGAGTCAGTGAAGTGAGTCAAGTGAGAATGGGCCTTTGTACCGATTTATTTATTCATTCATTCAAGTTGGGCCAGCATTCCCTAATGGCGTACTGATCCAAGGCTTTGAGGCTGTGTCCTAAGTCTGTTACTTGCTGTCTTGGTGACTTGGTCGACTCATTTACCCTTGAGTTCCTGATTTATAGATAGGAGATTGTGGTGGTACTGATTTCGAAGAGTTATGGCAGAATAAGGAAACCATGACTTCAAGCCCTGGTTTGGTGCCTGGATATAGCAAGCACTCTGTAGCTTTATGTTGTTAGTAGTGGTGGTGGTGGTGATGATGATGATGGTGAAGATGCAGCAGCAACGTCCTACAGTAGAGATATCATTTCCCCACTAAGAAACGCTAGCACTGAAAGGCTTTGATACGGGCCAGAGACCCTTGAAACCTGGAGCGCATAAGGGCCTTCAGGGTTTATTTGTTCCTTGCCTCTGGCTACAGACGGAATGGCAAACAACAGAGCCACATTAATGCACAGTGCTACATGGCTGATTTATTCACTGGCCCTGAAACACTAACAGTCTCTCTCTCTTGCTCCTGACTCTGGAAAAAGAGAGTAAGCCCCGCAGGCTCGGGCCGGCAGACACCCCGATGACACAGTGGGAGCATTTTCCAGGAGCGTGTAAAACCCTCCACTTGGATTCGCAGCTTCTCTCCCAGGACGATGGCCTCTTCAGAAACCTTGCCAATTTACTCACAGTCGCCGACCCTCCAGGCCACAAGCAAATGAGGACACGGGGACTATTCAGGGGACTCGTTCCCGCCACCCTTTATCCAGATGTTTGGCACTGTGGAAACAGACATAGCCACAGTTTCCTTTGGGCAATTTAAGAAATTCATTCTAAGGGATGCGTCACCCTGGATCTAGAAACCAGGTTGCCATAGGTTTTCTCGGGCGGCAACTGGAGCTCCAGGAGGGGATCTGGGAGCAAAAGGAGGAGCCCACAGGTTATCTTCCCTGTCTTCTCCTTGCTCCCACCCTCTCCCTCCCTAGAGCATTTTGTCAGTGCTCGCCCTGCCCCTACTAACATGCCGCCCAGGAAACCTCCGCTGCAGCTCCTCAGCCTGAGGGGGGGGAAACGGAGGGATGCTACCGGTGTCTGCTGTAGCAGATTGAGACTCAGCTGTTGAACCTTTGCTTCTGCACTTCTCCTGGGAGGTTAGAATCTTAGCCCGAAGCTGTACCTGTGAAAATAGCAACAACGCTAATCCACGGTTCCTTCAGTGTTACTTTCTTTCCCTCTGAATTGTCTCCATTTGCTTTCACATTCCCACTGGCTGCGAGGGTTTTGTGCAGAGTTCTGTGTCAGGAGGTGCTGTCCCCACTGGGCCGGCTTTGGAATAAAGGGCTGGGGGAGGGAAAAGACTTCAGAACAAATGATCTGTCTGGTCTCCTGCAGCTGCCACTGGTCTCCTTATTCAGGAGATGGCAGGCGCGTACCTTGGCCCCGATGAAAGCATATCAGCTCTCATTTGTGGAGCGCTTATTTTATTTAGACTCTGTGACATGGAGCATCTTCTGTACCCTTCACGGCAGCTCTTTAGGACCATGGGTGCTATTATTATTCCCAGTTTTAAGGGCCCAGAGGCCCAGCAACGTTAAGTAACAGGCCTAGAGCACCAACCCGTGAGTGGTAAAGTGAGCATTCAAACATTTAAACCCTAATTTTTAACTCCCAGGCTACAGTTTGACTTCAGGAGTCAGATGTTGTAGCTGGAGTTTTGTCACAAACTCTGGAACTTCTGTCTTCTTCTCTGTAAAACAAACAGGTTAGAGTAGGTAAGCATTTCCAGAGAAATTTTTACCATGAGATTCAGGGAGGAGACAGAAAGTATTTTAAAAATAGGAGGGAAGTCCACTGGCATCTAATATCATGGAGAAGAGAGAGAAAGGAAATGAGAACAACTGGCTCCTCTCATTGGTCAGTGAGCTTGATGATACCGGTTCAATGACCTTGACTCGTCTTTCACTGGGACCAGTTGAAGACTTTGTCCCAGTGTTTCCCATTAAAGCTTGTGGCAAACACACAACCCATTGCATGTTGGTTCTCTCCTATTTCTCAGCACGCAATTGCTTTTTCAGTCCCATCTTTCCAGGTAAATTTTGGGTGCAAAAGATTTAGTATTACGCATGTGCACACACGCCATTTAAATTACTTATAGGAAGCAACTTACAGATGCAATTTAGCTGATTACATGCAATTAGGAGCATGCGCCTGCCATCCAAGCAGAGCGCTGCCCTGGGCTCCATGTGAGAATAGTCAAAAATAGATTTATCTAAACCATGGTGGCCTAAGAATTATCATACCACATTTAAACTTTGGGGTATTCAGTTTTCCCAGTGTAACTTCCTGTTTTTCAGAAAAGAACTTCAAGAAATAATAATAAAAGAAGACTCATAGTCATTTCTGTTCACCAAGTGGCTTGTTCAAAACAACATTTTAATGATTTAAGTGTAAATGAATCAGAGGCATATGGATTAGATTTCCCTTAAAATACACAAGGATTTTTAAATGAGGGAGAATGGAATGAAGAATTTCCCCAAATTTAGTTCTCCTTGGAATTGCCTTTTCTCGTGTTATTAAATATTGGCCGGGGGGAGCGTGGGGGTGCTGATTCACTTTGAACTACATTTTGCAAATTCGGGGCGGGGGGGTGGGGAAAAGGTTTCTAACATCTTCTTTAAAAGAGGACCATGCTTCTCCTTGGGCATGGACTAATTCATCCCAACCAGCATTTTTGATGAGTTAAGTGTAAATGAATCAGTAACATACGGATTGCATTTGGAATACACATGGGATTTAAAAAATAAAGGAAAAAAGCACTTGGTAAAGTATGTCTGGGGTTTTGCCAAAGCCATAACATTAAAAGGGGGGGTGGTGTTAAACAATTGATGACTCTCTCTCAGGCCCTGCCAGCCTCACCAGCGGGAGGCGACACATGGCAGCTTCTGTGACGCTACCAGCCACCCCTGCCCCGCCCCTTAACACCACTGAACAGCCAGGGCCCAGCCTCTCCTCCCTGCTGCCCAAGCTGCTGTCTTCTTTTAAGCTTCTATCTTACAAAGGATCAGTTCCTGAGTAAGAGAGAAAGCTAACTTCTCCCCCTGTTTTACAAGCGTGTAAACACAGTGCATTTAGCTATTCAGCCATTTGTGTTTCTAGACAAACATAAAAGGCAGTGAACAGAGATGGAAATCTGTCCCTAACTGGGGTCTGCATTTTGTGGGGCTGTTTTATTTTCTCATTCAACACCTGAAGGACCCCAGTGGCAACTCGGTGCTCCGTAGCCAGCATGAAGCCCCCCTAAACCAGTGGTTCCCCACTTTTCACCTCCATGGACCTCATTATCTTGCTCTCCTCTCAGATTCCACATTTTGAAGCTTATGATCTATACACCAGATGCAATTATCAGGAATAATTTCCTCACCTTGTTATTCATCAAAAACAGCCATTATAAGAAAACCAGCATAAACACATTGAGTTGATAGAATCTGAGTTAAAAGAAATGTATTTTAGCTGTCCTCTGCAGTCTGAGTCCAGTTTGTGCTGTGCCTTGTGAGTGTTATAGAATATTGAGAATATCTCAAGCCCACTTTTCTCCCTGCACAGGCCCCCGAAGGGCCAGGATCCCAGATCGTTAGCCTAATGGGTCTGACAGGCATTTCAAGGTGGAGAGATTTCCAGAGCAACTCCAATGAAATCTCTAGGTCTCAACTCCCTAAGAATCAATCTGAATATCATTTAAACACGTCTTTGCCAAATACGAGGCCGGTTGAAGACTTGCTTGCTCTGAGATTCATCTCAGAGAGCGGGTGAAGGGGGACAACAAAGCCACTCTCTCCCCAGAACAGAGTTTCCGATTCCCCAGAGGGGCTGCCAGCTTGTACCCTCCACCCTGGGGACAGCTCGCTCCTCCTGTGGGACCTGAAGCCATCCCGCCAGCCCCCTGTGAGAGCTCCGCAGAGACTGAAGTAGCTTCCGTCCATTGCAGCCACCCAGACACCTATTTTACTTGCAAGAAAATTAAGTGTGTTGTCAGACCTCGGTGAAGGGCTTAAGGGAAAATTGAGTTTATGGTTTCCCTGCTGTTTTTGCGTGGGGTGGGGATGTGGAGTAGGAGGGAGTGAATATTTGAAAATCTACATAAAAATTCAAAAGTTAATCTTTTCACATCGGGACTCTGGCAAACATACTGCTGCACGTGTCTATCGGAGTCGGTGGGAAGGTGGTCCCTTTGGTGACAGTGAGAACCAAACTCGTTCTCTCAACTGCTGCAAGGCAGACAGAGCTCTGGCCAGTGGCTCAGGAGAGGGTCACGAGGAGACAGCCCTGGAAACGGTGTGCCGGTGTGCCGTTCGTGAAAACGTGCAAATGAGATGCCAAATGAGGGCGGGAGCACCACTGCAAACACACCCTGCGACCCTTTTCATTGTCTTCCTGCCGCACCCGTCGTGGAACAGTAACACCGATCTTTCCGAGAAAGGAGCCGCGGCAGGATTAACAATCACGGGAGAAAGGAGATCTTCCCCTTTCGCTCCGTGTCCTTTCCTGCGGCCGAGCACCGCAGCTAAGGTCCTGCTGTAAGGGCAAGCTGCTCTCTGAAACAAATTGTGTCGGTGGCCTAGGTACTTGGAGGGTGCGAGCAACTGGACCTCCGCAGAGAGGCGGAGTCGCGGGAGAGCGCATCTAGGCTTAACTTGACCGCAACCAGACCTGGGGCACTTCGGCCCTACCGTGAGGCCCGCTCAGAAACTAGATGGACAAGTTCACAGGCCACTGCCCAGGAGCCTCCAAAGGGCTGACATAAGATCGATTGACCATCCCGGGCCATTTAGCAAACAGTTTACATAGGTGGCCTGGGTACTGAGTTTAAACTAAATGAAAACTATCGGGAGAATTCCCTATAAAGTGGACTTGATCTATATTAGGGAACAGGCTAATTATAGGGATTGGCATATATGGAATCAAAGTGAAACACTATATGAGACTAGAGAGTGGTGGTCTTTTATACCAGGGTGGTCTGAAACTGGGGTTTAATGTATGTACAATATACAAACATTTTTGACAGACCATTAACACCTATAATCTTGTAAATATTTGCAATTTTCTAGATCATAAATATAGCTGCATAAGCAGTTCTTTCAGAACATCATTTATACACCATTAAAGGTTAATTTACAACTTAGTACCTTATAGAAAGAAGATATGTGGCCTTTATGCTAACTTTCTCTAAAGGGAGACTGGTGTCTCCAAAAGCAATTTGTAGCTCTCCTGCGGGTCTGAGCGGAGTCCTATTCAAAGCACTATTTGAATTCTTTTCATCAGCTCATGTTCACAGCAAACTTAATCTTCTGTTTTGGGAGGGAAAAAAAAAATAACAAAACAGAGAGGAGAGAAAGATCTGAGGTCTTCGGGCTGCACTTCCAAGCATCCTACTGTTTATTTGAACAGGCTCTCTTGACACCACTCTCATTTGTCATAGTCCCTCCGATACCTGCTGCTGTACCTTAGCTGCCATCCCAACGGCCTTCCAGCGGTCGTCTGCTTTAGGACTCCTTGGAGGGACCGACCTCCAAAGACTCCCGGGCGTCCGAGCTCTGAGGCTACCACTGTGTGGCATTACATTTTGTAAAAGATCAAAGAGAACAAGGAAAAGAGGGAAAGTGTCTTGGTGGGCACTTTTTCTCCCATCTGGCCAGATAACACTGGAATCTCCCGAGAGGTGGGAACAGGGGCCGCGGTTCCCATAGGAGCTGCCCACAAAGGGTGGCGATAGAAACAAGTCTGGGAAAACAGCATCCCCTCTGTGAGAGGGTGGGTTACATGTGGGGCACATCCACAAGGAGAAAGCCACAGAGTGAGGTCAAGTGACCACAGCCCATTTGTGTTGTCTGGAAAGAAGCTAAATAGGGTAAGTTGTTCAGTATGCGGAGCCGCATTTCCTCTGCAGAAGGGTTCCGTCGCTATCCTCGTCCTTCTCCTGAAACGCGAGCAGCGGGTTTGCTGGCTGTGCGCCCCCCTGGCCTGGCACCGGCCTTCGCTCCTGCGTCTGGAGCCTGCTCTGCCTCCTAGACCTCCCGGAAGGAGGCTTCTCGGGATTCTCCAGCCACTCCGGTTTTCAGGAGCTTGTTAGGATGCTGGAAGTGCAGTTCAGACCATCCAGTCTCCAAACGCACGCCTCCCTTCTCTTTCTGTTGAGGCAGGGAGACTTCCCAGGGTCCCCTGTGCTCTGACTTCCTCCAAGTCAGCCTGGTTCTCGGGATAATAAGGCAGCTCTCTCCAGCCTGGTGCCCTTCAGCTCAGTGTGGCAAAGAGAGCACTGAACTGCGAGTCCAGAGATTTAGACTCTAACCTGAGGTCTGCCGCTTTCTGATCTTTGAGAAATGACAGTGCACTTGGCCTTCGGTTTTCTCGTTTGTAAGTGACTGAGCGGGGCAGTTAACGAGAGGCCCTCAGAACTCCCTTGCCTGCCTCCTACCCTATCCTCTGCTACTCCTCTCATTTGAGACCATAGAACCTATTAGTCCTCCCCTGTCTCCTCTCCCAAGACTTCGTTTTCGGGAGTAAACAGCATTGCCCTTCCCCCTCCCCCCTAGCCCTCCAGCTCTGGTCCTGTCATCAGACACTTCCTGGCATTTTTCTCTGGTGGCCCCATCCAAGCCATGGCCACCCTGAGCCGTCTCTGTTGCCTCTTTCCCATTCTGCACTTTCCTTCCCCTGTTAGTTTAACGTTACTTCTTTACATGTTGAAATACCTCATAGGTTTTATGGGAATGAAATGATTCCCTGATATTCTGAGAAGAAACCCGAGACTTCAGCAAACGGTGCCGTGCTCAATAAAACCTGAGTTTCAAGGCTGTAGCTAGGGATTTGGGAACCTGAGTAGGACCATCGCAGCCTAGAGGCCAAGTGCAGCGCTGTGCATACACAGTAACGGATCCTATGGCACAGTATGTGATGGGGAGGCACACACCACAGCAGGCATCACCATAAGGAGTGTCAAGTTATTGGTTCATCTCTGGAACAACCAGAGTATAGAACTTTTTAAATCAGTGAGCAGTAGTTTGGTTTTCTTGATATTTTTCATTGTTCTTGAGTCATTTATAAATAACACTGTTTATAGCTGGGAATCGGGGGGTTTCTCTTCCATTCGGAAACATAATCATTTTCATCCCTGGCCTCTGTGTTTCTTCAAGTCTCTGATTTGGGGCCTCAGAGCTGGGGCTCATTGAACCAGCACTCGCTCAGGCCATCTGCTCGGTGAGAACTTACCCTCCTTTGAATCTAATTCTATGGCCTCCAAGACGCATCCTCGCTGGACCATGAGTCCGAAGTGTCTGAATCTGGTTCCCCCTGGGCCCATCCACCCTGCCTTCCCTTTCTTCCCACTCCCTACTATTTTCTCCCCCTACTTTCAAAATGGCCCTGCCCTACTTACCTTTCGTGCAGGACCCTGTGCTCAGCCTTCTTCGCTGACAGTTGACTAAGACAACAGTCTACTCTGCGCATCCTTGGTGGTTTCCACCGGGTGGGTGCCTTAGCTGCCCTATCTATCCCTGTAGGGATCAAGGTCACCTAGGTCATGTGCCACATGATCTTATGCATTGTAGGTAATCCCACAGAGAGCTGTGATTGTATACCGTGTCCTTGGTTTGCGATGAATGTTAATAGATGAAACAGCCATGTGAAGGATGTCTCTGTGTGTTCTGTAGGTTTGCTGTTGGAGACCATCCATCATGTTATTCAATACCTCTTAAATGGGATCAATTTTGTCTTAGGGTTTAGTGCTAAAAAGGAAAAAAAAAAAGCTCTTTGACTCTCCCAATGAACTCTCTTGCTTGCTTTTAAGAGGTAATTAGAGCCACAAAACTTATGGACTCAAGAGTATTAGAGAAAAAATTCCTCAGTTTAGGAGATAGACTCATCATGATCTCTTCTCCTTTTTGCCTGGGTCACCAGGGAGTTCAGGGCCTGGTCTTTCCCTCCATCATCAGCACCTCCCTTATCTTACTTTGAGAACTGGTCCAGCACGCTTCTCCCCTTCCCCTCCTCTCCCTACTCCGTTCTTGGTCTCTCAGCCACACATTCCCACTCTTCTCACCTCCATATCTCCAATGCTTTGTGGAAGGAAGAGAGGTTAAAATACAATGTTCCTTTTTGGGGAGTTGCTGCTTTAACCCAGGAATTATCAATGGATGTCTTATAAGAGTCTCCTCCAAACAAAAGGGAAAAAAATGAAGAGTTCTTTGAATAAGAAAGATAGATTAGGAAATATTACATGCTCCAACTTCCTCTTAGAGATTCTCTGAGAATATTATAACACTGATGTCTGAAAGCTCCAAAATAAAGGAAATAAATGTGTTTAAACACAGTCCTTTTGCACATGTTATTCAGAAGAACACACTTTGAGAATTTCTGCTTACTCCATTCATGGATTTCCAAGGTGGATCATTCAGGTACTGAGACCAGCAGCGGAGGTGAGACTGGGTCAGCCTGGAAGTGAAGGGGTAGCCTTTCCTTCTTCCCAGGTGAGAGCAGAGGGACTGCCCACCCTCCTGCATGACTGTGCTCTCAACCCTACACTCCTCCTCCAGACATCGAGGTCTTCCAGATATCACTGCCTTGCACAAATGATTCATTCATCTTCACCAACTCAGCTTTGCCAAGCCTACAGAGCTCCTTATCAACTGTTCAACTCTTCAAAATGAAAGTGACAGTAATCCTTTTGGAGAAGAAGGATGTGTTGGCTGTTGTAACTGGAGGTCACTGCATGAGTAGACTTAAGGCCTGGATGAATCCAGAGGCTGCCACTGGGTCACACCTATTCCCTCCCCTTTCTCTGGGCTCCACTTCCGACTGCCCATTGACATCCATCTTAGTATCTCTCTGCATGCTGGGAAGAAAGGCCACTGACCACTCCTCATGGATGTGCTGCAGACTCACAAACCAACAGGAAGAAAGCCCCCCTCTCTCTGCTGTTCAGACCCCAAATGACATGAAAGGGCTGGGAATGACCCTATTTCCAAAGTCCCATGTCTCTCCCTGTACCAGCACTGAAATCAGAGCGTGCCCGAGAGCCTGAGCTTACTTACTCGGGGGGGTTTAATGACAGAAAAACTTTGGGTTTACCACAGAAACAACAGCATATGTCTTACTTACTTCGGAGATACGAATTATCTCATTCAGCTGAAAAGATCTCTCTTAAAGAAAAGAAAAAAAAGCTTTATTTTAATCTACTTAGAATTACTTGCATTGAATTTCTTTGCTCCCATGCACAATGCTTCAAGTTGTTTCCATTTACATCTTGTCCCCACAGCTGGGCTGTAAGGTCGTCCAGGGCGGCGGGCATTGTGCTTCCTTTCGATTTTCTGTTCTTCCCTCCTCTGCTTCATACTCTTCATTCATTTACTCCTTCAGAAAAATTTTATTATATATTTGTTGCATGCCAGAAACTGTCCTAAGCCCTGGAGATTTTTATTTAATTAAAAATACAAGATGCTCAGGAAATGCTTTCCAAATAACTGGCCCCCCTTCCCAGTGACTTTCCAGCTGCTAAGCTTGGACCTTATCCTCTCGGCCACAGGCATGGAGGCATTTTTAGCAGGGTAATTATGTGAACTTGGGCCTGTCATTTCACCCCTGGGCCTCAGATTCCTCAAGTGTGAAATAAAGAGATTAACAAGAAGCTCTCTGAGCTCTGACATTCTAGGGCTCCAAGTCATGGGCAGCCCTACAATACAGACAGGAAGAAATGCTGTTTTTGAACTTGTCCCTAAGTATCTCCTTCCACTTAGATTCTATCCATCCCCCATCTTGGCATAAGAGATAAGAAAAGAGCACAGTTTCATTTCACTGCCCCCTCTATCCCACTCCACTTCCAGACAAGTTGTACATACCATTTCAAAATGGTATGTCCATACCCTTGCAGAACATTCATTATAATCAACCATTTTGATTGGTGACTCTGGAGAACCAATATAATCACCCATGTAAATGTGCTCTGTGATTTACACCACCTCCCAGACGACTGTCAGAAGCAGGATAAAATAAGTTGTCCCATTTTACAGAAGAGAACACTAAGGCTGCAATATAAGCACTGGCTCTGGGTCACAGAGCTGGCGTGGTTTCTGAATGGTGCCAAGGCAGGGTCCTCTCTCAACTCCAAGAGGCTGCAGCACAGCTGAAAAGATAAGAGTCAGTTCTCGCCATCAAAAGCCTGGATCCTGTGAGAACATGGGAACTTCCTAGGGTGTTTAAGTCCAAAAGGCCTTTGGTGGAGCATAGTTTTAACCCACAGCATAACAAGGCCTTTGGCAAGGAAACAAGGAATACCAGGAACACAGTGTCTGCAAGGAAAATGCAGCCGAATGCCACATATATCAAGCAGCTCTCAGAGTCTGGGGATGAAAGAAATTAGAGCAGGGGGTGTGGGGGCCCTCACCATGTTTGGCCCTCCGTTCTGTGAAGCCCTCATTCAGGTCTTTGCAAAACTCAGCCATGCTTTCCCTCGTCCTGCTAACCCCTGCCTTTCATTTTCAAACCAAAGTGCCTGCAAAGAGAAATCCGACGCACATGTTTCTGATTCATTTACACTTAACTCATCAAGCTCTGTTTAGGAAGAACTATCTGGTGTCCAAAAACCTTTTGGAGTTCCCCCACACACACCCTTTAATAAGCCATTGAACTTTTTTTTTTACCAGCATGCCCATGTTTGGGTTGAGTGCATGTAAACATACTAAGGCACCCAAAGAGCCTGGTGGACATGCAGGCCCCAGTCTACTGAGGGACTAAGAGGGACATCTTTGCTTAGCAGTGTCCTGGGCTCCATGGCAGTGGGGGTCCATGAAGAGACCCCAGAGAAGCTTGAGACAGGGCAGTATGCCCAGGTCCAGCCTCATGGCATTGCCACGAGGACCAGCAGGAAGCAGACAGGGCTGTAGGCTTGAGGTGGAGGGTTTTCTGCGTCCTGTCCAGTCTCCAGAGATACAACAAGGAGAGGGAAACTGTGAGTGTTGCTAACCCAGAAGGAGACGGTCTCCCCAGGCAGTCCTTGCCACCATCACCACTTTCCTGGACCCCAGCAACAGCACCCACCCCCGACCTCCCACACCCCTGCCAGGGACTCTGCTTCTACTCCTGAAACCTGACAGCCCAGATTTCACCCTTAGGAAACCAGAGTAACTGCTTAAAACCAAAATCAGAGCTTGCACCTTCTTAACTTAGAAACGGCCAATGCCTTCCTGAAACACTTTGAATAAAATTCAAATTCCTTGCCCTGGCCAGAATATTCTTGATAACCAAGGCTTACCTGCCTCTCTGAGCTCAGCCCCTACTGTTGGTCCTCATTCACGCCACACCAGCCAAACAGCTGTTCTCCGACTTGAGCAAGTCAAGTTCATTTCAACCTCAGGGTCTTTGCATTGGCTGTTCCCTCAGCCTGGCCTGTTCTTCCTCCACATAGTCATGTGGCTGACTCCTGCTCGTTATTTATTTCTTCCTTCAAACATCTCCTTATCACTCCTGCTACAGTAACACTTCCACATTTAATGTTTAATTTTTTTCTTAGCCCTCATCACTTCTTAAAATTGTCTTAATTATGCCTTTTGACCCCAACCAGAGCATCAGTTCCAAGAGGTCAGGGACCATTTTTCCTTATTCACCCCTGAATCTCCAGTGCCCAGAAGAGTACCTGACATAGGGTATATCTCAGTAAATGTCTGTTGAGTGAGTGAATGAATGAATGAATGAATGAGTGCCCTTGACAACTGTTTCAACCCAGAGTCACAGGTAACCTGAAGACGCCAGGAAAGCCTCCCAGTTCCTGAGCAGTAGGTAGGAGCAAGCAGACGTAGATGAGCTTTGCTTCTGTCTTAGATAAGATGATAAAAATCCTTTGCTCTCCAGCATCTGTCCCTTGGGGTAAATACTGTGACAATGACCAGGAAAAGCAGGGGGAGCTTCAAACAGATGACTTATAGGAGTGACATCTGACTCATTGCTCTGGAGTGTTGGAAGGCTTGATGCTGTAGAGACAAGTTGGGACTTGGTACATACAAGAGAGGGTGGCTTGTGGAGATGCAGCCATGACCAGGTTGTGTGTGAGCCCACAACCCACCTCTGACATGCACGGGACAAGTGTTTTGGGCAAGTCATCTACCCTCCCTGAACCTGGCTCTTCTTTTGTAAAGTGAGAATAATAATATCTAACTCAGAATATGCTGAATTCTGTAAAATGGACAAAGTACCAAACACCAGATGTGACATAAAAAGAGTATTCAATAAATGGTAGCAGTTGTTTTGGGGAAGAGTAGATGTACAAGAATTCTGAGGATGAACCAGAGAAATGTGACTTTGTTACCATATTGGTTGGTACTTCCCCAGATTAGAAGGGCCCAGGAAATGTCTCCACCCATCAATCCAACAGTTACCTCTTTAAATGGAGGCTGAAGGAGGGAAATGCAAGGGGGGAGTGGAATACCACGGAGAGGAATATTAATTCCACACTTCACCCCGCCTATGTGGGAAAATGTTCTTCAGTTTGTTTCCTTTAATTCCCTGCCAGGGAAAGCTGATAGATGATGCCTGGACTGGGCCCCTGGTTCAACAGCCCAAATGTTTTTTCTAGATATAGCTGTTAATACATCTTAACAGCCTGAGTCATCACTTTGACACAAAGACAGCAAACTCTGACGCCTACAGGACACATGTCTGGCACTCTGAATTTCTGATGAACACTTGGGTGTTTTCCTTCATTTTCTCTCTGGGTTTACATGGTACAATATACATAAAATATTGTATATAACTAAGTTATTAATATGTGTACCTCTCAGTATCCCTTTTCATTTAACATTATACATGTTCATTTTCTTCATGATGAATAGCTCTTTGTAAATATCTATTTAATGGGTATGTAATATTCAGTTCTATGACTGGCTTGTGTTTTTCTTAGCCATTCCTCTGTTGTTCAGTACTTAAACTTTTCTTTCCAATTTTTTACTACTATTAACAATATTGTGATACACAAATCTTCACCTGAATTTCATGTAGCTTTCATAAGAATTAAGTGCACAAATGCGTGAAACCTGCTAAGAGCCCTGTTTGTCACTCATCGGTACCCAATGGTGAAGGGCCATTGTGGAGCATGAAAGGGCACTGTCACCAGCTCCTCATGTGCCAGCCACCACTCCTGCCCACTTCAGGAATGGCTGCTTACAAACGCAGATATAATCTCTAGAGTTGACTGTAGTGTGCGATAATGAGACAGCTACTGTTAGAAAGATCATTCTTTCACAGCAGAGGGTTGAACCCTCCTCCAAATTGAAGTTTCCTGCTAGTTATGAAGAAAACAAATGTTATAAAAAAGAGTTTACTCTTATTTCTTAACTCCCACAATTTTTATTCCCTTTAACAGCTTATCTTCCCCTTCTGAATGCTTTCTTCTTCATGATATACAGGGTCCAGCACAAATAACTCCCCTTTTTTATTACAAAATCATAAGCATGCAATTCTGTAGCAGAACAATACCACACTCAAGCACACCATGTGACATTTTAGGTGCAATGTTCAAGTTAAAATTATAAATTATTACACCCATATTATTACCCTACCAACCACACTCAAGCAGGTCTTACTTCTGCTGGACCCTGTATTTTGACTTATTAGAGGATCTGTTCACGTGCTTCAGATGAGGCAGTTTTTTGCTGAGAGGGCCACAGATTCCTCTATTCTTCTTGGATTTTAGCAAGTTCACTTTTGAGGTTTATTTGGGGGATGGGAGGCTTCTCACAAAGGCGTGCACTCTGTATGTGCCATGGCAGTGACGTCTGGGAACTACCCCTTGATTAGGGTTCTGCAGAGAACCGGGACTGATAGGACAGATACAGAAATACAGAAAGAGATATGCAAGGTCTGTCCAGAAGGTATCCAGCCATGTACTATGAGAAATAGAGACATTTAGTAAAGAAGGTACAAGATACAAGAAACATTGTTCAGAGGACAATGATGCCTCAGTCCCCTACAAAGTAGGCACCTTGGGGACCTCACACAGTTCTCCCAATCACCATCAGTTGCCCTGTTATATTTTCCTGAAATCTCATCAACGGTCTGAAATCTCTTCCCTTTCAGAGGTGATTTGAATTTTGGGAAAAGCCAGATGTCACAGGGCACCAAATCTGGGCTATAGTGAGGCTGAGTCACCTGGGTGAATTGATATTTCACAGGAAAATCTCTGTACGAGATGGGATATGTGAGTGCGCACATTGTCACAATGAAGCTGCCAATCATCACTTGCCCGTAACTGTGACCTTCTGAATCATTGAATAGCTTCCATAGAGGAACGTTCAAGCTTAATGCAAAATTTGATGCAGATTTGTTGCTCTACTAGCTCAGTCATTTTGAATGTGATGGCCACACAGTCCACGTGCTCACTCAGTGGTGTCCACCACCCCCACTGACCAGTACAGTGAAGTCATCACTGTTCACACATGCACATTCCAGTCCACTCTCCTTGGCTGCCAGGTTACATCATGTCATGCAAACCATTCTGGTCATATTAACAATGGCTGTACTTTTTCCAGACAGACTTCATATTATGCAAAATCAACTCCCGTGATTATGTAGTCTGAGAAGTCCCGCAGTTTTCTTTTTGCAAATTGGAGGTCCAAAAAAGGCCAGTGGCGTAATTCTGATCCAAACCCAAAGGCCTGAGACCCAGGGGAGCCAATGGTGTAAGTCTGAGTCCAAAAGCCCGAGAACAAGGAGCACCAACGTCCCAGGACAGGAGGAGATCACTATGTCAATGTAAGCGGAGAGCAAGTTCACCCTCCCTCCACCTCGGTTTCTCTCTGGGCACTTAACAGGCTAGTTAACTGGTGCCACTCACCACTCACGTTGAGGAGGGCAATCTTCTACCCAGGCTGCCGATTCAAATGCTAATCCCTTCCAGGAACATCCTCACAGACACACCAGTCAAGTTGACACATAAAATTAACCGGCACATCTAAACTCCTAAAATTGGGACCCACGGAGCCATCAGGCCCCTCTCCACTGCCACATCAGGGAATGACCACCATGGGTGGCTGTTTGGGATGTCCAGTTGTTGTTGAAAGATTTATTTATAAGCAACCATGAATTCTCTTCTTGAAATTTTCCAGGAACAAATTTAAATAGAGTGAATTTCATGATTTTTTTATTTCTAAAAATCAAACGGTCACATTTCTCACTTCATTCTGATTGTCTTACAATATTTAATTCAACATGGTCATAAAATATTCAGTAATAAAACACCTGTTGATTGCATGTTAATAAAGTAGCTTCCATCTTATTCGTAAGCAAAGACAAGGCACTTCCTAGACAAACTTTGGCAATAAGGAGTATAGGGATTTAGAATTCCGAACTCTACGGGTTTGGCTAGCAAAATAAGAATCTTTTCAGTTCTTTGTTTTCATTTGAGACTAATCCTTGCTCATTAATTGACCTACCAGTGTTCTGTGGTAGTAGGACAATAATGTGCTAATGATAATATAAAAATAATAGTAGTAGTTTTCATGTATTGAGTGCCTACTATGTGCCAGGCACAGTCCTGAGTGCTCTAGCTACATTTTTTTTTATGTAATCCTCACCGTCAGCCTAAGAAGTAAGTACTCATATCTCCATTTTACAGAGGACAACATTACAGTTCAAAGAGCTCTGTCCAAAGCCCTGAGATACCACATACAAGGACTGGAATCAAACCCAAACACGGCTAACTACAAGGCCTGCGCTGCTATAGGACTGGGTCTGCAGTCCTTCAGGGTCTGAGTTTGAAAATCTAGCTCACTGCCATCACATCGTACTTTCAGGCCAAATGGTAGACCCGAGGAAGTGACAGAGTTAGCTGATTCAAACCTGAAAGCTCACAGAGCACAGGTAAATTCGTATGGAGGAAGATACTGAATCATATGTTCTGCAGTGTCTCCAGTAACGACAGACCATGGTGTCAGCGGCACCCTCCCACTTGGCAGGGTACCTTCTACCAATAAGAGCAGGGGATGGCCCCTCTGTGTGCCCACCCTCCGATAAGGGGGTTGGAAACAACCTTGATTCCCTAAGAAAGTAATCACTTATGAAGCAAACAGCAAGAGATAAACGGGCTCTTTATTAGGAATCAATACCTTTTTTAAAGCAGTTCCGAATAAAAGCTACTTTGAATTACCCACCTACAGCAACCTCGAAACAATCAAAGCAGCTTGTGTCTCATGCTGATGACTTATCTCATCTAAACACTCTCCAGCATTCTTGAAGATAAACCACAGGGAAATGCAGTCCAAGTTGGGCAAGATGGCTCCCCAGGAACCTCCCTTCCTGCTGTCCCAGCCCCTCAGGCAGGCACCCCCTTCCCCCTTGCATCTAAGTTTTCCCAAATCCCCAAATTAGGTATTAAGTACATGTTTATTTCATCATGATTTTCTCCTCTAATCTGGGAGATAAAAATAGCAGAAACGTCTGCAGTCTCGTTTTATCCTGTACGGTCCCAAAAGTAAACTTCAGAATGTCGCTGATCTCATGCCTCCTCTTTCTTCATTTGGCCCAGTCCAAATAGGACAGCTTTCAGGGTAGACCCCACAGACCGCACCAGTGCAGAAAAGTCTTTATTGCTTTGCAGAGCGATTCTCAATCTGCGTCTGGAACATCACCAGTATTTTTAAAACCAGTTCTGTTTCCAAACCTAGAGGACGGGTTATTCATCGGCAACAGTAATTCTCGGTTAACGACCAATAGGCAGTTTGAAAGATGCTTTAGGACAAAACAGAAATAATCAAAAACAATTTGGAAAAACCCTAAATCTCCTGACCAACCAGGCACTTTGAACAGTCTTCTTTTGTCTCGAATGACTTTGAAATGAGAAAAATTGTGAAACTCTACATTTATTTTGAAACATGTTTAACAAGAAGCTTAAAGGTGAAAGATCTATTTAGTGTGGGTTTTTTTCAAAGCTTGGAAATGAACAGTGTCTGATTGTTACAGGAAAAGCTTTGGAACTTGCGTTAGAGATGGTTTCATGGGGCCCTCAGTTTTTCTTCTTCAGTGGGATAGTTCAATTTCACAGTCATCGACAGCCTCCCAGGTGCCAAACGCTCATGTGAGTTTACCCAGTAAGAAAAGTATGATTTCTGTCCTCAGGGAGAGCTTTCAAAAAAGCACTACTCATTCCAATATTCTCACTTTAAAGAAGCAATAATGGCACAACATCAGTTTTTCTACCTATTGCCCTATAATTTCTACTCTCCAAACAAAAGGATGCTGGATCCCCCAGAGAGAGAAAATAAATGTGCATGCCAAGCACTGTTTTTTTTTGCCTGTGCTGTTATAAAAGCAATTTTCTTTGAATGAAATTTAAATAGAAATTGCTAGAATTGAAACTAGCAACGTGATCAGATAGGCTGTGTTTTGAACCAAGAAACAATAGAACTTGAGGCTTCAGTGTGTTTTCCCAAAGAGGCTTCTGTGTTTAGAATCCGACAATGGATGACACAGACAGCTACCGACATGGTACCTGGGGGCAAAATTGCACACGGGCCCTGACGTCTGTGGGGTTTTGTTTACCGGTAATTTGCCTCCTCTCTCTGTTTCTTCTCTTTGTTCCTTCCCTGAGGAGATTTGTGCTTTGAACTCTCTTGAGAACGACACAAAGAGCTAGACAACAGTCTCCGCTGGCAGGGAAGCGGCAGCTACTTAGCTTTGGTCGGGAGCCGCGGCGGTGGGTGTTTTGTAAGGTTTACATAACTGGTTTTGAACTTCCATATGACACTATGTGAACAGCCGTGGGTTTACAGTGAGTCAATTTGTAAGTTTTGTAAACTTAAGGCCACTCGCTTGTCATTTCTGGGCCTCCATTTCCACGACTATCAACTCGGGCACTAAGTCAGTGGTTCCCGAAATTGGCTGTGCGTTAGAATCACCTGGAGAGCTTTAAAAACTCTCCATGCCCAGGTTGCATGCCAGACCAGTAAATCAGCATATCTGAGGGTGGAAGCCACGTATTTGTTGTTGAAAGACCCCCAGGTGATTTGTGTGTGCATCGATGCTAAAGAGCTACTGCCAAAAACCTGGGTTTACCCAATGTCCTTGTGAGCATGAGTTTTCCGAATCCCACAGCTCTCAGAGCCTCAGTCTGCCCATGTCTATTACCGGGCTCAAGATAACTTATCTACAGCTTCAATGCAATTTCAGTGAAGATCCCAGCGGGCTTCTGTGTGGAAGTTGACAAACTGATTCTAAAATGTTGATGAAAAAGTCAAGGATTTACAGTAGTCGAAGCACTCTTGCAAAAAGAACAAAATTGAAGGCCTCGAGTTAATCAAACGACAGTGATCCAGATGTATGGTAATAGTGTAAAAATCAACAGATAGATCAATGGATCAGAATGGATGATCTAACACTTGACCCTCACTTAAAAAAAATTGATCCATTTTCAACAAGGATGCCAAAATCACTCAACCAGAAAATGAAAATATTTTCAATGAAAACCACAGCAACAACCAGATAACCATTTGGGAAAAAATGAATCTCAACCCCTACGTCACAGCAAATGCAGAATTTATTTTATGTGGACCACAGACCTAACTGTGTGAGCTAAAACCATAAAGTGTCTTAAAGAAAATATAATATAAAATACTGTAAATACCTTCTAAACAGAACACCAAAAGTACTAACCACTAAAAAAGTAAATAAAAATTTCAAAAGACCCTATTTTAAAAAATATGAACAGGAAAGTCACAGACTGGGGAAAAAAGGCGTGTGGCATAAGAATCGTATTCGGAATGTATGAAGCATTCCTGAAACACAATAACACAGACAAATAACCCAATGTAAAAGTGTGCAAAATACTTGAACAAACACTTAACAAAAGTGTTTGTTAAGCACATAAAAATTCCTCCAGCTCTTTAGATATCAAAGAAGTACAGATGGAACTCACAATGAAACTGAAATGAAAACTTCTCGTGCACACTGAGATGGCTGAATTAACAAAACCAATGTCACCAAATGCAGGCAAGGATGTAGAGCAATGGGAATTGCTTATGGCAGGACAAAACAGTGTGATTACATCGAAGAACTGGCAATTGCTCAAGAAGTTATGCATATATCTATCCTATGACCCAACAATGTCACCCCTAACTATCTACCTAAGAGAAACGAAAACACATGGCCATATTAAAATGTGTACACAAATGTTCATAGGAGCCTTATTCATAATAGCCCAAAACTGTAAGTAACCCAAAGTCCATCAATATACGCATGGATAAACAAATTGTGGTATATTCATATTCACCCATAAAAGGGAGTGAACTACTAATACAAACAACAGCATGAATGGATCTCAGAACCATGCTGAGTGAAAGAAGCCAGACACAAAAGAGTATATACAGTATGACTGCATTTATAACGACAAAAACAGAACAGCGGTTGTCTGTGTGTGAGGGGGGAGGGCGTGCAACAGACTGGAGCTCGTGGGTGCTGACGGTGTTCTGTCCCTTTGCAGGGCGCGTTATGTGGGTGTCTGTGTTTGTCAAGCATTTGCTAAAACTCATCAGACTATACATTTAAAATCTGTAAGTTATACCTTAAAAATTTCAAAAGACATTTTTTATAAACTATAAAATAGTAGTATACAACTACTAGGAAGTATTTTCAAAGCCTTCTAAGAAAAAGATGTGTTTGACATAGTGTTGAACTGATGCTGAGGAATCACGTGACACTGAAAGAATTGCATTTCATCTAGATGTTCAGAGCGATTGGTTCCAGTACAAGTTTGCTTTATAACTTCAAAAGTGCATGCAGAACCTTCTAACCAATCCAGCTAGCAGTAAGAAAGAAAAGGAAGGGGAAAAATGCTGGTACCAAGAATGATGTGCAAATAAATAGAGAGAACCTTGGATCTTGACAAAATGTTGGCACATCCACTTTATGTATTTCAATTGCTGGTAATTTTAGCGCAGCATCTTTGAATTGATATAGGAAAAAATAGAAGCTTAAGACATGGGACACAGAAATCACATTCTGTAAATCAAATTAATAACCACACAATAATATGAAAACAT
Organism: Artibeus jamaicensis; assembly: GCF_021234435.1. Taxonomy (NCBI): domain Eukaryota; kingdom Metazoa; phylum Chordata; class Mammalia; order Chiroptera; family Phyllostomidae; genus Artibeus; species Artibeus jamaicensis. The sequence continues at coordinate 7,761,357 of NW_026521407.1, forward strand.
ATGAATGCTAAACAGGTGAAAAGTAATTAAAGTGTATTATTTTACAACAACATTTCATTTAAGACTTTCTCTGGGAACATTCCCTTTCCCTCCCTCTTTCTCTCTCTCTCTCACACACACACACACACACACACACACACACACACACACCTCTTCCATAAAGCACCCAGAGCATCATTAGTTTGTGTGATGGTTCCCAAGAGCAGTGGTCCCATTGAGCCACAAGTACAAGCACTCAGGAGAAAATAGTTCTTTGCTCTGTTTTCCAACCACACCCATTGTCGGGTGTGAAGGGCTCCTCTGGACAAAATTGTGGAGCTGAGAGGGCTTGCTCCACCAACACCGACTGGCCTTCTTTAAGAGCTTTGAACATAGGAATGAAGGTATCAGTTTTGCTAGACATCAAGCCTAGAGTGCACCCTGCACACTCCTTGCCACGCCCCAAATTGTTCTGTCAGGGAAGCACAACCTAGATTCAAGCCCACTGATTGGATGGTCTCATGCACAACCCAAGGAGTCTCTCCTTCAAAGCACTCAGCTCATTAAGAACTCTGCTCAGTGTTAATCTCAGTACCTAAAACACAGGAGGTGCCAAGTGCATTTTGTGGACCACGTGGCTCAATGAATGTGTGCCAATCTCACCGTGTTATTGCAGTGACTGAAGGAAGTCACGTGAATATATTTGAAGGGGTGGCTGAGCACCTAATGCCTGGGCTGAACTTCAGCTCCTCTCCCTTGCTTTTTACACAGAGTTTTCCTTCAGAGAACTGTTTTTCCTTACTAGATGACTAGACCCTATTTGTTTTAACCACCACAACCCAACACTTTCAAAAATAGAAAATAACAAAACATTATTTACAGCAGATCAAAGAACTGATGACACCTTAACATGATTATGTTATGGTTTGTATGTTTCCTAAGCCAGCAATGGACTTCTTGACATTTCCAATCAGGGTGCAATATCCTATACCCTGGTATTTGATAAGAGTTCCCAGAGAGATCTGAAAGAGGTGTGTGTGTGTGTGTGTGTGTGTGTGTGTGTGTGTGTGTGTAAAAGGTAGATTAATCTGTGAAATTCCCGCAAGGGGCTTAAACTCCATTTCTAAAACACTAAAATGTATTAGAAAATTTCCAATTATAACTCAACTTTTGAAACTGTCTTAGAAGTTACCATGCCAAAAATGCTCATAAGATCCTTTATTTTCCCCTCTTTTTCATCACAAATAAACACAGTCAACTTTCTTAAGTCTAAAAGTGATCCGATTAGCACTAATGATTTCCAGTTTATCTCGAGTGCATTGCACTTAATCTAATAGGAGAGCCCAGCATGAGAAAGCACAGACCAGACCAGAAGGGGGTGGAAGCCACTGGAATGCAAAGCAGGGTGATTAGTGCATACTCATAACATTCTGTGAAAGTTGGGTTTCAGCTTTATGTAAGTGACGTGTGTGTTCCCTGAGTCACGATGTGAAAGAGCTTCTTAATGTAAGCTGTGCTCGAAGAAGTTTGATGGCAACAACGCAAAATTCCCCGGGCAACGACGAAGGTGAGAAAGCCCAGGTCTGGCAAAAGGACGGGGCTTTAGGCACGCGATGTACCTAGAAGTGAGAAAGGTTCGGAGACAAACAGGGAATTAATTCCCAGGCAGCCCAGAGAGAGACTTCATTTAGTTCGTTGAGACAAGCTCAGTGAGACGAGGGAGAGGGGCAGACAAGTTCCCCTCGGCTTCCCAGAAAAGGGACAATTGCCCTAATTGTCAGAAGCACGTCAGAAAGGGCCCAAGCGACCTGGAATGAGCTATGTAAAACACAAAGCGCAAGTCAGGATTCTATTTATCCTGCGACTATATAAATAGTGCACTATTTTTTGATAGAAAGGAATCTTTGACTACTTCACTAAGTCATCTCATGGAGAAATCTACAGCTACAACGGCCTTATAATCTGTTCCCTTCTCACAAAATTTTAATTGAGCCGTGCCAATGTCATTTAGGGTGACAGCAGGGGCGTGGTTGGGGACTGTGTGTGGTCTTTCCCCTCCAGACAAATTGCTATTCTTTAAAAAGTATGAAGCAGAGGCTGGACAGGCTGCCGAAGGTTCACTCCCTGGCGCTGCTGGGCTGGAGGTGGCACTCCGCCTTTGGTGCAATCTTCTGGGTCCTTAGGTCGGAGCGGCACCGCATCCTAGGCCTGCTCCAAAACAGTCTCCCTCCAGAACGTCCTTCTGCCCCCTTTCTTATTTCCCCAGATGCCTCTCTCCATCTTCATTCTACCTCTATTTAAGGAGTTTCTTTTTTTAAAACAAATGGTTACTTGAAATTCACCTTCTTGGTTAAGCGAGGTCTCACAGTTGGAGCAGTATGATGCTGATGTGTTTGCCTTCTTTAGCTTTCCTGTCGTTAAGACAGAGCCTCCCTCTCCCCACACAGGACCTGAACCCTGCCTCTGCACCCTGCCTTGTGACTTCATAGGTGGCTGCCACAAGCAGACTTCCCTGTCCAGATCTCCACACCGTTCTTCATAAAAGTCCCCCTGCGGTGGTCAGCTAGCCAGTCAGAATCCTCATCAGCTCTTACTGACCTCCCTGTCAACCTGACTCTAAATCTCAGTCTACCCAGGACATCCCACCTATACTTGTCCCAGAATAACTTCTACTTACTCTTTCACATTCAAAAGCATTCTAGTGTGAAAAGTCATGTGTGCAACACCAGCACCCCATGCAGCCTGCTTGGTCAGCTGTGTTCCCATGATCTGAAGCAGGGCCCCTCCCTTGGTCTGCAGTTCCAGGTTGGCCAACACCCAACATCTCCCATCCCAGCACCGCATTCAAAACTGAGTGACTTAAAAGAATGATAATCATTTATTATCCAGCATAGTTTCTGTGCTTCAGGAATTCAGATGGGACATATTGAGGGCAGCTTGTCACTGTTCCGTGATGCCTGGAGCCTCAGCTGGAAGATTGAAAGGTCGAGGGCTGGAATTATCTGAAGGCACATTTGCTCACGCATCTGGAGATCGATGCCGGCTGTCAGTTGAGGCCTAGTTGTGTCTGTTGCCTGGAACACTCACACATGGCCTCTGCATGTGACCAGGGCTCCCTCCCCACGTGGTGGCAGAGTTCCAAGGACAAGTACCGAGCCAGGTGGAAACTGACCCTTTCCATGGCCTGGGCTCACTGAACAGCAAGTCACATGGTGTACCGCCCCTACATTCCATTGATCAAGGAATGTGCAAGGAACTACCAAGATTCAAGTGAAAAATTATTCGATCCCACCCCACCCCTCAGTGGGAGAAGTGGAGTCACATTATCAGATCACATGGGATGGGGGAGAGATAGATCTACATACAATATCACCAGCCACCTCCTCCAAGCAGCCCACCAACCATAAGCAAGATGTCCTTATCCTTGCTACCTCTTTCTGTCAAAATTTCCCAAGAATAATCCCCTTGATATTATGAGATGGGGTGATATTTTTTCCTTTTTATTGTTTTTTAATTACAGTTGACATTTAATATTATTTTATATTTGTTTAAGACTTATAGCATAGTGGTTAGACATTTATATAATTTACAAAATGCTCCCCCTGATAAGTCTAGTATCTACTGGGCACCATACATACTTATTACAATATTATTGACTATATTCCCTATGTTGTAATTTACATCCCCATGACTACTCTAACTGCCAATTTGTACTTCTTAATCCCTGCATCCTTTTCACCCAGCTCCCCAATCTTCCTCCCCTCTGGCAACCGTCAGTTCATCCTCCGTGTCTATAAGTCTGTTTCTGTTTCGTTCATTTATATTGTTCTTTAGATTCCATATATAAGTGAAATCACATGGTATTTGCCTTTCTCTGTCTGACTTATTTCACCTAGCATAATACCCTCTAGGTCTATCCATGTTGTCACAAATGATAAGATTTCCTTCATTTTTATCATTGAGTTGTGTATATAAACACAAGACATAAGAAACATTGTACTAGGACCATGGTGCCTCAGTCCCCTTCAGAGTAGGCACCTTGGGACCTCACACAGTTCTCCCAATCACCATCAACTGCCCCAAAGTATTTTCTTGAATCTCATTGATGATCAGAAATTTCTTCCCTTTCAATGACGATATTAGTTTTGGGGAAAGCCCAAAGTCGCAGGGCGCCAAATACAGGCTGTAGGGTAATTTCAGCCGGGTGATTTGATGTTTTGCCAACAAGTTGTGCACAAGAGGTGTTGCATGAGCGGGTGTGTTGTCATGATGAAGCTGCTGACCACCAGTTGCCCAGAGCTGCAGCTTTCTGAATCATCTAAAAGTTCCCACACAGGAATGTTCGAGTTTAATGCAAAATCTGATGCAGATTTGTAACTACTCACTCAGTCACTTTGAATGTGATGGCCACACAGTACACATGCTCACTCCACAGCATCTACTGCCCCCACTGACTAGTACAGTGAAGTCAGCATTGTTCACACACATGTTCTGTCTACTCTCCTTGGCTGCCAGGTTACATCAATGTCATGCAAATTGTTCTCATTATCTTAACAGTGGTTGGACTTTTTCCAGACAGACTGCACACACACACATGTGTGTGTGTATATATATGTGTGTACGTGTTTATATATGTGTATATGTGTACACATATATAAACACATACACACATCTATATATTTATATCACATCTTCTTGATCCACTCATCTATTAATGAGCACCGGGGTTGCTACCATATCTTGGCTATTGTAAATAATGCTGCAATGAACATAGGGGAGCATAGTATCTTTTCAAATGAGCATTCTGATTTCTTCAGATATGGACCCAGAAGTGTAATCTTTGCATTTGATCCTCACAATCCTGTGAGGCGGATAAGACAGGCCTCAGTCTCCCCTTTTCACTAGAAACAAGGGAAGCGCAGCCAGGTGAAGCATTCACCTGGAGTCACAGAGCTGGCCCTCGGCACAGTTAGTCTGATGTGGAATCAGTTTTCTGTCCAACACCAAGTAACTTCGGCTGATGGGAAAGCACCTCAGCACTGGGGGCCGAGCCCCGGCTTCAGATCAGACAAGCCTGGATTCGAATCCTGACTCCACCGCATGGACACAGAAAGAGCTTGTCCTCCCTGAGTGTCCATTTTCTCACCCCTAGAATAAAGACAATAAAACCCACCTCGTAGGCAGTTCCTGCCATGGAATGAATGCTTGTCAAGTGCCCGCAACGGTGCCTGACATGTCTTCGGCACCCAAGCAAAAGCTAAGAAGTTAATTTTAGTAATGACCTGTGATCTAACAGGTAACACACTTGCTTAGAGCCTGCCCTTTAAGAAATAAATGCTCTAACTGCCACAATGAAGAGACGCTTTCTGTCCTCAACCCACACCTATAAGCCAGTGATCTCAGAGCTCTTCTAGAGGGAAACACTGAGCACCAGCTTGTAGAGACAGCCTTGCCAAGGGCACCCAGGTCTCAGACTCCTCTCTGCAAACATTACTGAATGGAATACAGGCCAGGGAAGTAACTCGGCTCAAAAGGCTGCTGGTAGTGATAGGAGGGTGTCTTTGTTATGCGAACCAGGCTCCGCGTTGCTGGGAGAGGATCTCGGAGTTGGCCAACCTTCTGCATCTGGGCAAGAGCACAAGGTTAACACAATTGAGGTTCCTGGCAAGTTACCGTATTATACCCATTCCTGTGAAGGCAGACCCCCGAGTCATTCAAAGGCCCTGCATTTCGTGGTCATTGTTTCAGGGGAACACAGTGTTCTGCCTGACAGGGGCTGCTGGATAGGTTTGTTGTTAATGAGTGACAAGTGAAGGAGCTGAATGAATCAGTGTTTACAGTATCCGAGAATGATGCCATGGACACAGGGCAGGGGCTCCCATTATAGAAGGTCCCTGGAGAAAAGGTGTTTTGTTAAAGTTCAGAAATAATTTCCCTGTTTCTTCCGCTGCATCCCTTGGGCCTGGCTATCTAGCCTCAACTCTGCTTCCGTGGCCAAAAGGACAGCAGATTCACTCATAAGAAAGCCCAGGGGACACTGAAAATTTACGACCAGTCTTCAGTCCTGACCAGTGTGCGTTCTCACTGGTGTCAGCAGGAAGGCTGCCTACGAGGCAGGGCACCTCAATTAAGTTCTTTCTCTGCTTTGCTGGTTCCGGATCAAACTTGCACTGTGGCTGCTTTAAGTGTGGATGTCTTGGCATCTAAAAACAGGGAGACAGCTCCATTTCTTCTGGCGCCTGGAGCCCCGCATCAGGGCAGCTCACCCTCCCCCCTTCGGGATTGCTTTGGAATCCTCACTGTTTATAAACCAACCCACATTGGCCCCGTTCTAACGTGTGGCAGTCCTCACTCCATGGCAATGGGGAGTTCAGACACTTTAAGTCACCCTCCAGGTAACCAAAACCCTGAGCTCCGTGGAGGAGTAACTGCCTTTGAGTTGAAGAGCACTCTGTTTTCCAAAGCTCCTTCACACACCTGGTCTCCTGTGGTCCGGCAAACCCTGTGAGGAAGGCAGAGCAGATGAACCTAGTCCCATCTCACAGATGAGAAGACTGGGACTCGGACAGTTTCACGGTGCTGCTAGTGAGTCGTGGGGCCGGTGCCGGACCTCCTAGCCCACGGCAGCTTCCCCACCGTGGCTGAGTGTCGTACCTCCTCATCCCTTCCGCCTTCTCTCCTCATCCCCCTTTTCCACTCCCCCTTTGATCCCTCCCTTCCTCCCCAACTCTCATCCCTCCCTTCTTTCTTCCTCCTTCTCTCTCGGTCTTTTCCTCTGTGCTATCTCAACTCTCTTGTTTCAACAAGACTTTCAGGCAGGAGCGCAAACACTGTAGGGATTATAGCACCGATTTCACTGTTAACCCAGCAATTTACAGAGGAACTTGAACGGCCTCGGGGCACATCTCTTTCGCATCTCTGAGACTCATCTTCTGCACCTGTGGAATAAGGCTGCTACAAGGATAACTACGGGATAACAGTGTGGGAGGGACCCTTAAAAGCCAGGTGTGCCCAAAGAACTATTGATTTAGGAGCTACATACAACCTGTATCTTCAGATCAAATGTACATATGCCTGGATGTAGCAATTTTTACTTCCTCTTTTTAGAATTCAGAACTATATCCGACTGGAGCTTTTGAGTTGCAGTCAAATCTGGAGCTTTCTCCTACACCATCCTTTCTACTTGGGGAGACACACGAATGAAACATGCAAAGGCTCCAGGAAAGAGCTGAGTCTGTCTGGCCTCTAAGTAAGGATGTCTTAGCAATTCAAAGCAAAGCTCTTCTATTTCCCATTCACAGTCCAGCTTAGGCAGATGGCAACTAGGCTCATTAATCACTGCACTGTCGGCTTCGAAGAGCCCCTCTCCCTCAGTTTCTACTGATTTGCAGATGTTTGGAGGAATATCTAAATATCAGAAAGTATTCTCGGAATGATGCCTGATCTCATTTCCCCTCCTGTGAAAATTAATGACATGAAGACAAGTGTTTATGAATTGCCTGTCTCCAGTCTGCAGGGCTCTGAGGCTTCGAGAACATTGATTCAACGTGAGGATTGAAATACCTCCAACCTAATTTGGAGAAGTATGGCAAGGCCATATCTCAAAACCATGACCCTCAATTCTTAAAAGCTGCTGTTCCACTTTGTAAATAAGAGTCCAGATCTTTTCAGCCCAGTCCATCCTGAGAAATGACCAGAACCAAGAAAACCCTGATGAGACTACCATTAATGCATACAGGGCACATGTTTGTAGGAGGACATCACTGGGTCATTCCAGGGGTCTCTGTGTATCTTGGTCCCATTCCCATCTCTCTTCAGAATCTATTCGAGGTCTCCCTGAATTGTTTGTCTGATTTCCCCTCCGTAAAGGCTTTGAATGTTATCTCAGTTTATTAATTGAGTGAATATATAGGATTTTCTATTTTGATTGGGCTCACTCTCAGTGAATATATAGGATTTTCTATTTTGACTGGGCTCACTCTCATATAATTGGGAAGTGACTGCTTGAAGTGGCCAGTAATGTCCAAGGAGGGCAAATCCACCCAGATCAGGACCATGTTGATTGACATGGGCTATCCTACTAGATAGAACTGACCTTCTCATGCCTAGATAGGTAACAGCCCAAAGCACATTGAAGGGCCTCGTTGTACTGTTCTTGATTTTATTCCAGCTAACTTAACCTTGGCTTCACCTAGCTGAGCTGACCTGAGCACTGGACAGCTGCCTGTTATAGCAGCCTTTGGTAGCCTTCACTTCTTGCCTAATTTGGCCTAGAATCTTTTGCTGGAGGGCTTGGAACTCAGTAGCGGGGGCCAGCAGATGGTCTGGCCACCCAGCACGCCATTGGCTCTTCCCTGGGGCCATTAGGAAATTCTCCTGTGTTCCTTTGAAGCAAGAAATGGCTATGACTTCTGACACTTAGTCCAGAGGCATCTGTTGAACCTCCCTCGCCTGTTCACCTTTTTCTTAAAGTATCTTTGTAGTGCCAAATACTTGCCTTAAAAATTGACAAATGACCCCAATTTAACAAAGAACCAGGAGCTCATTAGCTTAAGAGGTCACTTAATCCACTAAACTACACAGAATTCCCATACATTTCCATACAATGTATGGCAATTTTTTTTATCTCCTTGAGAGCTGCTGCCAATATTTAGTTCTTCATTTTAGTAGAGTGAAGGAGAGCCAATCAGGTGGCATCTTGGAGCAGGTTGCTGAGAATGTACATTGTTAAGCAGTGGGCATCACTTGTACCTCCTCTGTTCTCCTTTTCACCACTGGCTCGGAAATCACAGAGCCTTCCAAAGAGGCAGAGACTGAGTCAGATTCCTCCTTGGACAAAGTAAAACTTGGTTCCCTGGGCAGTGCAATCGGACTGACTCAGAAGCTGAGGATCTAAGAATTGCAGGAGGAAAAACAAACCAAATTTCAGTACTCTTGATCCTGTATCACCTTATGGATGCTTTCCAGGAGACAGAGGTGATAAAAAGCAACGTGTGGTCTCATATTCACAGAGTTGCCTGTGACAAGCTAAGGGCCATGCCTGGGGGAAACAGACGTGCTCTGCTGGAGTGTGCCAGATCCAAAAGGAGACCTCTTGGGAGAAATGGAGTACCCGCTCTTCTTCTGTGTCAGTGATGGGTCTCTGGGCTGTTCTAGGAGGTCCAGGGTGCCGACATCCAGACCTTCCTTTTCTGTGTTACTACATCAGACAGCTTCTCTGTTCGCATCTGCAACCAGTTCGAGTTCCGTATTCCCGTGAGCAACTGGAAAGCAAACCAAATAAATGTAGAATCTCTAGTCAAAGCAGAGTTTAATTAAAAAGCATAACAAGACGCTGCCATCTCACCTAGCTAACCCCGGCGTGTTAGGAAAGACCGCAGGACCAAGGCACGCTGCCTGGGCTGCTGAGTCAACAGTAGGAAAGAGCCTCTCATGCTGAGCAGGCAAGCGAGGGCCCCATTAAATGGAGTCAGGCTTTTCTCACCTACCCGTGATCACTGTAATGTCCCTCCAGCTGAAGCAGAATCATCGTGCCCAGTGAAGCATCGCTCCTTGGCTTCCATGTGCGTTCACTCATTTATTCTGGCCCAAACATTTCTCTAGTACACACTTGTATTTCAGTGGTTTTCAGTGTTATGTACCCATCCATTTTTTTGGAATGTGTTTATTTTTGAACACCTACAATGGGCCGAGGACTGTCATTGGTATGAGGTATATGAGACACAGTGCATAACACGAAAAATCGATAGTCCAGTTAGTAATGCATAGTCCAGTCACTCGTCTAATCACGTTCCTTTGACGAGTATTTGCTGAAGCCTTACTGTGTGCCAGGAGCTACATGTCAGGCACTGGCCCCAACACCTGCATCTCACCTTCTCTACCTTCTTTACTCAGCATATCGCACGTATATCACCACCACTGCCAAGCATGGGACCGAAAACAAACTCAACAACTTTTTGGGTTGTGTGTGTGTGTGTGTGTGTGTGTGTGTGTGTGTGTGTGATTATTTTAGGCAGAGAGGAGCGTGGGCTTCAGGTCGGTGGGCACGGTTACCGAGTTAGTATTCCTGCAAGCAGACATTGGCTTCATTCGGAGTAAGGTCTAAGAAGGCAGGCAACAGAGGCCAGTACAGAGTGAACCTTCAAGCCGTGACTGCTCTGCAACTACAGGATAAGCTGCGGCACGCAGGTGGCCGGGTCAGGCGGTGGCCGGGTCAGGCAGTGACCAGCCAAGGACAGAACCAAAGAGATGCTGCTCCCAGAGCGCTTCCAATCCCTGATTTCGAATCTCTTTCTGCTCTGTGATCTGGTTACCAAAACAATCTCCCTGCACTTTCTAAGTGCTCCTGAAACCCTTGTCAGATGAATAATTGGACAGGCATGAAAGCCATTGGTTGGAACTTGGGCTCCTTCTTCATCGCCGGTGGTCCCAGGTCCTCCATCCCTTTCCAGGGCCTCGGGGAACTGTCCGGAGGCTCTTGTCCCAGAGGCTTTCTATGCTCCCTTTCGACCTTCTAGACAGAAACGCCTCCTCTGTGCAGGTGGCCACCTGGCAGGTGCTCTTGGCAAGGGGAGCATCCTTTATAGGCATCTTCAGTGGTCTTCTCCTTAAACTCCAGGCCTTGTTTTCTTCTCTCATTAGCAAATTGTTGGTCCACCTCTCCCACCACAAGGCCTTATGCACTCAGGGAACAAAAATTTGTTTTGCTATCATCTAGAAAGACAAAACAGCTATACGAAGAAATGGAGTCATGCTTTCCCAAAGCAAACAGTAGAATTGGCTTCGGAGTGGCTCTGTTTGGGCCCCTCTAGGGCTGCTCCCCTCTCTGCACCCTCATCCTAAAGAGAATGTGTGATTGCCACGGGAAGCCGAGTGGTCACTGCAGCCGAGCGGTCACTACGGCACTGCAGGCCAGACGCCACCGCGTGGAGAGAGGCTAGCAGCAGGGAAGTCAGAGCCAAAGGCAGGATCCCGGGGCCAGAGGCCACACCATAATTCATTCAGGGCATCCCACTTTGCCAAAGAAGGTTATCAAAGAAGAAAACAGACTGACATTTCACGGCCCTCCGGTTCACTGTCAGAATGCGAGGCTGGAAGCTAGCCGGGTGGCCTGGCTTTCTTCCCACTGAGGAGGGAGAGTAGAAGCTGGGAGTTTGACTCTGCGATAGCACAGGAAGCGGGGCTTGTTGGGGGGCCCTGTGGGCTGGCTCCCTCCAGCACAACGGCTCAGGACACAGGGACAGTCACACTGGAGGGAGGGCCTGCCCGAGTTCTTCCTGGCTGTGTCATTCAGGGACAGCCCACGCCTGGCAGAAATAGAAGAAATTTTCTGCCGCAGACCCCAACCTGTTAATTTGGATGAAAATATTGCCATGTGAACACAGAGTCTAAACTCCCCCTTCCTCTGTTATGCCAAGAAACTTCCAGAAGTTTCTTCCAGAAGGCACACAGGACGAGGCCTGAGCCATCAGGGAGCCGGGGAACTTATCAGTTTGTGGGCTCATCTGGAAAGCAATCACAGTGGTAGCAGGACAGCAGGGTCTTTCCAGCTGCAAGAAGAAAGCCTGGACCCTCCCAGGCCACAGAAAATGACTAAGCTTGTTTGCAACCATCTCCAAAATACACCAAGTAACAAAGAAGGCAACATCTTTTCCTGTTGTTGATTGAGAGGAAACTATGGGAAAACACCACTTCCTCTGGCTTTTACCTGTTAATGACCCCCCCTGGTGCCACAGCCCCGCCCTTCCCTGGGAAACCCCGAGTCACTGTGTGGGAGTCCCAATTTGAAGTGGGCCTGGTTCTCCAGGTCATCTGCTATCCCTGGTCACATCACCAATGCGTTGTTTCAGCACAAACTCAGTCAGCATGGCACAAATTCAAGGAAGAAAGGCAGTGTCCTGAAAAATACCATGGCAAAGGCTTCCTCCTCTGCAGGGTGCGCTCTGGGGGAGTCTTTCCTGCACTCAGCAGTCTCAGAAGTGCTCCCCAGACCAGTAGGAACAGCAGCACCGGGGAACTGGTTGGAAAAGCAGATTCGAGGGCCCTGCCCAGACCTACTGAATCAGCAGCCCTGGATGTGGGACCCCGCAGTCTGTGTTTTAACAAACCCTCCAGGTGTCCGGTGCACATAGCATTTGAGAACCCATACTCTACACGCCATTAAGAAACCTGAGCCCCAGTGCTGGCCAGGTAGCTCAGCTGGAGGGAGGGGCGTCCTGGTGCACCAAGGCTGCGGATTCATCCCCAAGTCAGGGCACACTCAAGAATCAACCAGTGAAGGTACCCATGAGTGGAACAACAAATGGACGTTTCCCTCTCTCTTCCCCTTTCCCCCCTCTGTCTCTCTCTAAAATAAATTTTAAAGGAGAAGAAATCTGGGTTCCAGTGTGATATGAAAAGAAATTAAGCTCTCTCTGGATTTCAATATAAATCTAAAGATACAGATAGATATTCTTGGTAATGGCTTCTTGGGCATCTAGATGAGTTTGGTGAACGGTAGATGAAACAAGTATTAGCTAACTTCTTAAAGAAGCCGGCTGAAAGGGCAGTAAGGAACGTGGGCTTTGGGGTCACATTTGCGTTTGAGTCTGCCTGCAGGGCTTGCCAGCTGAGTGATATTGGGCAAAGCAGCTTAACCTTTCTGGTCCTCCGTGTATCTCTTTGGTAGGTAAAAGGGGAAGGATGAGAGTACCGAGCTCCTACAGCTAATGCGAGGATTCGAATTAGATGACACACATCTATTGGATGCTTGGTAAATATCGACTGTTGAAGCAACATTAGATCTCGTTGCTTCTGTTCTTTTACTGGGTTCGGCCACCAAGAACAGTACCAACATGTCCTGAGATTTCCTCGCTACGAAATGAAGCTTCACAGGGTCTCTCTGGAATCTTTCAGGTTCAGTGTGAAACAATGAATGAGAAAAAGAACGCTAGATTTGGGGGGGCTATTTCGGGAGAGGTACGGGATGAGGAGCAAGGCACAGGCCTGGGAGAGGGGAGCCGGACCGCAGGGTGGAGGCCGCTGCGCACGCCGGCCTCGGAGGCTCTGCAGCGGCGGCCGCGGTTTTCCTTGCTCATTGTTATGGCGTCTGGGCAGAGGCGAGCTGCGGAGCCAGACCTCTGAGGCTGTGTGTGGTGAGCCTGCAGGGGCTGGCAGGCGCTGAGGGCGGAAACCGCTGTTTGGGAGCTGCTAGCAGTTTTAACTGTTTCTGTTGCTCTCTGCCGAGGACGAGAAGAAGGCAGGAGGGCCAGAACGTTCCATGGTGCGCTCGGTTTGCGGTGAGAGCCCGCTCCCCAGGAGCCTCAGAGGTTTCTCTGGACCCGCAGACTTATCAAGCGGCTTCTGAGACAAGGGTTGCAGCTGGCTGCATATCCAAACATCAGTTGCCTGGGCCCTTCACTTGGTTCTCCCCAAGTATTTCAAAAGAACCATTCGGCCCCTTGCAGAAGCTGTAACTGGCTGGTGGGAGAGACAGCTGCCTGAGGCGTACTGGGTGCCTGCTGCTCACCCAGAACCGTCCTCGGGATGACTCCCATGTGGAGTGACACTGTGACCCTCTAGAACCCAAAGTAACCATTAGCATGTAAATTGGTCCCCATTCTCTCTCAGCCTTCAGGGCGCTGGCTTCTGGCTCCAGGCTGGGAGTGCGTCTCACTCACCTTAGCAGTGTTTTCTAAATGAAATGCGGCCTGCGCCAATGAACGCCTGTGGGAAAACTGTGCCACCGTGAAGCCATGGCTAACAAATCAGGTAATAAAATGTTGGCAGCCACGAAGAGAGAGATTTTCAATTAATTTTGATACTCGTGATGCAGAGTGCAATTGCAAGAATCAAAACCTTGTGGAAAGCAGTGGACTGTGAGTGTGGCCCCTGGCCCAGCATCAGCCTCGCTTTACAGATGAGCTTCGTGGAAATGCCGGTCCCAGCCCCCCAGCCGGCCCGCTGCCCTGCCCAGACCCACTGCGCAGGCTCAGGGCGTGGGAACCACAGCAGCGGGAGGTTTAACAGCCAGGTGAATCTCCTGTGTGCTGAAGTTTGAAAATCCGTGGTAGAGAGCGTAAATCAATGTAAATATGTAAATGTAAATGATATGCATACGGAAAAAAATTACACAAAAAATGTAAAGTAGTGCTCCCTGCAATAGGACTATGGCTGTTTTGTTCTTCCTTGTTTATCCTTTGTGGTTTGTATATAGTCATCTCCTAAAGAGAGCATAGCTTGCGATGATATTTAGTGTTATCCCATGTTTCTGATACACGTGCACTGTATCACTTCATATCCTATGAACATTGTCTGGAAGACTTCGTTCTTCACGTACCTTCCATGTCCTCCGGTTTTTTATTCTTACACGTCAACCCCACCCCCACCCCCATATTTTACCTGCTAGATCTCCTCAGCCTCAATGCTTGTTTACTGACTTCCCACCCTCCAGTCTGGAAGCCCCTGCTATTAATAATAGAATTTGGGAAACTGTCAGAAGTCTCTATGTTTAGTTTGTCATAAGTGAACGAGCAGTTGAGTTTTTTTAGAGCACAGTATTTCCTTTTGGATATATTTAGATGTCAATATAGTTTCACGTATCAGTTACAATTTTGGCTTCTGCATGTATTTTCATGCACAACTTACATTCTGTTTGTTCGGTTTTTTTTTTTTTACTGCATCAACTCACAACATTTTTAACAACTTGACCCTCCTAATTTCAAGGATTCATTTATGAAGTAAGCAGAAATAGTGGATTTGCATTTATACAGGAGGGTTAAGTTCTAAAATCATCAATTAAGGTAAAGGTCGCGTATGTTCAGAATTAGTCCATCTCAGTAACGCCAGCATAGTCTGCGGTTCCTCCAGCTGCAGAACAGGCTGCACCTGACCACCAGCTGACAGAGTTAGGGGCCATGTTCTGCAAAAGTGTACACCTTGCACTGTTAGAATCACTTAGAACTGTAAGAGGTTCTAAGTCAGAACCAGCACAGAGAATAACAGACTCTTCAGGGGTGGTGGGCTGTGTGCGGCCCAGGATGGCTGTGAACGCAGCCCAACACAAGATCATTCATTTACTTAAAACATTATGGGATTTTTGTGTGTGTGATTATGTGTCGCAATGTATTTAACACGTGGCCCAAGACAACTCTTCTTCTTCCAGTGTGGCTCAGAGACACCAAAAGGTTGGATGCCCCTGTGAGGCAATGTAGATGAAATTGCCTGAATGACGGACATTATTAGGGGGGTTCATTTTCTTTGCTTTGGCTCATGCTACACAATTGCGTCTGCCTAATTCGCAGGGCATGTGCATTTGGTGCAACCCCCTGCATCTCTGCAAGACCTGCTGCTGTTCCCTCGGTGCCCTTCTCTCCCAGCCCTCCCTGGGACGCTTTCCAGGCAGAAGGGAGTGCCCTCTCCCCTGGCATTCAGATCTTACTTATCCTTTAAACCCTTCTGCAAAAGCTGCCTCCCTACACAAAGCCTTTCCAATCTCAGTAGAAAGTAAGCCCTCCACGCTTCTGAATGTCTCGGGGATATTTATCACTCTTTATTATGTTTACATTTGAATATGCCTGAGCTTACTCAAGAGACTCCAGGGCTCTTGAAGGCAGTCTCCACGTGTCTTTAACATCGGCCGAGACTTTGAACCCTAGATCCGCCCTTTCTGGCCAATGTTAGGTAAATTCTAAGTCCCTCTGTTTCTCCCTCGTGCTCTGTAAAATGGAGATAGTCATAGTACCAACCTCTTCGAATGCAAGCCGGCATTAAGTGAGCAGCTGCATGCTAAGGGGCTGTCACAAAACACAGCATATAGTGAACCCCATGAATGGTCGCTCCTTTTATTTTTATACTCCATTGGACTATATCTGTGTCCCATAAGCATTTGTTTATTGAATGCGTAGATGCATTAATACTATAGTTAGGTTCATAAACACCCTTCTGAATTCACGGGGCTCTGTGGGGAGTTTATACTTCCCATCTGTGTACGAATCTACACAGAACGTAATAAATCACTGATTCTCACTGATTCTCTCTGATTCTCAAGGCAGGTGTGGGGTGCCTATGGGCAAATTTTCTGTCTTGAGGGAGCTGCCACCAACCATGTAGTTTAGACCTCATCCAGGTCCATGTTCTTGCCCAGGAAACAGGAATCAGAGTGCTGAACTGTGGTTCTGCCTGAACTCGGGGAGGAGGAGACCTTTAGGGAGAAATCTCCTAGGCAGAGCCCGTTAGGGGCAACCCGAAGGACAAGCGCAGGGACTCGCAGATTAGCATATTCCACTCCCACAGCCTCTGATCGCAGGCGCTGTAGCCGTGGCTCGGTGAGGGCACAGGGCGAAACCAGCTGCTTTCTGGGTTTGTCAAGCATCTCAAGTTATTTCTCGGGAGTTGGGGTTTGGCAAAGCCTGACACCCACAGTGCCAAGTCCTTCTTTCCCCCTTAATTTTTAAGCCCATGTGTATTTTAAGGGAAATTTAATCCGCATGTTTCTGTTTCCTTTACACTTAACTCATAAAAATGGTTTGTCAGAGCAATTTGATGTCCCGAAAATCTTTGGAGCCTTTATAATGATATTTTTGAATCTTTCTCCCCTCCCTTAGACACAGGAAATTGTGTTTTGTTTTGTTTAAAGAAAATGAATCAAACCAAAAGTCTCAGGGTCAGTATCAATGGGTTGGGTCAGACATGTGAGCTCAAGAAGCTGTGTTTTGGTGACAGTGGCGTCTTCCACGGCCCTCCTGCGGGGTTCCAAGGGTAGAAGAGAGCTGGATGTCCCCCATACAGGTGCGTGGCAGCACGATGCAGCACAGCCCTCAGATACGTGACTGTTTGCCCCCCAGGCTGAGACCCTCCCCTCGGAGCTTCTATACTGGGAGATCTCCGTAGAATTTGGGTCCCTCCACCTTAGTCAAATCCTGACATTCATGCACACAAGAAATTTAAGAGAGCTGAGACTATGAATTCTAAAATATAGTTCTCTGTTCTAGTTTTCATCATCACCCCAGGAGGAAAAACAAAACAGCAGTTGGCAAGCCTGCCTTCACTGCCGCAGAAAGTGTCCTTGCAATGCTCTGTGAAAATGGCATTCCTCCCAGAGCAGTGGGTTTGCTGTCTCAGAAGGGTCCACACCATCCCCAGGTGTCCACGGCGCAGGCAGAGGCAGCCCATGCACCTGGGCTACGTCTCGGCCAGAGGAGGGAACATCGGACCTAGGCTGGTGACCATGCCGCCCTTTCTACCACCAACTGGAGTTCAGCTCTGACCAGGCGCCTAGCTGGCAGCGTGCCCGCTGACAGACTGAATCGGGTCTTTCTGGACACGAAGGGTCAGAGAGTCTCCCAGTGTGTGGCATATAATAGTTTGAGTCAGATCGACCGGAATGGCTCGGTTTAATCCAAAGTGACTTAAAATCATTTGGTTGGCTTATCCGCTCCTATTTCCACTAAATGGCATTAGAACTCTGTAACATAACAGCCTGCACTGAGGCTTTCTCCACTGGAGAGACCAAAGAGCCTCCCTCTCCCAAAACGAAGCTGCATATACGAAGTCCAGTCAAAGGATGTGCTCATGGCTCCACTGTTCTGCGGTGGGGATGGTGCAGAGGAGCTGGACTCGCTGGATGATGAAGGCTGGGGGCTTGGCGGGGCTTCTATCAGCAAGTGTATGGTACAGATGAGACAGCTGACCTGGGTGGCTGGAGGAAGGGTCAAAATGGGCATTTCTGTAGAACATGAACATCAAACCAGGAAGGTGAGACTGCATATTGCTTTTTTAAAAAATTTTTTTTATTGATTATGCTGTTACAGTTGTTCTATTCCCCCTTTCATTCCCCTCCACCCTACCCCCCATCCCCACCATTACCCCCCCCTTTAGTTTATGACCATGTGTTTCAAGTCCTTTAGATTCTATATTTCCCATGCTATTCGCCCCCCCCATCTATTTTCTATCTACTGTCTATGCTACTTATTTTCTGTACCTTCTCCCCCCATCTCCTCCTCCCACTCCCCTGTTGCTAACCCTCCTTGAGATCTTCATTTCTATGTTTCCACTCCTGATCTAGCTGCCCTTTTAGTTTGCTTTCGTTTTAGGTGTGGTTGTTAGTAACTGTGAGTTTGTTGTCCTTTCACTGTTCATGTTTCTTTAACTTCTTTTTCTTAGATAAGTCCCTTTAACATTTCATATAATAAGGGCTTGGTGATGATGAACTCCTCGAATTTGATCTTATCTGAGAAGCACCTTATCTGTCCTTCCATTCTAAATGAAAGTTTTGCTGGATAGAGCAATCTTGGTTGTAGGTCTTTGGATTTCATGACTTGGAATACTTCTTTCCAGCCCCTTCTTGCCTGTAAGGTCTCTTTTGAGAAATCTGCTGACAGTCTGATAGGGACTCCTTCATAGGTGACTGTCCCCTTAGCTCTTGCTGCTTCTAGGATTCTCTCCTTCATTTTAATTTTGGCTAATGTAATTATGATGTGCCTTGGTGTGTTCCTTCTTGGGTCCAACTTCTTTGGTACTCTCTGAGCTTCCTGGATTTCCTGGAAGTCTATTTCCCTTTGCCAGATTGGGGAAATTCTCCTTTATTATTTGTTCAAATAAGTTTTCCACTGGTGGCTGTGCCTTTCCCCCTTCTGGTACCCCTATAATTCGGATGTTGGAACATTTAAAGATGTCCTGGAGGTTCCTAAGACTCTCCTCATTTTTTTGAATTCTTGTTTCTTCGTATTTTTCTGTTTGGCCATTATTTGCTTTATTCTGGTCCACTCCATTGATTTGAGTCCCAGTTTCCTTTTCATTGCTATTGGTGTCCTGTGGAATTCCATTCATTTCCATTAGTTTCGCCTTCATATATTTGTCTAATTTGTGGCTATAATCAACCAGTTCTATGAGGATCCTGATGACCAGTGTTTTAAACTGTGCGTCTGAGAGTTTTGCTATTTCTTCATCACTTAGATCTATGGGCTCTGGGGCTTTGATATCTTGCGACATTTTTGGTCTGTTCTGGCCCTTTAAGTGTGAGAAGCGGTGCCTTGGACTCCCAGGTTGCTGGGTTGTGACGCTGTATGTGGGGGCATGGTCAGAGCGGGGAAATGGCAGTGCCCTCCACTGCTGCTAGCCGCGGGGACCCGCCGGGCCCCGGTCCAACTGCCCACTCCCTCGCCTGTCCGCTCGCGCACAAATGGGCGACTACAGTGAACATGCAGCCCCGCTCCCCCGCTGTCTCCTCCGCGGTCGCTCGCCTGTTGGCTCGCTCGGTCGCTCACCAGGTCCAACCCTGCACCTGGATTCCACGCGTCTGGATTCTGCGCCTGAGTCCGTCTGACCGAGTCCTCCTATGCAACCCCTCACCAGCCGCTGGTTTCGCCCCTTACCGGTCAGGCTAAAGAATTTATTGTTAACGGACTTCTGAAAAGTTCAATTTTCTGTGTTCTGGCTGTGTTTTCTGTTGCTAATATTTAGTTGTCTCTAAACTTGGTTGTGTGAGAAGGCACTGCACATCCACCTATGCTTCCATCTTGGCGGAAGTCCCTGCATGTTGCTTTTATGTTGAGTCTCAGATGAGTATAGAGTAGCCAGTCTTGGACATTCGGTGAGCCCACAGGGCCTGATGGATGCTGAGGATTCACATGGTAACTCATAGGCGAGTGCGCTAGTCAGAAATTGCCTGCCCTTCAATAGTCTGGGCAGGGGGATGGTGCAGAAATGTGCTGTATGTATGAACTGCTTGAACCAGGCCCTGAATCAAGTATCTGTCACCTTACTGAATTCACATGATAATTTTATAAGCTAAGTGTCATTAGCCCCATTTTACAGATGAGGAAACTGGGGCTTCTAAAGTCACTGACTGGGGGCATTAAGCAACGTGTCCAAGCTTGCACAGTTCATGGAAGTGCTGGAATTCACACACCAATCAGTCACACTCCAAAGGCCATGCTCTTCCTGTCAAAGAAAAGCATCTTTGTTTGATTACAGAAATTACTCAGATTAGTGGTAACCTAGTCAAACAACAGAAATAGAATATTGAGTTCAAATCTCCCATAACCCCACCCCTCCCAACAGCCAATGTAAATAGCATTGAGTATATATATTTCTATCTTTTCTATATATCTACCACCAAACCTAGAGATGTACATTTATTTTTACACAAAAAATTAAAATTGTTCTATAACTTGCTTTTTATTTTTTTTACTTTTTTAAAATATATTTTATTGATTATGCCATTACAGTTGTTCTATTTCCCCCCTTCATTCCCCTCCACCCTGCACACCCCTCCCCCACCATTTCCCCCCATTTAGTTTGTGACCACGTGTCTCAAGTTCTCTAGATTCTATATTTCCCCTACTATTCTTGCCCTCCCCCATCTATTTTCTACCTACCATCTATGCTACTTATTTTCTGTACCTTCTCCCCTCTTCTCCTCCTCCCACTCCCCTGTTGCTAACCCTCCATGTGATCTTCATTTCTATGGTTCTGCTCCTGATTTAGCTGTCCTCTTAGTTTGCTTTTGTTTTAGGTGTGGTTGTTAATAACTGTGAGTTTGCTGTCCTTTCACTGTTCACCTTTTTTATCTTCTTTTTCTTAGGTAAGTCCCTTTAACATTTCATAATAAGGGCTTGGTGATGATGAACTCCTTGAATTTGATCTTATCTGTGAAGCACTTTATCTGCCCTTCCATTCTAAATGAAAGCTTTGCTGGATAGATCAAATCTTGGTTGTAGGTCTTTGGATTTCATGACTTGGAATACTTCTTTCCAGCCCCTTCTTGCCTGTAAGGTCTCTTTTGAGAAATCCGCTGACAGTCTGATGGGAATTCCTTTGTAGGTGACTGTCCCCTTATCTCTTGCTGCTTCTAGGATTCTCTCCTTTGTTTTAATCTTGGCTAATGTAATTATGATGTGCCTTGGTGTGTTCCTTCTTGGGTCCAACTTCTTTGGGACTCTCTAAGGCTCCGCTCCTCATATGTAACAGGCACGAACAGATCAAAACATGGCTCAAGAACAACTGAGAGCCCCAGAGCCAATAAATCTAAGTGACAAAGAAATAGCCAAACTTTCAGATGCACAGTTCAAAACACTGGTGATCAGGATGCTCACAGAACTGGTTGATTTTAGTCACAAATTAGAGGAACATATGAAGGCTAAACTAATTGAAATGAATGGAAATGCACAGGAAACCAATAGTAATGGAAAGGAAACTGGGACTCAAATCAAAGGAGTGGACCAGAAGGAGGAAAAAAATGACCAAACAGAAAAGGATGAAGAAACAAGAATTCAAAAAAATGAGGAGAGGCTTAGGAACCTTCAGGATATCTTTAAATGTTCCAACATCCGAATTATAGGGGTACCAGAAGAGGAAAAGGAACAGCCACGAGTAGAAAACTTATTTGAACAAATAATAAAGGAGAACTTCCCCAATCTGGCAAAGGAAATAGACTTCCAGGAAATCCAGGAAGCTCAGAGAGTCCCAAAGAAGTATAACTTGCTTTTAAAAATGTCTTGAGTATCTTTCTATACCAATAATATATATCTACCAGGTCCTTTTTAATAGCTGCATAGTACTCCATCATAAGGATTGTTATGGTTTATTTAAGTCTACTGAATAGCTGGACTGATTCTAACTTTTGGCAACTGAAACAGTTGTGAAACAAAATGTGCACTGTTTGTTCAGGTGCTGTCACTCACTCGTGGATGGACAACCACAAGATAACATCCTAGGAATGGGTGCATTGGGCAAAATAATATACAACCCATGCTGTGTCTACTATCTAAGATGCTTCCTTAGACCCTCTTCAGCTTTCTAGTTTTTTTCATTTCTGAGTAAGTTGAATACCAATCTTGAGACAAATACTTTGGTCTTTCCCTTGGACTTCATTACCAGGGAATCTGAGAGCCAACAAGTTCATTAGATTTGAAGAATAACCAACACAGTCCAACACTAAGGCAGAACAGATGGCGGATTTCTGAAAGTGTCTTTTCCTTCAGTGTAACCTTGAGTAACTACATACTGATTTTTGCTCTTGTGAAAAGCTCTGCACTAGGTCCTGGTCAAGCAGGTGTAAACTGGGGGCATCCCTCAGGGCCACTGGAGCAAATGGCCTGTACAAGATCCATCTGCCACTCAGCACAGGACCACTGGGGTGGAATCCCTCACGCTGATACATGTCTCCATAGTTCATTTCTTTTTCTTGTCGAGTAATATTCCACGGAATGACTGTATTGTCAGTTATTGATTTGGTACTCATCGCTGACATCTGGATTGCTTCCAGATTGGCCTTTGTGACCAAAGCCGCTATAAACACTCCTCTCTTCTGGGTACAACCTGAGATAGAATTCTGAGTCAGAAGGTACATTATATTTAATTTTGTGAGAAACTGCCCATGGTTCTCTAAAGTTATCACAGTTTTACACCCCCCACCAATGGTCTATGTTCTATCATTCTGCATCCCTGCAGCATTTGGTATCAGCCTGTCTTGTGGGTGTGCACTGGTATCTCATTGCAGTTTTAATCTGCAATTCCCTGAAGGCTAATCGAGCACCTTTTAATGTGCTTGATGACCACTTGTATGTCTTCTGTCACAGAATGTGTTTATTCAAGTCTTTTGCAAGGTGACTACTAATTCCATTTCATAGGTAAGAAAATTGAGACTCAGAAGTCAAGCGATTTGCCAAAGATTCAAAGCTACCAAATAGCAAACCCAAGTCTTTTATTCACGTCTCCTGAGTCCAACTGCTTTTTCATTTCTGACACCCTGGATTCTTCCTTATGGTGGGTCCCAACTTCAGCTTCCCTGTCTGTAACATTCTACGTGACCCCGAACCTCCTGGCCTATTAGACAACGATGAGATAGAAAACTCTAGGTGTGGAGAAAGGAAGCTGGTGATGGTTTCAGGTTCACTGACAACACCAGTGACTCTCCTTCAAACAGAACTCAAAACCATTTCCCTCCAACCCCGGGGTCCTTGTGTGAGGCCTGGTGCCGTCCCACACAGGACCCGCTCTCACTCTCAGCTGTGCGGCGCTGCCAAGCTCAAAATAAACTCTTCTTGTTCAAGGGCAAATGTGTTTCTCTGGACTACATGTGACTCCCTTCAGCCTATTTGGTTTTAATTCAATCAGTTAAAATAACCACAATTTCTCCTGTCCATATGCCACATTGCACTAAATTAATACTTGGTTGATGAAGTGTAAATGCTCCGGAGTGCTGGACTTTCTCTCATATATCTGGCGGAGATGATGAATATGTAGTGTGTGTTTGGCGATGTTTCTCCCCCCCAAGTTTGAGAAGTAAATGTATTTTGGAGGTGGACTGTCATGGAAAATCCCTCCTTTCCCTTGATGTTGAAGGTAAATCACTGAAAGAGCAGTGAGCGAGAGTGAATAGCCCGCTCTGGCTGTGCTCGGGGCAGGGAGTTTGCGTGGTGAGAATCCGAGAACCAGGCGAAATGTGTGACCTCCCTTTCAAATCAGGGGCAGCCTGTCCTCGCTGGACCGGCAGCCCAGACGGAAGGCGCCTGTTGCAGTCCTTTTAATCCTCTCTGAGCAAAGTCTTGGATCCCCCTGCAACCTCAAATAATGAATGAAGTGAATAAGCCATTGAGCTTCTAATTCCATTCAGTGCCTCCGCTCTCCTGTGAGGTGCATCCGGTAGGTCTGACAATGCTGTGGAGGAATTCCACTGAGCACTTGGCATATGCCGTTGTTGAAAAAGCTCTGCCTCTGCCGAGTAGTCTCACAAAGATGCCGGAGCACCCCATTCAGCCCCGCCCCGGCCTGCTTTCACGGTAGCTCGGCGTCTGGGGCAGGGGGAAGAAAGGGAAGTGGGGCAGAAGTCTGGGGACAGGAGAGCTGGGCCCGAAATGAAAGGGCCGTGCCAACATCTGCAAGAGGGAGGTCGGAATAATAGGGACGAGGCTCGGATTCGACAGGACGCACCTTTAAAGGCTCCTTGAAAAGTATTACTACAACTTCTTTAACTTCCTTTTTATCTCTCCGTTTTTCTGTCTTCCCCGATTCATTAAATGCCTGGCACTGCTGTGCGCAGAAGGTCGGATGCCCCTGACATTTGTACAGCAAACCTGATCTGGCATTTTTAGGAGGAAGGGGAAGTCTTTCCTTTCAGCTGAGGGTCATTCTAATGGGTAAAGTGGTGTTTACAGGTCAGTGTTTAAGTGACAGCAGAGACGGCCTTCATGCAGGGTTACCGGTCTCTGTTACTGTGTTTGAACGTGCAGACACAAGTAGCTCCCTCGCCCGTCCTCTGCCTGAGTGTGCTGAATCTCACTGTGATTAGTTACAAAGAATTCCCTCTTCTGTACTGAGAGGTGATGCTGTAGAGAGAACCCTTGGTCACACTGGGGAGGTGTTTCTTGTGGGGGTGGAAGGGTGAGCAATTTGGCAGGAGACCAGATCACAAGCCAGCCACGCCAATGCCATCTAAGGAACTCTCGGGCTGCCGTGTAGGTGGAAAAAGAAAACCTGAAAAGGAGGGAAGACCTCTTTAGAGAGTCGTTTATCAGTTAACTGATGAAGACAGAACCCTTCCTGAAATTTGGTCTTGGAGCCTAACACTTAGCTTATACCTGCACTCAAACTCCAAACAGAAATCTTCCTCAAAGACTTTATGAAAAGTCCACTGGGCTGGCACTCCAGAGAAAGGTAAATGAGGATGGAAGGGGGAGAATATTCTCCACCGCTTGACTGCCCACCAAAGCCACCTAGGTAACTCAGGCCAATCGCTCACTGCCCGCCCAGTGGGGCTACTGGGCAAGTCAGAGAAGCAACGCTCCCCTGCCCCAAGCAATACAGTAAGTGTGTAAAAAGCACCAGCCCCACCAATAGAAACATCGCGTTGGCTTTATCCAAAGAAAACTCAAACAGATACCGGAGTCTATTAATGAGTGAGCCGTGTCTACATTAGGGTTTTTTTTCCCCTTTTAAAGCAAACATTCCTGATCAATAGCACATGTTTAAAGCAGAGTTCAGTGTGCACTCTAGGGAAAGAAAGGTCACACATACTGGTTCTACAGTATCGGAAATTTCCAGAGTAAACCAAGAAGGTGGGTAGAAATAAGGCATTTCATCTTGGCGGCAGATGTACCCTTTTCTGAGCTAAGTACCCTACTAGCCTTCTGACAGCATGTGTCAGAGCCAGAAGTGGCCTTCAAGATCTAGTCTGACCTCCTCCAACAACAGGAGAGAAAGCTAAAAGTGCTTTTTTATTTAAAAGCCGGGAGAATCTTGAGAAGATTCCAGGTGATGGCAACAGATACTACATATCACCTGCTCAGACCCTTCTGGCAGAAAGGATCCACTCAGCTCAGCTTGTCTTGTCTTTGACTCAGGGAAGGTGTAAATCCCACCCATGGAGTTAAAGCTTTCTCGAGGAGCAGCTGCTTATTTTGAAGTTAACAAAGGCCAAGGAAGCCCATTGTGAAGTGTTTGTTTGGAGGACCAGACTCTAAACTCTCCCTGCTTGTCATGGTCACTTTTTCTTTAAGATGACATACTTGAGCTGCAGGAGGCAAGAGACCCCGGCCACGCTAGGAATCAGAGGATGCCCTCTTCTGGTGTGTTGTTACTGTTGCTTTCCGTGTGCTCCTATGGGTATCGGGTGGAGGACGGGACCGCGAGCGGGGTAAACAGTATGACAAGTTTCCTTCCTGGTGTGTCCCTGAGTGGCCAGCACAGTCAACACATAATCAGACGATCTACATTTGCACTGCTGCCGTTGACAACTTCATTAGCCCTGTGATATTCAGCTGGGTAATTCATTTCCCGAACATGGCAGTCTCTCCTGATATGCCTAATGGGTTGAATCTGATTTTGTAAGCTTTTGAAGATGAATGTCTCCCCTTGTGCTTAGCTTTGCCCTAATATGGGAAACAATGATAGCTACCGTTAGGAAACAGCATTGTAGTGCTTGACTTTTGGGTGCAGGTTGGGTCTCCAAACCACAAAGGCAGGAAGCATTAGTAATTGCAATGACACTCTACACGTGGGTCACTTAACGTCCTTTGTAATGGCGTTTTTGCCTGCCTCTGCATTTAACCTTCATACAGCCAGGGCATTCCACAAAATAAGGTGACCTTTCCAAGCATATAAAATTAGTTCATTAATAGTTCTAGGGGTGGGGTGGACTTTGGCAATGCTGTCCCGAAATGGAAGAACCAGATGTGACTCTTGTGTAGTACCCAACATCCAAGCTGCAAGTTTTCTTTAAACCTGGGAACAAAAGTAAAAGATACATTCCTCTAAATTCTCTTTAATCCCAGTAAGTATGATGAGTAAGTAGTTATACTAATTTAAAGCGTATATGTATCAAACGTCATTCACCATGAACGGACCCGATCCCTGAGCTGCAAGGCAAAGTTGCAAGGGAGTGAGACCTGAGCCCGGCCCTCACACCACCTCAGCCCAGCAAGGAGAGTATGGCCCCAAGCAACTCTACAGAAGCTAGGCCTTGCTGAGAGCACCAAGGCAGTTACAGACACCACAAGGAGAGAAGACACTTGCTCTGTCTGGGAGCATTAAAGAGACCGTTGATATGCAATCTCCAAAGCCTCCTTCACCCACCAGCCAATCCGAATTCTCGTGAGTCTCCTAAGGATCTTGCTGGAGTCCGCTGCTTAGTTCTGAGAAGTAAGACGCCCTGCCTTACCCGCTTCTGAGTGCTTCTTGGTAATCAGTGGGAAGGTTCAGTTCCAAGTACCAAGCATCCCAAATGAAAAGGGAGGTCAACATTATGATAGGTCTCAGAATCTCTCAGCTTATCCTTTTATCTCCCACTGCATCTGTTTCCTCGATTTTATAAAAGCAGATCCTCCTACTAGACAGACTCTTTCCTTATTGGCAGCTAGAAAACAGAGATTCTATGCTAGTATGTTTAACTACAGATATTTTTGATATTAACATTTTCTTGACAAAAAGGAGGAGGAAGAGAAGGTGAGGGAAGAGAAGGAAGGGTCTGCTTAAAATTCAGCAGTCGTTCGCCCTTCAGTGCTGTAATTCACCAGCTGGACCACTCTGACGTGTGTATTGGACGCTTGCTTGCCTCATGGACTTCAGCTTCCTGTGAAGCAGGAAGGCAAAGGTTCCCAGATGGCTGCACGCACACAGGGTTTGACACTCGGCCGAAGCCACGCAATTTGCCAGCTGCGTTACTGCCCTGATCTGAGTAAACCCTTTCTCTCGATTGTGCATCTATGAATTCTCAAGCCCAGGGCATGCACAATTTCACATGTAAGTTACTTGAGAATTCTAACTTTCGTAAAGTGAAGATGCAAAGGTCCCCTTGGGCTTTGAGCTGCAAAACAAAAGGCCTCCCCAGGACAATGGCCAAGAGGAGTGTCGCAGATGCAGAGGGCTCCAACATCTCTGTGAGGGCTCGTCATCCTGCCCCATGACCCCCATGCTCGGTCCCATTCTGGCTACACAGAGGCATGGTCAAGATCCAGTTAGCCGCCCGTTTATTGTGAAAGCTCTTCTTTATGGGAAACTCCAGCGCCTCAAAGAATGCAGATGGCCTTGGGGGTGGCTGTAAGAAGTGACCTGTGCTAATTCCTCTCGGAGAGATTTAGGTGAATACTGCCACCTATTGATAGGTGAAGTTCATGCCACAAATTCCTACTTGGACCTGACATCGTGGTGCTAATAATGCTTATCAGAGCAGATCCCATTACTGTGTTGACCAAAACGTATTAACAGCCCTAAGTTCATAGTTCTTCAAATGTTTGTAATGAAAAATAAATGTTATACCAATTCGTAACAACTCACAAACTGTATTCCTGGTAACAGGCAAAGGAGCGAGCTACCCAGGCCATGAGCTGTGCAGACAAGAAAGAGGTCTGGGTGTGAGTCCCAGCTCAGCCCTTTCTTGCTGTCACAAGCACCTCCAACCAGTTAACAAGTCTCTCTGCGCCTTAGTTCCCTCGGCGACAGAAAGTGGATAACCTCTCTGTGGGGTGTGAGAGTTGAGCGATACTGCTGTTCTGCACACGGGAGGTGTTTAATAAGCAGCAACATTTGTTACTATTTTTCCACAGTGCTATTAAAAGTAACTATCTGTGATGTAATGATTGGTGGTGATATGACAAACCACAGCACTATCAGACCGGTGAACCGTTCCCCACTGGCCATCACTGTCGGACTCCAGGGAACAGTTCTGTGCCGCTCAGTGCTGCTCAGTGCCCCTCAGCAATCCTACTCGTCTTGTACAGTCACTTTGACACCCCAAATTAGGACAGTGTGAACACAAATATTAGAACTTTAAGTGTGCCAATTGAGAAAATGAGGATAAATGGGCTTCATTACCAAACGTCTCCTGACTGCCCCAGAGGATATATGGGGCTGAGCAGATAAAGAATTATGATAAAACTTCAGAGCTGTGGATAAATGGAGCTTTGTGACCTGCTGGATAAGGTTGAGACTTCGAGCCAGACCTAGGAGGTTCACATTCCTTCCCCGGCATGGTGTGGGGGATCCCGGGCTCACCCAGACAATAGGGGATTCATAGCTGGAGAATTCTAATGATGGCTGAAAGGAGGGTGGCAGGCAGAACAAGAAGACTTTTCAGAAACAGGGACCCTGATTATCACATCGGTGCTGCGGCCCGGCGAGAGGCTGCTGAGAGGCGTGTGAGGCCGTTCTTGGAAAGCCGTCAGTGAAGTGTTTGTAACCTCCTTGAGAGAATTCCATCTCTCCGAAACGCAACGCTGGAGAATCTCACATGATCCCTTCAGATAAACACCCTGTCATCAAATCACGCTGGGAGTCACGCAAACCCTGTCTTTCTGAAGAGAGTCTTTCTGAGTGGCATGAGTCCAGTCTCCAAGACTTAGAGAAGGAGAGGGGCAAAAAGAAAACCCAAAAGAGAGTTTCTCAGATTATTTTGGGACCTTTACTTTTAGTTTGAAAGGTCAACTGGTGCTTTAAACAAAATAATCAAGAAATGCCATGCGTACGAACAGTCTGCACCTTTTGAAAAGGTCTGCTCTCGGATTGAATAGCCAACGCCGTCCCCCACCCCTTCTGCTTTTTCTTTTTAGGGCTTAGAAACGGAGAGGGAGGGGGAGGAAGAGTTTCACATTCATTACTAACAACTTCGCACATAATAAGCGTGTTCAGATACACCCTGGGGTGTTAGTTTTCTTTTCCTATTTTTTTTGTCTCCTTTTTAGCAGCTTTCGATAAGTAGCACATTTTATTTTTGAGAAAAGAATCGGAGCGGGTATTGAGCGGCCGCACCCTAAGGAAGGTCAGGAGATTAGGGAGCGGAAGTAGGCTGGCCAGACTCCGCAGACCACAGTAAGGGACTGCGCTTTCTTCCCATAACTTAATTTCGAGGCTCCCATGAAAAGATTACCTCTAAAAAAGTTTTTTGCTGAAAAAAAAAGTGAAAAATTGTTAGAAAATGGTCATCAAAAAGTGATCAATTTAAATTTATGTCTTACAAGCCAACCACATGGAACTAACCACAGGGCAGACATGCATTTGCGATGATATATGGACAGGCTCAAAATACAGGCATGATTTTGCAGGAGAGAGTGAACCTTAGTAGCTTCGCACGTTGGTGGGCTTTGGCCTAATTTCACGAGCATTCTGAAATTCTAAATGCTGCACTTCACAAATCAGGGACTGGTAAACTAAAAGGAACCTTTGAATTTAAACTGGCCCAACTCCCTTGTTTTGGAAGCAGGAGAACTGAGGCCTCGTGACAGTAACTTGCCCAAGGTCACACAGCTGGGGAGGAGCCGCTTGAGGACTCAAGTTCAAACCCACCCCTTTTGCAGCAAACTGGGGTTCTTTCCACTGAACTAAAGAACCGCAAGACAAAAAACCCCAAACCCGCACATCTCAACCAGGAAGGAGCCCCCTTTCCAAGGAAATGGCACCCATCCCCCTGCAAGTGGCCTTGCGCATTGCCTGAGGTGGTTCATCTGTCACACCCGAAATGAGCTTTTTAGGTGCTACTAAATAGCTTCTTCCAAACAGATTAGGTACATTCATGGGTCTCCAGGACCCAATCTTCTGCTCTTCTCTCTGTGTTCAAAAGGTATGCAGACCAGGACATGAATGCCCGAACTGTCTCTATGTCTGTATACTGGAGTCACCTGCCATCACGCAGGTTCGAATTTTGCAAGTCAGCCTTTCTCACTCTTTCTCATTTCCTCCCCTGCTCACTCAGCTGTGTCGCTGACTACCTCCCCTGTTCGTCTCCTAATTCACACTTCACAGGCCCTCCCCATCAGGGTCTTCCTGCTTCCAGGTTCTCCCCGCTTCAGTCCATCGTCCACCCTGGCGAGGCCAGAGGGATCTTAATCAGCTCCACTAACATTCTCCTGATAAAGTCCTGCAGAATAAACTCCAAACTCTTCAACCTAACATCCGAGCACTCCCCACTCTAACTCTTGCCTGCTTTTGAACTCTAAACCCAACAGATGCCCCCTCACCACTTGGCAAATATTCCAAGAACTATCTGCAGTGACTCCATTCTCTTCTCCTCTACCCCTAAAGACCTTCCTCCACATCCATGTCAAATGCAACCAGCCATGTGAATCTTTCCTGACCGTCCAAGAAAGAAAGAATTCTCCTGTCCCCCCTCAGCACGTTGCTCATACTTTTTTATGGCACGTTATTTAGTTCTGCCCTGGATTGGAAGCTGCGCCTCTTTCACGAAACAGCTCTTTCATCTTTGAAAAGATGCCTGGTTCATCTTCGTACCCCCTCCTCACCACTGTGCTTCAGCAAATGCTTTGCATATAGTAAGTGCTTTTCTTTCTTAATATTTACTGAGCACTTACTACCTGCAAGATACAAACTGTAAGGGCAGGAGGAGGAAGATGCAAAATAATTAAAACGCAATCCTTCTCTTCCAAAGAGCTCTAATCAGTGAAACATGTTCACAAATAACCCAAGCAAGTGAACTAAGTGTGGGGGTGGAACTGGGTGGAGCGCAAGTAAGCGCTGAGTATGGAACAAACATTCTCAGTGTTCCCAACGAGAGCGCTGGTGTTATGATGTGGAGGGTGGGGCGCTGGGGGAGGGGCAGAGGGAAAGAAAAGGCGAGGCTGCTTTTAAACCCCATCTCTGTGCTGTGGTCATTATTAGGAGTCCTGTCTACATCTGGCCGATCCGACCCACCTTTCCCCTAATACCAGAGTAATCTTCCTAAAGCAGGACTCTTCCAGGTCATTTAACTCCCTGTTCGAATGTCTGCTGTTGAAGGAATCAAGCATCAGATAATAGCTGGCTTATGCTAGGAATTATGGAGAATATCAGTTTATAGAGATGAGACAAACTCCAGGAAGCAGGTGGAGAACAAAAAGCAAGAACACGCTGGGAGGAGGGACCAGAAGTGTGTCATCAAGAAGGAACAATGAGACAAGCAGGCCTTCAACGGATGGCCACTTGGCAAGAAAAATCAGATGTACTAAGTGAATTTTAGGGTTCAATTCTCAGACCTCATTTAGTCTTTGAGATGGTTTATTCATTCATTCTACAAATACACGCTAAGCACTTCAATAAAACATTCATTAAATATTTATTGAATGCCTTCCATGTGCCAGGAACTCTGCAAGGCACTGGGAACAGAGCAGCTGAAGAAGAGACGTTGCATGTAAATTCTTACACTGTGACGCGGATGAGTGATGTTAAACAAGTGAGCGCAGCAAAGCAATGGCGGAAGGGTCCAAGGTGCTCCCGGACCACAAAGCAGGGAGCCTTGCAGCCCGAAGACTAGAAAAACATCCCCGAGAGGTGATGTTTAAGCCAAGACTCCAAGGCACAGGTGGCTAACACAAGGCCCGCGGGCTGAACCCGGCCTCCACCTTGTTTTATTGGCCCAGCACCTTGTTTCTACCCAGCAGCAGTGCCGGGCTCCTTGCCCCTAGTTGAGGAGTAGTTACATTTATACAGTCCTAGAATTACTTTTGTCCCTTTGAAGGCACCTGTGAGGCTGATGTGGCCCCTGGTGAAAATGACCTTGACACCCCTACTCCAATGCTACACATGAGCTAGTCATACAAAAGGGACTTCAGGGCATTCAGGCAGAAGAATCTCACATGCAGAATCCCAGAGTCAACAAGGTATGCCACGTCCAAGGGATTGAAAGACGTTCAAAAAGACAGCATGGAGGGTAGGTAAAACAGTGGCAAGAAATTAGGCAAGAGGTACATGGACCCAGATTGTGAAGAATTTTGCTAAAGTATGTCAAAGCCTTGATAGCTCATCAATAGGCTTTTGGTAACATTCAAGTATCTGGCATGGTGTATCAAACCTGGTAAGTGCTGAATGAACGTCTGTTGGAGAGTGGATGGATGGACAAATGGGTAAATGAGTGGACGTGCCTTGCACAGGGTGAGGGGTTACGAAATGAGTCAGACCCGAGCCTTCGCCCCAGGGAGCAGTGCCCCTCTTACGGGAGGCAGTGTCCCCTTAGGTTTACATATTGATCCTGCAACGCAGCCCTGAAACTTAGAAAAGTTACTGAGTCACCTGGCTTACCCCAGCAGGTGGCATTTGAGTAAATCTGCATTCAAGTCTAAGTTTTTCTGCAGATAAGGATCAAGTTTTACCTGGCAATCATTTAGGCTAAAGCTGAGAAAGTGTAGCCTGACTCTTCCTTAATCCTTGATGAAAAACAGTCTTCTGAACCTCAAGGGCATGAATATTCCCAAATTAGATTATTTGTAGCAAAGCTCCCCTGGACAAATGAGTCCAAGGAGAGAAAAGAGAGAGGAAAAAAAAAATAAATGTTCCAGAGAGAGATTTTGCCCTTCGAACAAGAAAGAAAAAGTCAGACAACTGTGAAAAGCTGAACGGAGCTCCTCCTCAAGTCCAGGTGTTATGAGTCACGGAGCCTTGCCTCCGACCCCACCTGTCAGGGACCAGCGAGCTGCCAGATGAGGGGCCGTCTCTAGAAAGGGGGAGATTTTTCAGGAATACAGGATGCCATTCCCAGGATTCTGATAAATTACCAGGACAAAAGTGAACACTTCACCCTCATGTTTACAACCAAGAGACTTTCTCCTGATCTGCTAGTCATTCAAAACTGGGGAGTTGATTCGGCTCCAGGTGTAAATAAGTAGACCAGAGTCAGTGCCTAGTAGGAGGGTCCAAAGTTATTTCTGAAGTCGACCCAGCAGCTGAGCTTTCATTTGGCAGAGAAAGACAATCTGAATAAAGCTTTAGAAATATTCTTCAAGCTGTTGCTAGGGCAGTATCGCTCTGTGTGCAGAGGGGGTGGTGTGGTATTCATTTGTGCACTCAATCAGCAATGTCTCCCTAACACAACAAGCAGCCTGTGAAGGTCAATTGCCATTTTATTTCAGAGAGAAACACGGAAAATGCCTACATAAGCGGTTTTCTAGGAAATCCATTCTGTGTTTTTAGTCCTGTAAAGCATAGCGCTGTGAAAGGGGCCAGGTGCACCCAAATGTGGCTCGCATGGAGGAGGTGCTGGAATCTTCCTCTTAAGAGGGAGCCTCAGGGTGCCAAGTCCCAGGTCTGCAGAACCTGCTCCAACAAAGTCGAAGCAGGTTGAGTGGCCCCGACTGGACTGGGAGCTTTCTTAGGGTGTCCCTTGCTCGTGCTGGGAGCCTGTCAAGGACTGCACAGGTGCCCTGAGGTGAGCGTGCGGCTGCCACCTGTGTGCTTCTAGTCCGGGGCAGCTGTGGGAGTACGGGGGTGGTGCGTGGCCCCGGACAGCTGTAGATCATTTGCAGTCAGATTGCCGGGTGGGCTCTTGGACGCCAGACGGTGTTTCTTTCCTGCGGCTGACGCAGTGCGAAGCTAGCCGGCTGCCTTGCTGCCCCTCTCCGCCTCCGTGAGTGACAGCCGGGTCCGATTCAGTCTTGTCTGCCGTGAGGCTCCTTGTCCCTGCTTCTGTTTCTAATGGACCTGACAGATACGATGGGCTCAAGGCAGGCTGAAGGCATGGCACCCTTTTACTACATGCACGAGAGCCCGGGAAATCACGCCTTCCCGGGGCTGCAGTCCCAAAATACATTTAGTTTCTGAGCCCAGCTGTCTCCCTCTTCCCTTCTCTCCCTGTGCATCATTTGCTCTTTTATTTCGTTAAGAGTAGCGTAGTGATCATGGGCTTCAGCTCTTGCCTGTGGTGATCCTGTTTGCATTTTCTTCCTTACACAGAATAGGAAGGAGGTTCGCTTGCTTTGCGCAGAGGTTGAGCCACAGGAGAAAGCAAAGCCAATGTGATTTATTGAATGAAAGCACCGGACAACTACCAACAACCTGTGCCTCTGCCGCCTCAAACAGCCGAAACTGGTAAGTCAGATCTGCTGCTGTCTTTCTTCATGTGAATGCGGGGCTTCCTTGATCACTGATTATTTTTCAAGTGTGTATGTGTTACTGCGGTTTAAAGAATATTAAAAATTCTGCATCTTCCAAACTTAGCTGCAGGTGGTCCGTGGAGAATGCATACAAGCACACACACAGTCTTGGGCCCACAACACCCCACACTGCCCTGTGGGGAGGCAGGATGGGGGTGGGGAGGCCCCGTTTCTGATCACTGAGCTTTTTGTTTGCGGCAAAGCTTAAGGACATTATGTGCTTGCATAACTGATCAGCATTAGCTATGAAAAAGCAACTATTCTTTTGTCGTGTAAGATGTTTCTAATCCGGTTCCTGGGTACCTACAAAATACCTGTTGGGTCAGCTAAGTTGGGTCCCATCATGCTGATAATCCTGAATACACACCCAGATGTATTGCTGCCTTTAATCCAGTTTGTAGCCTGGCTATGCAGAGTAGAAGGCAGCCTTCTGTCCATCCTGGGTCAATGTGCCCGTAAATGACATGGCTGTGATGTTGAGGATACCTGCTAAGGGGACACAGTGAATGTGCTGCTTGCAAACCCCTGCTCGATCCACTGTCACTTTTGTACCCATGTTCCTTAAATCCTTTCTTTACTCCATGGTTGCTAGTGTGCATAAGGCTGGAAGGGGGATGTTCTAAGTGTCCTCCTGCTGCGCTGGTCACTAGCCCAGCCAGGGATGCTAGAAGTACCACTGGTAATCAAGGCTGTTGTTTCCCATGTTGGGCCCCCAAAGTCCCCATTCTCATTTGATCTCTTCCTTCCCTAAATCAGACGGAAGGAAGAGGTCAAATGTATCCCCACAGAAGGGGAAAAGTGAAGGGAGCAAGCTACTGCTTTTACTGCTACCACCACCACCATATCACCTTGGTCTTTTGTTTGCCTGGTTACTGCAAGACTTTGGGTTGGGGGCGGCATCAGTCCATCTCTGGTGGGTATGTCACTGACCGTTCAGATGAAGTTGTGGCCTTGGGGGCTGACAAAGATGGATGATGTTGGAACAGTGAGAGGCATGCTTCTGTAAATAAGAACCAAAGTTGGGGTATCTGAGGGATGGGGGACAGTGACATTTTGGCCTAGTAGAAAGTATCCCCAGACCACTCAATCAGAAGGGCAGGGTCATTCTCCCAGGAGTTGACACTGGAACAGGAAGGAGACAGGATTCCCTAGTGGTTAGAGATGTCAGCATTGCAGTGCACTTTTGCTGGTTCCCAGACTAAGCCTGTGTCTTTGGGAAATTGCCTTATGCCCCCATCCCCATTCCTCCATTCCTCTGACTCCTAATTGTTTCAAAGAAGACACGCTAAGCTCAATTAATGTGTCCATGAGATACATCTTGTTAAAGGGCCAAACAGGTAATCAAGACCATTGTTCACACACGTCAATCCAGAGACCACATGTTAGAAACCCGAAGATACACGTGTACGTGAGGACACACAGCACTCTGAAGGAAGCATGACCACACTTGAGGGAGGATCGGGGTGTGAGGGTGGGGACAGAGCTGGAAAATATAAATAGGTCGTGGAAATAACTTTTCAGTACTGATCAGTAATAACTGATTTTCTATCCTCCTGGGTCAGGATATGGGAAATCCTGAATGTTTTGAAACAAACAAACATGCAAATATCTGGGGGCGGTTAGTTCAAGAATGAGCAGGATTCATGTATGGAACTTACAACTACTTTAAGTTGTTCAAATTACTCCCATACCCAAGTACATGGAATTAGCAGATACAAATATACTATGATTGGAGGAATTCTAAAGGGCTCATTTGCTTAAAAAAAATTTGTCCCATCTCTAAGATTAAGGTATTTGAAATTCATCAGGTGTGGGGATGACTTTGCCCTCAAGTCCCACCATCTCCACAGATGAAAGTAAACACTACCAATACATGATCTACTTGGGGAGGAAAGGTGGCCGATTTCTCAAAGGGGAAGGGCCAGGAGCCCCTTCCTCCAGGGGCTCTTATTGGGTTGTAATACACAGGAATACACGGCAGCAAGGATCAAAGAGTAGATAACATTTCAAATAAATCTGAGGGCTTAGTCTGAGTCAGTGTCTGTCAGGAAAAGGGGTTGCAGAAACTTTAGGAGACATACTCATTTCCTGCTCAGACCCTTATCATATGAATGAAAGCATGCTTAGCAAAGCAGGTTTCACAGGACTTTTAGGAATTCTTTCTTATGCCCGATCACCACGGGGAACCCGCCACTCCCAGCACAAGGCTGCACCACCCTTTGTCATTGTTTTCAGGCTTAAGTCAGGCAGAGAAGGCATATAGCCAAAGAATTCTTGGAGACTTCTGGCAGACAGACTGAGGACTCAGGCTTCATCAAAGCTAGCGGGCGGGGGGGCGGGTCCATCACCCCCTTTCTCCATAGCCCCCAAGTCCTTCCATGGGACATCCATGTGATCATGCCTCCCTTAGGTGATTCCCTCCTTGGAAAATCTTACCCATCATTGGCTAACTGATCAAGCATTGAAGGCCAGTTAACGGAAAAGGAACAGAAGCTGAGCTCCTGCCAGCTTTGTCTCCTTAGTGGCTGATGGTCTGAAGGTCACTCACTCAGCCTTAGCCATGGGGGGTTTCAGCTCCTGAAACCAGGCAGGGCTGTCCCCAACAATCAGGGATTTGGTTAAGTATTGCTGTCTTTTATAAAGTACAAATACTCTTAGGAGAAAGAATAATTAAGCTGCTGACACCTCACCATAAATGAATATATTAAAATGTTTTCCATTTCAGGGGAAATCCAAAGGATGTTGCATTAATACTACACTAATTCTATTGCTTTTGATTTATTTCATTTCTTTCTCCAAGAACTGCCCTCATAATTATTATTTCACTCTGAGTCAGGAAACAAAGTAGCCTTTAGGACGAGCTATTTCCTTCTGTTTCCAGAATGCTTGGGATAGACAATAGCATCCAGACTTCCTCCAGGCCCTTGAGAGTCAAAGTGGGGAAGCTGAACACACTCTCTCTCCCCTTTTCCCGTCTTCCTCTTGGATGCCCCTTTTTCCCCTCCTTTATTAGTGGAACATTATGCACCTGTCAACCAAGCAAAGCTCACAGAAGTTATCCTCAGGTGTCCTGATTCCTTTAGCCACACCTCTGCCCAATCTGATCACAAACATAGTTTGGTCCTTTTTACTTCTTTTATTTTTTAAATCTGTCCAGCCTTCTCTATCCCTGTGTCACATGCTGTAGTTGGAGTCACAGGGACTTTTTAAAGAGCTTCACACTTGCTTGTGCCCTTTCGCTGGTTCCACCACACCCACCTCCCCTTCAAACCACCTTCGCAATGCTACCAGAGTAATTCTCTGAGAATGAGGAGCTTGGATTTTCCTTAAAGTTCCCTGGTGCTTCCGTTTTGTAAACCAGTGGATGTCTGTATCTGTCATGGCATACGAAGCCCCTGGTAGCCTGCCCCCCCCCCCCACCTCTCCAGGATCCCTTCCCAGGGCTCTGGAACAGTGGACCAAATGTTCCGTTCGGGCACGGAGCTACCAGCTACAGAGTGGCATTTGACATCTTCATGTCTGAACCTAAGATACTGTACCTGGCTGCCCTTTTCTGTCCTTCCCACTAGTTGATTCTTCACTCATTGTGCAAAATCCTACCCAGGGGCCACCTTCTCTAATCCATTTCCTCACACCCCCTTCTCCCATGACCACTTCTGTGACCCATGAAATTAACCACTCACCCCTCTGGGCTATTTCTTTGCCTTAGGCACTTGAGAGAGTGTTTTAGAGGTTAAGATCTCAGACCCGGACCCCTCTTTCCTGGGTTTGAATCCCAGATCTGGCCTCCAGTAGGGCCTCGCTTTTGACTACGTAACATATGGACACCAGTAGCCCTTCCTTCCCAGGCTATAATGGGATTCATTGAGCTGATACAGATAAAAGCTTTATTCTAAATAGTTTCTGGCTCACAGACAGAGCCATAGAAATAAAAACTATTATTATTCCATAATTTTACATATCACACTGTTTCATAGCTACACTTGAACAGCTGTTTTCCTTTTTAGCCTATGAGCTCCTTGGAACAAGGCAGGGTGATCAATTTGCTTCAATATGCTGAGGACTCCCCCAGTTTTAGCCAAGTCCTGCATCCTGGGGAGCCCCTCAGTCCCAGGCACACCAAGACAGTCTGAGGAATGCTATCTCATTCACTTTTGAGGCTCCAGGGTCTATCACAGGGTCCCTAAGTTACAAAGTGGGTCATCCATAAGGGTTTGTTAAAGTATAAAATCAGTACTGATTTTATACCTGGGACTGAGGGGTATAATCATTCTACCTTCTTCCTCATAAACATGCTTTCAAAGTTCAAAATATCAGTCTTCCTCTTGCTGTGAAGTCAGATGACTTTTCAAAACTGATTACTGAATAACTGAATATATTATCTTTAAAAATGCACAGGCGCTGGAAAGGAGGCCGCCCCCCCCTCCCCACACCATTATACATCATCAGTGTAATAGAATTAGCCACCCTTTAGCGATCAAAGACCTGCTTGTCATGGTAACAGCCAGTGGGAAGAGGAAGTGGGGCCACATTTTCTTTTCTGTCTAGCGACAGGCAGGTTGAAGTCTAAAGGTCCCTAGTTCACGTCACAGCCTGAAGAGCAATCTTGTCCCAGTCAGAAATGTTGCCTTCACTGAATGTATCTGTCTGCCCAGCTGTCAAAAATGACTCGAGCTCCTGTCTCTAATATGCTTTGTCTAGCAACTGCTCCTCATACAAATGGGCTTGGATCTTTTTCCATGGTACAAATAGAGTGATGAGAAAGTCCCCCAAGCTATCTCCTATGAAACAGACTCTGGACATGCTGGACCACATTACGAGGCAAGATCTTGTCTTTAGAATCAAGGTCTAGAAAGGAGAAGCTGACAGGCAGCCAGGCCAAGCTCCCTCAGGCAGAGTTGCTAAGAGCATGGGAGTAAAAGTCAGAGTTCAAATCCTGCCTCCTCCGTTTACCAGCTCTAGGATCTTGGACAAATCACCTCATTTTCCTGGGCCTGATTTTTCAAGGGGTTTTATTACATTTTGTCTTAGCCTGTGAAAACGAAGCTGAGGCAGAGCCAACTGAATGTTCTACTGGGTACTGGGAGAGACATCGCAGGGCATCAAGATGGTGGAAAGGGGGAAACGAGTCAAGGAAGGAGGGAAAACAACTCTAGGTGGAAATGGAATTAGCAAGGTTTCACCAGAAAATCCACCTGGGTTTTTGTGTGTGATTGCTTCCAAGAAGCCCTCAAAACAGCCCAGGGGAAAGGAATAAAGAGGAATTGCCTGCTGGCTGCTTCCAGCCTCCTGCCTCTCACTGGCCCAGCTTTTCCCATTTCCGGGCCACGTCAGCCAGCCCTCGGGGTTGCCATGAGTGAAGGGGAGCCCCGCTCCACGGGTCTGCTGGGGTCAAAGCTGCTGTGGCGACTGTCCCAGCAATCGTGATGGAAGCCACCCTTCACTTGAGAAGGCCGTGGTGTTAGGAGAAAGGATGATGGCGGCAGCCGAGGATTACTCTCTACTGTACTTGAGCAAACAGCTGAAGCCCAGGGAACGGTGGTTTCGAGGTAAGCCCGAGGAGGCCCCACTCTGCACGGTTCCCCAGGCCATTTTAGACCAGGGTTCTGCAGTCGCCGTCACTCCTTCCTCACGGCTGCGCTCTAGGTGTGCTCCCATGCCCTCCAACAGCGACGCTGAGACCAGGTGGTCACGTGTCAAAGAACCAAAGTTTTTAGTTTTCCTAACGCCCAACTTATCCATTTATTTTAGAATTTATGCTTTTTGTGCTTCCTCTGAGAACTCATTCAAGTTCACAAAGGCATTCTCCTATTTTTTTCTAAGTTTTATTGCAGTTATTTCATTTCAAATTAATTTTTATATATGACGTAAAAGTAGAAGCTGGGGGAGGTTGCATATAGATTTCCCACTGTTCCAGCACTATTTGTTAAGAAAATTCTTTTTCCCTATTGAATTACCTTGACACCTCTGTCAAAAATCAACTGATTACATATGTGCAGGCTACCTCTGGGCTCTTTTTCTGTCGCATTCATCTAAACGTATAGTGATCTTTGCACCAGCACATCACAGGTCTTGATTCCTCCATCTTCACAGCAGCTCTTCAAATTAGGTCGTCTAAGTCTTCCAACTTTCTTCTTGTGTTTCAAAGTCATTCTGGCTAAAATATTTAGACCATTTCATTTTTATAAAAATTGTAGAATCTCATCAATCTCAAAAAAACCCTGCCAGAACTTTTATTGGGATCACACTGGACCTACAGCTCAATCTGGAAGACACACCAACAACACAATTCCTCTGATCTAATGCATGAACAGGGTGTCTCTATTTATTTAAGTCTTCTTTCAGTTTATCCATTAATGTCATGTACTTTTAAGTGTATGTGGTTTGCATATATTTTGTTGTATTTATTCCTATG
The DNA here is from genome assembly GCF_021234435.1 of Artibeus jamaicensis. Lineage (NCBI taxonomy): Eukaryota > Metazoa > Chordata > Mammalia > Chiroptera > Phyllostomidae > Artibeus > Artibeus jamaicensis. Next base: position 7,802,079 of record NW_026521407.1, read on the forward strand.
TGAATTTGATTATTCAACAAAACTTTCATGTCATCTGTAAATGAAGATAGTCTTGCTTTTTTCTTTCCAATCTATTCTCCTTTATTTTGCTTGCCTTATTTCACTGGCTTGGATGGCCAGTACTATATGAAAGGCAGAAGGGAGCATTTTGGTCTTGAATCTGATCCTATAATGAAGCACTTGGTCTTTTTTTTTTTTAATTTTATTTAGTTATTTTTCAAGTACAGTTTTTTGTCTATTTTTCCCATCCCAGCCTCCCCCGCCCCTTGCTCCCCACCTCCCTCCCATTTCCACCCCCTTAGTTCTCGTCCCTGTGTCCTTCCTATTTGTTCCTCCATATCCCTCCCCCATTTTCCCCTTAACTTCCCTTCCTTCTCCCATCTGGTCACTATCCCTTGTTCTCTATTTCAGTGTCTTTGTTTTTTTGTTTGTTTTTTTTTCTGCTTGTTTGTTTGTTTTGTTGTTTAGCTTCCTGTTAAAGGTGAGATCATATGGTATTTGTCTTTCAACCCCTGGCTTATTTCACTCAGCATAATGCTTTCCAGTTCCATCCATGTTGTTGCAAAGGGTAGTACCTCCTTCTTTCTCTCTGCAGCATAGAATTCGTTTGTGTATATGTACAATTTTTGGATCCATTCATTTACTGATGGGCACCTAGGTTGCTTCCAACTCTTGGCTATTATAAATTGTGCTGCTATGAACATTGTGGTGCATGGGTTCTTTGATATTGATGTTTTAGGATTCTTAGGATATAATCCCAGCAGTGGAATTGCTGGGTCAAAAGGCAGGTCGATTTTTATTTTTCTGAGAAAATTCCATACTGTTTTCCATAATGGTTGTACCAGTCTGCAATCCCACCAACAGTGGACTAAGGACCCCTTTTCCCCACACCCTCTCCAACATTTGTTGTTTGATGTTTGTTTATGATAGCCATCCTGACTGGTGTAAAGTGGTATCTCACTGTGGTTTTAATTTGCCTCTCTCTGATAGCTAATGATATTGAGCATCTCTTCATGTGTCTCTGAATGTTCTGTATGTCCTCCTTGGAGAAGTGTTTGCTCAAGTCCTTTTCCCATTTTCTAATCGGATTGGGTGTCTTCTTAGAGTGGAGTCGTGTAAGTTCTTTGTATATTTTGGAGATTAAACCTTTGTCTGAGGTATCATTGGCAAATATGTTTTCCCATACAGTTGGTTGTCTTGCTAATTTAATACTGTTTTCTTTAGCCACGCAGAAGCTTTTTATTTTGATGAGATCCCATTTGTTTACTCTTTCCTTTACATTCCTTGCTCTAGGGGACATATCAGTAAAGAATGTTGCTGCGTGAAATATCTGAGATTTTCTTGCCAATGTTCTCCTCTAGGACTTTAATGGTGTTATGACTTACATTTAAGTCTTTTATCCACCTTGAATTTATTTTGGTGTATGGTGTAAGTCTGTGCTCAAGTTTCATTTTTTTGCATGTAGCTGTCCAGTTCTCCCAACACCATTTGTTGAAGAGGCTATCTTTCCTCCATTTTATGTTACTGCCCTCTTTGTCGAATATTAATTGACAGTAGAGAGTTGGGTTGATTTCTGGGCTCTCTGTTCTGTTCCATTGGTCTATGTGCCTGTTTTTATGCCAGTACCAGGCTGTTTTGATTACAGTGGCCTTGTAATACAGTTTGATATCAGGTATTGTGATCCCCCCTACTTTGTTCTTCTTTCTCAAAAGAGCAGCTGCTATTCGGGCTCGTTTATGGTTCCATATAAATTTTCGAAGTGTTTGTTCTATGTCTGTGAAATATGCCATTGGCACTTTAATAGGTATTGCATTGAATCTGTATATTGCTTTGGGTAGTATGGACATTTTGATGATGTTAATTCTTCCAATCCATGAACAAGGTATATGTTTCCATTTGTTTGTGTCTTCCTTGATTTCTTTCTTCAGGGCTGTGTAGTTTTCTGCATACAGGTTTTTTACCTCCTTAGTTAGGTTTATTCCCAGATATTTTATTTTTCTTTTTGCTACATCAAATGGGATTTTTCTCTTTATTTCTGCTTCTGCTGATTCACTGTTGGTATACAAAAATGCCTTTGATTTCTGGATATTGACTTTGTAACCAGCTGTTTTGCCAAACTCATTAATTAGTTTGAGCAGTTTTGAGGTAGAGTCTATAGGATTTTCCATGTACACTATCATGTCATCTGCAAACAGTGACAGTTTTGCTTCCTCCTTTCCTATTTGGATGCCTTTTATTTCCTTTTCTTGCCTGATCGCTGTGGCTAAAACTTCCAATACTATATTGAATAGAAGTGGTGAAAGTGGACAACCTTGTCTTGTTCCTGATCTTAGTGGAAAAGCTTTTAGTTTTTTCCCATTGAGTATGATATTGGCTGTAGGTCTCCCATATATGGCCTTTATTATTTTGAGAAATGCTCCCTGTACTCCCACTTTGCTGAGTGTTTTTATCATAAATGGGTGTTGTACCTTATCAAAAGCTTTTTCCGCATCTATTGATATGATCATGTGATTTTTGTCTTTGCTTTTGTTTATGTGATGTATTACATTTACTGATTTGCGAATATTGAACCATCCTTGCATCCCTGGGATGAATCCCACTTGGTCATGGTGTATGATCTTTATAATGTATTGTTGGATGCGATTTGCCAATATTTTGTTGAGGATTCTAGCATCTATGTTCATCAGCGATATTGGCCTGAAGTTTTCTTTCTTTGTTGTGTCTCTATCTGGTTTTGGAATTAAGATGATGCTGGCTTCATAAAAATAATTTGGGAGTTTTCCATCCTTCTGGAGTTTTTGGAATAGTCTGTGGAGAATAGGGATTAGCTCTTCCTTAAATGCTTTGTAGAATTCTCCTGTGAAACCATCTGGTGCAGGGCTTTTGTGTGATGGGAGTTTTTTGATTACTGCTTCAATTACTTTTGCTGTTATTGGTGTATTTAGATTTTATGCTTCTTTTTCACTGAGTTTTGGAAGATTGTATTTTTCTAGAAATGTGTCCATTTCCCCTAGGTTTTCAAATTTCTTGGCGTACAGTTCTTCATAGTAATTTCTTACAATCCCTTCTATTTCTGTGGTATCAGTTGTAATCTCTCCTCTTTCATTTCTGATTGGGTTTATTTGTGTCCTCTCTCTTCTTTTCTTGATGAGCCTACTTAAAGGCTTGTCTATTTTGTTTATCTTCTCAAAGAACCTACTTCTGGATTCAATGATCCTTAGAATTGTGCTTTAAGTTTCTATGTCATTTAATTCTGCTCTAATCTTGGTTATTTCCTTCCTTCTGCTTGCTCTGGGCTGTCTTTGTTGTTGTTCCTCGAGTTCTTGCAGGCGTAGGGTTAGGTTGTTTGTTTGAAATGTTTCTATCTTCTTTAGGTAGGCCTGTATTGCTTTAAACTTCCCTCTCAGGACTGCCTTTGCTGTGTCCCATAAGTTTTGGGTTGTTGTGAGATCATTTTCATTTGTTTCCAAAAACGTTTCGATTTCTTCCCTAATTTCATTCTTGACCCATTCGTTGTTTAATAGCATACCATTCAGTCTCCATGTTTTTGGGTGCTTTGGGTTTTTTTCTTTGGGGTTGGTTTCCAATTTCAGTCCCTTGTGGTCAGAGAAGATGCTTGGTATGATTTCAATTTTCTTCAATTTTTTGAGGCTCGTTTTGTGTCCTATCATGAGGTCTATCTTTGAAAATGTTCCATGTGCATTTGAAAAGAATGTGTATTTAGCTTCTTTGAGATGAAGGGCTCTATATATATCAGTTAAGTCTATTTCATCTAGGGTGTTGTTTAATGCCAAAATATCTTTGCTGATAATTTGTTTGGAAGATCTGTCAATTTTTGATACTGGGGTGTTAAAATCACCTACTATAATTGCGTTGCTGTCGATATCTTTCTTGCAGTCCTCTAAGATTTTCTTGATATATTTGGGTGCCTCTATGTTTGGTGCATATATGTTTACAATGTTAATGTCTTCTTGGTGGATTCTTCTCTTGAGTATAATGAAGTGACCTTCTGGGTCTCTCTTTATGGCCTTTTTTTTTAAGTCAAGTTTGTCCGATATGAGAATTGCTACCCCTGCTTTTTTTCTTGTCTGTTTGCTTGGAAAACTTGTTTCCAGCCTTTCACTTTTAGTCTGTGATGGTCTTTTGTCCTGAGGTGGGTCTCTTGTAGGCAGCATATGTGTGGGCCATGCTTTCTTATCCATTGAGCTATTCTGTGTCTTTTGATTGGAGCATTTAATCCATTTATGTTTAAGGTTATTATTGATAGGTACTTATTCATTTTCATTTTTATACCTGTGCTTCTCATTGTCTTTCTCTTTTCCTTCTTTTCCCCAAAGCAATCCTTTGAGTATTTCTTGTAGAGCTGGTTTGGTGGAGGCATATTCTTTTAGGCTTCTTTTGTCTTGGAAGCTCTTTATTTGGCCATCTATCTTGATTGAGAGCCTTGCTGGGTAAAGTAGCCTTGTTTGTAGTCTTCTGGTTCTCATTACTTGGAATATTTCTTGCCATTCTCTTCTTGCTTGAAGTGTTTCCATTGAGAAGTCAGTAGCTAACCTTATTGGAGCTCCCTTGTATATTATTTCTTTTTTCTTCCTTGCTGCTTTTAAGATTCTCTGTCTTGGAATTTTGCCATTTTGATGATGATGTGTCTTGAAGTGGGCCTCCTTGGGTTCCTCTTGATTGGGACTCTTTCTGATTCCTGAATTTGTGAGACGTTTTCTCTTATCAAATTAGGGAAATTTTCTCTCATTACTTGTTCAAATATGTTTTCTATCCCTTGTTCTTCTTCTCCTTCTGGTATTCCTACTATTCAGATATTATTCTGTTTCATATTGTCTTGCATTTCCTTTAATCCCTCTTCATTCTTTCTGAGCCTCTTTTCATTTTCTTGCTCTTTGTGTGAGATGCTTTCTACCTTGTCCTCCAACTCACTAATCCTATCCTCCGCTTCATCTATCCTACTTTTGAAACTTTCTACTGTGTTCTTCAATTTGGAAATTGTATTCTTCATTTCCTCTTGTCCCTTGCTGATAGTTTCCATTTCCTTTTTCACATTGCTGTAGTTTGCAGAGAGATCATTGTAGTTCCCCTGTAGTTTCTGGTAGTTCACTGTGAGCTCTTTGGACTTCATAATAACCAGTGCTTTGAATTCACTATCTGATAGTTGATCAGCCTCTATTTCATCTAACATTCTTTCTGAAGTTTCTGCTTTTATCTTTCATTTGGGGATTGTTTCTTTGTCTTCCCATTTTTTGAGACTCTTCTTGTTAGTCTCTGCTTCCAAAATTGATCTGTTCTGAAACCCTGGTTTTATGGTGTGAACTTCTGTGGTATGATCCTTGTGAAGTTCAGTGGTGCAGACTCCTTGAAGTTTCTTGATGTTCTTCATCTCCACCTACTCTCACGCTGGTCGCCTACCACTGCTGAATGTCCCGGCTCTAGTAGCTGCCTCCTCTAGCATCCAGGCCCGTTACTATGGCAGCGGCACAGGGGCTGGGAATGTCACGGCTCCTGTACCTGGCTCCTCTGCCGCCCAGGGCCATCACAGGGGTTTGGAGTGTCCCGGCTTCTGTACCTGACTCCCCAGCGTCCAGTCCTGTCGCTTTGGCAGTGGCACAGGGGCTGAGAACAGCCCAGCTCCCGTAGCTGGCTCCTCGGGGCCCAAGCCCGTCTCTATGGCGGCGTCACAGGGGCCTCCAGTGTCCCAGCTCCTGAAACTGACTCTTCTGTTGCCCAGGCCCGTAGCTATGGCATCGGCACAGGGTCCGAGAATGTCCCAGCTCCAATTCCTGACTCCTCTGTCTCCCAGGACCGTCACAGGGGCTTGGAGTGTCCGGCTCCCGTACCTGACTCCCCGCCTCCCAGGCCTGTTGCTCTGGCGGCAGCACAGGGGCCGCGTGAGACCCAGCTCCAGTAGCTGACTCTGCCACCGTCTGGTGTTTCAGCGTTGGTCACAATCTCTGGTCTTTTAATTTCATAAATGCTGGGTAACTGATGGTTTATTGTGCTGTTTCTCTATAGATCTGCCAGGATTTTCACCCATGAGTACAGGAGGTAGCATCAGCTCCGTCTTACTCCGTCGCCATCTTCCCAGCATCCCTTTTGTCAAATATTAATTGACAAACGAGACATAGGTTTACCAGGTTCTTTATTATTTATTTAATTATTTTTATTTAATTATTTTTCAAGTACAGTTTTCTGTCTTTTACTTCCAACGAAGCCCACCCCCCAGTGCTCCCCACCTCCCTCCCATTTCCACCCCTCTTAGTTGTTGTCCATGTCTCCTTTAACTAGTTCCTGTACATCCTTCCCCTTTCTCCCCTGAAATTCCCTCCCCTCTTTCTTTTGGTCACTGTCCCTTTGTTCTCTACTTCAGCGTCTTTGTTTTCATTTTCCTTGCTTGTTTGTTTTGCTGTTCAGCTTCATGTTAAAGGTGAGATCAATCATATGGTATTTGTCTTTCAACACCTGGCCTATTTCACTCAGCATAATGTTTTCCAGTTCCATTCATGCTGTTGCAAAGGGTAGAAGCTCCCTCTTTCTTTCTGCTGCAGAGAATTCCATTGTGTATATTTACCATAGTTTTTTAGCCATTCACTTACTGATGGGCTCCTAGGTTGCTTCCAGCACTTGGCTATTGTAAATTGTGCTGCTATGAACATTGGGGTGCATAGGTGCTTTTGGATTGGTGTTTTAGGGTTCTTAGGATATAATCCAAGAAGTGGAATTGCTGGGTCAAAAGACAGGTCTGATTTTTGGTTTTCTGAGAAAATTCCATACTGTTTTCCATAGTGGTTGTATCAGTCTGCAATTACACCAACAGTGAACTAGGGTCCCCTTTTCCCCACAACCTCTCCAACATTTGTTGTTTGTTGCTGTGTTTATAATGGCCATTCTGACCAGTGTAAAGTGGTATCTCATTGTGGTTTTAATTTGCATCTCTCTGATAGCTAGTGATATTGAGCATCTTTTCATGTGTCTCTGGATCCTCTGTATGTCCTCCTTGGAGAAGTGTCTGCTCAAGTCCTTTGCCCATTTTTTAAATGGGTTACTTGTCTTCTTAGAGTGAAGTCGTGTAAGTTCTTTGTATATTTTGGAGATTAAATCTTTGAGGTTTCATTGGCAAATATGTTTTCCGATACAGTTGGTTGTCTTTTTATTTTAATACTGCTTTCTTTAGGCACACAGAAGCTTTTTATTTTAATGAGATCCCATTTGATTATTCTTTCCTTGTAAAAAGGTTGCTGCGTGAAATTACTGAGATTTTTTTGCTCATGTTCTCCTCTAGGACTTGTGTCACAGCTTATATTTAAGTCTTTTATCCACCTTGAATTTATTTTGGTGTATGCTGTGAGTTGGTGCTCGAGTTTCATTTTTTCCCACGTAGCTGTCCAGTTCTCCCAACACCATTTATTGAAGATGCTATTATCACTCCATTTAATGTTACTGCCCCCTTTGTCAAATATTAATTGCCTGTAGGGACTTGACTTTATTTCTGGGCTCTCTGTTCTGTCCATTGGTCTATATGCCTGTTTTTATGCCAGTACCAGGCTGTTTTGATTACAGTGGCCTTGTAATACAGTTTGGTATCAGGTATTGTGATCCCTCCTACTTCGTTCTTCTTTCTCAAAATTGCAGATGCTATTCAGGGTTGTTTATGGTTTTATATAAATTTTTCAAGTGGCTGTTCTAAGTCTGTGAAATATGTCATTGGTGCTTTAATAGCTATTGAATTGAATCTGCAAATTGCTTTGAGTAGTATGGACATTTTGATGATGTTAATTCTTTCAATCCATGAACAAGGTATATGTTTCCATTTGTTTGTGTCTCCCTTGATTTCTTTCTTCAGTGATGTGTAATTTTCTACATACAGGTCTATTACCTCCTTGGTCAGGTTTATTCCCAGATATTTTTTTATTTTGCTACACGAATGAGACTTTTTAATTGATTTCTGCTTCTGCTGATTCATTGTTAGTATACAAAATGCCTTTGATTTCCAGATATTGAGTTTATAACACGCTGTTCTGCCAAATTCATTTACTAATTCTATCAGTTTTAGGGTAGAGTCTATGGGGTTTTTTATGTACACTATCATATCATCTGCAAAAAAATGACATTTTTGTTTCCTCCTTTCTGATTTGGATGCCTTTTATTTCCTTTTCTTGCCTGATCACTCTGGCTAACACTTCCAATACTATATTGAATAGAAGTGGTGAAAGTGGACATCCTTGTCTGTTCCTGATCTTAGTAGAAAAGCTTTTAGTTTTTGCCAATTGAGTATGATGTTAGCTGTAGGTCTCTCATATATGGCATTTATTATATTGAGAAATGCTTTCTCTGTTCCCACTTTGCTGAGTGTTTTTTATCATAAATGGGTGTTGTACCTCATTGAAAGCTTTTTCCGCATCTATTGATATAATCATGTGATTTTTGTCTTTGCTTTTGTTTATGTGATGTATTACATTTACTGATTTGCAAATATTGAACTATCCTTGCATCCCTGCGATGAATCCCACTTGGTCATGGTGTATGATCCTTTAATGATTGCTGGATGCAATCTGACAATATTTTGTTAAGGATTTTAGCATCTATGTTCATCAGCGATATTGGCCTGAAGTTTTCTTTCCTTGTTGTGTCTTTATCTGGTTTTGGCATTAGGATGATGCTGGGTTAATAAAAGGAGTTTCAGTCTCCCATCATTTTGTATTTTTTGCAATAGTCTGTGAAGAATAGGGATTAGCTCCTCCTTAAATGCTTTGTAGAATTCTCCTGTTAAACCATCTGGTGCAGGGCTTTTGTGTGATGGGAGTTTTTTGATTACTGCTTCAATTTCTTTTGCTGTTATTGGTGTATTTAGATTTTATGCTTTTTCACTGAGTTTTGGAAGATTGTATTTTTCTAGAAATGTGTCCATTTCCCCTAGGTTTTCAAATTTCTTGGTGTACAGTTCTTCATAGTAATTTCTTACAATCCCTTCTATTTCTGTGGTATCAGTTGTAATCTCTCCTCTTTCATTTCTGATTGGGTTTATTTGTGTCCTCTCCTTTTCTCGATGAGCCTACTTAAAGGCTTGTCTATTTTGTTTATCTTCTCAAAGAACCTACTTCTGGATTCACTGATCCTTAGAATTGTGCTTTTAGTTTCTATGTCATTTAATTCTGCTCTAATCTTGGTTATTTCCTTCCTTCTGCTTGCTCTGGGCTGTCTTTGTTGTTGTTCCTCGAGTTCTTGCAAGCGTAGGGTTAGGTTGTTTGTTTGAAATGTTTCTATCTTCTTTAGGTAGGCCTGTATTGCTTTAAACTTTCCTCTCAGGACTGCCTTTGCTGTGTCCCATAAGTTTTGGGTTGTTGTGAGATCATTTTCATTTGTTTCCAGAAACGTTTTGATTTCTTCCCTAATTTCATTCTTGACCCATACCAGAGAAGATGCTTGGTATGATTTCAATTTTCTTGAATTTTTTGAGGCTCGTTTTGTGTCCTATCATGTGGTCTATCTTTGAAAATTTCCATGTGCATTTAAAAAGAATGTATTTAGCTTCTTTGGGATGAAGGGCTCTATGTATATCAGTTAAATCCATTTCATCTAGGGTGTTGTTTAATGCCACAATATCTTTGCTGATAATTTGTTTGGAAGATCTGTCCATTTTTGATAGTGGGGTGTTAAAATCCCCTACTAGGATTGTGTTGCTGTCAATATCTTTCTTGAAGTCCTCTAAGATTTTCTTGATATATTTGGGTGCCCGTATATTTGGTGAATATATGTTTACAATGTTAATGTCTTTTCGGTGGATTCACCCCTTGAGTATAATGAAGTGACTTTCTGGGTCTCTCTTTATGGCCCTTTTTTTGAAGTCTATTTTGTCCGATATGAGAATTGCTACCCCAGCTTTTTTTTCTTGTCCGTTTGCTTGGAAAACTTGTTTCCAGCCTTTCACTTTTAGTCTGTGATGGTCTTTTGTCCTGAGGTGAGTCTCTGATAGGCAGCACATGTGTGGGTCATGCTTTCTTATCCATTGAGCTATTCTCTGTCTTTTTATTGGAGCATTTAATCCATTTACGTTTAAGGTTATTATTGATAGGTACTTATTCATTGCCATTTTTGTACCTGTGTTCCTCTCTGTCTCCCTCTTATCCTTCCTTCCCTTAAAGCAGTCCTTTTAGTATTTCTTGTAGAGCTGGTTTGGTGGAGGCATACTCTTTTAGACTTCTTTTGTCTTGGAAGCTCTTTATTTGGCCATCTATCTTGATTGAGAGCCTTGCTGGGTAAAGTAGCCTTGGTTGTAGGCCTCTGGTTCTCATTACTTGGAATATTTCTTGCCATTCTCTTCTTGCTTGAAGTGTTTCCATTGAGAAGTCGGTAGCTAACCTTATTGGGGCTCCCTTGTATGTTACTTCTTTTTTCTCCCTTGCTGCCTTTAAGATTCTCTCTTTGTCTTGGAATTTTGCCATTTTGATGATGATGTGTCTTGAAGTGGGCCTCCTTGGGTTCCTCTTGATTGGGACTCTCTGTGATTCCTGGATTTGTGTGACTTTTTCTCTGATCAAATTAGGAAAATTTTCTCTCATTACTCGTTCAAATACGATTTCTATCCCTTGTTCTTCTTCTCCTTCTGGTATTCCTACTATTCAGATATATTCTGTTTCATATTGTCTTGCATTTCTCTTAATCCCTCTTCATTCCTTCTGAGCCTCTTTTCATTTTCTTGCTCTTGTGTGAGATGCTTTCTACCTTGTCCTCCAACTCACTAATCCTATCCTTTGCTTTATCTATCCTACTTTTGGAACTTTCTACTGTGTTCTTCAGTTCGGAAATTGTATTCTTCATTTCCTCTTGTCCCTTGCTGATAGTTTCCATTTCCTTTTTCATGTTGCTGTAGTTTGCAGAGAGATCATTGTAGTTCCCCTGTAGTTTCTGGTAGTTCACTGTGAGCTCTTTGAACTTCGTAATAACCAGTGCTTTGAATTCACTATCTGATAGTTGATCAGCCTCTATTTCATCTAACATTCTTTCTGAAGTTTCTGGTTTTTCTTTCATTTGGGGATTGTTTCTTTGTCTTCCCATTGTTTGTGACTCTTTTCGTTAGTCTCAGCTTCTAAAATTGATCTGTTCTGACACCCTGGGTTTATAGCATGAACTTCTGTAGTATGATACCTGTGAAGTTCAGTGGTGCAGACTCCTTCAAGTTTCTTGATTTTCTCTGTCTCGACCTACTGTCACGCTGGTCCTCTCACTGGTGCTCGCGCTGGTTGCCTACCACTGCTGAATGTCCCGGCTCTAGTAGCCGACTCCTCCCGCACCCAGGCCCATTACTACGGCAGCGGCACAGGGGCCAAGAATGTCTCGGCTCCCGTGGCTAACTCCTCTGGCGCCCAGGGCTGTCACAGAGGTTTGGAGTATCTGGCTCCGGTAGCTGACTCCTTGGCGCCCAGGCCCCTCTCTATGTCAGTGGCACAGGAGCCTCTAGTGTCCCAGCTCCTGCAACTGACTCTTCTGTTGCCCAGGCCCTTCTCTATGGCGGTGGCACAGGGGCCTCCAGTGTCCCAGCTCCTGCAACTGACTCTTCTGTTGCCCAGGCCCGTAGCTATCGTAGCAGCACAGGGGCCGAGAATGTCTCAGCTCTGTTAGCTGACTCCTCTGTCTCCCAGGACCGTCACAGGGGCTTGGAGTGTCCGGCTCTCATACCTGACTCCCCGCCTCCCAGTCCTGTTGTTATGGCAGCAGCACAGGGGCCACGTGAGACCCAGCTCCAGTAGCTGACTCTGCCGCTGTCTGGTGTTTCAGCGTTGGTCACAATCTCTGGTCTTTTAATTTCATAAATGCTGGGTAACTGATGGTTTATTGTGCTGTTTCTCTATAGATCTGCCAGGATTTTCACCCATGAATACAGGAGCTATCAGCTCCATCCTACTCCGTCCCCATCTTCCCAGCATCTCCCCCTCAGGTTTTTATAGCCAGAGTTTTTGAGGCTCTGTTTCCCTTGCACTGCAACCCCAGATTGCTCAGTTTGTCTCACTCCCCAGTTGTTCCTCCCAGCTTATCTGCATGCAAATGTGGGAAATCCCATCTTGCCAGCAGGCTGTCTCACTCCCCAGTTGTTCCTCCCAGCTTATCTGCGTGCAAATGTGGGAAATCCCATCTTGCCAGCTGGACCTACCTGCTCAGGTCCACCAGCCATCACTTTGCCGCAAATCCTCACTGCCCCTCCTATTGGTCTGGATGAATGTTTAACTCCTTGGTTGTCAGACTTCCACGCAGTTTGATTTTTCTGGCAGTTCTGGTTAGTTTTTGTTTTTAAATTGGTTGTTATCTTTCTTTTGGTTGTGTGAGGAAGCAAAGTGTTTCTATGTATGCCTCCATCTTGGCTCCAACTCTGCTACTGAATTTTATTTGCTAAAATTCTATTGAGATTTTTTGCCTCTGTTCACAAGAGGCATTGGGTGATAGCTTTCTTTTCTTACAATGCCTTTTTTTATGGCTTTGGTACCAGGGCAACACTAGCCTAAAAAATGAAGCCAAATTTTTTGGAAATTTTTGTGTAGAATTGGCATTATTTCTTCCTTAAATGTTTGGCAGGCTGTAACATTTAACAACTTTTGCTAAAGATTTTGGAACAAAAAATTATTAGAATGCAAAAAAGAGAAAACATAAAACTAGAAATAACTGTCCTATGGAATGTCTCCCTCTGGAAACTGTCTCCGAAAGTCTGATCCTATAGTTATGCTGCAATCAGTCAACAGGTCTGTGTCCCCTTCTCTTCAGAATCCAGGTACCCTAACCCTCTTTGAAGAAGGAAAAAAAGAAACATCTTTTTTAGAGAAAATCCTAAGAGTTTTAATATTCTTATTAAGTAATACCTAACACATTGATTAGTAGTGGTATACCCACATAATGAAATAAAAAGTAAATATCTAGTGATAAAGATATCAAAATGTCACATTAAGCCAAGTTAAAGAAGCCAGTTTTTTTTTAAGTACATAATAATGATTTCATTTGTACAAAATTCTAGAAAATAAACCCTATGTGTAGTTTCAGAAAATGAATCAGTAGTTGTCTGGGAGAAGCAGGCCTGAAATAAATAAATGTTTAAAAATATTTATCGAACTTCTCCTCATGTCAGGCACTCTACTGAGCGATTGATATATTAACTCATTTAAAATTCTAATATCCTTTTTAGGCACGACTACTATAATTGAGATGAGGACCACTGTTAATGGTGAAGAAAGTAGACGTGAGGGAAGCTAAATAATTCGTCCAATGTCATCCAGTTAATAAATGTAAAAGCCAAAACCCAAAAGTAAATCAGTCTGATATCAAAGTCCCTACTTGTAATACTGTTGTTAAAACCACCATGATTATCTTGAGGTTGAAGAAGAGAAGAAAATGTCAGTGCAGATCTCGACCTGTTGAGTTTTTCAGTTAAACCAACTAACAAGGAATGTTCTCTGAAGAGTGGTACCACAGACTCAATACAGCATAAACAGTTTCCCTGATGGTTCTCCGGTACATTTCACCCACCAGGTACTTCATTCCACATGTGGATCTTTTTTTTTTCCCAGTCAGGTCAATGCAAAGATGTAAAGAGTACTATTTCTATCATTTTCAAGACACTCTTATGGGTGCTATATGGGTATCATGAGGTATTAACAAAGTTCCCAGCAAGTTCACATGCCACATTCAAACAAAGTAACTGAAGAAAGGTTAGTAAGTTTTACATTTCTTTTGTTACATTTACTCCTAAGTATCATAATCTTTTTAATGCCACACTATTTTAATTTCCACTTAGGAGTTTTTTCTTCATTTCATCTTAAATCTGTTTTAAATCAGAGAAAGGAGAGAGTTACAGAAAGCCTTATCCTATCTCATAGTTATACTACCTTTTCTACTAACTGATGTAATTTCCTTTGCAATGCTCTTTCTTTCATGCATATTTGAGTCACTGTCTAGTATCCTTTAATTTCCATCTGAAGGACTCCCTTTAATATTTCTCATGGGGAAGGTCTGCTATCAAATTCTCTCATTTGTTATCTGTGAATGTCTTAATTTGCCCTTCAGTTCCAAAAGGTAGCTTTGCTGGACAGAGAAGTTCTTATTGGACAATAATTTTCCTTTCAGCATTTTGAATGTGTCATCCCACATCCTCTGGCCTCTATGGTTTTCTGCTGAAAAATATGCTGTAAACTCATTTGAGGATTCTTTTTATGCAGTGTGTCATTTCTCACTTGTTGTTTTCAAGATTTTGTCTTCGTGTATGTAGCTTTTGGCAGTTTAATTATGACATATCTAAATGTGAATATCTTTTAATTTATCATTCTTAGTGAATTTATTGATATTCTTGGAGTTTATTGAGATTTTTGGATGTGTAGGTTGTTTTTCATCAATTTTAGGAAGACTGGGGACATTAGTTCTTTAAATATTCTTCCTCCCTGTCCTCCCTCTCCTCCTTGGACTTCTACTATGTGTATGTTGATACACTGAACTGTGTTCCACAAACCTCTGTTCATTTTACTTCATTTTTCTTTTGCTCCTAAACTGGACCTATTTTCCAGTTTGAAAATCTTTCCTTCTGCATGCTCAGCTCTGATGTTGGGTACTTCTAGTGAATTTTTTCAAGTTATTCTCCAAAATTTCTATTTGGTTTTGGCTTTGTTTGGTAAAATTTACCTTTTTACTGATATTGTCTATTTGGTGAGACATCATTCTCATCATTTCCTTTGGTTCCTTGAAAATATTTAAAAATCAAACTTAAAGTCTTTGTCTAATAAATCCAATACTTGAACTTCTTCAGGAACAATGCTTACGCTTTATTTTCTGTGAATTGGAGATATTTTTTGTTTCTTCTTGTGCCTCATTTTGTTGTTGTTCTAGTTGTTGTTGAAAACTAGACATTAAATAACAATGTGGCAACTCTAGAAACCAGATTATCCCCCTTCCACAGGGTTTACTGTTTAATGATATTTTTCAAAATTAAGTCTATAAAGTCTGTATTTATTGTTATATGTGGCAACTAACACTCCTCTTGGTTAGCCTAGTGGTCACCTAATGATTCAACAAAAACATCCTTGAGTACCTGGAACCAATAAGTCGCCCAGTCTTCGCAGAGGGGCTCTGTGTGCATTTGGGGTCACACCTCCAATCTCATCAGGCTTTTGAGGCTCTGCCTTAGCCTTCACTTCCTGCTTGCAGAGCCTCAGAGTCGGACAGAGATGAGACCTTAGGACTCCTCAGGTATTTCATGAGAATGCTCCCAGCCTCAGGCATGTATGTGGTCGGACAGAGCCCCAGGAATGTGTCAGAGATTTTCAAAGTCTTCACGTGCATCGCATTCCCTAGCTTTTCCTTTAAGCTTTTTGGTGAGTCTACTGTTTGCTCCACTCTTATGTAAGCACCTCGGCAGCTGTGCTGTTAAACGGTTGCTGATGTTCATTTCTGACAAATGCCCCAGAAGAAAAGGTGGTTTGCACTTGGTCAGCTCCAAGTCAGATCAATCAAGAAAAGCCTCGTGAGTGGGCCCCTCCAGGGAGCCACCAAACAGGTCAAGTGGTGACAATGCTGTCAAAATGCAGTTGTGAGCCGTGCCATCACCATTTTGCACCACCGGTGGCCCCAGACCATGGTTTCATTGCTGCGGTTGCCATCATCGTCGTCTTACCGGGAGTGCAGACTGATGGCCTTCAAGGCCACCAGAGAGCTGGGGGAGATCGGAATTAGGCAAATTAAAGATGCGGTGAAGCTCGCTGTTCTCACGGAATCCCTCCACCCCCTTGAATAAACACTTCCTGGTTTGCTGCAAACCTTTGGCTAATTTCTAAAAAAGTCAGAAAAAGTTAGTTCTGACAGTTTTTCTACTGTTCTCACTGCTGTTACGGAGGATCTGTAGAGGCCGCACTGTGTCATTCCCACTGTCATGCCACTTCTCTTTTTATAATCTTCCTGTGAAATATTTACTTAGGTGTACAACCTGTAAGTGGCTTTTTAAAAATCTCAGTTGGATATTCCTGTCTTGTATTAGCAAAAGTAAGCCATTTGAAGGTACTATACTCACAGATGTATTTAACCTTGGTCCCACTACTTCACTTTACATGTGTACTTATTGTGTTTTCTTATTTTGTTTCATTTTTCCATTTTTATCTTTACTCCTCTTCTACTTGCTCTTCCTGTTTTACTATGTTCCTGAAAACATATATGTTAAAATATCTAAACTTACATGTTTTCTATCAAAAACTAAATGGCATAATAAATACATAAAATCAAATTTCAAAACAAGATTTAAAACAAACAAGGAAGCTACGTAAACTGCTGCAGTGTACTCTGGTGTCCCTGGTTGGGTGGCAGATTTGAGGTAGCCTTAATAACTGTTGCTATTTATTGAGTGGCTACTATGCTACTCCAACAGGATACATACCTTTTGGTTGTCAACTCATTTAATCTTCACAACTGTGTAAGAACTCTTTTTATATATAATTAAACAAACTCAGAAAATTTTAATTTTTATGTGACTATCAAGAGTAACATGTTACAGGCAACAATATCACGATTCAAGATTGGGTCTGCCAAACACCAGAGACACAGCTACACTGCTTCTCAAATGCTTGTCCCTATCCACAAGGGTAAATATTTAAGAATACAGTTAGTTGGAAGAGGCATGCATGTTTATGAGAACAGACAATAGAAAGCAGTCTTTCTTAGTATTTCTAATCAGACAAAATTATAAATATAGAGGAAGGAAAGAAAATATAGTAACAGATGAAACCTGGAAGAATAGCTATGCTGAAGGATAGCCTGGAAGGAATGGACAGCTGGGAAGTATGCTAAGGAAGTCAAAGGGACAGAGAAAGTCGATGTGTCTGACTGAAGAGAACAGATGGGACAGGAGCAAAGACAAAAGGAGCCAGTGGTAGGAGTCTTCAGTTGTAGGGCAAGTAACTAGAACCTGATCAATGGACAGGAATTTATTCACTGGACTCCTGGGCACTGGGGCAGATACGAAAGAATGTAGTTATTTTGGGAATGATAATGATGCAGACAAGACAGATGGCACTAACTGGGGCACTGCTTCTGAAGGAAAAGGCTGCAGACAGAAGGGGAAAAAAAGTTTAAGGCGACCCCCATGTCAGCCAGCTTGCATATCAATCTGGAATTTTTGTGGGACTAAAAAGATATAGAGGAATCACTGCAGTTGCTATTAAATCAGAAGTAAAGGATTTGTAAAAGGAAAGAAAAATAGGTCAAATGCCTACTCTTTCCATTTCTGCTCTTGTGTAGATTATTAAAGATTCCTGAAAGCACCTCTACACCTTCCTGCACACTACAGACAGTCCTTTACATCATCTTCCCAACTTAAATATGAACATTTAGGTAAGACTGGGTAGGGCTTAAAGGACATGGCTAATTCTGAATACATCTGACCACCTTAGAAGGCATGAGAAAGTCTTTTCGTGTTGGAGGAAATTGCAAGCAAGGCTTAAAACGTGCCTAAAGACATTCAACAATGTAATGAAGATAGCTCTCCATGTGTGAAAGTATAAGTTAACCAAGGTTAGTTGGCATTAGTACACATAGGACCCAATTCAGAGACATGAGGAGAAAATCAGCTTTCTGGGTAGCCCTTTCATATACTATATGTGACAGAGTCTCATATGTGCATTAATTTATTCCAAGGTATGAGTATCTTCCATAAGAAAAATGACAGCTGCCATGAGCAATCCTATACTTTTAAGCTCTTTACATTATCTCATCAAATCCTCGAAACTGTAATATGTAGATGTGATTATTTCTACTTTATAATGAGAAAAATGAGATTCAAAATGTTATGTAACTTGCCCAAGATCACAAAGTAAGTGGAAGAGTAGCAATTCATACTCTAGTCTGTGTCGTATATATCTCTTACCCTAAAGAAGGCACATTTTAGGTGCTGGGGCTGTAAAAATTAGTATTTGGCGGTCCTTGTTTTCGAGGTACATATAGACTAGCTGGGAGACAGAAAGCCAAAAAACAGTTGCAGTACAATAAAATATGTATTATGAGAAGCATGCATGCACTAAAAGAATCACATTTTGCCTGGGGATGTCAGACACCACTCGAGCATAGACTTTACGGGTCAGCAGTGGTTTCTCAGGTGATGAGGACACACATGGATTTCTAATACATACAAAGCAGCGCCTACAAAGACCCAGAAGCAAGAAAAAGTCTGAACTATTTAGGAAACCCTAAGGAGGTCAGAAAGACTGAAACAAAAAAGACAGCCATACAGTAGGAGATGAGGCTGGGGAGGTAAGCACTGTATGTGAGACTAAAGAATTCAGATTTTATGCCCTAGGAATCGGGGAGTCATTAAAGTCAGTCCTGTGAAGAGTTTGGTCAATAAAAGAATTCTCCATGCTATTATATCATGAGGTCCACAAGGCTATACAAATTCAAGGGCTGGAGATGACCTCAGGGTCACGGCTAAGTAGTGATGGCAGCATTACAAATGGGAATACTCCCCTGGAGATCTGAGGGGAGGTGGTAGGATGGCAGCAGCATGCTAGAGAGACCTGGCCCCAGTGCCCAGGGACTACACCAGGGGTGGAGATACCTTATACACAACTGTGTTGGCCAGCTATTCCATTCTTGCACCTGTTCATCCAACATGCATATGCATGCCAGAAGCCGTGGCCCTGGCAGCATTGGTATTTCAGTAGTCACATCCAACAGAATGGTTAATGGCTCTTGAAATGGCATGGCTCACTGGACACTGACATCAGGTATGACTCTGGGACCTGTTTAGAGAAGTGTGAACCAGCAGTCAAGTCCTGCCGAGAGAATGCCAGTACTGAGTGCCCGGAGGACACTACCTGGAGCATCTGGGGGCAGCAGAGTGGGGCCTATGGGTCTAAACCCTGAAACCTCTGGGAACTGAGGTGGTTCACCAAATCTCAAAAAATCGTGAGGCACAATTTAACACCTAGATAGAAGGGGGATCTGCGGGAAATAACCACATTCTCTTATGCACCCAAGAGAGCAGCACCTACAAGGAGGTAAGTAGTAAGACAGCAATTACAAATATCCAAGAGAAACTGGACAGACTCCCTTGGTTATAGAATTGAAATGCTTCCTCCAAGTGAGAGAGAGACAAAAAGACTTTCCGTCCTCAGAGGCCCATGTCAGACGCATGTTTGCATGTAGACGTTTATATAGTACGTGGAGGTGGTCATTTCATTTCTGCCTCTAATTAGCTATGTGGCCATAAACAAGCTGCTTTCTATCCCTGAGTTTCAGCTTTCTCATCTATAACATGAAAAGGCTAGATCTGATGACTTCTAAGGTCCCTTTCAGCCAGAATATTTTATTAGGATTCCAGATGGTTACTGGAGATGATCAAATTCTGTGTCAATTTAGAATTATGCTGTGTAAATGATACAATATCCTACTTTCCTCCTCTTAGGAACTGTCGTGTGAAAATGACCCAACAAATGCAGAACCTACATCTTTCTCAGTCAAAAAAGCACAGTGCCCCCTCATCTCCTAATGCTGCCAAACGCCTGTACAGGAACCTCTCTGAGAAACTGAAGGGGGGCCATTCTTCGTTTGATGAGGCCTATTTCAGAACAAGAACTGACCGGATGAGTCTCAGAAAGACCTCGGTGGTAAAAAAAAAAAAAAAAAGAAACCTCTTCATTCTTATCTTGGTTTGATTTGTGCAGTTGTGTTTGGATTTAAGAAGAATCTTGGTTTGATTTGTGCAGTTGTGTTTGGATTTAAGAAGATTCTAAGATGTTCCATGTTTACTTCAGAACCTGACATTTGTAATTTTATAAATGCTGGAAGTCAGAGAAGACAGGAACTGCACATACCTCTGGGGTTAGCTGAACTCGGAGTGATTGGGAGAGTTCCTCATTCCCTTTCTCAGTTTCTTTCCCTTTCTTTTACCTTAATTTTTCGTTCTTTAAATAGACCAAAGAAACAAAAATAGCAAATATGAAGTATGAGATAAAGTAGGCCCCTGAGAGCTTCATTGTTCATTCAAGTATTGAATGATCAATAAACAATTTTTTTACTTATAATGTATACTCCATATGCATTCCAAAGGCATTCAAGACAGAATCCAAGTAAAAAAATACGCATGTATTATATAATGGGAGATAAAGAGACAGACATAGAGGGAGACAGTGAGTACCAAAAAAAGAAATGAGAGAGGGAGGGAGAGAGGGTTGGAAGAAAAGAAGGAAGGAGAAAAGAAAAAAAACTAAGAAAAGAAAATAGTGGGAATGGAAACAGAAATGAATATACCAAAAACCTAGGCAAATACAGTACCTAGAATTTATCATTACATTTATCTGAGTTCCTCTATAGTCAAAACAAAAAGGGGAACAATTGACTATAGAATCCCATTAGCGGACAGTTTGAAGTATGTTGGTCTATAAGGAGACATTAATATTTTTCTGTGGCTAAGTCCTCTAGCCTTTACAAGCTATGATAATGAATTATGTAATGGAGAATGAAAATTAATATTGGTGATGTTACACACATTCTCAGTAGCACTTTCTTATACTGGCCCCTGGTAAAAGCTGGGGGCATAATAGCAACATGCTCAGCAAGGGTACTTCTGCAGAGGGTAATGGCACCATTTGTTTGAGCCTAAAAAACAGACATGAGCCCTAGCCTTTCCAGATAGAAGCATACTGGACTTTGCCAACAAAAACATGGAGGAGGAAATGACTTAAGAGTGAGAGCAAATATGGCACACGAGAAATTAGACATACTGAGAATCACAAATACACAACTGTAGACAGGGCAGCATTTTGACTTTGCACTCATCCGTTTTCTCATCTCAAAACTCATCTTCTGGAAGGCCTTGGCTACAGCTGAGTTACAGCCAAAGCATCAGAGGCTCCCCAGTTTGGCAGTTGGTCAACCAAACACTTTTCCATTCAGCAGATCATCCTAAAAGCGAGCGGCATACCAAAATTATTCTATTCCCTGGGTGACTGTTGTCAAAACAAGCATTTGCATAATAGCTTTGTATTTTCTTCTAATTTCAATCATGTGGTATGTGCTCAGCTAAGCCGACTTGCATGCACGCTTTGATAGAAAGAATGGATTTTTGATGTAACTAAAAATAAAACCTGCCGATCTCAATATTTGGTCATTGAAAACCTTATATATTTTAATTAGGTGACTCCTGTGCTAGGTCAGGACCGATGGTATTTCAACATTTTAAAGACCAAGCAACTCTAGGAGAAGATACCAGATAGATATGTAAAAAAGTATATGTGTTGTTTTTCTTCCATGAGCTACAGAAATATGTTTGAGAGAATTCCACAGCTTTTCTCCTTTGTTTGCTGTTAATCCTCTGAAAGAACTTTTCACAGAAATCGCATTGTCTTTATAGGTGTTGTCATTGTGAATATTAAATTTTGGTCCTCTATGGCCACAAACAATCTGCCACCCAGCCATGGAAACCCTCCCTGAGGGCTCAGAAATGCCAGGTGTTTTGTGGTTGGGGCTCTGGGTTGAGAGAGGGTAGAGGTTAGCACAAAGGAGTGCATGAGGTACGGAGTCAGCCTGCAGGCAGTGTGGAGCTCTTAAAAGAGATTTATAAATAAGGAAAGGGCATGTAATGTAGATTTTAGAAAGATTACTCTTGATTTAGTGTGCAGCACGGACTGGAGGGGACTAAGACTAGCAACAGACAGCTCACTGCCGTGGCCCAGGCAAGGGATGCTAACGGTCTCAGCAACAGCAGAGACACAGGGGTCGGGAGAGAGGGGATGAGTGTGAGACAGAGAAAGAGCACTCTCAGTTCCAAGCTAGCCAGAATTTAAACGACCTGGGCTACGGTCTCTCTGCCAGCATTTCCCCTACGGTATTCTGTAGAAGGTGATTCCAGCGGCAGTTCAAACAAACACAATTAATAATTTATCCTATGACCAAATGCTTGAAACAGGTCCCATTTCCCACCTACCGGAGAGTCACAATCACATGTGAAAAATTATGAAAGGCCCTGGGAGGTCTTAGAGTAAAATAATGCAGTAATTTGCCTTAATCGAGTGTTTAGCAAACTTATTTGGCCACATGCTACTTTCTTCACAGAACACCTTTCCAAGACCTATCACACAGTATTGCACGGGACACTGGCTTGAGAAAGCCGATGTCTGCTCTCATCTATAGACCAACCGTGCTCTGCTCTATCGTCTCAGTGCATCTACATGTACACATCTGCTCAGTGTCCGTTAGAAACAATGCAGGGAGGGTCCAACACAGTGTTTACTTTGGAGACCTTGGGATAAAATTAAAGTTGTATCACTTGTAAGCAGGAATGCAGTCATGGAAGTAGTCTGTAAAGTTCAAACAGCCAAGCTGCAAAGATATGCTAGTCTATGACATTGTGCTAACCTGCTTTTCTTCTCCAGAACTTCCAGGGCAACGAAGCCATGTTTGAAGCAGTGGAACAGCAGGACATGGATGCTGTGCAGATCCTTCTGTATCAGTACACAGCAGAGGAGCTGGATCTCAACACGCCCAACAGTGAGGGCTTGACGCCTCTGGATATCGCCATCATGACCAACAACGTGCCCATTGCTAAGATCCTCCTGAGGACAGGGGCCAGAGAGAGTCCACACTGTGAGTAAACCTGAGGACAACAGAGTAGGGTCAGACCTCAGCTTTCTGTCACTGAAACAGCCATGCTGAGCTTAGGAACATGACTGACTGAGCATAGATTCTGAAATCTTTTACATGTTTTAATGGACTTCCATGCAACCAGTGACAGTGTTTATCAGTCTAAGCATGGAGTTACATTCTAAATAGACTACACTGAATGGTGTTGAAAAGGAACCTTGAAGGAATATACTCCTAAGAATACAACTAACTGTGAAATACCCTAAACAGGAAGTACACACAGAAAAAATTAAGTATGTGTGTGATTGATTGTCTTCCTGTCCATAATCAATATGGTGGCTTTATTCATTCATTCAACAAACACTGAAGACAGGGCACCATTCTAGGTACTAAGAATGCAGTAGTGAGCAAGAGAAAATCCCTATTTTCATAGAAATTACATAACTAGTGGAGGGGACTTCCAATTAGTAGATAAATCAGAATATAAATTGAAATAGTGATAAATACCATGAAGAAAACAAAATGAATGAGTGGCTAGAGGTTGATGGAGTGGGAACTCTGTGGATGGAGTGGAGTGCCTCTCTGATGGGGCGACATTTGAGCCTAGTCCTGTACAATACCAGAGAATGAGCCATGAAGTGTGGGGTCAAATTCTAGGCAGAGTGGACATCAAGCAGAACGGTGTACAGAGGTGGTGGGAATGAGATCGTCATATCTGAAGAACGAGAAGGCTGGTGTGGCTAAAGCAAAACAAACAAAGGAGAGACTGATGGCTGAGGAAGCAGCTCTTTCAGGCCAGGGGCAGACATTCCCCTTGGGCTGCAGTGTGATGGGGATGCAGGGGAGTTGCTGAAGCAGGTGAGTGGCATGCTCTGCTTCACAACTCCGAAGGTCACAGCAGTGCTCTGGAGAGCAGACAGTGGTGAGACTGGGGGGGCAGTGAGGAGTCTGTTTTAGTGATCCATGAGACACGAGCAGTGGCTTGGACCTGAATGCTAATGACACTGATGGTAGGTGGGGGTGGAATTCTGGATGTATTTCTTAACAGCGTGATTGAGCTATAACACACATGCTGTACAATTCACCCACTTAATGTGGAAAATTCAACAGTTTTTAGCATAGGTACAGAATTGTGACACTGTCATCACAATCAACTTTAGACCACTGTCATCGCCTCCCCCAAAAACCCAAACCCTAACCTCCCACTGCTCCCTGCCCTGGGCAACCACTAATCTACTTTCAGTTCCCAGAGATTTGCCTATTCTGGACATTCTACATAAATGGAACCATATAATATGTGGGCTTTGTGAATGGCTTCTTTCTGGATATGTTTTGAAGTCAAGCTGAGATTACTGGCCAAAGGGAACTGCTGTGGGGTCAATGGCAGACCCTGCCTAGGAGCGGACGGGACAGAATCATACAGCCCTCAGCCTGTGCCAGGCACTATTCTGAGCACTTTGCATGTATTCACGCCTTTAATCCTCACAGCCACATTCTGAGGTAGGCACTCACATTCCCCTCGGTGCAAACTCTCTGACCCAATGACCACAATGGCTCTGAGCCACAGTTTTTATGTTTCCTAAAAGAAAAAAGTAAACTCACCAAACTGTTAGTTTCACTAATACTGATTCACTTACTTCCAAGTGGTGAGACCCAGAAGGCTGAAAGAGAAGCAAGCAAATATATAATTAGAGGTCACATCTCTGGTTCTAAATTTCATCAACCCCTGCCACCCAAAGACTAGGTACAGAGGCAGATCCTTGTATCAGAAAACTCATTATTTGAAAAATGCTAAGCTCACCACATCCATGTCAAAGAGAGTTAAGGGTTTGAGTTTAGTAGGATCGGGGCTCTTCAATGAGAGCTTCATCATCAAAGTGCTGCTTCCTTTTGGTGGACTGGAGGATTTGCAGGGAAGGGCAAATAAGGCTGGAAGAAAAAACTTATTTGCTACCTTCCCATCTCTACTGCAATAACGCCTGTCCCGAAGACCCAGTGAGAGAGTGGTGGGAGAGAAGCAGAGGTCTGAGCAGAGAGAATGCAGACTGAGCCCCGTTCTGTGGGAACAAGGAGGCCATTCATCCAGATGTTGCCTGCACGGGGCTGGATGAAACATTAGTCCTACTTACCTGAGACGCTACAAAGAATTCTCCGGTTTTGTGAAACCAGTAAGACTCCCATTCTCCCCAAGCCCCTTTGTGCATAGTTAAATCTCTATAAAAGAACCCAACTACAAAATGTCTAAAACCAAAAGCAAATTTGTTCAAAGATCCCTGGTTTTTCTCATTCCCTCGAGAATGATAACCATAATCATCATCACAAAGTTGTAAACAACAGTGAGAGATAAACCTGGATTTAGCCTCTGGGAAAGAGGACACCTAAATCACCTTGGCCACCCCACAACTCAAAGACACAGTGTGCTGTACCGAC
Organism: Artibeus jamaicensis; assembly: GCF_021234435.1. Classification (NCBI taxonomy): domain Eukaryota; kingdom Metazoa; phylum Chordata; class Mammalia; order Chiroptera; family Phyllostomidae; genus Artibeus; species Artibeus jamaicensis. The sequence goes on from NW_026521407.1 coordinate 7,827,108, forward strand.
CCCCACACATGTAAAAATGGCAAAGGGACCTTGACTGAGTACAGTCTCCATATACATTATCTCCAGTTTTCACACTGGCTCTTCAGGGTAGGTAGAGGGGAATGTTATTAACTTAAAATACAGCCTTTTATCCTCACAGCCACATTCTGAGGTAGGCACTCACAAAGAGGGGAATTTTATTAATTAAAAAAAAATTCCACTCTAAGGGAAATTTTTTATCTTAAGAGGCTAAATAGCTAACCAAAGGTCACATATCTGTCAAAAACAAATAGGGATGTTAAAAACACAAGCCCAAGTCTGTGGGACACCCATGCCTGAGATCCTTCTGTGCAATTTACTGCCTTGTCAAATAACCGATAAGGAGGGCTGTGGCCAAATGCAGAGAGATACGGGCCCTACATCTTTCCCTGTGTGCTGTTTGCTAACATCCTATGCTGTATTTCTTTATTCTGTTCTGTGCACTAAGGTGCCACTCCTGTTGGAGATGGGTGGGGCAACTGAACACAATCTGTCTTCAGGGAGTTTTAAGTCACTTTTTATATCAAGTACAAAAGAAAGAGAATTGCTCCTGTGCACAAGTATGAGCTAGCTCATGAGAAAAACCAGTTGCTGTTCAGAACCAAATAAGTAAATACCTGCTACAAATTGCTTCCCCAAAGCTGCTGAGAAAGGGTATAAGAGAACAAAATTAACAATGAGGTCTTAAGCTCCTAGAGTGTTTTACACATTTCAAAAAAGCCTTTGCTGGCCCTGGCTGGTATAGCTCAGTGGATTGAGCGTGGGCTGTGAACCAAAGAATCACTGGTTCAATTCTCAGTGAGGGCACATGCCTGGGTTGCAGACCAAGTCCCCCAGTGGGGGCCACACGAGAAGCAACCACACACTGATGTTTCTCTCCCTTTCTCCCTCCCTTCCTCTCTCTCTCTAAAAATAAATAAATATTTTAAAAGCCTTTGCTGGCTTGAGAGTTGGGAGTTAGTTAAATAATTCTGCAAAGCAAGTAAGTGGTGGAGGCATGCATGGTTCGAACCCAGATCTTTGGTGTTTGTGGAAAAGCACTAAGACACTTACTTTCACACCATAGAGGCTCAATTCCTTCCTTCCCTGATTCTCCACTTGCTCCTTTTCTAAGAACTGTCAAGCATCTCAAAGCACAGTGCAGGGTTTCCAACAGGCTTCATTTTCTGTCTTCCCTTCCCCTGGGTGTTCCCTCCTGAAAACTAGCCCAATGCGCTTTCCACTACAGCAGCCAAGAATCCAGCACAACTCAGAAGAAAGTGCTCTGTAATTCTCCCCATTTCATAACAGGAATCCCAAAGACACAGATGAGTTTAGGGACTTACCTCCCAAGCCATTGGTCTGGCCTATCTTCAGTCTTTAGCTCAATCACAGAACTATATACAGGTGTTTTTATAAAGAGGGCTTAAAGCTCAAGCATGTGCATTTCCTTATCATAGGAAAGTCCCACAAGTGGACACCCAAACTTGTGCATTGCTCCAAGGTGAAATATATTCAGAACCCCAACCTGCCCACTAGATAAACCTACTGTCTTTATTCAGCGACTTTTTCTGTTCCTCCCACCTTTAGGCAAACAGCACAAAGTAATGCTCATTCCTTCTAGAAGAAAGTATCAGTCACTATTAAAATAGAATCCCAGGTACTTCCTCTCGGACAGGAGCACTGTGCTCAGGAAACAGGCACAGACTCTGAAAGGCCTGCTGCAGTAGGAGAGCTGAAGTACAGAGGCACCTTGGGACCCCTGGGGCTGTGCCTTTGCTTGCTCCATCCATTCAGTATCCAGTCGCCATGACTCACGCTCAACTGAACAGCTGCTATCTGAGAAAGACTTGTCTGCATGTGGGAAAGTCCGCAGTCATAACCCCTCCCTTATTCTGACTAACTCAAACCCTGTTCCCACCCTCAAATCACACTTCAACAGTCTCCAGAGGAATTTGCTGAATCATCAATGAGGTCTTTGCCTTTCTGAGGCTGCTCTTATTTGGCACCATTTAGGCTCTGTAAACAGTAATTGTAAAGAAACCCATTCTTTCTGGATACCTACTGTGTGCAAATCCTATCACTCACATGGATTTTGTCTCACCTTTTGATCCCAGGACTTGGCACACAGTAGACTCAGAAATTTTCAGTTGTAATTTTAAGCCCTGTCTTATGCTGCTGGAAATTGCAGATATCAAATTTTAGCTCCTACACACAAACATATTTTGAATACAGGGTCCATACAATATATGGGAAAAAACCTCTAAGTCTTCCAGCAATTTATTTATACGTTGGGGTACCTTTTGTTATTGTTTTCCAGGTTCTGTTGTAGAATGTGGTTGTAGGTGTAGCCTGATGGGCTTTACCTTTACACTGCTTAGTACCGTGAAGGTAAGGATGGTCGAACGCTCCTCACTTTGTCTCCCCACCCTCTCCTGGGGCAGCGTTCTCCCTTCTCCCCAGACCCTCTCCTGTCTCTCTGCATTTCCGGGCGCACCCCTCTCTCTCGCTCTCTGGGACACTGCCTGTGGGACTAGGAAATGTTGCCCAGAATGCGTTATGTTCAGTTACTTCATAAAATGCAACTGCGAATGAACGTCACCTGAGCATGGCACAGACACCGTGTTACAGCTTTGGCAGACTTGTCAGGATGCACCCCTCGTTTCTGCGGTAGTCGGGGGCTGCTGCTGGTGCTGGGACTGGTTCAGGGCACGTCTAAGAGGTGTGACTATAAACTAATGAGGCCAGCTTTATGTAAACAAACACACCAGCAAGTCTACAGTGCACACGAATGCTCTCCTTTAACATGGTCCTCATGGGAGACCCCACACTTGCTCCAACAGTGCTGCCATTGCTCTAAACACTTTTGGATTTGTCCTCGGAGCCAGTTTATGAGAAAATCTGACTCGCTGCTTGGAGTCACACCTGATTTTTGTTCCAAAACAGCACTGCCCAGCGTCATCACCCTCCACATTCACCAGACATGATTTAGAGAGGGTTCCTGAAATCGAATCCACCCTCAAAGGACTAAGATTTGCAACCATTAAGAATATGTAAAGAATAAGCCTTGGACAGGTTTGTACAGTGAGTTTCCTGATATGTTTCACCTGCTTCATTAAAATGCAGGACATACAAATCCTTGCCCAGGCTTAAAAAACCTGCTCCTGGAAACGCATCTCCTGCTGCTCACCCCTCACCCATGATATACCAGCTCCACTGGCCTCCCTGCCGCCCCTTCAATGTGCCACACTGTCTTACCCAGAGGGCCTTCAGATGTGCTATTACCTGTATTTGGAAGGCTTTAAATCTTGACTGTCACATGGTCAACTCCTTCTTAACATTTCAGCTTCATGAGAGACTTTCTCTGGCCACAAAGCCCAAAGGCGAAAGTCACTTTATTTCAATTTAATTGAATTGCATCATTTTATTTTAATTTTCCTAATAGCATTTATCACTATATGACACTTTTCTGAATATTTTTATTTGCTTATTTTCTGTCTCCCTTGCATTAGAATGTAAACTCCACATGAGTGGAACTTACCTGTCTCGTTTATCACAATATCCGTAGCAAACAGTACATGCTCCATAAATGCATTTAATAACTGAATGAATCCCAAGGCATTACTCCTACTTAAGGGTGTGACTATATTATTTATCTTGAAGGCAATGATTTTACTAAATATAATTGCCTGATATTTTAGTGAACTGATCTTTTTTTATGTTTATTTAGGTGTCAAATGGCCACATCCTAAGTTATAGTTACCTGCTCTTAAAGAGTTGATCATTTTCTTTCCATTATTTTGTTTTTGATTTTTTAATATACACAGAACACACGATGCATTCTCCTGGTCAAAAAATACAACTTTATAGACAAAGTTAGAAGATGTCTTTGACAGCCCGCTCAACACATGTGTGTGCATCTGCACACACCCACAATCTAGGCTCCTGCCCCTACCTTCCTGCAACATAACCGCTTCTGTCTGCTTGAGGCCTGACTGATCTGGAGGATACACTGCCACGCTTGCTCAGAGTGACTGCTGACAGGAGACGTGTGTCCCTTTCTGCGTGCGCCTCTCCACAGAGCTGCTCCCTGACATGGCAGCTGGTACTCCCCAGAGCACATGATTGGAGAGAGAGAGCATGCACAACAAGACAAAAACAACAGTGTCTTTTACAACTCAACCTCCAAAATGATAATTACCATTCCTCCTGAATCTTGTTGAGCACGCAGACCAGCACCAACCGGTGCGGTGGAGGAGGAGGGTGTGGACACCCAGAGACAGCAGTCACTGAAGCTGCCTGGAAACGGGGTACCCCACTACCTCCCTGGGATTGAGGAGAACTAAATGTAACGAGAGCTTTAAAACATTTCCCTGGCACATTATAAATGTTCAAAAAAGTTGGAAGCCAGTATAACTTTCAAAAATGAGGTAAAACCCAACAGTTTCTAGTAAAGAATTTCAATGTTTCATCCATCTGTTATACAATTTACGTTGTGAAGACACTGCCCAATATAAGTACTTTTTAAAGTTTAGAATTTTATGTTCTCAAACTTCACTGTGCAACACAGGAGCTGCTAGCCACAAATAAGTCTTGAGTACTTCATATGTGACTGATCCAAATGAATTCTAAATGTAAAATTTACACTGAATATATATCACATTAATAATTTTATATTGATTATATGTAGAAGTAATTTTAGATCTGTTGAGTTAAATAAACTATATTATTAGCGTTCATTTCACCTATTTCTTTTTTATTTTTAATATGAATACTAGGAAACTTTAAATGCTGTGGCCCACACTATATTTCTGCCAGGTAGCACTAAAAGCATCAGCAGAAGATATGGTTATCCTCTTTCATACTTAAACTTTCTAAAAACATCATTGGGTAATCTGCTTTGCAGTTCCTAAATAATTCCTCCCAGTGTTTTGTGTGTTTGTTTTAGAGAAAATGTCCATTTGCCCCTTGGAGTTTGGGAGACCTGGGCAGGAAGCCCCTCTCTGTGTCACTGGCTCTGGCTTCTTACAGAACCACAATCGCAACCTAAACGATATAATGTGGACTTTGTGAATCCACGCTCTGCTGGAAAGTAGCAGAGAAAAACATTCCAGAGCCCCATGTCCAGGGTGTAATGAGTTCTAAGAGAAGAAAGTTCCACAGTAATTAAACTGAAAGATTTAATCTCCAAATCTCTAAAACATTTTTGGAACCACACTCTCCAAGTCCTAGGGAAAACCTGAAAATAAGTGAAGCCAAAGTGAATTTTGAGTCCTAAACCTTAGCCAGATGGTTCAACTAAAACTTACTTATGGTTTGAGTTTTTCTGATATGAGAATGTCTGAATTAAAGAACATTCAATTATTGGAACACCTCTATATTATTTCTTTTGATGTCCCTACCTGAAAACAAGTCAGTTGTGAGGTTGTCACTAATGATCAGCAGATAAATTTTATTAACTAGTATTTTCCATTGCCTAGAGGATATTGGCTTACAATACAAGGTTTATACTTACATGGCCTTGTTTATTCCTTTGAAATAACAGATAGGGTTGAAATTGATAGCACTTAGTACATAAGCTTTCTGAATGATGATAGCTGGAACAGAAAATTTTAAAAAAAAATTTTAATATATAAAAAATATAAATATATTTTTTATATTTAAAAAATATAAAAAAACCCTCTTTCCCCAGAAAATTGGGGAAAGAGGGTTTTTTTATATTTTTCTAAAAAAGGAAAGGGAGGGAGAAAGTGAGGGAGAGAAACACTGATGTGAAAGAGAAACATCAACGTGCAGGAAGAACCATCAATCCACTGCCTCTCACATGCCCCCAACCCAGGACCTGGGCCACAACCCAGGTATGTGCCCTGACCAGGAATCAAACTGGCAAACCTTTTGGTTTGCAGGCTGGTGCTCAGTTCAGCCCACTGAGCCACCCCACCAGGGTAAGAAGCTTTGTTTTGGTTTGTTTTGTTTTAATGCAAGAACATAGCACCATTTTATAAAAACAAGCATCTTATTTATTTATACAGAACAATGGGTGTAACAATAACACAAGTCTCCACGAATATAGAGCCTCCTCTATAAAGGTTACCACTAACTTACAATAACTTGTGAGATGGGTGCACAGCAATGAGACACTTAGGCTCAAGATGTCAGTGTAACTGCTTAGGGTCACACATTCATAAGGGACTACAGGGACCCTAAAGCCCTTTTACTATCTTACCTCCACTTTGGAAATAATAGAAAAGCAGATTTCAGCTCAAGATAAGGAAACTTTTTAGAATTAAATTAAACTCTTTAAGTTAAAATTAAGAGTGAAGTGAAGGAAGCCATACAGGGCCAAGGGCACTACTGCAGGAAAAGGCCCCCAAGGCCAGTTGTAAGGTTCCCTTTGGGCACTTGATCGAACACTGGTCTCAGCATCAGTTTTTCCTATCAGTGAAACCAAGGAAACTGCTAATAACAACAAAAAAGTTACTGCTAAATTGAAAAATGGTGTATCATTAGTAATGGGCAAATGCATTCATTTTTTTCAAGCACTTGTTCCCTAAAAGACTCAATTAGAAAACTGAAGTTAATGGGAATGTAGGTTGCTTCCACATCTTGGTTATTTTAAGTAACACTATAATGAACAATAGAAGACTGGATAAAGAAATGTGGTACATATATACAATGGAATATTACTCTGCCATAAAAAAGAATGAAATCTTATCTTTTGTGACAACTGAATGAACCTTGAGAGTATTGTGCTAAGTAAAATAAGCCAGGCAGAGAAAAACAAACACCATATGATTTTACTTCCACGTGGAATCTAAAGAACAAAACGAACAAAAAACCAACAGAGAAACAGACTCAGATACAGAGAACACACTGACAGCTTGCCAGATGCGTAGGGGATTGGAGGGCTGGGTAAAAACAGTGAAGGGATTAAGAAGTACAAACTGGTAGTCACAAAGTTGTCATGGGGATGTAAAGTACAGCATAGGAAATATAGTCAATATTATAATAACTACGTATGGTGCCTGGTAGGTACCGGAAATATGGGGGCGGGGGGACCATGTTGTAAAAGAACATGATTGTCTCACACCACTATGCTATACACCTAAAACTGATATAAAATACTGAATGTCAATGGTAATTAAAAATTTTTTAATTTAAAAAATATTCACCTTAAAAAATCATTAAAATTAGTGTATGTTTTACCCTTGTTCTATTTTCAAGCTTTTAAGCAATTATCAACCAGGCCCAAATTTACCAATTGCAGGGCAAGGGTGAAATTAAGAACGAGTAAGGCAAATAAGTAGTTGGTGATCCATAGTTTAGGTTTTGATGGTGAAGAAAATCCACTCAGTCTGATCATTATTTATCTCAGGACTTAAACAGTAACCCTAATTGTATTCTTTGAACACCAAGTGCCTGCCCCTCCCCCAACTCCCACCCCGTAGTTAATTAGCTGGGCAGGTCTTATAACAAATACCCACTCAGAAACACTGGGTGGTAGAAATGCTGTTGATAATTAAACACCACAATAGCAAGGAGCCTATTTCAGGAGCCGCCGAGTGGCCTCGCCCCCACCGGACGCCTCACCACACACTCACAGACCCTCTATTGTGTGGACGGCTGCTGGGCTGGAGAAGGGATCGACTGCAGTCAGAGAAAAGGCCAAACCCCGCCAACAGGTCCAGGAGTTCTGGACTGGGGGGGGGGGGGGGGGGGGGGATATTCAGAGGGTGGAAGTGAAAGGGGAATGGATCCAAGAATAAGAGAGGTGGATGGGCAGGAAAATCAACCATAAAATAGACACGGCCTTTCTAGTTTCTATGTCCAACCAACCAACCAACCAAAACGAATTCACCAATCTCATGACAAATAGGTAGCAATTGGAAAACTGCAATACATAAATAATATGTTAATTTGCATTCCATTCGGTGAAGAGGAAATTCACTGAGTTTAAAGGTTTTTAAGAAAACCTCGAAGAATCATCCCACCTCTCTGGGCTCAATTTCTTCATCTTAAAATAAGCGGGATGAAAAGGTTCTCCCCCTGGGGTGGCACAAACAGCAATGGGGCTCCCAGAGCGGTCGAATGCCTGAACTATCACGCTATTATTTAAGATAAAACTACACATACACAATCTAATATAATCATCACCTGTAGTTGCTTTTGCTTAAAATACATAAATCAAGCTGGTTAGGTTGATTATCTCATACTGAACAGATGCTTCTGTTGGAAGTTATATAGGTCATTCACAACAGGGAGAAAATGATTAATTTATGAGTCAGCTGATTTGGTAGTTAATAAAGAAAATCTTTCAAAAGAGAGTATTTTATTAAGCTATTAATTTGGTGAACTGGCTGGAAACCACTGGCTCAGTCAGTACCTCTCTAACTCCACATGGAATTACCTCTAACAACAGAGGCAAGTGAGCATATTCCCAGGGGCACCTGGAGACTAGGCCTGGAGGGAAGAAAAGAAATTTCTATAAAGTTTCCCTTTTAAAAAAAATCTTCAACTTGGGGGGAAATTTTCCATAGTTCTCCATAACAGAAGTGTTCGTTTTAATACCTAAGTAACGTGCTTTCACCCAAACCTGCAAGAGAAATTTGGTGCTCCAGGAAGATACACCTATTCATTCTGTGGCTGTAGGCACTCCTGCTGCACCCCACCAACACCAGCACATATCATATTATGAAGTGGTCTAGGGATCCAGTTTGAGAAGCACAGGGATCCAGCTGACCTTACAAAATTTACCTGGCCATAAAATTGTGTGGATCTCCCTTGTTCGTCTATGAAAAGGCAAAATGCTTTAAGGTGATGAATCCCTTTACCCCTACAACTCAGATGGCATCATGTCTACAGCCTAGGAGGAAAGCAAAAGTCTAGAAACAAAACATGTTATGCTAGGGAAAGAGGAAAAATTTCAGGGGGAGCCAAGCAGAGAAGCTGTCCATCTGAAGTGCCACCTGGAATTCACACCAGTAATAACTGTTGTGAATATAAAAATTAATAGGGGGGATTTTATAGTATTAGAGAAATTTATTTTTATAAATCATGTGTCTATCACCCAAGTGTTGACGCATGCATGCAATTCAAACATCAGGCTTACAATAAAAAGCTCACTGAATGACTTAGCAAGGACAATTCCCCCATTTTCTCTATAATTTGGAGTGGGAGGAGGAGGGGGCAGTGGGTAGAGGGTGCAGTTACTGGGTCAATTAATCAACCTGAAAACTGTGACACAAACTCTGACGCCTAACCTATGTCTAAAAATACACAAATGTATACGAATTTGTTTTAAACTGTCAATGCCTATATTTAGGACCTTCCCAGCAAGGCTATAATGAGACTGTGTTTGAGGGCTTCGGTCATAGCAGACTCTACCATTAATCTGAAGTTAGTTAAATTAACAGCATTTAGTACTGACTTGTCAATCTCACTGCTCCAGGAAATTGCACCTTGAGGCTACTAATATTGCCAATTTTTCCACTGGAGTATGCGCCCGCGTGTGTGTATGTGTATTTTTTTTCTCCAAAACCTCCGTGTTCATACACCCTCATTGCTTCCCTACGTCCACAGCACTTATATTATCATTTATTCTGGCCTCCTTTAGCCTTCCCGGGGGATTCTGCATAGTGTAGCTGCTCAGTGAAAGAGTTTTTTAGCTTTATATTTATTTGTTTATTTTTCTGTCATGGCTCATGACTGAGGCTTTAAAAAAAAGTGTGACAGTATTTAGAGTACATGATTGACTGCTACAGCAACATTCATTAACCATGACAAATCTGCAGCAAAACACAGTCCTGAGTGTTCTAAACAGTAACTTTAAAAAGAAAGAAGAAAGAAAGAAAAAGAAAAAAAGACTCAACTAATTTTTCATTGACCTCATCGGTAAATAAATTTAGACTGATGGTGAGCAGGAGCAATAATAAATTAGTATTCATTTCCTGTAATTAATGCAAACATGCCTATGAACACAGAGAATATGAATATATAACCACCTAATTTCCATTTCAAAATATACCTAACAAATTTTCACTTGAGTTATCTTCATAATATTTTCCCCCTTCATTAGAAGAATGAAATGGTTGGGTTCTCTCCCACCCACCAGGGGGAAATATCGTTTTGGTCACAGTGTCAGTGACAGATCTGCAGAGCTTGATTCTGATCTGTGTCCCTTTTGGTCCCCAACCACATGCCCATGCTGAGGCTGTCTTCCTTTATCACTAACCAGCAAGGGCTCCTCTGAAGTGACCAGGTGACCACTATGGTGGGCCCTCATATGTGTGAGAGCCACTGCAAGAAGCAGCCTCCTAGCCTGGCACAGAAGGTGAAATATCCTTGACAGGACCATTCACTTGCACAAGGGCAGGCTGGGTGCACGACATGATGTGAATCAAACAAAGGCGACCATGCACCGAGTTAAACAGAAATACCACGCTATGTGACCTCTCTCACAAGAGAAGCTAGTAGAACTTACCCCCCTGGGCACGGGCATGTCCAGAGACCACTCCCACAAGCAGACCACAATCAAAGATCAATGTCTGATCACGCTCAGGTCACCCAGCTTTCAGAATTCTCTAGACCTACTGTGGCAGCAGTAGTAGAACACTTCATTTTTTTTTGTAGTGGTAGAACAGTCTGTTAGCAGTAAATACGTTGACTAATACCAACAGAATTATGCCACTAAGATACACATACAAAAATGTGTATGAGCTGGGCAGAAAATGGTAAGACCAGAAAATTTGAATCAGGCTCTACCAAAATAAAAAAAGAACAAACAACTTTGGTAGAATGCAGCTTGCCTCATCAACTTTTCCCAGGGCCTTCCTTGGCCTAAAGAGCTTTAGCTCCTAAGTGTTTGTGCCTCTGAAGATCATGGAAACAAATGTGTGCCATCTGGATTAGAAGTGGTCCTCATGGGCACTTGAGAGCAGAATTCTGATGACAGCTAAGCAGCTATGTGGGGTGCATGTCACAAGAGGGCCAGAGGGCAATGGGAATATCTTAAATTGATAGATTTACCATTTATTCTAGTTTGAGTGTCACTAATTAGACCTTATCATAATAAGACGTTAATAATGAACATGAACCTCACTTTCTCCAGGCATTTTTTAAAACCCATAGTGGACTCAGCTCTCTTGCCAGCCAGGCAGTACTTCCCCAGAAAGAAAAAGAGTCAGCCATTTCTTTCTGTTTAGTTGTCAGCCTGGAAAGCCGAGCAATGCACCTCAACACACTGACGCAAGAAGCGCAGGAGAGGGTGAGTGAACTGTCTGCTCAAGTGGAGAATGAAGGATTCAGTCTGGACAACACAGAGAAAGAAAAACAGCTGAAAGCTTGGGAGTGGAGGTATCGGCTCTACAGACGCATGAAAACAGGCTTCGAACATGCGAGTGAGTATAAGCAGAGGACTTCTACGTCTAACTAGACCAAACCTCGCTTTGAGGCAGCCAGACCTTCTTTTACTGATTTTTTTGTAACACGACAGGGTCATGGATGGCCGTTGTCAGCCTGTCTGGAGCAAGGGCTCTGAGAGGCTGTAAAAGGACCTTTTGTCTTGCTTGATTTTCTGGCTCCTGATAGGTTCTCTGGCCACAGCCATGAGGCTTCAGTGCTGCTGGCCTCCCTCCACTGTGTCACACTCATCGAGCACTTTCCACCGTTACGCCCTAATGCCTAATGACCTGGATGGTCTGATGCCCTAAGTGGCTATATTTTGGGATGTGGAGGTGGAAAAATATTTGTTTGCCTATTTGTCCAGTTTCTGCTTCAAGCTCAAGTTTAAGCTGTTTTCAACTCTCTACTGCATTTTTTATATAGAACTTATGTAAACTGACCTTCAGTTAGTACAGGCTGTAGAGGACAGTCAATCAACCCATGAATTATGCTTTTGTGTGCACTTCCATTCTCTTTTACGGATTCTTTTTGTCAGTTTAAGAAAGTCTTGTTTCTGGGTAATACTAGCACTGGAAGGTACTACTTAGTGCAGCCTCTGATATAAAAATATATAGAAAATTCAAACAGTTGTGAAATATTAAACTTTTATTCCAAAAGGAAATTTACTTAAACAACAGAAAAAAATAGAACTATATTGAAATTTCAAATATAAGGGAAAGAGCAGTTCGTTAGTTTGGAAGTTATCTGCCTCTGCTTTGGTGACTTTAGCTGTGATAAAGACCACAGACGGTGAAAATCTTGTTTTCTAAAATATTACTGTAAACTAAGTTCCAAAACTAGGCCTAATGCTTTCTGTTGAAGCAACTTAACCAACATGAATGAAAGGTTGCTTTTAATATTAACAATCTCTGAAGCAATGCTGATATGTCTGCTCTTTTAGTAAAAAAATATTCAGCAATCATTTTAATAAGTGCATTTGCTATTGTACTTCAATCAGGACAAGTTAATATTAGAAGTCATTTTTAGACTTGATATTCATTTTTAACTTTCTAAGTTGCAAAACACCTTCTAGTGTTAAGGAATACCTAATACCATCAGAAATCTGCTAGCAGACATGACATTTGCCCATGAATTCTTTCTTAGAAAAATTCCACTGTGTAATAGGAGGCAGCACGGGAGCAAGGCAAGTTAACTTTCCACACTGGGAAGAGCCCAGCACTGGGCATCCAAAGTCATGGGCTTTCATCCTAGCTGTGTCTTCACTGTGTCCTTAAAAGGGTCATTTAGCCTCTTTGGGCTGCAGCTTCCTCATCCTAAAAGAGGGAATGCTGTTACTTGCTTTCCTACCCAACAGGGTTGCAAAAAGTGTCCTGTGAAATGATTTACACAAAAGTACTTTATAAAATGTAATGGTTCCTGCTAACACTTTCTAGCCTTCTCTCCACTGGTCCAGCCAACCTCCTATTGTGTTTCTGGGATACTTTGGGGAGGCTTAACTGGTACTATTTACCCCTTCAGAAGATGTTCTAATGATCAAATAAGACCGAGATGGCAACAAATAAAGGCCACTGAGACTTCTAATGAAAATGTTCAAAAGCAAAAGCTATTAGGCTCTACAAACAAATGTTTCTATAGTGTGTATTTCAGGGTGTCCTTTGAAGATGCAGGAACATTGTTTGAAAAGGATTTGCTTTGTTAAGATCCTGTATTTTTCCTTCTGTCTCAGGAGCCCCCGAGGTGCCAACCAATGTCTGTCTCATGGTAACCAGCAGCACATCGCTCACTGTCAGCTTCCAAGAGCCTCTGAGTGTCAATGCCGCTGTAGTGACCAGATATAAAGGTACTGGGCTCTAGATGTTTTTTCATTGCTCCTTCTTAGAAAACAATCCATCGTTTGGGACCAGCTGTGCATTTTATATGTTTGCTTCCTACTGATAGGCTGTTGTTTCATTCTATGTGGAGTTGAAATATTTCTATATACAGAGCAATAAGGTGACAGAGTTAAGTCACAGAAAAGATGAACCACAGACTGGGCTGTCATTCCAAGCTCCTCAATTAACATTACCTTTCCCATCCTGTTTGCAGATCACCTGCTCTGTGCATAGCATAGGATTGGGGACAGGACTGAGGAGGACACTGAAGAATCAGCCTGGCTCCAAGGAGCTCAGAGGCTTGGTCACAGAACATACTAAATAGGGGGACATATATTATAAATTGATAGCTGCAATGGCAGGTAACTAGGGTTGAGGACTGAAAACCCCAACAACAACAAATAAAGTGCATTGGAGCTCAGAAAATAAAGAGATGGGGGAACTGATAGGCTCAGGGAGGCCCCAGGGTGGAGGTAGCTGAGCCTGGCTGTCCAAGATGGCTAGGATTTGAACCAAAGATAAACTCCCAAGTGGAGAGAACAGGAATGAAAGCAAGAAAAGGCCGGGACAAGTAAGGAGAATAAAAGAATATACTGAAGGAACAGAAAAAGTGCGGCTCCAGGGGAGAGGAAGGATCGTGACAAGATGCAGTGAAAATGTGAGATTAGAGAGTTAAACTAGTGTCGGGAGGTAAGAGTGGGATGAGGCTTGAAATAAAGATTAAGAAGTTAGACTATTTGACAAAGTCTGCAGACCACTGTGTAAAATAAATACAATATTGGAAGAGATACAAATTTAGAATAAGAAAATGAACTACGGGACAGCTACATGCAAAAAAATGAAACTCAAGCACCAACTTACATCATAGACAAAATAAATTCAAGGTGAATAAAAGATTTAAATGTAAGTCATGACACCATTAAAGTCCTAGAGAAGAACATAGGCAGGAAAATCTCAGATATTTCATGCAACAATATTTTTACTGATATATCTCCTAGAGCAAGGGACAGAAAGAAAAGAATAAACAAATGGGATCTCATCAAAATAAAAAGCTTCTGCATGGCTAAAGAAAATAGTATTAAAATAAAAAGAGAACCAACCATATGGGAAAACATATTTGCCAATGATACCTCAGACAAGGGTTTAATCTCCAAAATATATAAAGAACTCCCACAACTCCACTCTGAAAAGACAAGCAACCCAATTAAAAAATGGGCAAATGACTTGAACAGATACTTCTCCAAGGAGGACATACAGAGGGTCCAGACACATGAAAAAATGCTCAGTTTCACTAGCTATCAGAGAGATACAAATTAAGACCACAATGAGATATCACTTCACATGGGTCAGAAAGGCCATCATAAACAAAGCAACAGACAACAAGTATTGGAGAGGATGTGGAGAAAAGGGAACCCTAGTTCACTGTTGGTGGGATTGCAGACTGATGCAGCCACTGTGGAAAACAGTATGGAATTTTCTCAGAAAACTAAAATGAATCTACCTTTTGTCCCAGCAATTCCACTGCTAGGATTATATCCTAAGAACCCTAAAACACCAATCCAAAAGAACCTATGCACCCCAGTGTTCACAGCAGCACAATTACAACAGCCAAGTCAACCTAGGTGCCTGTCAGTCAATGAATGGATCAAAAGACTATGGTACATTTACACAATGGAATTCTATGCAGCAGAAAGAAAGAAGGAGCTCCTACCCTTTGCAACAGCAATGGATGGAACTGGAAAGCATTATGCTAAGCAAAGTAAGCCAGGCAGTGAAAGACAAATACCACATGATCTCACATTTACCAGGAACCTAATCAACAAAACAAACAAACAAGCAAAATATAACCAAAGACACTGAAATAAAGAACAGGCTGACAGTGACCAGAGGGGAGAGGGGAGGGCATTTCAGGGGAAAAGGGGAAGGGTTTTCAGTAACAAATATAAAGGACACAGGGACAAAAAGAAGGGGGGAGGTGGAAACAGGAGGGAGGTAGGGAAGGCTGGGGGGAATGAGGCTAAAAGGCAGAAAACTGTACTTGAACAACAATTTTAAAAAATAGAATTTTTAAACAATGAATTAGGAAGCTACTCAGGAAAGAGATCACGACAGCCTGACCCCGCTGCTAGAGCAACCCCAGGGAAGCAGAGTGAGCCCAGAGGAGGAGGAAGATGCCGCTGTTACGATGGTAACAGCCAGAGCTTATACAGCGCCCAGAAGAATGTCCAGCCTTTTGGTGTCTCTGGGCCACATTAGAAGAAGAGTTGTCCTGGGCCACACGTTGAATACATAAACACTATCAAAAACTGATGAACAAGAAGAAAGGTTTTAAGTAAATTTAGTTTTGTGTTGGGCCACATTCATAGCCATCCTGGGTCACATGTGGCCCCAGTTTGGACACTCCAAAACTTTATATGCATTAACTCTATTTAAACTTCACAACAACCATATGAGGTAGGTACTGGTAAGATTCCCATTTTGCAGATGAGAAAACTGAGGCAATGAGATTAAGAAATTTGCCTAAGGCTCCCAGCAGAGCCAGAAGTATCTCATTATGTTGATGTGTGAGTGTGGTAAACAAAAAGAAATCTATTTTCCCGATTAAAGACTTGTGGAATTACCATGAATGGTTGTAAAACCTGATAAAGTCTTCTACACATATTCCAAGATGCCAAGCTACTAGGTAGGATTTCTGTGTTCAGGTCACTGCTCCTCCCTTTGGACCACAAATATGCCCAGGTGGTATACGCACTTCCTTTCCTTTTACCAAGCCCTGTTCCCATGTCTGCAAACAGTTCTCTCCCCACACCACAGCTTTCTGGGGAACTGCCAGACCACTCCCCTCTCTGTTTATAATACCTTAGGAAGACAGCTCTGAATTGGTTACTGCTTTGGGTTTCCTGTATCAATCTAACACAGTGACTTGCAACCTTCTTCAGCTCATGGCATAATAAACTACTAAAATTCAGTGGCACACCAAAAAAATGTTATATTTTTTGCAGATCTGACAAAAAATAGGTATAATTTTGACTCATTCACACCAGATGGCTATTGTTCTGCTGGCTGTTGTCCTATTTTTATTTGACAATCTAAAGGAAAGGAGGTCATTGCCCCTGACAAAATAGTCAGGTATTACACATTTTAAAAATTCTTGCAGCAAAATTCTTGTAGCACATCGGTGTGCCTTGGCACGCCAGTTGGAAATTGCTATTCTAAGAGAAGGCAGCCTGAGGGTACGAGCAACAACAGATAAATGAAGCCTCCCATAGCCATGCTCTGATACAACTCTGATACTTTCCCCAGTTATCTCATATGCCAAGACTTTCTGAAATTCAAAGCAAGTTTTTAGTTGGCAATGTCAGACGTGGGCATTTTTCTCTCTTTCTATCTCTTTCCTGCTCAGGATTTTGATGAACGGTTTCATCAGTGCTGCCCAAGTTGACATTTGCTTCTTACATTTGATTAGTGAGCTAATTTATCCAGACTGTCAGCTACTTAATACCTGGCCACAAAGGCAGCAAATTCTATCCGCATTCGCATATTAATGCATCTCATTTAGAAGACTTGCACTTGGGTGAGGTTGAACTGAAAGGTCACAAGTGGGTTCTGTTAGTAACTGCTGGAGATTAATTAAGCATTATAAATAGAATTGTCTGCTGCATTATGGAGTAGGTCTCCTTATGTTAATTTATAAGGTCATAAATTGAGTCCTTAACCCGACCACTCTCAAGGATTATTTAAAACAGCTGGTGGCCCATGGTACCCACAGATGAGACAGTTTTTAATTCAGGGTTGAAGTGAATTAATTAATTTTGGAAATACTAGCAAACTTACCCTGAGACAAGGCTAATTGTTTTGTTTGCTTTAGAAAAAGGAGAAACAATGAGAACTCCACAGAATGAAATGGCAATGATCTAATTGACCCTGCAGTGTTTAGGGCTTGGCAAAAACATATCACACTGCTCTCCAGAATTTCTGGGTTCAGCAAAACCTCAAGCCTATTTTGACAACTGGATGTTTTCTCCCTTTGTGCTTAAGCCAGTGTTTGAAAGAAAATCTGAATCCTGTTTCTCACTTGTTTACATTCAACTCATCAACATGTTGGTTTTCAAAAAAAAGTTTGTTGATATCCAGAAATCTTTCTAAGGGCACCTCTTTACACCATGCCAAATGCCATCACAATTTAAGGATGAAAGGTGTCAATTTCAGCTTCAAACCCAGGAAACAGTTTTGAGGGAGACCCACTGAATTTTTCTGCCTACAGCTCCCCTGGATGCAGGGAAGTGAGGCTACTGTCAGTTTCTAGGAGTTTCCTCCATAAAGAATCCTGGCATCTTCTGGTCCCGTCTCACCAATTTTCACAGTTGACAGAGCACAGCTAGAGCTGCTTCATATGCTTCAATGCTTTGGAAGGTCCCAGGACTTGGTTCTGCCTTCTCTCCTCACTAACTTGGGTGACCTGCCTGGAGCTCTCATTTGCAGAGGATGTGTCATTTCTCTGTAGGCCCAAAGTAGACAACATTTTTAGAAGTGATTTTGCTGTTCTTTGCAAGGTTTGGGGTGGATGGGAAGGTATCCTGTAACAGGTGCAGTAAAGCAGCTGTTTTCTGTGAATCCACAGGTGAATTATTTTCTAGTTTTTACAGGTGTGCCTTAAAACAGTCATACTTTAGGGTCTGCCAATTGTGAGATGCAGCTGTAGGTGCTCCAGGAAATGTAAGTGCCCTGTTTCAATGGCACCCATCCCCATCTCTCTTCCTACCTTGTTCCCTAGTTAGAAACCAGCGCCCTAGTTCCTCCTTATAAAGGCCTGTCATAACAAATGACCTAACTGTTCTTCATTTGGTAGCATTTTAAAAAAATGCATTCCTCCTCGTAGAGATTGCCAGGACCTCTCAGCTGGTAGTGTATCTGCTTCTGCAAAGACCAGGCAGTTGCCTCTACCAGCTATCACTTCCAGCCTCTTTCTCAGAAGCAGCAGCCGAAGAATTCCAGGGAGATGTCCAGTAGCATTGCAGGACACCATTTGCCCATTAAAACCCTCAGGGTTGATCATTTACAATGACAGTGTAAACTTGATCATGACTTGATCACTTGGGACATCTTTTCACCAGAGTTGAGAAAAACTTCGTGGAATTTGGGGGCGCACTATTTAGTAATTTAAATAATTTTTATGCCTTCTATTCTTTTCCTCCTACCTCTCACAGTGGAAAAGATACTTGTCTACCAAGAAAAATGTATTGCATTATTAGAGAATATAACTATTTTCCAAGTCTAATTAATTAAAGGATTAATCTGATCATAAGCATGATGTAGCTATCTACCCTCATGACTGGATTGGAGTAATATCATTCCATAAAGTACAAAAGATTTATAACTTGATTTAGACTGTTGGGAAAGAGTAAAGTCAAACATTTGCAGGCGAGAACAAGGAAAGGCAGAGGGTTACATCCAGAGGACATGAAACTCAGTGGAGTAATATTTTTTTGCCTGCAAGTAAAAATGTAACTAAATGTATGATGGGGATAAACAGAAGGCCCAGTGGCAGTGACAGAATGGCAGCGCCACTCGGGTCATTTCTTCCCAGCTATGACAGCCTTTGTGTGTCCTCAGTCCTCCCTGACACCTCTGCTGGTTGCCGAGTTGTCAGGATCCAGCCAGTTTACTCTTGAAACACCATGTGACCCACTTTAAAACCTTTCACCAATAAAATATGTTGCACAGAGTTACATAAGAGAAAAACTTGGGATTTGCCCTTCCCTCGATGTCACATCCCCGACCACCAAGCTCACCTCTGATACATCTGCTTACACACCCTTTCTTGATGCACGTACACATTATGCACATGCATACAGATGCATAGTTTTGTTTGTGAACTCTAATGTAAACAGCATCACCCTATTTGTCTAATCCCACTAGATTTTTTCCAACTCAACAATATATCATATACATCACATACATCTTTCTATATCAGTGTGTTTAATCTTCACTCCTTTTAATAATTATATAGTATTCTTATTCCATAGGTAGAGATGCCATAATTTATTTATTCTCCTACTCATGGACACAGGCTTTTTCACTTTTATCCTATTAAATAATGCTTTAGTCCTTGTATAGGCATACCTTGGAGATATTACAGGTTTGGTTCCAGACCACTGCAATAAAGCAAGTATCACAATCAAGCAATTCACACAATTTTTGTTCTCTCCCAGTGGACATAAAAGTTATGTTTATGCTACACTATAATCTATTAAGTGTGAAACAGCATTAGGTCTAAAAAATATACATATCCTAATTTTAAAATACTGCATTGCTAAAAAGTGCTAGCCATCCTCTGAGCCTTCTTAAGAGTAGTATTTTTTTGCTGGAGGAAGGTCTTGCCTCGATGCCAATGAATGCTGACTGATCACAGTGGTGGCTGCTGAAGGATGGGGTAGCAGCGGCTATTTCTTAAGATAAGACAACAGTGAAGTCTGTCACATCAGTTGACTCTTCCTTTCATAAACAACTTCTCTGCAACAAGCCTACAACACTGTCTGATAGCATTTTTGCCACAGCAGCACTTCTTTTGAAACTGGAGTCAATCCTCTCAAACCCTACCACTGCTTTTTCAACTAAGTTCATGGAATTTTCTAAATCCTTTGTTGCCATTTCAATAACCTTCACGGCATCTTCACCAGGAGGAGACTCCATTTCCAGAAACCACATTCTTTGCTCATCTACAAGAAGCACCTTTTCATCTGTTAAAATGTTAGCATGATGCTGCAACCATTCAGTCACGTCTCCAGGCTCCACTTCTAATTCTATTTCCCTTCCTACTTCTACCAGATCTGCAGTTACTTCCTCTACTGAAGCCCTGAACCCCTCAAATCATCCAAACTCCTGTTAATGTGGATATTTTTCTCTCTTCCCATGAAACAAGAATGCCTTAATGCCATATAGAATGGTGAATACTTTCCACAGATTTTCAATTTATTTTGCCCAGATCCATCAGAGGAAGCACTATCTATGGAGGCTATAGCCTTATAAGTGTATTTCTTAAATTTTAAGACTTGAAAGTCATAATTACTCCTTGACCCATGAGCTGCAGAATACATGTTTTATCAGCAGGCATGAACAGAACATTAATCTTGCTGTACATCTCTATTAAAGCCTTTGAGTGACCAGGCACACTGTCAATCAGCAGTAATATTTTGAATAAAATCTTTTATTCTGAGCAGTAGTTCTCAACAGTGGGCTTAAAATACTCGGTAAACCATGTTGTAAACAGAAATGCTATCATCCAGGCATTGTTCCATTCATAAAGTACAGGCAGAGTACATTTAGCATAATTCTAAAGGGCCCTAAGATTCTTGGAATGGTAAATGAACATTGGTTTCAACTTAAACAGCTGTATTAGTCCCTAACAAGAGAGTCAGCTTGTCCTTTAAGTCTCTGAAGTCAGGCCTTGACTTCTCTCTAGCTATTAAAGTCCTAGATAGCATCTTCTTCCAATGTAAGGTGGTTTTGTTTACATTGAAATGTTCTTTAGTGCAGCCAACTTCATTAAATTATTTCAGCTAGATCATCTGGATAACTTGCTAAAACTTCTATATCAGCACTTGCTACTTTACCTTGCACTTTTATGTTATAAAAATGGCTTTTTTCCTTAAACCTGATGAACCAACCTTTCTGCCAGCTTCAAACTTTTCACCTGCAGCTACCTCCCCTCCCTTGGCCTTCACAAAATTAAAGAGAGGTATGGCCTTGCTCTGCATTAGGCTTTGGCTTAAGGCAGTAATTTTCAACCTTTATCATCTCACAACACACATACACTAATTACTCAAATTCTGCAGCAAGATGGGGCTAGAAAGAAGTACTGGAAGTTGTGAAAGGCAAGGACCTACATCCAAGATTACTCTATTCAGCAAAGCTATCACTTAGAATGGAGGACAGATAAAGTTCTTCTCAGATAAGGTCAAGTTAAAGGAGTTTATCATCACCAATCCCTTATTATATGAAATGTGCAAGGGACTTATCTAAGAAATAGAAGAAGATCAAAACTATGAACAATAAAATGACAACAAACTCATAACTATCAACAACTGAACCTAAAAAAAAACCAAAAACAAACTAAGCAAACAACTAGAACAGAAACAGATTCACAGAAATAGAGATCACACGGAGAGTTATCAGCAGGGAAGGAGAGGGAGGAGAATAGGGGAAAAGGTACAGTATAAATGGAATAAGTATAAATGGTAGGTACAAAATAGACAGTGGGAGATTAAGAATAGTATAGGAAATGGAAGAGCCAAAGACTTACATGTACGACCCATGGCCACGAACTACAGTGGGGAATACTGGTGAGAGGTGGGTACAGGGAGGAGTGAAAGAAAGGGGAGAACAAAATGGGACAACTATAATAGCATAATCAACAAAATACATTTTAAAAATCTGTGGCACACCAATCAAATATATTTTTGCTAATTCGATTTAAAAAATAAGTATAATTTTGATCCTTTCAACCTGACAGCTATTGTTGTGTTGGCTCTTGTTATTTTTTATCTGACAATCTAAAGGAAAAGAAGTCAGTGCCCCTGACTAAATGATTGGGTACTGCATGTTTTAAAAATCTTGTGGCACACTGGTTGAACATTTCCAGCTTCAGGGAATATTGTGCCTGGTTTGATCTTGTACCCAGAGCACTAAAACTTTCTTCAGATCAGCAATATGGCTGTGTCGCTTTCTAAAAATTTGTGTGTTCACTGAAGGAGCACTTTTCATTTCCTTCAAGAGCTTTTCCTTTACATTCACCATTTGGCTAACTGGCACAAAAGGCCTAGCTTTTGGCCTGTCTCAGCTTTCAACATGCCTTCCTCACTGAGCTTAATCATTTCTACCTTTTGATTTAAAGTAAAAGGTGCGACTCTTCCATTCACTTGAACACTTTGAGGCCATTGTAGGGTTGGCCTGATTCCAACATAGCGTCTTGGGGAATTGGGTGGCCCAAGGAAAGGGAAAGAGATAGGGGAATGGCAAGTCCATGGATCATTCCCAACACATAGTCTTATAAAAGGGCAGTTCTTGGTGCCCCAAAGCAACCACAGTAGTAACATCAAAAATCACTGGTCACAGATCACCATAACTATTATAATAATAATGATCAAAGTTTGAAATACTGCAGGAATTACCAAAATGTGACACAGAGAAACGAAGCAAGTACATGCTGTTGGAAAACTGGCACCAGTAAGCTTGCTCAGTGCAGAATTTCCACAAACCTTTAATCTATTAAAAATACATTATCTGCAAAGCACCATAAAATAAGGTATGCTGTATGCGTCTCTGTGTGAATGCACAGATCTTTCTGCTTCTAGTTAACAAGCCTAAAATATTTTTTATGTTTTTTTCTGGGATTGTTAACTAGAAGCGGAAAGATTTGTGGGTCCTTCACACTCTGTCTCACTGATCTGTCTACACTTGTGATAATCCCATATAAGAACTTTATAGTATGTTTTAAGGTCTGTTATGGCAACTCCCTCCCCGTGGTAGTCTTTTTCAAAATGTCTGTTATTTGCACACACCTTCTTTTCTAAATGAATTTTAGAATTGGCTTATCAAGTTTAGTTGTCAAAATCTTATCGAGCTGCTTTACTATTCCTAAATTAATTTGGTGAGACTCCCCATTCATCACGTCTTCCTAACCAAGTTGAATATTACATATTCAAGAGTTTAATAATTTTCTTTATAATATGGGTCTCATACATTTCCTGTTAAGTTTCATGACGCATATGCTTTACAATTTTGAGACTGTTATGAGTGAACTTTCTTTTTAAGATATTCTCTCATTGCTTATTATAGGACAGAAAAACTACTATTATTTTTTCTTTTTAAATCTTCAGTTTACTGCTTTACTGACCCTTTTAGTGGCAGCTTTTTCTTTTCCACTAGGTTGTCTTGCATCTCATAAAATTTTTTTGTCATATTATTTTCAAGTACCAGTCATTTTGTCCTTTCCTTTCTAATATTTTCCTTTCTTTTCCATATCTCACTTCATTAACTAGAACGGATGTGAATTCTAGTCTCCTCTACAATGTGAGTAGTAACTGGGATAGTAGGTATCTGACTCTCTTACCTGCCTTTGTCAATATGCATCTAATATTTCACTAATTAATATGATGTATACTTTATATCTCTGGTAGATACCCTTTACCAAATGAAGGAAGTTGCATTTGGACTACAATTACTGATATAGTATTGAACACAATTTTGAAATCTCTGTAATTATAACCCTTTCAGTATTCCAAAAGTCATGTATTTGGGCCCTTTCTTTTATTTATTTATTTTTAAAGCATAATTTTAAAAAAGATTTTACTTATTTATTTTTAGAGAGGGGAAGGGAAGGGAAGAGAGAGAGAAACATCAATGTGTGGTTGCCCCTGGCCCACAACCCAAGCATGTGCCCTAGACTGGGAATCGAACCGGTAAGCCTTTGGTTTGCAGGTCGGCAGCCACAGCAGCCAGGGCAGCCAGGGCAGCCAGGGCAGACCCTTTCTTTTAGAATGCTTAGACATTTGTCTATTTGATTGGTTTGTTTGAAGAATTAATTTCTTGATTCATTAAACCCATTTCTGCCTATTTTCTTTTGTATTAATTTCTGGCTTTAGCTTTGCCAATCTTACTACTCGCTGTGAGTTTATGGTTTCTTTCTTTGTGTTTTTTTTTTATTTAAAACCTTAATTTACTTGTTCCTTTATTTTTACTGTTTTATAATTCATGAATTTAAGGCTATAAATTTTCCTCTACTATTTTGTCCATATCTAAAAAATACAAAAAGCGGGGCTATAATTATTTTTTATAAATCATTTATAATTTGTTTCATTTCCACTTTAATTAGAGTCTTGAGATGAGTCATTTTAAACTTCTAAGTGGCCATTTTTTGCCTATATCTTTAATTTCTAATCTTATTATAATAAGAAAAATTTTTAATGTGAACTGTACCCTGTTGGGATGTTTCTCAATTCTTACTTGTGGCTAAATGATAAAGCAGTTACACAGGCACCATACTGGGTATTTGAAAGAATGCTGAAAGTCTGTTGGATAAGAAGTGTGACTGTGCGTTGTTTAAATCCCTGTTCTTTTCTAAAGCAGTGTCCCTTTGATCTTTGATTTCTGAGACACTGCTTTATTTGTCTTGCTTCATACTACTTACCTCAGTTCCTATTTTGTTTGTAATTAACATTGCTATCTATTTCCATTTGTCTACTGTGCTTCCTATCCTTTTATTTGCATCCTGTCTGTGACACTTGAAATGCATTCATCTCTTGTAAAGAGTGTATAGTTAAATTAATTTACTCAATCTGAAAGTCTGTCTCTTTTTATGTATAATTTAAAATTTTGTTTGTCCAAAGCGATACAAGAATGGGCTTTAAAAACCAACCAGCACTGAAAGGTTTATAATAAAAAAACCGACAGTTAAACTTGTTTTATTCCTCCTACCCTTCCTCTTCGCAGAGCCAGCCACTTCTAACTCCTCTAGTCCCCACAGGTACCTGTCTACGTTAACTAATATGTTTCTATAGCTATTTCTTGATTATCAGTCACAAGTCTCATGTATGCAATTGTAACTATAACAGAAAAGAATTTAACTCTCATTACATGATACTCACCTGCACTCCCTTATTTTCCCACCAAAATTATATCACCTTTTTTAGTTAACAATGTCTGTACAAAGTGTGTAAGTTCTGATATTGTGAAGTCAAATAGTATACGGTGATTGATTGTATTTCCTTTCTTATATATTTTCCTCAAATCTCTACCTACCTTTTTATCTTTCACACTCTACTAACCATTATCATATTCAAATTTTTTTCAAATACTTTCAGAGTAGTACCTATTTTTCCAAAAGTACCATATATTTTCCCTTCTAGAGTACTCTCCGTTCATGTTCACTACATAATAATAACCCACTAGGTTGCATTAGGGAAATACAAATTAAAACTACAATGCAATATTACTCCATGCCTATCACAATAGGAAAAAATTTTAAATAGTGACAATGGCAATAAAGATGCAGAGAAATCAGATCACTCATACATTGCTGGTGGATGTGTAAATAATAGAGGTTCTCAAAAGAAGTTTGACAATTTCTTTAAAAACAATTCAGATGTCCGTGAATTGGTGAATAATTAAACAAACCTGGTATATTCACACCACAGACTACTGACTACTACTCAGAAATAAAAAGGAACAAATTATTGATCCACATTAACAACTGAGATGAATCTCCAGTGAATCATGCTGAGTGAAAAAGACAATCCAAAAATGCTACATAAAGTATTATTCCATTTATGTAACACTCTTGGGATAACAAAATTACATAGAAATAGAGAACAGATTAATGGTTACCAATGAAGAGGGAAATGGGTATTTATGGCTCACTTTTTTGTTTTCTAGCTAATAGGTATATTTTTAAATACTTTGCTTACTTTTCAAAGGATTTGGAGAGAAAACGGGTGGGCATGCATTATGTGTCAGTTTAGCGTCTTGCTCCAATCTCCAAGTCACTTCTCCTTTTTCCCCAAACTGTATGCTCAGTAAACATGACCTAATGCTAATATTAGCCTCGGCCAACACACTTATGAAAGCATATCTGCTGTTTCAAAAAATTATGTAAGTCACCTAGGGACAAACATAAAACTGGATTTTTGTATCAGCTGCTGAAGGATTATTCCTGACACTGATTTCGTCTTCTTCCTGTTATATTTGGAAAATCACAGATCCATAAAGCGATACGTTTTTGGAACATGTGAGTTTTTTCCTAAGGTATGAGTTCTCTGATGGCAGAAATCTTGCCCTCTCCTTTTTCACCTCACCTCCTATATCCCAGGAGCACTGGTGGTCTATCTGTTCTTAAAACACGTTCCCGTCACAGGGCCTTTGCACGTGGTGACCCCTCTGCCTGGAACACTGCCTCTCCCTCGCCCTGCCCACAGATTGCCCGGGTCTCTACTGAAGTCACTTCTTCAAAGAAGCATTTTCTAAGTATTTACTATCAATCAAGCCTGTTGCAAGTTCTATCATGCCTTTCCACTTTTCTTTAAAGTAATTTTCACGATTTGCAGAAATCCATTTCTATGATATAGTTCTTTAAGTTGAAAAAACTTTATTACAGAACTTAATCTAATATCTAATATATCCAATAAGTTAATTCTCAAATTCAATTTGACCACCCTGGATGCTTCATGGGAATAATGTTTCATGGAACCCTGAGAACATTTAAAGTAGACATTCTCAAGCTAAGATGCACATTAGATTCACCTTGCTACATTCCCTTCCAAGACCAGTCCAACCTGAGTCTCTGCAGAGTAGGGACCCAGACACAGAAGACTTTCAAGAATTACTAGGTGACCCAACACAAACTAGGCTGTGAACGTGCTGTTATGTTTTCAGTATCTGTCACTCCCATTAGACTGTAAGTCTCAGGTGAGCGGGGACTTTTGGTTCACCTTTATATCCCTAGTACTCAGCACAGGGCTCAAATATATACATATAAGTACTCAATTCATTGTGCATCACAATAAACACTATCAACATACTCCCTTGTTTATGGGACTTAGACATTAGTGGGGAACTTAAAGCTCACCAACATAAAATTCACTTCACAGCATAAAGAAAATACGGCCTGTGTCACTGACTCAAAGTGTTGAGGCTGGAGTTTTTCACAGGCTTTGTCCAACAGCCCTTTCGCTGACTCTCACCCCTCATCCCCTTCCTGTATAAGTCCTCCACAGTTCTCTTCCCGCCCCTCCCCTCGTCTTCAGTTTCATCCTTCGGCACTGTGCTGGCTCCTCCAAGCCCGCTGTCTTTAGCACACTTGCCACTGGAAAGTTTCTGCAAAGGTGATCACATCAGTGCTGAGTAGAGCGGCTTATTTCTTCCTCCTCCCCCTCACACACCCCTCCGGAACTTTGGAGCCATGAAGCCTCTTGGCGGAGAGGGAGGCCCACCAGGCAGCTCTTTATTGCCATGCAACTGTGAGATTCCTCCCCACACTTCCTCCTGGGGAAAAGTCAGCCTGCCAATGGAGATTTAACAGTGGAGCAGTGCATGGTGACATGCCAAGCCCCCCTCCCGCCACCCCCCAACCATCCCCATCACCACCTCACACTGCCATCCCACCCCCGGACTGAACAAACTGTATCACTTACCCCCTGGGAGACTGGCAGTTGCTGAGCCCAGACACCACAGGGGCTGGTGAGTTTCCAGTGGCCACAGAGGCGGGTCTCCACTCAAGGCCCAGCCTGTCTGTGACTGCCTGCCTGGGCACACGGCTGGGACTGTGGATGATGCACACTTTCTGGGCCACCTTCTCCCTCAGAGATTTTCTCGATGCCTTTTTTGGCCAGAACCCTTTGCAGCATTATAGTTTGTCAATAGCCCGCGACTGCTTTCTAGAATTTCTCTCCAGGAGAAAGTGTGTTTTTCTAAGAAATAGGTGTTCTAGCCTGAAACCTAATTTCATGTGAGGGCTCGAATATGAAACAAAAATAATCACCCTCAAGTCTGGAAGCTAAGGGGCCTCTCCATGCTGTGAGGAGTGCTTCCTTTTGGAAGGTGGGAGGCCATGGTGGTCCTTTGTGATTCTTAAATAAAATTTTTCCAAATATAAAAGTAATGTGTGCTCCTGTATCAGCCAGGGTCCCAGAAGAAAATAAAAGCACACTCAGCTTGAATTTTCAAGAAAATTTAATGAAAGGATTATTTGCAGATTGGTAAGCAGAGTTTGGGAATGGCGAGGCACAGCAAAGCACACGGGACTAACAACTCTGGGAAGCAGGAAGGGAGGAGGGTAAAAGCTGGGCCTGGGGACCCACCAGGAGTTGCTCTGTGAAAGGACACCCCACAGAGGCACTGCCTAAACCCAACTAGAAGCCCAAGGGCGACGAGCCCTGAATGATGCAGTCCACAGGGGCCTCCTGGAGACAAAGAGCAGGACAGCAAATACCAAAAAATTTTCTGGGGTGAAAAGAGGATAGAGGGATAAAAGAAAACCACCCTAATAATTATAGAACATTGTGAAGAACAGAAATTTTGAACAAAGAAACAAATCGCTCACTTAGTCCTATATCCCAAAGAAATTCACCTCTTGAAGAAACTTGTGCCATTTTTTGACATCTCCATAATCAAGATGAGAGCATATATTTAAAATAATGGTGACCATTATCAAGCCCATACCATGTGCCAGGCATTAGGTCAAGGCTTTACAAGCACTGCTCCTAAAGCTCACACAGCCCTATGGAACAGGTAAAGTGTTATCCTCTCCGCAGGAAAGGAGTCTAAGGCAAAAAGAACTTACTCTGGCCGTGAGGATCAGGCTTTGATCCCACAGCCTGTATTCTTAGTGACTACACTGTACTACCTCCTTTTCCACTTTATATCCCCATGTTATGACTTTTGTTCTGAAGCACTGTTTCAATCCATACATAATATTACATGGAATATAACAATATATACTTTACTCTTTGTTGCCTATTCAAGTTGCTTTTAACTTTTTACTATAATAAATACTGCTGCCATGAAGACTACTCAGACTTTTTCCTGCATTTTGCAATATTTCTTTAAATGAGAATTCCACTAGTTTTTCCCTCATTTTAAAATCAGCCTTGATTTTTCTGTCATTTTGAATCACATAGTTGTAAACACTAAATGTGGACATGGGAAATAATATTAAAACTCTCCAATTCTATCACTCCACTCCACTCCCAAAGAAAAGAAAAATAAAATTAGAAAAGTGGTAGAAAGCATAATGAGTTCAAGGAGTGCTCATTTTAACGAGAAATGGCATCTAAAGAGGATGAATCAAAGATGCATCACCACTGCCTGGTCCACCACCCAGGGTTAAGTTGGAACATATCCATGAAGCCTAAGCACAGGGCACACAGAAGTGCTACGTGCACATCAACCAAATCTGAACCAGTGGGTTGTATCTCTTCTAATTAACCATCTCCACATCTGATCAAGTGTATGTGAAGGAACACAATGACAAACAGAAACAATCCCTCAGGAGAACTTAGGCCTAACTGTTCACTGCCAAGCAAACTCGTCCATGGACAAAGGAAGGATTTAGGCTCTTCTACAAAGTACTTTGAATTCTTAAATTGTGCACTAGGTGTGGGGAAGTTCATCCCATTCTTCAGTACAATAACTGATGATCCACTCAAGGAAAATAAGATGAGCTATTTCTAAAACTTTCCGAGCTTCATCAACAAGTGTTTTTCAAAATCTTGATCTGTTTGTTCTATACAGCATGTTGATTAGAGAATGGTATAAGTTAAATCAAAATTCCACATTGCAAACCTTGGTAGCAGAGCATAGGTCTGTACTAAGGGGGTATCATACAGTGTCAAGAGCCTCAGACAAAAAGTCAGGAGGCTGCTATCCTAGTCCTGGTCCTACCTTAACTAGCTAGGTGACCTCCCAGGATAATTCAGCCTTAGTTGTCTCCTGTAAAGAAATGAGGAAATAGCACTAAATCAATAGTGCTATTTCAAGCTGATCCACGGAATCTTAGGTTTCCACAGACATGCCTCAGGGACCACGTGGCAGGGCACGAGTGAGGGTAGGGGGAGCAGTGTGAGGTCTCCCAGATGCTACAGTCTGAAGAATTAGACCTCCCTCTTTTTGCTTCATAGTACCATGTGAGTTTCCCTTATAGTCTTTTCCCCAGGTTGTAATCACATCTTTATCCATACATTATTTCCTCGCCATCTGTTTCTCTTTCTAGACTATATTCTCCATAAAGGCAGAGATGGTGCCTATTTAGTACCCCATTACAAATCCAACGACAACCACAGTGTCTGGGACAAAGTACATGATTATTTGTTGAATGAATGAATAAATTGAATGAATGAATGAATTCATCTCTCTTATTTCCAACCCTGGAGGTTCCTCTAAATTTGGGGATGACTAGTTTCAATAAAGTATACACATTTTTTCCTCTTTCTCTTCATTATTAAACCAAATGAAAAGAACTATCTCTGAGTTCTGACTTGGCCCTGACTTCTTAGAAATGGTATAACCTTGGAAACAGGTCACAACTCTTCTGAGTTCTGGTTTCCTTTTTTTATATATAAAATGACTAGGTCAGTCTATGATCTCTCAGGTCTCCTGCTGCTCTAAAATTCTATGATTTTGTCCCTTCTGAATCCAGAGACAATTAGGGAAAGCTGAAACACTGCATGGGCTTACAGTTCTGTGGGAATGGATACACTATCTGGTAGAGAGAGATATTCAGAGAATGATTCTAACAGAGGTAATCATGAACTTGGCAAAAACAGGACTAAGAGGCAAGTCATCATTCTACCAACCACCAGCTTTGTTTGTGATGTTGGGCAAACATTTCATCTCCTCTGAGCATCAGTAAAGAGGTAATGTAAGTAAAAATGCTTTATAAATTATAATGTGCTATATATATGTAAGGTGATTCTATCATTATTATGACTAGGTTAACAAAGTTCACAATGTTAACATATCATAAAGGCAAGTGGATTAGGAGAGAAAAATCTATAATTCTAGATGCAGGAATGTATTATAAAAATGGTATCACACATCAGTGGGAAGAAGATATACAATTCAGTAAGAATACTACTGTATAGGAAAATAAAATGTTATTGGATTGATGTCTCAAGCTTATTCCAAGATAAATTATAAAGGGATTAGAGATTTAAATTTTAAAATATAATAGAATAAAATCATTAAAGTTCTAGAAGAAAACATGGGAGAAATATTTAAAGTTAAAAAACAACTTTTATAACCATGACTCAAAAGTCTAGAATAAATCCAACCTCATTTAATATGTCTATCTTCAGCAGAAACAACTATGAGCTACATAAAATGATAAAATTTCGTACCATAGGCATAGGTTCCTCTTTCTTGGTTATGCTGTTCAATCACAGTTGTCTCCCTGTTCCCCCATCACCCTCCCCTGCCCCACCCACCCCAACTGCCATGTGCAACCCCCCCACCCCATTGTCTTTGTCCATGGGTTCGTTATACATGATCCTTTGATGACCCATCCCCTTCAGCTTTTGAAATCTATAAGAAAAAACAAGGGAAGGATATTCGTAGAGAAAGAAGCTCAACTTCTTTCCTTTAAAAAAATACAATTTAAAACTAACCTGAGATATCACGTTTCACCTTTCAGAATGGCAAAAATCCAAAAGTTTTAACATACTCTCTACAGATTAGTCAGTAGAAAACAGTCACTCTCACATAATGCTGATAGAAAAATACATTTGTATGACCATTATGGAGGGCAGTTTGGCAATAGCTATCAAAATTGCAAATGCAAATAACCTTTGACTTAGGAATATTTACCAGGGGTATTTGCCCTACAGATAACACTTAGAGATGTATAAAATAACATATGCACAAGATTATTCATATCAGCATTATTTTTAACAGTGAATTGTATCACATGCAGTTGATAAGAGTAGAATAATCTATCAATAGAGAACTAAACAGTCAACAAATTGTTCATACACATCTATACACAGCAATAAGAATGTGAGTCTAATTATGTATTGATATGGAGAGTTCACCAAGATAAATTTTCAAAAAAGTTTGAAAGGGTACATATAATGTGCTACCTTTTGTGTAAAATAGGAGGACCCATACTTGTATTGGCGTGAGTATGAATAAAGAAACGCTGCAAGACTAAAACCAGTGGACGCCTGAGGCAGGAGAGCAAAGCTGTGAACTGGGAAGATGGCAGACAGAACTGACGGAGACTCACGGCAGTCTAACTTTTTATACCTCTTTGTTTATGAACCATATGGATATACTCAAACGTTAAATTTAATAAAAGGGTCAAAAGAAAACATAAAGTTCATGGGATACAGAGAAAACAGAATGAGTCGAGAGAAGAAAAGACAATGGAAGAAGGCCTATCAGACTGAAAACTACTATGAAGGAATAGCCTTTACAGAAAAAGCAAGGCCAAGTGCAGAGACACTTTTCAGCCCAGGCCCAGGAGTAGAAAATGCTTAAGAGGACATCTGAAAGGAGAGAGAAAAAGGAAAAATTTATCTGTAAATTTCCAGTGTTTTTCCTTTACTGACAAACAAGAGAGAATAATATAGTAAACTAAAGTGGGAACATTATTTCAAATCTTTCAGGGAAAAGGAGAAAAATATCTGTTGCTATCATTTCTATGACCACAGAGGGTGAATTTCATGGGCAGGCCCCCACACTATACGAAATAAATTTCTCCAAAGGAGTCTTTTGTAGTGCTTACTTAAGCTATCAGCAAAGTGAAGAGTCTTAAATGACAAGAGTGTTTACATATTTAATTTTTGTGTAACACTAGAACCGTAAAAGCTCTCTCTTCGAGATGGGGAATATGTGACACATGCAGTTAATTTCCACATTAAATTATTGAATGAAAAATACACACATTATCCATTGCCACTCTAGGATTAGGTCAGGTCATATTTTATTGCTTTTGGCCAAGGGCTTTTGTAAGACTTATAAGGCTAAGAGTAGGCACAGTGTGATCTTTAGTTAAGTTATAGAGTTAAAATGAGGTTCCGTGTGGGAAATTGCTTAGCATTTCAGAGGTAATTTCGTGAAAGTCATCATAAGACTAGCACATCACCATGTTGATTTAACTGCAACTTTATAAGATCACTTTAGCTCTGGTTTCTGAAACTGCCAAGGTTCATGTATCTGCCTGACAATAAATAACCAACTTTATCTAGATCGCTCTGTAATGGATGCTAATTTGAATTTACCCCCAAGAAGTTTCCAAATAAATATGGCAAGGGAAAAAGAGAGAGGAAATGTGGATGATTCTGTAGTTTAGGAGTTTCAAAAATAAACATTTGATGGGCTAAACATATCTAATAGTATCTGCCTTCAAACCTGGACATGGGCATAAAATCTGGAAAGAGTTTAATTAGTCTATTAGAGTAAAGAAAATTTGTATCTTATAAAAATAGTCTACCGAACAAGGCATTTTGAACAAAGTGCTATCCCCAAACTGCTTTATATGGGAGAGGGAAAAGGTGCAGGGATTTAAAAGCATAATTGGTAGGTACAAAATAGACAGGGGGATGTTAAGAATAGTACAGAAAATGGAGAAGCCAAAGAACTTATATGCATGATCCATGGACATGAACTCAGTAGGGGGATTGGCTGGAGAGAAGGGGAGTACTGGGCAGAGGCGGGCAAAGGGGGTAAAATTGGGACAACTGTAATAATATAATCAATAAAATATACTTTAAAAACAAAGACTGGCATAGCAGATCGGTGGAGGTAGTTAAATTGATACAAAAACAAAAGCTTCTCCCCCCCCAAACCAGTTTTGAGAGTTGAGGCCCCAAAGGAAAGACTCCATTTTCTTTGTCCTGAGGCATCTCCTTGTTAGAATTGGGAAACTACTAGAATTCTCCAAAGTTCATGTTATTTTCTTTCTCCAAGGAGTAGGGCTTAAGGCAGTGTTTGCCCTGCAGAAGCATGAGCACTTCCTAGAGGTTTCATCTTACCTACAAGATTGTTTCACTGAATCAAAATAGACCTCTGGACTCTGTCAGCTTTGTTAGTCAGAGAAAGGGAATCCAATTTCTTGTAAACTACATTTATGTGGTTTTCAATTGGACAGTTCTAACTACCCAATAGAAATAGTTTGTCCAAACTTCCCCAGGACTTCCCACTTATTTATCATTAAATGGTTTCTAAAAGTATCATTTTAAATTATAGCTACCTTTCTTTTCTGATAATTTTCTTCTTTCATGTTTAAACAGTCAAATCTATTTCACACTGAGGTGGTAAATTCTTTGTTACTTGGTAAGGAATTAACAAAGCTAAAGAATGTGTTTGTGCTGGTTTGATGTTCTTTAGAGATCAGGGGGTAAAAATTTGGCCTTATGGATCTTTTGTTCATATTGTCTGATCTAATTCTGGGAAATCAAATCCTAGTAAAAATTATCAAAAAAATTGGGATTTTTTTTAATGGTCTTAAGGGATGACCACTTGTTTTAAAATAATAAGAGTAAAACAGAATGATAAAAAGGGTAAAAAAAACTTTAATTATACTTAAAAAAATTTCTTAGTGTTTTAAAATATATATAAAATCAATTTTAGAAGAGTTCTATTTAAAAAGAGATCTAAAAAGCAAGAACAATTATAAAACACTAAAAGTCATATAAAATATGTAAAATTAATAAAAGAAAAACCCAGACTCTAGAAGATAATAACCAAAGAAAGCAAAGATCATGGGCCTCAACCTACTCTTTTAAAACTGAGGAAACTCAGTTCTCACCAGACAGGTGAAGGGACTTGCTCAACGTCACAAAACTATTTGGCAGAGCCAGGATAAAAATCATAGATTCCCACTCCCAATTCCCCATTATTTCCCTGAGAGCATACTACTTCCCCAATAAAAACCACCAGAAACCACAGACAGACCTAAAGCCTAGGTCCCTTTGCTTTCTTAGGCTAGGAACTTCAGGGGTTAATGCACCTAGCCCATAATCTGAGCAATTTGTAGAACTGAGGTGAGATTTCTTGAGCTTGCAGAAGTTGAGAATTCTCAACAAGAGAAGCTTGTTCAACTCTGATCTCCCTGGGATTAGGGTAACATGCTGAGGGCTTTTAGACCCTTGCTACTTCTGCTGACATCAGAGGTTCACACCTCAGCTCTCAGATCCCTGCATTTCTGACAGAGGTGGACCATGGGAACCAACAATCAGTGCATGGGAGTAGCCCACTGTCCCTCCCTCTCCAGGACTCTGGTCACAATTTTAAGAAAAATAAATTCAGAAGTCTGACTATGTTCTTTATGTGGATTTCCTTTAAACATAACCAGATTTATGTGGTGATGAATACAAGGGTCTATCTATACCCCTTAACAAGCAGGTAATCTTTCACTTACTGGCTCCAACATGCCCTATCAGCTTTATCTACCACCTCTATCATCTTGCATTCTAAGGCTAAAACCACTAAATGCTCACCTTACCTTGGACTTATCATATAATCTCATGACTCCATACCCATTCGTATGTTGGAGAATGAATGAGGGAATGAACAAACACACTATAATTTGAAGAGTACTAGAAAAACCTACTATTTCGATTCCCCCTCAGGGCACATGCCTGGGTTGCAGGCCAGTTCCCAGCAGGGGCCAGTTCCCAGCAAGGGATGCACCAGAAGCAACCATACATTGATATTTCTCTCCTTCCCTTCCCTTCTAAAGATAAATAAATTTTTAAAAAATTTAAAAAAGAAAAACCTACTATCCTTAAGTAGCTCCAGCTTCCACTGAAGGAATTAAAATTTAGCCTCTACTATTTGAGCAGACTCATCTTCCCTGTTAGACTACTTTAGAGTTGTGATCATCAGCTACCAGGTATATAGCAAATAGTCTAATGATTATGATACTGAACCTGCAATAGTGAAGTTGTAAAAAAAAAGTCCATTTTTTAGTGTTATGGGAAGCTCAAAGTTATCCATATAATATTACTCTCAATCACTTGCATTGTGATATACTTTTTTTTGAGTTCAAAAGAGCTGAGATTACACCTAGGGTGCAAGTAATTGTGCATGACCCCGCAATCACCAATGGGAGTGCAGCATGTATGGGAACCCATAACCTATTATGTTTGCAGTAGAGGAAACAAGCTTGGAAACTCTGTAGGAGAAATTAATACCCTAAGTCACATCTTCTGACTTTTTCAATTGTAATGAAAATAGCTTAGGGGAAAATAAATAATTAATTAATTTGAATATATAAATGTAAATAAATAGTCTTAGGGCATGTCTTTATGCAATTAGCTATCATTCATACTTTGACATATCATTAGATGCATCTTTAATTTTTAATTAGAAGCTTAACTTTCCTCAGTGACAGACAGCTGGGTTCAGTGTTTTGATAATGGAAAAAGGCAGGGAGATAATTTTAGAAACTTAGCACAATGGTACAAGAAAGTACCCTTATTTAGAGAAAAGGGGTGACTTGGTGAGGAACAAGTAGTCCCTACTTTGGGTGGAGACTAGAACAGGAAGGAGAGACCCAGAAAAAAGGAGTTAGAAGGTCCTAAGAACAGCTCTCAACTGCTTCACAATCTTCATTCATTCATTCATTTGATGCACCTTCAATGGATAGGACAGCATCCCAAGCAAATAGAATTCAGACTCTGTAACTTTGGTTCTAACCACTTTGGTATCATTCCCCTTTTGAATAGCTCCTGCCCACAATGGCTCTGCCTGCCCAGGAAAAACACACAACAAAACAAACCAAAGAATGCATTTATGCACATACCCAGTATATTTTACCTACAATTTCAAGACTCATGACACTCTGAAGCCAAGCCTTAGATTTTGCAGAGGTCCATGAACTCTAGGTTAAAGACTTCATAATCAGTTAATACTTGCTGATCATCCCAATCTGTCAAGTATTTTTCATGCCATTATGTCATTTAAAAACCCAATCAGCAATGTACCCTCTTATCTTACTCACGAGGAAACAATGTCAGCATTTATTCTCTACTTTCATCTATATGGAAAATATCTGGTATCAGTGGATGCCTCTGGAAAGCAAGCTAGGGGGGAATATAATCTTTTGTAGTGTTTGTGTATTTTCCATATGTCATGTCACTTATTTTTTTAAAAGGAAAGATATCAGATCTGCTACTTTTAAACTGGTATTGTTATCCTTTCAATGGATAAAATAATGGGTGCACTTAGAAAAATCAGCTATTTCCAATGTCTTCTGAAAAATGAAAACTTTCTACATAAGTTCATACATCCTTTTAAAATCATTTATTTCCTAATACCAGTCAGATAATGTATGGGTAAATATACATTTTAAAAGTAAATTTCTTTGCAACATAATGAGATTGCATCTTGCTAATATATGGTATTTATATTTGTAACAATTATATGTTTTATTGGGACTCCTTGGTTTTTTTAACTTGCAAATTAGTTCTCAGCAGAATTATTGGACTATGCAGTTTCATGCCAGATTTTTTGATATAGTAAACACTAAAATAAGTAAACTTTTACTTTTTCATCCTCCAGTCCCAGACAGAATTTAGCCAAACCTCCTTAACCCCATATACACATTCACTCTCAACCATTTCTCCTCTTTGTATATTAGTAAAATTTTAGATAATAATCAGTATTAATACTAAATAATCAGTATTAATGTTTGTACATTTTTTTAATCAAAGCTCTAAAGTCTGAGATGTTCATTACTTTTCTATTTTGAGGCTTAAAAAATAAAAAATGGTGAGGACATTTGTAAACAGTGAGGATAATGAACACCTTCATGTGAGACAAAACAATTTGAAATTAATTATTAAGTGGTGCCCATTAAAATGCTGGAAATGCTCAATTTCAGCCATGACCCAGCTCCAATCAGGGTTTTGTTTTGTTTTGAAGTTTCTATTCAAAAACAGAAGAATCTATTCCATAAATGGGGATAGCCAAAGCAATGTAATTATTTTAACTTCTGCCTGAGGTCTAGCTTTTCCTTTCATTTACTGCTGGAGCTCAATGGCCAATGAACTTCAAGGAGAGCCCTCTACCAGATTTTCCGCAATGAAAGAGACCGTGTTCCAGGTCTAGAACTGCAGTTGCCCAGGTTCCCCTGTTCTAGGAGAGTTAAAGCAACAGTGGGTCCATGCAGCAGAGTTCCCTGGGGTGTGCTGTCAGCAGTCACATGATGTGATTCAAGGATTTGTCAACACCACACAGCAATTACTCAGTAGATTCATCTTGGTGACTGGTTGAAGTAAGACTGAGGAAAAGAAAAGAAGAAAGGGAAGGAAGGGAAAGGAAGGGAGGGAAGGGAGGAAGGATCGCTGTTCTCATGTATGCCAGGCCTTCAAGGGGAATCTAAGTTATCTGATACAGTGCTGGTGGTGAATGAGCTAGGCAGACCATCCCCACACATTATAAACTATAGGCTCTCAGAAAACAAAGAGCATTTGCACCATGTGTCACGAAGGCAGCTAATGTCTACAGAAATTGAAGTCAGGAGTTTACAGCTGAATTATGATACCTGCACCTACTAGCTATTGGAAAATCATTAAAACACTTGAGGATTCCATCTTTTTCTTGAAATATAAGAATAAGAACTAACCTAGCAGAGCCAATGTCTCTCATGACCCTCCTTACACCAATAATGTCACACTCATCACATTAAAACGTGAACTGACCATGTCATTCTCCTCCTCGTGAACCTTCACTGGCTCCCCCAAGACAAAACCCCTTAGCATCGCACTCAAGGACTGTCACATATCAGCCCTTCCCTCAGCCTCACATCCTGCTTCCCTCTACTGAAAGCATCCCACCTCTACTTTATTATGCCCAACTCTTTCAACGCTCACTCTGTCTCCCCAGAAAGCCCTCTCTGTATGATAAAATCCTACTCAGTCTCTAAAAGCCAGACCCTTCCCTTATTCTGTCCCTCCTAACTTTCTTGGCCCTTGGAACTTCAACAACACTTTGTTCACCTGCCTGCTATAAAGAGCATCACATATTCCTGTGATTGCCTGTATCCTTATCCATCTGCCCACTGATCTGTAAGTCCTAGGGCAAAGATGATGTCTTATTTGTTTTTACACTCCCATCACCCAGCAATGTGCCTTCTTAATCTTAAAGATGCTCAAAAAAGTACTGGCTCATAGGTGGAAATGGAACTACATGAAGGTGTTTTAAACTGGGAAGTCCCTTTAAAATGCAGTATAATAATTACTGTCACTGAAGGTGAAGAACCTGAGCAACAAGAATTTGGTACCAGAGTTTTACACTTGAAGGAATGAGAATGAGTCTCAAAACCTTTTTAAATCTAGATGCTACATGTTTTTCCAGGGCCCCTACAAGGGAATGGGTGGGTATACCAGGGGCTGAGCCCCTTGGGGTTACAAGGTATAACAGCCTAGCCCTCATTGTGGGGTCAGAGCTGGCCCATGAACTATACCTTCATCTGATGGATATTGAATATGCAGAAGAATCATCTCAGATTTTCTCAAAATCAAAACTTATAAAGCTGTGTACGACTGTGATTCCTTGTCTGCAGCTACTGTTTCTGTCACCTTTCAGTATATGCTGTAGTGTCACTTAAGTATGAGGGAAAGAGGCACTATTTTGTGCCCAGACAGACATGGATTTGAAATATGACCCTCTCATTCGTTCCCAGTGTGTGGCCTTGGACAGCACACTCAGTCTTACAGAGCCAGTGACCTCACCTCTAAAAATAAGAAAAATGCATAACAGGGTTGTTATGAATATCGAATAAGAAAATGTGGAAGGCTTGCAAACTAAAAATGTTATAAAACTGTAAGACGTTATTCCCATAATGAGGAGCAGACAAGTACCAGCCAGTCTTGCCTTCCTTGATTACTTCTTCCTCATTTCTCTGTCCTGGGCTCCCCTGCAGAGGCACCACAGTACGAACGCACAGCTGACTGGCTTGGGTCTGCTTTTGCATTAGAGGCTCCGATCCCTAATAAGGCCAATATACTTTCTTCTCCGCAAAGGGAGAATTTTTTTTTTTTTGGGGGGGGGGGGGAATAACAATTTCAGCAGCCCCTGTGGTAACTGAGCATTTCTTTGATCTCTTGCCACTATCTGAGTGTTGTTTTGAAAGTCACTTAAGGATGAAAGCATCCCCCAAAAAACCTACTGTCAAAAGGGATTTCAGCTCACCTCAAATCCAACCAACTCTGAGGTTTTGCATGTGTAAAATTGAGATGGCGACAGCTACATAAATATTAAATGAGCAATGAGATGTCAATGTTTTTATTACTGTTTGCAATTGAACTTGGAGTAAAGCTGAGACCAGTTACATACACCTGGAGAGAGAGCATGGTTTTTGATATGACCATGATATTTGATTTGGAAAATTTTAAGTATATAGTGTTGCTAATAGCTCTTAGTTTTAAAAAAAAAGTAGTTGAACTCCAGTATTCACCATTTCCTATGATCGCTCGAGATGCCAAATATCTGGGTATACATAAAAATTTGGCTCACAAATGCCTCAATGAATAGGAAAGCTGTCTCTTGGTGGGTAACAGAAAGTCAGGCAGTCTCCTTCCGCTCACAAAAGGTGCAGATAATACCACTCCTGACCTGGTATCCCATCTCTCATGGATCACTACACCAATATCTCCCTGGTCTCCCTGACTACAGCCTTGCCCCTGTCTCATTTTTCTCCCATTAGGTATCAGAGTAATCTTTCTAAAATACAAATCTGATCATATATAATGGCCTGATCTTTGAATAGCTCAAAATGACTTCAAAATGTTGACCCTTGTTAGCATGACACTGAGCTCCTGCCTCCCTATTAAATCTCAGCTATGATTAAAGTCACTTTTCCATCTCACTTCACCTCTTCTCCTGTCCCCATAATTGCCTTGCAATTCCCTAACCACGCCATGAATCTGTCCCTTTGCACAATCTGTCCGGAATGCCTTTGACCACTCTCTCCCCTTGGCAGACCTACGCATCCTTCAGGACTCTGCCAAAAGCTAGCTTGTCCAGAAAACTGTCCTTGACCACCTTCTCTCCAAGCTGTTCAGGGTGCTCCAACTCCAAGTCTGCCCCTATCGCAGCACTAACCACAATGCATTATAACCTTGTATTGACTGCTCTGTCTCCCCGATTAGACTGTAACTGTCTAGAGGGCTAGGATCAGGCTTTATTCACTCTTGCATCCCAGCAGTTTACAGCACCTAGGCCCTAGCAGGATATAAGCAAAAAGTCTGATAAATCAATCAGCCGATTAGTACTAGAATGAAAACTGAATTTGATTTCTTATCCCAAATATACCAGCACTTAGCTTGGGGTTGGTTATTGGACCAACAGATACAAAACTCCATAAATTCGACTATCTTTATTTACTGAGAACCTATCGTGTATATTTGCCTCCATGGAATCCACAAAATTATTTTTCTTACTTACTATGTATGGGCCAAGTACCTTACTCTCAAGATTTAAATATTATGAATGACTTTCTTGCTATACCTTGTTATCTTAGAATAGATAAAAGCCTTTTTAAAATCTGAAGAGCTCCTTTCCTCCACCCTCCCCACAGTAGGTGACCTCTTTAGAATGTTTGTTAAGTAGCAGCCTGCTAAGAGCACCTGAGATCCTGTTCCCAGCATATGTCGTCAGTTTGGCTCAAATAAACTCTTAAAAAAATTTGTTTAAAGCTGCCTGTTTTTTTCTTTTTAACTGTGAATTGACAAAGTCTTCTTTATTAAATGAATTACTACATTCATTCACTGAAGGCATCTATATTGGACACCTACTATGTGCCAGTTGCTCACATGGACCAAGATAAAAGGCATGGGGTAATCTGCCAGTTTGAACAGAGGAGCTGGAAATGCTCAGTATTGTACATTTTAGGTCAAGCTACTGATTCCAATGTGTTTTGTGAGTGTTGCAAATATAGAGACATCACATATAAGTAGATACAAAAGGCAACACACAAAACAGAGATAACTTCAGCACTATTCCAAGAAAAGTAATCAGACCCTTCAAATAGTCCCAGCTATGATATGCATTATACACTCTGATATGTAACCTTTCATGGAGACCTTGGAAAAAATACATGTATGCTGCTTATAACATGAAGGGTTTTCTTTGATCCCCTGAAGCTCACTAGGGATTCCTGGGCCCCAAGTAAAGAACCTCTGCCTGAGCCTACTGAGGTCTGTGCTCTCTACATCAGCCCGTCTGATCATCCACACAGAAGCAGAAGCTGAGCCTGGGAGGAGAAGACAGGGTTCTTTGTCTCCCTGGGAATCTCTGGAAGGCTGCTTCTTGCCTTCACGGGAAAATCTGAAGATCAGATTTTTTCAGGAACAAGGCACTTGTTGAATAATTTATAGTAGAATGTGAAAGCAAATACAGAAGGGAAGCACCCCAAATAGAATATTCCCTTTGGTGAGACACAAAGAGAGGAGAACTGTGGCTAGCTGCTCCCAAGGTGGTCTCCTTCCTGCTTGTGCCTTCCTTTTTCCCTTCTTTCCTTCCTTTCCTTCTTTTCTCCCACAGATTTATTCGCATCCTGGGGATCAGAATAAATCCTGGGGAACTATTCCTGCTTTGGAGCTGGCTTGTTCCCAGGGCATCCATCCTACGTCTCAGCTCAGCTTAAACATCTCTAGCCAGAGCAGAGAGAAACAGGTGGAAAAAATAGATATGAGCCTCATTCAGGACTGGGGAACGCTCAGAGTAGGCTATTGGAGGGGGAGGAAGAGAGGTAAGACTAAGCATCAGTGAGGTTATTTACATAACATGAACCAGACTCAAATTACATGCCAGCAATTTACACAAGTCTTCTGTAACTGTTTACATTGCTGTTTATTTTTTTTAAGTCAGTACTTATCTTGGGCACCAGAGCCCCATGTCACTGACATGAAAATACAGAACACCATGAGGCTCACAGTCCCCCAGCATCAGTATAATCCTCTGTTTTGCTCAGGGGTCACTGTCCCCAACCTTCTCTGCCTTTTGAAACCACGATAAGGAAATCACAGTATTGGAGACAACTCTGGACCTTGGGGAGAGGTGCCAAGGACAGAGGTGCCAACCAGGAGTCCTGTCTTAGGTTCCTTTGGTAGAACTCAAACATTGCAAGCTTTTCTCACTTGGAGCTTTCTCTAGGCTATCAGTCCACTTATCACTTTCTCTCATATGGGCTTGGGGAGGCAGACAAAACACATGGGGGTTCAAATCCAGATTCTGCATTGATAAGCTGTGTGGCCTTGAACTAGTTATTTAAAAAGTTTTGAGTCTCAGTTTCCTCATCTGTTAAATAAGAGAAAACTACCTACCCTAAAGGATTGTTATGAGGATATAGTAAACTATTTGCAAGTAAAGCACAGTACCCAATAAATGTAATAGATACTTTCTTAATGTCCTCCAAAGATCACTAAGTATCAACTTCCTTTAAGCCATTATCTGTTTTTGTTTATTCAGGGTTTTCTTTTTTATCCTTTTTTTTATTGTAACATTTTACACATGCCACATTTTAAAAGCTAATCTGTAATCTTTTAAAAATACTTGGAGCAATTTTCTTAGGAAAAACTACCCACCCCACCCTTTGCCAATAGTCCTTTCCTATTATCAGAAAACACCTGGGTTAACTCTGCATGGATTACAAATACCCTTTACTGGGGCACGTGAGATACCCACAGCCACTATTCCTAGCGGTCTCTCCTTAAGATGTACTCTTAGACAATGGAGTATAGATGAGGTGAGAACACACACTACTGCTTTTCAGGGTCCAGCTGACAAGTGTCTCAACAAGACACTTCCTCCTCAACAAGGAGAAAGAGGAAGTAACTGGCATTATATTCATTCAACATTTATTTTTGGAACTATTACTCCATGCAAGGCATGATCTTGGCCCACTCACTGTAGGGGATGCAAAGATGAGTCAGACACAGTGTCTGCCCTGAAGAACTTACAGGGAAGATAAAATATTCATTTAATACATATTTTTTTTTAATGTCTCCAATGTACAGATCCTCTTCTAGGCCTTGGGAATTGGTGGAGGGAAAAAATAGACAAACTCATGGAACTTACATTTTCTTGGAGAAGCAGGTAAACTAATAAACAAAAAAGGTAGTTTCAGATAATACTAAAAATAAAACAACAGAATAATGTATTACAGTGAGAAAAAGAATGCGTTTGGTACAAGTAACTTGCTACCAAAGAGCAACAGAAAGTTCTGTGAAGCAAAATGTGTAGAATAGGACAGGGGGTTGCACAGAGGTAGGCAGGGGCCGGATCGTGACTCCTTATAGACTAGCAGTTTGCAAACTCTTTCCATAAAGGGTCAGATAATATATGCAGGCTCCAGCACAAATAACGCCCCTTTTTTATTACAAAACTTTTATTACAAAATCATAAGCATGTAACTCTGTAATGTAATAATATCACACTCAAGCACACCATATGACATTTTAGGTGAAATTTTCAAGTTAGAACTTTAAGTTATTACACCCATATTATGACCCTACCAACCACACTCAAGCAGGTGTTACTTCTGCCAGGCCCTGTATTTTAGGCTTTCTGAGCCATATGGTCTCTATTGCAAACTATTCTGTTCTGCCACTGAGACAATATGTAAAAGAGTAAGTGAGGCTGTATTCCAATAAAATTTATCTAAGGACAATGAAATGTGGATTTTCATATCACCAAATAGTTTGATTTTCTTTTTTCAGTGTAAAACCCAC
This sequence comes from Artibeus jamaicensis, assembly GCF_021234435.1. Classification (NCBI taxonomy): domain Eukaryota; kingdom Metazoa; phylum Chordata; class Mammalia; order Chiroptera; family Phyllostomidae; genus Artibeus; species Artibeus jamaicensis. The sequence continues at coordinate 7,871,605 of NW_026521407.1, forward strand.
TCAGCTCACAGGCTGTATACAAAAACAGAAGGTAGGCTGGACTTGGACAACAGATCTTAGCCTGCCAACCCCTTCTGCGTACTGTGGTAAGGAGTCAGGATTTTATTCCAGGTGCATTTATGAGGTTTCAGTGAAGGGAAGTACTGTGATATGATTCGTGCTTGGAAGAGATCAGTCCAGCTTCAGTGGGTCCATGAGGGTATGAACAGGGTCAGAGAGAACAGTTTAGCTCTGAAACTACTTTGGGAGTACTGATGTGTTAACAATGGTACCTTGGACAAGGGTGTTACTAAATGGAGTTTTGGGTTTGTTTGTTTGTTTTTTTTAATTAAAAGGAGACCAATTTATAATATACTGTGTGGGTAGAGTTGAAAATACACATGATGAATCATTATAATACAACACAGAGAGTATCAATGCCAGAAAGAATGACACATAAAATTATTCTGGGAAGTCAGAGACAATAACCTGGAGTTGAAGGAAGCTGAGCCTTTCACTCGAGTAGGTTTTTGACAAGACAGTTGAGGTTTTAGGTTGGAAAGATGACATATTTTCTAAAAGTTCGCATGGCAATAGGGAAAGAACTTTGGTCTGAGATAGACCTGACCTCTCTAAATCTCCTGTCCTCACCTCTCACCTGTAAAAATGGGCCATATCATTAATCTGTAAGCTACTTGAGGCCAGGGACCACATCACTTGCCTCTCCATATCCTCAGAACCTAGCTGATTGGTAATCTAACACAACTCAACCAGTATGTATTGGCCTACTGTGTGCTGTGGCATATGCTGTTGGAGAATCTATATAGTATTCACTGCCCCTGTAGATCTTACAGGATTAAAGAGATAATTCACTAATAGATAATTACTGTGCTACAAAGGAACAGTATTTGGTGCTCCAAGAGATACGACAAGGCCTAGTGTTATCCCAGGGTCAGAGAAGAATTATGTATAGAAGTGACATTTACATTTACTGCTGTAGGAAAAGGAAGGGATAATTAATGGAAAGAAAGTCAGAATGAAGGAGAAAGAACATTTTGTGGCAAAATGAATATTATGCATGAGAGAGAAAGGGAGTCTGACATATTCGAAGATCTAAAAATCAGACAGAGAAAAAGAACAAGTGGGCACTATGAACTGAAGCCAGAAAGCAGATGGGGCCCAGATCACCTTGTAGGCCAGGATAACAATGGAGGGTTTTTATCTCAAGCGCAATAAGAAGTTATAGGCAAGTTTTGGGTTCACACAGACCTGGCTTAAATTCTCAGTTCACCCACTTGTTAATTTGGCAGAATTACTGAATGAATGACTTGGCTTATCTTACAGGAATATTGTGAGAAATAAATGAGGAAGTTACCTGTAAAAGAACCCAATTGATTTCCATTAAGTGTTAGTTTCCCTTCCACTAAGCACAGGGTAAATGCAGACAGCCATGGGAAGTAAGGCTCAGAAATTAGGTTAAATGCCCGGCTAAGGATCACAGGGAACAAAATGGATGAGGATTGTCCCCTGCCTATCAACAGCTACACACAAACCAAATCCACTCGATCTGAGCCCCTCCTCCCTACTTCTACAAGAGAGAGAGGCGTGAGTGTCCAAAAGGTCAATATGGCCTGGGTCCTGTCCTCAAGGAGTTTATTTTGTTAAAATTGTGAGAAGAAAAATGGTATGTTAAAAAATGGGTATAGTAGGAGAATGAAAGAAAAGCCAAATAGTTAAAGAGTGCCTTTCTTGAATGAAGGCTTGTCATGTCATCTGGCAGCAAAGTTGGGATGTTTTTGCTTTTGCCCCTGTGACTAGTTATTTTCATTCCATGAGGGCCCACTAGGATTCAGATGGCTGTGAACTGGCCACATATCTTGGATCTTGTATATATCAGACAGCTGATCCTGGGCTTCCCTGGCTGGTATTCTTCGGAAATGTAAACTAGCTTGCTGGAGCTCTCTCCCTGCAGGCAAGAAGGGCATCAGTCCGCTGAAAACAAAACAAAACAAAAATCTCCGCATCCCAGGAAGCTCTGCCAGGAGAGGAGCTCCCATCCCACTGCAGAGGCGTTAGATGCTGCTGATTCTTGGAGGAGTGGTAGGGAGAGAGTCCCAGCCTTCAGGTCTCTCTGTCACTTGGCTTGAGCCCCTGCTATTGTTCAGCTTTATCTACTGCAGCTTTTAAAGAGCTTATACTTCTCTTTATTTTGAAAAAATATATATTATCTGGGCAGTTTCTCTTCAAAACTAGTCTAAAGCAAGTGAAAATCTATCTGGATACCTTATAGCCCAAGGATATGGCAGCGTTCCAAAGAAAAGGAAAATTAAGAAGTTTTCTGAATTAATGATTAAAGTCTCTATTTTCAGTCCAGTGTCCTACAAGTACCCATTCATAAAGCCTAGATAATCAAGAAATTAAATATAATAATAATGTGCAATGGAATATAATAGAGAATATGATAATAACGAAGCACAGATCATCTTGTTCAGGTGTGGAGCTCTTTCAGGTCATCTGGAGTAGGGACTGGTAAGCTCTGCCATACATACAATCAACACTGGGTTTCTGTTGTTCAGCTCCTGATTCTGTCACCCTCGTTTGCTGTGAAGTCCACACATTCCCACCCTGCAGGCTGTGTGCTGTGCCAGTTTCTGGGCCAACCCTGACTTAGGCCAAAAGAACTGACTGAGGCATGGAGCCTGGGTACCTGTACTAGCTGTGCCTCAGGCACGGCAACCAGACAGATGGTGAGGACTTGGTACTGAACTTCTGCCCCAGATGCCCCCACTGTCCCACTTCTGCCTCTTAAGAGGATTTACATCCCTCATTCTTGTGCCCTGAAAACAGAATGTTGCTTGAACTATGCTTGAGAAATCTATACTCCTCAGACACCATACTCTGCTGGTCAGGATACTGTCCACCCTTAAGAGTCCATCTGAGCAAGTCACCAAGCAGTGGTATGAAGGTAACTGCTTAATAGTTGGCTCCCTGGGGGAAAAAGTCTGTGTGTTATAAATTTTACTGAAGGAAAAGATATGTACAACACAATATAATAGTAATGAAATATATAATACTCTTTTTTGTAAATGCCTATTGATTCTCCCAAAATGTTTATTTTTATCAAACTCTTGAATCTGTAGCCAACCTACAGCTACAAGTAATAATGAGTATAGTTCCAATGTAAATGTTGCTTCCTTTTACCTTAAAAAACTAAAACAAAAAATGAAACAACAAAGACTTATGTTGAAACTTCACTCATTTCTGAATGACATTTTTTGTTGAATTGAGTAATAGTTTTCAAGTACTAGAAGAATATTCCTTCAATTTTTGTGCTACTCATAATGTAACAGCATAGAAACTTTTAACTTGAATCTTCATTATCAACATTTTCTCTATCACTTTCTATCACTCTAGACCAGTGATGAGCAAATTTCTCCTGTAAGGAGCCAGAGAGTAACTATATTAGGCTTTGTGGGCTATATATAGTCTCTGTCACATATTTCTCATTGTATGTGTGCAGGTGTCTCTCTTTTCTTTAACAACCCTTTAAAAATGTAAAACCCAAAACCATCCTTAGCCCCTGGGCCATACCAAACCTCAGGCCAGATCTACCACACAGAACTGCAGTTTGCTGGTACCTGGTCTGGCCAGTCAACAAAGTGAAAAATCAAGCCCTGGTTTATAGTCACTGCTGAGTTCTACGATGCAAATATTCCCACCATGGCTATTTCAAGCTACAAAAGTGGTGTCACTAAATAGATTGGGAAGAGAAATGCAGTAGTACATTATATACTTATACCATACAGATACAATTGGTATCAATAACCCCAAAAGCATAATTAGTAATAAAATTCAGTAAAAATAGAAATGAGTTGAGTATTTACTGTCTTTGTCTTCAATGCAATTTCTTTAAGTTTATACAATTTAATTTTTGATGATGGCTGTGTTAACCACCAGCCAGCAGAATTCTGAGACTTTAACATTCAGCCCTTACCAGCCATATGGATCCAGTTCAACACCCTGTTGCCTTTATCCCAGCTAAATGGGGGACGGGGCCAAGCTCTAACTTCTCCCTATTCGTGCTGCCTGTAAAAGCTACCCTATCATACCACCTAGTCCCGGATATGACATGAGAAGTAGAGTTTGTACTCTGCTTTGTGATAAATCTGACACCTTCCCAACTCTTAGTTTAATGTTCCAGGAAGAGCAGCAGGTGAACCTAATAAGGAAAGATATCTTATAAATGTGACTTCCATATGACCTGGGGCTTGCAGATTATTTATGCTTCTAATGACCCCACTGGTACAGATTTCTCACTCTCTCATCCCCAAACTATAGACATTACAGAAAGAAATTTTGTTTAAAGGCACTCCCAGTGAAGTGACCACATAGTACGTGACAGGTGAGGCTCCATGAACCTCACTGGAGACTTTAGGCTGGCAGCAAGTGGGCCTCTGAAAACTGATATTCAATCATTCAACAAGCACTTTATGCTAGGCGTGGAAAGAGAGAAAGCCCTACTGCTAATGGTAAGAAAACATGAAAATTATAATACTTTTCATTTTAAAAGCCAATGGGATCAAGAGAAAGAATAATTTTAGGTAAGAGTCATACAGGATGAACTATTAGGAAGCAAATAAAGAACAAAATGGAGCCCTGACTGGCATGGCTCAGTGGATTGAGTGCTGACCTACAAACCAAAGGATCACCAGTTCAATTCCCCATCAGGACACATGCCTGGGTTGTAGGCCAGGTTCCCAGTAGGGGGTGCTTGAGAGAAAAGCATGCATTAATGTTTCTCTAGCTCCTCTTCCCTCTCTCTAAAAATAAATAAATAAATAAAATCTTTTTTTTAAGCAAATGGATCAGATTGTAGAGCTGACTTTTTCTGAGGTTATGTAGTGCTTATGTAGTTTTCAAAATCTGAATATTTACTCTGCCTGCTGTCTGTATGTGTTTGTCACTCTGGCAGATGACAGACAACACTAAAACAGTATAGAATGTATACTGAGAGGCCACATTACTTGTGTGGATGGCAGAATCTGACAGTACATAAATTAATATAGCCTTCCAATTTCCAACTATGCTTTTAATGCTCTAGAAGTCATGGGTGCAAGAAGGCTTTACTAGTGTCGGGGAAAAAAATAGCTTTTTCCCTTAATTTAAATCATTGTTTTTCTAGGGAAATTTAATTTGGGGAAAAATGTTTTTCTAATTATCTAGAAGACTGTGTGCTATGCAAACAATAAAGATTCTTGTTCGAATGTAATATGTGCCCCTGCTCCTCGGATTTTCAAGGGAATTTAAAATAAAAAATGCAAGTGGCTCCAACCTCTTATTTTGCCAGACAGAGCTAAACAGAATTCCCAGATCCAGAGTCTTCACGTCAGTTCCCAATTTAAAACCCACAAGTGCTGAGCAGTTCATGCTTCAGCAAGACACATCTTCTCATCTCTAGAAATGACTATATTTGATCTCTCTCTGGGTTTCTCAGCACGTCCCTCTCTCCCTCTTTCTTCCTCTTGTGCTATGGTTGGCCCAAAAGGTTAGAAACTGCACAATTAGAAGGATCAGGGGAAGATTTCATAATGCTCTGGTGCTGGGCTAGACAGTCTAGCCAAATTCCATTCATTAGCTAAGGCGCCGGGGTGAGTGTGGCCAGTAAGAATGCTGTTTTGGTTCCATAGAAGTGCTGATAGGGAATAGGAAATAAACTTTTATTTTTTTGGTTCCTGAAAGACAGTATGGGCAAGTGAGGAGCCTGGGTTGCTGGGAAACTGGAAGCCAGGATAATCTCCATCTAAACCACTTACTGGGCAGCTCAAGCAACTTCTGTTCTCTTTTGTCTACATTTTTTCTATTCTGACACTGTTTTCATATTCTTTATGTATGAGCATCAGATTTTTGTCTACCTTAGACTTTAAACATTTGAAAGTCAAGAACCAACCATTCAATGTGCTCAGCATTTAGTGAGCCACATATCCTGGGCTAGGAGCTATGATCAGTGCTTTGGAAACTGCTGTTAATTTGACGTGGCCCTTGCCCTCAAAGAGTTGACAGACTACAGAGGAGACAAATGTCTTGAAAAATAAATATAAAATAATAAAGCAAGGGTAATGTAAGACATATTAAAATTGCTATGGGAAAATTGGCTTCCCTTGGAAACCCAGGAAAAGCTATGGAAAGGTAAAGTCTTTGAATCAGGCCTGTCTGAATGAAGAGGAAGACTTGGGGACAGAGGAAAGTGGAAAGAGAAAACGGTATAAGCAATAGGTCTGAGGTCAAGTGATTGGTGAGGCTAGAGTGGAGGGTGTAGCTGGGTCCTGGGCAAGAGGCAAGAGGGGAACTTTTACAGTATACTCCTCCTGAAGTGTGAACAGGATAAAACAACTTTGGGCTTTGAGACATTAGAGACTTTAGGGAGAACCTGGACAATAACAGGTTTGGGGTTTATTTTTTAACCAGATAAAGTTAACTGGACATTGTTGCAATGTTATTTCTTCATGCTTTTAGTACACATAGCTTTTATATCTCAGAAAAGCTGGCCTGAAACTTAAAAGCATTCCTAGCTATAGCAGGGTGTATTAATCATGGAGTCCACAATATGGAGCTTGCGATTCACCTGTGCTTTACACTAAATTCTCGGCTTGTACGTCCTAACACTTCCAGTCATGAATTTTCTGCCTTTCTCACTGATTCTGTGACATGTTCCCTCACATCAGAACTTCAGATGACAAGACCAGATCTTCAGGAGTTCTTTTTCCTCTCATGTGTGTAGCCTTTGATTTATATAGTGCCAAGAGAAAAATGGTTGTGTTCAGCTAGAACTATCCTGTCCAAATGATGCTGCATTTCCAAAGCTTAGATAAAAATAAAATACTTGCTAAAATAACAAAGTGTCACATTTAAAATATTCATAGTTATTTGATTTAAATATACTGAATTACAATTTAAGCCAGAGCCAACTTTAAGAAATACTGACACCTAGGTTCTGTCTGGTACCTTTCTTACTAATAATGTCCAACTGCTATGAGCCACTGCATGATTACATCCCGCTTCTAATTCCCAGACCTAAGTAGAAACAGTTGCCTGATCTTTATCTTACAATTATAAGTCTTATATAGTTTTAAACTTCATATATATGGCTCCAGCCCTTCAGGGATTTAGTGCAGACTTATATGTGATTTTCTCATGGCTTTAATATTAAGTTTTTTAACTACCTACACGTAACTTTCCAGAGAGACCATGCTAACTTGCCTTCTTAGAATTCCCAGTTGGCTCTCAAAGTGACTCCTGCCTACTCTGTGTCCCTCTCTTGTTCCTTAAATTACCAGAAGCTCCTTTTTACCTGTCAGAAGAGTCCACCAACCCAGGGAGGTACATAGAGGAAAAAGACTGTTGGTTGCCCCAGAATAAGCTGGCCATCCCAACATAAAGTTTTCTCCTTCCATATGAGCCTTCTCTTTTCCTAGTCCATTCCTCCTTTGCAACCCATATGTGTTCTAAGATCTAATTAGACTTAAATGCTTAAAACATTCTATCAACTATCAGAGCAGGACTACACCCCCTTATAAACGTGCTTCTATGTTTTGTTTTGTTTTGCAAGAAGCCAGGCTCTCTTTTCCAACTGAAACATACTTTGTAAAACGTATTTCAATAGAACATGAACAGTTCTTACTCAAAAATAAATCGTGTTTAGAAATCCTAAAGATTCTATCTTTGAGAAACTTTTAATTAATCATTTGCCATATAATCTAGTATTGTTGCCCCCTAATCCCTAACTCTTCTTTTGGAATGTTACCCTGAATTCTTAGTCTGGAATGAGAAGTTCTTCATTCTCAGCCTTCAACTTGGAGCTCCACATCAATCAGTCATGCATATCTCAGTGGCAATCAAGGATATTTTTGTTTCCAGAATTTTCTTTGTTCTTTTTAGATGTCTTTGCATGTTTGCTACTGATTTTCATTTTTGTTTTGTGATAACTCCTTTGATAATTCCTTTTATTCTTTAATTAAAATTATATGCAAGATTACTCTGATTACAAACCTTCTTCAGTTTGACTTTCAGAAACAACTTCTTCAAGAGCTAGTAGCTCATAATAAGCAGAATAAAACATTTTGAAAAGAATTATACACACATACATCTATAACATGAATTAAAACATATGTGTATATGTTTTAGAATACCTGTGTATAAGAAGGTAGAGTCTCAATTTGAAAGCTAACCTATAATCATATTCATTTGATTTTAACTGGATTTTACAATATGTCAGAGCTTCAAAGGGCAAGAGACTAGAGAAGAAAATGCACATGGAAGAAAAAATATCTCCACGTTAGAAAAAAATAGTCTATTCTAGGCCTGTGTGTGTTTGTAAAATATTTAGTAAATACTTTCTGTGCACCATACACACAGATCCACATACTAGAGAGAAGAAAGAGAATGACACCTTTCCTATTCTCAAGTTTCTAAGACCAAGAGACACATACAGTAAAGCATAATGTGTTCGATAAATCTTGTTTTTATATGAATAAAGAGCTTTGGGAACACAGAAATTGGTGTGTTTAATTAATTATTCCTAAGGAATTAAAGGTTGGCTTTGCCAAGCCTTAAAGGATTAGCAGTGTTTTATTAAGAGAAAGTTGGAAGATGAGCAAAAGACACAGGGGCATAAAAGTACACACAATAATCAGGTAACAGAGACTCATATAGCAAAGATTTTGCTTTGGGAAATGGAAGCTGAAGATAGCAGAATAAGGATGGAACTGGATTATGAAGATCCTTAAAAAATTAAAAGCCTTGGTAAAAATTCATTTTATTCTGAAAGCATTACAAAAGATTTTAAGTGGAGGAATAAAATAAATAGATGTGCATTTTTAAACTATATATATATACACACACACACACACACACACACACACACACACATAATTCAGGCTATAGTAAGAGGATTGTATATGAGGATAGGAAGATGAACAGAAGAAGAAAGTAGGAGAGCTGATCAGTGGTCTATCGGACCTATAAAAATCTATTGCAGTGTTGATACTCATGATTATAAAGGCCTGTTCAAGACTAATTTCAGTGTGAGTGGGACAGGAAAACTTGTGAGAGACATTTAAAAAGTAGAACCTACTGGGCTTAGTAACTGACTCATTCTAAGAAATCAAGGGAAAGGAGGAGGCAAAGCTGCTCAGAGATTTGGGGTTAGGTGACTGAATATGTATCAATACCATGAGCTAAAACTGAGAAAACAAGAGGAGAAGCATATTTTCGCAAGGACAAGTACTTAGAGGATACTCAAGTGAAGATTTACAGGAGGAAGTTAAAGCTCCAGAAAAAAGGCTATACCTAGAATTGCAGCTTCAAGAGTCACAGTGGGAGCCATAAAAGTGGTTTAAGGTTACTACATGTGGCAAGCATGAGGGGTAAAAAAGAAGAGCCAAACATATCAAGGAAGAAGAAATGGAGGAACCAGCAAGAGCCTGGAAAGGGGGTCAAAAGGTAGGAGAAGGAGAAGAGAGGGTGCAACTAAAACCAATGGGAAAAAGACTGGAAAAAATAAGGGAGGCCAATGTGGCAGGACCTCCTGAGAAGAGGTTTTGCGGATGATCAGAAGGCTAGGAATTTTAGGAGAGCAATTTTGAGAGAGTGGAGAGAGCAAGCCAAATTCCCAGGAGAACAATGAAAAGAACCAGAGGATGCAAGGGCTACAACTCTAAAGCAGAAGGATTCTGTGACTCCAGAGGAAGAGCAGAATTTAGGGATGGCTTGGCTTAATTTTAAAGTATTTAAGTGTCATACAGAATAAAGTTTAAATCTCAAGGTCTATAGCTTGTCATCATGAGGGTTAGAAATGTGCAGACCTTGTTTTCCACATGACTTAAGCTCCTGCTTCATTTAGAATTGCCTTAAATCCTGCCATATGTAAACTGTCACTTAAGACACTTTTTACTGATGATGCAAAATTTATCTTTCCTGATCATGTTTTTTTCAACCAATGGAAAATGTTATGAAAGAACATGGTTTCACAGTAAAATGGGGTGTTACAATTTGGGCGTTATGTTTAACTTTGAATTAACACCCACTTGGAGGATGTCAGGTGTGGAGGGAGTATTGAAGAGGTCAGCCACAAACCCCAAATCCTTGGGCTGAACAGAAGCCAATACAAAAAGCCTGGGAGATAATATCAGGAAGTAGAAGGAGAGCCAGGGAGTGGCATATGAGACACTGAAGGAAGAGAATAATTCCAGAAGAAGAAGGTGTCAAATTTTGTGGAAGGAAATGAAAGGAGGCTTCTTTATTTTGAATGAGAATGTCACTGGGACCTTGAAATAGCATTTTCAGTGGAATAGTTAAGCAGAATGCAGACTTGGGGAATAAATAGAATGTAATGTCCTGATAAACCCTTCACTTCTATGTGTAGTACATACTTTATCTTCTATATACAATGAACTTTTATATGTAATGTGCCTAAGGATGCATATTTTCTATGTACACACAAATACTCACAAATATTTAAGGTATATTAATCACTGCTGAATAATTACATTTTTGCTCTTGCTTTAAAAATAATTGTGAACTGGAAACTGACGTGTTGAGAAGGATGTTAGATGTGTGGATACAGGAAAAAGAGGGTAAACTTACTATTCTTGAGAGAGATTATGTGCTAGAGTGTTTATGATGCTTCTTGATGACAATTTCCTTCATTCTCCCCCGCTTCCCCCTTCCCCTTCTAGTGGAGTGGAGCATATCTAAAGACTTTTGTCCTTTGGCTGGAGAAATCATCATGGAAAACCTGCAGACCCTGAGATGCACAATTACAGGGCTTACGACGGTAAGTGCCAAGTCCTCCCCTTAGACTTCCCATTCCCTTGCCCCTGAAGTTTATGCTTTGGTAGCAAATTTTATGATATTGGTAGCAAATGCCTACTCTGGAAGCAATGGCCAACACCCAGTCCTCTGGCAACAACTGCCACTCGTTACGCGTGATATGTCTGGTGTCCATAATCTGAACCCCACAAAGGAGTGAGCAGACAGCATGAAGCACTCTGTAAGCTGCCATGTTCTACGGAGATCAGAAAAAGACCGGCCTCATGCAAGCCTTGAAAGCTGCTGCTTTCTGGATCACAGTCTAATCTTCAGGGGGATCAAAGGCTCTGAGAGATCCAATTTTGACTCCCTGTCTGATGGTAAAAATAACAGCCTCATCTAACCCTCACCCCCACAGCCTGGTTGAGATCAGTCATCAATTGGAGTCACACAATTTCCTGAGAGAAATCCTTTTCCTTGATTTAAAAAAAAAATCTGTCTAAATCTGCTTTCACAAAAAAGAAACTATATATGGTGGCGCTACATTTCTCAGTAACCTGAACCAATTTAAACTGTGAATGAAAAACTGGAACAAACTATGCTTATTTGTCTAACCAATCTAAACTTAAATGTTAATTATTTCTAGAACTATAAACCATATAAGCATACAACATGCAAAATAGAAAACACGGGACAAGTCAGTTCAGACTGAAACAAACCCTATATATATTTCCTCAAACAATTAAAATGCAACAAAACTGGATCATCAAAATCTTTTTTTTATGACAAAAAAAAAACATTTTTAAGTAAACTTAAATCAACCTGTATATTTTGAGGCCCAATTCAAATGATATCTTAGGACCCTCACATGTGAAAGGTAGAGGGGGGATTTTGTTGTTGTTATTGTTTTTCTAAAAGGTTAGTTCATTAAAACAGTTACATGTAAAGTATAACCCTGAAACCCAGCATGAAAAAAGCCACATTCGGCATCTGTCCAAGTTTGAACCAGCTTATTCTAATAGAATTCTTGGTGGCTGGGTCACCACCACAGAATCTTGACTTTTAGTTCTAATCACACATCTCCACCAGAGGCCAAAGCTGTGGATTACCAGAACAAACAAACCCCAGAGTGGGTGGCCCCCAGAGATGCTATCGGCAGAAGACTGATCCCCAACCCTGTAGCTCACGTGATGGAAGAGGGCCATAAGAGAGCCCCAGGGAGTTTCCAGTGCTTGAAAAGAAAAAGTGATATGGTGATAAAAATGGAAAACTCTCCGTAGAGAGTTTCTCTAATATTTGAACTAATTTTTATAGGAATTAAGTTTTTCCACTCGGTCGTCGAATGAGAACAACGAAGACAGTATCTCAATCACGTAAAAGCCTAGAAGTAGATTTACACTTCTATAGAATCTCCATAACCTCGAGCTACAGAGAAGCCCATTTTTAATGTTAACAAAATTTTAACTTTGTAATATGGTAAGGCCAATATTATTACACCTCTAGGAAAAGCTCTACAAAGACTGCTATTTTTTTTAACTTGAAACACCACTTTACAGTTCTTGCAAGCAATGTTTCATCAGATGTTGGCTTCTAAAATACCCCTTTAGGTTCACTGAGGGGGGGGGGAATGTGCAAAACATTTTAAAAGATTATAAGCAAACAAAAATAACTCCCTGATTCATTGTGCCATAAGACAGTACAGACTATAAGCCATTGTTTGAATAACAGTTTTAAAACAAAAGTACCATCAAAGAATTCATTTTTATAAGGTTCAATAGCTGAGTAAAGAATGTTGACTGCAGCATTATGTGTTGTGGCCTACAGTGTGAGACCATGTAAATGTGCACCGGTGAGGGACTGGTTAAATAAATGACTGTACTTGCCCCACAGTAAGGCTGTACTATGCAGCCTCTAAAAGAATGAAGCAGGCCTTTCATCTGAAAAGATGTTCATTATAATGTGTTAATTTTATAAAGTAAGTTGATCATCTAAAATGGTGATGGTGGTTGTCTATGGGGAGGGACAGATAAGAACAAAGAGGTGAGGGTGAAAAACTGCTCTTCTTGGCAAACCTTATAGAACTATGACTTTAAAAATTGGTGTATATGTGTTTGGGAGGGGCCAGAAGAAGAAATTATAATGTTCTATTTTTTAATAAAATAGAAAAAAGAAAACACAAAGAAACCAAAATGGACATCCCAAAACTGTACTATCATAAACATAATAGTCAAGAAAAGCTGGAAAGCTAAAGTATGGGTGGTGGGGTAGTTCGTTCCCAAGGGATAAATGACTTTATCAGACACAGGAACCTACTTCAAGGGTAAAACTGACTAAATGAAATTCCCAATGCGTTCTTCTCTCTATTTCAATACTTTGCAGGGCCAACAGTATTTTGTTCAAGTCTCGGCTTATAACATGAAAGGATGGGGACCTGCTCAGACCACGACACCAGCATGTGCCTCTCCTTCTAGTAGGTGGTGGCTGTGAACTTCCTCAAGCCTGGCAACAGGTTCCAGCTCCAACTCCATCCTTGGGAAGCCATTGCCATTCATTCCCTCTCCCTACTGCTCGGGACTAACTCAGGGTAGCATCTAGGCCACAGAATGAATGATTCCTCTGCAGAAGTGTTCCCCTGGGAGACAATTTGGTGGAATGAAAGGAGAGAGAATTTGTAACCAGCAAGATCCAATTTGATACCCATTATACCTTTTATTAGCTGTGTGGCCTTCAAAAGTTACTTAAACACTCTGAGTCTCAATTCAACCTCTGTCGAATGGGTCTGATCTTACCCTTCCACAGGGCTTTCATGGGGATGTAGTCACATGACATAGAGGGACTGGCTGGCCCAGAGGACATACAGTCTACTTTAGCTCTTATCACCCATTCCTCAATGGGAACCTAGCAAATCTTCCATTCTGTCAGAAGAAAAGCTCTCTTACTAACAGGCACTCTGCCATAAATAGAGCCTATAATATCTGCAGTGGTGTCTGAAAATTCCAGCAAAAGCCTCTTTTAATTATTTGAAGATTAATAATTTATGCCCTAGTATATCTGGTAACTCTCTATTAACCAGAAAAATTTAATTGACCAGAAAAAAATTTCTAAATACACCATAATAGGCTTTTTTTCCTGCATAATGAACCTATTGCTCTAAGTTGTATTGTAGTTATTTTTAGATCTTCACTAATGTGATGGTTAAAAGTGGCATAATATGCTTCCTGTGAGTGCAAACTGCTACATCCTTTTTGGAATACAACTTGCCATCTATGTCAACTACCGTAATAACATTCATTTCTTTCTATCCCATAATTACACACTGAGGAATCGAACCTAAAAAAACAGATGCAGACAAACAATTATGGACAAAGAAATGCAGTACAGCAATACAGTGAAATATGTGTGGTGAAAAGAACAAATATTCAATATTAACTTAATGGTTAAATAAGGTATGATATAGCATCTATACTATAGAACAAAATGTACCACTAAAAATGGTATTTTAAAAAACCATTCATTGTGTAAAAGAAATTCATACAATATAAGCTTTATGTAAAAAACACGAATTTTTTATATAGCATTTAAACTGTGAGTTTGACTATAATTAGATAGACATGTCTGCATATAACTGTCCAAATTTAATAGTAGATATTGGGTTCTGAGTTTCCTTTTTTATATTTATGCATTTTTCAAGTGTTGTAACAACCCTTTACCCAGTACCAATCACAAATCGGTGGCGTATTGTGGGCTTTCACAGTCAGGCAGCGTCTCACTGAACCCACACAACAGCCAGCCACCACTGTTCCCACCTTGTGGATAAGCAGCAGGATCACCATCGACATCACTTTCAACATCAGAGCTAACATTTACAAGACTTACTAAATGCTACACATCAATCTAAGAACTTTTCATGGATTGACTCATTTAATCTTCATAACAAACCTACTGAGGTGAATTTCATTCTTAGACCCATTTTACTGATGAGAGAACTATTAACATGGAGGCACATATATATACAGAGGCCGACCAATACCACCAAACTAGTCAGCACTGAAGTCAGGTCTAAACTCTCCTCCTCTTCTAATAATAAGGAAATTGGGATTCAGAGAGGATGTTGCCTTGTCCAGGGTTACAATTCTGGTATGTGGCTAAGCCAGGATTCAAGGCCACACTGCTCAAGACCTGCTATCTAGACCTGGGGTAACCAGTGCCCCACTATCAGGCAGACAAGCAAAGAGTCAGCTAACCATACCTGCCCCTGACCTGTAGCGGGTTCAGAGAGCTAAACCAGGTCATTCAGAGCCTTGGACCACTGATACCAGAGATCTCTGTGGCTCCTGAATGGCCTAGCATTTAGTGATTTAATTATTCCAGTCTTATTTAGACATCTTTCTTATTGAAGACTTGTCAGAAAAACACAGTGGGAATATTACAAGAAAAAGATACTAAAGGAACAAGTCTCTTTCCAGGAAGAAAAGAAAACGGGTATGTATTACTGGAGATAGAGGGACAGAAGAGACAGAAAAGAAAAAAAAAACCTGACCTCGGCTTACGCAGTGGTAGGACAGTGGGAAATCCACTCCAAATGCACACCCATGCAAATTCTGATCTGCATATGGATGCATTTACTTATAAACATCAGATGTTCTGGTTCGATAAACAAATTCTATTCAGACAGTCTACCTCACAGCCCATTTGAAGAGCTCTCTCCAAAATGACAAGAACCATTGTGCAAGACTGGGGAGAGTCACTTATTAGTTGATAATTAACATAGCAAAATGACGGTTTCTATAACAGCACAATGGATTAGTGGGGTACCTGGCAAAGAACTGAAATGCAAACATGTTGTTATAGTTGGTGCAGACATGCCGTATCACTTGGAAAGAACAATATAAAAACACTCTGGTTCTATTTATAAACAGAGTATGACATTGTGATGTAACATATATCAGTATTCAAATATTTACTAGAAGACAATGTATTCTAACATGACAGAGTAATTGGAAATTGGGTAATATGTTCCAGTAAGCTATAAAAACTTTTTTTTTACATTTTTACAAAAGGCCTTAATGTGTTTTTATAGACTTGTGTTATATAGTATGGTACATAATAAGAGAAAAGGACCCAGACAGGCTTGTCTGAGTTACGATCAGGAAAGCCCTGATATCGCCAGTGAATGTAAGCTCTGCATTGTGTTGCAACCAAAGTGTCTCATTACCAGAACAGTGAACTGTGTTACATGGCACCGTCTGCTCTTTTCCTACCACACTAAGTTTATTCCTGTCAGGTTCCTGATTTCTTAATATATTTTCAATTTTCTCCCTCATCCCTAAAGTCTCCTATTTTATGTCGTCGTCAGAACCTTCCAAACATCTATGAGAAAAACTCATTCTTTCCAAAAACCTTGGCATCGTGTCCAGCATTCACTCAGGCTGCAATTTAGCATTAGCAATTTTCTAATGTATCATAAAGTCATCAGCCTGAGCTCGCCTCTGATGTAATAGAGCTCAGCTGAAAGAGCCAGGTCCACTTCATCCTCTCTTGCACCGACAGTGGTATTAAGACTCATTAGAATGTATTAGCATGTTCACGGCCAGGTAGTAATTCAGCCACCCAGGAATCTTACTCAAGCAAACACTGCTGCTCATCTTACCAAGAGTACCTCAGATATATTTATCCAACTAGGGCCTTTGGGAATCCATGAGAACAATGTTCATGCTCATTGTGCCCAGGCATCAGAAACACTAGAGATGGTCCAAGGGCTACTTGGAGTTCATTTCCTCTAACGTTTCTGAATTTCCCAATAGGAGCCCTTTCCTAGTCCACCCTCCCTGAACACCATCATACTGCTAGTCACAGTGCCGCACCAACATAGTGAGTGTCTCCTAGGTACCCAGAATGGTGCTTTACTTACATTATTTCTTTGGAACCTCAGATAACCTAAAAAGAGATTCAAAAACTCAACTTTACAGTGAACAAAACTGAGGCAAAGAGAAATTAAGTCACTATTCCTGCCCGCAAAAAACAGAGTCTACAGAAGGCACTTATGCCAATTCCCTGTCTCCAGAGTTGACCACAACTAACCCACACCACACAGACGCCAACTAAGCTCTGACCCTCCTTCCCAAAAGAAAAAACAAACACGTCCGTGTTGTAAGGAAATGAGCACAATAGGGAAGGTCATAATACTATGTGAGAGTCCTGGCCATGCCACTAACAAGCTGAGCAACAAAGGAGAGGAATAGGTATCTCAGGGTCTCTGTCTTCTGAGAGGTAAAATGAAGGAGGGTGCACAGGGAGGGAGTGAAGGAGGAAGGTTGAGAAAATGTCTGAGGCCCCCTTCTTCATAGGGAATCACTGATAGGATAAGAAATGATGTTTCCATACTCGCCACTCAGA
The DNA here is from genome assembly GCF_021234435.1 of Artibeus jamaicensis. Taxonomy (NCBI): domain Eukaryota; kingdom Metazoa; phylum Chordata; class Mammalia; order Chiroptera; family Phyllostomidae; genus Artibeus; species Artibeus jamaicensis. Next base: position 7,888,786 of record NW_026521407.1, read on the forward strand.
AAGTTAACTTCCCACCAGTGAATACCCTTCTTTTAAGTTATTACTTACACAATGCCTTCCACGTTAACATTGTGCTGGATGCCTAATAGTCCTCTCATTTAACCCTCACAAAAATACTGCAAGGTAGACACTATGTTCCTTTCTCATATTCCATACGGGGTAGAGACCCTGTTGTGTAACTTGCCTTACTTATAGTCACTAAGGTACGAATGGGAAAAGCAAGGATTCACACCCAAGTTTATCTGCCTCCAGGACCTGGGTGTGCTCTTTCTGTGTTGTACTCCTTGGCCTTGGATGGACCAGTGTAGGAGACTTTTGCCTAACTTAAACTGTCATGCCATCTAAATAAGGAAGATTCCGTATTTTAAAATAAATCTGGGAAGCAGGAATTTGAAAATCATGCAACTAGAATTTAAGTTCTAATACACTCATGAACAAATGGATTTTTGTAGAAAAAAAATGTCTAGCATTTTTAGGAAAAGCATTTTAACTAAGAAGTGCCTTCAGTTGTTGCTTTTGAAAGGTTCAGAACGTAAAACTAGGAGAAATAAAGTAGAGGGAAGAAAGGATGGACTCTGAAATGAATGACTGACCTGCTAAAAAAAAATCCAGAGTTGGAGACAGCACAATTACAGTCTTGACATTAGTCCCATATGGGTTATTACTCTTGATATCATTATTGCCAAGTGGAATGAAAATAGAAGGGGAGAAAAATCTCAGTGGGTATTGCAATTTAAATTTGCCATGTAAGCTAATACTGTATATTTAGAGACTGAGCAGACAGGGTGGTTGGTGGCTCGGAGCGTGTGCAGGAGCTGCTGTGCCAGCTAACCAAGCAGACATTCATTAGAGCAGAATGTAGATTTCCATTTCTTGGCATCTGACATGGGCTCTTTCCTTGGAAAGAAATGTCAATTTGGCCAAAAGTGTGAAACCTACAATAAAAGCATTGGGACTGTGGATTTCATCTAGTCTGCACATTCCCACCCTTTTCTTTCCTACTGTGGAAATCCATCTGAGACTCGGGGTGCTGAGTGGAGAGGTGGCAGGGGACTGATTAGGACCCTGGGTGCTGACAAGGAGAATAAGGAGCTGGGGGAGGGGAAGTTGGACTCCCAAATTCCCCATTTTCTTTTGGTTTTCCATTACCATTTTCTCTTACCCTAAAACTGCCCAAGACAAGAAACCAACCACAATTACTGTTTTGCACAGGGCCCTGAACAATGGCAGCTTCCAAACCCTTGGCACTGCTTGCTAGCTGCGTGAGTGCTGGGTGCTTACCCACAGAGTCTGTGGGTAGTAAGGACAAAACTCAGCTCCTGAGGCAGGGCAGGGGAGAGGCCTCCCCTGCTTTAAAATTTCACTCTGTTTGTTTCTTTTGTTCAATAGACTGGAAAGACTATGACGACAGAGAGCCCAGACACAAGGGACAGAATGAAGTTTTGGAAGGTCTGCTGCAGCAGGTCCGAGCCCTTCATCAGCATTATAGTTGCCGGGGTAAGGATAAAAATCTGCACTGGGCCATCGACTGAGGTCTCGGTGGCGCCGGTAATTTTAGCAGTTTCCTAACTGGGTCATACCTTCTCATTCATCAGACAGAGAGAGATATTAATATTTGTACATCTGGAATCACTTTACAGCACTATCTTGCTTTAACCCTTCAGAAGAGTCTTTCTCTCCTTTCTCCCTTTCTCTCTCACTCTCTTTACAGAACAGTTTGAAAAGAAGCACAAAAGAAACAGCAGCTGCCATTAGTCCCTTTCCCTTTGAACTGTCCCTTCACAAAACTCTTCAATGTGCTGGGTCTTTGCGATATTTACCCTAAAAAGTTTCAACTCCAAGGAAAATTTTGTGGGCATCCCTGGGGAAGCTCAACCATTTGTAACAGCAACAATAATAGTAAACCTTTGTGTATACTTATAATAAAGTTTACGTGCAATTTCACATCCAATACCTCTCTCCACCATCATTTTGGCAGTTATTGAAGCTCAGTGGCTGGACAAAGGTCGCAATACTAGGAAGAGACAGAATCAAGATACCAAGCTAGGTTTTCTGTTTCCAAGTCCAGTCTTCTTGCCATAACTCATTTTTATCTCCCATCCTTACATCAGGACTAGGCCCTGGACTTTAATCTCACCCTGAATTTTAATCTTCCCCTGTATTACTGCTTAAATGGAGCATACCTTCTACAGACCTAGCCAACTACACCCAGAAAATCTGAGCTTTTGAAAGCTTCTCTTCTACTTGGGCTGTTCAAATGGGACAGGTCAGGTTTCTGATTTGTGTAATGATTCGTGGAACAGGCACTTAGTTTTATTTGGAGAATTAAAGCCTCCATAAAGTTTTCATTTTCCATGCTCCTTCACCCATCAGATCGCCAACCACACTGCACTCTCTAGATACAGGGCACTGCTGGACCAGCAAGGTTAACAAACCTATGGTTGAAACTTAAAGAGATGCTAGCTGTGTTTTGACTAGGTATAAATATATCTATCATACTCAGCATTAGCAAAAAGTTGTTCCTGATTACTATAAAACTATGACAACAAAACCCTCCAGAAATTTTGGCTATAGCTAGAAATGTGGACAAGTGTTTACAAAAAAAATAATAATATTCTTCTAGTGAATGGTTCATTAGGAGAGGTAAATATGCATGGAAGAAGCTTGAGAAGGAAACCCAAGGGGGATTTCTTCCCCAAATCTCTAGGAAAACTTTATCCAGACCAGGACCTTCAACATTCCACACTATGCACAGTGCACTCAATTCCCAGTTTTCCAGGGTCCATTTAACCAGACCAGGCATTATTTAGAAGAACAGTATGTCTCCACTTCTAGCTATAGTCAAAATTTTCAAAGGACTTTATTGTCATAGTTATATAGCAATTGGAAACAACTTTTTGCTAATGCTAAATATGATAATTTTAACATCTACTTAAAACTCCGCTAGCATCTCTTAGTTTCAACCACAGATTTTTTACACCATTGCCTTTCTCCTTTCCTGCCTCTTCATCATCCCCCTGCCCATTGGTTCCTGTATGGCAGGCAAGAGTAATAAAGCAACTGGATAGATAATTCTTTGCAATTCAAAACCCACATTTTACTTAGTCTTTATCAGAGGGGGAAAGCTAAAACTACTCAAGAGTGAGGGAATAGTTTTTGTATTATCTAAGGACTTAAATGCCCTTCCCTTTTCTATTAAATTACTATCCAATGATCAAGAGATGATTGTCTAGAGAGCACAATTATTTCTATGGTTTCCATCAACTTTTATCTGTGCATGCATCTACGTAAATATACACACAATATCAGGAAAGATTAAGATATACGGCAGCACTTCTCAAAAAGGAGGATTATTTTTTATATTGAAATATGCTCTGGCCCTGGATGGTATGACTCAGTGGATTGAGTGCTGGCCTGAGAACCAAAGGATCACCAGTTCAACTCCCAGTCAGGGCACATGCTTAGATTGCGGGCCAATTTGCCAGTTGGGGGTGTGTGAGAGGCAACCACACATTGGTATCTTTTTTCCTCTCTTTCTCCCTCCCTTCCCCTCTCTCTAGAAATAAATAAAATCTTTTTTTTTTAAAAAAGACATATGCTCTGGACAGTTAAACAGCACACAAAGTGTGTTCCAAAGAACAGTGGTCTTACAGGATGCACAGCTGAAAAAAGTCTCTGATCAAGTAAGTTTAGAAAATGTTGCATTATACATTCCTCCTTTGGAAATACAAAATAAACATTAAAGTATTAAAGATTTTAATAAAGAGACACTTTGAATTTGGTTAAACAAGCAGTTTCCAGACTTATTTGGCCATTGTAAAACCTTTTTCAGACAATTAGTGTTCCAAGGCACAAACTGTGGGAGATGCTAACCAATAATATAGGCCAGGATAAAAGAAGTGAACTCACACCAAAAAACAAATGATTCTAAGATAATTTAACATAAGTCTCTCTACTTCTAAAATGATAAATAAATTATAATTAGGTATTGCATACAGAATACTGGACAACTGTTATTTAAAATACTCAATTACATTGAGATACTATATGGCTTATTGAAGGAATAAACCTTTACAAATTTTATAATTATAAAAATAATTATTTTAAATCCCAGTTCTACCACTTTACTAGCTGTGTATCCTGGAGAAAAGTGTTTACCCTCTCTGAGCCACAGCGTCCCTATTAAAAAAAAACAACATGGTAATATCTATCAGGGTTCGTTATGAGGATTAAATTAGATAATGGATTAAACCCAACTGACATAGTATAGGCACTTTGCAAATTCTCATTTGATTTTCTTCCATATTCTTCCAGATAAAGAGGTGCTCTCCATCATCAGCACTTTACTGAAATATCCTAGAATCAAAGTGTAATCACTGACTCCATTATAATGAGGCTGGAGTACTCAAATAAATACACAGCTCATTCAAAATGCAGAAGCAATAATGTAACATCCCTTTTCCTATCAACCCCTACATGGGAGGTACCAAAACCACATTAATTTCTGTGTTTTGGCTAAAGAACTGGCCACAGTTAATCTGCATGTTCAGTACTGGGATGGAAAGTCAATAGAGATGTTGAGCAGCCTTTTTTATCCATAAGGTTTATGCCCTGACATACATAATGAATCATAAAGAAACTAATTGTGTTCACCACAGCAATACCCTACAGGAGTGAATTTAAATCATCCAATTTTTCAAGTGGCAAACATTAATTACAACACTGCCTACTATGTGTCAGGAGTGACATACCAGTATGAATGAAATGAACTCCGGCTGCTCCAAGCACTTAAAAGCTAAAGACGTACTATATTTAGAGTCCAGAAAACTAATAAATGATCAAGAGCCCATAACCAAACACAGACAGAACAGAAGCCACAGTTCTTAAGAGAAATGTGAGTTTAGATCTTATATCAGTCAAATGGGCTATATCATGCTGCAATAATCAAACGACCCCCAAAATATGTATTTCTCACACATGCTGTATGTCTACCATTGGTCGTCTGAGCTGCCTTCTGTGTTGCCATCATCCTCTTTCTAGAAACATTTGCCAGTATCCACGGAAAAGGGAAAAGAAACTCTTCAAGGTCTAATATATGGGGAAGACTTTATGTGCATTACTTACACTCAAAGTCATTGGCCAGAAATGGTCACATGGCCCCACCCAACCACAAAGGCTACAAGAAATGCAAGTCTACCCTGTACCCAAAATGAAGGACACCTGGAATATTTAACATTTGCATGGACCCCGTTCCCAAATGGTAGCAACATTTCTCATTTTTCTCTCTTTTCTTTATGTCCAGTTTGTTTGGTTTGGTCTTCATTTTTACTTACATTATATGTGATTATTCTAAAGCTAGACTACCTGGGTTCAAATCCAGGCTGGATATTTACTAGCTGTGTGACCTTAAGCAAGCTTTCTACCCTCTCTATACCTCACTTTGCTTATTTATAAAATGTACCTGTCAGCCACTGTTTAAGGATTAAATGGCTTAAAATAAGTAAAGCCCTTTAAAAAGCTTTGTTATTTTTTTTAAATTGGCTCAACAGCCGTTTACCATTTATAACCTGCTTTTTTTCTTTAAGATTTTATTTATTTTTAGAGAGGGGAATGGAAGGAGAAAGAGAGGGAGAGAAACATCAATGTGTGTGTGGTTGCCTCTCATGTGGCCCATACTGGGGACCTGGCCTGCAACCCAGGCATGTGCCCTAGACTGGGAATCAAACCGGTGACCCTTTGGCTCACAGACCCGTACACACCAGCTAGGGCAAGCTTTGTTATTTTAAAAAAGTAATTTCTCCCATTCTCTATTTTCTATATCCCAAAGGCTCAGTTCTTTTGATATTTTCTCTATATCTCTATATACCATGTTTTCATTGCAAATTCTGGATGTTTTTCCATTATAGGCATTATCTCACTAAGGAAGATGATGATTTCTCCCTTTTTTATTCCTCTACCCTCTTACATGTACATATAATTCCTGTTCTCTTACCCTCCTAAGAAGGTAAAATAAAATTTTAGCAAAATCAATTATTTGTTGCTTATGTTATGACCATAATGATCATGGAAAGTCTATGATTATTTTTCTTTCCTGGACAACTTTTTGTATTCCCTGTAGTTAAAAATCATCTTTTGTTGTTTTCTTATTTTTCTATGTGGTTATAACTACTTAATGTGCAAGCTATTCTCCAGCTGTACCAATTTTCTCTCAACACAATCAGATGACATCAGAACTGTTTCAACTGCATCTTCTTAAAGAGCCCGTTCGTGGAGCCCTCCGACCTCCGCTCTAGACTGGCTGCTGGCTGCCCGTGTGTGGTGCACAGCTGTCACCCTAAGATCTCCTTTCGCCACCACGTTGAGGACCCTTCTTGCCACTCTCCAATATTAGATTTCTTCTTCTTTATCGTGCCTTCTTTTTTCTTGGGTTAGTCACTCATTTGGTGGAGTGTTTCCTCCAGTAGCTTCTTAAAATGATACCTGGGAGCTACCTTTGGAATACTTTGAATGTCTAAAAGGTTATTCCACTTAACATTTATTTAAGGGTTTGGATAAGTATTGAATTCTCCATTGAAATAATTTTCTTTCAGACTTCAAAAGCAACATTGCTTCATTACCTTCTAGCTTTCAGTACTGGGAAGTCTGATTCCAGAAATTTTACACAAAACCTATTACTTTCTACCCTCAAAGGTTTAAGTTTTCTTTTTAACCTCAGTTTCCTAAAATTTCACGGGTATGTGCCTTTGTATGGCTCTAGTGTTGCCTGTTGTGCTACACTTTGGCAAGCCCTTTCAATATGGAAGGCACCTACAATTATGAGGTATTTTCTTTAAAGTGTTTTTAATTATTTCTTTCCCTCCTTTTTCTCCATTCTCTCTTGAAGAACTCTTATTCAGCTGTTGAAACTCACAGACTAGCCCTTTTATTCCCTCCCCTACCCAACCTCCTGCTTTCCATCCCCATGTGCTTTTGCTGTGCTTTTGCTGTGCTTTCTTGGAGACTTCCCCAACTTTATTTCCTGGGATTTCTACTGTGTCTTTCAGACTTTGATAACATATTTTACTCTCTGAATGTTTCTCTTACAGATTCCTATGATTTTTACAATGATGCTGTATCTTTTCTTATCTCTCAGGCTATTATATTTTCTTTTTTTCATCGTAATCTCTCCTCTAAATTGCTCTTTTGTCTCTTTGTTTTTGGCCTCTGTCTTTCCTATTACATGTTGTTTTGCAACTACCTGGTGATCCTTCAACATCTGCTCAGATTTAAGAGAAGGGAGCACAATAGTTACTGGGAAGCTCTGAGCCTATGGAGGGGGCTCTTCATGGGATTCACTGTAAGGAGATCTGGCATGGCCTTATGTTTAGTAAAGCAATGAAGCCACTGTTAGGATCTTTAGGTGCCTTCTCTGAGGCCAGTCAGAGGTTCCAAAGAGTGTCTTTCAGTGTCCTGCCTGGAGGATGTAAGTCTGAGTTCCAATGTCCCCAGAGCTCAGTGGGGAAATATTCTATAGGGAAACTTTCATTTGATCCACCTGTTTTGAGTATATATACACACTTTTTACTGTACCCTGTGTCTCTCACTCTGAAGACCTCTTCTTACTCTATTCAGAGAACAGAATATACCTCTAGCTTTCTTCTAGAGTGGGGAAGGAGTATTTGTCCACGTATGCAAGGTAGCAGCGGATATCTAGAAGTCTAATTTCTTTTTAAACAGACATAAACATATCCCCCTGACTTCAGCTGCACATTCACTCCCCTCTTCCAGCAGTACATGGTACCCATAGGGTGAGTCAGGTTACTTCTCAGCTTCCTCAAGTCTGCCAAATCCATCTGTCCATCTGCTTCCCAGATACCAAAATTCACTTGCTTTTGTCTCCTGTCCCAACTCTTTCTTTATAGATTTATGTCTCTGTCTTTATAGATTTTTAAAATCTTTTTGCTCTGCTTTTAGTAAGGTTTTGAGAGAGAGTGCTATGTAATAAATATGTTCAGTATGCTGCCTTTAACCGTAAGTCCCAGCAGCATCATTTTTGAGCAGGATATGACCAGCCAAATTCATGTTCAAGTCAGAAAAAAGAGGCTTTTGCTTTGTTCTGCCAGGAATAACTGTTAGCACAAGCTTGAAGTTGGTATGACTACTTGTGTCAGTCAGCTCATTCCCGACTGCTCCTATAGGATCACGGGCAGAATCACACTGGGCCTTAGCCATGGACCAGTGCCCAGGACTGCACGCCTAACAGCACCAATATGGACCATGTTCTCATCCTCAGTGACAAATCTGTCAGGAGACTCAACAACCTCAGAACTAGAATCAGTAATCATCTCTTTCAGCTCCATAGAGTACTGTTTGCAAAGACTGTTACAGGAAGTCTACTTCTTTGATTGGGGAGAGCTCCAGGTTGTGAATAGAACTGAACACATGCAAAGGATAACTGGCTCACCACTGTAGCCACAAAACCTTGCACATAGTAGTGGCCCAATGAATATTTATTCAGTGAATGAATGTCTCAGTTTTTCCAGGTACTGACTTTTTAAAATCTTGGATGGTCCACTTAACATTCCTGTCTCAATTTTTTTCTCCTGAATAACAAGGATAGTAACCATGCCTATGCCTACAACTATTTTTGTGAGACAACACATACACTGGAAAAAACTTTCCCAGAATGCTAGCAGTGGTTGTAGTAAAGAGGCAGGATGATATGGGTGGGACTGTGTTCATCTTTTTTATTCTCCAGATTTTCTGTAATGTACCTCTATTAATTTTATAATAAAAATTTTTAATAGAATATCCCACTATATAATAAACCACTGATATAGAAAGGATAAACAGACTTCCGGCCAAGATGGAGATGTGGGTGGAAATACTATACCTCCTCGCACAACCAAACTTAAGGACAACAAAGGTTTAGAAACAAAAGTACAACCAGAACAGACAGAAAATTGAATTGTACCGAAGTCCAACAACAACGAACCATTCATCCAGACCAGTAAGAGGGACAGAGTCAACGGCCAGTGGAGAGGATCCTGGCAGGAACAGGCGGTGGTTGCAGAAGTGGGTGTGGGGAGGAAACAAGCAGACCCAACCCAGTGAGGTGCACAAGGCAGCTGGCCGACCACGGACACACATTCATGCACAGATAAACCAGGCAGAAAAAAGGGCAGTAAGACAGACTGCGCAACCCAGGGCCCCAGCAACGGGAAATAAAGCCTAAAAGCACCAATTAGAAAAACTTTCGGGGGTTGAGGTTCCAGGAGAGGCTCCCGGCCTCACAAGAGAGTTCGTTGGAGAGACCCACAGGGTCCTAAAATGTACACAAACCCACCCACCTGGGAACCAGCACCAGAAGGGCCCAATTTGCTTGTGGAAAGCAGAAGACCAAAATCCGATAGAGAGTAGAACAAGTGCCATTGCTCCCTCTCTGACCCCACCTCCACAGTCACAACCCAGCGACATGGGTTGACCTGCCCTGGTGAACACCTAAGGCTCTGCCCCTCATACATAACAGGTGCGAACAGACCAAAACACTATGGCTCAAGAAGAACTCAAAGCCCCAGAGCCAATAACTCTAAGTGAACAAGAAATAGTCAACCTATCAGATGCACAGTTCAAAACACTGGTGATCAAGATGCTCACAGAACTGGTTGATTTTGGTCACAAATTAGATGAAAAAATGAAGGCCATACTAAGTAAAACTAAGGAAAATGCACAGGGAACCAATAGTGATAGAACAAAAACAGGGACTCGAATCAAGGGAGTGGACCAGAAGGAAGAAAAAAATGACCAAACAGAAAAGAATGAAGAAACAAGAATTCAAAAAAATGACAAGAGGCTTAGGAACCTCCAGGACATCTTTAAACGTTCCAACATCAGAATTATAGGGGTACCAGAAGGGGAAAAGGAAGAGCGACAAATGGAAAACTTATTGGAACAAATAATAAAGGAGAATTTCCCCAATCTGGCAAAGAAAATAGACTTCCAGGAAATCCAGGAAGCTCAGAGAGTCCCAAAGAAGGTGGACCCAAGAAGGAACACACCAAGGCACAGCATAATTACATCAGGCAAGATTAAAATGAAGGAGAGAATTCTAGAAGCACCAAGAGATAAGGGACAGTCACCTACAAAGGAGTTCCCATCAGACTGTCAGTGGATTTCTCAAAAGAGACCTTACAGGCAAGAAGGGGCTGGAAAGAGGTATTCCAAGTCATGAAATCCAAAGACCTACAACCAAGATTCCTCTATCCAGCTAAGCTTTTATTTAGAATGGAAGGGCAGATAAAGTGCTTCTCAGATAAGGTCAAGTTCAAGGAGTTCGTCATCACCAAGCCCTTATTATATGAAATGTTAAAAGGACTTATCTAAGAAAAAGGAGTTAAAAAATATGAACAGTGAAAGGACAGCAAACTCACAGTTATTAAGAACCACACCTAAAACAAAAGCAAACTACCAGGACAGCTACATCAGGAGCAGAGCCACAAAAATGGAGATCACATGGAGGGTTAGCAATAGGGGAGTGGGAGGACGAGAAGGGGGAAAAGGTACAGAGAATAAGTAGCACAGACAGTGGGGAGAAAATAGACAGGGGGAGGGCAAGAGTAGTGTGGAAAATGTAGAAGCTAATGAACTTATGACACATGGACATGAACTAAAGGGGGGGAATATGGGGGGGGAGGCGGTATGCAGGGTGGAGGGGAATGAAGGGGGAGAAAGGGACAATTTTAATGGCATAATCAATAAAATATATTTTTTAAAAAGGATAAACAAAACACCTAAGTGGTTTCCTCTGGAGTTATGTTACTTATTGCCAGCATTTTTGAGGATCTTTATTGAGTTAACTGCTGGCATCCCAAGATACAGAATTTCTTATAGGAATGAATGAGCTGAATCCCTATAAGAAACTGAGGATAAATGACACTGAGGGGATAGGGGAGTAGAAGGCAGGATGGTGGGAGTGTTTTTTGCCAGTGGAATTTACACTGTATTCTTTCTGTGTTCCAGAAAGCTCAAAATTACAAACCACGGGCCGCAAGCAGTCAGTCTCCAGGAGCCTGAAACACCTATTTCACTCCTCAAACAAGTTTGTCAAGACCCTGAAACGGTGGGTCCTAGAGTGTTCCCAGGAAGTCTCAGCTTCTCAGGGGTCAGCTGCTTCGGGGTTGTGAGGGGAAACTTGGTAGAATTTTTTTTGTTATTAAATAAACATGAATTTTGTACTCTTTCTTTCCCTTCACTTTTTTACCCACCCTCCTCTTCCCAGCCCCTCTAGCAAGCATCCGTTTGACCTCTGTTTCTATAAGTCTGTTGCTGGCTTTTTTTGTTCGTTTTTCTTTATTGGATTCCACATTTAGGTGAAATCATTCAGTATTTGTCCTTCTCTGCCTGACTTATTTCACTTAACATAACACCCTCTAGGTCCACCCATGTTGTAGAAAATGGCAAGATTTCTTTTTTATCCTGGTGATCACTTCACAAGTTACATAAATGTTGAGTAACAAGTGAATGCAAGTATACATAAAGTGTAATGTATACACCTGAAACTCATATCATATTGCATGTTAACTATATTTTTTTAAATAAATAAACATATATCATGTTTTTAAAAGAATATGAAGTTCACTTTTCCCCTGAGAATTTGGACAAGATAGTACTTTCTCTTGAGTTCTAATCAGTGAACTTGTGATACTTAGCAAGAACACCCTCATACATATAGTTTAAATTATCTATTTCATTTCCAAAAATGTTTTTCCATGATTCAGGCTTGGTAGAAGAAGATGGTAGAGGACAATTTTTATTTGCTTTTTCTTTTTAGGGGACTCTACATAGCCGTTATATTTTATTACAAAGACAATATGTTAGTCACCAATGAAGATCAAATACCGATCGTTGAAATAGATGACTCTCACGCCAGTTCCATCACACAAGATTTCCTGTGGTTCACAAAGGTATACCAAGTTCTGGTTTTATTTGCTCCAACTCTGCACCCATGTGACTGCACATAAATCTCTGAACCCTTAGTTGAGGGATCTCCAGTGATCAAAGTATTGGGGTGGGAGTAAATTATCTCAAAGGTCTCTTTCAGTTCTGATATGCCCTATGTCACACGAAATGCCAAAAGGCTGTCTACACTACATTTTCAAAGCAAAGAAGCTTGCATCCTGTCAGATTGCGTCTCCACTATTCTGAGTTATGGGATCATTTGGCAAAGACTAAAATGTGGATCAGACTGTTTCATTAACATTCAGATCTTTTTCCAACTGGACAGAGATCAAAAAGTTGTTTCGTGTGTATCTGAAAATGGACTAGAGAACAAACATCAAGGGTCAGGTTTCCTTCTCCCTGCTGTGCTTTGATGCCACAACCTAAATCATGTACTGGCTTGGATGATGATATGACCGTGTGACTTCTTTTGCAGCTGTCTTGTATGTGGGAAGATATAAGGTGGTTGAGGCAAAGTGTACCTATCTCCATGTCCTCATCCACAGTCCTGCAAACTCGGCAGAAGATGCTTGCAGCAACAGCCCAGCTACAGGTGAGGGGCCAGGTTTCAACCCAGACCTCTTCAGAAATTTGAGGCAAACTCATTCAGTTCAGTTCCAATGCCACGTGGAAAAAAAAGGGTGGGCTCCTTTCCCTTTCAGAGCCCAATGAGGCCTATGAAGGATTCTCGGACAGTTTGAGCTGTACACATGTGCTGGTGCAGGCAATCTGTGCCTTCAGGAGTCTCCCGGAAGAGACGCAGGGATCTCTCCTGAGCAGTCTAGGAATGACCCCCAAACAAGGAGTAAGAAGACTTGAATTCTAGATTTGACAATAATAAATCAACTCATTTCTTCTTTCTAGGCCTAAGTTTTACTGCACGTAAAATAAGAAGAGCTTGACTAGATCATGTAAGACCCCTTGCTGCTCTGGCATCCTGTGGGTTTAAGAGTGTGTAGAGATGAAGAGAGAGACCAAACAGATATTTTGAGGTGTTTTTTGGCTTCATGCTTTGGGTAAAATGTGGGCATTTGCATATGCTCTTGCTTACTTAAGACAAAACAAATAAAACCTCTTAAAAGCTTACTTATAATCATGTCTTTCTGTACTGTTAACCAAATTAGATAAAGTGCCTAATCCTTACCAGAATTTTTGTAGGTTACAGAGTCCTTCCTAGAAACGACACTGAATTCCAATCAAGCTCTTCCGGGTTTTTCTTCTCATTGTTTTCTGCTACTTCCTGAATTTGTGGTTCTTAACACAGAAAAACATTTGCTACACGGAACTGGGGTCTTTAAGAGATCTCTGAGCCTTTAACAGTAATGGGTATTCTAACTACCAAGCTATCAGTTACATCAACCCCAGAAACATGCGTAACAGGAATCTATGTAAGCTGTGTTTGGCCAGGCTATCCCAGTCAAGGCATAAAAATAGGGTCGCAGTAACAACAACAAAAAAATTTGTATGACTCCACCCCCACCTGCAATTACAGGAACTTCATTTCTTGAGCCATGAAATAATTTGATTTCCTGCAATAATAATAATGATTGTGTTGCTACTAGAAGTAATTCTGAAAGATAAATCTTATCCCCTCTGTGCTGTGCTCCATTACATAAGTGGTTTACTGCCTTGTGTCCTCACTGGCCTGAGATATTTTGGTAAGCGGTGCTCTCCATTTCAACTCACGCTTGATTGCAGAATCTTCTCCTTCAACTCAAGAAAAAGTTCTTGGAGCGAGGCCATGATGACTGTGTTGAATGCAAAGCACCGCTTCCTTTCATCACTGATCAGCTTGAATTAGACCAATCCACTGTACCTCAAACTGCCCCTTCATTAGGATAAAGTTCTTTCCCAGGAGGCTCAAATCCCTTATTAGACTCTCTCATTAATCTACGATATAGCCCAGACATGCTTGGATCACAGACTGAACAAACTTAGGATTCCAAACAGGGCTCTTGATTGTATGTTTATTGGAAGCTTCCTAAAACACTTCCATCTGCTATCAGTAAATCAAGAAGAATCAGACTGTCACAGCCAGTGCAGTTAGATGCTGAGGGGCTAGAGCAGGGGTGTCAAACTCATTTTCACCAGGGGCCTGGTTGCCTGTGAAGGGCCGAATGTAATTTTAGGACTGTATAAATGTAACTACTCCTTAACAGTTAAGTGAGAGCTCAGCACTGCTGCCAGGCAGAAACAAGGTGCTGGCCCTAATAAAACAAGGTGGAGGGCCAGATTCAGCCTGCAGGACTTGTGTTTGCCACCTGTGAGCTAGAGGGAAGAAGCCATGATGGTCAGTGTTCCCTACTCGATCACTCCCACTGCAAAAGCCCCTGGATTGCCGTGGCCCCACCACATTTCATAATGCATCGCTGCCTTCTGAGGTCATTTCCCTCCTTGTCTAGCTTAGATTCCTTGGCCCATCATAATATTCTAAGTCTCTGGCCACTGTCTCCTTCCATATTATTTATTTGGAAAAATCCCAAGTCTGGATAAATCCAGCGTGTCTACACCAGAGTAGGTGCATACTGCTATAGAAAAATCACAAAAAAAGGGGGGGATTTACTGGTTTTATGTTAAATTCATTACTACAATTCCCACATGTAATGTTACCTAGTGATCACATTCTATTTCTCTACTAAATTCACTTTCCCAAACTATAAGGCAACTATTTAAAACCTCCATTCTCCCACATCTCTTCCCCTTTTCTGCATCAGCTGATGACTCCACTGTATAATTCATTAAGAAAATAAATGGGAATTAATTATTTTCCACCACCCGATATAAGAGCCTCCTTACATTGGCCCTACTTTCTCTGTCTCCCCTCCTATTCCAACACACTCTCACTCCTCCTACCAAAAGCTTCTCTCTCCGCATGTGCTGTGAATCCCAGCTCTTCCTGTCCATCTTATTTAAACATACTCAAGTGTCTTCTTGCAGTTCCTTCCCTCAACCCCCCTTCAACTGCCAAACTCTCTCTCTCTTCCCCTTCTTAGACCCAAACCTCTTAAAAGGATTGCCTATGTCCCCCTTCTCCACTCATTTCTCACTTCCCACTTAGTTCTCAGCCTTTTCCCTGACTCTCTACCCCCACGCCTACCAAACTGCCCTCTCAGGCCTCCGGTAGAGGCAGACTGATGCTCGTAAAGGTTGAGCTTCAGGGTCCCTGGCTTGCACGAGCACCTGTGAGTGTGGGAGTCATGGAGTGTTTTAGGTGCAGAAGGGAAGTTAGGTTATAATCAGGAAGCATTTCTGGTAAACTGAAGAAATTTCAGCAGGCAAAGGGAACACAAATTCCAAATACTTCCCAGTATTTGGGGAGAATGCCTAAATAAATATTCACTTTAGGCATAATTTTTGTATTTGTAATTTTGTATTATTCATCTTAAAGAGGCCCTAAAATTGTATGGTGCAGGCCCCTACAAAATCTGGATCCATCTGTGCCAATGACTTCAACTTCTCTAAATCCAATGGACACTTCTAAATCTTCTTTGCAACTGACATCTTGAGAGTGTTTGATACACTTGGTCCCACTTCCTTTTTTCAAACTGTCACATCCCTTGGCTTCCATGACTCCATAATTTCCAAATTTTCCCAACTTCCTGGCCTGTCCTTCTCAGCTCCTTTGCTATCTCACATGCTGTTTCCTCTGCTTAGAATCTTCTTCTTCTGCTTCATTGCCTTACTAATTTCTATACATTCTTCAGATCTCTTTAATTTTTGTATTTTCTCAAGAGAGCCTTTCTCTGATCTCCTGATAAGGGAATCACTCTCATAGTGCCTTGCATGCTTCATTCAGAATGGTGATCATAAACCCATTAGTTAATTATTTGTCTCCTTATTTGGTTAGTGACCCACTTGGACTGTGAGGCCCAGAGCTCAAGAAATGTATCTACATCTTGGTCACTACTACATCATCCATGTGTGTATGTGGCAGATCTGTGGCAGATCCTCAACAAGTACTGCTTGGATATACAAATGCATTATGCCTCAAAGATCACACTTGAGGGTGTTCTACACAGACAAAGGGAAAAAGGGTCACAGAAATGTACTTTGCACCACAGTTACCAACTGGATAGTTCTCCAGTCCTGCGTGGTGACCAGCACCTATTAAACAGATTGATTGGCATCAGCCATAAAGTCTGTTGATTTATTTCTGCTGTATCTCATTTTACCCTCCTCCCCTTTCCAGCAACACTACCACTGCCTGATGACCCCAGTGACATCAAAAGCCTTCAAAGTCATCCTCCTGCTTCCAGCCTTAACACCCTCCAGTCCACTCTCCACACTTCTGCCAGAGTGGCCAGTAAAAGAGTCTGACCATGGCATTCCCTTACCCACACTCTTTAAGAGTGGCCCATTTTACCACGACGCACAAAGGCCTTCATCACCACCTTTCTCACCCTCCTCTGTTTCCACAGCACCCTGACTTGCCTTCATCACAGTGCATACCAACCACTGTGCATCCTGCACCTTATTTTCTGGTTTCTGCTCTATAGTGAGATCCTTAATACAGCATGTACTTATTAGAATAGGTGCCAGGCACTTTATAAACTATATCTCATTTAATCTTCATGACACTCTGAGGAGAAAGTACTGTTGTTGATATTAATTTAACAGATGGCAAAACTGAAGACTGGAAAGATTAAATAACTTGCCCAAGGTCACACAAATAGGATAGTAGAGTCTGGATGCAAATCCAAATCTGTGTAACTCCAAAGCCTAAATTCTTTCCAATACTTCATTATCTTATTATGTGTTCATTTACAACAGCAGACAAAAACTTTAAATAGAAGAAATTATCCACATTAGTTTTTTTAAGTAGAATTCTATTCTGCATCATTTGGAGCTTATTTAGAAGTGGCCTTTATTTGATTAATATACCTAGGCAAGAAGAGAGACAGGTATCTGCCCATTATCTGTATTGAAAAAATAAGATGAGAAATCCTGTAAGTGGCTAAGACCCCACACTGCCTTTCCTACTTTTACGAAAAGGACAGAGGCTCCAAGAGGTAGAAGTGTGCATTACTCTTCCATGAAGAGGTGTCCAAATACCTGTCCTCAAAGTGCGATAATAATCCGAGGGTGTGGGCCGGGTCACATTAAACTTGCCTCCTCCACAGCTTTTCAGAAGTGAGTGTTAGTGAGGAAAACCTGGGTAACAATCTATGATACTATGTCTTTTTCGTCTTTCAAGCTGGAGGAAGATTCCCCCAAACTTTTACTCTTCTTTTTCAGGCCTTCCTATCTCTACTCTGGATTTCCTTCAACTTCCATGTCAGCCCTGACTGAGTAAAAAGGTCTCCAAACATTGTGCATCTACCTAGGGCTTACTGACAGTCCTGTGACTTGTTCTGGTTATAACACAGATGCATTCCTTTGAGCTATGATGCAGCTTTTATTCCTCTTTATTTTGTAGGATCCTCAGGGTTCCCACATCTCCTAATGACTGCACAGCCTGACAGGTACTAACATGGTCTGTTTTTCCTTTAGTCCCTAAAGAACCTCAAATTTGCTCCCTTGAAACATAGTTGCAATTTATTCTCACAAGGATATTCTGCTTTTAAAGTGGGTGCTCCCCAGAGCTGGCTATCCAATCCAATTTAGTGTCAGTAAAGAATTTCTGGGATACTTGTAAGTGTGTTCTTGTTTAGCCCATTAGTTCTATCAAAATCTAACAGTGAACCACTGATAACAATGGCTTAAAAAACAACCACCTCATTCAAATGTCTATACATCAGCTTTGGTTCAAAATAAATCATATTTTCCAGTATCCTAACAAAATATGTTAGTTCCGTCAGCAAAAGGTTATTGAGCTCTTTGTATGTGCCAGGCACTGTGTAATGAACCCTGGACACAAAGATGAAATGACCATGGTCTCATGACATGTCTGTCAGTATGCAGGAAGGCCCCAGTCACGCTAAGATACGAGTTTGTACAGGACACAACAAAAGAGAAGATGGCAAATTCTACCTGAGAAAGTTGGGAAAGTCCTCCTGTGGAGGACTGAAAGAGGGTGAAACCTGGGCTGAGCCTTGAAAATGAGTACATGTAAGTCAGGGTGGAACTCTAATTAGAGCAGTAAAGAAAGCCCAGACCCTACTTATATCAAACTTGAGAACTTACAAAATATTTTCTCATGCACTGCTTGACTTACCCCACCCCCACAAAACTGTATAAGGAAAGGGTTAGAATAAGGAATATCTGAATTGTAAGGACCCTTGATTTTAGAGGTTGAAACACAGGCCCCAAGAAAGTGAGTAATTTTTCAGAAGTCTGAGAGTTAATGAACAACAGCCAGCCCTGAAATTGGACAGCAGTATAACTGAAGCTTCACAGCAGCGGAGCACTGGAGCCAGGCTGCACTGGTTCAGGAGAGCCAGCGTTAAATATTCAGTCCCCCCCCACCCCCCCCCCCCCCCCCCCCTCATCTTTTATATTCTTCCTATACATATTTTCATCTATCTTCCCCCCTCCCCCCCTTTCCCCCTCCTTTCCTCTCCCCTTTTCTTCTTTTTTTCTTTTTTTTTTCCCTCCTCTTTTTTTTTTTTCTTTTTTTTTTTTTTTAAAGAATTTTCTTAACATACCCTTTTTTAAAATGGTTTCGGACCCCCCCCCACCTTTTCCCTAATCAACAACCCCCCCCCCCCCCCCTGCTCCCCCCCCCCTTCTTCCTTTTTTTTCCAGCTCCCCTCCCCTTTTCTTTCTTTTTTTTTTTAGATTTTTTTTTTTCCTTCCTTTTTATTTAATCCATTAACCCTAATAATAAAAAAAGGGAATTGAAAGCCTGTCGTCACACCCTCAGTGGCTTGAAATCGGCTTATGGTGGGAGTATTTACACCACAGAAATTGGCATATCCTATAAATCAAAAAAAACTTTGATAGCCAGATTATCTGCTGCATTATCACTTCCGTTGGCCAGTATTACTTTGCAGCAAACTACTTTATATAAAACTGTAGTACTACAGATAACTGGATGAAAAGCCTTACCCGATTATTCCTCTGTGATTTAGAAGTCAATTATTGAAAAGGAATAATCTGACTGAGTGATTAAGCCATTGTTAAAAATAGTAATCCTGCCAAATGAAGTTTTATATGTCAGTAATTATTAATAAAATCTATTCCTTATGTGTCCTGTCCTTATAAATTTAAAAAAAAAAAGATTTAAGACACAGTTCCTACGAGTGAGGGAACATTGCAGTGTTTTGTGGATGTGGATACTGAATAGCTGGCTCATGTAGTTTTAGGTCATCCCTGTTACTTTTCCAAATTCCACTAACAGCTTATCCTGCTAACTGCTCATCTCACCTGCATTTCTGTAAGCTCACAAAAATAACAGCTAGAAACTCCAAGACGACTTATAATTTTTTTAAACCATACATATTCAAAGTAAAAGAGTATTCTATCCTATTCCTGTATGTGCTCTTCAAACCCTTATATTTGTGAAGTTGTTTATTTTAATAACACCTACCTGGACCTCTCAACATTTAATGTGGTCCCTTCCAGACCTGCCTTTCTAAAAGCATTGTCTGCCTCAGTGCCTAGCTCACAAACAATTTTAACAAAGCTTTAAGTAAACAGAACTCCCTGACATGCAGATAAGTCAAACCAGGCCAATCTCCCAATTAAACTACCATGGAGGGAATGTGCAGTCATCTGGGGACCTGTACAATGTGCTACATTGTCAATTCACGTCTTCATTTCAAACAACCCCACTTCACACAAGTGTGCTGTAGATCTCTTGAAAACTCCACAAGTAGCATACTTGAAATATCAGGCATTTTTCTTTAAAATATCTGGGATTCTCTTCAAGTGCTGGTAACTGAGGTTTATGTGCTGGTGTGTCTATGTAGGTAAGAGATATTTACAGATATTGAATTTGCTTAAAAAAACATCATTTTGTGCCTCTTGCTATAATCTTTGCAGGCTTATGGTGCAGACATTTTCTTTGAGCTTCTGTTAAGTACATTTCTATCATGCCACATATTCTAGGTGTAAGTCTGCTAAAAAAAAAAAACAGCTTCTCAGAAGGATCAGATAATTATATAGTGTCATTTGTTAGTTATATTGCTTTGTTTGTACATCACCTAAGCTACCAGAAATCTATCTTGTTTCTAGAATTTACTTGGAACACACAACTTGGGAAGAGTTTACTATGAGCCTATTAAAGACCGCCACGGAAACATCCTCATAGTCACCATCAGAGAGGTGGAGATGCTCTACTCATTTTTTAATGGCAAATGGATGCAGATCTCAAAGCTGCAAAGCCAGAGGAAGTCTCTGTCAACACCCGAGGAGCCAACAGCCTTAGATATTTTACTGATAACCATCCAGGTATGAAGTCTTTTCAATTTCTTCATATATTTAAAGTTCAAAATACACTCATTGAGGCTCTAGTGAATATACCAAAAGCCACTTACATATGCAGTGATGGAGTGGAGAGGGTGCTGAGGCATGTCACTGTTTGTATTCCACATACTGGAAAGATTCGGAAGCTTATTTTTACTCATCATTCTCCAGATCTGGCACTCAAGTAATGGGCATCTTGAAAATGCCCCTAACCAACGAACCAATGAAAAACATTGAGACAAATGTTTGAGTAGAGATCCACAGATGCTATAATCAAAATACCAATACCCAAATGGGCTACACTAAGAATACATTTCTGGACTGCATACAAGTATCTATGTATATATTTGCACTTACATGTGTATGTATGTATCATTTTGTACATGTATCAATTTGAACAAAAAATTTATACATATTTACTCTTGCTTGTTCCTTAAAATACTCCCTTGAAATGGACACACATGATTAAATCCATTTTAGGACTGAAATAACTGAGGCTCAAAGAGCTTAGTGACATGTGACCACATGTGGAGGCAGATTTAGTGAAGCTAATGAAGGCTGAGTATCATTCAGCTCTTCACTTGCACAAGCTCCTTCCAAGGCCCTGGCAAGAAGCCTAACAATTTCACATTCCCAAATGTGTATCCTTTACCTTAAGGAAAGAACCCAAATTGCATTAGCTTCAGGCCCCACCAAACCTGGATTTGCCACTGAGCACACAGCTAGAAAACGGCAGAGCCGAAACTTGAACTCAGATCTCCCACTTGGAAGCAGGCTCCCTTCTGCTACAGTGCATCGTATTCCAGAGCAGGACTTGGGATTTCAATGAGAGGGGAATGGGAGATAAAATTAAAGAGAAAAGCCTTGCCTGGAAACTGCATACCACCAAAACCACACTCGGGCAGCTCAGATGCAGACCTCCAGCCTGGAGGGGGTGCAGGACACAGTCCCAGGTCTGGACACGAGCGCAGCGCTCTCTCCATGCCATCCACTGCCTCACGTGCTCCTGTCTGAACGGGAGCTTCAGGCTGTTCCTTTTTCTTGCTTTTTTCTTCTTTTTTTAAACCTAGTGATGGGGTGAGTTCTACAGAACAACTGCCCATATAGACGGCAAAGCCGGCAGAAACGTCAACCTTGAGCCCCGCACAACCCATGGCGTACATTCACAAGACAGTCAACCCAGAGCAGTGGGGAGAAAAAGAGGGGCTCAGCCCCACAGTAAGAAGCCAGATCTGAGCCTCGGCCCAGCAGTCCCCTATGACCACTTTAAAGAGCTAAGCCCCTAGTGCACTTATATCCATTCCCCACTTAGGGGTGGTTAGTACAGCAACCTCACCTTCCCATTAGTTACACCAGCCTAAACCAGGACAAATTTCAATGTAGCAAAGGTAAGCTAATTGGTGAAAGCCTCTGGATTTGATGTTATGGAATTTGAGTTCATATGAGAATTGATAGAGAGAGTATGTGTGTGTAGAAAAGGTGGGGGCAGGGAACACAGACACATTCGTGGCTCCCCTCTTCACCTTTTAGAAGCAAGTGCTAAAAGAAACATTTAAAAATCATAATAAATTGAGCTTTTACAGGGTGACTAATACACTAATCCCCTATAGGGATAAACTGGGGTCTGGGCTACCTTCCCTCCTAGAAACACAGCACAGGCCCCAGCATGATATAATACCTGGTTTCTCCTAGACTTATTACATTAAAAATGTGTTACAGGTGCAGAAAAATTCCAATCTGGCAAAAGGTTGTTAGAGAAGGAGACCAAAAATAGAGGCAAGATCAGGTTTCCACACAGATCCAAGTGGAAAATTCACCCCCGCTGACTGGCACATTCCTGCTTGATGTCATTCCCACCCACCCCCTCTCTCCTTTACCCTCCTCCTATTTTGTTCCCCTCTCACCCTCTCCCAAGTAGGTACACTGGAGAGGAAATGGGGGGTAAAACTACTGGGGCTGGTATCCAGTCACTCCAAGACTTAAGATCAAATCTGTCAGGAGTTGGTTCCACCAACTCACCAAGAAAGTAGAGATAGGTCATGGTGGTTGCCCAGAGCTGGCTAGATAATTCCCATCATTCTGGGCCACAAACCACTGTCTTTTTTCAGGGTCAGTAGACTGATGACCACCAGGCCTTCTGATTGGAAACCCAGGCTTCTTCCCACTACATCACATGACCTTCTGAGATAACACTTTGGAATCAGGATGACTGGGTATGATTCCTGATTCCATCTTTATTAGTTATGTGACTAGGGCAAGTGACCTAATTTCTCACCTCTCAAAGTTCCTCTTTCACAAAACAAAAAAAGCCCCAAAAACCCCCTACTTCATAGGATTCTAACACAGAGTAAGTGAGTTAGCATATGAAACATTAGAATGGCACAAAGTGGGTGTTCAATAAATGTTAGTGATTCTTATATTTCTCTACTCAGAAAAATCCAAGCAACGCTAGGCCGTCCTTAAGGCACACTCAGTCCATCTCTTCCTCTTCATTCCTCCTCTCCCAGGAAAGCCCAAGTAGGGGCTCAATCACCCCTTAGGGCATTTCCTCCCTTCCTCTACCTCTTCATAAGAACTAAGAAAAGTTGTATAAAAGCTGTATTACCCACAGTGGGGTTTTCAAAACAGGTTAAGGACTGTAACAATTTGCGCCCATAATAAATCTACTAATCCCTAGTGCCCCATGGAAACTCCAGGGTCCAACCCTCACAAATTCCTAACCCTCTCAAGTCCCAGACCTTTTCTAACACGCCTCTCTCACATATTTGGAAGAGAGAGAGAAATCCTTCTCACACTTGCCAAGAAAGGAAAAGACAGCTATTATGGACAAGTTAGTGTCCCTCTAAGCAAACTAACTGGCAATCAGAATATTTCCAATAGGGAGGTTCCTCTAAGGTTCTGAATTACTCTGACCATGATCTTCTGGAGTCACTTCAATAACTGGAAGCCTCACCCCAGCTGGTGTGGCTCAGTTGTTTGGAGCACTGTCCTATAAACCTAAAGGTCACACGTTCGCTTCCCAGTCAGGGCACATGCCTAGGTTGTGGGTTCAGTCCAAGTCCAGGCACATGGGAGAGGCAACCGGTCAATGTTTCTCACATCAATGGTTCTCTCCTTCTGTCTCTCCCTTCTTTCCCCTCTCTCTAAAAAATCAGTAAGTGTATCTTTGGGCAAGGATAAAAAATAATAGTTATAACTGGAAGCCTCACAGGTGAAGATTTCTCTGAATATTAATCTCTCGTTTTTACTATACTTTCAAGTTTATAATACTTTGTCAGACCTATGATATCATTTAATCCAAAACCCAATGAGGTTGAGTGGGTAATTTAATTGTGACCAATTCATAAACAAAGCTATGGACTTCAGGAAAATAATTGGCCGAAAAGCAGCACAGGAGGGACAAAGACCGAAGTCTTCAGCTCCTAGCCTGGTGCCCTTCCCATTCCACCATGCTGCTTTACACGCCCTCCTCCTCCTTTTCTCTGGGTCCTTCTTTAAAAGTTTGATCCTAGAGAAGCTACGGTGAGGCTTGTCTTCTATCTCCCCCCATTTCTGCTCTCCTCCTCTTCTCCTCAGGCATTCTTTGGCACCTCCAGGGACCCAGGATCTTCTCACACCTGAGATGCCCAGGACCTACTATGTTGTGTACCCTTTTCTACTTTTTTCCTAGCACATTCCTTTCCCCTCTACCTCCCAGCAGCCTCTAACACGGGGATCAAAAACTACTGGTATCGGGAAGGCTAATGAAATGAGCCAAGTAGGCTGGATATAAGAAACAACTGGTTTCACAATAAACGTGTTCACTGATTTTCACAGCAGAATCATTCACAGTAGCCAGAATGGAAACACCCTAATGTCCAACAACTGATGAATGAATGAATAAACAAAAGTGGTATATCCATACAACAGACTATTACTTAGCCATAAAAATGAATGAAGTACTGATCCATACTATGACAGGAATGAACCTTAGAAACATTATGCTAAGTGAAAGAAGCAGACACAAAATGCCACATATTGCATGATTCCATTTACATGAAAAGTCCAGAATAGGCAAATCCCTAGAGACAGAAAGCATAGCAGTGGTCTCATGGATGGGTATAAGAGGGATTGGGAATAACAGCTAATGAATGCAAAGTTTTTTTTTGTGGAGGGAGTGATAAAAATGGTCTGGAATTAGATATTAGTGATCGCTGCACAACCTTATGAATATGGTTAAAAACCACTAAATTTCACACATTAGAAAGGCAAATTTTACAGTATGTGAATTACATCTCAATAAAAAATAGTAGAAGTAGCAGAGACTACAGTAATCTGGAGGTCACTTGTCTCATTTAAATAATAGCCCTATTCAACCTCAGCTAATTGCAGTACGAATAGTCCCGATGCTAAACTATTTTCCAGTATTTAAAGAAAAGCTGAAAGTCCAGAGTCTTGTATAAAATCTCTTTATTTTTAAAAGTTAAAAAGTAATTCAGAAAATTTAAATTCTTTGCAGTCCAGTGATGGTGGGCTGGCCCACAAGGGCCACTAGCCACCGTTTTATGACCTCTGCTATCCCTGGGCCATTCAGCTTCCATCCCCTATCCAGCTAAACAAAACCCTAGAGTTACTGGAAAAGCAACTATGTACCACTCTTCCAACAGGCTCTTAGGCTCTCTGATCAGTGAGGAGCAGCGGCATATACCCTTCCTGGTTACAACACCAGCACAGCATATTCTCTCCCAGAGGCCCAGCACCAGACCCCACTCGTCTGGGCCTCTGACTTCATATTTAATAAACATTTTTTTTCAGCACCAAGTAGGTGCCAGGAACTCTTCTAGATGCTATAGGAAAAACAAATGAGTAAGTCAAGGTCCCTGGTCTCAAGGAGTTCAGTCAAGGGAGGGAGACAGACTTGTAAACAAATCAAGGTAATACAAGGCAGAATTAAACCAGAGCCTGATAGCAGCATAAACAGCGTACTATGGAAACACAGACAGAGCAGCTATTAATTCTACCTAGAAATATCAGGGAAGGCACTGTAGAAGAGGTGACATTTGGCTGAGGCATGAAGGGTGAGTTAAGTTCACCAGGTGGAAAAAAAAGAGAGAAAGAAATGGGGGAGAGAAAGATGGAGGGAGGAGAGGAAAAGAAAATGTGAAGGAGAGGAAGAGAGGGAAGGAGGGAGGAAGCAAAGGAGAAAGGAGGAAGGGACGAAAGGAAGGGGTTAAACAGAATAAAATACAGAGCATGGTAAAAGAAATGAGGCCGAAGACAGAAATGAGTAGATTTCACCCTCTCTTGGGTCCACAACAAATTTTACCCATTTTTCTCATAGCCTTTATCACACGGGGCTAGACAAACTTGCTCACATGTAGCTCTCATATACTAAAATGTGAATTCCATGAAAGGTAGAATCATGTTTTATTCATCTTGATGTCAGTAATATCCTACCACAATGCCTGATATGGAGTAGGTGCTCAATAAAAGTTGGAAGAATGTGTGAATTCATAAACCAACGAAAAAAAGTTAAAAAAAAAAGAGAGATTAGGGCATGCATGGGAAATGAAAAAGGGATCCATCCTGGCTGGAGATAAGAGATGAAAAGAAGCTTTGGACGAAGCAGCATCTAGAAATGTTGTTTAGTGGTCGGATGAGGCAATATATAAAACCATAGGCATTTGACTTGGTTTAGGGGGCCTTTCTATCGTACCCCAGTTTTTGTGAATGGGGCAGCTTCTTTACTTTCTTACTAATGAAGGATTAAATGACTATGTCAAGACAGGAAAACACACAGTGGATGCTCAGTAATGGTGTTTTTAAAAAATTGAATGAAAGGGTAAATTACTCCCTCCCTGAATGGTGTCAGTTTTTACATAACATACTGAGAACCAGTATGTTCCCAGCTCACACTCTGTTTGTGGTCCATCCTCACCCCCAGATATTTTTCTCATGCTTACACCCACCCTATATTTGTACTGGGGTTTGGGTCTTCACAAGCACATTTTCTTATTAAGTTTCAACCCTAATTATGATAGGCTTATTTTTCCAATGTATGGTCATTCAAAGCTTTATCATTATTTTTCAAAAAAATCAAAACCATACCAAACTCAGGACCCACAAATTTGATGCACATTTTTAATTTATCTGTTTGGAATGTCAGTAAATAAGCTGAAGAGCCTGCCCCCAGGACTAGTCCTCACTGGGCCATCACTCAGTATGTGTACTATCCCCACACCATTTCCTGTGTTCACAAACCTGCAATCCAGACATTCAGCTTATTAAAATGATACGGTGTACATTCTACTTTTTCAGATTATCTAGTGAAACAGATTACACTGGAGACTTCTCCCTGGTCTGTGGATCCTGTTCTTTTACTATTATAAACTGAACTTGTCTGTATGATTCGGCCTTCACAGAATGATGCTGACTCCTATTTAGTGTCTCAGGATTTCCTGAGTGATTGCAAACCGTTCAATGATTCCTTCTCATTTTTCCCAAAGATCAATAAGTTGGCAGTTTCTAATTACTAGGCTCATCCTGTGCTCCTCCGCTTCCTACTTCAAAGATAGGCATATTTGCCCTTTTCAAATCTTCAGGGACTCTCTAGTTCTCCATCACTTCTCAGAAATAATGACCTGTGGGTTTGTGGACACATCTGCTTGTACAGCAACTACCCCTGGGGTGCACATCATCAAATTCTGCTCATCCGAATACTTCCGTTTTTCCTCTTAGTAATCATTTCTCTCTTTAATTACCTGTTCACTTCTCAAAGTTTCACCTTGACTAAAGCTTCTCTAGTCAACTACTTACCTGTAGTTGCCTCTTACCTGTACTTACCTCTGAGGAGGCAGGATAAAAGACATTAAAAAGTTATGCTGCATCAATCTCCTGATATTAATAAGAATTCCTTACTTTTGATCATGAAATCAAAATTTTCTAGTCTATTTTTTTCACCAAATATCTTAAAAGTTACTTAACCTTTGCTTTTCTGTACATACCAGTTAGTGACCATTTATGACCCCAATTGTGGCCATCCTTATTTTGTCCCTTTTCTGCTATTCTCATATGTTCTGTTTCAGGGAACTGCCCTGATTTCCACATGGTGTGTATCTATTACATACACAATTAGCACTGGGTACACCAAGGACACAAAACAATAAAAAACACAGCAACACCATTAACTTCATAGTCTAGTTCCAAAAAAAGAGCATAAAAAAAGAAAAACGTAAGTGCTCCTACCTCTGTGTGCCTACACTGTCTCTATCATAAAACTGATTGCAGTGTGTTGTGATCATTATTTACTGATCTTCTTGACCTCTTTAGAAGTAGTGATCCTATAAGGAAACCTGAAGCCCAGAAGCCTCCCGTAGCACTTGGGATTCAATATGCTTGGTAGAGGATGGACAAAGGAGACAATACCCAATAGCATATATCAGACAGACGCTGCAGATCATTTGTTCTACAGAGGCCGGATTATCTTTCGGGGTAGAGTGGCCAAGGGAGGCTTCAGTACCTCTCTGTTCCATACACAACTCTATACAAGTATAATATTTGTTTTCTTTTTCTCCTTCCCTACATTTAGTGGTAGAGTTGATTCCCTCTTTTTCTATCCCCTTTGTAAATCAGGAATCCTTCCCTATAATCAGTTCCTTGACCCATCACTCTTAACTGTGTTCTACGCCCCACACTGCCCAAATGTTTAAAAAGTCATACGTACTGAAATGGCAAGGGGGGGGGTACTGTATTTACAATTATTCATTACCTGAGTTACTGCAGTTATATAGGGAAACTAAAGTCACAACCTAAATAGCTCACTAGAGAACTGACCACATATAAAACAAGATTCTACTCACACGTTCCTCTGTGCTTAACTAGACTGGCACTTGCTGTTACATCAACTTCATTCAGCTCTGCTGCTTGTGAAATATTATGATGTGACAATACAACGCAAATCACAAGGCAAATTTTAAAATCTTGCAAAAGATACAGAATTTTGTGAAGCTTGTGATAATGATGTAGAGACCTAATCAAATCACATGCAAAACTAGTTATAATTAAGTGGTAGACCAGTTCACAAGTAAAGTAAAATAAACAAGAATTTTATAAAAGTCTTGAATATCAAGATTTTTTTAAATTCCAGGAAAAAAATATATGAAACTCACAAACTCTTACAAAAAGTAGCCTCTTCAATTGTGAAAGTCAAATGTGAGAGACAGCATTTCAGCTATCAAACAATTCAGTCCAAAAACAATTATGCCAAAAGAAAAATCAATCTTGATTCTCTCTTCATTTTCAGGATTAGTGAATAAGTATAACTGCTAATATAAATATATATTAATAAGATATATAAATCTACTGTTATTATATTTTGTCTCCCTTTTCAAGATAAAGCATCAATTAACTCTTTTTTCTACTTACTGTAAAATTTTGATCCTATTTTAAGTGGTGTCATTTAAAACAGACCTTTCCTGATACCAATTACCCTGAAGTAATACGGCTTCAAGTACTGCTTTGTCAGCTTTCACACTTGTAAATCTGTTTTTCCCCAGCTACATAATAAGCCCTCCAAGGACAGAGATTTTAAATTCTACTTTTCTTTAAATTCTATTTTTCTACCACCACCATTCCATTCCCAATCACTGCACACACACCTACCCAGCTCTCAGAAATCTAGAAAAATAGGCAGGCAGAATACATTAATGATGGATTACCTGTCTTGGAAAACCATTCTGCTGAAGGTAAGACTGGCTGTCCTCAGTCTTCATGGTTGTATCCAAAGTGTCTCACCCAATTACTTCTACAGCCTCCTTTAATTCACGACATGTCACACCTAAGCAAGAAAAAGGTTTTGAGACTGCATTTCAAGGAGATTTTTGGTTTGATTTGGTTTGGTTTTTGCCCTACAGGATATTCTCTCCTATCACAAAAGGAGTCATCAACGTCTCCCTCCTGGATTATATCTGGGCTATCTAAAGCTGAGCAGCTCTGTGGATCAGATCAAAGTTCTTGTTACCCAAAAGTTACCCAACATTCTCTGCCATGTGAAGGTCCGTGAAAACAGTAACATTTCCAAGTAAGTTGTGAGGAGTTTGGATTTTCCTTGTGATGAAACAATGGCTTGAGTGGTGGGTTTGATGTGTCAGTAGGAAAATGAAGTCTTACTTCCCAGTACAGTTTCTGTGGCAAGACGTGTTCAGGAGCCAGCTCCCTGGGGCAGAGGCAGAGCTCTGTTTAACTTTAGGATAAGGAGGGTTTGTGGTGTTGCTGAAAGAAGTGAGCCCATTTAAAGGGGGCACTATCCTTTCACTTCCCTTTCTATATTATTCATGGTTCAGCCACTGATGGCCAACTGGTTAATGAATAGGTGCCCTTTCCTTTCAACACTGTTATTTCCAATATCTTTTCTTTACAACCTAGTAAGTCATTAAAAAAAAACCATCACTATGGAAATGGGTTCTAGTAGAGCACTGATTTCCCCTTAATCTTAAAGGACCTCCACCTACCCCTAACCCTCTGGCCTGGGGACTTCTTACATTTTCCATACTCTTTATGATTCTCTAGAGCAGAAGAGAAGTAACAAGGCCTGGGCTTCTGGAAACTGTTCTATGGTTCGGCACTACGGTGAATTACTCTGTTAGCTTTGGGAAAGTTGCGCAATCTTGGTAATCTGGCTCAGCTCTACAACTAGCCCTCTACCAGGCCTCTGAGAGTCTAAATTGTGGTTAATATGAAGATTTTTTTTTAGGGAAAGGAAAGAATAGATAAGAAAAAGAATGCCCCAGAGTTTTTCGAGCTTCAGAGTACAAATTAGACCCCCAAATTCTAGTTAGACCTATGGATTTCTTTAACCTAAGGAGACTCTTATTTAGTCATTGAATATTTTGTCAAGTTTAGTAACTACAGTGTCTCACAATGATTATTAAATACTAGTTAATCACAATGAAGGAGGTGATGATGATAATGGTCTCTTCAAAGAACTCACTAGCTGCCATATTCTCTTCTTCCACTTATCAACTACACCTAGACTGTAAGTCTGCCATCTGGTGGTCACTTCCACAATCAACATGAGTGATCAGTCCTTCCCAAGAGGTTACAAGGCTCCTTGTGGTTTGACTCAGCAATGGTTACTTTCATCCATTTTCTAGATTTGTGTCTTAAAGGTCTAGACCCTATCTTTTAGTGATTATACCATCTAATCTTCCCTTGTCAAGGACCCACCTTTCACTTTTACAAGAGGTTCCAGTGTCCTTCACTCTACTGGTTCTATATCCCTCATCCTTAAAGATTAAACTGATTAGAGTGGTAGATATTTCATGGTATTCCTACTGGTAACTTATTTTCTAAATTGAAATGTGAAATTTTAGCAATGCTCTTCTTCAGGTTTGGTGTGTACTTGTGCTAATGAGAACCCCCTCATTTATTCAATATCAGTGACGGGAGAAAAGTAGTTAGTTCCCAAGCAGGTTCTCAAAGATTTCAATTATGTATGAAGCTAACATATGCCCAGACTGAAATAGGATTTAATTTTGATTTTTCTTTTATTGGGACAAAGGGTAAATTTTCCATAGTCTTTTCCAGTGTGGGAATTGAAATGAAACATATCTTGAAAAGAGAAACTTCTCTAAGAGGGTAGTTGGTTAAAAGAAAGTGTTTCTGATGGAAAGCTTGTGCCACAATCAGTTTCATTTTCTGACCCCAGATCGGAGCCCAGGTGGGATGACCCTCTGGGGAGAGCCCTCAGAGGGTTTCACGGGAGTGGGGACATATGTTAGCACCTCCTCTCTTTCCATCCCCAGAGAGGAGGGCTTTCCTTTCCTCTCTACTGCTGTTCCCTGAAGAGTGAGGAGGAGAAACAGAGCCAACTGAATATGTTTAGAGACTCCTACTAAAATACCTGTGGAAACAATGTTACCCAAGAGGCATTTATTTACCTTGATCTTTCCAAGCTCCTTTTGAAGAGCAACCTCTGAGGGATAAACCAGATGTGCTTTCCTCCCACCACCCTTCTTTCCCTTCCCTTCTGCATGACATTTGAAAAAGTTCATTAGGAAGGATTCTGGAGCATGCAGAATAAAGGCACAGATGACCAGTTTGAAAGGAGGGTGGATGCAATGATATGTGTCCCCAGGTTCTTCTTCTTCTTTTTTTTTTTTGTAATTGCCTAGTGTTGCTGTTTGTGATTCTCCTCAAGCTTTTGGAAGGGAAAGGAACCAAAATAGACCCTGCTATTACAACAGGCCAGGGTTGAAATGTGCCATGTGGTTTGTTGCCTGAGTTAGACAAGAGTCCTGTGGTTAATTAATTGCTGAATTAATCAGCAGATGTCCATGTGGCAAAATGTAGGGTCTTAGACTTAAAGAGAATCTCCAGGGAAAGAAAAATGAAGACAGGAAATAATTATAAAGTATCTAAAAGCTGCAAGCTCAAAAAAATCAAGAAAACTAATACAAAGTAGGCCTGCTGTCCTGAAGTATAGGTGATTTGATAGGTGAACTAAGTTTAAATTAGAAAAAGCTCATTTTAACCTCCATTTGGGTGGCTAAAAGTTCCACTATCATAAATTGCATCTAGTTTTAACCACCAAAAATTGGTTATCCAGGTTCTGGACATATACAATAAAAATGTTCTGAGCTGTGTTCTGAACTTTTGTTATATTTCTAATTTTAACTTGACTCAACATACAGAGAGGAGTGGGAATGGGTCCAAAAGCTTTCTGGCTCTGAATCTACGGAAAGTGTGGATCATACTTCTGACTGCCCCATGCAATTGTTCTTCTACGAGCTCCAGATGGCAGTGAAAGCTCTCCTTAAGCAGATCAATATACCTCTGCACCAGGTACAAGTCTTTACCATTTTTATCTTCTTTTTATGGCTAATGGAAACGGCATTGTAACATAAAACACAAGAAGAGATACATGTATATATTTCATTTTCATATACTTAATTTCCACTTTGCACATACAAGCATATTTTGAATTTGATGCCTACAGTAGATACAAACAGTACTTCTGCCCCTTTTCTCTAGCTCTTTCATGCTGACTTCTTCCAAGGTTCCTAGACCCTACTTTACTGTGGTCTGGTCAAGGAAAAATCACTGGCTAGTCCAATCATTGGAAAGATACCAAGTCTCAGCTTTAGGATAGCATGAAGCAAGGAAAATAAATGAATCAACAAATAAATGTATAGTTAGATATACAAATGATGTATCTAAGGACAAAAGACTAGTGGTACTATAAGTTATACCAATGCTCAAAATTATGCTGTGCTATTTTTCCACAGAGAATTTACTGTCAAAATTAATGTCTTATCTAAATCAAAAAGTACAACTCTAACCTCCACTAATAAGCAGTTTCAAGAAAAACTGTTGGCAAGGGAGAGAATAGTGAAAGTTGAATTAGCTCTGTCCAGTAAGTTAACATGATATAACAATTAGTTTGAATTTATTCTTTTTTTTTTTTGCCTACCTTTACCTTCTATGCCCATCTAGCACACACACAAGAACACAGACGCATGTACACCATCTCTATACACACACACAAAATTAATCAAGGTTAACCTATACACAGGAAGACTGTTACAGGAGTAACTGTCTCTTTTTAAACAAGAGTCAACCATGAATTGGCCCCTGACCCATGGAGGCAGGGGGATAGAGTAGAGATTCCAAGAGTGCCCTTCCATTGGGTTACTGCTCCGATTCTAAGTTAATACTGCAAGGCTAATCCAAACAGCCAACACCGACAAAGATTTAAGTTGCACAAAATGCCATAAAGACACCATGGGAGCAACTGAATTATTTCAGGGTTGGCTGTGTACTCAGGAGGAGAAAAGAACTACCAGATCTACTTGTGACAGTAGGTACTATTAAAGGGTTTCTTGCGCTTAGCAGGTTTGAAGCAGCTCATATTTCATTGGTGACTCTTGGGCTACATATACATGTTGGGAGAAGGCTGCCTAACTGCCTAAGAGTGCATACAACATTTTTTTTTCAATTCTTGTAAAATTTTCTCAGTCCTTGGCCAGAAACTACATTTTTCCCCCTTAACCAACTTAAATTGAAACTAGTGGATTTTTAATTCAATCCATTTTTGTTGCTTCATGTAATTATATTCATCATTTTGAAAAGCCCACAGAATGCAATCATTTTCTGCTTTTATAAGAAGCATAAATGTTGTTTTCAGAGTTTATGTGGAACATTACTGCCTTAAATCTTGATTTTATATAGCATTATTAAATGGGCTGAACCCTAATATTTATGTTGTATAAAAATTCCAAGCTTGAAGTCGTGTAATTTTGTTAGATGTTTTATGCCAGTTTGGTGTTGTTTATGTAAGTGCCATGTTGTAACTCTCCTATTTTTCCTCCGCGCGTGTCCCTCTGCAGGCAAGGAACTTCCGCCTCTACACACAGGAGGTGTTGGAAATGGGTCACAATGTGTCCTTTCTTCTCCTGCTCCCTGCCTCAGACGACGTCTGTACAGCCCCAGGACAGAATAATCCTTACACCCCACACTCAGGGTTTCTTAACCTCCCTCTTCAGATGTTTGAACTTGGTATAGTAGCTTGTTTCACCTAGAAATATTAACCCAGCCTCCTTATAATAAAATCACAAAGTTATATCTGTTCCCCCTTGTCCCAGTGGAGGGTCAATAAATCACATGATGGCTTTGGCAACAACCCTTCCTAGAACTGTGTACAAGTCTGAGAGAAAGCAAAGCTCCAAGACTATGTGCCTGAGCAATAATTATTGAAACCTAGCTAAGGCCCAATGGAGAGGAAGGAATTCTAAACAGAAAGTTCAGTTATCGGGCTGCACTTCTTGCCTCCCCTTTGCTTTCTTAAAATATAAATATAAGAACTGATGTTTTCATGAAAAGCATCTCTCTTCCTCTTTCTCTCTTCCTCTCTCTCTTTCTCCCCCCCTCCCCGCCCCCACCCCAACTGGGAAAAAAACACTGAAATCCAAATGTAGAATATGTGTGTCACTTTGGAGAGAGAAAAAGTGCTGATTTATTAAATAGGCTCTGATATGAAATAGACCCTAAAATTTTAGCATACCATTTGAAAAGGTGACAGGGTCTCCCAGGATGCAATGCTGTGATTATAAAGTAGAATTCTGAATGGTGAAAGATCTTGTCCCGATTTTCAGAAATGAATGGCTTGGGCTCCAGCTTCCCTATTTTTGCAGAGACCCCTGCTGCCCACTGAGAATGTGAATAGGGAGGCTTTGTCCCTCTGCCATGTTTCATCTTGTAACAAGGAGGCAATTAGCAAGAGTTTCATCGGTTCAGATAAACTGATGAAACTCAGTTAGGATTTGTGGGACAGTGAGTGACTAGGTGGGTGGAATAGTGACAGACTCTCTTTGGATTGCTCCCTAGCCCCTGATTCAGAAGCAGACAAGGCACTGCCTGATGCCTCACTTTGAGACTTGAGCATCGGAATCTGCATTTCTCCTTTGAGGATAAATGGGTTAAGCCTCTCAGTTTCCCTTGCTCCAAGTAGCTCAGATGCCCAAAAGCTGATGAACAGCAATCATTATTTTCCAGAGGAGGGAGAGTTATTAAGAGAAGTCTGAATCAGACTTTCAGAATGGGACTTGAGTCACTTATTGTTTGGCAGTGGCAATCACTTACACTTTCTGTACTTTTTCTGTATCAAATGATTGGCCATACCACTCCCAAGAGGCCCGGATGTGAATGTGACCATTTAATGAGCTCCCCACCCAAAGAACACTATTAGTCCATGATATAACTGTATTGCTGTTACAAAATATAGCTTGGATAAAGGTATTTCAATCCAAGTTACTAAGTATACACACTGGATGCCTAATGTGGAAATTCAGAGATTAGTAAAACAGAGGCTCTGCCCTCATGGGCCTTTCAGTACAGAGGTAGGAGTAAAATAAGAATACAAATTATTATTGAATGAGGTAGAATGTGCCCAAATCACTAGTATTAAGTGATATTAAAATAAGAAAAGAATGCACATTTTCTCAGAGAAGATATTAGAAAGCTGCCTTGGAGGAGAGGATATCTGACATAGTGTTAAAGAATAGACAGGATGTTAATAAACGGAGATAATAAGAAAAGCTTTCTTGTCTGGTGGAGGAGAATAAGCAAAGACATGAGAATATAAGAACTCAGAAACAGCCAGGAAAAGAATAAATGGTTCAATTTGGCTAGACCAGAGAAGAGATGTGAGGAAATAGGGGACATTAAAAATATACAGACAAGTTGTGACCATATTAATCAGTATCATTAGAAGTCAGGCTGAAAAATCTGTTTTAGATGAACTGGGGTGGGGAAATAGTTCGGAGATTATTATAATAGCCCAGTGTTAGGGTAGAAACAAAACCAATAATATATTTTATATACAGATGTAAAAAACACTAGGAGTAATCAGCAAGATTGGGCAACTGTTTGAATGAGAAAAGGTAGAATCTAGAGATTTCTAGAGAATCCCCAGGGTTTTCAGCCTCAAAGACTGTGAGATTACTGCTGTCATTACAAGAAGTATGACAATCAGAAAAGAAAATGGTTTGGGGGGAAAAGTGATATTTTTAGCTCTGAATACCTCAAGTTTGAAGGTACTAATTCAATATCTGAGTGAACAAGTCCAATTGCCAGTAGCAACACAGGAGAGAAAGTTAGGTACTAAACACAGAACACAGAAACTTGACCAATGTCTACTGATAACATCCAAAGCCAAGAAAGTGAATGATTTCCCAAGGACAGATAACTGACCATTAACAAGGAAAAGCACTAACAAAAATACTTCATTGGAGAGCTAACCAGGAGTTCATTCTGTGTGAGATGGTCATTACTGTCCCATAACTACAGGAAAAATACATGACATTCACTTCCCCATGCTGCAGTGGCTTTGGTGGGAACAGTCCATGATTTGGCATTAATCATAATGGCATATCCTCCCAAGGCCCCGGATAACCACGCCCTGCACGTTTCCTCTCTCTTCTGCTTTCTGGGAGGCTCACAGACTTGTCTTGAGCAGGCACACTTAGTCCCACTGTTGTTCCTTTCTGCTCCACAGTTTTCTTTCTCCACTCATTTCTTTATTAATTTATCGATAAATATTTATTAAATAATCTACCATGTGCCAGACACTATTCTAGGTACTAAAGAATAAGCAATGAGCAAACTATTCATGAAGGTTACATTCCAATGAGGTAGACAAATAGGAAACCAATCGACAAAAATCATATTGTAAATGTCAGACAGTAGTGAGGGCTATGGAGAAAAATAAATCAGGGTAAGGGACTCGGGTGAAGTGACAGGCGCCGCAATCTTGTACCAGGTGACTGGGAAGGCCTCTCTGCAGAAGATACATTTGAGCAGAGATCTGAGATTCCATACAAAGGGGACAGTAAGTGCAAAGGCCTTAAAGCAAGAGTTGTTCAGCTAAGAGATCATTGTAAGTAGAGTATATGTAATGAGCAAGAGCAACAGAGACAGGAAATGAGATTAGAGAGTCAAGAGGGGCCAGATCATGCAGGACCTCATAGGCCATGACAAGGATTTTAGATTTTCTTCAAGAGTGCTAGGAATGCTATGGAGAACCGTTAGCTGTAGAGTAACAAATTAAAAATTCTGCAAAATCCAGTAGTCCTCCCCTACAAAAAAAAAAATTCAAAGCTTAACTTTGTTTAACCCAGCATTTTCCAAATTCAATTGACAATGACTAGGACCATTTTTGGCATGGCATCTATTAAGAAATCACAGAAAACATACTTTAGGATACGATACCCTAGAACAGTGCTTTTCAAACCTGAATGTGCAGAAGAATCACTTGGAGAGCTTGCTAATGAAATAGAATCCTAGAGCTCCACCCAGAGAGGCTAAATCAGGAGGTCTGGGAAGGGGACTGGATAATTTGCATTTCCAACAAGGCCTCAGCTGATACTGATGCTGACAACCCATGGTTCACACTTGAGGTAGTACTGCCTAGGACACAGAGAAAAAGACATTGTAGGAACTTACGGAACTAGAGATGTTGTTAGCATAGTAATAGAATCAGGCAGTGCTTACCTCTTTGACCTGCCTTACTCTTCTTAATAAATACAACATAAGACCATCAGATACTATTCTTTATCTATGAAAACCAGGCCATAGGTCAAAGCCTGGTTCCCAATAGTTACTAATTTTAAGATGTTTCTTCCTAGAGTAAAACATACCTTCATATCCTCCAGGTCCTCCTTTATTACCACATCAATGATGATCCAGCTAATTAATGAAGACCATGTAAATTTCAGAAAAGACCACTTGGCTGGGTCTGGTTCCACTGGCATACACACTTCGATTAGTCTTTTCTAGGGATCAGGAGAAAATGTTGGCAGTAGCAAGAACTTAACACACTTTAGTACAATGTTTATTGTACTTCAGCACCACTAGCAACAATTTTTATAATATTGCTGAGCCTTAGCAAGAATATTATCCCAAGTAATCAGAGTTTTGCAAGAGAAAGATTATCATAGACCACTAAGCATTTAATAAGACCTACAGAAACTTCTAAGAACTTGCTCTTGTGGGCCTAAGCCCCTTTAAGAAAATTGCTAAGCAATTTTTACTTGTTTCTTATGAGTAGGGACTTCTTTCTTCCATAGGTAGGTCCAGAGTAAAAGGTCAACACATACACTAAGCATTTCTGAGAAAAAGAAGGTTGTTGGAAATTCAGTTGGAACGCAGAAAATTGTATTAACAACATGGGAAATTCTAATAAAGTTTGAAAAGGTGCAAATTATGGGACTATGTAAATTATAATAGAATAAAGCATTACACTATATTTCAGTCTGACTTATATAAGTCATCCCTGTCCCAATGGAAGTATTTGAGATTTGGCAAACTCAACGTGTTCCTGCCAGTGGCCTGAGTGAATCATAAATAACTTGCTAACCAGCTATGGAAAACTGCATCTGGGCCTATTCCAGCACTAAATAATTTTGTCCTCTAACAAGGACAAAATGATAAAGAATTTAGTCCTTTGTGTCCTGGAATAAAGACTAGGCTGGGGCAGACCCATAAGGTGTTTCTTCGCAGAGTTACTTAAGGGAGGGAGAAACTGTCTCGGAGGAGGATGTTGTGAGATCTCTGTGAGCAGGGGTTGAGCTGAGGCAAAGTGGTACAATTCAGAGCCTACTCCCCCTCCACAGGCTGGCATTCCCCCATCCTTTGGATAAAAGCAGGATAACACTCCTTTAGAGTAATAAAGCATGTGCCTGGGGGCTGACAAGGGTCACTTCTTATCCTGATCCAGAAATAAAAGGAAAAGCAGTATCCTGAGCCCTTAGAAACTCTGTCCAGGGATATGGTCCCTTGTGAATTTGCCCAGCCTGCACCGAGGAGGTGGCCCTGCCTTGATCCTGTGAGCAGTCAAAATGGACAGCAGCCCTATGATGGGAAAAGCTAATTCTTATTGATTTCCTTGGGTCTATGATTCATACTGACTGGACTAGCAAAACTTAAAAACTGAGTAATTTTTTAAGTTTGAAGCCTGGTATATATTTCATATTTTGGTGCTTGGCTTCATCCTTCATTCAACAAACATTTACTGAGTTTCCACTATGCCAAAGTACTATGCGGGGACTGGACATAAGGACAATAGTAAGACACAATCTGCCCACCAGAAGCCTAGAGTCCAGTAGAAGATACAGACATCTCTACCAACAGTCCCAGTACAATGGAAGCACTGTTGGAAGAGGTAGGCTGTTGAATTTCAGAGGAAAGACACCTAATCCTTTCTTACAGGGATAATGTTTGAACCAGGCCTTGACAGATAAATATAAAGGAAAGGAAAAGGAAAAGGAAAAGGAAAAGGAAAAGGAAAGGAAAGAAAAGGAAAGGCAAGGCAAGGCAAGGCAAGGCAAAAAAGGAAAAGAAAATCATTTTAAGCAAAAGGAAGAGCATACACAAAGGCTGAGAGATCTGGGAAAATGGAGCCCAATTAAGTACATTCCTAGTAGCTCATTGTCACAGATGCTTAAGGCACCTGAGGAAGAGTGACAGACAAAAATGAAAACTAAAAAGGCCAAAATCACCAAGACCTACTTATGCCATGCTAAAGAGGTTAGACTTTATCAGTTAGGCAGTGGGGAGTCATTAAAAGATTTAAGAGAAGGAATAATATGGTCTTACTATTATTTAGCAGTTTTATGGAGGAAGGATGCAGAAGAGGAAAAGAAATAAAAGCACTAGAGACAGTGAGACAGCTGAGAGAGTGGTCCAGGTGGACAATGAGAAGAACCAAAACCAAGGCTGCCAGCAGGGGTATAGAAGAGAAAGCAGAGGCAAGAGAATTTAGGAGTTAAAATCAATAGGACTTTGTGATTGATTTCATGTGGTTGAAGAGCAAGATGGAGGAGCCAGAGAGTCTGAACAGGGTGCTGAGATGGATAATGTTGCCATCTACAAAAATGGGAATTACAAGGAGAGGAACAGGTTTGGGGGAGGGGAGAGATGATGAGTTCAGTTTGACAAATGATGAGTTTTGAGGTGCCTGTGGGATATCCAGGCATTGAGCCTAATGGAATCCAGGCCACAGACTTACAAGAAATGGCACAGTCTCAACCCTCATTCCTAATGCCCATTTTTCATGATTTAAAATACAATTCCTGAATTCCAACTGTCAACTCATTTACTACCAAGACTCTTTAGAGGGGCATCTTGTGCCCAGGTTCTTTCCAACACCTTGGCAAAAAATCATGGAACTAAAACTGACCCCAGGTGGTAACCCTGTTGATTCCTTAGCCTCCAAACTAGACCACATGACCCAGACTGATTAGGATTTTACTGAGTTAGGGATCTTTAGGGAGAATGTTCTAATCTCAATCCTGTTCTAATATTCTAACTACTAGATGTTTCATTCCTCCTGGGGGAGTGATGTAGGGTTGTAAACAAACACTTAGTTTGTATCTGATGTGTGGTATACACTGTGCTGGGCACTTTTTATATTATTTAATCCTACGTGGGAATTTATTCTTATCCCTGACTTAGACATGAGAGAACCAAGGCTCCTAGAAGCTACCTGCCCTCTGTCGTGCGGGCAGTAAGTAGCGGAACTGTGATTCAAAGCCAGTCCTTCTGATATCTAAGCCTGAGTCTTTCCGCTCTGCTATACTCCTAATCTGGCTTCCACTGTCGGTGCCAACTACATTTTAATCTTCTTCTATCTCCTATCAAAAAAAGACAGAAAACCACCACAGGAAAATTAGTCGGAGTTTGTAAATTACTAACAAATTAGTAATGTGGTCCAGATAATGCATTACTGTACCCTTATAACATTTCGTCTGTGGAAGGCATGTGATTCACATTAGAAAAGAATTAGAAGCTTCCAGTCTATCCTCCCCTCCTCAGTGATGGCTACCAAATGTATCATTGCTAAACCACAAAAGACTATGTTAAAGTAACATTTGTAAAAGTAACATTAAAGGCTCTGGATAAAAACCACCAGGGCAGGAAAGAGAAGCGCTGGAGTTGAAAGGTCCTCATAGGTCACTGTGGTGAGTGGCACGGGTGGTGTGGGCGCTGTGAGACCACCCACTGACCTAAGGCTCCTACCGCAAGGAGACACAACAAGAGAAAGTTGTGGACACCCTGCTATTTCAGAATTTTGATGAGGCTGATAGTGTTCTTTCAAAGAAATTCTTCAGTCCCTCTCCCTATCTTCGAAGTAATATTTTAGAAAGAATGGAAAAGAGATTTTTTTTAACAACTTGGTTGGGAAAGGCAGGCTGTGAGACACTTCACTCTTCACTCTCCAGCCAAGAGAGGGCATCTGTCAAGTACTAAGAGGAGATAATCCCTCCTTGAAAGGTATAAAGAGACATTCGGGGAGCTACAAGTGTCAAGAGCAAGCTACAAAGTAATGGTGACTCCTTCCTGCACACTGCCAGTAAACATCACAGACCTGGGATACGCCTTTCAAAACAGGAGAGTCCAGAGCACAGTGAGAAAATAGAACAGAGGGAGAAAAGGAGACTTTGGAGGACAGGGCTGCCCTCTTCATTCACATCAGGGTGTGCATTTCGTGGTGGCTGTTCAATCAATAAACATTAACTGGGAAGCTATAATGTTCCAAGTTTTGAGGAAGTAAAAATAGGAGGCATGGTTTTTGCCCTTAAAGAAATCAGTCTAATACCTAGGCAATCAAGTAAACAATGCACAGGATAAGTGTTTTTGAAACATTTAGAAACTAGTGCCCTAGCAGCACAAAAGAGAGAGAAACTAATCCAGCCTGGAAGGAAAGAGGTGTCAGTGAAGATTTCACTGAGAAGACATTTAAGTATCCGATGAAGCTGAACTAGAGGTATTGGTGGAGAAAGGTCTTTGAAGACCAGGAAAGGCATGTTTAAAAGGATAAGTATAAAAACACTTGTAGTAAGTTCAGCTTGACCAAAGCTGAGGGTCAATGCCAGCGGAGGTGGAGGATGGAGGGTGACTGCATAATGGAAGGTAACAATTAAAGATATATTCAAACCCTAGACTGCAAGGAACTTTCCTGGTGGTGATAAAATGTTCAGATTTTGTCCTGATATCAAGGAGGACCTCTGTGGTCTTTGAACAGCAAAACGGAGATCATGTGGGAGGAGCTCAATAGCTTGCCATTTACTAAGAGGCTCTATGAAACCAGTTCTTCTACGTGTCAGGCAAGTAAGTACTAGAGCAGAGGAAGTACAAAGGAAGGGTTTGACACTAGAGGGGAAAAAAACCCGAACTGAAACTACCCGAATAAAGAAATACCACCTTGAAATGGTGCACAGCTGGAGTGAAAAGGGGCCGCTGAAGCCTTCCTAATTTGCCCTATTTTTCTGTTCCACTTGCACCTGAGGAAATGCAAACAGAGCAGGTTGCCCTTACACCCACCCCTGCAAGATTCATCCTACGAAGAAATCAAGCAAGAGAGAAGGCATGGCAAGATGAGAACTGTAGGGTCGTAGAAATTTCTCAATGTGCAGAGAAGTGGAGCTTCCTCACTGAAGTGCAGAGATGACCAGATACCCCGTATTTAAGGTCTTGCAGTTTTTAGCTTCCTTTAATGGCCAGGTCTGGGTCTCAGGGATCAACAGCAAGGAGGTCCAAGGAAAGTACCTAGGTATTCTTCCTAAACTTTCTCACCAAAATGCCAGAATGAAATTTTCACATATCTACTGTGTAACTACAGATGTATTCCCAAAGGCTGGAATGCACTGGGATGGGTCAGAAGTGCACAGAGTGAGGTTCCTGGAGAGTAAGTCTCCAAATTCAGCACTGGCCAGGAAGACACTGGTACTACAGGAGTCTGAGTCTGGATGCTTTCCTTACCCCACTGGAATCTAAAGTCGCAGTAGGAGATCCCAGCCCGCCAGAGAAGTATGGAGAGTCTGACCAACTCGGGCTGTCTGTAGCAGGCTGAGTCCCACACTCCTCTCTCCGTCTTCCACGATGAAGATAAAGATTAGACTGATGACCCTGGCCTCTGGTCCATTATTATCTTTTGAGGGAAGAAGGCCAAGTCTGCTAAAGACAAAAGTAGTCTGTCAAGGCATCAGCTCTATCATCCTTCCACAGGGGCTGAAGAGCAGAGAGGCAGGAGGAGGAGGATCAAAACCCATCACACTAGGTTCTTAGGGAAGTATTCCAACCAGACAAAAAGATACCTGAGAAAAGCATTTCTTGTACCTTCTGGACTTCTGGCTTTGGAAAGAGGCACACAAAATACATACTGGAAATCAGACATGGAAATCAAAACTAAGTTTCAAATTTTTACTTGGGTTTTTCTTTCTTTAAAGTGATAAGCAAACTAATTTTCCCTGTATATAAATTATACATATATATGTATATATGTAAATTTGTGTGTGTGTGTGTGTGTGTGTGTGTGTATACACACACACACACACATATGCAGCCCCAACTTTAGGGGCTAAACATCATAAACTGCAGCTAGAGCCAACCCCACTTCCCCATACCTTT
Source organism: Artibeus jamaicensis (assembly GCF_021234435.1). Classification (NCBI taxonomy): domain Eukaryota; kingdom Metazoa; phylum Chordata; class Mammalia; order Chiroptera; family Phyllostomidae; genus Artibeus; species Artibeus jamaicensis. The sequence goes on from NW_026521407.1 coordinate 7,932,049, forward strand.
CCAGGACTTGGTAAACCTTAAAAGGGAATACTGTCTGACTAAAGCCAGACAACTGGCTCCTTAAGAGCACATTTATAATTTATTTATGGCTTAATATTTTCCACTGATAGGATTAATAAATCATGTTTTCATTCAACTTGTTTTCTCTGAGGTATGAATTTCTCTATTTTGATACCAGATCTTAACATGTTTTATTTTGCTTGTCCATTTTCCAGTTCACTTTTGCAGCTACAGGGAGAAATTTATCAGTCTGTATTGCCGCCTTTCTGCTGTCGTGGAGGTGGATTCTCTGAACACACAGCAGTCCCTGCGGGAAGCAATCTCAGACAGCGAGGTTGCAGCTGCCAAACAAAGACACCAACAAGTTCTAGATTTCATTCAGGTAATATTTCGTTTCTTCCAAGGTAAAAGGAAGGAAGAAAAGGTGGGGTGGAAGTGGTGAGAAACAAGCATGAGAAAGAACAGCAATCTGGGCTAACTTAAAGACCACAGCCTGCAAGAACTCCAGGAAATGTGAGTTTTTAAACAAAGGCTTAAGAAAAAAACTACAGATAAATCACTGTTACTAAGTGCTACATCAGCCACTGTGGCAGGTAGCAGTGGTCTCCCATATGGAGAGAAAAATCACCACCATAAGGAGTAGTGATCAGAACATTATTCTTACCTGGCATTATTCTTACCACTGACAAATCCAACAGAAACACTATATTAATTAACTCATAACCCCAGAGGAAAAGGGAAGAAAATAATCCACTAGTTTGTGTTAACCCAAATCAAGGTGGATTTAAGATTGTTCATGCTTTGAACTTCTTTCTGGCAAAGATGACACTTTAATGTATAGCTGCAAGGCCAGAAAAACGTGTTCCCTGCCCATGGTCTTGTCTGGAAAGGTCTTACAGTGACCACCTCGGGGTCTTGTGGCAGGGTACTGACTAGGCATCAAGAGAACGTGGCTCTGTCTGACGTTGCCTCTAAATCCCTTGGACAAGTCTCAGGGTCTTTCTGCCTGTAGTCGCCCAGTCACAAGATGAGTAATAGCAATAGCCCTGTGATAAATATCACTATGATATACATTCAGTTCAATTTGATAAATATTTATTGAACACCCAGATGTCAGGCACTGTAAGGGAGATTCAACATTGTACTAGACATGGTCCCTAACCCTAAAGATTTAAAAATTTATTAGGGGAAACAAGAAATGTGTATAAATACAATTTGTAAAATGAGTTAGGTGCTAAAAGGAAAATCACAACACAAAGAAGTAAAAATGAACTTACATTTGTGGGTATGAGAAATGTTGTCATAAGAAAAATAACTGACGCCTGAGATCTGAGTGGGGCCGAGAGAGACAAATGCTTGTCTGGAGAAACAGACTGCAGGGAATCCAAAGAAAAAGTGTGAACAGACAAGGCAGGAACAGCGGAAAAACAGCAGTGGGGGAATAATGAGTAGTCAAGATTGGTTGGGGCAGAAATTGAGTGAAGGGCAGCAGCAAGAAGCGAGAAAAAGGAAAGCAGCAAGAGGACAGATGACAGGGGTTTCACTGAAGGCCAGGGTAAGAGATCTGCACCTTCTTCTGTGGACAGCAGGGCCCTGGCCAAAGTCTTGGAAATGGTGAATTTTAGGTTCTCATGGCCGTTTATGACAGATTCAAAGAGGGCAGGATAGTCTTCCCGCAAGCACCAGTATGGCCATACTGCTTATTTATAGTAAGGACTCTTTCTCAATGGCCATGCTTACTATATAACTTGCATATTAACCCGAGATTTAAGGAGAAGAAGGCTAAATGCAGGGAAACCACATACAAAGCTATTGTATGTGGTGAGAAGTAATGATGACTTAACATGAGAAAATGCAATGAACAGGAAAAATAAATTTCTCTAACTCCCAACCTCCTCATCTGTAAAATAGGAATGATGACAGTGGTGCTAGCTCCCAGTGTTACTGCGAGAATTCAATGACGTAATGCATGTAAAGCACTCAGCAAAATATCTGCACATAAGTATGTAATAAATTGCATAATCATGCATTCATTCATTCATTACCAAGAAGGGAAAATGCTTTGAAACATGAAAATGCAAGACTTGAAATTTACTAAGTCCTCAGGAAGAAGATGCTGTAATACAATTGCAAAGGGTGAGCAGACAAATCCCATCCTCCTCCTCTTACACTGTGAATGAGATATCTTACATGATTTTCAAACTAAAGAAACAAACCTTTTAGAAAGTTACTGCTCTCTTGACCTGAGAATGTAGCATTTAAAAATTCAAAACATTTACATCATTTATTTTATTTCCAGAAACACAGATAGGGGTGAAGGGTGGGGAAAAAAAGAATTGAGGCATAAGGAGAATATGAAAGACTGTCTTATCTTCTGAACCCAGTATATGGGACAGTGGAGCATATTAAGAAGAATAATGACCAGAAGACAATTAGCTTACATTTTTAGGCCAGAACCTTCTACTAACAAACCTCGGAGTACTGAACAATACATTTGGTCTCCAGGGGCCTCAATTTCCTCAATATGCAAAATGAAAGGATTGGACTAGATGACTCCTAAGGGTCTCAAAGACTCTAACACTTTATGACTTTTTTAACAACCGTAAATATTTTTAGAGAAGCATGTTTTTAACCATGCTTCAGGTTTCATTTCTGCTTTATTCCACTTAAGCCTCCCTGAATCCAATACGCTCATCCAACAAGAAGGCTGAGTGCTCCAGTCCGTCAGTCTCAACCCCTCCAGGGGTGCCAGGCTGCACCCATACTCCCTTGCTCCCTTCTTTTTCACCCAGCCTAGAGCTCCACTGCCTTTCCTCTTTCCCTGCACCACACCATTAGGTGGGCCAGGCCAGGAATTCCTCCAAGTTGTAACCTACTCTGGTCTCCCAAGGCAGGTAACTGGAGAACCCCTCTACATACTCTCCTTCCACCTAGCCAGGTACACATAGACTTGGAAAAAAGCCAATTCCCAAAGGGTTCCAAAAAAATAACTTCTTGGCCAGGATAAAACCAGACCACCTCTCTGCACCCATAGACTTCAGTGTAATGCCCTGTTCCACACAACATGGATAACGTCACTGATTGAACACAATGTGATAGCACCTATCCCCTTATCTATTAGGGGCTTCTCAATCTCTTGCTCAGAATGAAAACCAGCTGTAGCCACTCACCCACTGGCATTCACAGCTCAGCCCACCACACACCATAACCTGCAGAGGCAACCGCCAGCCGCGAGAGCATTTGTATGATTCCAGATCTAAGACAGTGTTGAAGTTACTACACAAACCAAACATTGTAAAGAGCAAGGGAGTCTGTGTAAATACAGTGAGGAAAGAAGCCAAGAAGTGCAGCCAGAAAGGGGGAGGGTGGGCCAGGAGAGGTGTAGAAAATCATAGATAAGGTATACAGGCTTTATAGACAGCACACACAGCAGAAATGTCAAAGAGCAGAGACTTGGAGCGCGCCGTATTTTGAGCTGCTAAAGCCTAAAGGGCAATTAGGCTATAATTTATATACTGTAATGCTTCAAATGCTCCTAAGCTGTAATAGAAACACAGCTCATTAAATATAGCCAATCTATCATCCCCTCAAGCACCTTGTAACTGTGCTCTGAGAAAACCAATCACCTTTACATTTTAATAAAAATATTATCTTGCCTGAGTACAGAGAAAGGAGTGTAATTTATGGGATGAAAACCAAAATTTTTAAAGGCCAGGGTGAGAAATGGATGCAGAACTTTTAACCAACAGACCTAGGAGTTCATGGTCTTTCTTTTTAAAAACGTGTCAGCAAGTCTTTAGAAGCTGAATTTGGACCTTAAAATCAGGGGGATTATGTTGTCAGTTATTTTTAGATCAACAGTATAAGGTAAAATGGGTGAAAATTGTATTTCTTTTAGAGCTACTTAGCTAAATCCATTAAACTCAGTCCACAGGCTTCTCTCTACCTATGCTTTTAATTTTTCTCCAGTTAATACCTATTCACTTCATTACTGAAAAATTAAGAAGTAAACATTGTTTCTATACATGATTTTAAACATTTTCTCTACTAAACCTCACTATTCATCCACAGCTATAAGGCTGAAACAGTTTTATCCAAAGAGAACAAAGAGTTACCATTAATAATTGTCTTAGTTTCCTGTGGCTGCTGTAATAAATTCCCACAAACTGTGTGGCTTACAACAACAGAAATTCATTGTCCCTGTTCGGAAGGCCAGAAACCTGAAATCAAGGTGCCAGCAGGACCGCACTCCCTCTGGAGGCTCTAGAGGAGAATCTGCGCTCTGCTTCTTCCAGCTTCTTCACTTGTGGCCGCATCACACTTCATTCAACCTCTGCTTCCTCGGTCACAATGCCTCCACCTCTCCTGCCTCCAAATCTCCCTCTGCCTCACTCTTAGGAGAATGTCTTTGTGAGGACATTTATCATTAGAATTAGGACTCGCCCAGATAATCCACAACAAACTCCTCCTCTCAAAATCCGTAACTCAATCACATCTTTTGCTATATAAGGTGATATTTACTCTTTTAGCATATAATGTTACATTCACAAATTCCAGGGATTAGGATATGGACATAAGGGAGTGGAGGGGGCAAAAAAAACAGAATTTATTTATTTAAAAACTGTGTATTTATTCTTACATGGTTAAGCTACAGGCACCTTCAAAGTACTCTTCATTTGATGCAATACACCTATCAAGACATTATTTCCACTGCTCAAAACAGTTTTTGAAGTTGTTGATTTTGATATCTTTTAATGCTTCTGCCATTTTTTGTTTCACCTCTTCCACATCAGCAATACATTTCCCTTTGACAACTTTTTTTCATTCAGGGAAACAAAAAAAAAGTCACTTGGGGTGAGATTGGGTGAATAGGGAGGGTGAGGCACAGGGGTCATGCCATGTTGGTCAAAAACTGCTGAACACACAGAGCGGTGTGGACAGGTGTGCTCGTAAATCACCCATCATGAAATGTGCAAACACATTAAAGAAAATTCACCAAAGCCAAATGCAGCCTCTCACAACAACGCCAGCTAGTGTACACTGATACAGATGGATTCCTAGAACACTCACCTAGTAGGGAAAGCCTATACTACAAGGCTATATTCCAGAAGATAATTCCAGGGTTTTTTGGGTCCCCCCCCCATATTTTTTAGAAGGCCACATTCAGCCCACAATAATTATGACTGTCATTGCAACAACTGACAATTTTATAACAATGTACAGTTTATAAAGCATACTCATCTACACTATCTTACTTAATCCTCATAGCAACTCCTTTTGAGGGTAGAGATCTTTCGGTAACCACTAATTTCATGCATTCATTCATTCATCCATTTACTCATTGAGCAATCATTTACTGAGTACCTACTTTACTCTGCACAGCCAAGAGTGAAAGATACAATATCACAGTCCCTGCCTTGGCAGGCCTCCGAAAAGATATCCACAGTCACACAGTGCCGTCAACAAAACACTGAGACAAGAGTGTGTTACATAATGTAGAATCAATGAAAGCCAGATGAGAAAGCAACAATCCCATCGAGAACAGTGGTCTGAGTCTTGCCTGGGATTCCCACTTCAGCTGAACTTCATTCAGATTTCTCCCTTTACAATGCTCAGTGCCTCCTCATGGGCCTGCCCACAGTGGAGCTTCTTGCCCAACTCACTGCCTAACAGTAAGTTTGCATGAACCTCGAACTTACGCTTTCATTACCATCCCTGAATGCTCTGCCAAGTCCTGTCACTGCAGAACAGGACAGAACTAGAAAGCAAGGGAAAATGGCTATCAGCCATGCAAAGCCATTCACTAGTTCACTCCAGCTTGCCTGTCACTCTGAATGTGGCTGACTATCAGTTTCAGACTACTCTACTGGGAGCACCAGGTTTGTAGATAGTCTTTAAAGTGTATTCTTTAAGTATAGATTAAAACCCTTACAAGAAAATTTGAAAATAAAATAGAACACTGGATACTCCCTTATCTTTCAAGCTTCTACAGTCAGAGGGATCTTGACCTTGCAATATTCATACAATGAGCACCTTCTACCTGAAAGCTGAGTAACAACAACTTTCCAAATGTTCTTCAAAAATAAATCACAAAGCATCAGAATTGAAGAGACCTGAGACATCATCTACTCCAACCTCCTCTTTTGACAATAAAGTACACACCTTAAGAAGTGAGTGGCTCGTCCAAGGCACCCAATGAAATTAAATACAAGGCCTATCACCAGCTCCAGGGTCCCACGAAAAATTAGTTACTAGCAGCCCCTCCTTGGGGAAACTCAGAATGACCAGAAAGTTCATAGCCACTGTCTATTAAGATCTGGGAGAATACCCATCACCTACAGAGGCACACACAAAAATATGAGTGACTTTTACATTAATAGGTTTTAGAGAAATGACTATCATACTTCATAATGAAAATGTTAAAATCACCTCGGTAACCCAGAAATCAAAATGGTACAAGTCTAAAATGGGCTACCTTAAAAATGTAAGGACATTTAAATTACTCAAGAATAAACTCTTTAGTTTGTATTTTACAAGAATTTGTTTTACTTCTGAGAAAATAACAAGTTTAATATATCAAGTTATTTATTTCCTATTAAAATAGGTCCAAGAACCTCTGCTTAGCAAAATATTCCAGTCTTTGTTCTTCTAGTTCACATAGAACTAAAACTACATTTTTTCATCAAGTACATTTTCTGAAATTCAGACATTATCATATGCTTTTCCCATAATATCCTAATGAGGCATATTTCATTATATGCTGAGAATGAATAACACTTCATGTGTGTGAGAAATGTGCCCTGTAGTTTTTATAAGAACTTTCAAATCCATCATCTCACCCTATCATCACAGTGGTCTTGTAAGGTACAAAAGGGGACATGTTTTAGCCACATTTCACAAATAAAGCAACAAAGGCTCAAAGAGATCAAGTGACTTGCCAAAGGTTACTACAGAACTAGTAAGTGGTGGGTCCCAGCCAGAATCCAGGACTTCTGCAATTGCACTAAGTGATATAGCCTCTCAGGTACGCAACACACAAGTAATTATAAAGGAGATATATTTTCTGACTTAAACCTATGTGAAAAATATTTTACTCTTGCTCAAAACCAACACTGGAATATCAATCATCCTGGACTGTCAGGAAAACTTACTCATTTTTAACATTGGTTTAATGACTTAATGTCTTTTATCATTTTATTTCAAAGCAAATAGATGAAGTCTGGCGTGAAATGAGATGGATCATGGATGCTCTACAATATGCAAGATACAAACAACCGATTTCTGGCTTACCCATCACTAAGCTGATAGATGCCTCAGACGAGCAGACCCTGAAGAAGATCAGCTCAACATCATCACATATAGACTGTCTTCCATCACCATCCCCATCCCCAGAGATGCACAGGAGAAAGGCAGTGACTGGTAAGCAATACAATGTAAAGTGATACATTTCAATCACCAGGTTCTTGGTCTTATGTCCACTGATGATGTTCTTTTGTGTTGAGGCACTGGTCCCAAAATGCAGTAGGAAACACTGCTCAGTGGTAACAGTCTCAATGCACAGAGAGAATAAAACTGGAGCTGTGGAGGGGCAGGAGACCAAGGCAGTAACCTAAGGTCAACTCCATTTAGGGGCAGAAAAGATTCAGTCCCATTCTATCCCAAGCTTCCAAGATACAAAAGGACACAGAGCAGGGATGAGGCTGACAGGAATGAGTCAGGAAGCATATCCCACCTGAGTAAGAGTTCAGGGCAAACTTCCCACTCCCACGGCACCAGTGTCCTAGGATGGGAGGTGGAAAAGGGAGGAACCTTGGATAAACTAGAGTCTGGAGCCTAAGACCAAACAAGTAAGCTGGTATCATCACAGATACAACAAGCAGGGAACAACTACAGACAAGCAGGAGGAGATATCCAGCAAGTCACCTCCATTCTTGGGAATCAAGTTTGAATTTACATGGCAAGTGCAAACTGCAAAGAACGCAGCTTGGTTAACACAAATTTCAACAAAACACCTTTATGCTTATAAACAGAGGGAAAGCATACTAGTCAAAGTCAATATAATGTTCTTGCCTAAGACATGCTGGGACTAGTGTCATTTTTCTACTCAATTAAAATAATGACACTCAAAGCATCCTTCTTGATTCTACAGCTCAGCAATGTTCAACCAGTGTGCCACAAAATTTTTTAAACCTACAATACCTATTACCAGTTGAAAATCGCTGCTATAGGCTTATGAGTTCCAATTTTGTAAGCTCTACAATAATTGGCATTTTTAATAAACAGTACTGAAATGTGGGCTTGTCCCATAGGGGGCAGCATGGTGTAGCAGAAAGAGCTTAGGCTCTGAAACCAGAGACCTGAATTCAAATCCCAGCTTTATTTTACTAGCTATATGAGCTTGAACAGATTACTATATATGAGTCTCAATTTTCACATATATAAAATGAGAATAATATTTGTGCCTGAAAAGCTACTTGTGAATAAGGCAATCTATATCAGAGAAGCATGGTGTATAACAGAAAATAAAGTGTAAGTATCATATTTAATGTTATTATTCCTTATAGAAAACTTCACTGGGGATATGAGTCTTTTCTATAAATAAGTTTGTGTATGCTCCCATGTTTTAAAAAACCCCAATGTCTAAAATGCAACACTGAGCAAGTGGAAGAACTTGAGAGAGAGCCAATTTACATTACCAAAGGATTCTATGATTTACCAAATAATGCAACAAAAGAATCCTTTCAGTAGAGTTTTTCAAGTGTGTTTTTATAAATTCCTACTGGGCTAAAACACCATCCCTGGCAGAAGTTAGTCTAATGCATTAACAAAAAATTTCAAGATAATTGCATACGTACTCTGAAAAGGGTATGTACAGAGTGCTATGAAGTCTGCTGGAGGTGTCAAACTCGTAAGATCACAGAGAGCTTCCTGAGGGAGCTGACAAAGTCAAGTACTGAAGGATAAGCAAGACTTGAACCAAAAAAGAGAAAAGAGGAGGGCACTATTGGCAGAGGAAGCAGAATGTGCAACTATGTTGTAATTCAGAGAACTGCAAGCAATCTGGCTGATCTCAGGATCCAAGTACATTGTTCTTTTTTTTCCCCCACTTAAAAAAAAAATTTTTTGGTTACCCACCATGTTCCAGGCACTCTTTGAGGTAACAGGGATATAGTAATAAACAAAGCAAAGTCTCTGTTCCCATAGAGCTTACATTATAAATACAGTGACAATAATGAAAACATAAACAAGATAATTTCAGATACTGAAAATACCAATGTATAATACAAAATAGCAACCAGAGTGGCCAAGGAGGGTGTTGAATTCACTGGGATGATCAGCGGAGTCCTATCTGTGAAGGTCACCTTCAAACCAAGCACAGAAAAGGGAGCCAATAAGGCAAAGATCTGGAGCTGGAATATTGTAGGCAACAAAACAGCAAAGGGCTCTGAGGTGGGTGAGGGATGGAAAGACAGCCAAAGTCATTGGAGCAGAGTAAACAAAGGAGTAGGGGTGAGAGAGGGGGTCGACAGAAGGGCAGGGACCAAATCAGGGAGGGCCATAGTACAAGGTTCGGATTTTACTCTACTTATGATGAAAAGTCATTGGAAACTCTTCAGCAGGGATTGATATGATTGAAATTACTCTTCAAAATCAAATCTGGCTATTACATGTACAGGGGAACACTACTGGAAGCAGGGAGATCAATAAGGAAGCTATTAACAAAGGGGATACCAAGTTTTCTGGCATGACTGCCTCAGGATATCATAATTCAATTTATTTTTTAAAAAAAAGGAGAAACAAGCTTAGGTGGCTGGGCATGCTGAATTTGAGTTAGTTTTGGGACATTCCACATAAAGAGAAACATTCAGGAAAAAACAGGATATAGGGAGTCTAGAGTAGGACTAATGTGGATTTAAGAATCATTGACATATAAACAATGTAGCTACAAAAATGCTGGGGATTCCCTAGAGGAAGTAGGTGTAGTAAGAAGAGGAAACTATGGAAGGAACAGCAAGACATCTCAGACTAAGAAGGAACCACCAGAGGAAGATGATTAAAGAAAGAGAGAACAGTGTCATAGAAAGTAAAGCATGTCAAACGACAGTCAGAGGTTAAACAAAACTAAAAACCTTCTCCTGTTTTGTTTTGAACAAGGTGGCCAACGGTAGTCTTCATGGCAGTAGTCTGTAAAGGGAAGGAGATAGAAACTAAACAGAAGTAGATCAGGGAGTGAGGGGGAGGTAAAGGAGTGGGGCCGGTAAGGGTACACTCTTTTCAAAACCTTGTCTGTGAAAGAGAAGAGGGAAGGGGGCAGTGGCTAGAGAGGTAGAAGGTTGAAAAGGCATTTTTTAAGTCAGGATAGATATGCCCTCTGCCATTCCACAGTTCACATAATTCTACAGATAACTCTTCACTCCTACTTCCACCTGCACAGCCCTTCAGTGGTTCCCCCGGCAGTATGAGCGGGCCTCTTCTATGCCTATGCGCTGAAGGGCCAGACTCTCACGTTGGCCAGATGATGGGTTACACACACTCCCTACTGGAAGGATCTGGCCAATTACATTCAGATTTTATTATTAACTTAGAATATGAGCGATCGTTGTTCTGTTTCTTAAAATACAACTCTCTCTCTGGGGTCCACTTATTTCTCTGTGGGCTGTGAAAAACAAAGATGTGGAGGGCAGCAAATGACAACTGGAACCCCCAACAAGGAAGCTGTTGACTGCTTAGAGAAACATTTAGCCTCCTATCCCCTCACAAAAACAAAAGCATTTCAGAGCGATGAAATCTCCTGCTGTATACTCTGTCATCTCCACTAGTGTGACAACTTTTAATTGTTTGGAAACCATTTACAAAGCAGAAAATCCAATTTAGAGGAACATCCCCACTGGGTTGTTCAAAGGGCAAAGTCTGCAACACAATCCCGCTCTGGGTGGGAAGGGGTCGCCTAACTTCTGACGAACCTGCTGGAACTACAGAGCCGGTCACAAGCCTAGCCTCTGGTGCCAGCCCAAGATACAGCTTGAAGGCTGTTGAGTTTGGGTTGGTTTGTTGGGTTTGTTAGTGTGTGTTGAGGGGAGTGGAACTCTAACTTACTTCCCATTTTGTCGTGGTTTTCAAACATGAAGCAGAACTCCTCTGAGTCAGTTAATATTAAGCATCTCCCAAGGACCCCAGGGAAGAAGTTGGCTCCCAGAAAAGGCAGCTCAAGACAGGGGGCAGAACAATTCAGTCCATCACATGGGTATTCCCTTTCCCACTCCCTTCCTGTGGGCGCGGCGGCCCCAGGCAGCAGTAATTTTTTTTCTGATACTTCTATTTCTCCTAGTAACACGTGGGTGAGGCAGCAGAGGGGAAGGGGCGTTGTTTCCTTCAGATGCATATGAAGATTATCCTGAGCCTCCAAATGTAAATCTTCCTGGGAAACCTTCTCTCAGATGATGTTAAGAACACTATGGCATAAACTAAACAGCTTAAAAAAATTCAACAGAAATCTGAAGATGTTATTCCTCTTGGGAAATCAGAAAGTGAACAAACCCCTGAGTTCTACCACAGGTCTGATGAGAGATTTATTAAAATCCTTTATGTATAAATTATTTAAATTCTACTTAAACAGTGGAAACAGACTCAATGAAGTACAAAAAGAAATACAAATGTAGACAGAGATACATTAAAGATGTGAAGATGTATTTTTGAACAAATAATTGCTTATTATTCCTTTCTTTTTATCTTGCCATGCCCCCTGCTTTTAAGAGAAAAGCAATTGCTTTTAAATCGGTTTTTCTTTTCTGCAATGTCATCTCTCCATAACACCCTCAAAATCCACATCAACTCGATTCTGCTGTTGTTGGCCAAATCCACAGAAACCAGGAGTTGCAACACCCATTACAACGACAAAAAAGCCAAGCTTCCTAAGCCAGCACGAATGCTATGGGCAGGACTCTCATCAAACAGCTCCCGGGTCAGTCGGAGGGAAACCAAGGTTCTACCAGTGCCGGCCTGCCCAGTGGGCCCTCTAAGAGAAATCAAGGAGCACAACCAGGTTTACTAAATAACAACTGGGCAAGGCGCCTCCGATGCTTAATGGAGCATATGGCTGGATCTGGGGATGGAAGCTGCACTTTGCACGCTTTTCCAGGAAGGGAGGGAGTGGCAGTGGCCTAAGTCCCTGGAAACTCTCCTCGGTGCCCTGGCTGGCATCCTGGAGGTTTTCCCAGGTTGTTCTGGAAGGGGTATCCTACTCTAAGCAATAGCTTCCACTAAGTCATATAATAAACTATACAACCACCATGGAAGTCAAATATTTAGATTCCCACTAAAGCAATGTGTGAGTTCACGAACCTGTAAGATAGTATTTATCACTCCATACCCAAGCCCTTTTCTCCTTCCTGGGTTACGACAGTCACAGCTTGCTCTTCTTTTGATTTATCTCCTATCTCCCTTGCTCCTTGGAGCTACACTAAAGGACTTACATCATTCGCTAAGTCACTGCTAAATCTAAGCTGAGAAATACAATACTGGAGTAGATCATCGCCAACACAAAACACCATAAAGAGACTGTTGTTCATTCTTATTATTAACAGCATCCTCACAGCAAAATATGGAAGTTTATCTGATTACTGGTTTGTATTTTAATGTTGCCTCTTGATATGCTTTCTAGTTATTCTCTAAGGTTGAAAAGGATCTCAATAATACTGACACCTTCTGTTTGTAAGGCATTTAAAGCATTTTTAACAAACTAATTTAAACCTCATAGCATCTATGAAAATAGACAATATAATTCTCCACATGCTACAGATGAAGAAAGGCTCAGAAGATCTACCTGATTTGCTCTCTAGGTCATACACACAGCAAGGAATAAGACAGGACTTTGGCCCAGGTTTATCTAATTTTAAGATGATTGTTGTTTCTGCTATAACTGGGCTGACTCACCAAGTCAAATATAAAGCAAAATGATTTGGGTGACGTTTTCACCCAAATTAGTAAATTAGATCAGGCTGCTTTCAGTATTGTTTTTTAAGAGGCACTCAAATTTTACCACTTTACACTCCCAGACTTCAATATTTGTTTCAGTTTCAATTCAACTCAACATATCTTTCTGAGAGCTTTGTATGTATCAGATACAGCACAAGAGGCTAATAATACAATGATGATTCAGTCACAGTCTAGTTAGGAGTTCCTCACAGTCTGCTCATATGTCCAACTTCAGACTAGATGATCTGAGAAATACAGAAGATCCTGCATGTCCCTTTGCTTAATTCCTTCTTTAGTCTATTCCTTCAATGACTGACTTCAACATTTACCAATCAGAGATGAATAAGTCATGATGCATGCTCTCTACAGTTCATAATCCGCTGAGGTAGATAAACACGCAAATGAATAATTTATAATAAACCTTAGTAAGTGCCATAACAGAGATAAAATGCTATAAAGCAAGAGAACTGAGCAACTAACTAGACCTGGGAAAATCAGCACTGGCTCATCCTGAGAGACCAAGTTTTAAAATATGATGATCCATTGAAGTATAAGAAATGATGGCCCTTTAAAGCACATCTGCCTTTCCTCCTTAGTCTCCTGCAAACAACAAATGGTCACTGTTTGTGTGCTGAGAGGTAAAAGTGCAAACTGCTCTTTCATAGCCCTTGATCTGACTATGGGCTGGAAACAGGAAAGAAGTGTCACAAACTCCTCAGCAGTTGCTTCTAGTTACAGTGATTTTCCTTATCAAACTTCTAGTGGGATGAATGAAAAACCTATGTTCCTATCCTAATCCTTAGAACCTGTGACATAACCTTATTTGGAAAAAAGGGTCTTTGAAGATATAATCAAGGATCTTGAGATGAGATCATCCTGATTATCTAGGTGGACCCTAAATCCAATGACAAATGTCCTTACAAGAAACAGAAGAGTCCACATGAAGACAGAAGTGGAGACTGAAATGGTGCAGCCACAAGGAATGCCACCAGAAGCTGAAAGAGGCGAGGAAGTATTCTCCCCTTCAGCCTCCAAGGTGCAGCCCTACTGACGCCTGGACTTCAGCCTTCTGGCCTCCAGAGCTGGGAAAGAATCAATTTCTATTGTTTTAAGCCACCCAGTGTGTGATAATTTGTTACAGCAGCCCCAGGAAACTAAGACAAGACCTAACATGATTCTCTAGCAGCAGCAATGTCAAGAAGCCCTTACTGAAAACTTAATTAACATAACTTTGTGTGAGTACTGAACAAAGTGGATTAGATGAACCAGGTGCCAGCCCTAAGGAAGATTCCATGGAAAGCCATGGAAATGCTAAGGAGTGTGGCAATACAGCAGCCCCATGGAGCTGTATGCAGCATACATGGAGGAGTACAGCAGCCCCATGGAGCTGTATGCAGCATACATGGAGGAGTACAGCAGCCCCATGGAGCTGTATGCAGCATACATGGAGGAGTACAGCAGCCCCATGGAGCTGTATGCAGCATACATGGAGGAGTACAGCAGCCCCATGGAGCTGTATGCAACATACATGGAGGAGTACAGCAGCGTGGCAGAATAGCAGCTCCATGGAGTGAGACAATCTGCAGGTGTGTTCCTATTTTGCCATTTAACCAACTATATGAGTTGGAAATTTTAATAAGCCTAAGCTTCAGTATTCTTATCTGCAAAATAAGAATTGTTGTAAGCATCAAATAAAACACCTAGAACATGGACACAAAAGAATACATGTGGACCACTGAATATACATCGTGCAGATAAACAAAGAAGTTCAACTAAAGTTAATTACCAGTTCTTTGTGTGAAATCTTATTTCCATCCCAGTTTCAAATTTCCAGTCACCCTCTCTTCCTCATCATCCCATGGCTCCTATCCCTGCTGTTACCAAAACAACGGACAGTTCTGAGCCCATCACCTGAAGTACCCATGTCTTCCACTAATAATAATGTCTAGTTTTGTTTTGAGAATATCTAAGTCCTTCAGCTCAAGCCTTCATCACATTCTCTACCTACCAGTAAGTTAAAAACCTCTTTATATTTGTCTTCTTCCCTAACCACATGTCCTTCCACCTTCATCACTAAAGACCAGGGCCAGCACTGGTGCTCGCAAGTGATCATCCCTCCCAGTTATCCATCAACCTACAATTCTTACAGCTTCAACAGTTTGGTCTCCAACTGTTCCTTCTCTGCCCACAAACATCCTCCCTCAACCTGGCAACACCCTCCCCCACCGGGCTCCCTTTCCATCTCCTCCAGGATGTTTTGGCTAACCCCTCAAGCTCAGGGGGTTTACTGTCCCAAAGTAAACTTACCATCTCGTCCACTGCCCAAACCTGCTACAATTTAACTCCCCTGGTCTAATATTGCTCCTGTCTTTCAGCCACTGAGTTTTGAAACCTACCCATCATTTCAGGACCTTTCTTTGCACTTGTTCCTCCAAGTAGTCTAGAACACTCTTCCCTAGAACTTTCACATAGCAGTTCCTTCTAATCATTGAGATCTCACCTAGACTCCATTTTCTACACAGATTCCTCACCTGGCTACCTTCTCAAAAGAACCTTCCTCCCAAGTCCCTTTGCTAGAAACCCAACTTCATCTTTGTCACAGAACTTTGCACAATCTAAAAGTAATCTTATGTATTTTCTGGCTTATTTGTTGTCTAATCCTTTATGAGCTGCTTGAAAGCAGAGACCATGTCTGTCTAGCTCAAAATAGGTGCTCAGTACACAGCTTTGAATGAATGACTTTCCTGGACTTCTATTTTCCTCCACATAACCTCTGCTCTTGCTCAGCCCCACAACCTGAGAAAGATATTTAACAGGAAAGTAGCCGGGACCACAGCCTCTGAGCTGGCCTCCCTGCTGTCTGTTTCCTCCTTACCCAGTTCATCTTACATCCTACATGATACATAATTATCCTAAATCACGGCTCATCTTGGCAATTACTTCCTCAAAATTTTTCAATAACTTTCACTGAGTACAAAATTAGGTACAAACTCCTTATCTAGGTATTCACTACTCTCCTATGGCTCCACCCAACCTTTAAAAAAATTAAATTCACTCCTTTAACCATTTATTTTGAAATAATTATAGAAACAGTAAGCTTGCCATTTATTCTGAAATACACAAGAATTCCCACATACCTTTCCCCCTCCCTGCTCCTCCCCAATGTTCACGTCTTGACACAGCTCTTACATAATGTCAAATCCAAGCTGGTAAAACCCATAGAGCTTATCCAGATTTCACCAGGTATACATACACACGTGCGTGTACATGAATGTGCATGTGTGTGCATGCACATGGGCTTGCTTGTATAGTTCTAGGCAACTGTGTATGTATGGCCTGTGGCAATCACTACCGTAATCAAATATTCAACTGTGCCATCAACACTAAACCGTTACCCTTTCATAGTCTTATCCATCTCCCCAATCCTTCCCCTGGCTACTACTAATCTGTTCTTCATCTCTACAATTATTTAATAAATGTTACATAAATGGAATTTTTTACTCTTATTAGTGAGCAGTATAACATAGTGTAATGTACAATACCACAGTTTATTTAATCACTCATCCACTGAAGGACATTTGGGTAGTTCCCAGCTTGGGGTTAACATGAATAAAAAATTCTTTGAACATTCATGTATGAGTGCCCCCATAAAAATTAGTCTTGATTTTTCTAGGATAAATTTCCAAGAGTACAATGGCTGGTATCTTACTTTTGTAGCCTCAATTCCCAAAAATTCTATTCTTGTTCCCATGTGATAGTTGAACAGGACTACTTGCTCCATTTCCTCTTCCTCTCTGGTTTCTGATCCTCATCATCATCTCCACGTGTATTATTAAAAGCTGCTCCAAATCACTTTTTGAAAGCAGATGAAGAAATAAACTAATATAGACAGAGACTACAGATTAATGAATGGAGGGGGAAATAATTAAGAGATGATAGTGTATTTTATGAACCAGTGTTCATAAAATGTTTTACCATATTTTAAATTATCACAAAGAATTAAGACTGTTTCTGGGTTTTATTTTTCTATTCCACAGATCCAACAGTACAAAGTTTTAGTCTATGCTAGTATAGACTAACATACTTTAGTCTATAGTATGTTTTGAAATCTGGTAATTCAGGCCCCTCCCTGTTGTGTCTAAAATAAAAATAAAAGTAAAAAAAAACTTTGGTTACTCTCACAAATTTTCTCTTCCAGATAAATTTTAAAAATCAGTTTACTAAATTTCACTTTTAAATTTTATGGAAAATTTTTATTGGGATTATCTCAGATTTGCAGATTATAGAGATTTCTACTTTTTAAAGAGCACTTGCATGTTTTCACAATTAGTATGTATTTATCAAGTTCCTACGATCGGCTGAGTTCTGTGGGAAATTCGAAGGATTTTAAGACAGTCCTTGCCCCACAGAAATATACAACCTAAATGGAGGAAAATATATAAATAAATGAAAATATATCTGAAATGGCAGATATCCGTAGAACTAAACTTGTAGTTCAGTTACAGTCATGGTATGCTTCGAGGTTTGTTTTTGCCTCCGATTTTACTATTTTTTGTTTCTTCTTTGGCCTTACTTTTTTTAAGCACTTGACAACGTGGTGTTTACACATGATCGATTTTTTTGACAATCACCCTCAGTAAGTTCTATTACCATCCCCATGTCACCGATAAGAAAACTGAAGCCCAAAGTAGCTAAGTAACTGCCCCAAGAGCACAGAGCAAGTGGAGGATGCATAGGACTCGAAACCAGGTTTCCCTGACTGCGGCCACCGTAGTGCCTCCTCTTCTTCCTCCCCCCTTTTAAATTCCTGCTCAGGTATCAAATGAGAAACCGTATCTGAAGAACAGGGGATGATAAACGCGTCACATCCAGTTTTGCCTCCTGTTTCATCCTCTCCACACCAGCCCAGTGAAGAATAAAATCGCCGGTGGGGAACAAGGACACGTTCTCCCCCTGCCACTCACTGTCCAAGTGGGCCCGCCGGGTCCCTCTCCCCTCCCCCCCCTAAACTAAGAACAAGACCCACTAGGCACCTTACGGTGAGAGCCCTGAGCAAAACGAAAACGTGGGACCCCTTGTTCAAAATGTACCACTAGTTTCAAGAGGTGTGCGCAGACCATTAAAGGCAGCACAAAGCCTATCTGGGCACGGGGGGCGGGGGTGAAGGTTGGGGGTGTTCTCAGCTACGTGGGCTCCAATTCCAGGAATCAGCCTCGGCGAAGCATGTTTCTTTTTCCTAACCCAGTTCCCGCCTCTGCAGATTCACAGCCCTGCTCTGACGAAGAAGGCTGCTCGGAAGTCTTCCTGCCCACCGACAGCGACTACGACTCCAGTGACGCCCTGAGCCCCAGAGACTTGGACCTGGTCTACCTGTCCTCGCACGACATCGCCCAGCAGTCCCTCAGCGGCCTCAGCGGCAGTGCCCCCGACGTCCTGCAGGTGCACGACATGAAGTCTCCTTTGGGGCCCGGCCAGGACCCCCCGGGCCAGCTTCCCGGGCCAGAGCCAGACCGCTCCTGCGCCGACTTCCTGCACAGCCTCACCCTCACGGGCCTCGTGCCCAAGAACCACGCCAAGATGGCGCCGGGCGCGCGCCCGCCGCCGCTGGGCTTCCTGGGAAAGCGGAAGCCGGCCAAGCACCAGCACTACGGCGGCTTCAGCCGCCACCACCGCTGGCTGCGCATGTACAGCGAGACGCAGTCACTGTCGCTGTCCGAGGGTGTTTACACACAGCATCTGTCCAGGGCCTGCGACCTGGCCCAGCATCCCGGGGAGGCAGGGCGGCTGGCATCTGCCGCCGATGGGCCCCGCAGCCTGGCTCTGACCCACGCCACCAGCCTCCCTGAGGGGCGGAAGAGCATCCTCCAGGACCCGGGGCCCTCCGTGCACCGCATCTATGTGGAGCCTTACCCCGAGGCCCTGGTGGACACAAAGCCCTGGGCCAGCTTGAGCCCACCACCTGGAGGTCAGGCCAACCTGCCCAGCCCCACCCACCCAGAGAGGAGCCCGGAGGCCCCCACCACGTCTCCAGTGTCAGAAATATTCAGCAGCATGCTCTAAGGAGCCACAGTCGGCTGACTATGGTTCCACCGCAAGACCCTGCATTTTCTGTCACCTAGCCTGCCCCCACCATGTCCCCATTCGTTTTCAAATGGTTTGAATGTTTTTTTAAAAATCCATAGGTTCCAGGTTCAAGGATCTCTTTTTTTTTTTTTTTTTTTTTTGTAAGAGTAGAGTTGGGGTAGAGGCAAGAGTTACCAGTGTCACTCCCAGTTCAGCCTACAGAAGGCATAGAGGGGCATTTGTGTCAACATAGAATCCTGGACATAACAGTTAGAATATGTCTCCCTTTTGGTGGCACCTGTGACCGATGTAGGGCAGCCCAAAGAGCCACCCTCAGTTCTGCAGCTGATTTTGTAACCTGACCCCTGGGTTTAGGACTCTTTTATGAGTTTTGGATTGATAGGAGACATTCTATAGATAAAAATATGATTATCATTGTTTTTCTCTCTATTCTAAACTTTTAGAAGAGTTGGGGGAAAAGAAGGCCAGGTTTAGGGCACAAGGTGAAGTGCACTTGCCCTAAGTTCCCTGTCAGCAAAATCAAGTCATTCCAAAGTACAGGGTTCTCAGTGGCTCACCAAATCCAATTTGTCCATCAGCACTGATCTGATTAAGGAGGCCTTGGACAGGCCTTTTCTTCACTTAATGACAAAACCACCAGAAACAAAAGTACAGGATGCTTCTCTTCTAGCTCCAACTTGCAAAGATAGAACAGAGCAGGAAGCAGTCCTTCCTGCACACTCAACTCCCACTGAAGCATCAAAAAGGGCCATATATTATTCCAGGGTGCAAGAAGAGGGTTGCATTCTGTGAAAGCCTGGATTACAGATAAGACAAGGGGAGGGGGACAGACACAAGCAAAATGTGTTTACTTTACAGTCCTAAAATAAGTCCATAGGGGCTCTGTCTCAAAAATAATAATGGATCTGCTCCAGATTTCTTAGGCGACAAAATTGTCATTGAACTAAAAAGTGCCCTCCGGACATGGCAGTGATGGAGTCCTTACCATCACACTGGACACTTCTATTCACCCCCACATCACATCACAGGTCACAGGACAGATTGTCCAGAGCTTGGGTTGCTGACTTCTGCTTTTTAATGCACCCCCTCCAAAGGCAGTAGGTTTTACCCCCAAAGCAGCTGGCCCATTAGCCTCAAAGAAAATCTTTCCTTAGAAGACCCTGCCAGTGATCCCAAGGTTGTGCTCCAAGACACCTGCAAATCCTGCTTTGGTCTCATTGCCTCCCATCTACCTTTCTTACAAAGGAGAAGCCCAAGTCAAAGAGAAATCACACTGCATATTCAAAAAGGCAGGGGACTTCCTTCATGTACTGGAGCCAAAGCCCATTCAGTTCACTGATATTCTAAATGGTCCTTTTCTGCTTCATAGGCATTTTGGTTAAATATTGCTCTTATGGTTCTACTCCTATCTGCACAGTTCTACCCTTCATCCTCATGGGAGTTCATACAAAGTCCCCTGTTCACAATGTTATTCCGATCCCTTCCATTTTCAAAACATTTGAATTAAACATAAATAATTACCCTGGTGAAAAGATACAGATTTGGCTCATAGCCTATGGTCATTAGAAAACTAAAGTCCAGAGCTCTGTCTTTATTTTTTTAAGAGATTTTATACTCAACGAACCTCCCAAAGAATCCGATCAGAATCACTGCAGCTCCTTTTCCATGTCTGGGAGGATTTTAAAAGGCAGTTTTCTTCTTTCTGAGTGACTTCTATGTGTGTGGAGTGTTAGAGCTAGTAGGGACCATAAAATTAGTCTAAGTCCTTGTGTTTACAGATGATGCAGTTAAGGCCCAGACTGGTTAAGTGACTTGCTCAAGGTCAAAGAACTAGTTTAGTCTCAGAGTTAGAGTCTGAACCCAGAACCATTTTTTTTTATAGAAGGCTCTCTGGTTGGGAATTGACACATATCTAGTCAACTCTTCTCTATAGGTTACTTAGCTAATTTTCAGATTGTCTTATCTACTTCTAATTCCAAATTCAACTCTATTTCTTAACATTTACCTAACAGATTTTCAATATCACAGCGCTCCTTGTTGCCAGGAAATTCAAATTTCATATACCAGACATCTAAGCTCATCAATTAAAAAGCAAATTTGGGAGAAATGTCATTTAAAAGTAGAGACCGTATGACTCCTCTTTAATAACAAAAATGACAGTCATCTACAGTCAGTGCCTGCTTATTCCTAATTATAAGACAGATTATATATGTTGAATAAGCATGAGATGAGATGCTGGAATTGTCGAGACATAAGAAACCAAATGATTCTCTGATCATGACCTTTCTGGTGGCATGGAAGGAAGTTTGTGACTGTGAATTAGATGAAAAGCATTTGACAGACAGCAGAAGCAGAGACTGACCCACCCTTGGGCCCCTCATTTGGTCAGCAAGCTCTGGCACACTGGACCAAATAATGACTCACAAAGTAAAACTACATTAAAACCAAACCCACTAATTTATATTGAGGACGCAGGGTTATTTCTTCACCTTCTATGAGGAAAAGAACTGCATGCCCCTGAAATGAACGATGTACATTAAGTTTCAATGGGCATATTTACTCAACCTGAAAATGCATTTTCCTAGCACTATTCCTATGTCAAAGTGGATGTCATATCTGCAATAATTAACTGTTTGTTCAGGTAGGTTCCCTACACCCATACCTCCACTTTGCAACATTTCGTGGACCTAGTTTAAATTAAATCATCCCTGTGAGCAAAAATTGTGTTCTCCATCTCACAGCCCTTTATTCATTTTGACAGTCTTCTCATTAGGGAAACTTTTCAATGTATGAGGACCTTTGTGTTTGTTTGTTTTGTTTTGTCTTACTGGGTTGATTGATGATATGATGGACATTTTGTCTTTCATTCTTTTTAAGTTGAACCTGAGAGCCACAAGAAAAATTTTCTATCCTGGATCTTCTTTGCCATGGTTTTTCTAAAATCTTAATCCTCATCTTTATTAGCCAGCTCTCATTATTTGTGAAAAACTCAAAAATCATTGACTGAGGCCCTAGCGTATGTCTGTCTCTATTCTATCCTAGCATAAATCCCATGGAGGACAAAGGAATCAAGAATAAAACACATTGCCATCCACCAGGAGTGCACAATCCTATATGAGTGTAGCCATAATCATTCAATATCTTCTCACCAATGTCTCAGAAGAGGTGGGGAGCCTATCTCTTCAGCCAGGCCAGACAGCTTTGATTTCACTCTTGCTGTCTATTCATAAGGTGGACAGCCTGCAAAATGCAAGTCTTCAATGGATATGCTTACAACCATTTCAAAGGCTGTCACATCCTCTTAATTGGTGAGGCTCTCTGGGAGACAGTAATTAGAAACCTTCACTCTAGGGAATGAGTATTTTTAAAAGTGGGTACTTAAAGATGAGCCCCCTTTCGTTTTAAGAACATTCACTGATGCTCAAAGCAATAATTACACTGTAGAAAATGGTTCCATTTGGTTTGAAAGTTGAAGCCAATTAGTAATAATATTCCTCCAGCCCCCATTCCTAAAGGATCCCAAAGCACTTTATGAAAAGCAATGACTGAAGCCTTGTTGTACTCCCCTAAAAAGACCTTGTCCAGGAGCCACCTGGCAAACACCTACCCCATGCTTGCCAGGAGATCGTGCCAGACAAGTGGAAAAGAAGACTGGCCTCTCATTCATTGTTATCCTGCCACACGAACGTGTGCCCTGGTGAGCGTGGAGCTCTACACTCGAAGACAATTTTAGACAAGGAGGCATACTGGAAAATCCAAACTCCGTGGCCTCCTCTTATTCTTCATACTCCACCCAAGATATACTCACTTTCTTTTGGAGAACTGTCAACTCAAGATATGAAGGAGTCTGCAGTGCATTTAATTTCCCTAGTTATGTCAAAAGCATACAGAATTCACTGGCTTCTTCACATTGATACTTGTTAGAAAGATGATGCTATCATTCTACAGCTTTCTCAACTTTGTGTGCAGCAGAACTACAGCAGGGAGTATGCATCCCTTGGTACAGTTGTTTATGGCACTATAACATACCCATTAGAGAGGGTAGTTATAGGTTAACAAGAGAACATTCTCAGAGAATTGAAAGTGCTACATTTTCACTTTATAAAGTCTAAATATTTTTTCAGATGATTCAATAAAGCAAACCTGAACTTTTTTTCCTGGTCGTACCTTTAAGGAAAATTTTAAGGAGCTCTTTGGAAAGCAATGATACCTCTCCACAGGTAGCAAGGTGAACAAGGAAAAAACTTGTTTCTTTGCGGGTCACCTCTCATAAGATGTTCAAACACGTGGCTCATGACTGTTAAGCTAAACTTCAATGCAGCCTTACAAACAACAAGGGTAGTGTATTTGAAACTATGTTGTACAGTTTGGAAACTTATTCCAAGATCTTAATTCAGAGTTTTTCTGAGGTGTTGAACTTTGCCATTAGCAAAAAGTATTTTTAGAAAAATCCATTGACTGTTTATGAAGCGCTGATTTTGCCATATTTCGGGTCTCTGGTTTTTCCACTACATCTGCACACAGTAGTTATATTGGAGAGTTTTTTTCAGTGATTTCTTTTATTTCCATTAATAATGAACTTATAAAATGGTTATTCAAAAAGATAGTTGGTTTTATTTAACAATCAGACAGGTAGACTGTGAAAATACGCTATTTTGATAAAGGAAGTAGGTTTGTCGTTGTTTTAAATATTATCTTAGCGTCTTTCCCCTCCAGAGATGTAGTTTTCATTTTAACAAAAGCCAATATTTAACTCAGTGGCAAATGTTAATGCTTTCTGCTCCTCTTCCTTCAGAACATGACATGAAAGTCTGAACGTGCTTTCACAGTAACCACCATCCAGTAGCTGATTTAGAAAAACCAACCCTGGCAAAGTATCGTGTGAAGTCACTCTGAGTTGCTGTGCTACTTCTTGCCCTGTAGCAAACCAGATGTTTGAGAATTTCCCCTGTATGTGGTCACAAGCATCAGTGTAATGCTTGTGATGGAAAAAGAATTAAAGAAGTGTGTGTGTGTATGTAGTAGAGGAGGGATATTTCACAGAAAAAGTAATGTAAATGGCACTCCACTAGGCAGTGTTTAATTGTTTCCTGCCTACTGTGTACATAGTAATTTCACTGATTATTGGTTATTTGTTCAGAATCTATTGTATCTTGTTGCTATGACTGCAACTGAGTGTATGTAAAAGTTGAGATTTCAGTATGTTATCTGCACAATTTTGTGTGCTTTAAACCTCTGTAAATGTACAGATGAATCATGTACATGTGTTAAATGTGACTCTCACTCTTGAAACAATGATATTTTGTAGTATGAACTTTTGCAAACTATTTGGAAATTTTAAAAGGATATTGTGAATGGTCAGTACCCTCAAAAACAACACTGGTAAAATGAAGGCCTCTTCAAGAAGTCAGGGATTAATAGGAATTAAGATAATTTTTCTAATGGCAAGTATTTTTTGATAATTTCTTACCTGCATCATTGTATTTGAAAGAAAAATTGTGAGCAGAAGAAATCTTAGCTATCAGAGGGGATGACTTTGTTTTATAAGCATTAAGTAATACTAATATACTTTATGTCTCACCTGATGTTATTGAAATCTAGTTCAAAGCTAAAGAAGTCAAAAGTATTTTTGATTCTTCATAAGATTTTTGCTGCCTATAGGACAATTTCTAAGCCCTTTGTCTTCAGTGTGGAAAATGTCAATTAAATAATGAACTATTGAGGTCAAGTACAGAATTGTCAGTACTTGGCTTACCTGATAGTTTTTCCCAAGTCTCAATAAAACAAACATTTTTCAGCCTGCACTTTTAAAATCTTCTTTCTGATACTTTGGAAGAGTCATTATTTGGGGCACTGTTTTGACAGTTATCAGAAGAGTCTGACCAATTGGCCCTTGGTAGATCAATGGCATTTGGGTTATTTCTCTTGCATAATCAGTCATTGCCAAGTGTTGAAAATACAGCTGCAGGCAAGCACTCTCACCAAGTGGCAGCCAGGAGCTTGGACATCTTAACCTTGCCTCTTCCTCCACAGCTTGCATGTTCAAACAAACGTCTTCTGTGCATTTCTGTATGTGCTGCCCTGTCTCTATTTCTCTACCCTTTTATTTCCATGCCCACAAAGCACCTCCATTACCCTTACCCTCTGGCTGAGAATTGAGATTTCTTCTGTGTTTGAGACCACTACAAAGAGATTACTTCAACCCCATGAACCTGTGCAAAGATTGTCCTAAATTCCCAAGAACAGGAAATATGCTGCTTGAGACCCCGTATTTGTCTTATGCTATTTTACAGAACTCTTTTAAATACACACACATACAAAAATTCAACTCCTTATTGGCATGTTTGTGGTCGGCTTTCCTGATGGTCTCAGAGGGCTGTTTTGTTGTCCTGACCACATGTGCTGTTTTCCTTGTGTAAATTGTCATCTTTCTAAGTAAACCATTACTTTCTTTTCCTAACTCTGTCTTCAAATAAAAGTTTACCTTTTTTTTTTAAACCAAACAGATGACCTTGCTCTTTAATATCTCCTTTCTTCTACGAACCCTCCTGGGGAGGGATTAGGGGAAGGACAGAATGGGGTATAAAAGGAAGAGGAGGCCTTTCAAATTCAAGCTGCTGATTGACAAGCGTGCTTTTATTGAATGCTTAGCCATCAATAAGGTATATCGAGTAATAACCAGCATTTCCGTAGGCTAACAAGAAATAATTTTTTTAATAATAATGATGATGGTGATGATGATGACAATGTTAGGAAATCAAGAGTTTAAATCAAGAGTTTCTTATCAAACTACAGTAACTACCAGGCAGGGGGAAAAAAAACTCAAGGAAATCCTCTTGCCCAATATTATCTGTCAAGTAAGCTAGATCTTTGCAATGGTTTCTTGAATATGAACATGTATTTTCTCCATAGAAAGGGTAGAGCATTCTTACATCTGCATAATGCAGCCTGATCATTAACGATAATAATAATGATACTGGTTCTGTCATAAAGTACACACTGCATTAAGCTATAGGCCACAGAAGGAACTGGTATTAGACACAGGCTAGAGGAAGCTAGGCACCAGGTGGTCACTAAAGTAGACCAGATACTCTAAGTCAAAAGCAACTGTCTGGAATTTTTTGGCCATCACCTTCTCAAGATAAGTCATAGCTCCTTTAACAAATACCTGTCAAATGAGTGATAAAGTATTAAAGAGGTCACTCAAAGTTAGGTTAATGCCCATAAACTGCTTACCTTCTCCATGAAGAAATGGACTCAAAGGACTTTTGAAATGCCTTCCAGCCTAAGGCTCTCTAAAATAGCTCAGAGGGTGCTCAGTTTCTCCTGTCAGTGCACTTTGAAGTATTTCTTGTAGGACTTTCTGAAAACTTCCACCACCCACCCACTCTCCATCTCCAGAATCCTTTGACTGAAACCAGCCCCTGAGAGGGAAGCAAAGGGCCTAGGGAGAAACCTGCTCCTTCTTAGGCTGTAGGACACACTTCCAGACAGCCAGCAGTGATTTGAGAATCATGATATCACATCCAGTGGTTGAGCACCGTGGAGACTGATATACAAATCACCTATCCCCGCTGCATCTTCTGAGTGTCCAGAAAACCTGCAAATGTCTTGTCCCAGGGCCCAATAAGGCCACTTTAGTCCACACCATTTTCCTCATCAGGCTGTTGATAACTGCAGTCTCCTATATGTTTTTAAAATGCTTTCACAAGCCCCATCTTATCAGAGCTTGACAAACAAGCCTGTGACCAAAGCAAGAGCTTTTAGCTCCATTTTACAAATAAGGAGCTTGAGGCTCAGTAAAGTAAATTCTAGGGCACAGGACTTTGCAGTGTGCCATGCACCATTGACTTAGGTCCTATGAGACCAAAAAAGCAATGACCCAATTGGCCACCCAAAGCTCTTTCTCTGAACAGACACCCTGCATAGACAGACATGCAATAGACAGTTATATACCCATAGATAATGACCACATATGAAGCCAAGCAAGACAATAAAGTACACAGACACTTTCCTGTGAGGCCCGTGTTCTAGCTCAGGGTCAGGCACTCAGACGGCAAGAGAGACACTTTCCCTCTCTGAACTTCCAGATAAAGACATCATCGAACATGTAGGATCTTTTTCAGCTTTGAACTTCCAAGACTCCAAAATACTCACTTTGAGTTCTGATCATGGAGATGTTTTGTGCTGTCATCACTCTTGTTGGAGGAAGTAGGTAGTAGAAGAGTAGGAGACGATGTTGAGTCTACAGCAGCTAAAGGACAGTGGAGAAAAAAATAACTGGCAAATCCAAGTTCAACATCCTTTCCCAATATTCTGCACCCCCCAAAAAATTTCCTCCTCTGCCTCACCCTGATGCCAGTCTCTCTCAGAAGACAGTTCCATTTATTTCAGTTCCCTAATTCGTGGCTGTCCAGGCCATTGTGGAATCACAGTGGATGAGATCCCTTGGACCTGCCCTGATGTCCTGACTTGGTGGTGTTGGCATCTGCCACCAGCTGTTCTTTTAGATCCTGCCCAATCTATACCCTAGCATTCCTTCCCTGGACCGTCCCAGAATGGGTCAAAGCATCGCACAACTTGGGGGGGGCACATTATAATAACCATAAGTGTTCCACTGGCCATTTCCCAGAATCCAGGAGTGAAGTAAGCAAGCCCTTTGCCAGACAGCAAGCCTGTAGTGGGCATCTCCTCTGGGGTGGAAGGGAAAATGAGAGATTGGTATGGGAGAGAGCACAGGCCCCCCTTTATGTAGGATGTTTATCATACCACCACGGGGCCTGTTTTGACACACAATGTCAGGCACACCGTTGATTCTCCCAAGTGCGGGGCAACTTAAGCACCAGTGTGACCTCCTGTGGACCATTCTGGCTTGGCTGAAGCCAAGTGCCAGGCATTGTTCTCCTTCTGCCTTCAGTAAAGACCTGAAGTCAGGACAGCATCATTCTCTGACAAATATTCAGTACATTTCCTCGGGTCCCAGGAGGCCCTGATATTGAAATGTTTTCCTCCCCATAGTTATATTTTCCTTGGTTGAAAAAGTTTTGTTTTGGAAGTTGCTACCCTGTCGAGGTAATGAGTCAGTTTGGGGAAAATGCACATCACTGGCAGAGGCCAGAAGGATGGGGGTGAGAGGAGATGGGAGATTCATGGTGGGAGAGGGAGCTCCACACTCTCTCCCCCTCCCACCCCTTCAGGAAGAACACGGCCCCTCCTTCCCAGCGTCGGACTTCTCCAGTGGGACCAGGGACCAAGCCCCACTGCTGTCTTTGGGCTTGTTCCCAGGAAAGGATAGGTAGGCAGGAAAGGAGCTAACATGATGGGTCATCTTTTGAGTGCTGCTGATCTTCTACTTTCTACTTTCTGTGAAAGTTGGTAGCACTATCACCCACCTTTTACAGAGTGGGAAACCAAGACTCAAAGGAAGAAAAATCACATGCCCAATATCACGCAGCCAGCAAGTGGCAGAGAGAGCTGAGATTAGAATTCAAGGAGTCCCGTGCTCATTACAACATGGGGTCTCCCTACAAGACTCATTCTTACCCAGAGAAACAAACCCAAGTGATTCATGGGAGGCATAGGAAGACCCATGAGGGGAGACAAGGAAAATTATCTGACTCTGGCTGGGGGAGTATTGTTGGCAGAGGGAACAGAGGTTTATGCACTTAAGCCACCCCTTCCTTTTCCTTGTATCCCCTCAATTTTCCCACCCCATCATTTTCTTCACGTGGAGAGAAAAGTTATAGAGATACAAAAAAACACACATACATGCACCAACACACTCAGTCCCCACACCACCACCACCACACACACACACAACACACCCTTCCACGCAAGCACAGAGGCACACACATCTGGAGGTAAAACTCAGGATTCAAGGGTTGGCCTCATGCCAGCTCTGAGCCCCAAGTAGCCCACTGAGGAGCCCTGGTCTGCCTCACTTTGGGAGGTCAAATCAATGAAAGAGCCCTGGTAGTTTAAAAAAGAGAAAGGGAGAAAAAAAGAACACCAGCACCTCTCATGATGGGAGGTCAGAGCGAATGAAACCAGGAGGAGGGGCAGCGGTATGGGAGCTGGGGAGAGAGCATGGGGGTGGGGAGC
Source organism: Artibeus jamaicensis (assembly GCF_021234435.1). Classification (NCBI taxonomy): domain Eukaryota; kingdom Metazoa; phylum Chordata; class Mammalia; order Chiroptera; family Phyllostomidae; genus Artibeus; species Artibeus jamaicensis. The sequence continues at coordinate 7,961,209 of NW_026521407.1, forward strand.
CTGGTGCTGGCAGCTGAATTCCTACCCTGGCCCAGCTCCAAAAGATTAAAATAGAGCTCTTAGAGTGTCCCCTCCACAGACCAGCCTGCCAGGGGCCAGACAATACGTGGGTTTGTGCTCCAGCACAGGCCTCCAGAGAGGTGATGTTTTTACCCGGACAGCTAAAGGCACAGAGGCAGGTCTAAGCAATTCCAAGGCTCCTTTGGCCCACAGTCCCAGAACAGGCCACAGCAGAGGAATTGCTGCCGGCTGCTAGGACGCACACAGATCTGCTCTTTTCTCTTCTCACCCCAGGGCAGGCTGCTGGACTCACACTTCAGTCTACCTGCCCCAAAACACCCAACTGGCAGGGGGATGCGGGACGAAGGCTTAGGGAATTCGTTATACTTTAATTGGAAAAAAATTCTCAGCAAGACTGTAAACAGGCAGCTCTACTAGTGAGGGACAGACAGAGCCTCCCTTGGGGTTACCTGAAATACTCAGATGAGTACAGATACCTCATTTTCCCTACCCAAGGAACACAGCTTCCCCAGAAGGAAGCCCACTGGCCACTAGAGGCTACATCTGCTTCCTTGGGATTCTTGAGGATTTCAGGCAGCTGGGACTCAAGTTCAACACCTCAGACCACTTGCTAATAAAGAAGGATGAAGACCAGTATGTGTCAGGCTGAGCACACAAGCTCTGGAGTTTGCCAGATACAGGTTCTAATCCTGATGCAGCCACTTAGTAACTTTTTGAATGTGGAAAAATTATTTCATCTTTCTGGGACTTTGGATCTTTATCTCTAATAGCACCCAATAATGGTCATAATGTTAGAGGAGAAAATGCGTAGAAAGTGGCCAAATCAATGCCTGACATGTATCTAGCAAATGTTAGCAAGAAAAGAAAATATCCATCCTACCAGGTCCCCCCATAACTGAGATGAAAATGTGCTTTGTCACTCAAAGTAGAAGACTTTTGATAGTGAGAGTGAACACTAACTGAACAGACCCTGGGACACTGGCTTCCCAGGGACTATCCTCAGAAAACTGGGACATATTATTCCTCCTCTCTAGAACTTTCTGAAGGGTCCCTATATAACATGCTATCCAGATAATTTTCCTTAAAATGATCCTAGAGTTTACTCTATATCATGAAGTCCATTGGAAGTCATAGCTTTCTAGGATATACTGTGATATCCATACATAGCATTTTAATTTAAAATATTATTTATATATATTTTAAAATCTTAAGACTGTAGGTTAGTGACAAGAGATAAGTGATAAGTCATATTTGGATGAAGGACTGAAAATTGGTAAACTTCTACTGCTGGCTTAGTTTTTCCTTCTCTGCTAATTGGGAAAAGTAATTGTCATTCAATATGAATGGAAAAATACTCTCTTTTCAGGTCACAGAATATCAGTATTCCATGAAATATCAGTGTGAGAAGTGTAGCCTTTGAGAATCAAGAACAATCCCCAGGAAGTGAGGGATGCAGGGTGACTTCCATGGTCATGACATTTTCTTTTTTCTTTAAACAGTTTATCCACCCAGGAATAAAGATCAAGATGCAGGAGGCCTTGGTTCCACACCAGATAGATTTCTCCATAGGGCTGCTGAGTGTCCTCACGGTATGGCAACTGGTTTTGCCCAGAAACCAAGTGATCCAAGAGAGAGCAGGGCCACCCAATGTGCCCAAGATTGAGGACACTGGACTCCCCATTTCAAACCGTCCCAGGCCCACCCCTGAAATGATGGTCTCAGTGGAAGGAGAAAACACCTGAGAAGCATTCATGGGCTGCTCAGCTTGAAGCTGCAGCCAACAGCTTCAGTCAACCAAAAACATCTTCACACCCAATACAAAAACCAAACGGTTCTCCAAAAGAGAGTAAGCCTGGTCATCCAGGTGACAGCTGGGTCCTCAAAGGCAGAAAATGCTGGAGCTGCTTTTGTGTGTGTGGCTATTTGAAAATGTACTCTTGGTTGTAAGACTGGCGTCTTCCACTCAGCCCAGCCAGCTCTTCTCTCGTCTCTGGGTGCTATCAGGATCTGCCTTCCTGGGTTCCTGGTGGCCTCCCAATGACTTTATGTGTTTATTTGTTGTTGGTTTGGAAGAACAACATCTTCCTCTGGGGTGTTTTGCTTGCATTAAATACATTTAAACCACATGAGGAGAATTGAATGGCTTACAATGTGATCTCTATTTTAATTCTCACCACCTGTAAGGTTGGCACAGCCATGGTCCCCACTTCTCTTATGAAGATTTCTGTCCTGAGAGAATATATCTAGTAGTGGAGAACCAGATAATTCCAGCCTGGTCTTCTGACTTTAAACCCTATGCTCTCTACTGTATCACACCTCAGTATTACATTTTGTTTATTTTATTTAACATGGAGTGACATTAAGACATGGTTACTCTCTGCATTTCAGCTGAGTCATTTAAAAATACACAAACACACATGTACATACATACACACACTCACCAACACACATAGACGGAATTTAAAACTGAGCCCATATAAATTAACTCACCCTACACCCCCACCCAAACAGTGAATAGACGCATTTTCCTGGGTTTTGCTTCAGCCCTGTGGCTACTTTGGGAAATCAGCCTGAACCAAATAGAATAATAGCTTAGAGAGTTGTTTTAAGTTCATCATTTATTATACCATCAACAGCATAAAAGAATGTAAAACATGCTACCAAAATCCCACTTCGGGAAATCTCCCCAATAGAGATAAAATGCCAGTAGATAAGGGTATTTGTACAAGATGCTTATTGCAGCTTTGCTGGTGTGGCAAAATTAACTGGAAACAACCTAAGTGTCCATAAGAGAGGAATACTTGGACAAATTATGATGCACCAATAGTACTATCATAAAGAATGAGTAAGAGGCATTTATATTGACCTGGAAAGATCCATGATGGATTGACAAGAAAGGAGGGGAAGGAGGGTGAGACAGCAAAATGTATTTTGTGATCCAGCCTGCAGTAGATGATTTTTTTAAATTCTATTGCCTAAATACATATGCATGTTGTATGTATCTATATTTATTTCTATATGTACACATAGAAAAGAAACATAAGCTGTAACTTCAGAGTTTGGACTAGGAGAGGACTACCTGACTTGATTAAAAAAAAAACATATTACATGGCTGGTGTAGCTCAGTAGATTGAGCATGGGCCTGTAAAGCAAAGGGCCACTGGCTCGATTCCCAGTTAGGACACATGCCTGGGTTGCAGGCCAGGTCCCCAGTAGGGGACACATGAGAGGCAACCACACATTGATGTTTCTCTCCCACGCTTTCTCCTTCCCTTCCCCTCTCTCTAAAAATAAGTAAATAAAATATTTTTTTAAAAACATATTCTTTTTGTAATTTGAAATAGTAATAAAGTAGGTCAAGATAAAAATAAATTGAGACCAGAATTTTGCCAAGTCTGCTTTGAACACAGAAAACTCAGATTCCCCCCATCATGTCTTTGAGTTCATCCAAACGCACTTTCTTAACAGGCCCCAGACATGGGCATCTGTGTTTAAAGGAATGCTCCACTCTACTCTCCACATTGATTTTCAAGATGGCCATCTCAGCTGGACATTAAGACTTTAGTAGAGCCTCGTCCTCCCCACTCCCACAACTCCCTCCACCCACTCATACCCAAAAAAGACTTTTGCCCCTGCTAAAAAGGCCCAGAATAAATCCTCTCCACCCCAATTATTCTGACAATACATTATTCTCCACTCTCTTTTCTCCCTAACCTCCAGATGGTGGACTCTGGATATGGGGGACTGTGGGAGGCAGAAGAATCTCCCTTCCTAAAGGTCTTCATGGAGAGAGAGCCACATCTGTGGAGAATGGCTTAGATTTAAGAGCAGTTAGAATGAGTTAGTTATGGGTGGTTTGCCATTTTGGGGAGTACTGATTACATGCAGAGCCCAGTGAGAGGGAGAGACAGTAAATCAGGAGGCCCGGTGGCAGAGAAAATATATACAGATAAAATAATTTGGTAGCCTAAAGAAGCAGTATCTAATCAATTACTCTGTACAGCTCCCAGAATAGAATTTTGGACAAAATCAATCTAGGAGAGATAGTTTATGTGAGATGATAGCTCATGATACAGAATGATCCTGAACAGCAGATGTCATTTAGTAGAGACTCAAGTTCCATATTTAGATTTAAAAAATCCAAGTCCAAAATGGAAGAACCTTAGGTGAACAAAGGATTGTGAAAATGGAAGGAAGGAAGGAAGGAAGGAAGGAAGGAAGGAAGGAAGGAAGGAAGGAAGGAAGGAAGGGAAGGGAAGGGAAGGGAAGGGAAGGGAAGGAAGGAAGGAAGGAAGGAAGGAAGGAAGGAAGAGGAAAGGAAAGGAAAGGAAAGGAAAGGAAGGAAAGGAAAGGAAAGGAAAGGAAAGGAAAGGAAAGGAAAGGAAAGGAAAGGAAAGGAAAGGAAAGGAAAGGAAAGGAAAGGAAAGGAAAGGAAAGGAAAGTCTGATTAGATGATTTAGGCATTTACTTTAATAAGCTAGAATTAAGTAAAACTATAAAAAGCAACTTTTAAAAAAGACCCCAAAAGTAAACTAAAGCAGTCTCTAGCTATTTTTATAGAAGTCCACCCACCTAGTCATTCATTTATTCATTCCGTCAATAACAAATATTAACAGAATACCTGCTATGTTGCAAGCACTGTACTAAAAATGGGTTAATGAACTCTAACAATCCCATACTCTTCTGTACTCATATTTCGAGTCCCATGCTCAATCTATGGTAGCTGTTTCAGCTTCACTGGTACACTGTGCAAGGATGATAGAGAGATAAATACCAAGTCATACATGGAATAGTCAAAGGAATTGAGGATATTTAGCCAGAGGTGGTAAGATACTATGGCTGCAGTCAAATATCTAAAGGACTAGTGCAATACAGAAAATAAAGTAGACTTATTTTCTATAGTAACATTTAGCAGAACTATTTTGCAGTCATTTTAAAATGTGTCCACAAATTCTTCTATACTCTGCCCTTCAAATGGTGGAGCCTATTTTCTCCAACCCTGAAAGTGGGCTGGACTGAGGACCCACTTTTAATTACTAAGATGTAGCAGAAGTGGCAATGTGTGACTTTTAAAACTGTCATAGAAGGCATTATGGATCTCACCTTGCTCTTTCTCTTGGATCACTTGCTCTGGAGGAAGCCAGTTGCCATGCCGTGAGAACACTCAAGCAGCCCTGTGAGAAGGTTTGCCAGGTAAGGAACTGAAGACTCCTGCCAACAACAAATAATGAACTGAGGCCATCTTCCAATAAGGAGGAGAACAATCCATCTTGTAAGCACACCTTCCAAGCCTCCCCGTCAAAACCTAGATGAAGTAGCCCTGTCTGCAGTCTTGACTGTAACTACATGAAATACTCCGAGCCAGAACCAACCACTGTGCTGCTCTTGAATTCTTGATCCTCAGAAACTCTTTGGGATTATAAACGTGTGTTATCTTGGAGCTGCTAAATTTTGAAGCAGTATGTTCTGCAGCAATAAATAACTAGCATAATGACCAAAACATGGGTCTGTCAAAGAGACCAATGTAATCAGAACAAAATAAAAATCAGATGATCACAGTTGCCTACCTGCAGAATAAATGGTGCCACCTGAAGCTGAAGCAGTGAGCTCTCCATGCTCAACCCGCCACTGTTAATTCCCTGACCTTCACTCCTTCCTCTGGCTAAGGAAGGAAGGTTAGCTCCATACTAAGGCCACCAGACAACCATGGGATGATTTTCTTCTGAGTCTTATTTGGGTCTAGATTGCTTAACCACTGCCCCCTCCCCCCAGGAAGAAGACATTGCTTTGTTTTTGTAATGCCATCTCTGCCAGGAATTAAAGACCCATCAAATGGAAATTGGATTTAAGACACCATTGGCCCTGGATTGCACCAAGAGCACAGTAATCCCTTCAAAGCCCAAGTAGCAGCAGTCAACATTCCCCCTGCTGCTATTAATAATTTGTACCACATTGACAAGTTCACTTAGCATTTGCAAATAGGATTCTGCAGTGGCTGGACATCAGATACATGGAGCAACTCTTCCTCAACCTGGAGCTTGAAGCCTACTCCCTCCACCCACTTTTTAGCCACCAGGATATCAAGCAGTCCACGCTGTTCTTACCACCCACAGACCCAGCTCATTGACCTGCTCCTGCTAAGAGTAGAGATTTAAGCCAAATCATGCATGCAGCTCTTGGGGAAGGGGTTGGGGTGGGGGGCACTGATGGGGACTGGGAAGTCCCAGAGAACAAACCCAAGGCAGGTGAAACATGCTCAGGACCTGAAGGATCCAATTAAGCTCAATTCACTGGGATCCAGAGTTTTCCTACCAAATTCCTGAGGAAACCAAATTGAATAATGTATGGCTTATTCAGAAACACACATCTCCGTGTTGTTGGCCGAGGCAGGGGCAGTGTGGCGGGGGGCTTAGGCAAGGGGTGCAGGTGCACCGAAATGAAAACAACAGACTAAAACAACAAGCTCCCCAGCCTATAAAGAACAGCCCGTGTTTTGCTGGATTCCTCAGTCGGAGTGTGCGTGCATATATATATATGGGTTCTTGTGTGCATGTGCAGCTGGGCCTGGGGGTGGGGAGGGGGAGGCCTTCCAGGGAGGGAGCAAGAACATGTCTACATATTTTAAATGGCAATTGCAAAGAAAACCATCAGAGGTGCTCCAACATACATTTGGCAGCTCCTACAATAACTTCTAAATCTCCCTCATTTCATAAACATTTTATATACATTTTTAAGTGGGAATATTTTCGCTCATTTGGGAAGAGTGTGCCTTTATGCGGTTAACTCTGCCTAATTTGTGCCTTACGCATTTTTTCAGGGATGGGAAGCAAGAACAGTGACAGTTGCTGAAATATGGGGTAAGGGGAAGGGTGGGTTGAGATGAGGAGAGAGTTTGGAGACAGAAAGGAGGAGGAGGATTCTATGCAAAAGAGAATTTTGTCATTGTCCTGCTTTGGGGTCTGTTCAGCACCTTTCCATGGAAAACCTGTTTAACCTGCTTTAAAAAAAAAACACTTGCAGCAATTGGAAGTTATGAGTAAGGGTTGTGTTGCTTTTCTGTTCAACCTCCACTCCTGCAGAACTGAACAATTCAATCTCTCTTTCCCCAGCTTACCTGTGGCCTGTGGGGCCTGCTCAGCCTGAATAAATGGCTGTTTATGGATGATAGCATCTGGTATGCCCCTGGTGAGGTCACCTTGTTATGTGAAATATTTCTACCTCCTGGTAGAGAAACCAAAGCTGACTGCTCTCAAGACCACCTCTGCCCAACGCACGGCACTCCAGGCAGGGTCTAAACCTTTGAAAGGCCAATTAGGCTCCTCTGTGAACTTGAAGCCCTCCTTTCAGGCCTCAGGACCAGAGCAAAGGATCGCCCCTTTGACCTAACAATGTAAAATCGATGCTATATATGGAGAATCTATGCACACAGGGCTCTGAACGCCTTGTCTGTTTTTACCCTCCCTACAACCCTGCAAAGTTGTTATTGTTGTTTTGATCTCTGTTATACCAATGAACAAACTGAGAGGCTTGATGAAATTAAGTAGAGGAAAGGCCTTTCCTAAAGAAAATAGAAGACACAGATTTTGAACTCAGGTCTCTCTGCCGAAAGTTTCAGATTATTCCACATTTGGTCCTGGGGAAAGCAGCCTAGAGAAGTGAAAAGAATCAGAAATGCTGCATCATCCAATATTTCATGTTCATCGTACCTCGTTTTCTCAGCCATGAAAAGTGGGAGATGAACACCCTTAATACATACACGGTCAACTGAGATCTTGGAGACGACTTGCACATTTATGGAGCAGCTTGTGGTCAGTTGACCAAAAGTAAGAGGGTGAATCAATATATGGATAAACATCTACCTCAAGCTTCATTTCTCAAATGAACCCCACTGTTACTAAGAGGAGGAATCTGAAGGATCCTACTAGTTCCTTGGTTCCTGAACCAGAACAGCGTGAATCCACAGAATTCCCTGTATGAGGCAAAGAGCTAAAGCGCACTCCTCCCCTGAACTACTGACCAACGTGACTCCAACAAGACATGTTTTTCCAATGTTCTTTCAGTAGCTATCCTTGGATGTGGAGGAACATGTGAAAAAAAAACAAATGGATTCATTTCTTAATAGGGTCGGAAAGGCATACCAAATATTTCGAATCTCCAAGGTGTCTACTTCCCACCAGCTGTCCACGGTTTTCAACTGGGTCTCAGAAATGGAGTTTAAGACACCCAGCAAGTAATTCTAACCAGCAGTGCCAGGAAAATATTAGAGTTTGAAAAAATAAAGCAGAGATTCTTTTTTAAAAAATATATACATATCTTCCTATAATGTCTCTCACACTGAAGAACCCTGGGCAATTCTGTCTTCACCTGACCAGCATTAACAACTTCAGAGCCAAATCTACTCATTCCTTGCTTAACCCAACCTCACAAGGGTCACCACTGACTTTTTTTTTTTTTTTTTGCTCTTAACACTGGTTTTTCTGGAGTTCCCTCCTCTGTGGGATAAACTGGTTCTATTCCGAAGACGGTGGGGGCAGTCTGCTGTGATGACGCTGTTGTGGTGAGCGAAGCCTCCAGAACTATTGGGTCTGAAATTCTGTCCAACTCTGGCCTTTAGTCAGCCAGTTCCCCAGATGGGGCAGCCGTGGCCTGCTGCCTCCTGCTTAGAGAATCAGCCTGGGGGTCGCAGAAGGAGACTCTAGAGAGCCGTAGGGTTAACCAACCAACTATAAACATTACCTCCTCTGTTGATCTTCAAAGGCTTGGAGAAAGAAAACAAACCACATAAATCTTTATCAGGGCTTCTTACAACTTCCCCGGGAGGTGGCTCCAGGAAGAGCTGGGTGGTGACTCCGAAGAGAGGATAAAAAATTATTTCAGTGAACAACATCAGAGCCAGAAAGGGCTGGCTTTTATTTTTCTTTTCTCCTCTTTTCTTTCCCTCCCCTCCTCTTCCCTTAGGAATGACTTCTTTGTTTTTTGCCACCCAGGAGCTCTGCAGTAAGAATCCTTGGTCCTCAACTGGCTTCGTGGTTTCCATTCTAGGTAATTCCCTGATAATTCAAAAGAAAGGGGAGACTTTACTGCAAGAGCTACATTGTGTGGAAATAAAGGAAGGTGGCACCCATGTCCATTTCAGAGGTGGTAACTAACATAGTTACTATGAATGAGGTTGCTGAGTAGAAATATGATGTGCCCTCCTCCCCTGCTGAAAATCTTTCAATAATATCGCTATCCATCCAGGAAAAACTCCCTAAAACCATTCCAAGCTCCCAAGCAGACATGCAAAGCAGTGTGGCCTGTCCTTAAGAGCACAGGATCCAAATCCTACTTCTAATTCTCCCTCTGGGAACTTGGGCAAGTCATTGCTTCCCCCAAGGCTCCATCTCGTTGTTATTATTACAACCTCAATGAGTCCACCCAGTAACTTCAACTTAGTAGGTTGTCAAGTACCTTATACGTATTTATAAACATGTATTTCTCACCGTGACTCTTTGTGAATTTACAGATTCCATTATACAGATGAGGAAACTGAGACTTGGAGACATTAAGTAATTCATCCAAGATCATACAAAAATAGGAATAATAGCACTTACCTCATAGATCAGTGAGGAATGAATGAAATAATGTCTGCAACATGCTTAGCATGATTCTTGGCACCTAGTGAGCCCCCATTTGGAGAGGGCTCCTGCCTCTGGAAATCTTCCCTGAACCCCTGACCTTCTTCCTTCCCTACCCACATACACCTCTCCACCAGATCTCTGCTCCCAGGCCCTTGTCAGTCTCCTCACCCCAGGAGCTCCTCAAGGGCACAGATGTGTCTCATCTCTGTAGTGCCTGCCAGTACCTGGCACATAGTAGGAGCAGAGTAAGTGGAGTTAAAACAATGAATGGATGGATGAATGGATGGATGGATGGATGGATGAATAGATGGGTGGATAGATAGATGAATGAATGAATGAAATGTTATGAACAAATGCCTAGTTAGTAGACAGCTTATACTAAAGAAATAGCCAAAATAAATATTAATAATGACTTGCTCTAAAGGTGGTTAAAGATCCAAAATTTCCTGGAGGAGCCTGTGTGCTAGTGGAAAAACATACAAAAGAAAACAAGAAACGAAGTCATCCTCTTTTTTTAAGTACCAGCTTTCACCGCAGTTTAAGGGCTTCACAGACTGCCCCAGAACGCCCATGAATCATAGAGAACCCAAGAGTCCTGAGTCCCAGCCACTCTGACTAACTTCAGCAAACATCCTTCAGCCCCATGGAAGGAGGGCTGGTATGGAGACCACACCCATGTCCACCTGCGTGCACACACACACACTGACACACACACCACACCAACAAATCAGTCTCTCAATGCGGACTGAGCACCGACTCCAAACAATGCCCTTCCAAACTCAGAAAGGAGACACAAAAGATCTGAAAAAGCCCAGGACACTGGCTTTCAGAATGGACAGGCTGGCTGTTGAACAAAGGCTATAGAATGTGGAGTTGAGAAAATAAGCAAGCTTACAGTGATAACAACACTAGCTACCCATTTCTGGATATATGCCAGGGATACAGAATTTCCAGGGATGTGTGGAGTTAGAAGTATATCCATTCATTCAACAAATGTGTATTGAGCCCCTACTACATGCCAGACACTATTCTAGGTAAAGAGGGTAAATGGTGAACAAGTCAAATCCCCTAGCCTCATGGAGCTCATCTTCTAGTCCTAGAACTTAAGGAAAACCCCGTATTATAAATCTACTTGGAAACAGCAACAACATATACAACAAGCCACAGAAAGTTAAACTTCTCAGTCAATGGAGATAAAGAGAAGATGTGAGTCTAGAGAGACAAAAGGTGACCTTGACAGAATCTCCTGGAAGTGAGGGCTCAGGGAGACTTACGTGTTTCTCAAAAGGCAGAAGGAATTACATGAGGCCTCCAGAAATTCAGGGCCCTTACCTGATGCTGCCAATTTGCAGCCCAGGGAGGTTTCCTCCAGTAAAATCCCCTCCTCCTTCACATCTTGATCAAAATCAATAGGACATGGTGAAGGAGAGTCCATCGGCCTGGAAGCCAGAGTGCATGTGAACCCAAAGCAGGTGATCACTCCTGCACAATCGCACAAATATCACTCACCTCCCTGGGTTATAATGTGAGGAGGAGCCTGAGTGTAAAGTTCTGTGAGTATCAGAGTTTATCACAGTCTTCAAACTCTCGCCTGGCTCATTCTCTATCCAATTCATCCTCTGCCTCTAGGCTTCTGATAGATAATGGCAGTTGATACCATTGACTCTGGGACAACATCAGATACTGTCCACACCTTATGTCATTTAATCCTTTCAGCACCTTGAAAGGTACATATACTTAGAGATTTGCACGAGGTCCCACAACTGAACAATGGCTGAGTTTGGCTTTGACCTCCAGACTCCAAGCACTGAATCACTGGTCCATACTGACCCCCTATGCTTCTGAAAGCCCTGCCTTGTTCATGCTCCCCCTGACTCAAGAACCACTGCCAACCTGTGTGATGGCTGGCTGCGCCAAGTTCAAGTGCTCACTCTGGTTGAGAAGCTCTCCCTGTCAGTATCTGCCATGCCACCCTCCTTCCCACTTGTGCACTTTGTCTGTGTGGTTTCCCCACTCTGAGCACCCATTCTTCAGCCTCCTCGCTATTCAAATTTTCAAGGTTTACCCCACTACCTTCCTCTTGCACAGAGCTTTCTCTAGCCTCGCCAGCCCTCTCTAATCCCCCCCATCTTTGCTGAATGCCTCATTCACATTTGCAGTCAGTGTCACCTCAGTGAGCATCGATCAACCTGTGTGAAACCCAGCAAGCCTTTAATGAGTCCCTTCTACATGTCAGGCGCAATGGGCAGGCCCGAAGGAGGTACTGAAATGAAAAGGCCCTCAAGGATCCCACCGCCTCTCAGGGGATGACTAGACAGGCCTGCAGATAACTGTCACACACCCAAGGGAACATAGTGGCAGGTCCATTGGAAAGGGCCACGCAGTTTCACAGGTGCGTTCAATGTCACCAGCAGCGTCACACGGCAGTTCAAGGTGGGTGTTAAGTGTGTGGGCTCAGGAGACAGAATGTTGGGGTTTCTATCCACCACCTGGATGACTTTAAAGGAGTTATTTCACCTCTGTGTGCCTCAGTTTTCACATCTGTAAAAATAAAGATAAAAATCGTATCTACCCGCTCTGGTGGAGGGTATTGTATTGATACCGGGGGAGGCCATGCATGTGTGAGAGCAGAGGGGATATGGGATACCTCTGTCCATTGCTCTCAGTTTTGCTGTGAGCCTAAAGCTGCTCTTTTAAAACACCAAAAGTAAATAAATATAGTACCTACCTCCCAGGCTGGCCATGAGGATTAAATGAATTCGTATTTGGAAAGCGCCCACTGAGCTCTGTGCCTAGTACATAATAAGTGTTCAATCAATGTCTGCTCTTCTCAGTACTCATGTTATCATTACCCAGTCAAAGGGAAATTCCTCAGCTCCACTGTTGTTTGGTTTTTTGTTTGGTTGGTTAGTTTGGTTTGAGGGTGGGGGGGTTTGCCATCATATCTACATGCCATTTTGGGGCTCTATCATCCGAGCCCCAGTAGAATTCTCTAGCTGGTCGCTGAATGGGGCTCTTATTGATTTCGATCTATAATAGTCATTGCTTTCCTGCCCTGGAACATTTTAACAGATTGCTATTGTTTGCCCTGTCTGTGCAAGGAAAAGGGGGGCCCAGCTTTCTAAGTGAAATCAATGCACACAGCCAGGAGCTCGGCTTCTTCTCGCCGCAGACCCGGCCCTGCCAGCTGCTGCGCGTCCCTCTCCCGCACAGGCAGCCCCTCCGGTTTATGCCTCCCAGCGGGACGGTAATTTTCAGTTCAGGCCAAAAGGCTTTGTTTAAATGTGGCGCTTATGTGGTAATAGAGCGTATTGCAGGGGTTGTTTTTTCTGAGGGTCAGTGTTGAATTTAGTCTCAAAATAAACAACTCTACCCTCTTCCCTCTCTCAGAGTTGTGGGTGGGATCGAAAAAGGTGGAGGAGACCAAAGGCAAGGAAAAAGGAAGAGGGAAAGAAGGAGACAGGGGAGGAGCTGAGGGAGCTTAGAGAAGGAGGAGAAGAGAATAGGCCCAGTGTCCTTTGCAGACACAATGATTTCTAGCCCAGCAAGGGGCAGCCATTTACTGAGCATGTTCAGTGCCAAATACGTGCTAGGTGTGTTACTGACATGATCTCATTTAATTTTCTCTGGGATATATATGATTGTGCCCATTTTCCAGATAAGGACACATAGGCTCAAAGAGGTGGAGTAACCCACCTAAAATGCACAGGTGGTGAAATTGTCAAGCTCCGATGGGAACCATGGAGCAGCAACTAAGGACTGTTGAGCAGCTAGGTTGAAGAGGGGAGGATCACATGACCATGCATTCCAGACCGAAAATAAATGCAGAGCCTAACACGTATTATAACATCTGATACGGGGGTCTTCCTTAGAGTGTGCATGAGAAGTGGTCTCCCACGGGAGGACAAGACCTAGGTGGGAGGTAACAGGGCAGGCAGGGGGTGATGAGAAATAGTAGGGAAACATGACCCACTGGGGAGGGAGAGGAGGGAGAACTGGGTACTGGGGAGACAGGGAGCTAATGGTTACCCTCTAGAAGTGAGCCTAGAACTCACAGAACGCAGCACAAAGAGATCAAAGGAAGCCTTGGGGGTTGCTGTGTTCTGGGCAGAAGCAAGGTGTGTCACAGAAGCTTTATAGCTGTAGATGGCCACAGCTGCCCCCCCCCAGGTGTCCCCAGGCCATGGCGTTCGACTCTGAGCACAGAGGGGTCTGCAGATTCCTCAGCATTCCTATAAGAAGCTTTGTGAAAGGGTTTGTATTTTCTTTCCAGGAACCTAGTTCAAAACCACTTCTCTGCCAGAAGTGCTCTCCAGGAATTCTTGCCTGTGAGTGTCCTTCTCACCCAGTTTTTTATGGTGTGAACACCTCCATCTTGAAACAAGTTGAATCGGGGGAAAATTGAACGATCGCTCCAGTCTGTCTCCAGAGAAGCGTGAAGAATAATGGGGACATAGAGACCTCAGACAAAATTAGACCATACGGACACTATGCTTCCTCACCTGGAATGTCGTAAGGACTTAAAAACCAGTCTTTTGGCACTTCAAGCCATTGACATAGCTTTGGGCTTGTTGGTGTATAATTCATGTTCTTGCTCATCCCGTAAAGTAGTGAAATAAGGAATATCAATTCACGGGCAGAAGAACGGCGGATGTTCCATGTATGAGCAGTCAGGGAACCATCATGTGCGCCCAAAGAGTCAAAGGTCAACTCGTATTACAGCACCACCATCCACAGACCAGAATAACTCCGAGGGAGCCATTATGACCCATTACGAAAATAACATTCATTTGCAAAATGAGGAACATACCAAAATGCAAGTTGTTCCAGTTCTTTCAGCTAAATTACACATGAAGCAAGCAGACTTCCTCTTCCAACATTTTGAAATGGTTTAATATGTACTCGGGCTGGCCAGGACATGGGTTTTCTAAGACGATCCCAAAGGTAAAGCCTGAGAAAAACGAAGACTGTTTCCAGGGAGACATTCGATGCTGCCGGGGTGCTGATCGGGTAGCAGGGTTGTGCTTTGGAACTTCTTCTGGGGAGGACAGGACTGACACCAAGAGCTAATTGGCTGCTCCCCTCTAGTGGTTTGTTGGTTAGAGCTTGGGGATGAACTGTAATGAGCGTTTGTTGCTTTTGCCTTTCAAGCATTCATTCATACCCTCTTCTGGTAACGGTCCCGAGAGTTCCTTTGAGAGCCGTTCCTTCCCAATCTTGGTCCACGCAATAACAGCTAAGAATGGTAACTGATGTGCAGTAAACTCTCACTGTGTGCCAGGGACTGGTCTAAGCATTTTGCATATATTAACTCATTTAATCCTTATCCCAACTCTGTGATGTCAGCACTACTATTATCTCCATTTCAGAGATGTGACCACTCAAATAGAAACAAATACATATTCTGCTTTTAAGTAGTAGAAGCCAAGTTTACAAAACCAAGTAGTATGCACCCAGTGCCGTGCTCCTAACACTAGGAGGGCTGACCTCCCAGCTGACCTGCTGCAGCAGGGCTGACCTCCACCCCAGTTCCAGGGATAGGGTCGTGAACTAGGTCTGGCCAACCCTAGCATTTCACATATCCCCCTCCATCAGTGATTGACTTAGAAAGGGGCATATCAGCCAAGCTAGGCCAATCTCGTTCAATCGATGCAAACCCAAGGAGTTATCCTTGAACAACCAGAAATAGCTCCTTGTTTGTTTGTTTGTTTGTTTGTTTCTTCTAAGGGTGAACCTGAGATAGGGAGGCCTTGAATGTCTGGGAATCACCAGGTTGGGAGAACCTAAGCATGAAGCAATGCAGATATGATCAAAGAGGAGAAGGATATCTTAATAACAACACTTGAACCCCTGAAGTTACTATACTCCCTGGCCTTTTCTGTTAGATGAGCCAATCAATTGTCATTTTACTTAAGACATTGTGGCTCGAGATTTCTGATATGTGCAACATTAATAGTCTTAGCTAATACATAAATTAAGCATTAGTCTAAGAATAGTAATTTCCATTTATGTAGCACATTATAATTGGCAATGCTTTTTTGTATACATTACTTCAACATTATATTTATTTACTCACCCATTCAATCAATAAATAAACACTTATTGTTCTGATATACCTGAAGGAGATTTCCCTCCTCCCCCCCTTCTAGATATATTTTTTTTTATAATTTTGTGCCTATCATTCTTGCAGCACTTACCATAATTACTGTTTGTGCTTAGGTATAACTTAATAAAATATAAGCATCTCTGAATTAGAATTTTATTTATCTTGGAATCCCTGATGTCCACTCAGGTCCCTGACACATATCCATTCCTTTAACAATACTTATTAAACACCTGTCATGCCATTCTTACTTGGTACTATGTAACTACTCAGCATCCTCCATGTACACAACATTGCTAGCTCACTTACCCAGAAAGGAATGTTCTGGAGGGATATCTAGTAGCCCGGAAGATGAGCAGAAAGCTCGGAGAGCCAACTTGTAAAATGGATGGGCTAGGACTAAGGGAAGCCAAGTAGCCAGCAGAAGCATAGCCAATTGTAGCTCAGAAATAGTGATGATCTCAAGACTGCCACCACTGGACGCTAGGTGCTACTACCAGGACCACTAGAAGGAAATCCTACACCCTCCTGCTTCTCGGCATAACTAGCTCCAAACACCCAGTAAGAGCATCCAACTGGCGGGGCCCAGGGCATGTACTGTGCCCTGGCTGTCAGGGAGCAAACAGGGAGTCTCTGACTTTCCAGCTTTCTTGCTGGGAGACAAAACTCTGCCTCTCCTGAAAGTCACACCCTGGCAGGTTCCCCAAACATTTCTTGGTGGCCAAGAAATGATGAGTCAAAAAGACAAAACAAACAAAAAAAGACATGGTCAGCATGGCCTTAGCCCTCGTAAAGCTTACAGACAAGTAAGAAAGGGAATCATTACTAAATAACCGAGCAAGAAACACAGTCCCACCTGTGATGAGTACAGGGAAGGGGGAGATGACATGCTCTAAAGCCTGTAATGCTGTAAGTGCATTTCAGTTGTGCATTTCTACCTAACAAATAACCCCAAGACTTGATGGCTTAGCACAAACATTTATTTTTGTCTCTCGTGGTTCTGTGGCCTGACTGGGCTCAGCGGGGTGGTTCTGACTTGGGCTCAATCCAAAGTCACTGTCAGTTGGCACCTGGAGGTGAAGTCATAGGAAGGCTCAGCTGGGCTGGGTGTCCAAGATGGCTCATTCCCATGGTTGTCAGCTGATGCTGGCTCTCAGCTGGGTCTCATGACAAGAGCACCTACCCATGGCCTCTCCATGTGGCTTGGGCTTCTCAAAGCATGGTGGCTGGATTCTGAAAAGGGGTAGTATTTAAAGAACAAAAGACCCAAGAAGTCCAAGTAAAAGATGCAAGACTCCTTATGACCCCATCCCAGAAACTGCACATGTTACTTCTGACATATTCCTTTAATCGAAAAATGAGTCCCAAGGCTCGAGTAAGTTCAAAGAGAGAGAACTACAAAATGAAGGAAAGCTAGGAGGTGTGATTCACTGGGTCATTTTTGCAGACTAGCTCCCACAAAGAATATGCAGTAGAAGAATCTGACCTAGTATGAGGTGTCAGGGAGGTTTCTAAGGACGTGCCATTCACCCGAAATCTGACAAATGATCTCTAGGCAGAAGGCACAGCGTGTACAAAGGCTCTGAGGCAGTAAGAGGTGCAACACATTCGAGTCCACAGAGAAAGCACATACGGCGGAAGTGCAGCGACTAAAACAGGGTGTGAGTCGAGATAGTAAGGCAGGAGAGACTGGGTAGGGACCAGTTCTGGAAACCCTTCCATAGCCTATGTTAAATACATTGCTCTTAGAGCAACAGGTGTATTTCAAACTGCTCCAAAATATTTTAAAATATTTCATCTACAGAAAACATTTGTGGGTAAAATGAACAAACGAGTGACTTTAATTCAGTCATTCTACAGATAGCTACTGTGCATTGACACAGGGCAGGATAATAGATGCTGTGAATAAGGTCTTCTTGATAGAAGCAGCTACAGGCAGAGGACATTTGCTTCTTTACAGCAGGTCATCAGAGATGGCCTCTCTGAACAGTTGACATCTGAACTGAGACATGAAGGATAAGAAGGCCCGCATCGTGACAAGTTCTGAGAGAGAAGCTTTTCCAGGAGAGGAGTAGAGCAAAGGCAAAAGCCCTGTGGTGGACGTGAGCTTGGTGGGCTCTAGGAGCTGAAGAAATGGCCGGGGTGTCTGGAGCACAACTGTCCTTGTAGGGAAGAACTGAAAACTGGTTTGCTAAAAATGGCAGGGCCACCAGCAATGCTTTCATATCAGGACAGCCTATCACCAGGGCTGCGGCTTCAGTGACTCCGGAATGTCTCTTCCTGCTAGAATGTTTGGAATGCTCTTTCTCTCTGGCCTGGCCCTGCCTGTCCTCAGCTATGAGACTCATCTTTCATCATGTACTTCCAAAGCTCAACAACCCCCAAGGAAGCAATTTGGCAGGATGTTCAAAGAACCTTAAAGATGTTCATGCCTTTTGATTCAGTGATTCCCCATCTAGGGATCTAGCCAAAGGAAATAATCATAAATATGGAAGAAGATTACTACACAAAGAAGCTCATCCCAATGTGATTTACAATAATGAAAAATGCTAGTGAATCAAATATTCAACCATAGGGGAAAGATTAAGTAAATTAATGTACATCTCCTACATACATACACTGAAATCCATGTTCCTGAGAATGAAAATAACATCAGGAAATGCTTGTGTTATAATGGTGGGATTAAAAAGCAGGATACAAAATAGTCTGTATGTGATTTCCACAACCGTTTAAAAAATTACAGGCAGGAAAAATACCAATAGTAATCATTTCTTTAAGGAAGGATTACTGGTGATTTATTTTTCTTCTTTCCCTCAGTTTTCTACTTCTGGTAATGAGCATCATTACTTGAGGATGGAAATAAATTTTTACCTCCTTAAAAAGGGGGGAAATGACAACAACAATGGCTCAATTGCTTTTAGGATGACAAACACCTTAGCAGGTACTCAAGACTTCTACAATCTGGCCACAGATGACATTGTCTACTTTTAATAAAATTACATATGTTTTTTGTCGTTGCCCAAGATTTATTGCAACCAGAATTTGACATCCCAGCTAACACAAATTTTGCCCTCTTTCCCAGAGGACAATCCTTGTTGATGGCAGACTTTTGGACATGCAATTCTTTTCCTACACTGGGCCTGAGGAAGGGAGGAAAGTAGGAAGGGGGAGAGGAAAACGTGTCTAACTTCCATCTGCTCTCACCTGGCTAAATCCCACCCATATTTCAACACCCACCTTGAGCCACTTATTCTCCAGAAAGCCTTTCTTGATTCTACTGGCCCATAATGACCTCCCTTTTCTAACCATCCTATGGTATTACTGTGTCTGTCTCTATACGGTTTGCATTTGGGGTTAACCCTGCCCTTACATCGGTCCTCGGTGTCAAGGTCTGTGTCTTTGTCCCCCATCTGACTAATCAGCTCCTGATAGAATTTTCTTGCCTTCCAATAAGCACCATCCCATCTTGACCCCTAGCACGGGACTGCCTTGTTAATCTCACAAGAGTAAATCAGTATTCCATAAATGAGTAAATGAGGGGCTGTATTTGAACAACTCCGAGAGACAAAACAGCATCTCCGGGAAACTTCACTTCACATCTAGCTCAGGTCCAGTCCTTGACGGGGATGTCTTTCCTCTGGCAGAACTCCCCATCCCTCTGCTCCACCCTGTCCTCCCCACCCGTCCACCACCAACACTTACCAACTCCAGCTCAAAAGGATTCAAAACCAAGGCTGGCAATGCCAAAGGGAACTGTGTACATAAACTTCACACACATCAGCCTACTCAAGAAAGGACCCTTTTGTTTTCTTCCCCGTGGGCCCCATAAATTATGAGCCACCGTCTCTTTTTTTTTAAGTGAGTCTAAGGTTAGGGTAAAGAAATCTTAGCTCACCACACAGAAGTGCTTTCTGTGAAAGCAGATTTCCCCCAGTTTTGAGCACATCCATACCTTAGGGCACGTGACCCTGTTTTGTAAACTACTGATCTCCCTGCAAAAACACAGAGATGCCCAGCCTTGTTTTGTCTCTCAAGGTGCACACCTCTGAAGGCTTTGCTTATAACCCTGAGCTCCCTGAAGGGCCATGCTGAGCCTTACTTGTCTTTGTTTACTCAGCACCAAGAACAGTGCCCAGCTCATAGTAGCCCTGAGTTGTGTGTTTGTAGAGGGAATGAATGAATGAATTATAAAAGCCTCAGACAGTTCAGAGAGAGCTAGCTTCCAGCCATGCTTTTCCAAAATGAATTATGAGCTTATTCCCTATAGTCGTTTTCTAGGACCAATGCAACAAATTATTACAAACTTGGTGGCTTAAATCTACAGAAATGTAATCATCACAGTTCTGGAGGCCTTTCATCTAAAATCAACAGGTTGGCAGGGCCCCACCTCCAAAGACTCTAGAAGAGAGTTTTTCCTGGCTTCTTCCAGCTTCTGGTGGCTCCAGACATTCCTTGGTTTGTGGCTGCATAGCTCTCACTTCTGTCTCTGTCTTCATATGGCCTTTTTCTCTTCTCTCTGTGTGTGCCCCCCTTGTGTGTCTCTTCTAAGGACACCTGTCATTGGATTTAGAGCCCACTGGGATAATCCAGAATGATCTCATCTTGAGATCCTTAACTACATATGCAGAGACGCTTCCTCCAAATGAGGTCACGTTCACAGGTTCTGGGGATTAGGACGTATATATATCTTTTGGGAGGTTGCCATTCATCCCAGTAAGTGCCTTTTATAGTAGAGACATATCTTGTTGCCGTTTTACCCCAACATTCACAGCCCCTAGCATATTTAGCCAGTGCCTGCTCACAGAATGTGGCTGGGAATGGTTTCTCCCATGCTATAATGCCATCTCTAAGGAACATTTTCCCACCACCCAAGGCCGATGTTCTTGAGCTTGTAGGCATACTATCCCTCTAACACATCCCTGCTCATATAAAACAGCGAACCAGCCATTAGAAGAAAGGATAGATTACTTCACAAAGATTTCTTGGTATATTAACTACACCAAAGGGCTTAATTGACGCTTGTTGAATAGGATCATATCAACATAACTCATTACCAGGATTCCGCACCTGAATTTTGCCCACAGAATTTTCCTGTATAACATGTCCTTTCTCCCGCACAAAGAGCTTTAGGTCAGTACCCATGAGCTTTCATCTGGTGAATCAAGTTTTTCTTAAAGCCAGCCCTCCAGCATGGCACAGCATGCATGTCCACTCTCTTAATTGGGGCTGGCCCCACAAGTGCATGGGCATGCAAACAATGGCATGATCAGAATCAAACCTCATTTGAATTGTCATTGACCCAGACCCAGTGAAGGGATGTTCAGTTCCCATTTCACCATTGAGAGAGCAGCGGACAGAAGGAATGCCATACTATTCTTTATAAATGGCACTATTTGGAGGGGAAACTTTCCAATGAGCAACCCTTGTCTAGAGCCCAAGGACACAGGTCCTCACAAAGCTTGTGCATCTCTTGTGAATGTGTACGCAACAGGCGGTTTTGGCTCGACAGGACACACCTCGTGAATGCAGCAGCTATTTTGGCAGCTTGAATCCCGCTGTCCACAGAGGACCAAACAAACTCAAGTTAACCCTCGTCACTTCCTTGGGCTCTGCTCTTTGGGAAGGAGTCAGCCAGGCAGACAGCTGCCACTTCAAATTCCACTCCCTGGGAACAATGTGCTTTATTTTTGGAAAGAGGATGAAACAAAGGAGAGGAGAGCAATACCGACAAATATACATTTGCTTTTCTATTTATGCAAAGCCCTGGCCCCTCCATCGCCTCGGTTACCAGTTGTTTAGAGCAGCCATAGAATATATAGACTTGTAAACACTGGCCTGCAGAAAGTAAAGCAGGTCAGCTTCCAGGATGGCACATCCCACTGCGCTAAAGGGCTATGTAAATAACAGAATTATTTCCACGACAGGCTGTTGGCCCACATGGCTGCAATTAAAGCTCCAATACAACAAGTACTCTCCCTTGATCCTTTCTATGTAAGAGTCACTATGACAACAGTATTCGAACCATGGGCTCTTCATCATAGACGAAAAAAGGGCAAAGACAGGAAAAACGCCCCCCCATAATTTTGTCATGATTTTCTATCTCTGTTTATTACTTTCTGTAGCATTTCAAACATCATCTTAACCATGCTTATTAAAGCATGATCCCACATGAAAAGCCCACTGGGAGAGAAAAAGAGAGAGAGAGAAAGGGAAAAACAGAGGAAAAAATAAAGGGAGGGAGGGAGGGCAGAAAGAAGGGAGGAAGCAAAGAAAGGCAAAGAAAAATTTAAAAACAGCTCCATGGGAGTGAGGATTAGATTTGTCCTGATTACCACTGAACTCTCATAGCCCAGCACACCTAGTAGCCCTGGCACATAGTAAGTCTTTATTCAATATTTAATGAATAATGGGAATAAATGCAAAAATTATCAGATAATTGAACGCAGCAACAGGCTTAGTTCAAAACTGCATGTATCAGTTTCCTCCTCCACTGTTCCATTCAGGATCCATCTTGTCACTCACTTATTCACTCTTAGTGAAAAGAATGAAAATTGATATTTAATAAAAACCTACTATGTGCCAAATATTTTAGCTCTCACTGTAACTGAATGTAGCTGTGTAAATCCATTGAGACATATGGATTCTCCACAATAAGATCTTATTTGTAACACGCAATACTGAAAGGCAGCTTTTTGAAATGACAGCAGCCCCATTTGTTTTACTCCCTATGAGATTTCTAAAGAGCTGCTAGAGAAGTTAGAATCATCTATTTATCACTTGTTTATTGATTATCTTTTCTTCCAGGTTGTAAGCAATAGGGAAGAAGGGGGCACATCTGTTTCGTTTATTATTATAGACCTAGCATCCAGAACTATATGGGGCACTCAATGTTTAATAAACGAAAGCAATGGTGAGGGACTTCCCATTGGGTAGACTTTTGCATCTTGGGACTGGAGCTCCAGGAAGGCGAGGATGACATGTGTGAGACTGTGGGGCTTTGGTGAATCAAAAGCATGGTCCTGGGAAACAGCTGGAGAAAATGAATTCAGGCCACGGAGAATTATTCACTCCCACTCGGTTATAGTTCAGATTCCTCCCACGGAATCCGGTCCTGAATCAGATGGAAAGTAACATTTACTCAAACGTCAAGCCCATTTGAGCTGGAGCCCAGCATCCTCCAGTTTTCCAAATACTGTACATGGTGGGTCCCACCATCAGGAGGCTGTGGAAGAGCCTGGATCCACCTTGAAGGACTGAGTCTTCAGTGGGATCCTGATCCCACACCAGCGAGCTTTCAGAAGTGGAGATAAGCTGAAAGATGTCTTTTGGGGCATGGACTATTGAGACTGAAAGAAGCTTCAATATTTGTCAGCTGAAAAAATTGACCCCAAATCACCCACCTCAGTGGTAACAGAGCCAAAGCCTAAACTCAGGTCTTCTGACAGCCTCTAATCCAAAATTATTTTTACCGCTGCAAAGGGAGATGGGTGGTAGAGGGCCAATGCAACATGAAGAAGCAAGTGGACTGCACATGTTTACCATCTTCATGAACTAAAGAATCACAGGGCTTCCGAGCTAAGTAAAAAGCAGAGACAAGCACATGTAGGTGCTCTCCGGACCATGTGTGTCCAGGCCAAGCAGGGCAGAAAGAAGAGTTTTGAGTGCTGTCTGAGCTGGACATAGTTGAGCTCTAGGAAGACATGGAAGTGGTGGGTTGAAGAAGAAATAGTACAGACACAAAGTCAAACACTTAGGTCTGAATCCTGGGTCAGCTACTTGCTAATTCTGGCAAGTTACTCACCCTAAGTCTCAGTTTTGCCATCTGTAAAATGCGTACAGTATTTACCTCATAAGGTTATTGTCATCATCAAGTTAAGTAATGACTGCAGAACACATACCAGAATTTTTGGCATATGGTGTGGACTTGATCCACCTTACATCCACCCCTTCTTCACCAGTCTGGGAACTAGGGAGAGTGCATTTGAAAAAGACTGGAATATGGCAGGTATATAATAACATTATTTCATTCCTCATGACTGTGGAATAGACCCATATAAGACTTGCAAAATGCCATATCTTCAACAATAAAGTCATGGTTCTTTTCTAAGGGCAACTGGAACACCAGCTGCCCTGGGAGAAGAGAAAGCTTCAGGCAGCATGTGTCATATGAAACTCAACCCAATCTTCCCAGTGGATTGGAACACAACTGGACTTCTGAACAAAGATCCCAAATTCAGTATTGATTACCATACACTGTCATAGAACAATACCTGGGCCAACCAGATTTTTCCCCCCAGAATTTGAACTGAGAAAGGCCAGGAGAATGAAGTATCTAGCAGCAGAAAACAAATCATGAGACAGACATAAACCAGAGGGACTATGATGCATGGTCAGGGAGAAGTTATGAGGGTCAGAAACTAAGAAGTCAAGAAAACATTGAAGATGAGATTGAGGTAATCTGTCTGTAGAACGAGGAGAATGAGCCATGAAGAAGAGATGAGTCACGAAAATGGTGGAACACCAGAGTCACGATCCACAGTCTCCTGAGTCCAACCCTCCTGGAACGTCCCAGGATTCCACATGACCTTACAATTCCACTTTCAGCCTCTGTGTGGTCCAAATTCTGCTGGAGTTCTTGACCTTCCCCAGGTCAACTGAATAGCTTTTCCTGAGTTCCCAGACACATGTAATCTTATGACAAACCTATGAATAATTTGAATGAATCTCTGTTTTTGCAACCAAATGAATCTAATTAAGCCATCTTGCTTGCCCTATTTAACATATACCCTGGATTTCCTGGGACCAGTCTAATTTCATGAATTTGCCCTACTTCTTGAAATGGGATTCATTAAAACTATTAAAAAATGTGATTTAACTTTCACAGTTTTTTAATGGCTTTTTGTAAATAAATTCACAAGTAATAATGATCTGGTTTTCAGCTAAAGAAATAGAGTTATCATAATGATGTGTCAGACAATTGGCTCAGCTCTGTGGGTTAAGAGCATAGGTGAGGGGCAACAGAGCTAGATTAGTTTCCCTCCCTCCACCTGAAAGAATTTTCAGTTGAGTGTATTTAACAGAATCATAGAAAAAAGCATAAAGAAGAATAAATAATAAAGCTTCATAAGAGCAGAGATAGTGTTTGTCTTATTCATTGTGTATCACCAGCACCTGGCTCCTAGCCTGGAACTTGAACAAGTGCTCTAAAATATTATCTGAAGGAAGGAAGGGGGAAAGAGAAGGAGGGAAGAAGGGTAGAAACTATGAAGTATGCCTCTCAGATCTTCTGCTACTAAGTGGATAATTGACTGATGGCTCCAGCTGCTGAATTCTGAATGCATCACTGTGTGTGCACTGAGACCATGCATCCCATGGTCACCCTCAACCAAAGAGTGAGCATGACTGCGGTACAAAGGCAGACAATTCTTGCAAAACATAGGAATCCTTTGAGTGAACTATGGCTCAAGGACTCTGCACTGACCTGGTCACAACTCTTTTAGAAATGCAGTACCACCTGAGACTTTACCTACCCACTATTCTTCCCCTTTCACAGGTGTCAGTCCTACATCATGATCTAACAGCTCTTCCAACATCCTCTGGTCCCCTCTTTTTAAAATATATTTTATTAATTATGCCATTACAGTTGTTCTATTTCCCCCCTTCATCCCCCTCCACCCTGCACACCCCCTCCCTCACCATTCCCCCCCTTTAGTTTATGACCACATGTCTCAAGTTCTTTAGATTCTATGTTCCCATACTATTCTTGCCCTCCACCCTATTTTCTACCCACCATCTATGCTACTTATTTTCTGTACCTTCTCCCTCCTCCTTCTCTCACTCCCCTGTTGCTAACCCTCCATGTGATCTTCATTTCTATGGTTCTGCTCCTGATCTAGCTGTCCTCTTAGTTTGCTTTTGTTTTAGGTGTGGTTCTTAATAACTGTGAGTTTGCTGTCCTTTCACTGTTCATCTTTATTATCTTTTTTTTCTTAGGTAAGTCCCTTTAACATTTCATATAATAAGGGCTTGGTGATGATGAACTCCTTGAATTTGATCTTGTCTGAGAAGCACTTTATCTGCCCTTCCATTCTAAATGAAAGCTTTGCTGGATAGATCAATCTTGGATGTAGGTCTTTGGATTTCATGACTTGGCATACTTCTTTCCAGCCACTTCTTGCCTGTAAGGTCTCTTTTAAGAAATCTGCTGACAGTCTGCTTTATGGTTATTTCTTAATATCAATCTAAACCATCTTAGCATCTACATCTCATGAACCTAACCAATACATGGAGGAAAGAAATGAGAGAAGCAGGGCAGGATGCTGAGTGTGGCTAAGTTTGGAACAAGCCCACCAAAATTTTTGAGCTTGGAATTGTGAGGGAGGTTTTTCAGTTCTGTCCCAGCAGTACAGCTAAAGTTAGAATGACCTGCTTGATACAAATTGGGAGGCAGTAGTAGGCGTTTGGAGTTTAGAGAGAGAGAGAGTGCTTTAAAAAAATTAATGCTTTTTCTTTCCCATTGGTCAAAGCAAAATACATAGCCAAGACCAGTGTCAGCGTGGGAGGGGATTATGAAGTTGGACATCAGGAGGCCATTAACTGACCTATTAATGTAGTCAACTGAACAATAAGCTAAACCCTCTCTTAATTAAGCAGTTGCTGAATCTCAGCTGGAATAACAGAGAGGCAGTGACTTCCTAGATGCTGTAGTTGTGAGGAAATGCAGTTACTGGCAGAAACAGTGCTGTGGTAGGGAACTGAAGAGATATCCCTTCTCTTCTCTCTCTCCCTCTCCCCCGCCCCTGCCCCCCCCCTCGGCCTCCAAACTCTTACTAGTGCCTCCCAATGGCCAAACCCAACCTGAAGCCAGCCAGTGAAAAAGCCCAGAAGATTGGCCCTAAAGGTCAGCCTCCCTGAGCGCAGAGCTGGGCAGAGAGTGGATCTGAGTGTGTGTATCACACAGGTCATTCCAACTTCAGCTGTACCACTGGGACAGAACTCCTTTTTTTTTTTAGCTGAGATGGTGAGAGCCCCACAGCAAGACTGGGTCAGCCTGCTGGAGGATTGCAAGAAGGATCCAGCCTTCCCAGCCAAGGCTTCCTAGACTAGCCAACAGCCATCCAACCCCCAAATGTATGAAAATGTTTGACCAAGATCAGTGAAGCCACCGGCCAGACCCACACCTGACTGCAAAACAAGAATGAATCCAGCTGAGGTCATAAGAACCATATAGTAAATCTTAGATTATTGAGCAATAATAAATATTTATTCTTTTAAGCCACTGAGTTTCAGGGTGGCTTTTTACATAGCATCATTGTGGCCCTATGTAACTGATACAGTGACTTAACTGATTTTCATTTCAAGGAGGAAGTAAAGCCTACCCAGTCAGACTCGCTTTGGGGTAGGAGTGGAAGGGAACCTGGGGCAAGAGGAGTTGACAAAGACTCCAAGTAGAGAACAAGATGCCACTCCCTCAGGGAAGAACCAACAGCCCAAGGACCTGGTCCTGAATGACCTACCTTGGCCCAAACCAAATCTAAGCCAAGTGTTACAAGCCTAAGAAAGTCACTCTGGAGAGAGGGGACAAGAATACAACTTCCAGGCTGTAAGACAGAGATGGATTGAAGGCTAAATTCCAAGCGAGGCTGGAATTCCATTGATTCCAAAGAATCTCATCAATGGGAGAGCAAGGTGGAGGGGACTGGGAACTGGTTAGGAAAGATGGAGTGGGTTCACTGGCTGAGTACCACAGAAAGACCTCTGTGCATTTTCAGCACCCTGAGGAGGAGGAAAGCCCTGGGACTGAGAAGCACCAGGGAGAGTTGGACTCAAAGCCGGGGCTACAGATCAGACCCAGGCTTGGGCATGGGTGAGACAGGGATGGCCATATCTCTTTGTGAGTCTGAGAGGATCTGGAGCTTTGCTGGCGATGCTCTTTCTCCCAGATATGGCGATGGTGATCTATACATGCCTCTGGGAATTATATTCAGAGATTAAAATGATGCAGAAAGGAAGTCACCGCTAAATATCAAGAGAGACTACAAATGTATCCAGCTGACAAAGTGAAGGTACATGTGTCATCATTGTCTATGTGTTTTTCCAACTGGACTGTAAGCTCCTTGAGGGCAGAAACTTCACCTTACTCATTTTAATAGCCACAGCCCTGGCACAAGCCTGGCACATGGAGGACATGCAATAAATGTAGGTCAAACAAATAAATGGGAATCAATAGAGGACTGAAGACCACTGTCATGCATGAGTTTCATAAAGTGATTGTTCATCATTTTCTTCCCAACTCCTGTCTACTCCCCCTCAGAAACAGATTTTTATTTGTCCAAGGCTGAGCCATAAGCCACTACCTTTGTTTTAGACAGGACCCTTTTAGTAACAACTTAAACTAGTTTAGGATTTAAAAAGAAGGGACGTTGGACTATACTGCCCCATTTAACCAGAAATCTAAGAAGCTTCCTGCATACCTACATCTAGGAACTCAATCATGAACCTCAAGACCCTCTCTTTCTTCCCCATCATCTGGTTTTGACACTTCCCGTGCGTCGACTCAATCACTCCTGTGCCCTCAACAGGTGTTCCCAGATTGTAAAGAAGATGCCTGCCAGTCATCCTCAATTCATGTGCTTTTATCTCTCTGGCCTACAGGCAAGCCACCATCCCCTCCAAATCCAAAATCCCAGGGAGAAAAAAAAAGAAAAGAGCCCCAGAGAAGGATTCTGAGGGGTCTGGCTTGGGTCAAATATCCATTACTGAGAGGAAATGGAGGTCTTTGATTAGTAGATCAAGACTATGCCCTGCCTCTGCATCCAGAGACATGAAAGACTATGATTGGCTATGCCACCAAATCACAGGATTAGGAAGTAGAAGCAATGTCTTAAAGGAGGGGTGGGGGTTGCTGGAGAGACAGAAGAAAAGTTAACAGACGTCTTCTCCAAAAATCTCTGCCAAGGGACCTGCACGAGAATCCCTGGTGCTCTCTGGAAGATTCAAGCCCAATCTCTGGACAAAGGAGAAAAATTAAACCCATTCAACAAATCCCTTTCTCCCTCTGCCTGCTCGTAGCTCTCTTCAAAGGAAATTTTGTTTCTCTCTTATTCATGTCCCTATCAAAATGACACTGGGTAGTCACATTTTCAAGCCCCGGACAGAGTCTGCAGCCAGATCCCAACAAGCAAGCCCAGGCCCCATCCTCAGCCCAACAGGCCCTTTACCACAAGGTTTCAGTAAGCTACAGGCTATGCTATGCCAGCCCCAGTCAAACCCCGGTCTAAAGGCCTTCTGAGGGCCAGCACCACACTGCTCCAGCAGGCTGTCTCCTGCCCAAGTGTTATCATCAGACCTAGTGGCTGGAAGACTGGTCTCAGCCTGGCTTTGATGGGCTGGGCCCCTGGCCTGGCTGGGGGCTGCAGATGAACGGCACTTTGTCAGCCCCAGCAGGCACACATTCTAGAAGCTAAAGTGCATACTGAATGGAGTCATCTGCAGAGCTCCAGGCCTCGGCAGGCCCTCTGTGTGTTTGGGTAAAGAAATATGCAGCTTGAGCTGTGGTCATCTGCTGCCTGAGCCGCTGAGGTGCAATCAACATCAACACCGCAAGGACACAATATTTTCTCCCGGTTTACAACACGTTCATTTATTTTGGAATTTCTGTGCCAGCTGAGGCTACAGGGCGGTGACAGTGGAAAAATTGTCCCGGGGCCAAGCAAAAGAGAGAGTTGCAACTGAGCTCCTATTCTGAAAAAGGGTTCTCGAAAGCAGCAAAAAGCAAGCAAGGCTAAGAGGATGACCTTCGCCGGACAACAGCCAAGAGGCCATGGTCCCTGCACGGAAACAACTCGTGTGGGGGGGTCACTGCTGCTCCTACAGGAGGGTCTGCAGGGGAGCTGCTGGAAACCAGGGTTCCCGAGAAATTACAGTTCACTCTTTTAGCAACACAGGGGTTACAGGCACCAACCCTCTGTGCAGGCAGAAATCCACATATAACTTTTGACTCCCCCAAAACTTAACTACCTATTAATAGACCACTGTTGACTGATAACATAAACTAACACATATTTTGTATGCTATATGTATTGCAAACTGTATTGTTTCAGTAAATTAAGCTACAGAAAAAAATTATTAAGCAAATCATAAGGAAGTAAAAATATATTTACAGTATTTGTTGGAAAAAAATCCATGTATAAGTGGACGGCATGGTTCAAACCCTGTTGACTAAGGGTCAATGGTTGTCGTTTCCATGATACAATATGATCTGCTTTCTTTCTTAAAATTTTCTGGGGAATCAGAGATCCTGAAATTTTGACAGTTAGCCCCTACCCTCCAGAAGCAAGCTTTACTGGAAAAATACCATGGAAAAGTGAAGGTGGTGGGATTTGAAAGACTTGAGTCTGGATTGTTCACACTCTACTTACTGACTGTGCTCGGACAGATGTCTCACCTTTCTTAACTTCAGTTCCCACATCTGTTTCCAAATAGACGTCATACTGGCTAACCAGTGACACTGTCATGGGAAATAGGGTAGCTGATTGGAATCTCCATATACGGTACAATGCCCAGCTCTTTGTGGGCACTCAGTACATGCTAGTTCCCCACCCCATTGTCTTTGCTGGTTTCCATGGGCTCATTTAGGTGCCCCTTACTTGCCTTTATAGTGTGCCTATAAAACAGACCTGGATGTTCCCAGGGTAGAAGGACTATTTGTTGGGCTCCTTGGGACTGAGAACATCTCCAAGTTGGTGGAGGGTCCTTGGAAGGAGGCAGCAGTGGAGAAGGGGGTGGGTCCCACTGTGCTGTGCAATGACTGCCCTGCTCCCCAACAAAGGGGTCCTAGGAGAGTCTCACTCCAGTAATTATCACAAGGGTCCTCCACAGAAAGGTCAGTCTTTCCCAGACGCAGGAAGGTACCTACCACTATCGTCTGGAACTGCCTTCCACAGAGGGTCTGCTTATCTAAGGAGGCAACAGGCTCCTCCACTTAAGGCAAAGGGAGGACACCGCAAGCACCATGCCCACCCCACTGAGAGAAAACCTGCCAAGGGGAAGTGACTACTCAAGGTATCACAGCTGGTAAGAAGCACAGCAGGGTTTTGGGACCAAGTCTTGCCCACTGCCTGCCTGGTTATCTTCTTATAAAACAATGAATCTTAGTGAGGATGACCACATGCAGGGGATTCTCATTCTTCACAGCAGTTATGGAAGAAACCTGAATTATGGAAGACAGAGCTGTTTCTCCTAGAGTTAGGTTCCTGCAAGCCTGTTTTCTGTCAATCAACCAACCCATAACCCGATTTTGTGCGTGTTTCTGCTTAAGACATTTTATTCAGTATATGTTGACTAATTAACATTGACCTCACACCCAACAGCACTACCGTTCATACCTGGACAAGACTTAGCTCATACACGCTGTTTTTTCTGCGAGGCACATTACAGACTTCTTGCAGTTGAGAACACCAGACGGCACTTCGGCAATGTGCTTGGGGGCCATTTAAAACAGCGAAACCACCAACAGAAGGCACACATGCAAAAAATGTGGCACTAAATAGACCACAAATGACCGCAAAAGTGACACACATATAGATTTGGGAGTTACAAATAAATTTAAGCAAGTAGACAAATTGCAAATACGGAGTTTACACTTAATGAGGATCCACTGTATTTATCATCCACACCAAGAAACTTCTAAGAGTGGAAAGAGCTGCTATTAACAATTACATAGGGACACATGGTATAAGCTGGAGCTGTCCCAGGGAAATCGGGCTATATGATCACCCTAAGTTTAGCCTTGGAAATCCATCTTAGAACCTGATGAAAGCCATAAGCATACACATTTTTTTTTTTTGCAGACAATCCCAAGAAATTCACAGACCCCAGGTTTCCTCAGGTTACACGTCTTGGCCTGAAAGAGCAATTAAAAAGAATAATATACAAACTACAGTATGGTAAAAATATGCCTAAAACCTGAGGCCAAAGTAAAGGTGGGATGAGCTTAAGTAGGAGAGCCCTCCTCTGGGACCCTAGGCATTCATAGACAAAGTCACTATTGACACGCATTTGTCTATCAGGATCATTGTGTCCTGGTCTTAGATACAAATTCCTTCCCAATATGAATTCGCACCTCAAGAATCTGCACAGGGGAGGGAATGGAAACAAGCCATAAGAAATCCTCAAAGTTTGGCATAATTGTGCTCAAAGCTTACTCCATTAGCTTCTGCCAAATGCCCCATCCTCCGCACTCATGCGGAGGGTCAGGCATGGTGGACGTCTGCAGCAGAAGAGGGACAAGCCAGAAATAGTTTGGACTCGGTAGAGAAAATAAAGATAATGCCCCCACCCACCCCTTGTCTAGGACCAGGCACTAAGGACCACCAAAAAGTTAACTGACACCCCTACCACCCCATACCTTACCTCCAGGGAGGAAAGGAGGGAACCTTAGGGCCACTCATAGATAGGGCTGCAAACTTACAATTCCAGTGTGATGGGTTAAATCCCCATGGACTGCTGGGGGTCAAGAGACACTGTCTTTAGTCCCTCCCCACTCGCCTGCCCCCCACTGCTCACCTCTTCACTTGGGAGAGCACAGCTGCCCAGATGTGTGTTTCCCATTAACTCTGCTGGCTCTGGTCTAGGGTAAAGGAGACATTTTCATGCCAAATTAAAAATGACTTGGAAATGTGCATTGTGTTGGGAGAACTGGCCTTTTGAAAGGGGTGTAAAAACGAGGAAAGCTGATTTCATCACCCTGCCTGCAGACAGGCCATCAAAGCATCCTGCCCCCGTGAAGCAGGCGGGCCACCTCTGCTCTTTCCCCTTCACAGACTGTGTCAGCATCTCCATTATTTACCCCCAGGGTGGGATAAAGGCGCAGTGCAAAGGCTAAGATCTTTAAACTGCCTTGAGTGCCCATTAAGCACATTAATAACATCCACCATCGTGAGTCCTACCAATATAATTTCCGACTTCAAGCCGGGCGTGAAAGAAAAGGAAGTCAGCTGAGTTTATCAACCGAGGAAACCACCTTAAATTAGAAGAGATTACGTGGTGATGGGGAAAGGAGTTAACTGAGAAGGCTTCGCAACACTCCCAGCCATTACTTGGCTTGGATTTCCCCCTCCCCCGACACCCCTGTAATTGGCGGGAAAGGGCTGAGCCAATTTGACAGTATGCATTTAATCAGGGAGCGATGCTAACCTTGCAATTTGGGCAGAATTCCCACACTGAGAGAGGTCATGTGAGGATCAATTTCTTTTTAAGGAGTGGTTTTACAAAATGGATATTGGGTTTACATCATTGCTGTAGTTGCCTTGTCTCATATGTGTGTGTTGAGGGTGGGAAGTTTGAGGGGGGAGTGGTCAGGAGAAGGGTTTTTAAAAAAATGGTAAAAGACATCACTTCCTGGAGGACTCAGTTCCTGGCAATTCACATGTCTGGACTCACCTCCTTGTCACAGCTCCCCAAAATGAATGTGACTCTGTCCATTTCACAGGTGAGAAAACTGAAGCATAGGGACCTCACGTGGTTTATCACAGGTCCCACAGCTCTGGCGGACAAGCTGGGATAGAAAAGGATATCTTTGAGGCCCTACAGCATGCGCTCCTAACCTCTCCACTACACTACGTGAGCTAATTTGAGAAAGTGTATGTATGGAAAAGAAGAAGGGGGGTCGGAAAGAGATCTGTTCATTCACGGGCTTGGAACAGAAGAAATTTTCAGAAAGGCCTGATCCACATGCCTGGGGCAGGAGGCCTTGGGCCTCGGAGCTGTGTGGGGTCAGAGGAGGGCCTAGCCACTGCCTTCCCCCAGCCTCCCACAGCCTAAAGCCACAGGACACAGCCCGCCCGTCTCCTGGCTTGCCTTCCTCATTAGCTGGGATTGGGACCAATTTGTGGATGTTTTGGTGCCCTGAGGCAGTGTTTGAGTCATCTTCCCTGATGTTAAGAAAAAAGAGAGGAGACAGCACAGCCATCCCCCAGGAGACTGGAGACGCCGGGAGAGAGAGGAGAAGTGATGGATGGAGGCCAGAAAGGAGAGGCCAGTGTCCGGAGGTCATTCCTCGTCTGGCTTTCTTTAACCTCACTCTCCCCCAGGAACCTGGTCCCCCATGAGATCATCTCCCATCACAGACTTCAAAAAGATAGGCTCACTCTTCTTTGTTGACTTATGGGCTTCACACCCTTCTGGCTCCCTGATCTTCTTAGAGTTCCCAGGAAAAAAATCCAGGTAGAGATCAGCAGGGTAAGGCCAACAAGGAGGACAGGTCTTCTTTTACCTACCCAGGTGAGGGGTTCTGTTTGCTTCAGAACTTGACAAATGCCCATGGGCCTCTGAAGCTGGAGCCATGTCGGAAAAGCAGGATGGAATTAGCCTGAAGGATTCAGCCTGGCCTAGGAACTCAGCTCCACCACTTCCAGGGTAGGACATCAGGGAAGCTACCTCCTGTCTCCAAGACAGTTTTCTGACATAAGAATGGAATGCAAGTTAGGATTACAGGAGTATGGAAGCAGGAACATACCAGAATATTAATTGTTATTGTCATCAATGCTTAACTAAAATGACGTAAGGGGTAGTGATCTAAGATACCTTTTTCTTACCTCAGTGTTGGGCCACAAACATTGGAACAGCACCATAATTGCACCTGAACCTCACGAGAGTTCTGAGACGGTTACTAGTACCTCTGTTCTACAGATGGGGAAACTGGAGCTAAGCTGAACACCCTGCCCAATAGCATACAACAAGCACATGGCCAAGTTGAAATCGGAACACAATTGCTCTATAAACATACATAATTACCCCTTATGCAAAGTTCTTTAAAAAGTAAGGGAGAAGGGTGGGGAATGAACTGTGCCATGAAAGGAGGGTCAGGATACAAAGGGTGGAGGGAGCAAATCAGAAGCCTTAGCTGCCCACCTCCTGTAAGTCAGGCACACAGCGGCAGACGTTAGCACACATCGTGACCTTAAATCAGAGAGCAGCCTCGAAGGAGCTGGCGTGGGGTCTCCGACTCAAAGTCAAAGGGACACTCGAGCTGTTGGGTTGTAAGTGTGAGCACTATTCCTGCATTCTCTCCATATGTCTAATGCTTCTACTAGGTATCAGGTCCAGCAGATACAAAAGTTACCCTAAGAATCTTGGGTAATTGCACACCATCCTGTCATCCTGTCCCCATCTGCCTCACTGCATTACAAAGCATCCCCAGAAGCTCCTCACTACCCATCACAGTCCTCAAAAAGCCCATGCTTCTCTGACGCATGATTTAGATGCTCGACCCAAGACCCTCTATCCCAAGGTACTCTACCCCAGACAGCAGGGCTTCTTTCTGGTACCATTTAACACCCACATGTAGAGTTAAGTCCTGTCCAAACTGCTCTTTGTTATCGAAGCAGCAGTCCTTCCCATAGAGATCCATTGTATGTGCAATTGTCAAAGCAACACACCTTTTACAAAACATGTTCCCACACTATACTGGGGCATGTTAGCATCACAGCAACCACATCAGGTTTGAAGAGTATGCAGTGTGATCCTGCTCGGCAGGTTAGGGAACTGGGGTTCCTGGTCTTCTAGGTAGGGACCTGCTCCAGTGTGATACAGCTAGTGAGTGGCAAAGACCAGGTGGGATGTTGTCTTCTAATCCTTCCTTCTCAGTCCAGTGCCCTTTCCCCCGAAGTAGGCTACCCGTCAAAGGCCAAGGACACCTTCCGGCTTTGATGAATCTCCATAAAGGTTGGGAGATTGTCACATGTCACATTATAAGCTCAGCTCTACCTGTGCTGGGAATGATTGTTTAAGGGAGCCCAACAAACGCTGAATTCTTGGGATGTCTTCATTTGTCTTTCCTACCCACCTGGTGGATCTGCCAGTGATCCTATTCCACTGGTTAGTCTACCGTTAGCTTCATGAAGAGCAAAATATGTTATCATCATATGAGTGGTTAAATGGCACCCTTCTGGCTGGTGTGCAAGTTGGAATCCTTTTCAAGGAAAATTGGCAGTATCACAATTACAACTGAACAAACCCGTAGATCCAACAATACATTTCTAGGAAACTATCTTCAAGAAATATTCACATGAATGAGCGGATGCCATGTACGAAGCTATTTCATTGCAGCTTTGTCTATCTATGAAAACAAAAAAATAAAAGTGGAGAAAACCAAAATGCCCCTCATTAATAAAAGTTTTCTTAAAGAATCAGACCTTGATGCTCTGAAACATCATGCAGCAATCGAAAAGAAGAACCTATTCTTTTTGTACCACAATGGACACCTACCCACATTGTCAAATAAAGTCGCCAAGTAACATGTATGACAGGATCAAATGCTTTTTGTTTTAAAAACCAGAAAAAGGAAAAGAATAGAAAAAAAAAACAGTAACTCCAACGGAGGCCCATCCCATGGGCCTCAAGCAGAGACCAAGGCTGTTCAGGGCCTATGATTTCAGGGGAGGTGAGAGGCAAGGAGAGAAGGCCATGAGGTACTGCTCTTGGCTATTCTTTTCTGAAGGGTATGAAAATTCTGTTCTGAAATACCTATCCATAACGATATTCTACGAGGCCTATAAAGGATGCTGCCAGCACAGGTTGCAACACTGCAAACGCGGTTAGCCTGCCTCGCTGACTACGATGCCCCAGCCCTGCCCCCTCCACTTGGTACACATAAGCACACAGTGTGACATCACATGGCTGTCGTGCATACATGCTGTGGGGGAGTGTGTATACGCATCAACCCATTAACACTGGTCGCTCCGAGGAGAGATGGGGGAGACTTTCACGTTTTCACTTTTTATATTTCCACATCGCTGCATTGTTTTACAATGTATTATTTGGTCCTATTTAAATGGAATAAAACATTTGAGGCAAAAACATTTATTTGGGCATCCTGGAAGAAAATACGGAAAAGAGCAGAACAATGAGATGTAGTAATGGCCTCCAAATCGAAGAGACTACAGTACGCCTCTCAGCAGCCGAATGTCACCAAACCGAATCCCAATTACGGAGCAATATGGCCCAGAGACAGAGCAGGGTTGTGGGGAGGTGGGTAGGGAACTAGTCTGCTTTGTTTTCAGTCTGGAACTGTACCTAGTCCATACTCCATAAAAAAAAAATGACTGAATGTGGAAGGAATAGAGAAGAACTCAGGATATACACAGAAAGGCAATTTTATTTGATTTAAGCAATTGAGATCAGGAGACTGAACTGTGTGGCCAGATATTAACCCTCTGGAATGCAGGTCACACTGGCCTGTAATTAGCATATCAAGTGTTTACTTACCTGTAACCACTCCGAAATTGCTTTTACACATTCACTCATCGAGTATTTACAAAAGCCCCTACCATCCGTCTCTGCCCTAAGGGGCTTCCATCATGCCGTGTAAGTAAACCCATAAATCTCATGCTAGAACATTCTACTGGTTAGCAGAAACCGTCCCGCGCAGAGATGTAATTCTGGTTCTGACTTCACCTGCTGTAACCGTGTGACCTTCTGTGGCCTCTCACCTGGCTGGATATTAAGGGGTGGGGCTTGACTTGAGCTAGATACTGTCTCAAATAAATAAATACTATCTGTATGCTGCTAAGACCAGGTTCACACAGATCCAGGAGTCCCAGAGCCTAGTGTGAGACAACCGCCACTAAATGTCATTCCCAGTCCCCTTCAGCTGAAAACGGCCAATCTAAGCATGTTGAACTTTGTCCTTAAAGTGTCACCAATGTCCAGACAAGAGCAAGTTTCCATTACTCAGGGCTTCAAAGCTGAGCCCCATTCAAAAGAGCCCCGATGCCAAGTTCACAAGTTTCCCCAAAGGTTCATGGGACCCCTGCGCAGAAGTCATATATCGCGAGGATTGAGAGCTCCTCTGTCTTTAGACTTAGATTAGGTTCCCATGCCAGCTTCATCACTCACCAACTGGATGACCTTGAACAAGGTACTGAAGCTCTCTCAGCCTCAGTTTCCTCTTACATAAAACAGGCACAATAATAGCACTTGCCTCACTTTGACTGCATAGGAATCCCTAACAATGCCAGGAGCAAGCCAGGTGTGGTAAAAATGGTCACTCTTACTACTGAGTGAGGGAGGTTAAGGAGGAAAGGATTATAGTGATAGGACAGGCAACTGACATTTGAGGTTCAGCAAAGCAAGGGTGATTTTGAGAGCTTTCTCTCAGGACTGTACTTACTATCTTCTCTACCGGTTGGGGGCCAAAGAAGGACAAGATGCTATGAAGATGCCGATGAAGCTCTTAGCTTCCCCAGGTTGACTTCTCTGATTATGTTGTGGTTCTCTCTTGTGCCCATCTGGGTGCACAGCACCTCTCAAATCTATTCTGCTGAACTGGTGTGTTGCAACAGTGAATCAAAATCAATACTGCCCTTGTTACAAGTCCCATTGGCATAAGACAGCTTCAGGCCCTCCCAAATCCCCAACCAAAGCCTGAGTGTGAAGGGAGGTCACTGGGGAGAAAAGAAAAAAAAAAGACTCCATCCCAATAGTTTTATAAGTTTGGGGTCCTGGGCTGAGAACAGGAAGTATGCAAAGGTGTCTCACGTACACCCAAGTCACCATCTTCAAGCTCCGGGAAGCAGCCCCCAATCCGGGTTCATCGCTGACTGCTGTGGTGCTCTCCCCTCCCCCGCAGTGTATCCACAGTCTCGATTGCACGTTGCATGTAACTTACCCTGCAAAGAAACGGGTGTGTTGGGACCCAGGCCAGTGGGGGGAGACTTTGCAAAGACAAGAGCTTTTGGCTTTGTGTTTGTTTTAATTTTCCCAAGCAGCTGAGATCGAACATGAAACGTGCAATAAACGGAGCATATCAGTGTTCCCTGAGAATGTCACTTCACAAGTGAAAGTATATCCAAACAGCCAGTTGTAGCTCAGGAGGCTTGCCCTTCGCAAAAACGCAGCTGTCACCAGAAATACATTTGAAATCTCTTTCTCTCTCTCTTTCCCTCTCTTCTTTTTCTAGCTCTCCCTCGGTCTTGCAATTTAGCTTTAATTGCCCTGTCAGCTCTAAAGGCTGCTAATTGACGCCTTTTCTTCTGCTTTAAAACTCCTGGGGAAGAAAGGAGCTCACCAGGCCCCCGGAGCTGGGAGATTCAGGCCGATTTGGCACGCCTATCTCCCTGCGAATTGAAGTTGGGTGCTGGAGCGCTGGGGGCAGGCGTGGGGGAGTCGTGGAGGCGGGGAGGGGGCTGGGCAGGGGTTGGAGCGTCTATTTTTAGTGAAGGTTTTAGAGAGTGGATCCCTGTGGCTTGGCTCCACACTGAAATATTGTCCTCGTCTCAATGACATAAACACAGGGCAACTTGGAGATCTTGGCGCCAGCCCTGGCCAGAGCCTGTGAATGGACAGAACGGTGGGACCAGTTGGGAGCAAGAGCCCTACTGTAATTACAAATA
The DNA here is from genome assembly GCF_021234435.1 of Artibeus jamaicensis. Taxonomy (NCBI): domain Eukaryota; kingdom Metazoa; phylum Chordata; class Mammalia; order Chiroptera; family Phyllostomidae; genus Artibeus; species Artibeus jamaicensis. The sequence goes on from NW_026521407.1 coordinate 8,000,346, forward strand.
AATCCGTCCCCCCCACCCCCCACCTCCACCCCCTGATTCTCCTGGCTCCCTTAATACCCCCAAAAAACAAAACAAAACAAAAAAGCCTCCGCTTTTGTGTAAATAAGACGAACTGAACTTACTGAAAGACCTACCAGAGGCAGCTAATGAAATAATGACTTGGGTAAGCTCAGGTTAAAAGGAAGAGGCATTCGAGAATTAATTAAACAGCCATCATCATCGGTGAAAACCAGGCAAAGTGTGGAAGGTTTCTTTGTCTGCTGGAGTAAATCCAGGATGTTGCTCCACTCGGAGAGTGAGCAGCAAGAACTCAGAGCTGGCCCCTGCTTGCTTCATGAGAAATTGGAACTGATAAACTGGAAGTAATTAGCACAAGGTCTCGATATGGTTCTCTGGAATGGCCCAGGCCCAGGCCGCATGAAGTTGTCGCTCTGAACTGACGGCCTCGGACAGGGAGCCACGCTTTCCAAAGCATATTTAAATATAGCCTTGCTTCCATCCAAATGTAATCCCAACCCTCATTTTTATCCTTGGGAGCTTGGGGGGGGGGGGAAGGGGGGAATGCTGGGTGAGAGGGGATTTTTACAAACCCCGCCCCCACTCCCACAACCCTGTAAATAAATAAAAGATTACACCAAATTCCATTTGAAGTTGTCAGTCCCGGAATGGAACTTTCATCCCATTATGAATGTCGTGGGTGAGACCGTGCAGGCTCTGAGTGTGGCTGACACCTCCATTGAAAGGCCCTAATTGCAGTTGTAGGGCTTCACTGCGGACACCACACTGCACACACCGTCACATTCCTCTGAAGAAAGAGCATCCTATGAGAGGCGGCCCGGGGCTCCCCTCCAGTCCCTCCGACTGTCAAGGTTTCACTTAAACTTTAAACCAGCGTTGCCCTATCAAGGGCCAGGTGCTAATTTGGGATTCTGAGGTCGCCAGATTGGCCTTGGCTGACAGGGCTGTTACTATGCCCAAGGGGCTGGCCGCAGTCGGGCTTCTGCCTCAGAGCCGACCAGGAGGGAGTCTTTCGGTCCATGCAGAGCCTTGAAGGCCTGCTTTGATTTTCAGATGAACTTCGTGGGAGCCTGAAAGCATGCAGTGCTTGGCTGGGCGACAGCAGAAAGGACGGAGGAATTCGCTTTGCACGGAGCTGGAGCCACGGGCCTGCCTGAGTCAGGAGAACTGCAGGCCGGGTGTGCCCAGGGCAGGGGGGCTTCTCCCTTCACTCTGTACCCACGGCCCTGATGGGGACAGAGCCCAGGAAAGATGGCACATGGACTGTTCCTCACTGGACACCAAAGGGCTTGTGTGTGCGGTAAAATCTACATGGTGTAAAGTTCACTGTTTTAACCAGAGACATTAAGCACATTTCCATCGTTATACCATCACTGTTCATCTCCAGAATTTTTCATCTTCCCCAACCGAACTTCTGCTCCCCTTAAGCACCAACTTCCCATCCCCCTCCTCCACATTCCCCACGGCAACCATCACTGCTCTTCTTGTCTCTACGAATTCTATCATTTTGGGGACCTCACGTGAGTAGAATCCTACAATATTTGTCCTACAATATGCGTCTGGCTCATCTTACTTTGCGGAATGTGCCCGAGTTGATCCAGGCTATAACGAGTGCCTGGGTTCCCTCCCTTTGTAAGGCTGATGAGCGTTCCCTTGGGTGCGCTTTGCTCACCCACTCCCCTGCTGGTGAACCCGCCCAGCGTTTCTGCCTTCTGGCTGCTGTGAACAGTGCTGCCGTGGACGTGGGTGTGCAAACATCAGCGTGAGTCCCTGCTTTCAGGTCGTTGGGTAAATACCCGGGGATGGAAGTGCCGGGTCATACGGGAATTTCACTTTTTAGTTTTTTAAGAAACTGCTATACTCTTTTGTACAGCAACCACACCATTTCACGTTCCCGCCGGCAGCACACGAGGGGTCCGACTGCTCCACGTTCTCATCAACCCGTGTTTTCCATGAAGCGGTACCTCTTTGCGGTTCCTGGATGCCAAAGATTTTTGTTTGGTTTATGTTTGCTTTGGTAGTTCTCTTTCTCTTAAAGAAAATATGTTATAAATACACATAAATGCCCGCCAAGTATTTCAGCCCCTCTGTCCAGAAATAATCACAGTATCCAAAGGACTGTGTGCGATTCCCACTCATTATAAGCTTTACCACACACACTTACATTTATTAATAATTTACACTCCCATTTGGTAAGTCACACTGGTGTCCGCTTTTGTGCCTCTCCCACGACCACCTGCCGTACTCGTTAGTTGTGTAAGGAATGCCAACAGCAGCATTCCAGATGAGACAAAAAGAGGCCTTCAAGAAGAGACCGCAGCTTTGAAGCCAGGCGGAGAGTTCAACCACAGCTACGCCACTTTCTGTTTGCGTGACCTTGGTCAAGTCACTTGACCTCCCTGAGCTTTAGTGTCCTCACCTATAAGCCAAGATGTTTTGCTCAAAGCATCTAAATAAGATGACAAACATAATGCACCAGACTAGTCACATAGTGAGGAACTCAGTAATTGGTAGGAAGGAAGAGGAAGAGAAGAAAGAGATTAACATCAATTTTCTTACTGAGCTCTTGCCATCACCCAGCTGTTACTCGCCCATAATACCCACTGACTTCTGTGTCCACATCTTCACGCTGCCTCGGGGTAGCATAGAATATGTGCAGAAACATAAGGTAAGAAATGTGGCCCTGTTTACCCTTTACCAAAATGTTGGTTTGGATCATGGGGAGAGAGGGCTCCCCTTATACCACCTGCCCCCAACCGGAGGGCTGCGGAGACTGGAAGACACTGAGGAAGGATGGAAGGAAGCCTGAGCTTTCTGCCAAGTCACCCTACTTGGGGGAGGACAGGCAGCCCAGGCCCTGGGCCTGGCTACAGAAACTGTAATCCAATACCTTAATCCATTTCTTCTTCAAAGCGTTGCATCTGTGCCAGGTGGACAGAACTCCGGCGACGTGGCGCTGCCCCTGAGAAGCTCTTGCATTGGGCTGCGTCATTCTGGCTGGGAAAAGAATACCCAGAGGGGCACCTTTGACCTGGTTATCTGGACGGTTTCGGCTACAGAATGACAGCTCAGAGGACCTAAAGGATGTTTAGGGAGTTGCACCTCGTTGGTGTTGACAGTGAACCTAACCATTGACCAGTCACCCCCAGGGAGTGCTGACTGCGCCAGATGACGTGTGCAAGGCTCTTTGGCCACATGAAGAGGAATCGGACACCGAGAGGAGCCGAGTCTTCAGAAAGATTAGTTGTCTTCGGCCCTTCGGAAACAGCTCCTGAAACCACCTCTCCAGGAAGACAGCAGGGACTGGGAGCAATAGAGTGGAAGGGAGAGAAAAGAGATTTCAGCAAGGACTTGGGTCCTGGAATCTCAGGGATGGGGGTGGGGACTCCACCATCTTTTTTCCAAAGGCGTGGGCTGAGTTCAGCCTGACACGTCACGGCAGCTGTGCCCCCCCCCCCCCCGGAATGAACTGGGGTCATTCAACTGCTCTCCGCCCCCCACCCCAAGCTGCAGCTCCCTAGGACAGAGCCCAATACTCCCCACCACCCGCCCGGCCCTGGCTTGCTTCTGCTGCACGGACAGTGAACCTCAGGATTCAGAGCTGCTAACATGGGAGCAGTCAGGCTGCCAAGAGCATCGGTACCACAGCCGGGCCTCATCCAATTCCGCTTGGGCTGGTCATTGGTGTGCACCAGTTAAACAGCATCTCTCTTAGTCAGCTGGGTCTTTTTATCCTTCAGGTACCTGGAAGGGATTTGATTTCTAAGCAAAGATCGAGCATTACAAGCCGTGGCTATCTGGATTTGCTGCGTTCACTGAGAAATGGGCCTAGTTTTCACCACGATGAGCTTCTTCCACCCACTGCCAGGATCCATGATGGTCCCCAAAAGCAATTAAACAAGTGCAGAGATTCATTCATTCACTGGACACCTACTTCACAGCAAACACAATGCTGGGTAGTGGAGCTACAGAGATGAACTCCCATAGAAAAAGCTCCCTGTCCAGCAGGCAAGACAGACCCCTTCCCAGAACGCAAACGGGTCATCAGCAAACCAGAGGAAGGTGTAGAGCGGTGTAGGGTCTGAGGGGAGGGAGCGACTAATTCCACCCAGAGGGAGTTGATAATGGAGGAAGCCACGTTTAAGCAGAACCTAGAAGGCTGCAGGTGATTTTGCACAAGGGAGAGAGTGAGTAGACTGACAGAACAGTGAGGAATGCTGACTATGTGTAGAGATCCCCATGGGATGAGCTAAGTATAAGGTGAACAGCAGAGCAGAAAGAGGTGACGGCGAAAAGGTCGATAGTGGTCAGATTGGGAAAGGCATCCAATGTCATAATCTTCTCTTGAGAGCAACCAGGAGAATCCTTTGAGGTTTTTGAACAATCATAAGGAATTCTCTTTCTCCATACAAGTTGATTGGAACCTGCTTCTCCTCCAGGAATACGAAGACTTTGGGGGAAACTGAGAGGGGCCCCTGAGTGCGTTCAGCAGGAAGCTGAACCCTTAGGCAGGCCCTACTTTTCTCAGTGGTGAACTAAGATGCTGATGAGATATGAGGACCTCTCTTAGGGCCCTCATAGCTGCAGGATGAAAATGAGCTGCTATCAGGGACAAATCAGAGACCTCATCAAACCGCCACCCCACCACCAGCCGTGACCCTGTAGTCCCTAAGAGAACAAGCCCTCAAGGTTTCCCTGCCTGTCGAAATGTTTAGAAGAAGCATTTTGGAATCACACACGAAACAACAGGACAACCCCAGAAGTGAACGGTCACACCGTTGAGGAAGCCAGAGGCATAAATGCTTGGTCTCCAATGTCCTGGGCCAGGTCCTGAAGGAAAAGCCAAGTTCTATAAAATGTGATCCACCACGATTTTCTTAGCCCCGTGGCATGATAATTATGATGCCTCGTACTACATTTAAAGGCTCATCTGTGCTGACTCGAAAAATCCTCCAGGAGGTGAGGGGAGCGGCTTTATGCATTTTGCTGAACCGCCACAGTAATTTACGTCTGAAACGACGCACAGTGAAAACGCGGTCGGAGCCACAGCCCCGCGAGCCTCATTACCGGCTCACCCCCTCCCTGCCACCTCCGGGCGCTTCAGGCGCTCTTCTCTCGGCATTGCGGGGATTATCTCCGCGAGTTTAATCAAGCTTTCCATTAACTAGTTAACATGGTTAAGCCTTTGTGTGAGGAGGGAATCGCTTGTCTGAAATTGCAGTGTATTGGTTTGGTGCGGAGGAGACCACGGGGCCCAGCAGTTGGACTCTTCTCTAACCTTATTCTCTCCACCGTAGGTGGAAAACAGGTGTCTTTTTTAAATTTCTACGTACACAAATAATTTATAACACTCTATTATTTTTCTGAAATCCCATCTATAAGAAACCATATCTTGGAAAGAACCCCGCATTGAAACATGAGCATACCCATAACTCCTGCTGGTGAAGAACCAGTCACTGGTTTTTTTTTGTTGTTTTTTTGTTTTTTTTACTTTTATTTGTATCTTAACTGATACAGCTGCTTAGGAGGCTAGAGAAAGATTGGAAAATTGTGTGGTAGGTGGAGGGTGCCTGTTGAGTGAGACAGACAGTAGGAACTTCTTTTATGCATGTATGTATGTGTGCGTGTGTTTAATACAGGATAAATAGCCTTTGTTTATTGTAAAGATTTTTTTCTATATGGAAACCAGTGACATTTTTTCATCTGTTCCTCTCCCTTTTAGAAACCTAAGGAGGTTTATGTAACTATGAAGCCTCTTTCACTTTCTGTAGGTTTGTTTTGTGCGTTACCATCATGAAATGCCATGATTTTTTTTTTTGTCTTAATCGAGGGCATTTTTTTTTTTAATGAAGCTGAGTACAGGCGCTAAGGTGAAACCTTAGATACAAGAAAAATAAAAGCAGTTGGGGGTTTCAGAGACATTGTTTGTCTTGAAAGTGATGTGCAGAAGCTTGATCAAAAGGCCCGTTTTACTACAGTCACGCTCCATTATGGGGGTGGGACGGGGGGGGGGGGGGAGGGGACAAGATGAACCCTCGCCCCGACTTGACCAGGTTGCCGGAGTAAGTCTCCCCAGCCGGAGTCCAATGTGGATTTGGACCAAGAGAGATCAGCGCCTTAGGAAGCCCTCTGGGCCCACGGCTCTGGGCTGAGAACCCTTGCCCTGCCTCCGAGGGGACCCTTGAAGCAAAATATGCTACGGCCGTGGGATGCTCCCTCGCCTCTCTGGGCCTTGAGTTCCCTGCCTATAAAATGGGGAGGTAGATGTAGAGAAGACATTGTTTGTAAGACAGCGGGTGACTTCCTAAGTGTTAGACTTGTACTCTTGTTTCTGAGGCTGGCAACCGGGAGCGGGAAACCTCCGCTTCGGGGACTGACTTCCGAGACCCAGCCCCCAGCCCCCAACCCCGAACTCCTTCCAGATGGCAGAGTCTTGATCAAGCATGAGGTTGGTTCTTGGTGCATTTTAGTTTAGTTTTGTTTTGTCTGTCAGCCCAGTGGTGGCTTTTGATGGAAGCGCCTCTTTATTCTGAAGGCAACCTGACTTCTCTGCTGATGCCTGAGACGAAAGTGTGTGTCACACTCTGTCACAAGCACGCATGCAAACACACCCCCCTGGCGCACAGAAGCTCCTGGAACCACAGGCTTCTCCCTCACTTTCCCATCAGGCGGGAGCACGGACCCATTTAAGCCTGAACCAGACATTATCCAAGAATAGCACCAGTGGGCCCTGCCCTGCAGCCTAGGGCCGCCTTCAAAACTCTTTTGACACATGGATTTTAAATACCACTCCCAGCTTTACCAATGCCTGGTAGTTACTTTGGGGCCAGTTATTTCCTCTAAATTCACAGATTTTTAGTCTTTCACTGATGTTTCCTTAAACACAAAAGGATCATGCACTCTCTCTTAAAGCATATTTATATAAAGATAATACAAAGCGAAGAGTGAGTTTCTGCCCACTCCTCACCCCACTCACTTACCCCATTTTTCAGGGGTAATTGTTACAGGGCATCATTTATAAACACATTTTTAGGAATTTTTCTGCGCACATAAGATAATCCCCGAGTAGCAATTAGAAGCAAGTGTTCTGGGACTGAGCAGCTGAGATCTCAATCAAAATCAAGTTTGTTTTTGTTTTTTAATAGTGGCTGTCATAAAATATGTAAGACCTATAATCACCATATTAATACGGTTTCCAAGGTTTCTTTCAACTATTTCTAAACTCAAGTCTAAATTTGAATTGGATTTCGAACTGCTTAAGCCCTCGACAGCTCCCCAGACAAGGGCCCTGGGGTTCAGGCTCTTATCCTCAGGCCCCAATGCTTCGCACTGCTAACTTGTCCCTAGCGTTTGGATCCTGTGGCCAGCCCCCCTCACTGCCCAAGATGTGATCCAGCCAGTGCCTCCTCCTCCCCCTCTACCCTGTGACATCCTGGTGGTCCTTCAAAACCCAACTGGGACATCTAATTCCCTGGGGAGCCTTCTGGGATCCTCCACTGTGCCCCAACATTCCTAGTTTTATCATGGCAATTGACATTCTGAATTATAATCTTTGATTTGTTACCCCTGTTTTCCCCAATGGTCTCAAAGACAGAAAGGACTTCATGTATTCCTTAGCAAGCAGAATATAGGGAATCAGGGTACATGCCTGGTGAATAGCTGGGTAAGACTCCTGAATGACAGCAGGTGGTCACAGTGCATAATTCCCAAGCCTGAGCCAATAGTTGTGGGGTGGGGAGGCAGTTAAGAGCTAGAAAAATATCCAGAGATGGAAGAATGCAGCCTTCATGCATCCAGTGGCTGGAACCTGCTAACCACCCAACCACTTGGAATGGGGGTGGTTTTTCACTTTAGTTTTCACTCCATTGAGCTCCTATCTCTGCGTTATCTTGAGTCTCGGACGGGATGAAGGGGACTAGACCGTGTGATCTCAATAAACATCTACCTGAGGCAACAGGATGAGAGGATGTGGGGGAAATGCGAGCCTAGGCTGAGATGGGTGCTCGTATATTTGGGGGTAGGAGGCTGCGTGTAATCGCTCATGGCAGGTAGCCAAGGGGGATGTCTCCAGAAACCTGTATAGCCCAGGTAACAAAGGGAGGGGCAGAGGGGCAGCCCGTGGGGGGGTGGGGAAGAGGCACAGGGAGCCTGCATGGTGCTTGTAGGGGGGGGTAGGTGGGTGGGTGGGTGGGAGGGAAGCTGGGTGCTCCAACAAAGGCATCCGTACCTGTGCAAGTGGGCGCTTGCTTGCGTGGCTCCGTGCGGGTGAGGAAGGGGGGGTGGGAAGCAGGGCCTAGAGCACCTAGAGTTTCCATGTCTATTAATTTGGTGACAGTTGTCTCTTAGACACACAACAGCCCTGCCATCCTTTGGGAGAACCTTTCCCCAGGCCGGCAATGCTATAGCTGCATCATTCCGTTCATTTTCCTTTTGAAATCCTGGGTTGCACAGTCCACAACCCAGAACGAAGTTTTGTTTGATTTTTAAATTTATTTAGAATCCCTCCCTCTGTGTGTGTGAGTGTGTGAACAGGGGCTGGAGAGAAAGGGACTGAAAAAGGTTCCTTCTCCAAAGGAAAACTTTGAGTCCATCCACGCCCCGGGCTCCTGCAGAGGAAACACCCCCTGCAGCCGGGGCGTGGAGGGCGAAGCGCGGAGGCAGAGTGTGCAACTCAGAAAGGGCGGCCTCTGGGCCTGCTGGCGTCGCCCCCACCCGTCCCCAGGCCCCCCACATTAGGGCAGGCTAAACATGAGGAGGCTTCTGTCTCCAGGGCTGGAAGAGAGGCGCCCTCGTTAAAACTCAGATAAACAGTTTATCAGGAGATGAATGAGCCACTGGGCTCCAGACTCGTCTCCCCTTCCCCAGCGTGGAGCCGGGTGGGGAGGGGGCCCCCAGGAGCCAGACTGGGGAAGGGAAGGGGCTGCCCAGCTGGAACCAGCCCCCTGCCTCCTTTAGCCTTGTCTCTGCTCCTGGAAATGCAGTTCACATTTATTTCCCCGTTTTCCCACCCCAGCCCAAGATTTGGAGGGATCAGCCTCCCTTTCTCCCCTCTTTCTCTCCTCCAGTCCACCCCCATTGCCCCAAATGCCTATGCCATGAAGCACTTCAGTGCCGTAACTACAATCTCATCACCAACTGGACATACACACGCACAAAATTAGAATGAATTGTGAAACTGAACTGGGCGTCAGCCGGGCTGTGAGCCCTGACCCAGCCAGGGTTCTGTGCCCCCTGCCCCCTGCCCCCACCCCCTAGCAGTCCGTGCGTCCACCACCTCTGTCTGGCCTTGGGAGTCACCTCCCCTCGCCCCTTCTTCCATCAGTCAGGAGAGGAAAGTGACAAGACTGGTGGCTGACTTTGCCTCACTTTGTTACGTTAGGTCAAGTCCAAAAACGCTAGTTTGGGTCTCACTAAGAAAAATAATCATTAAATTTGACATTTGTGAGACCCGAGAGACAGTCGGAATGAGAGGGTGCTGGTTTTCACACGCCTGGGATGACGCTTGGCCTAAAAGATGGCAGCTGTCACATCGCTGTTATGGTGCTTTAAGGCCCCCCGATCTCTCCGTGTCAGGGGAACGCCAAAGAGGCAAGGTGACTCGCCCAAGGTCACACAGCTGCTAGGATGCAGGTTTTTCACCATCAAGCCTCGTGCCCGCCGTACATCACTCACAGCTGCCGCAGGTTTACATTTCCAGGGCAAAAAAAAAAAAAGCAGGAGTGGTAAATTGTTCTTCAAATCAGCTGGAGATAAGAAAAGATGTATAAGAGCACTTTGAAAGCCCTCTCGCCTGGACCTGGAGCCGCAGAACACTTTGCAGGGACAGAAGCCGTGGGATGTGGGCGGCCGAGGATGGACCCGCACTCACGTGGGTCACTAGACTCTTCCTGCACAGGCCGCTGAGGTCCACGTCCCCAGCTCCTCTCGGTGAAGTGCAACACCCCCCCATAGTGGGGGCCCCAACAGAATGCTGAGCTGATAGCCATCCTCCCCCTGGCCCATCTCCACCCCACGGTTTCCTTTTGAAAAAATACAACCCTCTTTGTCCTACTTGTCAAGCCCCCCCTTCAATAGAGCCGCAGAAGCATTGAAATGGGTTGGCTGTTGAGTCCCCAGGAAATCCCAGTGCCCCTCCCCCAAACTCCGAGGGCCAACCGCAGTGGAGAGCAGCTCAGTTGCACGTGCTGAGTGGACAGAAAGCAGGCCCGAAGGTGGTGGAGTTGATTTCAACAGCATCCCAGCCCCTTCAAGCCTCTCTGGCCCAAACCTGAGATGAGTGGCCAGTTGAGGGCAGCGGGGTCTCCTGAAGAACTAACATTTGTTGCCCACTCTGTACTCTGCTCCGGGTGCTATGCGAAGCCACACATTCCCTAGCTCCTTTATTAAACAGCACAGTTTATAGGAGACCTGTGTGTCCTTCCCATGTTACAGATGAGAAAACGGAAGTTTGGCGTTAAGATGCTAAAAGGTAACCCAGTGGGGGAGTGGCAGGGCCAGAGTTCCACCTGAGATGTGCCTGATCCAGAGATTGCCTTTGTGCTGAGTTTTCCTGTGTGTGACGTTTCCTCCTCCCTCCAGACCTTCTGGCTGTCATCCACTCAGTGTGCCTCCCTGCTTCGTGCAGACCAAAGTGTATGCCCCAGATCTCCGGCTGCCCCTACAACGATGAACACAGCCTTTTTGTTTAAGCCCAGCCAAAGCTCAGCTCTACCATCAGCATTACTATTAGTATTAGTAATATCAAAAGTAGTATTGCTTAGTCTCTCCAAATAGCACCCCCAGATTCACTGGGTACCTAAGCCTATGGACATAGAGTGGGGGGCTGACCGGAAGCTCCACAAGTGAGCTATTTCCGAACTCCACAGTAAACACGGGTACGTGTGGTTTGAAAACAGTACAGCTTCTAGGATAATTATTTTGACTTTGGGGGGTTCATCACAATGTTTCACAAAATTCTGAGCCACATTCAAAGCATAGCAAGACACTGTAATATTCATCAAAAGTGGGCTTGGGTTTTTTAAAGGTTGTGTAACAGTCATCGACACTGTTATGGGAATTATAACTTTTCTTCACACTTTAAAAAATGTTTTCTTCATATGCTTGCCATACCCCCCTTGACTCGACTACAAACGTCTCGGCAGGTGGTGACCAAGGCTGAGTCCTTTCTCCTTTGTGTTTTCTCCATGGTCTTCACCCAGTGGACACTCTATAAACAGGTCACCCAAGCTATCATCTAACATGGCTTGTTTTTCACTCCCCAGGGACCTTTTTGGCTGGTCGGTCAAATCTACCCAACCTAAATAAAGGGCTGAAGGCCCTGGGTTGGTTTTCAAACAAAAATAGACGGTTCCAAGGAGGAGAGAGGGGATTGATGGAACAGAGAACAACAATAAAATGTCCCTAACTGGAACCTACCACCTCACAAGGGCTGGGCTAGAATGCAGCCTTTGAACTCTTTACTGAAAAATTATTTTCTTTAGTTAACTCACAGCAGGGACCAAATTGCTCTGGAACATTCAATCTTCCTAAGAAAACAAACTAGTACCAGGCACCCTAAAGCACATGAAAAAGAAAGGAGTATTGTTTAAGAGCCTACTACGTTCCAGGCTGCAGTCCACGTTAGTTCAGAATCAACTCAATTCAAACAACCAGTGGGTTGTTCTTTTTTTTTTTCATCAAAGCAAGGTTTCCTTTTAGGCAATGCCTGCATAGCCTAATTCTAGATATTGTCTAGACTTGAAAGTTTAAGGGGATGTTTTCGGCTGAAACCTGCGAAACCTCCCAACTGGCTGAGGTTTTGCCGAAGGACCGTGAAACAATGTGTTTTCTTCCCTAGACCAGATGATACACTTCTGAATGGTAGAGGGCAGCAGAGGTTGAAAAGAAAAACCACATCTTGGGCGAAAGAAAGTTGAGTGCTGCAGGCCGTCACAATCAGAACACCGAACTCCACTGCTTGGAATGCTGGTGAATACTTTTGAGAGATTTCCGAAATCTCTCTTCTCCAGCTTTTTCCAGGCTCCAATCACACCCACCACAAAGAAAACTGAGTTTGAGTTTTGAAACTTCAGTTCGGTTCTTCACCGGAGGGAAAATTAACCACAAGTGCCATTTCAATATCCATCTCCCCAGGGAGAGAAACTGCTTCAGGATGAGAAAGCACCACACAGATTTATTTAGAATTACAGAAAGGCAGGCCGGTAGGAGTAATACAATTATGTCACTAACGCAGAAAGTATATGATGCCACAAAAGTAACTTGCCCAAGGTTAACATAGTTACATCAGGGCGAAGCCCAGCCAGGACTCAGGCCCCCTTAAGACCAGTTCATCTTTGAAGTTTCTGGTCCACTCTAGTCCACTGAGGCCGATGCAGTGGGGGCAGAAGGTGCGGTACTATTCTTGGGACATTTGAGGGGCTCCCAGAGGAATCTCAGAAAGTTTGTTTACACTAAGGGACTGGAGAGCTTAGAGTGAACAGAGGGAACCAGGATGGACCCATCGGCGCTCGGGCGCTCACTGACATGGACACAGAAGCAGAAACTGGGCAGGTCAGAGCGGACAGCCAGCGGACAAACCCACCTCTCAGGGCCGCCGCCGCCAGCGCCAGGTGCAGGACTCGCCGGGAGCCAGCAGAGGGCGCGCCGCCCCTAGGGAGCCGAGCGGTGACCGCGCTGAGCCCGGCGGGCTAGAGTAGCCTCAGGCGAGCCGGACGCGCCCCTGCAGCTCGGCCACTCAGGGTGCAGGACGGGGCCAAGGAGGAGGAGGAGGAGGAGGAGGGTGAGGAGCGGACCCCCCTCGTGGGCCCGGGTAGCAGACGGGCAAGAGTGCTTTCTTAGGAATTACATCACGCTGCGCAACGCTGCGGCTCCCAGACTCCCCCAGAGCAAAGTGTGTGTGCTTGGTGTGTGTGTGCTGGGGGAGGGGACTTAGACCGAGCCCTGGAGAGAGGAAGGAGAGACGCGCCCGAGTAAAAAGCTCCATGCACATGGAGAAATTCCTTGCGCCGAACTGCACGGAAAAACGAGCGCCCAGCACCTCCCCTCCCAGTGCAAAGCACCCAGCTAGTGAGACCCCTCCCAACACCACCTCGAGCACCCGCTAAAACGACCCGGCACCCTCCAACCCGGCTCCAGCGCGGCCGCAAGCTTTCCCTAGGACTGGCCCTGGCGGGGCGCCTAGAGCCCCAGTTGCATTGCTCCAGGAGAAAGGAGGGGGGCGGTGCATTTTGCTGGAGGACGAGAAGGGGGGAGGTGGTGGGGGAGAGAGAAAATTGCGCTGAGACCTGCCAAGCGCCACCGCCGCCGCCACCACCGCCGCCGCCGCCGCCGCCTGTGAGCTCCGGCGGGCAGCCGGACTGTCGGCTTCCCGGGGCATCTGGGTCCGGCTGGGCACAGCCCTGGGCTCTGCGGAGCCGCCGCTGCCGCCTCCACGGCGAGTGCAGGCGGCTTCCCCCGGAGCCTGTGCCGCTCCAGCTCTTTGGGGGTGGAGAAGTGGGGGGTGGGGTTGTTGTGGGGGGGGGAAGGGGAGGGGGCAACGCTGAGAGAGTCAGTGGTTTCCATGGTGATGGAGCTGAAAGTGCAGGAAATTTAAAGGCTTGGACCTTGCGAGACAGACAAACCGGTGCCAACGTGCGCGGACGCCACCACCGCTGTTGGAGTCCTCCGGACAGAGCCGGCCTCGGAGCCCGAGCAGCCAGAGGAAAGCACCCCCAGGACCCGCTCGGCCCGCGGAGCAGCACAGAGCAGCAGGACTTAGAGCAGCGAGAAGAGGAGGAGGGGAGAGCGGCTCGTCCACGCGCCCTGCGCCGCCACCGGCCCGGGAAGGCAGCGAGGAGCCGGCGTCCCCCGCGCCTGCGGTCGCTCTGGAGTAATTTCGGATACCGCGCCGCCACCGCCTTCCCGAACAGATCCGCGAGAGGAGTTGCGGCTAACTTGTGTGCGGTCTTTCCGCCCGGGTGGGAGCCGGCGCTGCGCGAGGGCTCTCCGGGCGACTCACGCTGCGGGCCCTGCGCCTGCCCAGCCTCGGGTGAGCGGCAGGAGAGACGAAGGAGTGCGGCGGCGCTGCGGGCTCGGCGTGTTCTCCTCCAGCGACGCGGAACGAAGCTGCAGTCCAGGGCGCGCGCGGAAGGCATGGATCGCTGCCCCAGTCTGGGGGTCACCCTCTACGCCCTGGTGGTGGTCCTGGGGCTGCGGGCAGCACCGGCCGGCGGCCAGCACTATCTCCACATCCGCCCGGCCCCCAGCGACAACCTGCCCCTGGTGGACCTCATCGAGCACCCGGACCCTATCTTTGACCCCAAGGAGAAGGATCTGAACGAGACGCTGCTACGCTCGCTGCTTGGAGGCCACTACGACCCGGGCTTCATGGCTACCTCGCCCCCCGAAGACCGGCCCGGCGGAGGCGGAGGATCGGCCGGCAGCGCAGAGGACCTGGCGGAGCTGGACCAGCTGCTGCGGCAGCGGCCGTCGGGGGCCATGCCGAGCGAGATCAAAGGGCTGGAGTTCTCCGAGGGGTTGGCCCCGGGCAAGAAGCAACGCCTGAGCAAGAAGCTGCGGAGGAAGTTACAGATGTGGCTGTGGTCTCAGACCTTCTGCCCGGTGCTGTACGCTTGGAACGACCTGGGCAGCCGCTTTTGGCCGCGCTACGTGAAGGTGGGCAGCTGCTTCAGCAAACGCTCGTGCTCTGTGCCGGAGGGCATGGTGTGCAAGCCGTCCAAGTCTGTGCACCTCACCGTGCTGCGGTGGCGCTGTCAGCGGCGCGGGGGCCAGCGCTGCGGCTGGATTCCCATCCAGTACCCCATCATTTCCGAGTGCAAGTGCTCCTGCTAGAACTCGGGAACCCCCTGCCCGCACCCGGACACTTGATCGATCCTCACCGACTCCCTCTGCACCGTCTCCAACCAGTTCCACCACCCACTGGCGAAGGGATTCAAGATTCAATGAACTTTTTTTTTTTTTTTGGGCTACGGAGATCTAGCTTTCTGGTTCATGTAATGCACTGTGTAACCGTGTAGGAATGTACGTCTGTGTGTATATACGGTCCCAGTTTTAATTTACTTATTAAAAGGTCAGTAATCAACGTTAAAAGTTACCGGCTTCTACTGTATTTTTAAAAAATAATAATAAGCAAAAGGAAAAAAAAGAACAGAGAAAAGAGATACTTATTCTGGTTGTTGCTAATAATGTTAACCTGCTATTTATATTCCGGTGCCCTTCGCATGGGGAAGCAAGGGGGGAAAGTTATTTTTTCTTAAAGTACAAGGAGAGGGGAGAACTTTTGTAGAGCTATTTTCCATTCTTCGGAAAGTGTTTTGATTTTCCTTGAACCTCGAAGAAGCTATAGAGTTCAATGTTATTTTACAGTTATTGTAAATATAGAGAACAAATGGAATGACTAATCATTGTAAATTAAGAGTATCTGCTATTTATTCTTTATAATATCCCGTGTAGTAAATGAGAAAGAATTGCAGAGCAGGATTAAAGAAAACCACTAAAATCTACTGCGCTCCACACCGCGATTCTGTGTTGGTGATTGATGGGAGGGGTGGCGGTGGGGGGGACGGCGGGAGGGCGGGGGAGGAGGGTTTGACGCCGTGCTTACTAGCCTGTTGGGAGACGGGGCTCATCCCCTCTTCTGGTGTGATGGAGGTGACCACTCAATTTTTTCATGGTGGGGGGGGGCTGTTCTCAACCCCTTCACTTGCGGGTCACGTGGCCTCCTCCCAGTCTCCCAGCTTTTTCTCCCTCCGTCCCCAGAGCTCGGCTGGTCCAGACCTCAACACCCAGCCGGCCCCCCGGAGCTGACCCCAGGCAGGGCCGAGGGGCGAGGTGGGGGGGAGGGTGGGCGGCCGCTTTGTCCTGCCTGACAGGCCCTTCACAATGGGGACACGTGTCTTTCACACCTACCCTGGGGGCGGAGTGCCGCTGAAACTTGACCCCCGAGGGATGGGGGGGTCAGAGCGCGCCCACCCAGATCCCGCTACCCCTCCCGCCTCGCCCCCCCCACCACCACCTCAATATCCAGCTCGTGTTAACCCTTTGCACGCCCGTAGGTTGCGATGGTGCGAGCCGAGGCGATCTCCTGGAATCAAAACGCACAGCCCCCGGGACCTCACCAGTCCGAGCCCCCGAAGCCCCAGTCCCTCAGCCGTGAAGGCTGGGATGGCTGGGAGATGGGACACTCACCCCCCTCCTCCCTCAAGACCTAAGGAGGACTTTGAGGGTCAGAGTTTCGGCGGGGTCCGAACTGGATTGAAAAATGCCGCCACTAGGATCTGCGGTTGGGAACCCGGTGCGCCACCCCCCCCCCCCCGCAGACACTTATTCCACTTGGGGGTGGGGAACGAAGAGACATGAGGAGGAGAACTCCAGATCTTTGTGTATTTGAGTTAGAGGCAAAAGACATGGTATAGCCCTTAAAGGGACGTGCGAAACATCGCCCCCACCCCCGCAAAAGCCAACTTCTCGGGGCGGGCGCTGGACTCGCGCGCCTCCCTGCGCCGCAGTCCGCGGCGGCGCCCCTCCGCGCGGCTCCACGTGGGCCCGCTTCCTGACACCGCTCCGCGCTCCCTTTATTTATCTTGGACTCGCGGCGTCGCCCTCCGTCGCTGCCTCCCCCGCCACCTCCCCGCACCTCCCTCCCCGCCTGCTTCCCACCCCCCCCCCACCACCACCCTCCCTTCGGAGTCTCGGAGAATCTATGCTAATTATTTCAAACCTGCGCCCGGACCCCGCGCGGATTCAATGCCCCCGGCCCCGCCCTCCCCGCCCCTGCAGCCCGGCGCTTTCTTCCCTCCCGACGCAGCCTCGGTGGCTCCTGGTTTCAATAGCCCGGCCGCGGAGCCCGAGCCCCCTCCCCGGCGCTGCCTCCGTCAGCCGTGGGACAGACGTTAGGGTATTCATTAACTGAGAGCCGAGGAATAACGGCATTATTCCCCCCAGAGAGGGCACCCTGCCCCCGCGACTATCTGAGGCTTCATTGTAAAAGGATTAAAAGTTAAAGACCTCCATCTTATGATTCTTTCATTTAATCTTCCTGGCGCCTGGGAGACATGCTCGATGGATGATGGCTTTTAAAATATTCCTAATGTCGGCTACCTTAAGACTCCAAGCCGGGCAAACAAACGTAATTTATTTCCAGAAGAAAGGGGATATTGAGATGTTTAAGTTTATGAACCGCCGTCCCCGTGTATATTTGTTAAGGTCTGACAAATACCCAAATAACGTTAAAATCAGCCATTCATCACTTATGAATTTATGCAAAACTTTCTGTGCCCCGGGCCAATATTTTTTTAGACAGAGTTTCACTTGCGAGAGGCGGAGGTGGTGGGGAGGGGGAGTGGGAGGGGGCTTGTGTGTTGGGGGGGGGGCGAAAGCAAGAATTTTCATGCCTGGTAAACACGCGAATTATGCGGAGAGAGTTATTCCCAGCTGGGCGGGCAGCCAAAACTCGGAGAGCGCGCCGGGGCCAGCGCCCCCGCCCCCACGTTGGCAATGTCATTGGATTACAATGCGAGGTCTTCCCTCCGCGACGCCCCCTCCTCCCTCCGCCCGCGCGCCGGCCCGCGCCCCTCCTCCCCACTCCTGCCCACTTGGAAAACCCGCTCGCAGCCGGCCAGCTTCTCGGCTTTCAGAGCCGGAGCCGGGGGTGAGCTAGGAGCACCGGCGGCGGAGGTGACCTGCCGTAGACAGACCGCCAGACAGACAGACTCAAAGGGCAGGACCCGAGCAGCTCCGGACGTGGAGAGGGGACCCAGCGGGACCCAGGCAGCCCCAGAAGAGAGAGCGAAGGAGGTGCTGGCTCCTGGACCACTGTGACTAATGCGCAGCCGGCTATGTCTCTATTATTATTAATGTTGATAATACTAATAATAGCACCAACACGGAAAGGAGTGGAGAACTCTGGGCAGAGAGGCAAGAAGACTGTCCTTTGCGGTCACCTAGTGCCTGCCTCCTGTAAGGAGGAAAATGGATCTCGTGTCTTCTGAGGCTTTGACAGCCTGTGTCCATGAATGTATACAGCTGCTGAGGGCCACACCTCCTCAGGATGGAGATTTATAACTATTACTGATACAGACACACCAGCTCTTTCAAAATCCTGGAAGAGAACTGCAAGGCTTCTAGTGATTGGAAGAACCCACTGATCAAGACTTCTTTCCGCTCCTTCCTTCGGTTCTTCCAACACGCTCCACACTTCACGCCCCAGCATACTGAGGCCAAATGTCCAAGGAAGGCCAGCCCCCTCGGGGGAGGGGAGTCTGGGAATGGGATCTGGTTCCCTGCTGAGATGGAGAAGGCCAAGGGGTCCATTATCCGTAGTGCGCTGGAGACTCCTGGGAAAGGGGGTTGAAGTCTGGTGGCAGCTGCAGGAGAGGGCTGGCTGGCTGGCTGTGCGTTAAGAGCCCTGAGCTCTACTGGATGGGGACAGCAGGGGGAGGGCCCGGCCCCTATTGGTATTTTGAAGGACTGATTCATCCTTTTTCTTTAATGCTTTTGGAATGTCAGCGCTGGAAAGGAGCTGAGATTCCAGTGCCCACCACTCGGTTTACAAATGAGAGTACGGAGACCGAAGCAGGGACTTGCTGACGATCACACTGATTGATATAGTTGGGGTTGGCCAGGGGGTCTCCGTTGTCCTTCTTCACGGCTCTCTTTTTCTCTGTTCTTTTATCTTTGATGATGATGACGATGATGATGATTTTGGTCAGGGACAGTTCTTTCCAAAATTGACATGACAACTGATCATCAGAAAGCTGATCAATCATCCTGCTATATCTGTTCACAACCCAGATATTAATGGCTTGCGATCGCCAGGCACTGAGGTATAGACCGTTTCCATGCATTCTCGTCCAAGACCTCTAGTTTCCGAATAAGGCAACTGGAGCTCAGAGAGCTTAAGCATCCTTCCTGAAGCCACACAGTAAGTGGTACAGTTACCCTTTAAAATCTGAGCTGATGCTAAAGCCTATGCTTCTTCTGTGGCTCTGCAGGGATTCGTGCCCAGTAAGCCACACAGGACATTTTTGTATACTTTAGTTTGTGCCACAACCCCCTCTCTCATTTCTCTCTGACTCCCCCACCCCCTGCCGCACACACACACACACACACACACACACACATAGGAGCTTATGATCCAACAGAGGAGGTAAGAAATGAAGAACAGGGTAAGTGATGAAAGAGGAAATAAACAAACCACCAAACAACCCTGGGCCAGACAGTGGAGGGCTCATTGTTGGACTGGGTAGCCAGGGAAAGCATTTGACTAAAGTCTCAAAGCACAAGTTGAATGTCAGCCTACTGAGGTGGGGATGTTAGAGGAAAGGGCCTTTAGATGGAAAAGGCTGTGGATGAAGACATGCTGTGGGAAAAGAGTTCGTGTGCTTGGGGAACAACAGCTCGAACAAACTTGAACATAGGGTGCCGAGTCTGCTGAAAAGCAGACTGAAGCCCCATTATGGAGGACCTTGCATGCTAACTCGGGGCCCTAACGTCTATATTTCAGGCCATAGGGACCTACTGAGAGCTCTTAATAGTGCAGAAATACCACCAGAGCACTACTGCAATGGAATTACCGGTCGGTATTCCCCAGGTTTTGAGCACTGTCTGGTTTCTATTAGTGTGTACCAAGCTCCACCCAAACGAACAATCTCAAAGCAACCATTTTCTTTTCTTTGTGATTCTGCGGATCAGGAATTGGGAAGCACTCAGCTGGGCAATCCATCTCTGATACTCCTGGTAGCAGGTAAGGGCTGAAGGGTCCATGTCCACAGTGCTTTCTAGCCATTTTCAGAGCCCAGCTGACCTGTTGACTAGAGCCCCTCCAGGTGACTTCCCCAAGTGGCTTGGGTCTTCTCATTGTCTGGTGGCTTCAGAATAGTCCGACTTTGGGGTGGCAGCTGGTGACTCTGAGAGAAAGTGTTCCAAGAGAGCTGGATCGAAGCTGCAAGGTTTCTTATGACATTGACTCAGAAGTCCCAAATATTGTCTCTCCTGCAGTCTATTGGTTAAGCAAGTCTCTAAGACCAGTCCAGACTCAAGGAGGGGGAATCAGACATCACCTCTCAATAGGAGCAGTAGCCAAGAATCGAGGGGCCATCTTTAATCTACCGCAAGCATTTTCTACAGGCCAGACTCTGTATTTTATGACCAGGACACAAAAACGAGAAGGTACCGTCTTTTTTGACTTGCGTTTGGTGCCCATGTCCAGCATGGACCGGAAGTAGGATAATGGCTGCAGGGAGTATTGGGTGAGGATGTCTGGAAAGAGTAAGAGTGGATGTTTGAGGGACACAAAGATCATTTGCCAGAAAAGTAGAAAGGACTTGGTGACTGACTGGACGCGGGGGCTGAGGGAGAGGTCAGAAAGGCCCCTGAGGTTTCAGGCCTGCGAGGGACGATGCACAGAAGAGGAGTCCCATGAAAAAGAGCTCCCTTTGCTACCCACCACCCCTTCCTGACAGACACGCATGCACACACACACAGAGGATCTCAGCTGGTCCAGAAAAGGGAGGAATCTGAGAGGCCTGGAGAAGATTTTAGCTTATAATTGAGTTGGATAGATGGATGGACAGATGGATGGATGGATGGTAGGGACAGCAAAAGAAGGTCGGGACAGGGGTAATCAAGCACGCTGAGCCTGGGGAACAGTAAGATTTTCCCCAGCAGAGCAAAGGGTCCTGATGGCCCCAGCTGCATGGAGAAAGCAGCGTAGGGAAACGCAGAAGAGGCGGAGCCAGCGCTGCCTGGGTGATGCTACCAGCCTGGTGCTTCGTGTTTGTGACCTCACTGTAAAATGAAAAGCCTCATCGCCCTTATACAGATGAAGAAAATGAGGCCCAGAGGGGACAAGTGGCTGACCTAAGGACACACATTGGCTACGCAGAGGCCCCTGGATGCAGACCCAGGCCTGTGGGGTGTCCAAGTCACACCAAACCTGCTCCATAACCTGGCTGGGATGAATCACCCGCCTTCTCTGTGCTCCTTCGCCACACTAAGCCCTTTGGGTTGCACTTGCTCTAGGAAGGGAATTCTTGACCTGCAGCACTTAGAAAGGGGGTGGCAGGGTTGGCTCTGCAGAGAGTGGATGAAATGTATTGGCACGTGCTTGTTTCCTGGGAAGAGAGCCTGCGTACTCATCAGATTCTAAGGTCTGCAACGCAAAGATTAAACCCTGTTCTAGGCTGCAAGAACTTTTAAGTAACAGAGTTTTTTTTTATGGTAACTCATTTGGAAGTCTTCATAGCATACAGTACAGTGTGCGACATGGTCATTGTTCAGTAAATGCTAGGTTCAGTGAAGTGACATGCCTTGGAGGTCAGCAGGAGCCACTGTAGGTTCTTGAGGAAGGGATGGGGTGGGAAGATTTTCTGGATTGGATATGTGTAGGGAGGAAGGAAGGAAGGGAGGGAGGAAGGGAGGAAGGAAGGAAGGAAGGAAGGAAGGAAGGAAGGAAGGAAGGAAGGAAGGAAGGAAGGAAGGAAGGAAGGAAGGAGAAAGAAAGAAAGAAAGAAAGAAAGAAAGAGAGAGAGAGAGAGAGAGAGAGAGAGAGAGAGAGAAAGAAAGAAAGAAAGAAAGAAAGAAAGAAAGAAAGAAAGAAAGAAAGAAAGAAAGAAAGAAAAAGAAAGAAAGAAAGAAATCAGAACAGTAAAACTGCAGGCTGGAAGGCCATATAAGAAAGAGACCATGACGGTCATGCAGTTCCAAAGGACAGTGTGATTGGGGAGAAGGGAGAGAGAGGGTCACAACTAAGAGATGTTTCAAAGAAAAACAGAACTTAGATCCAGCCTGCGCTCTTGAGTAAAGCAGTCGTCTGCTGGAGCTGAGAAGAAGCCGTGTCCTTTAAATCGAACGTGTCCACCTCTCACTGTTGCACGTCTCACTCATTATATTACCTACCAGGCATTTGCAGTTGGAACCCGGGGATTAGACATAAGGAGGGAACTGAAAGTAAACAGCAAGTTTTGATTCTTTGAAATGAGAAAGAAGGAAGTCCTAAAGAAAACCATGCACGAAAGTTGGTCAGGGGATGCCGATTTCGAGGGAAAGATGATAGAATTACAACATTGAGACAGGGATGGCCTTAAAGCTCTTCACGTTTCACTGCAGAAACTAAGGCCTGTTGAGGTCAAATGACTTGTCTCAGTTCTAGTTACTTTGGGACAGAAATAGCACCAAATGTAACGTTTCCAGATTTTCAGTTCAAACTTTGCATAACCCCCATTTACATTGGTAATAAGTATAAGCAGTGTTAGAATTTTAAAAGCACTTTCATGGACATGATTTTATGTGCAATGAGACGTGAAAACTCCAAAGGGGAGGAAATAGGTCTGTCCCGTGTCCCCAGACACTAGCACAGTGCCTGACCCTTAGGAGCCCTTAACAAATATCAACCAGAAGGAGAAGGTTGTGCAGGTATGTTTCGCAGCTAAGAACACTGAAGCTCCCAGAAGTTGAATTAGGGACAATGTCACAGAGTTCATTCCAGGTGCTGGAAGCAGGAGCGGCTGGTGCCATCAGTAATAAAAAACCCGGTTGCTATTATTTCTCTAGAATCAGAATTGGACTCAGGAAACCCACCACATACCCAGAGACTGGTCAGTGGGTCTCTGGAATAAGAATAAGGGAAATAAATGGTGGTAGTCTGCACCAGCCAAGTGACACAGGCCTGACAGTTGCTGGCTTTGGCAGCCTCTCCCCAGCCCATGTTGCATAGGGCCCCTGATTGGTGTTCAATTTATTGAATTAAGGGGGAAAAATTAGTCAGGCTAGGTAAATAATTCTTCCCCCATGTTACAGATTCGGAAATAGAAAGCATACGTGATTTACCCAAGAGCTCACCGCTAATTGGTGGCAGAGACAATATTCAAAAAGGTCTGGAGAATATTTCAGTTTATCATTGAGATGGATGGGCGGATGGGTGGATGGAAGGGTAGATGGGTGGATGGATGGCAGGGACAGCAAAAGAGCCCAGTAGAATTGCTGGGAAAAGCAGGAGGGTTTAATGCTCCCTGAATTTATAATCCCAGCCAGCCTCCTTGATTCCGTGCTCGCCCCAGCTCCAATCCATTCTCCACGCTATAGCCTGAGTGACCTTAAGACACACATGTGGTCTTGTCACTCCTCTGCATGAAACTTCTCAATGGCTTCCCATAGCTCTGAGGATAAAGGCCGGAATCCTTCCCAGACGGAGGCCCCTCTCCGCCTGCCTCTGGGTTCCAGCCACACCAAGGCAAGCATACAGCAGGTTCGAGTTAAGGTTTCCTCACATGCTGAGCTCCCTCTCCTGCATCAGGGCCTTTGCACATGCTGTATCTTCAGGCTGGAATATTTTCTCTGCCACCAAGCAGCCCTAAATGCCTTCCTGTCTGGTGGATACGGCTCCCAGGGAAAGCAGGTCAGGCCCCTGCTGATTCACGCTCTCTTGGCTCCCAGGACTTCTCCTCCCAGGATGTATCACTGTTTGTAGTTGGTAATCACAATTTTCAGTCATTTCTGTTCTCTGCCTCTTCCAATGAATGGTCACCTCCCTCCGTTTTGCTCACTATGGCATCCCTGGGCACTGGTACAGTTTGGGGCACATACAGACACTCAAAGTACATAGAGAGGTGACTGCACGAATGAAGACATATTCATTGATCACATTCCTGGGATTGGCCAGGTTCTATCTTGGGCTCTGAGGATACCAGGAGTTCAGAGTCCAGCTCCTGTTAAACAGTGACCCGGGGGAAATTTAGGAATGTGCCCAGATATGTGACGAAGCACACGGAGCCAGGGCTGATGAGATGACCCTAAAGTGACTCTGTCGGTCCTGGGGATTACAGTGACTTTCGGGTTACTGACTTTGAAGGTGCCTGTCTGCTTGAGTGGGGCCCGGGGACAGGCAGTGACTGAGTTAAACTGAGATAAACTCTTTTCACAAATCAAAGGAGGAAACTGACTTCCCATCGAAAGCTAGACAGCACTGAATAAACCCACAGAGAAAATTCCGAGAAAACTTCCCATGCGTGGGTGAGAGAGTCGCCTTTCCCACACCTGAAATCCTTAAAAAATGGGAGACACCATATCTGCTGAACAGTTACGACGTGATCTTTCCTGTCCAGGGAATAATAAAATTAAACAATAATCTCATAAAATAAAATAAAACAATTCGTGCCGAATGCTTTATAATCTCAAACCACTTTCACATCCATTATCTCTTTCAAACCCACCCTAGAGCCCATAGCCTGAATTTTGATACCAGTTTAAAGATAAGAGAAGAAAACAGAGGCTTGAAGAATGATTTGCTCTGGAGGCCAAATCCTTTCTACCGGGGAAGGAGTTTGACATTGTGCCGGTCTTCGCTGACAAAGGGGATTTTTTGTATTTAGCGCCGGTTGTTTTGGTTGGGTTTTTGAGGGGGAGGGTGGTTATTATTGCTATCGTTTAAATCACAGGCCAAAAATGGATGAGCGGGAAAACAAATGACCAAAGGCAACGCTGAGAGGAAAAAGGTTCAGTCAGGATGGAGAGAGACGGGGACACCAGAGGGTTTGTTCTACGAGGACAGGGGCTGGAATCCGGCCTAAGTCATTAGCCCCAGCGTGTTCTAATTGTAGAAATTCCTCATTTCTAGTTATTGGTCCTTTAGCAGGAATGGACCGGAAGTGACTCCCTCCCAGAAACAGCCTTGAGTGGTGTCACGCTCATCACATCAGGGGCAGAGACCTGGTTATGGGGGGGACAGTCCCGTGGAGGTTGGTCCAAGACCCCCGTGGGCGTGCACCATCAGCACTGGAGAGCTCTGGAGGGCCTCTACCCACTGCAGGCCACCCCTCGGAACAATGAGAAAGCTGAGGCCCAGAGAGGTGAAGTGACCTGGGCAGAGTCAACCCTCAAGTTAGAGCCCAAGACTAACAGAAATTTTGATGGCAGAACAGGGCTGCTGGTAACTAACCTGCGGCCTCGAGTGCTTCTCAGCCCAAAGTTGAACAACTTCCTCCAAAGCAGCATTCCAAGGCCGCTTGCCCGAGTGCCTAGGCCTCTGCTACTGTCTTGCTTCTTGCCTTCAAAAGCCATCACCGCAGGTAGGCCCCGCACCGTGTCTCTGGTCCACTCATCCCTGGGCACATGTTCAGTGTGATTCCTCTTTCTGGACCCTTGGAGGTTGGTGCTCCGCAGGATTCTGGTCAGGCTCTCCTCTTTTTACTTCATGTCCTCTGCCTGAGGGGACAGCCTGGGACCCCCACAGTGGGAGCTATCGTACCTGAATAGCAAGCACCCAGATCTTTGCCCTGGGCCAGACATCTGTCCTAAGCTCTCTACCTGCAGAGCCAACTGCCTCCTGGACTTCACCACATCAAACACAAGTTTGAAGTTGCATCCTAACCTTATTCCTATACATTCTAATCTGACTTTTTTCTGTTTTCTCATTCATAAGTAACGGCCCGAACATTCACTCAGGTATATAGATCCCCCCCCCCCAAAAAATATCTGGTTTATCTCTTGTGAGCATACTCTCCTCTACTTACTAAAGTACCTACCCACACCTCCTCAATTACCTGCCAGTTCATCCTCTCTTCCCCATCATGACCATGCACTACATAGCTCAGGCCATCGCCATCTCCAGCCTTAACCTTGGAATAGCCCGATGGTCAGTCTCTTCACCTCTAGCCTTGTCCCATCTTCAACACTTGCGTTGTCATGTCCCTAGCACACACTCCAAACTTCCAGCGCCCCCCCCCCTTTACTAAAGAACCATGACTAACCTCCTCAGCATGGCTCCCAGGGTCCTTCATCATCCAGGACCCCAGCTAACCCCCCACTGTAACCTGCCAGCACTCTGTGCTCCACCCCACCCCCGCCCACCAGCCACCACAGCTCACTGACAGCTGCCTAAACTTGCCAGCCCTCCGGTGCTTTTGCTCGGGCTATTTGCTCTACCTGAAATGCCCCCTACCCCACCCTTGCCCCGTTACCCCAAATCAGATTCCACCTGGGGTAAACCCACTCACACTTCAGGGTCCAGTTCACGTGGTAGCCCTGGGCCAGGGTGGAATTAATTAAGCTGTCCTCCCACAGTGCTGATAATTAATAATAATAATAATAATAATAATAATAATAATAATAAACCATAGATTTTAACTGCTCATACGTGAAAGGCACTGTCCTGGGCACAGTAGGTGCGCTACATCATTTACTCTCTAGCAGTGATCCATGTGGTACTATGATGACTTGGAATCGATTCAGAGAGATTGGGTGACTCACCCAAGGGCTCTGAGCGACAAAACCAGAACTCAAAAACAGGGTTCACATTCCAAAACCTACACTCTTTTTTTTGTTGTTTTTACTGAATTTATTGGGATGACACCGGCTAACAAAACAATACAGGTTTCAGGAGCGCACTTCTACAACAAAACCCCACACTCTCTCCCATCTTGTGCACCGTCCCTCGGTCCAGCACTGACAACATCGCACTAAATTTGCACGGACCCGGATCTGGCTCTCTCTGAGTTTCAAAGCCCCTTGAGGGCAGCTACTGTATTTGATTCTCATTTCCTGTCATATTATTCAAAATAGTGCCTAATACCTAGTAGGCATTTAAGAAATAGGTGGTGAATGAGTGACTGTGTGACTAGGTTTTTTTTTTTTTTTTTTAAAACCAAATCCAAAGAATTTGTTGTTTTGTTTCATGAACATCAGTTAATTCCAACTTCAATTTAAGGAGAACTTTTGAAGACAGAGGTAATGCAGGGCTGTTAAAAGCATAGACTTTGAAGTTGAACCTGAGGTCTCTGCTCTACCCCATTCCAGCTGTGTGACTGATAATATTCATGCCTTTGTAAGCTCTAAAACCCTGTGCAAACAGGATCCACTGTTATTAGTAATATGGACCCCTCCAAACAGCACCCAGGCCGTCCCCACCCAGACAGGGGGACCGCAGAGAGAGCTAACTGCAGACCATTGAGGTCTCGCCTGGAAAAGCAGTGAACCCCAGGGAAGGACACGCTTCTGTGAATACCGCTGTCCCGTGAGGAGCAGATTGGAGAAAGGGTGGGACAATGAGGAGTTGTGGCCTATTTAAACCAAGAGGAGTCAGAGGCAGAGTCAGACAAGACCAGCATGGTAGGGACATTAGAGCGAGGTGACAGCTGTTTTTTCCTGCCCTCCCACATTGTAGGTGAGGAAATCAAAGCCCAGAGAGGGGCAGAGACTTGCCCAAAGTAGCAAAGCTGGTGAGCCCTGGAGCTGGGACAAGATCCTAGCAACACCCGTGACATGCCAGGTCAGCATCTCCTCAAGATTAAAATCACTTTTTAAAACTCTTCGATAAGACTTTCTTTCTTCTGTGTCTCTCAGTGCAGCATTTATTCAAAGAATAAATGCCCAATTAGACCTACTATCCCACAGTGTCATTTCCACAGTCTCTGAAGCCCCGTGGGAAAGGTGTGGGAGAGGGGACCAGGTGTCAGAAAAGGATCAGTGTCCCAGGCTCAGCCCACTCCTCCCCACCAGGCTCCCAGAGACAAGGCACCACCACTCCTACCCCGAAACTTTTCCAGGGGTACAGCCTCCCTTGGGCTGGGAAAGTCAGGTGAACACAGCCAGTAAAAAGAGCTCAAGTTGTAGAGCAGAAAGACCTGGACTGGCAGCCCCCTCCAAGAACCTCACCATAATCCTACCCGTCCTCCTCGGTCCCTGACAGTGGCCAGACTACAGTGATCATGCCCTTCCACACGTGGCTTGAGTACATACCCCATGGTAGGTCCTGTGCAGTCCCTGGGGAAGGTCAGTGACCCTTTACTGGGCACTTTTCACATGCCAGGCACTGCAGGAAGCATTCAGCATGTCTCAACTCACCCCTCACAATGCCAGGAGGTGCTACTACTGTTTACAGGTACTATTATCTACAGATACTACTGTTTACAGGTACTACTATCTACAGGTACTACTGTTTACAGGAAACTGACTGAGTCTGCACATCTGGGAAATGGCAGCTCTGGGATTCACGCAGGTACAGTGCCTTTCCCACCTATACCTTTAACCTTCTTAGCTCCCCCCGCCCCACCTCCATCTATGCAATAAGGGTAGTAGTATCTACCCTGTGCAGTTATTGCAAGGATGAAAGCAGGTCAGAAAGTAGGATTCCAGCACAATGCCTGCCACAAGTGAGCACTTAAAAAAATATTCTCACCCTGGCCAGAGTGGCTCAGTTGGTTGGGCGTTGTCCTGCAAACCAAAAGGCTGCAGGTTTGATTCCCAGTCAGGGTACATACCTAGATTGTGGGTTCAGCCACAGTGGGGGCATGTAGGAGAGGCAACTGATCGATGTTTCTCTCTCATATTAACGTTTCTTCCTCTCTCTAAAACTCAATAAGCACATCTTTGGGTGAGAATTTTGAAAAATAAAAGTATTCTCTGTCACGTACGGGACTGAGGCAAATAGTAACAAGAAGGAGAGGAACAGGGGTCAAGATCTGGGGTCTGTTCAGACCACCCAGCATCATGTAAGGGATCGCCCAATACAGTGAATGGAAATGTCTCCTTGGACAACTTCGATCTCATTGTTACCAGGTCGGGCCTCTCAGAAACCACCATCGTCCCTTCCTCACCGGCTCTCATACGCATGGACACATCGATATGCACGTACTACGGCTTTTCTTTTCCTTCTGCTTCTTTTGCCTCCCTGCATGGAGTAGCCACAGCAACACATCTCAGCCACAATGAGGAGGTAGCATAGTTGCCGTTTTCCCCTGCCCCTTGTCTTGCTGACCAAGACCGTCCCTCTAACTCAGAGGTATCACTCAGAGGGTCAGGCTGGCCTTGTCCAGAAGACATTTTCCCTGGAAAGGGAGCAAAAAGGGAAGAGGGTAGAAAAACTCCAGTTAAAAACAGGCAAACAAAACAACGCTCTGTTTAGGGTGGTGACAGAGTAAAAGGACCCCAGCCTCTGGGTGTCCCAGACAAGCCTTGCATAGGCGTGGGCACTGGGGAAGCCAGTCTGGGACAGCAGCCCCTGCGTTACGCTATGACAAGGGCGGCTGGCTGCTTCCAGCTGATTTGACTGGTGGGCCTCCCTCCCTGGGTGGAAAATTAAAGCCTGGTTCCTACCAGTCCGGAGTCGCAGGCCCCATACTGTGCGCCACCTGTCAGATGCCGCACCTCACAGCTCACGTGAGTCCCTCTCGTATGAGACAGGCCACTGACAGCCGTTCCCCACAGTCACCCTGAGCACAGGGCGCACACACCACATCACATACAGCACCTCATGTGGTCGTCCCATTAACCCTTGTTCTTACTGTTATTTTTCTGATGCTAGGAAACTGAGTCTCTGTGAAAACACCGATCAGTTATTCACCACCTCTTCCTGATATAAAGTCCGATTTCTTGCCCTGGCTGGTGTGGCTCAATGGATTGAGCACAGGCCTGTGAACCAAAGGGTCACTGGTTTGATTCCCAGTCTGGGCACATGCCTGGGTTGCAGGCCAGGTCCCCAGTGAGGGGTGCGTGAGAGGCAACCGCACATTGATGTTTCTCTCTCTCTCTCCCTCCCTTCCCTTCTGTCTAAATAAATAAATCTTTTACAAAGTCCGATTTCTTGATTCTCATGCTACACCTGATCCTTCCCCAAAGCTGCATTTGCATATTGTACCGCGTTACCATCAGATAATACCGTGCCAGTGGAACTGATTTGGGAAAATACTGTGCCAGTGGAACTGATTTGGGAAGTACGTCATTTAGAATATAAGGGAACTTTAAAGATTATGTAAAGTAATTCTCCATTGTCCTCCACTGTAAGATGACATTGAACCTTACATCATGTATCCACACAGTAGTTACACAATATGTATCTACTGGAGTTCAAAGAGGGGCAGTGATCTGCTCAAGACGACAGCTAGTCACAGGGTAGGATGAAGACTCCTGTCTTGACCTCTTGTAGGTTAACCTCTTGTAGACTCTAATTCAACACACATTTGCTAAGCCAAGTACTGGAACTACACAGATGCCACAGAACTGACCTTGACGTGGGAAAGTGTTGCTATGTGAACTCTTGGTCCAGCCTGGAAGCTTTAACAAGCTGAAGGATGAGTAAAAGTGAGTCAGGAAAAGTGGGGAGACAGAGGTAAGGAGAAGAGGCCTTCCTGGTAAGGGGGATGGTATGACCACAAGCTTGGAGGTCTGAAATAGCCTGGTGTGAACTGGGAACTCTTTGCAGTTCAGGGTTCCAGTGACGTAGAGCATGAGTCTGAGGATGGTGAGAAAATAAAAACTATGGCTGAAGTTCAGGGCCATGCAAGGAGGGCCTTGTCATTGTCACATTTAGACTCTATCACAAAGGTCATTGGGAGCTATTGCAGGGTTTGTGTAGACAGGGCTCTTATGTAAAATCATTGCAGGGTTCATACAAAGCCACTGAAGGGTGTTGTATATCATGTGGAGAATAGACCAGAAAAAGAGATCACTTAGAAATTTTGCAGTGTCTGTGATCCAAATTGGGTGGTCTTCCGTCATGGAAGAATTAGAGATGGAAAGGAGGAAATTGATGGAAGGACATCTTGGGAGGTGAAACTGACAGGTCTCAGTGATTGATTGATTGATTGATTGGATATAGAGAGTAAAGAGAAGGGAGGAGTCGGGATAGCCCCACTGTCCTTTCCATGTAACCTCAACTACTGTCTGGAGTATTCCCAGCCCAAGACTAGGCTACCTAGATATCGAACATCATCCTGGGGTTACTTGGAAACCAGAAGAGCTAGAAAGAACAGTCTTCAGCCAGTCAGAGGGCCGTGTCCAATGTGAATCTGGCCCAATAGGTAGGGTGACTTCAGTCCTATTATTTAATTTGGGGGCTTTGATTCTTTTATCTAAGGGGGAGAGTCGGTTTGGACCATCCCTCAGGTGTCTTCTAGCCCTACCAATTTTCCTCATTCCATTGTCATGAAGGCCAAGTTCATTCATTCATTCATTCCTGCAGCAATACCCACCAAGTGCAATCCACACGCTTAGCCCTGTTCTAGGCTCTGGTGGTCCAAAGATAAACAAGTGGTAACACTAGCTCTTATGAAAAGAGAATGGGGAGTTGCAAACGACAGGTAGTCACAACAAGAATTACAGAGAATCAGAAAACACTCAGAAAGGGTCTTTACCTCGGTTGGGGGTAGAGTAGGTCAGGAACTGTTTCCCTGAGAATGAGACACTTAAATTGATATTGAAGGGTAAATAGTTGATCTGACGAAAAGAGAGGCAAGCTGATCCAGGCAACGGTAACCACGTCGTACAAAGGTCAGAAGGCGGAGCGTTCGTGATCAACTCAGAGAATTGAAAATAAGGGCCATACATGGGAGTGTGTTATAAACAGCAACATGCTACGTTATTACCATCAACATCATCAGCATCAGCAGCATCATGTTCATAAGGTAGAACCTAGTGAAACACATCACAAGCAGGGTCACTGAATTTTCTAACAACCAGGCGGTCCAAACCCATCAGGTTCTGTACTTCTCTCCCCTGGATTACATTCTCCGGTGGTACAGAAACACGTTTTTCACTCACGAATTCATTTTACTCTCCTCCATGACTTCTTCTCTTTAAAAAATATCACATACATTGTACCATACAGTTTAATCATCCTTTTATGTCTTTAGAGTCTCAAGCAATCCTGTGGTAGCAAGTAAAAATAAAGAAAAAAGGCATTGTTGCCACCATTCAATAGGGGAAGGCAGCCAGACACAAAGAGGCTCAGTGACTCAGCCAACAGCGGAGAAACCACGACCTGAATCCCAGGCCCCTGGCTTCAGCGTCTCTTTTCCAAAACCCAAACAGACCTTCTGACCGAACTTATCGTGGGACCGCACCCATCGGTCTCATAGACTCTCCTGGTGAACTGCACTCGCCCGGCAGTGATCTCTTCTCATTGATTACCTTCTCGAGGGCCTGCTTCTTAAATCTCTTTTGTTAAGCTATCTCCCAATCACTTTAGCTAGAAGATAGGACAGTTTCTGTCTGGGAAGGTTTCCTCTAGGCAGCAAGTGTTATAATGGGAAGATTTCCCGCGTTCAATCAAAGAACGCGTATTTCCTGGCTCTGAGGTTCTCTGACTTTTTAACCTTCTGCATAAGTTATCGCTTGCTTAGAGTTTGGAATCCAGCTTATTATTATTCGAAAGCCTAACTCACACGTTGGGTGAAAGAGAACTGGGTCTGGACCTGGAAGACTGGGGTTGCTGTGCCTCGCGGCCCTGGAGTAAGTCACTCTACCACGGTCTCGCCTGGGGCCCACACATACTGGGATTTGAATCCTCGCACAGCTTACAATTTGTTCTACAACCACGAGCAAGTTACACGGTTTCTATGAGCCTCAGTTCCTCCTCCAGAAGAAGGGAGACATTCCTTGTACCCCTCCAGATAACGTGATGTTGGAACATCGCAGTGGCTGAGCCCATGTCTGTTAAATTAAGAATGGAAAAGAGCTCCCATCCCCCTCTTTTCCTCTCGGATCACTTTCCTCATCTATGGATGGGAGATAAAAATCTCTCCCTTTCAACTCATTGGGCATCTGAACAAATCCCATAGGGTGGTGTTTGCAAAAGCTCTTACCGAACCTTAAGAACTATGGTGATCTCAGGTATAAGTTACTCTATCTAGGGAACCACGGCCAACTCTTCAAACACGTACTTATCCTGCTGCAAGTGCCCTGCGGGGTGGATGTCCTCCTCACCTCCAGTTCCCAGATAAGGAACCTGGGGTCCAGGAAGTTGTGTCTTTCCCCATTTCACGAGGCAGTAGGTGCTGGAGCAGAGATTAGAGGCCAAGTCGATCTGACTCCACATCCAATACTCATCTCACAATAGCCTCTGTCCCCATTGAGTGCGGGGGTGGTGATCCCAGTGTCTGGAACCAGGCTGCCTGCAGTCTTATCAGAGGCCCAGTGACCGAAGGTGTGTCACAGGGAGGGAGTGATCTTCTCTAGGTGCCCATTTCCTCCTCCACAAAAAGGACAGATTGGTAGCATCGAAGTGGTGGGTGTGAGACTTTCTATCTCACTTCCAGTTTCTTCAACTCAACGATGAGAAAATAACAATAATTATATGCGGCAAACTGGATACAAGGGGTACTTGGTCTGGATTCCAGCTCTAAGACCTACGATGCTCTTTACCCTGAGTCTCATGCCTTGCCTTCTCCGGGGAACCTCCCAAGACCATTTAGAGGCTGTGTTTAGAGTCTTTGACATGCACAAGGGCATTATTACCACTCATTTGTAAGCTGTCGGTTAAATTTATTTAAATATCTTAATGCTTTGCTGATACTGTGAGGCTCACAGCTTTTCATGCTCTAATAATAACTATTATTTTCTGAGTACCTTCCACATGCCTGAAACTGTGTACTTAACATTATGAAGAATGTCTCATCCCTGATATGGAAAAGGAAAAACTGAGGCTCACGGAGGTTAATTTGCCGAGGGGCACACAGACAGCTGTTTGCATGGAAGACACCAAAACGATATTTGTAGGAGTGAATGAATGAATAAATGAATGAATGAATGGGTGGTGCGTTTTCAGAATCACTAATAATTTGAAGAACAAAGCTCTTGTTTTTTATGAGCTGACCCCACAGCATCTAGAATAGAACTGACTGCACGATGACATCAGATGCAGCCTGGAACAGAGTTACGGCCAAGATGTCAGATGAGTTTTCTAAAACATCTCCCCTGCTCTGTGGGGAGATGCGTCATGGGTGGCGCAGAGGGGAACCCATCAGGCCAGACGTGAATCTCGCCATTTGCAAGCATAGAGGCCGGGCGCTCACAGACCTGTGGGTTCCGGGTCTGCCGCGTGGCTGCCGAAGTTTTCATCTCTTTGGGGACATTCTCTTCTTTCATGATCTGAAGAGCCAGAGCAGAAATTTATTTGCAAGTTGAAATCTCTCCACCGGTTTCCATTTATTATGAAAGTTGGATGTCCCAGGACCAATTCTCTTTAATACCACTAATCCTCAGTTTTCCACGGCCGTGCTTTTAAAAATAAGGTTAAACCCTCCAAGTTCAATAATTCGTCTCGCACTATTTCAGATCTTTTGTTTTCTCTGATTTTTTTGCACCCAAACGTGGCATCAAGCCAGCAGGAGGGAGGTGAAGCCTGGGGGCCCAAGTCAGGGACACAAGAGGAACTCGGTGTTCTTATTCCATCCAGGTGTCCTGCAGATGTTTAACGAAGGTCTACCTGGTGAGGTGGGAGCCACTGTTACCAGATTCTGGAACAGGA
This sequence comes from Artibeus jamaicensis, assembly GCF_021234435.1. NCBI lineage: Eukaryota > Metazoa > Chordata > Mammalia > Chiroptera > Phyllostomidae > Artibeus > Artibeus jamaicensis. The sequence continues at coordinate 8,034,598 of NW_026521407.1, forward strand.
AGCTACAGCTCAAAGAGGTCTGTCGAGATGATTAAGATATGGCCCCTAACCTCAAAGAGCCCCTTTTCAATAGAGGTGACAGACACGGGGGCCACGACCTATGACCCAATGAGGGTGCATACAAAGTTCTCAAGGTGTGTGGAGGATCAAGCAATTATCTTAAGAAGGAAGGCTTCCCTTTGGGAAGTATTTGCGAAAGCAGTGAAGTGCTGCCTGACAATGACATTGGACAACGACTTTCAGCTGTTCCTCACCTCTGCGTTTTCGCAATGTGACATGCACCCCGATCCCTTCATTGCGGGTGTGAGAGAGGCTGGCCACTGGGGGCTTGGCCATGTGACCGCAGACAAGTGACTGCTGCCTTTCCAGCCCCAGGGTTGGTCGGTTTGTGCATTTGTTTTCTATCAGCAGAATAGGAATGACGAGGACTCTAACTAATCCTGTTTAGATTATCGTAACTATTATCGCTTTTCTAGCTCCCCCCCACCATAGATCTCTGTGTGGGGCCCTTGTGGCGTAACACAAACCCTGAAACACCGAATCAACAACAACCGCCTGTGTGTGTGTAAAGGATTATATCGCTGCTGCTTCTGGTGAAAACCTGTCCTTTTCCTGAGTGACTAGATACTCTGTGTTGATTCCTGAGTAAATTACATCTTGCCCCACAGACTGGTCAGCCTCCAGAAGGTCTCCTTGTCCCTCTCGTGTGCCTCAGAGAAGAAGGGCACTTCCCCTACTTGGGGTTTTTCAAATTTGACACTGTGGCCACCTTGGATCAGACAGTTCTTTGTTGTTGGGGGCTGCCCTGAGCTTATAGGATGTTTAGTATCATCCCTCATCTCTAACTCCTAGATGCCAACACCCACACCCTAGTTGTAGCAACTGAAATGTCTCCAGAAATTACTAGATGTCCACAGGGCTGGGGCGGGCAGCAAAATCACCGTGGTTGAGAATCATGCGTGACAACACAGCCCTACAAAGCATGTCAGGCCTGGCTTTCTGCCTCCACGCACGCAGATGAGAACAGGAAGGATTCCGCCCGAGCTCACAAAGTAGCGTAAGAGCCAAGGGTCCCAACGCCGCTTTCCGGAAAACCTCGTGTGCAGAACTGCGGCGTCCTCCAGGACAGAGGTGCAGGCGGGCGTCATTCCCAGGGACCAAAGACCGAGTCGTCCCTTTCCCAAGCCTGCAGGGACCTTCCCCACCCCTTTCCGCCCCTGAGCAGCGGCCTGAAGAAATGCCTGCCTTCGCCCCTTCCATCTGTGTCCTGGGAGGGGGTTGGGTGCTCCCCGGACACCAGGATAGGCATGGCCCATCATTGCAGGAAGGGCGACAAGATGACAGTGAGGATAAAGCCTGGACCTAGCCCTGCCCTAAACTTCAAACTTCAGGGGGATGTGCTGTCACCAAAAAGCAAACATTAAAAAAAAAAAAAAAAAAGCCCAGCAAGATTCCTCCGTTGCCATGTAAGGGAAGGCCTTGGCCGGCTCTGTGCAACCCGGAGAGTTGAGGTGGGGGTAAGAAGCACAGAGAAGAGTATTCTGGTTCGCTTCCTAGTCCCCACCCCCAGACTCCTCGGACTCCCCCTTTGCATCCCTCTTGGAAGGGCCCCTTAGAATGCACCAAAATAACCCCTCCCTCCTCCTTCACCTCCCTGTCCATTTGCCTCAGCTGTCCCCCCTGCAGAAGGCCGCATGCAGCCTGGTGCACGGGGTAGGGGTGTGTAACATTTTGTCTGAATAGGCCCCTATGTTCCCATAATTTATAGTGGTAAGTAATCTTATTTGCAAAGCAAGCCCTTACAGTTATAAAAAACAAGTTAATTGACTTGCATAAAAATCAAACATGTAAAAGTTTTCCATCTTAACACAAACAGCACACTGAGCCCGTTTGTACAATAGCCATGGTGCAGTGTGGCCCGCGTCTGGGCTGCCCGGGACCCGGCCGCTTTCATAACCCAAAATGGAATCTTAAACCCTGACAAGGCCACATACCGATGGGAGTTACTGAATTTAGAGTCAGTCACTCAACTAATTATACGACGTTTTATTTTTTTCCTTGTGTCAATAAACAAACTTGGGTCTGACTTCTGACACTGAGTCCTAGAAGCCAATTAAGAGGCGTTCCCAATATATTACTGGGTCTACAAACAAGGATGGCTTTTCTTGGAAAAGTGAATATCACGTTTCTTTTAATGAGTGTGAAAATATATGAGTTTCTTAATCACTGGCAACTCCGATGGAGTCCGAGACAGGCAAATCACTGACTCCCCGCTCAGGAATGAACAGGGGCCAGATTCTTGATGGGGCTTTTATGATGGGATTCTCAGGTGAGAGACGGCTGGGAAGACAGCCTTCAAGAAATGATGCCATGTTCTGCTGTGACGTGACCAAGAGTCGATGGCGAAGTCGTCTGTATCATCCCGACAGAGGCAGGAGAGGGGCCCATGGTGGTGAAGGGCTTCTGCAGAAAGCAAAGAGACCCCAGGTTGGTGGACAGAGCAAAAATCTTCAACACGGAGAGACGTGCATTGCAAAGGGCCATTCACAGCGCCATCCTCATTCTCCCCCTCCTCCGTCTTGAGAACCCATTTCACAGGTAAGGAGAAGCAGGGGGACTAATATTTATTAAGTGCCCATCCTGTGCTGGGTGTCTTTGCTTTCTGTATTTTATTCAACCTTCAGAAGAACCCTGCCAGGAAGATAGCATTGTTCTTGTTGTACAGATGAGAAAACTGAGGCTCAGAGAAGTGGAGTGACTGGCCAAGGTCACACAGCAGAGCCTATCAGTTCCAATCAGTCCTCTTGCTTGCACTGCTCTGGTGGGCCAGGATTAGTCATGACCAGAGCCCTGGGGGACCCAGGGTCAGGCGTGATCTGCGCGTCCACCCTTGCTGGAAATCGGCTCCACCCACCGCCCAGTACCTAGAAACACAACCAGAGTAAGACAGTGTGATGTGTTCTGATGGAGGTATTCACAGAGGAAGGACACTCAATCTAACCGGGCGGTGGAGGTGTGAGGGGGTTGATGGTCAGGAAATACTCCTAGGATCGGGAGACCCTTCCTCTATGACATAAAATACCTTGGCATTTTTTAATTTCCTAGCAGACAAGTGAGGAAAGCGCATCCAAGAGGACTGGCCAGCATGAGCGAAGGCATGAAGGTGTCAGTGCAGAGCAAGCATGACAGGTAGGGTCCCAGCGCTGCTGGGAGGGTGCTTGGGACAGAGGCCGGAGCTGGGAGGGCCTTGAGGGGGAGGGAGCAGGTGGGGAGGACTCAGTCCCTGCTGTTCTCTGGAGCGGACTGAGCTGCTCACGCCTTGGGCTGGGACAGTTAACAGCATCAAACCTGTCAGAGAACGTGGAGTGGCGCCTGGTATGGGAGTTCGGTCCAGTGCTCTGGTGGGGCACAGGGGAAAGGCTCAGAGTGGCGGCTCTGGAGCCAGCCCACCTGGGCCCAAGTGCTGGCTGTGGGCAAGAGACATGACCTCTCTGTACCTCAGTGTCTCCCCTACAGAGTAGGATAAGAATAGGAATGGGTACTTCACAGTCTTTTGGTGAGACTTAAGTCAGTTCATTCATGTAAAACCACTAGAACAGCACCCATTGTACAATGAAGGCCCTAGAAATGTAGGAGGCTGAGCAGTTTTAATTTGGGCCCCTCTGTCACCTCAGACAAGTCTCCCAACCTGCCAAGCACACGGGACGTGTGGGCTCTTGGCAGGTAGTAAGTGCTCAGTGAATATACACTGTCCTCATTGTGGCCGCTGCCATCATCGCCACTATCTCTGGGAAAGGCCAGGGATCTCTTGCCTTCCCCAGCAAAGTGAGTCACGGCCACCGTCCTCTGCCCGTGACACGTCCAGGCAGGCTGACATACCACCCAGGCAGGCAAGACAAATGGACTTGCCACCTACAGGGAGCACGCGTGCACACTCGGGGCACGTAGCCCTGCCGTCGGCACAACGGGGTCCCTTCTTTTCGAAGCCACTGCCTCTCTGCTCTGCGTGTGCTCTGCGCGGAGTGGAGGTCCCCATTATTTATGTTTGGAAAATGCATTCAGGGCAGTTCCCAGAAGCACTTACAGAGCTCTTATTTAATTGCTACTTTATAAACTCGCTGCTCCAAAGAGTGAGGGATTGATGGCCTGGCCTGGCACCTGGAGTGGCCTCGCTGCACAGGCTTTTCCGAGAACGGCCTGGGATCCAAACTCCCAGGAGCCCACTGCCCCATGCGGCTCTGGCCTGCAGCCAGCTGCAGAGGGCCCTGTGGGCCTCGTCACCCTAATCCTCAGCTTTAGAATGGCAGCAGCTGCCAGGGTGGTCACACACGTGCGCACACACACACTCACACACATGGGCTCGAAGTCCCTTCATCAACTCAGGGCTAAGGGTTTGGGGATGTGCTGGGTAGGACGGGCCCCATTACTCCCCCGACCCCCTCTCCTTGCCACGGACCTGCAAACCCAGCCCTGAAAATATCTCAGGTCCCACAAGTGGATGCGGGGACATGACTAGGGTCCTGCAAGCCTATCTCTCACTTGCCTCACTGTCACCCGTCAGGTAGGGCAGGGCCAGGCTGGTATCCCAGTTCCCCCATTTCACAGCTATTTAACCCCACCCAGCCTCAGTTTCCCCTCCATATAGTGCAGTTTATGGGTCCTGCTTCCCAGCATCATGAAAGGTTGGAAGTAAATGATGGCGCCTCTCCTGACATGGAGCTGTAGAAGATCAATAAGTGTCATTTATTGGAGTTCTGTAGCCACAGAAATAAAGGATGAGGTGCCTTTCAGGAGACCCTCCTGGATTCCTCAAGTCCAAACGTGCCTCCAAGGTGAAGTGCAGACCTTCACACCGGCCCCTTCTGTTGGGCAGTGGCTTCACCCAGCCCCACACTGCAGCGCTCTGTGAGCTCAGAGAAGTGTCGTACAGCCGTCTGCAGTGACCTGCCTGCCCCGCTACCCACCAGGGTGGGGTGATGCACCTCGAGTTCCAGAGGAGGAACTGAGGCTCATCTCGGAACGCAGGCAGAGCGACTGCCTGACGGTTCGTGTGCTTCTGTCTCCAGGCCTCGCACCCCTTCCTTCACAGAACACCCAGTCCAGGCCCATTTGTGCCCCCCAGATGGCAACCAACAATCTCGCACGCACATCCTTGTGCAGCCCCCTCCCACACGAATAGGGCAGACCTGCATAACCAGTAGGGTGTGGTAGGAATGACTGCCGACTCGAGGTCCTAAAACACACTGCCACTTCCACCTCGCTCTCTCCCACCAGTCCCCAGAGAGGAAGCCAGTCGCCATGTCACGGAGACGCTGAGGCAGCAGCCCTATGGAGCAGGCCTGGTGGTGAAGAGCTGAGGCCTTCTGCCAAAAGCCAGCGAGGGCGTGCCGGCCAGGTGAGTGCGCCACCTGGGAATCTCCAGCCCCCACCACGCCTTCTGCCTCATCCTGTGCTAAAACCACCCGGCTGAGCCACTCCCAAACCCCTGACCCACCGAAACTGTGAGATAATAGACGTTTGCTGCTTTCGAGCTGCTAATGTTGGGGTAATTTGTTACACAGCGATAGATAACTAACACACCGCCATGACGCCCCAGCTGCGCCCTGACTCCTCCCTTCCCTGCCCACCTCTGCCCAACAGGCGCACTCATTTCCGACGAGACCGGGACTGAGGTTGTTGCACACGGCTGCACCTCTTTTGTATATGTGTAGTCTACCACTTGTCTTCGGAGTGAGCATGCAAGTGTGCACGCGCACATGCACTCCCGGGACACAGGCTGTGTCGCCCCCACTGGGCAGCCTCTTCAAATGGGGATCCTCGTAAACAAGCTTTTAAAAGCACAGGTGGTTGGTACACATTTTAGCATTTCAAGAGCAAGACTTCTTGGTCTTTTGGTTCACTTTTCATCTCTCCTGCCTATGCCCTCCGCTCGGATCCTGGTTTCCTACCTGGGCTATGGCAGTAGCCTCCCAGCTAGTTTCCTCACCTCCTGTGCCCCTCTCGGCTCCCGCACACTACCACCATGCAAACACAAGCCCGCTTTCTTTAGAAAAACGATCTGCTTATAGCGCTTTGCTCTGTTTCCATTGCCTCCCAGGGGAAAGCCAAGCTCCACAGCCTGCACAAAAGACCCTCCCCATTGGCTCTTCCTCTCCATTCCTCCTGGCTGATAGGTCCCCGATATTCTTGCCTCTGCGCCTTGGCACTCACTGTGCCTCCTCTCTGGAAGCCTTTCCCTGCCTTGTCCACCTGGTAAACTCCTCTTCATCCGTCAAAACCCAACTCGATCATTGCTGTCTTGAAATCTTCCTTCACATCTCCAGGCAGAGCCAGGTCCCCTCTGTGTTCCTGGCTAGATCTCTCTGCTAGCACTGAGTACACTGTAGAATTCTATACTCATCTGCTTCCTCTGCTAGCTGGGGACCCCTGGAATTTTATTCATTTTAATTATGAAATCTACTTCAAGGGCTTGGCATGTAATAGCTGCTAGAGGAAAACTTATTGAGTCAGGTTGAAGGAGGCAATTCTCATTCTGTGAGCTGGAGTATGTGAAACTCGGTGGCATGGTATTAGGCATGAAGAAAGCACACCATGAATGTCCAGGTTGGTGCCTTTTTATCCTCCCCTCCCCCATGCAGAGCAGTGGGCCTTGTTTGTTTAACCACGGGCCCCCAGCTCCAAACACATTCCCAGGAATTCATGGGATGGTCTGATTTTTCACTCACTTAGTTTAAACTGTCCCTGAACTCTGTGGGCTGTTGATCTCCCATAGCCACCATCCTTGCCAGGTCTCCTGGAATCTTCATGTTTTTCTTTTGTAAACCCCCCTAATGGGTTTCATAAGGTCATTTAGCATTTACCTGTCCTGTCTTCCATTCATAAAATCTCACCGACTTTATTCATTCATTCATTTGCTCACTATCAGCACAGGAGGTAGAGCTGGATCTCTGGAGCCCAACTGCCAGATTCACATCCTGGCAAGCTCTGTGACCTTGGACATGTGATTTCTCTGTGCCCTTATCTGCCACATCTGTGAAGTGGGGATATAACAGCACACCTGCCACAGGACTCTGTAAGGACTCTGAAAGGCACTAATGATACAGAGCAAGAGCTCAATGAATTTTGGTGCTTGTTCATTCAACGAACATTTATTTAGTACCTGTCAGGGCCAGGCACGGTTAGATGCTGAGGAGAATGAGATAAGCTGCCAGCATGCTGCAGTTCACAGATCAGTGGCAGAGACAGGGAAAGATGCATACACACAATTAGAAATAAATGGGCTACAGGGGAGGCGGCCCCTGCGTGATTCACTGAGAGCAGAGAGAAAGGAGTAAATATGTTTGTTAGTGGGGGAGCCAAAAATGCATTGCTGAAGAAGTAGCAGCTGATCAGCTGCACAGGAAGGGACCTCCCTGGGCAAAGGGACCAGCGTGGGTAAAAGACAGAGGGCTCAGACAGTGAGAGGGAGGCTTGGGAAACTCCTCAACAGTCCACAGGGACTGAACACCAGGGAGGTGTTGTTGGCTCCATCCACAGATGAACTGACTGAGCTGTGAGTGTTTGTGGGACACACAGTAAGCGAGAGTGGAGAGACAGCTGCAAACAGCCTGCAGACCCAGTGGGCCTTGGATGGCGAGACATCCTTAGATGGTAAGAGAAGCAGAAGCATTGGAGGGCCTGCCACCCTTACACTGGCATTTAAGAAAGCTCGCTCCAACTATGATGAGCTTAGCAGCTATTACAGAAGCCCAGGCAAGAAGAGATAAACGAATAGGGTAGAAGAGGGGACAAACTCAAAAGGCATTTAGAGCAGAAGTCGGCATGCTTTGTCTGTAAAAGGCCAGATAGTAAATAGTTCCGGGTGTGTGGGCCATACGATCTGTCGCAACTACTACAGTTGCAAAAGCAGCCATAGACGGTCTGCAAGTGAGCGTGGCTGTTTTCCAATAAAACTTTATTACAAAAGGAGGTTGTAGGCCAGACGTGACTCATGCTGCAGAGCTTGCCAACTCCTGAGTTAGAAGGTAGATGGACCGAAAATGGACATCCAGAAATGTAGGGAAAGTGTGGGAGGTGGAGGAAGGAGGAGAATTTCAAGAATCTCCAACGGTCATCACTCTGGTCTGGTCATCACATCAGGCCCAGCACTCTGCCTCTTTGCCAAGGTGATCTATTAACTATTCCACATTTGCTCCCAAAATACAAAAATTGAGATGCAACTATCTTCTCTACATTCAAGAAGTTGATCCTTAGAGCTATTACTGTCACCTCCCAATGTCCCATAGGACGCCTGTGACCCTGCACTGACCCTTGGAGAGGTTGAAGAACAATGATGAAATTGTAACCCGTGGCACCGCCTTTCAGAGTGCCTGGATCCCCATTCCCAGGCCACCCCATCCCTCAAGCCTATAGGAAAACCCGGGCAAACACTGCCCAGCAGAGTCTGCAGCAGGGAGAGGGCTGACCCAGGAGGCAGCACACGTGCTCCTGCCAGCCTGCCTGGACCTAGTTAGTTAACTGACTGCTGGCAAATGGAGCACCCATCTAATGTGAGAAAGTCATAAGTACTAAGAAATGTGCCAATTTACAGAAATACTGCAGATAATTCTAGTGTGAAGTGTCCATCATCATATCCTTCTGCCCTGTTGGTGGGAACATGAATCATTGCAAAACTCCTGAGGGTGCTTTGGTTACAGCTTTCAGAATTTAATACGCCCCTTTACTCAGCATTTTTACTTCTAGGAATCTAGCACCTGGAACTACTTGCAAGTATCTAAGTCCTAGGTTATCTGTCGCATTGTGTTCATTGTGTTATCTGTTCATTGTGTTACGGACTGAGTGTGTGTGTCCCCCTCAGATGTCTGTGCTGAAGCCCTAACCATCGATGTGTTCGTATTTGTAGGTGGGGCCTTTGGGAGGCAATTACGTTTAGAGGAGATGACGGTAGGGCCTTCGAGATGGAATGAGTGCCCCTATAAGAAAAGAAAAAAAAAAAAGAGAGACCTTGCTCTCTCCGTGGGCACACACCAAGGAGAGCCAAATGAGGTGACAGGGAGGAGGCAGCTGCCTGGGAAGAGAGTCCTCACCAAGTGCCCAGTCTGCCAGCACCCTGACCTTGCACTTCCCAGCCTCCAGAACTGGGAGGAAGTAAATGTCTCCTTTCAGCTGCTCCATCTGTGGTATTTTGTTACAGAAGCCCAAACTGACTAGGACACATTGTAGTAGCAAAATTGAAGTTTAATAGGGAAATGGCTGAACTATAGTTCACTCGTAGTACAGAATACTATACAACTGTTAAAAATTTGAGATACATGTATACCAATTGATACAAATGGGTCTTTATTCATTGGTGAGTAAAAAAAAAGTCACAGTAAAATATGTTATTTTCGTTTTTAAGAAACTATATAAGCCCCTTCGTAAATATATGAAATGCAAAGCAGGGCCAGGGCTAGAGTGACTCAGGTGAGGTTTGTAGGAAGCAGAGTTTAAGGAGGCACTCCCTCCAGGTTCATAGAGCTGTTGACTCTGTACCTGCAGAAACCTGAGAGCGAGTGCCTCCTTAAACTGTGCACCCTATGCACCTCTTTGCCTCCCCCTAGTACCAAACTCTATGCACAGGGAAAAGTTTTTGGTTAATACACATGTTCTCTCTGGAGAAAAGTATTGAAGGTAGCAAGAAATCTTTATTTTTTACTTTATACCTTTTCAGAGTATCCAATTTCTTCTATAAAAACACATTAATTAAATGGGTTAACAAAGTAGAATGTCCTTTGTAAATCTTCCTTTACCTCATCAATAAATGTAGATTTGCATAAGCTGTTTTTTAAATGTGCATCTGTATGTTACTCTAATATTAGCTAACATTTACTTATCAAGTGCAAATGTACATGGGGCTTTTATTATATTAGATTGGGTTACCATAGCCACACATAACAGCAGCTTAACCAAACAGGAGCTTCTGTTTCTTATACAGCAAGAGGTCCGGTGGCATGTCAATTAATTTTGTTACTAGCCAACATAAAAAATCATCCCCACCCCCCCACCTCCAAATCACTGATCTTATAGAAAGCACAGGCAAAGAGTAGTATATAAAACATAAAAAACCTGAGTTTGAGTCCCAGCTCACACCAGTTAAAATTCTGAAATCCAGGTAGAGTTCTAAATCACTCCTCAGTATTTTCATCAGCAAAATGGGAATTATAATGTCTACCTCAAAGGTTTGCTGGAAAAGATTCAACAAAATAATACAATCGCAATGACCTAATACTCCCCTGAAGTTAGCCTTCTCCATTCTTGAGTGTCCCTGAGACTTCATCAGACTTCATTTGATTATTGTAAATCAAGCCCATTTCTGCATCGGTGGGTATCATGAACCCAGGGCAGTTCTGCCTGGCTTCCTCGTGGGTTATCAGTTGGCAGAAACCCTCAATGTTACGGCTGTGGCAGACTGGATCACGTTTTCGTAAGAGATTCCAGATGTCAAGCCTTGAAAAACAAAGAACACCATGCACCTCTGTGGATTACCTGGTGCTTTGGTCCGATTACTGTGTGGGGAGACTCCACCCTCGCCCTCTCTTCATTCACTTGATAAATCAGCATCAGGAATCTCCTTCAGTAGAGTTGTGACCAGTGGAGAAAGCCCCCCAAGCAGACCTTTAAACAGCAGAGCATGTTGGGGGCTGTGGGGGTACTACGTCTGGAATGTGGGTTTCAGCTAAATTCAGGGTGGGTTTTGAAGACTGACTTACATTCTAGGTGCCAATGAAAAACCAATGAGTCAGAGCTGGGCCCTCAGGTGCCCACAGTCTTTTGAAGAAGAGTTGTGTCATGCGTGAGCAGAGATGTCAATGCACTTGTTTGCTACCCCTTTACTGAGAGAGGAATTGGCGCGGGGGTGGGGGAGGCAGGATTTAATACACTGCGGCCAGAATGAGATAGAGAGGAACGGCCTCACAGGCTGAGACCAAAGAGCAGCTCTGATTGGTTTATTGCTGATGATCCAGACCTTAGTGCAGGTGGGCGGGGGGTGGGTACTCAGTCTCAAGCCATTGCTCTTGTCGATAGCATCCTGATTGTCCACCTGGGAAACCGGTAAGCTTCCCAACAATCGCTATGAAGGAGATGCTGAGTCCCTCAGCCCAGCAGTGACTTTCAGCCATAAGTGGCCTTATCCTTTCACCTCATTATGTCTTGTAAATATCACTCATTTATGTGTTGGGAAGTGAAAAACGTTGAGGAACCATGCAGCTGAGCCTTGGGAAACTGTTGATGGCACTGTCCTCCCCTCCCCTGGCCAACAAAGAGGTACAGGACCCTCCCCTCCAACTCCTGTACTCTTCCCCCGAAGTCCTCTCAGGTCAGCAGACTGGATGGGAAGCAGCCGTGACCCCTGACCTGGTCCACGGAGATGTGGCAGGCTGGCTGCTGAGCACTGGGGAAGGTAGGAACGGGGCCAGTAAGAGGAGGGGGAAACAGGGCTACATTTCCAGGACCGGGGCTATGCCACACATCAAACAGATTCCAGCGAAAGATCTTAAGAAGCTCTGCCCCTCTGGGTGGGAGGGGGACATTTTTTTTTTTTAACCAGGTGACGTCTGCTCTTGGTTCAGCAAGGAGTTCCCACCCACCCATCCTTGGAGAGGCCGCAGGGCTCCGAGCGGCGAGGGCCAGGCCACGTCAGGGTGATATAAGGAGATGAGCAATATGGCTGGTATTTACTATTGAAAACACATAAGGGCAAATATTTGGCTAAGTGTTTATTTGCTAGTGGAACTTTTTAAATGGTTGAATGGAGCCCAAGTGTCAGCATGGGGAGTTTGATTAAAAACAAACTGGGTAAGTGTTTCTCCACGGTTGTGAATTTGGGGAGCGTCTGTTCCTTTGGCTCCGAAACGCCCAGTGGGCTCTGTCCCCCCAGTGCAGACAGCGGGCGGGGAGCCTCAGCCTGGTGGCCCTTCCTGCCCCTACAGGCAGTGACGTCAGGGCCTCCTGTCCCCTCCCCTCATCAGAACTGGGTCCCCGCAGCCAGAGCAAAGCTAGGAGTGGCAGGAGGAGCGTCTGGGAGCGATCTGCTCCTGAAGCCTCATCTGCTCGCGGAGAAGCCATTTCGTGAGGATGGCTGTGAGCGCTCCTCTGGTGATGACTGAGTGCAGATCTCTCTTTCTCTTCCTGTCTTTTCTCTCTCCGTGTGAAGATTAGTGCCTAAAACACGTGTGTCTCTTGCTACTGCGTCCCAACTGCTGGGGGCGGGGAAGTGTGGGACTTGGCTTTGACCATGCGTCTCCAGAACACCATCTCCCCTCCCACAAAGAGAAACGCTGGTATCTCCTGAGTTCCTCCTCTGTGCTGGGCTCCACCTCGGGCTCTTCCTCCATTCCTCGCCTCTTTCATCTTATGGCAGAGGAGGCTTCTCAGCCCCATTTTACAGATAAGTAAACTGAGGCCCCAAGGTCTGCCTTCTCACTTTACCTTATGGACACTGGGCTTTTAAAAAGATTTTTAAATTTATTTTTAGAGAGAGGGACAGGGAGGGAGAAGGAGAGCAAACATCAATCAGTTGCCTCTCACATACCCCCAAGAACCTGACCCACAACCCAGGCATGTGCCCTGACCAGGAATCAAACTGGTGACCTTTTGGTTCACAGGATGGCACTCAATCCACTGAGCCACACCAGACAGGGCTCTAAATTCTTGGTTCTTAGCAGGGATGCTCCTCCATGGTGTGGGAAGAGAAAACCCTATCCTAAAAGGCTGGTTCCCCGAACAGCAGGCTCCAAAAGCCCAGGGCACTTCCCAGGCACAGTGAGGAGTCAGGCCACTGTTGTAATCACCCCCTCAAATTCATTCAGCTCAAGAGAACAGGGGAACAGGGAGGAGGGGCGTTAGGCCCCCAGAGATTTGTCTGGAAACATTCCTCCCTCCCATCTTCCCTCCCACATTCCCACCTGTGTTCCAGAAAATGGAGATCTAGGTGCGAAACTTGCTAAGCACGTGACTGGGAGCAAGGATGTGCCCTCTCAGAGCCTCAGTGGCCCCATCTGTAAGATGGGGGCAATCATGCCCCCACACAGCATGGCTGAATGCCGAATAAAGGACACCCACCAAGACAGCGAGTGGCACTACCTAGTCACCCAGAAAAGTATCACACTCCCTCCATTCCCCGACGTGCACACACACACACACACACACACACACTCCCACTTAATCCCACAGGTGAAGGGCCTGAGTCCTGAAAGAGAGGGAAATGTCCAGTCTCTGGCCTGAGGCAGCTCCCCACCCCCACCCAGCTGATTGAATAGTCAAAGCTAGTCCTTTACCCCTCACAACTCTGTAAATTGCAAGCAAACAAGACTGCTCATGATAGGCGGCCCTGGAGTTTGGCCAGATTCCTGAGGGTGAGAAAAAATATCACACTAAATCTCCAGGAGACAGTCCCCAGAGAGAAACTGTTCTCACCAAAGGGATGCCTGCTTGGACTGTGGATCTGACCTGAGCCCCGGGGTGGAAAACCCCTCTGGGGTGAGAATGCTCAGCTCTCGGGACCCCAGCTCCTCCCCACAGGCCTTGTCGGTGCCAAGGAGGCATGGTTGTCCCTCGTCTCACAGAAGATGAAACTGAGGCTCCAAAAAGGATGAGCAACTGATCCAAGGTCACGCGGCCGTATGGGATAAATTCCCTATCCCCCGAGGCCCGGCGATTCCGCATTTCCAGGACAGGGAGTTTGAGAAAGCATACTGGATGTTGCAAAATAACGTTGTACGCAGAAAAAAAGAGGAGTAGGTTTTGTTTTAATTATACAAATTACTAAAAGTTAGACAAATGTTCAGTTGGGCATGAGTTAAAAGAAAATTAAGAAATACTCCCTTAGACAGTGAGAGTGAGCAATCCAACCGGAATCATGGAAAAACCGCTCTCTTTTTTGTGAAAAGAAAGCTTCTCCACCCTCTTCTCTTCTTTCCCTGCCCCTCCCTCACACACACGAAATTGTTTCAAATGGGGGTGGGAGGGTGGGGTGAATAAAACTCATCACTGAACTCATGGCTCGCATTTGTTTTTTCTTCTAATGCTCTTCTCTTAGCTGAGCATCAATACATTCGTGGATAGTATTATAGGGTTTATTTTCCACATAAAGAAGAAACAGAGAGGTAAGGTAATTTTCCCAGGGTCACACAGCAACTTTGTATCAGAAAGAAGATACTAGCCCAAGCAATCTCTAACATTTCCCCGCCCATTTTGCTGCCTACACTTGAACCTCCCACAGGGAGCTCTGGCCAGACTTGGATTCCCAGACCTGGATCTCCCACTCTCTTAGCAAAAGGACATATTCACAAGTATAATTACACTGGTTTAATATACCCGTATGTCTGTATGTGTATAAGTCACGTTTGTATATATGTGTAATATATATACACATAATACATAGTGAAGTCATCTTACATCATATATGTACATCTACATAGATGCTTATATACATATGTGTATATGTATATAAAAGACAACTCTTTGAAAATGCATGAGGAGGAGGAATAAGGTGTGAAGGAGGAAAAGAAGGTAGAAGAGTCCAAGGAATCCAAACAGAAAGAGGGGACAGGAGAGTGGGTGGAAGAACCGCCGGGGGAAGAAATGGAGAGCAGAGATGGAGGCCTGTCTCCTCGGCAAGGTGAGCAGCCACACCCCTCCAAGGCCGTTCACTTGCCAAAAATTCTCAGGATGCTCGGCCCAAGAAGGGTGTGTTTAGTCAGGGAAAGCCCCTCAGAGCCTGCTTTGTCTCAGTGGCCACACTCGGAGACCCTTACCTGTGCCTGCCAGAGGGGACTTGGAAAGGGGCGGCCGGCATGGGGCTGATGGAGGGAGGGGTGTGCCAGGGCCCTGCCTGGGGACACTGGGCAACTGCCTGCTCCCAGCCTCCTTCCTGAAGCTGCTCAGGAGACCTCCTGACCCAGGGCCCTGGTGGCCTCGTGTGCAGGTGTCCACGCATCATCAGGTTCTCCTTGGGGTCTGGCCTGAGTCGGCCCACTCCCCCTCGTATGCATGGCGGCACAGACTGCAACCTCATTGCGTCTCGGTTTCCTCGTCTGCAGACCGGCACAGGGCAAATGCCCACCTCATCGGTAGTCATGAGGCCTAAATGACTCCGCAGACACGTCTTGGCCCTGAGTCAGCCTCAACAGCTCCTGGCTGTGGCTGTTCTCACTGGGACCTGGGCTGAGCTGCCTCGGCTGGCTCACACAGCTACGGCTTTTATTCTGGAACAAGACTCCTGGGTCATCCATCCGAGGGCTGACTGCGCCCTGGTGACATCATGTCCTAAATGCAGGGAAAACAAAAGTGGGGTTTCTGGCATTTGGTGAATGACTCGGGGGAGAGGAATCGTATGCATTCAGATGACATGTGTTCCATCCCTGCTCTGTGCATGGCCACAGCCATGTGCTTGGCAGTGCCATTACCGCTAAGGGACAAAACAGACACACGACATTCCTGCCCAAACTGTTCCTCCTTGTTCTTCTTTTTGAAAAAAGAAATTAGATTATGTGTGTCTGTATGTCTTTCTAAATAAACTGTCGGCTTCTTGAGGAGAGGGGCTCTGCCTTGCTTCCTTTTACCTCCACAGTTCAAGGCACAAAGTAAATGCTTAATAAATATCCAAGAAATAAGCCACCGGCCATGACACAACGGAAGTCCCAAGGTTGGGCCTCTGAGTGCCAACGGAGAGAGAGCCCCCGTCATCATCAGAAGTAAGTGGCATCTTGAAATATGGAGGCCATGACATGGGAACTGGGCTCTGAGCCACTGTGACCTCGGACAAGTGCCTCAGTATATCTGAATTTGTTTCCTTATCTTCCAAATGAAAATGTGGCCCTCCCTCCTTGAGTTGTTGGAAGGGTGACATGGGAGAATGAGAGGGTGGCATTCAGCTGGTAGAATGGCCCAAGCATCCCCCCTTCCCTGTCCCCTTTCTCTGGACAACAGGACAGAAGCCAACCCTTTTGTCTGCTCTAGTTCTACAGGAAACTCACTGAGATGAAAGGACCCAGGTCAGCCCTGGCTGGGTGGCTGCGCTGGATGGAGGGCCATCCCACACAACGAAAGGTCGCAGGTTTGATCCCCAGTCAAGGTGTGTACAGGAGGCAACCAGTCAATATTTCCCTCACATTCACCTCTCCCTGTCTCTCTAAAATCAATAAACTTATCCTTGGGTGAGGATTTAAAAAAACAAGAAGACCCTATGGGACCCAAGGAGTAGTTAGGTCCATACTACAGGAAATAAACTTGCTCTGAATTTTTGGGGGAACACTTTGAGAATACGTTGTTTTAGTCCAATGGCATTTCCATAAATCAATAATAGTATTATGGTGTTTGCTTTACACATAAATTATCTCTCATTTACTCTTTATACCAGCTCTGCAGAGTAGGTGTCCATAACCCCATTTCACAGATGAGAAGGTGGAGCTCTTAAACACTCACCCAGATTTGCCTGGGTCATAGGGAAGGAGCCAGGGTTTGACTATCACCTATGGATCTGATTCTAAAGTACATTCCCTTCCTCCTCCACCCCGTGGCGTCTGACATCTAACCCGCATACACCTAAATAACGCCATTCTCAGAAGCTGCCGTCAGGAGGTAAAGGAATGAAAGTGAGGGGTTGGTGGGGAAAAGGAGGCTGAGAATCCTTCTTTCTTTTCCAATGCATTTCTCACCGCCTATCACATCCTAAGCACACAAAGGCCTCTCAGCTCGATCCCTAAGTATTTAAAAAGTAACAGAACTCCAGATTAAATTAATATCCACGTTCAAATAGTAGCTACAGTGGAGCAATTGCCAAGTTTCTATCCTCATGAGAAAGGGGAGAAAGCGAACGGTTAGCCAGGACCTTCGATCTGGAGTCCTGAAATCGGACCCCGCCAGGGTGGGGCCGTGCTGGGGAGCCTGAGCACAATCAAATCTTTTCATGTTGCCCCCGCGGTCTGCTCCTTTCTGCTGGGCTCCCGCCTCGCGGCTCCCCTCCAGCGACAATGAATTGGTACCAAAGTGATCTGGGCTGTTTTGACACTAAGCATCAATTCCACAGCCTCCGTTTTCGTCGACAAATCAATTATTCTAGCTCATTACAGGGCTGGAACGAGCTTTCCCATTAGAAGGGGAACTTTCATTCACTCTGCTTTTCATTGGCTCAGGAAGGAAAGACAAAGAGAGGAAGGCAGGAGGGAGCTATGCTGGAGTTATTAGAGAATGGCCACAAGTTTCCTCCCTGGGACGCGACCCAGAGGGACAGAATGTCACTGAGCCAAGCACGCACAGTGCCAGCAGCAGGCTTCAGGCTCCCGGAGAACAGCCTGACGGTCTGCATCGGCCCCCATCTCAGAGGCGCCAAGAGGTGTCCCCACAAAGGCGTCAGACCGCAGGGAGAGAGGAGCAGGTTGCGTCTGCAGGAGGTGAAGCCAAGTGACAGGTAACAGGAAGTGGGATAAAAGTGTCACTAGATCTCTAGTCCTTCTCCTGCATTGAGACAACCTCCCCCAGACATTATATGCACACCTCTGGAGACCGCCCCTACTATGTGCTGAGACCCAAGGTAGGTGCACTGCATTTTTTCCCACACCTTCCATGACAGCCTAATGCAACCAAGGGCTGCCAGCCATTGATTCTCAGTCTGGGGCCCCTTTAAGAGGAGCCCCTGGGAAAAATGACTGTGGCCTCAGTGCCAAAGAAAGCTGCTTTCCCGAGAAACCATTCTTAAAATAAATAACACGGATCTTATAAATGATGCTTTCTGCTTTGCTTTGACCCAGCAGAAGCTCAGAGGCAAATGTGCTAACCACCTCGAACAACTGACTTTAATGAGACGCCAGGCTGTGCGGGTGTGCGTACGAACCCTGCCCTGGCTTCATGTTTCTGTCCAACACTGCTGCTCTTTCTTGCTATGATTTCGTGAAGGTACTGAATCTCTTTTAGGAAGCTGTCCTGTCCTTTCTGGAAAGAAAAGAAGTATGTGGGACCTCATAAACTCATCATTAAATAAATGAACAAAAGGCAAAATTTGGTTTCATCTTTGGCTTCAAATTTGGTTTCAGCTTACAGAAGCTTGCTGGGATAATGACCATGGTCCTGATACTTTGAATGATCAAATTCAGGCACAGAGAGCTTAAGTAACTTACCGGAAGTTGCACAGCTATGGAGGGACAGAGTCAGGATGCTAACCCAGGTCTGCCTGACTTTAAAGCTGGAGCCCTTTCCACTGCCCGGTGCTGCCAGGTATTCCCCGCCCCCATGAAGCTTCCCCTGGCCTCTTGATCCAGGGACTTTCAGGGTCTCTAGACCTTCCAGAGTCCCAGAGTCCACAGAACCAGTCACTGTTCCCATCCTCTCTGCTTTCATGCAGGAGAGAAGAGGGCACAGGTGCAGCCCCAGCTTCATGTTCTCCCCAGCCCCCGCCTGGCCAGTCCTAAAACAGCATGTTGAGGGCTCTCTGCCTTCATTCTGGAGCCGTGTGTGCTGGGAGGGAAGCCTCATGCATGTGCTTCTTATTTGCCTGAATCCCCCTGGTCTCCATAAAGCCATTTCAAGTCTGAAAAACCCTGGGAGAGTTTCTGTTTTTTTACACTCCCTTCCCCTTTTCTCTTCTCTTCTCTTCTCTTCTCTTCTCTTCTCTTCTCTTCTCTTCTCTTCTCTTCTCTTCTCTTCTCTTCCTTCCTTCCCTTCCCTTCCCTTCCCTTCCCTTCCCTCCCCTCCCCTCCCCTCCCCTCCCCTCCCCTCTCCTCCCCTCCCCTCCCCTTCCCTTCCCCTCCCTTCTCTTCTTCCCTCACCTGCCCCCTCATCTTTTCTCTTTGAATCAGAGTACTAGGCTGCCAAGTGAAAATGTAACTCAACTGCAAAGGGCTCAACAGAGGCCAGAAGCTCACAAGGCACAATCACCAGGAAATGCCTGCTCTGTCTGCGCAACTCCTGCTGGGCACGGCTCTTGTTGTGCCAGAGGTTAGGGGTGTTTTCTCCACTTTATGGGTGAGGAGATGAGGCTCTGAGAATCAGGAAGACCCTTTCACTTATTTGCTGCCTGCTGTGTGCTGAATGCCTTTTATCTGATCTCACTGTGCTCTCCGCAACCCAGGGAGGTGAGCGGGAGGTGGGCACCGTGAGGCCCTATCACCACGTAGGGCATCTTCCCTTCATTACACAGCTTATGAGAAGTGAAGTCAGAACTCAAGCCCAGGGCCCTGTGGTTCCAAAGCCATTTGTTCCCACCATTGCAGAAGGGCCTCAAGCGGGACTAGCAGAGAAGTGGGCACATGCCCTTGAAACCACCCAACTCTTCCCTGAGCACCGTCAATGAGCAAAAGACTGCCAAGCAGAGCCTGTTGTCTGCAGACTTCTCTGGGAGTTGAGTGATCTGGGCAGGTGGGCTTCTTCAGAAAAGGCTCTCTCCAGGGGGCGCGTCCTGTGTCCTGCACTGGCCTGTGGAGGGCTGGGAGTGGCAGCAGCTGGAGGCAAACTTCCACAGGGAGCAGCGCTCCCTGAGCCCCCTCCCCACCAAGACCAGCTATGTGCTCTGCTGACACCACGCAAAATGAAAATGTGGGTTCTGTGTTCAAGAATTATTCTTCATAAGATGGCAACTCAGAGCACCAAACCGACTCAGGGCCCTGTGCAACTGCCCAGGCCGCATGCCCATCAACCCAGGCCTCGGAAAGCCCTGTGTGTTCCCCCATCAGAGCACCGGCAGCCCCTTAGTCCAGGAGCTCAGAGCAAGCACCACCCAGACGAGGCTCAGCAGCCCACATTAGCCCAAGGGGAACCATCGCCACCCTCCTGAGTCCCCCTCCAGACCTCCCTCCCAGTGCCCTGTTGCCCTGAATCTGATCTCAAGCAGGATTAATGAATACCTGTTGATTTCATTCCTTTGAAAAAAGAAGTGATACTCGTTCACAGCCAAGTGCAAATAACCAGTATCAGTTTAAACTGTGACCTTCCCACAGAGATTTTCATTTTCACCAGGATCAAAGCCTTAAGCTCAAGAAACACATTTCACTTGGTGGCCTTCCTGGCATCAAAGAGTAGATGGCAGCAGGGAGGAGGGGACAAAAAAGAGAAGGCATTTACCTGCCCCACCTATGGGTCAGCCCTTATCAGAGGGCTGGTGCATAGGAAAACTTGGTGCTGGATCTTAGGGACCCCTCTAACACTCCACACAAGTGCTTAATTTTCAGCACATGGGGCTCACCGGGGCTGCGGACCATTGCACTTCGTCAAGGCTAAAGGCCTCCGTACAAGAGGCTGGGCCCACCTTGACTTTGGCTTTCTGTCCCCTGCAAACCTCATGATGACGTCACTTCTTCCCCCCAAACAGGACCTGAAGAAGAAAAGAGGGAGGAAGGGAAGATGAAATGGAGGGCAGGTGGGAGCGAAGGAAGGGGGAAATGAAGAAAGAAAAAAACATTGATTTTGTTTTTAATTGATTGTAATCTTCATGTCTTATTTCCCCAGAGCCTCAGGCAACCAAGGCAACCAGTAAAGTGCCTGATATATCACAGGTGCTCAATAAATATTATAGATGAATGGATGGATGGACAGATGGGTGGATGGATGAACTGATGGAGAGCGGACAGCTGAATGAATGAAAGGGTGATGAACAGTTGGATAGATGGTTGGAAGGGTAGGTAAAATGCTTGGCTCTGTGGCAGACCCTTTTATATATACATAAAATTTTATTCTCCACACACTGCCTTGAATCCCCCTGAAACAAAGTAGAAGTTTAAACAAGCAAATTATCTCTCGCCAGCCCTGTGGGTTAAATATTGTGCAAGGTTATCGCTTCTTTAGCAGGGAAGGGCCCACCCAAGTATCGGCCTGCCTGAGTGGACTCAAAGCTCTCTGCACAGCGCTAAGGTGCTAAAGAGGCTGCCCACTCGCCCAGGGCATACCTTGCGGCATTTTCTGCTTGCCCTTAACCCTGAACCTCTGGGCCTCGTCCCCTGCTCCTGCCTCAGGGACAAAGGCACATTCGACATCTTTTCTAATATTTTCTAATTCATTCTAGCTCCATGATGCATCACATGTTTCTTTGTTTGTTTCTTTGTTAGTTTTTTCTAGACTATTCCAACCAGCACCTCTCAGGGGTGAATTGACCAAGCTGAGTCGGGCAGGGGATGAGTCCCTCTGACGTAAAACCAAACTGCACACGAGCAGGGTCCTAGTGTCAGCTTTCCGCAGCCTGACTCTGCATTTGCACTTGGAGTCTGGCACACACCTCCCCCCAAACCTGCTCCACCCCACCCTTTATTTCAACTTTCAAGGCCAGGGCCCTTTCAGAGGCTGGGGAACCCTAAGAGATTGGTGAGAGCTAACCTATTCTACCCCACTCCCCAAAAGCACACAAACATGGAGTTATGTGTGCACAGACCCCCGGTGAAAAGCCCCTGATCTGATTCAACTTGCTGCAGAACTCCCTGTTTTGTGCCTGTCGACGCTTCGTAGTCCCGGTATCTAGTATGGGAATGGTTCAAAGCGGTTAATTCTGCCCCCCTTTCTATCGCTGCCAAAGAATTGAACAGTAAGTTACATAAACTGACTCTACCCTCGGTGAGTTTGGTAGGCAGCTCCTAAGATGACTCCCAAGGGTCGCTGTCTTCCGGAAACGGTGCCCTTGTCTCCTTCCCTCCCTTGGACTGTGGGCTGGACCCACTGACTCTCTTCACTGAGTTGAGTCTGGATGTCCCTTCCAAGATTAGGTTACAAAAAACCCTAGCTTCCATCCCGTTCACTTTTTTTTTCAATTCTCAACCTGAGGATATGTTTTTATTGATTTTAGAGAGAGAGAATAAGGGACACAAAGAAAGAGAAACACTGATATGAGAGAGAAACATCAGTCAGTTGCCTCCTGTATGCACCCCGACTGGGGATCAAACCCGCAACCCACGTATGTGCCCTGACTGGGAATCAAACCTGCAGTCTCTTGGTACAAGGGACAACACTCCAACCAACTGAGCCACCCAGCCACGCCTTGTTCATTTCTTGTTCACTTGCTTGCTCATGCTTGTGGGGGCCAGTTGCCATAGTATAAACTCACGGAAGCCCACGGCCATGAGCCAGTGAAGAACTGAATCCTGCCAACAACCTCCCGAGCGGGACTGGAAGCAGACCCATCCCCTGTTGAGCCTTGAGGTGACTGCAGTCCCAGCTGCAGCCCCAGCACCAGAGACCCTGGGCCAGAGGACTCTGAGCTAAGCCACACTCAGATTCTCACTCCACAGAAACATTGAGGTAACTGTGTGTGTTGCTGTGACCACTGGACGTGGGGGTGACTCACCACACTTGCATGGATAACCAATACAATTGTCTGACATCCTACTGAACATCTGCTCTTTGCCAGAGATGCTAAGGTGAAAGAGATGAGTAAGATCGACTCCACATCCACTAGATATCCTCAATCTGTGAGTCAGCTAGTCAAAGCAGATCATTACAACTCACCTAAATAAATACTATCATAAGGTTGTTACACAATAACAGAGTAAAAGAACAATACAAATCTATTGGTCAAGTGAAAGACATGGCCAAATATAACATTACAGGGAGGGGAAATATGCTTAAGCCTCAGTAGTGGGAGGGACATCAAAGTCCTATGACAAAGGATGGAGACACAGGAAGGGATAAGGGACCGGGGCCAAAAATACAGTCTGCTCCCATGAAGAAACATATGAAGGAAACTTAAATGCACACTTCTAAGTGAAAGAAGCCAATCCAAGAAGCCTACATGTCGTATGGTTCCAAAATATGAGAGTCTGGAAAAGGCAAGACAACGGAGACAGTGGAAAGATCAGCGGCTGCCAGGGATTAGGGAGGATGAATAGGTGGAGCAGAGAGTAATTTCGGGGAAGTGAAACTACTCTGCATGGATATTGTCCCTGTATATCCGTCCAAACCCATAGGATGTCCAACACCGAGAGTGAACCCTGAGTGAACTGTGGATTTTGAGTGAGAATGATATTTCTATGTAGGTTCATCAGTTGTAAGAAATATACCTCTCTAATGTCAGATGTTGATAACGGGGGAGACTTTGCATGTGGGGGGCAAGGAGGACATGGGAAATCCCTGTACCTTCTATTTAGTTTTGCAGCAAATCTGCTCTAAAAAAAAGTTTATTGGAAAAACACAGCCTACTGTGAAGAGCTATGGCAGTTTAGAAAAAGGTGCATTTCATACATGCATTCACAAAGACTGGAAGGAATTCCATCGAATGTTAACACTGAATGAGGGTAGACTGTATGTGATTCTTATTTCCCTCTTTCAATTTTTTCACTTTTATATAATCTACAATGAGCATGTTTATATTCAAAATAAGAAAAATGCTACAAAAAATGAGATGGGCATGTGGATCGTGAAGGAAGGAGAAATGATTTCTAACTGAGAGGGCCCAAGAGCGTACCTGAGGCAGGTACTGGGGAGCTCTGCACTGGGGAACGAAATGCTCTTGACCAGAGAAGAAATATGAGAGCATTTCAGACCCAGGAGACAGAATAAAGCCGAGCATCCAGGAGTGAAACTTGCCTTAGAGCTGTTATGACAGTAAGTGCATCTTGAAGGTCCTCGGTGTGGCCCAGCCCAGGTACACCGAGAGGCAGGTGACCGGTAGAGGTAAACTCACCTGTGGAGGGCAGAGACAGGAGGAAATGGGCATGGGCTAAGGACTCGAAAATGTCAGAGACTGGAAGGAATTTCAAGAGGACATCAGCCTCTTCATTTTGAGTTAGGTCATTTTTTAAGATTACTTTTTAAACAGCAATGTCATATGATCCAACCTAATTGAAGAGGAGAACTGACCCCAAAGGGGAGAGCAGTCTCCCCACAGTCCCAGAGACATCCTGGACAACTTCCTGAGCAGAGAAAGGACAAAGGCAACAACTTTTAGCTTCTCCTGCGAATGGTCCTGATAAGGGTGAGTTTGGCAGGAAGCATCTGAGATCTTCAGAAATGCTGACCTTGGGGGTTTTACTGAGTCTACGCTGTCAGGCTTGTAGGAAAGAAAGTCCTTAGCTCCACCATCATTAAAGCAGGTGCACCCAACTGGGTCCCTACGGGTAGGCATGAGGTGAGCAGGGTCTGGGAAGCTGCTCCTGGTTAGGGACAGCATCCTGTTCTTATCTGTGGAGTTCACAATTCTTGGTACCATTCTTGGTACAAGGTCACTGTTCAGTAATGTTTGCAGACCCAGCACCGAGGCGTCTTTACTTCCACCTGTTCAGGCCGCGGGCCTTTAGCCCATGGTCACTGCTCTGTCTCCTGCTCTGCCAGGGTCAGAAGAGGTCTCTCCAGGTCTTGTTCTGTGACCTTCCTGTGTAGTTAAAGAGATTTGGGTAGCAGGGGGTGGGGCAGAGGGGAACTGAAGGTGGGGATTATGTAGCCCTCAGGGGGCTCTGAAGCTCAAGGGTGGCTTCACGGAGCCCCTTTTAGAATCGCATTTAGAAAACAGGTTTTTATAAGGAAAAAGGGGACAAATTCATTCCTGTGGGGGGGGGGGGGAGGGGCGGGATTTAAGAGCAAGCATTAGTCTCCTAAGAGCATTTACAAGGTTACACGTAGTCTCTCTCTCTTGCTCTCACTCCCTCACACACCCTCACACACACACACACACACACACACATACACACATGCACACCCTCATTTCGTATCACGCACCAGGTTGAGTAGGTCAGAAAGGAATGGTACCATTGTTCCCTGTTTATGCTTGTTTTTCAAGAGACTGCCCCAGAAAGTCACTTCTCTACCCTTCCCCTACCTGAAAATGAGATTAGGACTTGCCCTTGATTTTGCCCCAGGACCAGTCCAGCTCAGAATGCTCACAGCAGGGCCATTCAGCATGCACTAATCATTTCTTCCTATCTCCTGTGAGATTAGAATGCTCTGGGCTCTGGCTCCTGGTACAGCCTGACTGTGTTAGGCCCCGACACTCCCCGGCCACTGTGAAATACCCTGGAAAAAACAGATCCTGGGAAAAAAAAAAGATCTCCTTAAGGAGCTGCAGCTTCAAACTCTTTCACTGAACTACTTGGCAGAGGTGGGGGCAGGACGTACGGGGACTCAGTGGACATGGCAAGAGGAGGATCAGCATGTTTCAGGAGACCGCTGCCCTGGCCATGCCGCTGGGGGGAAGGGGGATCTCTGATGAAGCCCTTGAAATTTGTCCTCTTCTGTGGCAGGTCCCCAGGCTACAGCCCAAGAATGCCCCGGGCCCTCCAGCCACACACGACACCCCGCCCCCAGCCTCAACTACCAAGTCTCCTAGCCTCCCCTGAGGATGAGCTTCTCAGCTTCACCTCCTGATGGCCCAGGAAGAGGAGACTGCCCACCTTGAGTTATCTCCAAGCTGCAGGCTTAGGAACCACTGCCCTTGCCTCTCCTTCTCCTCCCAGCTCTTGTTTCAATCAAACAAGAGTTCCCCCTGAACGTGGCCTGTAACACTAAAGCCTCAAAGGAAAGGCTGCTTCTCTGACTCTTTTCAGCTGTCAGAGAGGCCAGCTAAGAATAACTGCACCCAAAATAGCACTTGGGGTGATTTAGGTGTGGCTCAGCCCAGAGGCAGGTGGATGGACTAGATGACTTGGGGAGTTCCTTCTACTCCTTGAATACCTTGAAAGAGATACTGAGCACCTACTATGTGCCAGGCATTATGCTAGGTACTGGGGATACGACAATGAATATTTGACCCCAGTCGCCATGGAGGTCTGAGCTTAGTGAGTAAGCTGCAGCTCCACCTTTGCCCCCACTGTCTTGCCTTCCCCAGTTGGGGTCAGTAGGTTCTGCCTCTGTGCCATGCCTCTGGCCTCACTCAGAACACATCGTTCTATATTTACCCATCTCTTCAGTTGCTTCATTATTAGATTCTGGGTTCTGAAGACAAGGATCATTTCCACATCACCAAAACTTCACACATTGTCTGGCCCATTGCAGATGCAGAATAAAGATTTGTTGATTAAGTGGATGATGGATGGATGGACATAAATCAATGGATCAAGTACCGTGCATTATGTAAATATTGACTAACAGGGATTGCCTTCCATCTGCTTCTTTCTTTGAACCCAACTGGGTTTGGCTCTACTCTATCAATTTTGGCCATACTAAAATCAAATATAAGACATCTAGTCTAACAATTACACTGTATACCTGAAACTAATATAATATTGAAAGTCAACTATAATCAATAAATTCAGAAACATTTTTTAAAAATAAATATTACACATCTGACATGAACATTTGAGGAAGAATAAGGATGGAAAATTGATAACATACGAGCGACGCTTCTAACTCCCACACTCTTTTCTGCTAAGTCCAGATGCATCTTCAGAGTCCTTCTCAACACAGTTTCTAGGACATTTGCAGCAGACCACTGAGATGTTAGGTGTGGTGAAGCTCATCTGCCATCCTGAGCTAGAAGGTCAACTTGGCAAGAAGCAGCAGGGTCCTGATAGGTCACTGATATCAAGTAATGGGGTGTGTAGCTTCTAAAACAGTCTTATGATGAACAGGTATGTCTTGCTATAATTAATATAAAGCAGTACTTGCACATACATTAATAGTTTCACTCAGATGCTAGGCAATGACTTTGTTCTATACATCAATGGATGAATTGTTTACTCATCTCTACAAGAAGCCCCCTGAAATCCCCAAGGGACCCAGGAAATCCCAGAGTTTCCAAAGCCAGCCCTAGAGAGGGTCAAATTCTTACACCACCATCCCGCCCAGAACCTACAATGACTCTCCATCACCCACATGATAAAACTCCATCTCCAGCAGCTCCAGCAGCTCGAATTCCAGACCCTCCAATAAACCCAAGATGTGGCCACAGTGGACTCCCGGCAAACGAGCCTCTCTGCACCGAAACTTTGTCCTCATCCTCTCCTTCCCTAAGAAGGCTCATCCGCCGCCCCCACCTACTCGAAATCTGCCCATTCTTATGAGAACATGGGAAAATGCTTCCCATTACTGATTCACTTTTAACAATGAATGCAAGAGAACACGCTCCATATGATAACAACAGCTATGGAGAAGCTATCCCCGGGGGAAAGCTGGCAAGAATTGCAGCAAAAGGCCAACAAAACTTAGGCTGGTGCTATGAACTAACAGAGACATTTCTTCTTTCCTCTATTTTCTTAAATGGCTTTCAATGTGGTTCCGTTGTTTTGATGATGAGATTATTACACTTAGCCAACATGTTAGAATGGGAATTAGGCTACTTTCAAACCTTACACCTTTAGCTCGATTCAAGTGTTATTGTCTTCAGAATGCCTTCCCTGACCGCCCACCCCCATGGTCCCCAAAAGACGCTGTATCTAACCCCTCTGCACTCCACGGTCTTTCACCACTGCCTCTACCAGACGGGAGTCATCAGGGTCTACAACAAATCAGAGACGATCATGTGCATGCCTGCCGGTAGCTTTAGGGTGAAAGGACATTATTTTGGGATCAATAAATGAAGGAATAATCATGTTTTCAGCCTGCACTGGTTAGAATACAACACATTATCATATGGCATGAAATAAATCATCACATTCTCATTACTACTTACAACTTTGTCTGTGATCTCTCTTCATGTCCACCTCCCCCCCCCCCACCATATCACTCCAAATCCTAGGCAATTATTTGCAAACTTTTATGAGACCAAAACGCAGGGACCTTCAGGGCAGGAACTGCCCGGGGCTTCTAACACATGGATGGGCCTTTAAGACAAGTAAAATCAACCATGAGACCATCGATTTGCGGGAAATATGAAAACCAATTCTTGGTTGCAAGCTGTACCCTGATCTGTGGGATTTAAGCATTCAGCCAGTTGGGTGAAGAATGAGGTGTGCCAGTGCCAGTGACAACAATAAGAGAAGGGGCCTTCTCCCCCGACCCAGACTGCACAGAATTTCCCATCAGACTCGCACAGGGACGCCGTAATTGGTGGAGGTTTATTTGTTTGAACTTGCAAAATGGATTTCTCAAATGTTTGAGCTGGTGCTAGCAGTGTTTTCAAAGTGCCTGCATACTCATCTTAAATACACACATTATTAAGGGATTTTATTTGACATTTAACAATTTTGTATATTAATATTCCCCTCTTTGCCCTAAATGGCCTAATCCGCCTAAATCCGCAGCATCAAAAGTCATTACACAAAAAGAACAAGATGTTGCCAGAGCCACTGTGGTCCGGCATTGAATTTGCATGAGCTGAGATGATTCAGGCAGATTTATATCCTGTTATTTCCTGAACTCTGAGCAAAACCTCACAGGTTCAAGACTTTGAAAGCATTTGTCTGAACAATCTCACTTCATCACTTTGAAAGGGATGAAGTCTCTGCCATCTGCTCCAGCGGCGATGCCTTCGTGAAAAGGAGAAATCTCTCTCTCTGCCTCCAGCTGGATAGATGAAGCCCAGGGTGAGTCCAAGGCCCATGGCCCCTGGGAAGAGGGGATCTTTACTTCATCTTCCTGCCCCTGGAAAATTTCCTGTTACCTCTTCCCTCGGTCTCTGTGACATGGAAAGACACTTGCAGAGTGAGTGGAGGTGGCACTTCAGATGCCGGAATCATTACTTTGTTCTCACTAGCAAATGACATCAGGGTTGGGCTGGAGTAGTGGTTTTTGATCATTTCTTGAGTCACACATATCCTTGAGAATCTGATGAAAGCTATGTACTCGCTCCCTTGAGAAAATCAGATATGTGCACACATGCGAAATTTTGCTTGTGAATATAAGTGGTTCACACAGTGAATTACTCATCCCCAGGTTTCCCAGAGGCCTACGAACCCCGTTTACGTATCTCTGATCTAAGTAACAAACACTTGCCTGCCCCTTTGATTTGCAAAGTATTTTTAAATCTTTCTCTCTTTGGACAATTCAGCAAAGTAGGCACCTATTTCACTGTCATACCAAAAAAAAAAATGTATTGTCAATCCAGGTTATAAGAAATATGTTTTAACTTTCCACTCTCAAATCTTAATTTTCAGCCACTCCTGATGAGAAACTGCACTTTGAAAATGCAAGTTCTATTTGCTATGTTTTCTAGCCAATTTGTTAACACTAATTCCTCCTTTTTTTTTCCTCTATAAAAATGGAAAGATCACAGACTAAATTCAAAAGGCCTGGACCAGAATCTAGACACCGCCTTCTCCAGCTGTTCCTAAGTCATGGCTCTGCGCCTTGGCTCTGTCATCTGAAGAAGGGGCATGGCGCGGCCTACCTCACCCCGGTCCAGAGGATTACATGAGTCACACCAGCATTCTGGTCTGAGCCACACCCCCCGGGGGGACACATCAGTATCTCGGAACACACTGCAGCAGACCTGTTGTTTCCATGATACAAACTACAAAGAGTCCAGCCTAGAAAACCTTCTAGACCCGTGGCGCGGAGCCGGAGATGGAGGCAGCGAACGTTGCAAGTAGCAAGAGGGCGTTTTTTTTTCGAAAAAGTTTTCTTAACTCCTGAGATAACAATGATTTAAAGGGCCTGTCCTGAGAAGATTAGGGAGACACAATGATGAAATGCAACTGGGCTGCTGGCACACTGGTTTGGAAGAAGGAAAGACAACGGAAAACCGGCGAGGTCAGAAGGAAGCGCGGCGGTTTTGTATCGGCCCGGCAGCCACATTCACGTCTGAGCTCCGAAGGCCGCCGCAGGTGTGCGAGACGTTGGCCTTAGGAAAGACCGGAAGGGAGGTGTGGGGGTACCAGCAAACTCTCCGGGCAACCTTTCACTTTTTGTAGCTTTTCATATACCTACAAAAAATTTTAAAGCATTTAATAATTTTCATAAGTAAAAACTTTGAGTGGAATATTAAATTGATTTTTTGAAAAATTAAAAACTGTCTATCTCACTGCTCCTACCTTTGAATGGGAGGCTATGAGAGCAAAGAAGCCCAGCTGCTTCCACAAGCATCCTGGGTTATTAAGGAATTCCCTGAACAACAGCGTGGCTCCTGTCACGCGCTCAGCATGAACCCAGCCAGAGCCCAGGCCTCTTGGAGGGACCCAGGAGACCACCACTCAGCCGCTGCCTGACGCCTTTGCTCAAAATAGCCACTCCATCCTTGCTCACTGCAGCCTGCCTTCCGCCCAGTGGGCTGTTGGCAGCCGAGGTCGGGGCTAGAATGACCAGCTGGCACGGCAGGCAGGATGAGCGCCTCCTGGCTTCTTTGTCCTAAGAGGGAGCAGGCAGGGCCGCGGCTAGCGTGTGAGGGAGAGTAAGACGCCCCCTCTGGGAGGAATGATTAGGAGAGGTCGTTCCCCTGGGCTAGCCCGGCTCTGTGGGCACAGTCCTTGCCAATCCTTGGCAATCACTGCATTTCAGCCCTTGGTTTCCCGCAGACCTGGTGCTTACGATCAGTAAATAGACTGAGTAACCCTGGGGTAAGCCTTCCCCCCACGTCTCAGTCATTCTCACCAAGCAGTTAGGGCTGAGAGCACAAGAGTCAGCAGCCACAAACAAGGAAGAGGGCAGATGGCCTGGGCCTGGGATTAGATATCACCAACCCTGCTTTCCAGTGCGGCTCCTACTGACTGTCATTCATTTGATTCACAGACACTGAAAGAGCCCCTTCTGTGTGTTAACTACATGAGGTGCATTACACAGGTACATAGGTTTTCTTAAAAAAAAAAAAAGATTTATTTATTTATTTTTAGAGATAGGGGAAGGGAGGGAGAAAGAGAGGGAGAGAAACATCAATGTGTGGTTGCCTCTTGTGCGCATGCCTCCAACTGGGGACCCAGCCCACAACCCGAGCATGTGCTCCAAATGGGAACTGAACCAGAGACCCTTTCATTCACAGGCTGGCACTCAGTCCACTGAGCCACACCAGCCAGGGCACATTACATAGGTTTTCACTGGCTTCTTATAAAATCTCAGCAAGATCGTTATTAATCCCATTTTATAGGGAGGGAAACTGAGGCTTGGAGAAACTAAGTTATTTGCTCAACATCAGATAGCTTGTGAATAGCAGGGCTGGGGCGCAAACTCCCCTGTGTCTGACTCCAAAATCTCAGTGGGCACATCCAAAGCCTTAGGTCGGTGGTCATCAAATCTGGCTGCATGTCAGCATCAACTACGGAGCTACAAAAGCCCACCAATTCCTGAGTCCCACCCCAGGGACTCAGATTTAATTGGCCAAGTATCAAGGTGGTTGCTGTTGTTTTACATCTTCTCTGGTGATTCTAATCTGCACCTGGAGTTAAGAACCACAGATTTAGGTGAATTGCTCATCTTACTCACATTCAACCTATTTTCACCCAAATATCTGAAGAGACAGATGGTCGATCGGGGAGTGAGATTTGATATGGCACCAGACAGGAGTCCTATTTCTAAAATGTCATTCCATTCCTTGCCACTCCTTGGGACCTTGAGCTTTTCCAGTGTTCCCCTTTTTAATATTAAATAATACTTGTTGTCCTGGTATATCTTAGTGGAGACTAGTTGTAACTATTGTCAAGAATAGGGTATTGGGAAGGGGACTGGTTGGTGGGGGAAACCTCGGGAATAGAGAAGCTCATGGTAGAGGAGATAGGCTAAATAATAATAATAATAATAATAATAATAACAATAACAGTAATGAATAATAATAATAGCTAACCTGTATTCAGCACTTGTTATATTCTTGGTCCTATTCTAAGTACTTCATAAGTACTAACTCAACCACTTAATGAGGTAGATACGTCTACTGCCCCTACTTGATGAATAAGGAAACTGAGGCATAGAGAAGCTAATAAATAACTTGCCCAATGTTACCCAGACAGATAACTTGACCCCACAGTACATTTCATCCCCTGGACAGTTTTCCTCAAGACTAGGACTGGCTGTGGCCCCCCTTCTCCGCTCAGAGTCATGTTTCCGAGGGTCCCTGGAGCACCGCCTCAGCCTCCTGCCTGTGCAGCTGCTTGGTGCTCAGGCACCAACTTCCTGTGGCCTGCCTTTCCGGCTCGGCCAAGGCACATGTGCAGTGTGGGGTAAGGGGAGGGGCCCCACCTGACGGTGACAGCATCTGGGGTCTCACTGCAGGGCTGCTGCTAAGTGGCTGCAATTTCTAGTCAAGTTACTTTCCTCTCTGGGCTTACATTTCCTTCTTTTAAAGTGAAGGCTTTAGGTTGAATCATCTATATAGACTCTGAGAAGATCTGCAATAAAATTTTTTTTAAAAATTAAAGAATTTATTAGGGTTTCCCCAGTCAATATGACCACAGTGGTAGATGGCACTATTGCTCCCAATTTTTTACCCCTCCCTATAATCCACACTTTTTGCTGTGACTTTACATTTCCTACCACTAGGGGTGGAGTATATTTTCTTGCCTCATTAGCAGTGGGCTTGGCCAACATGACATCGTTTGGCCAATAGAATGTTTATAGACATGATGGAGAGAAAGACCTTAAATAAGTTCATGGAGGTAAGCTTTCTTCCATCACCATAAGGAGAACAGGACCTGAGTAGCCTTCTGATCCCAGAAAAATAAGAGACTTGTGGAGCACGAGCACCCTAGCTACCCCACAGACACAGCAGAGACATACATATTCTTGTTAGTGACTGAGTTTGGGGTTGGCTTGTTACACAGCATGAGTGCAGTGATAGCTGACTGATACAACTACCAAAAACATTCCTTAGTTAACATCTGTGAGATGTCCAACTGAATTAATATGCCAAGCAATATATTTTAAAAAGTACTTCTCCAGGAACATCTGAGCGAGCCAGTTTTCCCAACTTTCTGTGCCTTCCTTAGCATCCCCATGCACACCCTTTGGTTAGAGTTTAGTATAGATATAATCTCTCTGAACTGTGGACAAGGAATGTGCACAGGATGATCTCAAAGCATCGCTCCACCTTCAACATCTCCATGTGAAGCAGCCAGCACCCCTCCTTTAATAATTCACTGGTGGGAGCTGGGGGCCAGTGCCACAGTCTGTGCCAGCCTCCGCATGTCCACTCTTCATTTCTGGTCCCATTTCATCTACCAGTTCAGTCACCATTTATTAAGTGCTGGCTGTTGAGAACATTACAAAGGTGAGCTGGACACACTCTCCCCACTGTGCATTAACGGCTGCCAGACTGACTGACTGACACTGAGATCCGAGGCTCGATGTCCATAGGCAGAGACATATGGGGGAGGGTCGGTCACCTAAGGTTTCCGAGCAGGAGGCAGCATGGCCAGCCTCAAACCCTGCACCTTTGCAGCACTGTTCACCGCCCTCTCCTCCAACACAAACCATCCTGTCTTCTGTGCGAATCCAGGAAAGTCTGTCCTTACAGCACTGAGCTTCTAACCGCCCCCACCTCTGCTCCCAGACAACTCTGAAGGCTCCTCAAGCTCATTTTGGGGATTTCCTTGTGGGGGTCAGGCTCTCATCACTTGAGCAATATCCTTTCACACCCTCTAGTGGTTAGAGGGCAACCTGACATCCTGGAGGAGCGAGGTGACTCCCCTGGGCCTATAAAGCGAGGTTTGTTACACTAAACAGGGTCCTCCGGGAAAGCAATCTGGCAATAAGTATCAAAAGCCATAAACACAATCCTACCCTTTAACCCAGTAATTCCACTTCTGGGACTCTACTCCAAGGTGATAATCCAAAAAGAGGGGGAAAGTCTGTTACACAGTGATGTTCAGTGCCTCATTGTTTATAACTCTTAAAAATCAGTAAATATCCTAAATGCCTAAAAGTAAGGAAGTGCTTACACAAATTACGACCCACCCACATGAAAGAGTAAGTATTATGAAGTCACTTAAAATGATGGGAAGAGGCATGGTAGAATAGCAGGAGTGTGAATATCGAAATCAGAGAGGCCAATATCGTCTCCATCAACTGGTTGTTGTTAACAAGCTGCTTATGCCCTCTGGGTCTCAGTTTCTCAATCTGTAAAATGGAGCGAATGACAACCACCTTTCAAATTGGACAGATCAGATGAGAGACCTAGTGTGGAGGCCCTGACACCATGTCTGTCCCACAGCAGGACATGCAGTCAATGGGTTGCTTATTGTTATTATTAATATTACTAAGGTTTGCAATTATGTTACAACAGGGAAAATGTACCTGAAATCCTGGCAAGAAAAAAAAGCAGGGTGCAAAGTCGTACATTCACTAGGATTGCATTTATGCCAAAAAAAGAAAGAAGGAAGGAAGGAAGATGCATAGGGAGAAAAATTCTGACAGACATACATCAAATGTTGACAATATGTTTTTTTCTTTTCTTTTCTCAGAACACATTTCTTAAGTAGGACGTGCTCAAAACTGAGGTTGCATTGGAGATCTAAAGATTAAAGGAAGTGCACTAAAGAGCTCACAGTCCACTGGGCAAGACAGTTAAGTCCATGGGCAACCCAGCAGTGGGGGCAAGGTGGCCAGCGTAGGGGTGGAAGGAAGGAGAGCTCAGGAAAGGTTACTGGGAGCCATCATCGCTGAGCTGACTGTTTAAGACTGCTGCACTTTTCCCCAGGCTTCCAAGAGCAGTGAGGACTCGTTGGGGGGAATATAACTCCATGACACTCATCCAGCTTCACTCTGAGTGAGGTATTCAGAAGTGGTTGAGGGGGGAGTTGAGAGGAGGTCAATGGACACAAAGTGTGACAGTGGCTTTTGCTGCACCCGCACCCAACCCAACCCTGCAGAACCCTCAGACCTTCCTATGCAGGGAAGCACCCAGCCTAGAAGAGGCACCGACAGGGACATGTTGAATCAGCACCGCAGGAGTGAGTTGAGGCCATTGTCTTTTTCTCACTGTCTGAGCTACTTAGAATTTTCCAGAGCAAATCACAAGGGTCAAGGAGAGTTTTACATATTTGGCAAGGTTTTACACCCCTGGCTGTCCTCACAATCAGGAAAGAGCCCTGCAAGCCTCTTTGACTCTCCCCTAAATGTAACAGATACAAGTAGTGTTTACAAGGTCTCCAGGCTGGAACACACCGGGGTCATGAAGCCAGAGCTCTCGCTCCTGAGGGAGGCCACTGCAGATGTGGCCACACCCAGTTCCCCTCTTTATGTCAAAAGGTTAGGGTCAAAGAGGTCTTATAAATGTCTCTGGTGTTATTCCATTTTCATTGACCTCTAGGCTTCCAGGTTATATGGGTAGGACCTGGCCAATCTGGGGTGCCTGGAGAATCCAGGTAGCATTGTAACTGCTAGTTCTCACTCTCTCTCTCAAACTACAGGGTCCAGTAGAAGTAATGCCTGCTTCAGTGTGGCTCTATTATTTATTTATTATTTCTTAGTATCAAAGACAGCAATTTGAACATTTCACCTAAAATGTCACATGGCATGCTTGAGTGTGATATCACTATGTTACATAATGACATGCTTATCATTTTGTAATAAAAGATTTTGTAATAAAAAGGGGGCATTATTTGTGCTGGACCCTCTATTTTTGTCCACCTCAGAGAAGTAGCTCTGTATTCCAGTTACTATTGCTATGTAAGAAAGTTTAATGGTATAAAAAATTTAACCATTTTATTATACCCATGGATTTTCTTAGCCAGAAATCTGAAATGGGCCCAGGAGAGTGCCTGACTCTGCTCCATGATGTCTAGGGCCTCAGCTGGGAAAATTTATGCTGGAGCTGTCTTAATGGCGAGAGGCTAAAGTCATCTTAAAGCTCACTCACTCCAATGTCTGGTAGTCAAGGTGGTCTTTAGCAGTGACTGTCAGCAGAAACACCTACCCACAGTCTCTCCGTGTGGCTGACTGGACTTCCTGACATCATGGCGGCTGGGTTTCAAGACTGAGCCTTCCCAAAGAACCAAGCTTTGAAAATCACATTTCATGATTTCTGCTACTGTCACAGCTGTCCCAGAATCAAGGAAAGGGCACATAGACAGTGCCTCTCAATGAGAGAAGTGTCAGTCACACCACGAGACAGGCATGTAAGATGGGAGACGCAACCATTTGGGGAAAATTCAACCTGCCACCCTCTCCCTTTGCTTTGGAATCAATAGGAAGATGTCCCCTTTCAGCCCAATTGCATTTTATGCTGAGTCACAAGGCTTAGATATCTTGAGGCCACTGCTATCATGAGAAGTGATTTAGCCTAATTTTCTCTCCTCTTCATACAGCTCCCATCCCCAGAAGATTCTGTCACTTGTCCCGACTGAGTCAAGCCAGAAGCCTGAGTATCACTAACGTTCCCAGACCTGTTCCCGAGAATCACTTCCACTTCACGTCAGGACATCCTCTCCCACCAGACTGGTCCCTTCTCCGCATCTACTACAATGTCTTAGGAGGACAAGGTGAATTTTTTATTATAGCCAAGAGGTCTCAGTCCAAGCCAAACCGAGGCATTTGAACTGGGATCATTAATACAATAGACAGCTTCTGAGGGTTTTAGGAATGATTCATCTGGTATAGGCATCTAAGGATGGAGACAGGGACAGCACTGTCACAGCCTTGAAACTGTGAGGGGAGGAGGGCCTGAGCCACAGGTAGGCAGAGGGTCTGAGGGTCTCCTTCCATAGCAGGGATATTTCCAAAGGAAGACAGCACGTACATTCACCAGGGCCCAGATTTTGTGGCAAGGCTTCCCGCCTTCGGAACAGTGGTCCTTCTAAACTATTCCTTCATAGTCATCTCTTCTTGGATCTGAAGGCCCTGTTCAATTGTCGTTACAGCTTCCAAGCATCCATGTTATCAGCTTAGGAAACCAGTGAGTTAAATCCAAGGTTGTTCAAGATGTAACTGAAGATTGATGGGGACTAGAAAAA
Source organism: Artibeus jamaicensis (assembly GCF_021234435.1). Lineage (NCBI taxonomy): Eukaryota > Metazoa > Chordata > Mammalia > Chiroptera > Phyllostomidae > Artibeus > Artibeus jamaicensis. The sequence goes on from NW_026521407.1 coordinate 8,071,290, forward strand.
TTTTTAAGCAAAATGGGTCCTTAACCCTCCAAGAGGAGGATCATTTTTTCAAACTTGAACTCTAAGGAGCCCATATTTTAATGTTGTACCAAATAATCAAGTTCCCATACTTCTTTGAGGACTGCCTTCAGAGGACTTATTTTCAACTCAACTATATCTTCTTTTAAAAATGTAATTAATATATATATATTTCTAAATAGCCACAGTTCAAATCTGGAAGAGAGTAAGATGATCACTCAAGCTGAATTTTGGGTTAAAATGAACAAAAACACACAAAACAACTGAGACTTCGAAGAAATGTATTGAAATAATATGAGGGTGTTTCCTTCTTATCTTTTCAATCTCTGCAAGTCTATAGTGATGCCCCATTCTTCATTCATAGAATTTATTTGTGCCTTTGGCCCCTTTGTCTTGACCAATATTGCCAGTGCATCCTACTTTAAAGTGTTCTCGAACATCTGAATCGGAGGTGCCAAGGACAAAAAGGAACAGAAAAAACAAATGCAGTTGATCTGCTTGTGTAATTTGTAAACTGGATGGAATTTAAATTTCCAGGGAAAAGTTGCAATAAAGGTTTTGAGAAGGGTAGTAGCTCAATTTGGCTAACCTTGAGTAGAGACTCTCTGCAAAGATACGCCATTATTTTCATCCACAGGACCCAATTAAGAAGGTAAAAATTAACAAGAGAATCCCTGCCCTCAAACTCATAACCCATGAGCTAGTGAGTAGCCTTCCCTACTGGCTACTTCTACAGAGACAATATCTACTTAACTGTCTAATTCCTACTTTTCATTTTTACCCCTGTGCCAGAGATGTTAAATTCTCACTGAATAGCCGTGTGCTCTCTCTTTTCCCAGATTCCTGTGCACTTAGATCGGAGCCACATGACAAGTTCTGACCAATGGAATGATTCACACTGGGGTGTAAGGAATGAATCGAGATAAATCTTGATTTGAGCTGCTGAGTTTGGGGCTTTATTTGTTACCACAGCTGAGCTTTCTTGCCTAAAATTTTGCAACTACACAGAGGATGGTAATGATTGACGTAGGTGTGGTGGAACGATCAGGGGCTCCACAGGAGCCCCAGCCTGGGTGAAGTCAGTGACAAGCTCAGAGGCATCTCATCAGAATCATACACAGTCTACAAATCTCAGAAGAGATCCATCCTCTTCCTCCTGTGAGAACAAACCTACTGCTCCTGGAGACAGGGAGAAGGAATCATTGCCCCCCTTGAAGTCTCCCACAGACTGACCACAGGCTGCGAGAGTTTTCCTACAACAGAAGGTGTGTACCTTTTAGTCCATCTGCCCTGTCACATCCAAAGAGGACTTCCAAGAAGACAAATTATGCTATTTCTTCCTTTAAAAAAACACAGACAAGGAACATGTATAAAGGACACATGGACAAAGCCAAAGGGGGTTGGATCGAGGGTGGGAGGTGTGGAGGGGTTGGATGAGGGAATTGGTGGGGGGAGATGAAGACAACTCTACTTGAACCACAATAAAAAATTAATTAGTTTAAAAAACAGACGTAAGAAAAAGCAAAACATAAAAAAATACGTACAAAACAGACGTAAGCAATGGATAAATAAACTGTGGTACATCAAAACAAAGATTATTCAGCAACTCAGAGGAATGTAACTATTAAACCATGAAAAGACGGGGAGGAACTTTAAATGCACATTGCTAAGTGAAAGAAGCCATCTGAGAAGGCTCCATGTCATAGGGTTCCCAGTGCTGGGAAAGGCAAAACTATGGGGACAACGAAAAGACCAGTGGTCACCCGTGTGAGGAGAGGTTGTGGGGGGGACATGACTACACAAAGCACAGAGGACTTTTAGGGCAGTAAAAAGAGGCTGTATAATATTATAGTGATGGATACCCGTCATCATACATTTGTCCAAACCCACAGAATGTACAATACCAAGAGTGAGCCCCAAGGTAAACTGTGGACTTCAGGTGATTAGAATGTGTCCAAATAGGTTCCTCATTGTAACAAATGACCACTCTGGGGGGCAATGTGGATACTGGGGGGGAGCTATGCATGTGTGGGGACAGGGGGTGTATGGGAAATTTCTCTGCCTTCTCGGTTTTGCTGTAAACCTAAAACTGCAATAAAAATGAAGTCCTTATTTTTTTTTAAGAGACTGGATTAATACTAGAGTCAAAGGGAAAACCCCTTCCCACTGTGCATGCTCTGCTTACCCAGCGTGACCTCACTGGACCGACTTTCCATAGCCTTCCAGGTCATTCTCTGCACTTACAGACAAATGAAGGAACCAGTTTTGCTTTGGGTCTCTGGTATATTTTTGGTCTTAAAGCGCAGATAAGCCAAACAGCACGTATTATTCTGCTCTGGGTTTTTTGCTGTTGCTATTATTGTTTTTTTTTGGGGGGGGGGCTACTTTTCTTTTTTGACTTTTAAACTTTTCTCCTTTTTGACTTTTCATTTTTCACTTCTGATCTTTTCAACACAAGTGTGGCCATTCTTCACACCTTTTCATTGCTACGCATTTCTCTCTCTGGTATGAAGGTACCATCATTTGTATAACCATCTCCCTTTGGATTCATTGGGTGTTTTGCAGCTGTAATGAATGTGCTTCAAATACTTCTTGGTGCACCCAGGCCAGCGTTCTCTAGGACGGACACCTGGAAGGGGGCTGTCGGGGTCAAAGGGCATGCCAAAGTGCTCTCCAAAGAAGCCATACCAACTTAAGTTTGCACCAATATCACATAAGTTTCTCTGCTTTCTGCACTTTTTTCTTTCTAATGAGTGTGGTGACTTAGAGATTGAAGCATCTTATGTTCCCAAGCATGTGATATTTAGTTATTTCACTGGGTGTGCCTCAGTTCACAGACCCTGGGCCCAACCAGGCAGAACTCTTTTGGTGTTGACAGAGAAGCTGTTTATTTCTTCTAGGGAACAGCAGCCTTGAGGTCTGCACTGCGTATTTGACAGTCATGGTGCCGGGGTCCCATCACCCAGGACTATAGAAGTCAAAAGGCAGTGGTCCGGGACCCGGGGAGGGGAGTGAGTCACTCGGCCGGGAGGAGCCAAAGGCTCAACAATCAGGACAAATGAGATTGAACACAAGATTTTAAGAAATCAAAATTAACGCAAAAAAAACCCCATCCAGGATGAACAGAATACCAACATTTCAAATAAAGACAGGGTCACTATTACTGATTTTTTCCATTGGCCCCAGGCTTCAGTGTGTCTCAGCAGGGAGCAGGGCAGGCATGGGTCGCTTGTCATTTTGAACAGGTCTGAGAGACTTCTAGACACACAGGCACACACATCCCTTAAAATCCTTGTCTGTGTGACTCTGGGAAAGTTGCCGAACCTCTCTGAGGCTGTTTCACCATTTGCGAGCTGTCAAGGATTGAATGAAATGAAATGTGTGAAATAGTGGATTTTCCATAAACAGCTACCGCCATCTATACGAGTACTAGTGTTAGACAACCTCACTGCCTGCTGGTTCTACTTTTACCCTTGAGCCTGGTTTGGTCTCTAATCTTTTTCCTGGTGACCAACTGACTTCTGTATAGACTCGGGGTTGCCAATAGGAGGAAATTAACATTTACTGGGCACTTACTTTGAACTATGTTCTGGGCTGGGCACTTTCACGCATTACGTCTGCCTACTAATCCTTTGACATACAATTGATGATGGCCAAAGCTCAGAGAGGTTCAGTGACTTGCCCAAGGTCACAGAGCAAGCTGATAGCTGAGCTAGGCTTTGGACCGAGTTCTCTTCATATACAAATATACGGTCTACTGTTTATGTCTCCCTGGGCAGTATCAGTAGGAAAAATAAAAGAGCCTATTATTTTGAATACAAATCCAAGGCTAAATTCTCCCTTAAACTCCCTACCCGCCTATCATATAAACTGAAAACAAGTTTGTTCCCTGACTCAGCCCACAGCTAGTGCCTGGAAAAGTGCTGGGCCTCTTGCCAAAGCCCCAGAACACCCGCGATTCTCTCTCCTGAAGGCAGAGCCACTGACCCTCCATCTCTCTACCACCCCTACCCTCCCAGCTCCCCACACCACCCACCCCCACCCAGATGACATCCCCTTAGTCTTCTTGACAACAAGGCAGGGCAATAAAACAACACAATTTTGTTCACCTTCCCCCTGGCCTGCCTCTGGGTCAGTCCCTCCTCACTCTGGGCTTTGCTGCCCAGGCTCCGCAGACTGGTATGCCCACAAAAGAAGACTGGGGCGGGGTGGGGGTGGGGGGCAGCCAGCCATGCAAAATGAGGGTTTTCAGAAGCACTCTTGGCTCCTGCACTTGGAACTTTTGGACACCTCCAGGGGCTCAGCAGCCACGCTCGGCTCTGCTCGATGCGGGGCTGAAGGCCTCCTCACCGCATCATGCCAGGCTGAGGCGGCAAGTCAGCGCCTGGGGGCGTGAGGGAGGGGAGGGAAGGGGCTCCCTTCCCAGAGGGTCACCCCATTGTCAAATTCCTTTCCTGGAATCAGCTCCTGCCTTCCCGGTCCCTCTTCCCAGCCTCACTTCCCAAACAGCGTCTGCCATCGCTGGGAGACTCACGGCTTGCTGTCTCCATGAATTCACAAATCACCTTCCTGTCTTCTCTTGGCAGGGGCAGGGGGCACAAGGAGGGGCAGGAATCAATAACCCCATTTTCTGTCACCCACCCCTCCTCACTCCCGTCACCACCCAGGGCCAGGAGCCTTAGCAGGCTAAGCTCACACAAAATGTCATTTGTCCAACCTGCCAAGAGATCTTAGCATTGATATGCCCTCTAGTGGATTTTGAACAAGAACAAAAGCAGATACAAGCAGAGTCACACCCGCACCAAACAATGATCGATGAACCCGAGGGAAGCCTGTCACGCAGCCAAGCCCATCTGCTGCACCCTGACCAGTGGCCTGGCTGTTTGGGGCCAGTCCTCGCCATTAACAGGGAGCACTTCCCCGGGAACTGATGGCAGAGGTCCAGGCTGGAAGGGGGGAACCCACCCCACCCCACGCCCACGGCTCAAGGTTCAGCTCCAGTCCCTCATTTCACCACCACCTCTCCTGGCCACCATAGAAATGACACTTTATGCGCAGACCCCTTCTCACTAACCCCACGTCACCTGGTACTGGCTTCTAGGAGAGTGGCTAGGCCTGGGGATGACAGTCCTCTTACTGTCTCTCTCAGAGTTTCTCACCCTCGGCTTCACTGACGCTGTGGTCCAGGTCATCCTTCACCGTGGGGAAGACTGTCCTGGGCAGTGCATGCTATGGGATGTACAGCAGCATCCCTGGTCCCTGCTCACTAGATGCAGGTAGCAGTCCTCTATTGGTGGCAACAAAACACGTCTTCAGACATTGCTAAGTCTCCCCAGGGAGACAGTAAAATCGTCTCTGGTTGGGACTTGTTGATCTGCCTGGAACTTTTTGTGGATCTGGGGTAGGATGTGAGGATGCAGGAAGCCCTCCACTGCACCTCTGAGATCGGAGACCAGTCATTTATGTCTCTAGAGTAGAAGGTCTTGTAGGCTTTCACGAGTCCTATGAAAGTGTCCCCTGCCCGGGCAGGATCAGTCCCATGGGCTTCTGCATCCCATTGACCTGCCAAGATGGAATGGCCTCCCCAAGACAGGGCAAGGCACGTGGGGTGGGAGGCGGAGGCCGTGCAAGGGGGCAGGGCAGAAAGAGGGGTGCTGGAAAGGGAGGGGAAGAAAGCGGGCTCCATGCACTAGATCACTGTACCCCACCTGCCCTCTGTCTCACTGCACCCTTCCAGGGTCCCAGTAATAAACACCAACAACGTGGGGACCCTCCAATACACAGGCACGTTGCTGAGTGCTTTCCACAGATCACCCCTGGGGGAGAAACGTGCATCCCCAGTTTGCAGATAAGGGCAGGAAGGCTTGGGGAAGGTTAGTCACTGCCCGAGGAGCTCACACCAAGGCCCCATCTGCCCTGAGACTTCCTAGCCATGTGTCACCAATACACCAAATGCACTGAGGGTAGGTATTTCCTCAGGTGCAAAATCAGGTGAGTCCTTGGCCTAATTTCAGATTTTGCTGCAGGGCTGACCCAACTGGAGCACTGAGCTGAAGTGCCCTAGATTAATTATTTCCTAATTACCCAGGCACTTAGTAAACGATCTGTGGCTATTTCTTCCACCCAAAGCTCGTCAGCCTGGGAGCCTGTCGTGCTCTGGAAGGCAGGGACTCCCCCTTTACCGGGCATGTCTCCAGGACACCCAGCTCCTGGCTCCTCCATGGAGCCTAGAAGACTGACTTGGAGGCCAAGGAGAGTGCGGGAGTCCCTACCTCACTGTCCTCCTCACGAGGGCCACCTCCCCAGTCAGGGGCCAGCTGGCAGTGAAGTGTGAGGAGCCCAATGCTGAACCCAGCACCTGAAGGCCTGGGTGTGGCCCTCAGTCTTCCCAGTGCCCCTGGCAAAGTCATTCCCCTCTCTGGGTCTCAGCTGCCCTATCGCCCGCCCAAAGCCAGGCCCTGCCGTCTGAACGTCCCCAGAGATGTGCAGAGTACATGGTCACCCAGGGCTGCTCTCCACTGGCCATCTAGTAAAAACCAACTACCACTGAGCTCCTGAGAGGCCCTGACTAGCCAAGGAGGCCAGGGTCACCACTACCAGCAGCTGCTCTCCGAGTTGGCTTTGCATGTTAGCCTTTTTCCTCTGGCAACCTTGGCCAAAACCAGGTGGAGCAGGAAAGGGCTCTGAGCAGGCCCAGGAGGGAAGATTCTCCATCACTCCAGCACGTCCACTCTGCACTTGAGAAACCACACACAGGACATGATTGATCACCCAGCCTGGCTCCAACAAAAATACACTGATTTCCAGAGAGGCAGGAGACACGGTTGTGAGGTTTCTAACCTTCCAACCCCCGTCTCAGCTTCCCATCCCTCTGCCTCAACTTGCACCAGGAAGGTGAGTGTCAGGAGTCTAGGGGTGGAAAGGCCACAGGAGAGCAGGGAGGTTGGGGGCGTGGGAGATACCCTGCTATCTGTGTGGGTCAAGGGATGCTTGGGCTGCTCCAGGTGCTGGGATTGGGGGGATGGGGGACTCACTCCTCTCCTGTGCACACTTAGACAACAAGGTCATCTGTATTGGGTGAGAAGGGCTGGCTCAGGCCCCGAGCACAGGCTACAAGACAAAGCAGGTACACACCACTCATTCCTTTGCAGAGTTGTAGGTATGGCGTTCAGTCTCTTCAGCCAGAGACAAGACCCAAGCACTGTACCTTCTGCATCCTTCCCACTCCACCGCCCACCCAGACAGGCCCCCGCTGCCTGGTCACCTGATGCCTGGTCAGGCTGGGGGTGGTGAGGGGTTAGGAACACGACCTTGGAGTTGCAGTCACCTCGGCTTGAATCTAGGCTCCCACATCCAACACATCTGTGTGGATACGAAGCTGTCCCGTGTGACTTTGGACGTGTTATTTAACCTCACTCAGTCTCCTCTGTAAAACTCCTGTCTCAGGTGAGCTGCTAGGAGAATTGGAGGAGGTGGCGCATGTCAAAAGTAGAGTAGCCAGCACGCAGCTCAGGTGTGTTGTCTTCTCTAGCAGGTGGACACCCCGTCTCCAGGTCCATCCAGACCAGACAGTGGCAGGAGAGACAACTGAGTAAAGAAGTGGGGGAGGGGGTTCTGGGGACAGTGAACCCCCAACGTCACAGCGTAATGTCCCAGAGGGAGACAAGTGAGTACTATAGGAAACGACTCAGGACTTATCACAAGTAGGTGAAACTCTCCACTCTTTTGATGCTGTGCTGGTTAAAATCACGAAACTCCACTCAGACGGCATCTGAAAATAATGAAAAGCTGTGAGATAACAAACGCCAGCCCACAGCAAGAACTGTCCGTCACCAGGCTGGATCATCTCAGGCCCATCCAACCCCTGACCATTTCTTTCCTTCTGGGCCTACATCCTGGCAAGACATGGGTTTGTTTGAATAAGCCCGGAGCTCTGGGAAATAGGGAGGTGACTCCTAGCGTCCTAACCCTGCCAAGAGTCCTAACCCAAACCCAGTGTCGTAATGCTGCCCAGGAAACAAACACAGAGCCCTCCTCTGCCAACTCCCGCCTCCCAGGAGCAGAGGCCTCACCTGGTTCAGGGGGACAGAGAGTCTTGCCAACAAAGGCATCAGGCAGGGGCGAAGACAGAATGTAAGCAAACACTGAAATGCACACACGCACACACGGAGCAGAGCCTTTGTACCACCTGGCTGTCAGTTCCCGGCACTGCTGTGGCCCCCGCCATCTGGACCGTGGGGAGAGAGCATCCAGGAAAGGCCATTCCTGTCTGGGAGATTGTGAGAATCACTCTGTAAGGGGATCCTGGGGCTCAGCTCTTGGTGGCAGGAGAGGAGCCATTTGAAGGTAAGGCAACGTGATGGGAGACAGGGGGAGCTGATCCGCGCCATGCGGGCAGCACGTCCCAGCCCCTACTGCGTGCGTGGGCAGCAGGAGTTGCTCGTGTAGGCAAGACATCACCCCACCCTCCAGAAAACCCCACTCCAGTGAGAAACACCTAGCATTCAACTTTACTGTTCTCTGCAAAAAAATATAAAGGCTTCAGGGAGGACAGTGGTTTTCAGGGACTGGGAGACCCAGCAGTCCCTCCTGGCCCTGACCCATGTATATCTGTGCCTTGGTGCACATAGTCAAGGTCACATACAAGGACACAGCTCATATTCATTTGTTAGACTTCAATTTGTTTTTTCGATTAAGAGCTCAAGCACCCAATGTCTCAACAACAGGGGTTCCGTACGAGGACGTGGGCTCCACTTGGCTCCTTTGCTATTGAAACAACTGCTCCTGAGCCCTCCACTCAGGCCCTGTGGGCCTCAGCTTCCTCTGTGAAAAGGACACAAACTGGGGGGTTTGTGTCACAAGGCCCTTCAGAGATGTGGCTGAAATCATTACATGGGCATCTTTTGTAAACTCTCAAGTTTTGCAAATGTTGGCTGTCCTTCTTGGGTGTTTTGCAGCTGGTGCTTTTTCCAGGTACTGTGCAGACCCAGTCAATTACCCTCAAAACTTAGTGTCTCAAACCAACAATGAAATGATTTGGCTCACAAACCCACCATCAGTCAGGGGTCATCCATCTCTGACCCACTCAGTGTCCGCTGGGGCAGCTCCAAGGCGGGCAGCTGGAAGTCCGTGAGGCCTGGCTCACTTGTGGGCCTGCCCACTGGCTCTGGCCATCAGCTGAGACCTCCGTGGGGCTGTCAGCCACAACACCTCTGCCTGGCCTCCCCGAGGGCCTGTGCTTCCCACAACAATGTGACTGCACAGCAGCCTGACTGGATTCCACTACAGAGCATCCTGGAGGGGGCCAGATGAGGCATACCATCTCTTATGACCTCGCTTTGTGACATCACTTCGTCTGTACTCTATTAATTAATCACTAGCAAAGGCTCAAGGGTAGGGGAAATCAGCTCTGCCTGTTGACAAGAAGTGCAATGTTCTCGAAGACCATGTGAGCCTGAAAATTCTGCTGCGGCCACGTTTGGGGACTACCAGCTGCCACTGTACTTGATACATTTTTTGAATGAATGAACCTTCCCTTAGTGCCTTCCAGAATTCCTTGAGATTCTCATGGCACAGCCTCAGACTGTAGACCTTTCCTAACGTGCTTCCTCAATTAAAACTTACCCACTCTCCTCTCAAGCTCTCATAGCCCTACCTTTTGCAAGAGAAGAGTGTGGAATAATGGATTCATAGATAAACTAATTCCTGGCACTGACTTGGCTAGGGAACTCCTCTTAGGGTGAAGAAGGCTACCTCTCTTCTACAGCTAACCTATCCAAAAGGTCCACCCCTGGGAACCTCAGAGAGAGGAATGGGGGCGGGGGCAGGTGCAGGGGTGGGTGATTGGCAAGCCTTTCCCACGCTGCAGCCCAGGCAGCCTCCTGGCCTTTGCAGAGGTGAAATCCTTTCCACCCACACCATCCATTCCTTCTCCCTGCACTGTGTCCCCTGCCTTTCCTCTGCTTAACTTTTGGTGATGGGTAAGCCCCAGGCTTAGGAGAGTAACCCTCTGGTGTGAATGAATTCATTATGAACCTGACATCATTAGCCTGCCATGGTTCCAGAGACAGCTCGGGGGGACCTGAGCAAGGCTGAGGAGTCCCCAAAGGCCACTTGAGGATCGAGTGCTCAGTAAGTAATCCAGTTCAGTGCAGGAACCACCCGAAGAACATTAACCCTCTTGCCCCAAAACATGTTGTTTTCCACACATCCCTTCTGATTCACTGCATTTGTTCTCTGACTCATTAGGTCTGTGTTGTCCTTAATTGCATCCCGCAATGATGATGAAATATCAGCCTCTTTATTTTTTCATAATGTTCCCACTGGTTAGGAGTGTCCAGCTCACACCACAGAGCTCAGGGGGCAGCCACTTGGAGAGGGCCGCCCCTGCTCTCCCCTCTTCCTCTCCTGTTCTCTCCCTTTCTCTCTCACACACACACATGCCCTCTGGCGACTTCTTCAGGACAAAGCCCGAACTCCGTCACCTGACTTATGAAGAGGTCCCACCTGCCTGGGTGTCCAGCTCCAACTCGGGCAGCCCTCCTTTCACAACGAGACAGGCTGCACCTCCTTCAGTTCCTCCCATGCTCATGTCCTCTCTCACGCAGCCATCGTTCAAAAGATTCCATCCACCCAAAACATTCTTCCCCTTCCTCTTCGACCTGCAGCTCTCCATTTAGACAATACTTTTCAGGGCGGCCTTCTAAATCTGAGAAAATGCTCGCTATCTCCGGTTTACGTTTTCTTCACACACCCCACTTTCTTCTCATAACTGCTGGTGTAACTGCAATTACTCGACTAGTGGCCGGCTGCCCTCGCCCCCTCCCCACCCTGAGCTCCACGCGGGCAGAACTCATGGGACTTACTCATCGTGACATGCCCAGGGCACACTGAGCTCAGCGTGAACGAATGAGGCTGGCGGGGGAGTGTCGCTCCTGAGCGGGGTCAGTGGCTTCTCGCTTCTGCCCTGAACCTGATCAACACCAATTAGGCATCATCTAGCAACATGCCCAGCGCTGAGCCAGGGACGGGGAGAACAGGAAGGGCAATGCAGGCACAAGGAGGAGGAGGAGGAGGACGGGGAGGGTAAACGGAGCAGGAGAAGGGCTGTGTGGGGGGCACCCTGCTTCTCAAACTGGGGGACGGAGGGCCCTGACGTACATGCCGATAGCCGAGAGTAATAGAAGCCACGGAATCAATGGGCACATCTCAGAAGCACGTCATTTGAAATTATTTTTGTGTGAACAGAGATTTATGCTGGAGTCAGACAAAAACCCCACATGAATTTTTAAGGAAATAAATGAGACTTCAAAGAGTGTTTATGTGTTTGTGGTGAGATCTTTGCACTACCCATATCCGCCTGCCTCCTTTCCATGAGGGCCCATGTTTTAAGCTTTTGCCTTCCTCTCATTTGGTCAAAAAGTCTAAGAAACCCTGAGAGGACGCCTGAGCTTCCTTGAAAAACAGTGATTGGATTCCAAGGTGGAAAGTGCCCAGAGAGCCCGGCGAAGCTGTACTATTTTTTATGACCTAGCTTCGGTGCATCGTGCCCTCCGTTTTCTTGTTTTCTGGGTCTTTTTTGTCTTTGTTGTTGTTGGTTTGGTTTTGTTTATTCTGTTTTGTTTTTGCTTAAAACAATAAACATTTATTACCTCACCATTTCTGTAGTTGAGGAATTTGAGAGTGGCTTAATTGGGCAATTCTGGCTCTGGGTCCCTCATGAGACTGGGCTGAGGGCATCTGCAGGCTTCATTGGAACTGTGGGCCCCCCTCCAGGATGGCCCACTCCATGGCTGGCAAGCTGACTATAGTCTGTTAATAAGGGATCTCTCGGATGTAAACTGTAATTGAAAAAACAATAAATAAATCAGGCTTTACAAAGCAAAAAGAAGAATATTATTTGATAACAAAAAGGAAGTATTGGTACCAAAAAAATGAGGAATCTCTGAGGCCATTTTCAAGGTTTCTTGAGAGCCATATATTTGCAAAAGATAGAATTAGGAGAGACCATTCTGTTTTCAGGGCTTATGCCATGTTCCTTGACAACCCTAGGTCATTGGTGTGCCCATCTAAAGCCTAGGTAGGGTCACTATTTCTTCTGTGAGGAGCTCAAGCCAAGTCTCAACTTTGCCAAGATGCTAGCAACTAACAAATATGTACAGTTGTCCCTTAATATAGCAAGAAACTAGTTTCAGGACCCCAATCCACAAACTGGATATCCACGCGGATACCAAAACCCATGGATGCTCAAGTCCCTTATACAAAAAGGGGTAGAACAATGTACACCATCAGCTCTCTGCATCTGTGGATTTCTAAGCACAGATCAAAACTCAGGGATATGAGTGAATGTGAAAACTCAGGGATACAGAAGACCAACTCTACAATATTTCTTGAAAGCAAAATTTGTGCAAAAATGGGCCCATGCAGTCCAAACCCACATCGTTGAAGGGTCAGCGGCATCCTAGACAGCACACACACAGAATGGACCATCTGCTCTAACACTCAACAGTAACGCCACGATTCCCACCATTTGACAGATGAGGACAAACTACAGAAAAGAAAGTTAAAGAAATTAGGTAATCTGCTCAAGGTCACACAGTGACTAAGCAGTGACATGGGAATTCAGCCCCAGAAAATGGGCCCAGGACCTGTAGTCTCTGCCCCCAAATTCTGCTGCCTAGGAGCTTGGAGGCACCTGTTGTATGGAGCACAACCCCCAACCACTGGAGACTTCCACCCCCACATGCACGGCAATCCATTCTCTCCTGGGGGAACCCAGAGCAGCTCCCAGCCATCTCACCATTGCCTGCAAGTTCTGAAAGAGAGATGGTAAGACAGTTTCAGGGCCCTTTGGTCAATGGGTAAACAAGCACCCTTCCCTCTCCCTGCTGTCACGGCAGGTCACAAGCACATTCAGGAGTCACACGACCCAGGCGACAAAGAAAAAGTAGAAATTCAAGTCTTCCTCCACATGGTGACGTGTTTCTTGTGGTAAGACCACAGGATTCTGTAGGCTGCATCCGGAACAGAAATGATACCTTTCCTCCTCTCCCAGAGATGGGCAACACCGCCAATATATCCATCTATTTCTATCCCTCCTCATCTCTCCCCTCACCTCCCCTCGTCTACCCTCCTCTTTCCTCCTCTTCTCTTCTCTCTCTCTCTCATCATTACTACAGGCATTTTCTCTCTCTGCCTGGCTGACCAGAATAAGTTATAACTGAAAGTCTAGCCTAGGTTTGGGGCACTATTGACATGTGAAGTAGATCGTTCTTTGTTGGGGGTGGGCGAGCTGTCTGGTGCACTTGTAGGATGTTTAGCAGCATCCACAGCCTCTACACACCAAACAGCAGCAGCAGCCCCCACCTGCCACCCCACAAGTCACGACAGTCAAAAATGTCTCCAGACAAATGTTTCCTGAGGACAAGATCACTCTCGGTTAAGAATCACTGGTCTAAACAAAGAAGACACTTACGCACGGAGATCTCTAGAAAAGTGATGAAGAAATTTATTGTTGGTGACAGTAAGACTTTCTTACCCTCGGAAAGGATTTCGCAAAGCTTATTCCTTCTCACCAACACGTTCCCTGTCTTCAGTGCGTGTGTCCCCATTTCTAACCGTATGAGAAACTGTTAGAAACTGCCAGTGCCCCGGTCGATGTGGAACACCATTCTGACTGGGTGTAAGGCGTAGAATTTAATCGACTTACCCTGCTCACCACACCTCACCTCGATAGTTCTCAACCAATGACAAACCAGAGTTGGTATATAAACACCCCAGTTCTCCCACCCCTGGGGAAGGATAACCTGGGGACATGTCATTTTACACTGCTTCCCCAGATTGTCCCCATGGGACTAAGTTCTAGCCACTCATTATGCTAGCCAGTCCACTATGCGTTCCCTGACACCTAATTGTGTCTGGCACATGGTAGGCACTTAATACACATTTCTTGGATATCAAATGAATGAATCCAATCTAAGAGGCTCCTGCTACCTAGGCCAACAGGCTACTCAGTCTCAGAGAAGGGGAGTGACTTGCTCAGAGCATCACAACAAGTCTCTATCACAGCTGCCACAGAAGCCAGTTCTTTTGGCTCTTCAACCACCGTGCACTGCCTTCTGGCCAGCGGGGCTGAAACAACGGGCATGAGAAGTGGGAGCTTCCCATCCTGTGGATGAGTCAGGGCATCAGACAACTCCTCCTCCACCTTCAGCATGCAACTCGGCAGGTCCTGCACGGGAAAGCCCCCTCTGGCCCACTCCACGGGGTGGTCCCTCCCTCTTGGTGTCCCACCACTGCTATGTCACTCTCTATCAGAGCAGCTACAGAGCAGGACATTGAGTCTGTGCTCATCTGCCTTCCTTTTGGAACTTTGAGTCCTTTAAGAGCAAGGGACCGTGTGTTTGGGGATTTTCCCTCCTCTGTGTCTCCATTACTTAACACAGGGCCTGAGTAGGTGCTCAGTAAATGTTTGCAGAATTACCACCACACATGGATAAGGCCCTGGGCTACTGATGCCCTTCTCAAAACTTGGTGCCTAAGGATGTGTGATCTGTGTTTGACACAAACACACCTGGTGGGAGGGTCCAGCAGGGGGAGAAATCCCACTTGGTTTTTATTACCGAGCTGAGCGCCTAGCTCAGAGCTGTGTCGAGCCAGCGGAAACTGTCATCCGCCTGTCCACACTCTGCCTTATCTCCAGGAGACACCTTATTCTGAAAGCTGCCCTGTAGGCCCGCAGAAGCCCTGTCCAGGCCCTAGCCAGCCAGCTGGTTGGCCAGGCGGTGGGGTACAAGGAAGAACATAAAACAAACAAAGGGCACCCTCTGGAGTCAGAGAGCTTGGCAAGAGGCCTGGGTGAGGCTCCCTGCCAAATGGACTGAGCCGCGGTGTCCAAAACCCAAGCTGAGTGTTTTCGGGGGTGGGGGGTCAAACTCCTCTGGGGTCCTTTGTATCACCCCCACATCACCTTGAGCTCTGAACTAAAAGCAAAGGTGTCTGGGGCAAACTTGGACTCGACCCCATACCACACACACCCCTTCAAACCTCTGCCCCCCCTCCTCCTTTATAAAAAATAACCCCCAGCAAACAGTCCACGTGCTGCTGGTGTGAGCGCCAGCGCAGCCCACTAAATCATCACCAGCGTCCACATTTCAAAGGGGAGCCGGAGGAGTGCCAGTGATTTCTGGGTGCCACACGGATCACTCCCAAGCTCTGATCTATGGATTGTTTTGATTTCCTCCTTTGAACTCTTCCCATCCCGCTCCAGACAGAGATACTGAATTAAGCGACAGACAAGTTGGAGACAATGAGCTCCGGGGGCCCCCTCCCCTCTCTCTCCTCCCGAAATTTGCAGACATCTGCTAGCTGGAGCCCAGTGCTGGAGTCATAAAGAAGAGCTGGCAGGAGAGTGATGTACAACCCTGGCTCTCCCAAGTGACTGGCGTTAACCTCCAACGGAGAGCCACTCACCCCGCTCACGCCGGAGCCCTTTGTTTTACACCCCTCAGCAGAGGTGCCTTGGCCAGGCTGAAGAGTTAACCGAATTAGAACGAACGAAACTCAGCAGCGCTGCGCCTCTAATTAGAACAAGTCGCTCAGACATATTGTCTCCCTGATTTCCTCTGTTCCGTTTCTCGCGCTCTCTTTCTCTGCTCAGGACACATGGGCCCCATTAAACATTCTAGTATTTAATGTGGTTCCCTTCAATTACTTCTCAAGTTTTCGAGTTCCATTTAGAATTGGATTTTACTCTTTGGACTGTGTTTTTGATTTGGGGCTCTGTACATTTCGTAGCCGCTCTTTTTCTCCACCTAGTGGAGACGGTGGACACCACGGAGCAGTGCACGGCACAGGAGGCAGACGGCAAAGCCTCCGCCAACCAGAGCGGGGTCTCCCAGGGCCTCGATTAACCGGAGACCTCATTGGCACTTGTCTTGGAAGGGAATCAAGAGCTTAGCACAAACATAAGCTGATAGTCTCCCGCCCCGCCGATCACCTCATCCCCATCACCATAAAAGGGGGTGAGGACCTAGGTAGACTATAATTTATACTGCTAGGAAGAGCAAGGGGTGGAGGGGGAGGACCCCCTTGGTTCATCCTGGGGGTCAGTACAGAAAGAGCCCATATTTAACTTCACTTAAGATGATCAAGGGTCTCAATTTCTGCAAATTCACATTCTGCAGAAAAGGACTTTGCTCTGATACCAAAGCAGGATAGAAGACTCACACACTTAATAGAGGTTGGCAATTGATACAGAAATCAAAGGTATACCTCGGGCAATAAGTGGACTGCAATTCCATCTTCCCCGAGCCTTTGTATGTGTACATTTTACCTGGAGCATCTGTAGAGAGGCACCAGATATACGCACTCACAGCCAAGATAGGGTTCTCCAGGGAGAAAAGATTCCAGGGGAGACATCAGCAACCACAGAGGCAGGCTGGCTGTGTGTGGAGATAGATTCCACACCCCTCATGCACCCTCAAGAGCAATTTAGAGTTCTCTGGCTTAGGAATATCCCAGATGAAACGTTTGAGTTGAAAGGGCTTTTTGAGGTCCTCTGCTCGGACGGACACCCTGTCCCCTCATGCCAGAGAGCCCTCTAGGACGTGCCTGCCAATATTCATGTGGTCTCTGCTGACAAGAACACCTTGACTTTCCATGGCAGCCTATGGCATCTGAGAGTTGTTCCAAGGCATGTCATGGAGTCAGGAACCCATCTGTGTGACCCTGGGAAAGGCATCCAGCCTCTCTCAGATCTCACTCCATCAACTAACATTTACCAGGGAATGTCACAGGCACTGGGGACACAACGGTATACAAGTCTTGATCATTTCAGACAATTACGGTATCGATGACATGGAAACAATGGTTCACCTCACAAATGAGCTCGTGTTTTTTGAAACTCAAAAATGATATACGGCTCTCGTTATTTCTCTTGATGATAACGATCAAAAAAGTTTTCTTCCTATGTATATAGGTTGGCTTCCTTATAACTTCTACCTTTTGGGTTTAGTTCTACCTCGAAGAATGAACCAACGGCTTCCGCAGTGACACGCATCTCTCTCATGCATTCTTGGTTCTGCTTCTCTAGCCGGAATGTTTTCTGATCTTGCAACTTCTCCTCACATGAAAGAATTTCTGGGACTTTCTCCATCTTAAACAGCCCATCTCTGAGTGTACTCTAATTTGTCAATGCGCTTCTCATAATCTGGTGCCCGAAATTACACACAATACCCTAGATGTCATCTGATGCAGAGTATAATGAGAACAGTCCTTCCCGAGAGCACTGGATTTCTGTTCGTTCTTCCATTGCACGTTGTGCTGGATTGCTAGTGATCGCACCATATACACTGTTAGCTTCCTCTGAGCTGGTGGGCATTTCAAAGCCTCAGATATTTTTCACGTGATTTCCTGCCAAGGAACTCTCTCCCACTCTATGTTTTTGCCATTTTTTGCACATAAATACCAGACTTTACATTTGGGCCTGTTCGATTGTATCGTATTGTCTTTGACCCAGCATTCCAACCTGTCAGGCTCACTCTGGGTCCTCATTCTGTCACCTCTGGTATTAACTCTCCCTCACAGATTTGTGACATGTACACCTTTGATCAGTATGCCCCCTGAAGTTTTCATCCAGTGATAAATCAGACGAGATCAAGGGTGGAGCCCTGGGAACTCTGCAAGGAACCTCTCTGAAGGTCGACATCCATTGTCGTGAGTTGGAAATAGCCCCTCTATAAAGTAAGGAAATGGAACGCAGAGCTGGGCTCCACGAACCCACCCATGGGACTGCCTGAGCTCCCCCGCTGCTTCTGCTTTCTTGTTCCTGTCTCCCAAAACCTGCCTCCTTGTCTACGGCCGCCTCTCTAGGTCTCCCTGATGCCCCATCTTTACATTTCTGCCACCTTTCTCTATCCACCTGATCCTCTCAGCTTTACTCAGGGCCTCTGGACAACAAGCTTAAGGTTTGCTGGCACTTGTCCTGCTCATCCCAGCGCTGCCTCACCCAGAGTGTCAGACTTTCACTCCCGGCCAAGCTCAGGCCAGTGTGGGACTTCTCTCCCCACCACCCTGACAGAGTTTAGCACATGGGCTATGACAGCCATCCAACTCTCAGTGCTCTTTGGACTCAGCTGTGGAGCCAGCTGCAAATACATAAAACCACTGCTCTCATCCAACCCACATTTCACCATCTTAGCCACAAGGAAACCATGAGAGGAACTGTTAACCCTAAGCTGAAATCAAGACCTGCAATGTTTATGGCATACACCTGATGCGCAAACATAGTAACCTTATCAAAAGAGGAAATGAGGTTAGTTTGGAATAACTTGTACTCAGTGAAGTCATTTTGCTTTCAACTGACCACTGCATTCCTTCCTAAATGCTCACCCACCATCTGCTTCTTAATCCACTGTGCTTCCCTGTTGTCAAGGATCTCCCTCAAATTTACTTGTCTGGAGTTTCCAGTAACAATCTTTTTTTTTCTTTCCCTTTATGAAAATCAGGATAATCTCTGCCCAGTTCCTGCTTCTGGCACCACCTTCTATTGACCACAATCACTTAAAAGGTACTGACCGTGGCTTCCCAATCCCACCGGAAAGTTCCTTCCACACCTCGGGATGTGAGTCATTGGGTCAGATACTTGGACCCAACTGAATCAGCTTCTTGCCACCTTCCTATCTAATCTCATCTTTCTTGAGCCCTGAGACAGTCAGGACGTCTTGGGCTGCAGGGAGCAGTAATTCCAGGTTCAACTGGCTTAAACAATAGGCAAAATTGATTATCTCATAAAATTCAAGTGCCGGTAGAAGGACTTCAGGGTTGGTCACCTCAGTAGTATGATTACATTTTCAAGGATACCTCTCTACCTTTCTCCTCTGCCATCCTCAGGTTGTCAATATGACCCCCCCATGGTTGTGAGATGTGTTGCATTTCCAACAATACCACTCAAGCATGACAATGCCCAGCAGTTAAAGGACGGTTGGTTCCGTATAGCTCTTTTTAGAAGCAAGGGCACATTTTCAGAAACACTGGCAGACCAGCCCTCACATCTCATTGATAAGAAGTAAGTAGTCTCTTGCCTATCCTTAAACAGTCAATGATGGGGGATAATGAGAGCATGACAACTGCTTTGGACCACAGAGAATTTACCCCTCATTTATGGTGGAAGGGTGCTGACCCAAAAAGCCAGCGACCTGCCCACAAGGAGGGAGGAAGTGACCATGGGATGGGCTGTCAGTGTCTCTACACAGTGTTTGCTCTTCCTTTTCTAGTGTAGCATCCTTGATGGAAAAATTATATTTTCAACTTCCATTTTTTTCTTTCTCTGTCTCTTTAGCTAACATTATTTCCCTTTGTCCAAACAATGGGTGTACACTTGCACTATTTTTTTTTCACTGAACGGAGCCCCGAAGACCTCTTACTGTCCTCAGAACGTCTCCCTCTTCAAGTGTGAGTTCATTCTGAGCCTTAGTGTTGTTGACATGACTCCCATTCTACTCTTTGGTGCCCATCCTCAGGGGCTTGTGGGCCACATTCTGTCTTAAAGTCAGGACTCAACACAAAGCAACATGCATAACTCCCTTGGGGCTTTCATCACTACCCCCACTTTTTCTCCTCATTGGGATCAGCTCTGACTATAATTTTTTCTAGAAACAGTCTATCTTCCTTTATGAGGTCATGGGCTACTGGACCAGACTTCTCTATGAACATTCAAAATGTGTTATGATAGACATCCTGTTGCCCCACTATGTTGCCCCAGGGACCAATTTTTCCTTTGTGAAACACTTTTTACCCATCATCCCTAATGCAGCCTCCATCTCTGGGTGAAACGGTGACCCAGGCTGGATCATCACAGGATAGGATCCATCCTGCAATAGTGATTAGTCTGGAGGTGAATGTAAAGGCCAGCTAGAGATTTGGTTTGGGTTGAAAAATTGAGATTGAGAGAGATAAAGGGCACTTCCCTATTTGGGTTATGAATCTAAAATTGCAGGCAACTGCCTTTCTCATCTGTCTGCAAATATTAATAAATAGAACCAAAGGATGACGCAAGAGAGATAACAGTAGCCCTAATTGCTTGGTTTGAGATCCTGACGACAGTACTGCCTGAAGCCAATCACCCTTGGACTTCCAAGTCATGAGGGCCGATTTACACCCTTATTTCATTTGCCAGCAAAGATACTCTGACTGATATGTTTACTCTTCTAGGGTCCAGGCACATTTAACTGTGGCAAGTTAAATGAAACCACACTTCTTTGCTACCACAGCTTCCAAGATGACAGCATCTCCCTCCCACACTTCCCATGATTTCCATAGGAATGGCAAGTTTATCCCTCAGTAACAAAAATGCAGTGGGACAGTTCTCTTCCTTGTCTCCTTTGTCTTGTCAGAGACAATATTATGTTATACAAGTGAAATGCTTTTACAAAACACTAGACTTTTAGTATAACCAAGACCTCTACCCCAGCAGATATCTGCAAAGTTGGAAGTCCTCATGATTCTCTTGCCTTCTGTCTATGTAAGAGAATCCTAATTTTTTTTGAAAAACCACCTATATCTTCTCTTAGTCCAAAATAGTCAGCCACATATCCATAAGAGCTTAGACTCTGCAGACTTCTTGGGTCTGGATTCTTACTCCATTTTCATTCTTGGTAGCCTTAGACAACTTGCTTGACCTTTCTGATCATTGCTTTCCCCATCCATTATTTGGGATTAATAATAGTCTTACCTTTTAAGATAGTAGTGAAAATTAAGTGATATATTGAATGCAAAGTACTTTGATGGTGTCTACCAACAGAAAAAGTGCAAGAAATATTACTAGATATCATTATCAGTTTTCTTTTTTATCACCTAAATTTTTTACCTTGTACACTCTCAAGTTATTAGGTCACTCCTCCCCACCTTTGTTAGAACTGCCTTTTAAGCCAGCCACATCCTGACTTCCGGTCAAGATGGAGGCATAGGTAGACACACTTCACCTCCTTGCACAATCACAGAAAGGAATTACAACTAAATCTCAAAACAAATAGCACCCAGAACTGTTAGAAAATCAAACTGTATAGAAGTCCCACAACCAAGGATTTAAAAAAAACACATTCATCTAGATGGGTAGGAGTGGCAGAGATGCTGAGACAGGACAGAGAGGCAAGGAGACACAGTGTAGCACGGAGAGGCTGTAGCAATGGTGGGATGGGCACAGGCAGTCTCACATTCACAGGTGGTAGATAAAAATCAGGAGGGATACCTTGGGAACAAGCCATCCCAGCCCCATGCCAGACCACACAGCCCAAGGTTTCACTACCAGGAAGGTAAATCCCCATAACTTCTGGCTGTAAAAAGCAGTGGGGTTTGGGGTGGTGGAAGAAAATGCTGGATTTTCAGAAAACTTTACTTAAGGGAACTTCATATCTTAAAACATACACAAACCCACCCATTCTGAGATTTAACAACAGGGCAACTGCTGGAAGGGCACCAGTGGCATATGAGGAGTAAGTGAAGTGACTGGAAATGAGATGAGTGCCAGGCAAACCCCCAGAAGCCAGGCAGTGGCACAGTTCCCTCTCTGAGCCCCCCTCCCACACAGAGCCACAAAGTGGTAAAGCAGGTTGCCCCACCCTGGCAATTACCTAAAGCTGCACCCCATAAAATTTATAGGTGCCTTTTACAGGGAGTAAAGCAGCTCTACCTAATACACAGAAACAAACACAAGGAGGCTGCCAAACTGAGGAGACACAGAAATATGACCCAAATGAAAGAACAGAACCAAACCTCAGAAAAAGAACTAAATGGAACAAAGATAGCCAACCTATCAGATGCAGAGTTCAAAACACTGGTGATCAGGATTCTCAGAGAACTCACTGAGTATTGCAACAACATAAAGGAAGAAGTAAAGATTACACAAAGTGAAATAAATTAAAATCTTCAGGGAACCAATAGTGAAGGGAAATAAGCTGGGATTTAAATCAACAATTTGGAACATAAGGAAGAAATAAACATTCAACCAAAACAGAAAGAAGAAAGAAGAATTCAAAAAAAAAAATGAGACTAGTATAAGAAAACTCTGAGAAATCTCCAAATGTGCCAACATCCAAATCATAGGAATACTGGAAGGAAAAGAGGAATAGCAAGAAATTGAAAACTTATTTGGAAAAAAATTTTTAAAAATTCCCTAATTTGGTGAAGGAAATAGACATACCAGTTCAGGAAGCATAGAGAGTCCCAAACAAGTTGGACCCAAAGAAGACCACACCAAAACACATCATAATTAAAGTGCCAAAGGTAAAATATAAAGAAAGAATCTTAAAAGCAGAAAGAGAAAACCAGAGAGTTGTCTACAAAGAGATATCCATAAGACTATCAGCTGATTTCTCAAAAGAAATTTTGCAGGCAAGAAGGAACTGACAAGAAATATTCAAAGTCATGAAAAGCAAGGACCTACAACTTAGATTACTCTATCCAGCAAAGCTGTCATTTAGAATTGAAGAAGAAATAAAATACTTCCCAGATAAGGTAAAGCTAAAAGAGTTCACCATCACCAACCCATTATTACATAAATGTTATACGTACTTATTTAAGAAAAAGATCAAAACTGTAAACATTAAAAAAGGCAACAAATTCACAACTATCAATAATTGAATCTAAAACTAACTATCTAAGCAAGCAACCAGAACAGGAACAGAATCATAGGTATGGAGATCATTTGGAGGGATATCAGCTGGGAGGGTGAAGGGGAAAAATGGGGGAAAAGTTACAGGGATTAAAAGGAATAATTGGTAGGTACAAAATAAACAGGGGAGTGTTAAGAATAGCATAGGAAATGAAGAAGCCAAAGAACTTATTATATGCATGACCCATGGACATAAACTAAAAGGGTAGGATTGCTGGAGGGAAGTGGTGGGTACTGGGTGGAGAGGGGCAAAGGAGGGAAAAGTGGGACAACTGTAATAATATTATCAATAAAATATACTAAAAAATAATAAAATTAAGTGAACTAGCCACATCCTGCCAAACAAGCACCATCCTACCAGGTATCTGAACCTCTGAAATCATATTGCCTCTTCATGTTACATGTCAAGTCCACCTGGTTTCTCTACCCTGTGTTGGTGCACAGAGCATCTCTGCCTTCCTCTTTGCACCTTCCTTTCCTGTTATCTTTGCCAGAGTGGCTAGCTCTGAGCTTTTGCTCACGCCTCATGCATTTAGTTTATGTTCTGGCCTTCTTGTTTGCATTTTCCCTGGTCACACCACATTGACCCAAGGCTAAAGCCACGTTCTCATCCTGGGTTTCTACAAGAAAGCACTAGCACAAGACATTTGTAAGCACAACAGAAACACAACTCCAAATGAACATGGCACATTCCTCCTTTATCTACAGGCTATAATGCCCCACCTGTCTTCTCTCTACCATCCACTCTCTTCCCAGCCCCCTCCCACTTGCTACATATTTTTTATCTTTACTAACATATTGAAGTTTTCACTGATGTTTCCCCTTAACTCATGTTATATTATTTCCATGGGATTCTCTCTTCAATCCCAAACTGTTTATGTAGATATTTTATTTTCTTAAAAGAACTTCTGTTCCCAGTCATAGAATTTTTTGCTTCATTCATATTATTTGTATCATTTTATCTGAGTATTTCTTTTCTCCTTCAATTTAAAGTATTTTGATCAGGTAGGCATGCCTCGGTCATATATATTCTTCTTGGTTTTTATTACAGGCACTCCACACCCAGGTCATCCTGTTATATCACAAGCCATGGTCCCATATACCAAATTCCAACATATTTCACTAACTGTAAAGGGACCTGATTCCTTCTAGTTCAAAACCCTAATGTGGGGAGAGAAAAGAAAATGAGAGAAATAGAGATGAATATGCCTCTTCTGCCTTCAAGTTGTTTGGTTATTTATAGTATTAAAAATCCAAATAGTTGTGATGGACCAAACATCCGCTTACTCCATCAGTAATTTCTAGCAGATTCAATAAGAGTATGTAGTGACTGGTAGTCCTGATGGCTGTTGATAGGTTCTTCATCACAGTTGATACACATGTCCTAGACCAACTACTGACCAATTAAGTCACGTCAGCTCTACTGTAAAAATTCCATGTCATGTCTCAAAAGTGCAGTGCCCATCTCTCCCTTCTTGTAGAAGTGAGGAGACTCCTTCTACTTGATTATAGCTGTCTGTGTAGTGGCAGGTGAGTTTTGAGTTGGGATTTCATCAGAACACCTAGAATTTCTCTTTTTTATGCTATGTAGGCACTGGTACAGAGACGATCTGAGGCTGAACTGGTAGAGTGTAATCAGATGTCATCATGATAGATAGTAAAATTGGGTCCAGATCCAAAAAAACACCCAGCACCAAAAGTGAGCCATAGGGTCATTAACAGTTGTGTTCATTCACAAAGAATACCTCAGATTGTTCCAGGAAAAAATGGTTGGGCTGGGGAAGAAAATCATAAACCTTAAAGTCTGGAGGAGAAGCTCGTAAAGGAATGAGAATCCAAGGATCAAATACAGGTGCAAGCAGCCCAGAGAACCTCAGCCAACTCTTTGCCGCTGCCAGAATGGGTTCCTGTGGGCTAACTGTGATGTTACAGCTTCTGTACCCATGAGCTGTACCCCACAGCCCCTGTCAGCTGAAGGATTATGGGTCTGTGCAGAACATTTGCAAGGCAGTTTCTGCTTCTCTTTTTCCCTAGTTTACCTTCATACACTATCCTGAACTCAGATATGTCTCCAGAATATTCTGGAGTCCCTCCAAGAGTTGTTTATTCCCATGAGAAACTTAGGGGGACTCCTAAGAAATAACTCTCCCTAAAAAAGCAGGGAGTTGGGCAGAAGAGCAGAGCTTAAACAAATCCTCATGCTCAGAGGAAGGGTGGTTCTGACTAGCGTAGCATCTGCATCTTGGATGTGCCTCCTGGCCAGCCTCCCTTATAGTCTCATGCCTAGAGCCTAGGAAATGACAGAATATGAGTAAAAATAAAGAGAACTAATGTTGCAGAGGGTTCTGTCACAAAACATAGCAAAAATAGATGCCCCTCCCCTTCTCACAGTGCAACACACAGCAGTGTTTTGCATACCCAGAGAGATGATTCAGTGGAGGCATGTGGTAGCCATCTTCAAGGAGGTTCCCAATGATCCCCCGCTCCCTGGTACTCACACCTTTGAGTAATCCCCTCCCATGTTGTATCAGGGTTGGTCTATATGGCCACATTCTGCAATGTGGCAGATGTATGGCATGCCACTTCTCATGCTACAAGGCAGTGCAGCTTCCTCTTTGCTCTCTCTCTGATCACTCAGCCTGGAGGAAGCCAGCCACTATGTTATAAGGATAATTTTGAAGCCCATAGGGAAGTCCATGTGAGGAGGAACTGAAGTCTCCAACCAAGAGCCATGTGACTGAGCCATCTCGGAAGCGGTCCCTGCAGCCCTGAGAGACTGCGGCCTCGTTCATGAGAGGCCCTGGGCCGGTACCATCAGCTAAGCCATTGCTGGGTTCCTGGCCCTCATGAACAAGTGAAATAATGTTGCTTTAAACCGTGAAGTTTTGAAGTAATTGGTTATACAACATAAGATAATTAATACAGATTTAGGTTACAGAAGTGAGATGTTGCCATAATGAACACCTAAAAATGTAGGAGATGCTTTAGAATCAAGCAGTAAGCAGAAGTGGAAGAATCTTAAGGAGGATTTTAGCAAATGCTTGAGGAGCTTTGACAATACTGTTTGCAGAGGTGTGATGACCTTTGAGGAGACTGCAGATGAGGGATACAGGAGAATGAGAAGATTCTTATTGGAAAGTGGAGGAAAGGGGGAACATATAATATGGCAGCAGAAACTTTAGCAACATTGTCACATGCAGTCATGTGGAAAGAAAATGAACCTAATGTACTGAATTTAGCTAAGGAGGTCTCTAAGCTATGGGCTAAAGGTGTCACTTGGCTTCTCCTTGTTGCTTACAACAAAATGTGAGAGGAGACATAGGCTGAAAGAAAGACTGTTAAGCAGGAAAGAGACAGGACTTGAGAGTCTTAAAATTTTTTAACCTCTCAAGATGGCAAACAACATTAAAAATTAAGAAATGTCTTCCATACAATAATCAATTCCAAGGCACTACAAGGCAAATGTGCAGAAGGTGAAGCCAAGGAGGGGGCAATAAACCCCTTTATTATGACTGTAGAAAGCTCTAAGGTGGTATCTCAGAGGGCTGTTCAATCAGACAAAAATCCTTGCAAATACTCTCAGTTGAACAACAATTTCTAAGAAGTTTAAGGATGTTGTCCTTCAGCCATTTCAACAGATACCCAAATCATGAACCTTAAGTCTGGAGGAAGATGCAAAGGAATGAGGATTCAAGGCTCATCTCAAAGACATTTCTGGGTGTGCATTGTCTAATGGAGTAGACCCAGTATTGTTTGCAGGAGATTTAGAAAAGTTTTTAAGAAAATGACATTTGCAGAAACATAACCAGCATAGACTGAAAAAGACAAAAACAGTACAAAGTAAAAAATGATCTTTGAACCTCTCTCCCCAAATGCTGGCAGGAAACAGGTTGAGAAAACTACACAGCTGCAAACAAGACAACTTTTTTTGGAGAAAGAAGGACAACCCAGAAGAAGAACCAAGACCCAAGAGGGTAGGGCACAGAGCCAAGGAGAATGATTCCCAGTCAGGAGTAAGACAAACTCTTAATCAAAGACCATTCACTTGTCCAGCTGCATTTCGGACTCACCATGAACTTGTAAATCCTTGTAATCTTCTATTTTCCCCGTTTGGGGACAGAAATAAAGTAGAATAACAGTGGTTATCCTGTATCTGTCCCATTACTATACATTGAGTGTGTGTATTCACAAGTCTTCCTACACTTAAGGAGCTGAATTTAAGAAATTACAACTGAGAATCCTTATCAGCTCCTGATTTACAGGACAAAATTCCAGAACTCAAACTGATGTTCTCATGGAATGATACTTTGGGGGCCTTGGGCAAGAGTGTGTGTATTTAGCATGTGATAAGAATATAAATCATTTGTGGCCAGAGGGTGGACTGTCCTTGTTTTTAAATGACCACATATTGTTTATACTTCCTCTCAATAATTGAAAACTAATTTCCCCCGCCTGGAGTGAAGGCTGGACTTAATGATTCCATTTTAATGAATGAAGTCATGTTGCAGAATTTCAAGTACTCGGTTGTGAAAGGCACCACAGCTTCCCGCTTGCTCTGTCCTCTTTAGATCCTTTGCTCCCAGGGAATCCAGGTACGATGTCGTGAGGATACTCAAGCCACCTGTGGAGAAGCCCACATGATAAGGAACTAAGGCTTCCTGCCAACACTCAGGTGAGTGCACCATTCTGGGGGGCTGTGCTCCAGCCCCAGTCAAACCTTCAGATGACTGCATTTCTTCCTGATGGCCGGACCGCAACCTCCCGAGAGACCCTGGGCCAGAATCCCCCAACCCCTGAATTCCTTGCCCACAGGGACTGCGAGACAATAAGTGGTGATTACAGCCCTTCATCTCCCACCCTCCAGACCCACGCTGGACATGGAGTACGAGAAAGAAATCATCTTTACTGTTGTTTTAAACCACTGACATTTGGCGGCTGCTTGTAACTGCAGCATAACCTGGTCTTAGCTAACTGAAACCCTAGGCTTTACCTCATGCTAAAGCACAAATAAGGCCCATATCCAGAAAACCACTGCAAAGGGCCCATATTTTATGTGTCTCAGTAAGGTAATAATAATAATGCTTAGCTCCCTGCTGGAGACTTTCACAACACCCTGGATCTCCTACACTCATGGAAAAGTTTGTTTAATGAAAGTGAAACCTATTCATTCCCTAGTTGAGTGGTTCTCAAACTTTAATGGGCATAAGACTCACTGGAGAGTTTGATGTTATACAGTCCATGGTCCCACCTCCAGAGAGTCAGCTTCAGGAGGTCTGGAGAGAGGTTTAGGAATCTGCTGTTTGAATAAGAGTACCAGGAGATTCTGACGCAATTGGTCCTCAGACCCCACTTTGAAGAACTCTGGGCAAGTATATGGTGGACAACCTGCCGTGATCTCAGCTATCAGCAAGGCAAAGTGGAGGTAAAATAGCCCAGCATGGATGTTTCCATCAAGTAGAACTGGGTGAGAATTCAGGCTCTGCCACTCATTCATTGGGCGACCCAGGACAAGCGGCTTTATTTTTCTGTGCCTCCTTGTCCCCATCTATAGATTAGGGGTCTATTATTAACTTCCTTAGGATTATTGTGAGGATTCCATTAAACAGTACACTTAAACTACTGAGAGTACTGTTTGGCACATCATACATGCTTGATGAATAGAAGATGTCCTCAGTAGCAGTGTGGAGGTTATCGTGAGGATTAAATAAGAGAAAGGGGTGACGTGCCCGGCACACAGTAAACACTCCAGAAGCGGGCGTCCTCTTGGCCTCCTCGCCCTCTGACAATGCTGAGCTTGCACACAGGTTGCATGTAATCGACTCCCGCTGTGTCTCCAGGTTTCCAGTTGCCATGGAAACAGGGAGCCTATAAATGTCTGCCCCGATTCCATGTACGTCTGTGCCATGTCTACTCTAAAGAGCATCACAAGAACCTTCTGTAGCGTATCAGGGATTGAAGGGCTACTAGAAGCCATCTAGTCCCCTCCCTCCACACACCCATTTTATGGAAGAGAACACAGAGTGAAGGATTAAAGGATGTGAGAAAATTCCACACCTCATGAGTGGCCATGCCACACCTCAAACCCCGGCCTCTCAACTCCTGGCCTGCTCAACTCCCAGCATTTTTTTCTTTCCTTCCTAGCAGTAGAGTACTATGCTGAGTGTTTGCCCACACATTTGGAAAAGAAAACAAAGCAAAAAACAGGCGTTGGGAATGGGATCATTTTAATTAACACAAAGGAGGGATGAATGGCAGGGGGTGGTGTGAGGGAGTATCAGGGCAATGCTTACGCCAGCTGCAAGTTCAGAATGCTATTTGTCATAGGAACCTATCCACACAATATCTGTCACCACGGCCCTGGCTAAAGAACATACCCTGCCTGGCTAATGTTTTGAGGGCTGGGAGACGGTTGAAAACTTCCTGGAGAGAAACTGGGTTCTGTGCCTACATCCACCAGGAACTCATGGGAAACTAACATGAAAGGCAGGATGGTGGGATGAAAAGCTCATCAGACTGAGATTCAGTTAATGCCTTGGTTCTGCAACGGACTTGCTGTGTGACCTTGAGTCCCCCGTTTAATCTCCCGAGCCTCCATTTCCTCAGTTATATTAAAAATAGTAACACTTGCTATTCTACCTAGTCAGTGTTGGAAGAAAACCTCAAAGAGGCTCTAATCTACCCCCCATCTGATGGATAAGCAGCTCACAAGTTCATTTGTATGAAATCCTAGACACATGTAAGATAACAGTGAAAGGCAGTCCCCACATCCTGCTAAGAAGCAAGTTCAATGAAATGAGCCAACCACACATGGCTTATTAAGTCTAGAGGTTGGAGACATTTTAGTAGCATTTAGCTTGGGGTCAATGGGACTGTTGAAATCAGAGGGGGAAATGCTCTCTCTCAATTGTTTGTCAAAAGAACTACATCAATAAACAGAAATCCAGAATATAGAACGGGATAGACTCCATGCAGAATGGGGCCAGAGCCCTAGGAACTCTGAATTCAAGCCCTGCACACCTATGTCCAAGGACAGGCCAGGCAGAAGGCCAAGTCCAGGGCAGGAGTGATTGGAGGGAGAAAAGGCAGATTAGCAGGCTCTGAAGATACACCCCAAACATGCGGAACCCATTGCTCAAGCAGGGCACCGGGCTCCAGAGACATGCTGAGCGGAAGATGGGGTGGGGTGGTGGAGCTTTGTTTTATTTTTGGATTTTGCCAAATCAAAAGGATTGGGGAAATTATAAGAACTGTTGTGCTGAAATGCAGCCTCTGCCAGGTTGGCACAGGCCTGTTTATAAGTAATTCAATCTGAGGCAGGGAGGAGCTGCAAGTGTGCATGCACGCACGCACTCACACACTGACACACACATACGCATCGCCTTCCCGGACTAGTGGTGGGAGGAGGTCTGATCTTTCCATGTTGGTTCTTGAGAGAGTGACAGCCCATGTCACGTGGGCTCTTGGCCAGTATTCATTCATCCATTCACTCCAGTGTTTACTGAGCGCCCACAATACATCAGGCATGTGATAAGCTCTGGGGATAACAAGGGAGGACAAGAGAGGTTGTCCCTCCCTTCATAGTACTTGTATCCCAGTGGGCTACATGGCTGATAGGAATGCAAGCCCTGCACCCTCTATTCCTGAGCCTAAGTAAACAGAGAACAGTGGAAAATGGGTTGGGGAAGAGATCGTTATAGAAGCAGCATAAGGGGAAAGGAAATATGTGGCAGATACTAGCAGCTGCCTACCCAACTACCATCCATGCTTTCCAGCTTTGTTGTCCAGGAAAAGGCCAGAGATCCCTTGATCATGAGGAGGGGAAACACCTTCACCAGTGCCAGGGCATACATTACTGCAGCTCTAAATCACTCATGATCATCGCATTGCCCTTGGCTAGTAATTGACCTACGCAGATGGACCTGTCACCCAATTCTGGCTAAATAGCTGCAAGAACTTTCCCCAGTAAAAAGACAAAGCCTTTCTGCCATCCTTCCTCCTTCTTACTGGAACATGGACAAAGTGCCTAGAGGTGCAGCCACGTGTTTAAAGCCATGAGGCAGCATGTCAACAAGCTAAGATCACAGGACTAAAAGAACTTGAGTAGTCGTTGGCACCGAGCACCAGAGCTGGACTGCCTTCCTCCGGGCACTCATCAGGTGAGAACAAAAAGATGCCCGATTTGTTGAAGCTGTTTTTAATTGGGTTTTCTGTTACTAGCAGCTGAGGGCATTCCAAAAGGGTCTGAGAAGACGGTTATTAGTATTGAGCCATGTTGTGGAGAATGAATGGATCCCAGCCCCGGAAAAGACCACTGGAAAGAGCCAGGAAATGAGGGGTTCAACTGAACTTTTTAAAATAAAGTGGCCTCCACGCAGCCCATACTCTACTGGGGGACCATGTATGGTGGGGGACCATTGGACCATCTCATCCCCTGGATGGATTTTAGCCCAAAACGCCTTTCTAAAGAGGACTTACTAGATCATGCAAACCCCAGTTTCTTACTATTCAATATAAGTTGGTATCACAATTGCACTTGGAGGAACCAGCAAGATAGGACTTTAAGGTGTGTGTGTGTGTGTGTGTGTGTGTGTGTGTGTGTCACAGAGAGAGAGAGAGAGATCCTACTTTAAAGTTGTTATTGCTTCATGTCTAATAAGAAGGGCATTCCACCGCCCGAGCTGAAATCTAGCTTCTCCCTAACCCTGCGACATGAAGTCATATAACCTACATTTGCCACTTTTCTCATCCATCAAGTGGAGTTTAGGGGTGGTAATGGACTCTACTTCAAAGAGGAGTTTTGAGGAGTAAATTAATTAAATTATTTTAAACAAATGCCCAACACAAGGTAAATATTTTTTAAATGTTAGCTAATATTGTTAATAATTTTATTGATTCTAAGCCACACATATTCACACTTTTAACAACTCTGAAATCATGATGTGTTTTTCAGAGGATGGCTTGTCATGGGTAAGTGGCAGGGTTTTTTGTTTTTTTTTCTTGATGATGCATTAACCAAGGATTCTTTTTTACCATCTGTAGCATCTTAGATTCAATGAACTGTGAGGTTATTATTGTTATTAGAGCAGGTCTCCTTGCTGTGAACAGGATCACTTGAGTATTCTAAAGGCATAATGACATAGAAAGCAAGTAGGCACCTCATTGTCACTGGGGAAGGGTTTTTGGAAGCTTATCCAAGCTTCCACCCTGCCTAATGCTCCTTGTTTATGGAACTCAAAGGCTTCTGGTGAAGGGATGGGCAAACCTGTATAGGCGCCCATACAGGAGCAGGTCCAGATGAAGAGTAATGTTTTTCTTTTCTTTTCTTTTCTTTTCTTTTTTTGATTCAAGGTTATTCAAACATCTGAAGAACTGAGATTGTGTGGTGAGGTCATCTGAACAGAAAGGACAAGAAGGGCCTCCCGGGAAGGAGCTCTCCAGTGGGAGTGGGGAGGAGGGCTGTCACCCCAGCCCAAGCTGAGACTATCACAGGAGGACAAGTTGCTATAACACCTCATGTGGAAGAGGTGAGCTGAGGGCTGCCAGGATGCCACCAGCCTCTGGGTCGCACATCCGCATCTAATAGAATCGCCCGTGGGGCTGTGTCTCATACAAAGAAGCAGTTGGGGACTTTCAGCTGATTGTAGGAGGGTAGACAGGGCCTACAGCCACTTCTAATTGTAATAACAAGAGAAGCACAGCCTCGTTTTTAGCTCAAGCAGGTGAAGAGAGTCATATGAGCAAAATTATTAATTAATTAATGATAATAATTTTGCTCATATGACTCGTGAGTTAATAATTTGACTCATTAATATGAATAAATTAATATTAATTAATTAATATTACTCAAGAATTGTTATGATATGGCATTATTACTAGCAGCAGCCAACATGTCACAAGTGCCTACTGTGTGCAAAGCACTGGGCTATGCACCATGTGTACATTACCACATTTACTCTACACAGCTAAGAAGAGGAAGCAGGGATCCATTGGACAAGGAAGGAAATGAGAACAGAGATACCAATGAACTTTCCTATAGTCACACAGCTGGCATGCAGCAGAGATCAGGTTCAAATTCAGCTCGCCTGACTCCAGGGCCTGTGTTTACCACTGTTCATA
This sequence comes from Artibeus jamaicensis, assembly GCF_021234435.1. Classification (NCBI taxonomy): domain Eukaryota; kingdom Metazoa; phylum Chordata; class Mammalia; order Chiroptera; family Phyllostomidae; genus Artibeus; species Artibeus jamaicensis. Next base: position 8,104,093 of record NW_026521407.1, read on the forward strand.
GTAGAAAGCAGAGCTGCTGCTTTTAATGGCAGTGTTCCAGTTGATACCTGATTGCAAAGTCAGTTGGGTGACTGTGGCTTCTCCCTCTTCCCAAAGCAAGTCCATCACTCCTCTTTAGTTCAATGAACTTGATCCAGGACTTGCTGTGGACCCCATTCTCTGCCTCAGAGGCTTCTCCTTCAGCAAAGTCTCAGTCAGCTCAGGCCACCATAACAAAGCCACTGTGTGGCTTAAACAACAGAGATTCATTTTCCTACAGTTGCAGAGGCTGGAAAGTTCAAAATCAAGGTTTTGGTTTCTGGTGAGAGCTCTCTTCCCGGCTTGCAGATGGCTGTCTTTTTGTGTCCTCACAGGAAAGGGAGGGGTGGAGAAGAGAGAGTGAGAAGACAAAGAATAAGGATGAGGAGGGTGAGAGGGGGGAGAAGAAGAAGAGGAGAAAGAAGAGAAGGCAGAAGAAAAAAGGAAAAGGAAAAAAGAAAAGAAGGAAAGGAGGAGGAGAGATTTCTCTCTCTTATAAGGCCACAGTTCTATCAGATTAGGGCCCCACCCTTATGACCTTATTTAACCTTAATTACTTCCTAAAGACCTTATCTCCTGAGGGGATAGGGCTTTAACGCAGGAATTGGTTGGTGGTAGGGGCACAATTTAGTCCATAGCAGTTACATTATTCTTCTGTACTTTAAAGAACGAAATTTTCCATGGACATCGACTCCCAGGAATTTTCAAGATGCCCAAATTTTAGATCTCAGAATTACAGAGGAAATCAAGCCACACACCCCATTTTACAAGTGAGCACATGTGACTCAAAGACGTCAGGGGACTTGCCTGAGGCCAAACAGTTCATGTGTGGCAGAGAGCTGAGGTTAGAACTTTGTCTTCCAATTCCAAGAGCATAGTGGCCTTGGTGGCTAGGTCTTCAAGGAATGGTGATGATGGGGACAATGATTGGAGTCCCTACTGTGTGGTGGCATTGTAAGACTCACTTTCTCTGCACCACCTTATTCACCTTCACCATAGACCAAGAGAGTGGGTGTGACTCTTCACTAATACAGATGAGCAAACTGAGGCTCAGCAATGAAGTACCTTCCTCAAGCTGGTTGCTGGGTGGTGCCAGAGCTGAAACCCAAGGCTGGGTCCCAAGTCCCTGCTCCTCAGGTTTTATTATGCTCTATTTCTACTGAGCAGGTGGGCACCCTGGTGGCCCCGGGGGAGGGACAACTCAATGGCTATGAGCCAAGATCTGGAGCCAAGTCAAGGTCATGGACACTCAGGATCAGCCGCAAGGGCCAAAAGGCTGCCAGGAGTGACAAAATGAAGAAAAGAAAGGAGGAAGGGGAACAGGAGACCAACCTTGGTGGCGTCCCAATAGAGCCATTGTCCCACACTGTGAGTCCCCATCCATCTGCTTAACCTGAGGAGCCGGGACTTGATTTTTCCCCTTACCTTCAAGCTCCGCATCCCTTTATCGGTACACTAACTAACCTTGCGGACAAGTATGTGCCAACCCACCCTCCCTTCAGGCTGCAGAGGAAACGAAGTTGGCAGGTCACAGCCCTCACCTGGCACGAATCACGACACAGCCCCCAGGGGGCTGGGCCAAGGCTGGGTGTCAGGCTGAAGGGCTATTGTCTGGAGCCCTGAGAGAGGGGAAAAGGAAGCCGTTTTGCAGGAGAAAGGTGAACAGGCTGGCCCTGGCCCAAGAATGACAGAGGCCCCTTGCTCCTGCTGCCCCATCTCCGTTCCCTGGCAGGGGAACAATACGGAGGCGCTGTCAGGAAGTGACACTGAACCGCCACTCCCCTCCCATCTCCTCAGCCTCTGGCAAAAGGAGGTTCCCGGAGGGAATATTTTTAGTTTGACAAATGAAAGCCTGGGACCGAGGACAGGAGGGATTAAGGGAGCTCTTCTCTGACACTCCTGGAGACGGGGAGATGATGAGTCAGATACAGAGGGCTTAGGCACGACTTCTCAAGACATTCCTCAAGCATGAGCACAAGCCAGCCGCTCGAATTCCTCCTGCCCAGCCGCCAGCCGCACTGGGAGGAGGGGCTGCAGGGGAGCAGCGCCTCTCCTTGTCTCCCCTTTCCCTTGGCACATCGCTGGACAGCAGCTTGGGGTGATCAAAGTGGCCGCCTGCGCTGCTTCCCGGAAAGGGAGTCAGAAGACCTGGGTTCAAATCCAGATTTCCCCACTAGCCGGCTGTGACATTAGGTGTCCTCAATTCTCCCTCAGTGCCTCAGTTTCCTCATCTGTCTCAGAGAGTGTTATCACACTCAGAACAATTATTACGAGGCTGCACACTCTAGTATTATTGAGAATGCACAGCGCTATAGAGACATGGTTTTGGGGGTTATTCCTAGAACCCCATGTGCGGGTGTAATCAAAATCTCACATTTCAGTAACAATAAAGCCAGCATTAACCCTCTCCATGCTTCTATGTAGTCCATCTCGTCAGCCTCATTTTACAAGCAAGGAGACTGAGGCTCCGAAAGGTGGCACGGGTAGGCTGAGGTTGCACAGAGCTAAACAAACGGCAGGTTAGCACTAGAACCAGAGGCCCCCTGACTCTGAAGCTCACATCCTGGGTGCTGGTGATGCCCCAGCTGGGCCTGCATCGGACAGGAGCTGGTCTCATCAGAAGCCACAAGTGACGGTAAGATCAAGGCAGTGCTGGGGGCGAGGTGCCAGTCAGCGAGCCAGAAGGCGAGGAACGGGCTGCCAGCTGGAGGCAAAGGGCCAGAGCAGACACAGGGAGTGGAGCCCAGAGCCAAGGCTCAGACACTCGGTGCAGGTCGGAGGAGCAGGGGAAGCCACCCGGCTGGAGCCGGGACCCTGGGCAGCAGTCCACAGTTGGCTCCAACACACTAACGGCGATGCCGTGGGCACCGGGACAGGGGGTGCATGTAAAAGTCAGTATCTGCTCATTTGGCTGAAGAGAGAATGAGGCCACCAACTGTCTGTCACTACGCTTACTCCTCATGTTCCAAACAGCTGGGCCGGGTGGGCACTCCCCGGGACTCAGCACCAAGTCACTCGGTGAATTCTACCCAAAATATGTAAGGCCGTGATGAGCAACCCACCCTGAGGCCCACAGGGCCCACCGATCTGAGTTTCATGGGCTTGAAGTTGAATGTCAGGATGAATGCTGAAAGGACGGCATCAGTGAGCACTGCTCCTCGCAAACGCAGGCAGCGGTTATTACTGCATGGTCAAAATAGTGGTTTTTTCCACTGTGCACATTTTTCTCTTAAGTAGGAGGTCTACGTCCCAAGAATAAGTCACCTTTTATCCCCTCATGGAACTGGATAGAGCGATTTTGTGTTACACAGAAAACAAAAGGTGGCCCATACTTTGGAATACTTTGTCCTTTAATTTGCCCTCAGGAAGAAATGAGGGCAGGAGGAGGCCAGTATTCACACCACAGCCTCCTCTCTCTGCGTGTCCACAGGAAGAGTGCCCACGACCACCACCGCCACGCGAAGGTCCGAGAGACTTCCGGTGGCAGCTCGCCTGGAGCCCAGGGTGCAACGTGAATCATGGGACAGACCGTGTCTTCGTTGTTGCATTAGCTACGAACAATGCTCAGAGCTAATTGTGCATCTTTTCTTCAGGCCATGGAACCTTGGGCAAGTCACTAAAGTCCATGAGCCTCGATTTCCTCATCTGTAAAAAGGGGCTAATAGCCACCTTGCCCCTTGGGGAGTGGGGAAAATAAAATGAGAATGTATAAAATTATATATTCGATATTGAGGATAGATATTATTTATTGAGGACCTATTGTGTGTCAGGCACGTGCCGTGTACATGAGAGTTTTGTTTTTGTTTTGCGGGAGGGAGCTGTAATCCACCTCACTGCTGTAGAGCAGAGCAGGTTCAAAACACCAGACAAGCGTGAACAGTAAAGCGAGGACTCCAGCTTGTTCTGCCCACGCTCCGCAGCCGGGCTGACCTGGGTTTCAGTCAAGCTTCTTTGACTTCAGGATCAGAAAAATCTCTTCAATATCAGAAAAGCAAGGGATGAGTGCAGGGGAGTGGGTGCTGTAAAAACACCAGTAGGGAAGGAGAGCTCTTATTTGAGATGCAAGGATCAGGCCTCGTCGGAACCAGAAGTAGGCACTTGTGGGGACAGAGGCCTTGTGTCCCTTTGGACAACCACTGACCATGTCTCTCTCCCAGACACGGGGTTGCCCTGGGGCCCAGCTTTTCTCGCATGGGCTCTCAGCTGACCAACACTCTCCCTCAGTCCTACACCTCCTCTCCAGCGGGTAGCTTCTGCTTCCACGAGGCCCAGTGACCTTCGCCACCTTCTCTGTATGTCACAAACTTGCAGCTTCAGCTTCCTCTGTCAGCTGCCTCATTTGCTCATGACTTCCAAGGTCAAATTCCCTAAGGAGGAAATCTGATTAAACCAATTCATCCTCGAAGCCACCTCCTATAGGGTTTTCTAGATTGGGTGCCACTGAGTCCCACCCTCTGGTCTGAGCCCATGGGGTTGAAGTGATTTGATGGGGGCAGGATGCAGAATACATCAGCCACCTGTTTACCTGCCCCTGGAGCAGGGGCTGAGAGATACAGCTTTTCCTAAAAGGCAGGCCCCATTGTTGACATGTGGGGACACTGACACCTTCCAATTAGTTTCTTCTTGTGGTCTCGGAGGGTCATTATTCTCTGTCCGTAGGCTCCAGAGTTAGAAAGACTGATGTGAATCACAGTCCTACTCCTGACTGGCTGCTCTATTTCGAGCAAGGAGTCTCTTGGTCCTTTAGCTTCCTCTTCTATAAATCATGATCCCAATAGTACCAGCTTCATTCGGTTGTAACGCAGAGTAAATAAGGTAATTAGGACAGAGCCTGAAACACGGTAAACGCTCAGCACCCACAGCTACTGCTGCTATTACTATTCAGAGTTGGGTACAATTGGCTCATATTCCATTTCTTTCACTCGAGGAAGTTTCTTAACTCTCCTAGCTTTAATATCCCCATCTATGCCGAGAGATTTCTAACACTTCCCTCACGGGGATGGTGCAAGAAGTCAAGGGGTCAAGCATGCAGAGATCTCAAGCAGTACTTGGTATATACTAGAGATCCACAAATGCTTGTTCCCCTTCCTGCCTTCATTCTTTATGGGTGTTCCTTGAGTGTTTTCCTAAGAAGGCAGTTTCCTGCCTACGACAAACCTCTAGAAGCATCCCATAAAGGGCCCAGCCCTTAGGGACTAGATTGATTCATGTGCTAAAAACTCATCCTCAAGAAGCCACAAGATGATGGAACAGACTAGAATCTTGGAGACCTGGTGACCTCATGGTTTCCAAAGGGGGAACACTGAGGCCCAAAGACAAGAAACGATAGACCCAAATGAAAGAGCGACTAACGCCCAGAAAAAAGGCTTCTCCTTTCCTGATTTCCAGTCCTGTGCTTACGCCACATGCAACCTGCCCTCAGTAGATCCCTCCACTTGGGGTTCCCTTTGCCTAGCCATCAAGCGCACGCGCGCGCACACACACACACACACACACACCTGTACTCCCAGAACTATCCCTGTGAAGACTCAAAGGAAGGACCTGAAGACAATACGCCCAGAGTTGGTGGGAGAGCAGCGACAAGCAGACCCACGGCATAGCCACCTGGAAAAGCCCAGTCCTGGCTTAGCCATAACAAGAGTCATTAGGGAAGGGCGCCTCCAGCCATGACATCATGTGAATGGCGGGTGTCTGTGCGCCTTGAAAGTGAAAGGGGATTAGGCCAGTGTTCTGGGGCTAGGCCGTCCGGCTGGGGGGCCCAAAGGCAGACCCCCTGGCCTGCCGGAGAAATGTTTTCCAAAGCACCAACATGAGAAATAAATTTTAAAACTTGACATTATTAAAAACAATCAGCTCTGATTTCAAAGGCTAGCAAGCCCACCCCTGAGCCGGCACCCACCCAACCCCAGCCCAGCCCACCAGGACAGCTAACCCAGGACATCAGAGCCTGCCCCAGGGAGAGAGTCTGGTGAATTAGCACTATCTGCAGAGGAGGAGGATGGAGTTACAAGCTCGCCAATTGGGGAGAATGCAGGAATCCTTCCTGGCTTAGCTCATGTTCCCGATTGCTTGTCAAAAATGCGCATGCCCACAACTGCTGGGTCTTGACAGAAGACCTGTTGTCGTCTGCATGAGGCTGGGATCCCAAGCACCAGAGACGAGGCCATGGCTCTCAGAGGAGAGGCAGGTGGCTTCCCAGTCACCGCCACCACCTCCCGTATCTTTGTCTGTCTCCGGCACCACACTGCAATTCTGGTTCAGCTCGTGGCAGCTCTGAATTGTACTAAGACATTGTATTAAGACAAAGCAGCTCTCTCTTGGACGCAGGAATTCTCCCAACTTGGGCTGAAAAACTGGAACTTGTTCAGGTCCCATCCCATCACATTGACTTGGTCAGGAACAGAACCTTGACATTGGTATTTTTGAAAGCAGCCCAGGACACAAATGAGCAGCCAGGATGAAGAGCCCCAGCCACAATCCATCCTTTACAGTGCAGCCCAGCTGCTCTCTCCAAAACACAGACCCGCCATCATCTCCAAGAAGATGGACCCTGCCCCGTCCCCTCTCCTCGGCCCACCAGCTCCTGCACCACCTGACCCACCCTCCTCATCTTGCCCCATCTTTTTTCACTCTCCCTGACATGCTAGTCATTGGCTCACACCTTCCTGTTCTCAACAAACCACCTCTTCGACTTTCAGGCCCAGGCTCTTCCCTGTACCTGGAGTGGCTACTTCCCCCCACCCCCGGGTGCCTCTCGCTCATACCTGGAAATTTCCTTTTCAACCTTCAAAGCCCATCATCAACATTACCCCTTCTCAGAAGACTTCCCTCACGCCCCACAGACACAGTATTCACTGCCTCCTGCTGAGCGTTAAAGCCAGTACTTCAATCGTACCAACCATGGGACGGGCACTCTATATCACCGTGGCTTTACACATCCTCATGTATTACACCCACCCCCTAACCTTCGAGGGAGGCGTTGTCAACGTCCACATTTTGCACCTGGAAAAACACAGGCGGGTAGATGCGAAGTAACTGGCACAAGATCACAGGGCCGCTCAGTGAGAAGAGGGCCCTGAACTCAGGCTGCGGGCTCCGGAAGCCGCTGTGCGGGGCGGCCGCGTGGTGCTTTTCTTCTGTTTCTCTGCGTACCGGCCCCACTTACCCGCCTAGTGCCGATCCCCGCGAGTGCAGGTCTCATTTTTATAAGTATTGTATTACTATTATCACTGCTTTTATTGTTGTTGTTGTTACCGGTATACAACCATATTAATAGAAATAATAACAACTCTAACATATGACATACTCTCTCTGTGGCCTGAGCTTCCCAGACATTCTCTTCTCCACACCTCAACAGCTTCATGTGATAACTAAGTCATGTGATTTACCCATGAGGCTTTGTGAGGTCCGAGGTTAGCCCTTCCTCTACCCTTGATCCCCCCTCCACCAGCACATAGGCAAGATGCAAAGTCAAGACTCAGTGATCCATTGAATTAAGTTGATTGTCTGTCTCATTCATAGACCCCTACCTTTGATGAAGGTTACAAATTGCTACTAATGACCAACAGCTATCACCTCCCGATGATGTGCCAGGAAAGGTGCCCGGGCTCCACAGGCTCATTCATTGATGCCCACATCCCACAGGGCAGGTCCCACTGCTGGCCCTGGTTTTCAGATGTCTCACAGGAGACTCAGAGAGGTTGTGTAATGTGCCCAAGGTCACAGAGCTGGCTAGGAGCAGGGTCAGCGAGGCACTGCAGCTGGCTCCCAGGACCGCGTGCCCAGACCTGCAGGGCTGCGTCTTGGGAACAGAAGTCCCTGAAGCAGAGGAGTGAGCGTGTGGGCAGTGAGGAGGAAGGAGCTTCGAGGTGCATTCTGACAGAGGCACTTCTTCCAGACGCTTCGGCCAGAGTCCTAAGTCCCTGTAGGACCATACTGTCCCTGGGGCAACTGACAAAATGGACCATGCGTTTGTTCGAAGTGACATCTTGCTTCTGCTCCCTCAGGGCCCCTGCACAGGCCCCGTGCATTCCCAGTGACGTCACCCAGCTGTGCTCCTTCATCTCCCAGAGGAAGCTCTGTCACAGTCAGAAAGGGGGGGATGAGCAGGGGTGCCTAGGGATGACATGGAGACAGACCGCCTCTCGGCGCCTGCAGGAATGTGTTCCCGGTGTGGCCCCACGGCCCACTTTGGGGAGGGTCCCCAAGCAGGGTCAGTCCCTGATGATCAGAAGGTGGACGCCGAGGCCTGAAATGCCCAGGCTAGGGATGAAAAATAATCCAACTGAATAAATAAATCACCAAAGAGAGCAGCAACCACCGTCTGCCAAGAAATTTAATCCCAAATGTGGAAAGAGTTGGTGGGGGAGGGGGCAGTCAGAGAGGACTGAGGTTCTGAAATGATTTTATTGGTGATAGGGCCCTAAGAATATGTAAATAGTCTCTTGGTTTCTGTCCTAAAAGGAGAAACAGATGCCAAGGCTGAGTTTTCATATGAAAATCACTAAGACCCTGAGAATGCCATTTAAAATGTATGTAATTTGATTGTTATCTCCTATAAGGGAGGGCTTCTCTTGGAGGTTTCCTTTTACATCAGCCACCCCCCTTGTAAGACCCATTTCTGTCCCCCCCTCTTCCCCCTTCTCCTCTTCCAAAGCCCTATGGTGAGACAGGCACAAGATGCATGAGAAAAACACCGGGAGCTCAGTGTACGGGTCTCCTCTCTTAGGTCCCCCGAAGGCCTGTGGCTAAAGCTTTAACTCAAAGATTATGTAAATAAGGTTAACAATTTCCAAGTCCGACTTCTGCTAAGAAGCTTCCAGTGACAAGGGTCACTTCCCTGTTTCTCCCCAGGCATCTGATACCACTGGCCTGGACATACTGATTCTTAGAATGTCCACCATAGGTCGAATTAAACTTTGTCTCTTTAAAATTTTATCTCTGTGAAGCTTTTCACTTCTGCTCCTGGGGGTGAGGAGAAGTCAGGACGCTGGTATTGCAGGCCCAGTTTTCAACCATGACTTTCAGGGCCTCGGTTTCCTCATCTTTAAAATGGGAAGATTGGTGGCTGCCCTTTACCAGTGAGGTGAGAAGAAAATAAGAAAAGGGGATAAAATATTTTGAGGGTCGAACAATCCTATAAAAGTGAATTATTATTAAAAGTACCCAATGAAGCCTCCTCTGCTCGTGGAGAGAGACGGTTGAATCTGTGATCTCCAAAGGCCCTCCCAGGTGGGTTCGATGTGCGAGAAGTCTCGTGTGGATGGGGACAGAAGGGGGTGGGTTTTCTAGACCTGTGCAAATCAACAAGCACTAGGTCATTTGCCTCTGGCCCAGGTGGCTCCAGTGAGCAGATCAAGTTCCGGAAGAGCGAAAAAGGAGGGGTACAGTGGCAAGAGGAAATGAGGAAAGAGACTCTTTTCACTCATGTAACCATCCGGCAAACCTATCAGGCTCCCAGCCCTCGCGGCATGTTGGACAAAGCCTGTGCGGAAGCTCTGCCCATGGTGGGAGCTCCCCAGTTGCCCACACAAGATGGTCCTACCCGGTGTGGCAGGCTGAACAATGTTCCCCTGCCCCCAAAGAGGTCCAGGTCCTAACCCCAGGACCTGGGACTGTGTTACCTTACACGGCAAAGGGGACTCTGAAGATGCAATTAAAGTTCATAAGCAGTTGTGCTGGACTATCCTGGTGACCCCAACATGATCACAAGGGTCCTCATCACAAGAGGGAGGAGGGTCAGAGTGAGAGAAGGAGTCGCGATGACGGGAGCAGAGGTTGGAGTGGCCTGTGGCCAGGAGGCAAGGAATGCAGGCGCCGCTAGAGGCTGGAAAAGGCAAGGAAATGGCCTCTCCCTCCAGCTTCCAGAAGCAGCACAGCCTTGCCAACCCATTTTGGACTTCTGACCTCCAGAACAGTAAGAGAATAAATCTGTGTTGTTTTAAGCTACTAAGTTTGTGGTGGTTTGTTGCAGAAGCAACAAGAAACCAATATACACAGTTCACAGGAGAAATTTTCTATGTGGACTCTTACACAGTTATTTTCATCTGCGCTGGTATACATGGACCAGGAAACACACACACACACACACACACACACACACACACACACACAGTACAAGCACATCTAACCCAAGCTCAACCCTACCTCAAGGTCTCTGCACTTGCCGTTCCCTCTGCCAGCAAGGCTCCCGGGCCCCAGACCTTCACACAGCTCTCTCCTTCTCAGCATTTCTAGCTCAGGCTTCACCTCCCCAGAGGCTCCTTCTCTGGCCGCCCTTTCTAAAACAGTGCCCTGTGCCCCACCACCAGTCCCCCGCTGTGCCAGAGTTTCTCGGACTGCAGACTGCGGTCCATTAATAGATCAAAGGATGGGTCTTCAGTGGCACCCAATCGGCATTTTTAAAACCAAAAGAGAAAATAGGCCACATCACGTGTAGTAAAGGTAAGCACTGTTTCTCAACATATTTCTCAAAACATTTTCTGTTTTGTGTGCATTTATATGTGTAGGGGGTTGCAATGTAGAATCACTTCCATACCCTGGGATCAAAATTGTTTCGCTAATATATCGCCCAGCCAAAATTTCGCCAGAGTTGTTATCATTATCCGAAATCTCCTTATATGTGTACATACAACCAGCACTTCGTATACAAGGGTTCCACATCCGTGGATTCCACCAACCACGGATCAAAAATACTCAGGAAAAAAAAAACATTTCACTGTTGCTGATGTGTATTATGTAGTTATGCTCACCATGGCTGCATCTGTACTAAACATGCACAGATGTTTTTCCTGTCATTATTCACTAAACAACATTTTTGATAACTATTTACACGGCGTTTACATTGCATGAGGTGTGATGGATAATGTTGAGATGATTTAAAGTCTATGGGGTGATGTATGTAGGTTAGATGCAAATACGATGTATTTTACATCAGGGACTTGAGCATTCACAGATTTTGGTAACCGAGGGGGTCCCAAAGCCGACCCCCTGCAGATACCGAGGGACCACTGTATTTATTTTCCATCTTCTATAGAAGAATGCCACTTTCATAAGGTAGAGATTTTGCCTGGTTTTTCTTTGCTGCGTCCCTAAAATCCAGACCAGCCTGCCACCCCACAGGCATTTGGTCAAGATTTGTTAAGGAAGGGACGAATTAGCCAAGCCCGTGATTTCAAGAATGTTATTGTTTAGGACAAGAGTCACATTATTCAAAAGTATGTTAATTTAAAGGGTCATATTATATGAATAGGAATATAAAAGGTACCCAGTGAGGCAAAAATTAGAAAGAGGCTACTGAGGACATAAAATAATAGATGCATTCCCTGCTCTGGCGGGACATTCTGAGCTAGCTGGAGAGGCAAGCTGTAGAAGAGCGAAAGGAACAGATGAATTCTGTCCGAGGATGTCAGTGGTCACGTCCACCTCCTCCGTTTCACCCACCAGAAGGCCGCAACCCAGCGCCACAGAGCGGCCAGCAGCAGAAGCAACAGGAGAGCCCCGTGTCAGCCTCCCGGGCCCCAGTCCTCTTCCCTTTCAGCATGAATGAAGGCTTTGGACAGACAGGCTGACCTCCCAGTTGGTTTCCTTTCAGTCCAACCACACTTGGGCCCTGGAATCTGAAAATCCAGGATGAGAAGCTCCATCCCCACTCTAGCCCCACCCTCCCCACCACCTACTGTGTTTTGTGTGTGTGTGTGTTTTTTTTCCTCTGCAACATACTGTCCAGGAACTTGGAGGCAGCACCCTGCCGTGAAAAGACACCCAGCTTGGGGATCACACAGAACTGGCTTCCAGTAGCCCCATGTTTACTTCTTATTAACTAGGACACTTACGCACATTTCTTAACCTCTCTGAGCCTCACTTTCCTCATCTGTAAAACGTTGAGATTAAAGACATGCCCAGATGTTAAAAGTCCCTGTGGTAAATGAAAGGACTTTGTGAAGTGCCCAGAAAAAAAGCAGATTCTCTGGAAATGCTGGGTCCCTTGTCTTCTCTCACAAAGGGTTTTTATGCCTTATTCTCGTAGTTTAATCTTTAACAAATGCCCACAAGTGGTGGGCACTGTTCAGATGCCATCAGTGACAAGCTTCTGGGGGTTCCCATTCTAAAGTGTCAGCTCCAAGTGACCCAGAACAGGTGTCCTTGCAAGGGGACTTTGTCCTCCGAAGGACACTCATTGCAGGGTGATGAGACACCAAGGCAAGTGTCAGAGCATGAATGAAGGGGTTGGAGACAGTGACAGTCCCCTTTTAGCACTCTGGTCTCCTCCCTCGACCGTCCCCGCAATGTTGTGGTCTAACCAGGGCCACATGATGACTTTCATGGGCTACAGGCACTTGTACTTTCACGAACTGCTTCCTTTATCAAACAAATATTTAAAGCCATATTTGCAACCACATGATTTCACTTATATGTGGAATCTAAAGAACAAAATAAACAAACAAACAAAATAGAAACAGACTCATAGATACAGAGAACAGATTGACAATTGCGGGGGGGCGAGGAATGGGTGAAAAAGGTGGAGGGATTAAGAAGAACAAACTGGTAGTTGCAGAATAGTCATGGGGATGTAAAGTACAACATAGGGAAGGTAGCCAATAATATTGTAATAACTATCTATGGTGCCTGGTTATATCAGGAGGAATGCTTTAGAAACTAGATGCTTGTCTAACCACTATGCTGTGCACCTGAAACTAATACAGAACACCACTGAGGACTAAGTGTAATTGAAAAATAAAGAAGCTATAATTGTCCACTTCATGGGCATAGAGACAAATCTATGAATATTATACAAATCTATGAATATAATAAAACACTGTACTGAATCTAAAAGTAATCTGTTTTTTCTGACTTTAGAAGAAATTAAAATGTGTTCATGGGCCCCTAAAAACAATCTATGCCCTATGCCCACCGACCGTGCCAAAGGATAAGTCAGCCCTGACTCCAGCCTCTCGTTGCTCACCTCCAACCCTGAGAACGTGCTGCTTCCACGGGGGACACGAGGTACCTCGGTTAATTCTGACGTACTTGAAAGTTCTCCTTTATATTGACTACAAACGTGCATCCTTTAAGCTTTTGCTCTTGTTGGCCTTGACCTTAGCTATCGGAGCTCCCGAGAATGGGGGAAACGTGAAGGGTGAAAAACAGGCAGTTGATGTCCCAGATCTCAAAGGCATCCTCAAGGCTAACCTTGGCCAGGCCCACCCACCCAACCTGGCCTCCCCTTCCAAGTACCCAGTGGGCTCTGGTGAGGCCAAGGCTGGCGGCTGCAGGACCAGGAGGCAGACTGAGGCACCGGAAAGTACTCGGATGTGTCAAACAGACCTGGCCCTGTAGGTCAGTGGAAGAGGCCCGTTTAATTCTAGGTACTCAGGTTCACACCCCACGAAGCTGTGTTCCCTCCTCAACTGTCACATAAAGATAATAAGACCTTCCTCACGGGCTATTTTGAGGATTAGAAATGATGACCTCACCATCCCTAGGCCACCCAAGATCATTCAAAAAAGTATGCATCATGGCCAGTATGGCTGATCTCAAGCCAGAGTCTCATCAGTCTCACAAGACGTCAAAGGTTGAGCAATCATTTTGTTAATGAGGTATTAATATTCTTATTCTGATAAATGGCCTATGCATCTACCATATCTCCCCTTGTCTACACAGCTCTGTCATTGATTGAATTTATCTCTGTCTATGCACTTAGGACTGTTACACAGAGCAATGTGTATCTCCTGGAAAAAGGAGGAGACCAAAGGAAAGCTGACTTGGAAGTTCAGTAACAAGAGGATGCAAATGGTATTTTCCAGAGGGTCACATGAATTATCCCATAAACTCTAAGATGAACTTGCTGTTTCCACACAGAGAACTCTAAGGTGGGGAAATGCCCATAAATAACATCTTTGCTGACAAAAAGAAATGGTGCAGTGACCTATGGTGGTAAAGAGATGCCTGATTCCCACCCCCCACCAGAAACTTTGGTGGGCCCTGGTTCTTTAAAAGTCAGCCCCCAGGGGCCCAACACTGCACAGGCAATTCCCAGACCATCCATCTCCAGCTGAGCTAGGTCAAATAGAGGTTGGATAGTGGCTGTGTGACTCGCAGGTCGGGACACGATCCCTTTGTACTACAAGAATCTGAATACTTGGAATCAAACCAACCTGGTTTCAAATCCAGGCTCTTCAATGTGTAACTCCAGGAACTTGTTTCCAATTGCTCAAATTCTCCAAAGCTCCAATGAATGCAATGACAACTTTCTCGGGCAGTTTCGGGGTCTTGACTGAGGTGACTTATGGAAACACAGTTGAGACAAATGGCAGAGCTCAAGGAGTGGTGGCACTTATTCTAACAGTGTAGGCTTTTTCCTTGAGAACTTTAGCACTCCTAAAAAGCCCAGTACTGCAAGAGTATATGTTGGGCCATCAGCACCACCTGGCGGTAGGCTATAAGATTTAGCAAACCTCCCCTCTGTCTTTGGACTTCTTTTGGGTGGTCCTAAGGAGGCTGGCATCACAAAAAAAAAAAAAAAGAAGAAGAAGAAGAAGAGATGCTTTCACAAAGGGATTTGGTTGAAAGAGGCCTGGTAATCAGGAGGAAGAGAACATAACCTGATTTATTTATAAGTCTTCCATCCCCTTACAAGACAAGACAAGACAAGACAAGACAAGACAAGACAAGACAAGACAAGACAAGACAAGACAAGACAAGAGAAAACAAGATAAGACAAGACAAGACGAGACCAGACGAGACGAGACAGGTAAGACGTTTCACTTCTCTGAGCCTCTGGATCTTCATATGTATGAAAACAAGGATACCTATTTGTAGGTATGAAAAATGAAATAAATATAGACCAGCGACATCTAATAGACACTCGAAGCAATTTTTTTATATTTAGGCAGCACCTGCACATGACTGATCCTTTAAATCTGTACCTGGTCTGCAGACATCAGCCAGGATGTGTGCCCTGAGTGTTCTCAGAGGAAACAGCCAGCAGGAGCTATGCTGGGCCAGCTGCTTTCCACTCGCTTTTTACCTCCCTGCTTCTAGAAGCCACTGCCTCAGTGTCAGACCTGCTTGGGAAGGGCCCATGGGAAACAGAGTTTCTTGGAGAGTGGAGAAGGAAAAGCATTTGTTCATGTATATTCATTTGTTTAACAAAAGTGCTGAACATCAGAGACACAAAAATGGTCTTTACATGGCTCCTGGCTTTCAAGGAGTGTGCATTCTAACTGTGGAGGCGGGGAAATGAAGAAATACTCATGTGCAGTGGACGAGGTACTGTGTCATGGAGGAAGGTAACACGAAGGAGAAAGTAGCCAACTCAACCTGGAAGAGTCGAATGGATTCAACAGTTACCCACTAAGTACAATGTGAGAACCTGGAGATACAAGAGGAATAAATCCCAATCCCCGCCCCCAAAGAGGCTGTGCTTGGCTGGGGTAAGGGAAGGATGCAGAGAACATGGAACAAAGGGAACAGCCTGAGCAAAGAAAGGCCTAAAGGTGGGACAGAGTGGGATCAGGCCTGGCTTTTCCACACGTGCCCAATGCAACGCCTGAGCAACTTCTGAGCTGCTTTCCTTGCTTCAGGACTCTAGAAATGCAGGTATTTTGTCATTCATTGCCATGTTTAAAACCTGCTTATCCTCCACTATGGGTCGCTCCCCAAGGGTCCCAGATTGGCAAGCACCGCACCGCATCACGCAGAGCATGCCCCAGTAAGCACCCTCTGCTCCTTCTGTATCAGCATGCTCCTCTCCAAGGCAACCTCCTCAACAACAACCCCGTCCATCTTCTTCCCCGGCGTCTAGAAATCCTGAGCCTCTCTCAACCCCCAACCTGCCTGAGGATCCAACATGCTTTGACCTACCAAATGGAGGAGGCTGGGTGGGAGGTACAACACAGGTGCCATGGGGGGTAGGGAACCACAGGTCCCAAGTTCCCCTCATCTTCAGTCCAAGAGAAGTAAGTAGAAACCACTCCCCAGGCAGCTCCATGTCCCAAGTGCCTACTGTGTTTGTTCATTCTTCAGTGGTAGCAAAGCAAAGCAATAAAGACCTTAGGGCCTGGAGCTCACACCTGAGTTATGCTAATTCCCAGCTGGTGGCTTTGGACAAATTACTTAAATTCTCTGTGCCTCCATTTCTTAGTCAATAAAGTGGCAAATACAACCTACCTCATAGGGCTATGGTGAGGAATAAATAAAATAATACAGCAAAGTACTTAGAAGACTGGCGGACAGAGAGGAAAAGCTCATTGACTATTAGCTGTTATTCAACAATAACGACTGGTATTTATTGAGTTTCTACTGTGTGCCATGATTGGAGCTGCAGCCATGAACCAGAGTCTGCTGGGGAGACAAAAAGTTAGTGCTAAGTACAGATAAAAGTAATCGTATAATCACCAACTGTGATGAATGCTATGAGGAAAATGGACAGTGTGAATGGAGAGAATAAAAGAACTAAGAGGAGGCACTGGAATTAAATTAGGGGTAGAGACATTTAAGCTGAGACAGAAAGGATGTGCAGGCACGAGGTGATGATCTGAGAACAGCATGCCAAGGCCAGGAACGCTGTGCCATCGGGAAGTGGAGGAAGAGGGCCGGTGTGGCAGCAGGAGAGAAAAGGCCCCGAGTGAACATCAGAACAGCAGGCAGAGCCCAGCTCTAGGGCAGTGGGAAGCCACTGAACTCTTTTGGGAGCCAGTATATTGTTGAGCTGTCATTTAATTTACATTTTCAAAAGATCACTCTGCTGGAAGCAGTTGTAGGTAAAGAGGTGGCTGGCTGGTATGGAGACATTGGAAATACACTGGCAAATATCATCAGCAGGACTTAGTGATGGAATGGATGTGAGAGGTGAGGGATAAAGAGGATGAAGACAGCATTTAAATGAGATGGAGAAAGACTAAAAAGGGGGTAGATGTCGAGAAAAAGTCGTCTCTTGAAATGTCAGGCAGCAGTTTCCTGTGGAAATCTGGAAGTCCAAAGAAATAGAGTTTAGGAGTAAATAGAATTGGGAGTAAGAACATGGAGATGTTCTATCAAGTCATGGGAAAGAATCATGTCACTTAGGGAGAGATTGTAGACAGAGAAGAGAAGAGGGCTCAGGACCCAGAGTCCCCAACATTTAGAAGGCAACTAAAGAAACGAGAGCTGGCAAAAGTGGTTGAGCAGGAAGAGGTCAAGGTGGGAGAAAAATCAGGAAGCATTAATGTTTTTAAAAGGAAGGGGTGATCCACAGGATCTATAGATACTTGAGGGTTAAGTAAGATGTAGACAGAGATGGAGCCATTATGGATGACATCATGATGGTCATTGGTGACCTGCAAGAGCAGCCTCATGGAGTAGTGGGGTGGACACCACATTGGAGTGAGTGGGTGTGTGGGCAGCAGGGGCGGGCAGTTAATTTTAGCAGTGTAAACCTGGGGTGAGTGGGGAACTATGAGCAGTAGAGCAGCTAGAGCAGGATTGTGGGGAGGGATCAAGGGATGTTTCTCCTTCCCTTGAAAAGTTGAAAAAAATTAAGTGCTGACTGGAATAAACCAGAAGGCTGAGGAAAAGGATAATAGAGTCAAGAAAGGAAATAAAGATAGAGGGAGGGCTCTGAAAAGTCCTGGGAGCTGGGGGCCAGAGCATCTACGGAGGAAGGAGACTTGAAGAAGAAGAAGACGGGACGGATGGAGAAGGGTCTGTACATTAGCTGTAGGAAAGTGAGGGCCCAGCAAGGCCCTTCTATAGGTAATTCTCAACACCCTGGGACATTGGTTTTATTCCCCCCACTTCAGCAATGAGAGGGATTCGGCCCAGCAATGTTAAATCACTTGGCCCATCGTTCATTCTATTCTTGACCGGCCACATCAGAATTCAAACTCTAGTTCGCCCAAACTAAAGACTGCTCTCCATGGCCCATCACCCTGAAAAGCTCATAAAACAGTGCCTATTACAGAGGAGGTGCTCAGTAAGTGTTAACTGAATGAAGTGTTGGTTGTAAGCATGAAATGACTCCCAACCCGACTTAGATATGGAGTTGAATCTCTTAGCAGCAGCAGAGCATGGGTCCCTGGGGAGGTTGATAATGAGGTGGGTCACTCAGAAAGGAGGAGGTAGGCTAAGCTGAAATTGAGGTGAAAGGACAGGGGAAAGATGCAAAGGAGGAACAATAAGATTAGCCATAAGTCCACTGGGGGGCAGATCCCCACATAAGGCTCCTGGAAGTTCTCTGGTCTCTGAGCTCACCTGTTCCATCCCTACTTCATCCATAAGTGCGCCTAAATGTCTTTGGTCCAGACACCACGTCCCAGAATATGGATGGACTGGGTTTCTCTTGGACTCTGGGCTTGCCAGATGTCATGGTTTGGAGATTCCCGACGAAGACGTTGGGTTCTGGACCCAAACCAGCTCCATCACTTACTAGCTATGCAGTTGTCAACAAGTCACTTTCCTCTAAGATTGCGAAATATTTATTGGTGTGTTTTCCTCTGGCAGTTCCTGTTTCTAGGTCCCTTCGCCCATTAAATTGGGACTTTGCGGCATCCACTTCCTCAGGGCAGAAAAACCACAGCAGAAAAAAAGAAAAGGCTTTGGGGTTTCAAAAATAGATACAGCTATTTCATCATGAATCAGAATTGGGTTTCTTGATCCAGGATTCACTGAAGGACCACCTCCCCCATATAAAGAAGTAATGATATGGCAGAGACATAGCTATTTACCAAGGTCACCCCTCCTTGGTCCTGGATGCACAGGTAGGCTCCATTTGCCAGCCACCTCTGCAGGTAAGCGCAACCATGCAGCTGAGCTCCAGCAAACTGAATGTGATCAGCAACGATGCATGCCACTCCCAGACCTGGCCCAGGAACACCTTCCAAGCCTGATGCTCCTAGGCTCTTGCTTTGTCCCTTGGCCTGGTACCAACATACCCAGTAACTTTGGCAGCCACTTTTTGAGGATAAGGGAGCTACAGATGGTAGGTGCCTAAAGAGCCACCTACCGACAAGGAGCACCCATTTTGGATTTCATGCCACTGAGAAATAAATTTCTACAGTATCACACATTTGGGGGATTCGCATCTCATGCTGCCTTCATTAATACAATTGGAGAAGAGACTAACGATGACTGACCCCTTGGTTGTGGTAGGGGTGGGATACGGAAATAACAGGCCCTTTCTCTTTAGATTTGTAGGATCTGAGAATAAAGGAGACCTGTGTCCTTTTTCGTCCAGGGAGCCCTGGAGGAGGTAGTGGCAAACCCACAGTCGAGTGGCTGTGTGGCATTGTTCAGTAAAGGACCAATGTAGCCACATCGAGTTCAGAATTGCCACAGTGGCAAGGGGGCAAATGCCTGTTTCCTGTGTGGCTACGGGGAGCCTATAGTTAGCTGAGAGAGAGCCTGACCTCTTATGATAGAGTTAAGGAATGGCAGACACAATGGTGACTACATTGGCCAAGGGCCAGATAGTAAAAGGGAAGACTCAGTGGAGACCTGCAAAGACCAGTCTACCCCTTGGAACTTAGACAAAACTTGAGAGAAAGTCTGCATGGCCGTGTAGGGGTTCACAAGGAAATGGAATTAACCAAGAATGACATCGTACTTCCCCCAACACAATGGGAGCGTGAACTAGAAATTTAAGCAGAGTATCTGCACCCCTGAGCATGTGGACTGAGATGTTTGCTTGCTGCCCCAGCAATCATGGGGCTGAAAATCCTGTCCTGCTTTCCTCAGAGTTGTAAGAACCAAAATCAAATAATGCGCTTCACCAGAAACCACATCACTCTGAAATATGACTGATCATTATCATCATGTTCTTTGTCGTCATCGGCTTTGGCCAAGGCTATAGGGGAGGTGCCTCCAGCCTCCAGCTCACGGAACTTTTATAGCATGAAGGCCACGCCTTTCTCTCTGCTGGGGAGAAAAGGAAGCGTCCACTCAATGGCTAAGGCCCATCATCCTGACCCTGCGGGCCCCAAATTTATAGGCCCTCATCTGCAAGACATGGCTCCTTGTCCATTCCTCAGCCCTCATCCTCTCCTTTAAGCAAAAAAAGAGCCCTGTTTCCTAGAGATCCATCAGTGGCCACTGGGATCACCCTGCAGCAGGTGACGAGGGAGAGGTGGGGCCATGGATGGCGGACTATAATTTGAAGAAGCTGAGCTGTGTCATCCTTTCGCCCAGGTGACAGAGCAGAGCCAGTGCCCACCCCTGAGCCCCATGCAGGGACAAGATAACCTTCCCCTCAGAGAAGGCTCTCTGCAAACGGGCCCGAAATCACCCCGAGGCCGCTTACATCCTTCGCTGCATTGGCCCTAATGGAGTCTTTGCTTTATGGGAGCCAACAAGTATAATTCCACATTCAGAATAATAGCTACTAATGATTCATATATTTATTGAGCCTTCACCAGATGGCAGGCACTGTGCTAAACGTATTCATACCATGCTTCATGTCCCTCCCACAAAAAATGTTATCCTCGTTTCGAAGGTGAAGCACCTGAGGCTCAGAGAGGCTAAGGACCTTGTCCTAGGTCACAAAGCTTAAATGTGGCAAAGTCAGAATTTAAAACTAAGACTACCTGCCTTCAGAGGCCAAGGTCTTCCTCATTCAGTTCTACAGCATCCCATTTTCTGTTTACGTCATCACAGGCATCTGGCATTCTGTACTGGCAGGGGCTCTGGCACTTTTGAAAAGGGAAACATATTATTATAAGTTATTACAGGCCATCCTCACTTTTCATGGTCCTGTGTTAACTGAAACTTGTGGACATCAGAACCAGGTCCTCACTTGCAAATCCCAGCCTCCTTGGAACTGTAAAGTGAGGACTGCCTATGTTACGCTTATTGCCATTATCTGTGCATCCGACAATGCTGCATTATAAGCCTCCCCAGAACTCGGTGGCCTCCAACCAGCATTTATCTGTGTTCCTCTCAGGCCTGTATGTTGGCTGCAGCTGCAGGTCAGCTGTGCTTGACTCCAGGTTCGGGGCTGCCTCTGACCGGTGTGTCCACTCTTTCTTCTTGGACCAGCAGTTCCCGAGGCATGTTCTCCTCAAGGCAAAAGATGACAAATTGCACAGGCACATTTAAGGCCTCTGAATACCTTTTCAGCATCTCCTGAGCCAAAACAAGTCAGATGGTCAAGTGAACACCAATGGGGGGAGGAAGTGATCCCCACCCACAGCGGCAGGACAGTGTAAAGTCTCACATGACAAAGCGTGGGGAAGTACAATCCTTTGCAAAGGGGTGAAAAATTAAGACTCAGAGCCAGCCAGCCACAGGCAGCACCTTCATCATTACCAGCAGGCTTCTAGCTTGGTAACAAGAGCAGGTCAGCAGAGTACAGTCCTGAGACCCTCCAGAGCCCTGTAGAGGCTCATCTGCCCAGCAGATGCTGCCAGTCTCCCCTTCCCTTCGCTCCTTCCAGCCTCCCAGGCACATCTGGGCCCCTCCCACTGCCTCTCAACTGTCGAAAAGACAGTCAGGTGCTCATCAAAATCCAGGGACACCAAGATAGGGCTAAAGCAAGACTCAGAATCAAATTCACTATAGTAAATAAAATTCCTCAACTTTGCAACCATTTCCTGCCTTGAACTTCACACCTCTCTGAGGTTCACCGGGTTGGGAATGTTATCCAGGTTCCCACTGCATAGATGGGGAAATTGAGGCTCAGAGAAGTGACATGATTTGCTACAAATCTCATCGCAGCCTCACCGTGGTGCCCAAGCCTGAACTTGAATCCAGGTCTGCTCTCTTCAGGCCCCAGTAATGGGAGGGAGGGAAAGTCTCCAAACCAAGATCCCAAAAACAGCCGGGGTTTGGAACAGTCAGACTCAGTGTGGAAAATGTCTGGGGGAAGGTGTGTCCCTCACAGATTCCCTGCACACACTTCCCTCCGGAAGCGTGGTCTACACAGCCATACACACAGCCCAAGTCAGAGCCATCCTCCATCTGGACGTGGCCAGAGACGTCCAGGCCACAAGAATTCGGTGTCCTTCTGAGAGCCTTAAGAAGAGCAAATTTTCATGTTAATTCTAGGAACTGTATGAGTTTATTCATACCCATCCCTGAGCACCACAGAGATGTCGTCTCCTCTGTCTCCAGGGATCTTTCCCCCCCCCCCCCCGGCCACCCTCTCCCTTTGCCACTCTCCCCCCCCCCATTGCCGCCCCCACCCTCCGCAGACACGAAGATCCCCTCCGGCCCAGTCTGATTGGTTTTGAAATGGGATGAGAAATTTAAGTGAAATCCACGCTGCAGTCTTTTTTAGCTACACACTGGCAGTTGCTCTGTTTTGGGGATGATAGTAAAATAAGGACTTTTTTTTTTAAGTTAATGAATTGGCTGACATTATGATGTCAGAAGGACTGGAGCCAAAGGTGTTTTGCTAAAGGGAGTCTCCTCGCAGCCCCCCCTCCAGACGACACGGCACCCCTGGAGCCCATAGTGCTTGCGACTGTTCACGCTGTTTACCCGCCCAGCTCCCCTGACTGCCTCTTTGTGGGAAGTTGTTTACATGAATTTATTTTGGGAAAATTCCATTAGACGGGACCAGGATTTCTTCACAAATCATTGCCTCTCACTTGTGTCTTGATCAAATCTGGGCAGGCCACTCTTTCTTCAGAGCCCTCACTCCCTGCATTTCTAATAAGAAATGGGTGGGCAGGGGCAGGGGGCTTGGTCAGGGACCGAGGATGTGAAAGATGATGAAGTGGCCAGGGATGAACTAGGAGAATAGAGGCCTGTCTGGTTGGACCCAGAGCAACAGCTCTGGAAAGGGGTCCTCACTGGCTTGAGGACTGCTGACTGCCCTCGGCAGTTTTCCAGACTATAGCTGCGTATGGATGTGCCCATCACGTGCCTAGCCCAGTGCTACGCCACTAGAGCACAGAGACAAATGGGTGATGCTCTCTGACCTCAAGAATCTCAGATTCTAGAGAAAGAGTGAGCAGCAGCAGCAGCAATTCAGTCGAATGATCTTGGGGCTCTCATGGGGTCTCCACACCCTTGTCCCTCCCAGCCTTCCACTGTCAGTCACGGAGCCCACTGGTTCTATCTGACGGCTCACTCTGGCCATTCACTCTGTTGAAGGAGAATCCTAAGTATGTGAAGCGCCCCAGTGTGTCCCCATTGCTCTGACCTTACATTGGCATCACATGTGCATGGGCCATGTGGTTACTTCTTGAGTGCCAGGGCAACTCAGTCTTATCCCCCACCAAGAATCTTACTGGAGGCCTGCTACTGGCCAGGCCCTGTGGGCTCAGGGATGCTGAGACAGCCTCCTCTCTCTGAAGGAGCTCAGCCTGGATGCAGTGGAGGGGGGAGGGTGTGGGGACCACAGCTAGGGCACAAAGTGGATGCCTGCTCCTGGGTAAGGGGAGCTGGCTGTTGCTCCAAGTGTCATTCCAAGGAGTTGGAAGGAAGGGGGCAGCTCCTGGCAGTAACTCAGCACTACCCTCTGCCATCCCCTGCCCAGCAAACCTGGTTTCCCTGGCCAGAAACCTTTCTGACACTGCAGACAGCTGAGGCCCGTGGCCACAGAGCTCACTGAGCAACCACGGATGGGGTCTGCTTCTCTGGGTGGGTTTCCTCGTCTCTAAGAAGAAGCTGCTCCATCAGTTGTGCCAGTATGTCAACCATGGAAACCTTTGTGGAAACAAAACCTTGGGTAGCACTCATGACTTATGCTTATTGAGCACTTACTGCATACCAGGCACGTGTCTAAGTGTGTCACATGTGTTAATTCACTTAATCCTCACAGCAACCCTCTAGGTTAGATACTTACTATGGATAAGCAGGTTTATGAAATTGGATTTTTATCTGCATGAAAATCCAATATGTGGACCAGATTAAAGTTTACTTTCTTTAACTGATGAGAGAGTGGGTTTTCTTTGACCGGCAGATCTGACCATAGTCTCTTCGGGTTGCAAATGAAAAGACTCTGCTTTGCAGACACAGATCCATGCCCCCTGGTGGTCCCCTGATAGTGAGGCAGCGGGGCAGGGGAGAGTGAGCACACCCTCCAGAGTCAGAGCTCAGTTCACATCTCAGCTCCATCCCTCACTGACCTGGCAAGTGACTTCAGCAAACCCTTCACCTTCCAAGGCATTGCTTCACTCACAGAGTTGTCATGAACACTAGCTGAAGTAATGTGTGCATGACACCTAATGCAGCATCTATGGTAGACGCTCAAAAGTACAGTGACTTTTTCTTATCTAGATGGGCACAAGAGGTAGCATGTTGCAGGGTATTAATGCGAGATGCGGTGCTACTAGGAGCCATTCCTTGAGCTCCAGACTGGATGCATGTTAGGAACAGAGACCACTGGAGGCCTTATTTCACTCATACCCCCCACTGCTTTTAGGACACTGCCATGCACATTGTAAATGCTGTTGAATGAATAAATGGTTTAGTGGATGGATAGATATACATGGATGGATGGATGGATGGATGGATGGATGGATGGATGGATGGATGAATAACCCAAACAGGCCAGGTCCCTATAAAAAGCTCCACCACACCCCAGTACATGCCTCATTTCAACACGTCAGGGAACACTGCAGTCTTTGACTCCTCCCCACTCTTCCAAAACCTACAGCTCATCTTGCCAGATATCTCCTCGTTGCCTCTCTGCTCAGCCCCTTCACAGTAATGCATTGTTCCACTATCTGGTAGTTCTTGACTCTGGCTTCACCTTGGAACAGCGTCTTTTGGGGCCACACTCTGTAGCCCATGGGCTAACCCCATCCCTGTTCCTGGTTGTGCCCTCCACAACCCCAGCCTGTGCACAGTGCCTTCGGGTTGTTGGGGAGGAGGCAATGTGCAGGCATTCATTCCCTGGAGCCCCAGTCCCCAGAGACCTGCACTGGAACAGTGGGGCCTGTGTATCTTGGCATTCCATGGCCAGACTCCAGTCATGCACTGAGGTTGTTTCATGCACAGCCTTAAGTGCTCTGTGCTCTGCCTCCTCGGGAGCCGGGAGCAAGCCCAGCCTAAGGCTCTGTCGCCCTCCCTTGGTAGTGGCTAGAGGTGAAGAGAGAGCCGGGCCTCCAGCTGAGGACCCGAGCCACAGTGTGCTGCATTTTCCTGGGGGCCCATGCAGCCCTCCAGCTGCAGTCCTTCCAGAGACAGCTGGTTTCCCCAAGGTCAGGGCTGCCGGTCCAGCGCACTGAGGCATCACTCATACCGTGACAGCTTCTGCTCTCTTCTTTATCAGAATGAGAAAAATTACCCAACCCCTTGGAGAAGTTGTCCCTTCCTTATACAGAGCCAGTGGGATCAAGAGAAACTCAGGTCCCTGTATCCAGGGGATAATTCATGTCCTCTTCCTAGTTACATATCTGGTGGGGAAGCTGTAAAGGTGGACATGACTGGGGGAAAATGGCAAGGTCATGTTTAGGCTGTGAGGGCATCCACTGGCCTTTTTCCTTTTTTTTTTATATCCCAAGCCTCCACGTCAGGACAGAATGGCCCATATTTTGGCAGGGTTCTGGGTGGTAAGATGCAAGTATAGATGAGCAATTATAGACTCGATGGAAGGGCACCAGCTCTGCACCTGCCTGAAGATCAAGTCTGTGCCAATGGACCCTGAGGAGAGGCACCCCTGGCTGAGGGGGGAGTAGCTTGTGTCCCTTGGGTCTCCCTACAGAGCATATGAGAAGCATGTCCAGAGGCTGATGTCTCTCCCTTGCTGCTCACTTTGCCCTTCAGTCACTGCTCTCTCCTGCCCAAAGGCCCTGATCCAACCTTCTCCAGGGGAAGCCCAGGCCCCATGCCTCAGTGCTGTCCTCTCCAGGACACTGGTTCCAGAACAAGATGCATATTAGGGGACAGATGTGAAGGCTGAGCCACTGCTGGGGACTCACTTCAGGCAGGTTTGGCCTGGAGCCCACCACTGTGATAAGCACAGCCCCTCCCCTTGCAGCCATCAGCACCAGGTCTCCCACGGGCCCAGCAGCACCCTCACCCAGCGCCATCTTGGAGAGGAGCAAAGAGAGGGAGAAACATCCGGAAAGACACAGCAGGCACCTGAATAATCTAAGCTGAAGGTTAATTACCTAAGAGACTGTCAGCTATCGGCCTGGGCTAAAGTTACTTCTTCCAACCCAAATTTAAGGGACGTTGTTCCTTTCTATCTTCCTAGAGAAGAGAAAACTCATAAGGAAGACAACATCCATTATCAAGAATTGTCTTTGATCCAAGATTTCACTGCATATATGATCAGAGTGTGAGGAAACTTACACCCTCGCTGGACCCACAAGCAGCAGCAGCCTTGGAGGGCGGGCAGGAGGATGAAGGGCATCGATGGGCTCCCAGGACCTATTCCAGCGAGTGCTTGGCAAGTAACTGCAATCACTCACATGTTTATCAAAATGAGGCTGATAATTACTGTGCTTCAAACATCATAGAGATTAAAGGAGACGTTCTCAGGGCTCTGACTTCTCCCACTCAGGCAGGGTCTACTGTTGCAGATACCCAGCCGGACATCCACAGGCCACTCAGCAAACTCTCATTCCGGGCCCTGGCCAGAGTCCCTCGCCACTGAGAAGAGAAGGGTTCTCGGGGGAAAGGATGGGGACAGAGAAGGGCAGGCATGTTCAGGGGAGGGGTGCCTACTCCCATTCACGACTGTGCACCTGGCCAAGATCCTTGAGCCAGGAGTCTGGGCTTTTCCCCTGGCTGGGCTTTTTGAAGGCATGACCATTTAGCAGAGAACCTCCATCCAGAGGAGGGAGGGTCAGGGCCTCTGACCTTTAGCCAGAGCAGGAGAGGAAGTCACCGGGATGACTTCCGCCACAGCCACCAAAGCGCTAGCTTCCAGGGTGCCGGCAACATTCTGCTCTTGACCTGGGTGCTGTCGCATGGGCACCATAACCCTGTGAGGGTCCTCAGGCTGTGTGTTTAGCATGTTTGCAGTTGTCTGCACTAATGTTATACTTCAATGGAACGTTTATTTTTAAAAGTTGCCAAAATAAACAAATGCCCTCCCCTACAAACTCCGGCTTCTTCCAGCACCTGCCCCGCTGGGCAGAGGGGAGCATCCTTGCAGCTGTTGCTGTAAATTGTCCAGCTTAATCCAAGTCACTGGAGACTGGGTCACACCAGGAATGCCCCCGTGAGATATGGCGCTCTTTCATCACAACGCACTCGAAGTCTGACCTTGATTCCCTCTTTCATTCATTTAACGAGTTGACCTGCACCGCACATTGACACTCAGAAGGTCCTAAACTGCGTGCCTCACAGCTCACCCCGAGATCTGTCTGACCTCTACTAACCTGCACGCCACCCTTCACCCCGAGACAGAGGCCAGAACTTCCGCTGCTGCCTCCAGTTCCCTAAAGCCTGCCTACCGCGGTGCCATCAGAGATGGCGTCATTCATTACCAAAAACTTTCGAGGGCTCCCTCCTGACTATGCGGAACTATCTCAACTTCTTAGCTTAGCCAATAAAGCCCTCCGCAAGGCAGGCTCCTCCCACTGCGCCCCTCCTTCCACCTGCCTCCGCTGCACAGAGCCACGCCCCAGAATCCACATGCACCTAGCGCCTTCTCGCTTCAGGTACTCCTTCCTCTCACATTATTGTCTCAATCCCAAGCGCTCTCCCCACTTCCCCATCTTTTGCCATTTCCCTTAGCTTCCATTCAGAAGTGCCTGCCCCGGGGAAGTCCACCCTGATCAGCTTTCAGGGCTTCCTCTCTGGAAAGCCACCACGTGCTGCCGGTACTTGCAGGCCCTTCTGCCCCATCTTGTCATGATTATTTTGCAATCCGAAAAACCAGCTGGCTCTTTCTTCAAAACATTTCCAGAATCTGGACATTTCCCACCACTCCCGAAGCTACACCCTGGCGCAAGCCGCCACATCTCGCTGGGATGTTTGCAGTTGTGTGCTCCTAACTGTCCTCTCAGCTTCCACCCGGCCTCCGCCCCCAAGAGATCTGTGCTAATAGAGTGTTCTTATATATTCCTTAGGTTATATTCCTCTTCAGCTCAAAGTCTTCCTCAGAATTAAGTTCTAAGCCCCCACCACAGCCTTGCAAGCTCCCACAGGACGGGCCCGGCCACCTCTCTGCAAGGTAGATAGATATAGTTTTAAAAAGTAGACACGAGCTTGCCTCATCGGCCACGAGAACCCAGGTGTCAGGATGCATCTGGCCCTCGGGCTGTAGTTTGCCTTCCCCTGTCTTAAAGGATGAGTTGGGACACTCCAGAGGAAGGTGGAGGAACGGATTAGGGATGACTATGCCCTGTGCCGACCTTCACAAAGTCTTAAAAACACATGAAAATACAGTTTATGTGCTAAATGGAAGGAGGTTGGTGTGAGGGTGGGGATGGGGGCTGGGCTGCACCTGGGGACCTCGAGGAGGTCAGATGAAGGAGGAAGGGCCTTATCGTTCACATTACGGAATTCAGGTAAGCTTTAAATTGTGTACAGACACACTCGGGTGTGTAGTCTGGGAGTGCAACTCAGGAGTGAAGCGAGGCTGGGACAGACGGGTGGCTGAGCGGTGCCAGCTTCAGTGCAAGCCATACAGTTCCGGATGCTGCCATAGGCCAGCAAAGGCCAGTCATTACATATTCAAGCATTTGTGTAAGCCGGCTGTTGAACTTTGGTCATTATTTTTCAACTAGATTATATACACTTATAATTAAACAAGTTACATTTAAAACAAAAGTAATCAATACACAAAAGCTCATCACTTTCTCATGGTCTTATATTTGACTGTTGTTATCTGTGCTCTTGAGATTATTTACTCCAAGTGTGTCCACGTGGTAGGAATGCTACGTAATGACCGGCCACGTGCATCTCTCCCCAACTCTGCATCCGCTGACCTCACCCTGGTCACTGGAAATCGGCCACAGACACGAACACATGCTAGCGAATCAGGGCCTTTTCGATCGGTTGTCCACCGTTTCGGAGCACACCACTGAGTGCGGTGAATGAAGGCGGGCCAGGGCTCAGGCAGTGATGGGCTAAGTGGAGAGAGGGTGATGGTTGGGTTAGAACCTACTCCACCAGGTAGCTTTGGAGAGATGCGGGAGAAAGACAAGGAAGAGAAAGATGCCTCCCAGCCCGAGTTAGAGCTATTTATAAAGAGCGCTTCGAATCCAAGACCCGGCTCTGCACTTCCTCCACGGGCCTTCTCACCAATGGCCCCGGCGAACAACCCAGGGTAAGTATGTGAGGCCGAGACGCGCCCTGGCAGCCCTGCGCAGCGGAGGAATGGAAGCACTTACTAAGATCACCCGAGGTCGGCTGAGCCCCCAGCTCCCATGCAGCCACAGTCCGTGCGCCGCAGGCTCCTCTGTGTGTTTACATCTCATATATAGCTGCGTGCAGGGCTGTTTGGGCACCCGCAGCGCTCCACGAGCGGGTCTGTGTGTATTTATAACCACACAGCTATGTGTGGACAGCCCCCCGTATCGATCTCACCTACATCATTTCACATATCCCCCAGGTGCCCGGGGCCTGCTTCCTGACCTCGCGTCAGAGGCGGCCGCCGTAATTGACTGTGATGGGAACCCTGCTCTCCCAGCCAAAGGCACGCGGCCCACCTCCCACGGACCTGGGGGGCCGGACCTTCCTGGTACAGCTCTGTGGAGAGGAGAGCTATAAACATGCCACAGGCTGACCCGCATATGGAAATGAGGCTCGTGGTTGGGCCTGGCGCCCAGCCACAGGCCTGTGGCTTCCCTGCCGCCAAGTATCTTTAGCGTGAACTTCGTTCTCGTTGCCGCCCCCTTCCGCCCCCTCTAATCTCTCTCCTCTCCTGCCCTGTCTCACACTCACGTTCGTGGTGTCTCTTTCCAGGCTTATCCTCAAGCCTGCATAGAGGGCTTGGCTCCATTCTCCCCCCGTCTGACAATACTAATAACCATATAATCAGCCCTTCCACTCACTGCGCTAGGCAGGCCCTGAGCTACGCTTCAGATCCATGACCGCACCGAGTCGGCATGGAAGCTGGATGTTACAAATAAGAAACCTAAGGCTGAAAAGGGGCAGGTCTCTCAGGGAAGGCACCAGAGGCTGAAGAGGTCGAGGTGAGGCCTAGGTGCCCGGGGCTCCGTGCACACAGTGAGTCCCCAGGGCCACCCACATCAGGCCGGGGGGGCCACTGCGAGCAGGGGAAGAGAGTCAGGAGAAGACAGTGATGGTGTAAGCAGAGAGAAGGGGGTGGTTGGGGTAGACTCAGAAGCAACCAGGTAGCCTTGGAGAGATGAGGGAAAAGGAAGGCAGAAAGAAGCGTGCCTCCAACCTAGAGGCAAAGAGAGGAAGAGCAACGTGTAAAAAGGTCATCAGTTTTTCCCAAGCAACGCTGGGGCCAAGGCCATCCAGCAGGCCTCGGGAGGAACATACCCTCTGCCCTCATGGGCTGCTCCTGGCTGGGCCCTGCGTTCCCTCACTGGAAGTACCAGGCTCAGCTTCCCAAGGGGTCTGGCCTGGGAGGCCCTCCTTAATGACACCAGCCCAACATCTCTGCAGGACCATCCTTTAAGAATGTCAAGCCCTTATTCCTTCACCCACTTTCTAGGCCCACGCTGGGGGAAGACCCCACCACTGTGGGGAGAGGGGAGGGGAAGGAGTCAGTAAGACTTGTCTTGTTCTCCACAACTGGTGGCCTGGCAGCTTTTCCTGGTCCTTGTTCTCTGACACCCCTGACAAGGGCTGAGGTTAACCCCACGCTTTTCTGCCTTCATCGGGCCTATCACTGTTCAGGGCAGGTTTGCCGACGAATGTCTACAAGTGTGAGCTCCTTCTTCCACCCTTCCTTTCCCTCCTTCCTTTTCCCTTTCTTCCCTCCCTCCTGTCTCCCTCCTCCTCTTCTCTACAATTCTAACAGTTCCAGAGATCCCCAACCCCCAGGCCATGGACTGGTATGGGTTCAGACCTTTTAGGAACCAGAATGCACAGCAGGAGGTGAGGTTGAATGTAATGTGCTTGAATCATCCAAAAACCATCACCTCCCTCATCCCCTGCCGCTGGTCTGTGGAAACATTGTCTTCCACAAAACCAGTCCCTGGTGCCAAAAAGCTTTGGGACCTCAGAGTTAGGCTGTTCTTTCGTGAGCTGAGCCATTATTAGCCTCCCTACACTTTCCACCCATTCCCTCCTGCTCTGCCCTCTGGGGCCATAATAAATGTAGAATCCGATTAGTGCAGAATCCATCCATAGTAAATAAAAACAATGACGGTGATGAGGATGACACAGAGGATGAGGTAAAATGTTCAGTTTTTATTTTCTCCTAAGAACTTTGTATATATTCTTTCATTTAATCCTCATAGCAGCCCCTCAGAATAGGTTCTTTTACTACCCCCATTTCAGAGACCCATAAACCGAGACTTGGAGGGACTATGGAACTTGCCCCACATTTTACAGCCAACAGCAGAATTAGGATTTGGTCTCAGGCAATCTGATTCCAAAGCCAGTTCTTATAGGTACTGGGATGCATTGGTTACTGTCTTCCTGTTGCAACCTTCAAATACTAAAGGGTTCTCTGCTTCTTCGTGGGGGCAGGATGCTTTGGCTTTGTGGCCACCTGCTTGCCAAGTGTCCCCTCACTCAGACTAGTTCCCCACGCTGCAGGGAGGCCACGTCTTCCTGACCTGGACTTTCTAGACCTGAGTCTAGGCCTTTACCCACAGGCTGGTCAACCTGCTCAAGGGCTGTCTCCTCCAGCCCTCTGCTTTTGAAAGGGAATGTATGAGTCCTGCTTGTATGGCTTGCCTCTATCAGAGGCCTAAGCGCTTTGACCACAAAACAGAGATAGTGGAATAAATTGTGCTGAGCATCTACCAGGGGCTCACCTGTCACTCGTTAGGGCTCTTGTAGTCACCCTTCGGGGATCTTCCCTAAATTGACCCCTACCCCTCCTACTCCTCTTTATTCATGAGGGTCCTCACGGCCCCACTCAGGTTAGAAGTGTCCTCCATCCGCCACTCCCAAGCCTCTACCCGTAACAAACCCTGGTTCCCGCCAGTCCATTGTCATCGCAGTAAACAGCCCGGACATGAAGCCCGCCTCCCTCAGTCCCCAGAAGATTAATAAATCAGATTCAGACGCCTATTGTTCTGGACACAGTCAGAATCAATTGAAGGATTTTAAATCTCTCAGCACAGAGCAGCTGGCTGGCTACAAGAGGCCCCGCTATGTCTCTGGGAAAGCTGGCCAGGGTGGAAATAAGAAAGAAAGAAAGAAAGGAAGACCAAATAATCAAGAGTTACCACGAGCTCCTGGCCATCTCCACACAGTGCCCTTCAGGAGGCAGGTCCCCAATTTTATCAGGATGGTCACATAGTAAGGGAAGGGGGAGGGGGCAGAAAGTCAGTCTGGGAGGAGGAGGGGCCAGAGCAGGCGGGTCAGCTGGCCCCACGGTCATCCCTCAGATGGGTGGGGTGCTCCACACCCACCTCCTAACCTCACCAATGGCTAATTTCATCTGCAAATGTTTGAATCTTTCCAAAGTGAGCACTGCCTGCCTAAAGCCACAGGGTGAGTTCTAGATAATTATCCCAGAATTCCCGAGAAGAATTCATAGAAATCCTTGTATCTCAGACTAATTACCTCTCCCTTAGCACCCGCCCTGCTCAGCATCAGTCTTGTTTTGTTTTGTTTTTTTAATCCCTTGCTCTCCTGGGAGACATAGTGTGCCTGCCACTGCCGCCTGAGTGGCTGCTAGCATTTTCCCTAGCTGTTTATGTGGAAAATCATAAAAATATTTGGTGGCCAAAAAAAGAGAGGGGAAATGCTTTGGTGGTCTGATGCAACAGAAATGCTTTTTGCGGGGGGGGGGGGGCGGATAAAAAGCTGGATGTCTTATTCTAATCCAAAAGCATGCATCAACGCCGTATTGATTGAAAAGTACTAGGTGGAAGACACATTTTTCTCGCAGACCGGCCCCACCCCACTCCTTCCGAGCAGACAAA
This sequence comes from Artibeus jamaicensis, assembly GCF_021234435.1. Lineage (NCBI taxonomy): Eukaryota > Metazoa > Chordata > Mammalia > Chiroptera > Phyllostomidae > Artibeus > Artibeus jamaicensis. The sequence goes on from NW_026521407.1 coordinate 8,137,011, forward strand.
AGCACTGTTGGCAGCTGGCAGAGGGTAAGTCACTTAGAATCCAGCCACAGAGTTTGGAAAGAGCTGAAAGCAGAAATTCTTGCGGGCTGTGTTCAGCCCTGGGTCTGGTACGATGCTCCTGCCCTGGTGGCCCCGTCCTCTTGGCTCCAAGAGGAGGCAATGCTGATGGAGATGATGGTGATGGGGGCGGGGCGGGGGGGACAATGCAGATGTTGCTGTTGCTACTGCAGCTGCTAACTGATCAAAACCTCATTTGCATTGCACTGTTGTCATGAAGCCTCTCCGCACACGTTTTCTCCTTGGAGGCTCCTAGTGATTCCCAGAGGGAGGCGGGGCAAGAATCATAATCACATGGTACCTATTTCACAGAAGAGGAAAACAAAGGCCAGAGACACAAAGCGTCTCATCTGAGAACACAGTGTGTCAGTAACAAACCAAGATGCAAGCCCTGCAGACAAGCTCTAGACAGACCATGGTGCTTTGGACTCTAACCGGCTCTGCCCAACGGAAAGATAAGGCCATGTGAGCCACGCAGGCCCCTTGAAATTTTCTAGTAGCCACAATTAAAAAAAAGAAAAAGTAAAGAGAAATAGGTGAAAATGATTTTAATAATATACAGGGTCTGGCACAAATAATGTCCCCTTTTTATGAGCTGGTAATCCATGCCAAATTTTTTATTACAAAATCATAAGCATGTGATTCTGTAACACAACGATATCACACTCGAGTGCACCATATGGCATTTGTAGTAATGATGAAATGTGCCAATTGCTGTCCATCTCACGAGAGACATTCACATACCCACCACCCACACTCCACGGGGTTACTGCTGCTGGACCCTGTATATTACATAATCCAGTACATTCAAAATATTGTCATTTTAGCATGCAATCAAAGCAAAAATTATTAATGTGATGTTTGTTCTTTGTGTCCACACTAAGAATTTGAAGGGTGGAGTATGTTTAGCACTTGGAGAACTCTCTTATTTCCCTGTGGCTCATGGCTATGCCATCGGTCAGCACAAGCCGAGAAGGTTTGAAAAATGGCTTTGATGCTGAGTGTAGTATGGACAGAACCTCAGACAAAGGGAAGCAGGACCACCGCACGACCCATCTTTACTCCTAAAGAGGAAAAACTCCCATCTCTCCTTGAGCTCCTCACACTCCCACAGACAACGTGCAAAGAGTATTTCAGTTTACAAACTGCATTTTTCCTCTTCTCATTCTCTTTTTCTCTCCTTTTTTAAATTCTTTTTTTAAAGATTTTATTTATTTATTTTTGGATAGAGGGAGAGAAAGGGAGGAGGGAGAAAAACATCAATGAAAGAGGGTAAGTTTGATCAGTTGCTTCTCGCACGCACCCCAACTGGGCCCAAACCTGCAACCGGCGACCCTTCCCTCTGCTGAACGACACCCAACCAATTGAGCCACACTGGTCAGGGCTTCTTCTTCCTTTATTTTTTAAATTTTTCTTTTTATCTTCACCCAGGGACATTTTTTCCCTTGCTTTTAGAGACAGAGGAAGGGAGAGAGAGAAACATCAGCATGAGAATGCATTGATTGGTTGCTTCCTGCACACACCAGGACCGGGGACCATACATGCTTGGACCATGGATGGAACCCACAACCTTTTGGTTATGGGACAACACTAACCAACTGAGCCACACTGGCCGGGGCTCCTCCTTCTTCTCGAGCATGAGCTGCTAAAACCTCTCACCCGGATATCAGCGCTGAACGACCTGGAAGTCACCTACGTGCAGCGGCTTGGCCCCAAGGCCCGTGGTTCCAGATCCCAGCACAGTGAAGAAGCTCCAGCCCAGTGTCAGGGTGACGTGCTTTCTGCTGCTGATTAGCCACAAACATCTCCCGTCACCTCTGTTTCCCCCACTATGAAATACACTTAATGGTCTGCAGTCTCCCCTCTGGCATTCCCTTTCCAGACTCTATCTGTTCTTGACCTTCCCACCTTAAACAAAAATGTCTGCTCCTCGCCATCCAGAGCCTCCCCAGCTCCCCTGACTGCTTCTCCTCACCATCACCCAGCCCGCCCCCCACACTTATTCACCAAGGGACCCTAGCCCCCACAGTCCCTTCTCCATCCCACATCCCATGCCACCATGGGGATGACCCATCCACCACCCTGGCCTCAATCCAATGACCCCCCCCCCGCCCCGCCCCCACGATCACAACAGGAACCTTCCAACGCCAGCCCCTGAAGTCTCACCAGCAATATCTCACCCCTGGCCATGGCTCTTCTTCATTTAAACCTGCTAAGCCCACTTATGTTCTGGTTAAGACCTCCATCTCCTACATGCTGACACCCTTCCTTTCCTAGCTGGCCTACGGGTCACAATTCCTTATTTAACCCACACCTCTACTGCCCCTGCTGGTCCCCCACTACCTTGTCCCTCAGTCACGTTTCTCCCATGAAGCCTACAGCTGTATAGCCAACCCAACAATGGGCTGTCTCCATCCCAGCTCTGGACCAGAATTCCACCAGAGAAGGACATCCAGCTAAACAGACAGGTGCCAACTAAAAGGCCTTGAACAGCAGCTGGCCCCAACAAAGACTGGCCATCCCTTCGCTTGTCCCCATCAGCCTTTCTTTTACCCGCCACAGGGCCTCTCAAATCCTCCCAGGCCCTCTGAGCCCCCAGCCTGGGAAGCTGACTTCTCCCTCTCATGGGTTGACCTCGCCTCCTACTTTGCAGAGAAAATAGAGGCGACCAGGAAAGGACGCCCTCGCCTTCCTGCCACCCCACCTACAAGCTTTGCACATGAACTGCCCTTCCTGTCGCATGAAAGGGGTGCTCCTCCACCTGTCCAGGGCTGATCCCACCACCTGTGCCAGAATCCCACCCCACCTCCACCTCCCTAAGGCCTTGTCCCTCCTAGGAGAACAACCCCCACCTGCTATCTCTCTCTTTTCCCCCATCCGTGGGCACCTTCCAGCACAAATGCTTGATCACATCTCTCCCTTCTGGAGAAAAACAATGTCCTAGATTTTGTTCTTGCCTTTAGTGACAAGTTATATCCTTATGCCTTCCCCACCTCCCTGGCCAAGAACCCTGAAAACAGGCACCGGTCTACGACTCTTATTTTCCACTCGTGGGTTTTACAGTGAACATCTTCGAGAGTGTTTCTTTCTTACAATAAAAGGGTGCGTGCCTGCTGGTTATTTACGTGCATCAGCCCCTGCAGGAACACTGAAAGACCAAAGCCAAAGCCTCTCGTGCTGGAGAGAACTCGGTTTTGCCTGTTGCTACACTGTTCCCAGGCACCTGTCCGTCTCTTCACAGACATGGACTTGTGTCCAGCTCAGCACAGATACGGTCACAGTTGATGTGCAGACCTCCAACCTGCTTTTCTCACTACACAGCAGGTTGTGGGTGGCTTTCCACGTCCACAAATGTGGACGTAGATCATCAATGCCTGCTAGAATCTGTCGTATGGACTTACCTACCACAATTTGCTCAACCCGTCTCTATGATGGGGCATTTTGTTTGCTGTTTACTCTCCTCCTTCCAACTCTGCCCCAAACAAGTGAAAAGAGAAACCCCTTATGAGTTTCTCCCCCCCAGTACAGCAGCCTCCTCCACTCCCACCTCAGGGTGGGGCACCTTCCACTAACATGCAAGACTCTAGGTGAAGACCCAATATTTCCCTTCCTATACAGAGTGGCAAAGGTACATCAGTTCCAGCAGGACTCAGGGGAGGTAGCTGGGAGGAGTGGGTGGGGGGAGAGGAGAGCACCCCCCAACACACAGCCACACACATGCTAAACATAAACACGCCAGACACAGACAAGCAGGCACACACGCGCACACACACACCCAGCAGCGAGTAGTACCAGCAGCATCTAGAAAGTCTAAAAGAAAGCCCACGCCCATGACCCAGCCTCCCAGGAAACGTGACTGCATTCATTCCTCCACGGCCCAGCATGGTGGTGAGGACACCGACTTTGGACCTCACAGACCTGGGTTTGAAGCCCCCTCCCACCTGCTGACCTTGAGCAAGCAGCACAAAGGGCTGAGCCCAGTCCCCCGTCTGCATGGTGGGAATGACAACCGCTGCCTCACAGGCTCCTCTGAGGGGCAGACGGTGTGGGCGACCCTCTGGCAGTGGGGCTGAGGCGGGGAGAGGCGACCTGCAGCCGCCACGTGTTCCGTCCCTACTATGGACGTGGACTGTTCCACCCCAAGGGGAAACAGTCACAGGGGCCTAAAATTCAGGGACCTGGGAGTTGGGCTGGACAACCTGGGGCCTCAGTGATGACGGAAGCGGACATGGGTTGAGTGTGTAGGTGTTAGTTAACTTAGTTCTCATGCGAACTACATAAGATACCAATTAGGAACAGAGAAATCACTCTACGTCCCTCAAATAGAGGGGGTTTAATGCAGAGAATTGACTTTCTTGGTGATGGGCTGTAAGCAGAGCCGCCAAACAAGGCTGGTGAGACAGTCCAGAGATTAGCACAGGAGGGAGCCACCCTGCTCACAGCCGAGGGTGAGCAGGCCAAGAGAGTGGGTGCCATGGCTTCTGGGTCACCCAGAAGCTGGAGTCACGGTGGCCCTGTCCAGCAGGACCAAAACTGTGAATCAGAAGGAGACCAGGCCCAAGACAGAGAGAGGGGGGAAGAAATACTCCGGCTTCTCTCTAACCCCGCCCACCAATCTGCTGCCAGTGCCTCCCATTGGCTAACCGCTGCTGGAAACCAGATGTCAAGGAGCCTGGCCAACACAGCCTGCAAGGGTCAGCCACCCTCTGATGGGGAGCAAATCGACCCAGGCCGGACCAGCATAGGGACTATCATTACCTCCACTTATCTGTGAAGAAACGAGGCACAGAAAAGTTAAGCCTCTTGTCCAATATCACACAGCTGAAAAGTAGAGGTGAGAATGGAACCCAGGCAGCCTGCCTCCAGAACCCACAATCCAAACTGCAGGGCTCTAGCACCTCCGCTAGAGCCTCCCCATAGCACCTTGCACTTCCTCTCGCTTTTCTCAGTCCTCCGTCATTTCTTTCTTTCTTTCGTTTTTCCTTTCTGGCACAGACAGTGTTACACAGGACTTTGGGGGCAGACAGACTGAAATTGCAATTCCAGCTTCGCTACGGCTTAGCTGGGTAAAGCTACGTGCTTAACCCCTGCAAGCCTCTGTCTTCCCATCTGAACCATGGGTATATTGTAATAGATGGTGGTCAAATATATACCATGAGGAGGCTGGGGGTCTGGTTTATTACTGTATTTGCCCCCCAAAATGTTGATTCTCCCCCTCCTTCCTCTTTCCCACATTCTTATCCCTGCCAAAGCTTTAGGTCTTCCTTACTAGAGTTGCAGCTCATCTAGCGTGGTGGCTGTTGAAGCAGATATTACTGGTCCCGTGGGTGGTAGCCCCCAGAGCAGTGACACCCCTGAATCACCTGCTGCCCTCCAGGTGGCTCTGCCTCTCACGGTGCCTCAGTGTCCCCATCTGGAAAGGGGGTTGGGGCAATAGCCACAGGAAGAAAAGAAGAGGGTGGGGGACAGAGGTGCATGAGGAAACTCTTTGTGAACATAAAACAGTGTTTTAATAGCATGAGCGAGGCCAGTGATGGCTCCGGCCGGCAGAACTCGGTGTGTGTTCACTCTCCCTGCTCCCCGGGAGCTTGCTGCTCCATGCAGGGAGGAAACACACAGATTGGGGTCCCCTTCACGCAGGAGTCCATGTGCCAGGCAGAATGATTCGGTCTATTCTCAGCACAGGTTACAGGTGGTGAGGGTGCATAGCCAGGCCGGCTGGCCGGCCGGCCTCCCTCCCCACCTGCTTTCCAACCCTCCCGGCCCCACCACTCAGGAATCTGCCTCAGAAGCAACACGTGTGATCCCTGTGCAGGTCCAAGTGGATCCACCCTGCCTGCCAGCCTCTTCGGGTGGTGGATTTGAGAAGACCTGAGTATGGATCCTCCCCCGGCCCTCACATGCCCTACGGCCTTGGCAAGATCTGCGATCCTGGGCCCCAGCCTCCTCCTCTGAGAAACGGAGAAAGAAGCACTTGGCAATATCCATGCAGGGGCTGCAAGGAACAGAAGGCACACCCAGCGGGAAGGTGTGAATAGAACTTAGTGAAAGAAGGAAGCTGTTACCTCCCCCAGGTCCAAGGCCTAGGGAAGAGATGGAGACACAGGAGGGGCCCACCATGGGAGCTGTCGCTGCCAAGGGACTCTGACCTGTGGCACAGAGGGAGAGGAAGGAAATGCCCCACCGCTCTCCTCGGGCCTCTGATGTCCTGGGAGCATCTCAAACAAGCATACGTAATGCTACCTAAAGGAGCCCAGCCTCCAGGTAGAGAAAGAAGGGCAAAGAGTAGATCTGGAGGGGAAGCCGTCATCACACTCTCCACAGTGTCACTGATATGCTGGGAGAAGCAACCACCGTGCAAGGCTCGGCACGGCCGTGCCCCAGCAGGCTCGGCTTGCGCTCCAGCTCTCACCAGCATCATTACCAACGCATCATGTTTCTCTCGTAACCATGCCTCCCGCTCGCTTCTCCTGCCCTTCTTCCTCCAGGCCAGGCGGAGGCCTTGATTATCCCCCGGCTTCTCGGGGAGAAAATAGTTGATGAAGTGGAAAACATTTAGCTCCATTCTGATGCCCCAATTTCAGGCCAGGTCTCCTTTTACAGGGGGTGGCAGAGTCTCAAAAACTCGACCCCTTTAGTGTGTTAGTGTGCGCTTTGTCCCTTGGGAGCGAGGAATCAAGGCAACTTGATGGAATCACATCAGTCGAGCCCGTTCAGTGCGCCTGTACATTCTAGTTGCCTTCCCCGTGGCACTCAGCGCTTTGGAAAGAACGTTCACTTGGCAACCAGCCCTGGGCAAGCTGGTGGATATCTCTGAGCCCCACTGCCCTCATTGTAAAAATAATGCTGCCCTTCTGTGGGTTGCCGTGAGGTTAAACAGAGAAGACAGCACATAAGAAGCCTTCCACAACCTCTTCTTCCCCGTGTCAACCCTGCAGGTGTGACAGATGAAGAAACACGGATCATAACCAGGGAGGGGTTTCTCGTGGCCCCACACCAGCGAGTTAGTCTCAAGTCCAGGTCTGCCTTCGCCCAAAGCCACCCCCACCCCACACTGCCTCTCCCTGTTGACCGATCCCCTTCAGGGGATAGTCCCTATAGTTTGAAGAAGCCAAAATGATTTCCTTCCTACTTGGTTGGAGAACACATTCTGAGCCTTTACTGTTCTGGTATTTCCTTGTTGTTACGGACAGGTAGGCACCTGGGTATGCCGGCGGCCTATGCAGATGGCAGCTGCGGAGACAGATGACAGAGGGCGGCGGGAGGACAAGTTCACGTGCAGTGCTGCATGAACTCCAGGAAATGGCAGTGCTGACTCTCACTTGTCCTTTGGATGCTTCTTTACTGACACTACCAACACTGGGTACTCAAGTCAGGGTCCTGAAAATCTCAGCCCTGTTCCTGACCCCACCCGTAACCCAGAGCAGCTCATTCCTCCAGATCCTGCCCCTAAATCTAGAAAAAGGGGTCCTTCCCTCCCTCACAAAGTAATGGGATGAGGTGAAGTCCTTCAAAAAGATGGGAGCCAGCGAGTCCACATTGAGGGTAATTCAGAAATGAACTTTGGAGCCTTGGCTTTAAGTCCTGACATGTACCATACTGTGAGCTGTGAGCTGTGCATCCTTGGGCAAATTACGTCATGCTCTGGTCCTCTGTTTTTCTCAGCCATGAGGCAGAGGTAATCATGCACACCTCCAGGTGTCATTAGGAGGGGGCTGTGAGGTCGTGTCAAGGGGATCTGTGCACGGTGCTGGAGTGCTCAGCAAATGGGAGGGGCATCTGGGGCATGGGGCAAATCAGAGTGAAAGCCGTCTGTCCTGCCCACCCGGGCCAGGGATGCTGCCCGGGGCTCCTTAGGCCACACAAGGCTCCTGTCTGCTGGCCTCAGGCCTCCCAGCCCCTCTCAGCCAAGGTTTCCTGTTGTCCTCTTTTACTCTTTCAAAGAAAAGAAAAGAAGCATCACTCCTCTGGAAACATTTGTCCCGAAACTAGCTGGGGAATGTAAAAGACATTCACTCTGCACCGAGTATGTTAAGCAACTTTCTGGGCTTAAAAAAATATATTATTGTTTACCTAACGGTTCCTCTGTGAGAAATGGGTGTCTGTTCCTTTAAACAGAGCGCAGTGCAGCAGACAGAGCGGCTCCAGGTTGTTTGCAGCGAGAGGAGGGGGAGAAGGAGGACATCCTGTTGTTGAGTGGAAACACAGGGACAGACAGACAGACAGACAGACAGAAGAGAGGGAAGGAAAGTCAGCACAGACCTGAGCAGGGGAACCTGGCTACTCTTTTTCCTATGGAGAATTTTCTCTTTCAAAAGGAAAATATTCACTTTTTTTTTTTTTTGGCCCGTACTCTGCCAATCTAACCCAACATACTACTGGCTTACTTAAGACAAGGGAACCGTCCCCAAGTGGAATGGCATTGCAAGGTAAAGAAGGTCCTGACCATTGCAAGTCCAAGTTCATGGACTTTTGCAGAAGGTGGTGTGTTGTGAGCTTCTCCTAAATTCAGGATTTGGGCAATAGGAACCAGGAAAAACACATCTCATTTGCTGGGTGGTCACGCTTATCCTATATTATCTGCAGTTTTCCCAACAGCCCTGCCTGCCAGGGAGGTTTATGCATCTCCATTTTACAGATGTGGAAACCGAGGCTCAGGCTGATGGAGGGCGTGCCTGAGGTTACATAGCCAGCTGGTGGGTAGTGGGACCAAACTTTCCCCCTGGGTCTTCAGGCTCCTCCTTTGCGGCATACCACACTGCTTCCTTGTAGACACAGCAGCAGATCCAAGGGTGGACAGGTGGGGAGATGAGTGGCAGGGTGGACTTTCGGCTGCATGGTTTGCCAGCCACTGTTTTAAGTACCTCTAGCAATCCCGTGGATCTTAGGGGTCTCTGGCATCAAGGAAAAAGCTGTTGATTGTAAACTCCCAAGGGTGTGTCTGATTCAACCACTACCAATATTACAGAGTATTAAAGGAATTTCAAGAAGTATTTCATCGATCGCCATGCCAGACTGTATGACTCTCCTCCTAACATTTAGAAGGTGGTCCCCAAGATCCTGCATGATCTGATCCTAGTCCCCTCTCCTTACCTTCATCCTTGCTCACCATGCTCTGTCACACCTTCAAAAATCTCTCAGCTCCTCCAGCACAGTGCTACCCTAAGTGTGAGCCACAGCCTCAGACCGAGAGCACCAGCAGCATCAGCAGCTCCTGGGAGCGAGCTAGAAAATCAGGAGTCCAGTCCCAACCCAAAAGTACTGAGACAGAATCTGCCTTTTAATAATATCCCCAGGTGCACAAGAAAGCATGAGAAGCATCACTGTTGCACATCTCGCTTTTTCCACCTCAGGACCTTTGCACATGCTCTTCCCTCTGCGTAGCACAATCCTCTTCTATCTTGGACTGACTTGGCCCTACTCATCCTAAATGCATATGTCCCTTCCTCAGAAAGAGCTCCCTTGACCCTCCAATAACATCATTCTCGAGAGTCCAGTTTTCTTTTTTATAGCACTTTTTCGGTGTGTAATTATGTACCAGTGCATTGAATGTCGTCTCCATGAAGGCTGTGGCCATGCCTTGCTGGCTTACCAGGAACATAGTAGGATCTGCACAAACACAGGCTGAGTGAATAAACATGGTGCTATTTCTGGCGCTGCAAGGAGAGAAGTTCACAGACAGACCCTGCTTGGGGCGGTTGGTCTCTCCAGGCATTTTCATTCAGTTTCAGCAAATATTTACTGACTGCTATTATATGTCCGGAGCTGGGGTCATATGTGGAAGGAGACTACTCCTGACAAAGCAGATCCCAGAGTTCAGCACAGCAATGCCGTTGTCTTGCTCAGGGCACAGGGTCAGGAGCTGAATGAAACTAAGCCAAGAAGTGGACATTCCTGGTGGTAACAAGGAGCTCTCAGAAGGAGGGGTAGGAAATGAATACTTCCTCCGCCCCCACTTCTAGGCCGGGTACCTAAACAGCTTGCAAGTGTCCTAATCAGTGTGGTTCTGGTACAGAAACTAACAAACCAACCAATAGAACAGCATGGACAGCTCAGAAACAGACCCACAGATAATGGAACTAACTACACACCATGGCAACATTACAAACCAGTGGGGAAAAACAGATTGTTCAATCACTGGTGCTGGACCAACTCAACTAGCTACTTAATTGGGAAAATGAAAATGAGATTTCTGACACACTGTACCAATAGAAATAGTTTCCATGTGGATTAAAGACTAGATATTAGATATTTTTTTAAGCTTTACATTTAAAAAATAGAGGAGGGCATCTTTGTTATATTGGCACATGGAAAATATCCTTAAAATAAGGTGCAAAAAAAATAATAATCCAAAAAGAAAAAGATTAACACATTGGACTGAAGTAAAATTATAAAGTTCTGTACAACAGTGACACCACGGACAAAGGTAAATGGCTAGTCACAGAACAGATATCCAGTTCACATGACTAAAAATTGACCGGGACCCAGATTACGCAGCTTCATCTACAAATCACTGAGAAATTAAACAAAGAAGAAAAAAGGAGTAAAATCAAAACGGGGAGGGCAAAGCCCCGGCCGGTGTGGCTCAACTACTTGGAGCATCATCCTGGAATCACAATGTCACCTGTTCAGCTCCCAGTCAAGGCACACGCCTAGGAAGGCAACCAATCAGTGTCTCTCACATCGATGTTTCTCTCTTCCACTTACTCACTCTCGTTCTGTCTTTCCCCTTCCTCTCTCTCTAAAAGGAATGAAAAAAGTGTCCTCGGGTGAGGATGAAAAAAAATAAATGAGGAGAAAGGCAAAGGATGTGAATTGTGAAAAGGAAAACCCCACGTGAGTAATTAGCATATGAAATAGTCAACAACACTAATGAATTAGGGAAATGCAGATTAAAATACTGAGCAGCCCTACAAATTGCAAAAAATTAGTGCATCTGCCTACAGTGAACATGGAGGAGGATGTGGGGAGATGCTGACACACCACAGGCGGGAGGAGAAATTGACACAACCATCTCGGAGAGCAATTTACCAATATTCAGTAAAACTGAAGATGTCCAAATGGCATGACCCAGAAGTGAAACTTCTGGGTACAAACCTTAGAGAAACTCTTGCGTACAAGCAGGAGCATTTATATAAGATTGTTCATTGTGGCACTGTTTATAAAGGAAAACAAAGGAAAGGAAAAAAGGAAATGATCTAAATGATGGAGAACAGAAGAATGGATAAACAAATTGTGGCATATGTTTAAGAGGGAATCGTGGACAGCAAACCGGTGGAAGGGGGAGAGCCACCAGAGGAAAAGAAATGAAGGCATGTGGCTTATAAATCACTCTAACCCAGGAACCAGCCTCCTCTAAAATAAGGAATTCTTCATCGCTATCAGATCTCCGGTCGCAGGTAACAAAAATTGACTCTGGTTAAGAAAAAGAAGAAGGAACATTTGGAAGGATCCTGGGGTCGTCCACAGACTCAGTGGCGGAGCTTGGAGAGAGGCAGGGACTGGGAAGCTCTGGGCCCTCTGTTGTAGGAGCTCACAGAGTGAGGTTTCCCACCTTGGCACTATTGATATTTGGGGTTAGATGGTTCCTTGTGAGGGTCGTCCTGGGCAGTGCAGGAGGTTCAGCAGCATCCCTGACCTCTACCCCCACTAGATACTCGATACAGATATTCTCAGATCCCACCTCCATCCTTCTGAACCAGATATTCTGGGGTCGGGCCCAGCATTCAACAAGCCTTCTGTCTGCTTCTGAGAACTGCTGTACTAGGCTTGGCCTTGCGATGACCCACTGCAACTTCCCTCCATCCTTCTGTGTAACCTATCAAGTGCTGGGGAGCAGGTATCTCACTGGTCTAAATTAAATCACATGCCCCTCTCTGGCAGAGAGTGGCCATTCACATAGACCAGTGTTAAATAGTAGGAGGCAGTTCCCCAGAGGTTGGGGGTGGAGGTCACTGTTTCCAGAAGATGGACAGAAGAGATTCTGAGCTGGGGCTCCTCCACTCGCATGATATTTAGTGATGACTCCTGAGCCACAAGCACTTCATAGGAGTCTTTACTACTGTTGATGGTGCTACTGAGCTCCAGGTTGGTCTCTGGTGGTCCCAGGAGAATATTAGGGAGCACCATGAATTAGAACTTTCACAATGGGAAGACCCGGATACATCCCTAATTCAACTCCTCGACAACTGCATAAACTTTGGCTCTGTGAGCCTCGGTTTTCTCAGCGGCAAATGGGAACGATAATCCATACCCCATAGGACTGTTGTGAGGGTCAAATGAGATCATGTAAAGGTGCAGAACAAATATTTATTATAATGGGGAAGGCACAGGTTTGCCAAAGTGGACAGAGTGGGTCGCCTGTGGAGGCAGCAGGTTGCAAAGTCTTTTATCAACATTTCGATAATAATCAAACAATCTCCTCCACGCCAGATTCATCCATCTCTGGTTGAAATATCAGCAACATGCTCTCTCCTGCCCCAGCAGCTGTACTAATATTTCCTTATGATCATATGGTGAGCCAGAGCTTGCAAAGAGCTTTCTCACACATCATCTCATTGGATTTTATCTTTACAGTGTCTCTAGGAGGCAAGGAATTCCAGCCTCCAAATCCCCCTTGTGCAGACGAGGGAGTTGAGGGTCGGCATGATGAACACCTGACCAAGATCACAGAGAGCCACTGTGCTCCAGGTTCCAGCTCCAGCAGAACTGGGACCGAATGCAAGCCTTCTGGGGAAGGGAGCTTCACCCCGCCCTGTGCTGCAACACAGTCCAGGGGACCTTCGAGAAGCAGAAACCGACGCTCCGTGCCAAGGTTACTAAGAGCAGATGGGTATGCTCGTGGTCCCCCTCCTGCAGTTGGAGGAAGCAGTCAGAGGGGGCTAGCTGGAGACCCGCCAGCTCCATCAGCAGGCCAGTGAGTTTTGTTCAGCAGCACAGTGTTTTCTGTCAATCACCATTCAGACACAGCTGAGGCCACCCGCGTCATCTCTCCAAATCTGTGCTATTATCACTCATGCAAGACTCCAGGTCCCGGGAAGGAGCATCGAACTGGCTGAGCCTAGGAAGCACACCCATGCCCGGGGTGCCAAGAGCAGGGTTAAGCAGGAGTTCCACTGTGGGAGTGGGAGTCTCCATCCCTGGGTCTCCCTGTGTGACTGTGCACTATACAAAGATAGGCTGAAGGAGGTGCGTAGGGAGGGGCTGAAACCTTGGGGAGCCCGCCTCTGCTCCCCAAGTCACGTGTCCTGGCCCAGCACTTGGTAAGTGGAGCGTGGACTGTGTTTCCGCCTCCAGCTACCCTATCAGCTGAGCACTTCTGGGCGGCGTACAATCTACACAAGCACACACACGGCAGCCTGGCTTCTCAGAAAAACTCAGAAGACTTGGCAATGCTGGACTCCGTCCCCACACGCCAGCCACTGCAGGGAGCCAAGTCACAGCCGCCCTCCCTGGGAAGGGCACACACTCTCCATGTCACCGCAGTCCCCAACCAGCCTGCTTCACTTGTTTATGTCACCTGCCTGCCCCCCAAGGTATTTCAGTTTGTGACCTCTGTCCTAAACAATATTTTTTTTCACATTGGTTTATATGGGTAACTAGTTTCATGGTCTATTTCTGAATGGCTTTTTTTTTTTCTTTCCCAGCCAACCCCCTTTTCCAACACTCCTGGTTAATCTATTTATTTTTACCTTCCCTTCTTCTAAAAATATATACAATACAACAAGATTTTTTAAAAGGTCAGACTCCTGGTAATCTCTGGAATGTGGGGGAAAGCACTCTTACCACAAAGTTATATTAAGAAGTTTAATTATCAGAAAATTACCATATAACAAATATATCAAACAGCAAGTGTGTACACTGTATGTACACACTGAGAATTCCTGGGCAACCTCAGTCTATAAACCCTCTCACCTCACCCACAACCTCAACCAACTCTATTCCTTTCCTTTGACCAGCACGGGAGATGGGGACACATGATTCTGCACAGTGCCACACCTTTCCCAAAACTCACTACTCAGGCTGAGATTCCAAAGCCATCTGGACGGCTCATCCCAGGCTGGCACGGGCAACCACGCTCAATTTCTTAGGCAATTATTCATCCACTTCCTATATTTCAGGAAATCATGGGGCTCCGGGTTGCTTTGTGGGTCATTTCAGTCAGCTACTGCTGTGTAACAACCACAAACATCACAGTGCCACACACAAATAAGCCTTTCTTGCCACATGCATGAGGGTCAATTGAGGTGGCTTCACTTCAGGCTACAGGTCTACAGGTCAGGGGGGCCAGCAGCACAGGTCTCCCATTCTCCTGGGCCCATGTCACATTTTTCTCATGGCAATGACAGAAGCACGAGAGTGCACGCTCCATAGCACAGGCCCATTTCAAGCCCCTGATCATGTCACCTCCATTAATATGTCATTTTCAAAAAACAGGTAAAATAACAAAACCCAATGTCAAGGGCAAGGAGGTTTACTTGCCTCATGGAGATGGACGTAAAAAGGAGAAAGTGAATTATTTACAGATAATGCCCGCCCTCTGCCATTTTGATCACAGATATTCACCCCATTTCCACATTTACTCACTCCATTCCAAAGACCCTTCAGATAATCTTATTCCATTCTGACACTGCATGGAAATCTGGAAACTTGTAGTCTACATCAGATCTCACTGAGGCTCTTCTGGATGCAGGGGCCTAAAAAACAAAAAGGCAAGTTGTTTGCGCCCATAAACCCCCCAAAAAACTGGCGGAGCAGAGACAGAATCCCTGCAAAAATATTCCCGTTTGGAAAGGGAGTAACCTGGGAGTTGAGAACATTTCCTGACACGGCCCCTGTTCTACACTCTCAGCCTCGCCCCCAGTCCTATCCTCTCTGGGGCACCTGGCTCCACCCTCTGGCGGCCCTCCCCTTCCATCAGCCTTGGCCATTTCTGAGGGTCCCTCGGGGAATATGTCCTTCTGAGTGGCAAGCAGCACTGCCGGTCTGCTTCCTACCTGACAAAAGGTGGAGACCCAGACATCTGTTCATTTGGCCAAGTACCATTTTCTTTTAGATCAGTCCAGTGACAGTTTTGACAATAAACTCTCTCAAAAACTTTGCATGTTTTCTCTGCATTTTATTCTAGGCACCACAAAACATACCCACAGTTCTTACGGGGATTCATATTCTTCTCTCTCTCTCCCTTCACTGCTTCGCCCTTCTCACCTTTAATTATTTAGGAGACTTTTTGTCCAGCTGAAAGGATGCAAGAGATACTCTCTTTTCTCAGAAAATCTGAAGCTTAGGACAGGAGACAGGAGAATCGGAAAGTAATTTCTAAGTGGGTGCAAACTCAGGTGAGTGCTTCGGGTGGGTGTGGCAATCTTTTCATAGCGATTATTATTTCTGTACCATTCCTTCTACTTCCAGGAGTGTCTGACTAGACCATCTCCACTCCTGTGGCTCATGCCTGGTACCATGTCAATGGGCTTCCCTAGCATATATTTTTCTATTTATTTCAATGGTCCCATTGTCCCAGGGCCACTCCAGATGAAATTGTAACCCTTCTATGCTACAAACTTCTCCTGCCTTATTTGTCGCTCCATGATATATTTAACTTACTTTTTTTGTGTTTGTTGTCGTCCATTCCCAGCAAAATGTAAGCTCCATGAGGAGAAGGATTTTTGCAAGATTTGTTCACTGTGTTTCCAGTGACGGAAAGGCCTCCTGCATGAAACACAGTCTCAATGAATAATTGTTGGACGGCTGGCTGGATGGGTGGGTGGGTGGGTGGGTGGATGGATGGATGGATAAACTTACAAGCAAAATCCTGATCCCCCCACCTGAATGAACCCTCACACCTTGGGCCTGGACTTACACCTAGGCTTCAGCCCTGCTGTAAGATGCAACACTGCCTTATCTTCCTGCTTCTGGCTTGGTCTTCTCTCCTTCATGACTCTGCCTGACACTGCATGGCTTCTCCAAACTCCCTCGGTTAACAGGTCTCACCCACAGTCCTCCCAGACCCCTCCCCACAAGTTGCCTGAGCAGCCTCTGGATTTCTATGGACCCAAAGGCAGAACTGCAACACACAGAGGAACATGAATTAACCCAGACAGAACGACCAGAATAAAAAAAGCTCAACTGAAGAAAAACTAGTGCAACTGGGCAAGAGATTGCACTGAGTTTCCTGGCGGCCAAGGAACAAAGGAAAGATAATGAGGTCTGCTGTTAAGTGACACAGGCTCTGTTGGGGAAGGCAACCTCTTTCCCTAGGGACCATCCAGTACAGTAAGCAGGAAGAAATGCAGAAGGAGAAAGCGTCCTGCACTGAAGACAGCTTCCCACATGTTTGAGAGAACTCAGTTATGACCTTAAGATGAAAAGGGAAGTCCTCTGGGAGCTCATGTCAATTTCAAGAAAGAGCATCATTCGCTAAGGGCAGTCCCCTGCTTCCTGGGAGAGAGGATGTCAAGAAGTAGGAGAAACCAAGGAGTTTAAAGCACCTTCCAAGAGAGAGTGAAGGTTTACCTAACTATATATTTTTTAAGCTGCAAAATGCTGAGGAGAATCACAAATTAATTAGCTCCATTAACTAGAGAGCCAAGACAAAGATGTATTATTTCACTGGTCCCTTGACTTGTTAATTTGCTGGTGCATCGTGTGTTCTCTGGTGGCTTCAGGGGTGATATCCAGTCTGAGAGCCATGGGCTGATGTGGAGGTTTGTTTTTTGAGGGCACTCCCACATCCGGCCTGGGGGACGGCCACCCACTTCAGCCCATGGGCTTCATGAGCAAGAGGCTGCAGTGTCCCATCTGGTCTGGAGAAGGGGAGTTTCTGTGTCAGTAATAGAAAATAGGAAAGAGACAACTGTATTTTGTTGAAATTCCCTTTTACCATGTGGAGGAGGATTTGGTGCCTGGGACCATCAGTTACCAAGCTCATTGCTTGCTCCTGGCTTCTGTGAAACCATGTCAATACCTCCGGTCCAATAGTTCACATCATTACATTTTGTTCTAGAAAACAGCTTCCCAGATGCAGGAGCTTCTTTGTCTGGGGAGGACAGTGAGGCACAGAAAGAATATTTATAGCGTGTCCCCTGTTAGGAATTCCAGGAAAGTGAGCTGATCTTTTGGTTCAGAGGACCTTGAATTTGACACTACCTTCCTCGGTTTGGCTCTGTTAGATTAAGACAGAGGTGGGGCTCGGAGAAGGGTAGACAGAAGAGATTGCTGGGTCCCCAAGGCGGAGTCGTAATAGCACCTTGGTGTGGATGCTACCAATAATAAAGGCAGTTCTGTCTCCTCAGATCTCTGTCCTGCCTGGTTCATGGCTAAGTGATGAAGCCAAAATTTGGTCAAACTCTTTCCCGGATTCCCAGGCTGGGCTCCCCTCTCCTGAGTTACTGGCATACACTTTGCTTACTAAACATGCTTTGTGATCTCAGTTAGTGGGAGGCAGAAAACCCACCGCTAAACAGGGGAGCAACAGAAAAGTCAACATGCCCACGTGTCTGATCTGGTCCACAGTAGTGCACTGTCCCATTCATGCATTATGTCTCCATTCGCAAAGGTCTATTCCTGCCCAATGCATGCAGCTGCTGTGCAAGGGCTCTCAGGTCTAGAAGTTTCCTTCAAAACTGGAAAGCGGCCTGGCTGGGCAGCTCAGTTGGTCAGAGTGGCATCCGTACAGCAAGCTTGTTTGTTCAATCCCCACTGAGGGCACATATAAGAATCAACCAGTGAACGCATAAGTAAGTGGAACAACAAAACAAATCAATGTCTCTCTCTCTCTCAGATTGTCACTCTAATAAGCCAAATTTCAAAAAATAAACACATTAAATAAATCTTTTAAAAACTGAGCAGGACAGCCGATGGCAGTCGGAATGGTTAGATAAGGAGAGGTGGCTTCGGTCTCTGAGGAGACTGCCACCATTGGGGCAGCCTAAAGGCCGGGGCCCCCGCTGGGCTATCCTGAAGAGAAGCGTAAAGAATGACTTGGAGCTGGTGGGCTAGTAAAGCAATTAAAGAACAAAATGCAGGACACTCTCAGGCCTGGCCTCCGAGGAGGGTTAAGGATGGGTATACATCACAGTGAGCCTCATCTGCACCCCGTCTCAGAGACCACCTCCAGGACCCTGAGGATCTCGGGCGGCCTCCCCGCTGTGGGGCAGGCAGCCTTGGCCAGCGAGGAAATCATCAAAGGCCCAGCAGCGGGAGCCCTCCAGACGAGAGAGACGGTGGAAGACAGATTTCCTCTGAAACGTGCCTTTAAAGGCGGCTCATTTACCTTCCTGGGCCCCAGGAAAGCACAAGATAGGTGCCATCCAGGAAACCCGGACCCTTTAAGATCATCACGGTTTAATGCAGCATAAGAGCCGTAGGTCGGACCAAGAAATGACTTCCTGACTATGGAGGCTTATTGGACCATGAAAGAGGACTCCCAGAGAGACTGTGAAATCGCCGTCTCTCAAAGGTTTCAGAGTCTTGTCTATTTGGAGCAGTGGACTGAGGGCCAGCCCAGGGGCAGGCACCGCGTTCTGATGAATTCTCGGGGCCCCTTCTTCCCATCTCAGGAGGTGCTTCCCCGCCTAAACTTGGTTCTTAAACCAAGTTTCTTCTCACTTTTCTGGATAAACAGTGGATCCAGAAAGCGGATGAAGACAGCAAATAGTAATTGCTGCTTAAATTGCTCTTTTTTTCTCATTTGTGTTCTCATACTTGTTTTTTTCCTTGAGGTATAATGGACATAGATGTTCTATTTGTTTCAGGTGTGCAAATAATGGTTTGACATTTATATGTGTTGAGAAATGATCACCACAAAGAGTCTAATTAATGTTTCTCCCACACATCATTCATTAGAAAAAATATTTTTTCTTGCAATTAGGACTTTTCAGATCTACTCTCCTAACAGTTTCCAAATATGCAACATAGTGTCATTAACTATTGTCACCATGCTGTACCTAAATTGCTTTTAAGTGCTTGGAGGGGTGACAGGTATAGATGAAGCCTGCACATTTTATGTTTCTATTTAATTTTTCAGTGATGGGTCAACAGGGTAGTAAGCTCCAGATCTTCAGATGGTGAATAAAAAAGACTCTTAGCCTGGAAGCCATTTTACTACTTTAAATATTTTTAAATAGCTCCAGCTTCGCGACAGCTGTGGGATGTAAAATAAAATCTGCTTCTCAGCAGCCCCTGGGCAGCTCTGGAGTATCAAATGGTAAGTCAGGGTGGTAGGTAGCAGCCGGGGGAGGGGGAGAGGGGCAGTGTCGGGCCAGGGGTGGGGCAGGAAGTGCGTTCTCTTCTCGCGGGGTGACATTTTCAAACATCCTATGTGAGCCTCAGTACCCTGGAGAGCTATAGATTTTCTGTTAGCAGAACATCTGAGAGCTCTGGAAACGCCCCCCAAATCTGAACACAAACTCCTGGGTGACATGATCAGACACAAACAAGCCGTGTCTCCGGGCAACTGGACGCTGACATTCTCCTGTTGAAGAGAGAGAAGGGGAGGGGCGTGGGGGTGGGAGGCGGCCCTTTCTTGGGGGCTGCTTTGGATTCGCGCTCCTCCTCCAGGATCACTTGTATTGGCTTTGCGAGCGCAGCACAGGCCGCAGCCAACCAGATTAAGTGAGTTCATGTTTTTAGTGACTATTTATTGGGCACTTACATTGCTCCAGGAAGTGAGCTATGGGGCTGGGGCTGAGTTTCAGACAATGGCACCCAGTGGCTCTGATTTTAACTGACCTTCTCTCCCCACTCCATCCCTACCCTTAGTGTCTTAGAGGACACAGAACTACGCACCCATTCACTCTTTCAATCATTCCATCAATTGTGCAATGCATTCAGTAAATGTGCATTGCGATCCTTCCAAGAGCTCAAAATACAGCAATGGACAAGACAGCTCACCACCCTGCTCCCACAGGCCTCACATTCTAAAGAGCTTCTCCCGTCCTGCTGGAGAAAACACATGTGCATAAACACTGCCAGCACTTTGTGCTTGCGCACGCACTCACTGAATATTTATTGGGCACCTATTCTGTAGCAGACACTGCCCTAATCACTGGGAATACAGCGGGGAACAAAATCAAATGTGGACCCGCCGGCACACAAGCTGGGCAACTATTGACACAGCCACTCAAGGAAGCGCCAAGATGCAAACAATTGCAAGAGGTGGTAGGTCATGGAGGCTCCCAGTGCTTCGAGAGGCCATCAGAAGGCAGGTGATCTGGCTGGAGAGGGTAGCACAGGCCTCCCTGAGAAGGTCGAGTTTGAGATACAATGTGAACCGTGAGCTGGGGGGTAAAAAAGCTATGGATAAGAGCAAAGCACAGTGTTCCAGGCAGAAGGAACAGAAAATGACAAGGTTCTGGGGTCGCAGGAGTATGGTGGATATGAGTAACCAAAAGGAAGTGGCTGCCAGAGGGTAGGGGCCCAGCTGGAGAGGACACAGATATTAGTAGGGGCCGGGCCACTGAGGGCCTTGTGCCAAGGTAAGGAGTTTGGGTTTTACCCTGAGAACTGTAGGAAATCTTCAAGCTGATTTAAGCAGGGATGTTTGGGACATAACTTTGTCATTCTCTCAAATGTCATTCATTCGACAACCATTTACAGGGCACCTTATATGTCCAAAACGCTGTGCCAGGCACTGTGAGGACCGGGAATCCGCCCTGGGCACTAAGGCTCTTATAGCACAGTAGACAACTCAGCCATGGTAGTGACAGTTTATTGCACCTGGGTATTGAAGACATAGGTTCAAGACTCAGCTCTGCCTTCAACTGAATTACCCATGGCTCCTAGAGGTTGGTGACTCGATTTAATTACATTTGTGTCCCCAGCACCTGGCACACAGGAGAATCAATAAACTTAGAACAGTTGTATCACTTTAGATAATATCAATAAGGTCTTACACTTATTTAGTGCGTTATCATCTCTAAAGACCTTTCTTAAACCGCATCTTGTTTAATTCCCACATTATCCCTGTGAGGTAGATTCAGGACCAGCTACATAATTTGTGGGGCCCATTGTGTAACCAACATGTGGGGTTCTTTGTTCAAAAATCAATAAGCATTTCATGGCAGTGACGGCAGAGCATTGAACCGAGGACAGGATTGCCATAAAGATGGCATCCTGTGTGACCAAAGCACAAGCTGCACATCCACGAAGCCAGGAGATTTACATTTTAATCATTTGACAGATGAGGAAGCTGAGGCCAAAAGTTTAGTGACTCTGTCAAAGTCCCACAGCTAGCGACTGAAAGAATGAGCATCAGAATAGACCCAGGCCTTCTGATTGCAGGTCTTTGATGTCTCCTGAAATATGATTGGCCTGGTGTCGCTCTGGGTTGCGGTTCTGCTCTGGGTTGTGTTCCTGGCAGGGCAGTTCGAAGCCCCTG
Organism: Artibeus jamaicensis; assembly: GCF_021234435.1. NCBI lineage: Eukaryota > Metazoa > Chordata > Mammalia > Chiroptera > Phyllostomidae > Artibeus > Artibeus jamaicensis. The sequence goes on from NW_026521407.1 coordinate 8,158,444, forward strand.
ATTGAAAAGCAATATAGACGAAGTAGAGTGACAAAGCTCAAGATGCTGCATGAAGCCCTTCAACAGATCCCACTGCTCTCAGGAAAAAGCCCCAAGGTTTAAAAGCACAAGGCAGGTCCTCTTGTGGTCTGACCCCTCATTAAAATTCTCCAGCTGCACTGCCCACCTCTGTTCCCCCCTTCAAAATGTGCTCTCCAACCAGACATGCCTTCCTGCAATTTTCCAACCGGGACTTGTGCCCTCTGGCCTCCAGCTCTTTGCTTACACTACTTCCTCTGCCTTGGATGCTGTGCTTTCTAAAGGGTGGCTTCAAGTTAGCCAACTGAGGAAGGAAGGAGAGAAGGGTAAGGAAAGGCATCTGAGGGAGAGGGGAAATCATGGCTAGTCTAACTACATCCTTGCAATTGGCATCCACCCATCCATCCTTTATTCCTCTATCCACCCATCGATCCATCCTTCCATTCATCTACCCATCCATCTATCGATCCATCCACCAACTATTTACTGAGCCCTGTGTGTTACATGCCAGGTATTATGGTAGGAACTGGGGGATGCAGAGATGAGTACGCCACACTTCCCTCCCCCAAGGAGCTCACAGTCCAGTGGGAAGACAAACAAGTATTGTCATTGCTCAGCCCTGACAACGTCATAACCTGTATGCATCCAGACTCCCTGCCCACATTGTATGCAAATTTCCACTGATTTCTTCAGGATCCAGTCTCTATTGCTGCCCTTGGGTGGCATCCCAGCATGACCTGGAACAAGGCCTTAGGTCCCTTTGCCATTTTCCCATAAGAAAGAGAATCCTCATGGTGATTATGTGGATTTGGTGACTTTACAACAGACCCAAAGAGTTAACGTGGAGGATTATGCCCTGCACTCTACAGCCATCCTGCTGGTTTCCCACTAATAATCCTCTACTTCCCCAAACCTAAGCAATTCGCGTGGAACCCTCTCCATCGCACACACCCTGGGAGTGCCGTCAAGTCCTCACTCCCTACCCTGACACCCCCCCCAGGACTGTTGTCTGTCCCCAGAACCCAGCAAATACAACGTGTCCCAGCTCGCATATGTGGACCCCTGCAATGCAGCAGACCCTGCCCCAGGGCAAGTTCAGGATGCCCCTGCCAGGTGGCCTAGGAGAGGGGTGGGCTCTGGGAAGGATCCTAGTCAGAGAGGGAGATCGGAAGAGGATATTTCAAGCAGAACAAAGGACAGGGACAAACAAGTAGAGGGGGCATGGTAATTTCCCAGTTATAAAATCGGTTCAGCCGGGCTGCAGAACCAGCACGAGGAGCAGCGGGAACGGAGGCAGGGGCGAGGCTGTAAAGAATTGGACAGGTCATTCCGAGGACCATGGACTTGAAGCTAGGGCTGCAGGGCCGCTGCTGAGAGATCTTAAGCCTAGAAGTGACGTGATGAGAGAGTTCAGAAAGGCTACAGGGGGCAGAGATAGGGGCACTCACAGCCCGAAAGCAAGGCAGCAGTAGCTCTCCCCTCCCCCCGACCGCACCCCCCCCACACACCAGGAGTGAGTCTGAGACCAGAGTCAGTGCTGGGGACAAGGCCTTGTGATGAGCACGGGTAGGCAGAGCCCTGGGTAGCTGTCCTCGTATCCCTGGGAAAGTGGCCTCATGCCCACTCTACTCTCCAGCAACTCCTGGGGATTTGTTATCAGACCCAAAACAAAGTCTGCAAGATTCATGGGCCTGGCAGAAGGATTCAAACTAATTTTCACATGTCTTCAGGTCAACGAAACCTCAGATGCACTTTTTCCAGACTTCTTTCCTATGCTCCACACCCCCACCAGCCTCCCCCGGCCCCTCCCCCCCCCCACACACACACTACACTGCTTCTTGATTCTCAAAGCCACATGGATTTCAAGGGCAATGAAATCAGTCTGGCCCTGGTCTGTTCCCACTTGAATCCTCCAACAAGCTGTTTCGTAAGAAACCAGGGACTTCCGAGACACCTTCACAGGCTCCCTTACAGAGTGTCTCATTTTCAACCAGGAAATTATATTTTGCCAGGACTTTATGTTCAAGTTCAATATCCACGGCAGAACCCACGAAATGTGAGTGGGTTCTAAATTTGGAAAACCATGTTCTTCAATCTCTCCCCAAAACATTCCTTCAGCTGTTGACTTTGGAGTCAACTTCTCTCTATCATGTGGCTGTCCCAGGCTTGCTCTGAATGACACACCAAGGCTTTGAACACATGAAGCGCTTACTCGGCAGATCAATGCAGCAGTAATCCACTCTGGGAGAGCACTGCAGAGGGAATCCAATATATTCCTTTCTTGGCAAAGCCTCTGGGTTGAGTTCCATGTAAGACGTCTGCCCTGACTTAAACTTGACTCCCTCCCAGTGTCTTTCCTGAGCTATTTGCACTGTGAACATAGTGCCTAAAAAGATTTAAAAAAAAAAAAAAAAGAGAGGAGCCAAGTGTCATTTTTAGAAAGGCGAGACACCCAACACATCCTACTCTGAGTAGATTTCTTTGATGCCTTGTGATGTTGCCTGAATGGTAAATATACCCTCAGACTCCGAGTAAATAGTCCGTGGCATGTAACTTGGGTATAAAAGAGGAAATTTTACACGACGTGGCCACAGACGCCTTGTCATTTCCCAGAAAATTAGAGGGTCTTCCAGTGACCCTGCACATTCATCACACGAGTCTTCTTCCCCAGGTTCAGGAACACATGGGGGCCTGTTGTGATAATGTTTTCCAATCGCCATAGATAACATGCTGGGGGGGGGGGGCGGGAGGGCAAGACAGATGTCGCCCCCAGAAGCTGGAAGCCAGTGCTCGTGGCCAGCACCCCAGGGGTGTTCTGCACCTCCGTGTCTGAAAGACACTTTGTTAGCGCCGAGCATTTAGCTTTTTCAGGGGAGAAGCAGGCATCTTGGGGAGTGTTCATTCCTCTATCTGCTAGCCCCTCACTGAAACATGAAGATGTTAAAGGATTGGCTGCAAAAGAGACTTCAGCCCAGAAGACGGACTGGGGTCAAAGGCAGGCTGCAAAGAATCCTGACAGGCACCCTTCTGCCTCCAGAAAGGACCACACGGGCTCTGGAATCAGAAGGAGGTTTCACAACGTCCTTTTCTGACTCTTTCCAGCGTCTCGGTGGAGATGGAGAAATAGAAATCAACATCTTCCCAGTAGCAACTGTCGGTTCGCATTAAAACAGGTACTTCCACCACTAACAATAGTAGTGCATATTGGCTGAGGGGCTCCCAGGTGTCCCGCTCTGCGCTGAGCACCTGGCGGTGTTATTTCATCTCATCCTGAATGCAAGAGGAGGGAGATGAGATTCCAAGAGGTCACAGACCTGTCCTGTGTCTGCAGCTGGGCAGAGCAGGGCTGCAAGGTGCGGCGGTATGGCCCGATGCATGTCTCTTGGGCACTTGTCACTGTGGTTCCTCACCTGAGGAATGAAGCCAATAACGGCAGTATGATGCTGGCTGTGTGTGTGTGTGTGTGTGTGTGTGTGTGTGTGTGTGCTTTGGCCAGACACGTATGCTTTATTTTGGTCATGGTTCTCATTTCCAACTTTCATCAGTCAATTTGTCCATTCAACAAATATTACTCACCACTTACTATTTATGTCAGCGCCATCAGACTCTTAATCCGGACCTTTTTAATTAGCTCACCCAGTGCCTTTTCCCAGCAGGCTTCCCCATCATTCACAGGCATCTTATTGTGCCACCGTCTGCTTTATGAGAACTAACTAGGTCTGTTTCGTACTGACTGTTCACGAAGTCCTATTAGAGACTTACTTGTGTGTGATCCTTATGACTGTTTATCAGAGAAAAGACAGATATATTATCTATAGTTATTATTTTCTCATTTTACGTACAATTAACGTGAGTCATGTGCGTTTTGAGTGCGGGAACCAGGAGTCCAAGGCAGGTCTTATGATGCCCACACCTGAGTCCTTCCCCATAAAGGCGGGCACCGCCCTCCAGGAGCGCTCCCTCTGCACTAGGCGGCACTGGTAAAGCACAGCAGACCTGAGATATGGGGAAGCTTGGTGGTTAAGCACTTGGACACTTGAGCCAGACAGTCTGGCTTTTGGGCCTTGCCTCTGTCCCTTACTAGCGAATGGCCTTGGGCCAGTGACTTAACCTCTCCACGCCTCCATCTCCTTCTGGGTAATGAGGGGTAATAACAGAACCTCCTTTATGGGATGGTTGTGAAGATCAATGGTTAATATATAGAAAGCATTTAGGATGGTCTCCCACGTAATAAAGGCATTCTAATTGTTCATTGTTTTGATGTTATTTAGATGTATCTGAAGGCAAACAGAGGCTGTGGAAGGAAAGACAATTAGAGCAAAGAGCTGGATGGAGCAGAAGATGTGGTCCAGCTCTGCATTCTGCCCCTTCCTGCCTGTGCAACCTGGACCGGATCAGCCACTTTACTCCTCTTCGGTTTCCTCACCTGTGTGGGGGAGAGAATCAAACCACCTGGGGCAGGGGAGGCTTGGCCCACTGCCTTCCTCCCCTGACCCAGCACCCCTGGGAGGCTCTGAGGAGTACACCCACCCCCCAACTTTGACTAAGACAGGCTGGGGAAGATAATGAGTTGGTTTCGATCGTCATGAGCTAACCCACTCATCCCAGTGCGGCTGGGACTCTCTGGTGCTCACACCGAAACTTTCACCTCCCAGAAACACTCCCAGGAACACAAGGACACCTGACCAACCCAATGAGGTCAGCCGCTTTTCCAGAAAATTCTATGAACTCGTTCATCATTTTCCAAACTCTGTCACTCACGTTATCACCTTCCTGTTTGCTGTCACTGTAAAACTACTCAAGTATTTCAAGACCAACATTTTATACTATCACTGCAGTAGTCAGGAAAAGCCAAATCAGCCGAGGCGACAAACAAATAACCCCCATGAAACAGGAAGCAGGAAATATGCAGTCAATGGCACTAAAACTGTACAAGCAAACCAGCACCACGTGACATAAAGAAAAAAGAAAAATCAATGGAAATAAAGCGCTGGCCCTTGATAGTGGAGATGGCTGATGGCCGTCCAGCCCCAGGGACCTGCCCACTCTTTGTTAAAAGGAAAAATGAGTAGGGGGTGAAAAACATGCTGGGATTTTCTCCTTTCCATAAGCAGGGTTGAAAATGAAGCAAGTTTACCACCGTGTGACTTAATGTTACTTAGTGTTATTGGTGGTAGATGACTACCACTTAAAGTCAGCCACCGTGCCACCAGCAAAGGACACTGTGAGACTGACAAAGAGAGAAGAATCAGGGCGTAAAGGTGAGAGGGTGAGGGCCAGGTCACGCATTTAGATGCTCAATCCTTAGAGAGCCACCCCTCCCTCCAAAGCAGCTCTGAACCATTCGTTAACACCAAATCGGACGGGCCACTAGCCGAGGGGGGCACACCTCCACCTCTCATTTATCGGGAACTGAGCATCGCCCAAAGGCTGCCTCGGTGGGGACTACAATGAACCAAGAGACAGAAAGAGCCCCCAAGAGGGGTCCTTGTTTCAACAAGATCGGTGGGAAGAATTTCAACCAAGCAAAGAAAAGCAGCATCAAAGGGCCTGTGACCTTTATTTAGATCCCAACAAAGTTTAGGCAGCTCCCCAAAGTGGACTAAGAAACAACCGTAAACACTCATCCTGTGGCCCTGGCCTGTGTGGCTCAGTTGGTTCAACCATTGTCCCATAAACCAAAAGGGCTGCCGGTTCCATTCCTGGTCAGGGTTTGATCCCTGGTCAGGGCACGTGCAGGAGGCAACCAACTGATGTTTCTCATCAATGTTTCTCCTTCTTTCTCTCCCCACCCCCAGCCCCGCTTCCTCTCGCTCTAAAAGCAATGAATGAAAAAAATGTCCTTGGGTAAGGATTTTAAAAAAAAAAAAAACTCATCACGTGGCTGAAATTTCAAGAGCCCAAGTCACCGCTCTTTCTTTCAAAGCCAAGAGAATGCAGAAACTGGCTTGCCACCTAAGACCGTTCACCCAGGCACATGCCGAACCAAACCGCGCTGCGGCAGAGCCCAAGCCCACTGTCTTCTGCCTCCCCCGACCCGCCTCCTCCAACTCCACGAGCGCCATTCACTGTCCCAAGCCGGGACCCGCCTGCTCGCCCCACTGGGCCGCTGGTTCACTCTGTGGTTTCACATGCCGCCCACATGCAGTGACTGCCAACCTGCAACACCAGCCCTGCCTACCCGCTGCACCCCAGCCCCTACCCCCGGCCCCACTTGCATTTCTCACCGGGATCTCAAATGCACCGTGTCCAAAAGCATCCAGAGTTGAACACAGCAGTCTGCTTTGCCCCAGACCCACTTTCCCTCCACTACCCACTCCTCTGCCCAAACTCAAAACCGGGGGACCCTCTGTGAGTCCCCTCTGCTCGTTGTTCCCCCACACCCAATCTTATCGATTTTATCACCCACATGTTTGTAGAAAGGGTCCACCCTCCTCCAGTCTGCCCCCCACCCCCCAGCCTACGACAGATCCACAGGCTCCTAATTGGTCCCTGGGGCCCCTGACTTCTCTCTAATCCTCTCCAATCCACATCACAGCTACAAGCCACTTTTTTTTTTAATGCAAATCGTATTACCTTCTTTTTTCCTTGCTCAAAATCCTTCAACTGTACCCCGTTGCACCCTATTGCTGTTGTAATAAATCTCGAACTCCTTGACATGGCTGTCAGGGTTCTGCATGGCCTGCGCTCCCTGCAGGGGACCCTGCCTGTTCACCTCAATTCACCCCCCCTGCCCTGTTGTTTCTTCACGCCAGCCCTGCAGCCGTGTTCTCCTCAACTTCATGGTCTTTTCTTTTTAAAGATTTTATTTATTTATTTTTAGAGAAAGGGGAAGGGAGGGAGAGAAACATCCATGTGTGGTTGTCTCTCACACACCCCTCTACTGGGGACCTGGCCTGAAACCCAGGCATGTGCCCTGACTGGGAATCGAACCAGCCACCCTGTGGTTTGCAGGCTGGCACTCGATCCACTGAGCCACAGCAGCTAAAGCTCAACTGCAGAGTCTTAGGCAAGCTTGGGACAGACTTAGATATCTCCTGCTTCTGGGAAGCCTACCCTGATCTCTAGACTAAAGCAGGCCGCCCTCACAGAAACTCTGTAGTACCCTGGCCTCCTACTTGACAATGCTCCACATCACATCACTTCTTGTCCACTACTTGCCCCCCATTAGGCTGCACCCTCCACGGAGAAAGGGACCTACAGACATCCCTGCACCTAGTACCACGCCCCAGGATACAGCAAGTGCTCCCTGAATACTTGGAGACTGAGCAGAAACGCTGAGAGTCACCCCAGGCAGGCTGAGCACCCCACCCCCTCCTGTTGGTGCAGCTTCTGAGGAAAACTCAACGGCAGGCGCTCTGGTCTTAGAGGACGCGGTATCCGGTGACACCACTGGGCACACTGACAAAAATGTGGCCGTAGTGGGGTCACCAGCTCTCAGGAAGGAGTGAGTACGAGTCACGCTACATCCCGCACAGGAAGCGCTGGGGCTGGTGCCGACGGCGCGGGGTGTCCCGGGCCTTTGGTCTTGGGTTTCTCTTCCTAGAGTATTTATAGCCATCCGGAGAAGCGGCTGGCTTCATTAATTGTGAGCGCATGTCCACCCAAAGCAGCCATACACCAAATGTATTGAATACCAGGCCTTATATGGGCATCCTTGTTGATGCATGTGTTGTTAATAAGTGGCACGGAGTGGATGGCCGAGGCAGAATGCCAAATGCTTGCTTTCCCCGCCATCTCCAGGCGCAAGGTGGTGGTTGTGGCGTATTGTTTGCTCTTAATGCAGGGACTACTTTTTTAAACCAAAAGGAGGGAGTTGTGAGGCCCACGGCCATTTGATGACCGGCATAGGGACAAACACGCAGTTCAGAAATGGCAGCGACGGATGCAAATTCTGTATCCAGCACATCAAACCATCTTCCTTCAGCGCGAGTCGTTAACTCACAACAGCTATAAGCGCCGGGTGCTACTGTTACCCCCATTTTGCAAATGAGGAACCTGAGGTGCAGAGGAGATACAAGATGGGCCCAGTGAGTAGGCAGCAGAGCTGGAATTTGAACCCAGGCAGTCTGGCTCCAGGGCCTATGGGGACTCATTCAGCCCAAACCAAAGCCAAATGAGGACCTACTTCCAGAAGACTCAGGCCTCAGCCCCGAGTCTTTTCTCTTTTGAAGCCTACAGAGAAGGCGCAAGCACAGCCCCGGCCTCAAGGAGCGTGTCTGGTTCACATTAGCACAAGTTGGCAAGTGCGAAGTGCCATGGGGGGGACCCGTGTGCCAGAGGGCAGGCTGTCCCAGCAGGCAGGGGTCCTGAGGCACCCGTCTCTGGGTACGTCCCCACCTTGTGGATGCCAGGTTCTGTGTCTGTGGGCAAGAAGGTCTCCTTGTCTGGGGCTGTGCTTTCAAATCTGTGAAATGGGGATGAGGATGATAATGATGACGTACTAGTTGGAATCTTACGGGGCTGGTGTTGGTGTTAAACGAGAGAGAGCATACAAAACATTTGGGACAGAGGATGTATCCAATAAATATTAGCCACTGTTATTTCTAGCAGAAAAGTCTGGGCATCACCATTTAGTCATTCACAAACACATATCAGGCACCTCCTCACCATGGACCAGGCATGGCTGTGCCAGGTGCCAGGCACACACAGAATGAGTAGCAGCCAGGCCTGCAAAGGGAGCAAGCATCGTTGAGAGAGGCGGTGATACAGGTTTACACAAAGGACAGCGGGGAGGGAGGTGCGAGAGGCTGGTGGGAGTCCTGGGCCCCTGCGGAGGGAATCAGAGAAGGTGGCGTGGAGGAGAGTGACAGGACTTGGGAAATGGGGGGAGGGTGCTTCTGCGTGTGCAGAGGCACCAGCGAGGGCCCGCGTCACGGCATCCAGTCTGCAAGGTGGTGGCCTTGAGGGCTGGGGGTGGCCACAGCACACAGGACTGGGTCCCAGGCAGGCAGCTCCGCTCTGAGGAAGTCCACCTCCATGTCCTGAAATCATCTTTATCTCCAGACTCAGCTGGAGGCAGAGGAACAGCAAAATACTTAAGTGGGTTATTTTTTTAATTTCCTTCCCGGTGCCCAGTTATTTGCCTGTTGGCCAGCCCAGAGAGGAGACTGAATTTATGTCTCACCAAAGAGGCACCAGAAAGGGAAGGAGGGAGACACTGAGACAGACAGAGAAGATTATGCCGAGGTTTGTTGTTTTTTTTCCCCCCCTTCTAAGTGTCTCCTCAGTAGAATCCTGCCGCTCTGTCTCCGGGGAGCGGTTTGCCCTCCAGAAAATATGACACTTTATTTCCTGCCCTTGTTTGTTAACACACCCCATTACCATCCATCTCAGTTTCATGTAGCTGCCAGCCGGCATTAACACCCTCCTCCTCGCCTCCCCGAGGCAGAAAATAGAAAAGGAAGAATTCAGCAGATTTTCCCCGTGGCACCCTCGGCGGCGGCACCAAGATAACCAGAGCAGAAACCACAGTTGGAGTCTTACTCCTTCAGCCCAGGAATGCAAAGGACAGGACGGTCTAACCACCTTCTGCATTTTCCTACAAAGAGAGTCGGCTTGTTATTTCGGTTGTCTGGGCTCCCTTCTCTGCCTCGGAGAAAGATACATTAATTAATTTTTTTTTAATGTTAGGCAGGAGATGTTGCAAACTGTCAAGAACTGTCAGTGGCGCCTGCCCCAATCAGGTGAGCGCCTGCGGCGCCTGAGGCAGAGACACACTGACCCCTAGTGGTTGCCTGAGCCCCGCCCTCAATGGGCGGGAGAAAACTGGAGCAAGTCCGTGGGGCCCCGGGGGGCGTGGTGGGGGCTCTGTCTACAACGTCTGCCCCAACACTTGCATGAACATACCGCACACTCACACCCACACCCATGTCCAGTTTCTTCTCTTTTTTCCAATTCCATGGAGTATAGATTTGCTAAGAACCTCCAGGGTGCTGACCCTGAGCCACTAGCAAGGCCTGTTTCTCTGGTCTTGAGAAGTTGTGCAAAAGGCAGCGGGGTCCCAGGAGGGACAGTTGAGAGGGAGGAAGGGAGCTGGCATTCACGGAGAGACTTTTTCCTGCCAGGCGCTGTGCCTTAAAATAGCCCCAATGTACCAAGGTTTGGAAACTGAGGCTCTGGCTGTCAAATGGCTTGTCCAGGTTACAAAGCTACTGTTGTTATTGACTTTATTTATTTGAATAAGCACGTACTTCTTAGTACTTATCTGCCAGACATTCTCCTAGCACTGTACCTATACTGAATCCTCATTACAACCCTATGAGGTACTGCCATTTCACAGATGACAAGCAGAGGCACAGAGAGGTTAAGTAACTAGTGAGTGGTGGGCCCAGCATTAAGCCCAAGGCAGTCTGGCTTCTGAGTGTTCTTCAGGAATCTCTCCATTGGTCTGAACCCAAACTGTTCTCCAGCCCTATTCTACCCCCCAGGTTCAAGGTGCTGTGGCAGAAGAGGGAGCAGCCGTCCTAATTGCCAAGGAAGGAAGAAGCCTTGTGGAGGGACTGGTTTGGAAGCTCCTCGAAGTCACAGACAGTGCCATCCACTTTCAGAGCCTCATGCCTGGCATACGGCCATGCTCAGTCAGGGCCCACCTAGACGGGACCCTGAAGGAAGGTTCAGGGAAGGTAGGAAAGGGGGAGGGAGCCCGAGAGAGCTGCATGAACCACAACCCTGAGTCAGAAAAGCACGGGTCACTCTCCATGACCACCCTGTGAACAGGTATTCTCAGACACACCCACACTCCTTTTTGGCCAACACACGAGATGACCAACTAAACTTGTATGAACAGCCCCTGTGCCACATTCCTGAGATTAACACATCAATAATGTGTGTCCCTCTGTGTATTTTATCTTATTTGAGAGGCAGAGCAGCCCCCTGGTAGGTATAACCAGCCTCACTTTTACTACCAGAAAACAGAGGGTTTCCCAGATGGGTAAGTAACTTGCCCAGGTTTCCCAGCTACTATGTAGAGCTGAGCACCCAGCTGAACGCCCAGGCTTCTTGACTCCGAATCTCACGTGCACTCATGCTCTTACTGTCAACCAGGACCCCCACACAGGAAAGCCCAGCCCCCCCCCGCCCCCACCCCACCCCCCAAGGCCTTGTCCTTCTCACAAGCAGTTGCTTGAACTGGCCAGGATTGTTCCTGCCTTAGACCTGTGGCCTAGCCGTTCCCTCAGCCTGGAATGTTCTTCCTGTCTGTGGATCTTCACGCAGTTGGCTCCTTCCTGTCATTCCGGTGTCGGCTCAAGTGTCACCTCCTCCGAAAAGCCTTCCTTGTCCACCTCACCGAAAATAGCCTTCCAGTCACTCTCCATTGCATCACGATCGTATTTTCTTCCCAGCAGTTATTAATCTGGCGATTTCTTGTTTAGTTACTATTGTTAGGCTCAGCCCCTGGGTAATAAGGGCTATTGATTACAGAGCACGCACGTACCATGTGCCAAGTGGAGTTCGGGAATCTTCGCACACAGGAAGTTGTCTCTCTCATCTTCACAACCATCCTGTATCCTAAGTTCTGGTACGGTCCTCCTTTGACAGAGGAGGAAACTGAGGCGGGACGGTTTCAGTAGCTTGTCCAAGATTCTGCCTTCAGTAAGCTCTCAGTAAGCTCTGCTCTTAGCCACTACAAAAAAATCAGCCCTTCAACAACAAAAAGAACTGAATTTTTAAATGGGGGAAGGACTTGCATGGGCATTTCTCCAAAGAAGATACACAAATCGCCAATAAGCTCATGAAAAGATGCTCAATATCACTAGTCACTACTAGGAAAATGCAGTCAAAACCACAAGAAGATGCCCCTTCACACCCACTAGGACGGCTATAAGGTTTTCTTTAAGTAAGAAGTGTTGCCAAGGACATGGAGAACTTGGATCCCTTGTGTGATGCTGGTGGGACTGTAAAATGGTGCAGCCACTGTCAAAAACAGTTTGGTGGCTTCTCAGAAAGTTAGACATAGAACCGCCATGCGACCCTGCAATTCTACTCCCAGGTATCTATCCAAAGGAATTGAAAACCAGACCCGAAACAAAAATGTGTGCCCGGGTGAATACAACAGCCAACAGGTGGAAGGAACCGGAATGTCTGTCGACTGATAAACGGGTGATGGAAATGCAGTGTATCCACATAGTGGCATATTGGCCACCAAAAGGAAGGAAGTACTGATACATGTGACAAGATGGATGGCTCTTTAAAGCACATGCCAGCGTCTCCTGGGCGGTCCCCTGGATCTGTCTCTTGCTTCAACAGTGTTTGGACAGAACAGACCCAAGGATGCCTTTTCTTCCAGCCCCTCATCTCTGGCCACCCCTAATCTCTTTTCCAGCCACCACCTTTGGAACCACCTCAGCCATCCTCAGCCTTTGAGACCAGCCAACACCATTTTGGTTTTTGTTTTTTTTTTTACCTTAACTCCTTATTGCCGAACAACTGTGAGCTCCCAAATGCGTCGGAATCATTCCACCTGAGGTTAGGGCTGGTGTCCACCGCCTCACCAATGGGCATCTGCCGGCCTCCCACACCTACCTCGCTCTGGGCTTCTATTTCAACCAGGACAGCGTAGCTCTGGAGGGCATGGGCCAATGCTTCTGTGAGTTGGCCAAGAAGGGAGAGGGAGCCGAGCACCTCTTAAAGACGCAACACCAGCACCGGGGCCTCATTCTCCTGCGGGATGTGCTGAAGCCGGCCCGAGGTGAGTGGGGTGAGACTCGGGACATCATGGAAGCCACCACGGTCCTGGAGAAGAACATGGACCAGGCCCTTTGGGAGCTGCATGCCCTGGGTTCTACCCGCGCAGACCCTCATCTCTGTGACTTCCTGGAGAACCACTTCCTGGATGAAGAGGTGAAACTCATCAAGAAATGGGCAACCACCTGGCTCACCTCCACAGGCTGGCCAGGCCCCAGATTGGGCTCGGCAAGTATCTCTTCAAAAGGCCCATCTCCACCTTCCCTCAAGTATGACTAGGAGCCTTTGGAGACCCTCTGACCTGTGAGGGGACCCCTACTGCATTCCACTGGCATCTGGCTTTTGCCTAAGCCTCTCCCCAAAACCACTAGGCATCTTTTTAGGCACCCCAGAGCCCTCTCCCATGCATTGGACCAAATGGAAACAAAGCCTTTTGCAGGAAAAAGAAGAAAAAAACCCACAGTGAAAAGAGCAGGACACAAGAGGCCACATATTATTTCATTCAACTTACACTCATGTCCCTAACAGCAAACCCACACAGATAGAAAGCTGACAAGCAAACGCCAGGGGCTGCAAGGAAGAAATTAGGGGTGTCATTTGGGGGCCACAAAATGTTCTGGGACTCGATAGTGGGGGCGGTTACCCAACAGTCATGTACAGCTTAACAACAATATCCACATTCTGAGACACAGCCTCAGACCATCTCGTCCATGTGCGGACATCATAGATGGGACATCCTAGGACTGGAACTGTGTGGGCTACCCTCTTACAGGACCGGCAGTGCCGTGGGCTCGTTTCCACCAGCAGCACCACAAACCCGCGAGGAATGCATTGCCCGTGACCCTGAGACAGCTGTGCTGCTGTGATGTTACTGGACTATAGGAACGTCTTAGCTCTTTATTATCTCACGCCCCCATTATGCGTGCAGTCTGTCGCTGATCAAGATATCATCATTCGCACCTGACTGTACTAAATTCCACTAAAGTCCATACTTTAACATTTGAAGTGGTGAATTTTGTGATATAAATTTTACCACCTTTTTTTTTTTAAATCAGCCTTCTCTGCCTTGTTCATCTCTGCGTCCTTAGGGCCCAGAACAATATGAGGCACACAATCTGATACTAACGTGTTTGTGGGAGGAATGAATAACCCGGACCAGACCCCAGGCCGCTCAGCTCTCGTTCTTGAGTCTCTCCCGCAGCTCCCCCTGGGTAACTCCAGGAAGCTGCAGCCCAGTGGGTCTCAGACTCTCAGGCGCCTCAGAATCGCTCAGAGGGCTCTCGAAAATGCAGACTGCGGGGCCTCAGCCCCAGAGGCTCCACTTCAGAGGTTCGAAGCAAAGCCCAAGAACTTGCAGGGCCAGCACACTCCCTGCTGGCGCCAGATAACTGCTCTCTGTTATCTGCTAAACCCCCACAGAAGAGAAGAACCTGAACACGGCCAGGGGAGAGGAAAGGCAGGCCCACATTTTATTCAATGAGAAAAAGTGAGCGAGACTGGAACCCCCTGAAAACTGAGCCACACAAAAATTGAGTTGTCTGTTTTAGTTTAATTTATTTGTGTTGGAATGGGTCTGTCACGTTAACTCGTGCCCCCGTGAGGTGAGGCTGCAGGGATGTCGGTAAAGACACATCCAGAGGCCTTGGAACACAGCTGAGCAAACCACTTAATTGAAAGCAGGAAAACATTAGGTTTAGGACACAGGTGCAGAGCATTTGAGGGGCCCAGAGCACGAGGACCTCCCTAGGTTCAAATCCCAGCTCCTCCACCTACCAGCTGTCTGACCTTGAACAAACTGTCCATGGTAGACAGAATAATGCCCCTGCCCAAAAGATGCCCACATTCTAATCCCTGGAACCTATAAATATGTAATCGCACTTGGCAGTGGAAGTTAAGGTGGCGGGTGGAATTAAACTTGCTGATCAACTGACTTTGAGACAGTGAGATCGTCCTGGCTCATCTCATTGGGTCCAGTGTAATCACTAAGGTTTACAAAGGGGGGAGGAGGCGGCAGAAGAGGCCGTCAGGGGGAGACATGACCTGAGGACTCACCCCGTCATCGCTGCGTTGAAGGCAGAGGAAGGGGGACATGAGCTGAGAACTCAGGAAGCCCCTAAAAGCTGGAAAAGATGAGGAGACAGATTCAGCCCTAGAACCTCCACAGGGGAACGCAGCCCTCTCGACAGCCTGATTGTAGCCCCGTGCGACCCGTGTTGGATTTCTAACCTCCAGAATGTACAATGAGAAACATCTGTGTTGCTTTAAGCCGGTAACTTTTTTTTAAAGTTTTTATTTATTTATTTATTTTTAGAGAGAGGAGAAAGGATGGAGAAAGGGAGAGAGAGAGAAACATCACGGTGTGGTTGCCTCTTGCACAGCCGTCACCGGGTACCTGGCCCGCAACGCTGACTGGGAATCAAACCAGTGACCCTTTGATTTGCAGGCCGGCACTCAATCCACTGAGCCACACCAGCTGGACAAGCCACTAACTTTCTAATACTTTGTTGTAGCCCGGACAGGAAGCCGATACACTGTCTAAATTCTGTAAACCTCGGTTTCCCCACCTATAAAGTGGGCACGACAACCACAGCTACTGCATAGAGTAGGTACGGTGATTAAATTTACTGTATGTAAGAATCCTAGTGCAGAAACTGGCCCATGGTGCACATAAAATAAATATTGGTACCATCATTGTTAGGTTCCAAAACTTTCTCCTGGACAGGCCCTCCCCTGTTGCTCAGGAGCTGTGAGCATCTCTTCTCACCTTTTTTGAGGACACCAGATTCTCCTCCCTAAGACCCTTCTGCCTACTTTCCCCTTGCCCTCCCATTACCCCTCTTGTTGGTCTTGAGTAGCCCAGGCTTTGATTCTGGGGGTTGTGGGCGAGCCAGGAGCCCTGGAGACACAGAGGCTGCCACCCACCCACTTTCCTTGGCTAGAAGGCCAGAGTGGACACCTGGTAATGTGTCACGGCTCTGTTTCCAGAGCTGGCCTGGGGCAAATAATCTCCTTACAGAGGGGAAAAAAAAAAAAAAGCCTCTTGTGAAAAATTGCTGGGTGTTTGTATTTGCACAGTCGTTTATTCCAAGAGCGGCGAGTTTTCTGATTCTGGATTCACGCAGATAAACAATGGGGGGATCGCTACTTCTCTTCTTGGGGGAAAAGGAAAGGACACACCACAGAAAGCAGCTGGAACACTGATGTTTTACTGGAGCAGAAAAGAAGGCAAAACGCAGATAACCAAAGCCCCCCACTGGGTGCAGCCCCAGGCGGCGCAGGTCGCCTGTCCCCATGCTCTGGAAGTCCAGCTCCATCAGCTCGGGCGAGATCTTCCCCCTGCCCACCCTTCCAACCCGGTAGGAAGCCCATGGCGGGGAAGGGCGGTCTGTACTTTAAGCTCTTGGCAGGTTAGGAAAATGAAGCGGCCCGTGCATTCGCCATCGATCCCCAAGGCAGCCTTGGCCATGGCCACAGTTCACAAGGTCCGAAGACATCCCTTTCGGCAGCTGAAAAAATAAGTGAAAGAAGGAGCCTCGCCCTGGCTCAGCATTATCCGGGCCGATGCGTATCACAGGGCTTTCTGGAAAAGAGGGAGAAAATTATGTTAACATGATGTTGATTTTTTTTTTTTTTAATAAAAGAGGCAGAGGAGGGCAGGGGAGGAGGAGAAAGAGGAGGCTCGGGAGGGGGAGAGGGAGGAAGCAGCCACGGAGCTGTCGCTTCCCGAGCACACCCTGTGCTGTGCCGGGGAAGCGCTGTTTTCCACGCGTCCACATTGTTTTATTCTCCCCCAAGGACACGTTTTCACTGACTTTTTTTTTTTTTAAGAGAGAGAAGGGAGAGGAAGAAACACCTATGCAAGAGAGAAGCATCAGTGGGTTGCCTGCGACATGTGTCCAGGCCAGGAACCAAATCTGCCACCCAGGCATGTGCCCTGACGTGGAATCGAACCTCCAACCTTTTGGGTACTGGACAGCACTCCAACCAACTGAGCCGCACTGGCCAGGTCCCGTGCATCGACTTTCTAATGCTCAGAACCACATGAGGAAGGAGCTCTCACTAGTCTCATTATACAGGTGAGGAAACCGGGAGAGACGTTGGGCGATTTTCCCCAAGTAGAGTCACGACCTGAAAGCTTTCGGCTCCCGATCCAGGGGGGATACATCCGGCCAGCCTCCTTGCCTTGGTGTACATGGAGCTGTTGGGAGTGAGGCCTCCTTGGAATCCTGTGTTTTCCAGGAGCCAGCCGCACCCCACCCCCGGCTCACCAGCAAGGCCTGTGCTCTCCAGAGTCAAAGGCCTCAGTTGCCCCTTGGAGGGTGCTGCCACGGGGCTCACTCACCCCCGAAACCGCTCCTCGGGCCTGGCCTGCACAGTCAGGGAGGCATTTACTATGCACCAGGCTTTGTAAATATCATCATGGCCCCAGTTTAGAGATGCAGAAACGGAGACTCAGAGAAGTTAGGCGATTTGCCCAAGGCCGCACAGAGCGGGAACACAGAGCATCTGCCTGAATCCAGAGTCAGAGCTCCTAACTACTCCTCAGTTCTACTTCTGAGGAAGCCAAGCCAGGACTTCCAGCGCTGGAGGACCAAGGTCCCTGGTGCAAGGGTGATGACAAGGTCTGCCCGAGAACAGGCTCCAGAGGCTGGGAGGACGAGAACAGGGATGTCAGCCCACCGCGACCCCTCGGAAGCAGAACTTCTGTGCCTCTCAGAGGACCACACGCCCTGCCCCCCAACACCCACTCACAGGACCCTGCAGTACCGTCCACAGAGAGCCCACGGCACCAAAGTGGCCGGACGACTGACACACCAACCACCCGCCCAGCAGGAGTCAGTAGCTTTGTCAGGCTCGGTTGGCGCCTCTGTAAAGGGGGTTAGAATGCACGCCCTGAAATGACCCAGGGGTCTCGAGAGGACCAAATGAGAGAATTTAGGTGACAGCACCCTGAAAATTACAGTGAGTGATGCTCTAAAGCGAGTGTTCCTGTGCTCATTTGCAGTAGCACCGAAAACCAAGGACATGAGACTTCCCTTAACCAGGGATGACAAACTGCTGCATTCAGTGCTGTCCTGCTTTGTCCTCACGTGTTACAGGGGAGGAATGACATTCACTGGGCTTAACCTCAGAAGAGATTTGCTCCTCTATCTAATAGGATTTGGAGTGGGGGAGGGGAGATGCCAACGGCCTCCTGCAGGAACACAGTGCTGGGGTAGGGCGTCCTGATCCGGGGCTGCAGAGGAAAAGGGCAGGCATGTCCCCAGCCTGCAGGGCTAGGGGAAGGCCGTAAGGAAGTCACTGCTCCGGGTGACAGTGGTGAGGACTGTGGCACGTGTCTCTGGTTGAGCCCAGGGGTGCTGACCCCACCTGAACAGACCCAATACTCAACGAGGCACATTCGTTCAGATTTGTATTCCAGAGTGGCCTTTTCTAGACAGCAATGAGGGTCACATCCCTCCCCGACTTGGGATCTCCTAATGAGGGGCCAGGCACCCCTGTGTGTCCCCCGGGTCCCTCTCACCCGCAGCCACCTAAGTCTCCTGCCTTGCTCTTTCATCCCTCCAACCCATATCCAGCTAACTAGCTGCTTCTCCTGCCACCCCGATCTGGAAGGCCCCTGGGCCCGCGCACAGCGGTCCACCGCTGTCTCCCCGCCGCGGACGGCCTGGGAGAAGGAACATACCCGAGGCTGGTCCCGAGCCCTACACGGGGTGCACCACGTTCCTGTCACAGTGGGGCTTGCAGTGCGGGTTCAGCCAGTGCTCCAGGAACTGCTCCTCCGCGCGGTGCTCCAGGCGGAGCAGGTGGTGCATGTACTCCTGGCAAAACAAACGCACAGGGAGGAGAGGCTTTTCCATGGTAACGGCCTGGCGAGGCTGGCGTGGCTGCGGTTCTGAGGCAGGGAGCCGCCGGCGGAGGGAGGAGGAACCACCGCGCCCACGCCTCTCGGTGGAGACCAATCCGCCAGACCCACCCAGTGCGCACAGTAAAGAAATCTGACAACTCCAAGGGCTGAGAGGGGTCCGTATCCATGGGAACTGGTGTCCACCGCTGATGGGCTGCGACGCAGGTCAGCCACGTTGGAAAACAATCAGTTGCCCATGATGCAGAGATCCCACTCCCCATTTACACCCAGGGGCCACATCAACCTGGTGGTCGCCTCCAAAGGGCCGAATGTAATTCCAACTCCTTAATAGTTAAGGAGTAATTACATTTACACAGTCCAAAAATTATTTCAGCAATTTGAAGGCAACCACCAGGCTGATGTGCCACTGGTGAAAATAAGTTTGACACCCCTTTCCTAGAGCACTGTCCCTCAAACTTCATCTGCCATCAGAATCACAAAAACACAGATGGCTGGGCTCCGCCCCCAGAGTCTCTGATTCACTGGATCTGGGGTGGAGCTTCAGAATTCGCCTTTCTAGCAAGTTCCAAGCCAATGCTGATGCTGCTGTTCAATTTGAGAAACTCAAATCAGAGAAACTCTTAACTCAAAAGATGTATAAAAGGTTGTACAAAGCAGCAATAATCCTGTAGTAGCAAAACACTAGAGCCATGCCAAACATCACGGACAGGAGAAAGGATAAATAAATCGTAGTAGTGGAATACATTATTCCACGCCACAGAGTATTATACAGCCATGAACATAAATGAATGATAGCTACACAAAACAACATGTGTAGGTCTTAGAAATATCATGTTGAGTAAAAATGGCAAGTTCAAGAAGACATTTATAGTGTGGCACCATTTTTATAAAATTCAAAATATGCACAACGAATAATGTATTAGTTAAGGCTGCATGCCTTTAGGATAAAATCATCTTTTTTAAAAGGCAAGTGATAACTATAAGAAAGCTTATGTTGCTATACTATTATCAAATCAATAGCCTTTAAAAGACTTTGAAACCTCCCAGAGAAACTTGTCACTAGGGACTGAGGGGCATTTTGTAAAAGCAGGCTGCTAGTTCCTCAAAGTGTTACACATGGGGTCTCCACAGGACCCCAGTTGTGGACCCAAGAGAAAACCTAAGCCCACAGAAAACCTTGAACACATATGTTCATGGCAGCATTTTTCATCAGAGCCCAAAGTGGAAACGACCCAAGTGTCCACCATGAATCAACAGGTGAATAAAATGTGGCGTGTCCCCAAAATGGAACATGATTTGGCCGTAAAAAGGAATGAAGAGCTGATCCAGTCTACACCACGGATGAACCGTGAAAACACGGCTGAGTGAAGGGAGCCAGAGAGACCCACGTGTTGTATGATTCCGTTTCTGTGCAACATGGCGAGTGCTGCAGGTCCATGTGTTTGCCCCAGAAGAACCCGCTGGCTGTCCAGTGCTGACCTTCTCTGGGACCAGCATCTCCCTCTCTCTCAAGGACCCGAACGGAAACACAGACCATCGTCCCTCACCCTCTGTCTTTCATTGTGACATTTTCATTCCCCTGAGCAGGAATGAGAGCTGCCGTTGCTCCACACTGGTGCCAGGATTTGATGTCGTCGGTGGTCTGGATTTAAAGCGCTCCCTAGGTGTGTGGTAGTAGCTCACTGATGCTTTAACTTGCCTTGCCCCAGGGACTTGTGATGCGTAGCATCTTTTTGACACGCCTACATGCCATCGGCAGATCTCCTTCGGTGAGGTGTCTGTTTAGGTCTTTTACCAGGGTGAGCTTCTAAAATGTTAAAAATGAAAATGGCTTTATTGCTTTTATTTGTATTATAACAGTGAGACCTATTCCCATTTTGAAATTATGTAAAATAAAGAAGTGAAAAAAATCCCTCCTCCTTTTTTGTCTATATCTTTGTCCTGTTGCCAAGTGATGTTTAAAAAAACAAAGCAAACCATGTTGCTTCCTTGCTTGAAATATGTGAATGGCACCTGCTGGGCTCAGGAGGAAGTTCTAATTCCTTAGCGTGGTTTGCGGGACTGCCTGTAATCTGCCCTCACTTATCTCCGGAGCCTCTTCTCTCACCAGCAACCCACACGAGCTTTGCACGCCATCCCTCCCTGAAGAGGCCACGCTTGCTCATTGACCTGAGCTTATGCTCTTCTCTCTGCCCGAAACTCCCCTCTGCCTTCTCTTCTTCCTGTCTCACTGCCACCTGAGTCTTCAGGCCTCTGCTTAGATGCTTCTTCCTCCAGGAAGCCTTCTCAGATTCCCTTCGACTCCAGAGCTCCCTGCACTTCCCCTGGTCTAGCCCCGGGGGTCGCTCTGTGTGGCAATGACTTCTCCCTCAGAGTAGGGACTCGGCTGGCCCGCATTATATATATTAGTGGGTGGGCTCCACTGTTGGCATGCAAACTTCACGTTTCCTCCCCAAAAAGAGAGTAGATGGAGATAGGAATGATTTTTAACTTGGAGGACAGATCTTACTGACATGCCCTTGAAAGAAGTCTGGGTGCTGTGACTACGGGATGCAAACCATCGCAAGTGTGCGTGAGGCAGACCTGCGCGGACATAGTTAGGTGGCCCCAGCGGCAGGCCATCGCTCAGAGGAGTGGCGTTTCACCTGGGGAAAGAAGCCGCATGTGGAAATATTTGTACAGGATTAAGTTATTTTGGTGTGTATAGATACTGCAAAAACCCTAATTCATGAAAACCCTTCTATGGCATTGATAGAGCTTTAATAAAGAATCCAGCTGAGAACTTTAAATTTCTAAGTTTCTACAAAATTCTCTAGGAAGTCTGCATTCTATATTAAGTGTAGCTGTGTTTAAAATTTTTAATGACTGTGCACAAGAACAAATTAGAAGGTGTCCGATTTTACTGATTTTTTTTTCCTTTTCCCCTAGGAGTCATGCAGTTTGAATTTGTTTTGATTACCCTTGTTGTTGCTATTGTTTTGAACTCATCGAAAGGCACCCCGAGTCCTGGGCACGGCACCTCTGGGGCAGCCGCAGTGGGTGCGGGTGGCGAGGGCCTGGCAGCGGTGCCGGGGGCGTGCCGGACTCCGTGGTGAGTCTCGGACTGAATCCGGCCCTGTCCTGCCTTTTCTGGGGAGTGTTTGGCCAGAATAGTAATTGGGAGGAAGAGGAAGGCATTTCTTGTAAATAAGAAACAAAGACCTCTCAGCACATAACCCTACTTACTTCGACTGTTCCTTGTAAGCAGGGCGCTGACGGAACCATGTTGCCGGGCAGTAGAAAGGCGAAGAGGTCTGGGTCAGGGTCTGGTTCAAAGCCAGACCCCATTAGTATTGCTCTACTCCAGGCTCAGTTTGTCCATCTACAAAATGGGGGTGACCCTAACACTTGTTTCATTGGGTTGCCAGAATCCAATGAAATGATACAAATGAAGGTCTGTGCCAGACCCTGGCCAGATAGCAGATAAGGTGGTTGGACTGTTGTCCCCATGCTCTAAGGCTGCAAGTTCGACCCCAGTCAGGGCACAGAGAAGAATCAACCAACAAATGCATAAATAAGCGCAACAACTCAACGTCTCTCTCTGTCTCTCTCTTTCCCTATTCTCTGTCTCACAAATCAGTAAATAAATAAGGAAATTTTAGAAAGACCTGACCATGTCTTGAGGTTGTGCATTGAACACCTCTCCCATGAACTAGTCCACAGGAAATTTTCAGTAAATGTCTATTGA
The DNA here is from genome assembly GCF_021234435.1 of Artibeus jamaicensis. Classification (NCBI taxonomy): domain Eukaryota; kingdom Metazoa; phylum Chordata; class Mammalia; order Chiroptera; family Phyllostomidae; genus Artibeus; species Artibeus jamaicensis. Next base: position 8,180,745 of record NW_026521407.1, read on the forward strand.
ACAAAAGGCTAAGCAGAGGGCCTCAACGTGTGGTCTGCCGTCCCCGTGGGGGGCCTTGGTGGTCAAACCCTTTTCAGAAGAACAGTAAAACACCTGTTGCCTTCCGATGCTGTGCACTGACGGATAAAACTCTCGCCCCTGTAGAAGCCAAGTCCGTGGTGCCCACCACCCCAGCAGTTACTGTACCCTTCACCATCACACGCTCACAGGTTGCAGTAGAGAAATAAATACAAGATGCTCTTCAAACGTAGGTTTCACCGGAGAGCGCCCCAGTGACCCAAGTCGGGACGCCACGACAGGAAATGTGCCGGCTGCACGGCCAAGTGCCGCGGTCCTGCTGGGGAAAAGCACTCGGTGGCCTCGGGGTGAGGGACGGAACAGCCGTGTTATGTGCCTGTTTGGCAGACGTCCTCTCGAAAACAAAGAAAGTCAGCTCATCACTTCAAGGAAAACAACAGACAGGCCTTGACACAAAATGATCAAAATGCAAGCCTTTGGGGGCATATTCAGGTTTTAGAAAAGCTGTGTTTACTCCCTGACAGCTTTTCGATACTTAAAGACTTTCCTGATGAGGTTGGTGGGGGTGTTGACAAAGGCCACCACTGAGGTACCGCACTTACATACCTTTTATACATATATACCTTTTTTACGTATATGCTTGTTTGCATTCTTACTCATTCAACCCCTGTTCCCCTCAGCCAACATCCAACTGTCTTTTTGATGATAGTGACTGAGGTATATCTGGTGCTTGGCACATAATAGCACCTCAATAAAACTCACTGGCAAAATACACAAATGAGTGAATCAATAAATGAATTGACTGTCCTTTCTCCATCATCTTACCGCATCCTCCTTGGAAGGTTCCCCGATATCCATGTCAATCTGCCCATTACAATGGCCCAGTCCAAATGCCCATATGTATTTCACACTCCTCAGTAGCAGGCTGAAACCACAGTGGCGAGAAATAACCAAAACATGCACACACAGAGAGAGAAAGAAACGAGCACTGGTTTCCATGACATTTCACTATTTATTTAAAATGTTAGGAAAATAAATATGCCACAAAAGCCTACAAGCAATCATTAGTCAAGGATGAAAAGCCAAACTGCAAATCTGCTGAAAACCACAAACTCAACAATTGTGTTGGCTGAGTTAGAAATGACCCAGCATTAATGATAATCTCAAATGTTCCTGGATCAAGAGAGAAGAGCTGGATGGAAAATAAAGTTTAATTTTCTTAGATCCCTTTCTTCAAAGGGGAAAAAAAACCTGAAAACAAAACAAAAACCAGTATCTGTGTTCCGTGTTCAATGCCGAGGGTAATAATGAAGGTAAATAACTTCTCAGTCATTAGAGCAGAAATGGGAAGTTTTTCTTACTTCTGGCCTTGGAGCAGTGTAATAATAAAATTAAATACCCACCAGAACCTGATCTAAGCTGAGAATCATAAACTGGACAGTTAGTCTATCAAAGAGGGAACTTCTCATAAGAAGGCAGAATCCTCCCAGGGACATTTGCATGGAATGAAAGGTCCATCAACATTGGGATGAATTATGTTGCTCATTAGTGAAAGCAAGGCAATCACACAGGCAGAAGCGTGGCTCTGAAGTGAACGGCACCGGGGCACTTGGAGGCCTGGGGCACCAGGGCAAAACGAAGGCAGACCAGGGATGGGCACAGTTTACATCTCGGTCGCTCCACATTGGCCTCTGAGAGCACAAGGAGCAACAGGGTAATGGAATTGCTACAGCCATTTGTCAAGGGGCTGAACATGAAAGCCTAGTTTACAAAGACTACTTACAATAAAGCTAATATGATTTATACTTTCCCAACAAGACAAGGCAGGCCAGAGTGGAAAGCGTATTCCCAGGACACACAAGTGCTTACGAAAGACATAATTTTAGCTGGGATGTCATCTTTTTGAAGAATTTCCAGGCTTCACCCCAACGGTTGGCCAATCATTGCTTCCCTAAAATTTGAGATGATTAAGAGAAATTTAATGAATTTAAGGGAGGCGGTAGGAAAGATTTCTATGAAACAATCTCCAGATTCTGCGGCAGAGCTATCTATGTCTTGTAAAATGTCTCCCCAGGGGAGAGGCAAAGAAAAGAATGGAAATGTGTATAATGAGCATTTAGAAAATGTCAAAGATTGTGCTTGGTGTTGGGGACCCAGAAATGACAGGAACAGTCCATCTGCTCAAGTAGTTTAGAGCAGTCTAGTAGAGAGATGAAGTTATTGGGTTGTTTTGTTTTTTTTTTAGTCAGAAATAGCACGCTTGTGCTGTGAGTTCGATACAGCAGGGTTGCTCTAATTCACAGCGGGAGGTCAGGGGCGGGGAGAACAGGAGAGGCAGGCGTGAAGGCCGGGGCTGTAAGAGAAGAACTCCATACCCGCCACCGTTCCAGACAACCCGCTGCTTCTCACAGGCTCCTCCTGCCAGGGCATCGCCCCAAGGTGTCCCAACAGACACCTACAAGCCATTCTTGGTCCCCACCCCTCCCTCACAAACCCCAGCTGTCCTGCCCCAGAACTGGCCGACTGGTCTCCAATTGAAGGGCCCCATAATCATGCTCCCATCATAAAACCTCTACTCAAACAGTCTCTTGGAGGACAAGAGAATAAACTGATCTTTCAAAACCTTTTGGAAAGCAATTGGACGATAAATACCAAAAGGTTTCAAACTACTCATACCCTTGGGCCCAGTCATTTGTTTGGGGGACTATATCCTTGGCACAGAACTGAAGATATGAAAGGTGCTTTAGAACAAAAATGTCCAGAGTGTTGTTTATAACAGAAAAGTTGTGGCAATGATCCGACCATCTAACAAAAGAGGGTAATTCAGCATCATTTTGGTATAAAGAGTTTATAATAATAGGAGAAAGTATGTTAGTTATAATATCGAGAGAAAAACCAGGATACAAAATGGTAGCATATGATCCCATTTTTAAACATATACACAAAAAGACTAGACAATACATCAAAAATGTATTGCCTTTGAAAAGAGGGAATAAGATTACACTGGATTTTTTTTTCTTCTTGTGACTCTTTCTTGGTTCCCAATTTTTCTATAATAAATACAAACAGCTTAAATGTTAACATGTTTAAAATTCAAACACTGACTATAAAATTCCCTAAGTCACCACCCGCAATCCTAGTCTCCTCTATGTGATGATACAGTTAACGTTCAACCGACCACACTTCTACACCTACTTCTAGGCATCCATGTAGACGGACCTGTCGAATATATAGTGCTACTCTGGGCGTGTCAGGAGGCTACGGTCCATCAGGGGAAAGAAAGAAGGTAACACTGAGAATGTAGAGGAGGGTAGCAGGCAAACTAATGGGGACAGCAAGCACGGGGAGTCACTTGTGAAAGGATGCTGAGACCACAGACAGAAGGTCCTGGGACCAGACAGAGGGCAGCCTCGTTGGACAGCAGGGAGAAGTTCTGATTGGCTGGAGCGTAGGGGGCCTCAGGAGAGCAGCAGGAAATGGTCAGAGCGGTGGCTCGAGGCTGGTGGGTCTCCCAGGCCAATACTTGACCTTCATCCTATAAGCAGTGAAGAGCCACAGAGAGGTTTATTTCATTATATTTTTTTAAATAATCTTTTAAGCTGCTGCTTTTAAAAAGCAAGATGAATGAGAGCCCTGGCCAGCGTGGTTCAGTCGGATGGAGCATCGTCCTGTAATCAAAAGGTCGCTGGTTTGATTCCTGATCGGGGCACATGCCCAGGTTGTGGACTCGATCCCCAGTTGGGACGCATGTAGGAGACAGCTGGTCAGTGTTGGTTTTTCTCTCTCTCTTCCTCCCCCCGCCTCTAATGAAAGTAAAATAAACCTCTGGATGATTAAAAAGGAGAAGAGGGAGAGCTGACAGTATTACTGAGTATCAGGCACTATGCCCAGCACTTTGCACGCATTCCCTCGCAATGAGCCTATGAGGTGGGTTTTATTACCATACCTCACTTTATAGATGGGAAAACTGAGACTCAGAGAGTTTAAACAGCTTGGCCAAGATGTGATAGCCAGGAAGTGGAGAGCTGAGGTTCAGACCCGACCATCTGCTGCCTTGATCTTAACCACTCTCCTATGTTGTTTTTGTGACGATTATACACATGCTTATTCAAAATAAGAATGGATCCCTGACCGGTGTGGCTCCATTGGTTGGGTGCCACCCGACAAAGCAAAAGGTCACCTGTTCGCTTCCCAATCAGGACGCGTGCCTGCCTGGCAGCTTCGGTCCCGGTCGGGTACACACGAGAGCCAGCAGATTGCCACGTCGCTCTCACGGATGTTTCTCTCCCTCTCTTCCCCCCTCCCTTCCCTCCTCTCTAAAAATAAATGCAATCTTTTTCAAATAATAAATAAATAAAAATGGAGTATACTGGGTTGAACAGTGTCCGCCTAAAATTCATGTCTAAGACTGTACTTTCAGGGATCATTCCTACAGTTTGTTACTAAAATTCATGTCTACCGAGACCCTGTGAACAGGACCTTGCTCACAAGTTAAGATGAGCTCACACTGGATTAGGACGGGACCTAAAGCCGCGGATGCCGTCCTTAGAAGGAAATGCGGACACAGGGACTCACAGGGAAGAAGGCCATGTAAAGACAGCAGCAGAGACTGGAGCGATGCAGCTACAAGCCAAGAAATGGTCAAGATTTCCCCTCCCTCGGAGGCCCCGGAAGGAACCGATCTTGCCACCTCTTTGATTTCAAACCTCTAGCATCCCAAACTGTGCGAGAATAAATTTCTGTTGTTCCAAGCACACTAGCTTGTGGCATTCTGTTACGGCAGCCTCAGGAAACCAACACACCGAGTAACGGCACAACACAGGAGGATCCAAGTATGAATTCACCCCACATCTCATCATGGAGAACGTACGGTCATTATCATGGGAGTGGCTCCAGGCACCTTGGCGGTCTGGCAATTTGGCAATTGAGCAGTGCCCTTGTCTCATCATCAACCCCAGTGAATTGCACACATGTGCGAGGACCTGCATCAACAACAGAAATGACTGAGATGGCCGTTGTTCCAGGAAGAACCGAATAAACTGAGTTGTAATAGGTCTTGGTCTGCTGGTGCTGCTGTAACAAAATGCCACAGACTGGGAGGCTTGGAAATAACAGAAATGCATTTCTCCCAGTCCTGGAGGCGGACGTCTGAGATCAGGGTGCCAGCACGGCCGGGCGAGGGCCCGCTTTTGGGTCGTAGACCTCTCGTGTGTCCTCACATGGCGGAGGGGGAGAAGGATCTCGGTGGAGCCGCTTTTATTAAGAGCACCAATCCCATTTGCTGGGAGCTCTGCCCTCCCGACCTCTCACCTCCCAAAGGCCCCACCCCCTAAAACCATCACCTGGTGAATTAGGATTTCCACATACAAACTGCAGGGAGGTGAGGAGATGCAAATATGCCATTGATGCCATAATAGGTGTGTACTGTGCTCCAGTTAAAAATGAGCTGGAATGAAACACACTGTTGCATGAGAAAAAGCAAGTTGCAGTGGGGACAGAGAGAGTGGACAGACCTCCAGGCCCTGTAGGCCACTGTAGGACTGCGGATTTTATTTGGAGTAAGACGGGAAGTCACTGGAAGGGTTGGCACAGGGGGCGGGGCCTCTAGTGCACATGGTTAAGAACAGCCTCCATCTGCTCTGTCTTGTGAGGATCCAAAGAGAAAGCAGGAGACGGGGTAAGACAGGACTGCTCAGTCCACTCGGGGGATTCTGGTGGTGGCAGTGGAGGATGAGAGGGGGTCCAGGCCTGGATTTGGGGTCCACCAACCAGAAGGAGGAGGCACACCTAGCGCCACGTGGCAGGCAAGGGCAGCAGCTGTTGTGAGGGCACAGTCAGGAATCCCACTGGGGGATGTCAGGCCCGAAATGCCTGTTAAACGTCCCAGTGCAAACTGTCCACTGGGCAGTTGCAACAGGGGTCTGGAGCTCACGGGAGAGGTCAGGCTGGAGACAGGAGTGTGCGACCATCAGCACAGAGGTGACGCGTAAACTCTCGGGACTAGACAAGGCAGAGGACAGAGCTCTGGGACCCTAGACATTTAAAGGACTGTCAGGGGCTAAGAATCTAGCAAAAGAGACAGAGCAGCGGAAACCACAAAGCAGGAGGAGAAGCAGGGGGCGGGCACAGGAAGGGAGAGACCGATCGTGTCAAAACAAAGCAGCCCAGGGCCGGCTCCTGGTCCCCAGGCGCTGCAGCAACAGAGGCCAAGAGGCGCCTCGGCAGTGGCCTCGGTCAGCACTCCCTAACCTTTGATGTGCGCCCAGGTCACGGGGGGCTTGTGGACGGGCAGCGTCACCTTCGGGAGCTGTGGGGAGAAGCCTGGGGCTCCAAGAGCCTGGAGGCTGGTCTGGGACCACATTTCCATCACAAGGGTTTAGACCCAAACCCCCAAAAATCAACATGCGCACAGTCGTGAGTGAGGACATGTCCAGGGAGAGCTCCGAACGTGTGTCCCGCCTTCTTCCCTCTAAATACGAACCCAGCCCTTCTTTCCTCCCAGCCCCATCTTCACCAGTGTTTCCCCAGGGGACTGTCCCCCTCCGTCATGCTCTTGAGGCTTCCTTATACCCAGAGCGCTCCGCAGTGTCTTCAGGAGTAGTGAGTAGCGAGAGTGAGTCCTAAAGGAGAACCTAAAGCCACCTGACCTGAAACCTAGATGTCCCAGATGGGATGTTCCAATGGAATCCATCCCGTTCCGCTGGGAGTGCCCGCCCCACTCCCCCGCTGCCTAGACCCCTGCTCCCCCGCATCGCTGAAGGTTTGGGGCCATGTTTCTCCAGAATCCATCTCACAGCCCATCTCCCCACCACCGCAGCTTCCAGATTCGAGTGATTTCCTTCATCGTTGGTCAGCCACCTTCACCCCACACACCTGCCATCCCTCATTCCTCCAAAGAACGGCTAACACAAGGTTGCCGCGTCTAGCAGATGTTTTCTAAGGTTTGGAGACTGCAGAGGATAGTAGCAGCCCAAAGCAGGAAACAACTTCAAACCCAATGTCAGGCGTTGCCATAAAATAACTGTATCTTCTACTTCCTACCACAGGGAACGCCTCCCCCTGTTCTGCCACCTGTCCCCCACCTCTGACCCCCGTCACATCCCCCACCACTGCACCTTTCTTCCTCTTCCTCCCCAGATGCTTTCATAGCTCCAAAACCCCTCCTGCTTTCTTCCCCAGAGTATGTCTCCCTCTTGGTTTCTCTCCCACCCCTGCTGGGGCCTTACCTTCCACCAGCAAGGTGCCAACAAGGCACTCACACTCCTCTGGGTACAAGCCGGCCCTCCCCAAATGCAGGGCACATCAGCAATCTTTCCAATAGCGTTCTGTCCCTCCCACCGCACAGTCAGAAAGGAACACTTGTTGCAAGAAATCAGCAAAATACATCCAACTCCCTAGCCCCGAACCTGCTTCCAAAAAGCCCATAATTCCACAGAAGCCAACATCTGCTAATATTTAAGCCAAGTGTCAAAATGAGAAACGTTGCTTAATAGATACACTTGGGGAGAGACCACTGCAAATCTTCATGCTTGTTTTCTTTCTGAATTCTTAATATACCCCCAAAGCATCATTCATCCCCCCCCCATCCATGGCCCTCCCTCTCAAACAGGGTTTTGTTTTGCACAGGCCCTCCGAGGGGAAAAAGCAAAATGAAAGAGCCAAACTCAGTCACCTCTCGGTAATTCCAAGTTGGTAATGAGCACGCCAGCCTCTGGGCTCCACTCCCGAGGGCACCCGCGGTCCCCCGACATCACACTCCCTCTGCTTATTTGTCCCAGCCCACATGTCTGTCTCCTGGGTACCACGGCGGGGAGGTGCGACAGCGTGTCCAAAAATGTCGCTTTCCATTTACCGTGTGTGGGTATCTGAAGGCCAGCATTTCGGAGGCCGCGCCCCGTAAACCAGCTCTCATCACATCACTCCCTGCTTAAAGCCCCGTGGCAGCTCTGCTCTGACGGCTGGCCGGGGCCTTCCAACCTATGAAGGGGCCTTGGGTGGCCACCGCATACAGCCCGGACACTCCAGCCAAGGTCGAAAGTGGAAGACAAGGAGCTCAGGGGCTGGCAGGTAGAAGTGCTTCACGGGCTCACGTGCTACAGCCCAGGGACCGAGGAGCCAGGGGTCTGGCGCCCCCTGATTCATGGAAACGGTGCCTTCCCCCCTCTACCAGTGAGAGCCCCCAGCGACCCCGGCGCCAGGTGTGCTGCCCACACCCATGCCCACGCCCCCAAACCCTCTTCCCCCATGTTTGACCCCACACTCTTTGGGTTCCCCCTAAACCTCCCCGAATTCTATCACAGCTCCTCCAGGCTCCTCTGCCTCTGCCCACCTCTGAGCGTGGGTGGCCCTAGACTTCAATCCAGAGCTTCTTCTCTTCTCACCGCCCCCCAGACCATCTGCGTAAAGTCCCAATCCGCACTCCCCTCCCCCACCCCACTTAAAAAATCCTTCAACTGTCCTCTACTGAGCGAGCACAAGACAAAGTCCAACGGACTCCGATCCTTCTTGCCCTTGCCCCTGCCCACCTCCCAGGGCCCCTCCTCCCTGAGTTTACACCTTCTGCGCCCCCTCTGATTTCTTCTACGGAAAGAAACAAAGCCACGCCCACCCGCTGCAGCCAGAAGGCCCAGACTGGTTTCTAAACCACACCGTTCAGCAAGCGGCCATTTGCTCCGTTCTTTGTTCCTGCCACCAAACTCCGAGCAGAAACCCAGGCAGCTCCCTGCAGCCTCTGCACCACGTGGGGACCCTGGTACTTAACACTCGACGGAGTAGTCGCTGTTCGCTGAGAACCGTTCCAAGTGCCTTCCTGTGAATTACTTTATATTAACCTCGTAAAGCAGTTGTGGTACCTTGTTACTTGCCATGATTATTATGTTAGTACAATAACGTAAGTAATAGTATTTGTGATTACCCCCACTGTATCGATGAGGGTCCTGAGATGCAGAAAGGTGAGGGAACATCTCCGAGGTCACACAGTTACAAAGGGGAGGGGGAGGGGTTCACACCCAGGCAGTCCGCATTCTTCATCACTGTGTGCGATACACCACCTTAATAAAAGCCTTTTAAGTGAGCTGATCAAATTATCCACTCGATTCTTCAGGGAGTGAACGTAAATGCTGTTACAGATCCCTCTAGACCTTGACGTGGAGACACATAAGAGGGTGAACTTGGAGCCCAGCGGAAGGGGGCGCAGGGTGAGAGGCCAGCCCAGGCGCAGACGTGGCTTCCCAGACATGCGCACTTCACCTGGGTCACTGAGACTCCCCTCCGCTGGGCAGGACACAAATAACAGGAATGTCATTATTCCTGTGACAAGAAGGGAGGACAAGCCAGGCCAGAACTGGCCTGGAGCCAGTGTGGCAAGTTCTAGTACCACTCATCAGGAATCACAAGATGGAGACAGGCGATGGCCTGCAGACACCACAAACCCAAAGGGCAGAGGTGAGGCCAAAGGGCAGAGGTGAGGCCAAAGACCAAAATCGGAGGCACAAGGTAAGGACAGGGCCCCACAGGCCGCTGGAGCAAAGATTCTGCCCGCCCAGAAAGGGTGTCATTGAGCAAGGACGCTGGTTCAGCCTGCCCAGCACCCAGGGGGAAGACGTAGAAGGTGGGCTTGGCACCAGCTACAGGGCATGGCTGCCCATCTCCCTGTGCAGGGGTGCCAGCCAGCAGCCGACTCAGAGTCCCAGGGCCGCACCTTGAGCCCCATTGCCTGCATTCTAAATACTGTGTGAGCAGTAGGTGAAGGATCCTGCCCTTCCAGAGGAGCTGAGGCATCTGTGAGAGGTGGAGGTCACCTTACGCCTGAGTCTCTAACAGAACCTCCATCCTGCAGCCCCCACTGGGCTGGGACCAGCGCACAGTGTGCTTTCCTCTGGAAGGAATGTCGCGTGATCGCACTTCCCCTTCAAAAAGCCCGAGCCCAGCACTCACCCGCATGGGCTCGTCGGGGAACCCAGGTTTGCTTGGCCTGTCCCTGTCCTGGCGCCTGGACCGCAGAAGCTGTTTGGCCTCCTTTTCCGTCACAATCGGGGAGGCCCCTGAAAAAGTCAGGACGGGGCCTTAGGGACGCTGGGGGCACATGAGTTCACAGTGCAAGGCGAATGATTAGCAAGTTCAGTTTCAGATCAAACACAAAAGTTCTTTCACGGGGACCTGTCCCAGAGGATTGTGGCATTCCAGATGGCTCGGGGAGGAATTCTGAATGGTTTCTAATACCGTTTCCTGGGGACCAGCCGCATGGCTTAAACGTATGCACCCATCGCAACGGCCCCTCCTCTAGAAGTGGGTGTTCATTCACTGGTTTTTAAATCCCATTTTCTTCAGTTCTCTGGTTGGTGTGTTTCCCATCGCTTAGGTTTGCTTTGCTTTGTGGGACCTTTTTAAATCCCAGCACGTTAGATCAAGTTACAGTTGTCATTGGAAGACCCTCCGTGACAACCAGATTATGTTAAACTTGATCATCGCGCATGGTCCCTCAAAAGAGATATTGTGATGATAACATTATATTAAGTTTTGATAATCACACACAAACTCTAAAAGATATCATCAAACATGTCTACCAAACGTTGGAAATTTCATATGAACTCTAAAACAATGCCCAGTTAAAGATTTCTCAGCATTTTTGAGAGTCAGTGTTCATACACATTGAAATATTTTTAAAAAGACTATTTTCCCTAATGATGGCAATTCTAGGTGTCTGCTCTAAGCAAAAAATATTGAATTATTATACATTATTCATTTATATATACTTACACAAATAACATGCATCCTATTTGAAATGGAAAAAAAAACACCTTAAAAGCATGAAATAGACTTATTTCAGTTTACCGTGTGAACATAGAAATACGTTTCTGGAGCCCACGCTCACCTGAGGGGAAAGCCAGCAAGGCGAGAGAGAGCGTAAGCACAAGCAACATCTTCATCCTGCCTCGGTCCCCCTCTCCGCCTGCCGCCTGCCGCGGAATGGGTCGCCCCCTCGGGGAGCCAGCCTACTTGAAGGAAGCGGAGTCCAGCCAGAGGCTTGTTTGTGCTCTGACAGCACTTACCATGTGACGCTAAGGACATCTGACGCTGCGTTTTTAATACGACCACGAAAACATTTTCCTCTGAATTCCTGTAAATGTTCATCCTGGGGCAGGAAGCTGTCCCTCTGTTACGACTTTCAGAGCTTGAATCTGAGAAAGCGACAGGTGACATCCACGTCACTTAAACAGATAAATACACACATCGTCATCCAGAAGTTCGAGGTTTCATCGGCAGCTTCAGTGTAGCACCCACTGTTTCACTGCAAATTAGTCATCTCTTAACGACTGCCTATGTTATGACATTCTCCCAAAGCCCATTCGCCCATCTAATTTGACTTTCTCAATAAATTCAGAGGCAGGCAGGAAACTAGCAAGGGGCATAAAGAGGACGAAAAAATATTTTTAGCTGACTTTGAAGCCAGAAAAGAGGTGAGGCCCGGGTTCCTATCCTGGCCTGGCCTCTTGCTAGCAACATAACCTTCGGTGAGTCACTTCCCTTTTCCAAACTTCCGTTTCCTGTAAAAAAGGAGGTAACAGCACCTATCCTGTGGGGTGTGATTTGAGTGAGGGATGAGGGATGAACCACACGGCAGCTAGTACTGCCCACCTTTCTCCACCTCTGCTTCACAAATAAGAAGGTGAGATTCAGACAGGCCAAACCACATCCAAGGTCACACACTATGGATGCCGAAGCAGAGCCAAGTTCTGTGTCTCTGAAGCCCAGTGGCCTGCCTGTGAAGCCCCCAAAGCATCTGGTGCAATGGGCTGTCGGTAGACTGTACGCAGCCTTACTCCACACTCATTATTGTTACAAAGGATAAGATCTCAGTGAGCCAAAGTCCTTCTACACTTACATCACCTACCAATGTCACACAAAAGATTGTTAAATAAATGTATTATAAAAATATGCCTGGAAGGTATGTGGCTTTTTCTCTGGGATAAAATTCCCAGTTCAGAGACATAATCTGATGTTTCTGGGGTTCCTTTGCCGGCTCAAAAGAAAACAACGCCCTGCCTACCGTTGTCTGAGTTCATGCTAATGCTGTGTAACCGACACGAAACCTAAACATTCTGCTCGTGCTGCTGGGGTGACGATAGTCTGAAGGGCTTGCAAGCAAGGAAAAAACCCAGGCGCTGTTAGCAAAGTTGCCTCATGTGTTCGTTTGCCAAAATTAGACGTTTGGTTTTATGTATTCTGTCGCTGGTAACATCCTTCTGTGTTTATAAAGTTTTCGGTAACTGGAGCTTTAGGGGTATTATTTTAAAAACATGTATTTGTCACATGAAACGTGCTGGTTTTTTCAGATGCATTGCCAATGTGTTAGCTTCTTTTCCTCTTTGTGATTGGATCAGACACTGACTGTATTCTTTTGTTATATTGAATAAACATCTTCTGTGGACCAGAAAAAAACTTGGACCTAGCTACAAGTTTCTAGCATCCAATGGAATTTTACTCTATTTTTTAAGTCAGTAACTTTTGTCTACAGCGATGCTTTCAATAAAAACACAATGCAAGTCGTAGATGCAAAGCCACATGTGTAGTTCACATTGTTCTAGTAGCCACATTTTTAAAAATTAAAAATCATCAGGTGAAACTTTGTGATATTTTACTTCATGTGAAATATCCAAATATTATCATTTCAACATGTAACTAAGATAAACAAATTATTAATGAGATGTTTTACATTATTTTTTTTGTACCAAATCGTCAAAGTCCTGTGTGTATTTTACACTTACATTTCAAGGGCTCGATAGCCACACATGGCTTGTCAGCCACACTGACCAGCATTGGGTCTAGATCCTCCTGTGACTTCTGTCACCTCCCCTGTCCAGGCTGCTGTCACCTCTCACCCAGGCTCCCGAATGGCCTCCCGGCTTCCCTCCCTGTTCACTTCAGTCCATTCTCCATGCAACAGCAATGACGATCGTCTGAAACAGAAATGTAATATATAAACTGGGCCACGTCCTTTATCTGTGTAAGAATCCTCCTTCACCTTGTCACCTGTCTGAGCGTGTGTTCACTGTGCTGTACACGGGAAATGAATACCAAGAAAGCGTGAAATGCAAACTATAAGTGAAAAATAAAATAAAATAAAAATTTTTAATTTAATTATTTTTCAAGTAGTTTTCTCTTTTACTTCCATCCCAGCATACCCCCCTGTGCCCCCCACCTCCCTCCCATTTCCACCCCCCTTTAGCTGTTGTCCATGTGTCCTTTATACTAGCTCCTCTAAATCCCTCCCCTTTTTCCCCTGAAATTCCCTCCCCTCTTCCCTCTGGTCACTGTCCCCCTGTTTTCTATTTCAGTGTCTTTGTTTTTATTCTGCTTGCTTGTTTGTTTTTTTGTTTAGCTTCCTGTTAAAGGTGAGATCATATGGTATTTGTCTTTTAACACCTGGCTTATTTCACTCAGCATAATGCTTTCCAGTTCCATCCATGCTGTTGCAAAGGGTAGGAGCTCCTTCTTTCTTTCTGCTGCATAGAATTCCATTGTGTATATGTACCATAAAATAAAATTTTTTAAAGAAAAAGAAAAAGAAATCTGACATGTTTAAAAAATAATGAAATAAAAGTCAAAAATGGTTTGTTTTTTGAGTTTTCCATCTAGTATTTTTAGACCGTTACTGAGCACGGTGACAAACTGGGGAAAGCCAAACTGCCAATAAGGGGACGATGCTGTGCTAATTTGGGGGTGAACCTAATGAGGGCTACATTGACCAAGTGTAGTCAAATGTACAAAAGATGTTATTTTGTGCTGAAGTTTGAAATGCCTTATTTATCAGAATGAGGCTTACTGGTCTCCTTTGAATATTACCCTTATTTGCTGTTGTGGAATAAAAACCATTTTGAACAGAAAAAAACGGGAATACTTCTTTATTTTCTCACTGGACTTGGAAAAAACTCAGAACTCTTACCGTGCACTACAGGACTCTGTACTGAAAGAGACTTTGCCTGGGGCGACGGACACATGATGCTGTGTGCAGATGATGTTTCATTGAGTTGTCCACTTGAAACTATGGTTTTGTGAACCGATGTCACCCCGATACATTCAGTTTAAAAAAGCCCGTGTTCCCTGTGCTCCTGCTGTCCTGTGCAACCCCACTGGGACCACTCCCCTCAGCTCACTCCAACCTAACCACACTTCGTTTGCTTCCCACTTTACAAGCTCTTTCCACCTCAGGACCTTTGCACATTCTCTCCCTCTTTCAATGACTGGGTCCTTCTCATCCTTCAGGTTTCAATAGGAAGGTTCTCTTGCTCAGACAAGCCTGTCTTTACCAGTCTACTTGAGGAAGGTTCCCTGCCCCCACCACCATTACTGTCCCTCTCACAGCACTCACCGTAATGTGCAAATATTGTTATATGTTTACTTCTTTAAATCTGTCTCCTCCACTGGACTGTAAGCTCTAACTAAGTTTGTATTACTTTCATAATAGGAAGGAAGGGATGGAGGAAGAGATGGAGGGAAGGAGGGAGGGAGGGAGGGAGGAGGGAGGGAGGGAGGGAGGGAGGGAGGGAGGGAGGGAGAAACCTCTAGTGCACTGGAGAGACACTAGTGGAGAAAATGAGGGGCCTGCATCCTGCCTAAGGGTGCTGGTTCGAGGTTTCAGATGGAAAGAGCCCTTCAGGTATGATACTGGCATGGCCATTCAAAAGTCCTTTGGCTGGGTCCCAGAGGATATTGTCCCAAAAGGGGAGACTATAGGAAAACTGCAGAAGCAAAGTCATTGTCGTGAGTGTCACTCTGGTGGGGAGAGGTCTCTTCTACCCCCTACCCTTGCTCCCAGGAAAAGCCACAGCCCTATCAGTGAGACGCGTCAGCAAGGCTCACAGAAGACGCAATGCCCAAAAAATCCGCAAGGTGGCAGGGTAAAGAGCAGAACCAGGGACGACCAAGGTCAAGGGGAAGAAACTCAAGACCACCAAGGTTAACTATTCTAGAAGTTGCCAGGAATCCACTGGACGTGGGGAAAGATGGTGTGGCAGTGCCTAAGACTGTCTTCCTATGGTTTTAACTGATTTGAAGGTCTTTAAGGGTCAGCAATGAAGCCGACATCGCCGAGTCTGCACATTGTCACACTAAATACTGTTTTAAAAGGGTAAGACATGATTTCAAACCCTGCGAGGTAAAGAAACTTCAAGGGCAAGGCAACAGTCAAATGCATCCCAAGAGACTTCTCATGTGCCCATATTCTTTAGGCCCGGAGTCTATTAAATAAGTTCTAACATCCCCTTTTGTAGTTGTTTTTATCTGTTTTTATTGTCTACCTCTCCCACTAGCCTCTAAACTCTATATTTTTACAATGCGGCACACATAATTCTTCTATAATTTTTATAATAGTAACTCCATAAACTGCATGTACATACACACACACTAACTTACAAGCATACTGGGCAGGCAGCTGTCAAATGTGGGCAGCTGTGGCCGATTGAATTCACAGCATCAGCTCTTCATCACGACATCAAGTCACCACCATGACATCCCCATGCTCTTTGCCATATAACTTGCCCCTTCGACCTTGGGCTCAACCAAGTGACTTGCTTTGGACAATGGCACGGTTGCGGACACGACACAGGGGTATGAAGTGTGTTTGCACAGTTAGATGTGCCCTCCTGCATTTCTGCCATTGCCACCAAAAGAGCCGCCCCACCACCCTAAATAACTGCTGCCCCTTCACGCTGAGGCTCCGAATGAACTCGCGTGGAGAATACCTGAGCCAGGAACTGAGTCTACACGGTGTGCCGCTTACAGTAGAGCCACTCACACCAGCCCAGCCCAGCCCCGCGGATCCCCAGCTGCCACAGCCTGAAGCAGAGCTTCCGTCCATCTGCCGACCCTGGAGATTAAAGCGCTGTTACTTTGAGTCACTGGGTCTGGGAGTGGTTTGTGGCACGGCCTTCCTCCGACGGTGGCTAACTGACAGGGGGTCTGCCGGCATGGTTAGTGTGTCCAAACCGGGGGCTATTGGGTCTAAGTTAACTACAGCAGCCAAGCGGACAGACGCTTCCTTCAAAACTGAGTAACGATCTACGTGTAGGTCGTGTGGCGTGATGGTGAAGACTGTGGGCTACCGAGTCACCCACAGACACGGGCTTGCTCGAACCCTGGCTCTGAAATGTATCACCTGCGTCACATTGGTGTAAGCTGTGACATTGGGCAAACTGTCCAAATCCCTGTTTTCTCGTTTACAAAGAAAAGAATGGTAATCATAAAGCTGAACCTCCTAAGGAATTTTGAGACTTAAAAGAGAAAGCACACATCAAGTCCGTGTCAAATGTAGTAAGGACCTAGCACTTGGAAGCCACCACTGTTGTCACTGTTACTATTATTCCTTCTCTCTGTGGTCACCCTTTTTTGTATGTGCATAGGCTCCCTTCTCAGATACACAATAGAAAGTCTGTCAATATCTTTTGAATGACCAAACGATAGATTCATCAAATACATAGTAAGATCTATGCTTTTATATGTTGCTGAAATAAAAATACATCTTTATTTGAAAAGAAAACCGAGCCCCTTCTAAATATGAGTTGATTTCCCCCTCTGGGTTCACACCCAGGTCCCTGGGTTCCCTTTCCCTTTTCATTCACTTCCCATTCTACACAAACACACAGTTTCCTGTTTGGAGCAGCAATACAATGGCAAGATGGCTTGGCCTTGCACCGGGGCCCTTCTGTCTGCAGCACGCTTCCCCAGGAGGGCTGTCGTTTCTGCTCTGGGCCAGGACATTGGCCTAAGTCTGCCCAGCAGGGAAGGAGAGCCAAGGGCATCGGGTTCCTGATGGCAGGTGCCAGACTTCTCTCCAACCCAAACAGGAACGACAGGGGCACTGGCAAAGGTGTGGGGCTGTATGTTGGTACAAATAAACACACGAGGGGAGTGGGGCATGGACGGGACACTTTGTGGAACCACCTCTAAGGCTACTGTCATGTTACATTTCCTTCAGGAAAAGGGTTGTGCCTTTAAGTGGGAGAGAAAAGCTGTAGTTCTTCAGGGGAAAAATACTGAGACGTGTTGTTTTTCTCTGTGGGATCACAGAGGAGCTGAGCTTCAGAGAGATTGAGAGACACTCCAGCAATGGTTCTCAAACCTTCAGGTGCACTGGAGTCAGCTGGGAATTCACGAGACACCAGAGAACCGTGGAAGTGGAGGACAAGGACAAAAGCAACCAAGGGAAAAAGCAAACTGGGGCCGAGGTGATGCCGGGTGAAATGGCAAATGACTGGACAACTAACCAACCACGTCCTCCAACAGAGAAGAGAAATTGTTCTGCTCTCACAAAACGTGAGCAGAATGCTATAAAAAGGAGTATTCAGAAAAGGAATCAACAAAAATGTGTTCAGAAATTTTTTATGTAATATAAAATTCAATAAAAAGATTTGAGATTAGAGCTATGAAAATTTTTTCAGAAAAATAAAGCAAAAATGAGAGCAAGAGAGATTAAAAAAAAACAGAAAAAAATTTTTAAAGAGGACATTTATCCAAATGAGTTGAAAACTTATGTCCACACAAAAATCTGCACACAGAGGTCCACAGTAGTCTTATTTACAACTGCCAGAACTTGGATGCCACCAAGATGTCCTTCGGCGGGTGAATAGATAAAGAAACAACCCAAACAATAGATTATTTAGCACTAAAAAGAAATGAGCTATCAAGCCACACACACACACACACACACACACACACGAAGCTTAAATGCATATCACTAAGTGAAAGCAGTGAACCTGAGAAGGCTACATATGGGATAGTTCCAACTATACAATATCCTGGAAAAGACGAAACAGTAAAAAGGTCAGAAGATCAGTGGTTGCCCAAGTTTAGAGGGATGGGAAGGATGCATAACTGGGGGACAGAGGATTTGGGGGGCAGTGAAACTATTCTGTACGACATTGTAATGACAGATACATGTGAGTACACATTCGTCCAAATCCATGGAGTGAACACTAATATAAACTACGGCCTTTGAGTGACAATGCTGTGTCGATGAAGGTTTATCGGTTGTGACAAATGTACCTCGGGTGCCACAGATGATACTGGGGAGGCCATGCATGCACGGGGCAAGGCACCTATTGGAACTCTGTGCTTCCCTCTGTATTTTGTTGTGGATCTAAAACTGCTGTAAAAACAAAGTCTGTTTTTTTTAAAGGGAGAAATAGAGAGCCGCATCCAGGTCTGGCATTCACACAACACAAGTGTCAAACAAGAGAACACAGACGATAGAGAAAAGCAAGTCAACAAAGTGATTCCAGAACTGGACACGACCCGAAGGGACCCAGTAAACCCGGCAAACCAGGGGAGGGCAGACTCCCACCCAGGCTCCACTCTGTGAACTTGCAGAACACTGGAGAAAAACCGAAGGTTCTACAAGCTTCCAGAAGGCAAAAGCCAGTCCTATCCAAGGGAGCAGGAATAAGAATATTCTGCAGCAACACTAAGAACAAACAGAAACAAAGCAATGCGTTCAAAGCTGTGAAGGATTTCCCCAACCTAGAATTCTACCGCACATAAACAGTCAAGTGTGGAGGGTGGAATAAAGAAATCTACAGACACGTGGGACCTCAAAATTATGCCTCCCCTGTACCCTCGCTCTAAACGTTACTGACAGATGAGCTCCACAAAAACAAGAGAATTTACCAAGAAAGGGGAAGCCACGAGACCTAGAGAAACAAGATACAAACAGGAGAGTGATGACGGAGCTTCCAGGACGACCACTGCGCTCCAACGTAGAGGGCGGGTGGTCTGGATCGGCACCGCAAGGTGCGGAAACGCTGAGCAGAGGCTGCCTGGGTCAGCCCGGGACAGTTTACACTGTGCTTGTACTTTGTTTATCTTGATGACCATTGGCTGGTAAGACTCCATTCCCCCAACCCCTGGATCAGCAGATGATACTCACTCCTCCCTGAGGGGTGTGCCATGTGGACCTCTTCCTAAGAACTTGAGGGAGGTCCTAATGAGCTTAGAAGGCAAAATAGAAAGCAACCCCTCTCCCAGCCACGGTTTTGCCTGATGTTCAAACCACAGCCCTGCCCATTTGTCCCCACTGTGATTAGCAATCTTCCCAGGACCCTGCCCACTGATTTCCCTGAAGGCTGAGATCCCGACTCTGGCCCACCCCCCACTCAGGGAGCCTTTACGCATTAGTGGCTTCGCTGCTACTTCCTGATGGGGCTGGATTTGGGTTTATTTTTTGAAGCAAAACTATATTGTTCAGGGAATACTTTCCAGGGTGGTAAAACTATCGAGAAAAGCAAGATAATGAAGGACACAAAAATGAGAATAGTAATTTCCACATGGCAGGAGGAGGGGTAGCTTTCAGATGGGCACAGGACAAGCTCCCAGTGTTTTTTTGGTTTTTTTTGGGTTTTTTTTGATAACTTACTTTTTAACAAAACAATCATTTTGCTCTCACCTAGAGAATATCATAAATTATGATATTCTTAGTGAGTGGCAATGTGATTAAATGTGCTTCACTGTTTTTGAAAACCCTGATTAGCATTCATTCAGTGATGCAGCAATTCAGAAGCCTGGTTCTGAGTTCATGTGCTCTTAGTACTTGGTTTCATGGTTCTGGTCACTAAAAAGGCACAGAAAGACACATGGATCCAAACGGAGAATAGGCATCATGGGCTCCCCTTCCGGTTCCAGCCACCAACTATGCAAAGGGTTCCCGTACAATGTGACCAGCAAATGCCCATCCTCCCTGGTGGCTGTTGGTTTTATCTTGTTCACTATTTGGAAAGAATTGCAATGTTATGTTTTCAACTCAGAGGCTCAGAACCCACAGAACTTATGCATTTAGGAAGACTTGAAGTCTGGTTAGGCAGGTGTACATATTTGCCAAAAATCATCAAATTATACCTTTAAAGTGGGTGCCCTTTAGGGTGATTTGATGCTGTTTTTCAAGGGACTGCAAAGTTCAGGCAACTTGATGGTGCCCTGATGGTTCACAGATAAGCTTCAGACAGGATGCTCCCTGGGAAATCCTGGGGAGTGGGGAGGGGGGGTGCCAAGGCTTAGGGAAAACTCAGGCAGTCATCTAGATGGTTCTCTCCTGTCTTGAGTAGAGCAGAGTGTTCCCCTTTCAGCCCAGGAGGCCTTGCAAAGCAGAGATAAGGCTGGTCTGCTGAGGGAGCCAGGAACAAACCACACCCGAGGGGCAAGTGCGGGAAGGGCCTTCAGCGTGTTGAAAGTCAGGACTTTCTGGGGCCATGGTATGTGAGTGTCTCTGTGTAGCTGTGATTTTCTGAGCAGGTTTTCCTTTGAACTGGAGCCAGCATTTGTGCAGACAGAGTGGCATCAGCTGCTTGAGATTCTTTCCCCGCTCCTCACTGGTGTACCTGGCTGTCACGCCAGGTTCTGAAGGCCCCTTCTTCCTGCGTGCTATCTCTCCCCAAAGCCAGTGTTCCTCAGGGTCCCCTGCAGCAGGCAGGACCCAGGGCACTCAGGGTCTCTGCCCAACCAACTTCCCCCTGGGCCGCCCTCCCTCCCGTCTCCTCCTCCTCCTCCTCTCCCGATGTCCAGTGAGTTAAAACCCGTGTGGTGGGCCCATGGGTGTTTACTTTATTACTTTTTTAAAACTGTGCACATGCTTTCTAAACTTGTTGTATGTATCATAAATTTCACAATTTAAACCAAAACAAGTTTTAATAAACACATAAAAGAATTACCCAGGGAAACTAAAGAAAGAGATAGATTCTTAGCTTCACTACAATTCTGATTCCAGAGACTTGGTCAAGGCCTGGTTAGATGGTGCTGCCTCGGGGGTCGAAGACCACCTTCAGGCACCTGCCTCGGTTCAGAGCATCACAGGGTTTGGCATCAGACTGACTGGGTTCAAAGCCCCGACTTAGCTGACTCCCTGCCGTGTGACATCGAGCAAGTCTTCTTCATTTGTAAAATGACGGTGATAAACTCCATACAGTGCCTAGGACCTACTGATCAGACAACACAGGTTGGCTATAATAATAATTAGTATTATTACCTTTATCGGACTAAGAGTATTTCCCCAGATGTGGTAATATCTATTAATCTGTCCCTATACTGATAAATTTTCCTGATGATTTTCACTTAGCAAAGAGAGACTATTACTGTTAAAAACTTTTCCATCAGTTTCACATTTTTTATATCCTTCGGCTAAATGAAAATCTGAGGAGAATACCATAAACACAGTAGTTACATGAAATAGCAAAATATTAGAAACAAATAGCCAACAGAGGTAAGGCTGCATATACTGTGAACTGTGGAGGCAGGAGATAGTCAGGAGGGAGGGAACTCTGGAGGAGCCCCAGGGCTAAGATAAAGGACTTCATACCAGCCAGAGACACTGTTCTAAGTCCGGTTGTTCCCGCTTTCTGGAAAGGAGCTGAATCATGGTGAATTGCAAATGCACCCACACAGAAGATGCTACAGGACCTCTGCTTCATTATAAGAGCATTATGACAAATTAATATTGTGGGGGCCCCTTCCCTGGTGGCTGACCAAGGAAAATCATGGGAGACCACAGGCGCAGTAGCTTTAAATATTATATAACTACTTCTACATGTGCAATAAACGCCCACCAAAACTAGCCAGTAAAGATCTGCCCTGTAAGAATAGAACCCCTCCAGCCCCTGAAGTCAACCTCTGCTTGGAGTTGGCCTGTTCCTGTGTCCTGTGGAGTGGACTATCGCCTAATAAATCTGCTCTCTCTCTTTCTGCTATAAACTCCGTGTGTTCGGTTTAATTCTTGGTCTGCCATCACCAACAATCTGGTTACCTCTGCCCACCTGTGACACTATCATAATGTAATATTAAGCAACCATTAAATACAAATTTTAAAAACATGTAAAAGTTATTTTAAAATGCTAAATGAAAAAATAGCCAGATAGAGACTACATCGCCCATATGACCAAAACTATGTATACAAAAAAATAAAAGTTTCCTTAGAAAACAATAAAATAGGCCAAGTGTTCAAACATAGGTTGTCTTTGAGGTGAGAGATTGATGATTGTTTTTTCTTCCTTGTTACTTTTCTGTACTATCCACATGCTCTATAACAGGATTTTTTAATCTCACTTTTTAAAACTATATTCCCTTGTTACCTTTTCAAATCTAAATTAGTTTGAGGGCTCTACCTCAACCAGGCTTTATAAAAAACACTGACATTTCCATACACAGTGCAAGCTACCAAGGCAGAAGAGAGGCTTCAGGGACCTCCTTCAATCCCCCCGTGTCACCCACCAGGACCCTGAGGCCCAGAGAGGTGAACTGACAAAGCACAAGAGGACAGAGGGCTGGGACCTGATCCCAGGCCCTACCATGCCATCTAACCTCTTCCCATTCCACCACACTTTCCCCTCGCTCTTCACAATCCAGACTGTTACACACTCTACCAGCAAAACCAGCATCACTTAGAAATGCAGGCCCTCAGGCCTCTTCCCCAAGAAAGGGAACCAGAATCTACATTTTAACAAGATTCCTGGGGCAAGTGCCTTAGAGAAAGAACAAAATAAAAGAAAGTCTCTCTTTGATAGCTTAATTTAGATTGAAGGTAACTTGGGTGACCAAGTTTAAAACAAAGTGGTCTCAGTCCCAACAACACTCCCTGGTTTTGTGACATCAAGCATGTTTCTCAACCAGTCTGTGCCTTGGTTTTCGTAATCTGTAAAGTGGGCATGATAAACTGAGCGCAGTGCCTAGCAAGTGCAGAGATGGAAGCTGGGCTTTATAAACAGACCAATAAATGCTTCTCATTTCAACAGGCCTGGCCCTCTGAGAAAGCTGGGGCTCCTTGAACAGTGTTCGGCACACAGTAAGCTTTCAATCAGTATGAATGTAATAAATAACTAGCAAGCGCTCAGGTGACATCTATCGATTTTTGATGTGGGTTGTCCCATTTTATTAGTGTACAAGAGTTTCAAAACTGCCAGTTTTCTACCTTCCAACATTCAACACTGCCAGGTCCGACATCCACCAAGCAGTGAGGAAGAAGGCAGGTTTAAGGTCATTGAAAGCTTAACTCATACTGTAAATCATTCATGCTAGAACTTTCTACCGAGCCGCAGACTTGCAGGGCTCAACCACCCATCCTCTCCAATGCCCCACCTTCTTGTTACTCTGCCCACCGGTCTCCCTAAGCCACGCCCTCGGCGACCACCGAGCCCCGCCATCTTCCTAAGGCCCCGCCCCCTAAGGCCTGTCAGCCTTCACAGCCATTTCACACCGCGGCCCTGCCCCGCCCCCGCCCAACCCCCCCCCCCCAGCCCCTGCATGAGGCCCCGCCCCCCACCCACCCAGGGTGCCTACCCACCCTCCTAAGGCCTGTGGGCTGTCTCCGAGTCTTCACTGACGTCGGCGCTCGCGGCAGGCTAGGAATCCGGCTTCTGCTCGCAGCAGCGCGCCAGGGCTGGAGGGCGGCCCGGGCCTAGCCCCCCCCCCCCAACGGGGCCTCCGCCCCCCGCGAGGTAGGGCCGCAGGGGCGGAGGCGAAGGGGTCGGGGTGCGGGGCCAGAGGGCGGTAGGGGCCGCAGGGGGCCGAGCCCAGGCGGGAGCCGAGCCAAGCCGGGAGCGGCTGGATGCGCCTGTTGGCGACCCGGCGGCCTGGAGGGGAGTGCGGGCCGTGGGATAACGGTTAAGGACGCCAGCCAAGGACGCCGGCCGGGGCGCCGTGCACCCCACGTGGCCATCGCGCCCAGAACCCCGGGCTTTCCGCAGAGGGCAGCCGGTAAATTTTTACCGCCCCCTACCCTGTGCCAGGCGAGGTGAGGAGGAGCCACAGGGCCGGAGGAGGGAGGGGACCGAGAGTGACCGCGCGGGGCACCGCCCCCTCGGCGGGCGCGACAGGTCCGCTGGCCGGGCGAACAGGAAGCTCTGGGGTTCTGCCGTGGGAAGACGGTGTGTGCGTTCCTCGCCTTAGAGAGAGCGGAGCCGCCAGGGCGCACCGCGCCCCGGGTATCCCCCGAAAGCAGGAAGGAAGGTGGGGGTGGGGCGCGGCGAGCCCGAGGTGGACCCGCCTGTGTCTCTACAGTAGGAATCGTCCTTGGAGAAGATGGAAGGGGAGAAGCGGCAGGAGCCCTACGCGGGCCTATTTGCGGACGGGCACCTGATCCTATGGACGCTGTGCTCGGTGCTGCTGCCCGTGTTCATCACCTTCTGGTGCAGCCTTCAGCGGTCGCGCCGGCAGCTGCACCGCAGGGACATCTTCCGTAAGAGCAAGCATGGGTGGCGCGACACGGACCTGTTCAGCCATCCCACCTACTGCTGCGTGTGTGGGCAGCACATCTTGCAGGGCGCCTTCTGCGATTGCTGCGGGCTGCGTGTGGACGAGGGCTGCCTCAAGAAGGCCGACAAGCGTTTCCAATGCAAGGAGATCATGCTCAAGAATGACGGCAGGGCCCTGGATGGCATGGCTCACCACTGGATCCGGGGCAACGTCCCCCTGTGCAGCTACTGTGTGGTTTGCAAGCAGCAGTGCGGCAGTCAGCCAAAGCTCTGCGATTACAGGTATGGCCTTTGTGGGTACTGATTGTCCCACAATGCACAGGAGTCACGATTTCAGGGAGTGGGTATAGAGGCCTGCTTTGATCTCAGCAAATGGCCTGAAATGCCCACTTGCAGAAAACAAGCTAATAAATATTCTTGGTATTGTACAAGCAGGGCAGCTTTGCAATAATCATATGCTGAGATGATGTAGCCGTGTTCCTCAGACAGCCTGTCCTTTTGTCTGCTGTTTTGTGGGCTTTAGCTTTCATCCAGAAGTCTCTAAGGGCTGCATACCTCATGGCCACTATATTACCGTTGAGCTCTTGGTACTATTATGTCAGTTTCATGTAAGAAAAAATGAAGTATGGACAAATTAACTTTCCCCTAGAGTCACAAAACTGATTCATCCCCAGTGCATATTGACTGAACAAGGAAAACGAGTGTCATTCTAAAGCAGCATTTGAACTACCTTTTTCAAATATAGGTATTAGTGCTATAGTGACATTTAACACTTAAAGGGATACTCCTTTTGTCAGTGGTCTTTCAGGGCATGTAGCATCTTAAATAAGTGATTTTGTGACTAAAAGCCAAGAGTATTTCAATGGCTTTTAAATACACACTGGACGACACATATTTATGTTCTTAAATATGGTCTGAAAATAGGTGATGGTTATGTTAGAGACTGGCAATAAAAGGGGGTGCTGCTTTGCAGATCAGCTTTTCTAACTCATTTTACAGTTGAAAGAACTGAATTCAATGAGAAAACAGAACAACTATCCAGGAATTCTAACCTGCTGGACAGGGTTAGGAATGCTATTGCTCCTTAGTCTTATCTCAGCCTTAAATCTGGACTTCTTCATTGTGATGCGTTTTATTTCAAGTAGAATGGCCCCTAAACATGTTTAAGAACCAAAATATAAGGCTGGCAATAGATAGCAAGTGGCTTTGTCTTTTTTTTTTTCCTTATTTTTTCTTTATTTAAAAATCCTTTTTAAAAAAATTAGTGTGAGCACTAACTCAACACCTATTTTTAAGTCTTATTTTAAATAGTTTTAACCATCAGATTTAGACTTAAAAAAAACTATCCCAAAAAATATATTTTTAATGACTACAGAGTTTTGTGACCATTTATTTTTACTTGCTCACTTATAAGTTTACATGTTGTCTTTTCAGTATCTGTGAGGGCTAGGTTACCAAGGTCTTTACATTTTATAATTCTCTCTGTAGGTGAGCTTTTAGTCTCTAAGGCTTGGGATTAGCTGGAAAGAAGACGTGGACTGAGTCCTGTTTTATCTCCTTCCCTGCTTTTGTCTGTGTAGAATTAGATGAAAATGGCTCCTATAAGTAGCTTAACTGCATTTCAAATACTCCTTCACAAATAAACATAATGCTCTGATTCTCCACCCAAAGGATCTTTCTAGAAATTTGTATCAGAGTCTCTGCTCTGCTTTAAACCCTTTGATTGCTTTCTCCACATACACTGATGGTCTTTCAGTGTAAGCTCCAAGTGCTTAACATGGTCCTACATGCTCTCTGGCCCCTGCCTGTCCTTACCAGCCACCACCTGCATTAATTTTTCATGTACACGCAACATCAGGTGGGTTGTGGTTTCCTTTTCCTTACTGACCTTTTTCGAGCCCTTTCCTCTAGAAACCTGTGCCTGATCTTCTACTCACCCCCGCCCCCCAATTTTTCCTTCTTGATGACGTAATATCCTGTTTTTCTGTAGTTCCCAAAATAAAGTCCCCGGAACCAACAGCGATAAGCAGCGTCACTTAGAAATTTGTTAGAAGTGCCCATTTTAGTGTTTTCAGATTTAGCAAACAAAATACAATAAAATAAATTTTTTTGCTACATTTGAGACCTACTTATTTATCTGAAATTCAAATTTAAGTGAGCAGCTTTTATTTTTCTTGGTAACACTAGACCCACTGAATCAGAAATTTGGGCTGAAGACCAGCAATCTTGGGTTTAACAGGCCTGCAGGTAATTCTAACGTTGAAGAACCACTGCTATGTTTGTGTAGCTTTTTAAACCTGAGCCTCTGTCCTTAATCTCGTGTCCCCTCCATGTCCCCTTGAGCACAGTGAATGTGATGGCGGAGCTCTGGTTCCTCAGTAGCGTGTTCTCACTGGTACTGCACAGTTTGTTCTGAGCATGCCAGAACCCTTCACACATGGCAGAAGTTGCCTCTGTATAATTGAGGCAAGTTTTATTATTCCCAGAAGAAAAGAGCACACTGTCCTGAAGTGGTACGGATTCTGTAATGTTCTGATTTATTTTAGTCAATAATTTTATTTAGGACTACAGTCAGCTGTGACCTTCTGCGAGAATGAAATATTTTACAAAGAGAAACAAGATAAATGTCTGCTTAGAACTTTTACACACAGACCAGGCCGTCTGTCTCGTCTCTGCCTTCCTCTGTCTCTCTCTGGGTTTCTATTGAGTGCCATGGGGCTCCTGTTCTTGGGAAGTCTGAGATTTAAATGAACTATGAAGACCATACAAGTCAGCATTTCAAAGGGTGATACCTGGTTTTAAAGTCTGCAGCCCCGTTAAACTACAGATAAGTGATAAAGACACTTAATTTATACTCAGCCGGTCATTATTAGTTTTCACATTGTAAGCATCTGTTCTGTGCCATACACTGTGCTGGATTCTTATTTTCCTGTAGATTTTTAATTAACCTTTGTTCCTTATAGTGTTCTGTGTCATTAAGAAAATGTTAGGAAATTCTGGCCAAGGTGGAAGTTTAGGTAGATATACTTTGCCTCCTTGAACAACCAGAAGAAGGACAACAACAAATTTAAAAACAAAAAACCAACAGAACTGCCAGACAGACAAACTGTATGAAAGTCTGACAACCAAGGAGTTAAAGAAGAAACATTCATCCAGACTGGTAGGGGGACAGTAACAGGCAAGTGGGTGGTGAGGACAAGCTACAAGGCAGAGGCCAGGCGGGCGAGGCAGCCACTGATGAACCGGGCAGTACCACATTCGAGTGCAGAGAAACTGGGAAGAACAACTAGGGACCAAGACAGACGGCACAACCCAGGGTTCCAGCACAGGGACATAAAGCCTTAAAACCTCTAGCTGTAAAAACCTGGGGGTGGGGGTGGGGTTGAGGCAGGAGGAGAAATTTCCAGCCTCATTGGAAAGTTTATTGGAGAGATCCACAGGGTCCTAGAATGTACACAAACCCACACACCCAGGAATCAGCACCAGAAGGGCCCAAATTGCTTGTGGGTAGCAGAGGAAGTAACTGGAAGTGGGGTGAGAGCCAAGCAAGTGGCATTGTTCCCTCTCAGACCCCTCCCCCTTACAGTCAGCACCACAATGCAGCAAAGTGGGTTGACTCACCCTGGCAAGTACCTAAGGCTCCGCCCCTTACAATGTAACGGGTGCACTGAGACAAAGAAACATGGTCCTAATGAAAGAACAGATTAAAACTCCAGAAAAAGAACCAGCCAACAGGGGAGATAGCCAACCTATCAGATGCAAAGTTCGAAACACTGGTAATCAGCATGCTCACAGAAATAGTTTAATATGGTTGCAAAATAGAGGAAGAAGTGAAGGATATAGGGAAGGAAACTGGGACTCATATCAACCATTTGGACCAGAAGGAAGAAATAAACATTCATCCAGACCAGAATGAAGAAACAAGAATTCAAAAACATGAGGAGAGGCTGAGGAACCTCTGGGACAACTTTAAACATTCCAACATCTGAATCATAGGGGTGCCAGAAGGAGACAAGGGAGGGCAAGAAATTGAAAACTTATTTGAAAAAATGATGAAGGAAAACTTCCCCAATTTGGCAGAGGAACTAAACATGCAAATCTAGAAAGCTCAGAGAGTCCCAAAGAAGTTTGACCCAAGGAGGAACACACCAAGATACATCATCATGAAATTACCCAAGATTAAAGATAAGGAGAGAATCTTAAAAGCAGCAAAAGAAAAGGAGACAGTAACCTACAAAGGAGTTCCCATCAGACTATCAGCTGATTTCTCAAAAGAAATGTTATAGGCAAGAAGGGGCTGGAAAGAAGTATTCAAAGTCATGAAACACAAGGGCCTACATCCAAGATACTCTACCCAGCAAAGCTTTCATTTAGAATGAAAGGGCAGATAAAGTGCTTCCCAGACAAGGTCAAGTTAAAGGAGTTCATCATCACCAAGCCCTTATTATATGAAATATTAAAGAGACTTATCCAACAAAAAGATGATAAATATGAACAGTAAAATGACAACAAACCCACAACTATCAACAACTGAACCTAAAAAGAACAAAAACAAACTAAGCAAATAACTAGAACAGAAACAGAATTACAGAAATGGAGATCATATGGAGGGTTATCAGTGGGGAGGGGGAGGAGGGAAAATGGAGGGAAAAGGTACAGGGAATAAGAATTATAATTGGTAGGTACAAAATAGACAGGGGGAGGTTAAGAATCATATAGGAAATGGAGAAGCCAAAGAACTTACATGTATGACCCATAGACATGAACTAAGGGGGGGAATGCTGGAGGGAGGGAGGGAGGGTGCAGGGCAGAGGAGAATAAAGGGGAAAAGAAAAAATGGGACAACTATGATAGCATAATCAATAAAATGTACTTAAACTAAAAAAGAAAAACATTTTCAAACCATATAAAAGCAAATTGCTTCACTAAGAGGAAAAAAAGATGTTGGATGTCTTTTTATTTATAAGGCCTTATCTTCAGTACATCCCTCTCCACCCTCCAGACATGCCCCACACACCGTGATTCATAAAAGAAAGCTTCTGACGCTTAGCAGGTAATTACATTGTCAGCTTTAGTCTTGGCTTTGATCTCAAATTTTATATTTCTTATTCTGTTGGTATGTGTTTATTTAATTTATTACTTATCCATAACAGAAGATAGCAAATCATCTTCTAGAACAGAACTAGGCAGACTTTTTCTGTAAAGAGCCAAAACTAAGTTATTTCAGGCTCACACACCATATAGTCTATAATAAGTTAACTCTACAAAACCAGCCGTGGACAATATATGAATGAATGGGTGTAGTTATTTTCCCATAAAGTTTATTCACAAAATCAGGCAGCAGAAGTGTAGGTCTTCACAGCATAAAAGTATTTAAATAAACCACAAAGGGAAGTATAGACCTGACTATCAAAATAAACTTAAGTACATTAAAAAGTGACTTAAAAGAAAACTATAATACTTATGTCAGGAAAGAGGTTGATATCCTACATAAATAATAAGTTTATGCATTTATTAAGATGTAGGGCATGAATCAATTCACAGAGAAGGCCAAAAAAT
This sequence comes from Artibeus jamaicensis, assembly GCF_021234435.1. NCBI lineage: Eukaryota > Metazoa > Chordata > Mammalia > Chiroptera > Phyllostomidae > Artibeus > Artibeus jamaicensis. Next base: position 8,210,549 of record NW_026521407.1, read on the forward strand.
ATTCAGCTTCACCTGGTGGTCAAAGACATCCCAATGGAAACAGCAAAATACTTTTTTTGTCTATCAAATTATCAAAGAAAAAATATTAGGTCCTAATGAGCAAGTGCTACATGTAATGGACACCTTCATGCACTGTTAAGCATATTGGACAGATATATTAAGAACCCTAGGAAAATGCAATTCAGTAAATTCTAGGAGTCCAGAAAAATAGTCTCCTTTATGTTTAAGGTTGTTCATCATGTTATTTAGAAAAATAAACTATCTAAATGTTTGGGGGGGAGAAAAGGGATTCAATACTTTATGGTGTATCTGTATGACATTATTCATTCTTGCCAAACCATGGTTTTAAAAACTATTTAATGGCATAGGTCCATACTCATGATACAATGTGGGAAGAAAAAAGTGTCCAGGTATGTATATGTTATACCCCTAACCTAAAAACCAAACATTTGTGCACTGGAAAACCACGAGTAAGTTCATTAAAAAGTTAAGAGTAGCTGTCTCTGGGTGGGTTTTATTTTAGGTCTGTCTCAAGCATAAGCTGATATTATCTAATTTAAAATATGATTTAAAAATTAATGCAAGTAGTTCATGAATATAGTCTGGTTTTTAGACACTCAAGCAATTTGTAAAAGAAGTAGAAATAGTGGAAAGTGGATGGTGTCACCCCTCTGTCCCACTTTCCCTCCCAGAGGAAAGCGCTGTGAAATGATTCAGCGGACATCCTTTCAGATCATTGTCAAGGACAACGTGCTACTTCAAAGTTAACAGTACAGCGGTGGGTGGAGGTAGCACACTTCAGCCGCATAAGCAGTCTCTCCTAGTTCGAAAGCAAGGATAACGAAGGTTATCGTGCAAGTTATTTTACAGATCATGCAGATAACTCTTCTTCCAGCATTAAATAGGAATAATTGCTTGACCAGTCTGAACATCCAACCAGAAAAAATAGCCTTAAAATAGAAAGCCGAGATTGTTGATCTTTGGGGTGAAAGAGTAATTATCATCTTTGTTTTAATTCATTTAAGTGGGACCATTATTTCCAGCTGACCTGCTTCTGTCCGGGTCGTCAGAGCCGCCTCATCTGGGAGAGGATTAACTACTGGGCAGATTAATGACAAACCCAGGGCTTTCCGGCACTGCTGCCGGCTGGTTTCACCCTTGGCCCCAAAGCAGAGGCAGATCTGACTGTAAACGCCTCTGTCTGTATTTCACATGCAAGTGTATTGATTAGCTTTGTACTACCAACAAATGGACTACTTTACCGTATTTACTAGTATTCACGGATGGTTATTTAAGTGAAAATACTTTTGAATTAGACCCTGAGGACCCAGGCCAGTGGGGCATTGAAGCAGTAAAGACTTTAGGTCTTATGAACCTAATTCAGCCAAAGCACAAATAAATAATACACAGAACTATTGTTGTAGATTAGCTTTTGTTTATGTAGATTGTATCTATTGATATTTACAATGTTATAAATTAAAACAGCACTTGTTTAAATACTTGTTTGATTTTTTTAAAGATTTTCTTATTTATTTTTTAGAGAGGTGAAGGGAGGGAGAAAGAGGAAGAGAGAAACATCAATGTGTGGTTACCTCTTACACGCCCCCCCACACTGGGGACCTGGCCTGCAACCCAGGCCTTTGCACTGACTGGGAATCAAACCAGAGACCCTTCGGTTTTAGGCCAGCACTCAGTCCACAGAGCCACACCAGCCAGGGCTAAATACTTGTTTCTAAAGATTGATCATGGTGCCCTAGCTGGCATGGCTTAGTGGATTGAGCACAGGCCTATGAATCAAAGGGTTGCCAGTTCAATTCCCAGTCAGGGCACATGCCTGGGTTGCAAGCCAGGTCCCTACTAGGGGCTATGTGAGAGGCAACCACACACGGATGTTTCTCTCCCTCTCTTTCTCCTTCCCTTCCCCTCTCTCTAAAAATAAGTAAATATTTTTAAAAGAAAAAAATATTGATTATGGTAACATAAATATTGTATTTTTATCAAAATAAATGAAAATCTAATGAGAAGTGTGATGTTCACTTTACATTTTTGGTACATTTCTTTGGCTTGAAGTGAGCAAGATTCTCCTCTCTGTTTCTGCATTGAGGTTATTGACACCATGCATGTCCAACAGCTTCTGGAAACCTCCACTGTACACTTTTGAGAGAACGAGGGTAAAATAGCACCTTATTATTACTAAAATGATTTAACCTCAAAGACACTCTGAAGGGACCTTGGGGGCCCTAGGCCATAAGAACCACTGCGAACCTGCCAAGTATGGTCCAACTTTATTGCTGTTTTCTGTGTGTACATACAACTATAAATCTTTTACTTGCTGCGCTTTATGCCCAATAGTGATGAAATGACTGTTTTATTTTTTGACGAAAACGATTGGTCTGCAGATCAGTAAGACCATGGTTTGAAATTACTGTGATCTCTGCTTCTTCGTCCCTCAGGTGCATCTGGTGTCAGAAAACAGTCCATGACGAGTGCATGAAAAGTAGCTTAAGGAGTGAAAAGTGCGATTTTGGAGAATTCAGAAACCTCATCATTCCACCGAGTTATTTAACCTCCATTAATCAGATGCGTAAGGACAAAAAAACAGACTATGCAATGGTAATCAGAGTGTATTTGTTCTTATGTAATGGACTTTCCAGAAAGTTGTTTAAGTCCATTACAACCATGTGTATGTGAGTCGAATCATTATGGGAAACATAGAACCCCACCCACTTCCTAGAGATGTGCCACAGACTTGGGCTCCTGAGTTCTTTCATGTCTAGAGGGAACGTGAAAATGTCATGTTAGTGGTCTCTAAATCACTGCCTGCTTCTGGGTCGCTTCGGGAGCTTTTAAAAGTACAGGCTCCTGAATCCACCTGCATCACCGCATCTGATTTAGTGGGTAGATCCCAGGATCCATACTTTTTTAAGGTCCTCAGATAAGTCTGATGAGCAGCCAGGTTTGGGATTCATGACAATTGCCAGTGAAAAGGAAACATGGACTTTTCTCACACGTTGTTCTAGAAGAGTTTTTCCATCTGCAACTTTACATAGGGAGCCTAGAGATGCATTTACATTGCACATCACATGGCCCTGCAAACAGTGTGGAACATCGGCACTGTTGTGGCATCAAAGTGATGCCATCGGCAACACTTCGCAGAATGTTTGCGTCTGAAAATTTATGTGCATGTCTCTCTCAGTCTTTATGTAGCTCTTAAGGAATAACTATAAAAATTTGCATTTTCTACTTTAATGTGCCAAAATAGTTGAACTATTTCATTTTAAAATTCAATTGTGTCTTCTCCAATGTAGGATTTTATATCTTAAGTGGCATCTTTGTCAATATTTCTGCAAAAGAAAGAAGGGTTTTAAAAATTTTAAACATTAGGTTTAATGTTGTTGTGAAACATATTTTTAAAATGTACAGCCCCTGTGTAATGAACTATAGAAATGATCCCCGAAAGTACAGTTTTCACACAACCCGCATGTATCCAAAGTCAATCTGAGATCACCAGGGGTGAGAGTCACTGAGAAAAACCACCAAACATCTCCATTAGTGTTTGCACCCACAAGGAGAAGGGGAAAGGAAAGAAATTGTTAGGTTAGAAAAACATTAATTGCATCGGACGCTGTCTTTGCACAAATATGGATTCTTGAGTCTATTCCTGAGTGCCCCATTAAAAACAACTTGCAAATGAAAATATATTATACCACACCTAGAAAAGGGCAGTCGAGGTTGAAAGAACTTGAAATGTATTGCCCAGGAGTAATGTAATGTATATGTGATGTAATATCTGGGCAAATGTATTGCCCATAATATCTTTTATTGACTAATAAAAGATACGCTTTAGGTGTTTGAGCACAGTAGTTATATGGAAAAACAAATGAAATCATTTTTAGTTGCTTCAGAAAGCAAAACTAGAACAATGAATAAAAGTTATTGAAAGACAGATTTTTAACTCAATTTAAGTCAAAACTTTCAAATAATTTGATTTCGCAGTGGAATGGGCTGCCTTGTTAGTGAGTTCCTACTCACATGAGTATCCGAGCATGCGCTGGAGGACTTATCTAGAATGATGCAGAAGAGAATTAGGCTTTACATGGACGTTAAATTAGTTCATCTCTAAGGTCCCTTTCCATTCTTAGAATTTGTTGATTTTTATACTGTATTGATTGTACTGGGGTAGTTGTTTTCCTCTCAGCAAATTACAGGACTCTTGTTACCAAGCAATAAAAACTGTATTGCTCACCAGTTTTGCAATATTTAACTTTCATTCGCCTTGATTTTTTCAGCTAGGCTCTAAGCTTGGAAAGCAGTGGACTCCGTTAATAATCCTGGCCAACTCTCGCAGTGGAACGAACATGGGAGAAGGGCTGTTGGGAGAATTCAGGATTCTTCTAAACCCAGTCCAGGTAACTAAAGAGAAAACCTTCCTTTCTGTATTAGACTTTCCATTTTAGCTTCTCATTTTCCCTAGGTCGTAACAGTTTTTCATGCATTAAACCAGTAATTGCCTGATTATAGGACAGAGTAATGATTATAAAAGTATCAAGCCACTTGGATATATTGAGAAAGGGGAGCACATGGTGAGGATATAAAATGGTGCAGCCACATTAGATAAGTTTGGCAGTTTCTTTAAAATTAAGCCTATCTTTACCATACAACGCAGCAATCCTGTTTTCAGGAATCTCCCCGAGGGAAATGAAAACATATGCCCCACAAAGATTTTTATGCAAAGATTCATAGCAGCACTGTAGCCAAAAAGGAGAAACAACCCAACTGTCCGAGAAGCCAGATGCAAGGGGCTCATATCATATGATCTGGTTCGTGTGATCTTCCCAGAAAGGGCAGATCTGCAGACACAGAGAGTGCGCTCGGGGCCGGGAGGCTGGGAAACCGGAAGGACCAAACGTGCACACTGAGGGACCTCCCTGGGGCAACGAGAGGGCCCAGCTGGACCACACGGTGGCTGCACAACTCAGGACACGGACCAAAATCATTAATTGTTCACTTGAAATGGGTGGATTTCATTATCTGTAAATTATACTTCAATTAAAAATTCGGAATAAAAGGATCACGTCTTTAAGATTGACATTTGATGCTAGCAGCTTCTGCTCTGGAAAGCTAAACAACCCATTGTGCAACCACCAGAAAGGCAATAACTTTTCTCCTTCCAATTTGTATTTTTCCCTTTCAACACCGTACAACGTGAAATTATACAAGCAATAAAAAAGGAAAGAGGACTTCTGCCAATGGAGGTATAGGTGGAGAAGCCGTGCCTTCTCTCACAGCCAAGTTTAGAGACAACTAAATATTAGCAACAGAAAACATAGCCAGAACACAGAAAATTGAACTTTTCGGAAGTCTGTTAACAACAAATTCTTCAGCCTGACCGGTAAGGGGCGAAATCAGCAGCTGGCAGAGCAGGGTTGCACAGGAAAACTCGGTCAGACGGACTCAGGGGCGCGGAATCCAGGCACAGGGTTGGACCTAGTGAGCAAGCGACCAAGCAACCTCGGGGAAACAGCGAGGGAGCAGGGCTGTGGGTTGACTGTGGTCGGGCATTTGTGCGCGGATAGACAAGCGAGGGAGTGGACGATTGGACCGGGACCCAGTGGGTCCCCGCAGCAAGCAGCAAGCGGCAGCAGAGGGCGCAGCCATTTCCCAGCTCTGACCCCACCTCCAAATACAACGTCATAACGCAGCGACTCTGAGTGGCCCGGCCCAGGTGAACCACCTAAGGCTCTGCTCCTCACCCAGCGACACGAAACAGCAGAGGGTGCTGCCATTTCCCCGCTCTGACCACACCCCCACATACAGCATCACAACCCAGCGACCTGGGAGTCCAAGGCTCCGCTCCTCACACTTAAAGGGCACGAACAGACCAAAAATGGCTCAAGAAGATCTCAAAGCCCCAGAGCCTACAGATCTAAGCGATGAAGAAATAGCAAAACTCTCAGACGCACAGTTTAAAACACTGGTGATCAGGATCCTCACAGAACTGGTTGATTATAGCCACAAATTAGACAAATATATGAAGGCAAAACTAATTGAAATGAATGGAATTGCACAGGAAACCATTAGTGATGAAAAGGAAACTGGGACTCAAGTCAATGAAGTGGACCAGAAGAAAGCAAATAATGGCCAAACAGAAAAGAGTGAAGACACAAGAATTCAAAGAAATGAGGAGAGTCTTAGGAACCTCCAGGACATCTTTAAACGCTTCAACATCCAAATTATAGGGGTACCAGAAGGGGGAAAAGGCACAGCCACCAGTGGAAAACTTATTTGAACAAATAATAAAGGAGAATTTCCCCAATCTGGCAAAGGAAATAGACTTCCAGCAAATCCAGGAAGCTCAGAGAGTCCCAAAGAAGTTGGACCCAAGAAGGAACACACCAAGGCACATCATCATTATATTAGCCAAGATTCAAATGAAGGAGAGAATCCTAGGAGCAGCAAGAGCTAAGGGGACAGTCACCTACAAAGGAGTTCCCATCAGACTGTCAGCTGATTTCTCAAAACAGACCTTACAGGCAAGAAGGGGCTGGAAAGAAGTATTCCAAGTCATGAAATCTTAAGACCTACAACCAAGATTGCTCTATCCAGCCAAACTTTCATTTAGAATGGAAGGACAGATAAAGTGCTTCTCAGATAAGATTAAATTCAAGGAGTTCATCATCACCAAGCCCTTATTATATGAAATCTTAAAGGGACTTATCTAAGAAAAAGAAGTTAAAAAAACATGAACAGCGAAAGGACAGCAAACTCACAGTTATTAATAACCACACCTAAAACAAAAGCAAACTAAAAGGACAGCTAGATCAGGAGTGGAAAGATAGAAATGAAGATCTCAAGGAGGGTTAGCGACAGGGGAGTGGGAGGAGGAGAAGGGGGGAGAAGGTACAGAAAATAAGTAGCATAGACAGTAGATAGAAAATAGATGGGGGGCAAGAATAGTATGGGAAATATAGAATCTAAAAAACTTGAGACACATGGTCATAAACTAAAGGGGGGGTAATGGGGACGGGGAGGTAGGGTGGAAGGGAATGAAGGGGGGGAATAGAACAACTGTAATTGCATAATCAATAAAAAAAGGTAAATTTAAAAAAAAAAGGAAAGAGAAAAATCGCCTGCAATTTTCCCACAAAAAATACATCAGATACATAGATGAAGGACCCATGCCCATGGACAACAGTGCAGGGGTTGACTGTGGAAGTGGGGGTAGGCTGGGTAGAGGGGACGAGGGAGGAAAAGTTGGGACAACTGCAATAGCATAAAGCAGGGGCGTCGAACTCATTCTCACCAGGGGCCACGTCAGCCTCACAGTTGCCTTCAAAGGGCCAAATGTAATTTCAACTCCTTAACAGTAAGGAGTAGTTACATTTATACAGTCCTAAAATTATTTCAGCCCTTCAAAGGCAACCTCAAAGCTAATGTAGCCCCTGGTGAGAATGAGTTTAACACCCCTGGCATAAACAATAAAATATTTTTTTTAAAAAAGACAAAAAGAGATAAGCATGAGATCTGCCCAGTGACATAAGAGAAACCAGGGATTCATTCAATGTGAGCTACAAAACTCACAACCATAGGGGAGAAAAAATGTTTTTATCTGCCCATGTTCTTCCCATGAATTGTCTATGCTTTACATGTTAACATTACTATAACAGTAATCTGTATGGAGATTTGTATTCCATTTTCTTTACTTAAAGGTATAAGAATTTTTCCATGTTGCAATATAGTCCTCCTAATTATATATGTATTGACTGAGATAATTAATCAAATGAATATCTCATAATGTATTTACTCAGTCTACTGCTGTTGGAGGTTGAACTTGTCTCTAAGGTTGTACAGTTACTAATAACACCATACTGAACACCTTTACATGCTATTTTCATCTTTTAAAATACTCTCCTAGATGATTTACAGAATTAATAGATATGAAGGATCTTTGCATCTTTGTCAAAAGTATACTTAGCACATTCTGGCTTCGTGTGAACAGGAAGGAGGGAGTGCTGTATAACAGACAGACTGTAGGACTGCGTTTGTATGGCCACACTTAACTGTCAGTGGAGTTGTAGGCAACTTATTTAAGCTTCCTGTTCCTCAATTTCCTGGTCAATACAATGAGGCTCATTTGTGATTTCTTGGGACAGTGTCGGTATGAGCCACAATGAGTATAAAGAGTCTCGCATAATTCCACTTCTGAGTATTTACCTGAAAAAACCAAAAACACTAATTTGAAAAGACATATGCATCCATATACTCATTGCAGCATTATTTACAATAGCTAAATATGGAAGCAACCTAAGTGCTCATCAATACATAAATGAATAAAGAAGAAATGGTACATAAATACAATGGAATATGATTCGGCCATAAAAAAGAATGAAATTTTACCATTTGTGACAACATGAATGGACCTAGAGAGAATTATCCTAAGTGAAATAAGTCACAGAAAGACAAACGCCATACGATTTCACTTCTAAGTGGAATCTAAAGAACAGAATAAACAAACTAAACAGAAACAAACTCAGACAGAGAACAAACTGATGGTTGCCAGATGGGAAGTGGGTTGGACAACTGGATAAAGAAGGAGGAGGGATTAAGTACCAAGTGGTATTTACAGCATAGTCGCCGGGATATAAAGCAAGCAGAGGGAATATAGTCAATAATATTGTGATAAACGTGTGGTATCAGGTGAGTACTAATCAGGATTATCACTTTGTAAGCTATGTAAACGTCTAATGACTATATTGAAACTAATATAATAATGTATGCCAGCTATAAGTGGAAAACAAATTTTTTTAAGTAAAAAGGATGTGAAGAAAAAGAAAAGTCTGACCTGGAGCCTGGCACGTGCTGAAGATAAATGCGCTGTCCCCGTCTCGGTGCTGAGCCGCAGCGCACTCCTCCAAAGGGGACCGTGCTCACAGACGGAGGGAAGCGTGGCATAAACATCTTGTTGTTTCTCTCATGTCTAGGTTTTCGATGTCACTAAAACGCCCCCGATCAAAGCCCTGCAACTCTGTGTGCTTCTTCCTCATTACTCAGCTCGAGTCCTTGTCTGCGGAGGGGATGGCACTGTGGGCTGGGTACTGGACGCAGTTGACGAGATGAAGATCAAGGTACCAACCTCCGAGGCCTATGTTATAGGTCATAAGTTAGGGCGCTAGGTGCCTTCCACAGAAGCACTTCTCAGATAATTATATAATATTTTATTCTGTTTTTTATTGTGCAGATGAATATGAGAAGACATTTCCAATTCACATTATGATTAAGCAGTTAGCATAAACATGAGCAGGACAGCGTACAGTTGTTATATTTGTATCTGTATTGCTTTGGCCTTTCAGTTTCACCAAGTTTTATCACCCTGCGAGTAGTTGGGAGAGAAAAATCTAAGCTCTATCTTCCATGTTCTAGGGGCAGGAAAAATACATCCCACAAGTCGCCGTCCTACCTCTGGGAACGGGCAACGATCTGTCCAATACGCTGGGCTGGGGCACAGGTTACGCGGGGGAAATCCCAGTCACGCAAGTCTTACGCAATGTGATGGAAGCAGACGGAATCAAGCTGGACAGTTAAGTTACACCTCCTCCCCAAAAGTGGATTTTTGAACTTGGAGAATATGATGTTTGGTTTATAAATGAAAGACTGTGTTAGTTGCACTTAAGCATAGATGCTAGTGTTTTATTTTATTCTTATAAAAGGACTGAAATCATAATTAGGCTGAATAGTTATCTCAAAATTTGCATACTCACTTAGATGTGCTTATTTTTCAAATGCTATTATAATAGAAGGACCTTATCTCCCAGGCATCCAGAGTTGATTAGTAATAATCATAGTTAATTGGCAGTTAACCGGAAATAATCATGAATTTTTTAACTTCTGATTTTTAGATGGAAAGTCCAAGTAACAAGTAAAGGATACTACAACCTGAGAAAACCCAAGGTGTGTATTCAGGGCTTCAGCTGGGAGTGGTTTCAGCGAACACGGTTGAGTGCCTCCACTGTGCAAGCCACGGCCTGTGGCGGGCATGGGGTCATGGCACTTCCTGCCGGGCGCTGGTCGTGGAGCAGGAGAGACCCCAGGTGCTGGGGAGCTGAGCGCAACTCCTGGCTTGGACTGTGCAGAATGCTTTGGGGTAAACCAGTGCAAGGGTGCTCAGTGCTGCCTTGGTAGGTCAGGTTGAAGGGTTTCAGGGGAGGTTACATGTGAGTTGGTCCTTGTAAATACAATTTAGAGCAGCAGAGAAAGGATCAAGGCTTTCCAGGCAAGTGGCAAATAATAGAGAGAGAACAGATCTGTACTTTTAAAAAGATGCTCTGGCTCTTGCAATGTCAACGGTGCCTGTGCCGCTCACAGCTCCTCGCCTCTCCTCTCCTCTCCTGGCTAGAGCCCAGAGGCCCAGAACAAGAAGCCAGGACTGTGTTCCAATGCACACTGAGGCCCTGGATTGCCACAACCTGGCTTCCACTGCAAAGATGCAACAGAACTTTAAAGTTTCATTGTTTGGCTAGAGGACCAGAAAATCAGACATGACAAGACTGAAGACAGAGGTAATTTAAGAAACATCCATAGCGGTGACTGGCCCAAGCTCTTTGAAAAGTATCTTACAGATGTTAACTGTCCTTTCAAAGTTCAAGATCAACAAGAAGAAATTGACTAGTTTAGCTGTTAGACTAAAACCCAATAATAGAAAAAAACACCAACGATGCAGCTAAAAATGCAGAGCCGTAGATCAATTTGGATATAAATAATCCTGATTTTTAAGGCTGGTATAGTGGCCTTGACTGACCTTCAGATTCAGGCCATGATAGCTACCTGGTAATGCTTACGGTAATTCTCATCTTGGTCCAGGAGCGCCTGATACAGGATGCAGCTGCTGAAGTAAATCAAACCATAGAGAGATTGCCCACTGCTTTAGACAAGCATAGTCTTGGTTTTGACACAGGAGATGCAGTTCTTAATGAAACTGCTCAGATCCTGTGGTTGCTGCATGTAGAACTCAGAGAGCCACAGATAGAAATTAAGTGAAGCCATAGTAACTGTCCAGGCAGTGATTGCTGACCCAAAGACCGCAGCCTGAGGAAGCTGGAAGACGAACATTTCAGGATTTCAGCCTTTTACCTACTTAGTACCATGTATGCCCTGGTATGTGTTACAGAATCAAACGTCCCATTTGCAAGGGAAGAATCTCAGAAAATTGACTATGTTCTAGAGATTTACCATCATTGCTTTTCTTTAATAAATTTGGGAAAGTGAGAGGAACAAAAGATGCTCCGGAGATAGTGTGAAAACAGTGTAGAAACCTACACGAGGGCAAAACCAGGGGAATGTTTGGGCGAGGGCAGTTCAGAGACATTTTAAAGGTACAATCGATCCAGACTTGGCACCCGATTGGTATTAGGGGAAGAGAGGAAATACATACATATTACTGCCAAATTCCTAGTTTTTATGACTGCATGTATGGAAATGACATTAACTAAGATAAGAAAAATAGAGTTTCAGCCCCAGCTGGTGTGGTTCAGTGGATTGAGCGCCAACCTGCGAAGCAAAGGGTCCCAGTTTGATTCCCAGTCAGGGCACATGCCTGGGTGGTGGACCAGGTCCCCAATGCGGGGGTACATGAGAGGCAACCACAGATTGATGTTTCTCTCCCTCTCTTTCTCGCTCCCTTCCCCTTTCTCTAAAATTAAATAAATAGAATCTAAAAAAGAAAAATCAAGTTTAAGAATTGAATAGGAAGAAAACAAGTTAGATTTTGAGCATAACTTGAGGCGATGGTACATTGAACAACAAGTTGGAAATTCAGGCTTATTGCTCAGGAACGAGACAGAGCTGGATGCAGACTGAGGAATCCAGGCTGGGCTGGGAGGGTTGAGACTGAGACACACATGTAACAGGAGCACAGGAGTGCGAAGCTGGGGCACAAAGTAGAGCTGTTCCAGATGACAGGATCGGGGATGTAGCACATTGAACAGAAATGGAAAGGGAGATTCGTATCTATAACTATCAGCCTTGAACGGAAGCTTTATTTCTTAAAATGTCACTGGATAGCATAAAATAGCTCTACGTGAAGAATAGACACAGAAAGCGTTAAGTTTTCGTAAAGGACATGAAGACTAAGGTGTACATGTTGCACTCACGCACAGGCATAGACCGAAGCGTAATCTGGGGCTTGTTCTTAACCTCTTCCGCAGGAATTCACAATGAACAACTATTTTTCTGTTGGACCAGATGCCCTCATGGCTCTCAATTTTCATGCTCATCGTGAGAAGGCACCGTCTCTGTTTTCTAGCAGAATTCTTAATAAGGTGTGTTGGATAAAATAACATTTCCTGCTTATGCCAAAGGTACAGTAAAAATCAATAGTTCCATTATATCTGGCACCCTTTCAAGTAGATTCAGCTAGAACTCACTTGTGGGGACATTGACCTGCTCTGTTTTGTGTAAGACTATCCAGTTAGATCCTTAAGTGTATTTTATTAAAGTATTTTATAACTATGGCAAAGTTTTTTAAATTTAAAGTTGGAATGTTTTACAGCACATTTTGCTCAGAGGGCAACTAAGTGGAATATACAATAGTTTATCCTACTGAAATGGCAGCTGATAATGCAAAGAAATTTGAGGCAGGACACAGTTTCAATGAAGTCGTTAATGGGAAAATAAATTTCAGTGGCGTGAAAAAACTTGAAAAGGCAGGTAAGGCAAGAGAAGGGGCGGTTCGTTTACCACTGCTTTCAATCAGAAGTATCACTCTGGCTCCTTTGATTCCTTCGGTGGAAGTTTTGTTAGGAATTGTTTTTAATGACTGTTGGCAATGGAGCAATAGGATGTGAAAAGTAAATGCAAAGCAGTTTTGCTCCTGGTTCTGTTTTTCAAATACTTCAAATGTACAGGTTTTTTCTATTAATATGTATACGAATGCAATAAGTATTGCTGTTTATACAATTGGTGATTAACAACTTTCTCAGTGCTTCCATCAACCTTTTAATATTCAAGGGTAATTATGAAATGTTCATTAGACTTAGCTGTATTACTTAAGTAATCTGAAGTTCTAGAAAAAGGTGGAATTTTCTAACTTTAATATAGTATTTCTTTATAAAATGTACCTTTTTTTGACAAAGTGGGAGAAAACACCTTTTAGGCACAAACCACCCCTCTCCCTGAAAACCAGGCCAAACTCAAAGGTAATGGCGGCCCTTCCTCCCAGCAGGGCCCAGCGCTCTCTGAGGCCGTGAGCGGCCTCACGTCAGGGGCTTTGGTGCAGTGCCCTCCTCTTGCTTACAGGGCTTGTTGGACTGCTTTAATGTCGTGTTTTCTGTTCGTTTCTCATAGGCTGTTTACTTGTTCTACGGAACCAAAGACTGCTTAGTGCAAGAATGTAAAGATTTGAATAAAAAAGTTGAGGTAAGCTTTTAAAGTTTAGGTGATCTCTGGATTGTGAACATTTTTTAAGCAAAAATGTGGAATTTTCTATTAACATATTTTGCTAACATATGGAATATTTATTGTGCCTAGAGACTACTCCTGCTTCATACACAGCACCCCACCAAACTAAGTGATTTGCCCAAAGACACACATAATCAGGATTTGAACCTCTATGTCACGTCTAACACAGAGTCTGTCTAACTCTGTGATTAACAGTTTCCGTTCATAGATGATGACTGATGTGAGGTTACCTAACACAGTGCCTGACTCATGACAGACTCAAGAGGAAGTTTCAACCCAAAGTTTAATTCCTAGTATGGTGGTGATATCCCTTCTCTTACAAAACAAACATGTATGAGCAGTAAAAACAGGGTATTGATGATTGCCGATTGGTATACTATCCCTGACATCATAATACGGCAACGTCTTCTATACAAGTATATTCCTTGCTTCGCTTCCAAAAAGAATCTGTAGTGATTAATACCACCAACAAAGACATTCATGCAGAGAAACCTAGAACTAATAAAAGCAGCACAAAGGGGAGGGCTCAGCCTTGGCAGACATGGCACAGAGGGAATGGCAAGATTTTCCATTAAAAAACTTTCCTTCTGCTTTATCGCGTTTCCTTTGTCTTAGGCTTTGATAGCATTGGGGCAGCGAAGCGTGGGAAGCGGCGCTTTATTCCTTTAGTTGATATTTTATTTGTACAAAAATATCTGTGGAGCCACTTAGAAAATGCCAGACACCTAGGTACTGGGGATACAGTGACAAGGCCCTTGTTCATACTAAGTTGTAGACTAGAGAGAAGAAAGGCGTTTAAACCACATCACAATACGGTGTGAGGCGTTGTGTGATAAGGAAACCATGCTGGCTTACGGGGACAAATAAGATACATAAACCCAGGGGCTGGAGAAGGTGTCTAGGGACAGTGACTGTAACAAGGAAGTCTTTCCAGAAGTGACAAGCTGGAATCTGAAAATTAAGTGAGAGTTGGCTAAGTGAAAAAGTTGGTGAAAATTGCCCAATGGTTGATGGACTAAGAAAAAGGACGTGAATTCTAAGTGGACGTGGCTGCGAATCACATTCCCTGTAGTAACTAACTGCTTGGATTTCTTTAAAGCTAGAACTGGATGGTGAGCGAGTAGAACTGCCTAATTTGGAAGGGATTATAGTTCTGAACATTGGATACTGGGGCGGCGGCTGCAGACTGTGGGAAGGGATGGGAGACGAGACTTACCCCCTAGCCAGGTAGGTACATCTGCGATCTGCTGTTTTATGTCACTGTTTGCTGCTTTGGAGCAGTCTGTTGTGCTTCAGAGACTTCTTTTCCTCAGATTTCCTTTTTTTTTTGTATACCTCGTTAATATAAATATTTAATAAGGTGATGTCCAGCCATGTTAAAATAATTGTCCCCGTGTGGTTGATTGGATTTTACTGCATTGTACAATTCACATTTTATGCATTTCTTTTTCTAACTTCAGGCATGACGACGGTTTACTGGAGGTCGTTGGAGTGTACGGGTCCTTCCACTGCGCTCAGATCCAGGTGAAACTGGCAAACCCTTTCCGAATAGGACAAGCACACACAGTGCGGGTAGGTGGAAGGGCTCTGCCAGGCCAGGCCGCCCAGTCCATTTCTAAGCCCTTGATCGGTAGGAAAAACAGGCGCACAGTAGTTTTCCCCAAACAGTGGTTCACAACCCATGCTGTGGATCACCCTCCCCCAGGGCTGGAGTGGGATGGGGAAGAAACAGGAAGTGCGGCCCTCTGTCCAGGAGAAGAAACGAAGCGTCCAGTGGCAGAGAACCCTTCCAGGGGCGTCCAGCCCGCGGGCCGCCTGCAGCCCAGGATAGCTATGGATGCAGCCCAACACGAAGTTGTACATTTACTTCAAACCCTTCTTTTTGCTCATCGTTTTCCATTAGTGTTTATGCATTTACGTGTAGCCCAGGGATGCCAGAAGGTTGGACACCCCTCCCAGAAACAATCAAGGAATAAAAATAAATTCAGTTTAGTTTTCTCAGAATGAAATGCTAAGAAATGCCCCTGAGGAGGGTTACAAGCGGATACAGTTAGGGAAGACCTTCCTGAACGGTTTGGGACTGACTGTTCTCTGATTCTTCGTTCCCTGATCGCAGCTGATCTTGAAGTGCTCGATGATGCCCATGCAGGTGGATGGGGAGCCCTGGGCCCAAGGGCCCTGCACCGTCACCATAACTCACAAGACACACGCACTGATGTTGTATTTCTCCGGAGAACAAACGGATGATGACATCTCTAGTGCTTCAGATCAAGAGGACGTGAAGGAAACCGAGTAGCTGGATGAGGAAATGAACGCTTCTTCAAACGGAATCCGCACAAACACGTAAATGCACATTCATCCGAAAGCAGAAGCTCTCCACCGACTCTTTAGTCTGCATGTCACCAGTAGTGAAATGAACATGCATCTCTGTAAATAGCATTCCAAACACAGCCAAACATCTGTTGTTTACTAGGCCTGTTTGGGGCAGGGAGGGGTTCTTTTGGTTTTTTGTTTTTGGTTTAACAAAACACGTGGATCGTATAGTGCTCATTTTAAAAAGTCACAGAACTTTACATGGAGGTGAGATGTTGTTTCCGTGGCTTTGTGCTGGAGACCAGGCTCCCTGAAGGCAGCCCCGCACCTCCTTATTCCTGAACCGCGCGTCTGCTGAGCACGTCACACACGCGGCGAGGTGTGGGTGGAACCACTCCTATGTTCATTTTTAATGTGGTGACATCGCAACATTTAAGAAGTTAACTTGCTGCTTTGAAAGGAGATGGCTGGTTTCCAGCCAGCACGGCCAGTGCAGGGCCCTCCCGGCAGCCTCTTAAGGCTTCCTACAGCCCCGCACACGTGGGTCCATAAATAACTGATTTCCAAGGAAGCCGAAAAAGGAGAAATGTCAAAGAAAGACGATATTTAACATTTTTGTCATAGTTTTTATTTTAGGAGCAATTTCGGACTCCAAATGTTGTTTGTTTAGCCCAGGTAGCGACCATGTTGAGCTGCTGAAATTGAGCATCTTGTTTATAACGCAGAATGGCCAGAAGAGGACCACACAGGTGAACTGGTAAAGACCAACACTCAGAAGACTTTGGATTGGAAGTTATAGGTTCGAAGCCGGACAGTTAGTTCTCCAACTTTTCTTTTCATTAAAGGACAATATCAGCAATTCAAAAAATGTACTAAAGAAAGTTTACTATTCATAATAATTGTTCAAAAACAGTTCAAAAATAATTGATAAGTTTTTAAAATTCAGTGATCTTACAGTAGTTTGAATACAGTAGTCTTTCATAGCCAAAATGCTTAACAGAGCCTCCCCTTGGGGAAGTGACAGAATCCTCTGCTAAAATGTTTCTATCGTATTTATTTTAAAATGAGATATATTTTTTTACTTATTTATTTTCTTTATTGTGGCAACCTATGTTTAGTGTTTACAATATATGGCTTTATTTTAATAAGTTAAATTGATCGCATAAATTCTAGTCACAGTCAGCTAGAAATGTAGCCTATTGATTAAGTAATTAAAACCCGTAAGTTAATTCTCTGGTCAGATAGTCTCATTCTTCATAAACAAACACTCAACTAAAAGGGCAGCGGGGGCAATGGAAGTACTGGCAGACTACTTCTGGGTAACTGAAAGTTTTGTTTCATTATTTTATTTGACCCTCAATTGCCAAAAACTTACTGGGGGAGACACTGGGGCAACTGTAATAGCATAATCAATAAAATAGAATTTCAAAGCAAAATTAGTGAAGGCCTAGTCTCATAGCTGCCCATTACGGGTGCTCTACTGTTGTTAGCCCGCCTGGCTGGGCAGACTCGCTGGGCCCGCAGCCCGGCATTTCTCCGACCAGGGGCCCGCATGTGTGCTCGGGGGTCTTTCACGGCATTAGTCTCTGCAAGATTAAAACGTATCCCCCAAAACAACATTAGCCCTCCTTAAGGACCTGTTAAATGAATCTGCCATCCATGAATTGCTATGAACTTAAATTTCAGTCACCTTCCGGCCCAGGAACCACCTAGTGTCGTCAGTACATTGGATAGAATACGTTGATGTTACTTAAATTGACCTCTTCCCAGTCTCAACAGGAAGTGCCGACTTCTCAGTCGGAAAGATTTTTGTGAGCAGACCTGCTGTCGCCTTGATCACACGTACTGCGGTGATGGGAGAGTTTGGTAGATTTTCTTTCATGGGTTGATTATGTTTTGAGTACAATGAGTTTTATTCTTTAATTTGTGCTCAGAATTGTTACGGGTGTTGCCTCCTACAAATACAGGTGCACAAAAGCCGGTTTACAGTTGCAAGTGCAAAAACAGTTTATTCTTGCATTGTCATTTATTAGTCATATTTTCCATACAAACAACTGCACACCTACTTTTGCCAACCCCTGTATACTGTTAAGTTCACTGTGATTTAGACTGTATTTTATCTATTAGATCATTCTTAGTGCTAATTATAGAGTCAAAGTATAGTGTTACTTTGGGATATCAGAATTAAAATAATCACAATAACTGTAGGTTTTTTTAATTGTTAAAACTGTACTCTAATCACACAGTTACATTGGATTTAAAACAGGTTTATATATAGCCATCACTGATTGAAACAAATTGGTTCTTTTGTTTCCCATGGACCCCAACTAACGTTTATTTAGTGCATCTCACTCCAGCATCCTGAGACGTTGCGATTGTTTTATAAGCATGTTTTGGGGAATGTGTAGGTTTCCACCTGTGTTCCTTTCATTTGGGCTTCAAGCCGAATTATTTTTAGTATTTTGAGTAAGTTTCACCTGAACCTTATCAATTTTCCACTATACACTATCGCACAACAGCTTGCTTACACAGTCCCTGCTTTTCAGCCTGGGCAGTGAATTGGATTAGACAAAATTCCCCGAATCTCCTGTTGGTACGTTGGTTTTTGCTCCACGGGCATTGGGTAAGTTGCTTGTCCAACAAATTGGTTTTTCAGTTTTCATAATCCAGTGAGGTTTTTTTCCCCAACTGACTCTTCCTGAAGTTTTTCTGTTCCCTATTCACTCATTCAAAATTAATATTTATTTAGGAAAGTTATTTCACAACACCATAATTATACATCTTATTTTAGCAAAATTCATGTTTTGGGCACATATACCCAGCATTTCAAATACATGTATAGCCATGTGTTTTGTTTTATACAATTACAATTCACGAGTTATATATTAGGGTAGCAGTTGTTTATATTACTGGGGATTCTCCACTTCCCAAAAGATAATTTGCCACAAGAGTTTCCTGATCCATTTCAAACTGTCGATTTTTTCACATGATACCATCTATATCCTTAGAAGAAATACCTGAAGTGAACCATAGCCCCACGTCTGTGCTGATCCCTCATCCTCCACTGCGCCAGGTGAGACATCCTGGCCCCTGGTAAACTCAGTGGCTACAATACCGATACACGGCAGCTCTTACGGATTCCTTATATAGATATTTAATGGTGATAACTTCCGTGTTTTCTTATGTTTAATAGAAATCAGACTGACTTGTGTTTTAAAACACGGATTCTCGGCTGGTATGATTAGATGACCTTAGGTGTGTTTTAGCTTTTCAACAACAATTAACCGTGAACACTTAATGGAGTTCATGTTTATAAAAATTTTATAGTCTAAATTCTTTATCTTTTCTTTTAGATGTGTGAGACACATGATTAATGTTTCCTTTGTGAAATCCCTTTGACTGCTTAAGAGTTATAATATATACCTTGACTCTGAAATTATAAATTCCTTTTTGCACTGTAAAAATGAGTATTACCACCATGTCAAAAAATGAAAAGAGAGAACAGAAGATAGTTTCCATTTGTAATGTAAAATAAAACTGTACTTATCTATATGAAAGAATTTTAAATTGGTACTAAATAGAAAACCTTGCAGATTATGTTAATTCACAGATTTCTGTGAATTGAAACACATAACTTTATTATTGAGCTAAAAACTTCAGTAAAATGGATGACAGTTTTCTGTTCTTTCCATTAAAATTATAGTTACCCACTGAAACCAAACTTTCACAATGAGAACTGTATTCATTCTACCAACTTGGGCACAATGAGCTATAAGGTATATTTATTTCAAAAAAATTAAAATTTAAAAACAAAACATTTATTATTCCTCTAAGCCAATCTGAATGAAGGTGCTTCTCCAGAGATGAAAGAGGTTGCATACAGTTTATTTTGAAGAGTATACATCTCTTGTCTCACATATTGCCATTAATGTATATCCCATTTTCTCAAAGCCCGATCTGCAGGGTTCATGTCACAACAGGATGAACCAGCAGCAAGCCGAAAGTTCAAGCACATAGCCAGCAGCCCCTGACTTCATGTATCAGTGTCTACATGGGCCAGAAGCATCTCCAAATTCATTACTAAGCACCTGGGGTGCTTCTGATTCACATTGAAATTCTAAAGGCCATGGTCTACCACTATTTGCCAGGACTTTCTCCAGTGGACATAATGAAGAAAAGTAGAGTTAATTGGATGTGCTAAAATTGTTTTTTCTTCAATGTACTAAATGCCCTCTTCTCCACAAACCTGGTTTCAAGCAACTGTATGGAAAAACTTGCTCTTGACCTGTCCCAATTGACCTGCTTAGCTCAACTCTATCACATGAGATCGCCTGCTTCAGATTCTTTGGTTGCCACATACCAGGCTCTGAGGGGACAAGCAGTGCTCCAGGGGCTTGTGAAGAGGACAGAGCGGTGCCTCCACGCTCACTTCAGTCAGTCCATCCCATGCTGGTGCACAAAAGACCTCAGTAGATAAAATTCTTCTTTTCAAAAGAAAATGACAAAAAAGAAATTCCACTTATTGCCCAAGGGTTCGGTGGTTACCACCCGAGGGACACTCCCATGGACAATTTTCCCCTGATTTTTACATGAATTCAGAAAACTCATGTTCTTTAGTAAAAAGAGTATTATGGAGGTCTCTGTTTCTGCTTCGAAAATGGACACTTGAATACTTCCCAACCTTTCACGGCCTCTTCTAGGGCTGTACTTCTCCTCTCAGTAAGACATAGACATGGCCAAAATAAATAGCCCATTATTGTTACCCAAACGCAACCTGCATGAAGGTGATTTCTCAGCAAGGAGACCGAAAAAGTTGTTTGGTGTTTGCTTTGAAACATGTGCCCCGGCCTGTCTCACATTGCGCCTTTAAGGCCTAATCCTTCTTTCTCAGATTCTGACCTGCAAGGTGTCTGGGACATAAGAACCACTAGCAGCAAGCCGAAAATACAAACACATAACCAACAGCCTCTGACTTCATGTATCACTGTCTACATGGGCCAGAAGCATCTCCAAATTCATTTCTAAGCACCTGAGGTTGTTTCTGATTCACAATGCAATTTGTAAAGGCCATGGTCTACCACTGTTTGTCCAGGACATTCTACAGATGGACATAATACAGAAAAGTGGAGTTACTTGGATATGCTTAAAACTATTTTTTCTTCAATGTACCGAATGCCCTCCTCCACAAACCTGGTTTCAAGCAACTATATGGAAAAACTTGCTCTTGACCTATCCCAATTGACCTCTTTAGCTCAACTCTATCACATGAGATCGCCTGCTTCAGATTCTTTGGTTGCTGACTGTCACGTACCAGGCTCTGAGGGGACAAGCAGTGCTCCAGGGGCCTGTGGAGAGGACAGAGCGGCGCCTCCACACTCACTTCAGTCAGTCCGCCCCATGCTGGTGCAGAACAGACCTCAGTAGATAAAATTCTTCTTTTCAAAAAAAATGACAAAAAAGAAATTCCACTCATTCCCCAAGGATGCAGTCGGCTACCACCCGAAGGACACTGTCACATGGACGATTTATCCCTAATTTTTACATGAATTCAGAAACCTCTTGTGCTTTAGTAAAAAGAGTATTTTGGAGGTCTTAGTTGCTCCTTGGAATATGGACACTTGGCTCTTTCACAACTTTTCACGTCCTCATTTAGGGCTGTGCTTCTCCTCTCAGTAAGACATAGACATGGCCAAAGAGAAGAACCAAACATTGTTACCCCAAAGCAACCTGAATGAAGGTGATTTCTCAGCAAGGAGACCGAAAAAGTTCTTTGGGGGTTCCTTTGAAAAGTGTGCCCCTGCCTGTCTCACATTGTCCCTTTACGGCCTATCCCCTGTTTCTCAAAGTCTGACCTGCAGGCTCTCTGGGCTATCAGAACCCCTAGCAGCAAGCCAAAAGTGAGAACACATAGCCAACAGCCCCTGACTTCATGTATCAGTGTCTACATGGGCCAGAAGCATCTCCAACTTCATTTCTAAGCACCTGGGGTGCTTCTGATTCACACTGAAATTGTAAAGGCCGTGGTCTACCACTGTTTGCCCAGGACTTTCTCCAGGTGGACATAATGCAGAAAAGTGGAGTTACTTGCATATGCTTAAAACTATTTTTTCTTCAATGTACCAAATGCCCTCCTCCACAAACCTGGTTTCAAGCAACTGTATGGAAAAACTTGCTCTTGACCTGTCCCAATTGACCTCTTTAGCTCAACTCTATCACATGAGATCACCTGCTTCAGATTCTTTGG
This sequence comes from Artibeus jamaicensis, assembly GCF_021234435.1. Lineage (NCBI taxonomy): Eukaryota > Metazoa > Chordata > Mammalia > Chiroptera > Phyllostomidae > Artibeus > Artibeus jamaicensis. The sequence continues at coordinate 8,232,558 of NW_026521407.1, forward strand.
TTGCTGACTGTCACGTACCAGGCTCTGAGGGGACAAGCAGTGCTCCAGGGGCCTGTGGAGAGGACAGAGCGGCGCCTCCACACTCACTTCAGTCACTCCCCCTTATGCTGGTACAGAACATACCTCAGTAGATAAAATTCTTCTTTTCAAAAGAAAATGACAAAAAAGAAATTCCACTCATACCCCAAGGGTTCGGTGGCTACCACCCGAAGGACACTGTCACATGGACGATTTATCCCTAATTTTTACATGAATTCAGAAACCTCTTGTGCTTTAGTAAAAAGAGTATTTTGGAGGTCTCAGTTGCTCCTTGGAATATGGACACTTGGCTCTTTCACAACTTTTCACGGCCTCATTTAGGGCTGTGCTTCTCCTCTCAGTAAGACATAGACATGGCCAAAGTAAATAGCCAATTATTGTTACCCAAACACAACCTGCATGAAGGTGATTTCTCAGCCAGGAGACCGAAAAAGTTGTTTGGTGTTTGCTTTGAAACATGTGCCCCGGCCTGTCTCACATTGCGCCTTTAAGGCCTAACCCTTGTTTCTCAAAGTCTGACCTGCAGGCTCTCTGGGGTATCAGAACCACTAGCAGCAAGCCAAAAGTGAGAACACATAGCCAACAGCCCCTGACTTCATGTATCAGTGTCTACATGGGCCAGAAGCATCTCCAAATTCATTTCTAACCACCTGGGGTGTTTCTGATTCACAATGAAATTGTAAAGGCCATGGTCTACCACTGTTTGTCCAGGACTTTCTCCAGATGGACATAATACAGAAAAGTGGAGTTACTTGCATATGCTTAAAACTATTTTTTCTTCAATGTACCAAATGCCCTCCGCCACAAACCTGGTTTCAAGCAACTGTATGGAAAAACTTGCTCTTGACCTACCCCAATTGACCTCTTTAGCTCAACTCTTTCACATGAGATCACCTGCTTCAGATTCTTTGATTGCTGACTGTCATGTACCAGGCTGTGAGGGGACAAGCAGTGCTCCAGGGGCTTGTGAAGAGGACAGAGCGGTGCCTCCACACTCACTTCAGTCAGTCCATCCCATGCTAGTACAGATAAGACCTCAGTAGATAAAATTCTTGTTTTCAAAAGAAAATGACAAAAAAAAATTCCACTCATTCCCCAAGGGTTCAGTTGCCTCCACCCGAAGGGCACTGTCCCATGGACAATTTTCCTCTGATTTTACATGAATTCAGAAACCTCTTGTGCTTTAGTAAAAAGAGTATTTTGGAGGTCTCAGTTGCTGCTTGGAATAAGGACACTTGACTACTTATCACACTTTTCACGGCCTCTTTTGGGCTGTGCTTCCCTATTAATAAGGCCTAGAGATGGCCAAAGAGAAGAACCAAACATTATTACCCAAACTCAACCTGCATGAAGGTGATTTCTCAGCTAGGAGACCGAAAAAGTTGTTTGGTGTTTGCTTTGAAACATGTGCCCCGGCCTGTCTCACATTGCGCCTTTAAGGCCTAACCCTTGTTTCTCAGAGTCCAAACTGCAGGCTCTCTGGGACACGAGAACCACTAAGAGCAAGCCAACAGTGTGAGCACATACACCAGGAGCCCCTGACTTCATGTATCAGTGTCTACATGGGCCAGAAGCATCTCCAAATTCATTCCTAAGCACCTGGGGTGCTTCTGATTCACAATGAAATTGTAAAGGCCATGGTCTACCACTGTTTGCCCAGGACTCTCTCCAGGTGGACATAATGCAGAAAAGTGGAGTTACTTGGATATGCTTAAAACTATTTTTTCTTCAATGTACTGAATGCCCTCCTCCACAAACCTGGTTTCAAGCAACTGTATGGAAAAACTTGCTCTTGACCTATCCCAATTGACCTCTTTAGCTCAACTCTATCACATGAGATCACCTGCTTCAGATTCTTTGGTTGCTGACTGTCATGTACCAGGCTCTGAGGGGACAAGCAGTGCTCCAGGGGCTTGTGAAGAGGACAGAGCGGTGCCTCCACACTCACTTCAGTCAGTCCGCCCCATGCTGGTGCAGAACAGACCTCAGTAGATAAAATTCTTTTCAAAAAAAATGACAAAAAAGAAATTCCACTCATTCCCCAAGGATGCAGTCGCCTGCACCCGAAGGGCACAGCCCCATGAACAGTTTTCTTCTGATTTTACATGAATTCAGAAAACTCATGTACTTTGGTAAAAAGAGTATTTTGGAGGTCTCAGTTGCTGCTTGGAATAAGGACACTTGACTATTATACAACTTTAATGGCCTCTTTTGGGCTGTGCTTCTATTAGTAAGGCACAGAGATGGCCAAAGAGAAGAACCAATCATTGTTACCCCAAAGCAACCTGAATGAAGGTGATTTCTCAGCAAGGAGACCGAAAAAGTTCTTTGGGGTTTGCTTTAAAAAGTGTGCCCCTGCCTGTCTCACATTGTCCCATTACTGCCTATCTCCTATTTCTCAAAGTCAGACCTGCAGGCTGTCTCGGACATAAGAACCACTAGCAGCAAGCCGAAAGTGAGAACACATAGCCAACAGCCCCTGACTTCATGTATCAGTGTCTACATGGGCCAGAAGCATCTCCAAATTCATTTCTAAGCACCTGAGGTGCTTCTGATTCACACTCAATTTGTAAAGGCCGTGGTCTACTACTGTTTGCCCAGGACTTTCTCCGGATGGCCATAATGCAGAAAAGTAGAGTTAATTGAATGTGCTAAAACTGTTTTTTCTTAATGTACTAAATGCCCTCTTCCCCACAAACCAGGTTTCAAGGAACTGTATGGAAAAACTTGCTCTTGACCTGTCCCAATTGACCTGTTTAGCTCAACTCTATCACATGAGATCGCCTGCTTCAGATTCTTTGGTTGCCACGTACCAGGCTCTGAGGGGACAAGCAGTGCTCCAGGGGCCTGTGGAGAGGACAGAGCGGCGCCTCCACGCTCACTTCAGTCAGTCCATCCCATGCTGGTGCAGATAAGACTTCAGTAGATAAAATTCTTCTTTTCAAAAGAAAATGACAAAAAAGAAATTCCACTCATTCCCCAAGGGTTCAGTTGCCCCCACCCGAAGGACACTGTCACATGGACAATTTCCCCTGATTTTCACATGAATTCAGAAAACTCATGTGCTTTGGTAAAAAGAGTATTTTGGAGGTCTCTGTTTCTGCTTGGAATATGGACACTTGAATACTTCTCACCTTTTCACAGCCACTTTTAAGCCTGTGCTTCTATTATTAAGGCACAGAGATGGCCAAAGAGAAGAACCAATTACTATTACCCAAAAGCAACCTACATGAAGGTGATTTCTCAGCAAGGAGACCAAAAAAGTTCTTTGCGATTTCCTTTGAAACATGTGCCCCTGCCTGTCTCACACTGCGCCTTTAAGGCCTAACCCTTGTTTCTCAAAGTCCAACCTGCAGGCTGTCTGGGACCTAAGAACCACTAAGAGCAAGCCAACAGTGTGAACACATACACCAGGAGCCCCTGAATTTATGTATCAGTGTCTACATAGGCCAGAAGCATCTCAAACCGCATTCCTAAGCACCTGGGGTGCTTCTGATTCACACTGAAATTGTAAAGGCCGTGGTCTACTACTCTTTGCCCAGGACTTTCTCCAGATAGACATAATGCAAAAAGGTGGAGTTAGTTGGATGTGCTTAAAACTACTTTTTCTTCAGTATGCTAAATGTCCTCTTCCACACAAACCTGGTTTCAAGCAACTGTATGGAAAAACTTGCTCTTGACCTGTCCCAATTGACCTCTTTAGCTCAACTCTATCACATGAAATCGCCTGCTTCAGATTCTTTGGTTGCTGACTGTCATGTACCAGGCTCTGAGGGGACAAGCAGTGCTCCAGGGGCCTGTGGAGAGGACAGAGCGGCGCCTCCACGCTCACTTCAGTCAGTGCCGCCCCCATGCTGGTACAGAAAAGACCTCAGTAGATAAAATTCTACTTTAAAAAAAATGACAAAAAAGAAATTCCACTCATTCCCTAAGGGTTCAGTTGCCCCCACCCGAAGGGCACTTTCCCAAGGACAATTTTCTTCTGATTTTACATGAATTCAGAAAACTCATGTGCTTTGGTAAAAAGAGTATTTTGGAGGTCTCAATTGCTGCTTGGAATATGGGCACTTGGCTCTTTCACAACTTTTAATGGCCTCTTTTGGGCCTGTGGTTCTCCCCTTAGTAAGGCATAGAGATGGCCAAAGAGAATAACCAATTACTGTTACCCAAACTCAACCTGAATGAAGGTGATTTCTCATCAAGAAGACCGAAAAAGTTCTTTGGGATTTGCTTTGAAAAGTGTGCCCCTGCCTGTCTCACATTGTCCCTTTACGGCCTATCTCCTGTTTCTCAAAGTCCAACCTGCAAGGTGTCTGGGATATCAGAACCACTAGCAGCAAGCCGAAAGTGAGAACACATAGCCAACAGTCCCTGACTTCATGTATCAGTGTCTACATGGGCCAGAAGCATCTCCAAATTCATTACTAAGCACCTGAGGTGCTTCTGATTCACACTCAATTTGTAAAGGCCGTGGTCTACCACTGTTTGCCCAGGACATTCTACAGATGGCCATAATGCAGAAAAGTGGAGTTAGTTGAATGTGCTTAAAGCTGTGTTTTCTTCAATATACTAAATGCCCTCTTCTTCACAAACCAGGTTTCAAGCAACTGTATGGAAAAACTTGCTCTTGACCTGTCCCAATTGACCTCTTTAGCTCAACTCTATCACATGAGATCGCCTGCTTCAGATTCTTTGGTTGCCACGTACCAGGCTCTGAGGGGACAAGCAGTGCTCCAGGGGCCTGTGGAAAGGACAGAGCGGCGCCTCCACACTCACTTCAGTCAGTCCGCCCCATGCTGGTGCAGAACAGACCTCAGTAGATAAAATTCTTCTTTTCAAGAGAAAATGACAAAAAAGAAATTCCACTCATTCCCCAAGGGTTCAGTTGCCTCCACCCGAAGGGCACTGTCCCATGGACAATTTTCCTCTGATTTTACATGAATTCAGAAAACTCATGTGCTTTGGTACAAAGAGTATTTTGGAGGTCTCGGTTGCTGCTTGGAATAAGGACACTTGGCTCTTTCACAACTTTTAATGGCCTCTTTTGGGCTGTGCTTCTATTAATAAGGCCTAGAGATGGCCAAAGAGAAGAACCAAACATTGTTACCCCAAAGCAACCTGCATGAAGGTGATTTCTCAGCAAGGAGACCGAAAAAGTTCTTTGGGATTTGCTTTGAAAAGTGTGCCCCTGCCTGTCTCACATTGTCCCTTTACGGCCTATCTCCTGTTTCTCAAAGTCCAACCTGCAGGCTGTCTGGGATATCAGAACCACTACACCACTTCATGTATCAGTGTCTACATGGGCCAGAAGCATCTCCAAATTCATTCCTAAGAGCCTGGGGTGCTTCTGATTCACAATGAAATTGTAAAGGCCATGGTCTACTACTGTTTGCCCAGGACATTTCCAGATGGACATAATACAGAAAAGTGGACTTAGTTGGATGTACTTAAAACTATTTTTTCTTCAATGTACTAAATGCCCTCTTCTCCACAAACCTGGTTTAAAGGAACTGTATGGAAAAACTTGCTCTTGACCTATCCCAATTGACCTCTTTAGCTCAACTCTATCACATGAGATCACCTGCTTCAGATTCTTTGGTTGCTGACTGTCACGTACCAGGCTCTGAGGGGACAAGCAGTGCTCCAGGGGCCTGTGGAGAGGACAGAGCGGCGCCTCCACGCTCACTTCAGTCAGTCCATCCCATGCTGGTGCAGATAAGACTTCAGTAGAAAAAATTCTTCATTTCAAAAAAAATGACAAAAAAGAAATTCCATTCATTTTCTACAGGTTCAGTGTCTACCACCCAAAGGACTCTGTCACATGGTCAATTTACCTCTGATTTTTATGTAATTTTCTAAACTCACGGGCTTTGGTAAAAAGAATAATTTGTAGGTCCCTTGCAATATGAACCCTTTGCTTTTTTCCATGTTTTTATGCAAGTTTCTTGAGCTTCTTCTATATGCATTTTTAATGTTAGTATTATTTGGAGATAGTCTGTATTTCATTTTTGTTTTGTGGATTCTCACGAGTGCATCCAGGTTCATCCCCTGGCCCTCTTTTATAATTTTCACTCAAGTCCTGCCGTTCTTATAAAGGGTACATTCCAGGTTCTAAAGAAAGCATCAAGAAGCATGTCACCATGTAATACAGGTGATCAAGTGTATCTGATTCATGACACTTCCTCAGTCTGTGCAATCACACCCTGGGCTACCTCTTCTTTGAAGGACAGTGTCAAAGCAGAATCCACTCAACAGAAGAGTGCATATACTGTAGGAAATGTCCACCAGGTGGTGCTTTTTGATGACTTATGTAGAATGAAGAGAGAGCTGTCAAGTTAGGTTGCATTTTTTGTTCCTCTGGCATAGTCGAGGCAAACTGGCGTGGAGATCAGTGGGGCAGATTTCGCTGCCAGGAGAAGATCCCTGGAAAAAGAAAGGGCCTGTGTGTGGTTGGATGACTATCGTGCAAGGACGTTTGCTCTGATTACTCTAGTTCTGGGCTCTGCCCACAGTCTTTCTCTTGACTTTGATGTGCTTAAATCAGCTCTCCAGGCAAACTGGTATGTGACTTGGAATTCTATTTTATGCAAGTTCAGAGCAGCCTATGTCCTTGGCCCTGAGCACCCTTGCAGGTGAACTGGTGGAGTCAGTTCTCTGAATCCATAATGTGGAGGACACTTGTAGGGCTGCACATAAGCAGCCCTCTGGCCTCAAACTTTCAACCCCTCTGGCCGCCAATCTCGTACCTACCACTTAATTACCTGTGTTAATTGCTTTTATCATATTGGGTTTGTGTTGTGGTCATTTCTAGAGACAGAAATGGGAACTAAAGCATTTGATATGTTGAAGGTATTTGCTTGTTTTTGAATAAAATTAAAAATGGAACACGTAAAAAGTATGATTCAGTATTTTTGGACACAACAACAAGAAAATAAGTGCTTTTGAGTTAGTTAGTTTCACAGTATATAGTCCCTGGACAAACGTATAATGTGTAGCAAATACTGAATCAGATACCTTTGGACAAAAAGGAGAATATGATTTATTTTGTATGGCTCTTGTAGCCTAGGGGCACAGAGTATATACCCACTTGAATGACACATAGGTGAAACATACATTTCCACACTTAAAGACTAGCTCATGTCACAGCAGAGAAGTGGAATGATACAGATGAGGTGAATACACCTCATTTTCAGTCAGTATAGGGAAAAGAGTATAGAACTTATTGGAATTACCTAGGTTGAAAACCCAGCCTCTGCCACTGTTTAATGTTGGGCAAGTTACTTGTTCTTTCTGAACCTCAATTTTCTCTATAAACTTGTAGTGAATGCCCACCTACCGGTTGCCAACTCAGATGCTCAGAGGAACTGGGTGGGAGTGTGAGGGATGGCGGTAAACCAGGGAGATGTGATGACAGGAAGGCAGGGGCAGTGTGAACAGAACTAATCCTTCTAGAAAAGACAGAAACCTGGACTTTTTCATCATCTGATTTTTATATGCTGATTGTCAACAACTGTAGTCTTCCCACAGGGTTGCATGAAAATTATAGTAGGGGGCGGTGGGGAGAAATGAAGTCATCCTAAGATACCCAGCAAAAATGTTCATCTCCTTCCATTTAAATTTTTATGCATTATGATGATGATGGTTTTACCCACTGTGATCAGGATTTCACATAACATTTTGCAGCATATAATTCATTTCATTAGTGTAGAGTAAATGGAGGCAGTCTGGCTTCCTCACCCAGATATCTGGGCACCTAAGGGAAGCAGTTTCCCACAACCTTGAGAATGGGCCTGATAAATAGTGTTCTCATAGCCTTGAGACTGCATCCGATAAGTATCCCCACAGCCTTGAGTGGGCTCACATGTATAGAATCTCACTATGGTACACAACTTGTGTTGGCTCCCTGCAGGCTTTGTTCTCGACCATGTAAGAAAGTAGGGGCTTCCTGCTAGATTCCACACTGGGGAGTCTCCCTGGGGGGACAGGTGACATGCAAAGGCACGTAGGGTCATGCAGGGAGACACACAGCTTGCAGAGTACATGAGCCACCCACTCATGAATAAGGGCACATCAGCTATCCCAACGGCTCCATGAATATCCTTTGTCTGCCTGAACACCATGAACCCATCCAGCCTCAAACGGTCACGACACAATTAGGTATTACGGGAAGGAGACTCTGGTCCAGCTTCATCCTGTCATCTTTACTCAGAAGTCCATTTCTATAATTTTTTTGAAATACCTTAAAGTTCATTGCTCACTTTCCTGCTTTATCTTTTAAATGATGCCGGTATAATGCACCTTTTCTTGGTCAATAATTGTAAACATGAATCTTCATGCTTGCCTGTGAGACCCACTGAAGTTCACAAGAAAAGCTCTCTCATTGCATAAGCAACCCCTGACAGTTCTGTGTTCTGACCTCTTTTTTTTCTTTTTTTTTATTGATTATGCCATTACAGTTGTTCTATTCCCCCCCTTCATTCCCCTCCACCATGCACACCCCTCCCCCACCATTCTCCCCTTTAGTTTATGACCACGTGTCTCAAGTTCTTTAGATTCTATATTTCCCATACTATTCTTGCCCTCTCCCTATCTATTTTTTACCTACCGTCTATGCTATTTATTTTCTGTACCTTCTCCCCCCTTCTCCTCCTCCCACTCCCCTGTTGCTAACCCTCCATGAGATCTTCATTTCTATGGTTCCACTCCTGATCTAGCTGTCCTCTTAGTTTGCTTTTGTTTTAGGTGTGGTTGTTAATAACTGTGAGTTTGCTGTCCTTTCACTGTTCATCTTTTTTATCTTCTTTTTTCTTACGTAAGTCCCTTTAACATTTCATATAATAAGGGCTTGGTGATGATGAACTCCTTGAATTTGATCTTATCTGAGAAGCACTTTATCTGCCCTTCCATTCTAAATGAAAGCTTTGCTGGATAGAGCAATCTTGGTTGTAGGTCTTTGGATTTCATGACTTGGAATACTTCTTTCCAGCCCCTTCTTGCCTATAAGGTCTCTTTTGAGAAATCAGCTGACAGTCTGATGGGAACTTTTTTGTAAGTGACTGTCCCCTTATCTCTTGCTGCTTCTAGGATTCTCTCCTTCCTTTTTAATCTTGGCTAGTGTAATGATGATGTGCCTTGGTGTGTTCCTTCTTGGGTCCAACTTCTTTGGGACTCTCTGAGCTTCTTGGGTTTCCTGGAAGTCTATTGTCTTTGCCAGATTGGGGAAATTCTCCTTTATTATTTGTTCAAATAAGTTTTCCACTCATGGCTGTTCCTCTTCCCCTTCTGGTACCCCTATAATTCGGATGTTGGAGCATTTAAAGATGTCCTGGAGGTTCCTAAGCCTCTCCTCATTTTTTTGAATTCTTGTTTCTTCATCCTTTTCTGTTTGGTCATTTTTTTCCTCTTTCTAGTCCACTCCCTTGATTTGAGTCCCACTTTCCTTTCCATCACTATTGGTTTCCTGTGCATTTTCCTTCATTTCAATTAGTTTAGCCTTCATTTGTTCCTCTAATTTGTGACTAAAATCAACCAGTTCTGTGAGGATCCTGATCACCAGTGTTTTGAACTGTGCATCTGAAAGTTTGGCTATGTCTTCGTCGCTTAGAGTTATTGGCTCTGGGGCTTTGAGTTCTTCTTGAGCCATAATGTTTTGGTCTGTTCACACCTGTTACGTATGAGGAACAGAGCCTTAGGTGTTCACCAGGGCGGGCTACCCAGGTCACTGGGTTGTGACACTGTATGTGGGGGCGGGGTCAAAAAGGGGCAATGGCAGTGCCCGCTGCTTCCTGCCACTGGGGCCTGCACGGTCTGTCTCAATGCTCGCTTCTTCCTTGGTTTATCTGTGTGCGAATGTGTGACCGCGGTCAGCCTGCCGCCTTGCACTCTCACTGGGTCTGCCCATGGCAACCCCACGCCTGGGATCTGCCAACCACCACCCGCGCGCCTGGGTCAGTCTGGTCAAGTTTTCCTGTGCAACCCCATCCACCAGTCACTGGCTCCATCCCTCTTACCAGTCTAGCTGAAGGGTTTGTTGTTGTTGGACTTCCATATAGTTCAATTTTCTGGGTTTGGCTGCAGTTTTTGTTACTAAAACTTTGTTGTCTTTAAACTTGGTTATGCAAGAAGGTACAGTATTTCCACCTACACCTCTATCTTGGCAGAAGCCCTCCTGATACCTCTGTGTTCTGACTTCTCAAGCAGCTTTGACACACACTTAGTGAGCACTTGGGGGTTGTGCCAGATGCTTTTACTTAGTTTAATGTCTTAGAGTGCACAGTTCTGGGAGGTAAGTATTATTAACTCCATCTTATAGATTGGTCACTAGGAGCTAAATGTTGGCCCCAAGTCCTCATCGCTGCTGCTTTTTCATCAATACAACCACCATCCACTGTATAAAAAAAATAATGTTGAGCTCTGGCTATTATGGATCAATGGATTGAGTGCCAACCTGTGAACCAGAAGGTTGCTGGTTCAATTCCCAGTCAGGGCACATGCCTGGGTAGTGGGCCAGGTCCCCCAGTTGGGGGCATGCAGGAGGTAACCAATAGATGTATCTCTCACACATCGGCATTTCTCTCCCTCTCTTTCTCCCTCCCTTCCCCTCTTTCTAAATAAATAAATAAAATGTTAAAAAATAATGCTGCATACAGGCAGGCATGCTATTGAGCTGTGTACTAGGAGCACCGGGGTTTATTATATAGCCCTCAAAGAGATGCTCCACACAAGGAAACTGATCATGCAAAGTTAAATTACCTGTGGAAGAAATTCAGACATGTTTGAGGAGCTGAAAGTGTTGCACATTGCCTATAAAAAATTTAATTTTTCAGTAGGGTTTGGGACCAGGAAATGCAACAGCCTTCTTCTCATGTGAGTAGATAGAAAAGTGGGAGACAGCACTGAGGCCAGGCGTCCTGAGGCTGTCATTCTCCGACCGCGAATCAGAGGGTGCAGAGGTGAGTAAGACCATGAGCTGGTGTGCAAGAAGCATGTGCTGTCCTGCTTCCGAGATGTCCTCATGAGGCACGCCTCCCTGATCATGCAGCTGGTGGGGGAGGATCAGAGAGTCTGTATCCACTTCGTAAGCATGCTTTTGGGGCTGTTATGCAGTGTGGGTGATGGGAGTATGGCAGAACTGTGTATCAAAGTCCTTATCCAGCTTACAACTCAGCTGCAATTAGAGCAGACCGTTCGCTGCCTGCTGGATGAGTGCCACAAAGAGATATCAATTGAAGATTATCAATTATCTTCAAACCAGCAACTTTTACATTGTGTTTAAGATTTTGGAATGGTCAGTTCTGCCAAGATGGAGGCATAGGTGGAAGCACTGTACCTTCTCGCACAACCAAGTTTAAAAACAACAAAGTTTTAGCAACAAAAAAGCAGCCAAACCACAGAAAGTTGAACTATATGGAAGTCTGACAACAATAAACCCTTCAGCCAAACCAGTAAGAGGGGCAGAGCCAGCAGCAGAGCGGGGTTGGGCAGGAATGATCCACCTGACCGACCGGGGCGCGTGACCCAGGCTCACAGGCAGTGGGCAGATTCCAGGTGTGGAATAGCAGCGGGCGGACTTACCGAGGATGCAAGGCGGCAGACCCACTGAGGACTGACCACAGTCATACTTTTGCGTGCAGATAAACCGGTGAAGGAGCCAGCGGTGAGACAGACTGAGCAGGCCCCAGCAGTGGGAAGCAGCAAAGGGGACCGCTATTGTCCCTCTCTGACCCCACCCCCACATACAGTGTCACAAACCAGTGACCTGGGTGGCCCCGCCCTGGTGAACACTTAAGGCTCCGCTTCTCATAAGTAACGGGCATGAACAGATCAAAACATGGCTCAAGAACAACTCAGAGCCCCAGAGCCAATAAATCTAAGCAATGAAGAAATAGCCAAACTTTCAGATGCACAGTTCAAAACACTGGTGATCAGGATCCTCACAGAACTGGTTGATTTTAGTCACAAATTAGAGGAACAAATGAAGGCTAAACTATGTGAAATGAATGGAAATTCACAGAAAACCAATAGTGATGGAAAGGAAACTGGGACTCAAATCAAAGGAGTGGACTAGAAAGAGGAAAAAAATGACCAAACAGAAAAGGATGAAGAAACAAGAATTCAAAAAAATGAGGAGAGGCTTAGGAACCTCCAGGACATCTTTAAATGCTCCAACATCCAAATTGTAGGGGTACCAGAAGGGGAAGAGGAACAGCCATGAGTGGAAAACTTATTCGAACAAATAATAAAGGAGAATTTCCCCAATCTGGCAAAGACAATAGACTTCCAGGAAACCCAAGAAGCTCAGAGAGTCCCAAAGAAGTTGGACCCAAGAAGGTACACACCAAGGCACATCATCATTATATTAGCCAAGATTAAAATGAAGGAGAGAATCCTAGAAGCAGCAAGAGATAAGGGGATAGTCACCTACAAAGGAGTTCCCATCAGACTGTCAGCTGATTTATCAAAACAGACCTTACAGGCAAGAAGGGGCTGGAAAGAAGTATTCCAAGTCATGAAATCCAAAGACCTACAACCAAGATTGCTCTATCCAGCAAAGCTTTCATTTAGAATGGAAGGGCAGATAAAGTGCTTCACAGATAAGGTCAAATTCAAGGAGTTCATCATCACCAAGCCCTTTATTATATGAAATGTTAAAGGGACTTACGTAAGAAAAAGAAGATAAAAAAGATGAACAGTGAAAGGACAGCAAACTCACAGTTATTAACAACCACACCTAAAACAAAAGCAAACTAAGAGGACAGCTAGATCAGGAGCAGAACCATAGAAATGAAGATCACATGGAGGGTTAGCAATGGGGGAGTGGGAGAAGGAGAAGGGGGGAGAAGGTACAGAAAATAAATAGTATAGACGGTAGGTAAAAAATAGATAGGGGGAGGGCAAGAATAGAATGGGAAATATAGAATCTAAAGAACTTGAGACACGTGGTCATAAACTAAAGGGGAGAATGGTGGGGGAGGGGTGTGCAGGGTGGAGGGGAATGAAGAGGGGAATAGAACAACTGGCATAATGGCATAATCAATAAAATATATTAAAAAAAGAAAAGAAAAGAAAGGTGAATTAGTCTATGAAAAACTCTGAATACTGAACTCTTGGGGACAAAGAGCTTTACCTTCTTCATCTTTGCATTCACTCTACGAGCCTTTCAGATTTTTGTGTGAAGATCCTGTTCTGTGTGTTGTGGAACACTAGCTCTGCAATAGTTATTCTCAGCCTCCAGTTTCCAGACTGTGGGGATGGGGTGGGGACACTCTTGTTATCGGCTGAACAAACCAAGTCGCTGAGGCACTAACATCCATAGGGCAGAGCCGCGCAGAGCCGAGCAGCGTGCTTCTAGAGTGTGCCTGCCTGTATCTCATGCCTCATGCTCTGGAACGTGGCCCCAGCCAAAGACACTGACAAAGGGGCCAGTTCCTACCACGTGATCATTCCTCCCTCGTGGCTGATTGGTCCCAGGGAGCCCATCAATTGACCGACAGCCCATCAGAGACCCTGGCTGGGCTTCATTTTTTCAGGTACCCTTTATGTCTGCAGTACTCAAACTATGGCCCAGGAACTGTTTGCTTTCAATCCACCAAGAAATCAGTGCAGAAATTGAGCATAAGAATTTAGAAATGTCTACAGCTATTCTGATAGTCAACTATTGAATCTAATAATAGTAAAAGTGACTTGTCTTTTGTATGTCTTTCTCATGTCATTTTCTTCTAATGTATTTTTTTAAATATCGATACATGTATTGGAAGTTTTTTGAAAAATGAAACAAAACACCTGACTCTTCACCACAGATAGTTTGAGATGCTGTGAAGGAGAGAATGTTCCATGATGTGGCCACTGCTGGACCGGGGCCAGAACAGAGACTGCTTGCCTGTAAAGCCGCCAGTAGAGACTATCTGATCGTAATGTTCATTCTGACGGAAATCAGCGCCCTTCCCCCACCTCCCCCCACATGCTGGCTCCTGGAGGAACCTGTTGCCTGGACCTGGCTGAGCATGTAATTTCCCGTATGCACCTGGTAGCACTCACACACGACTTACCTGCGACTATTCCCTCCCTTTACCCTATAGGTAATTCTTTGGCACCTGCCAAGGAGGGTGGGGATCCATTTTATCTTCTAACCACCCAAAACATGCCTTATATGTAAGTTTCTCTTTAAAAGTTCTATAATTACCAGAGTGGAGTGGCCAGCCTCTGTCTTTAGTCTTTCCCTGTCCTCCGCTTATGGACATATATTTTCAGTCCTGGGACCCTTCCCTGGGTCTGCATGTACTGACACTGGGGGACAAGCCAGAGAGGACAAGGTACGCAGCACTGAAGTCATCTTAAATAGATCAGCAGAAGGCGACCCATGACCAGAGGAGGCAGAACCTTGGGCTACACCAGATTAGGCAAGCTGGTGAGGTTTTGGGTTTGTTTGTTTTCTAATTAAATATTGTTACTTTGTTAAGGAAAACAGGGGCATCGTTGGTGGCACAGGAGAAAGGAACTACCCCACAGAAAGGGAAAGATCAAAAAGACAAGAGAAGAGACAACTGCAGAACAGAACTCCAGCATCTACTCTGCACCTTCTTTTAGCCTCCACCTGGCCATTAGGCAAGGTGTGGTCGCTTTGAGTATTCTCTCCTCTTGCTCATGGCAAAGGTGCTCTTCCCCAAAAGCGTGCAACAGCGCCCTGTACTACCACACTTCCTTTCTGGTTATTGGCTCCCTTCCGGAGTGTGACAGATGAAAGGTCACTCACTGTGCGTCATCTTAGAATGGGCTGAAGGAACCCTACCGGAGGCCTATTAAACAGTTAGACACAATCAACAGCGTCTCCTTATGAATCATCACAGAGTAACAAAACAGAAACCACCCCGCCTCCTAGGTGGGGCTTCTGTTAACAGAGCAAAGGGCTTTGCCTGGAATAGCCCTTCCCAGAGTGTGCAGAGCCCACCACGGGGAAAGACATGCAGGAGCTCCAGGCTTACATTTCATAGAATTCTTCTAAGATGACATTGCTGGCACTGACTCCCAACCAAAGATAGTTGGCACTTCCCACCACATTCGTAAGTTTAGATTTGCGTTTTAAAACTGCCCAGACGGGTTCCAAACCCAGGATTGGACCTAGTGAGCAGCCCACCGGGTGAGTGACTACGAGTTGACTGTGGGTGCCCGGTTACGCGCGGAGGAGGGAGTGAGCGGGGGACCGGCGGCGGCGCCATTTTCCCCCGCTCTGACCACGCCCCCACATACAGCGTCACAACCCAGCGACCTGGGACTCCAAGGCGCCGCTTCTCTCACTTAAAGGGCCAGAACAGACCAAAAATGTCGCAGGGGGACCTCAAAGTCCCGGAGATAAATCTAAGTGACGAAGAAATAGCAAATCTCTCAGACGCACAGTTTAAGACACTTGTCGTCAGCTTCCTCACAGATCTGGTGGACTATAGCCATAAATTAGAGAAACATATGAAGGCTAAATTAAGGGAAATGAATGGAATTCCACAGGAAACCCATAGAGATGAAAAAAAAACTGGGACTCAACTCAATGGAGTAAACCAGAAGGAAGAAAAAAATGATCAATCAGAAAGGAATGAAGAAATAAGAATTCAGAAAAATGAGGAGAAGCTTAGGAACTTCCAGGACATCTATAAACGCTCCAATATCCGAATTATAGGGGTACCAGAGGGGGAAAGACACAACCACCAGTGGAAAAACTATTTGAACAAATAATAAAAGAAAATTTCCCCAATCTGGCAAAGGAAACAGACTTCCAAGAAATCCAAGAAGCCCAGAGAGTACCAAAAAAAGTTGGACTCAAGAAGGAACACACCAAGACATATCATAATTACATTAGCCAAAATTAAAACGAAGGAGAGAATCCTGGAAGCAGCAAGAGCTAAGGGGACAATCACCTACAAAGGAGTCCCCATCAGGCTGTCAGCAGACTTCTCAAAAGAGACCTTACAGGCAAGAAGGGGCTGGAAAGAAATATTCCAAGTCATGAATTCTAATGACCTACAACCAAGATTGCTTTACCCAGCAAAACTTTCATTTAGAATGGAAGGACAGATAAGGTGCTTCTCAGATAAGACCAAACTCAAGGAGTTCATCATCACCAAGCCCTTATTATATGAAATGTTAAAGGGACTTATCTAAGAAAAAGAAGATAACAAAAAAAGGAAACACAGCACAGATTGCATCCAGGGCCTTTTCTTTAGGTGTGGGAGAGATACCACTTCTCCGAGAAGCAAAGAAAGCTTTATAAAGTGGGAGTAAGTTTCTGAGATTTTTTTTGTTTTAAGAAATCACTTATGTTAAAACAGCACCAAAATGGGTTAGCATTTGAAGAATTTCGTTCCTGGGCCCTAAACAAGTCACACCCCTCTTTGTGTCTTTCCGAGGGTTCTTGCACCTGGAAGTCCCAGTTGCACCAGGTGGTTGATGATCCAACACCATTCATGGGTATTGGTCCTGAAGTGCAAATGCTATTTCTGTATGCCCGCGAATCTCTTACACACACACAGATCCATGTTAAATTGAGCAAACCAAGTAGTTTTTTCTTATGAATATTCTCCTATGCAAGAGTAAAACGACAGTAATTTCACAGAATAACAGTAAATTAACATAGATGCTGGCCAACCTGAAACTGGTATGTAAGTGTTCAAAGGGGAGAGAATTATGGCTTATTGTTTTCCAGATATTACTGCAGTATCATTTCCTGTTGTACATGCTCAGTTATGTGGGAGAGGGAGAAACTGTGCTCTGCCCTCCTAGGTTTTTTCAGCTGGTCTAATAATCAAATTGACATGAGACTGATGAACAGGAGAAAATAACCAAATTTAATTACATATGTAATATGGGAACATTACACACATGAGAATCAGAGGCCCCCATATATATGACAGGGTCAGAGACAGAAAGTTACAATGAATTATATACGGCAATCAGAGGTAAGGAGGAGGCGAGATGCCTGGGCACTTCAAAGGTAGGAAGGTAAGACAAGCAAATGTTGAATAGTTGTTTGTTCTGTTCTACAGCTAGATCATAAAAAGTTATTGTGGGCAAGGCCCCGATTTAAATTCTTTAAGGGAGCAACGAAAGTTTCTTATGAGCCTGCAGATTATCAATTGCCTTTAGTTCAAAATAATACACATGCCAACTTCCCGTTGAGATGGCAGTGTAGGCAGACACGGCTTATCTCTGTGCACACACAACCACATCAAGTTTACAACTAAAATATAGAACAACCATCAGTCAGAACCAAGCTGAATGGAAGTCTGACAACTAAGGAATTAAAGAAACCACATCCATCCAGACTGGTAGGAGGGGCACAGGCACGGAATGTGTTCACCCCTCACTTATGTGTGATGGATAAAAACTTGGGAGGGATCTCTCAGGAGCAAGGAGTCCCAGTCCCACACCAGGCCCTCCAGCCCAGGGTTCCAGTGCCAGGGAGATAAGTCTCCACAATTTCTGGCTGCAAAAACCAGCAGGGATTAAGCCAATGGAAGAAATTTCTGGAGCCCCAAGTAGTTCCTCTTAAAGAACCCACACACGAAGTCACCTACTCAGACTCACTCCCTCTGAGCTCCAGCACCAGGGGAGCAGCTTGAAAGGCACCAGTGCAATACAGGGAGAAACTGAAGTGTCTGGCATCCAGGCAAGCAGAGGCCACTGTCCCTTTTCTAATAATGCCCCCCACCCCACCCCCACCCCCACACACAGAGCCAGCAAGCTGGTGCCATATCTGAGACTCCATTACCCTGGTTAACACTGTTTGACCCACCTTAGGGATCTCAAGATCCTCTGCCCAACCCAAATTATGGACCCACTCAGGCTGCTTTTCCACATGAATGGCTGGTCTTGGCTCTTGCTTCACAACTTCCCCAGTCCTATCAACAATCAACAGCTGGCCTCAGTGAGCCACAGCATTAGCACGGCCTCAGGCCCAGCACTAGCAGCAGCCAGCCTAGATTCACAACTGGGCTTTGCCTGAGAATCTCCAAGCTCAGCACAAGTAGCAGCCATCTGAGATTGCTTTATAGCTCAGGCAGGGTGCACCGGGCAAAACACAGGCAGGGACTGAACTTGGCCTGCAATACTCAGGAAACCCCAGGACCAGCATACCCAGTAGACAGCTACAGACCACATTGGAGCAGATCCATGCTGCCCCTGCACAGCTGATACTCCATGGAGGGTGGAGGGTGGTGATAAGTGGTCACAGCCAATTGTTGCAGCTGACTGGCCTGGGTAAATCCCTCCCATTGACGGGCCAGTGGCAACCAAGACTCAACTACAAGAGGTGGGTGTACTCAGCCCACGTGAAGGACGCACCTCAAGTACCCACCTGGGGTGATAGGGGAGGCTATGCCACTGGACCCTACATGTCACCTACTACATTGGGCCACACTACCAAGACACAGAGTCAGAGCAGCTCTACCTAATACATAGACACAAACACAGGGAGGCTGCCAAAATGAGGAGACAAAGAAGCATGGCCCAAATGAAAAAAGAGCTAAATGAAATGGAGATAAGTAATGTCTCACATGCCGAGTTCAAAACACTGGTTATAAGGATGCTCAAGGAACTTAGTGATGACCTCAACAGCATAAAAAAGATCCAGTCAGAAACGAAGGATGCACTAATTGAAATAAAGAACAATTTACAGGGGAACAACAGTAAAGTGGATGAAGTTGAGAATCAAATCAATGATATGCAACATAAGGAAGCAAAAAACAACCAATCGGAAAAACAGAAGGGAAAAGAAAAGAACCCCCCAAAAACGAGGATAGTGTAAGGAGCCTCTGGGACAACTTCAAGCAATCCAAAATTCACATCTAGGGGTGCCAGAGGGAGAAAAGAAAGCAAGAAATTGGATATTTATTTGAAATATAATGAAAGAAAACTTGCCTAATTTGGTGAAGGAAATAGACATGCAAGTCCAGGAAGCACAGAGAGTCTCAAACAAGATGGATGCAAAGAGGCCCACTCCAAGACACATCAAAATTAAAATGCCAAAGGTTAAAGATAAAGATAATCTTAAAAGCAGCAAGAGAAAAGCAGTCAGTTACCTATAGGGGAGCTCTCATAGGACTGTCGGCTGATTTCTCAAAAGAAAGTTTGCAGACTAGGAGGGACTGGCGAGAAGTATTCAAAGTCATGAGAAGCGCGGACTTAGTGCCAAGATTGCTCCACCCAGCAAAGCTATCATTGAGAATCGAAGGGCAGATAAAGAGCTTCCCAGACAAGAAAAAACTAATGGAGTTCATCACCACCAAACCA
Organism: Artibeus jamaicensis; assembly: GCF_021234435.1. Taxonomy (NCBI): domain Eukaryota; kingdom Metazoa; phylum Chordata; class Mammalia; order Chiroptera; family Phyllostomidae; genus Artibeus; species Artibeus jamaicensis. The sequence goes on from NW_026521407.1 coordinate 8,251,872, forward strand.
TTATTATATGAAATGTTAAAGGGGCTTAAGAAAAAGAAAGTCAAGACTATGAACAATTAAATGGCAACAAATAAATATCTATCAACAATTGAATCTAAAAAACAAACTATGCTGCCACAGTCCAGCTGCAGCAGGGTCCAGGGGTTCCTGAAAGGTGGGTAAGGCATCGGCAATGGGTAACAGATGACAACACGCCTCAAAGGACAGTGAAGCTCTGTTCTGTTTATTGCAAGCACAAGCAGGTGTTTATATTTTCGTTTTTGGTAGTGATTAACATTTGCAGGTGCATAGCATGATCAGTTAAGCAGAAAAAATCAATACAAAGGTAACCAGGAAAAGTATGAAAGTTCCCATAGATTCATTTATATTAAACAAAGATTGTTTTGACCAGGAGAGCCATCAATCAGACAATTAGAAGTAGCTGTATGTACAGAGTTTGAATGTCTTGATGTTTGTTAAAGTTTCTCAGAATTTGTCATGGGGCAAAAGGATATGCTAGATTGAGTTGAGGTTATAGGAAATTATTATAAGGCCTTTGTGATGTCTAACTTAGCTATCTATCCTTTTCTGTCTAAAATGTTTCTCTGTGTACTAAGGACTCTGGCTCCCTGGTAACTGTTTCTACGTGCTTAGTTTGTAATAGCTAACCAGCTTTTCTTATTTCTTTGCCTGTCTAATTGATATATATTCCTATTCAAGGTAAAGGAGGGGCTATTACTCTAACAACTTTTAGACATACAGGGACTTTGTTCTCTGGTCAAGAAATTATTTTGTACAACTTCATTGGACTTATGCTAATCAATGAACCTGAAATACAAGTGTCTAACAATCCCACCACCTTTCGATCACCCAAACAAACATGTAAGGAGAGATAGACAGGAAATCCAGCCACAGTTGCCTCTGCCTTGCAGATGCATCTCAACCGTCCCAACCGTATCCCTGGGCTATGGGTAGGGGTCTGTGTAGTTTTTATTTGTCTTCTTGGAAGACCCTTTGTATCTGTGGGTAAGGAACAGTCGTGGGAAAGTTTTTCTAATCTGTTCTTCCATTCCCTCAACTGTTGGCAGCACAACCTGTGTTTGCAACAATAACCTGGTTCTTTATTAGCTGGCCTTAACTGTTGATTTAAGAGATCTAACTTGTTTTTCTTATTTCTGGTACACCATGGTGGTCCTGATCGCTCTAAGTTGCTCAAACCAGGGTAATTTATACAACTTGACATGTTTTCCCTTATGGTTAACAATTATATTGCTCTGGCTGTCGTACACCCCTGTACAAGGGAGATGGGAATCTGTGGGGATTTTTCCATCCTTTCAGGCAGTTCCGTGGGGAATACTAATGTTTTTCCCTGAACTGTCCCTTCCTCTTGGGTGATTTTCACAGGAATAAGTAAATACAGTACAATGCCTATATTCAGTAGCAAGAGCAAAATAATTAAAATAAAACAACCAATTGTTAACCCATTTTGGATGCCACATTCTCTTCCAGGGAGACGAATTCCTTGAACTCAAGTCCTCCATGCCCGGACCTTGTCAGACAACAGGGTTAGAAGACGACGTGGCACTAAGCAAACAAAAACAGAGACGGAATCGCGGATACAGAGAGCATTTTGATGGTTGCCAGATGGAAGGCAGGGTATGGAGGAAGGGGTGAAGAGGTGAGGGGATTAAGAAGTACAAATAGGTAGCTACAGAACAGCCACAGGGATGTAAAGTACAGTATAGGAAATGCAGTAGACAAGGAACTTATACACATGAACCACGGACATGAACAGAGGTGGAGAGAATTACCTGAGGGAGTGAGGGGTGCTGGGTAGAGGCGAGGCAAAGGGGGCAAATCAGAGCAATTGTAATAGCATAATCCATAAATATAATTTAAAAAAATAATATACATGCCAATGTAGCACATCTTGGGGAGGTGTCTTCCCACCCCTCCAGTTACATTAAATGTAAAGGTCTAATCTGATTGAAAGTAGATCATTAGATTGCATAAAGAAGCAAGACCCAAATATATGCTGTCTATAAGAAATACCACACATTTTAAATATATGACACAGATTAAAACCCAAAGGATGGAAAAAGAGCTATGTCATGGTAACATGAATCAAAAGAAAGTTAGTATGGCTGTGACCAGTGTGGTTCAGTTGGTTGGATATCATCCCACAAAGTGAAGGGTCACCTGTTCGATTCCCAGTCTGGGCACTTGCCTGGGCTGTGGGTTCAGTCCTCGGTTAGGGCACATGGGAGAGGCAACTCAACGATGTTTCTCTCCCTCTCTTTCCCCTGTCTTCCCCTCTCTAAAAAAATAAATAAATAAGTAAAATCTTTTTTAAAAAGAATGCTAGTATGGCTATATGAATATCGGACAAAGTAGTTTTCAGAGCAAAGACTATTACCAGAGATAACGAGAGTCACTTCATAACGATCAAGAGGCCAATTTGTCAAGAGAACATAAATATCCTAAATATTTATGCTCTTAATAATAAGAGAGCTTCAAATTACACAAAACGAAGACTGGTAAAACTTCTAACAGAAAGAGATACCTGCACAGTTTTGGTCAGAAATTTCAACACCCTTTCTCACGATCGTTGATCCAAGTGGACGGACATCAGTAAAGAGAGAAGAGCCTTGAACAACAGACACTACGGACCAGCCCGACCCACGGACTTTCACCGAAACACTCCATCCAAAGGTGGCAACACACACCTATTTTCAAATGCACACGTAACATTTTCCAAGCTAGATCCCATTCTGAGTCATCAAACAAAACTTGACAAGTGTGAAACAATTCAAACCACGCCAACTATGCTCACAGACCACAGTGGAATTAAATTTAAGACCAACGACAGGAAGCTATCGGGAAAACCCCCCAAATGTGGGAAACTAAACGCTTCTAAAGAACCGATCGGGGGGGTGTAGATACCCGTAGGAAACAGTCGGTAACACTGTAATAACCATGTGAGGTGCCGCCTGGGCACTAAAATGGTCGGGCAGGCCACTTTGTACGTTATATAAATTACCTTACCACACCTGAAACTAACCCAAAGTAAAATCAAATGTAAACTGTCATGGAAAAATCAATCAATTCATTAATTGTCACTAGGTCAACATAGAAATAAAGGAAACGAAAGGAAATTTGAATGGAATGAAAAATGAAGCCATGGATACCCAGTGCCCAGCTGAGCATGTAAGAAGTCTGGAAGTTGCCCTTCCGTCCAAACAGTAAGTACAAAGCTGAACAGACTGAAAATGCAACCACTCTTCGTGGTTTTGTGAGAGGAGGAGGAGATGGCAAACCGCTGCCCCCGAGGCTGGAGACCAGACAGACGAACACAGGAAGTCAGAGTTGGCTAAGAGCCGACACTCACCAGAGACGCGAGCTGACACCAGGTCCGGGGCCACGGCCAGGGCCGAACAGCTGAGGGGTGCTGGACGCATCGCCGAGGCCCAGCCATGGGGGACCCCCAGCACAGTGTGACCTTGACCTCCAAGAGCTCAGCCAGTTTCCCACAGTAAATGTCTGGGGGAAATCGCCTCCGGCTTCCGGCAGTGGGAGGGGAAACGAAGCCATTTTGAAATACCCCAGAGCGTGCTGTTCTTCACCAGGCCCGCTTTCAGGAGAAACTAATTAACCAGAGCCTGGCCTGCTGGAGGTTTTTACTCCACTGCTTTTTGAAGAGAGAGAAAAACACTGATTGGTTGCCTCCCACATGCGCCTGGACACCAGGATGATAGGTGCCCTGACTGGGGACCCAACCCGCAACCCAGTTGACGTGCTCCCCCAGGGAATTAAACCTGCAAACTTTGGCTTATGGGATGACACCCCAACCAAGCGAGACACACCGGCAGGCCTGCTGGGATTTTATCAGAGCCCGACGGACCTGGGGGGAAAGGAAATACCCAGTTCCAGCCCACTCTAGCCATCCTGTCCCACTTGGGGGATTGGAGGAAAAACACTGGGACACACCTGTGAAAGTTGCCCTCCAGAAGCATGAAATCACTGAGGGACTGAGACCTAACCACAGGGCTGTAGAGAGCACCTGTCCCACACACACCTCACAACCACGTTACCGAAGGCCTACTTACGACAGGTCCTTTTGCCCAGTACATCATGTCTGACTAGCAAGAAAAAATTATAACACATACCGAAAAGCAAAAAAAAAAAAAAAAACCAATATGAAGAGAGAGAGCAAGCATCAGAAACAGCTGTGGCAGGAAAGTTGGAATTATCAGCCTGGGAATTTAAAGCAGCTCTGATTTCTATGCTAAGGGCTTTAATGGATAAAGTAGACAGCAGGTAGGAACAGACGGGAAATGTAAGCAGCGAAATGGAAATCCAAAGAATGTAAAAGAAATGCCGGAGATTAAACACGTTGTAACAAAAATAAAGAATGGCTTTGATGGGCTTATTCGTACACACGACATGGCTGAGGAAAAAAATCTCTGAGCTAGATGATATATCAGTGGATCCCCAAAAAGTGAAAAGCAAGGGCAACAAAGGAAAAAAAAAAAACAGAACAGACTCTCCAAGGGCAGTGGGACAACTACAAAGCACATAGCATACACATAACGGGAAAAACAGGACGAGAAGAAAGAGAGGAACAGAAGAACCATTTGTTTGGAAGAATAATGATGGAGAATTTTTCCTAAATTAATACCAGACACCAAACCACAGACCCAGGAAGCTCAGAGAACTCCTAGCAACATCAATGCCCCGCAAAACTACACCTAGGCCTATCGTTTTTAAACTATTAAAAAAAAAGATAAAGTAAAAATCCAGAAAGAAGCCACAGTAAAATGACATTTTCTTTTCAGAGGAACAGAGTTGCATCCAATTTCTCCTTGAGAAATCGTACAACAAAAGAGTGAAATATTTAGCATTGCAAGAAAAGAAACACCATCTTAGAATTCTGTGCCCTGTGAAATTGTACTTCAAAGTAAGGAAGAAAGAGAGGCTTTCTCAGACCAAAAAAAAAAGGTAAATTGCTGCCGGTAGACCTACCGTGCAAAAATGTTTCCACAATTCTTTAGAGACAAGGAAAATAATATAGTCAGAAGCTCAGAACTACATAAAGTAAGGAAGAGCCATGAAGGAAAAAGTGAGATAAAAAGTTTTCATCTTTCTTTATTCTTAGTTGCTCTAACAGAGTAGTTTGTCCAAAATAATATCAATGATGTATTTGATTACATGTGCTTATGTATATATAATATGTACAACATATATGTGTGTGCTTCTGGAGGCTTATAAGTGAAATACATCACAACAATGATTGGAGTGATGAGAGGAAAATAATTAGGATCATTTGTTACTATGAGGTAGTCACACTGCCTGTGAAGTGGCCTGGAGCTATTTGAAAGTGGACTTGGATTAGCTATAGATACACAGGGTCCAGCACAAATAATGCCTCCTCTTTATTACAAAATCTTTTATTATAAAATCATAAGCATGTAATTCTGTAACATAACAGTATCCCACTCAAGCAGACCACACGACATTTTAGGTGAAATGTTCAAATTAACACTGTAAGTTATTACACCCATATTATTACCCTACCAACCACATTCAAGCAGGTGTTACTTCTGTCAGGCCCCACATTTGGTAAACTCTAGGGCAACCACTAATAAAGTTTTCAAAATATAAACAATCAACTAAGAAAGGAGAGAAAATGAAACCCTATAAATTAAAACCACAAAAAGCAGAAAAATAATGGAAAGCAAATATAGAAGCAAAGAACAAGAGTGACAAATAGAAAACAATAATGGATATGGTAGATATTTTTTCATAATGATTAATATTGGTGGAATACATCAGTAATCACACTGAGCATCAGTGGTCTAAATGTACCAATTCAAATACAGAGATTGTCAGAGTGAATCAAAAGACCAGAGACCCAAGTATATGTTCTTTGCAAGAAACCCACTTTAAATGTAAAGTTGTGCATAAATTAAAAGTAAACAGGCAGAAAAAAAATACCATCCTGACATTAATCAAAAGAAAGCAAGAGAAGCTATATTAATTTCAGAGAAAACAGGCTTTGAAGCAAGAAAAGTTACCAAGGATAAAAAAAAAAAAGCATTGTGTAATGATTCAGGAGTCTGTTCTATGAGAAGAGATACACCTCTTAATGTGTATGCATCTAATAGTGGAGTGTTAAACTGCGTGAGGCAAAACTAATAGAAATGCAAAGAAAAATACATTAGTCCACTATCATCGTTGGGGACTCCAACATCCCTCTTTCAGAAATAGACGTGGTAGCCAGGACCCAGCTGAACTCAACACCATCATTTACGGAGCAGGTCCATCGACATCTATGCACTACTTCATCCAAGCTGCACTCTTCCTGGACTCCCATGAAACATTCACCCAGATGGACCACATTCCAGGGCACAAAACACACCTTAACAAATTTCGAAAAATAGAAATCACGCAATGCCTGCTCTTAGAACACAGGGGAATTAAACTAGAAATCAGTAATAGAAAAATAACTGGAAAATCCACCATCCCACCAAAAATGTGGACGTTAAACAGCACCCATAGGTCAAAGAAGAAATCTCAAGAGAAATTTTTAAATATTTTGAACTAAATGAAAATTAAAACCCAGTTTATCAAAGTTTGTGGGATACAGTGAAAACGGTGCTCAGAGGGAAATTTACACTGAATGCATTATTTTGAAAAAGAAGAAAAATCTAAAACCCATCATCTAAGTTTCCATTTTAGGAAACTAATAAAAGGAGGCAAATTAAATCTACACGATGCAATAAGAAGTAGACCAGAGCCCTGGCTGGTTGGGGCATCATCCCGTAAACCAAATGGCCAGGGTTTCAATTCCTAGGCAGGGCACAGACCTAGGCTGTGGGTTTGGTCCCTGGTTGGGAGAGTGGGAGAGGCAAGCAGTTAATGTCTCTCCCTTTCTCTGCCTCCTTTTCCCTCCCTCTAGAACCAGTGGGCATGTCCTCGGGTGAGAGGAGAGAAAAAAGTAGAGCAGAAATCAGAAAATTTGTAAACAGAAAATAGAGAAAGTTGATGAAACCAGAAGCTGGTTCTTTGAAACAAATAAATACAAAGTGGCCCCCGACGGTCCCCCCAAAATGGAATTATCCTCTGGAGGCAGGCTTCTTGTAGCACAGACTTCCTCTGCAAAATGAGTGTTCTAGGAACCCATGTGTATCAGTGCACCAGGCAGTGTTGTTCTGGGAGGCTGCGTTCAGCTTCACTGAATTCTTTTTAAGATTTTACTTGTTTTCAGGGAGAGAGGGAGGGAGAAAGAGAGAAACATCAATGTGCAAGAGACACATCTATAGATTGCCTCTCATATGCCCCAATTGGGGACCTGGCCTGCAACCAAGGCACATGTCCTGACTGGGAATCAGACCAGCGACCTTTCAGTTCGCAGGCCAGCACTCAGTCCACTGAGCCACACCAGCCAGGGCTTTTTTTTTTTTTTAAGACTCTTTCAACATGTTTGCCCATTTTATGACGGGTGATTTATGAGTGCACCCGCCTACAACGCACTGAGTGTTCCACAGTTTTTGACCAAAATTGGCATGACCCCTGTGCCCCACCCACCCTATTCACCCAATCTCACCCCAAGTGACTTTTTGTTTGTTTCTCTAGATGAAGAGGAAATAGCATTTCCCTTTGAGGAATGTTTTGCTGACGTGGCAAAGATGAAACAAAACACGGCAGAAATGCCCTCACCGGTGTAGCTTCATGGACTGAGCATTGTCCTACAAACTGAAAGGTCGCTGGTTCGATTCCCAGTCAGGGCACATGATTGGGTTGCAGGCCAGAGCCCCAGTTAGGGGTGTGCAAGTGGCAACCAATCAATGTTTCTCTCCATATCTTTCTTCCTCCCCACCAAAAAAATGAGTTAATCAACTGATTATTTTAAAAACAGCAGAAACACTAAAAGATATCAAAATCAAAAAGTTCAAAAAACTGTTTTTAGCAGTGGAAAAACTGTCTCGATAGATACATTGCATCAAATGGAGAGTACTTTGAAGGCGACTAGTTTAAACATGTAAGAATCAATACACAATTTAAAAAAAAGAAATTCAGGATTTTTTGGTTCCCCACTTGTAAAATCAATTAGCCCCTAGCCAGGCTAGAGAAAGAGAGAGAGAGAACACAAATTACTAATATCAGAAATAAAAGAAGGGGCATCACCACTGACCCTGCGGACTTTAAAGTGTAACTCACGAAACACGAAGAGCAGCAACTCCATGCCCACACAGTTTGATAAGCACCTAGCAGCCCGGCCCGAAGGGTTTGCACTTGGATTAGTTCATCGGTGATCAAAGTTCACACAGGCTCTCTGGCTCCAGGCAAAGCACGTATCTGCCCAGAGAAAAATTCCAAGACTCCACTCCAAGACGTCAGCGCTGTATCTCAGGTGACTTTAGAATAGGTACTCTGGCCCTGCCTCCAGCTAGGCACTGAGGGCCAGTCCCAGGGTGGGCCAATCCAGCCAGCAAGGAGTGGGTCCTGGTGGTGAGCAAAAACTCAGGAGTCTGACAGACATGCCTTCGAATTCCTGGTCATCTGTCCACTGGGCTCCTGGGCCCTGGAGGACTGGTCTGGGCAAGACCTACCTGGAAGAACTGGCTGGTGTCAAGGCTGGGGGAGACGTTACTGACTTCCAGCAGATGGCTTAGCTCTGGACATGACACCGCTGATGTAGTGCAGCTGCAAAGGTCCTATGTACTTTTCCTAGAATAACCTCTGCCCATCAGGCAGAGGCCTGCTTTGTGCACATGACCCTGGAGGACTCGGCTGAGTGTGGCCACAGTGGTTTTGCTGCCAGGGACCCAGTGAAGATGAGCAAAGGGCCAGGGCAAGAGAAGAGGGAGAGATCTCTCTTGTCATGGAGACACCTGAGAAAGCTGGGTTGGGACGGGATCCTCCAAGGCACGGGTGGCAAACACAAGGCCCGTGGGCTGAATCCGGCCCTCCACCTTGTTTTATCCGGCCCAGAACCTTGTTTCTACCCGGCGGCAGCACCACCTTGACCCTAGTTACATTTACACAGTCCTAGAATTACATTCAGCCCTTTGAAGGCAACTGCAAGGCTGATGTGGCCCCTGGTGACAATGAGTTTGACACCCCTGCTTTAAGGCCATGGAAAACACAGGTGAGAGGAGTTCAGAAGGGGGCGCTCAAGGGTGCTTTTGTGAGCAGAACTGATGCATCCATGGTGCCATCCTTAGTCACTAATGGAAAAGGTTTGGAAACGGTGTGGTGGAGAGCCAGTCAGCAGTGAAGCAGGTTCCCAAACCCTAGACTCACGTCCCAGCTGTAGATGAGAAGGCATGAACCTTCGGGGGACCCCTACAGAGCCAGTCCCCTGAAGGACCCAGAATCACACCACACGTGTGTCTGCCCACCGCGTCGGTCATGGGGACCCCACAGACATCTCATCCCCTGGGACGCATCCACTCAGGACGCGAACACGGCAGCTGAGCCCGCCCCAGGCACCAGCCCCTCACCAGCAAACGTCTGAGGGCAGGGCCCGGGCCGCCCAGCAGGAGAGCCTGCGGACATCCCATCAGGACCTTTCCAAAATCCAGCACTTTCCAAGAAAGTGCCCCGACCTGCACGTTTTCAACCAAGAAAACCCAGGAGCATAGGGTGAAAAGGGAAAACACTCAGGTGCCTGAACTCCTGAGAGGGAACCACTGTTCAGAAATGAACTCTTCTCAGTAAAGGTTGGCAGGGGAAACCTGGGTCAGGGGGCATTTGCACCCATTTTACCCCTTTCCACCAGCCTTTCTTATTAGATTACGACCCCTCAGCACTACCTTTTATGAGAGGCTGCTCAGAGTTGACTATTAAGACTGTTCAATAATACAGGTCTTTATGGACCCCCCCCATCCATAAAGACTGTGAATCCCCCCATTTCTCCAAATGCAGCAGCATTCAGAGGCCTTCTGGGGACTGGGAAGAAAACAGACATCAGGCCCACGGGAGAATCCTGTATCAGTGAGCAGGCAGAACACAAGTGTGACTTTAAAACTAGCCCCTCACACACACACACACACTCACAGCTTTGTTGTACTTTTACTGAGAAGCCCTAAGTTACCGCCCTGAACTTTTCACTGGGACAGAAGTGTCTCATGACAATGTAAGTGGCATCTCTGAATGGGAGGACACACCTGTAACTGTTTTTGTGGGAACCGTGCCAGTGAGGAAGAGACACCGCAAGGGGTGGGGGTGAAAGGAACAGAGTCCGCGACTTTGAGCCTGGAGATAGGACCCCGGAGAGAAAACACTGGGGCAGCTCCTTTGAGGAACAGTGCGTTTTATTCTGACAGGTGGGTTGAGAAGGGCTTCTTCAGAGTTGGCAAGCCCCATGCCCTCTGTCCTGCCACACAGGGCCACACAGCTCTGGGGCTAATCTCCGAGAGTCAGGGTCAGTCTCTGCAGGCTAAAGGGTGTACCCCCGACGAGACTGGCTTCACTTCAGTCACCAGCCACACCTCAGTGGCCTCCAGGCCACCCGCACTTCTGAGCGACAGGTGTCAGACCCAGAAGGTTCCCGTGATTTCTTGAGTCAGGGCTGCTATAGCAAAAACTCCGTAAACTGGGTGTTCAAACAGCATTTATTTCTCACAGTTCTTACAGCTGAAAGTCCAAGATGCAGGTGCTGGCAGATTCGGTAACCAGTGAGGAGCCATCTTCTTGCTATGTCCTCACACGGCAGAAGGGACAAGCGAGCTCAGTGGAGTCTTTTATAAGGGCACTAACCCCATTCATGATGGCTCCATGATCTGATGTCTTCCAATACCATCACACTGTCAAACAGACAGATTTGGGGCTACACAAACACCCATTCTACAGCACACAATCCCCTTCGGGTTCAACAATTCACGAGAACTCACAGGACTCAGGGAAGTAGTACAATTGTGATTACAGTTTTCCTGTACAGGATGCAGATCAACACCTGCCAGCTGAAGAGACACACGGAGCGAAGTGTCGGAGGGACCCAGAGGCAGAGCCTCCGCCCCTGCCCTGTGGCGCCAGGGCACACCGCCCTCCTGGCACATCACTGTGTTCAGCAGGGCTGCGGTGTCCAGAGGGGGTTTTTTGGGGGGGGGGGGGGGTTGGGGGTCATTACAAAGACGTAACTGACTGAACCAACCTCTAGCCCCTCTCACGTCCTGGAGGTCAGTCTGGCTCACAGTCCCAACCTCCAGTCCCATGGTTGGTCTTTCTAATGACCCGCCCCCATCCCAGGTCATCTCAACCCGGAGCACGGACTCAGGTGGGGTGCAAGGGACTCGTGAAGTACAACGATGCACCTCTTATTGAGGCGATGCCCTGGATTTAGAATCACCCCTCTGGGAACCAAAGGTCAGTCCAATTCTTTGTTGATCACTTGCCTCTCACGCGCCCCAAACTAGGGAACTGGCCTGCAATCCAGGCGTGTGCCCTGACTGGGAATCAAACCAGCGACCCTTTGCTTCATAGTCTGGCACTCAGCCACTGAGACACACTAGCCAGGGCCATTATCGGATATTTTCAGAGAAAGAGAGCACATTTACATAACTTTCATTACCATATATTATTATAGCTGTTCTATTTTATCATTAGTTATTATTGCTAACCTCTTACTGTGCCTACTTTTATTAGTTAAACTTTATCATAAGCATGTATGTATAGGAAGAAACATAGTATCCATTAGGTTTGGTACTACCCTTGGTTTCGAGTCCACAAAGGTGGTGGAACACACTCCGCACAGACCAGGGGGGACGACCCGATGTAACCACTTCACACCCACACCCCTACCCAATGCAGACAATGATGGAATCCACCCTCCAGGGCCCATCTCGGGCCGGACTATGCTTTGTTTCATTTTAAAATTTCTTACCGTGGAACTTTTTGAAACATGCAACAGAAGAAAGGGCATGTCAGTGAACTCTTGCATCCCCTCACTGTTCCACAGATCACCTGCTCACCCTCTCATTCACACCCCGCCCCTTCTCCCACCACCCATCTTTGGATGATCCCAAAGCAAAGCCCAGAGGGACATCCTATCAGTCTGAGAATTCTTTATCGAGAATCCTTGCCCATGGCCAGACTCAAATGGGCTCTAGATTCTGCTGAAGTCTCAACTCCTGGAAGCAGCTGGGTGGGGCCTGAGTGCCCAGGGGCCCCTGGGCACCTCCTTCGCTCACCCCAGCGTGATAGGTCAGTAACACTGTCCATAGGTCCTGAGATGCAAGAAAGAATACCAAACACTGTTTTACTACATGCTAAGCCTCTAAGGCGAGTCAGCCAGCTTTGGTACTCGTATTTCTCACAGGTTTCCAAAGATCCTTGTCTTCAGCCCTGATTATCTCCTAGAGAATCAACTCTAAAGTAAATCAGCTGAACAAATAACAGCTCCAATTAATTAAAATCAATGGGGGGCAGAACAAGGTGAGGGATATCACATCAGTTATAGATCACAAATCCATTACAGACAGGAGATCATGCAAACAGGAGAAACCAGCCAACCAGTGTTGAGTAACACAAAAACTTGACCCCGGTCTTGGCTTTATTGCGCCAGACTGACTGAGACAGGCCCGGATACCCAGGTCTGGGATTGGTATTTCTGTGTTTGCGTTTCTGGGAATTTCTGACACTTCTCCAGGGCAGCAGGGGGCATGCGGGAGGCATGTAGGAGGCATCTCCTCCGCGATGGGCTGGCAAGAGTGGCAAGCAAGCCATCCACACCTCCCCATTCGACTTCCCCTGCAGAGCGAGAAGTCAGATGAACACGAAGGCCCCTCCAACCCTGGGACTCCAGGTCGGGCAGCAGCAGCCCAGCAAGGCAAGAGAACGTAAGGCGGAGGAGACAAGGCTGTGCGCCTCAGTCTGCATCTCTAAAGCACCTTGCACAGGTTACCTACTTGCCTCTCTTATAAACAGAGGGACTTGTGCCGCCCTCTCCTGAGCTGTAGATCACCAGGGGAGGGCCTGCTCTGTCACCTTCGTTTATGCAGAAGAGCCACAGGAGCACCCCTGGGTCCTGCCTCGGTGTTCTCCTCTAAGCCCAGCTGTTTCTCAAGCAGCCCTTGGCTTCAGACAAGGCTCTTGTTTCAGAAGGTCAATGAAGATGCTTTTGGCCATCTCCAAAAGCAGAGAAGAATCACCAGAGAACTTTTCTTCCCAGCAGCAAGGTAAGAAGATGTTTAAAAACCATACTTCAACTATTGCAGGAGGATCTTCCCGATAGACATGGCCTCTCCCCGCCAAGAAAGTGAGAGTCCTTGTTGGGAGATGGCACAGATCAACACGTCTGTCAGGAGGATGACATGCTCCGGGCCAGGCCAGAGGGTCCTCAAATTCCACCACAAAGCCAGGCATGCTTTAAATAAGGTCTGGAGTTCCCCACCTCCCCAGTGGTGGCCGCTTTTCCAAACCACAAGGAGCCTGGCCTGAGCTCCTCTTTGGGGCAAACCCAGAGCAGGACTCATTTCACTGCAAGAGGTGAAATTTCTTCCCCTTACATCCTGACACCAGGACCCAGTGAACTGAGGAAACTCCAGCTGTCCATTCACTCCCGCCCCTTTGTGGACCAGGGTTATTTTCACTGTGCAGAAACACGGCAGCAAAAATAGCTCCTTGTCCTAGAGTATTCATAGCTCGTTCCTTCACTAATCCTTAAAAGTCTTCCTGACCCCTCATCTGGTCGATCCCGGCACCTGGAATTGGCTCAAACGAAGAAGACAGCAAAAGGGACCAGCAACAGGCCTCTGACACAGGCAAGAGCCAGCGGCGTGTCTGCAGCCTGCGGCGGGGACGAACGGGAATGTGGCTGTGTTCCCACAGCATCTGCTAGGAGGTCCTTTTGGCTGTAGGCAGTCACGCCAGCAGGTGACCCAGTATGGTCCCTGAGACAGCCACACACAACCTGTCTCATGACACCAGGGTTCCGATATGAGGGATCAGCTACCCGCTCAAGTGTGCCGATCGGAATAGGGTCCACTCCAGCCAACCCAGCCTCCCACAGACCTGGGGAGAGGCAGCTGTCTCTGCAAAGAGTTGCCAATAAGAAGGCAAGACACTCTAACAGGAGCAAAACCACCATACTCACGGCAGCCCTGGTCAGGATCCCCTGCCCAGCAGGGTCCCCTGCCCCAAAGCCTAGGCTATGGGAAGAAGCCTCCAGCAAGGTTCTGTGGCTGCAGGCAAAGCATCTCTCTTGAGATGCCTTTCCTAATATTCAGGAGCGAGAGGGGTTTCTGTTCACATAGGACCTCGGTCACCTTAACCTTGAATCAGAAATTCAGCATAGGCTGATTCAGACCATGGTTTGAAGCTGGAGACAGAAAAAGGTCCTGTTGGATTAAACATTGTAACATTCTCACTGGGGTGATGAAGACAGAAAGGACGAGAGGCTATCTTCTGGTGGAGGAAGAGGACCAACTTCCTTGGGAAACTCTGGTCTTGGTGGAGACCTGCCTTGGGTGGTTGCCCTCGAGCACAGAAAATAACTGGAAATCTGAGCATTCTTCCCCAAATCCTCACATGTGGGAACCGGCATGGAGGGCAGGGGAGTAATATTGAAACTCAACAGCTTGCAATTTTTTTTTCTAAATCTACAGCAGCAGCTGTGGCTGGGTAGTTCCGGTGGTTAGAGCATCACCCCGATATATCACGGTGGAGGGTTTGATTCTTGGTCAGGGTACAGACAGGAACCAACCAATGGATGCACGAATGCACAGAACAACAAATCTGTAGCAGCAACGTTCAACCAGTGTGCCACGGAACCTCAGTAATTAGTCTACGTGTGCCCTGGTTGAAAACTGCTGGTCTACAGAGCTGAACAGCCCTGCAGAGAGTAATCAAAACACCAAGATCAGAAGAGCGCAGAGGCGCACACCAAATGGCCTGAGAAAGAACCTTTAGTGACTAGTGATTTTCTCCCAGAGGAAAGGGCGCTAATCACTGTACCCACAGAGCCTTACCCAGCCGCCCGGCAGCCCAAGGACCTACCAGAGCAAGCGGAGAGGCCTCTCCTACTTTGATGGGTAACAAGAGATGGGAACGCTTCCCTGTCCACAGTACAATCACCGCCCCCCGTCCCGCCCTTCCCCAGCAAAGTGCGCCCCTTGTCCCATCTGCCCACCCTCTCCCCTTCCATCAGCTCCCCTCCCACCCTGCCACCCCCTGGGGACTCTCAGAGAAGAACTCCGAGACAGTCCCCTACAGCAATTTCACCAGCGTCCCGGGGGCTCCACAGGCAGTCGGCCGGAGTGTCCCTGGCCTGCCTACTTGCTGGAGCAGACGGAGAGCGTGGCACCCGTGGAGAACACCCAGAAGGCTGGGTACAGAGCTTCGGTAAAGTCCTCCTTGTACTTATACATCACGTGCACCTTGTCGCCAGCGACGGCAAAGAAAATGACGAAACCATGGTCGCAGTTGAGAAGCACACCCACGCGCGTGGCCTTGGTGGTGGGCAGGGTTTTCTCCACGTTGTTGTGCCAGGCAGAGATCTTGGTGTTGAACCACTCCACGCACCAGGAGGCGCTGTTGCGGCCGAGCCGGCTCTCAGGGCCCTGCCTTGCCATGCTGCCGTAGCAGACGCCCATGCCACAGAAGTTGTTCTTCTGCAGCTCCACCTCCCAGTAGTGGATCCCTTTCTTGTAGCAGTGCAGGCCCAGCACCTGAGAACAGTACGTGAACCTCTGGGGATGCGGCCGGTAGCTCTGGTGCGTGTCAGCCACGGAAGCCACAGTGTAGTTCTCCGATAGAACCACCTTGCTGTGGGCAGTGTTGTAGTCCAGGATGACTTTCACGGCATCTAAAACAGCCGAGAGATCAGTTACAAGGAGCCCAAGGTGCTCTTACTTTTAAACCTTTCCTCAACTGGTATATTATTCATTTGTTTTATCCATTCTCCCCAATCCATCCATCTACCCATCCATCCATCTGGTTACCTGTGTGTCCACATGTGCATCCACCCATCCATCAGTCCATCCTCCTCCCATGCATCTGTCCATCCATCCATTCATGCATTCATCCACGAAGCCACCCACCCATCCATCCACCCACCCATCCATCTATCCATCCATCCATCTATCCATCCATCCATCCACCTACCCATCCATCTATCCATCCATCCATCCACCCACCCACCCATCCATCCATCCATCCATCCACCCACCCATCCATCTATCCATCCATCCATCCATCCACCCACCCATCCATCTATCCATCCATCCATCCATCCATCTATCCATCTATCCATCCACCCACCCATCCATCTATCCATCCACCAACCCACCCATCCATCCATCCATCCATCCACCCACCCATCCATCCATCCATCCATCCATCCATCCACCCATCCATCCACCCACCCACCCATCCATCCATCTATCCATCCACCCATCCATCCATCCATCCACCCACCCATCCATCCATCCATCCATCTATCCATCCACCCACCCATCCATCCACCCATCCATCCATAACTAAGGCCTAACTGAGAACACAAGATTCCAGAGAGAGTAAGAGGGGTAAGATCCAGAGCTCTAGCCAAGGAACTGGCCTTGGGGAACCAGAGGAAAGGAAGCAGAGAGAGGGCATAGAGTCAGGTGAGAGGACCAGGAGAGGGTGAGTGCGTGCCTTTCTGGAGCGTCTCTTCTCTGTGCACAGCAGAGACTGGGTGGGACAGGGAGAAGATGAAAGTTATGGCATGCAGAAAGGTTCTGCAATGGCAGGGAGTCAACCAGAAAACCCGAGTGAGAGAGCTGCCAGTGGGAGCAGTGGCATTTCGGCAACAGCTGCTGGCTGCCGGCGCTACTCACACTCCAGGAGCTCTGGTCTGGACTTGGCTAAGAAGTTCTCCAGCACCTTGGCCTGAAGCGATGCCGAGTTTGGCTGCAAGTTGGTGGGTTTGGCTGCAGCTGGGTGAGGAAACAGAGAGCCGTTTTCAGAACAAACTCAGAGTGGACACCCTACTGCCCCTCGCCCACAATAACTCACCCTCCAAGCCAGCTTGTTTTAAATCCAGGCCTAACTGTTCCAGGGTTCCAAAGGTGGGAAGCTTGCTGGGTGACACACTGGTGGTGGCTGGAACGAGGAAAGAGGACATGTGCTGGGGACATGACACGAATTGACCTTATGGCCTCTACTTACTCCCTCCCAAGCCGATTTTCAAGAGTGCCTTCTGCAGACACACGCCTGGACAGCCAGGGCAACACAGGTGAGTCAGACAGTGCTATGCTCATCCTACCCAGCTTATTCACTGACCCTTGTCCTCATCTTCACCCTCAGGCCTGCTTGCTGCTCCAGAACACACCCCTAGAACTGAGGCCCTATCACAGAGCCCTGATGTGACAGGTCACTGTCCACCGCACTCAGGCAGTCCCAAGGAACAAAAAGAGCAGAAATGCACAACTTACGAAGTTTCTTGGGTTTCTTTTCTTCCTCTGAAAAGGAAAAAAGTTCCAGAATTAAGATACTGTAAATCACAACACAATGACACTTTCAAAAGACCACAGTAACAATCATTTGCATGAATGTGACCTGTACCAATAAAGCCAGAATTCCTTAACTCGAAAAAGACAAGGGGTCAGCAGGCAAATAGCTCTATGGTGACAAAGCCCCCGTCTGTGACTGGTGGGGTCCGGGAGGGACTGACTAATAAGGAACGTGATGGAATTCTCTGGGGTAATGGAAATTCTGTATCTTGATGCGGGTAATGGTAACACATATGTATGCACTTGTCAAAATTTATCTAACTAGCCCTGGCCAGTGTGGCTCAGTGGATTGAGTGCCAGCCCGTGAACTGGAAGATCACCAGCTCAATTCTCTGCCAGGGCACATGCCTGGGTTGTGGGCCAGGTCCCCAGTTGAGAGAGGCAAGTGATCAATGTTTCTCGCACACATCAATGTTTTTCTCCTTCTCTTTCTTCCTCCCTTCCGCCCTCTAATAATAAATAAATAAAATATTTTTTAAAAATTTGACCTAACTGGTCCTGTCCAGTGTGGCTCAGTTGGGCATCATTCTGCAAAGCGAGAGGTTACCAGTTCAATTCCTGGTCAAGGCACGGGCCTAGGTTGCAGATTCGGTCCCTGGTCAGGACCCGTACCCGAGGCAACCAATAGATAATTCTCTCTCACACTGATGTTTCTCTCCCTATCTTTCTCCTTCCCTTCTCCCTCTGTAAAAATGAATAATCTTTTTAAAAATGTTATCACACTGTACATTTAAGATCTGTGCATTTTACTAGAGGTAAATGCTATCTGCAAAAGAGGGAAAATTAAAAATTAAAAAAAACAATAGAGTCAGCAGCAACCGTGTGCCGACCCAGCAGCGCAACAGTCCGTAAGAACTGTCTGGAGTGTGTGCCCCTGGAAACTGCCTCTGCTGAAACGGTGCTTCTCAAACTGCTGGCCTGAAACTAGCAGCACCTAGTTTCATTGGGTGCTGCTAGTTTCGCTCGGTTCATTAGTGTCTCTGAAACTGGCTTCTGAAGAGCTTGTTTATGCCTGAGATGTTAACCATTTCTCACGCCTTCCAAATGAAATATTATGCTTTTGTTATTTTACTGCGCTGTTTTATTTTTTGGTGGTAATAAAAAGTTGTGTGTTGAAATATAATCATGTTCTGTTTTAAAAAAAAAACCCAGCAGCGGCAGCATCACCCGTAAGAAACGCAAATTCTCGGGGCCCACCCCAGAGCTCCTTCAGCTGCACCGGCTCACTCTTCCTGCCCCTCAGGTTCAGATTCCTCAGGAGTTGTCTTCGCTCCCCACCCCATTTCCTCACCTTCCACTCCTCTCCCGCCCGCAGTCACTGACCCACTGGACCAGCAATCTTGGGAGGACCCATGGCCAGCCAAGGTCACAGGACCCCCTCCCTGGTCACCACAATTCTTAGGAGCCCCATTTACACAGTGACCAGCCTGCCCCTCCTTGCCTGCTCCCAAACCTCAGCCCGACAGCTGCACCCATGGTTCGCTCGTGCTGAGAGTGGACCTTGTGATGGGGGGGGGGGGGGCAGCAGTGAGCAAACTTACAGGAGGAGGGCGACTCAGGAAGGATCCAGGCCAACAGCCCCTTTTTACCCACTTTCACTTCCCTTTTCACACCAAGGGTGCTCCCACATGTTCCAGCTTAGCTGGGGGCTCCTCCCTCAGCTGCACCAGGCCCACCAACTCCCCGACTCTGCTCCATGCAGGGATGAGCTCCAAACCTCTGCCCGCCACAAACAACCTAAACACTAAAACTGAGCGAACGACCCACAAACTGAAGTTCTCTCACCCACAGCCACCCAGGGGCGTGGGCACCACTCCACAGTTCCTGCCGACTTTTCAGGGAGACACACAGCCAACAGCTCAGTGGCAAAGTTCAGGCCTTGAAAGAGCTTTCTCCACCTGTGTGCCGTGTGACCCTCCCTCATCGTCGAAATCCTGCGAGGTCGGTGTCCTTCTAGTCCCAATCTGACAGAGGGGGGCACTGAGGGCTATCCCTCCCGCAGCTCCCATCAAAAATCTCACTCTTTTTATGTATAAAAAGCCAGTATAGAAACAAATACACTGTTTCTGTGTGGAAGCAACAGGAGAAACGTTTTCTAAATGGCTGGGGTGATGGGCGAGGAGGTCAATGATGTAAAAATGGTTGGGAAGCCCCGTGACAGCACAGACACAGGACAGCTGAGCGAGGCTTATTAGTTCCTGCTTCTCCAGCACCTCTGCCAGTCTCCTCCAGGGGGCTCCACCCAAGTGTCAGAACGTGGGTGTCAGGACATGTTTCCCAAGACAAACCAGCTTTGGTAACCCTGCTGTTCCAGGCAGCTCGACTAGCTCCCACTCAGGGCCAGCTCACACAGGTGACCCAGCAGAGCTCCTGCCACAGCCCCTTCAACTTCCACTCTGGGAGTGCAGTGACTTGGGAGGGGGCTGTGCCCACCTGGAAGGAGCAGCGACAGGTGCAAGTGTTGGGGCCAGAGCCCAACACTGCCACAGGGACGTAGGGTTACTTACTCAGGACCTTCTTCCCAGGGCGTGAGGGTTTTGGCGTGGGCTGCGTGACATGCTCTGCAGGGTCCCCTGTGCCGAAGAAGAAAGGGTTTGTTTGTGTGGCTCCTCTGAGCCACACCAGGAGCCAGCTTCGCCGCAGGCAGGCAGGCAGCGGCTTTACAAAGACGGCCGTGCGCACATCCCACCCACTCCGTCCCCTCTCACCGGCCCATCACTGCAAGAGCAGCACCCCAGGATGGGGTCAACTCCTTGACCTCCTAACCCTCTCTCAGCTTCCATTTCTTCCAGCAGCCAATGGGGGTGAGGCCCTTGCTCGGAGTTGTGAGACGGGTGTGTGGGAGCTCCTCCCCTCCGGGCCTTCCCTCACACCTCGCAGCCCCAGATGGGGGGCCACTGAGGTAGCAGGGTAGTGAATTCACCAGCTTTGCCCTCTTGTGTGGGGCCGAGCCACGCCTGTTTCAGAGGCCCTGCTGCAGAGATTCCTGGCTGGCCAAGCTGAAACTCAAACCCACCCCCAGGTTATACAGCCAAGATGTGCACTGAGCCAGGCTCTGAGCTAGGCCCTGGGCAGAGAGTGGTGGATGAAATCAGACCCAGCCCTGCCTGCACCAAGACCAGAGTCTGGTAAGAAGACGGCTGGGAATGGCCAGGAAGAAAAAAAGGATAGACATGCAAAGGGTCCCAAAGGATGAGGAGGATCCCAGGACCCAGTCTGAGGAGTGGGAATGGTGACAGGGAGGTGTGCTGAGCAATGCAATGTTTTGACTGATTTCCAAAGGGTGAGAGGAGTTAATTGGTGAAGGTGGTGGGTGCTAAGCCTTCTTGGCAGTGGCAAGAGCATGTACAAAGGCCCAGTGGCAGGAAGCTTAGCGTACTTGAGGAACGGAACACAGAGATACACCAAAGGAGGGAGCTGGAGAGACAGGGCTGACCAGGCAGGGGCCTGTAGGCCAAGAGGGTCAAGAGTCTAGTCTGGGATCTAGAAGCAATGGAAACCCCTGAGGGAGGTGAGGAGGGAAGGCTCCAGGACATCAGGTTTGCATCCAAAAAAGCTCTTGCTCACTACAGCGGGAATAGAGGCAAACAGTCTATTTGGGAAGCCGCCAACCACTGGCGGCAATGGAGGTCAGTCAGGCGGGTGGTAGATGGCGGTGGGGCAGGCAGACTGAGTCAGAAGACATTTGGACGTGGGGGAAAAAAGAGGGGATGTCAGGAGGAATTCTAGGTTTCTCGGACCCCCAAACTAGCCATTCCCCCATCAAATACAGACAATCCACAGTCCATTCAAAACCCATCCCAGTCAGCCTCAAGATCCCATGGGACCTGAAAAAATGGCCAACCCAAGACACGAAGCAGAGACTCCCCAGCACCTCCGAATGGAGGGCAGATGTGTCGGGGCCTCTGAAACTCAGGATCCAGGCTTGCACTCCATAACGCTAAGGGGACCCACCCAGATTCAAGGGTCCCAGTGCGGGGACATGGAGGCGGGTTGCTAATGTTACCCGAGTCGGAGGGCTCCTTGTCCTGGGCCTGTCGGAGGCACCGCTTCAGCTCGGCTTTGACATCTGAGGTGCTCTGGCAGATGCTCTTGATCAGCTCATGGTTCAGCTCCACCTTGGGGATGTAGACTGGCTTCGTTGAGATTGATTGCAGTTTTGCCCCTTTCTGGAACAAGCCAAGGGGTTAGTGCAGGCAGCTCCAGGAAGCCAGGGCCTGGGTTTGGGCCTCATGAACCCCAGGGGGAGCTTCCCTGTGTCTGCAGGTGGGCAGTCCGATCAGCCTTCTCAATCACAGGCCAGAGGCCACTGGGGGTAAAAGTGATACTTTAAAGCAGCAATCTGGAACTCGAAGGACCCTCAGAGGTCGCTCCCCTGACAGACGGGGAAATTAAAGTCTAGAAAGGACAAGTGATCTGCCAGGAACTCTGCCAATTCGTGGCAAGAACAAAGCTGGGGCCTCATGAATAATGCTCTTTTTGCTCCTCCAATGGTGGCAGAGAAGTACAGGAGACGCAGAACCAGCGCATCCCTCGAGGACCAACTCTGAACACACGGTCTGGATAAGGACAGGGGAGTCTCAATGGTGCAGGACTCAGCGAGGGGCACGTCCAATGAAAACGAAGGGTCTCAAGGACGTCCCAAACTTTGAGGCACAAATCGGGTCACACAGCTGTAGACTTAGAATCGTTCTGAGAGCTTGAGGCAGCTACCCCAACAAGCAGGAATGAGCCTATGAGAAGAAAGTTAATGCCATCCAGCCTAGGATGGACCGCCCAGTCACACCTGTACTCCCCCCAGGACCTGAACAGGGAGTATGGGCCTTTGAGGGGTCACAGCACGTCACCCAGTCCATGGGCTCCCTGGAACATCCACTGCGTGCCAGGCACTCTGTTAGGTGCTGGACATGCCAGGGTTGTTGGTCATAAAGGATGGGCCACACTCAAAAGGAGCTGACTGCCCAAACAAACATGAAAACAAGTACACCTGCCCTGGCTGGTGTGGCTCAGTGGATTGAGTGCCGGTCTGTGAACCAAGAGGTCACCAGTTCGATTCCCAGTCAGGGCACATGCCTGGTTTGCAGGCTAGGTCCTCAGTTGGGGGCGTGTGAGAGGCACCCGATCTATGTATCTCTTACACATAAATGTTTCTGCCGCTCGCTCCCTTTCTTCCCTTCTCTCTAAACCAAATAAAATCTTTGAAAAAGAAAGAAAACAAGCACACCTAACACAGTGCCATCAAGTGCTTCAGCAGTGGCAGTGACACAGGCCCTGGACTGTCAATAAGGGCAAACTCCTGGGATTTAGGGGAGATGGGGAAACTGGGGTTACCCTGGCAAAGGACCCGGAGTCAGTAGGCAGAGCAAGTCAGCCGCGACATTCCCATCCAATGCCCGGTGTGCCCGGGGGCCCGGCGAGTGCTCTGCCGGGGTCAAAGCACGGACTATGGGCTGGGGGTGGGTGGCGAGACAGGAGGCTGCTGGCAAAGGCCGGCCCGGTCATCACAGGCCTGTGGGCCATGCTAAGGGTGTGAGGTCAGGAAGGGCGGGGGCGGGGAGGCGGGCCCGTGCTTTTAGAAAGACACTTCCAGGGGCAGTGAGAAGCAGGGATGGGGACAAGAGCACAGGTGTGTGCAGCGGGCAACATCCTACCACAGCCCCGAGACTCCCACCCCCCCCCCAGGGTACACATCCTACATAATCCCCTCCCTTGAGACTAAGCAGGACGGTGGATGTGACAGGATGTCACTCCAGCCGTTAGGACACATTACATGGCAAAACGGAAGAAATTTTTCAGATTCAGTTAAGATCCCAAATTTATTGATTTTGAGTTCATCAAAAAGATGGGTGTCCTGGACTTCCGCCAAGATGGAGGCATAGGTGGATGTGCCGTGCCTTCTCACACAACCAAGATTAGAGAAAACTAAATATTAGCAACAGAAAACACAGCCAGAACACAGAAAATTGAACTTTTCGGAAGTCCGTTAACAACAAATTCTTCAGCCTGACCGGTAAGGGGCGAAACCAGTGGCTGGCGGAGCAGGGTTGCACAGGAGGACTCTGGCCAGACACACTCAGGCCCGCGGAATCCAGGCGCAGGGTCAGACCTAGTGAGCGACCCAGCAAGCAACCAGGCGAGCGACCTCGGAGGAGACAGCCGGGCCCGGGGCTGCGTGTTGACTGAGGTCGCGCATTTGTGCGAGGGTGGACAGGCGAGGGAGTGGGCGGTTGGACCGGGCCGGCAGGTCCCCACGGCAAGCGGCAGTGGAGGGCGCCGCCATTTCCCTGCTCTGACCCCACCTCCACATACAGCGTCATAACCCAGCGACTCTGAGCGGCCGGCCCAGGTGAACCACCTAAGGCACTGCTCCTCCGCACCCAGCTGTGAGAAGCGGCAGAGGGGGTCGCCATTTCCCCGCTCTGGCCACGCCCCCACATACAGCGTCACAACCAAGCGACCTGGGAATCCAAGGCGCCGCTTCTCACACTTAAAGGGCCCGAACAGACCAAGAATGGCGCAGGAGGATCTCAGAGCCCCAGAGCCAATAAATCTAAGCGATGAAGAAATAGCAAAACTCACAGACGCACATTGGTGATCAGGATCCTCACAGAACTGGTTGATTATAGCCACAAATTAGACAAATATATGAAGGCGAAACTAATTGAAATGAATGGAATTGCACAGGGCACCAATAGCAATGAAAAGGAAACTGGGACTCAAATCAATGGAGTGGACCAGAAGAAAGCAAATAATGGCCAAACAGAAAAGAGTCAAGAAGCAAGAATTCAAAGAAATGAGGAGAGTCTTAGGAACCTCCAGGACATCTTTAAACGCTCCAACATCCGAATTATAGGGGTACCAGAAGGGGGAAAGGCACAGCCACCAGTGGAAAACGCATTTGAACAAATAATAAAGGAGAATTTCCCCAATCTGGCAAAGGAAATAGACTTCCAGGAAATCCAGGAAGCTCAGTTGGACTTCCAAAGAAGTTGGACCCAAGAAGAAACACACCAAGGCACATCGTAATTACATTAGCCAAGATTAAAATGAAGGAGAGAATCCTAGAAGCAGCAAGAGCTAAGGGGACAGTCACCTACAAAGGAGTCCCCATCAGACTGTCAGCGGATTTCTCAAAAGAGACCTTACAGGCAAGAAGGGGCTGGAAAGAAGTATTCCAAGTCATGAAATCCAAAGGCCTACAACCAAGATTGCTCTATCCAGCAAAACTTTCATTTAAAATGGAAGGACAGATAAGGTGCTTCTCAGATAAGATCAAATTCAAGGAGTTCATCATCGCCAAGCCCTTATTATATGAAATGTTAAAGGGACTTATCGAAGAAAAAGAAGTTAAAGAAACATGAACAGTGAAAGGACAACAAACTCACAGTTATTAACAACCACACCTAAAACAAAAGCAAACTAAAAGGACAGCTAGATCAGGAGTGGAAACATAGAAATGAAGATCTCAAGGAGGGTTAGCAACAGGGGAGTGGGAGGAGGAGAAGGGGGGGAGAAGGTACAGAAAATAAGTAGCATAGACAGTAGATAGAAAATAGATGGGGGGGGCAAGAATAGCATGGGAAATATAGAATCTAAAGGACTTGAGACACATGGTCATAAACTAAAGGGGGGGTGATGGTGGGGATGGGGGGTAGGGTGGAGGGGAATAAAGGGGGAATAGAACAACTGTAACAGCATAATCAATTAAAAAAAAAAAAGATGGGTGTCCTGTGTGGACCAGAGCTAACCAGGTAAAAGCCCTGAAAAGAGAGGCTGGGCCTTCCCGGAGAAAACCCCCGCTGGCTTGGAAGGCGTGAGCTGCCACGTCAGTAGGGGGCCACAGGGCGAGGTGCTGCCGCAACCTCTAGGAACTGAGAGTGGACGGCCAGCAGGGAGGGGGGCCTTGGTGCTGCACCGCGAGGCACTGGGTCTCACCAACAACCGAGTGAGCTGGGAAGGCAGCCCCACCAGCACTCGGACCGCGACCTGTGAGAGGCCCCAAGATGGCACCCCGCCCCCCCGAGCCATGCCCAGACGCCTGCGCCACAGAAGCTGCCAAACAGGAAATGTATGTGCTAAGCCACTACATTTGTGATAAGCTGTCATAATATATAAAAAACAAACAGTGTGTGACTCAGGGATGCTTTCAATGACCTCTCGCAGACCCCACTCCTTGAGGCCCTGTTCCCCTATATCAACAGCATCATGCTCAAGAGGGAAGTGTGTTCAACAATGTCCTCATCAAGACCCACCTCCAGCCCTGACTGGTGAGGCTCAATTGGCTGGGCACCATCCCACAAAGCAAAAGGCTGGCAGCTCGATTCCCGGTCAAGGCACATGCCCGGGTTGCGGGACTGGTCTGCAGTTGGGGCGCATACAAGGGGCAGCCCATCAATGCACATCAATGCTTCTCTTGCACATCAACGTTTCTCTCTCTCCCTTCCCCCCTCCCTCCCTTCCCCTCTCTCTCTAAAAATAAGTAAACAAAATCTTTAAGAAAAAAACCCACCTCCAGAAACTCAAACTCGTCCCCCTTCTTCAGGGCAAGTTCAATCTCCTCCTTCACAGTCTGGATCTCGCTCTTCTTCTTGAGGAGGATCTGGTAAATGGTGTCGAACTTGCTGCTGACCCGCTTCTCCTCTTCCTTTATCTTTTGTGTGGAGCTGGCCTCGGAGGCGTCCACGAGAGCCTTCATCTCCAAGTACTCTTGTCTAAGGTGCTCCATCTTCCTTTGGGCAGCCTCCTAGGAAGCCGAGACAAGAGGGCACCCATCAGACGGGCCCAAGGCAAAGCCCGTGGGACCAAGCACTGCCGAGATGCAGAGCACAAAGCGACATGACCGCCTCGGAGACCAGTCTGGCAACACCTAGTAAATTCGAGGGTGCTCCCACCCTGGGACCCAACAACTCAACTCCAGGAACGTACCCCAGAAAAATCCTCAGACACCTGTCCCAGAGACACCCACAAGAATGCTCACAAGCAACACTGCCCGAATTAGCAAAACCCTGCACACAGGAGACTGCATACACAGACTGCATATTCATAGGGTGGAATATTAGACAGCGATGAAAATTAAGGAGCGGGGGAGGGGGGGTGACGCACGGTTAAGTCCCAGGGAAAAACAACCTGTAGGAGACACACAGTGTTGACACCATTTATGTAAGGCTTTGGCACAGAGAGAATGGTCGTGTTTATGGCTAAAGGGAGGCACACGTACATAACAGAAGTAGAGAGAAACTCAGGGAAATAAGTGAACCCATTCAGGAAAGCAGTTACTTCTGGAAGAAAAAAAAAAGGGGAGATATAAAAAGGGAGGGGAGTAGAGTGAGGGTTTCATCTGCATTGGTGATTTTTTTTTCTTAAGCTGGGAGGCAGTTCATGGGTTGTTGGTTTTTTTTTAAGAAAGGGTATGAAGCTGCTCTAGAAAACTTCTAGAGAATAGCATCCGTGGGAACTGCACTGTCCAATATGCACGCAGCCACTTGCTACACATGGTTACCGAGCCCTTGAGATGTGGCTGGTCCCAGTTACGATGCGCTAGGAAGTGCCCTGCCACTCACCCGCACATCCTGCTGCCTGGCTCTCACATCCTCCAGCGCTCTCGACGCACCGTTGATCTGACCGTATATGACAGTCAGTTTATGCTTCAGCTTGGCCTGCAGGGAAAACAAACCAGGGTGAGACAGACCTCAGCCCAGCCCCCACCAGTATCCAACACTTGGACCTCCCAACAGGTGTTTCCGCCACCTCTGGTCTTGCCTGCTTGTAGCTTTTTAAAGGACTCTCATTTTCACCACCCTCTTTGTCCTTTGAGGGAGGCAGTACTGCAAAGAAGTTAGTAACTAGTACGGGATTTGGGGCCGGTCAGGCCAGGGGTGCAGGCCCGGTTCCCCGCGTCCAGTGGTCTCTCACCTACTGCCTCCTTGGCCACCAAACAGATACAACTGTTTCCACCTCACAGAGCCCTCAGGAGGATTAACTAAAACATACGAAGTCCTCAGCACAGTGCCTGGATTCGAGTCAGCTTGCAGGACTATGAGTTTTCCTAGCACCCATTTTACAGGGGATGAAACTGAGGCCAGGAGGCTGCCAGGCAGCTGGGCTCACAGAGACAGAACAAGCTGGGACAGCTGCTTCAGCAAAGGCTGGTGAGGCCACTCTCACCAACCCTCCCACTGCAAACAACCAGAAACGCAGACAAAATATCGGGGGTCGGGGGAGAAGGGGGACTCTGCTGAAAGACAGTGCAGAGTTAACAACACAGGGAAGGATCCCAAAGGCAAAATCCAGGAGGAGGAAACCCAGGCCTGGGTTCTCCCAGAGCCATCTGCCAATTCCGAGGACAGCTGGAAGAGCCTCCGTCAGCGCAGGGAGGCAGGGGGCCAAAAATCTGAGTCCAAGGCTCGCTCAGCCAGCCCCACAGGTGGGGACATCTAAGGGCCATTTCCAAGGAATTAAGAATAAACCAGCAGGCCCTGGCTGACCTGGCTCAGGGGATCGAACATCGTCCTGCAAACTTAAAGGCCGCCAGTTCAATTCTCAGCCAGGGCACATGCCTAGGTTGCAGGCCAGGTCCCCGAGTTGGGGGTGTATGGGAGATGCAACTAATTAATGTTATCTCTCTTCCTCTCTTTCCTTTTCCCTTCCCCTCTCTCTAAAAATAATCTTGAAAAGAATGAACCAGCGATAGACCAGCCCACCATCAGCTCAATCCCTGAAAGTGAGTTAAGCCAATCCAGCATTGCCAGGTCCCTGGCCACATCCAGAAACAAAGGTGAACTGTGCATGAAGGAAGACAGTATCTTCTAAGGCCTCTTAGTAGTTCTATGAATTTTCACGATCAATCCCTGCTCAGGTGAAATGTCAGGGGCACAGAAATGAGAAGGAAAAGAGCCACCACCACCATAATAATCGCAGCTAGCATAGTTTATGATTCGCTTGCTGCAAGCCAGGTGTTGCTCTAGTGCTTTGCTTCAAAGCTGAGAACAAAACCAGGAGGTCAGAGTGACCCACTCTCCAGAGATAAGGACACTGGAGCCCAGAGTAATTAAGTGAATTTTGACCCAGGATACGCCACCATTCACTTAGGTTACAACATCCTGCTGTTACAGTTCCAGACAAGCGTCCAAAACTGACCACACCAGGAGTTTCTAGAAAATTTTTAATTCCCCTAGCTAGCTGGCTCAACGTACTCTGGCCCTCCCTTCCTCTTTCCTGCCTCTTTTCCTGCCTCTTTTCCTGCCTCTCCCACTCCACATTCAGGGCTGAACCTGACCTTGCACCAACCCAGTGATAGTCACTTGTAAGAGGAGAAGCAGAGTCCAAGGCCACACTAACTTGACCCCGAAAGCCCAAGTCACTGACGATGTTTCAGATTCAAACTCTGTGACAATGCTCTTTGACCTGACCCGTAAGAGTAGCCAAGACAAAGTAGGCCAAAGGCTGAAGGCCAGGCCCAAGCAGGTCCAACTTAAAAGGCCTCAGAGCTAGAACCTTCCAAACACCGGGTCGGAGGGTGGGGTGGGGGGGGGTGGTCACCAATTGCTTTGCCTCCAAGAGCCACTCTTAGTAGTGAACTCCCAAACTCCGTATTTTGAAAGATTTTTATCCACCATTAATCCAGCATACATGACAGTCCCCTGACGGTAGAAGGGGGCCCATACAGCTCGAGACAAAAGAAGTGGTCCCAGGACTTTGGAAGCCACAACAATTCCCTAGTTGAGGGCAGAGAACTTTTTGAAGTTCTGAGGATCCCTGAACAGACTGGGGACCTGCATCCTCCACGTGGGCAGTACAGACTCCTGGGTCGGCCCTGGACCAGTGATGGGGAGACAGGCCAGCCGCCCAAGGCTGGGGCACGGTCCAGCTGGGGCTGGCTCTGCCGCCAGGAGTGAGCAGCAGCAGGGCTAAAGGACTCAGCCAGGACAAGGGGGAAAAGGGAGAGAAGGTGGCAGAAGGCCTGTCACAAGAATTAAAAAGTGAAACATGTGTGGCACTCAAACAAACGGGGTGCAGACTCCAGCTGTGGGCCCTGGAGGCTGAGAGAGCTGTGGCTCTGGGACAGGCTAGGAAAGGCCCTCCTGCCCCTACCTGCCTTCTGTCCCCATGGATAAGAACTTCTGGGAAGGCTGTTGGGCAGGAGCCGAGCTGCCTCCATCTTTGCGGGCAGGCCCAGACACCCTCCCGAGGCAAAGATCTGCACAGCCTGACACCCTCTGCCCAGCATGCTCTCCTCTCCCCTGGGTGGGGTAGCAGAAATGTAAAACACTGTTTGTAGGTTGCCTAAGACAACCTTCTGAGATAAGTAACTGTCATTATCCCCTCCTAGGATTTCCTGGCTAGGAAGCAGAGCCAGAATTCAAATGCAGGTCTCAACATCCAGCTCTGGCTAGAGCCCCTGTCAACCAACCAGCCAGTCCACCTACTCTGGGGCCCGTCTGCCTGCCAAGCACTCAGAACGCGGCAAGTCTCTCCACAGCCTCCCCACCTCCAGGGCAGGTAGAGAGGGGATGCCACTCATCCCATTGTACAGAGGAGGCTCCCGAAGTGACTAGAAAGCACAGCTGATCCGGGGCAGAGCAGGGCTCCTGGCTCCAAAACCTAGTCAGGTTCTTTGCTATCACAGGTGAAGAAGACCCAGGTGGCTGCTGCACTTCAGAGGTCAACTTCCAGGCTGTGCCTGGAGGTCTGGCTTCCCAGGCTCAGGGAAGAAATCCAGAGGAACCCGGCTCAGACTGGGAGAAGCAGGCCCGGTGGGGGAGGGGCGGTGGCCGGAAGAAAGCAAGGCCGGAACCCAGGTCCAGGTGCTACTAACAATACCCCCACCCCCACCCCCACCCCAGGCCTCAGGTCTGCTTCGCCAACACGAGGACAGTCCAGTCCTGTTCTCCTTGACAGCGCTGAGGGAATGAAAGGACTTCAGGGCACACTTTGGAGCTTAGGCTAATAAAACAAAAGGCAGTTTGATTACACCTTTTCCTCCTCTGCCTTAAGTCCACAGGTGGAAGCAACGGTCCTCCAAACCACTACAACCATCAGACCTGGAAGGCCATTTAGGATGCAACCCGGTCCCACCTCCTCACTTTACTGGTGAGGACCCAGGCCAAGGGGCCAAATCCCGGCTCCCAGCCACACAGTCATGTGGGAGGGTACTGTGGTACCAGGGCACTGGCTCTCCCTGCAGGTCAAGTCCAAGCATTCCTAGGACTCAGGCAGCCCTCCCTCCTAGGGATCCTCCCTAGTCCTGGAGCTCTCCAGCTCTCCAAACGCTCTTGCTCACATGACTTCGAACTCCGGGAGCATGCCAGCTCTGACTCAGGAATGAGGCCGTTCCTGTGGAGATGCGGCAAGCTGGCGAGTCAAATCTGTGGGTCCCAGTGCCTGCCTGGCTGCTTACCGTGTCACCTGGGCTAAATTAACCTCTCTGAACTGCATCTCCTCCACTGAGACATGGAACAAATTATACCCACCCCCTGGGTGCCGCCAGGATTTAATGAGGGATCAGAGGTAACCTCCAGGGTTCATATTTGACGTTCAAAACCCTCTATTAACACCATCAGACAAATACTAGGCTTCGGGCAAGCCACATCACCTGTGTCTTCTGCCCCATCTCAGGTCCAGCAAGGCCCATCTTCCCCTACCACAGGTGATGCAGAATTCGCTGGTGGTGCCCTCTGTACAACCCAACAGGCCCCCGCTGCCCCTCTGCGGATACACCCCCTACCTCCAGGTCTGCGCTGGCCTGACTCAAAGGCATAGGAGAGCAGATCTTGTGCTCCACCAGGCAGACATGGCAGATGCATTCGCTGTGCTCGGGGCAGAAGAAATCGCGCAGCCGGTTGTGCTGGGGACACTTTCGGTTCAACAAGTCGTGGACCGGCGGCTGCAGCGGGTGGTCCTTGAAGGCGGGGCTGTCGAGGTGCGGCCGCAGGTGCTCCTGGCAGAAGGAGGCCATGCACACGAGGCACGTCTTGATGGCAGCCTCCTTCAGGCAGTGGTCGCAGGACACCTGGCCGGTGGATTGGGGGGCCTCGGCGCGGGAGGGCAGCGTCCAGCCGTCGGGCACTGTCGCGCGGGCCTGTTCGACTTTCGAGAACTGCTCCACCACGGCGCACAGCACCGTGTTCTTGTGCAGCTGCGGCCGCACCTTGTACGTTCTGCGGCACTGTGGACACTGGTACGCCGCGCCCGGGGCGGCCCACGTCTCGTCCAGGCACTGTCCGCAGAAGTTGTGGCCGCACGGGGTGGTGACCGGCATCCTGAAGAGATCCAGGCAGATGGAGCACGTCAGCTCCTCGGCCAGGGACAGGTCCGCCATGGCGCTCCTCGGGGGACCGCACGGCTCGCGCTGGGACGGGTGGCGCCGGGACGGGTTGCCGCGCGGTCTCCGGGAGGCTGGCGGGGAATCGAAACTGAGCGCAGCGGGGCCTTTTGCAGGAAGTCACGTGGGGCGCGGGGCGGGGCCGGCGCTCGGGCGCCCCCGGGGACCCGCGCGCTGACCCGGGAGTGAGCGGGGCCGGGGGCTTCAGGTTTTCCCCGCGGCCTCCGGTGGGTTCCTGCCGCCGCTCTGCGGGGGAGGAAGCCGAGGCGTCGGGTGGGGACCCCCGGACCCCGGGAGTCAGAGCCGAGACCTGCTTGGGCTTCTGCACAGACGCGCGTGCCACGAGTTCTTTCGTCGAACTCACCTGGGCCGGCGATGTCTCCAGCGCTTGGCGAGCGAGGGAGCCCTATCGGGACAGGACTTTAAAAAAATAACTGTAGGAACAGTTCAACAACTGCCCCAGTTCCTTCTTATTTTTTTTAAAATCCTTACTTCCTCTTCCCTAGCCCTGAGCTTTGCATCTCAGCGCTCGATCCCTGAAGGCTGGAGCCCGTGGTCACTCCCGCGTGCTTAAACTGGGCGCTCTCTTTCCATACCGCTGATAGAACATGATTTTTTTAAAATTTCCAGTTCTGTTTCACTGGGGTTTGAAAGCATCCCAGTTTAACAGAGGTTTCTCTCTCACACATATACCCAAGACAAAAATAATGTTGGCACATAAATACTGTTCTCACAATTGTTTACTGAGGTTTACATCCATTCTTCTAGATCTGTTTCCTCCCTCTGGGTGGGGAGTAGGAAAAGTGGGTGTTAGAGGAGGGGAGGGGGGGCAAAGGGAAAGATGGTGTTTACAGAGGACGTGGCTGGAGTTGGCCCAGTGGACAAGCTAAGCTGCAAAAATGAGGAAAAGGTCAAGGTGTAGACTACTGCTAAAAAAAGTAAAAGCTACACTTACGGGGTACCTACTGTGTGCTAGACAAGTCACATATGTCATCGCTTACAATCTTTATAACCTCTTCTAGTCTATGTACACCTTCCAACAGCAGTCCCCAACCTTCTTGGCACAAGGGTTTCGTGGAAGACAGTTTTTCCACGGTTCCTAACAGGCTCCAGACCAGTACCAGTCCTATTGTTTGTCTGGGGAGGAGAAAGACAGAGGATGAGGTGGGTAGGAATGAAGATTTATAAATAGTATCTCATTTAATTTCTCACGCTAAATCTTTAAGGTAGGTATGTATAATGATCTAATTACAGATGAGAAAACTGGGGCTTAGAGACAGACACTAAATAATTTGCCTAACACAATGGATGCTAGCATCCAGGAAATAAACACCACAACGTCCCTTATGACCTCGCTTTCGTTGGTGAGGTGCCTGGTGACTCACGCAGAGTGTTTCTGGGATTCTTTTTCCAGGGTCAGTTTGGAAGGGCTGGTTAGACAGTAGAAATAACTAGGAGGGGCGTAAGCCATGTTTTTCGAATTCCATGAAGTAGATATTTACTAAAACCTAGCAGGCCAAATTCATTCCTTCGTGGTTAAAGCATATGCTTTGTATTATTTCAACCCTTTAAAATCTATGGAGACTTGTTTTCTTACCTGGATGTGGTCTATCTTGTTGATTGCTGCTTGCATGACATCTCTTTTTCCACTCTTTCACTTTCCACCTGTCTGTGGCTTTGAATCTAAAGCGTGGCTTGTACAGACAGCATGTAGTTGGACCATGCTTTTTCTGCATTCTCCAGATCTCTGCCTTTTCATGATCATGTTTAATTGCCTTAAATTACTGATAAGGTAGGATTTACATCAGCCGTTTGCTATATATTTTTGTGTTACTTCCCTCTTGCTCTCTCTCTCTGTCTCTGTTACTGCCTTCTTACTATTTGTATTCCTTTGTTATTTCTTTAAATCATTCCTTCTGTCCTCCCTCTCTCTCCTCCCATTATGCGGATGTCAGTATGCTTGTTGGTGTCCCTCAGGTCTCTGAGGCTCCATTCATTTTTCTTTATTCTTTTCCCTGTCTGTTTCACAGACTGGATCAATCTCAATTGACCATCAGCCAGATTAACCAGTTCTTTCTTCTGGCTACTCAGATCTGGTGCTGAACCCCTCTAGTGAATTTTTATTATTATTCTTTTAGTTATTGTACCTGTCAACTCCAGAATTCATATCTGGTTCTTTATAAAAAAAATTATATCTATCCTTACTGGTATTCTCTATTTCAAGAGACATCATTCTCATACTTTCCTTTATTTCTTAAGAGATGATTTCCTAAGGTTCTTTGACCATATTTGAAATAGCTGATTTGAAGTTTTTATCTATAATTCCAATACCTGTACATCCTCAAGGATAATTTCTTTTGACTTTTTTTTTCATATGGGCCATTCCTTCTTGTCTCTCTGTATACATAATTTTTCATTCAAAACCTGATATTTAAAATAATACAGTGTGGCACTGTGGCCACCAGAGTCCCCCCGCCCCAGGGTTTGTCGTGGCTGTTGTTCTTATTTGTTTGGTGACTTTTCTAACTTAATTCCATGAAGTCGGTTTTCTTTGTCTATGTGGCTACTAGAGTTTCTGCTCCATTAGCCTAGTGGTCAATTAGTTAATGACCAGATAGAGATTTCCCTAAATGCATAGAAATCAGTAAGTTTACCAGTGTTTTCTAAGATCACAGAGTTGTTTGCAGGTTACTGATTTCCAGTAATGGAGCCAGTGTTGGAGTGATGAAAATCGAGCAAGTTAAAACAGCACACAGTTTGCTCTTCTCACCAAGGCTCAGCTCCTTTTTTTTCTTTCTTTTTTTCTTTTTTGCATAAGCATTCCCTGAACTGTTGTTGCCAGGTCTTTGCTAATTTCCACAGTTCTGAAAAAGTCGACCCTGACAACTTTTGTTAGCTTTCTTTCATGGAGGCAAAATTTTCAGAGGTCCTCACTCTACCCTTTTTGCTGTCTTTTTCCCCCCTAAACTAACCTTTTATAATATCATGTTATTAAATCTGTAAAATTAACAATCAAAAAAGACATTATTAATAAATTTCCTGGTGAAACTAAAAATTGCATCTACCTGAGGTCTTTTGTTTTTGTAATCATTTTTTCAGGTGCGTGTTTAAATTATAGTTGACATACATAGTTTATTAGTTCCAGGTATACAGCATGGTGTTCAGACACTTCTGTGACTTACGACGTGATCAGCACAGTAAGTCTAGGACATGCCTGTCACCAGATGTAGTTATGACAATACTATTGACTGCATTGCCTGGTGTACATTACATCCCTATGACTAATTTTATACCTGGCAACCTGTATTTCTTTATCTTCTTCACCTTCTCCACCCATCCCATTACCCCTTCCCATCTGGCGACCATCAGTGGCCATCAGTCTGCTTGCCATGTCTTTGAGTCTGGTTCTGTCCTGTTCTGTCAGCTTGTTTTATTGCTCTTAGATTCCAACATGCTTCTCTTTTCCTGTCAGTAGAATCTGTAGTAATAATGCTTTTTCATTCTTTTTTTTTAAAGATTTTATTTATTTATCTTTAGAGGGGAAGGGAAGGAGAGAGGGAGAGAAGTATCAATGTATGGTTGCCTCTCATGTGTCCCCTGCTAAGGAACTGGCCTGCAACCCAGGCATGTGCCCTGACTGGGAATCAAACCGAGATCCTCTGGTTCACAGGCCCACACTCAATCCACTGAGCTACACCAGCCCAGGGCTGCTTTTTCATTCTTGATATAAGTACTTTGTGATTCCTTTCTTTTTCTCCTGATTAATCCACAAAATAGATTATTAATTTTGTTAATTTTTTCAAAGAACCAGCTTTTGACTTTCATCTTTGCTGGCATTTGTCTGCTTTCTTCATTGATTTCTTCTATTATTTATTACTTCCTTCTATTTACTTTTGGTTTCATTTGTTCCTTTTCAAGCAAAAAGGGTCGAAACTTATGAAGTTAGAATAGTAGATTTACTATGGTTAAACTTCCTTCTTTTCTAATATAGGTACATAAAAGTATAAATTTAAGCACTGCTTTATTTACATTCTACAACTTTTGATTTGTGTGTTTTCATTATCACTTCACTCATTTTTCTAATTTCCTTTGTAATTTCTTTGATACATTAGGTACTTGTAAGAATATATGCTCAATTTCCAAATATCTGGAGCTTTCCTGGATACCTGGTTGTTACTGATGTCTAACTTAATTCCATTTTGGTTTACTATTGAAGATGCTTGTCCTTTGAAATACGTCGAGACTTATTTTATGCCTCAGCATATGGTCTATCTTAGTGACCACTCCTAGTGCCCTTGAAAAAACAGTGTGTGTTGAAATCGTTGACTATATAAATGTCAATTACATTCATGTTTGGAATTTCTGTATCCTTCCCAATTTTTTGTCTAGTTGTTCCACCAACTTCTGACCGGAGATGTTAATTTCTCCAATAGGATAATTAACTTTGTATTTGTCCCATTTTTTCCTTCCTTTATTGTGAAGCTTTGTTACTAGGTAGTTTCATGGGTTGAATGGTGTACTCCCCTCCCCCCACAACAAGATATCTGTTTAAGTCCTAACCCTCAGTATCTGGGAACATACCCTCTTCAGCAACAGAGTCTTAGCAGATGTGATCAATTGTGACAAGGTCATTAGGGTGATCCCCAATTCAGTACGACACAGGAAATTGCCACATGAAGACAAACACACGTGAAGAGAGGACAGCGTGTGACAAGGGAGACAGAGATTAAAGTGCTGTAGCTGCAAGGCCACACCAAAGCCAGCTGTCACCCCAGGGCTAGGAAGAGACAAGAAAGGGGTCTCTCCTGCAGGTCCCGGAGGGAGCACCACGCTTCCGACACCTCGGTTTCAGACTTCCACCCGACGGAACTGTGAGACATTACATTTTTGATTTTTCGGTTTTTTCACGCCCGATTTGTGGTATTTTGTTATAGCAATCCTCGGAAACTAATACAGGTACATGCACCTTAAGGATTTTTAATATTTTAAAATACTCAGTCCCTTTATAATTCTGAAAAGCCCCCCCTTTATATCTCATAATAATTTTTCTCTTGAAATCTACTTAATCTCGATAGCAATATCGTCACACTAGGTTCCCTATTCTTTTGTTGTGTGGTATCTTTCTGTCCTGCTGCTTTCAACTTCTCTCTGCTTTCCTGTATCAAGCATGTCTCTTGTAGGCTGAATATCGTTAGGTCTTGCTTTTTTATCCCATCTGACAATCTCCGCCTTTTCATTAGAGTGGTTAGTCTTTTTGCATTTAGGGTACTTACTGATTTTAAGTCTACCAAATTGCTACTTGGTTTTCAGTTGTCTCTGATTTTTGTTCCTCTGTTCACCCTTTCCCACCTTCTTTTATTTAATCAAATATACTGCACACTTTACTTTTATTTCCTTTTATTGGCCTTTTTACCTATACTTCTTTTTACTATACAGTATTTCTAGTGGTTCTAGGGATTACAGTATGCCTTCTCAGCTTATCAGTCTATCTAGAATTAGCATTGGATTAATAATTCATACAATATTGAGAATTTTATTACATTAACATTTTATTTACCACCTCATGGGCTATTGTTACCATATATTTTACATGTACATACATAGTAAACCCCATACTATTACGGAAGTCGTTAAACAAGGAAGTTAGTAGACAGAGGTGGCTCTTACATTGGCAGTGGAAGTAGCCAAGATCTAAGCCAGAGTCAGTTCCTGTAAATACCTGGAGGAGAGGAAAGCAACCCTTGAGAACAACACTCACAAAGAGCAAACCAGGCTTTCCCCAGTAGGGAAACTGCTTACACCATAGCCAGTTCACTAATACAGGACGTTCCCCTAGCTCCAGCTCCCAGGGCACCCCTAACCACTTCCGACCTGGCACTGGCTGATGTGAATCTGTTTGCTTACATCAGCTCTCCAAAAATCGAATGTGCCTCAGTCTGTCTTCTGACCATATTACTCTGTATAATTACGTTTACTTTAAAGTCACCTCTCAAAGAAAATGAAACAAGAAAATACAGTTGGGCAAGAAAGGGCTACATTCTCTCCATTCCCGGAACCCTTCCCGTGGATACAAGTTAACTCCAGCATGTTCTGTGATGCAGGCCTTCGGACAATGTATTCTTCCGTCTTTTATCTGAAAATGCCTTTCTTTTGTCTTCCTTTTAATAGGTAGTTTTGTGGAGTATGTAATTCTAGATTGACTTCCTTTCAACATTTTAGAGATGTTATTCTACGGGGTCCATCAGAAGGAAGGTTTGCTTCAGTGTGCTTGGTAGGGTACATGAATGTCTCGCATGAGATGGACAATCATATGAACATTTCACCTAAAACATCACATGGTGTGCTTGAGTGTGACAGTGTTGTGTTACAGAATGACGTGCTCTTGATTTTGCAATAAAAGATTCTGTCATAAAAAAGGGGGGTTCGTTGCGCCAGACCCTGCATTGCCATCTGGCCTCTATGGTTTCTGGTGAGAAGTCGACTGTCATTTGTTTCGCTTTCCAAAGTTTCGGTCACCTGCGGTCAGCAGAGATCCAAACATATACGCGAAGAGTTTCAGAAGTAGACAACCAATAAGTTTTAAATTGTGTGCCGTTCTGAGTGGTGTGATGAATCCCAGCTGGGACACAGAGCATCCCTTCATCCAGGACGTCCGTGCACCCTGTAGGTGCTCCCCGCTCATCGGTCACCTTGCCGCTGCCTTGGTGGTCAGATGGGTCACCAGACAGATATTCTGAGAGAGAGAGAGAGAAATACCACATTCACATAATTTTTAATAGAGCATATCATTTACATAACTTTTATTAGATCGCTGTCATTGTTCTATTTTATTATTGTCATTGTTAGTCTCTCACTTGCTTAGTTTATAAATTACACTTTATCATAGGTATGTACACACAGGAAGAAAACACAGTACGTACAAGGCTCGGTACTCCGTAATTTCAGGCATCCACAGGGCATCTGGGGACATGTTTCTGAGGACCAGGAGGAACTACTGTGTTTTATTTGATGGGCTTTGAGACTATTTCTTTGCGATTTTCAGCATTTAACTGCGATGCGCCTAGGTGTCTTTTGTTGTTGCTGTCCTGCTTGGGGTTTGCTAGGCTCCTTGGATTTGTAACTTGATGCTTTTCTCCAAATCTGGGTGATCCTTTGGCCTTCGTTTCCTTCATTTTTTTGCGTCCTATTCTCTCTTTAATGAACTATGTTCGTTTGCGTGATGTTGTCTCATAGGTTACTGAAGCTTTGTGAATCTTTTTAAATGTTTTCTTTCTCTTCCTCAGATGCGATCATTTCTATTTATCTAATTTCAGGCTGACGCATCCTTTCTTCCGAAGTCCCCAATTTCTACAGTTAAGTTCCTACAGTTAAACTTCCACTTCAGGTATTTTACATTTCCATTCTAAAATTTCCACTTTTTTTTTTTATGATTGCCATTGCTTTGTTTAGATTTTCAATTCATTCACTCAATATGACTATACTCTAAGTCCTTAAAAATATTTCTAACAGCCACTTTAACATTCTTGTCTGTCAGTTCCAATATTTGGGTTTTCCTAGAGTCTGTCCTATAATTTTTTTTTCTTGATCCAGGGTCAGATCTCTATGCTTTTCCATGTTAACTTCTTTACTGTAGGATGGACATTGTGAGCAATATGCTTTAAGAAGTCTAGATGATACTGTCTTCCTTTAGAGGGTATTGATTTTTGTTCTGGTAAAGCACTTAAATTACAGGCATATTGTTTTGGCCCTGTCAACCTTGGTTTCATTCTTTATTAGAGTGAGTATGTTTTAGTTTTTATTTAATCTTAGGACTTGGCCCTTGAACTAAGACATATTCCTGATGCCCACATCATGTCTTTCCTGGACTATCACCTGAAAGTCCGAGGTGCTCGTGGAGGTTCCGCACCCCGACTCTGGCCGTGTCAGGAAACCAACATCTCGCAGGTCTGCACAACCTGTACTGTCACCACTCAGCTCTCAGCTCCCAGACAGGTGGTCTCTGCGAGGCCTCATGGAGCCTCACCCTGCACCTGAGCAGCTGGGCCCTCAACCAAGGGCCCCTGGTGAATCCTGTGCAGACTCCTGTGGTCCTCCTCCTTCCATGCAACGTCTGCTTTTTCATTTATCTGCCCTCCAATTTTCACCTGCTCAGTAGCCCACTAATCCAGTCTCGGCCCCCCCTCAGCTCAGCAAGACACCTTTCCTCCTCCCACCAGAAATCCAGGGTGATCATGAGGCTTACCATGGGTGTTTACCTTCTCTCCAGAATCACAGTCCTACATTACTTTTTACCCAAGCCAGGGAAAAAGTTACATTGTATATTCTGTTCAGTTATTCAGTGGGAGGACAAATGTTGTACCAATTACACTGTTACAGCCAAAGGCAGATGTTTTTACGCCTTTTGTGCCAGCAGATACTTTCAAAACACTTTGTCTCATATTTTTGATGCTCTTTTCTACCAGGGCCCTGACCTTAGGCCTAGTCTACTATTTGGAGACTCTGTCTCTTATCCCCCCCCCCCCGACCAAAAAAAAAAAAAAAAGGATCAAGAGAATAAGAAGCTAGAAAATGGGAGAAAATATTTGGAAAAGACATATCTGACAAAAGACTGTTATTCAAAATATACAAAGAGCTTCAATAAGAACCTGCCCTGGCTGGTGTAGCTCAGGTAGATTGAGTACCGGCCTGAAACCCAAGTCCCCAGTTCTATTCCCAGTCAGGGTACATGCCTGGGTTGTGAGCCAGGTCCCCTGTAAGGGGCGTGTGAGAGGCAACCACACACTGATGTTTCTTTCCCTCTCTTTCTCCCTTCCTTCTCTTCTGTCTATAAATAAATAAACAAATAAATAAATAAATAAATAAATAAATAAATAAATAAATAAAAATTTAAAAAAGAAAACAAAGAACCTGAATTAAAAAATGGACAAAAGATCTGAACAGACACCTCACTGAAAAAGATACACAGATAGCAAATAAGGATATAAAAAGATGCTCCACATCATTATGTCAATTGGGAAATACAAATTAAAACAACAGTTACATAAGCCACATGCCGATTAGAATGGCCAAAATATGGGACACCGACAACACCAAAAGCTGACGAGGGTGTGGAGCAACAGGAACGCTCAGTCACTGTTGGTGAGGATGCGAAATCGGAGAGCCGCTCTGCAAGATGGCTTGGCAGTTTTTTTACAAAACTAGACATACTCTTACCATATAATTCAGCAATCGTGCTCCTTGGTATTTTACCTAAGTGAGTTGAAAACTTAAATGTCCACACAAAAACCTTCACACAGTTATTTATAGCCGTTTTATTCACAACTGCCAAATCTTGGAAGCAACCAAGATGTCCTTCAGTAGACGAATGGATGAATAAACTGGTACATTCTGACAATAGAATATTATTCAGTGCTAAAAAAGCAATGAACTATCCGGCCATGAAAAAGACACAGAGGAACCTTAAGTTCATATTATTAAGTGAAAGAAGCAAGTCTGAAAAGGCTACATGCTATGATTCCAGCTGTATGACATTCTGGAAAAGGCAAAATATACGGAGACAGGAACAAGACCAGTGGTTGCCAGGGGCTAGGGGGCAGAGAATAAATGCATAGGCAGAACACAGAGGAGTTTTAGGGCAGTGGAGCTATTCTGTATAACACTATACTGACGGCTATGTGTCATTATGAATGAGCAAAACCAACAGAATATACCACACCAAGAAGGAACCCTAATGCATACTAGGACTTTGGGTGATGATGACGTGTCAATCAATATAGGTTCATCCACTGTAACAGCTGTACCTCTGGTGTAGATTGTTGATATCGGTGGAGGTTGCTGGGGGGATGCAGAGCCTAGGATATGTGATGGGAACTGTCTGTACGTCTTGCTCCGTGTTGCTGTGAAAACTGCCCCAGAAATAAAGTCTGTTTCTCAAAATGGATTAGGAGTCGCCAAACATGGCTATTTCCAGGAATTAAATCCGTGCTGAAAGGGTGAGAACTCATGTGGCCAATTAGCTACATTTTTATTACTGCCATTACTCTGCTTAGGTGACAAGGGGTCTCAGGACTGCTCCCCAGAAGGAGGCCTAACGCAAGTTGCCGCACTGGTAACATTAATGGGGTGAGTGTTTGGGATTCCAAGGGTTGTACGAGGCTGCATTTGCTTTTTAAAAATGGGAGGAGGAGATGTTGTATACGTAGTTGTTAAAAATCTTAATATGACCAGGCATGAAAAAAATACCACATTTTGCTATGTATAATGTGCACCCACGTGTTTGGCCCAAACTTTCAGGGGAAAAATTTTTGTTTTAATATTTTAATTCAATTTTTTAAATTACTGATATTTATGTACTATAAATAGTGCATAGTACAAAGTTTTTTGTACTATAAAGGGTATAAAGTGCTATGTACTATAAATAGTGCATAGTACAAAGTTTTTTTGTACTATAAAGGGATTTTAGCATTTATTTTCAAATATATTATGGTACAAGAAATATTATATAAC
This sequence comes from Artibeus jamaicensis, assembly GCF_021234435.1. Taxonomy (NCBI): domain Eukaryota; kingdom Metazoa; phylum Chordata; class Mammalia; order Chiroptera; family Phyllostomidae; genus Artibeus; species Artibeus jamaicensis. Next base: position 8,294,169 of record NW_026521407.1, read on the forward strand.
AAATAATTACAAAACACAGGAAGAGATACAAGGTATTTCAGTTACTACCCATGTATAATGCACATCCTTATTTTTCCTCAAATATTTGGGCAAATAAGTGTGCACTACACATTAGTACATAGGGGGGAATGTTTTTAAATATTATCCTAAAGATGTTTTAAAGGTTCACCAGAACCCTTATTCATGCTGTGTGGACAAAGCAACAGGTTTTAATTGTCTGTCAAGGAGCCAAAGGCATATTCCTGTTCTCAGCTGTGTTTGGCTCTTCTTCACATACTGGTTTTACAAGAACGTATTCTTAGGGGATTCAGTTCCAAACCTCTTGCTCAATTTCCAATGGTGGAATCTGGATTTGCTTCCTCTGGCTCTGTTGCTAACCCGGGGACAAGGGGACAGGCCCCTGGAGCAGACTAAGTCTGCTGGGTCTGGAGTCTGTAGAAGCCCAACCCCTGAGGCAGCTGCTGGCCCTGGGCTGTGGCTCCCGGAGGCTCCTTACCCACTGCAGCTCTATGGAAGAGATACACTTTGGGAGTATAAGCTGATCTCTCATTCTTTCCCCTCTGTACCTTTGGAGAACTGTGATGCCTCAGGAGGCGAGAAACATCCATGATGGCCGGGGTCCGCGGTCCATTTATTGCGTGCTGGAATCCCAGCAGGGCTGTTTCTGCACCCTTTTCTCATCCCACCGCCCCACCCTGCAGCCTCTCCATTTCCTGTTACCTAATGGTTCTGCTTCCTGATGTCTTCCTAAGTCGCACTCCTACTGACGCCATACCCCTTTTAAAACATTCTACAAGTTGTAAAAGTACACTATGCAACTCCGTGGTCTCAGGCGCTTCAGGAGCCATGGCCTTCAGTGCAGATATGGCCAAGTCCAAGAACCACAGCACGCACAACTTGTCCTGAAAATAGCACAGAAGTGGCATCAAGAAACCCAAGTCTTCTTGAACAAGGGGGTGGACCCCAAGTTCCAGAGGAGCATGTGCTTTGCCAAGAAGCACAAGAAGGACCTAAAAAAGATACAGGCCATGAGTGCACACACCAAGGCCATCAAGTCCCTCTGAAAGCCCAAGAAGATCAAGCCCAAGATCCCAAAGTGAGGCAGTCGCAAGCTCAGTCTGTCTTCCTACACTGCTCACCCCAAGGTCGGGAAACATACCCACGCCCGTATCATCCAAGGTCTCAGGCTCTGGTGGCTAAAGTCCAAGGCCAAGGCTCAAACCAAGTCCCAGGCTGCAGCTGTGGCTCAGGCTCAGATTCAGGTTCAGGCCCCCAAAGAAGCCCAGGCCCCCACAAAGTTTCCATAATAGAGGCCTCCAAATGCTGATGACGCTGGAAGGACAGGTGAGACCCTTGGGCTGCTGCCTGCATGGGGCTGGTGTCCTCCTCTGCTATTTGTACAAATAAACCTGAGGCAGGATTTTCAAAAAAAGAGAAAGAAAAAATCCAGTAAACCACGCGTGTGGCAAGACATTTATGGAGAAGAACCATGTTACGAAGGAAAGCTTCCGTCCAGCAGTCCCTCTTCACAGAAGTGACCGTGATTAAGTTTCACAGGTGTCCTTCCAGAGCATATTTACACATGTCCCATAGCGGGAGCCTTTTTAAAAAATGCCAATGGGAAATACACTCTGCAAATCTATAACGTGCTACAATTTACTTTTTCTTTTCTTCCCCGGAACCTGCTGCCGGAGAGGTGGTCAGGAGGACAGGCTCTGCAGCAATGTGGATCTGGGCCAGGCCCCTCCTTCCTGGGGTGTGTGATCGCAGACAGGGCCCCCCCCAGCCTCCTCTTCTTCTGTGAAAGGGAAACAATGAGAGGACCTACCGCGCAGGTTTGTTAGGTAAAGAAATTCACACACGTCAAGTGCTCAGAAAACAGCTGGCACGTGGCTATTGTCGTCATTTCTGTTCTCCCGAAGTTCCCTGTGATGATCTCGTCTCCAGCTGTGGGTCTCAGTGTGGGGCCAGAATGACAGCGGTGGCCTCCCTGAAGGTGACCAGGCCGGCGTGGTGGCAGGGCTGCTCGGGGCCTGCCGTGTCCATTTCCTGCTCCTGGACCGACTGCTGTGTCACACAGCCCCAGGGTGCTCACCTGGCTCACACTGCCTGTGTTCCCAGACCTGCAGCTCCAGGGCAGCCAGAGCCCAGGCTGGGTTTGTTTCGTTTTGTTTTGTTTTGATTGAAATCAGATGTTACCTTAGAGCCACAGTTCAGGCAGAAAAAACCTGCAAAACCCTGTAAGTGGTGCTCCCAAATCTAGTTATTCCACACGAGGGGTTGTATTACTTACAGCCAAGTTCAAGTTTCAGGAAAGTGTCCTGCTGAGGACAAGAGCCATTGCCATTCTCATTATATCCTCATTTTTTTCTGGAGTTTCACTGTATGCATTTTCCTAAATCCCTCACCAGTTCATTTCAGAATGACTTCTGTCTCCTGTTAACTGGAAAACAAAACAAAACTCTGCCCTTCAGTGAGGTATGGCCTTGACCTTCCAAGGAGGTCTGCTCACAGCTCAGGGTGAAGCTGTCCAGGGCTCTGTCTCAGCCCTGGGGGTGGTAGCTAATCCTCATATCTGCTATTCTTGTATTTCTTAGAGTTCTCTTTATTGCTCACTAGCCAGTTCCTCATTACTCCAGCTGTTATACTTCGTAATTCTTTATCTTAAGCTTTTCCTGTTTGAATTACTGCGTGGGTTCTCTCTCCAATGAGTGAGGCCATTCCTGAGATGGGGAGGGTGTCCCTGCCGGCCCTCCTCCTCTTTGTGAATGGCAGGAGCCAGTGGTCTGCCTGAAGGAGGGAGGAATATATGGGTTAAAGGAGAAGGTCTGGAACAACTGCCTTTAGGTAGAAATAAAGTTGAAAATTAGAACCGAATAGTACCTACCTTCCGAGTGGATTAGTGCTTTCCACTCGGAAAGTTTCCACCCGTTGAAAGTTTCTGTGGCACCCTCCGTTCAGAACAGAGGAGCAGGGAGCGGATGATCCAACCAGACCAAGTTTGAAAGTAGCTAAAGGGAAGTTAGCCGCTAATGAAGGTGCTTCCACAGTGTCCAAGTTGGAGACCAGTCCTGTGTGTGCCAGGAAGAAAGGTGGACAGCTGGAGGATCTCACAGGAAGGGGAACAGGCCCAGTGGGGCGCTGGACTGATCACGTCGAGGTGAAAGCCTTCCTACAGAGCTGAGCATCTGAAGGGGACGAAGCACTTGAGACCCTAATGGTAACCGTGGTCACTGCAGGATTGCTTACAATAGCCAGGGTGTGAATCCACCCATGTGTGAATGGTTTAGAAAAAATATAGTACAGACACACAATGAAATGTTACTCAGCCCTAAAAAAGGAAAACCTCCTACGACAATTTGGATGATGAACCAAAGAAGGTTCATCACGAGCTGAAGGAAGCCCGTCAGAGGGACGAATGCTGCGTGGCCCCACCTACAGAGGGCAGCACCCAGAACAGTCCACCTCAGAGTGCGGAGGGCTCCGGAGCCTGGAGGTGGGGGTGGGGACCTGCAGTTCAACCCGGAAACTTCAGATCTGGAGGTCCTCTGCGCAACACAGCCAGCACCCCGGGACCGGGGGCGCGGTGCACTTGAGGAGTTTTCGGAGATAGTAGGTCTCATGTTAAGTCTTCACACCATGGAAACAAAACAGGGCCCGAGGAAACTTTTGGAGGTGATGGATCTTTATTTCCTCGATTGTGCTGATGTTTCATAAGTGTGTGCATACCGTATTTTTCAGACTATAAGACACGCCCCCCAAATTTGGGAGGAAAAGGAGGGGTGTATCTTATAGTCTGAATGTAGCTTACCTGGCTCACTGTGTGTGGGGGGGGAGGGGCAGCGGTGGAGTCGGGGCACAAGTTATTAAATATTTTACCATATTTTTTGCTTCAAAAAATTTTTGCCTATTTTTGTCCTCTAAAATCTAGGTGCATCTTATGGTCTGGTGCGTCTTATAGTCTTAAAAATACAGTATATATCCAAACCCATCAGACTGAATACATTAAGTATGTACAGTTTTTGGCCTATCAGTTATACCTCAATAAAACTGTTTAAAAAATTTTTTAAATCCAAACAAAAAATAATAAAAGAAAACTTAGCCCAGCAATTCCGCTGCTGGGATTATACCCTAAGAGCCCTGAAACACTAATCTAAAAGAACCTATGCACCCCAATGTTCATAGCAGCCCAATTTATAATAGCCAAGTGCTGGAAGCAACCTAAGCGCCCATCAGTAAATGAATGGATCAAAAAACTGTAGTACATTTACACAATGGAATTCTATGCAGCAGAAAGAAGAAAATCCTACCTTTCAAAACAGCATGGATGGAACTGGAGAGTGTTATGCTAAGTGAAATAAGCCAGGCAGTGAGAGACAAATACTATATATCTTACCTTTAAGTGGAACATAATCAACAAAACAAACAAGCAAAATGTAACCAGAAGCATTGAAATAAGGAACAAACTGACAGTAACCAGAGGGGAGGGGGGTGGAAACACAGGAGAGAAGGGGAAGGGCTGAGAAGGAATTTGGACAAAGCCAGAGAGGGGAAGGGTTGAGGGTGAAAGGTGGGGATGGGGCGGGGGGGAGTGGTGGTGGGAAAATGGAGACAACTGTACTTGAACAATAAAAAAAAAAAATATCCTGATGGTGAGTAGACAACCTGCAGATGGACAACACTGATGCGTGGGGGGCAGAAAGGTAGTCAGAAGGTTCCTGTCCCCATGGAGAAAGGCTTCCGGGGGAAATGGGAGGCAGCCCCTCAGGCCACTGCAGGGACAGCCACCAGAACTTCTGGGGGGGCAGGAATACTGCTCTGAAACCACACTAGACTCTCCCTCTTCTAGCTGGGTGGTCTTTGGCAAGTTACTCAGTACAGAGTTGAGAGGAGGATCAATGAGTTATCACTTTATACCCACAGAGCAATAATAATCGCGGCTGCCACCTGAGTACTTGCTATTTTTCCCCGTCTGGAACAGTGCTCCTGGACCACTAGCCCGGAGCGGTGAGGCAAAGGTTGAGGGCCGGGTGTGCACTTTCGGCCGATGTACTTTGTTCGCATCTCCCCTCTTCTCTCGCGCCTCCGGAATGAACGGTGTAGTTTGGTATTTCCACACCTGACAGTTACGTCTCTGACCTCAAGCAGTAAGAGATACACTTACATTTTACGTGGTGATCTGGGGCACACACAGTGATGTTACTGTTCCATAAAGCAAAATGGAGTTACTGGAGGGGATGCACGATTTTTCTATTCTTCTGTATTTCATCTCTCAAAAGGCAGGTTGTGACCCCCTAAAATGACCTTTCTAGTAGACTGTTCTTCATTCTTTAAAAAACACCACTGTGGGGGCGGGAAGGTGACTCATAAACTGATTATAATTTGAAGAAAACACACCTTGAATCAACACTTCCCTTCGGTTGAGTCGATACTGACTAGTTAGCCGTTTTTCTTTCTGGTGTCGCTAACACATAACATCATGTGACCTTCAGGGGTTCGACAGAATTGACACTTGTACACACTGTAAACCAATCACCACAGGTCTAGTGAACAGCTGTCACCATACTCAGTTACAAAACTTTTTATGATGAGAACTTCCCTGCTCTGCGCCCTAAGCAGTTCCCCACTAGGAAACACAGTGCTGTCACCTGTAGTCGCCAGGCCGCACTTACATCCCCACGACCTGCTTACGGTGCAACTGGGGTTTGTGCTTTTGACCCCTTCACTCACCTGGCCCAGCCCAGCACCCATGGCTCTGCCAACTACCAATCCGGTCTCTGTGTCTGTGAGTTTGGGCTGGTTTTTCTTTTGATTCCACATGTCAGATCCTATGGCATTTGTCATTCTCAGACTTGTTGCTCCACCCATAATGTACGTCGCAAAAGGCAAGACGTCATTCTTTTTTTAATGGCTGAATTATACACACACACACACACATATAATCACCATTTTTTTCACCCATTCACCCGTCGATGGGTACTTAATGTTATTTCTGTCTTGGCTACTGTAAGTAATTCTGCAATAAACACGGGAGTGCATGTATATTTTCATGTCAGTGTTTTCACTTTCTTCAAATAGACACCCCAAAGGGAAATTGCTGGATCACAGTTTCACTATTTTGCAGAACTTCCACACTGGTTTCCATGGTGACTGCACCAAGTTACATTCCCACCAACAGTGCACAAGGGTTCCCTTTTCTCTGCATCCGCACTGTTTGCTATTTTTTGCCTTTTCAAGGAAAGCCATTGTAACAGGTGTGAGGTAACACCTCACTGACGTTGTGATTTGCATTTCCCTGTCAGCTGGTGTTGTTGAGCATTTTTTCACGCACCTGTTGGCATCTACTAGTTATCTTGTTTTCCAAACCCTGGAAAGCGGGCTGCACGAGAACCCCAGTGCCAAGATCCCACCATTCTGGACTAACACGTCTCGGTACAAACCAATAAATCCACATTCTGATACGCATCAGGTCATGCAAGTTGAAACTGGACAGCATCTCCACCGGCCCAACGGTCCCCCAACCTACCCGATCTATGTGTCCGAACTGTGCAATACCTTCCTGTTCCGGAAACAACTCTCGCACATTATTGTAAAACAGCAGCAACAACAATGAATGACAGCGATTTGCAATACTCAACTAAATGGAATGACTCAGCATGGGAGTTTAGTTCAATATAATTTTATTCCAAAATCTGCCAAGCTTAAGGAGGGACCTGATCTTTTGTTAAAAGAAAGCGATTTTCACAGTATATATTTAATCATTTTAGCTTTGTGTTGAATAATCACAGGAACGGAAGTTTCTGTTCAAGATCCTCACTCCAGCACACGCAGCCAGGTGCTTGCAAGCTTCTAGCAAGACAACACATTCCTGGCCTGAACTCACAGTAAACCCTCTCACCACTCAGAACAGGAGAAGTTCCCCCACCACACACACCAGGTCTCCTGTTCACTGCTGTAGGCGGGGCCCTAAGCGCCCTTTAAAGTTGAGAAATAAGTGAAAGGATTGCTTAACTTACTGCAACAAACCCCACTATTTGTTAGTTCTTGACAATTACAAGTATAAAATACTTGAAATTTGTTCCACATTTAATAGAACAACTCAAATGTAAAAAATTAGGTCAAGTAACATGCATTCATGTGTTACAATGTTACTTAATAAATGTTACTGAGACAAGATATGCAGCACTTTCTTGTACATGGTATTTATAAACTGCTTCTGACAATGGCTACATGATGGTCAAAAAATAAAATAAAAAACACAAGAAACCATACGTACTGGTATATAAAATGCCTACAGGGAATGTCATATTTTAAATTTGTTACTGAAATTAAACCTGGAAAAGCAACACACCATGTATTTTAAATGATGAGGTAGATATTTTTTCCTATGCAGAAAAGAGAAGATAAGAAAAAAATGTGTACAACTTTCAGATCTTTTTTAAAAGTTCTGGTTAGAGTCACTTTCATGAACGAGGCATTTATAAACTATGAGGTGGAGACGTCACACTCAGGCAAGCTCCATACTTGACGTGTTATTCGAAGATTCAATAATCAGTCTTGGGTCAATCAACTCTCTCCAAAACACAGTGATCTGAGAAAAAATACAAATATTCAGTTTAGAGATTTCATTTTGAGGTCATATGAATTTTGACAAACTTCAGTCAAGTAGATTTCCATTTGTGCACAATGGTTGAAGACCTGGAATAATTTCAGTCCCAATAAACTAAGTGTAATTAGGGTACAAAAACTTGTTTCCTGCAGGTGCAGCTAAATTTTACATGGAGCATATTCCATCCTTCTCTGGTTCAGAGCCGGGCTTGTGGGGAGCGGGGTGGAGGGAGGGTAGCTGATGCAAAGGCTCCGGAGAGTCTGCGGGACAAGCTTCTGCGGATGGGCAGCCTGCAGACCCCTGGGGAGGTGGTCGTGGCCCAAAAGGGTCATTACCAGACTGCCGACGCCTTTCGTGCAGCTCTGCAGTTCTTATGCTGTGCTGCTGAAACAGCAGGTAGCTCACAATTTACTGAGAGAACGCCAACTCTAGCGCTGGGCCCTGTGGATAAATGAAGGCCATCTGGTGTCCACAAAAGGTCATTACTGGCTCTGCTTCAGGCCTCTGTTTAAAAAGGGAAAGAGAGGAAAGCCTCCAAGGTTTAATTTTCCAGCAGTTTCCAAGAGCACATTTCAACAAAAAACAATGAGGCTGAATATATTGCAAATAAAGAAGTAGAGAAGACTGGGACAAACCTGCGGATCCTGCCACACACCCTAAAAATGTGTTTTTGGAATAAATCTCTAAGAGTATCATGTATCTTAGAGACAAATCAAAGCAAAAAGTCGTGTTAGAATTTCCACATTTCAGATAAAATGTAAGTGTGCAATACTGAAACTTACAGGATAATACCCACGACGTTTCAAATGTAAACACAGTAGCAGGACGCACTTTCTTACCTGTAGTCTATTTTCTCTGATGCTAGCAGAGCACAGACACCCATCGCCAGCAACCAGTCTGGCTGCCTAAAAAGCTCCCCAAAATCTACTTCCTACAATGGCAACTCAGGAGTTTAAACACAGTCGAAAGGCAGAACCATCATTTTATGCCATTCTTCAAACCGTCCACGTGCCGTCTGAAGTCAGAATCCTGGTGGCAGTGGAGGGGCTGCAGTGACAACGAAGAGACCACCGGAGATTTTCCAGAAGGGGATGTGAAGGTTCTTGATCCGGGTGCTGACTATATGAGTACATTCCTGGGTGGAAATTGTTCGAGCTATACTTATATTCCCTTTTCTGAATCGGTGCATCACTGAAAACCTTATAAAATATGCTAGTCTGTTCTGCCGAAACCCTTTCACATAACCTCACACACTGTCATTTCATGCAACTCCAGACTCTAAGAGTGTGTTATCTGTGCATCTTGTCATGTAGGCTCTTGAAGGCCCAAGATGGGGCCCGGACTTGACACCTGGCACGGACATGCCACGCTGCAGGCAGGACAGACATCCTCTCTATGATTCTAACCTGGGCAGCTCGAGAAGCTGCAATGCCACCTTCCAGACAGACCGTCAGTCCCCAGCCTAGAGGGACCGGGCGATTCAGCAATCCCAAGGGGGGAGGCGCACCTACCCTTCTCTCCTGCGTCACAGCGTACTCCACTACCTCGGTTCCGTTTTCATTGTGATAAACCAGATCGAATTTCCCCGGTTCTTTCACGGCTGAAAGCAGACAGCAGGGAGGAAAGGCAGTAAGTCATCCCCAGGAGTGAAAACGTTTCTCCACAGAGCATCTGTAACGTCAGAAACACCACCACGAACAGACTGCCCATGGACATGGGGGCCGGGTAGGCACGTGCAAGCACGGAGCGCTCCGTGGCAGGAGACACTGAGAGAGCCCCGCACCAGCAACCGGAGCTCCTGGGCCAGCAACCAGAGACGCTCCGTCCTTCAGCAAAAAGAAGTGAGCTTCATACACTATCACTACTACTCCCAGAGAGGAATGTGCAACTACAAGATAATCCTAAAGGACAATGGGTACGTTTCAACAAGGGAAGATAATCTGAATTTTGCAGTCCTCACATCTTGCTTTGTCCTGAGAAATTACACACGCGTACTGCTTGGTGACACAGCAGCCCTCACTTTGCACGTGGGGTGTGGACCCCAAAAATGACCATGCAAGCTGAAGACATGCAAAACAATCTTAAGAATCAACGAGAAAAAGTGTGGTTGTTTCACAATCACTAAAATTTTTTATCAGAACATTAAAACCTTTCCTGCATGAGGAAATGCAAAGAAGTAAAACTAGTATTTACGGAGCACACTGTAATCGAAAACGTTAGAAACTCCGAGAGCTGGAGCGCTCTGTGTGTCCTCAGACCGTCCCCAAGGGCATCTGAGCAGCACTCCCCTCGTCAGGCGGCAGCCCTGCGGGGCGAGCACCTTTCCTCTGCCTTGCAGAACTGTCCCGCTCATTTCTAAGTCTGGGTCAGCTTTCAGTATTTTCCCCTTTGCGCTTTTAATGTCATGAAATAGCTCTGAGAGTTGGTTGTTTTTTTTTTCCCCCCACATCCTGGGAAATTTTTTGCATTATTTCTAGGACACCTTCATCACTGTCTCACAATCAGCCTTCTCATTTATGTCAAGAAGTCCATATAAACCGGTATCAACATGCCCAGAGTTAGCGATTTCTTCTATTAACGTCACTTCACCTTGATTTAGAGGTCACTCTTTTGCTTCTGTTGTGCTTTCATCTTTGTTGACCAATTCCCTATTTCAACGCCACCCACTTTGTACACGTCATGTGGGTGTACCACTGAGGGACAAGGAAGCACAAGACTCCACACTTTGCTATGTGTGTGGGAACTGAACTGAGTAACAGGAGCACAGTGACCGATCACTGAGACTCTAAAAGAAGTGACATGATTGGTCACTGATCACGATGGGCATCTGTTATTACGGAACGATTTGCGGTCTACGGAGCTGGGGGACTTGATGTGCTTACTCTAGGTGGACATCCCCCCGTCAGTGGGGAACCGTGTTATCTAGTTAAACCACGGTCACTGAAGTACATGGACATCAGAACCCTGCAAAGCAAGAACTACCTGTATTTCCATTAGAAAACAGATAAAGCCATTCCTGATACCCAAAGAAGAAAAGTTCTAATTCGATGTCATCACTGTCAATCACCTGACAAGCAGTGGTCAGGCCACGCCCACGGAATGTGACTATGGGCAAATTTCTCTGTCCACCGTTCCTAAGGGGGAGCTCTTCAAACAAGACTCATCGGAATAAAGCTGGAAAACCAGTGTAGGTTATATCTAATCATTTACTCAGTACCATAAAGAGACTTTGTTGAAAAACCCTTTCCACTAACTTCTGAGAACTGCGGTTTTATTTTACTCACTATCTTATTTACACACAAACAGAAACTAATTGCCTAGGAGTCTGCTGGAAAAAGGGGGGATCTCCCCTGGTTCTGGCCAGAGACCCATCCAGTACAACCCAAGTTAAGCCACATGCAGTAAAAGCCCTCCCATTCCAGGATTTCAGAACCAATAATAGGTGGGGTCAATCCAGGATAAAGCAGAATAATGTGGGAAGAGTGTGTATACACAAATACTGTAGATACTTTATTTTGATTTAACACAAAAATATGTTCATTTGTCAATCTCTGGAAACAGAACTGAAGAGATCTTACAAGTCCACCAACAAGATCTGTCTTTCTTTTACAAATTATACCCTTAATGCACTTCTGCAATTTGCACAATTTCCAGTTTTGAATTTTTTTTAAAGTGATGCAAGAATGCAAACACTAGCGAGGCAATTTAAGTGCAAATCTTCCCCAATTCTTAGCGAACTGCTCCCTTTATACAGCCAACCCACCCACAGGGAACTCAACGGCTGGGCAAGTTTTCTAGTAACACACTCCCAAGTCAGCATTCAACTTAGATTTCACACAAACAGTTCTTTCTGAAGTCAATTTTCATCGGTTGATATAATTTTTATGAAACTGCATAGTTACAGTAACAAGAACAAGTTGCCTATCAGCTGGGGGAGCGAATCCAGTACCATTAGCAGGCACAGTTCTCCGCCGTGAAGCACAGGCCCAGCTGCTCCGTGCTGAGGGCAGGGAGCGTGAGTCCCGGAGGCCGCCGAGGACAGCAGCCCCCACGGCCCACAGCTACTGAGAACCCAGTGCAGATATGAAAAGACTGAATTCTGAAATTCTTTTTTAGAAGACTCACCAGGTAAGGATGAAAGGATTTCTATATCTACTTGCTGGGTCTCTGGATTCTGGCTTAGTATTCTTCCTTCCTTTCAAAAATAAAAGTCCAAGTCAAAAATCAACACACAAACCATTATGAATATACTAAAACTGCTGAATCAAACACCTTGAATTCGTGAAAATGGTGAATTTTATGTGATGTACATTTTATCTCAACAAAGAAAAGCTTTAAAAAATAAATCAGCATAGAGAGCAAATGGAACTCCCAGGCAGTATTTAGCATTTCCCTTGATCTTAATCACCCCAGGGTCAGGTCCCACAGCTGTGAGCCCCCCCAGACCAAAGCCTGCTCGTTACTGACAGTAGCCAGTCCTAAACTGTCTCCTGCACCCTGCCCTGCCTCCCCCTGGGGGACCCCAGGGAGGGCTCCGGCCCAGGCCTGCCCCTCCCTCCTGCTCGGCCTCCTAACGGCACCCAGACGCTCTCCTCCACGGGTCCGCAGGACGGGACACTGGAAATGTAACGAATTCCTCTGTCGTAGCACTGCCTTCTCTGTGTCCTCACTCAGTCACCTCCATAAATTAAAATCCCACAGGTACAAAGGTGGCAGAGTCAGCTGAGATGAGACTACACTCTGAAGAGATCGGACTTCTGAAGGCAAGCTGAGAGAGTAAAGCCCGATCGAGCAGGGTGACGGCACTCGTGGACAAAGCAGGAGAGTGGGACCCATGTTCTCTCTCGAAATGGTTTGGAAAACAATTTCAAAAAAGGTCTAACACTACTGGGAAATCAGTAAGCAAATAGCCTTCCAAGGTAATAACTACGATGACCATCATCACCTTAACATAATTTTTAAAAAATTACTATCTTCTAGAATCGCAGTTTGTAGAGGCTGTGGGCTATATCAATTCTGTATTTCCATTTCCTCACATGTCACAGAACTAAATCAGTTACTTATGCAGGACGACAAAGCATCCTGCATTTGCCCAAAACAGGCCCACTCACATTTCATTCCAGTATAATCATCAATATACTAACCCTTTCCAATCACAAGTACCCTGACTCAGATGATAGGTTACACGGTGATCTGCACTAAGGGGCCAAGATGAAAATACGATAAAGCACCAAATACCCAGAAGCAACCCACGTACTCCCTTTGTGAACTGATTCTTCTTCTTGCCTATGTTTGAGGAAAACCTCTACCAAGATTTTAAAAGTCTTCCAAGGTACGAACTCAGATGAAACCAAATCTCCTTGTTCGTTATCTTTAATACTGTATTAAAATGATCAAGTATTACCTTTAAAAAGTGAACCTACATTCTGCATATTACACCAAAATAAGAAAGTATGGATTTTCACCAGGTCAACAAAACGCTGAGTGGGTGGGAAGAGAAGGTGCACGCAGTTCTGCCTCCCGCCCCCATCGGCTGAGCGTGGTGACTGTCAGATGCCAGCAGGAAGTCCCATACAGGCAGGAAGTGAGTACATTTCAAAGACAGTATTTGTGAATTACGTAGTTAACCGATAATGCAAAAGAAACCATATCAGACAATACTAAGCAGCAGTAATTTACAAGTATATAAAGTATATTGCAATGATGAAAACAATCACTTTTTCTGGCTAAGAGCTATTTATTATTTTCTCTCAAAGTGTAGAATCATGGGGAAAGGATCCTGAAATAAGTCTGTGTGTCTAAGATAATTAGGAAAAAAGTGAGTAAAATAAAAATGAAACTTATCATTCCCCTTCCATATTCCTCCCAAATGTAAGGAAAATAACACTGGGAGACTTCACAGTAATGCTATTAAAAAATTTACAGTTTGGTAATATTTTCATTTTCTGCTTTAGGACATTATTTACTCAAAAACATCTGTATTATCCATAACAGCAATATTAAATATGACTTCAGCTTCTTTAATATACTGACAATTACTTATTTTATTTTTTTTAAGTGCTGCTTTTTAAGACTATTTTTAGGGAGAGGGGAAAGGAGAGAGGAAGAAAGGGAGAGAAACACTGAAGCACCGGCTGGTTACTTTGGTGCACACCCCCAACCAGGGACCGGCCCACAACCCAGGCCCGTGCCCTGACCAGGAATCCAGCCGGGGGCCTTTTGGTTTGCAGGCCACATTCAATCCACGGAACCACACCAGCCAGGGCCAGACAATTATTTTTAAATGCAAAGTCTTACCTTGTAGTCAGAGACATCAGGAGAATAATCAGATGTTAGTTCTAAAAGCTAAAAAAAGAAAAAAGAAAAGAAAAAGAAAGTCCACAAATATACTCTGTGGCTCCTTCCCTCTATCTCTGAGAAAATATGCGGAGCCCAACCATGAACCTGCAGCTGAACAGAGGTTCCAGTGGTTGGGGGAGGGGGTGATGTGTGTAGCTTTCTTTTATTGAGCACTTGCTATGTTCCAGACACCAGGCTGAGCCATTTTTATCCACTTAGGAAACAACTCCGGGGCCCCTCCCACATGCTGGGCCCGGGAACGCGAGAGATGATCTGGGCAGGAAGGCTGTGTGTAGATGTATACGAGCCCACACATACACCCATACGTGTACACACATAGACTTGTATATGTGTACATACACTGCTAATGAGTAAGTTTACTTGGAGGGGGATAATCTTTATGTTGTAACTGTTGCTGTTTTAAAATATACCTTAAATGCGATCTTTTCTCCAACTTGGGGGGCAGCTGCTAACAGTGGTAACAGGCTGTAGTCCTTCTTGTGTGTTTCTACTGGATTCTGAAAAACAATGTGTGTTAGTCACGTGACTTTGTCACTGGCAAGACGACGTGGACCCATGCCGTCGACAGCAGACGCACTGCTGGGAAAGGGGAAGTGGTGAACTCACAATGAAGACTACTTGCCTGGATAATAGTAGATGAGTTTGATAACACTTCATTTAAATGCTGCTGCTTCTGATAGTCAGCGTTTCTATTCAAAACAGAAGGAAGAGCGAGCCCTCGTCCTCGACCTCTCCCCCGAGTGCCCCGGCCCCTGACTCCCTTATGAGAAAGAAGGTCCTCTCCTCTGCCCCAGCCTCTTCCCAGACTGGGGGGGAGAGTCACGTTGGGAGGAGGGCCAGGAGCCTGTCTGCCACCATTCAAGTCACTGTGCTTCCACCCCACGGCCCGTGGCGTCTGCGAGGACAGCCCCGGGCCTGGACAGCCTCTCCCTGCAAACGGGCCTGCTGCCTTTAAGAGACCCACAGCCTTGTTCAGGGGTCTCTTGGGCATCACGGATTCGTCCTCTGACTCTGAACTAGAGTCTGAACTAGAAGATGATGTTCTGCTTGTCTTGTCCTCGATGGGGATGGACTTAAAGCTAATTTTTGTGGCTACTTTGTTGGCAGTTGTGTTTTTTATTGAGGGCCCTTCCTTTAATAATGCAGCTGATACTTTCTCTGAGGACTTTCTGACCTCTAAGGTGACATTGCTGAGACCATCGCTGGCGGACTCATGACAAGACTCGGTCTCTGAAGAGGAACTGGGACTATCTTTTGCACGAACGTCCACGCCACCTTTCCTTCTGGCTTTAACAAGGCTGCTTCTAGCAGGAGAACCTTTCAAAGGACTACCCTTCTGGACGGCCCCCTCTTTCACTGTCTGTGCTTTAGAAGACTTGGAATTCTTCGTCTGTTTTCTATTTACACACTTCTCCTTTTTCTTTGGTGATTTTTTTTTCATCTCTTCTTCATCATCATCATCGTCGTCTACCACATCACATGTGGCTTTGTTCTTCCTCTTTTTTTTCTTCACACTCCCATCTGTGACACCTTTTGGTTCTAGATCCAAGGTGTTCTCGTTGTTGTTCCCTTGCCTCTTCCAGTGCTTCTTTGAATTTCTATAAGCGGTTTCTTCATCCTCTTCCAACTTAAATGACCGCTTCTTTGCTTTTCTAGGTAAGAAATCAGTACCATCACCATTACTGATTATTACAGGATTCTCAGCGACTTCTGTCTCTTCTAATTTTACTCTATCAAAAGAACAAGAGAGAAAACCAGTGAGTAACTATGTCTCCAGGACATTGTCATATACACTGAGTTGACTAACTGTCCCTGCTGTCTGTCAATTAAAAAACATCAAACCATTTAAGGACAAAAGACTCACTTGGACAAAATGGCTTATATGGTATCACTTATGGTCAAGTTTCGAATGACTAATTTTATCTATTGAATATCTACTATGTCCCAAACATTTTCTATAAACAACACCATGAAGTAGGTATCTTTCATTTAAAACAAATCACAAAATTACAGTTCAGACAAGCAAGCTGCCCAAGATCCATACCTAAGAACAGCAGAAATGGGACACAAACTTCGGTTTGTCTAACTCCGCGATCTCTCCATCCTATTATGTTGTCAGCCCCCACCAGTGATAATGCCAAGTATCCACTTTGTGTTCAAATGTGGACTGCTCTTTTAAATCAGACTTTACTTTTATTTTGTTTACATTTGGGGAAGTATTGAACAATTTATGTTCTCTGGGCTAGAGGCAATCACCGTAAAATTTGATTGCACTTTGTGGTTATTAATTGTATGTCAACCTGACTGGGCCATGCGGTGCCCAGATATATGGTGGACATTGTCCTGGGTGTGTCTGCGAGGGTGTTTCTGGGTGAGATTAACGTCTTAATCAGCAGACTGAGTAAAGCAGACTGCCTTCCCCAAAGTGAGTGGCCTCGGCCAATCCTCTAAGGCCTGAGTAGAATGAAAGGCTGAACAAGGAAGAATTCGCTCTCTCTGCCTACTTTCTTTGAGCTGAAAGTGGAATCTTCTCCTGCCTCACGACTCAAACTAGGAATGGAACTCACAACACCAACTCTCCTTGTTATCAGGACTTTGAACTTGGACTGGAACTACATCATTAGCTTTCCTAGGTCTCCGACTTGCTGACTTCAGATCCTAGGACCTCTAGGCCTCCATAATCTCGGCCTCCATAATCGGCCTCCGTAAATGGCTACAAGACCTTCTGTCACTGCGGTTGATTAAAATCCTGGAGCACAGCACCTGCTGCACCCAGTCTGTGCAGGGCCCCTGCCCTGCAGAGGAGCTCAGAGGCCAATTCCATACACTAAACCTCATGTCTATATTTATGTATCTGTGTCTATATCATCTCCTATTGGCTTCTGTTTCTCTAGAGAACCCTAATAGACGCATCCAAAATTATTTCACTATAGGAAAGGAATTCTGTTCCTTCGTTAACTGGAAACAGCTAAGTCGAGTATGTGCAGCCCAGTGACGGAGAGCTGAGGGTCCCCAATGTCAAGTACATGGTGGGTTCTCAAAAATGCCTGCTAAAAACACACATTATACTTTCAATACATTTACATCTAGCTATATATTTCATTGAGGTTTTTTTTTTTAGTGACCAGAGAAAGATGTAAACAATCCTATTTGAAAATAAAGTATAGTTGGTGAATAATAAGACATATTATAAGTATTCCATAAATTTTTTAAGATATAGTAATCCTGTTGTGGATTTATCTCAACGTATAAGTTGGAAAAAACCCTCAATTATCCTCAAGCTACACAAATGCACAGACACATACAAACTGAAGTAAAAGCTACTGATATCACAAATAGAATGAAGAGAGAAATAAAACTCTGAAAGATCAGGGATTTAAAGTACAAAAACATTTCACCCTCTGTTCCCAGCTATAAACACCAGCACGAAGCAGCAAGGAAGTATTCCTAAAACTGGCAAAAGCAAGCTTGGCATCCTGTGCTTCTAAGAAGTACCGTGGAACTTCCAGCACACCCAGCACATCCGATTGTTCCTTGTTATTCTTGATCAATTTGTTTTGATTCAAGTTTCAATTCTGAGACAACCAACTAGAACCAAACTTTCCAGCAACTTTGAAAATGGCTGCAAGACCTTCTGTCACTGCGGTTGATTAAAATCCTGGAGCACAGCACCTGCTGCACCCAGTCCGTGCAGGGCCCCTGCCTTGCAGAGGCGCTCTTGGCATCACGTCACTCACTCTGAAGACAGTGGACCTGCGCACAGCTGCCATGAAAGCAGGACCTGCGACTGTGGCAGCCCCACTCCCTGGTATTCCTGAAGAGAACGATTTCCGTACGGAACATGTTGAAACTGAGATTTGCTACCCGGAGAATCAGAAATGGTTCACCTGGGCCTGCGTAGTTACCATTCCTTTCAGGGTATACACTTTCCTTGGCAACGTTTGTTTCTCCACCTGGATCGGATAACATGTAGCTGTCCTTTTACAAAGAGAAATGGATACCTTGTAATTAGCAATGGAGATTTGATTCCAAGGAAATTTTAAAACAGAACCTCCGTTGTTCATTCAAACTCTTTGCAGGGCAAACAGGGTAGTATTATCAAAATGCAAGGTATTCCCATCCTGACTGGTGTGGTTCAGAGGGTTGGGCATCACCTCCGGTTCGATTCCCAGTCAGGGCACAACCTGGGTTGTGGGACAAGCACCCAGTTGGGCACATGCAAGAGGCAACCAATCAGTGTTTCCCTTGCACACCAATGTTTCACTCTCTCTCTTTCTCCCCACCCCAGAAATAAATAAAATCTTTTTCAAAAGAAAGGAAGGAAGAAAAATACGAGATATTCCCTTTAAATCTGTGATTCACTTTTAGGATTCTATCATAAAAAAGCAAGGACATGCTCATCTGCCCTGCCTGACATCCCCTATCACTGCCCATCGAGGCCACAGTGATTGTCTGGATTGGAATCATTCTGCCACTACCATTACCTCTACCTTTCTTACCTGTAAAAAGGGAGATAATTGCAGTACTCACTGAGACAATCCATGAGGAGCTCCCAGTCAGAGCCTGGGAGGAGAGGGAGTCAGATTCTGGGGGCCTCAGAGAATGGGCAGTGAGGAAAGGGCTGTGGCTTAAGCCACGTGCCCAACCAGCGGCCCACGGGCCGTGTGCAGCCCAGGATGGCTGTGCACGTGGCCCAACACAAAGTCGGAAATTCACTTAAGACGTTATGAGATTTGTTTGTGGTCATGTGTTGCAATGTATTTAACGTGTGGCCCCAAACAACTCTCCTGCTTCCTGTGTGGCCCAGAGACGCCAAAAAGTTGGACACCCCCAGTCACAGGTATGCGACGCCCCTCAGGCCTCCAGGGCTGTCCCTCAGGATTCCCACAGCTGGCTCCACCTTCCCCGTCGGACTTCTCTCAGCACCCCCAGCAACCCCCACCGAACCCCAGTGCTGGTCAGACCACTCTCTTCACCACGGCAGGCTGGTTTTTGTCTCACCGGCCTCGGGCCAGCCAACACTTCCTACCCGTTCCTGTTCCCAGTGATCTCGCCTTCCCGAACCAGCTCCTGCACTGAGCAGCACAGACCAAGGCAAGTATCCAGTCCTGCTGCCTGCGCCACACAAGAGGATACCATAGAGAAGCACGAAACTAGTTATCAGAGTCCACTCCAACAATATTAAGTACCTTTGAAAAAAGAGACTGTTTTCTTCTGTAGCTCTGAAGAGTGAGTTTGTCAGGGGAAGACAGAGACTGTTTAGGGACATGAACCCACAAAAATGTAACAAAACTTTTCCGAACTCACTTTTTTCCTAAGGTCTGCTCCATTTACGAATGAAGCCAGCTGCAGAGGCATTTACTATATGTTTGAACATTTGAAACATTTAGGAGGAATTCTGCCCGTCATTGTGCTATACTTATTTTTCAGCACACCTTTTGTAGCTTGCTTTTGACATTGTTAACATCATTATAAAAAGCATAACTTCCAGATGATTCATTATTTGAAGTATAACTGTGGTTAGCTAGGAGCAAGTTATCCACTCATTAGGCAAGGAATAGTTATCAAAGTAAACTTAGTAAGAGAGCACTCAGTCCTCACAATTCTAATACTATTTAAATAGTCCCTCAATTGCAAAGAAAAGAAAAATCTATTTCACAGTGAAAAAAAAGGACAAGGAATTTGGACTATTTCAAACTGTCATTAGAAACGGCTAAATGTTAATACATCTTGGAGTTACTGATTTTGAGACATGTGTGCGGTGGCACGCACACGAACATGGAGTAATTGTCCCAAGTTAAATTCCCTGATGTTCTAAAGAAATCTTATGAACCTGACATGCTCTGGAGAAAAGAATATTCAACTAAAGGACAAGCGAGAGGAAGTAGCCTGGTTCACAAGACTAGAATTGTTTCAATGCAGCCAGAACTTCAAAAAGAAGCCCTGAGCCCTGGCTGGGTGGCTCAGTTGGTTGAAGCGTCCTCGGGTGCCTCAAAAGGTTTTGGGTTGGATTCCCTGTCAGGCACAAACTTAGGTTGCTGGTTTGACTCCGCGCCGTCCCCCACTCCACCGCCCCATTAGGACGCACAGAGGAGGAAACTGGTCGATGTTTCTCTCTGACATAGATGCCCTTCTATCTCTCTGCTCTCTCTCCCTACTTGTCCCTCTGAAAATCAATAAATATATCCTCAGGTGACGATTTAAAAAGCCCTGATAAATGAGTACAAGATAATAACTCATTTTATTGCGACAAATCGACCACACGTGAGCAATTTATACCACAATTGGTCCTCGATACTCATCTCAGTATCACTTTTCTAAAATTTCCAAAGGCATGTTTAAAACTGTTGTTTCCCAATTCACAATCCAGAGGTCCCCAAAACCTATTTTTAAGTGAACCACAAAACACCCAGGGGAGACGCAGAATGACACCCATCAGAAGTCTCAGGGGATCTCGCAAGGGCACTAAGGCTGGACAAGCTGCAACGTTATGGAGAGAACAGGACTGTTCCTGTGTTCGCGTGCATCTCTCGCGCCTGCCCCTGCGGGCCACCGTCAGGGGACGGCCGAGTCTCCTGCACATCTGCATCCCGCACTCGCAACGCAGTGCCAGGATTCGTAAGCGCTCGCTAGATCAAGGCTGAATGAAACTCGGGCCCTGCCCACACACGGAAATCAGGGTTTTTCCAAGTTTGCTCTGCTCACCACCTACATCAGAAGTACCCAGGGAGGCATGCTCGTTACAACGCGCACGTTTCCTGAACCTCGTAACTGACTAACTGGAATCTCTGCGGGTCGTCGACGGGCAGTCTAAGAGTCCCACCCACTCGCGGTCCCCAGGGCCCAGGGCCAAACCCGGGCGTACGCGGGCGCATCCCCGGCCCACCGCCACCCTGCACACCCCACGCCCGCTCCGCGCGCACCTGAGGCAATCGTTGTCTCGTACCAGACGTGCGCTCTCGCCGTGGGGCAGCAGACCCCCGTCCAAGTAAAGGCCGAGGGGAGCCCCAGAACTGAAGCCGAAGCGCTCGCGGATGAGACTAATGAGATCCGTAACTACTCGGCATCTATTCAAGTCTGCCAGAAGCCAGAAGTCCGTGCAGTGCGGGGTGGCTGGCGGCGGGTAATCAAACTGAAGCCGCAGCCTAACAGTTTCGGAGGCTGCCATCTTGCTCGTGCTCTACGGAAGCCGAGAGACCCCACCGCGCTCCTGAGAGGCGTGATCGGGCAGCCCGCCCACTACAGCATTTTAATGAGTGCCACCTATTGGTCGCCCGTGGCTACTACAGACTTCGTGAATGGCAACGCAGAATGGGGTTGATTGAATTCAATTCTGTTCAAGACAGGGCTAGGGAAGAGGACCTATAAATAAAATCCCTTCACTTCTTTCCCTTTGAGCACTATATAGGGTGAGAACTTAAGCAACTCTCTGGATAAACTCTCTGATAAAGCAGTTCTCAGCAGTTGTCTTCTAAGAGGTTAGGTTGTATACACAAAAGAACTTTTAAAAAAACTCCCAATACGTCAGTCGCCCAAATTTCTCATAATAAAGAGTTGTAAAAGATGTCATTCCTAATGTATTGTAAATATTAACGTTAAAAAATTAGTCACTCTCTTAAATGTATCCAGTAGAATTTAAATATCTTAGCAGTGTAAACCTATCACTGTCCACATGAAAATACAAAAATAAGCCCTCTTATTAACTTCTAAATCACAAATTTTACATCATTCGAATTTCCATTTCGTTCTCCCACACAGTAATTCCTTTAGTTTTTATGACAAGGATATGAATTATGAAGCATCCTTATTCCCATTTTGGAGATTAAAAAGAAAACATTTCAGAAAGGTTAAGTGACTTCCCCAAGGTCGCTGCACCAGTAAGTGGTTGATACCTCGCAGTCAACTTTTTGGAGTTCGGAAAGGCCTCCCTGGGAAGGAGCCTGTCAACTGACAGTTTCCACAGGAACAAGCCAGGTGCAGGGGGAGGAAAGGTGTGAGAACGTCCATGAAGGTGAACGAGCACATGTGAGCACACAAAGACACAAGAGGAGGAGTGATGTGAGGACACACGCAGAAGACAGCTATGTAGCGCCAACTGTCTGCACCCAGAACTCACTGGAAGAGCCTTTAAGGAGCCCCCAACTATTCTCCCTCAGTTTCTCAAACCTTTCCCCTCCCCCCACGAAACCCATAAAATTAAAAAAATTTATAAGTACCGTTTTGAGATGAGTTCCCAATATCTTTTTTTCAATCCTCTTGCTGCCCTTAAAGCCCTATTATATTTTTGACCTGCCCCCAAGAGGTCAGGTTTACATCACAAGTTCAAATTACACCACAAGCATCACCTGTTAATATTCAATAGCCACTCCCTCATCAGAGAAATTTCCACTGGCTGTTCAGCTTTGACTCTCTTTGGCCAGTCTTTCTCTCTGCATGGCGCCTCTTCTTTCCATTTGTCTATATTCTTCCCTCTCTGAAGAACAAAACAAACGCCCTCCTAGTCCTATGCATCACAGTTGAGCAATTTTGCTACCTTAGCTGGTGTTCTACACTCTCAGCTCCCATCTCCTAACTTCAAGGAATCAATAAGGCATTTTTCTTAAACAAAGATCATTCCAATCTTTAAGAGGAACTTTGCTGTTAGAATAATCAGCTTTCACCTGTTTTCCAGGTGTGCGTGTGTATGTGCATTTGGTGTAGGCCACGTGATTATAAGCTGTACTGAAAAAGGAAAATTTAGTCTTTGCCCTAATGAAGGACCATCTAGTGTGGAAGGTTAAATGATAATGCAGCTTATAGGGCATTTACTGATTGTCACACACCACACTTATCAACACCTTTGCCACCGTGAGTGACTCACTGACAATTCTAGTGTTACAAGAACATTTGGGTGTTCCTTAACTCAGCCTCTGCTTGCACGGTCTAAAACTTCTCCCCTGGGAATCAGACTGGCTTAGAAAACAGATGGAATAGTATACACTCTAAGCACTTTCTGGTATTTTATGCATTGCGCACCGCCCATGTTAAGCTGGTTACCTAGTTCTTTCTGTAACCGAAATCTCTGTGCCCTCTCCCTTCACTCACAGGACACCGCCGTTTCACAAGGCTTCGGATGAAAGCATCTGTCCACTTATCAGGGGCAGGGACGGGGAGGACTATGGAGGAGAACAGGACAGGGAGAGGCCTTGTCACATGTATTTTGTTTTTCTGTTTTGTGGTTTTCTTCATGAACTTTTTTTATCATTGATTTTAAGGACAGAGAAAGGAAGAAAGAGAGCAAGAGTGTGCTCAAGAGAGAAACATCAATGTGAGAGAAACATCAGTAGGGTGCCTCCCTTATTTGCCCTGACCGGGAATCTAACCCACAACCTACTGGTGTGCAGGACAATGCTCCAACCAACTCGGCCACCCAGCCAGGGATCATCGTGCACTTTTGAAATAGTAGTCAATATTTAGAAGCACAAGAGGGGACAAAAAAGAACCTGGAATTATCTTCTGGAGGGTGGGCCCTTTGTAGTACAGGCTTCCCCTGCTAGGTGAGTGTTCTAGGAACCCATCTGTATCAGTGTATCAGCTAGCATTGTTGGGAGAAGCTGTGTTCAGCCTCAGTGAAAAAAATTTTTAAGACTCTTTCAACTCATTTGTCTATTTCATAATGGGTGACTTACAAATGCACTTGCCCACACGGTGCTGAGTGTTCAGCAGTTTTTCACCAAAAATGTCATGACCCCCATGTCCCACCCTCCCCAATCACCCAATCTCATCTCGAGTTATGTTTTTTTGTTTGTTTGTTTCCCTGGATTAAAAAAGTCCCCAAAGGGAAATGTTTTTCCAATGTAGAAGAGGTGAAACAAACAAAAAAAAAACAGCAGAAGCACTAAAAGGCATCAAAACCAACAAGTTCAAAAACTGTTTTGAGCAGTGGAAAAAAATGTCTCCATAGGTAAATCGCATCAAATGGAGAGTGCTTTGAAGGTAACTGAAGTTTAAACATGCAAGACTAAATACACAATTTTTATAGATAAATTCCGAGTTTTGGGGGGGTCCCTGCTCGCATAACTTGACCATCGTGCAACTCCTGCATATTCTTATTTCCTGGCTCTGTGGGCCCTAAGCTAAACCTAACCTTTAGACACAAAACACCTCTGCCATCCTTTTCTCTCTTCCCCTTCCCAAACCCCCAACTGCCTCTTTAAAATGACTCTTGTGAGGGAGAGCGGAACCCCAGGGGCACTGCAGCAGCAGCGGGGTCAGCCAGGCCCCTGGAGCAGATCCTCAGCCTGAAGCTCAGGCTTCTTGGGCAATGGAACATTGTGCCCCACCTCCCCTTCTTTCCGCTCCTTCCCAGTAACAGACCTAGGAGGCCTGGGAGAAATAGAAAATCACAGGGGGGGAAACTGTACCGTGGAAAACTGCATCCTGGGAAAATGCCTGCCTGGGGAACTGCCTGCCGACCCTACCCAGGACAAACAGATGCCCGGCTAAGATTGGGGTCTGGGGCCGGCCGATCCGGCATAACAGGATGCAGCTTTAACCCGAGGCTGACGAGATGTATGGAGAACAATGGTCAGCAGAAACGGCACCCAGCAACCAGCTCTAGCCAATCAGGCTCTGACACCACAAACAGATATCCTTCGTGGGTTTTTGCGCTTAAAAACACTGCCCTAATAACAACCGAGCAAGTCCCAACCTCCCTTGGTTGGCTCCACTTTTCCTCTCATTCCCTGCTGATAAACCCTGCTCCTTAGCTCGCTGCTTCTGTCTGGCCTCTTGAGCCACTCGGACCTAACACCAGAGATGGGCCATGGCGTGTTCCTGTGGGCTGCAGTCCTCTCTCTTCTGTCCCAGCTGGATTACTGGCCCTGTTCACCCTCAGGCAGTGAAATGGTAGGTTCGTATCTGCGAGCTCCTATTGATGGGCATCCTGGGACCGATTACTGCTGGTATATTGACAAGTGCAGTCATTGCTGCAGGTTACTGAGCAGCAGGAAAGCAAAGGATGCCTCTCGAAGCCCTCACCTCGGGCACTAGACCGACGTTTTGTGCAGTGGTGGTCTCCTTGTCACGGCTTTTAGCTCCTCTGTAGCATGTACCGTATGCTGGGATGTCAAACCTAAGCTTTATAGAATCCTCACAAAAGACACAAGATAGAATGTAGTGGTTTGGCTTTGTCTTTAAGATTTTATTTATCTAACTTTAGAGGGGGAGGGAAGAAGAGAAGGAGAGAAATATCAATGTATGGTTGCCTCTCATGGGTCCCTCGTTGGGAACTGGCCTGCAACCCAGGTATGTGCCCTGACTGGGAATCGAACTGAGATTCTTTGGGTTTGCAGGCCTGCGCGCAATCCACTGAGCTACACCAGCCAGGGCTGGAGTGTAGTGTTTTCTTAGTTCTTCAAATGGAAGCAACTTGGATTTAAAAAAGTATGTGACAGAACAGCATCTCAGCCCTTTCTTCAACCTGAAGCTCCAGGAATCTAATAGATGTTTGGGCTCCTACTGTTCTCAACCAAAACAGATTGTTTTGTATTGACATTTAGTTTAAGCAGTTTAACAGGTGTACCTTCACCTACAGCCAGGTCAGCAGTGCCTCTGGGTTAGCAGCCTTCACACTGAAACTTTTTGTCAATTTTGAGCAGAATATACTGTATTAAAATCTTATTTTATCTCAAAAAATAAAGTGTTGTGAAGATAGTGTTAACAACCCAGAACAATACTGATGACAAATTAGCAAGGGGAAAAAGAACTACAAAAATCTGTATTTTTGTATTCAAAAAGATGAAGTAAAAGCCAGAGGGAAAAAAATATCCCAAAAAGAAACAATGATATGTAGGATCTAACATTTTTCTCAAATTTCCAAAATGTCCATAATATATGTAACTTCATAAGAAGAATGCTTTTTTAAAAATCTCGAAAGTGGAATCCCACAATTTTCGAGGACCAGCTGGCTGGTCCAGGCTGCATCTGATTTGGGGCAGAGGCAGCAGGCCCTTGAAATGCCAGGCCTTTTGTTGGGGAAGGAAGAGGTGGCCAGGGCAGGAAGTACTACCCTCTTTGTTATTTCTCTGTAGTGTCTCAGTCCTGACACACAACTTACGTCAAATGCATTAAACGTCTCTTCCTCTCGATTTTGTCTCCAAAACGGAGAAGGACAACGTGGGGCAGGCGGAACCAACCCCTCTCTCCTCCCAGCCCTTGCCGGGGTCTTGGTTGACCACATCCACAGAGGAAGCCTCGGGCATTGCCAGTGACCCCACGGCGCAGGCCCCGCCCCCACCCCCGCCCCAGGCCTCCCAGGCCCCGCCTCCACCTCAGTCCCGTCCTGGCTCCGCCTGCAGTAGTCACGTGGTAGACCACTGGCTCCAGCCTGTTGCTGATGCTGCAACCTGGTGTTAGTCATGGAGCTGGGGCTGCGGTTCCGTCTCGTGTCGGTGCTACTGCTGCTGCTTTTGGGCCTCAGTACAGGTAGGTTCGGGTGAAAAGTGTCTATATCAGTGACCGGTGCCTCCTTCTCCCTCCAGGGCCGAGAGTCTCGTACTGCGTTTGTGCTGGGTAAAGGAAATAGCTTTTTTCCTGTGCTTTTGAACCTCACTGGGTTTTTTGTTGTTCTTTTGTTTTTTTTAAGTGAAAGTGCTTTTTCTACCGTTTTTTAGCCCTGCGTGGTCTGATGCTCCCTTCTTCCTTGGGTAGAAGTGTGCTCCTTCTACACCTAGGCAGAAGCAGTTGTGCATAATGTATGATTTGGAGAAACTGCACATCAATGAGGTTTCCACGGTCCTCAGGCCACCTACCTCCGTTTTGCTGCCGTCACTGGCTGCTGAGTGGGGTTAAGAGGCTTTTATGTTTTAAACTGACACACGAAGACCCTGAAAATCCTACAGCGAATGGGACGTTTGATTGAGAGAAGGCCTTTTTCCTCTACTTGATCAGCACATGCACTATAATGTCTCCCCACACTGAGGCTTTTTGGGCAAAAGCAAATTCGTGTCTAAAGGGTGACTTGCAAATTGATTTTCAGTCTTCTTTTTCCAGCAAAATGTTTCCTGTTCTGAATCAACTGAGAATTCAAAGTGGTCACGAACTTGCCTTGTGATTTTAAGCAGGTTGCTTAATAGTGGCTTTTCCCCTTTTGTAAGGTTGGGATCGTCCGCCCTTCAGTTTGTGTTTGGGAGATGTCGTTCAATGTGTGGCCCCTAAACTTTAACAGGGGTCACGGCCAGGGAAGAGAGGAGTGCACGGGGTTAAGTCAAAAGGGGCCAGAGCCTTATCTGTCATTTTCAAGGAGACTGTACTCTTGGGTTACTTGTATCTAGACTCTTAGAGTCACATTTATATTCTAGCAGTTCTCTTTTTCTCCTTAAGCCCCCTTTGATTTTCTTGATCTGCAGCCTTATCAGTCACAAACAGCATAGTCTCCTCATCTACTGCCTTCTCTTCTTCAGACCAGTCTTTGGTTCTTTCACTTGCTGCAGACGCTTTACATTCAAGAAGGGAGGAAGTAAAAGGCAGAAAATTCCAGGCACCAAGGGTAATAAGTCACCTTTTAACATCAGTCCTTTTCCCTCAGAGTGGTGTTAAAAAAAAAAGATACTATATCTTGAAAGGTGTTAGCAAAGGTCACACAGGAAATGTATTTAACATACTCTCTTCTGATAATTATTTTGCAGGTGCTAAAAAAGTTAATTAAGGACATTGGAGTTGTAGGATTAAAGGACACAAACATAGTTTTTGATACATTTTTTTTTTTGCCAAATTGCCTTCCCTAAAAGTTACACTTGCTGACAGTACTGAGAGCCAGTCTCCTGTCTCCTGGTGGACCTGAGCAAGTGCCGTCGTTTTTTTTTTGCTTATCAAATAAGTGAAGTTTTTTTTTAGTGACCTCATTATTGCCTTAATTTTCATGTCTTTGAGTAGTAATGTTAACCATTCTTTCACATACTTATCAGACATTCATATTCCTTTTTCACAAGTTATTTCCTCCTGGACTTTATCCATTTAACTATTAGGGTCTTTTATTTTTAAAATTGATCTGCATGAGTGAGGAAAATTACCCATTTTCATATTCATTGCACCTTTCTTTGTTGTTTGCCTTTTCATTTTATTTTAGATGTACAGGAATTTTGTTACATAGAAATGTAACAAGTTTTTGTCTTCAACTCTGTTGATATTTTCCTTAATAGTCTCTCTTCTATTTGTAAATGATTTCTTTATAATCATTTCCCCATTCAGAGGCCAGAAAAAAGCATTTTACTATATTTTTATATTATTTTTAATATTTGAGATTTAAAATTGAGATACTTGCTCTGGTCAGGTAGTTCAGCTGGTAGAGCATCGTCCTGGTACACCAGAGTTGTGGGTTCAATCCCTAGTCAGGGCATATGCAAGAAGCAACCAGTGAATATATAAATAAGTGGAACAACAAATCAATGTTTCTGTCTTTCCCACCATCCCTCTCTCCCTCTAAAATCAAAAAATTAAGTAAATAAAATTGAAATACTTGATTCACTTCAAATTTTTATTGGTTTATTATTTTAAGAGAGGACCTGCAATTTTATGTTTTTCCTTCAAAAAAGTTAACAGTTGCCCCAGGATAATATAG
Organism: Artibeus jamaicensis; assembly: GCF_021234435.1. NCBI lineage: Eukaryota > Metazoa > Chordata > Mammalia > Chiroptera > Phyllostomidae > Artibeus > Artibeus jamaicensis. The sequence continues at coordinate 8,322,737 of NW_026521407.1, forward strand.
TGAATCATCTCAGCCCACTAATTTGTGATATCTCTTTAATCATATATTAAATAAGATATAAAAACCAGCATGTTGCATTTTGAGATTTTCCTCTTCCCCCAAAATGTAAATCTCTTTTTTTTTCATTTTATTTATATATTTTTAGAGAAGGGAAGGGAGGGAGAGAGGGAGAGAAATATCAATGTGTGGTTACCTTTCACACGCCCCCTACTGCGGACCTGGCCCACAACCCAGGCATGTGCCCTGACTGGGAATCGAACCAGTGACTCTTCGGTTCGCAGGCCAGTGCTCAATCTACTGAGCCACACCAGCCAGGGCTAAATTACTTTTTTTAAAAAACAGAATTACAAAAGTGTTTTGTGCTTATTGTTAAAAATCCAAACATTGCAGAGGGTATAGAGGGAGAAGTAGAAGACTCCATTAAGGAGTTTTCTATTAAGTTTTGTTTGTTTGTTTTCATAATGGAGGCTTTTTCTTACTTTCACAATATAATGGAGTGAGTCAGTTGGCTAAATTATAAACCAAATCATCTCCAGCCTGGCATGGCCACCTCTATGGGACTTGGAATTTATCCAGGCGTTAGACATCCTTCAGGAAAATGAAATCTGTGCCTCTATTTCAGGAGCCGTTTTCGACCTACCTGCGGATGAAGGCAAAGAAGTATGGGATTACGTGACTGTCCGGAAGGATGCCCACATGTTCTGGTGGCTCTATTATGCCACCAGCCCCTGCAAGAACTTCTCAGAACTGCCCCTGGTCATGTGGCTTCAGGTAAAAGTGGCTTCGCTTCTTTGCCAGGTTTGAGGCTGAGATTCCCCCACTTAACACGATATTCCTAAGGGCTCACAGCTCAGCAGATGGTGAAGGACTGATCTGGTCCAGCAGCCAGTGGGGAGTCTCCTAGGCATGAGAGTCCAGCATCCTCCTGAGGCAGGCAGAGGCAGCGGTATACTAAGGGCAAATCAGAGAATGAGGGGTTCTAGCCTTTTACCAGTTTGCTTGTTTGTGTAATGAGCCCAACCAGTGGTAGGATCCTTTACCAGAAGCTCCTGAAGACAAGTTTGACTATATCCCGATGAAAAGTGCTTTGAATGGTTCCAAAGCAAAGACCGAGGTACCTGACTGGGCCCTCCTCTTTCTCTTTTCTCAGTCCTTACCCAGGGCCTAACTTCTTGCCCCCCAGAAAACTCATCTTTTGAAAGGACTCCGCCTCTTGTATTTTAGTATTAGATGTGCGGCCTTCTCCTTTTTCGTGTGTTTGCGTTCTGACCTTGAGCTCTGATGGTAGGATGAAGGCATGGAACTGGTTACAAGGTATTTGGGGGCAGGCAGAGGATTCTTCCTTGCATTCCTAAAATATCTGCGCAGAGGTGGTCCGCACCCACCTGGAAGAGCAATCTCTAGGAAAGGGTTGAGGAGCACGGTCTTGCTTCAGCCTCCGGAAGCTGTAGGCCTGGCCCACCTGGGGCTCCAGGTTGCTCACCAGTAAATAGAGCACCCAGGTCCTTATTTGCATAGGATGCAAATGTCACTTCCTGCAAAAATGTCAGTAATCCTAAGCAGCGTCCCAATACTTTGGGTCCATTTGGCCTATCTGGTGGGGTGGAGTGAGGATGAGCAGTTTGCCGGAGAGGGACTTTCTGTCTTAGGGTTATCAGAACAGCTCCCTTGATGAGCTGGAGCTGAGGCTCCATCAAGGGTGCAGATATGAAAATGCCACAGAAGAAGAACCCACGTGTGTGGCTCCGGGAACCTCAGTCCACCCCAGGCAGCAGGTTGTCAGGGAGAGCCCTGCAGTGGACAAACCCAGGCCTGTCGGTCAGGGGTCCAGGGTACCCGAGCCCTTCCTGCCCCCGGGAGCTATACTAAGATATTTCCCTTTTCTGGGCTTTGGTGTTCTAATCTAGGGGATTTTGCTTTAACTTTTCATTAACTAGCAGAATTTTTTCACCCCCAAGTGAAAGCTGACATAGCAGCAAAAGCAGAAGTGCCAAGGGCCAGATGGCATTCCTGCTGAACAAGTTCCACCCATTCAACCTCCCCTTGGTCATAGGCTGCCTTCTGGCACTCCCTGGGTTTTCAAGAAAATAAGTTGAAAACCCATGTGTAGAAGGTGCAAACCTTCCTTGTGGTTGATTGCAGAGCAGGGTCATTGTTTTATTTGAGTAACTGGCCAACATTCCCCAAAATCAGGAGATGCAGCCACATGGGGCCTGCATGCTCCATCCCAGAGCTGAGTGGCCGGTACCTGGGTACCTGATTTCAGACAGGTACTTGATTTCTCTGGGTGGCTCATAGTCCAGTGTGTGACCTTCGGTTAGATCAACCTTGGGAGCTGAGATGCTATTGGAAGGTTATTAGCTGGTCAACTAACTAACTAACTGGCTCTTCATTTCCTCAGAGGTGCAAAGAAGAAGAAAAAAGATTATGATTAAGGAAGAAATAATTACTAATTTAGATTAAAAGGAGACCTGTTGTGTTTTAGCAGCCCACTGAGGGAACGCACACTGACTTCCCCGGGCAGGTCTTTGGGAATCCAGGTCACTTCATCTGATTGCAGCAGTGAGCTATTTTGGCTGCACTCTCAAGCCATCTCAGCATGGCGGGCGACACATATTTCAGAGTCACTGGATTGCCCTGGGCCATGACAGCACCCCATCCCAAAGTTCTAGACAGGGATTGTCCTCCAGTGGAAGAGAAGTACCCTGCAGTGTGCTTCTCGTTGTCCTTGGCTGGGGGTGGGGGTGGGCATTTCCTGGTGGCACAGTGATGTGGCAAAAGCAGGGTGTGGGAAGGGAGTGCTCTTTTATTCCAGGGTGGACGGTCCCAAGTCCCTGGGTCCAGTCCTGGTAGAGCCCTAATTGCCCCACCCTGCCCCGCTCTGCCCCTGGGCCTTATTGCTTGTCTTTGAGGGAAGAGCTGGACGAGATGGACTCTTCAGTCCATGGCAGGCCAGGATTCAAGTTTGGAGAATCAGAAGTAGGAACATTCCCTCTGGGGGCTCTTGGCCCAGCCCTATTCCTTTTAGAAAGATCTCAGCCGTTAGCAGGGGGCTCCGTGAGCGCAGAAGCCCCTGGTTGACCAGGTCGGTTGTGCCTTTGTGTGGGGTTAACACAGCCATCACCAAATCATGAATCGTTCATAGCAAATGTGGTCATCATGGTGATGACTAAGATTTAACTCACATGTTCTCAGTACTAACTTTTGATTCTTCCCTCTTCCACAGGGTGGTCCCGGTGGATCCAGCACTGGATTTGGAAACTTTGAGGAAATTGGGCCGCTTGACAGTTCTCTCAAACCACGAAAAACTACCTGGGTACGGTGAGGGTGGCCCCAGCTGAAGCTGCTCTCTGAGGCTGAGCCCCTCCAGGCCCACTCCATACTGGGCGGGGTCAAGTTCAGCAGTACTGCCCGCCCCCCTTCCTCTCCTGCTTTTCTCCACTTGTCCACAGAACCCTCCTCTAGCAGACACCCGGGACCTTGTCATCACCCACATTTTGATTGTGTCTGCACTCTGACTCCATATCCCACCCTCTGGCTACAGTGTCCCTGTTCTTTCCCCTCTGTCCCCCCTCCACCCCTGCCTCTCTGCCCTTTCGAGGTCTCTCTAGTCTCTGTCTCCACTCCATCTCTTCACCCCCAGCTGCACCTCCTCCGTGAGCCCTCGGTCAGCGCCCCACCCCCACTCCCTGGCTCTCTCACCCTCCTTCCCCTACAACCTCCCACACCCAGCCTCTGCTGGGTCCCACTCACTGTCCTCCTGCTCACTTTCACCTGAGAATGAATTCTTCAAAATACATAATTCACATACAATACAAGTCCCCATTTAAAGTGTACAGTTTAATGGCTTTTAGTATATTCAGAGTTTTATAACCATTATCACAATCCATCTCAGAACATTTTCATTGCCCTCCGACCCCCCCCCCAAAAAAAAACCTCATACCCCTTAGCTGTTACCCTCCGATCCCTGCTCAGGCAACCACCGATCTACCCTCTGTCTCTATAGATTTGCCTGTTTTAGACATTGTATAAGAACGGAATCCCACAACCTGTGGCCTTTGGTGTCTGGCTTCTTTCACTTAGTGTAGTATTTACAAGGTTCAGCCAGGTACCTCCCTTTTTAAGACTGAGTAATATTTCCTTGTTGGGAAGGACCACGTTTTTTATATCCACTCGCCTGTTGATGGACGCTTGGACTGTTCCCCCTTTGGTTATTGTGATAGTGCAGAGAGATCTGGAGTACAGACATTCTTGTGAGCTCCTGTGTTCATTTTCAGTGGATATACCCAGCAGTGGAATCGTTGGGTCCTGTGGTAGCGCTGTGTTTAATATTTAACAACCCAGGTGTTGTTAATATTCTTCATTCATTCCTGCTAGTGGTGCTCCCCCGCCCCCTGCCTATTTTCCACATGTTCTTGAGTGAAACTCTCCAGTGCAAATAATTTCTCAGTTTACCATCTTTCAGTTATCCCAAAGACCAAGCCCAGATTCCTGGGTGTGGGCCAGCTTCTTACCTCCAGCCACCTCTCCCAGCATCTGTCCACACACACTGTACTGTAAGGCCTCTGCACAGGCCGCTTCCTGGCCTGGACGCCATTCCTGTGGCCACCCATTCACAGCCTAGCTCACCACATTCACACCTACTGTTCTTTAAGACTCACTGCAGGATCCCCTCTTCCTGAAGGACCCCTGGAGTCCTTTGATCCTCTTGTCTCCACACTGGTCTTCCTTTTACTTACTCTTGCTTTAGGGTCTTTGAACAAACTGTTCCCTCAGCCTGGAACATCCTACACTCACTTCCAGCTGGCATATCGCTTCCACTTGCAGTAGCAGGGTGCCTCCCTGGCTTGTCCCCAGGCCTCCCAGAACTCAGAGGGTAACGTGACTGGGGCAGAGAACCTGAATGAAGAGTGAGGAGACCTGGGTCTTAGTCCTAATGCTGCCATTGTCTATCCCAGTTTGTGACCTTGGACAAGTCCTTGGCCCTTTGGGGGCTTTCATTCCTCATCAGTAAGGACATGGCTGGACTGTGTCGTCACTAAGGATCCTTCCAAATGAAAAATTCTATACCTCTGAGAACTTATTAGAGTAAGTTCTGTCCTCATAGTCAACAGGGAAGGCAGGCCAATGTGGAAACTGGATTTGTCTTGCAGGAAGCTGACATGTGGTGATCAGACCTCGGCTGTCCTGTCCCATTGCTCAGACTCACTGCATGGCTCCACCTGCACTAATACATTATTTTTAGGACGTTTGTACCACGTGAAAAGTGACAGCTTACACGCTCTGATCCCCAGGAATATGTTCATCTTTCCTTCTTGCCTTTCCCTGGCCAGAGTAGTCTGGGTCCCTGCCCCTTGATTTTTTTAAGTCCCTTAACAATGGAACCGTAAGCACACCGACATCCACGCACATGTGGTTTTTGTTGCGCTCATACAAGATGGTGAAAAGGTAGTTGGTGGCCGACTGCATGACTGTGACGTTTGACTTTCCTCTGGGGCACGCAGCTGCAGTCTGCCAGTCTCCTGTTTGTGGACAACCCCGTGGGCACTGGGTTCAGTTACGTGAAGAAGGACGGCACGTTTGCCAAAGACCTTACGACCGTGGCATCAGACATGATGGTTCTCCTGGAGTCCTTCTTCAACTGCCGCCAAGAGTTCCAGGTAAGCAAAGCCTCGGGACCAGCCAAGAGCTTAACACTAGTAACACTGCATCCACTGGAATAAACTTCCCCAAGAGCTCAGGGCCCAGTCGATGGCCGCGTTACGCCCCAGACTGGGTTGTGGGGTTTTGTTTCAGTCAACACTGAAGGGGGTTTTCAGCTTGAAGGGATGACCCTGGAGAGAGATTCTAATTAGACGGACCATTCAAATACAGGGAGGGAGAAAGACAGTGAGAAGCAGATTTCTTTGGCCGTGACATGCAGTAGAAATGAGAAATGAATCTGCATGAATGAAAAGGTACGCAGAAGACTTAGTTCTTCTTAAATTTCTTTTCTTGCTAGACGATTCCATTCTACATTTTCTCCGAGTCCTACGGGGGAAAAATGGCTGCCAGTATTGCTCTAGAACTTCATAAGGTAAGAGGGAGGATGACTCTTGTTTGGGTTTCGGACAGAAGCTGATTGTGTTACTTCTTGCGCTCACTTAATACTGAATGGACTTTGAGGGGACAGTGTACATACAGAGTAACAGCAAGTCTGTAATAATAGCCGTGGAAAGTTCCAAAAAGAACAGTGGAGGCCGCCCTACCAGACATCAAACAAGCTGTGAAGCTGCAGTGTGTAAAGTGCGGTGCTGGCTTAGCAACAGACAAGTGGGTGGAAGGTAACAGGGTAAAGAATCTAGGGGCAGATTTAATGTGTACTTAGGTTTATGTATGTATATGTATCTCTGTGTACTCATAGAATACCTATGTATCATAATTCCGTATGATTATATATAGATGAGATGGCATTTTGCATCATTGCGGAACAGGTAGAATAGTCAGTGGCTGTCACTTTGGAAAATAGTAAAGTTGAACCCTTGCCTTGCATAAAACATCAGTTCTAAAGAGATTAACATCTCAACTGTAAAAGAACTTGAAACTGTAAGAGAAAAGTTTTACAGTCTTGGGTAGGAAACCTTTCCTTCCTGAGATGAGGCGCCCAAAAGCCAGAAGGGATAAGTTGGATGTGTTTAGACCACACACAAGTTTAAACCTTCTCGGAGTTCTCTAAGTAATTTTAAGAGAAGAAGTATTTGAATCAGTAAATCCGCTTAAAAAGGACAACAACTTTCTAGAAAATTGACAGAAAATACAGATCTGAAAATATTTAAAAGATTGGTAACACCCAGTTTTGCTGAATGCTCTCATGCCTCTTCAGTGAGTACGAAAATTGGTAAATCATGTTAAAAAGGCAGTTTGGCAGACTCTGTTACTTTTAAAATGTATGTGGCCTTCGACCCAATCATTTCACTTCCAGGAATCTGTTCTGGGGAAGCACTTACACACGTGTGTGTATCAGAGGAGGTTCCGTACAGTACTGCTTGTGAGGCCAGCAGCTGAAACAGGCGCGTGGATGTTGGTAGAGGATTATTTAAAGGAAACAGGTGTATCCTTCCAGGACGGAACACTTGGCAGCCTTCCCAAAGACTGATGGTCCTGAAGGGAAAAAAAGAAAGGATAGCTTCGTTTGTATATGTGTGTGTGTGTACACATATACGCTACATATATGTGCCTGTGAAAGCAAAGAAAGGGGTGGTTAGAAGGATACATAACATGCTAACTGTGGTTCACTAGCAAATGTCAGGGCAGAAGTGGGGCCGAGCTGTCTTTCTGTGTTTAAACTTTTTAAAATTCTATTTATTGATTTTAGAGAGACAGAGAAAGAGGGAGAAAGAGAAACATCCATCTGTTGTTCCACTTGTTGATGCATTCATTGGTTAATTCTTGTATGCGCTCTGCCCGGGGGTCGAACCACCAACCTTGGCGTATCTGGATGATGCTCTAACCCCCTGAGCTACCCAGCCGAGGCCCTCAGTTTAAATTCTATTTTTTTCCACAGTGCGCTTGTAGGAGTTTCACTTTTAATTCCTTATTTTTGTAAATGAACTTTTAATCAGAAGCAGTGTATGTGTGTAACAGAACATTGGAAAACACAGCCGTTAGAATTCCGCCTTCTTCCCACAGAGTTCTCCACTCTGACCACCTGCATGTATGCGGCCTTGAAGTCGTTTTGGGCACTCTCTTGAATCAGTCATGTTTCGGCCAACACAAAGATATTCTACATAGTGACTGTCACCTGCTTTCTTTTTTTTTTTTAAGATTTTATTTATTTATCTTTAGAGGGGAAGGGGGAAAAGAGAAAGGGAAAGAAACATCAATGTATGGTTGCCTTTTGTGTGTCCCCTGCTGGGAACTGGCCTGCAGGGAACCTGCCTGCAACCCAGGCATGTGCCCTGACTGGGAATCGAACCACGATTGTCTGGTTCGCAGCCCGTACTCAATCCACTGAGCTACACCAGCCAGGGCTGTCACCTGCTTTCTTCAGTCACTGGTCCTCATCCTTTCATTTCATGAAAGTTTCATCTCAAGTATCCGGGCTTCCTCGCGGGTCCCAGCACGCCCTCTGTGGCCAGTGTGTTGCTGGTCCTGGCTGCCATGTCCCCAAAATGTGCTTTAGCTCAGTCCCTTCTTGTGAACCTGACTTAGCAGAGAACCGACCTACTAAATTTGCACAATGTCCCATTTTCTGCATTTGTCAGGGAACGTCTTCATGGTGTTACTTAATTTTTAAAAATTATTTTTAAAGATTGTATTTATTTTTAGAGGGAGGAAGAGGAAAGAAAGAGAGGGAGAGAAACATCAATGTGTGGTTGCCTCTCAAGTGCCCCCAACGGGGGACCTGGCCTGCAACCCAGGCATGTGCCCTGACCAGGAATTGAACCAGTGACCTGTCAGTTTGTAGGCCAGGGCTCAATCCACTGAGCCGTACCAGCCAGGATGTTTTCTTGTTTTAGGGCTCTGAATAGCTTGTACGGTCACATAATTCAAAGTTCCAAAAGTGTGAAAGGCGTACTGTAACAGTGCTCTCGCTCGCCGCTGCCCCCTCCCCCATGGTGACCTGTTAGTAGTTTCTTCTGTATCTTTGCAGAGGTGCGTCATGCCTGTAGAAGCTAATTCACGTATTTTCTACTTCCCCGTTTTCGTACAAATGATAGTGTACAGTACGCACTATTCTATATGTCTCTTCAATTGAACAATATACCTTGGAGATTTTTTCATACCAGTTCATAAAGAGCCTCCTCATTTTTTTTCTGAAGTTGCATCATGTACCATGGAAATGGCCACAATTCATTCAGCCTATCCTGTGACATTCAGATCATTTCCAGTTCTCTGCTGCTGCATTACTGTTAAGTGAAAAAAGGGGGGCAGAGGAGCATGAGGTCCTAGGCCGACGTCATCGTCCCACCCTCGAGGGCCTCCCAAGGGGCCTCCCAGCCCTTCAGCAGCTGCAGCGTGCCCACGGAGCAGGGTCTCGGGGAACCCTCTGAGCACCTTGTGGGACACGAGGCCTCGGGGCAGACGGGTGACAGTGCCCCTCTTTTAGGAGAAACACGGGGGCTGCACCAGACCCCACACACATCCTGCCAACACCCTGTGAAAAGAGTAGAGGGAAACCCAGCAGTTCCCACCCATCTGGTAGAGTTACTCTTGTTCTCCAGTGGGTGTCTGAGGCCTTCGGAGGCCGGCGGAGTCTTGGGGAGGAAGGGCAGGGGTCTGCTGCGGTTGCTCGTGAAAGCGTTGTACGAGGACTGGGCTTCCTCCTGTTGAGGAAGAGACAGAGGCCCCTGCATCCCCTTGGCAAGGATGTAAGGATGTTTCTCGGCTCCTCCTCTTTCAGGCCGTCCAGGAAGGGACCATCAAGTGCAACTTTTCTGGGGTTGCTTTGGGTGACTCCTGGATCTCCCCTGTTGGTAAGTACCGAATTTTAGACAGTCCTTTCCTTCCTTTCCCCGGGCTTCCCTGGGACTTTGGGCTGGGGTATCCCGATCAGAGAACAAGGCAGTGGGTTTTTCTGGGTCCTTGGAGAAGTTCACACTGAATGTGTGTGCCCAGGGCCTTCCAAGAAATTTGGGGATGAGAACTCATTTACGCTGCCCCTACCCTGGGCTGCTGGGGACTGAACCGAATTGTCTTCATTGGATTCTCAGAACAAAAGAATCGCATTTTACAGTAGAAGACATTCTAAAGGCTCTGAGAGGTGGTGGAAGCTGGTCTCTGACCTACAGAATGAATGGCCTGGCCAGGATTCAAACCTAGGCCTGTTTGTCCTCTTGTCCCCTCCCTGCACTGGGTGTTAGCATGAGCATTTGGGGCGAAATTCCCATCTGTCACTGATGGCAGTGATGAAACAAGGTCACCATCAGGTCCTGCACTCGGGTTCAGAGTTTCATAACCGGAGCATCAGCATCCTTGTTGGGAGTGCAGATTAGAGTTATTTACATTGCAGACATCCGGGGCGTGACCTGGGACACCTGCAGTAGCCATCCTAGTACCTAACTCGGACACAGGATGCAAAATCTCAGCCCTGCTGACATTTTGAGTCACCCGATTCTTCATTGTGGGGGCCTGTGCTGTGCCTTGGAGGGTATTAGCATCTCTACCCTTAGACGCCAGGGTTTCCACTGCAGTATGACAACCCGAAATATTTCCAGACATTGCCAAACATCCCCTGGAGGGAAAAAAAAGCTACTCCTGGTTGAAGACTACTGTTCTTACCCAACAAAAGCTGGCTTTTCACAGGCAAAACCAGCCTGTCAAGTTAGAAATCAGAAGAGAGTTGCTTGAAGTGGGGAGGGGGAATAAGCTGGAACGGACACGGGGAACTTTCTAGGCTCTCCCTGCTCTGTCTCTTAGCCGGGGTGCTTGTGACCTGGGCGTGTCCATGTTTACAGAGCCGTGTCCCCAATGGATTCAGGATATGCTGGTGCTACTGGCATGGTTATTTCTTGCCCTCATTCTTGGCATCTCAGAGAATAATGGCACCACCAAGACTCTGAGTCATTGAAAAAAGTGCTGCCGCTTGTTTGTCCTTCCTGGATGGACCTCCTAGGACACCAGGAAGCTGTGGGTACCTTGATCACAGGCAGGAGGGTCCAGCAGGTGTCTTGACAGGTGCCTCACTCAAAATTACAGCGCTGGCCCCCACGCTTCCTCCTGGGGTCTCATCACAGTTTCGTAACTACAGGAAGCACTTTGCATGTGCTTACACCACCTCCATGGGATAGATGCTGTTATTATCCTGATTTGGGAGATGGTGAAACTCTGAGAGGTTAAGCAGTTTTTCTAGAGTCACACAGCTAAAGCCAGGACTTGAATCCGGGCCACAGCCACTGGAATTCATGTGCGTAACCACTGCGCTGCCACCAGGAGACCAGGAAGTGTAACCTCATGGCTGCGCAGGTGCCGTTCACCTTGCCATGACCCGCCTCCCCGTGTGAATTTCTTTGTCCAGATCTTGCTCCCTCCTTCCAGATCCACTTTGTATTGCCCCTGCATCCCAGAAGTCCTCCCTCTTTGAGGGGGAAGCACTATTAATCTTATGAACAATTATTAATTGCTTGCTAAGTAGTTAGGTACAAGGAGAGATATAAACACACGTTTCCATGTCCTCCAGAAGATCTGCACAGATCAGCATGGTAGCCAGAGAACTCTTTGTGACTATTTCAATTAACTAAAATGCAATAATTTTTAAAAAAATTTGATAAAGTCCAGTTGATTTTATAAGACTCAGTTACTCATGTAACATTTTAAAAGATTTTATTTGTTTATTTTTAGAGAGAGGGAAAGGTAGGGAGAAAGAGAGGGAGAGAAACATCAATGTATCTATCAGTCGGTTGCCTCTCACAGGCCCCCTCACTGGGGACCTGGCCCACACCCAGGCATGTGCCCTGACTGGGAATCGAACCTTTCGATTCACAGGCCAGCGCTCAGTCCATTGAGCCACACCAGCCAGGGCACAATACAATTTTCAGTCTTTTCAGTTGCACTGTTCACATTTCAAATGCCTAGTGGTCACACATGGCTATTGACTATTGTTGGACCACACAGACATAGAACATTTCCGTCATTGCAGAAAATTCAGTCGGACATCTCAGGTCTACATCAGAGGTCAACAAACCATGACCTACAAGTCATGTCGGCCTTGCCCCTGCTTTGGTCAATAAGTTTTTTATGAGGACACAGTCACACCCTTTGATTTACATATTGTTTGGAGGCTGCCCCAACAAAGTCGAGTAGTTGTGACAGAGACCTGCAAAGCCAAGAATCTTTACTCTTTGCCCTTTTAGAGAAAAAGTTTGTCGATTCCTGGTGTAGATCAAGCAGGGAGTGGGACGCAGTGGAGACTTGCAGACAGTTTTGTGTTTCCAGAAACCAGGACACCGGCTTAAAGGTTGGCTGGAGAGGGCCGTGGGTAGGTGGGTGCTGCCGGGTGCGCCTGCGTGTCTCAGAGCACTGAAGAATACCAGTCCAGTGCGTTGCTGTGCAGAGGGCTCCGTGGTCACCCGAGTTCTGGAAGTGTTAACCCCGGGTTCCGCCTCCTTCATCGGCACAGCAGACGCTCTGAGAAGGCCTGCAATAAAGAAATGTGTTACATTTTGCATAACCCCAAAGATATTTCACCGAAGAATTTTTTTCTTTTTAATACATAGATTAAAATTCTGCAGAACTGAGGTTATTCGAAACATAGGTACTCTGGGAGGTTTGGCCTTAGATTGCCGTGGACGGCTTTCAAGGAAAGGAGGGGCATATTTAAACGTACTTTACAACTTGGGATCCTCGATACTGTGTTGGCTGGCACGTCTCTGACCTAGCGTCACGGTGGTAGTGAACTTGTCTAAAGCCAGCCCCACCGTTCTCTGTGAGGGCAGGCATTGTCTTACTCATGTTTCTGTCTTACAAAGCTCCTTACCAGCTTCAGACCCTTTGTAAATTCTCAATGCATTTGTGGAATGGAAATGAACTGATTGGTAGTGTAACCACAGACGCTTGAATTATGTAATCATTAGTCTTCTTCCTTAATTAGCAACTTGGCAGAAGATAGTGTCCCCAAATGGGAGGAGCAGGCAGGAAGCAGAGCAGAAGTGTGAGGGCGGGGGGAATACTGTCAGCTGTCAAAAGCCTCTAAGTGGATAAGAGCCTCCGCCACATAAACACAGCCTGTGTGTGGGGATACCATCCCTGGCCATGACTCACTCACTGGGCCAGGTTCATGTGCCATTAGGCCTGAGTCAGCATGGGTGCCCACACCCTGGTCCCACCTTCCAGCCAGGGAGACAGCAGCTTCTCACCTGCGTGGGCCCTGGGGCATGATGGAGGAGCCTTTCGATGTAAAGCCTCAGGGTTTTCTGCTTCTGGCTCTTTCTGCTTTGGGAGAGAGACCAGTTAGGTTTTCCTCTGGAAGGATGGAGCCATGAGGGACTTATGTTGTGCCTGTGTGGTTTCCTTTAGATTCGGTGCTCTCTTGGGGACCTTACCTGTACAGCATGGTAAGTAGGTGGGCCTCGCCTCCGCACCCTCTGCGGTCAGCAGCCCAGCCAACCTCTCTGGCTCTGCTGTCGGAAAGGACAAGGCTAGCTGAGTGCCCCTGTGTGGGTGACACTGACCCATGGGGACTTTTAGTCCATATCAGATGGGAGACCCTAAGCAATAGCTGGCCTCAGGGACAAATTTCAAGAAACATCAGCACAGTGATCCCATTTTGCCAGGTATAAGAAGCACCATTTTATAAATCCCCCCAACTTTTTATTATAAAAATGTGCACCTGTGCAGAAAAGTTGAAAGATCACTGTGAACATCCATATACTATCATCTAGACTAAGTTAACATTTTGCTGTATCTCTTCCATGATAAATCTGGGACTTGTGACAGATGCTTTCGTCTATAAACTCCCCTTTCTCCTTCCCACTCATTCTGTCCCCATCCCTAACTGTAGCAAAGCCAGATTTGTGTTCTTGATTTGCATTGCAGTCTCTTCTGGATGACCAAGGTCTGGCAGAGGTGTCTCAGGTTGCAGAGCAGGTCCTGGATGCCTTAAATAAGGGACTCTACAAAGAGGCCACCGAGCTGTGGGGACAAGCAGAAATGGTAGTCGAACAGGTAACAAACAGCACACGTTCTGGGGCCAGCCCAGGGTTTTTTGCCCATGGATGTAGGACCCTTGGTTGGTTTTACCAGGACTGGGGTCTACCTTGAGACTCCCCAGAAATCACACTAAGTGATAATCTGACCTCAATGAGCAGTGACAGGGTCAGAAAGCCACCCAGCCCTGCAAGACTTGCTTGTCCCTTGACTGAATGTATGGTTTCTATGAAAAACAATATGGCTTGTAGAGGTGAGTGTTTGTGTCCCTGGCAAGCAGCCTTCTGACCCCATGGAGCCAGAAGGAAGAGTGCACTGGCTATAGACTCGAGTTCGGGGGACCCTCTGCCCCTCTACTCCGTGTAAGTGAACATACAGTCCCGTCATTTTTTCCTGCAGCATCTAAGCTCCACTCATGAGCTGCTCACTACCCCCAGGAGGCCGGGCTGGCTGAGCCTGCTGAGATGTGTTTCTCTCCAGTCCGAGCAGATTTGCAAAGAGAAAGCTGTCCTGGAATAAGATGGATGGCCAGGTGCTTTTCTGGTTTTGCAACATTGATAATGGAGAAATAAAGAAAACAAACAGCCGCATGTACTTCTATTTCAGAACACAGATGGGGTGAACTTCTATAACATCTTAACCAAAAGTGCTCCCATGTCTGCAGCGAAGTCAAGCCTAGAATTCACCCAGAGCCACCTAGGTGAGTGAACCTTGACGTTGCTGCCTCATCTTCTGTGCAAGAGGAAACCAGTGTCCTTATACAAGCCTTATTTTATTTATTTATTTTAAATTGTACTTGACATACAGTATTACAGAGGCGTACAGTGCAGTGACTAAACATTTGTATACCTTAGGAAGTGCTTACCACAGCCAGTCTGGTAACTGTCTGTCACCGGACTAAAAAGTTTTCTTGATGTGTAATTTATGTGCTGTAGAATCCACCCATTTCAAGGGTCTTCTCAGTGATTTTTAGTACACTCACAGACTTGTTACCACAATCCAGTTCTCGAACGTTTCCCAGAAAGATCTCTCATGTGTGTCCACAGTTGACTCAGCCCCTGGGCAGCCTCTGCTCTCTCTTCGTCTAGACTTGCCTTTTCAGGGCATCTCACAGAAATGGCATTGTGCAGTAGGTAGTCTTTTGAACAGCTGGCCTTGAACTTTGCAAACCAGCCTCCGCGCACTGAACTGCGACATCAGTCCTCCTGTAGGCTGGATCGAGCTGTCTTTCAGCTGCTCCAGCTTCACCATGGGTGCCAAGTGCTGGCATCTTCCCTCTGTTAGAGGCATGTAAAGGCGGCAGGAGTCCTCCCGAGTCGGCCGTGCGGGACAGTCTCCATGGCCCCAAAGTACTTTAAAAGTGCAGCAGGCATCACTGATGAGTCCTCTCCACTGTCTACGTGGTTCTGGCTTTCTTTGTCTGGGGTGAATCAGGGCGATGCTTTTCACTTCGAAGCTGAAAGCCTCTGTCTCACCCGCCACATCCCCAGCAGCTTGGGAAAGACGTGTTACCTGCACTCCTGTGACTCACTGTGTGCCAGTCTGTTTCAGTTCATCTCTACCAGCGCCACGTGAGACACCTGAACCCTGATGACTTGAGTCAGCTCATGAACGGCCCCATCAGAGCGAAGCTCAAAATTATTCCTGAGGACTGCTCCTGGGGAGGTAACTTCCGTGACCTAACGAGGTGCCACTTGTAGAGTTGGAGGGAGGCGAGAAGAAAGGTGCAAATTCCGAGCCTTCGTCTGTAGAATGGGTCTCACGGATGGTGATTCACATCAGCTAGGGTTCAGATTTGGTTCCAAGGAAGCGGTTGGTTGGGGGGGAAATAAAGTGGTTGGTTAGGAGTCGATAATTGTGGGAGCCAGGTGTGAGTGTGTGGGATCATCACACTCTTCTCTTGACTTTTCTGTCAGTTTGAAGTTTTTCATAGTAGCATGTGGAGGTTTGGAAAAGCCGAGCCCTGCCCTGTCCGGGTTGCCCGGTTGGTTACGTTACTGTCACCCTGATACACCACGGTTGTGTGTTTGTTCCCTGGTTGGGGTGCATACGAGAATCAACCAGTGAATTCATAAATAAGTGGAACAGTGAAGTGATGTTTCTCTTTCCCCCTTCCTCTCGCTAAATTAAAAAACAAACAGGAAAGCCATGCCCAAGGCCACAGTTGGTCACAGGTGTGGCTTCCAGACAGAGGTCCTTTTGGACAGTTTGAGCAGTCCTCTGTGTAGTCCAGGGGTTTGCTGCATTTTGGCCTGGAGGTCATAGTGAGGAAATATTGGGGTCCTCGGAGACCAGGCCGGATAGAAATCTTAGCTAAGTTCCTCTTTAATCCTCTGGAAAGGCCGGGAGCAAGCAGAAAACCCAGGCTCCTGGAGGGGAAACACTCCAGGCTGAAGAGGGTTTTGTTTGTGTCTGAGACTCCCCAAAGTCACGGCCGGAGGGTTTCTAGGGCGGCCCCTTGTCGGCTGTGGAGAGGCTAAGACTCGACTCTGGCCTTTTCTTCCTCGGGGGACACGGGCCACCCTCAGAACCCACAGTCAGCAGAAGGCTCCTCCCAGACCTGTATCTTCATTTCCTCCTCACCCCTTAGAGTTTTCTAGAAATGAAGAAAGACGTTAATTAGGTCAAATAAAAAGAATGTGGTGTCAGAGCTGCAGGGGGTGGGGACAACTGTGGGGAGCTGTCATGGTGCCGAGAGGAGAGGTGTGAGCATCACAGGAGGTCAGGGGCAGCTTCTCTGGTGACAGGGACCCTCCCTCCCTGCCCAGTGATGGGCCAGGCAACTACTTTTTTCCTCAGACGATGCCTCATCGAAAACTCCCTTTGGCTCCAGATGCGTCTGTGTATGGAATGGAAAGAACCTAGTGTTCTTGGCCGATATGCCAAGTGTCCTGAGTTCTGGTCGGTGGTTCAGCCTACATGCTTTGGGGTCAGCCAGGCCTTCGTTCATGTCCCAGCTTAGGACTAGCTGTTTTGACCTTGACATGTTTCTTAGTCTCTCTGAGCCTCATTTTCTTTAACAACTGTGCAAGTTAAGAGACTTGAGAGACCTTACCTCCCAGGGTAGCGACAAAGAGGAAACGAGGTGTTGCTTACAAAATACATACTTAGTTTAGTGACTGGCAAATAAAAATAAGTGTAACTGCTATTGTCATTATTGTGCAGTATGGTGGTGGCGGTCAGGAGTCCAGTGGGAATGCCGAACTGGCCGCCTCTTGTTCCCTGGGGCTAGTCCTCCATGTGGTCACCGTGTCTTGCCTGGGCCTGGTCCTCCATGTAGCTTTCCTGAGGGCTGGCACTGAATTGCTTTGGTTTACCACTGGGGTAGCCCTGCTTGTTCAGAACTTAGAACCCGGCCCTAGTGGAACCAAAAAAAGGAGGAAGACTGACGTCAGCCCGAGTCCAGGTTGTTCCCTGGCAGGACCAGCCTAATGAGTATTTTATTTTATTTATTTACCGTATTTTGCTGTGTATAATGCTCACTCACAATTTTGACACAAACTTTTAGGAAGAAAAATCTTACACTTTAATTTTTTAATTCGACTTTTTATTTATTTATATTTAGAAACAAAACTGATTATTGTACTCCAGGGTGGTATTTTGTATACAGCTATCATTATTGCTTTCTAGAGTTACACTTTTAGCACATAAACATAAATAAAAGAGTTAAAAATGTTTATGTACATTAAGGAATTAGTCCTACCCATGTATAGCATGCATCCTTATTTTTCCCTCAAAAATCTGGGCAAAAGAGTACGCATTATACACAGCAAAATACGGGGTATTTACTTTTTTCATCCTCACCTGAAGTTATGTTTATTGATATGAGAGAGAAACTTCGATCAGTAGCCTCCCACATGCATCCCGTCCAGGGATTGAACCCACAACCTAGCCATATGTCTTGACTGGGAATCGAACCTGAAACCTCTTGGTGTACAGGATGATGCAACAACCAACTGAAGCATCTGGCCAGGGCTCGAATGAGTATTTTGGAGCCTCCCCATTTCCTTGGGCATTGACCTTCTCTGGACTTCAATTGCTCATTGAAAATGCCGTTGCTGTCATCACTGCGCTTGAGTGAATAGAGCATGCGTGCTGTGCGTGCCTCCCTTCTGCGTGACCGACGCAGGGCCCGGGTATCCAGGCCGGCCGGCCCCTGCTGGGGAGGTGTCTGTTGTTCAGACCGTGTTAGGTGCCGCCCTGGGCTTGTGTGTGGGTGCCGGAGCCCAGGAGGCTCTGGGCTGAATGGGGCCTCTGGTCCTGGCAGATTCCAAGCTGCTACCTCTTCCTGCTTCCTCACACGTAGGCCAGGCTAACAGCGTCTTCCTGAACATGGAGGGGGACTTCATGAAGCCCGTCATCAGCATCGTGGACGAGTTGCTGGAAGCCGGGGTCAACGTGACCGTGTATAACGGACAGCTGGATCTCATCGTGGACACCATGGGTAGGGACCCACTTTCGGTGGCACGTGGAGGTGGTGTCATGGGTTGAGCCGGAAGGGAACCAGCCTCAGATGTGTTTACCTTGGGGCTGGTGACATTGAAATGCTTGGATATAACATTTGCTGCTATATCCATCCACCCCTGACCTTGACTCTTGGAAAACGGTGGAGCTGCCTGCATCTGTGACCCCTCAGAGGCCCATCCAGCTTTTGAGCCCTTAAGTGTAACTAAAGAAAAGAATGACACCGACCCCCACCACAAAAATGAAATGGAAGAGGTTATTATGACTTTTGGGCAGATGGACTATTGAATTGAGGGGAAATGGTGCAGGGTGAATGAAGACTAAACTCTAGGGCCTCCAAACCCAGGGAAGTGGTCTTTGGGGAGTCCCTGTCACACTGGCTGTCACCTCATGCCCCCTTCCGGGCTCAGTAGGGCCACGTAGAAGCACAGAAGCAGGTTCTCAGAACCGGCCGGTGGTCAAGGCACACGGTCTGGCAGGTATGACGTGTTTCTCAAAGTCAGCAGGACTCAACATTTTTGTGACGTGTTAGCCCGGGGAACTCAGGACAACGTGAAAAAGTCCTGTGTTTCTTCTAGACACCGCTTGGGTAATCCACATTTCTATCTCCTAACCCTGAGACTTCTCATTCCTCTGACAGCCCTGTCCCCTCCAGAGGTGCCCAGTGTCCTACACAGCACACGGCAGTAGGAGAGTTAACAGCAAAACCAGCCGGGCTTCTCAGCCCTTCGGTGTCTCTGGCAGTCTGGGTGTCCTGAGGAGCTTGCTACAAGTGCACAGTCTCAGGCCCCACCCAGACCTGCTGAATTAGAATTTGCATTTTTACAAGAGTGAGGGTTTTTAATTTTTTTAAAGATTTTAATTTATTTTCAGAGAGGGAGAGAAACATCCATTGGTTGCCTCTCGCACGCTCCTAACTGGGGACCTGGCCCACAACCCAGGCATGTGCCCTGACCAGGAATCAAACCAGCCACCTTTCGGTTTGTAGGCAGTGCTCACTCCACTGAGCCACACCAGCCAGGGCTCTGTTACCTTTTTTTTTTAAATTTCCAAAATGTATTGGGATGACATTGGTTGATAAGATTATACAGGTTTCAAGTGTCCGATTCTGTAACACCATCTGTACATCACATTGTGTGTTCACCAGGCAAAATTTAGTCTCCTTCATTACCGTGTCTTTGACCCTTTAATCCTTCTCCACCTCTCCCCACCCCTTTTCCCTCTGGGAGTCACCGCATTGCTGTGTCTGTGGGTTTTTGTTTATTCATTGCTGTTGGGTTTATGTCCCACATACGAGTGAAACCACATGGTCCTTCCCTTTTTCTCTCTGACTGACTTCGCTTAGTATGATATTCTCTGGATCCATCCCCGTCACAAGGGACGGCACCTCATCTTTTCCTAAGGCGGGTAGTACTGCCTTCTATGTATGCCTCCCGTCCTCTGTCCAATCATCTGTCGAAGGACAGCTCCATTGCCTGCGCGTCTTGGCCACCGAGAATAATGCTGCAGTGCACATAGGGGTCGTACATCCTTACGAATAAACGTTTTCAGATCTTTCAGGTGTAGATCCCCAGAAGGGGGGTCGCTGGGTCACATGGTAACTCTGTCCTTAATTGTGAGGCGCCACCATGCTGTTTCCCATAGTGGCTGCACCAGCCCACAGTGAAGGAGATTTCCTTTCTCCCCACACCCTCTCCACCCCTCGTGATCCCCTGCCCTGTTGACAACAGCCATGCACACAGGTGTGACGTGGTGTCTCATTGTGGTTTTGATTTGAATTTTACAAGGGTGAGTTTTTGTGCACCGTTGCACTTTGGGAAAAGCCACGTCCTAGGACCTGCATTTTCTTTTCTGCTCCACCCAGCAGTGCCCGCCAGGCCCACATTTGTTTCTCTCGCCAGGTCAGGAGGCCTGGGTGCGGAAGCTCAAGTGGGCAGACCTGCCCAAATTCAGTCAGCTGAAGTGGCAGCCCCTGTACAGAGACCCTCTGTCTTCTGAAACGGCGGCTTTTGTCAAGAGCTACAAGAACCTGGCTTTCTACTGGATTCTCAAAGCTGGACACATGGTGAGCGGGAGTCTGCTTTTGCTCCAGACTCTGAGTTGTCCTCAGAGGGAAGCCGCAGGCAGTGGGTTTTGGGGGGCGCACCACCTGGGGGGGTCTTACTCAGAGCGCTTGTGGATTGGGAGTGTTTTGAGGCCTCTTCCAAAATTCTGCCATTAGCGCTTCATTCTTTTGAGTCTAGAAATTCTCATTTGAAAGACCAATTCCTGCTGAGAGTTAAGCTGGGCTGTCTGTTCTGTACTCTGTAGTTTAAATGAATTTAACGTTATCTCCCTCTTCATTGTCCTGAGGAACACACTGCCCTGGGGACAGAGTCTCCTTCCTTGAGGTTTTCGGGATGTGAAGACGGGAGCTTGGTGCGCGGTGCTGGCACACGCTGAGGGAGTGTCCTCGAGCAGCAGGCAGCGTTGGCTCCGGAGGCTCCAGAATCGCAGTTTGGGAGAGGCTTTGCCTGCAGGCCTGGGCAGGGAGGCTCTTGTGCTCCTGTGTTTGCAAAGCGAGCCCCTTTTTAAGACAAATTTTATTTACATTTAGAGAGAAGGGAAAGAAGGGAGAACAAGAGGGAGAAAAACGGGTGTGCAAGAGAAACAGATCTGTCGCCTCTTGCACGCCCCCAACTGGGGATCTGCCCTGCAACCCAGGGATGTGCCCTGACTGGGAATCGAACCAGCGACCCTTTGGTTCACAGGCCGGAACTCAATCCCCTGAGCCACACCAGCCAGGGCCTGAGCCCTCTCTTTTCCCTCGTATTGTGAGCGGACTAAGTGGCTGAAGGAGACGGTGGAGGGCTGGATGCTCCGCTGCCATGCACGTGTGTGCGGACATCCACCCCTGCCAAGGTGCCGGAGCTGCCCCCAGCCAGCTGGGGTCTTGCGAGTGGAAACCAATCAGTGTTTCTCTCAAACATCCACATGTCTCATCTTCTCTTTCATCCTCCTTTCCCCATCTCTAAGAATAAATTTTAAAAAACTTTTAAAGAAACCAGAAAGAAGAAAACACTGAAGAGAGAATGAAGGCAGCAAGACAGGGCGAAGGGGGCGTTTCATTAGTGGCTCTGAGTCTCTGAGCACCTTCAGAGTTGAGCAGGCACGTCTTGGACCTTAACATACCAGAGAATCGGGTGGGAGGGGAAGGAGGGAGGAGCTAGCCACACACAGGCTGGGTGGCTCGCCCTTTCCCCTTGGTTTGTCACAGAAGGAGCAAGAGGTCGGTTGGGGGCAGCCTTAAAATAGCTCTTGGAGACTGTTCCTAAATCATACCCCAGCCACTTCCCCTTTGGTGGGTGAAATGCCGGTTTGGTGGACTTACCATTCCTGGGCAGCCTGGGCGGGAGAATGGGGCCAGTGAGTGACGTGCCATAGAGAAGCTTGGAGTCATGGAATTTCAGGGCTCGGAGTCCTCAACTCGCTGACCCCGTCGTTTGTGGAGGAGAAACTGAGACCTCTGCCCTTACCCCTTTGGGTGGTGTGCAGGAAGAAGTTTTTTTTTACAGTAATTATTCAGAAACTCTAAGCGAGAAATGAAACAAAGTTGACCACAACATAAAAGTAGGGATGCCACCCACACAAAGGGTCTCGCGTGCTGGTTCATGTCCTTTACAGTTTTGCCCTTAGCTTCCCTCTTGGGCCGTTTTTCTACTCCACGCCTAGTCTCCGATGCTTCCTCCACAAAGAATCCTGTAAAACAGCGGTCCCAGTTTCATGGGAGACAGGGTGGTGGTGGGTACCAGGAGGCAGAGCTGAGGTGAGCTTAGCTCCTGGCCTGGCTCCTAACAGGCCCCAGACCAGTGTGGTCCAAGGCCCTGGGGGTTGGGGACCCCTTCTGTAAAATGTTTGGAGTTTTCTGTCTTCGTAGAACAGGCTGGGCCCTAGCACAGAAGCAGAGGCCTTATGAATAGCTGGGCAGATCAGCCCCACGTGGAGAAAGTCCTTTCCTCAGTGCAGACATCAGGCCCCTGCCACCCAGCAAGGTTGGGGCCCAGGAGAGCTTTTGTCCGGCACAATGGACATTTCACAGAAATGACCATCCCTTTAAGGGACGCACCCAGGTGCATCTGTGCTCCCAGGGTGCTGACACAGAGTGGGCACTCTTCTGGGGCTCAGGATGCCACCCCCAGGAACAGAACCGGGAGCACTAACTTGGGTACTGCTTGGTTCTAGGTTCCTTCCGACCAAGGGGACATAGCTCTGAAGATGATGAAGCTGGTGACTGGGCAAGAATAGGATGCCCTGGGCCGGAGGGAGCAGCTCGGCCTTGGGGCTCGGAAGCTGAGGCGAGCACACTGAAGCTGCAGGAAGCCCCTTCTCCCCGCAGATCTAACTCAGGCCGTCCCTGTGAGGGTCCCTGCCAGCTTCCGCCGAGAACAGACTCACTGCCTGTGTGGCAACTTCAAAATCACTTCTGCTTCTGAAAAAGCCTGGAACTTTTAAAAATGGATTTGTTTTCATCAAAATGAAGGTGTTGAATTACAGTACATTTTTCTTGCTATAAAAGCCTACGTGATTTATATTAAAAGGTGGGGGTGGGATGTGGGCAAACAACCAAATAAACACCTCTCTACTCCCTTCCCTGGGATACGCACTTGCTACCACTCCAGTGTATATCCTTGGCAGTATTTTTTTTGCTATAAATACATTTTTTACAGAAATCGAATCATCATTTTACTGCCTCCTTCACACATCACAATGTCGTCATCACCTTTTCATGTCAATAAATGTTCTTTTATAACATTTTTAATGGCTGCTGAGAATTCCATTTTATGGATGTGCCATGATTTGTGTTCCAAATGCCCAGTTGTTTCCGGTAAGCACTTTTTACTTTGTTGCTCTTCTGGTGACCCACCCTGGTAGTTATATTTTTATGCACATCCTCATTATTTTCTTACAATAAATTCCTAGATGCATAATTGTTTGGTCAAAGGATTCCTACACGCCTTTGAAATTAAAATGATGTGTTCAGGACTTTCACATTCTCATTTGTGGCTCAGGGTCTGCATGAGGAATTTGATAGCTTCTATGATGCTGTGCAGGGAATGCTACACCCTATAGGTTGTGGGGCTGAGATTCTGAAAACCATACAGGCATGTTCCTGCGGAACATGGGGAAAGAGTTAATAGCAAGTTATACCTTCATGACCCGCCCCTCTGGACCTGAGACTAAAACAGGCTTCCTCGGGCAGAGGGCCTGCACACTTTTCCGCAGTTCGCCGTTCAAGGGAGAGCATCTGTGTGCCCTTGGATGACAAAGGACATGAGAGGCCAGGGTTGGATCCCCCAGACTCTACCAACGCTGCTTCTGCTAAGTGTCTTGTGCTGGAAACAGCTTTAGCTATCGGTATAAGCAGTTACTGAGTCTTGTGAGTGCCTCCAGCATTGATTTACAACACCGACTGAGTTCCCAGTCTCCAAGGGTCTCTTATTAAAAGTTGTGGATATTGGTTGGGAAGGAATGCAAGTTTGAACATTAGGATGGGTCATAGGGCAGATTTCAATGAAGCTAGGGGCCACAAACTTCTACCCCCAGAAGCAGCCCTTCCATCCCTTCCTGTGGGTAAGGGTAGGGTAACCCTAGGGTGAGGTTAACCCTTTACCCTAAGATCCTGTGGCCAGTTCCCAGATTCGCCCAAGGCCCCTGTTCCTGCTGCTTTACAGTCTCAGCCCAAACCCATGCCTTCATAGGGCTTCCCTATGGTCAGTCGACTGAGGAAGAAAAGCCTCGGGCTTGGTTTCCAGAGAGTTCTGCGTGACCTGCATGCGTCACCTGAAAGTGGACAGCACTGAAGTCCCTCTGTGAGGCAGCCCTGACCCATGGTGATGAAGGGCAATTCTCCCCGTGGACAGAACTTGGAGCAATGCGTCCGTTTGTTCATCTGCCTGGTAGGAGAGGTGGCTGGAAGGGAAGAGACTGCACCAAATCATGGTCTGGCTGGGGAGTTGGGCTGACAAGGAACATGACAGTGGAAAGATCCGAGGAAGAGGTACAAGGAGAGATGTTTTTTTTTTAAATAATAAAGTTGCCAATGTTTCTTTTTTTAAAGATTTTATTTATTTTTAGGGAGGGGGAAGGGAGGGAGAAAGACAACTACATCAATGTGTAGTTGTCTCTTGCGTGCCCCCTGCTGGGAACCTGGCCTTCAACCCAGGCATGTGCCCTGCCTGGGAATTGAACCAGTGACCCTTTGGTTTGCATGCTGGCACTTAATCCACTGAGCCACAGCAGCCAGGGTATGACAGGCCTTTCTGAATACTTCTGTTTGAATGCTCCCCAAAGGGTTGAGGAAGATTTCAATAGTTGGGTGCATAAAATGACCCCCTCTGTAGACATCAGCCTCTTTCCTAGCAGCTCCTGTGGACTCACGTACAAAGTGGTCATGGTGACAGTGACATAGGTTACTCGTGGGCTCCGCAACAGGGCCTTTGTGTTCACCAAGACTCGGCTAAAGCTCCTGCCGAGTGCCTGGTCTGCCAACAGGCGAGACAACACTAAGCCCCTCACATGGTGCCACTGCCCAAAGGGACCAGCCACCTGGTGTTAGGTTGATTACATTGGACCACTTTCATTATGGAAGAGGCCGCCAATTGTTCTTGCTGGAATTGACACTTGCTCTGGACATGGATTTGTCTTCCCTGCCCGCAGTGCTTCTGCTAAAACCACCATCTGTGCCCTTACAGAAGGCCTCGTCTGCCATCGTGGTATTCACAGACAGTGAAAGGTGGCAGGGGCCTGAGCTCTTGGAGGTCACTGGTCTTACCATGTTCCCCACCATCTTGAAGCAACTGCCTTGACAGATGGTTGAATGGCCTTTTGAAGATTTGGTTACAGTGCCAGCTAGGTGGTGACACCTGGCAGGGCCGGGGCAATGTCCTCCAGTAAGTGGCGCAGGCTCCGAATCAGCATCCTGTTTCTCCCCCCGTCCCCTGGATTTTGGAGTCCAGGAATCAAGAGATGAGAATGAAAAGTCATTTCTCTCCCTATTAATCCTAGTGATCCATGGTCAAAGTTTTGCTTTCCATCCCTGCGACTTCAGCCTCTGCTGGTCTAGAGGTCTTAGTTACAAAGGGAAAACTACTCTCACCAGGAGACACATCAAAGATTGCCTTGAGTTGGAACGTGAAGCTGCCATCTGGGCCTCTTCAGGCATTGAATCAACAGGCAAAGTGCTGTCTGGGTGACTGATCCTGGCCATCAAGGGAAAATTGGGTTGCTACCACACAATGGTGCTGGCTGAGGACAAAAGAAATAGGGAACATTTCTACTAACTTTCTTGTCTTCCCCAGTTTGTCTACAAACCCTCCGCCTTGTACAGTGTCTCCGAAGCACCTCTCTATTTGCTAGATGGGATGCTGCCCAAGATTCATGAGTCGTTCAACAAAGCCAATCAGACCCTCAAATTTATGCGTTTGAATTATCTCTTTCATAACTGTGTAAGGCCCAGACATACAGCATGTTAGTCCTGGGGAAGCAGCCAGCCTGACGCACTAGATGAGAGCCGCTGTAAGATCCATTTACTCTGCGAAAGGGAACAGACTGTCCCCGTGAATGTCAAGTGAAGACCCCACATGAAGCAGCTGATGTGCTCTGTGGATGAGCCACGTGGGACTGGCTTTCTGACCATTGGGATATTCACCTGCTGAGTATGTCCGTTCCTCAGTGCTGGGGCGAAGGTGACCCCTTTTTCATGGGTACTCTACGTGACCTTAATGCTGCAAAATCAGCGATAATTTCAGAAGCACGATGAATCTACTGTCTCAGCTTCCCCTCATGCATTTTACAGATTCTAATAAAAACATTAGGTTAATTAACAAGAGAAAGAACAGAGAAAAAGGGGAGGGTCAAGGAGCTCATTCCAGCAGAAACAGGATGATGAACACCCAGCCGCCCAAACCACTGACCATGGCCCGTCCCTCTGCAGCCACAACTCAGCCACTTTCTCCCCTCCCATGCTGTTTTGAAGCACAGATCACATTACACACAACATTTCTGTATGACTCTTTACGAGATGGGGACCCTAAAAACTCCAGAGGGTCCCTGAAAACGTTGGAGAGAGAAGCCACCACTTTCCCACCATTTTAAGACCAACTTCTATCTTAAGCCACTGGTTGGTTGGGTTTTCTACCCCATACAGCCAAACTGGATTTTAAAATTTTAACACAGTATGGTTTTAGAAACCAAGAAGGGGGTTGGACACTGGGTGAGAAGGAGGAAGAGATTAAGCAAAGGAAAAAAAAAAGATCGCCCCTCCCCCCCCAAAAGAAAGACTTACGGACACAACAATACGGTGATTGCCAGAGGGAAGGGGCTGGGGGAGGCAGAAAACGGTCAAAGGGGTAACTGGACGGAGACCTGACTTGGGCGGTGAGCCCACAGTACAATATACAGATGATGTATTGTAGAATTGGACACCTGAAACCTATATCATTTTATTAAACAGTGTCCCTCAATAAATTCAGTTAAAAGACAAGACTTCCTCGGGAAGCCTACATGCCCCTGCAGCCAGGTCTCCCATGATTCCTGAGAAGTCCCAGCTCATTCTGTGAGTACCCAACACCAGTATCAATGGGCGCTGGAAAGTGGCCTTTGCCGGCACTGCAGAGAAGGGTGCGGGGCAAAGACACGCTCTGTGCCGTGGAGGAAGCAGACACCGACCTCACCGAGAGGGCAGCAGGGCTCCGGGGGTGAGGTCGAACGGGTGGTCACCAGGGCGCAGAACCCACGCCAGCACGGGGTCCCAGCCTGGTTCTTGTGCAGACAGAGGGTGAGAAGGAGGGAACCACAGCCAGGTGCTGGCCAGCGGTCTGGACAGCAAGAAGGCCTGGAGCGGCTGGAGAAAACTCGGGCCCACAGACGGCTGCGCCACTTCTGGGGTCTTCGTGTGGGAGGCCAGCACGCCAAGACCGCAGGCTGAGGGGTCGCGCTGTGGGTGCATCCACGAAGAAGTAAATCTGGAGGCCTTGTCTGCTAATAAATAGTTTATACACCTGTGTGTGTGTGTGTGGGGGGGGGACAGCTAAGTAAGGAAACGGGGATGGCATTGCCACACTCTTCTTCATAAACCCGGGGATGTCGAGAATTCCTGCCGTGGGAAGCGGTGTTTTCAAATCAAATGTACTTTGAGACCATGCCTTTCGGTTTGGCCTCTGAATTATTCCTGGTCCCAACACAAAATAAAACTTTAGTGTCAGCAGCAGGAAACTCCAGGTTCATGACATCCGACCTCCAATTTAGCTGCCTCGTGTGAAAAGGAAGGGAAGGGAGTTGGGGCAGTGTGAAGGCCCCCCAGTTTATCTTGTTAACAGAGACTACCGACCCTGCCGCAAAAACCGTTAAAAGACCCTCCTGAAAGAATTGCAACTGAAAATAAAGCAGCATTTTGTATCTTTCTGCTCCTAGAAGAATAACCTGTTTTAATTTGCTAAAGCTCAAGTCAAACACTGAGAAAGAAACCACCGAGAAAATACTTTAAAATAAATATGCCAATCTAAAAAGAAACAAGCAAAATGCCAAGTCAAAACAAAGTATTGTTAGAATACACGTTGATTACAGTAAATCATATCTGCTGAAAACATGGACGCTTTGGGGCTCAGATCTACAATATGTTAGGACTGAGGAACCAGAGTTTATTTTGCTCCTCAAAAAGTAGTTATTTCATCCCTGGCTGGTATAGCTCAGTGGATTGAGCTTGGGCCTGCGAACTAGGGGATCGAGGTTTGATTCCCAGTCAGGGCACATGCCTGGGTTGCAGGCCAATTCCCAGTAGGGTTCACATGAGAGGCAACCACACAATGATGTATCTCTCCCTTTCCCCTTCCCTTCTCCTGTACAGATAAATAAATTAAAAATTAAAAAAATAAACTAATAACATATTAAAAGAAAGAAAAATTTAAATTTCAAAAAAGTGGTTATTTCAGAGGGCAGCAGAGGGAGACCAATACTTGGCTGTGCTGTTTACCTGCCATCCTGCCTTGTAAGCCTTCCTGTCCTCACAATTTGCCAGCAGTCAAAATCAGGGGCAGGCTCAACAAGCAAATAGCTCATTCCAGGTGACCTTCTCTAGGATTAAATATCATCAGCAGCATAGCTTAGTCTGATGTCCTTTAATGTACAGAACTCTCCCAGGACCAGAGTCCTCTCTCACCGTCCTCTCTGTCAAACCCCGGGTCTGGCCAGTGTCTGCAAGATTCCCTGCCCCCTAACCTGTCCGGAATCGAAGCTTCGGGCACTTGCACGCCATCTTCAAGAGAGGCAAAGGGGGCCATCCAGTCCGTGACTACAGGGGGCAAAATGTTGGCCCGAGCAAGCTCCCTCCTTCCAGCCTGGACTTCTCCTGTTGGCTGTTGCTCACCTGGGCAAAGCAAGCAGTCAGAGCTGAGTGGTGTTTTGGGCAAAACCTAACAGAGGTGGCCGATCTGTCTCCAAAGAAACCACGTAGCACGTCCCAAAGCCAATGCAATCGAAAAGAAGCATGCAGCCATCCTCACCCGTTCCGTGATGATGACAAATAGCTAATCTTCAACAGGTCACATTAGCCATTGACGTCGGAGGGTTTCTGATGTGGTAAGTCTTTTTCAGAATAGCTATTTCATCTCTAGGGTGAATGAGATGGTTGTAGAACTTGACAGTGAAATCTACACTCTCTTGCGGAAAAAAAAAAAGTTCTGCATTCAACTTTCATCCGTGGTGCGTTTTAGCATTATATTCCAGTATGTTCCACCAGGGTAATAGCTCATTATTACCTTGTGCTTTTTCTTTAAAAGCCACTTACCTGCTGCCGCAGCACCTGGAAGCTTGCCTTTGTTCCTTACTCATTTTCCCTTTAAGGGTCTGTAGTGTTTCAGCTGGTAGAGTTCCAAGTGCCCTCTGGACTAATTGGCAAGAAGTGCGAATTTTCCAGTTTGGAAGAGAAAGAGCCTGTTCTCCAGGGAAGACTCTTCAAGGTAATTGCTTTCTCAAAAATTCCAGCCCCCACCTTTGGCAGCCTTCACCGGAGACAAAGCCCCTTTGCTGTTCCGAGGAGCTAGAAACCCACAGTTGGGAAAAACAGGGGCTCGGGACAGACTTGCCGAGACCTCTGAAACCTCTGACCTTTCCAGAGGGGGGAAGTAGGGGAAAGGCCAGTGCAGGCCCAGGCCGCTGAACCCGCCCCACCCCGCCCCCGCCCCAGACAGGCACCACAGCCCCAGCTAGACATTTCCCTTGTCTTTTTCTAAGAAGCTTCAGTGGAGGGGCGTCCTAATATCTTAACCAGAATTCTGAGCACAGCAGGGGGAGAACAATGCTTACTTGGAATAAATAATTTAACAAGCCACCTGGGTTGAAGGGAGGCACCGAAGGAAATGCTGGATAAGAAACTTTGGTGGCTAACCCGGGCAAGACTCCAGGAGCGATTTGTGCGTGTCCAGGAGGTGAGCGGGGTGGGGGTGGGGGCAGAGGACAGTGAGAGGAGAAGACGCGGAGAAGGGGGAATTCCAATCTGGGCCACCACCTGCCACCTCAGTGAGGAATGTGGGGAAAAGACCAAAGAGGGGGTGACAAACAAGTGGGGTGTGGGGGGCTGGTTGGAAAGAAGCACTGAAGATAAAATGGCATTGTCATTTCCTCTGAGTTATGGGCTATAGGTCTCCTCCCCCAGCTCTGCTTTGAAAATTTCACGACAGTTGGACACAGGGCAAAGGACAGCGCTGGCGGGGGGGTGGCCCTTTTGTTCCTCTGTGTGTTCACATCACAGTCCTGGGAAACAGCAGAAACGAGATGGCAGCCGAAGTTGTTCTGAGATGGAGGCTTAAAGTCCTCAAGGTCAGGTCGCCAGCTGGATGTGAATTTAGCACTGCCTGACTCCAAAGCACTGCCTTCGTTATCAGTGTGGTCCCACCTCTCCCCCTGCCCCTGGACAAGGCTTTACCACTGTCGAATTAGTGCCAGGGCCAATGTCAGGAACGGCTCTGAAGTTCAGCAGTGCCGAGGCTAGCTGTCTCCCCATCTTTCTGAACCACAGAAAGAGTTCGCATCCTGGAGCCCAGCATCCTTGTTCCAATCCCCTGCCCCTCTTCTCTGTCTGTGCCCTCTGGCTGACAACGCACTTGCCCTCCCTGTGAGAGAGGTGGGTGAGACACACCTCATCAGCGGGACGGGTTGCTGCGAGGGAGAACTGTCCATGTGGTGTGATGGGACACAATCCGGGGACTCCCCGCCCTGTTCTGCTGCACCGCGCACATATTGCTGACAGCCCTGGGGGCTCCTGGGACAGCATATTCTGCCCACATTCCCGTCAGCTGGAGCTGAACCCACTCGGTGGGTGTTGTCTGGGAACCCAGTGGGCCTCACTCGGGATCTTGTGGGCAAGGCTGGCTGAGATACAACTGGGTCATTTCAGCGATGTTTTGAGAACTGTTGGGACACTAAACTGACTAACATGGAATAAACTCAGCCAAACACATACACTGTAAGCCAAAAGTTTCCTGCTTCCCCCCAGCCTTGAGCAGGTCTCTGTGTTGGCTGCCCCTCCCCAGCTCCCTGGGACCTCCCCAAAGACTTTGTCGTTTGTAATGGTTGCTCCTTCTGGGATGCCAAGGCCCCATAGCCCCTCCAGATGGCTGGCTTTCCCTCCGTGGGTGTTGCTTGGGGACCAAGATGTTTATTTGGCTGTTACAAGAAAGAGCGATCACAGAACGTTGAAGGACTTGGGAGCATATGTATCCCTGTGTATGTGGACAGAAGTGCATTGAAAATTCCCTAGAAGTCTACACGTGAAGGCTAATGGTGATTCTCTAAATCATGTTTAGAAAACATGTTTTGTTTTGTTTTGTTTTGTTTTAAATCTGTGCTTTCTAATCTTGTATACAACAACAAGGTATGGCTTTTGCAAAAGGGGAAAAATAATTGTTAAAAATAAAAGTGAGCCCTGGCTGGTGTGGCTCAGTGGATAGAGGGCTGGCCTGTGCAAACTGAAGGGTCGCCAGTTCTATTCCCAGTCAGGGCACATGCCAGGGTTGCAGGCCAGGCCCCCAGCAGGGGTCACTCGTGAGGCAACTACACATTGATGTTTCTCTCCCTCTCTCCCTTCCTTCCCCTCTCTCTAAAAATAAAGAAATAAAATCTTTTAAAAAATAAAAAGTGATATTCTTAGCTAGAAAATTCATCCACCAAATACTTAGCAAGCCCGTGCTGGGCTTGGCACTGCATGGACAAGAGAGCTAGCTAATGTCCCTGCAGTTGAAGAAGCTGCAGCAAACTGAGGGGAACCTTTACTGCACAAATAGAGAAGCCCTGACAAACGCGGGCGTGTGCAGCCAAAGAAATGACCTGGGAGCTGCGGTCGAGAGTCGTGGGGGAAGCACGTGGCTGTGCGTGAGGCAGCCTAACTGAGATGACAGTTACAGGTGATGCCGAGGCTCAGCCCTGAAGCAGGAAAAGGAGCCTGCAAGTAGAGATGGGCTGGGAGAGTTTTAAACACAGAAGGGCCCGAGGGATGGTCCTGAGACAAGAAGGAGCTTGAAATGGGAGGGAGCGTGTGGGGAGTGGAGGTGAGGCTGTATAGAGGGCAGGGCCAGCTCATGCCAAGCCTGGAAACCCTGATAATGCAAGAGGAAGCCGATGAGGAGGTGCTGCAGAGAGAGGAGGCGGGGTGGTACTGGTGGAGAGGGAAAGTGGGTGGATTTCGGGCTTTGTTTTTGAAGGAAGAACAAATAGATAAACCATGATGTTGGATTGGAAGTGGGGAATAAGAGAGAGGGAGGTGCCGTGGATGGCTTCCATTTTTTCCCTTGGAATTCTTTACCAAAGCAAGACAGCCGCGGGAGGGACAGGTTTGGGCACGTTAAATCTCCGGAGTCTGGTTTTATGAAAAGGGCGGTACGTGGGGGTGCCTCAGGCCTCTGATGAGGTCGAGTCCAATACAAACAGGAGGTACAATGCACCAATTTGCGTTGGCATAACTGAACAGCTTTACAAAGTTTCATCTCCTCCTTTACAGAACTGGTCAGGGTCTAAACGAGTCACGTAAAAGTTTGAATTGTACTTTGTGTGTGGCAGCAGATGCTGTAGTGGCACTTGGTAGTTTGGGGTTTCATAAAGATAATGGGGTGTGGTCCCCACGAATGTCCACAGTCTACTGAAGATACAATAGACAATGTATTGAACTAACTTCTGATAAAACTTTATGGAAAATGAGCACTTGGTATGTCTGTCATCTGTGGGCAGACAATAGTTACCCTTTGTCAGCACCTGCTATGTATGGTGTATTCTGTTGCACACTCAATAAATGACATCCCATCTGAGCCCCACACTTTTTTTAAATTAATTAATTTATTTTAGACAGAAGGGAAGGGAGGGAGAAAGAGAGAAATGCCAATGTGTCGTTGCCTCTCTACTGGGGACCTCCTACTGGGGACCTGACTTGGCCAGCAACCTTGGCATGTGCCCTGACTGGGGATTGAACCAGTGACCCTTTGGTTCACAGGCTGGTGCTCAATCCACTGAGCCACACCAGCCAGGGCAGAGCCCCACACTTTTTATCATCCACCTTACACAGGAGAAAAAAGGCTCAGAAGGGTGAACTTGCCCGGTGCCACAAAGCCGGTGGAGGGGGCAGAATTTGGGATGACAGGAGAGCTTGGGCTTCTGCAGGGCAGGTGTCATCGTGATTACAGAAGGGGTCATCCAGGAAGCATGGGCCATGATGGGGTTGAGAATGGAAAGGTGTAGTGGCGAGTGATACTCACGGACAGACAAGACTCCAAAGCAGACCTGTCAAAGTCCCTGCCAGCCCAGCATGGGGTCTGAGGCAAAGCCCACCCATCAGAGGGGTCACGCGTTGGGCAGAGATGGCCAGGTCTTGGACCCACTCTCCCAGCTCACCTGTTGGCCGAGTACAGCGCTCCAAGAAGAGCATGCTCTCAGCTTGAAAGCCGGGCCGAACCCCAGAGGCCATCAGTTAACGGTACCCCTTGCATCTGGGCAGCAGTCCATCCTAAATGGGATCTGAACAGCGTGTCATCTCACCTGCCCCATGCTCCAAAAATTGCCAGCACCCCTTTCACCCAACAAAGGCAGTGCATTTGTTACCCGTTGCTGTGTAACAAATTGTCCCAAGATGTAGTAGCTTAAAACAACAAACATGTGTGATCTCCCAGTTTCCAGGGATCAAGAATCCAGGCAGGGCTGGGAGTCTCCAGCTGAAGGTCTTATAGGAAGTCAGAGCCAAGCTGTAACTGGGTCGCTCTCTCATCCAAAGGCTGAGCTGAAGGAAGACTACCTTCCAAGTCGCCTACGTGGGGACTGGCAGGCCGTGGGCCCCCATCGCATGGGCTTATCCATGGAACTCTCACACAGCAGCTGAGTAACCCAAGAGACAGTAAGAAAGGTGCCTCGAAGTAGAAGTCATGGCCTTTTATAACCTAATCTTGGAAGTGACCTCCCATCGCTTCTGCCTCATTCTGTTTGTTAAAAGCAAGTCCATAAATCTACTCCATACTCAGGAGACACACAAGTACACCAGGAGGTGGGGGTCATTGGTTTAGAGGCTGCCCACCCTAGGCAGGTGCCTATTCAAATACAGAACACCGGTAACAATAGGAACCTTAGCTACGCTCGCTCTGAGTCAGGTATTGTCTTATAGGTCCTCGCATATATATACATCACACACAACACAACAGCTTTATCCACCCAGGGTTCATCGGGCGCCAGGCCCTCTGAGCTGCTCAGAACAGAATGAATGACAAATGAGGTGTGCTCTCTGCTCTTCAGGGGCTCCTGTCCAGAGGCGTAATTCATTCCAATTAGGCAAAGAAGGGAAAGACGAGTCTCACAGTCGGGAAGTAAAGTGGTTGAGCTAAGAGGCCAAAGCCAATCCATGTGAGTTCAAGGCCAGTCATCTTCGTGAGGACCACGCACGTACTCCTGAATCCACAAGCCGGTAACATTGCTCGTCTAGGAACAACCTGAGGAAGGAACGAGTCCCAAAGAATACATATTATCTCATTTATAGGGGCTTGTTCAGCAGTGGCCAAATAGCAGCGACACTAACGAGAAAAGTAAGGACGTTATTTCTCCAGGTTAGGATAGGGGCCCTCTCTGGAGGCGGAGGGAAATGTGATGGGGGAAGGGCTCCCTGGTGGCTGAGTGCTCTTCGAGACAGGGTGGCTGGTTATGGGTGGCGGTTTATATGACACATTAAACTGTACATACCTGCTTTATTTTCTCCTCTGTATGTATGATGTGTCTTACAATAAATAAAGTTACAGTGAAAACAATGGTGACAAATAGGATGCTCTTTGCCCTGTGCAGGCACCTGAGATGGCAGGTAAAGAGCTCTTTTTTTCAGAGATGCAAGGAGCATCAGGGCTTTTTGCCTTCGGCAAATCTCCCAGTTGGCTTTGCTGCCAGGCTCACCAGTAGGTTCTTAAGGTGCGTCACACCCAAAATAAACTCTGAGGAGGACTGTGCTTGGTGAGATCACATTGCCATTTGACACAGCGCGTCTGAGCAAGTTTGTTTTTTTTCCCCCCTATTTTTGAAAGGGCTGCTGAAGAATGAAACCTGATTCACATTGTAACATTAGCCACTTAGATCCTGACAACCCAGAGAACAGCTTTGCACAAAAGTGCGGGGAAAAGCTCCCTCCCCCGTTCCTCAAATTCCCTTTCAGATCCCGTGGAAAAAACAGAGGGGCTTGTCAGGCTGGGCTCTGCAAAGCCAGGCCAGCTGGAAACACATGAGGGGGATTCAGAGACCAGTCTCTGTTCACTGGGAGAAACGGGACAGGAAATGGGAGATGTCCTATCTCTTTGGGGACTTTGAACTCCTTGTATCCAGTCCCACCTTGGTCAGATGGAGCTTTGCTTTCTAGCTTACCAGCCCTAGACACCCCTAGTCCATGACAGTTCTGTATCTAGACTTAGGGGGTGGCGACCTGTGCCCAACACAGGATCATGTGGAGCTGACTGAGGTGGGCTTTAGGGCCCAGAAGAGCATTCGTCTTCTCTCAAGGGGGCAGCAGGGAGGGGAGGTAGGGCTGCCAGACAGAGTACTGCAAGCCCATTAAATTTAAATTTTATCTGAAATTTAAATCCAACTATCCAACTGAGCATCCTGTATTTTTATTTCCTAAATTTGGCAACCCTGGGGAGGATGCTTAGCATGTAGCAAAAGGAGGGACTCCTGGGCGGCTAGCAATCTACTAAGCTTGTTTGATCTGCTCACCAGCTCTGTTTCTCTCCCGCACCGTGGCCCTTGGGGAGTCCACCTCCTGTGCAGGTTGTACCTGCCCTGGGCCAGACCATTTATAGTATTCAGGAATTATTGTTGATTTTGTTGTATCACAGTAGCATTGCCATTGTTCGTTTAAAGGAGGTTTTATCTCTTAGAGATATATACTAAAATATTTATAGGTAAAATAAGCTGTCTGACATTTGCTTCAAAATAATATCAGGAGGGAATACATACTATCAAAAAACATTTTTAAAGGGCAGCTCAACCCCGGCTGGTGTGGCTCAGTGGATTGAGTGCCGGCCTGTTTAACTGAAAGGTCACTGGTTCAATGCCGAGTCAGGGCACATGCCTGGGTTGTAGGCCAGGTCCCCAGTTGGGGGCGTGCCAGGGGCAACCAATTGATGTATCTCTCCCTCTCTTTTTCCCTCCCTTCCCCTCTCTCTAAAAGTAAATAAATTTTAAAAATTTAAAGGGCAGATCGTGGTTGCCTGTGACTAGAGGCAGAGGGAGGGATGGACTGAAAAGGGGCACAAGAAAATTTGGAGGATGATAGAACTATTCTGTATTTTGATTATGGCAGTGGTTTCATGGTGTGTATCTCTGTTAAATGTCATCGAATTCTATGCTAAAATGAATGCAGTTTATTGTATGTGAATTTGAATATAATGAAGATATACATTGAATAAAGATATATCTCAATTCAAGTACTAGTTAAAAAACAAACATATGAAAGGAGAAGCGGATGGGGGTGTGGACAAGATTGGGTGAGCCACGGGCATCCAGGTGACGTGGCAGGTGATGCTTACGCATAAAGATCTTTACGTGGACCGTCTGCTCTTTGAACTGCCTATGTTTAAAATTCTCCATCATAAAATGTTTTTCAAAAAATAAAAATGTAAGATAATAAAAAAAAAGAAGAAGATTCCAAATTAGATGGTTTGGAGTTTCTCAATACTGGGGAGTTGTTTAAAAAAACAACATTGGAATTAGAGTCTCATGAGAAACCTGAATGACTGAGAAAAAATTATTATCTGGAAGGACTCTATGTTCAGTTTTCCTCTGAGTGATTTCAAATTCTCATTGCACATTAATGGAAAAAAAAAAGAGAGAGAGATAGAGACTCCAAAAAAGTAGGAATACCAATGGCACAGCCTCTTGGGAAGACAGTTTGGCAATTTCTTACAAAGGTAAATAGTCTTTCCACACACAATCCAGCAATCACACTCCACGGAGCTAACCCAAATGAGCTGGGAACACAAACCTATACACCAAGGTTTAGAGCAGCTTTATCTGTAACTGCCCAAACTTGGAGGCAACCGAGATGTCCTTCAACAGGTGAGTGGATGAACAAAGTGTCGGACATCCAGACCGTGAACTATTATTCAGTGGTAAAAATACATGAGCCATCAAGCCAGGAAATGGCACCCCAAGGGGAACTTTAAATGCATATCACTAAGAGAAGGAAGCCAGTTTGAAAAGGCTGACCCCTGCATGATTCTAATTCTGTGACTTTCTGAAGAAGACAAAAACGTAGAAGACTTGGCAAAACGATCAGTGGATGCCGGGGGTTTAGTGGGGGTGAGGATGGAGGAATGGGTAAAGGAAGTACAGGGGATTTCAGGGCATTGAAACTATTGTCTGATGCTGTGTGGGACACGGTGCCTCTGGCTGAGCCCAGGTAATTGTGTCACACAAAAAACTCAGCTTAATGTGAACAATGGACCTTGGCTAATGCTAATGTATTAATACTGATTCGTTCATTGTAACAATTGTATTGCACTAGTGCTAGATGTTAATGAGAGGGGCAGATGGAAATTCTCTGTACTTCCTGCTCCATTTTTCTGGTAGCCTAAAACTCCTTGAAAAGAAAAGTCTGCTTATTTAAAAAATATATAAAGGAAAAAGATAAGGAAGGAAAAAATGGAGGGAATTTTTTTTAATCCAGGGGGAGGGGGCTTGCTGGATGTCATGGGGGGATAAATGGTGATGGAAAAATAATTTTAATGCATTAATTTTTTAAAAAGTAAGAAAAATACAAATTAGATGTTTTGGAATGTCTCCCTAAGGGAGAATTACTTTAAAAAGTGATTGGTAGGAGACTGGGTTGAGATAACAATGAAGGACTGAAAGAAAATGGTTACTGTCTAGAAGGATTTTACAGTTCAGGTTTCCCGACTCCCTTCCGTTCTTGTGGCAGACTAAGGAGAAAAACTGAAGTCCTAAACACATAAAGAAGACAGACAAAGACACAGGATGGTGTTCCCGTGCAAGTGAGCTTTCCAGTCTTTCTCTCTTTTTTTTTCCCCAGCAGCATCTTTGGCATGTAACCGTCCTATTTCTGCCTCCTGTTTTCTAGTCCCGAGGGAGTGGGCTCAGAGTCACAGAGGGCGGGCGGGGTGTGCAACGAACCCTCCAAAAATTTGATGAGGCAAGAACTTTGAAATATTAATCCAGCCACACTTACAACCTCTGCTGATCTGGCTGGGCATCACCTTGGTGGAAGCTGGGGTACTATTGCTGTTAGAAACCTTTCCCCAGCAGGGGTGGTCTCCGTTTTAATTGCTTCCTAACGGTTGGGACCCAGCTTTTGTTTTGAAGTGTCTGAGAGGACACACCCAGTTCCCCTGCTTTGCCTAGTTGTGAAAGTGAAAGCTTCTGACTGAACTCGGCTGCTGGGAACTGCCAGGAGGAAGGACTGGCCGAGCTTAACTCAAGGGTGCTCCCAAGTGGCTGCGGCCCAGCAAGGGTCCCCTGCAGAGAGAGCCAAGTGCATGAGCCAAACAGTAATTATGGAAGTCTCAGTGCTGGACACAGACTCCTCGCCTGTAACCTCCACCAATGGGCTGGATATGCCAGCATCCCAGGGGAAATCAGGCGCTTATAACCAAAATCATCATTATGCTTGACCAACAATTGGACACTGATATTATTTTATAAGAACACCAGCCCTGGCTGTGAGCAGACGGCTGAACCACACGCGCCGCGCCGAAAAAAAAGAACACCATACATCATATAAGAACACTGTTGGGCTCTGTGAAATACTATTTTTGTTTTGCTGTTTATTCAGCATTTAAAAACAATATGTTTATTGATACTTCTTTAGAGAGAGAGGAAGAGAGATAGAGAAATATCAGCTGGTTGCCTCCCATATACACCCCAACCGGGGATCAAACCATAACCCAGGTGTGTGCTCTGACCAGGAATCGAACCCGCAACGTTTTGGTGTATGGGACGACGTTCCAAGCAACTGAGCCACACTAGCCAGGTGTTCAGTCACTTAAAAATGAATTATAGTGCTCGTGTGTATTTTTTGTGTGCAAGTGAGGTTCCCCGCTGGTCAAGGACCTGTCTCCAGACATAAACACCTGAACTGGCCAGAACTGATCCTGAAAATTAGTTTTGAAACTGTCAGAGCAGGGAGAACACATTTGTCTTTGGACTTAGGATATAAAAACATATATAAGCTGTTTCCACAATTTCTTTCTCCAGCTAAAATAACTTTGCTGTAAAATTAAATACTAAATGTTCTGCTGTGCTCATTCAATGGAAAACTTGTAATCAATTGTAATCATTCATTTGAATTGGATTGCATTTTCCGGGGACCTAGTTACACCATCAGAAGGATGTGAACAGACACTTTTCAGGATCATTATCTGATAAGCTTAGAGGTTTTTAGTTTTCACATTCATTTGCAGCTTTTATAAATGCAACATTCTTTATATGTTAATGGAGAAGCCTGGCTTGCATTTGGCTTTGAGTCATGACTTATGAATAATTCTTTTTTTAGTGGTTCTCATTGTTTCATCAGTAATTAGGTCTTTCTTTCTGAAAGAATATGAAGTGTCAGGGATTTCTTCTGAGGTTTTCAAATTGTGGGTTGGAAGATGTTTTTCTTCATTTTCACTGGGTTAGTAACGAAATCTTTATGCAACAGTTTGGACGTCCCATCTGGAAGTTTTACGTGGGTCACGCTCAGCAGAAGTCTGCTCACTCTCATCGTTTGCAGCTTTTTGAAATTTAAGCAGACTGCTTTCTGCTTCTTCTCCAAGCTTTACTTTTGTATTTTCTATCTCTGTGATGATCTTGACTGTACTCATTTTCAGAATTATTTAAATAAAGCTGAAATGTATATCTCTGTTTTTGGAAAACTCACATCTTATTGACCTTTTCATTAAAATTCATAATCTAGCATTCTGTTTGCATCTAGTTGGCAATATTGTCCGTCTAACAGCCGATTCATAAAATACTCCGCGATTATTGCATCTAGACCTGCATATACACAAATGTAAGGATAACATGAATTATTTATTGCCACAAAATATTTTTGGCGGTCACTTGCAACGGGGGCAACCACCAGAACCACACACCGCTGGGAAATACCTCCTATACAAGAATCTATTCTGAGAGGAAGGATTTGACAAGTTAATTGGTTCGTCCTCTTTTCCTAAGTGCTTCCTCCTCCCTGCACTCGGAAGCAGCGTCTGGCTCTGTGTCAGCAGCAGCAGAACCTCCAGTCTTCATGGCTGTGGATCTCTCCTTTTCTGTTTCAGGAGCACAGGGCTAGAAAGGCAATGGAGCAAGTTCTTGGGACCCGAACAGTGTAAATCATTTTTTAAAAAAAGTTGCTCGGGGTTTATAGACTGTGCTGTGCCAGCACGGAGTGCCAAATCCCAACAGACGGATACCCTTACATTTCTTCACACCCATCCTTTGTTTCCATGATATATGTGCGGACTTCCATAGCTCAAGGCCTGGCCGCTTCTGCCTGGGCCACTCTGGATGTTGTCTTAGGAACCGGTGAGAGATCTATGGTGGGTGAGATTCCTGGCCTAGTAAATAAAGACGGGGAGGTAGACCTGGGAGAGAGGGTACAGGCAGGTTTCCCATTAGGCCAGTGAAGTTTATCTTCAAGTTTCCTCATTTGCACAGATTGTTCCAAGACCTGTGCCTAGGTTTGTGTTCTTTTTCTTAAAGATGGCCTCCAGTCCACAAAACTTAAGGGCTCTGGCTGGGTGGCTCAGTCAGTTAGAGTGTTGTCCCGATGCACCGAGGCTGGGGGTTCAATCCCCGATCAGAGCACATACAAGACTCAACCAATGAATGCATCAATCAGTGGAATGACAGATCAGTGTTTCTCTGTCTCCGCCCCCCTTCTTTCCTCTTCCTCTCTAAAACCAATAAATGCAAATTAAAAAGAAAAACTTAAGGCACGATGCCAGGGCCCAAGCCAGGCAGGTTCAGGTCCCCTTCCAACAGCACCCTGGGGTGCTCAGCAGGAAGCAGAGGTATAGGAGCTGGAAGAGCAGCGCTGACCGATAGTAATACGATGTCAGTCACAGGCCATTTGAAATTTCATAGTTGCTACCTTTGAGCAAGTAAACATAAACAGGTAAAAATAATTGTAATATATTTAACCCGATGTATCCAAAATATTCACAAAGGCCCTCAAACCCGATGCGTATCTCACCCTGCAGTGCATCTCCGTCCAGACTGGCCACGGCCCAGCTGCTCAAGAGCCGTATGTGGCTAGCGGCTGCCATGTCAGCAGCACACTCCGGAGCTCCCCTGTCCCCACCTTCCGGCCAGTGCCTGCGTGGCACTGTGTTCGTTTCCTAGTGCCGCCGAAACCAGTCATCGCAACTTCAGGGGCGGAAGGGAACACAGATGTAATCTCTTACAGTTCTGGAGGTGAGAAGTGCAAAATGGGTCTCATTGGGCTAAGATGTTGGTCAGGCTGCCTTCTTTCCGGAGACACTGTTACCCTGTTTCTTCTAGCTTCTAGAGGTTGCCCACCTTCCTTGGCTTGTGGCCCCATCACTCCAACTTCTGCTTCCATAGTAGCATCTCCTTTTCTGACCATAGCCCTCCTGCAGTCTTTGCATAAGGACCCTCATGGTCATGTTGCACCCACACAGATAATCCAGGATCTCATTAATCTCCTCATCTCAAGATCCTTCACTTAATGACATCTGCCAAGTCCCCTTTGCCCTGTAAGAGAACATATTCACAGGTTCTGAGAATTAGGATGCTGGTGTCATTGGAGGGCATTATTTGGCCATCCCAGGTGCTCAGGAGGGGATGAGTCTTCATCTTTCCCTTGAAAAAGACTTCTAGTCCAAGTAGGGTCAGGAAAAGAAGGAATGGCACTATTTTGCCCAGAGTAAGAGCAAAAATGAGCCGAGGAAATATCAGGGGGTCCCTTTGTAGAGTATGTAACTGTCTAACCCCTATGCCGTACACCTGGAATGAATACAAAATAATATTCAGTGTAAACTGTAATTGAAAAACAGAACAAAACAAAACAAAAGCCCTGACTGGTGTGGCTCAGTTGTTTGGGCATCATCCACAAACCAAAAGGTTGTCGGTTCAATTCTCAGTCCGGGCACATACCTGCATTGCAGGTCCAGTCCCCAGATGGGGCAACCAATCAGTGTTCCTCTCCCTCCCCCTGTCTCTAAAAATAAATAAATAAATCTTAAAGTGTACAATTCCATAATTTTTTTTTAAAAAGAACTAGTCCTGGGTGGCACGGCTCAGTTGATTGAGCATCATCCCGTGAATCAGAAGGTCTGGGGTTCAATTCCCAGTCAGGGCACATGCCTGGGTTGCAGGTTCAGTCTCCAGGCAGGGTGCACGAACAAAAGGG
The DNA here is from genome assembly GCF_021234435.1 of Artibeus jamaicensis. NCBI lineage: Eukaryota > Metazoa > Chordata > Mammalia > Chiroptera > Phyllostomidae > Artibeus > Artibeus jamaicensis. The sequence goes on from NW_026521407.1 coordinate 8,364,735, forward strand.
CAACCAATCGACGTTTCTCTTCCTCTCTTTCCCTTTCCTTTCCCCGTTCTCTGAAATCAATGGGCATATCCTTGAGCAAGGATTAAAGCAAAAAGAAAGAAAAGAACGAGTTGAAATCGCATAGGGAGAAGTCTGGAGGAAGCTGAAGGTGTTGAGTCCTTGAGGCGAAACCTGGCTGAAGGCCACCCCAACCAGCAGGATTCCTCCTTTTTTTTTTTTTCCATTTAGGAAACTTGTCATGGCTGCAAGTCCCAGAATGGAGCTCTCTTCCAAGGATCGTATCTGTTCCACAAAACCCGCTCCCTCACTCTCTGCAACACACACACAGCCTCAGTGTCCACTTCAGGGGCAGAACTCTCATGGTGTGGTAGAGTGGAACATTTAAAAATTAAAGTATGTATTCAATTAAAAATATAGATATAATTTTCTTAAAGGAATAGTATTAAAATGGGACAGTGGGCTCCCAACCAAAGAATCAGCACACACTAAGTCAAAGATGTGACCAAAATGCATCCTAACATAAAAGATTTTAAAATCTATAATCACTTAGAACAACAAAAATGTGCCACTCCAACTTCATTCAAATGGACTTAAATCAACTCTACACAATGGTTACACAAGGGGTCCAATGAGCGGTGGTGTGCCTGAAAGTGCCATTGAATCAAGCATTTGAACCACAGCCTAATCTGAGGGCTATAACCTGGTCAATGACAATCTCGCTCGATTTGTTAGAGTTTAGGATGGCTCATACGAGATGATTTAATGATCCAAGATATCTCACAGATGCCTTAATTTTTCTCCTGGTCTGTTTGCCTGGACCAAGCAGAGGTATTTAAAACTGCTTCCATGAGTCAGTTCATCCAGTGCTTCATGCATTATTGGTAATGGCAGTCACCCCAGCTAACCTGGTCCAGAGCACTGAAGGCACAAGGTGCACTAAAAGGGGTGGGGATCCAGAACTTGGCACACCTGCCCAGGGTGTGCCCTGGGAAGGCAGCCCACGCGTGTGGGTGTTGAGAGGCTGTCCAGTTTGGCAGGCAGCACACAGAATCTGCGGAGCAAGGCGATGATGATAAGCAGTTGTTTCGTATAATAGGAGGCATGAGGATCATCTAATGTGACAAGAGGTGGCCAGAGGGTAGCAACAGAGCAGGTAATTAATTATCACCCTTGGCATTGTTGGTGCCACAATCACTACTTAAAATACTTCTGAGTGACCCCAAAGATCCATGCCATGCAGTCACTTGTCATTTTGCCGGGACAAACATCTTAAACACCCGAGCATGTGGGAACCAGTTGAGTGAAGGACCAGTATTCCATCTCCTGTGGTACGACTATGGCTCTTTGGTAATAGTTGGGTGCGCAGAACATTCTCTGAGTAATTAAAAAATAACAATAACTGCGGTGGTTCTTTTCCTTTGGAAAAGAAAGTCAGCTGCTGATGCTGGTATGAAGCTGAAGAGATATTAAGTCAGGAAGTGGAACGTAACTGAACGCCAAACTCAGGTTTGCTGGGCTCTAATAGAAAAGGAGGAAGAGCAGGAGGAGAAAATCGAAGAAGCTGAGTGTGGCACAGAAACTGGTCATCAAGGGAGAATTCCATTTTTGTGAAATTTGAAAAGGAAGTGAATACATGATGTAAGGCTGTGCACAGCCAGCAGATGACTCTGATTCTGGATGACAGTGACCTGGACAAACAACAGAAAGGTTCAAAACTGGCCCTGGCTGGACAGGCCAGTTGGTCGGAACTTCATCCCGATGCTTCAGGGTTGCAGGTTTGTTACCCGGTCAGCATGCATACAGGAGTCAACCAATGAAGGCGTGAATACGTGGAACGAGTCAATGTTTCTTTCTCTCTAAAAATCAATAAATTTAAAAAATTGTTTTATTGGCTTGAAAGAGTATTGCTCAAGCCTGCCATGGGTTTGCTATGGTTGGAAATCAAACTTGTAGGAGCTGATACCAGGAAAGCATGTTTGTAGGTGGCAGCCATTGCTCCAGCTATAGTTCAGCGGCAGGTCTTGGGTGGGGCTTGGGGAGGTGCTGAAGCAGGGCACGGCCTCACTCCTAGGAGGCCTGGAGGGAACACTCAGTAGATAATCAGAAAGGCATCTGTGGTTCCAGGATGAGGCAGAAGTCAGCCAACAGAAGCTGGTACAGGGGCAAGAAGCCGAAGCTGATTTCAGAGCAAGCTTCACTTTGTTGCCATGTCCCAAAGCAGCAAAGTGAACATCCTTAATCTTCCTTTTCTAAAGTTTCGATTGGTCTGTTCTGGCTGGGTAGCTCAGTTGGTTAGAGCTCACCCTCAAATGCCAAGGTTGTGGGATCGATCTCTTGTCAGGTCACCAAAGAAGCAACCAATGAATGAATAAATAAGGGGGACAACAAATCAATGTTTCTCTCTCCCTTACTCTTTCTCTCTCTCTCTCCCTCCTCGAATCAATAAAAAAAAAAATGAAAGTTAGAATTTGTCCTATTGGTCCTAAAGGGTGGAATCTGCAGATTCGGGAGGGGGAATCAAGGGCTCTCAGACACGGAGAAGAGGGCTGCAGAGCTAGGAACTGTAGGGGGTGTGAGAAGAGTAACTGGTGGCTCCAGGCAGACTGTTGCAGAACCCCTGGTCAAGTCACGTGCTGTAGCATCTGGTCTCCTTCCTTACTGGAGAACCTCTCCACGAAGTGGCTGCTTAGATAAAGGTTAGGGCAATTTAGACCATGTCAGTTTTAATAAGTTGGGACCTACATTCCCCAGAATCCCTTTTCCTATGTGGCTCAGGCAGGAGCTGGTGGGAAGAGGAGTTTCCACGAGGTTTGTAAGGTGAAAGTGAACTACCCTCTGAAGGTGAATGGTCAGAAGCCCTAACAGATAGAGGCAGAGATGCCTGTGGGTTCCGGCTCGTCCATGTTCTACTCTGCCCCCCCATCCACTCGTTCTTACCAAATGCTGACCCTATTGATGGACAGTGGCCCCCTGACTCACTGCCAGATGCTGGACAGTAATTCACAAAGACAATAGCTACCCGGAGCCACAGCTTCCTGCTGACCTCCCATGACCCTTGCCTTTGCTATCCCTTCTCAGCGCTGGATGTGCCCGGCTTCTCAGGTTGACCAAAATGATGACCTCTTCTCTGATCCCCAACTCCATGCCCGGCCCTCCATTTCCGCAGCTCCTCCCACCATTGTGCAAGTTGAAGTCCTCATCCCGTGACTTGTAGTGTTTCTGCTTCCCTGCGTTACTAACAGCCTGTGCAGACTCCTGGGACATAGGAACATGGAAGCTTCCACATGCTTCCTTACTGTGAAGAATCTTTGCCTGCAAGAGGCAGAGAGCCGTACTGAACTAAATGAAATAAAAAAGGGGAGTTTTACTGGCTCATATTTTCAACCTGTGAAAGTACAGGGGTGATTGGAGCCAGGGGTTCAAAAGCTGTCAGCCTCTTATCTTTTCTGTTATTTTCCTGTTAGCTTTAGTCTGCCCTCTATCAGAAAAAATCGATCAGCCCAGCCTGGGTCACGTGTCCTCCACCTGGTTTAATCACAGACCAGAGGAAGGAGGCATTATAATTGACCCAGCCTGGATGACTGGCCACCTCTGTGCCTTGAGGTTGTTATCAGAGGAAATGTAGCACGAATGTAGCCACTGGTGGCATTGTGGTGAGCCAGGACGCTACCCTCATTTACACATGCACCCCATTTGGTGAATTAAATTGGTCAAGTTGAGCACAAGAAAAACCCTTTCTCATTAAGGCATTCAAGATGTTTGTAGTGGTTGGGAGGCAAAAATAAGTTACGTCGGATGCTCATAGTCTCTGATGCTATACTAACAGGCTTTAAGACCTCTTTGCACCATCCTGGAAACCTTACAAACAACCACCAGGATATTGTCGGCCATCTTTAGATGGATAAAACATGTCTCTCTGGAGGCCGGCTAATACAGGCAGAAGGTATTCTGGCAACGAAAGAGCTGATACCTTCTTTATTTTTGGACTTTACAAGATAGAAGAGAGTAAAAGGGTAAGAGGAGAAATGTAAATCTTAAATAGGAAGCAAAGATAGTGAAAGACAGTGACTATTACATCTTTATATTTTTTTAAGATTTTATTTATTTTTAGAGAGAGGGGAAGGGAGGGAGAGGGAGAGAAACATCAATGTGTGGTTCCATCTCACACACACCCTACTGGGGACCTGGCCTGCAACCCAGGCATGTGCCCCTGACGGGGAATTGAACTGGCACCCCTTTGGTTCACAGGCTGGCACTCAGTCCACTGAGCTACACCAGCCAAGGAGATAGGTGACTATTACATCTTCACCGCATTGAGTATTCCCAACCACAGAGTCTGTGCTTTCTCCACTTGTCTAGGAATTCTTTTTTGTATTTCAGTAAAGACTTTAATTTTCCGCATAGAAGTTTTCACTATATTTTATTTGACTTCTTAGGTAGAATAGAAACTTTGGTCCTATTATAAATAGCATTTTTGAAATTAAACTCTCAATCATTTGCTCTTGGTGTAAAGGAAAGCAATTTTTTTTTCAAAGATCTTATGTCCAGAAACTTCAGTGAACTTTCTCAGTTCTAAGGGCTTGTCTGGAAAGGTGCTTTAATTTTCTATGCATTATCTCCTGATGTTCACGCAAAATTAATTTTCCTTAGGTGAAAAATCCAAATTAAGTAATGGACCCTGCACTCATTTTTTTAAAAAATATTTTATTTATTTATTCTTAGAGAGAGGGGAAAGGAAGGAGAAAGAGAGGGAGAGAAACACCGTGTGGTTGCCTCTCACCACCCTCAACCCGGGACCTGGCCTGAAATACAGGCACGTGCCCTGACTGGAGATCAAACCAGCAACCCTTTGGTTTGAAAGCCAGCACTCAGTCCACTGAGCTATACCAGCCAGGGCCCATTTTATGTGCTTTAACAACTTTAACAACTAGCATTATTTAGCTCTTACTAGAAATCAGATGGTGTGAGAAAGTGTTTTGTAAAGAGTGTCCCAGGGACGAAGACGAGGTTTTCATGCTTCCTACTGTATTCTGTTCTTGGACGTTCACAAAGGTCTGGAGAAGTCCCACGAAGATGACTCTTGAACTTGGTTAAATCCTGCATTTCAAACTAATTTCATCATGAGAAATTTGTTTAAAGTTTAAAAGGTATTTGTGTTTATTTAAGTGTAGTTGGTGTACAATATGACATCCGTGCTGTTGATTTCGGGTGTACAATACAGTGATTTGACATCCTGGAACCCTATCTCAAGCAATGCCCTCCAGCCTTCCAATGAACTGATTTTTACAAAGAGCTCCTTTGGGAGGTGATGGTCTCGGGAAACAGCCATCCTGAAAGTGGTTAGTTCCAGGGTTTTCTCAAAGATCTACCGTCTCTTTCACTATATTGTTCTATGGAAGCTGAACTGGATAGAACAAGACTCTATTTGGTTTTCTTTCTCTTCCTAGTCTTCGGTCTTTCACAGTAACACTCTATAATTAATGCCAGCATTATAAAAGAAAGAAAAATGTGCATATCAAATCTCATGAGACTGCTCACTGCTTCCACCCTCAGGAAAGGGCCCCAGCTGGTCACAGTGGGAGAACATCCTTGAAATCCCGTCAATGTCTTTGGACTGATATGGAGATGAGATTTTTTTTTTCTGCTTCTGTTATTCTTCCTGCTGAACCCCAGGCCATCAGCTCTTACGCCATGTTTCTTCCTTACGTTGCACAGACCTGCACGTGCTCATCACTGTTCTGGATTATGTGCATTTATCAGAGTGCAACTAAGCACATGGAAATGAAAGAGGCCCACCAGTAGGAACATATTTTATTGGGAAAAAGAAATGTGCCAGTTATGTAAGCTCTCCTTGAATTCCTATTTCTGATCAGAGTATTTATTGGAGCATTTGAAAGGATAATGATGACTGTCTGTCTCAGTGGGTCTCAGCCAGGTGTGTACATCACAATCATTCGTGGATCTCTGACAAACGTTTAAATAATGGGGCCCTATCTGGGAACCTCCGAATTAGAATCTCCAGGGAGAAGTTTGAGCGCTTGCATTTTGAAAGGCTCTGCAATTTGTTCTGGCATTTATTGTGTGGCTTTTACTTATTTTTATGTGACCTTTATGTAATAAACCATTTTTCCATATGGTCTTGCCTAAATATTTCTCCTGATTTTGATTTAAAATAATAAAGGTTTTTTAAAAGGAATAAATTAATTCTAAACTCATATCCGAAACACTAACAAATTTTTTTTTTCCATTTCTGGCTCTGGACTTGTCCATGTAGAGAAATCTTTGAATTCTAAATTTGTCACTTAGTATTTTATTTTAACTTTTTTCATGCTATCATAGAGTGATAATAATTGTCATTTTAGGAATCATATGATATTCTAGCAAGTATTTTTTGGTAACATAATTTCCTATACTACTGAACATTGAAACTGTTTCTCTATTTTTAGTTATTCTAGAGAAAATGCAGTAAAGAACTTGGCGTGTATGGATTTTGCTTTTCTTTTGAATCAATTCCATTGAGATAATCTTCTGGAAATTTGTTTTTTATTTCTGGGAATCTGGGTCAAAGGATATGAACGTTTTTTATGACTCTTGTTAATGATTACTAAATTGCTTTCCAAAAGATTGAACAAATTCGCAAAACTATACCCCAACTCCACAGTATTATTGCTGACATTCTGAGGAGAGGGCAGGCAATAACAGAGGTCTGTGGGTGTTCCCACACCAGATGGGAGAGATGTGTCCAAAAGTACCAGTCTTAAAAATGAAGGTGGAAAAGCTGATATCAACAACAGTGTTAGGGCACCGCCCAACTATCTCATCTACCATGCGCCGGCACTGTCCTTGCCTTCTTGTTACTTCTCAGAATAACCCTGGCAGGTTAGATCTTACTGCCTCTAATCATACAGATGAGGAAGGGGTAGGCAGAGAGGGTTGATAACTTGCCCGAGGGTGATATAGAGAGTTAGTGCTGAAATGAGGGTTCAAACCGTGTGTTTTATCACTACTGTATCCCCCTGCGTTTCACATCATTGATTTCTGAAGCAGCCACAGAATCTCACCAATGAGATACCTTCTAAGTCATAAATTGACTGTAAAATAGACTATGACATAACAGATATGGTACGTTAACCATGTCCACAACCCTCTGCCTCTTCTCCCATCTAGAAGTGGGATGAGGCTGCTTCCCTTGAATCTGGGCTGACCTGGTGACTTCTTTGGACTAATAGAATGCAAGCTTGGTGATGCTGCCTCGGTCTGGGCCTATGCAGAGAGGTCCAGCTTTCTTGCTGGGGAGGCCATAAGGAGAGGGAAAGAAATGCCTGGTCAGCCCAGCTGTTCCCAACATTGAAGCTGAGGCACTAGACGTGAGTGACACCATCTTGGATCCTCCACCCTCAGTCAGGTCAGGCAGCTAACACCGTATGGAGTTGAAACAAAATATCCTGATGAGCCAATGATCAGTGATTGTTTTAAGCCATTTCAGTTTTGGAGGTGTTTTGGTGTGCAACAATATATCGCTGAAGCGATACATTTTATTTTAGTGCATGTCAGATGCCAAAGAGTACCAGTGATACAGTCAAGCTTTCCTAACCTTTGCACAAGCAGAATGAAACTCATGGACGTTTAGCCTCATCCCACCTCTGCACCGCTGCACACGGCCTTTACTCGGTTGACGTCTGCCTTCCCTATGAGATTGGGGGTATTCACCCGGGTAACCATAACACTCTAAACAAAGCCTGCCACAAAACAGTTGTTAAACACGCATTTGTTGAATGAAACGTGACTTGCTCTTGATGGATTGGTGAAAGCACTTGAAATAGAACATAGCTTTTATTTCCTGGGCTCAGCACTGTGCAGAATATTTTATATGGATCATCTCACTTAATCTTCACAACCCCCTGAGTAGGTTATTTTACTATCTTCATTTGACAGAGCAGGAAACTGAAAGGTTAGGTAAAGTTACTTAAGGTTACAAGTGTTTTCTTAAGTACCTGCCTCAAGCAAGAAGATACTTGAGGCCTTGGCAGCAATGAGATGGGTGAAGCCAAAGCAGTGGGGTGCACTAACCCTCAGAGGTCTAGTTGGCTGACTGCGTCATGGTAGCACTAGCTCTGTTAGGTCAAACTCCCAACTGTAGGAATGTCGTGCGGGGTGTGCAGGTCACATCCTGCAGAGGGGCATCTAGTCCAAGGTCAAGTAGTGCCTGAAATCCAGACTGTGTGGTTGCATTCCGCTCACCACGAAACCTGGCACAGAGCTCTGCCTGTCTGGAAGAAGGACACCTGTTGCATAATTTGCACAGTGCCACTGTGTGGGTTAGTGACAGGCCTGGGTAGAACACACTAGTCTGTGGGAAACTGGCGCGCCTCATCATACAGAAGAAGGAGATTACTAAGAAACTTGTTATGCATTAGAGTGGATAGAGCAAGGAAATGGTTCCAGAGAGACGGCAGGAGGAGTGTGCAGGTTGAGGACGGTGGAAAGTTTGGGTGCAGTGTCCAAGCGCCCATGTTGCTATATGCTCTGCCCTGTCACTCCTGGAGATGGGTCACCTTGCAAAACGTCTCATCCCCCAGGGAAGTTTCTGTCTCCCTGCAGTTATCGGAGACTTCTGCTCTTGCTGTTTCAAAGCGTCTTACCTGCAATGGTGCACAGAAAGGTATGCAAACAATAAAGACACTGTACGAAAGATTAGAAATCACACCAAAGGGGGCTCACTGCAGCCTTCTTACACAGTCCAAACAATTCAAACTTCCATAGACAGGCAGCCAGCCTGGTCCTGTGGCCTCCTGGGACAATCCCACCAGCTGGGCCAGGAGATACGCCCCATGAATAAAATGAGGTAGGTAACCATCTCTGATTAGTTGTTTCTCCATATGCATGAGCTTGCTATAGCTGAAGACCCTGAATGGTTTGGGGTAGAATTCCACTCACCCTGCCTGAAGTAGTTTGCAGACATTCTCAGGCTCCGAGGGAGCTCTGGGAAATGGCCAGCCATACTCCCAACCAACACCTGCTGAGCAGAACCAGAGTTAAGATCTTAAATACAGTATCTAGCTGGGAAATTCCCAAGAAGTATGTGGCGGGGATGGTGCCAGAGCCTGGGTGGTACCTATTTGAGGCCCTTCATCATACCTACTTGGATGGAAGGCATGACATCTTGGGTCCAGAGGGGAGAGAGGGGGTAGCCCCCTTTGATCACCTGCTGAATGACTTGAATTTCCTTTTACCACCTGGCATCTATGGGTTCAAGAGAGAAGGGCGCTGTATCGATTACTTAGGGCTTCTATAACAAACCACCACCAACTGGGTGGCTTGAACAACAGAAAGTTATTGTCTCACAGTTCTGGAGGGAAGATGTCAAAATTCAAGGTGTCAGTGGAGCCCTGCTCCCTCTGAAACCTTAGGGGGATCCTTCCTTGCCTCTTCCTTGCTTCTGGTGGTTTGCTGGCTTATAGACGCATAAATCCAATCCTTGGTCATCACATGGTGTCCTCCCTGTGGTCACATGACCATATTCTTATAAGGACACCAGTCATTGTATTATGGGTCCAATTGACTCCAGCATGACCTCAACTTCACTAATTACACCTGCAACAGCCTTGTGTTGAAATAAGGCCACATTCGGAGGTAGTGGTGGTCAGGACTTCAACGTCTTTTGGAGGGAGACACAATTCAATTTATTGCCTATATGTTGCTATATTAAAATACTTCCTGGACCTCTAGGTCTGCTTCCAGCAGCAGCAGAGTGGGTTGGTGAATCCACGGGCTCCACACGGATTTCTCGGCCTAAAAATCTTGCTTCTGCTGATGTGTGACCAGGTGCTATAAAACAGGAATACAGTGTAACAAGAGTATCTAGTTTTTGAAATTAGTGAAGGGTTAGGATAATGTACTTGGCACAGTGCTGGGCATTAAGTGCTTATTAAGTATTAGTCATTAGTGTTGTCATTCCCTAGCTCTTTCCATTGACTTCTGTAGGAGCAGATCATTGATTTTTCCTTGCAGACATGAATGGCCCTGGAGTACAACCAAATGCCCCTTCAGTTTAAGGTACTAGGGAGTGGGGTGGAGAGAGAGGAGTTAGTTTCACTTGTTTACTCAGTAAAGCAAAAGGAGTAAATAAAGACAGTTCATATTTGTTAGCACTAAAAAAAAAGTTCCTTCTGTAGATGATTCCAATAGGAAAGGTAGGACATTTCTCAAATATGTAGCCCCCAAAGTCAGAGGGGCCACCAAGATAAGACAGTTGGCTGACTTTTTAAAAAGAGCCTCCTAAGATGATGTTTTAATGAAATCCCCCATGGTCCCTCCCTGAGCTTTATGACAGGTTTCAGAAAGTCCATCACATTCAAGCCCCAGAACTGAAAGCCAACTCGAGCAAAAAACATTCACAAGATGTTCAAGATGTAGAAAACAGGAGAGACACATGATTCACGATGATAAAAACCGACTTGTCAGGTGGACCAGTGCCTTTTGTAGGTTCAATCGCAGCTTCTCCCCTTAGAAAGTATTATCAGAAGGTTGCTTGGTGGCTAGAGTCAGAACAAGGGGCATGAGTTATAGGACTTAGTGGCTTATAGATGCATAAATCCAATCCTTGGTCATCACGTGGTATCATGTGACTATGGTCATGTGACTGCAGGGAGGACACCATGTGATGGTCAAGGATTGGATTTATGCATCTATAAGCCACTTAGCATCAAGTTCTGACCTGCCTATTTCCACTCATCAGAGAGGGCAGCTTCTTGATTAGACAGAACTGGATACCTTCTTACTTAGGTGGGCACTGCTCACTTTTTAAATTTATTTTTTGGTCTCCTTTGGGTGTTATTTTTCACCACCTTCTTCTAACTGAAATATTCCTTTTTTAGATACAGCGTTACAGCCTGTCTTGCTCCATTTACCGAAATTTTATTCTTTTTTCCCCCAGGTTCCTCCATCTTTGAGCCAGTGACAGTGCGCTCTTTTCCTGCTCCGAATGTCTCTGATGTCTTCTTCCATCCCTTTCCTCCGCTCTCTCTCCCCCCACCTCTCCTGACACCAGTATCAGAGAATCTGATAGAATCCCTCCACAACTGTTTCCGCAGAAAAATACCATACTTATAAAACCATGTGAGTAGTCTGGGGGGGTGGTTGGTGGATGTCCATGAAGCTGTCTTATGCATTCTATGTTAAAATTCATGCTTTAAGTAGACCTTTACCCATTTTTAGTTGCTGTTCAAGTTCAAACCTAACGATGTAATCTTATTCTCCTCAAGGCCAAGTTCTTAGGATTACCTCCCATCCTTACCTCCCTTCTCATTCCTCCACCTTCTAACATTATGGTAGGGCCACCCTGTGACCCCTGAACTGCCCTAACCTTGTGGCCAGCTCCTCAGCTACAGCTGCTGGGTTGATGTCTAGTCGTGAACCCAGGTAATTCTGTCTTCTCACCTTTCCCCCTTTGATTTGTGTCTTGTACTTCCCCTTGTATTCCACTTATTCCACACCTCTGTTGTTCCTTCATTCCTTTTATCCTGGCAGTCTTTGCCCATGTCCCCACACATAGGATATCGATCTCATTTGTCCCTTGTTTCCTGTCCCTCCTTCTCGCAACCATATTCATAGCCCCAACAACATGAGTGTCTTACTGTTACCATTTCCAAAATATGTCTTGAGTCCAAAGCAGTCTCTTCACACTTGCTGCCACAACTCAGGCCAGCATCGTTTCTCACCTAGACTACTGCAGCAGCCTCCCAGCTGGTCTCCCTGTGTCTATGCTGGTCTTTCTCCAGTTCCTTCTTTCCATAGAAACCACAGATCCCTTTTAAAAATAGAAATTATAGCCCTGACCAGTGTGGCTTAGTTGGTTAGGCGTCATCCCACAAGGCGAAAGTTTGCTGGTTTCATTCCAGATCAGGGCGCATGCCTCGGTTGTGGGTTCAGTCCCCAGTCAGGATGCATATGAGAGGAAACTGATCAATGTTTGTTTCTCTCCCTCTTGTTCCCTCTCTCTAAAAATAAATAAATAACTTCTGGTCAAGATGGAGGCATAGGTGAACACAGCTCGCCTCCTCACACAACCACATCAAAATTACAACTAAATTATAGCACCACCACCACTCAGAGCCATCAGAAATCAAGAATGGAAGTTTGACAATTACAGAATTAAAGAAACTACATCATCTAGCCTGGTAGGAGGGGTGGAGATACACAACAGGATGGTCCCATACCCACATGTTGTGGACAAAAAATTTGAGAGGGAAAGCTTGGGAGTGAGGAGTTCCAGTCTCACATCAGGCCCCCCAACCCAGGGTTCCAATGCCAAGAAGATAAATACTCATAACTTTTGGCTATAAAAACCAGCAGGGACTGAGTTGGTGGAAGAAACTTCTGGAGTCCCAAGCAGTTCCTTTTAAAGAATCTGCATATGGACTTTTTCAGACTCACTCCCTTGAAGCTCCAGCACTGGGGTAGCAACTCGAGAGGCACCAGTGGTGCACAAGGAGGAACTTAAGTGTTCAGCACCAAGGTGAGGGCTGGGGAACAATTTTCTACCAGACAGAATGGCAGGCAGAGGCCATTGCTCCTTTTCTGAACCCTCCTTCCAACAAGCTACAGAGCCAGGAGGTGGGTACCATATATGAGATGCCATCAACCTGAATAACACTGTGCCACCCTGGAGATCTGGCTCTGCCTCATCCAACTTACTGACTCACCCAAGCTGTTAACGGTGGCTTTTCCATATGAATGGCTGGTCTTGGTTCATGTTTCACAACTTCCTAAATTCTCTCAAACAAGCAACAGCTGGCTTCAGCAAGCCTACAGCCCCCATTCTTCTTGCTAATTGGCCACAGACAGGGCACTAGTAGGAGCCAGCCTAGGTTCATAGCTTGGCTTTTCCTGGGAATCTCCAAGACCAGCACAAGTAGCAGCCATCTCAGATTGCATTGTAGCTCATGAAGTGTGGCCCTGGGCGGAACACAGGTGGGGGCTGACCTTGGCCTGTCCCACCTGGGAAACCCCAGACCCTGCATACCCAGTGGACAGCTACAGACAACATAAGAGCACCACCACCCTTCCCCTCTACAGCAGACCCTCCACAGAAGGTGGAGGTTGGTGGTCACTAGGCACAGCCAGTCCTTGCAACTGACTGGCCTGGGTAAATCCCTCCCATTGATCTGCCAACAGCAATCAAGGCTCAACTACAGGAGGAGGGTATACTCAGCCCACATGAAGGGTGCACCTTGAGTACCCAGCTTGGGCGATAGGGTGCCACTGGACCCTACAGGACACCTACTACATTAGGCCACACTACCAAGGCAGGGAATCAGAGCAGCTCTACCTAATACATAGAAACAAACACAGGGAGGCTGCCAAGACAAGGAGACAAAGAAACATGACCCAAATGAAAGAACAGAACAAAACCCCAGAAAAACAACCAAACAAAATGTAAATATGTAATCTATCAGATTCAGAGTTCAAAACACTGGTTATAAGGATGCTCAAGGAACTTAGTGAGGACCTCAACATCATAAAAAAATCCAGACAGACATAAAGGATACACTAATTGAAATAAAGAACACTTCACAGAGAAACAACAGCAGAGTGGATGAAGCTGAGAATCAAATCAATGATTTGAAAGATAACACAGCAAGAAACAACCAATCAAAAAAAAAACAAGAAGAAAAAAGAATTTTTTAAAAAGAGGGTGGTGTAAGGAACCTCTGGGACAACTACAAGCATTCCAATATTTCTATCACAGAGGTGCCAGAAAGAGAAGAGAAAAAGCAAGAAATTGAAAATCTATTTGAAAAATAATGGAAGAAAACATCCCTAATTTGGTGAAGGAAATAGACATGCAAGTCCAGGAAGCACAGAGTCCCAAACAAGATGGATGCAAAGAGGCCCACACCAAGACACATCATAATTAAAATGCCAAAGGTTAAAGGTAAAGAGAATCTTGAAAGCAGTAAGAGAAAAGCAAGTACTTACCTAAGGGGAGTTCACATAAGACTGTCAGCTGACTTCTCAAAAGAAACTTTGCAGGCTAGCAGAGACTGACAAGAAATATTCAAAGTAATGAAAAGCAGAGACCTACAGCCAAGATTGCTTTACCCAGGAAAGCTATCATTTAGAATCAAAGGGCAGATAAAGAGCTTCCAAGATAAGGAAAAACTAAAGTAGTTCACCATCACCAAACCATTATCATATGAAATATTAAAGGGTCTTATTTAAGAAAAGAAGGTCAAAAGTATGAACAATAAAATGGCAACAAATACATATCTATTGACAATTGAATCTAAAACACAAACTAAGCAAACAAGAACAGAGACAGAATCATAGATGTGGAGAGCATTTTGATGGTTGCCAGATGGGAGGGGGACTTGGGGGGAACAGGCGAAGAGGTGAGGGCATTCAGAAGTACAAATTGGTAGTCACAGAACAACCATGTGTATGTAAAGTACAGTGTAGGAAATGGAGTAGCCAAAAACTTATTTGCATGGACAAAGGACATGAACAAAAGTGTGGGGATTGCCTAAGGGAGTAGGGGGTGCTGTGTGGAGGGGGGAAAAAGGGAAAAAATTGGGACAACTGTAATAGGATATTCAATGAAATATCATTTTAAACATATAAATAAAATCTTTAAAAAACTAGAAATTACCTTGTGTCACTCTTTCCTAAACTTTCTTGAATGAAGGTTTATTCACTAAACATAATTTTACTGAGTGTCTTGTATGTGCTATGTCCTCAATAATGCCTCCTATCATGAAATTAATGAAATATATGGTATGTAGATAGTGCTAAGTACTATGAAGAAAAAAACAAAGAAGGTGTGAAGGACAGGAAATGCATGTTTCCAATTTACTTTTTTTTTTAAAGATTTTATTTATTTTTAGGCAGAGGAGAAGGAAGAGAAACATCAATGTGTGGTTGTCCCTCATGCGCCCCCTACTGGAGACCTGGCCCGCAATCCAAGCGTGTGCCCTGACCAGGAATCGAATGGGCCACCGTTTGATTCACAGGCTGGTGCTCAATTCACTGAGCCGCACCAGCCAGGGCTGTTTCCAATTTTAAATAGGGAGTCCAGGAAAGGTTTCACTGAGACTGAGTAGGTGACTTTTGAGTAAAGGCCTGGAAAGAGGTGAGGGAGTGCGCTCTGCAGAATATTCCAATTGGAGGGAATAGCAAGTGCAAAGGCCAGGAGGCAGAAGCACGCCAGGCTTTGGGGCTGAGCAGAGTAGAATAAAATCCAAGCTTCACTAAGCTGGGTTTTGGAATCAATGGTTTACAAAATCACCCAGTTCCCTTGTCACCCCGCCCCCCAAAAAACCTCCTCCCTCTGCCTCTACGTCCCCCTTTCTCAGCACTCTCCCTACTTGACTATATTTTATCCACACCAGTCTCTCAGTTTACCAGAAATTATTTGCTGTTTTCGCCTGTGTTGTTGCCTCCGATGGAAATACTCCCAATCCTTATTCCCATTTACAATCTGCAAGGCCAGCTCCTTCTCATCAGGTAGGTTTCGGTTTAAATTCACCTAAGGCCATTTCAAACCACAGGACCTAAAATAGGTCTCTTGTTATTTTTCTGTTTCAGTTTCCTATTTGTTTCCTTCATGGCACTAAATCACACCCTGCAATTGGGATATATATATATGGATATAAATGGATATATATATATGTGTGTGTGTGCATATATATACATACACAGACACACATATATACACACATACTTAAAACTCAATAGGTAAATGGTATCTCATTGTCATTTAAATTTGCATTTAATCATTAGTGAAGATAAAGCATTTCCCTCACGTAATGGTCAGTTCTTAGCATGATCTATGTTTTGCTCAATAAATGTTCAAGTCCCTACGTCTTTAGACTGAGAGCAGGCCTGGCCAGCCGAACCCTTGTCAGGGAAAATCTATTCCCAAGTTTCCTGGAGGAGTCAGTGACTCACGGTGATTATCTCTTGGCAGGAAATGTTTCCCAAATCAAACCCATTTAGAGGAAAGTGTTTGTCTCACTTCGACATCATGAAGTTGGGGAAATGGGCAAGAAAGTTTTATTTGAGTGGTGCCAGGTACTCCCTTTACACACCTGAGCAATACCTGATTATGCACTACAAAATAATGACAGTTACGGGAGGCAAGGGCAGCCCAGCCCCTCACCAGTTCCTCCGCCTTTTCCGGGAGGTTCTCGGGGCAGAGGCAGGCAAATGATCTAACTGACCCCTCTAGACTGCCTAGAGCCGAAGCAGGGTAATTGCGGGCTGGGCATGCGAAACAAAACTTCGAAATTCCACGGGATTCAGTACACTCCAGCCAGACCTTTACTCCAACACAGCCGAGATTACAAATAATCTCGCGAGAGCTCTACCAAGGCCCGGCTGCAGAGGGCGGCGGCGCGATATTAGGGGAGCGCCCCAGACCGCGCCCCCTCTGGCGCAGCTGGGAGAGGCTCTAACTGGAGAGGTCCGCGGCGCGCACGCGCAGGTGAGCGGGGCGAGCAAGAGGGCTGGAGGGCGGGGGGCGGGGCCTTGCGTTGCGCCGCGGGCACGTCGCTGCGCGTACTCAGTATTTAATGTCTCTGTGTTCCAACGGCCTGGGCGAGCACGTGGGGCAGCGGCCAGAGCGCACCGCTTTGGGGCCGGGCCTCTGGGGCCGAGGAGGGGGTCGGGGGGCGGCGGCGGGTGAGGACCCTGTATCCCGACAGTGGCTGAGGAGCTGGTAAGTTGGGTCCGCTGGACGCGGTTGGCCCCAGGTCCACCTGCCGAGGCCTGAGTACGACGCCGACGTCGGGGTGATGGGGAACCTAGGGTGCAGGTGCGGAGCGCAACATGCGTTCCATGTGTCCTGCATGCTAGAGGCTCCGAACGCCGAGTGCGGGCGGAGGGGCTCCGGCCCGCCTGCTGTCAAGCAGGCCCTTCCTTCCTTTCGGTCTCCTGCGCGCCCCCTCATCTTCCCGGTCTGGATTGTCTGCCCGTCGGCTCCTGCTGACAGATCGCGTGTGCGTGATTGGGGCGGCGCTCTGTAGCCGGGAGGTGACCCCCACGCGCGTCACTATTCTCGGGGGGGGGGGCGAGGACGCAACTCCCGGGCCACCCTTTTGCGGCTTAACTTTTCCAGAGCGCGCACACCCTCGCGTGAGACAAACCTGAGCGCGTCCCACCCAAGGTCGCCTAACCCACACGCATTTACTTTTCAAAGGTCGTGTGTACCCGGTCTGAGCCGGGAGAGGCGGTGGCGGGGTGTGTTGTGGGCAGGGCCAGGTGCTCAGAAGGGCGAGGAGGTGCTCCAAGGCCCGCGGGGCACCCCTTTCTCCCTCCCGAGGGGTTAGAGTTGAATTGGTCACTCAGGAACCTCACCCAACTTTTGGGCCCCTTTGGCTCATCCTAGGTTGCTCCCCTTCTAGGCCCGGTGATGACAAACCCCAGCAGGTAGCCCAGCTCCTGAGAGTTGTGTGTGACAAACCCGGGGAAAAGGCTCGGTTTGCTGAACGGGGAGCATGAGCTAAGCGACCGGTTGTGATTGGATCCGTTTTGGGTGGAGGGACCGTTAGAACCGAGTTAGGATCGCGATGTTAAAGGCTTGTGTCTCTCGAGAGAATTAGTATTTGCAATCCCCTAAAGGGTGTCAGGAGGGGCGGCGGCTGTCGGGTCCTGCCTGGAGTCCCCGCTGACTTGCCCCGGGGCGCGTAGGTCAAGTGTGGCGCTCCGCCAGCACCTTCATACCTTCTTACTGGCAATCTGGAGAGACTAGCTAGTTTTGCGAATTCAGGTCTCAGTGTGCTCAGAGAGGCTGTGGTCTTGGACGCCTCGGCGCGGCCTTTCACCGGTTCCACTCTTTTTTGCCCTTGGGTACGGTTCCTCCCATTTCCCTTCCAGTAGAGGCATGAGGAAGAAAGGAGCTGTTGGTGTCGGGCGGTGTAGAAGCGACCGGGACTGCGTGCAAGCCCTGGGCCTTTCGCGATCTTCCTTCCCAGCGGCGATGGCCAGGCTGGCCGCCGTCTTTCCACCCCTCCGCCGCCGCTAACGCAAACCCGGTGCACTTCGTTCCAGGTGTGAGTGGAGGCCTCTCAAGCCAGGTAGGGTGCAAGGGCAGGGCAATTAGATTAAACTAGCTGTCTTTCACCTACTGAAGTTCATGCCGTTTCGTGTATAAGTTTATCTTCTGCGGGGAAATCTGGGCTGCTGATACAACATATCTGTTGATTGGTTTGCTACTATGCTCCCCCCTCCCCACGTCCTACCACTCCCTGTCACTGTTGCAATTCCTGACGAACACTTCACAAGAACTATTAATTCTGGCAAACAGTATCCTTACCGTGCACTTGTAAGGAAGTCCTTCCCAACATTAAAAAAAAAAATTTTAGAAAGCAAAACTTGGACTCTTAGTAAGCACCACCCACCCTCTTTGCTCTTAAAGGTACGGAGCATCTTTGAAATGAAGAGAGGGCAGCATGCATGGTATGGTCATATATTGGATTCCACTGCTCTTGGCATGGAATGGTTCCTGCTTATTTAAGGCTTTCTGAGCACTACAAATGTGTGATGTTATGTTTTCAGAGCTTTTTGACTTGTGCTGAACTTGTCTTTTACCTCTTAACTAGCTTTATGGGTTCTGGGTAGTGATTCCTGTGTATATTCTCAGAGGCCAGAGGAGGTCCTCTGGATCCTACAGGTATGCAAATCACCGAAGCTTCAGTGCTGACCTGAATTAAATAGGCTTCATTGTCATGAGTATTGTTAGGTGATGGCCTAGAATTCGCTGGTAACTGATCCTGTCCAAGCCCTGGAGTGAGACAGGTCTAATGGATTTGTGTCTTGATGGAGCCCTCTGTGTGACTGTCCAAGTCCCATCTCCCAGCTGTACTGAGGAAATACATTAACGTGGCCCCTTGCACGGTGACAGTGAAGGTGTTTGTTGTAAGTGGCCTGCTCAGGTGCCAAGTAGCTGTGTCTCCAGTATAAGGTTGTTGAGCATCAGTATTTTAAAGCAATTTGTTTTGCTAAACCTGGTAACCCAGCTTAATGGTGGGCTTTGGACCTGTGTCCTGGCTGTCATTTGTGGGTTAAGGCTTTACAGTGTTCCCGTTCCTCATCCTAAAGACAAGTTAGAATAATATTTGTAAGACTCAGCATTGTGCATGATAGGTGCTCAAGCATTATTTTTATTCCCTCCTAAAGAATCTCTGAGACTGACATTTTCTCTCGAAGCACTTGAGTGATTTGAATTTTGTTAAAAGTCCCCTTCCCCCAGTGTCTGGCTTGGAAACTTGGTTGGAGGGAAGAGGAAAACAAGTTGGCTTCCCCACACCGCCAGCCGGCCTCCTGGCTGTAGCCTGCAACCAGCATGACTTGTGCCCGTTTCAGGGCTTTGAGGAGTGGGCACCCCGTGTGCCTGGTTAGCTGGCGCCTCCCAGCGCGTTCTCCCTGGGCCATTCCTAATGTTTCCGGTGAGTCTAGAACACGAGGGTTTCTCTGCAGCTTGGTCTGTTGTCCCGTTGTGAGGAAGCCAGCAGTTTTGTGTACAAGTCAATGCCTTCAGCTTGCCATGTTGAGGGGCATTCCTCCACTCTGGGGAGGCGCTGAACCCTACGGGCCCTGGTCCCATGTAAGTCTCGTCATTCTGTGTGAGTTGTTCGTCTACGTGGGATGTAATTTAATCTAATCCTAATCTTTGCTTCTTATGTCAAGTTCTGTTTCTCCTACATCCCTTCTGGTGTCATGCCTTGTTCAGTTTTACCCTTATGGGCACTTAACACCAAGTACCCATTGTGTGTGGCACTCCACTGAGCAAACCTGCTGGCCCTGGTTGTAGAACTGGGTGGTGGGAACCATCAGCGACAGAGTCAAGCTGGAGAAGTAACCAGTGAGGATGCCTCTCCCTGGACAGTTACTGTTGAGTTGTGAGCAAACACCTCCCTAATTCTTTAATCCTCACACCTCTGAGAACAATCAGAGTGAAGCTGGGAGGTCATTCAGGATTGTTTCAGTGGTGAATAGAAATACAAATTGAGAGGCAGAGAAACTGGCAAGTGTGGTTTGGAATTAAACTTGGAGGGTCTTCTGGAAGGCTTTTGTGAGAACAATGGAAGCATGATCAAATCCATGGGTTTTTCTCCTAATCTTTCTGTTGCTTTCTAAGCAGAATGTTGGAGTGAAGGAGTGTGTGTTATCGTTTAGCATTCTGAGGACTCTTAGTACTAAATGAGCAGTTTTCAAGATGTCCTAATCCTTAACTTTCCTTTTCTCCTACTAAAAGGTTCATTCTGGCCCTGGCTGGTGTGGCTCAGTGGATTGAGCATCGGCCTGCAAACCAAAAGGTCACAGGTTCGATTCCCAGTCAGGAGTCTTGCCCTGGATGTGGCCCAGGTCCCCAGTTGGAGACGTGGGAGAGGCGACCAATTGATGTACCTCTGTCACATTGATATTTCTCTCCCTCTCTCTCTTCCTCCCGTTCCCTCTTTCTGAAAAGTAAATAAATAAAATCTTTAAAAAATAAAAGGTTTGTTCTGTCCAGGTCCTTGCCATTTGGATATTTCCACAATCCGGTTTGATAGCTTGCCACAGTCAATAGTAAACATTCTGTCCCCATCTGGTCATACTGGCCGGCTGCCTCCCCTTAACCCGCCTCACTGAGGCCCACGCACTTAGGAACAAAGCAGTGGCCCAGGTGAGTTCGGGAAGTAAAGGTACACAGTGCTGCGGGCTGATAAGGCTTGTTTCACTGCTGGGCTTAGCTGGCAAGAGCCCTGGATTGGGGGCGAGGGCTTTGGATAGTTTTCAGGGGCAAAACCTGGGTGTGGTCTAGGCAGTTCTGTTGGCACTCCGGGGCCTCAGTTTCTTCAGTTGGTGAACGGGTTGGTCAACATCAAAGGCATTCAGATTCTGTTCCTGGAGCCCTGTTCATCGGCAGTGCCTGGGGGATCCTGGGAGGGTGAAGTTGCCTGCAGGTTGTGTATGGGGAGGGGTTTGGGGCCAGGGTGCACGGTTCAGTGGACAGTACAAGTCAAAGACTTAACAACATCCAATCGGCCGTTTTTACGTGCATCTCAAATTCTCTTAGCTCTACGGTGCTACTGAGCTGAATATTTTTATACTTTATAATCTATTCTCATTTAAATCGACTTTTAGGAGAGAGGGTCTAGAGCTCCTTAGCCTATAGGGTAGCAACTGGTCATATGTAACTGGTTAAATTTAAGCTTTAAGCATAAAATAAAATTTAAAAATTTAGTTTCTTGGTGATGTTACGTTTCAGCTGTGCAATAGCCTCAGGTGGCTGGTGGCTGCAGCGCCAAGCGGTGCAGGCCTAGAATACTTTTATCATCACAGGAAGTTCAGTTGGAACCTAGTTCTCTGCCCAGCTCTAAGAGCTAAAGCATCACCCTTTGGCTTCGTCCTTCGTAGCCACAAACCAAAGCTTTAGTGGTAGCCCTGGCCAGTGTGGCTCGGTTGGTTGATGTGCTGTCCCATAAACCCAAGGGTCACAGATTTGATTCCTGGTCACGGCACATGCCTAGCTTATGGGCCGTTTCCGGTAGGCGGCCGATTGGTGTTTCTTTTTCACATCCCTGTTTCTCTCCTTCTCCCCTTCTCTCTCTCTGAATGTCAACGGGCACATCCTCTGGCGAGGCTAAAAAATAAAAAGTAGATAAAACATTAAAAAAAACCACGGCCTTGGTGACAAATTATTTATCAGCTCTCTCCATGACATAGTAAAGAAGCAGGTGGCGGTCTGCCGGTCTGGAGGGCAGTGGTCAGGTACAAACCAGTGTGAGGGGTGTAGTGAGGGGTGTGGGGACAGGACCCTGAAGCACAGAGCCAGATGCTAAGCCCTTGGAAAGCTGGTTTTAGAGCCTGTTTATTATAAAGGTCCTTGCTGGTTCTCCGAGGCCTGTGCTCACTGCCCTTGGTGTCCCTCCTCCACCTGAATGCTTCCTGCAGGGTCCACTGTGGGCCCTCTGCTGCACGGTTCACAGATCCTGGGAGACAGATGTCATGTTGACGCCACCCTAACTCCACCTCAGGTCGGGAGGCTGGTCCTACGGGTGCGCGCGGAGAGTTGCCCTGCAGGGGGAGGCCTGAGGCGTTGGTGGGGGCCCAGCTCTGGAGAGTGGGCTTCATTTCCCAACGCCCCCTCCTCTAGTATTGGGCGTGCTTAGTTTGAACCCTGTCTTGCTAGGCTGACCTTTGGCATACAATATGAGATCTCTTCCCTGGAGGCAGACACCCTACGCTGCATAATAGACACTTATTAAGCACTTACTATATACCTGATATCTTAGGAGGTTTCTTTCTAAACCGTTCTCTTTTTATTCTCTCTCAGCCCTGTGAGGTCAGGCATTTTGACTTTGTGCGTGAGGAAACTGAGGCCCCGAGGAAGGTGGGCTGACCCTGGGATGCAGGGCTGGGCTGGTTTTGGACTGGTATCAGGGTTCCGTGTCTGTAGCTCCGGGCTACAGATGAGATGAGATGGTTATGAGATGTTTCTTACTTCCCCATCAATACTCCCGCCTCATGCAGAAAACAAAACTGGGTTTTTAAAAGATCCAAAATAATTTATCTTACAAGTTGAGTCAGACTGTTAGGTTTTGAGTCATTTCAGCCACATTGCAGCTCTGTGATAGAGGTATTTTGTATTTCATTTTACAGGACATTTTCATTTGACAGGAAACTGAAGTTCAGGATCCTGTTCCTTAAGGCTCTTGTCTTTCCAAAGCCGTGTTTTGTCATCAGAATTATGCAACCAGCCGGTACATTTGAGCTACACAAATAATGGCTGTGACTAAGAAAGCCTTGTAGACTGTAGCTGTGCTAGAGGCCCTGGAAAACTGCTCTGAAGACTTCGGTTTAGCTCAGTGGCCTCGTTGAGAAGGCAACCTTGAAGGTACTCATTCCCTGGCTAATAATACTATGGCCTGTCAGACCTCACATGGAGGTCACGAGACCATCCCCTGGCCCTCTGCAGGGTTGCCTGGCAGTAGCTTGGTCCCTGCCGGTGGAGGCAGCAGGGTTCATTCAAGCCCAGCCCTCGGCCACACACTGCACTGCCACTCCCACCCCCTTCTCCAGGGGTTGGAGGAGAAGCCGGGACAGCAGATCTGAGGGCCAGCTCGGTCTTCCGTAAACCTTCTTGCTCCTCCTTCCTGCCCCTCCAAAGAGAAAGGAGCGGGGGGGACTGGTCCTGAACTGCCTTGGGAGGAGGCCCACACTCTGATGGGCCTCAAGCTCCGTCTCTGCTGAGAAAAGCCTCCTTGCTTTGTCCTTTGACTTTGGTGAGGCCCACCCGGCCCAGCATGTGCCGCCGTGCTATTTTTGGCAGGTGGTATCCTTGAGGAGGGCCAAGTGCATGTGGCTTCAGTGTGAAGGGCAGGTCCTGAGGCCAAAGCTGCTGCTGCTTTCTAATCAGGAGAGGAAAGAGAAGCAAGCCACCCTAGAAACGATCACGGGGTGTTGGTGGAAGGGAGAGGTAGCTGCTTAAGAGGTCCCTGGGGCTGCCTTTTCTATTCTGGATCTGTGGCAGGGGCCCAACCCTGCCTCCCGGGCCAGGCAGGCATGTGACCAAGGCGGCCCAGTGAGCCCCGGAACGCAGGGCTGCTGCCCTGGGGCACGGCAGCCGTTGTTGCCCCAGCAGCCAACTTCTCAGGAAGTCACCTAACCCCGTTTTCACGGGAAGTCAGCCAACCCGAGGACAGGCTGCTAGATGGACACTGAAAACTCTGTAAACCGTGGATCCGCTGGCCGCACGAGTGCTGGTGCACTTGGGCTTCATCCAAAATGACCGTGGGAGAGGCGGCCGAGCCGTGCTTCTCGGGAGGAGGCCTTACAGGGAGCCGGTGGGAGGGGGGCTGAAGACACGTGGGAAGGGAGTCCGACACATAAGTTCTGCCCCACACCGCCCCATCCTTTCTCGTCCTGCCCTTTCGTGTGCTTTTTTCCTCCTCCTTTTCTCTTGGAGCTGGCAACTCTGGCCCATCTATCTGTTTCTGATTAAGAAAGCTTCAAGCCATATAAGGCCCTCTGTTGCCTATGGTTTATGTTGGCTGGAGAGGGAGGTTGTTTTTGCAAAGTGTATTTCAAGGAAGTGGCAAGGGCTTGTGTGGGGCTGAGTGTGTGCATGTCCCTGTCCTCATCCCCTACCCGACCCCCCCACCGAGGCTAATAAGTGGTGTGACCCCAGGGCTTTGTACGAAAGCGTTTGCTAAGAACTCAAAGTATCAATAAAAAGTGGGCCCGTTTACCCATGCATTACACACCTGCCATGCTACCAGCTAGGGAGTCACCCTGTTTCTGGAACAGATTCTGGAATCAGCCTCTGATGATTACTTTAGAAACTATAGCCCCGTGGCTATTGGGGAAGTCGGCCTCCCTCTCTGAAGTGTGGTGAAACTACTCCTCTGGGTTCTTGACCTTCAGCAGTACGTCTGCCCAGTGAAGCTGGGGAGCGATTTCTCTGGCAGCAGCCCTCTGACCTCATCAGCTCCTTTTCTTGCTGCCTCTCAAGTCAGCCAAGCCTGTTTCTGCCTTAGGATTTTGGCATGAGTTCTCCCTGCCTGGAACTTTCTCCCCCTCTCCTTTCCTTGTCCTCTCGGGCCTTGGCACGGCCGCCCCTCACTGTTCCAGCTCTGCTGCCACCTCTTGGGAGAGGCGCTCTCCGACCATTCTGTCTCAAGCGCCCCCTCTGCCACACACTCCTTATCCAGCCTTTCTCTACCTGAGCCCCTCATCGAAACCGCAGAACACGGAAGAGGACTGAGTGGCTGTTTCTCAGCTCCCCCCGGCAGCGCCGTTCTGGATGCCCTGGAGTACAGTTAACTCCTCAGGTCTACGGGAAGCCTGGGGCTCAGTTCTCTGAAGCGGTTGACAGGCTGCAGGTTTATTACGTTTGGTCCCTGCGTCTTCGTAGTATCTTGAGATCTGAAATGTCACTCGCTGCCTACCCCTCCGCCCACCTTGCTTCCTGTGCACATCCAGCAGGACCTGGCCCGCAGTGGGTTGTTCAGAGCTTTGTGAAATGACCAGGCCCGTGGGGCGGACCTCAGCAGGGCGGGAGCTGGTGTCCCAGCTCTGAACATCCTATCAACAAGCATGTTCTCTTTGTGAGGATTGTCAGCAGGGCTGTTGGGGGGTGGGACAGCGGCCTGTGAAGCAAAATTAGCATCAATTGTTATGGGAAAATAAAGCATTATAAATTCGTACATTGATGACATACATATTTATTTTGACGGTTAAACATAAAGCTGTATGGTAATCAAGCATCCATTGGCACTTAACACTTCAGAATATGTTAATTTTCTGTGAAAGCATTGCTGGTAGG
The DNA here is from genome assembly GCF_021234435.1 of Artibeus jamaicensis. NCBI lineage: Eukaryota > Metazoa > Chordata > Mammalia > Chiroptera > Phyllostomidae > Artibeus > Artibeus jamaicensis. The sequence continues at coordinate 8,390,044 of NW_026521407.1, forward strand.
AAGTTTTGATTTTGACAGTGTACAAGGTATGGAAGAACAGCCGTTTGCCCTGAGTACCCTTCTACCTGCCCCGCTCTCTTCCGGAGCAGCTGCTTTCATTCCTCTGGTTGTCCTCCTCACCTCTGTATCTCCAAGTCCGTCCTTCCTTCCTTCCGTCCTTCCTTCCATCCGTCCTTCCTTCCATCCATCCATCCATCCATCTTTTCTTCTTTTTTATGTTATCTCACTTGCTTTTCTCCCCCAGAAGGACTTGGCTCATTTCTGTGCCCTCCTCCCGCACCCTCGCTGTAGAGGGGAGTGCGCATTGTCGTACAGCTACTGCCTCCATGTTTCCTTGCTCGCCTGCCTCTCCCTCCTCCTCCCCTAATTCACTTTGGTTTCATTTTCTGTGTCTCCGATCAGTTCTCAGACTCTCCCCTGGGCCCCAGCCATTGCCGTCCAGCTCCTCTCGTTGTGCTTAAACACACCACCTACCAGGCAGTTCCCCGTCGCTCCTGGGATGCGGCCGTCCCCTGGCCCTGCTTCCCCGTCATCCTGGGAATTCCTTCTCCCCTTCTCCTGTGTTGCTTCCTGCATCGGTGCCCCTCCTTTCTGGATTTACTGCCTTATTTTCGTGGGGGCCATTCTTCTAGTAGCTTGCTGAGAAAGTGTACACAGGTGGGCAGCCAACGAGGAGCAAGCCGATTCACGCACAAGGGCGAGCTCCTTTGAAGATGCGGGTCAGAGCGTGGCCAGAGGCAGGAGGTTGGTGGAAAGTTGGCAGAGACAGCTAGGCCCCCGGACCCTTTCGCCACAGGTCTGGCTTGGCTTTACGGAGTAGCTGAGATGAGAGGGGGTCTGGATTTGGCCACCAGGTGGTGGTGAAATGGGTACTGAATGGAAGTCTGCGCACCGACTGGGGCGGCCCCGCCTCCCCAGGCTCCTGCAGTGCTGGCGCCTGGGCTGCCGTCCTCTCCTCTCCCGCCCCAGGACAACGCTCTGATGGGGAGACTGGTTCCTGTTTGTCCCCCATCCTACCCAGCGCCCTTGACTCTTGGACCAAACTTGTTGGTTCCTCGGGGGCACAGGCCCCCGAGTAATAGGCCCACCAGAGAAGAAGTCATTTGTGGTTTTTGCCCCAAAAGGACTTTGAAGTGCCTCGAGGGTAGTGCGTTTGTGTCACTCATTTCTTTGTCCTACTGTGCTTTTACCCTGTAGTTATATGTACTTAATGAATAGAAATTACTTTATGCCTTTATGTGATTTCCGAGTGGGTTATAATGCACCGTTTGCCATTTGGAGAATCAGCATCTACCTCTGTGCTTTGTCCTGAGCTCTAAAGGGTCTTTGCCTCACACCAACATGTCTTCTGATGCCTTCTGAAGGCACGTTTTGTCTTCATTATCTTTTAAATAAGCTTGTTGTCTGACCTCAACTCCGTACCTTTCAGGCAGGCTTATGCAGTGTCCTGTGCTCATGGGCAGGGACTGTGTGTACCCAGGAACACTGCACTGGCACCCGCTTTATCACCACAACCATTAAAAATGTTTAGACCACGTGCCTACCCCCCAAGTGAAGCAATGGTGAGACTCTGTGGGAGGTGCCGGCTTTTTCCCTTTAGCGCTTTAAGCCTGATGAGACTGGGCCTATGGACAGTGGTCGCTCAGCGAAGAAGGAAGAGGCCGGTGGTTCACACCTGTGTGGTTTCCTCCTCTACCAGCTTTTCCAAACTGAGAGTTTACTTTTTCATTGAACTGGAGGAAGAAGAGCTTTTAATTCGAGACTGTGTCCAGAGAGGGCATTCTCCACTTCTGACTCTACTCACCTGGAGCTCGCGGTAGTGGGTGGGCCCAGGGTTTCCGTCTTGGCCGGGGAAGCTTTATGGAGCAGGTGCCCACCCGACACCGCTGGGCCAAGCCTGCATTCTCCGGGAGAGCAGGCCGGGAAGGGTTCTGTGGTCCAGAAGCAGGGTCTGGCGGACCTGGCTGCTCTGTGGGGCCATCACAATGGAGGGTGTGGGCACAGCCCTGGGCGGCAGGACCTCACAGTCCCACTGTGAGCTAATTTGGAATCTTTAGGGTGCCAGCATGAATCAAAGCTGAGTCAGGCACCCTAAGGGTGAAGGTAACAGCCCTGTGAACACCAGGACTGGGCTGAAACAGCACACCCGAGGCATGGCTCCCACGCTCTGAGTCCTGGGCCCCGGCCATGCTGCTGAGGGTGAGTGGCCCGGCCCGCCATCATCCCCTGCCCTCAGGGGCAGGGCCAGACACTGCCCAGCGAGGTGGGCACCGGCCATCCTCAGCCCAATGAGTGCATCCATACAAACCAAAGAGGCACTTTTGTTGCCTTTCTCCAGCAAACTCGGAGGTTCAGAGTGAGGGGCATGGGGGTTGGGGTGGGCAGAGGAGAAGAGGGGATGGGCCTTGGCCTGGCCCACTTGGCCTGAATTCAGGGGCAGCAAGTGCTGGGCTTTAGGCTCTGGTCCTGTTTTTGGAAGACCCCTGCCCATGAGTAAAGCACCCCGTCGGCAAGAACTTGATGTGCTGGGGCCTCTGGAGATGGAGGGTCTGGAGCCTCCTCTTGGAATAGATGTTCGCATTTCAACCCCTGTGGGCGGCAACAGTAGGCTTACTGTTGTGGGTGCGCAAAGCAGTTTATCCTGTGTCGTCATTTATTTCTTATTGTATTGTTCGAACCACCGTGAACCTACTTCTGCCGCCCTGTGTAAACACCCAGAACCCAGAGTAGACGTGGCTTCGCAGACCAGGCCCAAGCCCAGGCTGGACGTATGAGGCTCTTGGCACCTACGCTCATGTTTTTATGATGGGTTTTCCCATCAGTGAATTACACGCAGCTCTTTTTCCACAATAACTGCAGCCAAATAGGCTGAGTCACTGGGACCGACACTCTTTGTCTCATTTCCCAGAGGTTTGTTTTGTTGTTTAGCAGAAGGCCCTAGATTGCAGTGACCAGGCCGGTCACTGGGGCCGGGAGTGAAACAATTACTTCTCCGGAGGTACGCTGTTCTGAGAAGCTGCAGCTTCCTCTGCGAGAGAGAAGGGACCCTTTCCTCCGAGAACCTGGAGTGAGCAGGTGGGCACTGCAGTCTGGTGGGACTGAGACGTGTGCCTGCCCTCAGCTCTGTGTGACCACTGGGCTGGCAGCCAGCGTGCATCTATTTGTGGGTAAATGGACCTGCTAAAAATAAGCAGGCAGCTATTTCATTCCAGCAGATTCAGAACAGCCAAGTCTCCTCCCCACCAACTGTAAGCCAGGGCTCTGCATCCTTTTCCCTGACAGGAGGCGGGCCTGCCTGTGTGGCCTGGGCCTCGGGTGGGGCGGGGGGAGGCCACCTTCAGTTAGCGTGTGAGTGAGAAGGCTTTTGGACCCACACTGTTAAATGCCACTTATATTTTGAGAGGTTCAGGTTAAAGAGAAAAAAAGTAACAAGGCAGAGAGAGCAACTCAAGAGTCTGTTTAGGGAAGGAAGGTAGTGGAGAGCCTTGTACGGCAGCCCCGAGAATGCAGGAAAAGGGGGAACATTCTACACCATTAGTCCAGGCCTGTCTGTCCATGAGACGCAGGGGAAATGGCTCCTCACCTGTTCACAGAAAGTCTGTTTCACAGGTGAGATCCTCTCGGGAGGGCGATGGAAGCGAGGGACTTCTCTTGACTGGTGGGGAGTGGGGCTTCCGTCACCCGGAGCTGCCTGTAAGGTGCCCTCAGTGAAAGCCAGCCTGGCTCTCACATCGGCTGTGGGTGGGCGGCTGCTGATTCCAGGGGCTCTGGGCTCTGTTTTCGGTAGAGATGGTTCATAGCTAATCACAAGCCCCTGGTGGCAAGGAAAAAATAAACCATTCCAGGCCCTCCCGCCTTTGGACCTCTTACCTCCTATCTCAAGGGCCTAGAGCCCTTCAGTTTCGGTCCAGGGCAGGTTCTGCCCCTAGAAACAGTGTGGAGAGGAGGGCTTCACCGGGAGGGACAGTGGTCACTGGCTCTGGTTCCTCAGCATGGGGTCCCTCAGCTCTAGTCCAGCGTATGAGCTGTAGGCACCGGGGACCCAGGCGGGACACAGTCAGGATTCTGTGGGTTGGGTGACATGGCGTCAGGGTAGCAGTATTAAATGCCTTCCGGGAGGCCCTCCTGGCATGACCACAGGAACGTCTGGCTGGGAAGTGGGGCCGAAAGTTTCTTAAGCTATCATTAGCAGGGCAGCTACAGCAGCCTGTCGCTGTAGGGGGCTGTAGGGGGCTGTAGGGGGTGGGTCTGGGGCTTGGAGATTCAGCCTCTGGGGACAAGCGGGACTGGGAGGGCTGGGCAGGCGAGTGGAAGTGGTGCCCCTGAGAGCTGCATGGCAGTGGGCCGGGAGCACGCGTGGAGGCCCCAGACAGCTGTTCCGTGTTCCATGTGAGCTAGGACTGGGAGCGGAGCAGATGAAGTGGGTCGAGGCCGGTGACGTGTCGGGCCAGGGTCTGGAGTGTGGTGTGGATCTCCTGGGTGCGGGACCGGAGCCAGACCGGAACGTGTGGGTGCTGGGCCTCTGCCTCCGGGCCAGTGTCTGCGGGACCCTCGGATCAACTGTTAGTGCCAGAGCGGAGGGGGGCAGTTTCCAGTGTTTTGAGAGAGGCAGTTTCTGTCTTGGAGAGCAATTCCCCCCTTACACATACACACACCGATTTCTGTTTGTGGCTTGGGCTCTTGGTATGTAAAATGGGAGACTGTCCCCTATGGTTTGTTAAGACATAAGATTCTTTTTCTGTACCCCATTCCACTTAATCTTTTTCCTGATGTCAGAGAATTGCTGGAATATTGTGGGAATCACAGCTATGGCCCCTGCTAAAATAGGATTGTCTAGTTAACAAGGAATCAAAATCTGAATTTATGGACAAGAAGGAAACCTGGGTTCATTCAGGCAGCAGCCCCACTTCCTGTTGCATGTGACCTGGCGGGTGGGACTTAATTTCCTGACAAAAGGCTGTGTCTCCTGTATACTGTCTTATCCTGACAGTACCCTTCCCTTCTCACATTTTATTTACTTTCATGTAAAAGACATTGAGCACAAAGCAAATGTCCCATCATCTACCCCTCTTTGGGGGGGGGCGTGCATGTAGTTACAGAGCAGCGACTCTCCAACCTGACTGCACCCTGGTGTCACCACAGCTAACAGACCTGGTACCTGGTGTCACCCTCAGAGACTCGGGTTTCATTGGTCTGGGTGCCGCGGGCTTTCCAAAGCATCCCAGCTGGTGCACAGTGCACAGCCGAGTTGGACAGCCACCGAGAGGGAGACTGTGAGGAGGTCTCCCTTCCCAGAAGGAAGAAGGATGGCAGTCCGTTGTCGACCAGATCCCAGTTTGACCGTGGGACCATGTGGACGCGGGCAGGACATGCACGTGGCGTCCTGCAGCTTTCGCTGTCTGCAGCACAGCAGTTGCCCACGTGAGCAACGGGGGGTCAGCCTGCATCTGTAGCACCAGCGTGTCCATGGACCCTGCGGTCTGTGCAGCAGTGATGCCTCTGAACTTGGTTTCAAGTGCCATCCCAGTGAGCATTCTTATATAGACTTCTGCCTACTCGGAGTTTTTTCCTTTCTCTCTCTCCCTCCCTCCTTCCTTGCCTCTGAAGAAGAGACCCCAGGTATGGGATGTTCGGGTCACAGAGCGTGGTCTGGAAGTTTCCAGAGCAGTAGAAGCGTCCCCTTTCCTGGGCTCATACAGAGCCTCACCCCTCAGCCCCATTAATTAGCAGATTCCGCATTTAATGAGGAGTAAAACTTGAGTTCCATTCCCTCTGCTGTCTGAGTGCTTTTTTATTTTTTGAAATTTTGTTTACTATTAGAGAGGCGGGTAGGGAGGAAGTAAGAAAGGGAGAGAGAAGCATCGATGGGTTGCCTCATATGCGCCCCGTCCAGGGACTGAACTGCCACTTGTACTGGGGATCAAACTGGTGACCTTTTGCTTGCGGGAACCAACTGGGTCCCACTGGTCAGGGCTGACCTTGAGTTTGAGCTCTTTAAACCTTGAAGATGGTAATAATGTTGCAAACCAGGTAGCGGGAGAGAGAAGGTGTCTGGCGAGGTTCCCCATTTGAATCTAAAGCTGTAAGGCAGCACCACTGCAGGGCTTAGTGCAATGTCTCCTGAGCCCTGGCTGCTGCTCAGTTCTGCCTCCGATCTTCCGATCCCGTGGCCTCACATTCGGGTAATAGCAGGAAGGTTTCCCTTTAAAGATGAGGGGCCTTCTGGAGAAGATCTCCTCCCCGCCCCACCCCCTGGAGGAGCACTTTTCCTAGCACCTTCCCAGACGTGCGTGTGAATCCTCTGGGAGTCTTGTGAGAACGCAGCAGGTCTGGAGTGGGACCGGGAGGCAGTGTTGCTCGCAGGTGCCCCAGTTGTAGGCTCAGTGCTTCTGGTCCATGGACCGGGCTTTGGGAGCAGAGTCCCGGAGCGGTGTCTTCCCAGCCTCGGCCGATCATCAGACGCACTCGAGGAGTCGCGTGCTCTGCTTTTGCTAGAAAACACTTAGATAAGTAGACAAAAACCAGGAAGAGTTGGTCTATTTACAGGGTAGCACAAACCCAAATTAAGGTATAATTCACCATCTCAGTGGAGGATTGGGGGTTTTAAGACTTAAGTTTCTGCCTGTGGAATAAAGTTTGCCAGCACGGGAGGCACGGAATACACGCATTCTAGAATAAGTCACCTCCTTCTCATGAGAGGTAACCCTGCTCTGCAAAGTGCTTCCTACGTAGCTCAGCTGACCCTTAGACCGTCATCCTACATGTGCACCCGACAGGTGGAAGACTGCCTTGCTGTCTCCGTTACGTTCCTGCTGCCTTCTCCTAGGCCTTTATCATTTCCCTCTCCGACCCTAACTGACCCAGGTCTCCAGGTTCCTTTTGCTTCATACACTGTTTCTCCTGAGCCCAGAATCAGCCGCAAACGCAGTTCGGTGTGGATGCCTTACAAGGCATGGCGGACCAGTTCAGACCTGTGCTGGTTCTCTGTGGTCCCCAGGATGAAGCGGGGACTCTGGTGCAGCCTGGCACTCGATCCTCCAAGCATTTCCAGGCTCTGCCGTGTGTGTTTTGCTTGTCCCTCGCCCTGGAGCATCTCCCTGTCCCTTTTGGACTCTTATTCAGCCTTTGTTCTCGTTGTCTCCTGCTGTGCAACTGATGTTTCATTGACTGGTGGTTTTGTGGGTCGTGTGAGGGACATGTGTATATGTGGATTCCATGGGTGCTTAAAAGTGTTCCCACGCTACCTGAATAGAAAAGATTTCTTGAAGTTGAGAGATCTAAAACACTGAACATAAGTAGCTCCTTGGGGGGAACATAGGGAGAGTTTGGCATCAGGAAGTGATGAAGGAAGGGATTTGTTCGAGAGAAGGTTCAGCTTGTTTCGAGGGAGTGTGTGGGGGTGAGGGAGCAGGAGGGGGTGTCTCTTCCTGCCCACCCACCTTCAGCGGCTCACCCGGGCCCAGTCGTGGGTGTGAGGGGCGGTGCTCCCTCAGCAGCAGGGAACGGGAGCGCAGGGAGCGCAGCCGGCTCAGCCGTGCTGTCCCTTGTTTTCCCGGGGCAGTCCAGTCGGGACCCGCCTGCCCTCGCTCATAGCATCTCTCTCTCTCCCCTCCTCTCTCCCTGCTCCCAGGTGTAACTACATCCAGCCTCCAGGATGGCCATCCAATTCCGTTCACTTTTCCCCTTGGCACTGCCTGGAATGCTCGCACTCCTTGGCTGGTGGTGGTTTTTCTCTCGTAAAAAAGAACATGTCAGCAGCCATGACAAACCGGTGGGGGCCAGCACTGCGGAGCTGAGGGCCGACCCTGCCATCAAGCAACTGGTCGCTGCGGAAGATCCCTGTCCTGCGGTAGAGTCCATGCCCCCCAGCGTCACACCGCCAGCAGAAAAGGAGCTGGCCACCACGAGCAAGCCTTCTGCAGAGCCCCCTGCCTTGCTACGGGCACGTCCAGCCTGCTGTAGATCAGAGTCCTTGGGCAGCCTTTCTGACACCACAGACATGAGATTTCAACCAGGAACACGCAAGGATGACAGTGCAAGGGTGGAACTAGCCGTCACTGGTGACGAAGCCAGGTCCGTTCCTCTGGAGTACCCCCTTCCAACCCCGGAGTCTGTTCTGTTCCCCCCCAGAGCAGCTGAGGTGTGCGGGCACGAGGCAGGGCCCGGCCTGCAAGGCCGGTCTGCAGCCCCCACAGAGAAGCATGGCCCTGGGGAGAAGGCGAGGGAGACGGGGGCGGAAGGCGTTGGCGATGCAGCGCTGGGGGGAGGCGTGCTGGAAGAAGGCGTGCTGTCCCCGGAGCACGGCTCTGCACCACACGGCAGCAGGGCACCCAGCCTGGCCCCGTTGGGAGGAAGAGGAGAGGAGGGGAAGAGCAGCCTGCCTCAGGCGGATGGGGACGCAGCAGGGAAGCTGCTGAGCGGCCTCACTGAGTTGGCTCATGCAGAGAGGGCCGAGGATGTCAAAACGCCAGCACCTCAGGTCAGAGGTGGCCGGGCCTGTGAAGGAGAACTGAGCAAAGAGGAAACCTGGGATAAAAATGACACGTTCGAGCAAGCTGCCTTCCAGATTATCTCCAAAGTGATCTTGGAGGCCACTGAGGAAGTGCTGGCCACCACCACGGGCAAGGCTGAAGATTGCACGCATCAGGCCTCAGCCGGGCAGCTCCAAGGGCAGCAGGAGAGCTGTGCCCCAGTCTGCCAGAAAACTGCCCGCAGGCAAGATGCCTCGGAGCCCAGTCCAGCCTCGGGAGAGGCGGCTGCAGCGGAGACGGCTGCAGCGGAGGCGGCCTCGGCCCCATCAGATGCTGCCCTCCCCTCACCAGGCCTGTCAGCAGAGGACCTGCCCCCACCAAAGACCTACGTGAGCTGCCTGAGCAGCTCTCTGTCCAGCCCTACCAAGGACATAAAGCCAAAGAACTCTGGGCACCACATCGCCCTGGTCCCCTGCCCACCACCAGCCACCCCCCTTGGAGAGTCGCTGGACAGCACGAGCGTCGCGGCGGAAGATGCTGGCTGTGTCACCTGCATGTCTGACAACAGCCAGGGCGTCCCTTCAGTGGCCTCCTCCGAGCAGTGCGCAGATTCCGTCAGCACTTCAGGGCTCGAAGACTCATGTACAGAGACCACCAGCTCAAGCCCCAGGGACAAGGCCACCACCTCGCCGCTGCCACAAAGTACTGTGCCCTTCAGCAATGGGGTACTGAAGGGGGAGTTGTCAGACTTGGGGACTGAGGATGGATGGACTGCGGATGCGGAAGCAGATCATTCGGGAGGTAGGAGGGTCCTCTAAGCCCGTTCCTCTAGTGTGCTCCCTTCCACCGAGTCTGCTCCCTTCCATCCGTTCCCCAGGGAGCAGCTGAGGTGTGCAGGCACGAGGCAGGGCGTGGCCCACAAGGCCAGTCTGCAGCCCCCACAGAGAAGCATGGGGTCTGGGGGGTCCTCTGTGCAGAAGGAAAGGCTGCCTCTCTGCCTGTCCCTCTGCTGCTTCTGCAGTCATGGTGCTCCTCCCTCCGTCCCAGCCGGCCAGCAGAGTCAGGGCGCGGGGCAGAGCTGGTGGGTAACTGAAAAGTTCGCCTGCCCAGACCCCAAGGTCATGGAAGCTGGAACTTCATTCGGCAGCTGATGACCCCACCCCCCAGCCCATTTGTAGGAACCAGATCAAACTGGGTTTGCCTCTTTTAAACTAGCCTGTTAATTTTTTTCCCAATGAAGAGAGGCCTCCTTAGCTTTAATCCCCACGAGAACCAAGAATGGTGTGAGCTTGTTTAATGGTGTATTTCCTTTTACTCATGTGCTTGTTCCCATGTCTTCACCTGCTTTCCTTCTCCAGAAGCTCTGTCCTGGTAAGTGCCCGGAGAACGGCCCCGCGTTGCACACTCGTGGGAGGCTTGCGCTCTCCCGTGTGTTGCTGTCACCCGTTCCTCCTCGGAGCGCCTCAGCCAGCCGTTTTCTTTCTGTCTGCGCAGCTGCAGGTCCGCCCCCAGGAAAGAGGGGGCACTTTGGGAATGAGTGCCCACTGGGTTTTCCGAGGGCTGGCCCCAGCGCAGACAGGTCAGCAGCTCCAGGCTCCTCTGCAGCTGTTGGGGGGCATTTTCACTGGTTGCCTGTGAAGAGACCCTGGCTTCCCTGCGTGGGTCTCGGACTGGCCTGTCCTGGAACTTTCCCTGTCATTTCAGCTCCAGGAGGGCTGGGAGTCTTTCCTGGGAATTCAGCACTTCCAGCAGCTCCTGGCCTTGTACCACATGTCATGTGTTGTCATCTCTCAGGAGCTATGGATTGTGATACTGTTGTTTTTTATGCACCTCAAAAAGAAAAGGAAAATGCTGCTGATCGGGTGTGTGGAAGGCCAGAGACTGTAAGATGCACTCTACCTTTAGGGATGTGAAAGTGTGGGGCTTATTTACTCATTTATCCTCACCCACGAGGACATGCGTGTTGATTTCAGAGAGAGACAGGAGAAAAATATCCATGTGAAAGAGAAACATCCATCAGTTGCCCCTTGCACATGCCCTGACTAGGAACCAAACCCGCAACCCAGGCATGTGCCCTGACTGGGAATCGAACCCTTGACCCTTTAGTGCTTGGGACGACACTCCAACCAACTGAGCCACACCAGCCATGGCTTAATGTGGGGCTTTTAAAAAGGCATCTTAAAATGAGGGGAGAATCTGTAGAATAAAGGGGTTCCCCTTTGCCTCTTGCCCCACAGGTTAATTAACAAGCCCCCAGCGTTGCCATGCCGACTCTAGATTGATAGACGCTTCTCACATGTGTCAGAAGCTTCTGAACTGAGGCCTTGCAGAAGCAGCGGCTGTGACAGCAAGGTGCCGGGTGGGGACGGGTGGGGATGGCAGAGAAGCCTGGTAGTGGCCCATCGCCGGTCAGGCACTCACTTGTGCCGAGCACCAGGCTGTGCCCGGGCCGTATTCTCCCGGTAGCCCTGCCCTGTGGTGAGGAGGCTGAAGCTTAGAGGGGCCAGCGGTCGCCCAGCCGGGGAAGCTGGGAACTGGCCTTTGAGTGCAGCCTGCAGGAGTCCTGGCACGGGCTCAGCCGCCTCTGGGTGTCCTGGGGTGGGGGGAGTCCCATCCAGTCTTGTTCTCTCGGGCAGAGACTGGGGCTCCCGGTGTTGAGGAGTGAGGTCACTGTGAAGGTGACGTAGCTGGGAGGGAATCTCCTAAGCCTTAGCTCTTTGCACTTAGACAGTAAGTACACGGGTTGCTTGGCACAGGATAATGCCCTGGGTTTGGTGAGACCACATGCAAGTTAACCTGATTGGGGGATCTCAAGAGTGTTGTATTCCAGCAACTGAGTTGTCCGTTTAAACCAGAGCCACTTCTCTGGAGCCAGCTTGGCCCCTGTTTTTCTGTGACGGTGCCCTCGGCACACTTTGATCAAGAGGGGAGCAGCCCAAGTCAGCGCCAGGCTCCTGCTGCCCGCTCCGTCCTCTCAGGAGTGAGCTTTAGCCCAGCCTTTGGACCAGTGGTGAAAGACCCACTGTGAGCCCAGAAGAGCACTCAGAGTTGCCCAGCTTGGGGCTGAGCGAGGGAGAGGAGGGCCTCCTTCCCACTTCCACTCTCTGATCAGGAGCGAGCCTGGGTCCTTAGACAAACCTGTGAGGGAAGACTTCTCCTAGCCCTGCTTGTTAAAGGCCACTGAGTGTGAGCCCAGGCAGGGGACCTTGGGACCCAGGGACTCTTGGTCTGAAGGACTGGCACGGTCAGAAGGGTGTGGACTGGTTGCGACTAGTTGGTCTCTTTGAGGAGCCTGTACCCAATACTCGGCTCCTGGGACCACGCGGACCTGTTGGCCTGCCCTCTCCCCTGCCCATGGACTCCCCCTTCCTGGGCCAGTGTCTTCCCAGTTTACCACTTGTCTGCTTTAGCAGCTGTGTCTGGGCGTGGCTAGGCATGGCTGCCAATTAAGCAAATTGGACAAGCTAAAATTAGGTGTATCTACATCCCCAGCCCTCCCTTCGTTGGGGTTGTTCTGTGCCTTCTAGACTTCGAGTAGACAGTCACCTGCCAAGCTTGAGGTAGGGCCGGGGCGGTCCTCCCTGGAACGTGAGTTTGGGAGTTCAGTGCATTGTTAGTTGCACCGAGCTGGCTTTTGGGTATCTGTGCACGCTGCTCCTCCCGCAGGTTCGGACGGGAACAGCATGGATTCGGTGGATGGCTGCTGTGGCCTCAGGAGGACGGACGGTTTCCAGAATGCCCAGGCAGGCTCCAGTCCTAAGAAGGTGGACCTCATCATCTGGGAGATTGAAGTGCCAAAGGTACGGGCTGCAAACTCGAAGTTCCCCTGGGCCAGGGTCATCAGGTTTAAGGGCTGGGGTCTCAGGGGAGTCAAGCAGGAGAAGCTTCCTGGATGACTAGAGGCTGAAGGGGAAGGGAACCCTCACATCGCCAAGCTTCAGAGAGCTTCCTGCAAGATGGAGTTTCTCTAGCTGTCTTTGGGAGCGTCCTGTTCCTGTCCTCTTCAAACTCCCAGGCCTGCTCACCTCCGCTGGGCTTTTCTTGGATGACCTGTTCGGAGATGCTAGCAGAACCAGACTGAGGACACAGGCCAGCCAGGGGTCCCTTGGCTGTGCTGTGCTCAAGCTCTCCAATGCCAAGTGTTCTATCATTGAGCACAGCATAAATCCACAGTTTAGAAAATTCGAGAAGCATAGAAATGTATGAAGAATATAAAAGTCAGCTCTAATCCTACCCCGGAGAGTGACTGGGAAGACTTTATTTCCTTCTTGTACCCTGTGGTTTTTAAACAAAACAGATTGTTGCTTTAATTAATGCTTTTAAATATTTAGCAATTTAATTTTCCTGTGCGATTCTTTGAAAATGTAATTTTAACTGCATTATTCATTGTGTGAATGTCAATTTACTTCACCAGCCCCAGTTCCAGGGTGCTTAAGTGGTTTAGCTTCTCGCTGTTCTAACTTACACCTTATTACCTTAGTCCTGACGTTTCTCTCTGGGGCTCAGAAATAATTGGCTGACTGCGTCCTCCCCGGGCCTTTAGCTCCCTGCGGTGCGGAGACTTTGCTCGGTTGGAACCCTGGGTCAGGCGGGCTGCTCTGCTGGGGCGCTGGCTCCGCTGATGGTTTCCTCCCTCTGGGACCCTGGTAGCCACCCTGCCCTCTTCTCCTTCAGCGGCTGCAGAGGGCACACCTGGGCAGCTCTGGGCACCGAGGGACCAAGTGTCTAGTAGCCCCGTGGGGGCGGGGTCATTTGGGATTGATTCAGAGCGTGTCTTACATCATGGCTAAGTCTGCTTCTGTCTGCCTTGAACTCTGATGTGCTGAGCACTGGTGTGAGCTTCGGGCTCCACAGGCCCCAGCCTGCTGTCACTCGGCGGCAGGAGCCCAAGGCTCGCTCTTAGACCTCCGTTATCAAATTGATCCCCTGTGTCCCTGGTCCTGAGTAGACCTGAGGAGGCAGAAGTGTCATAAAATCGATCCTTTGTGCTGGTGAAACATCCCGCAGGCTGGATTTGGGAGGGGGAGAGGCACCTTTGCAGCTTTCTGGATTTGGGCCACGCTGTTGGGGAATGAAACGGGAACTGCTAAGTCCTGGAGCCAGACTGGGTAACGCAGCTGCTTCATGGTGACGCTGGGCGAGTTACTTAGCCTCTCTGGGCTGGTTTTCCTCATCTGCAAAGCAGGGCTAAAATGATCTCCATTTCATAGGTGCTGTGAGTGCTTAGAATAACGTCAGGGAAAGGGGTGCTGACATGTTACCATTTAATCATATGTTTGAGTTTGACCTTGTGTAAGACACAGGTAGGGCTTCGGGAGTGCGTGGAATTGGCTTCCCATGAACCAGCCCTCTCTCTTTCTCAGCACTTAGTCGGTCGGCTAATTGGCAAGCAGGGGCGGTACGTGAGTTTTCTGAAGCAAACATCTGGTGCCAAGATTTACATCTCGACCCTGCCTTACACCCAGAACATCCAGATCTGCCACATAGAAGGTCAGTGGCCCCTGCTGCCCTGGGTTTAGTAAGGTCAGTGGGTTCCAAGCTCCCTTAGATGCCTTTCTTCCTAAGGCAAAATTTAGTACCTTGAAGATGCACTTGAACTCTAGAAGTCCTGTGGAATGGGGTGTGGTTCCGCTGTGTTTTACTCGCTGTCTAACCCACTGTGACTCCTCCCTCCCTCCTCCCTCGTGTAGGCTCTCAGCATCACGTAGATAAGGCGCTGAACTTGATTGGGAAGAAGTTCAAGGAACTGAACCTCACCAACATCTATGCTCCCCCACTCCCTTCATTGGCACTGCCTTCTCTTCCAATGACTTCTTGGGTGAGCATGCTCGTGGGGAACCAGGACTCCCTGTGCCCCTCTCCCCCCAAATTGCCCCAGACAAGAAACTCCAAGACTGTGGGCCAAGAGCTCACTGATGCCTGTGCCCTCTCACCTTTGGCCTCCACCGGCCAATTCTGCTTCTAGACTGTGCCCTTGGGGAAGGGTTAGAGGCTGGAGTGCTGGTAAGAGGCCGAGGCCTCTTGGTCCCTGATTGGAAGGACCACCATCCCCTGGTTCTGCCACCTGGGGACTCTTCATGTTTGAGGCATTTTCCGAGGAAGGACCGCAGTCTGTTTGGGAGCCTGGGAGAGTCCAGACCGAGGAGGGACTCCTTGGAGCTGGGTCTGGGTGTGGCCCACTGCTGTGGGCTGGGATGGGCTTGTAGTGGGTCGTTCCTTATCCCAAGTGGAGGCAGGTCTAGTGGCGGCCTTGGTGAAGGATTCTCTTCTCCACCCCACTCCCCAGGGGTACCTAGAGTATAAAGGAGAAGCAGTAACCCCCAGCAGGTCCCGGAAGCCATGTGGCTCTTTGGAGGTTGGCCTAGAAGTTTAGCAAGAGGTGGGGCTGACATATCGGCGCCCCCTGTGTCCTGGGAGGCTGGTTGCAGGGTCTGCGGGGCCCATCACCGTGTCTGTAGTGGATCTCCTGCCCTGTTTGGACCCCGCCTGCCTGGGGCTGCAGCCTGCACCACTTAACGACAGGGCTACATCTGAGAAGGGTGTCATCGGGCAGTTCTGTTGTGGCGCGGACAGAGTGTGGTCACGTAAACCCAGCTGGCGCAGCCTCCTGGCCTGGGCCGTGTGGTGCGCCACCGTCATAGACGCAGTCTCTCCTGCCGATGTGCCGGTGTGCCGCACGTGGCCATGCTGCGTGTCACACGCGGGCTGGGTGTGCTGCCTCGAGAGACTCACCGGCCTGGCTTTTCGTTCAGGGCAGTGGGCTCTTGGGTCCTGTATCTTGCCTCCTCCGGAGACCCTTGTGCCTCGGGGGAAGGGTGAGGTGCCCCTTTCCTTTCCCGCAGATCTTTGGGAGTGGGCCGAACCTCACCCCGTGCTTCATTTCTGAACCAGTGTTTTCCCCAGGAGGCTTGGCCCTGCGCCCACTCTAGTTTTAAATAATCGAGTGGTTGGCGTGGCTTCCTTCCCTTGTTCTCTGTGTGGTTCTGTGGGACTGGAGAGGAGGGCCCGGATGCCTTTCAGCCAGCAGCCCTGGGCAGGGGTGGAGGCCAGGACTGGCAGCGAGAGCCTCTTGAGCCACCTGGCTGGAAGGTGGACGAGACGCTGTGCTGTGTCCAGGGCACCCGGGTGTTTCCTGTAGCTTAGCATTGGGAAAGCCGGTATCTAGGACAGCTCTTCCAGAGGCGAGTCTTGGCCTCTTCCAGGGCCTTCAACCTGGGTCCTGAGCCCTGAGCAAACCTGCATTCCAAATCCCAGCATAGGGATGAGTTGGGAAGATGTCAGCGGAGCCTAGGGAAGAGGAACTGTGACCCACACGGTGGCAGGCTCTGACAGTGGACCCTTGCTAGCAGAAAGGTAGAGAGATGCCATCGAACCCTGAGCTCCTGGGGGAAGCCGTGGGCCCAGAGGAGGTGTCTGAGGGCCTGCCCACCTGGACACCTTGTCTCCGGGCTGCCTGGTTCCTGTCTGCCTTCCCTGGGTCTCACAGACTCAACGAGCAGGGGGCAGAGAAGCTCTGGGAGCCTCCCTGCCCAGTCCGGCCTGAGGCCGCCTCTAGTCATGACGGTATCGCAGGACAGCGGGGGGCCGAGAGGTGTCCAAACACTTGCCATGCTGCAGTGGTTTTCCTCGGACCCCTGCCGTCTGGGTGCCTGTGCTTTGGGTTAACCTGCTTTTCTCATCTGAACTGGGACCCCCCAGTTCAGGGGCCTGGCCTGCAGCCTTGGTCAAGTCTTAGCCGAACCCCGAGAAGGATCTCTGCAGTGCCTGCTGTCCCTCCCCCCACAGCTCATGCTCCCAGACGGCATCACCGTGGAGGTGATCGTGGTCAACCAGGTCAACGCGGGGCACCTGTTCGTGCAGCAGCACACGCACCCCACCTTCCACGCACTGCGCAGCCTGGACCACCAGATGTACCTCTGCTACTCGCAGCCTGGAATCCCCACCTTGCCTACCCCGGTGGAAAGTAAGTGTTGGCCTGGAGGCCAGCGGGAGCCCCAGGCATTGGCCAGGCCAGGGAAGAGGTTTTGGGGGTGGCCTGTTCTGCCCCTGGTCTTGACCAAGAGGAAGCTGATCTGGGATCCTTCGTGGGGTCAGCATCCCGATTTCTTGTGGTTGGCGTGGAGTTACTCTGGGCTGAGTTGCCTGGTTCGCCCAAGCTGCTCTTCCCACCAGCTGACAGAGCCACGAGGTCGGAGTGGAGTTCTGACACATGGATTCAGATTCCCGCTGGGCCACTTCCCTGTTGAATGGGATTGGCACCTGCTCGCCCCAGGAGTTCGGGTTGGACACAGTGTGTGCTGCAGATCAGGTTCCCTAGAAGCTCCGTGTGGGCATCAGACCCCTGCAGTGGGTTTGGGTGGTCTCTACTGGACAGATGAGGAAACAGCCTCTGAGGTCATGTGACTTGCCCACTGGACGCCTGAGCAGGAGCTGAGACCTGACCCCAGCTGGACGCTGGAGAGCTCCTTCTCTGGCACGGGTGTCTTGGTTGCCTGTTAGCAGGAGGAGCCCGATGTGAGAACATCTCTCCGCCCACCCCGAGTGACTCTGAACCTGCAGCCACCTGATGGGCTTTCAGCGCTAGAAAGCGCTGAAAAGCGCTTTGGGTTATCTGTAGCATTTTGTGTGGTTTTTTTCTGGAGGAATAAAAATAGTTTTTGTCAGATTCTATCATTTTGCCTCAGCCCCACAGTAAAGACTGACCTAGAAGCCAAAAGGCGACCATGCCAGCGGCTGCCTTTAAGGACCAGGACACCATGTGGCCAGCTGTGTCACAGGCCCTCGCCCCAGCTGGCCACCGGATGACCTCCCCTTTGATCCCGTCTGCCCCACGCCTGCTGCCCCAGGGTGGGCTCGGTGACTCCGAGGACCCCTGCTGGCCGTCCAGCGTATCCCTGCCCTTAGCGCCTGCCTGACGCAAAGGCGAGAGGAGTTCAGGCCGCGAGTCCCTTCTGACCAGCCCTCCCTCGGAGCCGTCATGGCCTGGAGTAGACCCTGCACACCAGGCCACTGAGATCTGCCACACTTGGAAATTTTTGAGTCTTTCTGGGACTTTCCCTTGAGAACAGAGGTCTCCATTCCCTGAGTTTTGTATTTTACTTTTTATTCTGGTTCGTCTGTGTCCATCTCAAGCTTCAGTGTTTCAGAGCCAATGGGTCTGGGTGAGTGTGTGTTGGTCCAGATAGCCTTTGGGCGGCACATGTGCTAGGCTGAGTGTCCCGTGTGCAGGTCCGTCTGTCGGCCAGTCTCAGGCTCTGGGGAGGCTTCGGGCCCCCTTGCCATTCAGGTCCCCTGCTACTTGGAGGTGCAGGCCTCTGAGCAGCGGTGTGGGGAGGTGGGCCGTTTGACTGGGCGGCCCTCTGTGCCCTGCCCTGGGCCAGTCCCGTCCACAGGCTCTCTTCCTGCCCCACAGTAACGGTCATCTGTGCGGCCCCCGGCGTGGATGGTGCCTGGTGGCGAGCCCAGGTGGTGGCGTCCTATGAGGAGAGCAACGAAGTCGAGATTCGCTACGTGGACTACGGTGGATATAAGAGAGTGAGAGTCGACGAGCTCCGGCAGATCCGGTGAGTCTCGCACACGCACACGGCCTGCTTCTGCAGTGACTGGTGCCTGCGCAGCGGGCTCAGCTCTGCCCCGCCTGGCTCAGGGGTCAGTGCTCCCTGCCCCCTCTCGCTGGGTCTGATAGAAGCAGACCCCATGGCTCACCTCAGCCAAACTCAGCTAGAAGGGCCTGTCTAATGGAAGAATCCCCCGAGTATCACACGGCAAGAAGACCCTCTGGGGTCAGGCTTGCAGCAGCACTGGCGGCCTGCATTCGGGTGTGGGGAGCTGAGACCTGCTGCCCGTCTCCACTCTGCTTCTTCCGAAGCTGCTGGGGTCACGGCACCAACAAGGTAAATATCATTCTGGAGTGGAGTCGGCTTTCAGGTCTAGTTCAGTGTGTTCCTTTCTTGTTTTTCTAGGTCTGACTTTGTGACCCTGCCGTTCCAGGGAGCAGAAGTCCTTCTGGACAGCGTGATGCCTCTGTCAGGTAACAGGTGGGGGCTTCTGGCCGGGGAGGATTGCGGGCGGTGTTTGAGAGGTCTTTTCTCTTGGAGAGCCTCGTTTTCACCCAGAGGGCTTATGCTAACACCGATGGTGCCACTGTCAGGTTCTGACTGATGGACAGCTTTGGGCTGAGGCCTGGAAACATGTATTTCCTAGTTCTCAGATGAGACTAATGCTGCTGGTCCCTGGCCCCCCTTCCAGGTCCACTGCTCTAGACTCTGCCCAGGCCTCCAACTCAGAGGGGCTTCCGCCGCTGGTGCCTCCAAGAACATGGTCGAGATCCAGAGTCCTACCTAGTACCTGAGGTCGAGGGCAGGCGTTGAGGCCACTGGCACTGCCCAGCTGGGCCTCAGCTTCTGGGGCACCGAGGGGACCACGCTGACCCTCACCTGTCCACCGTGGTGTCTCAGACGGATCACATTGCCCGAGGGAAGGGGACTGGCAGGGTGACTCTGGGGACGTTACTTAGCCTTGGGTTTTTCCCTCTGGAAAATGTGGTGGCACCTGGTTTTCAGGGTGGCCAAGGGGAGTCCAGAGCTTGGGAACAGGCATGTGGATGCCTGTCGAGTGGTGACTTCTTACGAACAGGAGTCGTGTGTTTACAGGACCAGCGGGTCAAATCCGTGCACTTCCCTCCCCAGACTTGCCCCGCCTGGTCTTGTTCTCATCTAAAGCAGTGAAAGGCTTTAGAAGCACTACGTCTGGCTGCAGTCTTGTCGGCTGGGATGCAGGGCAGGGTCCTCGTTTTGTTTTCCTTTATTGCTCTTGCCCGACTTTCCTCTCCATTTCTGTTCATCTCAACAGTCTGTCCAGGCCCAGCTGACACACTCCCTCCTCCATAAGATGTCCCCAGACTTTCGTGCACCTGCCTCTCACATCCTCACCATCTCTTGCCTTGGGTGTGTTCCTGTGTATGACTTTCACACTCGGGCAGGGAGCGAGTCTGCCTCGGTGTCCTGCCGGCTCTCCTGTAGCAACCGCCCTACTGGGTTGTGTGCCCGCTGCCTGGGTTTGCCCTCTACCTGCGCCGCTCCAGGAGCTGGTTGACCTTCGACTGTCAACCTTTGTTTTCCGTGTTCTCACCTGCAAAGAGGGGATAACACCCACCCTCTCGCAGGGTGTTGCTGATTCAGTGGAAGAGTGCATCCAAGGTGCTCAGCCTGGTCAGCCCCCAAGGAGGTGGCAGTGGTGGTATTTCCACCGAAGGCAGAGTTTCTGTCTCTGGTCTGCTGTCCCCTTGTGGGTGGCACTTAGCAAGGACCCTGAGTGTCAAGAGAGGCCTGGGCTCTGTCCTAGACATAAGGGGTTCTCTCAGATGAAGTTCTCAGGTCCCACGGCCACCTCTGAGGCCTTCTGCTTGGAACACACCTGGAAGCCGTGTATGTGGCAGGAGTACCTTGCATCAGTGAGAGTCTAAATGCTGCTTTTCCTTCTCCTGAAGATGGTGACCACTTCTCACCTGAAGCAGATGCAGCTATGAGCGAGATGACCGGAAACACAGCACTGCTGGCTCAGGTGTGCGGCTGGTGGGAGGGAGGCGGGGCCGGCCTGACAGGCTCTGTCCCAGGAGCCTCCTCCAGCTTCTGCAGTGCCCCTCGGCCTCACTTGTCAAGCATCAAGGCTTCTTGGGGGCTGACCTTTAAGTGCCTGCCTTCCCACGGCTCCTGCCCTGGGCTAACAGCAGTCTTCACAGAGAGGTGCAGGGGGTAGCTTTCAAACATGCTGTTGTTTTTGTTTGTTTGTTTTCAGGTGACAAATTACAGTCCGACTGGCATTCCTCTGATTCAGCTGTGGAGTGTGGTTGGTGATGAAGTAAGTCCTGGCCTCCTTTTTCCTTCTGAGTCACTGGCCAGCAGTAACGATCAGTGTGGAGCTGGTACTGGCATTGTTTCCTCTTGAGATAATCAGAGGATGTAACTCCAGACCAGAGTCCCCAGGGGACATTGAGCAATGTCTAGAGACCTTTGTGGTTGACACAGCTGGGCGTGGGCAGAGGGCAGGGATGTAGTTACACACTTGACAGTGCACAGGTGAGTTCCCACAGCGAAGAACTACCAGGGCCACAAAGTCACGGGCCTGCTGTCCGGAGGGTTTTCCTCTCCTCCGTCACAGTGTCAAAGCTGAGGTTTCTTTTTTTTTTTTTTAATATTTTATTTATTTATTTTTCGAGAGAGGGGAAGGGAAGGAGAAAGAGTGGGAGAGAAATACCAATGTATGGTTGCCTCTCATGAGTCCCCTGCTGGGAACTGGCCTGCAACCTAGGCATGTGCCCTGACTGGGAATCGAACCGCGATACTCTGGTTCGCAGGCCCGCGCTCAATCCACTGAGCTATGCCAGCCAGGGCTAAAGCTGAAGTTTCTTCCGTGCACTGGAGGGCCTGTCCTTGTGCCGGCAGAACACAGAAGTGCACGCCTCTGTTGACCCAGAACACGAGTCCCGCCCCCCCATCTCTGTTGTGCCTGCTGCCAGGTGGCCGCCTGGTGCTATAAAAGGGCAGCGCCACGCCGGCTGCCCGAGTGGCCCTGGGTGCCGTGGGCAGGGCACCCAAGGGAACTTTCTTTTCCAGGTGGTGTTGATAAACCGGTCGCTGGTGGAGCGAGGACTCGCGCAGTGGGTAGACAGCTACTACACAAGCCTCTGACCCCCGTCCCCACCGCCGCCGGAGTCCCTCACACTGTGGACGTCGGGTTTGGCGAGGGGCAGAGACTCTACATGAGAATAACAAACGTTGTCTTCCTCAGAAAGTCCTTTTTTCCTTCATATTGTAGGCATGCTGAGAGGGCTTTCGGTCTCTGAAGCGAGGAAGGAGCTGTGGGTGGTTTTAAAGGCATAGGGTGGTGTTGAACAGGCCAGTCCGCTCACCCTGATTCTAAGCTGCCGAAGAAGAAAAACTGTGCTGACCACGCTGTCCCGTCCCCTCCATTCCTCTCGTCTTCCTTCCCACTCCCCGACCCCCAAACCCAACCAGCTGCGGCAGACGGGCCAAGGGCTGTGTGGCTCGTCTGGGAGGGTTTCTTTTGCTTCAGAATCTTTCTTCAGGGAGCAAGACATGAACTGACGAATTGACATTAATTACTTGTACAGCTTGCATAAATGGATTTATGATGTTTAACCAGTTTTTATAAACTCGACCTAGGTCATGAAGAAGGCAGACTTTTTAATGCATATGTAAATACAGAGCAATCATACCTGTCTCTGGCCTTGGTCCGTGGGAGAAGCAAACTGTTTATTATCTGGCCAAGCCTTGTTGTAATTTGTAACCATTTTCTATTTGTGCAAACTCTGTAAATATGTGTTTAAAAAATGTAATATTTTATACAAGATACACTGGAGAACAAAGGGAACTCACGACTCTTCCACACACCGTGCCGTCCGTGAGCGGAAGCCGCGGCCGCCGTGAGCTGCGCCTGCTGGGGCTCCGAGGCGTCCCGCCTGCCGCCCGGGGCGACTGCAGAACAGAGGCTGTGGTCCGGGATTTTCTTTTCTTTCTGTGCAAGTTTGTTTTAGGAAAAAAGCAATTCATTGAATTACCAGAGATTGTGATCGGGGGATTTTTTTTTTTCTTTCTCTACAAGTGTGATTGTGATTTAAAAAAAAATCATTCATTGAATTACCAGAGATTGTGATTCGGAGATTTTTTTTTTTTCTGTACAAATTTGTTTAAAAAAAAAAAAGCAACTCATCCATTACCTTGCAGTGGTGTGTTTCGTTCATTTTTAGACCGGCTCCAGCACCGTGCAGTTTAAAATAAGCTACTTAAGCCTGTGCACACCTTGAGGTGTACACCCAGTGGCTCGGAGTGCGCCTGCTCCGTGGGAGAGGGGTGGGCAGCTAAGAGGTGGTGGTGAGTGTGGGGGGCTGGAGGCCCAGGGCTCTTGGAAGACGGGGGAGCCAGAGATTTCCGTCTGGCCCTTTCCCCTCCAGGCCCCATAAGGTGGCAGCAAGTGTCCTCGGCTTCCTCTGTGAAGGTCTTGAATAGCCAGGCTCGCGTGTAAAGCTCTGGGTTCCAAAATTCTGTGGCTGTGCCTTCTTAATAGGCCTATGAAGTGCTTTGTAAGAATGATACAAACTCTGCACTCGACGCGGTGAGAGCAGATAGTAAGTCTGGACTTGCCAGGCCCTCCTCTCACAGGCAGGCTCAGGCCCTTTAGTCCCGGCTTCCGGGGGTCTCTAGAGAGCTGAGACAGCCCCAGGGTCCTGCACACAGAACGACCCCTCCCGCAGAGCTGCAGCCAACCAGTGGTCCAGAGTCCGAGCTTGCTGCATCTGCAGGAACGGATGATGAATGGTGCCCACCTCGTGGGGCTGTGGGTGGAAGGGCAGACCTGTGCCCTGCTTGCACGGGGTTGCCCGTGTGAGCTCTCCTGCAGGTGTTGCTGCTAGTAGCCCAAGTCTCCCCAGTAACTGGGTGTGACTTTGGCCAAGTCCTGCTACAGCTGGATCTCGGCCTTTCATGTGCATCTTTCATCACCGGAGCAGAAGGCATGTACAGGAGCCTTCGAGCTCGTTTGGGGTGAGCTTGCAAAGCCTGGCGTGCAGACTTGGACTATCTTTGGGGGCCTTTGAGGGGTCCTGGTGGAGGAAATTCCACAATTTCAGTGCAGGGAGGAGGATGGGGAGGTGGACAAGCAGAGACCAAAGCCAGGATAGTCCATACAGACCAGCGAGGGTTGGCATCCTTGGACAAAGCCCCCCAGATGGAGAGCTGGGGGACACAGTGGGGGAAAGGAGGTGGTGGGCTGTGTGTGTGTCTCAAGTCCCCTCAGCTGAGCCTTCAGGGGTGGCCATTAAACATGCTGCAGGCTGGTGAAGGCATGTACCGTGAGCAGCACCTCTCAGAGGGTCGTGGGCCTTTCATTTCTAGGCTCTGGAAAAGTTGATTTTGACCACTTTGCCAAGGGATCTTGTTGCACTTACAGAGGAGCAAACTGATAGAGGTCCAGCTCCGCTGTTCCAGCAAGTATGTTTCAGACCTCTTTGAATTAATGGTGGGCCACCCAGAGGACGGCCTAAGTGTGAGTTTGAAACTCACGGGGAAAGCCAGTGTGAGAGATTTAGTAATCTGCCCGGGTGCTGGGTGGAGGTGGCTGGGGTTTCCAGCCTGTTCTCACTGCAGGTCCGTGGGGCCCACTAGGAATGGAAGGGGTGGCTGAGTCTAGCAAGGCGTCCACACAGAGGCGGGGTCTGGGGTTCTGCTGCACCCCGGACAGCCTCAGTTATGCTGCTTAGAGGTGCGTCTGACCATCACAGGCATAGGATAAAGCCGTCAGCAGCCAGCGTTGGGGAGTGCTGGTGTTTCACAGGAGGTGCTTGGTCCCCACGACAACCCAGTGGGGCGCAGGGACTGACCCTGGGGGGGAAGGTGCTGACATTAGGAAGTGGGTTTTGGAAGCAGCAGAGCCGAGACTCAAAGCCAGGCTTTGACCACGGTGGGGTCTCTGAACCGTGTCTCCCCCAAAGCAGCAAGGGGGTGAGTGTGCCTTGTTCCACCTCCCCAGGTGAACGCCGCGGCGGCCAAGCGCTCAGCCCTAGGAACGCTGGGAACTTAGAGGTTAAAAACACTACACGGGCAATCACTCACTTTGCTTATATGAAAAGTTACAATGTAAGCAATGGAAACAAAATCAAGAGACACTCATGGCATGTAGGCCAAAAGGGTGAACGTTTTTAACCTGTGCTGATCTGAAGGAAAATGCGATTTCTGCTGGAAAAAGTCTGAAAGGATGCGGGCAGGAAAACGGAGTCTGGTCTGTCTCTAGACCAGCACCACGTCGTCCGATGGCAATCTGTGAGCCACGAGGGTGGTTTAAACTTCTCTAGGAGCCACAGTACAAAGGAAGAAGAATCAGGCAAAACTGGTAATAGTTTAACCCACTATCTCACTTCTGAGCGTAATGGACATGGTAAGTATTAACAAGCTGTTTCACTCAGTCTTTGAAATCGGGGTGTGTATTTTCCGCCTCCAGCCTGTCTGTCTGTCTGTCTGTCCAGACTAAGCTCTGGAGCTCAACAGCCACAGGTGGCCAGGGCAGCCCCCCGGGACAGTGCAGGATTGCCACCACACAAAGACTAAAGGCCCTCCTGTGTCCTTCCTCGCCTCACTCAGGATGCTAGGTTCCTCGCAGGTTTTCCAGACGCATTGCAGAATGGTTCGGGGGAGGTGGTCCTGGTGAATGTTTTGACACCTAGAAATGATGAGTGCTTTGGTCTGGTGTAAAGTTCTATGTAATCTGTGAAATCAGGCTTGTAAATTATTCACATTTATTGTTTGGGGCCCTCTCCCTCCACCCTCTTTTTTTTTTCCTTGCCAGTATTTGTTTATTTCTAAGAAAACCACATTAAATGATTCTGCTTTCATCATGGTTTCTGGTTTCTCTGAACTACTCATAAATTTCAGTTATGTTGCCTACTTTGAAAAAGCTCAGGGAAGGTATTTCCTCATCAGCATTAAAATAGTTTTGGTATCCTGTTTGGCGCTTTTTGTTCTGAATTTTATATCCTTTTTCTCTGTCACTGTAGGTGAGTGGCTTAGAAACTCAGCGCTAAAATTATTTTTTGAGTGGAATCTATGAAGTCAATAGGTGAATTTAACTTGTTATTTATGATCACTGTTACAATATTATCTGCCGTTTAGTTCATTTCCTATTGTTTTCTATTTTTTTATTTTCCTCATAATTTGCTTGATTAAAGTTATCCCCTCTAGTAAATTTAGCTTTGAACATCTTATTTTTTATCGGTGGATATCAGTTATCCACTGATGACTGGGATTTATATTTCTCTCAATATCACGTATTTAGGGCATCCTTCGTCCCTAAACCAACTCAGCAGAATGTCAGATTTCTGCCCTTTTTCCTACAAGGGCAGGCGCACGTCCTCTGTCTGGGTTTTGTTGGAACATCTAGAATACAATTCAGAGTTCCAGACTTCTCAGCTACCTCTGCCTCAGGGGTCTCTTAACAGTGATATTAACCTTGAACGACTCGCCCTCCCTGTGGCCCAGCATCAGCTGCTTCCCAGAGGAGCCGGGCCCATGGCCCTGGGTCCCAGCAGAAGGCTCTGGGGCAGAGATGCAGCCCACCAGTGGCATGTGGCGTAGGAAGCAGCAAGTGTAGTCACCGAGGCCTGGCCTGCGCTGGCCTGTCCTGATTGACGGTGCGGTGCTGGGTCCCAGACGTGTCCTCGGAGGACTCAGAGTCCTGGCCGTGGGGTGTGGACGGGTTCCCTGCCCTCTCTGCTCCCATACCCCCCACCTGTGAAATGTGGGTGTTACTGAGATGAATGCTGAAGTTGCCAGATCTGAATTCAGACCTATCTGTTATGCAAATAAGGGCTTTCCGGGAAGATTCCCTTAATGAGGCTGACTTCTTTTGTACTTCTACAAATTTTGCAAATTATCTAGAAGAAGTCTTTGCTGTCTGTCACTAGAAATAGGCCCCATCATCGTCTCGTGGGGACGCATGGCATTTGAGAAGCCTCAGAAGACAATGGAGGGCTGCCGCCTCCTTCCAGAGCTGGGGTGCATTTCTCCGCCTCCCTGGGTTGGCCGGAGGCCGGAGCTCTGCTGCCTCCGCTGACCTTCCTCTCTCCAGCCCCACCCCACTGAACCCACATCCTCGTTTTAGACACCCAGGTATGTGTGTGCGGGGCAGGAGCGACCCACCCTGGCTGCATGTTGGAACTGCTGCTGAAACTCCCGGTGCCTGAGATGCATTCAGACACACAGGTTTCATTGGTTCCGGCTGCAGCCCTGGCATGGAGATAGGCAGTGGGACCTCTGTTCTCAAACTTAACTTCTTCCAGGAGACTGTGGGAGAAGTGATCTGTTCGAAAAGTGATTCTCCTTTGCTGCCTGAGACATGTGCCTGATCATACAGCTTTTAGCCTGAAGGGGTTGTCAGGAGCAGAACCAAAGTTCCACACCCGAGACATGTTCTTTCGTGAACAACTTGGTCGAGAACCAAATTGTTTGAGATGGGAGACATTCGAGAACCGAGGTTGGACTGTATTTTTTAAAAGTGTTACCTTTGTGCACAAATCTCGAGTGTGGGACGGGAGGCGTTTTTACGCACATGAGCCTGGGGGACCATCAGCGGGTGGAGACAGAGGAAGGTTCCCCGGACCCCAGGACTCCTCTCGTGCCCTGCTGTCCTCCACACCCGCTCCCCAGGTAACCGCTGCTCTCTGATCTCCCAAGATCCGTTCAGCCTGCAAGGGAACGTCACGGGAATGGAGTCGCCCACTAAGGATGCGTGCTGCTTGCGCTCACCACGGTGTCTGGGTTTGTGTATCCCGCTGTATGAACACACTGCAGCTTATTTACCCACTCTCATGTTTATCTAGGTTGCTAGTTGGTGCCATAATGAA
This sequence comes from Artibeus jamaicensis, assembly GCF_021234435.1. Lineage (NCBI taxonomy): Eukaryota > Metazoa > Chordata > Mammalia > Chiroptera > Phyllostomidae > Artibeus > Artibeus jamaicensis. The sequence goes on from NW_026521407.1 coordinate 8,416,927, forward strand.
TAAAGCTGCTGTGATTCACTGTCGTGTTTTGGGTGGATTTGGTTTTTGTTTCATTTCTCTGGGGCCTGCACCTGGGACTGCTGGGCCACCGGGTAGGAGTGTGTTCGGCTCTGGTAGTTATTTGCATATTGAGATGTTAAAAGCCTCACCAGGTGACTCTGATGTGCAGCTGGGAAGGAGAATCCTGGTGCAGAGACGGCTCTGACCTTCCCCCCACCGGCTGACCTTCCGAGACCGCCTGAGTTCTGCCAAGGCTCCCTAGTCACCTTCCCTTCAGTCCCTAAGCTGTGTCTGCCACTTGCCACCAGTGGGCCCCACCCAACCAGGTGTGTAGCTCCAGGGCAGCTCCTACTGTCACCCCGAATCTGCTTCAGTGCTAAATTCTCATCCCCCTTGTCTCTGCTGACGGGGTGCCAGCCTGGAGCCACCGTCTCCCCTGCCGGAACCCTCTCCTCCTGCAGAAGCCCAGCTCAGACTCTTGCCCCATTCCTTCCCGCTGTGCCCTCCAGGCCACGTGGATGGGGTAGTGTTCGGTTCACAGCATCCTCTCTGTCCTGAGAGCATAACATGGTTGGCATGAAGCTGAACTGGCATAAAACACATAAAGCATGTAGCCCGGGGCCCGGTGCGAAGAGCTCAGCAGATAATTGAGGCCGAAATGTGGATCCTAGGACCTGCCCATCCTCACCTGGTTTCAATGGACTATGCCCCACCTGGTGAGCTGCGCTGCATGGTGAGGTGGGCGCTAGTTGGAGCAGCGGGTTAAGAGAAGTGCAGTCACACCTACTTCTTTTCTTAAAGAACAGATCACTCGTGTGGCTGGTGTTGCTTCTGTGGCACAGTGCTGGGCAAGGGGAATGTATCAGTGTTTCCCAAATTTGGGGGCTCAGGCTGTTTGCTTCAGAGTTTACCTGCAGTGCTTGTCAAAAATGCAATGGAGATCACCTGGAGGGTTATCAGCTGGGAGGGGTGGGGGGAAGAATGGGGGGAAAGGGAGTAAGAAGCATAAATGGTACGTGCAAAACAGACAGGGGGAGTTAAGAATAGTGCAGGAAATAAAGACACCAAAGAACTTTTTACGCACCACCCGTGGACATGAACTAAGGGAGGCTATTTGTTGCTAGAGGGAAGGCAGGTACTGGGCAGAGGGGGGCAAAGGGGGGAAATTGGGATAACTGTAATAACAATAAAAAATGCAAAGGGATAAGCCCTCCCCTAAACCCTTAAGGCTGGGACAGGGAGCCCCCATTTCCCATAAGCCCCCAGTTAAACTTGCGCCCTCTGAAATTTGAGATTCACTGCGTCAACCAACAGCTTGGGGAGATTTGATTTCCCACTGAAACATATAGGCTGATGGAACTCTCATTTCCTGCACTGACTCACCTGCCAGGAGTGTTCAGGACCAAGTTTGGGGTTGAACAGGTGTTCAACTGCTGTGTGAACAGCCGCGGCTGCTCCAAAGTCTGCCGGCGTGTGAGGGTGGTCGTGCCTCTGCGAGAAGTACCTGGAGGACTAACAACAACACCGTCCTTTGTACTGTGTAGAGTTCTGGCAACACAAGACCTGTCCTACAGTCTCGGTCCTCTCCTGTGGTTGTTCAAAAGGTACAAAGATCATTTAATTTCAACAAACAGTTTACCTAAAAAAATTCAGATGAAAAGCAAATGCACTCCACGCAAGCCATGAAGTTCTCAAACCACTAGATGGCGCCACAGCACAAGTTCCTGGAAGTGTTCCCCACTTAACAGCAGTTGCCTTAGGTCTCATTCTCAGAACTTAACCAGAAATGCAAGGTCTCGGGCTGTACCCCAGACACACTGAATCAGACACTGTTTCTACACGCCACCAGGTGGTACTGATACACACTGAACTCTGAGAATCACTGGCCCAGGATCTGCCTTGGGGAAGCTTGGGGAAGTGTGAGTAGGACATGTGGGATAGAGGCCTTGCTGGAGGGGGCGGTGCGGACAGGGAGAGGCGGGAGTCGGGTGGGAGAGTGAAGGAGCAGTTCCAAACTGTCCACGTTTGGGCAGAGCTCACTCAAATCCTGGCCAGTACAAATCTGGGAGCAGTTGAGAGACAAGAGACTGGGTATTGATTTCGTACTTTTCTTTTTTTATTATTTATCTATTTACTCAAGATTTCATTTCGTTTTAGAGAAAGGGGAAGGAAGGGAGAAAGAAGGAGAGCGAAACATGGACGTGAGAAACATCAGTCGGCTGCCTCTTGAATGTGCCGGGACTGGGGACCAGCCTTGCAACCCAGGCCCGTGCCCAGACCTGGAACCGAACCAGCCACGTTTTGCTTTGCTGGGATGATGCTCCAACCAGCTGAGCCACACCGGCCAGGGCTGTACTTTTCCTCTTAGGTAAGGGATGCCAAATGGTGTCGGCTGGACTGTGGGGAAAGGGGGTCACTGGGGACCCCCCACTTTAAAGGGAAAGGCCCCAGACCAGGAGCAGGAACCAGAGCCTGGCTGAGCTCTGCAGGGCCCGTTGGGTGGACGGTGGGCCCACGGTAGCCCAATTTCAAGACTGCAAGATTTTAGTCCATTAACACAGCACTGCTTTGGTGCAATTTCAGAGCGCGCAGAAATAAGCAGCTACTGTGGGCCCACCGGCCTTCCGGGCAACCTTCTCTGCACAGTCCAGGAAAATGGATGCTCAGAAATTGAAAAGAAGTTTGCAACAAGCTGGAAAAGTCACCAATGAATTAAAACCTTATTGCTATCTTTCGAATCCTGTGTGTGCTAAGGGGAGGCCAGTGCCAGAATGAACTGGCATCTTTTAATATTTTTTTCCTGACAAAAATCCCTTTTGCAGGTGGCTACTGAGCCTTCAGAGGGGCAATGCATCATGCAAATAATTTTTTCTGCTATGACGTGTACAGTTTAGTTTGATTTATTTTTGATGTCAGAAACAAAATGGAAAGTTAACGCTTTAAAAATGAGCATGGCTGGCTGAATAAATAAATAATACGCTCTTGGCCAGAACCTGCCGGTGCCTCCTTAATTGCCCATTGATTCCTTAATTCTCTGCACTTTAACATCTACAGAAATTAAGAGGCCACAGAGCATGGACATGTCTTTTGTTAAACAAATTAAAGAAGCTGGGGTTTTAGAAGGTGTAGTCCTTCTTGGCTTCGACTTAGCATTTAAAGGCAGGAGGACGAAAGTCAGGCGCCTTCAACAGTTCCCTCCAGGAGCATGGCGGGACCTCACCTTGTTTTTCCAGCCATGAATATGTATGGCACGTCCACCCACCCGAGAGCACGGGGAACTCAGAGTGACCTAGCATCAGGAACGCTGTACCTCCCTCCTGTGGTTTCCTGGGGCGTCCGAAAGTGGCCTGGCCCAGTCTCCCTACAGAAGGTGGTGGTGCCCTGTGGTCTGATCACCAGAGAACGGCCTGAGGAGACGGCCCAAGGTCCTGGGCAGGCTCTTACCTTCTTCCAGGGAAGGAAACCCTCCTGGGGTTTCTTTTTTGTCATTTCCAGGTTGGATGCAGGCACCAGCCATTCTCAGTGCCCTCAGGGGAGACCCCTGGTGCAATCCTGAAAGGCTTTAGAGCCCCGGGGGCCTGCAGAGCCTCCTGCTCACCCCCACCCTCAGCCTTTTGCGTCCAAAGCGCAGACCGGCTCAGGTCTCTAACCTTCACCAGGGCGGTCGGCACTGCGGTTCTCCCCTCTCCCTCTGACAGGGCGGGGTCCCCTCCTCCAGGAGGTATTTCTGAACCCACTCCTCCAGCCCCCCAGCTGTGCGGTGGCAGCCCGCCTGTCCCGAGAGCACACCTGGTGTCCTCTTGCTGTGACACACCTCCTGGTGTTGTGAGCCCCTTGGGAAAGGGGCATAAGTCTTTTATTTCTGCGACTCTAGCATAGAAGCATCCTAGGCCCTCAAAAATATCTGGTCAGTGGGGACTCAGTTCACAGCAGAGGAAATGCCCAAAAGGTCATTCTGACTGGTTCCTTGTCTTAGGCGTTCTGGCCTCTCATGCCTTCCTTACTTTATGCCCCTTAAGCCAGACAGAGCTGCGTTCTGGGAGAGTTGGAGGAGGTTACATGAGAACGTGAGTGCAGAGCCCTTGACAGGTCCCTCCCTGCTGTGGCCCGAGGAGTCCGGGACACGGGGTAGAGTCAGTCTCTGGTGGACTCATGCAGGGTCTGGCAGGGCGGGCGTGAGGTCAGAGGGAGAAAAGGCCACATCCGGCCTGGTTTTAGACCTTGGAACAGGACGTACCTGACCGCAAGTGTCTGCCGCTAGGAGTGGAAGCTCCCCACTCGCAAAGGCCGGACACACGTGGGACGCCCCTGGCTCGGCACAGCAGCGGGGAGCTGTGCCATCGCAGGGCCTCGGTCTGCTCGTCTGTAAACCGGGTCAGTAGCAATAATGCCACAAGTTGTGGGCACCGAAGGTGAAGTTCCCGGCACCCAGGACAAATGTACTTGGTCAGTGTTCTGTCTGCTTACGCCCTTTTGGCTGCTACATGGCGTAGGCGTGAGGACGAGATGTACTGCAGGTCTCTCTGTGGAAGTCTCCCAAACGTCCCCCTCCTCCTTCTGGATCCAGGGGCCCCATCATTTGCTCCACGTTGAAGACCAAACTGCTGCTCTCCTTCCACTCACCCCATGGAACCACCACGGAGGCTCCGGGGTGACCTGTTCACCCGAAACCCTGCTGCCCAGGCCCCTGCTCCCGGAGGCCCTCACCTCCCAAGCTGGGCTCAGGGGCGGGCCTGGGAGCTGGGACCCCACCCCCCATCCAGACACGACCTCAGCTGGCTGGTCTCCGCCCAGTCCCAGTTCCCCTCTCCCTCAGCATCTTCGTCCCATTAGCATGCTCGCCCTTCTGCTTATCAGACCAGCATCGCACCTGCCCCTCTCCGCCACCGTCAACATCCCCGCTCCGCGTCCCCTGCAGCCTGGCGCCGGGCGGCTCCCCTCTGGCAGTCACATTCCCTCCCCAGCTCACGTCCCCAGTCTTTGTTCTTCTCTCTGAACGTTCAAGTTAATTTCTACCGACTGTTTATTCAGCCTTTCAACTGTCTGGCTTGCTACTTACTCAGGAAATGCAGCCCCCAGAGGGAGAGAGCAGGGACACAGAGCAACAGTTTAGAGCAGGAAGGAAGGACACTTCAGAGAGTGAGGGGGCCAGGCGGGGGTTTGGAGGGCCCTGCGCACGTGGGCGCGGGGAGAGAGGAGGGGGGCCGGCCAGTTCTCGGGCGCTGCGTTTGGGTTGGCGTTCTGGTTCAGTCCTTTACCGTGTGAGTACGTGTGCATGTGCACACGGGTCCATGTGCCGTGGAGTCACAAACCCGTGTACACGTGCAGGAGGCAGGAGAAAAGAGATGGCAGCGCCCCCACACACACACACCCCGCCGGCCTCCCTGCCCCGGCCCCCACCCCCACCGCTGTTTCTGCCTGTCTTTTGTTCTGCAGAGCATCCTGAGAGTCAGAGAGGAGGTGCTGGGCAGGCAGATCGCCGTCCCCGAAGAGAAGAATCTGGGGCAGGGAAGGTGGTCCTGCAGGGAGGGGACCGAGAGGAGAGGGTGGGAAGGGGAGGAGCCGGGGAGGGGCAGGCACGCGGCCCCAGGAGTAACTCGGCTGTTTGCTGCGAGGTGCTGCTCTGGCTCCCCAGTGTTCACAGAAGATTTGGGTTTTAGGCCTCGGCCTCGGCCTTGCATTTGAGATTGCTGGAGGGGTGGGGAGGGCAGAGCCCTGTGTTTCAGTTGTGAACTGATGACGCCGGGGTGCAGATAAAGCCACATCCAGGGGGCAGGGTGGAGAGCAGGGTCAGCGGGAGGCTGGAAATCTGGAACGTCAGACCGGTGGGGATTTAGAGGGGTCTTGCCCGAGCTTTGACCTGTGGAACAGGGGCTCGAATCAGTGCTACCCCACGATTGGGAGCCAAGAGACCCCAGCTGGCATCTAGATAAATGCACACATGTGTGCACACACACACGGGTGCACTTATAGTGTAAAAAGTAGATAAACGCAAAATTATATACGACAAACATGCATGTTGTGTATGGTCTATTTATAACAATATAAAATTGTATTAGAGAAAATACAAAAATATAAAAACATTTATACAATTACACTTAATATTGTCATGCCTAATCATGTATGCGATAATATACATAGAATATAGAGTAACCATATTTTAAATACATAGATCTATATACTATATTCATAAAATACAATACCAATAAAGTCCTGGGACACGAATGAAGTCACGCCCTGGCCAAGTTGCTCAGTGGGCTGGAGCGTCGTCCCACACACCACGGGGTTGAGGGTTTGGTCCCTGCTTGGGGCGTGTGCGAGGCAAGTGATAGATGTTTCTCTCTCTCAAATCAATAGCCAGTTATATCCTCAGGTGAGGATTAAAAAACACAGAAAACAAAAATAGAAAACTAAATGAAGTCCCATCTTTTTTTTTTTTTTTCATTCTATCCTCTGTGTGGAGTGTTTATTTACATTTTGGACTTTACTGAGATATAATGGCCGTACGGTAGCCTGTGCATACTTAAAGCACCTAACTGGACACCTTTTGACGTATAAATGCACCTGTGAACTGAGGACCGCGGTCAGGGTCATGAACATGCTCATGGCCCCCAAAAGTTTAACCAACCCCTTTGTGAGGTGTCCTGCCCCTCCCCCTCCTCGCTACCCTGCCCAGGCAAGCAAGGGTCTGCTTTCTGTCCCTGGGGATTAGTCTTGTTCAATGAGGGCAGTGAGACCGATGAAACCTTTGTTTTCTGGGACCGTAGCAAGGGGATCTCACAGCATGTGCTTTCTGCCTGGCTCCTGTCATGCAGCGACTTTTGGGTGCGTGTTGCCTGTGTCAGTAGTTCTTCCCTTTTCACCTTTGAGTTGCCTCAGTTGGATGGACCACACTCTGTTCATGCAGCCACCTGCCCTAGACATTAGGGTTCGCCATTCGGATGAAACTATCTCCAAGCCCCCCGTGCTGTGAAGGGCGAGAAGTGGTTCTTTACTCCCAGGTTTCCCCTCTTTCTCAAGAGCCCCAAGGGCTGCAGGGTTCATCTCTCTGCGGATCAGTGAGTCGGGCACCTGCTGCCGGCTCAGGCAGACCTGCCCAGGCTCCTGCCTCGCTCTGTCCTCAGCACCCCCTGTACACGGGCAGCCTGGGTGGGCCAGGCAGGCCAACACGCCTTCCTTGTGTCTGTGGCTCCTCGGGAGCTGGGTCAGGAGAGGGCCCGGAGGCCAGCGAGCACTGTCCAGGCCAGCCCCGCTCCGCCGGGTCAGTATCCGGGCCTCGCTGGGGTGCACACCCACACATGTTCCCCTGAAGGCGTCCACTCTGAGTGTGCAGCCCCCGCCGCTGATCCAGAGTCTCCAGCTATTATTTTGCAGAGGTTCTGGGCTTTCTTAGGATCAGCCCCTCATGTTCCTTCCGCTCAGCCTCCTACCTGGCCAGTCCCCCACTGCCACGCCGGCCCCCTCGCTGCTCCTCGAGCTCACAGGAGCGGGCGCTTTGCACTTGCTGTTCCTTCTGCCCGGAACACCCTTCCCCCAGATGTCCTCTTCCTTGTCTAACATCGCACACCCGCACCCTCTCATTTTCTCCTCTCTCACTTTGTTTCTTTGTGCATCGCCACCTAATGCACCACATACTTTACTTCTCTCTCTTGCATGTCCTTGTCTCCCCACCAGAACCGAAGCTCCGTGAGGGCAGCAATCTGTCTGCTTTGTTCATCAGTGTTCTCAGCTCCTGGGGTGCCTGGCCCATGGCAGGTGCTTAAATATTTGTCAAAAGAATGCGTGAGCAAATGAACCCCTGTCTCCTCGTGTTGCACAAGCACATCACAGTACCCCTAGGACAGCCGTGAGACGGCCACGCTGAGAGCCAAGGGATCTGGCTCCCTCCAGCAAGCCCTGACGGGACCTGGCCCCGTGCGGGCTGCGTTACCAGGGCCCCGAAGACCAGCTCCTCCAGTCGTGTTCGGGAGCTGTTTCAAAACCAGTGGATTCCTTCCCCTTCCCTCCCCCACCCTGCACCCCACTCAGAGAAGTCTTCCTGGGATTTCATTATGCAAAGTAGATACGCTAGATGTTTTGTTAGTATAGAACTATAGGTTTACATTTCTAACATACGAGGGCATTGTTGAGTGAGGGCATTGAGACCGATGAAAACGCCATTTGGACTAAAGGCAACGCGGCATCCTGAGTGGCTGCTGGAACAGAAGAGGGTGTTGGTGGAGAAGCCTCTGACAGCTGAACACAGCCGGGAGCCTGGGGAACAGTAAGGTCCCCACACCCAGGTGACGTCAGGGGGCGGACATTAGGAGAGACTGCAACCGGGTCGAGGGTGTCCAGGAAATCTCAGGACGACCTTTATGACTTCCCTGTGAATGCAACATTACCAGAAGAAAAAGGATACTTAGAAATGTTTCACTGCATTACTACTAAGTACAGTTTAAAAACAACAAACATGCCTTTGAAGTTATTGTCAACAATTAGCCTCTTCCAAAACATACAAATTATCATTGCTTTGCTTTGGTAACCCAATACTGAAAAAAATCTTGACGCCTTCAGCTAAACAGTTGAAAATGGCCACGGATTTTAACAGCTGCCTGTCTTGTGGTCTCAGGACCCGCCCCAGTGAAGCCGGGGAGGTGGGGGAAGTGAGTTTTGAGTTTTGTTCACTGTGAGTAAGGTGGACATTCCAGTTAGTTCGTGCCAGGCCAGGGTGCAAAGGGTTAAGGTTTCCCACAGAGTACACTGGAGTGGGCATGTTCTTTCCTGCAGTTTTAAAAGAGTTTAAAATATTTTTGGAAGCTGGCAATAGAAGCAGACACATTTGGAGAACCCATGAAGCGTCTCTGAGGCTTTGCCAAACGTGACTTGAAAACCACTGGTCTGATGGCAAATTCCCATTCTGCAGAAGAAGAAACTGAGGTCTGGAGAGGGGCAGGATTGAGGTCCCACCACAAGACGAGGGTGTCATAGTCCCCATCGTGAGATTTCTTCCTAGGGACCAACATAGCTGGATTATTCTTTCTGGCTGCTAAATTCCTCGAAGGCCTCAGCCTCTCACTTCTCTTCCTGAAAGTCACTGATGCCTTTTCCATTACTGAAAGCTTCCGTTACTGTCTTGAATATGCCCCCTATTCACCTGTCTGTCACTTCTCTAGGGCATAACCCTGAAAGTGCAGGTGCTGGGTGGTCAACCAGGGGTGCATACCCTGGACCTCACTAGAAAATGCCAAATTGCTTATGTCAGCATTACACCCCCCTCCACAGCAGAGTGGGGCTCCCTGTGGCACCACCAGTACTTGGGATGGTCAGAATGGGAGCGGGTGGTGTCCCCCATCTCTCTGGTGTGTGGCCTTGGGCCAGCCACTCCACCCGCCCCCAACCTGGCTCTCCTTCCTCATCTGTGACATGAGGAGGCAGACCCAGCTCAGGCTCCTAATGGGAGTGATTTTACTCAAATTTCACGACCTCCCCCATAGAAACATGTTTTTTCAGTATTGGATAATTGAGGAAATACACATGAGCGTAGGCTGCTATGAGTTCAGTAAGTGTTTACAGTGAGTTTGTACTGCATTAAATGCAGTGACATGGAGGACGTTTCGAAGTGGCTGTGCATGAATGGGGGGGTCAGCATATGTCTTCAGTCTGTAAAGCATTTCCAATGACTTATACACGTGTCTGGCTGCACGCTCCATGCCCCGGGTTTATTCACATGTATCCACTCTCTCCACCCACGGTTGGAAACTGCTGGACCAGGGAATGTCAGTCCAGTCCCGAGAAGGTAGCATAGTTTCAGAAAGCCCTAGATTTGCCTCCTGGTCTTGCCATTTACTGTGGGACCTCAGGCCAGTTGAACTTCTGGGCTCCTTAGCGTTCTAGGTACATGCATCAGGCACTGTCCTAAATGCACTTTATGTATTAACTCATATGCTACAACAGTTCCAGGTTCATAAGTGATCTCGAAATGTTAGCTCTTCTTATTATCACAATTAATCCTGCCAACAATCGTACAAGGGAGTTATCATTCATTTATTTATTCAATAGATATTTATTGAACATAGCCATGTATATGGCATGGCGTGGGCCCTGGGGATATATCTGGGAACAGAACAGTCACAAATCTCTGCCTTTATGGAGTGCACCATTTGTCCAGTTTTACATGAAAGGAGCCCAGAGAGGTTAGGTGCCTGGTCGGAGTCCACACTGTGACTGGAACAGACACACGGAGCGAGTTCCTGCACCCAGTCCCTTCCTGAGATGCCTGCAGCAGCTGCTCTGGCCCTCGTGACCTTTGCTCATGACCCTGGACGGAGCAGGGGACGTGACTCCCATGCCAGGGTTTTTTGTACGTGGGACCACGTCAGTCAGTGGAAGCCATAAGAGGAAAACCTGGAGGCTGTCGGCTGCCATGTTTCCTTCCATATGGAGAATGTCACTCTGGAGAGAGAGAGAGAGAGGGAAGTAGAGCCAAGACACGGAGAAGCAGAGTTGTGTGTGTGGGGGGGGGGCGTGTGGAGACAGAGAGACCGGGAGTGGAGAGAGGTGTGGAGGAGGGGAAGGGAGAATGAGAGATGCTGGTGGTCCAGCCACTTTCCTCTCTTCAAGTTCCTGGAGATACCCAGTATCCTTATAACAAACTCCCATCTTTTGCTTAAGCTTGCGACCAAAGGGATCCCACTTCACAGCATGGGACAGGGCAGGTGCCTCTGAGCAACTGCTCTGGGATCCCTTGAGCTCCGGCCGCGTCTCTGTGGCCTTGTGGTGTCTGGGGCCAAGGGTGTCCTGCTCTTAGATAACTTTGCAATAGATCCTCTACGTTCAGAGCATGTGGCTGCAGCCTAACTCTTCATAAATCAGGCGGGAGCTTCCTGCATGGCAAAGAGCCTCAGTCATACATCATTTTTGTTTTCCTCTTGGGGAGAACAGCTATGCTACAGCAATAACCTGCCACGTATATGTCTCAGAGCCCTATTTATATAGCCATATGGATAAATATATATAAATAGGACTGTGGAATAATAGATTAAGGGATCTGCTCATCCATAGAAGACTTATGGGGCTTTCAGGACCTAATGGCGGCCTGGTTCAGTAAGAAAAATGGGTCTTCAGCAGGATGTGGCCGAGAATTAGACGAGCCCATAACCTGATAGAAAGCTCACTGGGGAGATGCCGCGGGGGGGGGGGGGGGGGGGAGGGCCGAGTGAGCCGGAGCAGGGAGTGAGCAGGGCAGGACTATGGAAAAGCATGATCCCTGAGCTGTCTCCCCAGCCCAGCCCCTATTTTTCTGTGACCTTGGTGGGTCATTGGCCACCTCTGAGCCTCAGCTCCTCATGTATAAATGAGGAATGTGGATCTTGGACCTCGACGTTTGGCTTTCCGCTCCAACACGAACATGACTCTGAGCTCTGTGGTTGCTGCCCTCAGGAGGTTGAAAAGATCTCAGTTAGGTGGAGGTTAGCCCTCAACCTTGAACAATCACTGTTGGCCGTGGTGCATCTCCTACCTTCTGGAGGCTTCCTCAGAAGGGACCTGCAGTCACAAGACCAAAGGTGACTTGTGTCACAGCTACTCCGGTGACCCCCCTATGACCCGTGTGCCCAGGTGCTCTGGGCTCAGGACCCACAGCTAACACTTACTGAGCACTACCGTGCACTAGGCAACATCCTGTGTACTGCACATGTATCATCTTGCTTCATCCTCATAAGAACCCAGGGAGTAGGAACCATTATTTTCCCCATTTGCAGATGAGGAAGCACAGAGAGGCCGAGCGGCTGGTCCCAGGCCACAGGACCGGAAAGCGGTGACACCCCGTGGAGCCTGCCTGCAGCATCCCCAGTGCTCGGCTCCGCTGTGGACTCCCCACGTACGGGGAGAAACTCAGGGTGCAAGAGGTTAATGGGCGTGTGAACAGCCCAGGTCCTTGGAATTCTCAGGCCTGTCAATTTCATGGGAAGGGACATAGAGAAAAAGTATTCTTGCAGCTTTCTTTCAGCTTTTCCAAGTGAGCCAATTTTTAAAATCAAAAGTCTACTTACAGAAGCGACATATAGGACCCAAGATGACCACCTGTTGGCCGTGCTTCAGTGAACCCCCAAATCAGTGACGGACTGGATGCAATGGACCTGGTGCTGTGGGCGCTTTCGGAACTGCAGGCTGTCTCCTGTTCCCTCCTCGGGCCGGAGCCAGGCTGTGGTGACTTGATGAGGGCGCATGTCTCCTGGGCTATGATAATGCAGCTGGTGTCAGACCCAGTGCTGAAGAGAGAACATTTGCTATTTGGGAAGAGTTGGTCCTGAAGCTTCTATCTTTGGCTCCTGCCTTTGGGACGGGCATTGCTGAGGCGGGGCTAGGCAACACTGCTGCCTTATGAACCCTCCTTCAGTCGTCTCAGCGCTAATCACAAAGATCATCCAGCACTTGTAACGTGCCAGGACCGGTGCCGAAGACTGAGTCCTCCCAACACCTTCACAGGGGCAGTGCCAGTCGCCGGCAGAGACAAGGAGCCAAGGCACCGTGGACGGACAACCAGCCCGCCCAAGGGGTCCAGCCAGCAAGTTGCTGGCCTGGGACGAGAGCCCCGACTCCCACTCGGGCTGTGTAACACCGGGCTCTGCTACTCCCAGGACCAAAGGTCAAGTTTGTGGAGAAAAATGAAAATGTGGGGCCACCCGTTCAACAGTTATTAAGAATGTCAAGCCCTGACTGGTATGACTCAGTGGGTTGGGCATCAACCTGCAGAATGAAGGGGCACCGGCTCGATTCACGGTCAGGGAACATGTCTGGGTTGTGGGTTTGTTCCCCGCTGGGGGACATGTGTGAGAGGCAACCAATAGATGCTTCTCTCTCACATCAAGGTTTCTCTCCCTCCCGTCCCCTCTCTCTAAAAATAAACAAATAAAATAAGATAAAATAAAATAAGAATTTCAAGACGATGACAGCAGAGTATTCACTGACTGTGGGCCCTTCGGGATGTGACCACACAGGATACACGCCCAGCAAGTCCGCCCTGACTTCCCACTTGGGGCGTTTTCCTGGCCTCTTCCAGCTCCCTGGGCCTCCTTTCTCAGGCTGTGTTTTCACAGTTGCAAACCCCCCTCGGCCGGGGACAGTGTGCCTTAGGACCGACGCCCTGCAAGCCGTGAAAGGAAGCGGTGTCCCTGGGCTCTGCACGGCCTTGGGCAGCTGCAGCTTCCTTCCAGGCAGGAGGCGGACAGGGCCCAGGGCCGGGGCTGGCACCCTGAGGCCACCCCCTGCCCTACCCCTGCGCCCACTCAGGCAGACCCTGCCCATCTGCAGGCCGCACGCTGGGAGTCCGGGCGCCCTGCTCAGCCTCGCTCGGCCTGTGGCTGTGTCTGTGGCAGGGCCTCCCAGAGGTTCCGACAGCCCCTTGCCCTTTCTTTAAGTGTTGCTTTATTAAACCATAAAGAAATGTCAGCTGTGGTGCCTTTCAAATGTGTACATGTTGAAAATTAAGGCCCTTAGCACAAAAATAGTGCTGTATGTGTGCTTCTCCCGAGGCAGTTCCTGGACGGACTCTTCCGGAGCTCACACAGACGGTAGACTCTGGTGAAGCATTATCATTCGTGTTTCATTTTTACTGAGATATAATACACGTAGAATCAAATCTACATGAAGTGCACTGATCCTACTTATACAACTGGTGGTTTTCACACGTGTATACACCTCTGGAACCAACGCCCAGATCAAATTTCCGACAGCACCTGGAAAGGTCTCTCACTTGCCCCGGAAGTCAATACCCACCAAGAGGTAACCACCAGGTGACTTCAGCCACCCTTGGCTGGCTTTCCTGTTCCCGAATTTCTCATAAACGGAACCGTGCAGTGTGTATCCTCCTGTGTCTGGCTTCTTTCATCGAATGTAATGTCTGAACCCATCGCTGCCTTTGCCTGCAGCAGTGGCGCATTTTTATTGCGATGTAGCATTCCATTATGTGAATGCTCACGATTTATTTACCCATTCTCTTGCTGGTGGGCATCTGGGTTATTTTCAGTTTGGAGCTATTAGGAGTAAACTGTTAGGACTATTTACTAGTGACTGAATGTTTGCATCCGCCTCCCCAAATTCTGTGTTGAAACCTAATCCCCAAGTGATGGTGTTTGGAGGTGGGGCCTTGGGGAACGATGAGGTGGATTCCTCATTAGTGAAATTAGTGCCCTTATAAAAGAGGCCCCGGAGAACCCCCCTGCCCCCTCCACCACATATGGCCACAGCAAGAAGACGGCTGTCTGTGAAACAGGAAGCAGTTCCCACCAGACCCCAATCTGTCTGCACCATGATCTTGGACTTCCCAGCCTCCAGAACTGTGAGAAACAAATCTCTGTCAGTTACAAGCCCTTCAGTCCCTGGCTTTTCTGTTAGAGCAGCCCCAACGGACTGAGGCCAGGTTCTTGTGCACACTTTGGTGGCCACACTGCCCCATTTCCCTTGGATGGGGCAGGGTGTGTCCAGCTCCAGAACATGCTGGCCAACAGCTGTCTGCAGTGGTACTGGTCACCGCTCTCAGCGGCACAGGGGGTCAGGGGGGTCCCTGTTAGCAACGGAGGCGAACGTCACCTGCAGTCCTCCTCAAGCATCACTCTGTGAAGGCCTTATTCTGGAGAGATGGCCAAGTTGAAGCAGGGCGCCCTTGAGGCCTGGGATAAACCCCCTGGGGCCCCACCACATCCCTAGCTGAGAAAAACGGTCCGCAGAGGCACGGCTCTGTCTCAGGAACTGCTTGTATCAGAAATGGAGGTGACAGGACATAGATATATGGAAGAGGGCGTCTGTTATGGGAACTGGCCCGTGGGAGGTAGGGTCTGCTGTCTGCAAGCTGGGGACCAGGAAGGCTGGAGGCATGATTCAGTCTGGGGGCTCTGATGTCCGCGGGCGGGAGCAGGCAGATGCCCCCTTGTGCAGGAGGAGAGCACGCTCACTCTCCCTCCACCTTTCTGTCCTGTTCATGCCACAGTGTCCTGGGTCGTGCCCACTGGCATTTGGGGAAGGCCATCTTTACTCAGCCTACCGATTTGAATGCTAATGTCTTCTAGAAACACCTCCATGGACAAACCTGAAATGATGTTTTACTGCTTCTCTGGGCGTCCCTTAGCCCAGTCAAGCTGTCCCATAAAATTAACCTTCACGCTACCCGCCATGCCTCAGCCTTTCCTTGTCACCCTCCAGCCCCCCAGGTGACCCAATCTGACCATTCTGTCCCCGAGGTAATGAGAGGGAGAGAGCCAGATGGGAGAAAGGAGGGAAAAGAATCGGTCCTCTGTTATCATTTCTCACTGCGGGATACCTAACTCAAAGTTCTCAAGTCCTTTAGTGGACATTTTTTGGGCAGCTCTCATATGCCGGGGACCTTGCAAATTCCCACAACCTTGCAAATTTGCTCTTAACTGTTCCCTGTGTCAGGCACCTTGCTAATATTCATTATTGCTCATCCTCACGACGCCTCCACGTATGAAAGAGAAAAGGCAGAGCAGAAAGACAAGTAACACGTGCAGGGTCACACGGCCAGTAAGTTCCATCACAGGGCTTGCAGCGGGCTGCCCGGCACAGCGGGGAGGCCTCGTGCCATCTCGACAAGCCTCCATTCTTGTAAGTTTTACACTCGCACGTGTGCACACATACACAGATGCACGTATGTGAACACCACTTCCTCTGACAGGCGTCGCTCTTTCGGAAAGGCGAAGCACAAGTGAACATTTCATAAACTGACACTATTCACCAGGATAACTGACTTAAAAAAAAAAAAAGGCCTGAAAGGAGACACAGGGTGAGGCCATTGGAAAATGTCACCCTCATTTTTCTTACGTGTAAATCTATAGGGTTTTGTAGTTAGGGCTTGCTTACAGCAGGAGCTGTGGAGACCCGCTCCTACCCCACGCCCCTCCCACTCACCCCCCCCACTCCCATCTGGCCTTCTCATGTGCAGAGCACAATAAGCTCGGCGTCTCGTCCTGCTCTGCAGTGACCTAAAGCAGGCAATAGGCTCTTGGGTTGGGCCAGGCTGGGTAGCAGGCGCCCGCAGCATTCAGGCTGGTGCCCGACAGGCATTTCCGGTTTTCTCCCTGCTCCCCACGCCCCCCCACCTCATTTCTCCCAGAGGGCCAGCTCCTTCTGCCAGGTCTGTTGATTTCAGAGTCAGTGAGGTGAGCGAACACAGTAAAGCAATAGAAAGTGATGTTTTCCAGTTCCAAAAATACTTGTCCTTTCTGTCTGTCCCCTTGGAGAGGTGGGAGGAGCAAGCCCTGGGCTTTGCATGGGGTCCACTTACTCCATGGGAGGGGGGACAGCCTCTCTGGAGCCCAGCGGGGCCCTCCCGCCACGGGCCTCATTCATCTGGGGGAACAGCTTCAGTGCCAGCTGCACAGTCCCAGCTGGGACTCCACTCACTCCTCCTGCCCAGCCCGCTCCTCCCAGATCTTCCCCTTGAACTACCCAGGTAGCAAAGAGTCCTTGGCAGGGGACCATCACCCCCACTTCCCAGGAACAGCAGAGTTAGCAGCCAGCAGCCACAGCAAGGCCAGGCCAAGCAGTGGGTAAGGGCGGGCTTTGCTCTTAGTTCCCAGCAGGGCCAGCCTCAGGGTGAGGACCGCAGCCACGGCAGCCAAGAAAGGTTCTTCTGAGAAGTAACAGATGGGTGAAGAAGGTAAGATGTAAGGAGGAAAATTTGTGGGCTTTTTAAAAAGTATCTACTATGTACCCAGAACTACATAAGGTACTTCCACATACCTTATCCTATTTGGTCTTTATAACAACCCAGTGAAATAGGTCCTATTTATTAGTACACCCAGGCCCAGCATCACTCACGGGCACACACCTACACAGTTTCATAGGACCTTTGCTCAGGAGGAGCCCTGCACACAGCTCAATGCCACCTTGAAATTCTCAGTAAATTTTCGACAGGGAGTCTCATATTTCTGTTGTAAAGATTTTATTTATTTATTTTTAGACAGAGGGGAAGGGAGGGAGAAAGAGAGGGAGAGAAACATCGATGCGTGGTTGCCTCTTGCACACTCCCTACTGGGGACCTGGCCCTCAATCAACCCAGGCATGTGCCCTGATAGAGAATCACACAGGCGACCCTTTGGTTCGCAGGCAGGCGCTCAATCCACTGAGCCACACCAGCCAGGGCCTCGTATTTCTATATTATACTGGGCCCTGCAAATTCACTAGCCGGTCCTGCTTATACCCACTTTACAAGGGAGGAAACTGAGGCTCTGAAAGGTTACAGAACCTGCCCAAGGCCACAGCCTGAGAAGCGTGGATTAGTACTTGGACTCAGAGCTGTCTGAGCCCCAAGGCCGTGCTCTGCCACCGCACGGGTGTCTCACCCAAACGAGAATATTTATTGTGCAGCAGTCGGCACTGAGGCCCCAGGGCAGGAGTGTGCCTGGTGAGCCACTGGAGCTGAGACAAGTGTGGCCACGATAAAGCCACATTCGCTGTGTCACCCAGCCTCTGGATCCCAACCCCCTTTCCTTTTCTTTTTTATTCCAGTCATGTGACTGTTGCCTGGGGAGACAATTTGGGAACAGTCGCCCAAGCAGGACAAGGAGGGGCTGCTTCTCTCGAGGGGCGACTGTGGCCTTCCAGGAGAAGACGTGAGGATGCCACCGAAAACGCGGCTTCATGGGTAAACAGAAGGAGCCTTGTTACAGGGCCGAGGCCCCTACACCCTCCCTGCGCAGCGGCCCTGAGGACAGGTCATGAGCCATCTTCATTAGGTCGCAAGGGTCCTTTCAGCTCCAACAAATAACACAGCAAGCTCCGGGGCTCACTCCGCCTCAGGGACAGCAGCTCTGCGGTCTCAAGGCATGTCTCGGAATCACAGGGCCAACCTTGTCATCCAGCATGAAGTCCTGGGAGAAAAAATATCGGCCGAGTTGACAGCAATGACTCACTTTCTTCCTCAGAAGGGGCTCTGAATCCAGGGATCTTGTGGGCTCAGGTCCTGGGGGGCCGCCCCTCCCCCTGCCCAGTGCCCTGTTGTCTTTCTTCCTTTGCCGTCTCATTCCTTTCCTCACCCGGTGTGCAGAGTCCACGCTGTACTCTGGTGGGATCGTTGAGAACTTGGATTCCAAGGCAGTGGTGGGAGGAAGAGAGAAGAGGGGAAGGAATATTAAGGGGCAGGATGGATACACTTGGTCCGGGATGTGGGGGCGTAGCGTGATAGGGAAGGCAAATCGGGGTTGACTTTCTGGCTGTACTCCTAGATAACAGTAGTCAACCTTGCCTTGAGTGCCGCTTTTGTGTTAGATAATACATTAAATGTGCCCAGTGTATTGTTGCCTTTAATTCCTTGTTATACCCATTTTACAGATGGGGAAACTGAGCCTCAACTAGGAAAATACTTGCCTCAGGTCACAGAGCTTTAAAGTGGTTCTCAAACCATAACACCTATTAGAATCACCTGGAATGCTTGTTAAATGGGAGATTACTGGGCCCTACCCCCCAAAATTTGTGGTTCAGTAGGTCTGGGGCAGAGCCGAGAATCTGTGTGTCTATCAAGTCCCCAGATGATACTGATGCTGTTGATCCAGGGACCACAGTTTGGGAAGCATTGCCTCTCAACAAGCATGAGTTTCTCAACCCCTAGCTGAGCACTGGAATCACTGGAGGACTTCGAAACTCTGATGGCAGCTGGCTGTCCTCTCTGAAAGTCGGACCATGTTGTTCTACAATGGCATCCGGTCTTCGGCATTAAAAAAACAAAACAAAACTCTCTGGGTGTTTCTCATATGTAGCCAGGGATGAGAACCACCGTTCTAAACTCTGTCAGTAGGGAAGAGAGGCAAAATAGCAAGTTTCCAGAGGAAAATAGCAGTCCCTTTTCACTGATATACAGAAACACAATGGCTTCTGCTTTCAAGTTCAAAATCTCCAGCATTACAAACCAACCTGCTCAGGCCCAGCTAGATCCTAATTGAGTTTCCTCTTTGGGGCTGGGTGCTTTTCCGAGGACCCAAGTGCCGACTGATTGGTGTCAACCAGCTGGTGGGAAATGACCAGATGGAAATCCATTGAGAAGCTGATGACGGCTGTACGTTACACTGGCTATTTTTCTTACAAATAGTAATCTGCGGTGATTTCACTTAAGTTTGCGGCAGCATGTTTTACGACCAAGGTCCTTGCGTGATTATGCAACAGAAATGTATTCGAAATTGCTTAAATGGTCATGTATAGGTAGGATTTGCTCGAGCATTTGACGTGCTTTTAAGAACCCTGTATTCAGTTTAATTACTTCTGAAACGTGCTTTTGAAAGTGGACTTTGCTGTTTCCAGTTCAGTGTGGAGAAAGAGGGTGGGTGCTCCGCACACATAAAAGTGATAGTGCTTTTTATAGGGTTGGCATAAATAATTTCTAAGGATGATTAAATTGTATCTGGTGATTAATTGTTTCAGAAATAACTGGGTAGGCTTGTGGTTACTGCCTTAAATACAAAGAAAGTTTTAAAAAAAAGTCCCTGGGTCTCATCAAAATGAAAACAAAACAAAAATGAGGATGATGTTAACTGGACAGAGCAGGAGGAAAAGCAGTTGGAATTGTGGGTCAGCGCGGCCTCTGATTGGCAGCCCGAGAAGGTGTCCAGACCAGGGGCTCAAGTCTGCTGCCTGCAGAAGAGGGCCCAGCACCGGCCCCGCCTGCGGAGTGAGGCTCATGGGCCCCTCCACAGCTGTGGACCCAAGGCTGCCAAATTGTCTGAGTTTTCAGAAGACAGAAATCCAGATTTTAGTATAAACGCTTCCGATTTAATTTTTTTTTTGCTTAAATACAATAAATCATGTGATGTGGGCTGTTTGCAGACCACATCAGTGACCTCACTCAACCCCAGGATTTTGCAGAGGAGGGAACATGGTCCAGGGTTTACTCGCTTACTGATTTAAATAAAGGCGGTGAACTCCAAGCTATTTTCCCTGCAAGACACTCACAGCCTGGTGAGCAAAAAGGCAGGAAATGGGTGGCTTGTGACCTTGGCCACAGCAGGCTGTGAGCATGGACGGGGGTGGTCTGGTTCAGCCTGGGGTGTGACACCATTTCCCTCTGGGGAGCAATTCTCAGCTGAGCCCTCGAGGAATGGGGGTCGGCTTCTGGGAACGGTGATGCTGCAAGAAGGGACAGCTTTGGCAAAGGGACCAGTATGGTCGGAAAACTGCAAAAGTCTGTGAGACTGAAGCAGGTAAAGAACCTGAACGTTAGCTCACGGGCTGAGCAAGAAACTGGGAGATTTTGGTACAGCCGAAACTCTAGTCCACTTCGCCATGGTACGGGGGGTGTGGGGGTTGGGGATGGGGGGTGGGTTCAGTGTCTGAGAATCTGGATGCGGCTTAGCCAGGCCTGGAGAAGAAAAGGGTGACAAGGTCAGGTGACGAAGTATAATTTTGGCTTCTATTTATTTATTTATCTTCATACTTGCTCTGAAATGAACATTCTAAGCTCTGGCATCATAATCTCTGAAAAGCAGCCCGATTCCTCCACAGAAATGGCTGATTCTGCTTTTACCAGCTCCCGATGCTCTAAGTGGATGGGTCTTCACATTTCAATAATCAACGTGATTTCCCTTCGGTAACCTTGGCATTCATTGCACCTGACTAGGGAGGAGTTCTTTTTCTCAGCCTCGTTGCCTTAATTTGGAGGAAGGGAGGAAGAAGGAGCATTTCAGATTGCTTTTCTGTGCTATCATGTGTTTGGAAGGAGTTCCTCCTCTTCTTGTTCTCCTCCTCCTCTTCCTTCTTCTTCTCTGTTCACATTTTTCTCTAAGAGGGACCAGTAGATGTGAACAGGAATAAAGATGGTCCTGTTTCCTCCTTGGCTCAATTGTTGATCCGCTGTCTCTGGGGCTTTTCTCAGTTTCGAAGCCCCGTAGTTGTTAGTGTTCCTTGGCATTGGAATAGACTTTGGGGTCTAGACTCTGCTGTCCCCTCCCTTGTAAAGCATACAGTCTTGGGAAGAGAGCCGTGTGAGATCAAAGTCACGGCAGGGTCCATGACAGGCCCTCGGGGTGTGCGAGGAGGAGTTTGATTTCTTTTACTGTTGGCAAAGCTGATTCCGCCCGCAGACATCCTGACATGCCATTGACTCTTTTCAATTAAAAAGAGAAGGAATTGGGGTAAAAATTCACATGCCATAAAATTCACTATTCAAACCACTTTAGAGTGTACAATTCAGTGATTTTTAGTACCCATGTGATGTAGCCATCCCCACTATCTAATTCCAGAAAAAAGTCATTACTCTCCAAAGAAATCCCCGCTCATTAACTAGTCACCTCCCACTTCCCCTTTCCCAGTCCCCGGCCCACACCAGTCTGCTTCCTGTCTCCACGGCTTTGCCCATCCTGGACACTTCATATAAATGGAATCACATAATATGTAGCCTTTTCTGTCTGGCTTCTTCCACTTAGCAGATTTCAAGTGTCATCCGTGTTGCAGTATATATCAGAACTTCATTGCTTTTTACGGTGGAATAATATTCCATTGTATAGATACATCACATTTTGATTATCCGATCATCAGTCGATGGACATATGGGTTGTTTCTACCTTTTGGCTCCTGTAAATGGTGTTGCTGTGAACATTTGCGTACACATTTTTGTTTGAACATTTGTTTTCAATTCTTTTGGGTCAATACCACGGGGTGGAATTGCTGGGACATATGGTAATTCTATGTTTAACTTTTGGAGGAACTGCCAGACTATTTTCCACAGTGGCCGAACCATTTCACATTCCCATTAGCAAATTATGCGAGTTCCCATTTCCCCACACCCTCATCAACACTTTATTATTTGTTTTCTTGATTATATCCATCCTCGTGGGTGTGAAGTGGTATCTCATTGTAGTTTTGGTTTTCATTTCCCTAATGACTGATGATGTAGAGCATCTTTTAATGGGCTTGTTGGCCATTTGTGTATTTTTTTGGAGAAATGTCTATTCAAGTTTTGTTTATGACTAACTTGTGTTGTTTATCTTTTTGTTGTTGAGTTGTAAGAGTGATTTATATATTCTGGACACTAGAGTTTTATCAGATATATGATTTACAGTCTCTTCTCCTACTCTGTGGTTGTCTTCTCACTTTCTTCAGAGTGTCCTTTGTTATACAAATTTTTAAAATCCTGATGAAGTTTAATTTATCTACGTTTTCTTTTATTGCTTGTGCTTTTGGTGTTATATTTAACAACTAAATTAGGCGAAGATATTGCCTAATCCAAGGTCACTAAGGTTTACACCTATGTTTTCTTCTAAGAGTTCAATAGTGTTAGATTTTACATTTAGGTCGATTCACTTTGAGTTAAATTTTGTTTATGACATGACATGGAAGTCCAACTTCACTCTTTTGCATGTGTGTATCCAATTGTTCCAGCAACACGTATTAAAAACACCCATCCTTCTTTTACCATCAAATGGTCTAGGCACCCTTGTCAAAAATTAATTGGTCATGTCCTGGCTGGTGTGGCTCAGTGGATTGACTGCTAGCCTGAGAACCAAAGGGTCGTTCATTTGATTCTCGATCAGGGCACATGCCTGGGTTGCAGGCCAGGTCCCCAGTAAGGGGCGTGTGATAGGCAACCACACATTGATGTTTCCCTCCCTCTTTTTGTCCCTCCCTTCCCCTCTCTCTAAAAATAAGTAACTAAAATCTTAAAAAAAAAAAAAAAAGAAAGAAAAAGAATCCAGGAATGAATCCATTTACATATGACCATAAAGATTTTATTGATCCAGGCATATGCCCTGACTGGGAATCGAACCAATGACCCTTTGGTTCACAGGCTGGCACTCAATCCACTGAACCACACCAGCCAGGGTCATTCATGGATTGTTTATTCTATTTCATTGCTCTATATATTTATCTTACATTAGTACCACAATTTGAATTATTGTAGCTTTGTAATAAATTTGAACTTGAAAACCTTGAGACCTCCAACTCTGTTCTTTTTTTTTTTTTTCTGTCATTTAGACTGAGTCCCTTGCATTCCATATGAATTAAAGGATAAGCTTATTCATTTCTGCAAAGGAGGCAGTGGGACTTTTGATAGAGTTTGCATTGAAGCTGTAGATCAATTTGGAAAGTATTGCCATCTTCACTA
Source organism: Artibeus jamaicensis (assembly GCF_021234435.1). NCBI lineage: Eukaryota > Metazoa > Chordata > Mammalia > Chiroptera > Phyllostomidae > Artibeus > Artibeus jamaicensis. The sequence goes on from NW_026521407.1 coordinate 8,440,013, forward strand.
TGTTAAGTCTGCCAATTCGTGAACCCAAGATGTCTTTCCATTTATTTAATTTTCTTTAATTTCCTTCAACAACATTTTGCAGTTTTCAGCATACAAGTCTTGTACTTCTTTGGTTAAATGTATTCCCAATATTTTGTTCTTTTTGATGCTGCTGTGAATGGAATTGTTTTCTTCATTTCCTTTTTGAAATGATCTTTGCTAATGAATAGAAACATAACTGATTTTTGTATGTTGATCCTATAGCCCTTTTATTAGCTCTCTTACACTGTTTCGGTGTGTGTGAATTTGTTTGTGTCTTTTATTTGTATGACCCTGCCATCTGTACACAGAGATAGTTTTACTTCTTTCTTTTCATTCTGGATTCCTTTCCTCCCCGCCCCACCCCCTTGCCTCATTGCCCGATTAGAACTTTTAGTACAACACTGAGTAGAGGTGGCAAGAGTTGACTCCTTGTCCAGTCCTGATCTTAAGGGGAAAACATTTAGTCTTTCACCATTAAGTGTGATGTTAGCAGAGGGTTTTCCATTGATGCTATTATAAAGGTAGAGGAAGATTTCCTTCTACTCTTAGTTTGTTGAGTGTTTGTATTATAAAAGGATGTTGGATAATTTCTTCAAGTTATTTGTCTGTATCTATGGAGGTATGTGTAGGTTTTTCTCCGTTTCCTGTTAATACTGAACTGGGCACATGATACAGATTCAGTAAATATGTATTGACTCAGTGCTGTAAATGCCACAACCCCATCAACAGCAAAATGGCCCTGTGGTGTGTTTCTGTTGTGTGTGGACCTGGTGCTGGATTTGCTGCTGTTTCCGTAGCATCGACGGTGGGTTGTTGCCAGTCATCGCTGCTCTTTCTTCCAGAGAACTGCTGACCTACAAAAACCTCTTGGAAGGGGCTGCGTAAGGGTTCGGGTAGTTGAATCTCCTCCAGTCAAAGCAGAGCGGACAACTACACAGGGATTCTTTGACCTTGACCTTTTTAACATTTGGGCTAACCAAAGCAGGCAAGAGATCTTTACCTTCCAAATGTTCAGGTCTAAAACATTAATGTTGCATCCTCAGCACATTCATTGTGCATTAGGAAGCTACAGAGTTCTTTCTGAGATGCCATTCCTGTTCATCTTAGTGACTAGATAAGAACTAACTTTGGGACCTCAATTACCTGTTTGAGTCACGTGTGGACTTTGCCCGCAGTAATATTGATGAAGCTGGCAATCATTTTCTCCCACTTGGAGAGCCAATCGCAACCCCATCCAGAGAAATCTATCCTTCAAGTGCGTCCAGAGCGGGAGTTATTTTTCTCATCTGTTGTAGAAGGAATTTTGGGTTCCTGAATCTTTAACCCTTTATGCTCCACAACACAGCCCGACTTGACTGAAGATGTTAAAAAATACCACTGACATTGGAATTGTCTTTCACGGTTTAGGAAGTGCTTGGATGTTATGTATCTCTACCAATCCTCATCCCTGATCAGCAAGTCTGTGTTGGCCACGCCCATTTGTCAGGTGGGGAAACTGAGGTTCAGAGAGTAACTTAAGTCACCTGCCTGTATCATCCAGCTGGTAAGGGGTAGAGAGATGGGGCTCGGAAACTTGGCTTTGTGACTCATGTTGTACTCGTTTCTCTAGGCTATGGATGGCTTTGTCAGACAGGTGCAGATGCTTTCAAAAGGCCACAGACAGAAAAGACCAAGGCTTCTCCCTCATTCAGTGGTTTGTACGGGTGGTGAAGGGCAAAGTCTGATTGAAAGGCTGTGTGGAGCAGAGAGGAGAATTTTGAAGAGGGACTAGACTGGGCACTTGCAGCAGGTAGAACAGTCCTGCCATCAGAAACCAAACATCTCCGCCTCTCAAGCAGTGGTGTGTGTCACGGACCTCCATCTATCTGCAGTTCCCCTGTGCTGACCCTTGTCATTATCCCCCCGGTGAGTTGCTACTGGTGGCATGCTTTCGATCCCGAGCCAGCTGGTGCACATCTGGTCAGCTACCTGCACAGCAAGTGTGTATGTGTTCAGAAAGTGTGAATTCCTCTGAGTAGGAATCTAAGCAACATGAGTCAAGAAAGCAAATCCTCATCAAAAAATAGTCGAGCAGTGGTAGCAAAGGCCACCGACCTAAGAAAAGACTAGGAGCCTTTCCAATCTGAGCTACTGTCATTACTACCAGCTGTTATCTGTTCTCTTGTCTGAGGAAGTGGGGCCAGTGGCTTGGTGAGGAAAGGAGCTGTATGCTTCCTTTCCTCCTTCACCTTCTGTCACTGAACAGAGAGGAGGAGGATGAGACCTGATGGAATCTATTCATTCATTTATGCCTTTGTATTGAATCCTACATTCCATCACTCCATGAATATGTACTGTGTTGGGCCCTGTGTGGGCCAGTGGGGACACAACAACGAAGTCCAACATGGTTTGAACTTCGTGGAGCTTGGAATCTAGCAGAATCTAGGAGAAAACCAAGATTAAATAAACAGGTTTAAATTTAAGAAGAAACCCATCTCAGAGCAAGGCAAATGGCTGGGGGAAGAGTTTTGCATGCCAAGAATAAGGAACAGCACATGCAAAGGACCTAAGGTGGCAAAGAGATCAGCATCTTCAAGAAAATGAAGGAAACCCAGTGTGGCTCCTATTGGAGAGCAAGGAGGTCAGTGGCAGGAGACGAGGACAGAGAGGTAGGCAGGGACCAGGTCGTGCGAGGCCTTGTTCTTCCTCCGCATCCTCCCGCTCCCCCAATCCCTATGAGACCTCAGAAGAGTATGTCCAATGGAAATAGGTCAAGGCCAGCGGAAATAAGACAAAGGGAAAGTGAACAATGGAAGGATTGGATTATTGGTCTCAATTCTTCCCTTTTCTCTCTTCTACATTTATAAAGAATATTGCCTCTTGACTTTGGGCTTGACCTTGTGACTTACTTTGGCCAGTGGTATGTGAAAGCCACAGAGGTTAGAAATATGCTTGCACAAGTGAGAATAACCCCTTCCACTTCTGCCTTTTGTCATTAAAAGGACAAGTCTCGGGGAGTCCAAGGAAGAGGAGGGATATTGGAAGCAGACCAGGAGCCACCCTGAAACCTGGAGCAAAGCTTTGTCCAATTCAGCTTGAAGTAGCCCGTCAATAGCTTTTTGGTTTTGCCTTTGAGTTTTTGGAGAGGTGTGTTACATGGCATTATTCTGGCCCTTGCTGGCCAATGTAAGCAAGATAGTGAGAACTTCTTTGAGGTAAGATTGAGAGACAGGATACTTATCTGGAGAACAGAAGATTGAAAAGAAACTAAGACCTACTACATGACAGAAGAATTAGGTTTTTTTCCATGTGACTCTAAAGTGCATCTATGAGGTCAGTGGGTGGAGTCACAGGGCGGAAGATTTAGCCAGACCTAAAGAAGTTTTATCAGCTGAAGTGCTAGGAAAATGGAATTCATTATCTTGGAGGCTATTTTTCACCCCCAGAAGGCATGGCAATAACAATGTAGGGCCTGCTGTGTGTCAAGAGCATTCATATTTTTTTTCCTTTTATTTTATGATCATTTTCACACAAAAAAAGGTCTGTGAGATAAGGATTATTTTAAAGATAAGGGAATCCAGGTTCAGGGAAGATAAGAAACATGCGGACGAGTATATAGAGCCAGTAAGTCACAGAGGAGGATTTGAACTCAGGTCCGTCGGCACTAGAATGCTGTCCCTGGAGAAGCTGATATCCAGAGATGGTGTCAAGAAGATCCAAGTGCTGAGTGGCAGGGGGGAGGGGGGGAGTGGTGCCCCAAGCCTGGGCCACAAAGCCATCCCTGTTGCAGGATGAAGTTCCCACTCGTATCTGGCAAGTTTTCAGTTCTGGGGTGGGAGGCATGGAACAGGGAGGGGACAGGAGAAAGGTAGCAAACTGTTTATGAAGCTAAATGTATTCCATTCAAACAGCTTCTCTTTTCATTTGCTCTTTTCTTTTTAGGTCAAACAACATTATCTCAAAAATCGTCATAATCTAGCAAAAGTAAAAGTCGTCAACCCTGTCGGCCTTCCCAGATGGTTGGGAATGATATGGGCTGTGAAATCTTAAACGTCTGGAAGCCACTCTCTGGGTGACTTCCAATGTCTTTTCCAGGCTTGAACTTCTATAACTTTTTTTTTTTAACATTACAGACCTTTACGTCTACAGGTGAAATAAGAGGCTCTAAAGGCCTCAGGAATCTGCCCTGGCCTGTGATCACCTCCAGCTGAGGGAGGGAAGCAAGGCTGGCTGCTGCTCCTAACCGGAAAGGGGCAGCAAAGGTGAAGTCTCGCAAATCACACCCCTCATTACAGCAGCCCACCTTCCTCTCGTCCTGGCCTGTTTGGCTGATTCCGTGGCAATGGGTCAGCCAGAGTGATGGAGGTGTGACTCGTCGGGGGGCCCACCCGAGGTGCTGGGCGGCTGACCTGAGCTGTGTTGAGGCTGCTGAGACCTGCTGGCAGTTACCCATCCCCACCCTTCATCGCTCCAGACACACGAAGAGTCCAAAGTTTTCCTTCAGGGGAAGTCTTAGCCTGGGGGCCGGGGTGGGAGGCTACAAACTCAGCCACAGATGTACAGGGTTAGCAGGGACTTCCAAAAGGCTGTAATCTTATATGCTTTACAAAAAACAACAGTTTATCGAGATATAATTTACACACCATACAGTGCACTCATATAAAGGGTACGATTTTAGTACATTCACAGATATGTGCAGTTATCACTATGGTCAATTTTAGAACATTTTCATGACCTCAAAAAGAAACCCTACACCCTTTAGCTATTACTCCCTGAGCCCCACACCTACTCTGTATCTCCCAGCCCTAAATAACCACTGATCTACTCCCTGTCTGTATGAATTTTCCTATTCTGGACATTTTATATGAATAATCATTTATACGAGAGTAACTGATTGATGTTTCTCTCTCACATCGATGTTTCTCTCCCTTTACCCCTCCCTTACTTCTTTCTCTAAATGATGGACTTCTTCAATTAGCATAATGGTTTCAAGGTTTATCCATGTTGTAATGTGTCAATACTTCATTCCTTTTTTAATTTTTATTCTCAAGAGCAGTTTTAGGTTCACGGCAAGACTGAGCAGAAAGTACAGAGAGTTTCCGCATACCTCCTGGCCCACGCGCCTTGCACTCACAACCCTCCCCACCGTAAACACCCAGCACCAGAGGGTGCATTTGTTACAATAGATGGACCTACACTCGGACGTCGTTCTCACCCCAAGTCCATGGTTTACCTGAGGGTTCGCTGCTGGTGTTGACACTATGAATTTTGACAAATGTGTAGCGATGTCCATCTACCTTTCTAGAGTCACGTGACTAGTTTCACTGCCGTAAACCCTCTGTGCTCCACCGACTCATTCCTCCCCCACCCTCGGCCCCAGGCAACCACTGATCTTCACACTATGTCCATGATTTTGCCTTTTCCAGAATGTTATGTAGGAGGAATCATACAGGGTGTAGCCTTCTCAGATTGGCTTCCTTCATTTAGGAACAGGTCTTTTCATGGCTTGAGAGTTCATTCCTCGTTTAATATTCCATTGTGTGGCTGTACCTTAGTTTATTTATCCATTCACTTGCTGAAGGACCCGAGGTTGTTTCCAAGCCTGGACACTTATGAATAAGGCTGCGACGCCTCATTCCCGTTTATGGTTGAATAATACTCCGGTGAGTGGACAGACCACATTCTGTGTGTTCTTTCATCAGCTGATGGACAGCTGGATTGTTTCCACCTTTTCACTAGTGCAAATAATGCTACTGTGAACACTCCCATATGTGTTTTGGATGGAACGCTTGTTTTCAGTTCTTTGGGCTATATACCTCACAGAGCCATTGCTGGGTCATAGGGTAGCTCTGTGTTTAATTGTCTTGAGGAAATGCCAACTGTTCCCCAAACCAGCTGAACCATTTCGCATTCCCACCAGTAGTTTATGAGGGTTTCAATTTCTCTCCATCATCAACAACACTTGGAACAGTTTGACTTTCAAAAAACAAAAAATAATAAGTTGTGATATGCCCTGACTAGTGTGGCTCAGCTGGTTGGGCAGCATCCCACGGGTTTGATTCCTGGTTTGGGCGCATGCCTGGGTTGCAGGTTTGGTTCCCAGTCGGGACACATACAAGAACAACTGATTGGTGTTTCTCATATTGATGTTTCTCTCCTTCTCCTTCTCCCTCTCTTTCTCTTTCTCTAAAAATAAGTAAATAAAATCTTTTTTAAGAAAATTATGATGTGTTCATGCTTCGGAATACTATGCCACGCTGAAAATGAAAGAATGACCCAAACAGGCATTAACATGCCTGTATCTAAAAAACCTACCATATTTTGCAGTGTATAATGCACACTTTTCTGACCAAATTTTTAAGGGAAAAAGAAGGATATGCATTATACATGGGTAGTACTAATTTTGTATCTGTATAAATGTTCTTATTCTTTTATTTCTGCCTATGCATTATAAGTGTAACTCTAGAAAAAATAACAATATCTATATGCAAAATCATACCCTGGAATAGGATAATCTTTTTTGTTTCAAATTCAAATAAATAAAAAATTGAATTAAAAAATTAAAATGAAAATTTTCTTTTCTGAAAGTTTGAGCCAAAAATGCGACTGTGCCTTATATATGGAAAAATATGGTATTATTGAACAAAACAAGCAAGCTGTGGTTGATAAATTCACCCAACAGAATTCCATGTGCAGAAATTTCAAAAATAGGCAAAGGCCTAAACACTATATTATTTATGATTACACACATCTGATAAGTGAATTTTAATAAAACAAGGGAATGGTGAGCACAGTTGTGTGACTTTCTGATTCCAGCCATCGTAGTGGGTGTCTCCTTGTGGTTTTGTTTTGCCTTTCCCTGGCAACTGATGATGTAGAGCATCTTCACATGCTTATTGGCCATTTGTATATTTTCCTTGGAGAAATATACAGGTCTATTCAGGTCCTTTGCCCATTTTTTAAAAAAATTTTTTTATTGATTATGCTGTTACAGTTGTTCTATTCCCCCTTTCATTCCCCTCTTTGCCCATTTTTAAAATTGCATTGTCTTTTTATTATTGAGTTGTGAGTGTTCTTTATGTATTCATGATACAAACCCTTATCAGACATATGACTTGCAAATATTTTCTCCCACCACCCACCCACTCTCTGTAGTGCTCACCTAGCTGTCCCCGCCCCCTCGAAAGGCTGGAAACAGGGAGTGTAAGTAGAGCTTTGATTTATCCTTTAAAACTCACACAATTTTGCATAGATACCTGAGAGAACCGAAAACAGAGACTCAACCGATCTCTGCACACCACGGCTCATGGCAGCGTGATCCACAATAGCTGAGGGCAGGCACTACTGTGTGGATTATTGGAAAGCGGTCTAGCTTTGGAGCCAGCCCACTGGGGTTGACTTCCAGCTCTGCCATGTGACCTCAGGCACGTCACCTTCCTCGTCTGCGTCCCGCACGCCTCACCTCTGAAATAAGGTGGTAATGACGCTGTCTTGCCAACAGCCCTGGCTCGAGGAGAGAAGGTCCCAAGCCGAGCTCCACATCAGGGCTGTGTGGTGGGAGGAGTGATAGACTTGGAGAGAAAAGACTCAGAGGAAGCTTCCCTCGCAGCCTCATCCTTGCTATTGGTGTGACCTTGGGCGAGGCATTGGTCTCTCTGGACCTGTTTTCCCATATGTAAAGTGGGGATAATAACACTTACGCCTGTTACATACCTACCCCTATTACATACTGTAATATGGACTATATACATATTACATAAGTTGCGAGGTTGATAAAAAAATCATTTTGTAAATGGGACAGCCTTATACAGAAATAAAAGAGATTTTAAAAATACTGAAATACGTGGCAAAATGATGAACTGTTAACTTAGGGTATTGTTGTTGTTAATTAAAAGTGATTCTACATGATACCCAGCCATAAAAATGAGTTACTTTGGAGACAACACCATTTATGAAAGTAGAATGTGTACAAAGTTATATATACATGAGCATCATAATTATGTAAAATTATATAATGTGGACAAAGACTAGAGAGGATTACAAAAAAAGTGTAATTATTGTGCATAGACATGGGGAGGATTACAGCTGATTGAAACATTTCTTTAAAGTCATCATTATGTTATTTTTATAGCAAGAATATGATTTAAAAAAATAGGGGTGGTGGGAGTCATTTAGGGACCACCTGCACTTGAATCTGACCTCAAGGCCCATTGGCTTTGTTGGACACTGGGGAGTGAAACTGTAGTAGGTGTCGTCCCTGTAGAAGCCTTGCTCTGTCTGTCCTGCTCCCTGGCCTCCCAGCCCTCCCCACTCGCGGATTCTACTGAGCACAGCCTTCCAGGAGGCCTGGACCCCTCCTGGCATCACTGTTGCCAGAGTCACTCACCCTGGTGTCTGTCGGTCATGAAGAGACACAATCCTGGTCCCCTAGTGCCACTGCACTATGTGGTTGGGAGGATGCAATGCGATAGAGGATGTGGAAGAACCAAACCCACTGGACCTCACCAAGTAAAAATGGGTGTCACTGGTCCCCCTTAACTGCAGGACGCCTGCCCTTGTGCCCAGCACTGCAGGAGGCGGCAGGCCCCACAGCCCTGAAGCTGCAGCTAATTGTCCTGCTTCCTGCTTCCTTTTCAATTTGACTGCCACCTATATTCGAGAAACCTCAAACTTATCTATTACATACTTATTACATACCTTCAAAAATAGAGTGCGTGCAATACTACTGCGTTTGATTTAAAATACTTTTTTGTAGTCAAAGTGACAGAGTTCCCTGTTTTCCCGGTTCGACCCCCAGGGCAGCCACCTCTCACCTTCTTAGTTTTTTCTTCTGAATGTTATCTCCGCAGCCCTAAGTAAACACTGCTGTCTCTTCATTTCCTGTGTTCACTATATTCTCATTGACGTCCTACTGCACTGGAAAGGGCTTCGCTCACACACCATCTCTGTCTCCCTCTGTCTCCTTCCCCCAACACAATTCTGTCACTCTTTCTGCTGCGACTGTCACTTTAAGGGACACACCACCCCTCTGCTTGCGCACCCGCTGTGTTATCTCCAGCCTGTGCCCTGGGCTTCCTCTCTTCTCTCCCTTCCTTCTCTCTCCAATTTTCCGTCATAGGGCTTTGACTTTCACATTGTCTCGGAGATACGTCCTCATTCTGTTACCTAACTGTAATGAAGTCTTCTGTGCTTTGCTTAAAGTGGATTCTAAAAATCAATAAACAATATTTCCATTATGGAGACATACTCATACAGTTCTTTTTCCGGTCTGTAGCGTATCTGCTTATGTTGGCTTCCTTGGGATATTTTTCTTTGATCTGGAATTCCGAACTGCTTTTCTTTTTTTCCAGGACTATTTGACTTCATCTTATTCTCATTTTCTCCCTAATGTTCCATCCCAGCAGGTGTTCTATTGAGTTTTGTCTCCTCCCCCAAGGATCTACCTTCTAGAAACTTCTGTTCCCCTGCCTCAATCTGGGCAGTAATCATCCCGGAACTTCCTTTTACTGATTTCCTAACGGAACTTCCTTTTACTGATTTCCTAACTTCAACTCCCCGTATCTGACATTTGGGTTGCTGTTGACTCTGCGTCCTTATTTTACCAGAGCATACTATTAAGTGCCATCCTAGGCAGGAGTGTGTGGTGGGTGACATTTTTGAATCTCTCAGGTTTGGAAATGTATTGAGCCTTCATACTTGATTGATAATCAGGCTGGGCATTGTATCTTAGGCTGTAAATCAAATTCCTTTAAAACTCTGAAGGCACCGCACTATTGTCCTCCAAATCGATTTTTCTATTGCAAACCCTGATTCACTCTCATTCTTACTGTCTGATGAGGAGCTGGCCTTCAGCGGAAGTTTTGAGGACGCTCTCCTTATCCTTGTTATTTTGGTGTTGTTTCCAGGTGTGAGTCTGGTTTCGCTCATTTCTCTGGTCTTGCATCCTCCATCTCTGAGGAATTTCTCTCTGGGATTTCTTTGATCATTTCCTCTCCTCTGTTTTTTCTGCCCTCTTCCTTCAGAAACTCCTATTGGTTGGGTCCCCATTTGGTCCTCTATGTCCCTTATCTATTGGCTCATTCCCCCCCCCCATTTTTCATCTTGATATTTTCAAAACATGCTAGTATATTTAAACTTGGAAACAATTTGTCTCTTTAAAGTAAAGTCTTATAGAAAAATGTATTCCTTGTTATATTATTTCTGCAATAACAAAGTGACAGGCATTTCAAATAAGGTTCACGGAAGAGTTTAGGGATTGCCATAAAGCATAACTGAAACTGCCTTCAATGAGCATAGCTCTGCAAACAACTACAAAATGAGAGTAAGGGCTTGAAGAGGCATAAAATGAAGACTGTGGTCACTGGGCAAGGCAGGAGACAGGAAAGAGAAAAACATGGTATTAGCTTGTGCTTCCGGTGCTCCCTCGGGTCACCAGGCACATGGGGGCATGGTGTCCCCTACTCCCCACCCCTGCCACCAAGTGGGTAGGGTCAGCTAGCGAGAAGAGCAGCTGAAAGAATCAGGTCCACAGTATGTGATGGGATCTTCCCTGAGCAAGGCAGCTGGCCCAGGATGGCACCTGAGTCTTCTGCCAAGGACAGGAGCCAATCAGGGCCCTAGGCAGAGAGAGGCAGGAGCGGGGCAAATGAGAATCCGGCTCAGACAAGGGCACAGGGCAAGGCTTGAGTGAGTGAGTGAGTGGGTCTGCATGCTGACGGGGTACCTAAGGCCACTTGGGTCCCGAGAAGCAGAGCTCTGGTTCACGGGGTGGAACGGGCTCATCCCCAACCTGCACTTGTTACCCCCGTGCTGCAGGGCCTTCCTCTAGTGAAGATGAGGCAACAGAACAGGCAGCACACTCACACCCCACGGAGCTACACCGGCACCGCATCCACTGATTCTCCCCTCCACACACACACACACGAAGACTTTGGGAGTCTGCCCGGCCCTGTGCCAGCCCCGAGCTGGGGCTGAAGCTCCAACGCTGACTTGATGTCTCCTCGTCTCCATGCTCTGCGGGGGAGCAGGCACATGAGCAGAGGGGGGCTGGCGACTCCTTCACGGTTCAGCTGCCTCCAAATGAGATGCTTGGCAGGAGAGGAGGACTGCAACCTGTTGTCCCCACGTTCATTGTTTATTTGCTAAAAGAATACTTTGGGTAATTAGTCACTCGTGCAAATGTTTACTGACTCAACAAACGCTCATTGAGTTCCAATGATGATAATAATTACCACGCATTGAGTGCTTACCATGTGTCAGGCACAGTGCTGAGCCCTTTGAACTGCGCTGTGTGCCAGATGTTAGGAACACAAAGATAAAGATGCAGTGACGACCTACAAGTGGTCGAGAGGCCAGAAGTTAACATCGCCGCCATTTCGGGTAAGCTTCTTCACAATGACACCCCCCCGAAGTACTGTTTTGGAGAAGTGTACTACAACAGTTAAGGGTAAGGCCTGGGTGGGAAGTCTGTTTCTATCACTTGTTAGCTGTGTGACTTTGGGCAAATTACTTAAGCCGTGTCGGTCTCAGTTTTCCCATCTACAAAATGGGTGTGGGTAACAACAGCTGTACCTTACAGAGTTCTGAGGGTTGAATGGGCTGATGCACAGAAAGTGTGGGCACATCGCTTGACACATGGTGAGTTACTATTTAACCCCAGGGAATTATGGGATTCCGGGACTGAACATGATGTTCAATTAAGGTTGCCCAAAGGCATTAATACTCACAAGATAAATAGGAAAGAGACAAAGAAGGGGGTAGAATTAATATAAATGGTTCCTTTAACTCTGGTCGGAGCAGCTTTGCCCTCCTGCTCCCCATCAGCATTTCTGTGTAATAACACAAACCTCTTCAGCTCCAGGTTCTACCCTAACTCACAGTGCATCATTGCAAGAGGCTTTGGAGAAGTTGCTTCTCCTTTCTGGGCTTCAGATTCTTCATCTTGACGGAGAAGAAGCTGTACCAATTCAAGCATTGCTTATAACAGCAAAAACCTGAAAGAAATATAAATGTCTATCAATGGAGAAATAGTTTAATAAATTATGATACATTCACGCAATGGACGATAGCATAGCTGCTCAAAGGGTAAATCCATATGAGCTGATATAGAAAAATGTACTCTCTTGAGCCAAAATTGACAGGTAATGAACATACCTATTCTGTATGCATTTTGGCAGATGTAGTCACCTGTCACCATGGCTCTGATCAGGATGAAAAACATTCCGTCATTCTACAAATTTCCCTGGTGCTACTCTTCCATCAGCCCCTCCCCATCCACACAGGGGCAACTGTGTTACCATAGATCCATTTAGTCTCTTCTTAAACTTCATATTTTGGAAATTATAGGGGTTTTTTGTTTGTTTGTTTCAAGTAACAGTAGTTTTCTTTCCCTTGCTATTGTACACTGAATATTTGTGCCCCACTTCCCCAAATTCCAATGTTGCAGCTTTTAACCCCTAGTATGACTGTACTTGGAAATGGGACCTTTAAAGAATTAATTAAGGTTAAATGAGGTCATAAGAGGGAGACCAGGATCTGATAGGATTACTGTCCTTGTACAGGAGACACCAGTGACATGACCTTTTCTCTGGAGCTGAGAAAAGGTCCTGTGAGCACAGCAGGATGACAGCCGCGTCTGCACCAGGAGAAGAGGCCTGGGAACATGAGAGAGCTCCCTGTAGGTCAGGCACCAATCAGGGCAGAACTGGGAGAGATGCCCAACCTGGCCTGTCCTACAGGGTCCAGCGAGGCCACTCACCCTCGAGCGTGGCTGGCCCAAGTTCACAAGAGAAAAGCAGAACCTGTGACTGAAGCACTCATGCTGTTGCTGCCTTACCTACATTTTTAAAAGCTGTGTTTTTATTTTCATTTGCTCCAAGATAGTTTTTGTTTTCTTGTTGCCTTTCTGCTTTGATCCATTGGTTGTTTAGTTTCCACATACTGTGTTTTTCTACAGTTTTCATCCCGCAGTTCATTTCTAGTTTCATGCAATTGTGGTAGGTAAAAGATGCTTAATATGATTTCAATCTTCTTGAGTTCACTGAGACTTGTTTTGTGGCCTAATATGCGATCTGTCCTGGAGAATATGCTTTGTGCACTTGAAGAAAATGTGTATTCTGCAGTTTTGGATGGCAGGTTCTATAAACGTCTTTAAGTCGATCTCCTCTGATGTGACATTTAAGACCATTATTACATTATTAATTTTCTGTCTGGATGATCTATCATTGATGTGAGTGGATAGTAAAATCCCCTACTATTGTTGTGATACTGTGGATTTCTCCCTTTACGGCCATTAGTAAGTGCTTTATGTATTTAGGTGCTACTATGTTGGGTGCATAGATATGTATGATTCTCATATCTTCTTGGACTGACTCCTTCATGACTATGTAATATCTTCCTTTGTCTTTGTTTACATTTCTTGTTTTAAAGTCTGTTTTGTCTGATATCAATATTGCTACTCCAGCTTTCTTTTAGTTTCCATTTGCATGGAATATCTTTTCTAACCTTTTACTTTCAGTCTGTATGCATCCTTCAATTCGGAGTCTCTTGTAAGCAGCATATAGACAAATCATGTTTTTAAATCTATCCAACCATCCTATGTCTTTTGATTGCAGCATTTAATCCTTTGCATTTAAAATAATTATTGGTATATGCACCCATTGCCATTTTGTTACTGGTTTTTACGTTGTTTTTAGAGCTGTCCTTTGTTTCTGCCTCCTTCTCTTGATCTCTCCCCTTGTGACTTGCTGTTTTTCTTCAGTGTTTTGTTGAGTTTCCTTGTTCCTTTCTCTTTGTTGTCTGTGTATCTTTGGTAAGTTTTGGGTTTTTGGTTACCATGAGATTTATAGATATCATTGTTTATCTATAGCCGTTTATTTGAAGCTGACAGGCATTTAAGTTTAGATATCTTCTTTAAAGACTACGTTTTTACTCTTCTCATCATGCTTTATGTTACTGATGCCATATTTTAGATTTTTTTGTGTTGCGTATCCCCTAATTACTTATTGTAGTTTGAGTTGAGACTGATACTTTTTTCATTTAACCATTATGGTAGCTTTTTACCCATCTGATTTGCTTTATCTATTGAATATTTGGCTTTTCCTGTGAGGTTTTTCCCTTTCTCATATTTTCTCAATTCTGAGTATGGCCTTTCCTTTCCTACTTAAGGAAGGCCCTTTGGCATTTCGTGCAAAGCCGGTTTAACGGTAAGGAACTCCTTTAGTTTTTGCTTGTCTGGGACACTCTTTATCTTTCTTTCGATTCTGAATGATAACCCTCCTGGGTAAATTCTAGGTTGTAGGTCCCTTTCTTTCCGCTCTTTAAAGATGTCTGCTGCTCCCTCCTGTCCTGTGGAGTCGTTAATGAGAAATAGGCTAATAACCTTGTAGGCTTCCCTTGTATGTGACTTGTTTTTTTCCTGCTTCCTTCCAAATTGTCCCTTTATCTTTAGCTTTTGCCATTTTAATTGCAATGTGTATCTCTTTGGGTCTGTCTTGCTTGAAACTCCCTGTGCCTGCTAAACCCGAATGTCTGTTTCCTTTCCCAAGTTTGGGAAATTTCCATCCACTATTTCTTTAAATAAAGTCTCTGTGCCTTCCACTCTTTCTTTTCCTTCTGGGATCCCTAGAATGTGACTGTGTGAGCACTTGATGTTGTTTCAGGGGTCCTTTAAACCATCCTTGTTTTTTAATAAATTTTTTCTTTCTGCTGTTCTGGCTGGTTGATTTCCACTAGTCTGTCTTCCAATCACTTATCCATTCTTCTGTGTTTACTAATCTGCTATTGATTCCTTCTAACGTTTTCTTTAATTTCAGTTATTACTTATAAATTATTTATTTTAATTTCCTTGAGATTTCTGCCCCTCCCCCACCACCCCGGGGATTTTTCTTGTTCCTTCATTTAAGAGATATTCTTCTGACTTTCATTTTGTTTGACTTTCTATGTTTGTTTATATGAATTAGACAAAATGGCTGTCTCTTCCAGTCTTGAAAAAATGGCCTTATAGAGACGTGGGCCCTATGTAGACTGTGCTAGATGTCTTTGGCAGGGCTGTGGAGGTAAGCAGGTGCGTAAGACATCCCCCCTCAGAAGGCCAGGTGCGGGTGGTAATGCCCTATTGATCCTGCTTGCTCCCTTCGTTCAGGCCAAATGGGCTCCCACCATGGGTCCAGGAATGCACTGCAGTGACCTTGCAGGGAGGCTAGAGCACCTGGGTAAAACCCCCCACTCTCTGGGGTGGAGGGGGAGGTGAACAGGGGCACTTGCTCACCCTCTGTCCCCAGAATTCCCACAGTCCTGGGGGAGCTCCTGAGTCTCTCAGGTCTTCTCTGTACCGTCTCTCTCGTTGGTTGTACTGAAAGTGGACCCTGTGTGTGGGCTTCCCATGCCCTGCCACGTAGTTCGGCGAAAGCGCTCGGAGCCCAGCAGGCACGTGTAGCACCTGGAGCACGAGCAGCACCTGGAGCACGAGCCCAGAGGCCAGGTGCGTGCAATGATGCCCCATTGTTCCTGCCCGCTCCCTGTGTTCGGAGTGGGCAGCGTACCTGTGAAGCACTTCGGGGATCTTGCAGGTAGGCCTACGCCCCTGAATAGACTCCCCCAGCTGTACCAAAGAGGAGTGGAGCGCGGAGGGCTCCCTGAGCTTCCCAGCTTCCTCTGTTTGTTTTTTTCTTTTGTTTGTTGTCAGAAGCTGTTCACCCAGCACTCAGTTGTCTCGCAGGAGTGATTGCCACCTACACACAAGATTTTTAAAGTTTGCTTATGAGAGGGGCTGAGTTCCGCCCCCTCCTACCCCGCCTCTCTTGGACCTGTCTGGATATACAAACTTGAGAGTAACGCTGCCCGGTTTGTGTCCCAGTTCTGACGTTTCCCACACTTACGACCACAGTCTCGCTGTGTCTCGGTCTTCCAGTCTTCAAGGTGGGGATACAGCCTCTTCGTGCTGCTGTCGGGATGAAATGACAATGTACGTGCAGGGCTTACAGCGCTCAGGAACATCGTGAGTACTTGTCAAAGATCTGTTTGTTTAATAACAGCGTGGTATACAGACAAATGTGGGTATCCGCATAGAATGAAGTGTAGGGAAAGACAATCCCTGACAGGTTGGGATTTCACTGAAGGATAAGATCCGAAGAAGGTCATTAAAAAGAGAAGGTGCATTCTGTTTTTAATTAATGTATTTTTTTAATTTTTTATTGATTATGCCATTACAGTTGTTCTATTCCCCCTTTCGTTCCCCTCCACCCTACCCCCCGTCCCCACCATTACCACCCCTTTAGTTTAAGACCATGTGTCTCAAGTTCTTTAGATTCTATATTTCCCATACTATTCTTGCCGCCCCATCTATTTTCTATCTACTGTCTATGCTACTTATTTTCTGTACCTTCTCTCCCTTCTCCTCTTCCCACTCCCCTGTTGCTAACCCTCCTTGAGATCTTCATTTCTATGGTTCCACTCCTGATCTAGCTGTCCTTTTAGTTTGAACAAAAGTTAATTAATGTATTTTTTGTGTTGTTTGAATTTGTTAAAAAAGCACATATAACAAGTAAAGATTTTTAAAAGAAGCTTGGTCAGGTAAAAATAAACAAAATTTTCTGCTTTAAAATTTAACTTTAAACCCCGCCTCCCCCTGCCCCCCCCCACACACAGAGCTCTGGGTGCACATGCGCACCTGTGGGTCCACGCCCCAGGAATCTGTGACCACGGAGATGCTATAAATGCTGGTGCATCCAAAGGTGCGCCCTCTCCTGCTGCCTGAAGCCCAGATGCACCAAACCCAAGGCGGAGGCCGCCAGGACTATGGCGGAAGTGGGGGCTCTGCTATCCTAATCTTTCAATAAAGCTGTTGATCTAACTCAAAAAAAACAAAAGAAAGGATTTAAACTTGAACCTTAACCCTCAATCAGGGCTCTTTACAATTGCTGGATGGCCTTATTTTTCTTACAGCTCTTCGGAGGTTGCAGTTTGAGTTAGCCAAGGGCGGGCTGTGAGGTGGCCCCCATCCACTGCAGATGACTCTTGATGACCTATCTGCTTTCCAGCTACTCGGACCTCCCCCAGCTCCTGGCACACCTCGAGCTCGCATGCTTCAGGGACTTGTCGCTCTTTGTCCCCTCTGCCAGGAACATTGCCTTGGACTCCACCCCTGCTCCCCTATTGTCTTCCTTGAACTTACTTGCTCCTAAAAGCCTACTTTTCTTCCTCTTCCAAGCTGGGTTGGGTGTTCCTCCCTTCTCCGTGGTTTTCCACGGCTCTGTGTGATCCCAAGTTCACCTCTTGTGACACCATATTGGGCATTTCCTGCCTAACTCCTGGGATAGCAAACTTGTAGAACAGGAGCCAAGTTTATTTCCACGGGGGCTTCATGGTTCTGCTCCCAAAGGCCCTGGGATGTGCCCCTGGGGTTTGCTGAACAAAAGTATAAAGGAAGGAGAGATGTGGTTCCCATCAGAATCCCAAGCTTCAGGCCTCAACCGTGTGTCTTGCTTTGTTTGGTATATAACTCCATGTCTCATAAACATAGAGCTTTAAGGATCTAAAGAAAATGCTCTAGAGGAAATTTCTCTGGTGGAGAACCAAGTAGACCGCACATCCTTGCTCCTTCACACAGGAGTTGCCTACAGATCCCCAAAGAACTGCTGGCTATCACTCATCTAGTTCTCTTGGCTCTTATTGAAGGATCATTTTCTTCTTTGCAATAAAACAAAATGGGTTTCTTTCAAGCGTATGAATCTCAAAACAGCCACCCCCTCGAGTTCCAGAGGTGGTGCAGCTGTTCTTCCAAAACAGAAATAGTAAGAAAGACACTTTTGCCTCCCTGAGAAATAAATAACTGAGAGTTTCCAAAATTTCCAAAAGAAAACATTAAGATTTACTGAGACTCCAGTATGTGTCCCTGGCACAAGGACACCACGGGCTTGAGTGGCTAAGACTGAATCAGGTCTCCAAACACCCTTCAGAACAATGTTGCCCAGATGAGGCAGCCCCTCAAGGCCCCACCAGAACCAGTGAGTTTCCATCATACGTTATTCCTGAAGGGACCCAACAGGAGAGTACTCCCTCCGTGAGCCAATGTCTGGATCAGAGTGTTATTGCTACGCTTGAAAATTTCATTGTGGGTTATTATTATTATTATTATTATTATTAGTGAGAGTTATTATAACTAGGGTTATCTTTGGCTTGTGTGTTTGATGGTACAGGTGTTTGAGTTGTTGTTGTGGTGACGTAGGGTTGAGTGTGTTTTCTACTTGCTATTTTAAACTTCTCATGGGACTTACGGAATTCTGGTGATAATATGCAGGTATCGGCAGAATTCCGTAAGTGTGACTTTCAAATCTTGTTATTGTGTGTGAATAGGTAATAGAGTTATATGTGCAGACATGATTAGGACATAGGAGAGCTTCCTGTAGGTGAGGCACCAGTCAAAGCAAACCTGGGAGAGACACTCAATTTGGCCTGTCCTGTAGGGTCCAGCAAGGACACTTATCCCTTGAGTTAGGCTGCCCGAGACTCACAAGAGATGAGCAGGACCTCTTTGTGAAGCACCCATGTGACTTTCTGGGCATGCTCATCACCTAACACATTTCAATGGTGGGAGACTGGTACTGTTGCCTGACATCCCATGATACCCCAGCTCCCAGCTGAGGTGGAAACTAATCTTTCTTCAGATCTCCAGAGCAGAGGGTTTTATAACCAGAGCTGGAGGTAGCTGTAGTCTGAGTTACATTTCTGCTTCTTAATATCCAAAAGAGACCTGAGAGTCTCACAGTACCAACAATATTAACATTAATCATCACCACCATCATCATAGCAAACATTTGAGTGTTTACTATGTGCTGGGCGCTCTGCAAAACACTTGAGATGGAATATTTTATTAGATCTTCCCAAGAATCCTAGGGGGTTTATTTTTACGAATAAGGAAACCTACCTGTAAATAAGGCTGAGCAACTTGCTCCAGGTCACCTAACTCATAGTGGAGGAGCTAAGATACAAACCCAGGCAACGGTTGCATGTGGCGGTGGCCACATCCTAAGATAACCTTCAGTGAGTCACATCCTTGAATAATTCTGGCCCCTTGACCGTGGGCAGAACCTGTGACTTGCTTCTAATCCATAGAAAGGGCTAAGGTGATAGACGGCATACCCATGACTATGCGACCTTATATAAGTCCCAGCCCACTGAAGCAAGAGAGATTTTCCTAATGGCCTTACAGAAGCAAGAACATTCTATGAGCTGCCTAAAGAGAGGGCCAAGGGACAGGGAACTGTGGGTGGCCTCTAGGACCTGAGAGCTACCTCCAGGTGGCAGCCAGTAAGAAGCTGCAGCCCTCCCTCTTACAGTCACAAGGACATGACTTTTTCCAATCACCTGCATTAGTTGAGGAGCCAATTTTTTCCTAGTTGAGCTTTTGAGGGACAACACAACTTGGTGACAACACCTTGATTGCAGCCTTGTGAGGCCCTGAGCAGAGGCCCCAGCTAAGCTGTCCATGCCTGGACTCGTGACCCCTGGGCCCTGTGAGATAATGGTGTGTTGTTTTAAACCACTCAGCTTGTGGTGCTTTGTTATGCAGCAGAGCAAACTAATGCACAGCCCGTGAACTTCAGCTGTGCCACATCTGTCTTTGCAACAGGTCCCTGTGCTCTGGTGCATACACACACACACACACACACACACACACACACACACACACACCACCCCCCCCCCCCCCCCCGCGCAGAATTCCTCTTTTCCTTTCCAGGGAGTTCCAGACTCACTTCTTGCAAAGGGGCCAGAACCAGGGAATCCTGCTTTCCTTTCTGAGAGGAGGCAGAGAAGCAGGAGACCTGGATACGATCAACTCTTAATCTGAAAGAAGGGTCAGCAAGAAGCACATGGAGCCCTCCTGAGCATGTGACATTTGCAGGCAAGCAGAGGCTTTGGGTTGGGATTAAGGCATGACATCCAAGGACTGGTCCTAGCAGAAATTTGCTCTAATGATGGTGTAGGGTGGGAAGGGGAGTGTTCTGAGAATTGAGCCGATGGTTATATAATGATGTTTAACTAAATTACTGCTGGTCTTCTAGGGCACATTTCATCTTGACCTTCAGTGCTGGAATTTAAAGTATGACCCATAAGCCACACAGAGTTGGGGTGGCGCCACATCTGTTAGATACTACATTGTTCTACTTCATTGAACATGTCTCTAAAAAGTCAGTACCCCAGGACAGAGCTGCCTGCATAGCCCTTCCAAAAATAAAATGCAGCCCTCTGTGCAGGGACTAATAAAGCTGGAAGGCTCCTCTTCCCCTTGACCATGTGTGCTCCAGTCAGGCCTGTGCAGAGCTGCATGAACAAGGGCTGCTGTGTGAGGCCATTTAAAAAGGCATTTCAGTCTCTACCCCAGTCAGCCAAGACACCAGAGTCTTCACTAGCTGCCTCTGGAGGCTGAGGGCCATGCAAAGGCCCATCCAGGGCAGGCCTGCCCTCCAGGCTGAGCTGACACCGTCCTGGGGGCCATGCGGTCATCTTTTCCCAGATCACACTTTCCAAAGAAGGGAAAGGAACACCCATAGCCCAAACGCAAAGTGCAGGCTGGTGGCTGGTATACAGAAGTGGGCCTGCTCAGCCTTGGGTTTCTCAACAAGCTGCCTCTTCGCAGGAGCCACACATAGGACTTTGGAGGCCTCCCTCTATGTGCAACTTGAAACAACAAAACACTTGACTGTTGAACAATGTCTCTTGTGGAGTTGACAGCTGAACTAGGCTGTCACCTTGACACGCCCAACTCTGGTCTTATTTGTATTCCTAAACCAGAATTTCCTGGGGAGGTGGGGAATTAACTGTATGTGGGGCTCTGGGCTTGGTTAGAAATGGAAGAGGACCTTTTGCTAAGAGCTGGGTGACAGGGGTTAGTTCAGCATCAGATGACCTATAGGGTCTTAGAATCAAACCTCCAAGGCCCTTGCAGAGACACTGGCCCTCAGAGATCAGAGAATTCCTGGGCTGCTGTCTGCACGTGACCACCCAGAGGCCAGGTGGGAGCTAGATGGACAGGTGGGACCCTTGGGTTCTCCTGGGAAGATCAGTCAGAACCAAGAGAATCTGTGCCAAGTGAAATGGAGACAGGCATCTACTTCAGTCAGACATTAAATAAGCGCACTTAAGAAGACACGGGAGAAGCATGGAAGATACATGCAGATGTGCAAAAGTGCAGAGTGGATCACTCACATCCCCATCTGTGGCAAATGCTTGAGAGAGAGAGACAAAAGAACGAATGAATCCGCCGGGGACCTCAGGGAGCAGGAAGATGAAGTGACTTCCAAATGGTGCTGCTCTAACAGCAAAGGTGCCATCTCACTCCTGTTGCTGCTCCCTCCTGAGCCCCCGGCCCCTGTTCCACATTCTCCTCGCATGGGGCCAGGGCCCGCTCAGTGTCGAGGTCCCCATGTGCGCTTTCATTGTTTCTGTTTTACGTGGATCATTTTGTTTTAATTGTTGTTTCCTCTTCTCTTGTTCTCTGACTTGGGTTGATCAAGTCCCCCTTCATTCTGCTGGTCACCCGCTTAGCTAAGGAGCTCATTGCAGTTTTCTGTTTAGGAAAAGCAATTAAATGTAGAGATCCTCCCCGTCCTTCCTTCTTAAAACAACACCCAGTTCTCTGCTATTATTTGAATATGGCATGCCAAATGAGGATGACGGAACAGAAATGTAGGAGCTGTGGGTCCCCAGTGGTAGGGGAGCTTCCATATTAACCCAAGAATGCCTGTTTCGGAGGTTATTTTATAAGACAGAGAGAAATGGCTTCCATGCCTCTCACACGTGGGATTTTCTGTTCTGTGCAGCACTGATCAATTATATTGTTCAAACACTTCTTGTCCATCCCAGTGGGAGGAGTCCGTGTTCCCACTTTACTGAGGACAGGCCTGGTCCTGTGATGGGCTTTGGCCGATGAGAACGTAGCAGAGTGACCCATGCCAGTCCTAAGCAGAAGCTCTGAGGGTCACTGTGTCATTCCACCGTGTTCTCTTTTCTCTGCACAAGCCCAACCATGCCCCAGGTAGGAGACGCTCAGACAGACCCAATCCCAAAGTGAAGGGCAGGTGGAACAGAGCTACAGCCACCCCACCATGGGTCAGTCATGTGAGCAAAGCCCACAGATTCTGGAGTCTTGCAAGTCCCTGAGATTCTGTGGTCTTTGTCAGCACACATAGCCAGTCTGCTCAGACTGACACAACCGTCAAACATAATCCCAGCAACTGGTGTTTGTGCTTAAAATTGATGTTACTTAACACATCACGCCATCTAACATTTAATCGCCACCCTGGACTTACAATTCCCCTGTTTTCTGAGGAAGTGATGCAGACACAGAGAGATTAGGTCCCCTTCCCAGAACTGCATGGGCAGCAAGAGAAGCAGAGCCAGATTTCGAACACAGGACTGAGTCCCCTGTTCATTTCACTGCTGGAAGCTCCCTCCTAAGACAGCTGCACAGCCACACCGACGTCAGGACCAGAGCGCAGGAGGCACCGTGCCTGCTGCTGGGGGTTTCCTCATTCCATTCCATTTTTAGCTGGAGTGGCACATGGCACCAGGTTTCTGACTGTTACCCTTGTAGTCTGACTAATTCATCACAAAATAAGTATGTTTTAGCCTGCAAACTTCCCACTTAAAAAAAAAAAAAGGAAGAAAAACTGAACTGTCAATGTCCAACTCCCACTGCCAAACTAGGCATAAAAATTAACATTCAGTTCAAGCTCTCCATACTCTCTGAATTAGAGGACTGGATAATTTGTTTCCCAAATTCAGAGGGAGGTGACCCTCTGTTTCACCTTTAGGTGGAAGCTCCAGGCTTCTTGCTTGAATGGATCTCAGGGTTGTACATACAGTGAGCAGAACAGGGTCCCCATTATCCGGAACCTGGGGCTCGCTGGCTCTCCCCATTTCACACTGGGTTTGGCAGAATGACCGCCCCATCCAGGAAACCCAGGCAGTCCCCAACCACCTCCCAGGAGAGAGAAAAATGTTTTCAAGGGCCCCTCTCAGGAAGGGGGAAAATTGTCCAAAAACCTCACACCAGCGTGAACCTAACCATTCAGGGACCAGTCACAGATTTTTACACAGAACTTCATGGGGAGGGAAAGAGAGGAGGTGGAAAACAAATGCAGAAGAGAGAAGAAAGGAACTCCTTGAACTTGGTTCTGGCCGTAAACAAGAAAGAACATCCTATCCGTTGATGGTAGGGGGTGGGGAGAAGCAGGGGAAATCATTGAAAGTCCCGGAGACTAGCCCGATGGTTTTTGTCTTGACATTTTCCCTACCTGAGCTTTTCTGTAGGTGGATTTCTGGATCTCCAAGCTGTAATTTGGAGAATAGTCAATGATGTGAAAGTGTGGGTTTGGACCAAGTCACATTCAAAAGCTCTTCCTCTCAAAGTGTATTTGCCTTGTGTTCCTCTTGGAAGTTCACTTTCAAAGAGGGACTGTGTCATTTTCGGATCAAAGCTCTTCTCAGTCTTCATGTTCGTTCTGAGCTGTACAAGTTAGGGACCACCCTCCCCTAGCCTAAGCAAAGGCCCAGATTAGGGAATAGGGAGAAAAACCCGGTGGGCTGGGAAGGGTTAAGTAGGAGTGTGCCAAGAACGGTTGCTGAAGTCCCAGAGGGGATGAATCTGTTGGAGTGTTCGGGTTGCTGTCTGACTGGTGGAGGGGGGAGTGTTACCACCTTCCCCAGGGAAGAGGTGGGCGCTGTAGACTGGGTGGGTGTGGACTCTAGGATGGCTTGAGAAGCCAGACGCTAAGACGTGTCTAGAATCTTGACACCACAATGGATCACAGAGCCCTGGAAGAGTGAGACTGGTTACCCTAAAAGCATCTTACCCTGAACTCAGCATTAATTTCTTCATATTCAACAGTCCATGACCCTAATCCATTAGCCATGAATAGATTTAACCGAATGGTGTTCATTGGCACTAAGAACTGATCCAGGTCGGAGGCAGGGCTTTCTTTAGAGCTTGTGGGTTTTTTAAAAGCACAGGAAACCCTAATATCACCTGCAGTCCTTCAGAAGGAGTCCTCACCACACGCTGTCCTGAAACAGTGGAGACGATGTACCCAACTCCCTGGTATCTAAGATGCTTTCTCTCAAAGTAAGGGTGGGTTGGGAAGAGGCTGTAGTCACCTCTGTGATGGGTGGGGTTTCAGTTAGCTACTGTTGTGTGCCAAACCACCCCCCAACTTAATGACTTAGGGTAACCATTAGTTACTTCTTGTAAGGATATGGAAAAACTGGGTCTTGGGTCTTGACTAGGGCAGGCTGATCACAGCCTGGCTTGCTCATGCCTCTCTTGTCCACCGAAGGGTTGGCCAGAGACTTGCTGATCTAGGATGGCTTTTCTCACATGTTAGGTGATTGGATGGCATCGGGCTGCAGCAATGGGGGTGACTGAGTCATGAGTCTTTCATCATCCAGCAGCTTACCCAGGCTTGTTCTCTTGGAGGTGGCAGAGTTCCCACAGGACAAGAGTCACATGTGAAAGGCCTTGGAACCTAGACTCAGAACTGGTTTGGTGTCACCTGTACCGTGTTCTATCAGCCAGAGCAAGTCAGGAAGGCAGTCTGGATTCAAGGACCAGGAAAATCCACTGCCCCTTTTAATGGGACTTGCTGAAAAGTCACATTCTCAAGGGTGCAGGTACAGGAAGATACAGAGAATTAGGGCCATATTTATAATCAGTCCACACCAGCAATTTTCAACTGGTGTGTTGCAGGGATTTTTAAAACAGCAGTACCTGGCCTCTTTTTGCCTTAGATTGTCAAATTAAAAAAAATGACAATAGCCAACACAACAATAGCTGTCTGGTGTGAATGGATCAAGATTTTATGTCTTTTTTTGGTCAAATTGGCAAAAAGTATATATTGTGGTGTGCTGCAGAATTTTAGTAACTAGTTTATGTGTGCCCTGAGATGAAAAAGGTTGAAAGTCGCTGGTCTATATTAATGGATGGGCTCAATTTGTGGGGTGGCTGACATGGGCTTTGGGTGTGATATGTGACCTGGAACCCAAGCCATCTCTGTGCCAAGCAAGTAGCCCCATGAAGGGATCGGGCCACAGCCCTGACCCCAACGGGGCTGTGTCCCTAAGCAAGCAATTGTAGGGCTAAAGGGCTTCCCACATTCAAAATATCATGTAGGATTTCTTTTCTTGGTACCTTTGTGAGCGCTTCCTGCATTTTACAGAAAGAGAGACCAGAAAATCAGCCCCTGCCCCCAGCCCCACAAATGTTTATTTCTGAAACAAGGTTGAACTAACTAAGCCTTCTGTTTCGGGGACACCTGATCCCAGCATGTCCACTCTGCAGTTTCCCGGCTCCTGCGGACTTCCTACAACACCGCGCACACGGAGGAGGGGGGCGGAGTAACCAGGGCTTTGTGGCTCACTGGCTGTGAAGCTTCCGAAATCTGGGACACAAATGTGACCTACTAAGAACGGTAGTGAGCCATGGTTCCCAGTCCACAGTTACTGAGATCAGTCTTTTCAGCCATTCCACTTGGATGTATGAGTTGGTCTTGAATAACAACCTTGATAATCTCTAGGGACACCTGCCCAGGCTGGTGATGCCTCCATTCCTGAGGGAAAACATTGGTGAGGGGCCAGGTTCCCTGATCGTCCCACCCCACCTATGGTGATCCTACTGGGAAGGTGAAAAGTTGAGTCTCACAAAACTGTCAACATGGCAGGCATGGCTGGTTGCCTGTTCAAAGGCTATTCCTCACTGCACGCCCCCCCCTCACAGCTTTCTTCCATGACAGTGGAACCCTAAGGTAGTTTCAGTACAGGTGGCCATGTGGTTTGCCAAGATAGGACCCTCTCCAGCCCCAGAGGATGAACAATGATTGGCCCAAGCTAACCACTGGGCTCCCATTGTCCTGTGCTGATTGGTTTAAGCATGGACATGTGACCCAGTTTCAGGCCAATAGTACTTAGGAAGAAGTCTAATGAGGACTTCCGGGACAGATTTCCCCTGGATAAGAAGAAAGATCCAGTAAGAGAAACACTCATTGCTTCCTCCCTGCTTTTAGACCCTGTTGTTAGAAGAGAAAGGTGATGTTTGGAGGTGGGGCGATTGGCCTCTTATCACCAGGGAAGGCTGAGAGAAGCTCTTGAAGCAGACGCAAGCTCTTTTATTTTATTTTTTAAATAAGGATGCATTTTATAGAATAAATGAATGAATGATATATGGTTTTTTAATCACTTTTTAACTGTATTTTTTCCATTACCATTGAGTCCCCTTCCTGGAAGCAGGCTCTGACGTCACTGAGCTGCGGAGCCAATCAGGAACAGGGGAGATGCAGGGGCGTCTAACCCGTGCTCTAGGGGTTGCGTGCTGCCTGGGACGGCTGTGACTGTGGCCCAACACAAAATTGTAAATTTACTGAAAACCTTTTTTTTTTTTTGACTCAGAAAGGCAAATAAAAGTGATTAGCTGATTCTCTTAGGCCAAGGTTTATTCTTTTTCTTTTAAAAAATGATTTTATTTATTTTTAGAGAGGGGAAGGGAAGGAGAAAGAGAGGGAGAGAAAGATCAATGCGTGGTTGCCTCTCAGGCGCCCCCTACTGGGGACCTGGCCTGCAACCCAGGCATGTGCCCTGACTGGGACTAGAAATGACGACCCTTTGGTTCCCAGGCAGGTGCTCAATACACTGAGCTACACCAGCCAGGACTAAAACTTTTTTTTTTTTTTTTTTTGCTCATTAGTTTTCATTAGTGTTTGTGTATTTAACGAGCGGTCCAAGATAAGTCTTCTTCTTCCAGCGTGGCCTGGAGACGCCAAAAGGTCGGACACCCCTGGAGTACACCAATGTCAAAGTAGCAGTGGTTTGGAGTGGGGTTTGTTCTGACTGGTCGGTGCGGTGCCATGCAGATTGTGAGGTTTTTGGAATAGCACCCTTGCCCCTTGCTTGGAACCCATGCCTCTGGATTTATAGTTGCGTAGTGAAAGTAAACTTCTATCTTTAAAGCTGCATTGATAGGACAGCCGGTTACCGGCAGCGCAGAGCACCGAAACTGACGCAGCCAGGGTCAAGTCTACGCTGCGCATGTGATTGCGTCACCTGCAGGCTTCGGGGGTTGTCGGCCTCTGTCCTGTACCTTCACCCTTCCCGAAATCCTTAGGTAACCAGGATGTCTTTCTTCATTTACTGGCTCCCTGAGATATTTTTTAAACATGGTGGTAGTGGTAGAGAAAGGTGTGCTATCTAACATCTGCGCCTGGAAAGGGAAGCTGCTGCCCCTCTATCACTGTGCTGTATCTGCGCTTCCTGGGAGGGTCGAGATAGGAATTTATCCTCTGAGGCAGAAATAGGAGATTTAGCTAACTTCTGCCTAATCTGTCTGTTTGCTCTCTTGCTATACCATTTGATTAGCCATGTTGATAACGTCCCTTTTAGGGATGTGACTTGGCCATCAGCCAAGCAGACAATCTCGTTGATACACCCCTTCAGTGACAAGAGGTGGCTTCAGGGAGAGGGTCTGAGGACATACTAGCTGCATTCCATTGTCATTATTTATTTTTCTGTGTCCACTGTCAGCGTAAGAATGTCCACACCTGCAGAGAATTGTTATAAAAATTTAATTGAGCCAAACAGAGGACACGCCTGGAAGCAAGATCTCAGCAAACAGAAAAGTCCAATTTGTTATTTGGAATTAAGGAGGGGCGGAGGGAGATTACAAACATGCAGGTGGGGAAAAGCAAGGGGGAGAGATCGAATTACAGGAGAGTGAACAGGATTGTGTGTGCTCCTGGTGCCCAGAATGGTCCCCTGGAGAAAGACATGTTGACCTAGATGCACGGAAGCCATGGACAGGGTTTGCCTAAGGCAAGGATGGCCATTTGCTAAAGAAGGTACAGGCCTGGAGTGTGACTACCCAGCATGACCTGTCCAGTTAGGGATTTATGGTCAGATCACCCTGGAAAGCTACTACTTTCCATAGAACCCCTTTATCATCTACATGGGCGGGTGGTGGGGAGTCAAACTCATTTTCACCAGGGGCCCCATCTGCCTCGAGGTTGCCTTCAAAGGGCCGAATGTAATTTTGATTCCTTAACAGTTAAGAAGTAGTTACATTTACGCAGTCCTGAAATTATTTTGGCCCTTTGAAGGCCACCACAAGGCTGATGGGGGTCCCCCAGTGAAAATGAGTTTGACACCCCTGGTCTATACCAACTGAAAGGACTGTGACAACTTAAAGGTGAGAACTACACCTCTGCCCTCCGTATCACTGTTTGGCACAGGATGCGGCCCCCACCGATGCTGTACTGAAAGAAAGAATGAGTCGTATACCCAGCAACTTTAAAACCCACGCCCCACCCCAGGAGCAAACCACTGTTGTGGCTTCAGAACAGCTTACTTTCTTCTTGACTGCCAGAAGAAATTCTAACCCGGGATCCTGGAATATCTCACCCTGTTTTTTAAAACCGACACATTCAACAGCACATTTTAAGAGCAATCAGCCCACCTTTCCATGGATTTCTGTGCCTTGAAAACCTTTTTTTTTTTTTCCCTCAATGGGTAAGGTGATGCTTCTTTCTACACCAACTCTCCTATGAAATGTGAAGACAAGAAACGGAAGTTTCATGCTCAGGGTTAAAAAGATTTTTCATCAGTTCACTAACTAGTGTGTTTGAGCTAACTTAAAGAAACTAGATAAAATATATTTCTATCTCTGCCAGCCATTGCACAGCATTTCCGCTCGTCTGAAGCCTCCCCGAGACCCAGCAGACGCAGCGTGTAAGCTGTTCTTCAGACGGCATCTGAAAGCTCATCAAATAGTCAGGTAGGAAAAATACAATCACCTCCAAAACCTTCCAATGGCATTGATCTGTGGCATTAAACCCTCGCCACAGGAAGATAAACGATGGATTTGAGACTCACAGGAGGATTCGTTTAAAGTGCTTTGTGTGTGTGTGTGTTTTTTTTAATTTATGTATGAAGTTGCCCGGGAGTAATAAATAGAACTTATTTACTATATTTCGAAGAAATAGAATTATCAGGACTGTCTGTGTATTTCAAAGCCAGAGAAAACAAAAACAGCTTTGAAGCCTCCTCTCCTGGATTTTTTTTTTTGTCCTAATCTTCTAAGAGATGGTCTTGATAATGTTTATTCTTTCTTCTTTCTCAAACAGTTGAAAGTACTATTTTTCTCAGTTAAAATAGCACTCTGATTTTAATTAGATCAGGTGAAGTACCCACTGAACACCGCAGATTATTAAAATGACGGCACAAGGACAAGCAGGAATTCGTGAAGAGCGTGGTCACCCTCCTCCCCGGGTGCTCCCTCCCCTCCCTAGCCCTGCGTGGATCCCACCAGCGACGTGGCTTGGTCTTTGTGGGGCGGGTTTCTCCTTTGGATTTATACATACCATCCACGCAAGTTTTTCTGCTGCGTTTCTGCAATCACCAGAAAGAAGCTGTTTCTTTTCGTCGAGAGATGCTGTGTGGAGTTTTTGTTCCAGTTGTGGGCATGGCAGGGGACACACAGCTCACAGGAAGTGTAGCCGTCGAAGAGTGAAGGGCGGGGCTTTATTTGAAGTTTCACACAACTCGGAAATGTCAGTTTCCTATAAAAATCCCACTCCCTTGCAGCCTATGGCAGGAAAGGGCCAGGTAGTAAATACTTTAGATTTTGTGGGACATTTGGTCTCTACAGCACCTGCTCAACGGTGCACTAAATCAGCCACAGACAGCATGGAGCCAAATAGGCATGACTGTGTTCAATAAAACTTTATTGATAAAAACAGGGAGTGAGCCTTGAACCTCTGGCTTGGAGCACCCCTCAGTGTTTCACCTGAGGCCCCGATCATAGCTTTTTGAGGATGGTCCCTTGCCTGCTGTGATGAGGAGAGCCCAGCAGTGAGTGACTCGGGCCCCCATAGGTAAGTCCATGGCACCTCCCGACCTGTGCTCAGGCCATACCTTCGCCTGATGATGGAGAGCTGGTAAACATTATAGCAGGGAGGCCCTCAACTCGATGAGCTTGCCGGCTGCCTTTGTTGAGGCCCTATGAATGTCCCAGCTCAGTCGTGGTGATCATTTTCTCCCTGGTCCCCAGATCCCACCCTTTGGCCCTTCTCCACACTCTCAACTAGAGATGGCTTTCTGAAACACAGAAGTGAGCCCCCCATGTCAGGTCAGCGATTTTGACATGTAACTTACAAAAGCCTAAAGGATAAGCGTGAGGTGGGGAGGGGAGTGAGCAAGCAAGAGCCAGAAGGTGGAGTCAGGAGGTGAAGGGGAAATGCAGTCCAAAGGTGTTTGACTTCCATGGGGTGGGGGTGGGGGGGGTGGTTGGGGGGGTGGTTTTCAAGGATCTTGCTGAGCTGATCACAGGCTGAATTACCCATTAGCCATAGAAGGTATGGTGCCTGGGGCCCATGATATGCGGTGCTTTTAAGGGCCTAAGAGCATGCTTTAATTTCTTTTAAAGTAGAAGAAAAATGGGTATAGTAATAAGAATGAATATACGATAATGAGTCCATCTTGAATTTTATTCATCTTTATACTCATCCAGTCATAAATATAATTTTCAGCCCTGGCTGATGTGGTTCAGTGGATTGAGCGCCAGCCTATGAACCAAAAGGTCACTGGTTCAATTCTCAGTCAGGGCACATGCCTGGATTGTGGGCCACTTCCCCAGCAGGGGGCATACAAGAGGCAACCCCACATTGATGTTTCTCTCCTCTTTCTCCCTACCTTCCCCTCTGTCTAAAAAATAAAGAAAATCTTTCAAAGATAAATATAATTTTTAAAAAACTTTCTTTAGTGGAGGCCGCTAAGGTACCTAGGACCCTTTCTAAGGCTTGCCATTTAAAATACAGACTGCCCAGTTAAATTTGAATTTCGGATGAACAATGAATACTTTTTTAGTATAAGTATACCCCCAAATAGGGCACAGGGCACACCCGATCTAAAAACTTTTTTGTTGTTTATCTAAAATTTAAATCAACTGGGTATCCTGTTTATTTGAAATTGAATTTCTCTCTCTTTCTCTCTCTCTCCCTCTCTCTCCCTTTCTCCTTCTCTCTCTCTCTTTCCCCCCTAAATCTGGCAATGCTGCAGGAAAGGCATCACGTGGCCCTGGCTGGCACAGACTATGATAGTGACCTTCTCTCCCGTGCTCCTTCAACTAAATGACTTAGGGCAGGCTCCCAGGTAGCAGATCTTAAGATGAGGATCAAGGGCAAGAAATTTTTTCTAAAGAAGCATTCCCCAGGGGAGATTAGTAGGAGAGGGTGAGAACCAGGCATGGCGGGACTGGAGAGGGGCTGAGCCAGGGGGCAGTGCAGGCCTCGCCCAGGTCCTGCCGCAGGTGCATCAGCCCGACCCCCCAGAGCACCTCGGAAATGCCCCAGAGGGTGTCTGGGCAGAGCCCTGGCGGCGTCAGCCACACTAGGCCAGAAACAGAGGTTAGCCCAAGTGCAGGGTTTGGGAATGGAAATGGTCCCGACCCTGTTAGCTCTGCTTTCGTTGGGTTTTCCTCTTTAACCTGCGCGTGAGCAGTGCAGAGGAGAATGATCAAGTCAAGCACAGGTGATGGTGTGAGTGGCTGTGCTCCCCCGTGCCCACCTGTACCTCCCAGAGGCGGCTTGGGCCTTGAGGAGGCCCCAGGTCAGAACTCAAGGGTCCACCTCATCACCACAAGGTTCTGAATTAGTTCCACCTTCTGTGTCTTAACTCTCGCGGCACCACCAGTGTGTTCGGCGATGAGTTCTCCAGCGCACCCCTCGTCCCACTCACCAAGCTCCCCTCTGTTCTCTGAACGCGTGACTCAGTTTCTCTCCTCCGTTATTTTCCTTCTGCCGTTTGCTCTGCCTGCAAACCCCTTCCCATCCTTGCCCACCCAGCAAATTCCGATCATCCTCCATGGCCCAGGAAAACACCTGCTCCCTTTGATACTTTCTCCTTCTTGTGACCCCAAGGACATTCCTCCCATGGCCCTCAGACCCCTGCATGTCACTGATGGCTCGTGCTGCGAGTGTTCACATACACACCTGCCCCCGGGCTGTCTGTGACCTCCTCTCTAGCAGGGATTTGGTTTTATTTACCCGGCTATTCCCAGCCCTTAGTCCATAGTAGCTCCTCAGATGGTTGCTGAATGAATGAACAAATGAATGAATGAATGAATGAACACAGAATTTCATCTGTGGCTTTGCACAGACGAGCACTGTTTTGCAATCAGCCAGAATCGATTTCCTGTAGGTAAAGTGTGTGTGTGTTTACAATACCAGCAAAGCAGAGGCGCCAAAACCTCAGTGGGAAAGTGAAAAGAAGAGTCCTTTGTCAGATGCCGTTGAACTTCATCCCGTTGAAGCTGGATGGGTATCAGGAGCTCCTTCCCCTGGGGATGTCGTCTCCAGCCTTCATTCCATGTGTCCAGGCTCCCAGACCGAGACCTTTCCAAACCCTCACTAGAATGTCCTGTCCAATAGTTGATTTCTTTTCTTTTTTCAGTCTTGTTCGTGCATGCGTCCCCCACCCCCGCCCAGGCCCCCAGTGGAGATTGGCTGTATCCACATTGGCTTCTCCCACCTTCAGGATTTGATTCTCTGACACTATGACTATATGTACACATGAAAAAGTTTAATCAAATCTGATTATTTCATTTCTACCTCTATTTCCATGGGTGGGAGCCTGGCCCTAATCCACCTCCATTTACTGGTTGGGGCCTCGGCTCTGCCAACCCCTCGCCAGCCTCCCCCTTCTGGGGTTTCCTGGGGTGCCCTGCCTTCCCAGCTCTAAAATACCCAGGCCTGATGGGCAGTAGACATGATGGGAAGAGCACCATGAGATCCTGTGGCCAGACTGGACCATCCGAACTTGGACATGAGCCTCACTCAGATCTACATTCACCTGCCCCTTTGGACACCCAGACCGACTGCTCTGTCTCCTTCCCCTCCGACCACTGGGCAGCTGCCTCCCACAGCCAGACGTGGAAAGCTGGGGAGGAAGGACAGAGAGCCCAGATGCAGGGGCAGACAATTGCGGCCATGACCTTGATTCTTGAGTTGACTAGGTGAGTCATCTTGGGGAAGTTGCTTCATCTCAGTTTGCTCACCCACCAATGGGAACCCTATATCCTCATGGGAAAGACAGAACTAAGTGACATCACTTCACAAATGCACAAAGCAATCTAAACCCCTTTTCCTTTAGTCTGGGAGCCCCATCTGCTTCTAGGATTCTCTCTTCCCGTCCCCTGCGGACCCCCAAAGTCAGGCTTCAGAGTGCCCCCCAGGAGAGGAGGTGCTGTCCTCAAGTCTTGCTCACAGCCAGGCTGTCCAGAGGGCCCATCCCTCACACACGGAGAAAGGCTGAGCGACA
This sequence comes from Artibeus jamaicensis, assembly GCF_021234435.1. NCBI lineage: Eukaryota > Metazoa > Chordata > Mammalia > Chiroptera > Phyllostomidae > Artibeus > Artibeus jamaicensis. The sequence goes on from NW_026521407.1 coordinate 8,473,367, forward strand.
TTAACCAGAAGGGCCAGCAGCCGACCTAGGAGCACATGGAACAGGAGCTGAATAGGGCACAGACCACACAGAACATTTGGATCGAACTGGAAAGACCTACATTAATAGGGAGAATCATATCAGATTACTCCTCCTGGCCTGAGTGCGCCAAAGGGGACAAAGTGATAAGGGGACACTGACGTAAGGACAGTGGGGATGTCGTTTGTGTGGTCAGCCCTCGGTGACCCGGGCTGGGTGGAAGGCTACACAGGCCCTGAACACCCAGTACACGTGTGGGCACCTCTCTTGCCATTGCCGTCACAGAGGGACTGGGACGACGTTCTGATTGGCTCAGCAAGTATGCGGCAGGGTCCTTCTGGAGGACAGGGCCCGGTGAAGGTGAAATGTCCATTTGGTTGTTAGTTTCCCACCCCTTCCTCTTGCTTCAGTTTCTGACTCTTCTCCCTCCTCCTTTCTCCACAGTCAGGTAAACATTGGGGTGGCCACAAGGTTCATCAGGTTTCTTCCATACGATGGCTCTGGTAGCGCTTAGTTGTCTTTAACTCCAGTCGAAACAGTTATGTTTGATTGTACTGTGACAGCTGTCATATCAACGTGCATTTAAAAAAACTTATCACAATTGGTGAATTTTTGTGTAGTGATTTTAATATTGAAAATGAAAGGAAATATGCAGTATTTTTGGCCTACTATGCTTTATTATTTCAGAATGGGTAAAAACACAACACAACTGAAACACACAAAAAGATTTGTGCAGTTTAGGGAGAAGGTGCTGTGACTGATGGAACGTGTCAAAAGTGGTTTGTGGAAGTTTTGTGCTGGAGATTTCTCACTGGACAGTGCTCCCCAGTCAGGCAGACCAGTTGAAGTTGGTAGCAATTAAATCAAGACATGAACTGAGAATAACCAATGTTATACCATGAGGGAGATAGCTGACATACTCAAAACATCCAAATCAATGAAGTTATTGGTGAAAGTGGAAAATGTGTCTTTTATTTTATGGGAAAAAAAAACATACAGTTTTTCTTTTGCAGCCCAGTGACTCAAGGAGGTTCAGTGACAGTGCCCCCCGGTCTGCAGGTGAATTCTGGGGATTTCCTCCTGTGCAGTGTGGACATCCATCTGCACATTCCCCAAGCCGGTCCTTCAGGGTCAACGATGTAGTTACTTTTTTGTGCAGGACAGGTGATGTTAAGATGAAGTACTCAGTCCCCATCCTCCAGTAAGGGGCAGGGATGTAGATCAGTAAGCGATCTCAGTATGTACGTATTCAATTTGATAATGATCATTTCCCAAAGTGCTTTGATCGATTAATACTCCCACTTGCAGTGGGTGAGTGGTAAGTGTTCAGGCTTAATTTTGCTGATCATGTTTATATGGAGTGACATATCCATACAATTTCAATCTGAGGTTGAGCCTCTTTTCATATTTATTGGGTATTAGAGTTTTCTCTTTGGCAAAGTCTGTAAACTTAATGTCTTTTGCTCAAAATTTTGGAGATTATTCTCTCATAAATTCATAATACTTATACATCCTGCATATCTGCCCTTTCATAGTTTCATATGTTAAAAACATGTCCCCCCAGTTTTGGCTTGTCTTTTTACCCTCTTAGTGGTGTCTTGGTCTACAGAAGTGCTTATAATAAAAACTAATTTATTAGCCCTGGCTGGTGTAGCTCAGTGGATTGAGTGCAGGCCTGTAAACCACACAATTGTGGTTTGATTCCCAGTCAGGGCACATGCCTGGGTTGCAGGCCAGTTCCCAGCAGGGGGATGCACGAGAGGCAACCATACATTGATATTTCTCTCCTTCCCTTCCCCTATAAAGATAAATAAATAAAATCTTTTTTTAAAAAAACTAATGTATTATCTTTTCCTTTATGTTTTTGTCTTTGGTGTGGGTCCTACTTAAAAAATCCTTCTCACTCCCAAGACAATTATATATTATCCTGCCATTCTCCAACTTTATAATTTTGCCTTCCACCTTTAGTTGTTAATTTATCTGGAATTGATTTTTGTATATGGCGTGAGGTAGGGGACGAAGTTTATGAATTGTAGGTAATGAATCATCCCAGCATCATTTATAAAAACTTCAGTGTGTTCTCACTGTTCTAAAGTGACGTCCCTGTCACACATCCAGTGGTTACAGTTGAGTGAGTCTTTTTTTTTTCTAGGCTTTTTTTTTTTACTCTATCATACCATGATTTCTTAACTAAAATATTGCTGGCTTTATAGTAAATCTTGATATCTGATCTCTGTTAGGGCAAATCATTCAAACTTATTTGTTCTTTCTAGAGTGTCTTGGTTATTCTATACCATTTATACTTGCACGTGTATTTATTCTGCTTTTCATTTTAAAATCATGTTTTACTGAAATTTACATACACCAAAAACGGCGCACATCATGAAAGCAGAGCTCGGTAAATGATCACAAATCGAGCACATAAATCTATGTAACTACCAGTCTGGTGAAGAAACAGTGGGTTGAAACACATGAAACTGCTATCATGGCAGGTAAAAAAGAGCTCAATATATACCGTAAAGGTTTAACTACATAGGATTGACGTTGCATCATAAAGCAGGAAGTCAGACAACACAGATGAAGAGTCTATTTTCAGACACTGGGCGACAGGCTGCATAGGCTCGTGACACACAAGGGACAGCAAACCAATGAGATGAAGCCTTCCGATCGCCCCAGCTTGCCGGCCACGGACGGTTCCCAGCTGAAGCTCAAGGACAGGAGTCCTAAAGACAGCCCAGCAATTTCACTGAATCGAGGGGACAGATATCAGAGTTCAGGGAAGCCAGGCATGAGGAAGAGGTTGCGGCAGGGGGTGGGGGGCAGGAGAGAGGGAGAGGGAAATGGGGAAAAAGGGTAGGGGTGAAGGGGGGAGGGAGAGATCCAGGGATTTACAGAGGGGTGTTCACAAATCTTTGGGTAAAAACTACTTAGTACATGGATGTGGGGGAATTCCACAAGACTGGAGAAATAGTTCTGGAAAGCAACGGGCCAGACAATTCTGGGAGCTCAGACAGGGCTGGAAATAGTTCATGTTCCCACCAGCCAAAGTGATAATGCCTGTAATACATTGTGGAAGTTAATTTTATATGTCAAATTAGATGGTATTTTTGGATGAGGTTAACATTTAAATGGGTGAACTCTGGATAAAACCGGTCACTCTCTGTAATGTCAGTGCACCTCATTCAATCAGCTGCCGGCCTGACTGGAATGAAGACTGGCCTTCCCACGCCAGAGAGAGCAAACTGCGTTTGAGCTTCATCTGCATTATCAGCTCTCCTGGGTCTTCAGGCTGCAGACCTTTGGACGAGAACTGCACCATTGTCTCTCCCGAGTCTCCAGCCTGCCAACCCACACTGCAGATTTTGGACTCCTCTTCTGAACTATGCAGGCCAAAAGTCAATGGAGCAATATCTCTACACTACCGAGAGAAAGAAGTACCTGCCAACCTAAAATTCCATTGCCAGCAGAATCATCCTTCTGAGGAATAAAGACTTGAATAAATGAAGAAGAATTAAATAGATGACTTAATACTTATTAATAAATAAATAAAACATGAATGAAGAATAAACAGACTTTTATCAGAGATACTAAAGCTGAGAGATATTGTCACAAGTAAACCTGTGTTACAAGAGCTATTAAAATTTCTTCTGAAAAATGATGCCAGGTGAAAATGAGGATCTAGACCAAAAAATGAAGAGTGACAGAAATGCTAAATGTATAGAAAAATGTAACAGACTTCTTCCCTTCATTTTTTAATCCCTTGAAAAAATAATTGCTTAAAGCACAAAATAATGATGATAATAATATATTACAGGGTCTACAGTGTACGTAGGAGTAAATGGTATGACAAAAATAGCACAGGGTGGGAAGAGGAATATGGAAGTATATTGTCATAAAGTTCTTCCACTGAATGTGAATTAATATCATTTGAAGACAGACTGTGATAACTTAAGGATGTATATTAAAACTTCCGGATCAATCACTAGAAAAATAATAAATACAGAGGTATGTCTGAGATGACAATAGTGGAAATTAAAATGGAATCATTAAAAAAATACTCAAGCAACTAAAAAAAGCAGGAGACTCAAAAGAATGAAGAAAAATTGTACAAATAGATGACAAATAACAGGAGAGTAGATTTGAACCCCACCATACTGATACTTACCTTAAATATAGGTGGTGAACACTCCAACTGAAAGACAGGGATTTTCATATTTGAGGAAAAAAGGAAGATCCAAGTATGCATCTACAAGAAATGCTCTTAAATATAAAGACATAGCCCTGGCTGGTGTGGCTTAGTGGATTGAGCACGGGCCTGTGAAGCAAAGGGTCGCTGGCTCGATAACCAGTCAGGGCACATGCCTGGGTTGCAGGCCAGGTTCCCAGTGGGGGCCACATGAGAGGCAACCACACATTGATGTTTCTCTCCCACTCTTTCTCCTTCCCTCCCCACTCTCTCTAAAAATAAATCATAAATTTTTAAAAAGACAAAGATAGGGTAAGTGTAAAGAGATGAAAGAATAAATATTATGAAAACATCAATATCATATCAAGTAAACTTCAGACTATGAAATAATATCAGAAATTCATAAGGACATTTCATAATGGTAAAGGGCATAACAATATCAAGAGGACATGATAATCCTAAATGTGTATGCAACTGAGAAAATAACTTCAAAATGCTTGAATAGAAAACAGATGGGAAAAAACTAATGGGGTTTAAGAAAGAAACAGACAAGTCTATAATTTGTTGGAGAAGGCAAACTTTCTCAGTCATGAAGAACGAGTAGACAAAGTCGGTATTGATGCAGAAGTCCATCATCTTGGCTTCAATGACATTACAAAACACTTTATCCAAAACCAGCAGAGCATACACTTTTTCAAGCACACAGGGAACAATCACCAAAGGTAGGGGGTATGGTGGGTCACAGAGCAAGTGTTGATAAATTTTAAAAAGACTGAAGTCATACATTGTATGCTTATTTTACTAAAATAGAATTGTAATACTAGAACTCACTAATAAAGAGATATTTGGGAAATCCCCATGCATTTGGTGATTGAACAATATCTTTCTCAATAATTCATGGGTCAAAGGGGAAATCAGAATGGAAATTGGCAAATATTTTGAAGTAAATGAAAGTGAAAATACAGCCTATGAAATATTGTGGGAAACAGCTGAGGCAGTGTGCTTAGAGGGACGTATACAGCATTAAATGTTTATGTGAGTAAAGAGGAAAGGTCTCAAAGTCATTACTGAAGCTTCCACCTTGAGAAACTAGAAAAAAAAAAGCAAATAAAACCCAATGTAAGCTGAAGAAAGGAAATGATAAAGGCCAGAAACTGCTGATATACAACATGAAAGAACAATAGAGACAAATCAGTAAGACCAAAAGCTGGTTCTTTGAGATCTATAAAATTGGTGAACTAGCCAGACTAATAAAGTAAAAAAAGAGAAAGAAGACAAAAGTATCAACATCAGGACCAAAAGAGTATCAGGAGTAAAAGATGTTATTATGTATGTAAACATTACAAGATATTAAAGGAATATTATGCTAACTTTCTAATTTAAAAAAATCAGTATTTAAATAAAGTGGACAAATTCCTTAAAGACACTATGCAAAAGCCCAGTCAAGAAGTAGGTGACAGGAATAGGTCTAAATCTATTAAAGAAATGCGTACATGAACTCTTCCCATAAAGAAAACACCAGGCCTAGACAACATCACTAATGAATTCTAACAAACGCCTAAGGAAGAAATAATAGTGATTATACACAATCTCTTTCAAAAAATGGAAGATGAGGGAAGCCTTCCCAATTCTTCTTTATGGAGCCTGCATTACCATGCTACCCAAACCAGACAAAAACATTACAAGAAAAGAGAACTATAGACCGACATTCCTCATGAACACAGAAACAAAAGATCCTTAACAAAGATTTAACAAAACGAATTCAGTGATATGTAAAAAGAATAATAAATCATGATCAAGTAGGGTTTATCCTGAGAGTGTATGATGAGTTTAACCTTCAAAAATCAAACAATGTAACTCATATTGACACAGTAATGCTCGTAAAAAAAGAATAGCCACGTGATCTAAGTAGAATTTTTTTTTACAAAACCAACATCCATTTGTGATCTTAAAAAAACCTCTCAGCTAACTTAGAATAAAAAAGAACTTTCACCTGATGAAAGATCTTCAAAAAAATTGACATCATCATGGGGATGTAAGGTACAGCATAGGAAATATAATCAATAATACTGTAGTAACTCTGTATGGTGTCAAGGGGATACTAAACTTATTGGGGGGATCACTTCATAAGTTCTATACATGTCTACCTGCCATGCTGCATACCTGAAACTACTATAATACTGAATGTCAACTGTAATTGAAATAACAAAAAATTTTAATTAACATATCTATATTTAATGGTAAGATGTTGAACACCCTCCTTTTAAAGTTGGACATAAGGCAAATAGTCTGCTCTTACCAAACGTGTTTAACACTTGAATAGAGGCAAGAGAATAAACAAGAGAAAAATAAAAGGCATACATATTGAAAAGTAAGAAATAAAATTTTCTTTATTTTTGATAATGTTTATTTATGGAGAAATCATAAGGAATCTACAAAAAAGCTACTAGAACTAATAGGAGTTTAGAAAGGTCACAAATACAAGTTCAATATACAAAAATCAATTGTGTTTCTATGTGATTAACAACAAAAAATTGAAAATTGAAACCTAAAAACCCTAATGGGATTTTGATTAGGATTAAATTGATTCTATAGGTCACTTTGAAGACTTGACATTTTTTTACTAATTGAGTCTTCCAACCCATGAATATAATATAACTCTCCATATATGTAGATTGTCTGTAATATTACTAATAATGTTTTGTAGTTTCCGAGTAGAATTGCTGCATACCTAATGAAGATTCATTCTTAGGTTTATTATGTTTTTTAGTACTATTTTATACATTTTTTAAAAATTCATTTCCCCTTGTTTACAGCTAGATTATAAAAATTCAATTGGTTTTTGCAATATTTATTTTGTACCTAGCAATTTTATGAAATTGACTTAACTCTACTAGTGCATGAATATTCCTTTGGGTTTTCTTTGTACGCAGCTGTGTTGTCTGCAAATATTGAAAGTGTCTTCCTTTATAATCTGTGTACTATTAATTTCTTTTTCTTGCCTTACTGCCTTGGTTAGGACCTCCACTACAGAGCTTTTGGTAGATAGGCTTTATCATGTTAAGGAAGTTTCCTTATACTCCAAGTTTTCTCAGATTTTCTTTTTTAAATCAAAAATAGATGTTGAATTTTATCAAGTGCTTTCACATTCATAACATATAATTATGTTGCTTTGCAAATGATGTGTTATCCTTTTCATCCATTGCTGATTAAGATTGCTAATATTTTGTTTATGAATTTTTTAAAGATTTTATTTATTTATTTTTTAGAGAGATGGAAGAGAGGGAGAGAAACATCAATGTGCAGTTGCCTCTCATGGGCCCCTATGGGAGACCTGGCCGGCAACCCAGGCATTTGCCCCGACCGGGAATTGAACCAGTGACCCTTTGGTTTGCAGGCCAGTACTCAATGCACTCAGCCACACCAGCCAGGGCTGTTTATGATTTTTGAATCTACATTTATGAGAGATTTGCCTGAAATTTTCCTTTCCTGTACTGTCAGATTTGGGCATCAAGATAATGCTAGCTTCATAAAATTAGTTGAAGGAATGGAGGCTCTTTTTTAATTCCCTGAAGTAGCTTGGGTAAGATTATAATTACTTACTCTTTGAATTCCTGGAACTCGATAGTGATGCCATCGGGGCTAGCAGGTTTTAATTTACACGTTCACTTTCCTTCGTGGCTACGGGATTGTTCAGGGTTTCTGTTTTTTGACTCAGGTAGATTTTCTGGAGAATGTGTTTGCCTTGTATAAGATTTCATACTTAGTAACCTAAATATTTTCAACAATGTCCTCTCTTTTTTTTTTAAGATTTTATTTATTTATCTTTAGAGGGGAAGGGAAGGAGAGAGGGAGAGAAACATCAGTGCGTGGTTGCCTCTCGTGCATCCCCTACTGGGAGCTGGCCTGCAACCCAGGCATGTGCCCTGACTGGGAATCAAACCGCAGTTATTTGGTTCGCAGGCCTGCACTCAATCCACTGAGCCACACCAGCCAGGGCCCCTCAACAGTGTCCTCTTATTCTTTTGTTTCAGCGCCTGTAGTTTCTCTGTCTATGTACTATTTCATTTCTGATATTGTTTATGCTTTTTCTCCTTCTATTTCTCGTCAGTTTACCAGAGGTCTGCCTCTTTGGAGGACCAACGTTGGGCTTTCTTCTCTATTATGTCTATTTTCTGTTTCTTTAATTCTTACTCTTATCTTGATTATTTCCTTTCCTACCTTTCTTGAGTTTATTTTGCTGATGTTTCTCACTTCATAAAATGGATGTTTAGCCCATTCACATTCAGTTTTTCTTTCTTTTTTTTTAACATAATGTTTTAGGCCATATATTTCTCAACATTATTTAGCTCTCTCAAAATTTTTAGTATGTATTTTCATTATAGTTCAGTTCTTAGTATTTTCTAATCTTCACTATATTTTCTTCTTTGACACTGTGAGTAACCAGTGTCTTATTAGACCCCATCTAAATTTCTAAGTATATATATGGTGGGGTGGCCAGGTAGGGGGTTCTAGTAATCTTTTCTTATTGTCGGAGAAGGTAGTCTGTTTGATTTTAATCTTTAAGAAATGTACAGTCAATTTTTGTACATGTTCTGGGTGTAATCGAAAAGAACATGTTTGTGCCATTTGAGGGTATGTCTGTGGTGGCGGTGAAAACGATTCAGCTCGTTTGTGGAATGAGTCTGTGGTGCTCATAAACATGCGCAAAGCTCAGTTCTCCTGCTGGGGGCAGCAGAGTTGACTGGAGCCCTACCTGCTCCTCCTCTGGCTCCACCAACGCTTCTGTGCTGAGAGACCCAGCTTCCCGGGCTGCTGCCAGCCAACACTGAGCATGTCGGGGATATCGGTGCAAGTCCATTCCTGTGGGACGTGAGACTCCTCTAATGGGCAACTTTGGCTCAAAGCCACCCCATCAGTCTGGCCAGAGCATTTGTAGAACTGCACTGTAATCTGAGACTCTTCCTACTCATTTCTCCTTCCTTCTCTCGTTCCTTCTAGACCTGCATTGTGGTCAGAAGGCTCGCCCTGTCTACTCCTGCTTCCTTCCTTTTCTCCTGCAGAGGCAGTTTCCCCAATAAACCTCTGGCACATCGAATCCCATCTTGGTATCTGTTTCCTGAACTGACAGAATGTTTCTAAGGTCAATTGTATTAAATACGTTATTCAAATGTTCTACCTCCTTATTGGTAATTTTTTGACTGTTTGCTTTACCAGTTTCTGGTAAAGATGGGTTAGGTGTCCCATTATGGTTGCTCATTTGTTTCTTTTTTCTTGGTAATTGTCGATTTTTGCTTAATATGTTTGGAAAGTTATTGAGTTTATAAATTTAACATCAACATATCTTCCCGTTCAACAGAATTACGTACCATCTTGAAGTGACCCTCTTTGTTTCCTATAATAATTTTTGCTTTAAGTCTATCTTACCTAATATTAACATAACTAAACCTAGTACACATTTTTAGTACATTCTTTCCACTCTTTCATGTTCAAATCCTCTATATACTCTTAATTAAGACATGTTTCCTGCTCTAACTGGTGTGGCTCAGTGGGCTGAGTGTCATTCCACAAACTGAAGGATCGCTGGTTTGATTCCCGGTGAGAGCACATGCCTGCATTGCAGGTTCAGTCCCCAGTCGGGGCATGTGCAAGTGACAGCTGATCATTGTTTCTATCTCACGTTGATGTTTCTCTCCCTCTTTCTCCCTCCCTTCCCTCCTCTCTAAAAATAAAATAATAAAATCTTTTTTTTTAAAGACATGTTTCTTTTTTTAATATTTTACTTATTTTTAGAGAAAGGGCGGGAGAAAGAGAGGGAGAGAAACATCAATGTGTGGTTGCCTCTCAAGCGCCCCCAACTGGGGACCCAGGCACATGTCTTAACTTGGAATCCAACCAGTGTCCCTTTGGTTCACAGGCCAGAAGACATGTTTCTTATGACCAGCATATGGTCAAATTAAAAAAAAATCCATTCTGATTAGCTTTATATTTTATGTAGAGCATTTAATTTGTTTATATTTAATTATTAACATTTTCTGATTTATAGCTGTTTTTGTTTTATTTGTAGTTTTCTCACAAGTTCCATTTATATTTTTGTCCTTTCTTTCCCCTTTTTAGATTGATTTTCCACTTTTACTTTTTTTATTCCACTGGTTTAAGAACTCTGTTTCTATTCTGTATGTGGTTTTTCTAGAAATAGCAGCAAATAACCTACCAAAATAAAAGTTCCCCAATAATTTTACTCTTCTAAAAAATACAAAAACCTCACAACTTCCATTTACACCTTTCAGGTTATCATTGTGGTGCATTTTAATTCTATCAATTTTTCTTTTGAAAACCACATCTATTATTCCTATTGCTTTATACACTCAATATTTTGCTCATTTTTTACTTTTCATATGCTTTATTTCCTCTTGCTCCTCACACTTTCCATCAGGACTGTTTTTCTTTTGCTTTAAGTGAAGGTTTGTTGGTACCAAATTCTCCCAATTTTTCCATGTCTGTAAATGACTTTTCACCTTTCACTATGGATATAGAATTGATCATGACAATTATTTCCTCTCAGCCCATTGAAGATATCATGCATTGTCTTTTGATTTCTGTTGTTGCTAATGAGTAGTAAGTTGTCTGTCATGCCTTTAAAAATAATCTTTCTTTTCTCCCTCACTTCTTTTAGATATTCTCTTTGTCTCTAATGTTCTGAAGTTTCCCTGGGATAGTTATACAAGGTCTGTCTGGGAAAAAACCCATCATTATTATTATACTGAGAACAGTTTTCACGACACTGACGTAACCCGGCAGCCAAGGAGAGTGGACTGGAATGTGCATGCATGAACAACGATGACTTCACTGCACTAGTCAGTGGGGACAGTAGGTGCCAGTGAGTGACCATGTGTACTGTGTGGCCGTCGAATTGAAAAATAGCTGGGCAAGTAAAGCAACAAATCTGCATTCAAATTTTGCATTCAGCTTGAACATTCCTCTGCAGAAACTATTCAATGATTCAGAGGCCACAGCTATGGGCAACTGGTGATTGGCAGCTTCATCACGGTAACGTGCCTGCTTGTGCATCATGTCTTGTGCTGAATTTTTGGGTGAAGCATCGAATCACCCAGGTGACTCAGCTCCCCTACAACCCAGATTTGGCATCCTGCAGCTCCTGGCTTTTCCCAAAACTAAAATCACCTTTGAAAGGGAAGAGATTTGAGACTATCAGTGAGATTCAGGGAAATACGATAGGGCAGCTGATGGTGACTGAGGTCCCAAGGTGCCTTCTTTGAAGGGGACTGAGGTGTCATTGTCCTTTGTACAATGTTTTTTGTGTCTTCTTCAATAAATGTCTCTATTTTTCACAGTATGTGGCTAGGTATTTTCCGGTATATGCCATGACTGGGATCCCCAGGATTTCTTGATTCTGAGGGTTGATGTATTTTATCAGTTGAGAAAATGTTCAGCCCTTATCTCTTCAGGGATTGCCTCCCCCACCGATTGTTTCCTTTCCTTTTGGGACTTTAATTAGATGTTTGTTGAAATTCTATTCTCCGTGTCCTTTTTTCCTCATTGTATTTTCTTTGTTTGTCTCTCTGCGCTGCATTGTGGAAATGTCTTTCAGGTCAATCTTCCAGTTCACACATTCTGTCCACATGTGACTGTTCCTGTAAACCTGTCCATTGAGTTGGGTTTTCTTCCTAGAAGTTCTTTTGGTTCTTTTAAAAAAATTGCTTAATCAGATTTGATCGTTTTTTTCTTGTCTATATTTTCATGCATCAATTTTATTATTGTAATAACTATAAGTGGTGCCAGGTGGGTACTCGAAATAACGGGGAACACTTAGTAATGTATCCGATTGCCTAGCTGTGGGGCTGGGTGCCTGAAACTAATGCAAAATAGGGTTGAATGTAAACTATGATTGAAAAAAATGACATGTTAAACACGGTCATTTTAGTCTTCATCTGACTATTCCAGGACCTGAAGTTCTTGCAGGCTCGTCCCAGCTCTCGGCTGCTCCTTGCTCGTAGTTCTTAGTACCTTGTTCCATTGGGTGTTTGGTTTCTTCCTTTCTTTTCTTCTTGTCTCCTTCCTTCCTCTCCTCCTCTTCTTCATTCTCTCTCTCTCCCCCACCCCTCTCTGCACTGAAGTTTAACCTGATCTTTTTCCTTGACATTTTATATGTGGGGATTACTTCGAGGTCTGGGATAAATTCGGCTTCCCCTGCAGATGATCCACTTCGGCTTCTGCCAGGTGCTGGAGGCATTGCCATTTCCTGGGCCGACTCCAGTTACACGCTCCACTTGGGATGTTCAGACCACCCGAGGAGTGTGGGTTTTCTGCTGTAAACTCTGTCATGGCCAGCTTGCGGTTTGAGCGTTTTACGGTGTGTCCTGGCACACACACAGACGCATACCTCTTATCCTCTCCAGTGCAAAGTTTCAAGTGGATTTCCCTGCAGTCTCCAGGAGAGTGAGAGAGGCGTTTCCAAATTCACCCTCACTGTCCAGGCACAGCCTTTGGAGATGTCCCATCTTTACGCTGAAAGATCTCTCATAATCACTCCACCTTGGGCAGACCCAAGGCTTTAACTCCTTTTTCACAAGTCTTACGAGGCCATGAGTACCAAAGTTCAAGTTCTCCAGGTTCCACAAATGCCCTTGGAGTGTTGTGCTCTTCTTACGTCACTAAGCTCCACTTTATTCAATCTCTAGACAAAGAATGCTTCGCTGCGCTGCTTATTCGCTGGTACTCTGAAGAAATTGCTTTTAATCCAGAATTTTTCGTTGTTTTTAGCAAGTATATTGATTCACTTGCCATGTTTCCAGAAATGAAAATAGATTTTATGAAAAAAACACCACTCATCTTTTATAATTCAGTAGTCTCCATTTAAATAGTGCAGATACACAGAATCCACTGAAAATACCCTGCCGTTTTTGTAGGTTAATCATACTGTGTATTTGGAAAGTGCTTTTAACTTTTCAAATTGCTTTCACATGTATCTGTGGTTCTCCAGAGGGGTGGTACTGCCCTTCAGGAGAGTTTTGAAAAGTTGAAGGAGTTGTTTGATTGTCGTTATAAATGGGGCCATTATGGGCATTTAGTGGGGAGCCAGGGCTTCGAGACTCCTCCAAGGCCCAGGACAGTGCTGCCTGAGGGATAATTGTCCTGTTTCTCGTGGGACTTTTGAATGTGCCCCTGGGCACTGAGAGACTAAATGTCTGGCGAGATTTCAAGAGAGGGGGTGTGTTTTTTCTCCTATTTTCTTAACCCCTGTCAAAACATAGGGAATTATTGTAAGGCCCAGCTCATTTATGAGAATATCTTTTCCATTTTTCTCCACTTTGATCATCTTCGTCTTGGCACCTTATTCTTACTTGAATTAAAAGTATAGCTCTCTGTTTCTTACCACATGCAAACAAGTCCAGTTCGTTACCACTTATCCTAACATTTGTTACATCGTGGCGAACACCTCTGCTCCTTGCTTCACTTAAGTTCTGAGTCCAGACTAATGTATTCATTGCAACTTGTTGCTATGATCTCACATCTTCACTGTGCCTTTGAGTGGAAGCGTGCCAGGGAATTTACACATTGAACTAGTGATGGCGGCACATAACTTACCAAAACCCAAGTTGCTCAGTAACTAAACACAGCGGGAGGGTGGCTGCAGGATGGCACATAACCAAATGTGTGAGACTATGTTTCAATAAAACTTTATTTATAAAAACAGGTGGAGGGTGGGACACGGCATGGGGTTATAGTTTACCTGTTTGTGCTCTACACAGTGCTGCCTCCAAAGCTCTCCAGACAGACACACGGAAACAACCAGAAACATCATGCTTCATTAGGATTCTCACCTTCATACTTTTTCTGTGTTCTCCAAATTCTCTAACATGTGTTGTTATTTTTATGCGTTACTTTTATATGTGTGCATTTATGTTTACAATTCCATTTACTTATTTGTTTGTTTGTTTCCTGGAGGGAGGAGGGTATCACGACACATGCACATAGTCCCAGATCGAAAAGACGCAGAGGCGGGATTGTCACAGGTCTCCTTCCCCCTTCCGTTTTGAGTCACCGCTGTTTCTTTGCCACAGGAAACCAATGTTATTCTGTCCTTTGTGATCTTCCTGAGATATGTGTCCATGTGGCAGCCAAGTCAGCAGGGCCACCATGGCGGACAGCTCCAAGGGACACCATTTATACTGAGCTCCTCGGATGCCGCTGGCATGCACTACAGTGGTGCTGTGCCCCGGGAGTTGTGCGACATAGCAACCTAACCAAAAATGTTTACTGTGTGTGTGTAAATATGCACTTGCAAATATCTGTCAATGTATATATGCGTGTGTGTATTTTTCTAAGGCCCCCTCTTTGAAGCAAAGGATGGTATATTGTGTCCATTGCTCTGCACCTTGCCTCCCCCCCCAATTAATAATATATCCTGATACTTTTTCCATATCAGTTTATAAAATGTCCTTCTTTTTGATGATGATGGTGATAGTGATGGTGATTACATACTGAGTCCCTTGTGTGTGCCCGGAATTGTTCCAAGGACTTGGAGTGCGTCAGCGCCTACAGCGCTCACAGCGACCCCATCAGAGAGGTGCAGAGAGGTTAAAGGTCCGACCCCAGGTCACAGCCCGTCCGTGCTCACCCTGTGAGATTAAACGGGAGTTTCCCCTGGTTCCTCTGAGTCCTCGTGTGGTACTGAGTTTCGCATTTCCACCTCTTCTCCGTTTGGAGTTCTTCCCGCTCTAGTTATGAGAGGTGGGGCTCCAACCTTGTTTTTCCTGGCGGCTCCGGTCATTCCCAGCACCGCTTCGCCGCTGCTTCCAGACGCCGGCTTTCCCACCGCCCGGGTCTGGAACGGTGCGGCCTGCACTCCGCCGTCTGCGGAAGCAGGTGCCACCCCGTTAGAGCTCCCCGGGTTCTGTCATTTGTGTCACTATCTGGTAGAAGGTTTCATCTCCTCATTACTTTGCTTTCTCGGAGCCATTCTGGATATTCTTGACTTCCATAATTTTTCCCGTTAATTATTTTTATTGTGGCGAAATAGACACTACAGAAAATGTACCACTTAGCCACGTTGAAGTGTACGTTTCAGAGATGCTAGTTAAGTGCGCCCACATTATCGTGCTACCCTCCCCACTCTCCATTCCCGGAGCTCATTTTTAATCCAGTTCCAGGATTGTCTTTTTATCATCCCAAGCTGCAACGGTGTAGCCACTGCACATAACTCCTGTTCCCCCTCCCCGCGGCCCTGGCAATGGCCCTTCTACTTGCTTTCTCTCGGACGGAGATGCTCCCGGTGGCTGAGACACGTGGGGTCATACAGG
This sequence comes from Artibeus jamaicensis, assembly GCF_021234435.1. Classification (NCBI taxonomy): domain Eukaryota; kingdom Metazoa; phylum Chordata; class Mammalia; order Chiroptera; family Phyllostomidae; genus Artibeus; species Artibeus jamaicensis. Next base: position 8,488,895 of record NW_026521407.1, read on the forward strand.
ACGTGTCCTTTTGTGTCCGGCTCATTTCCCTTAGCATAATGTCCTCTAGGTTCGCCCACGGTGTCACCTCTTCTTCCTTTCTGTAGATGAGTGAAAGTCCAATACGGGTCGATGCCACGTTTTGCTTACTCACGCCTCTGTGATGGACACAGGGTTGTTCCCACCCTTCGACTCTTGGAAGTAATGCTGCTATAAACAAGGGCATGCTCCATACTAACTTCGGAATTAGTTCGTTCAGGTCCAAACAAAAAACCTGCATATTGCTTTTATAAGCACCCTCCACCCCTCACCAAGCTCCCCCCATGCACACACCCCCCGCAAGAGTCGCTTATTAATTTGGTTCCGTCACAGCACGGCCCAGGTGCCTTCCTGGGCCTTTCTCCCTTGGCCCGCGGTGCCGCCCATGGTTTTGGCTGCCCATCACTCCTTCCCCTTCTTCTTGTGACGCTGTGGGAGCTGCTCTGCAGGCTCCCACTTGGAAAAAAACACCTGTCCTCTGCCCTCAGTCCACGAGTCCAGTCACTGGCTTCGGGAGTTGGTTCTGAGGGACTTTACTGGAACTCCTGATAATAAACTGCTTTTCTTGCACACACCTCAGAGCCCACCCTCCTCCAGCCTGATGGAGCTTCCAGGGGTCCCCAAAGGTGCCCTGACCTCCCTGCCTCGGGAAGGGCCTCCTTGCAAGCCCCCGCCCGCACAGGCCCCTCTGGGAAGCCTTTCTGCTTCTCCCTCGTCATCGGCAACATCAGGGCTGCTGGCTTCCTGCCCTGCCGCTTCACCTCTCCTCCTGTCTAAGGGCCACCTTTGCACTGGCCTGACCCACGATAGGCCATTCGCACATTCTCACCGTGGGCACAGGCCCGTGCCTCCCACCTCTCCGTTGCCCACGGCGTGTAGCACGGTGTCCGTCACAGTGCAGGGGCTGGTTTGCATTGGGTTAAATGAAGCTCGTCTTCTTCTGCCAGCTTAGGCTGGAGCACGGCCACCAAAGGCCTCCCGCACCAGGTCCAGGACCTCAGGGGCTTGTCACTGCCATGGCCCGCGGGGGCCTGTGGTGTCTGGGTACAGCCCGCTTCCCCCTCAGGTCCAGCTTTGCATTCTGATCCTGGTGGCCTGCAGGGCCCCATGGGTCCTGGGTCTCTGTGCCTGGGTTACCCCGTTCCCTGTCGAACTCTGGGATGAGTTTTGAACAGCAGGAGGTGGGCAGGTGGGCTGCAAAGATATCTCCAGGCCTGATATCTCGCCACGTGGTGGGCTCTCCACGTCCGTTGCAGCTCTCTTCCTGAGAAGTTCTCTGCAGCTGATTTTTTTTTTTTGTGAACGTGTATGCGTGTTTGTGCGTTTCATTGCACTTCGTGTCCATCTTGATTCTTTCTCTTTATTTCCAAACATTTAAAATGCACTTATTCAACCAATGTTTACCGGGTACCTGCTTTTTCTGGGCCTGTGCGGTGAGTGAGACAGGCGAGGTCTCTCCTCTCCTGGATTTTACATCCTCCTGGATGCGGGGAGGGAGCAAGCAATTAGCAAGGAAACATAAATTAGCACAGTAATCTCAGGGAATGAGAAGTGCTAAGAAGAAGATAAAATAAGATAATGTGCTAGGAAATGAGTTGAGGAGAGGGGGAGACTATTTTAGATTTCGGTGCTTCAGCTCCCTCCTTCCTTGAGTCCAGCCTCCATGCCGTGAGGAAGCCCCTGGAGAGACCCAAAGCGGGGACCAACTCTGCTCCCAGCGGAGCACCTGGCAGGAAAGAAGTAAGGCAACAAACAGACCAGAAAAGTGAAGGGTGAGGAGGTGGCCCTGGGGGTTGGTCAGCAAAGATATATTTTTAAAGATTTTATTTATTTATCTTTAGAGTAGAAGGGAAGAGAGGGAGAGAAATATCAATGTACGGTTGCCTCTCATGCATCCCCTGCTGGGAACTGGCCTGCAACCCAGGCATGTGCCCTGACTGGGAATCAAATCGCGATCCTTTGGTTCACAGGCCTGTGCTCAATCCACTGAGCTACACCAGCCAGGGCTAGCAAAGGTATTTTAGAGGAGGTGGTATTTCAACTGAGATTTGGAAAGTTACAAGGAGGCATCCATGCAGCGAGTGGAGAAAGAACCTTTCCGCACGAAGGAACAGCATATGCAAAGGGCCTACAGTGGGAAGTTCACTCCTCTTCTTCCTCTTCCCCCCCCGCTTCCCCATCCCCCTCCTTTTTCTCCTCCTCCTTTAGAAATGGCAGGGATGGAGGGAGGATATAAGTTGGAAAAGCAGGCCAAGACCGTACCAGATAGGGCCCTTTAGGCCGCGCGGATGGAGCTAAGAGCAGTGGGAAGCCCCTGCAGAGACCTGCTCAGTGTCACACAGAGACCTCCCTGGCTGCTCTAAGGGACAGACCTTCTGGGGAGTCCCAGAGGGCCCGTCAGAGGAAGAGCTAGTCTATATGGTGGGTTCTCTTTGCAAAAATTTGACCTGTGCAAGCAGCCAACATACAGAAAGGTACGTTGGACATGGTGCAGATGGGGACACCCGAGTCCGGAGAGGGCCAATGCCTCGAGCAATGGTACAGCACCAATCAGAAGTCCACGAGAGCTCAGGGCGCAGATCAAGGAGCCTGAGCGGATGTGCGGCAAATGCCATTTAGTGTAATTTCCCCTATTTTCCTTCAGTCACCAGTTTGGTAAGAGGAGAATTTCAACCATCTGCAAGTAATCCAAATGCCTTACTAACCTGCCTACTCACCCACCCCCATACAGAAAAAGAAAAACAGAAACCAATTCCCCAGCCTGCACGCCTGCATTCCCCACAATCATCTCTGTATTACAGCCCTTGTCATCTTGCATTACACATGAATAACTAATCAACCAAACACAAACCCACTGATGAAAAAAACGCGCATGTTGGATCTAGACTGTGAGCAGGGTAAAGAGTAATATTAATTTCACTGGTAAATAACAAAGCAGGAGCAAACAGGAGCGATGTTGAGACAGGAATCGTGTTTCTGAACACTCCTGGGACAGGAAATGTCCCAAGAAAGCTAGGGTCAGGTTGACCGTATCTGAAGGGACCAATGCCGCCCTTTTCTCTCCTGGCATCCGTAAACATCGGAGTATCGTCCTGGGTCAACCCGCTGGCTGTTTGAACCACCACCCACTGTCTCGCCCAGGTGAACAATTCATATAAAGACCTTCTACTATCCCCTAATGGACATGTAGGTGCTAGTCTCACTCACCAGCCAATGCGGAAGTGGACGCGGTCTTCTTGAGCTTCTGTGGTGAGGAGCGCCATGCTAGGTGTGCAGTATGTGTCTAATGAACGCGTCTGTCCACCAGCTTCCTAAATGCAGCCCTTCTCTGCCCCCATCGTTTCCCTGCCCTGTGTTTTCGAAGCACTAAGGAGGGGCCCCTGATCTCCAGCTTCAGGCAGTGGTCCGGCGCTTTCCTCCTCCTGGACTTCTCAGTGGTGTCTGACACTGTCAAGACCCTTCACGTGTCCTTTGGGACTCAGAATTTTTCCTTTGTGACTCAGACTTTTTCTAACCCTTCCTCCCTAACCACCAGTGATTCCTTTTCCTCCGTCTGCATTTGCAAGTGAGCATTCCACAAAGACTTTTTCTTTCCTGCCACTCTTCCCCTATGAGAAATTCACTGCCTCTCATTTCATGTCAATGCATGTATCTATCACCATCTGCCACGTCTTATGCAAAGTACCTGTCTGTCTGGGTACAAGTACAATGGGCCTATCTGTCCAGCTAGGTTTCAAGCTCCTCTCGGTGCCCCAGTCAGCTAGCTGCTCAGTGCACACACCAGGAGGGAGTCTCTATGCTTCAGACTATGCTTGCAGGTAAACTGGGTAGAGAGTGTTATCCCCACTACATGGAGAGGCCTCTGCCCCCTAAAAGGAAAAAAGCCCAGGGAGGTTAAGTTAACATTGAGAACAAGATTCCTGGTTGCCGGCCACTGAGATTCTGCATCTTCAGTGCGATAACCATTCGGATACTGCCGATGGGGAATGGACTGTCAAGCGAATCTTGGTATTGTCTAAATATCCGCATCCGGTCCTTTCTGTGCTCTTCTGAACAGCCTTAAACTTGCCAGTTCCTCTCTTAAAATACAGCCCGCAGGACTGAACATAAAACTGCATGTGGCCTGACCCGCCAGCGCGCACTGGGATTATTGCTTCTCTGCTTCCACACTCTGCAGTTCTATTAATAGAGCCTAAGATTGCATTAGGGTTCTCGACAGCCTCCTTGCGCTGTAGGTTCGCATCAAGCCTTCTGTCAAGCCAGCCCTCCCCATCAGCCATTGGGGTGATTGATTTTTTTTTTTGAATGTTCATGATTATCTATGATTCACACTAGAAGATACAAAACAAGGTCTTGCCCTCCTTCCTTGCGTGGCATCTGCTGAGTGGGCAACGGGGTCTGGGGGGCCTGTTCGGAAGCCAGGGGCATGGCCAGCCACCCTGGAGACGGTCTCCTGCCTCATCCCATCCACAAAGGCAAGAGGAGGGTGATGAAATTAATTTTCTGGTTCGCTCCAAATTATTCCTACATTCGCCCCTTCTCCTCTTAGGTTATGGGCCCTTCTTCAGCTTGTTCTAATTCTGGATGTTTAAACACAGAGCCTCGCATTCTTCCCACCCATGGGCACAGCCAATTTTATTTCCTATGCCCTCTCCAAGCAGTATTATTTTTAGCAGGAGTGTCTTACTCAGCAATTTGCTCTACAATCTATTTCCTATTGTCCCCACATCTAATCTTTTCTCTCATTCTTTCCCTCCGTCTCTGTCTGTACGTCAATATTATGTTTGGCTAAATAGATTTGATTTGCACCCACGTGAGTCCCCTCTTCAGAGATTATAGTGCTTCCTCTCCCTCTTTTTCTTGCATTAATTTTTTGCAGCGACTTGGAACTAGTTGTTTGGTAGTTGTAGAAACTGCAGTGTAGGTTATTGTGGTGGATCTTGGTTTCAACCCTAGGAACCCTTTGGATCTGTAGGGCTTAGGCCTCAGAATTTGATGGCGGGGTTCAGACGTCTGGAATCTGGGGCCCTGAGCTGAGAGCCAAGCTCTTTCCTCAGCCTACGGTAGAGGGAACTGCAAAGAAGGGGCGCAAGCAGGCGTTCCCACCATCTGCCAGGAGAGGGCGTCATCCCCACAGTCCTCCGACGCTGGAATTTCTCAGCGGAACTACATGTTGCCCGGGGGGCCTCCTGAAGCCTCCTAGGTAGGATGGGATGACAGCCCAGCCATGCTGCTGTCGCTGCTCTGGCCACCTCCAACAGGGCGTCAGTGGTAAAAAGAAAGTTGAAGAAGCAGACCCAGCGTTGGTCCAAACGAATACGTGGTCTGAGAGCCTGAGTTAGGAGCTTGCTGGAGGACGGGCAAGCCGACGGGGCTCCCAGGCCAGGCGGTGGCCATGACTTTGAGAACACTTGGGAGTCCGCGCATGTAAGCTGCAGACCGTGTGAGGGGGTCCGGCCCTGCATAGCGCCAGCTGTGACATTTAGATTTGTTTGGCAAGGCAGGTCACGGTCGGCATGGGGCAGGTTCTGAGGTGGGTGTAGAAGTGTCAGGGAGGGTGACGGAGGCACCGAGTCAACCATTTCCAGGTGGGGTTAAAAGGCGTAGCCGTTTTCCTCTGGGGGCCCCAGCACCTTTCATCAAGACTAAGTTGGTAACTGATTAAAAAAAGAAGAAATGGAAGATTAAGCCCGAGAGGCCAGAGGAGAAAATGGTTTCCAGGTGGAAAGGACTGATACTCTATTAACACCACCGGGTGTTCAAGCAGCCCACGGTCCCCCCCCACCCCCACCCTCCCAGGCAGCGCTGGGCGACCGCCAGCTCCAGGAGGCAAAGGGCTCCCAACTGCCAAGCAGTGAAGATGTTTAATAAAATATTTACCTACGTGTATAAGAATAATGATGACAGAATGACAAACAGCAGCTAACAGCTTTAAGGTGCATGGGAGAGCAGCTCTGGGATATTTTTAATGAGAGCAGTAACTCACTGTTTAATTCCTGACGCTTATCTGCTGTGGCCACTGCACCCACACTGCTGTGGGAGAGCCGTGTTTGGGGAGGGGCTCACCGGGGTGCCGTAGAGCGCCCCCTGCAGGAAACTGCCCCCCCCCAGGGGCTGGAGCCAGCCTCGCTTCCAGCTCCATGCTCCTGTCCACCTCTCCTAGAGATTCAAGATTTCTGACCCCTGTCCCCACCACACCCAGAAGGATCCTCGGCTCTGGTCACTTAGTGAGTGATCTTGATGCTAGTTAGGAGTCGGACCTGTTCTTACTCAGCTGGAGTTACAGGCAGCATTTGCCCTGGTTGGGTGTGATGATAATGAGCCTGAGACAAGGGGAGAGGAAGTCAGAGGGCAGGGCAGGGAGCGACGCTCTCGGCCCAACGTCACGTTTCTAGCTGTGTCTGGCGTGAAAATGCAAAAGGAAACATTTGGCTGAACACATTTTATTTTTATTTATTTATTTTGCTCCTTGAGGGAGCTTTTTGCATTTCCTTGGCCAGTTTGGAAAGACAAATAAAAGCAAAACAAACTATCATTTAAATGAAGAAGGCCTTTATGTCTCTGAATATATCAAACTCTTGTTAGGAGTAAGTAAATTACACATAGAAGTGGCTATATATTAGATCAGCAGTGTCTGAAAATTAGAATTTCACTTTCAGCCTCACACACTTTTTCTCATGTTCTCCCCCCCCTGATAATTTATACCTCCAGTTACGACGGTTAGAAAGATACCATCTCGGTTTTCCCACGTCTCACACATGTAGAAGAAGGGCCGACTCGGGGTCTGTGTGCACGCGCTCACTTTCCATTTCTTGGAAGAAAACGCACTAGCCCTGAATTTAAGAGCACGCTCAGAAGTCATAATTGAGGAAAGAGCTATTTATCTTCTTAAAGGAAATACACGGGGAAGGGGGAGGGGGTGGGTGGAGGCAGAAGAAGGTATAAAGGGGATAAATGGTCATGGAAAAAATACAATAGAAAAAGTATTAAAAATAAATTTAAAAAAAGAAAGTACAAAAGGCCCATTACTTTTAGACGTGGAATTTATACTTGCTGGGATTTCCATGACTACAAATTCATTTGCTAAATATTTTCTGGTAAAACTATGGTTTGCTCCTCTTTTGGTGCCAAGCCTGCCATGTCGGTTCTTGAGAGTAAGGCTTGCAATGTCAGGAGACAGACAGAGTGAGCTGTCTCTTTAATCAGTGAGGCGCCCGGCCTGGTGGCGAAATGCAATACCAAAAAGTAAACGAAGAGCATCGTGTGAAAAAAAGCAAGTTTAAATTAATCTTGCTCTTCCAATTTGAAAACATGCTCACGGTTGTTAGTAACTGAGTTAAGACATTTAAATCATACATAGACTTTTGTATCTTGACAGTGACCTTTTATAAGTGTGCAGTGGGGATAAGAAGATGAGCACAGAGATGCTCCAGAAAGAGCATTGTAGGTAATTGAACATGAAATGTGTTGCAATCTGATAACATTAATAATATGCAATCACTGCTTTAAATCTAATGCGCAGTTCATTTGGCCAGGGTCGAGCTAGAGTACTCCATAAATGTTAGCACGTGAATCCTCTCGCAAACCTGGAAGGTAAGCAGCTCTATTTTTGTGCATTTTGTAGCATCTCTGCGTTAGTCATCTATGCTGTGTAACAGATTCCTTCAAAACATAGTCGCTCTGAACAGGTATTTATTACCTCACATTGCAGTTCCTGAGGGCCAGGAACTGCAACGGCTGGGTGGAAGGGTCCCGACTCAGTGTGTCCCGTGAAGTGGTACTCAGGGCATGGGCCCATGTCACTGTCGTCCGAAGGCCTGGCTGGGGTTGGCAGATCCACTTTTAAGGTGTCCAGCCCGCCATGCTGGCAAGTTAGTTCAGGTTGTGGACAGAAAATCTCCGTTCTCCCATCCAGCTACCCTAGTGTCTTCAGGATATGGCACCTGGCCTACCCCAGAGCCAGATCCAAGGGAGTAAAGCGGCAGCCACAATGCTGTTCATGACCCAGCTTCTGAAGTCTCCCAGCACTGTCCATTAGAAGCCAGTTGCTAAGTATGACCCAGGAGGAGGGGAATTAGGCTCCACCTCTTGGAGGAGCCATAAAGAATTTGTGGACATATTTTAAAACCACCAAGACCGTCCCCCTACTGACAGGTGGGGCAGTTGAGACTGATGGTGGCTCATGGTTGCCGAGCTACTGGTGAGACCCGTGTGCAAGGCAGCAGGCCATTTCATGTTTCTCCTGTGGTGCCATCCCCGCACAGAGCAAAACAGAACACCCACATTCCTGAGACCCCCGCACACAAACTCCCAAGCTGCCTCTTTAACGTGGCTAAGGGCTTCTAAAAGCAGTTGGCAGGCTCACGTTTGGAAATGAATGAAATAGACACTAGACTGGAAGATAGGAGCCTGTTTCCCTCTCAGTGGGCTTGGCAACCTTGAGAAAATACCACTCGTCTCAGGGGTGGTTTCCTCCTCGGTGCCAGAAGGGCCAACGGGATGGTTCCCAAATGTGGTTGCCCTTCCCAGTGCCCTGGGGAATGAGAGAGTCACTGGTTGCACATTAGGTCTACCCACTGGCAGCTGTCAGGGACCTGCATCACTGGAAAGGTGTCCGACGACGGACCGTTCTGCAGCAGGTGGCACACGGCACGGCCCGCTGCACGGAGCGCGTGGCTCCCCGCTTCCCACTGTAACGCTGTTCGAACTCTTCCCTTCCAACTGGAGGTGCCCAGGCAGCTCACTGGCTCTTGATCCTCACTACCATCGCAGGGAAATTAAACAAAGGAGATGCCTGGGGGCCTCCCCGAGCAGAACGAATCAGACGTTCTGGGATGGAGCCCAGGGGTCACGACGGTTGGTTTTCATCAGTATGATTTAAAAAGATTGTGTTCGGCCTTGGTTGCCAATTTGAATCATTGGGAAGTTTTGGAAAAGACCACTACCTGGACTGGTTAAATCGGGATCTCGTGGGTAGAACCTACCAGCATCAGTGTTTGTTTGTTTTTTCTTAAGTTCCCAGGTAAATGTAAAAGATAGCTGCATGAAGCTATGTTGCCTCATTTGAGATCGTTCCAATGCTGCCTCACCCATAAAAGATTGTTCAGAAGCAAAATTATTCAGAAATCTAAGATGCCACGGCCTTCTACGGAAAAAAAAAAAACACTTTCAAAGTGGAAGGTATTAAAAATGAAATGGAAGCGAGTTCCATTTCTGGCAGTACGGGAGGCTAAATAACTTGCAAATCCTCCCATTACAAATCATCTATAAACACTGGTCAAAACGCAGTAAACACTCGTTGAAATCAGGGCAGAGCCTGTAAGGCAGGGTCCCCTGGGCAAGACGGCAGTTAGTGTGGTGAGCCAGCAAGTCCAGGTAGAGCTCATCTCGGGCAGGTTTGCCGGCCTTGAAAGTCTGAAGTTTGGGCATCAAAATGGAAAACAGACTGTGGGTTGGGCCCGTTAAAAAATGGGGAGCCCTGACTGGTGTGGCTTCGGTGATTGGGTGTCATCCTGCAAGGTGAGGGGTCGCTGGTTTGATTCCTGACTGGGACACATGCCTGGGTTGCAGGTTCAGTCCCTCATCTGGGCTCGGTGTGAGAAGCAGCCGATCAATGTTTCTCTCTCTCATCAATGTTTCTTTCCCTCTTTTTCTCCCTCCCTTCCCCTTTCTCTAAAAATAAATAAATACACTCTGAAGAAAACAAATAAAACAATGGGGAGGTGGAACAGAGATGCCCACACAAAGTGGGAACCCTCCAAGGGATGAATCATTCGAGAAACAATTCACTGGAGAAAAATCTCCCCAGCGGCACAGGGAGACAAGAAAATTTAACTGCCTTGGCATGAGTTGAAAGTGGAGAAAAAAATCTGTTGCTGAGAATTTGGGACTACAGCCCAGGCTTCATGTAAATTTGGGGCTGGAGTTTACCCTACCTGTACGGTCAAGGAGCCCCAAAGCTGAAAATGAATATAAAAAAATACAGACCCAATATCAAACTCTAACATGTACATGGCTACAACCCACCGTATCTAAGGCACGAGAGTCCCAGGAACCTCAGGCACCAGAACTATCACACAGACTATGTACAAGGTGAGCTAAAAGTGACTAAAGACACAAAAGGACATTTGAAACCGTGGGAAAATAGTCTAACACCATAAAAAGAGGCAGGCACGAAAGAGAACTAAATAGAACTTGTGGAAATGACACACGCCACCGTTGAAATGAAATGCTCAGTGGATGAGCTACAAAGCAGAAGAGAAACGGCCGCGGAGAACTCTGTGCACGGATCCACGGAGACGGCCCGGGAGGCAGCGCAGAGACCAAGTGAAGGGGAGTCTGCGAGGGGGTTCGGAATAGGCTGCGTGGAGGCAGAAGGTGCATTCGACACCCGACACGAGTCCCAGAAGGAGAGAATTGCGAAGAAGCAAGGAAGACAGGATTTATTATTGAGACAACGACCGAAAGTTTTCCAGATTAAAAAAAAAAAAAAAAACCAACCATGACTCCTGAAATTTTGCATTTACAATGAATCTTGAACCAGGTAAATGAGAACTTCATACCTGAACAGAGAGTGGTAGGTAAGACGGCAGGGAGCCAAAGACAGAGGAAAATCTTAAAACAGAAAGAAAAGGCAGATGACCTACCAAGGAACGACATTGAGACGGTCAGCAAGTGTCTCAGCAATAAATAGAGAAACGAGAAGACAAGATCCAGTCAAAAAAGTGCCAAGGGTGAAAGAACTTTCAATCTAGAATCCTGCGCCCAGAGAGATCATCGTTCAAGGATGAGAGTGAAATAAGACAATTGTATATTCATGGAGAAAGCATATCAATCACATAACCTCCCTGAAAGAATTACTAAACGACAAGTTTCAAGGAAAAAGGCTAGTACCAAGAAAAAAAAGGGGGGGAATAGTATGCTAGAAACAAGGGTGAATACATTGGTAAGCTTAGGTAAAAGTGAACACTGATTATATAAAACTAAAGTAACACAGCGCCCTGGTGGGGTTAGCTCAATTGGTTAGAGCATCGACCAGATACACCAAGGTTGCCGAGTTCAATCCCTGGTCAGGGCACATGCAAAATGCAACCAATGAATGCGTAAATAACTAGAACAACAAATTGATGTTTCTCTCTCTCTCTCAAAAGCAAAAAAAGATTCTTAAATGAAAATGAAATGACAACAGTGATTCAATTTAGGGGTATAAGAACCAGGTAGGTCTAAAAGAGCATATAAAAGGGGGCACGGAACTGAAGTTGGAGCATTCTTAGCTTACTGTGTAGTGTTAGGGCTGGTTGGGTCAAGTACAGGTTAAAAGTTGTAACCACTAAAATCATAGAAACAGAACCTATAACTTTTGAACTAGTTAAAGAGGAACGGGCCCTGGCTGGTGTAGCTCAGTGGATTGAACACAGGCCTGCGAACCAAGGGATAACGGTTCGATTCCCAGTCAGGGCACATACCTGGGTTATAGGCCAGTTCCCAGTAGGGGACGCATGAGAGGCAACCATACACTGATATTACTCTCCCTTTCTCCTTCCCTTCCCTTCCCTTCTAAATATAAATAAATAAAATCTTAAAAAAAAAAGAGGAAAGGGAAACAAAAACCTCTTATAGCAGAGAAGGAAGAAAGTAAACAAAAAACTTAGAGGAAACAGAATAAGTATCAGGTGCAAAGTGAGAAAGACGACAAATTAAAAGATGTTAGAGGTCAGGACGTTGATAGCCTGCCTTATACATCACTAGTGGGGATACAAATTGAAGAACACTTTGGAACATGGTTTAACCTTATGTTGTAACACTTACGTTCGTGGATCTTACGACCCAGTGATCACTGGGAAGGTCCTGCCTACGTGCAGCCGAAGAGAAGAATGCCCGTGACGGCTCTGCTGGCGAAGGCAAAATGTCGGAACCCCAACGCCTGTGACAGGAGAAGGGACAGACCCAGCCATGGCCTAGTCCCCCACGGAATAGCACACAACCACAAAAGGGCATGAACTACAACCAGTGCAACAATCTGGGTGAATCTTAACACTATCATGTTGAGTAAAAATAAAGCCTCAGAAATTCTTCACAACATGTTAAAACAAGCATGTGATAAAAAAAATTGATGGAAATTCTTTAAAAAGCAAAAGAATAACAAATACGAGACTGAGCCCTGAGTGGTGCAGCTCATAGGATTGACTGAGTGCTGGCCTATGAACCAAAGGGTCGCGGGTTGGATTCCCAGTCAGGACACGAGCCTGGGTTTGCAGGCCAGGTCCCCAGTTGGGGGCGTGCGAGAGGCAGCCACACATCGATGTTTCTCTCCCTCCTCTTTCTCCTTCCCCTCCTCTCACTCTAAAAATAGATAAATAAAATATTTTCAAAAACAAATACAAGAATGAGATTGGTGGTCACTTCAGAGGGGGGCACAGATGGGGAGAAGCACATAGTGTTGCCATTGTCACTGTTTTTGTCCTCTGGTTGAATAGGGTTACAGGTAATTATGACATCAAAAAATACAATGAAACAGAACAAGGTCGTGACTATACCCAGTGATGACAGTGATAACAGTTCATTATTCAGACATTCTGATGAACAGATTCTTGCAGCCCTCAGTTCCCTTAAAAATATCGGCAATCCCGTTAAGTGTAAATGGGCTAAATGTACGAGTCAATGAAATAAATAAATGAACAAGGGGCTCACCTACAACTTAAACGGACACAGTGAGGTTGAAAGTAAAAGGACGAAGGAAGACACTCCAGGCGAATGCTCACCAGAAGTCGGAGGAGTTTCATTTATAGCAGGCAAAGTTGACCTTAAAGCAAAAAGCACTAGGTTTAAAGATCACCTGTGCATGTGTTGAAGAAACAGTTCACTCAGAAAACACAGTCTATCTAAGCTTGTATGCACCTAATAACACAGCCTCGAAACACATAAAGCAAAAAGAGAAATAAAAGGTGAACAATGAGAAAAGTGCACAGTCATAGATTTTTAACAACCCTTTCTCAGGTACCTTATCCACTGTTTAAGACTAATTTTCCCCTCTAAGAAAGTTTGAGAGATTTAGAGGAGAAATGGGCAAATTCAGTCATATAAGGAGATTTTTATGTACCACTATAAGAAGTGATACATCAAGCAGAGAAGGCAAGCAGAGTAAGCCTATAGACAACCTGGATGCCATAATTAACGAGCTGGATTTAACAGACCCAAATAGGATGCTACACGTAACAATGAAAACATACGCATTCTTTTCAAAACCACATGGGGTATCTATGAAAAACTGACCGTTTACTGAAGGAAGAGTCCACAAATAACAAAGAAACTGCTTTATGCAGATCACCTCCTCTGTCCTGAATTCAGTGAAATTGGACATAAATAATGAAAAATTCAGAACAAAAACCTTATGTTTAGAAATGTCAACAAACAAACAAACACATGTAGTGAGCCAAAGAAGAAGTCATAATTGAAATCTAAATATTCTTTGCCTGGGATGATGACAAAAATTCTATATATTTTGTGGAATGTAGTTTGCGTGGCATCCAGAGTGAACTCTGTAGCCTTAAATGTTGACGAGAAAGAGGAAGCGAGGGAAATCTGAAAATTAATTACTTTAACCACCAGTTCAAGAAATTTTTAAAAAGGCAACAGAATAAACCCAAAGAGAGAAGAAAATAATATGCAATATGTGTTAATAACACACTATGTATCTTCTATATTATATACATTCTTATATGAGACATGTGTTCTTATATGTAAGGGATATCAGTAATATATAAAAGCAAAAGTTATTGAAAGAAAACAGTGTTAACCAAACTAAAAGTTAATTCTTCGAAAACATTAGTAGAAAGTAGGAAGAAACAAACGCTAGTTAAACGGAAAAGGGAGACCTCTGGAACAACTGACCCAGAAAAGAGGAGACACGTATCCGATATTATCTGTAATTAAAAAAAATGGACGGTATGGATGGATGAGGCAGAGAAAATTTATTGAGAAAACTATGAGCAGCATTTTATTAATAAATGTGAAAACCTGGGCAGTGTGGATAATTTTCTTGAAAAATCTAAAGTGTTAAAATTGACCCAAGAAGATTATGAAACCTAAAGACAACTAGAGCCACTAAAGAAATGGAATCAGTAGTTAAAATTCAACCTAGGAAATGTTTATCCCAGACCCAGACGTTTGACCAGCAAGTTCTACCAAACATGCAAGGAACACATAATTCCAATGTTATTATACACACTGCTCTAGAAAATGGAAAAAGAAGGGACATTGACCAGTTCATTTTATGAGGCCAGCATAGCCGCACGAATGCAATACAAGAAGGAAAAATTACAGCCAATTTGACTCATAGACATGGATATAAAAAAAATCCTACAGTGAAATTAGATGTTGACCTTCATTCATTCATTCATTCATCCTTTCAGTCACTCAGCAAATATTTATTGAGTATCCACCATGCACCAACAGGCACTGTGCTATTACATGGCGAGCAGGAATGGACAGGAGATTAGGGCTTGTGGGAGGAGATGAGCAATAAAGCAAATGATCACACAGGGTAAGGTACATAGAGGACATTCTGGCAGGATGAGAACAGGGCACATCCAGGGGTATCTGACCTGGTCAGGGGGGGACAGGGGAAGCTTTCCAGACACATTAGTGGAATGAGTGTGGGAGGAATGTGTAGGAAGGAGGCTGTCGCGGAGGCTCGAGTGGGAGATCTGGGATGCAGTAGCAGGCAAGATGAATTTGAGAGAGATGTAGGAAGACGGAAATACCACATCCTACAGACTTCCATGATAGATCGCACTTGGGAAGCGGTCAACCTAGAGAGGGGTCAACTTTATCCGTAGGATGACAGAGGGAACCTTAAAAGAGGTTCAGATTGAGGAGAAGAAAGCAAGGTTTTGGACAGGTTGACTTTGGGAGAACTTTAAGAAGGCTAGGGTTACAGGTATTGAATAGGAAATTAAGCAGAGTTTAGAGGTTGGTGGGGAGGTCAGGCTGATGCTTTTGAGTGGCATCAGGCTGTTGGTGGTATTTAAACCCATCCCTCAGAGGAGCTTGCCCAGAGAGAGTGTGAAGCTGGGGGAAAGAATGAACACCGATATTTAAAGGACAGGCAGAGGACGAGTCACGGCAAAGAGACAGAGAAGGAATGGCTGGAGAGATAGGAGGGAAACGAGAAGAATGTCAGCATCAAGGACGCCCAGGAAAAAGTGAGTTACAGGAAGGGAGTGTCCAACAGTGTCACCGGCTGTTGAGATTTTAAGAGGTGGAGGACTGATATTGTGCTTCTGGAATTCTCCTGACCCAGGGGCTACCCTGAGTGAGTGAGCTGGAGAAGAAATGCAGAATAATAATAATAATAAGCCATTATAATGAACACAGTGAGGAGGTCAGCAGGAGGGATTTTTTTTTGCACAATGAGACTCTTCTGTATCTTGGTTATGGTGGTGGTTACGTGACACTGGGTGTTTGTCAGAACTCATAGAACGATAGACCACGAAGAGTAAATGTTACTGCATACAAGTTAAAAATATGTAAGTAAACACGGAGATTTAAGTGTTAGCTTTCTCACTGAATTTGTAACTGCAGTGCTAGCCCCTCTCGGGGTTTTAATTCGGTTCATTGCCAGCTTGTGTAAATCCCCAACAGGGAGCAAGGGCACCCTACTTTCCCCTCGTGAGGGACAGAATAAATAGGCAGGCAGGAGAGCCAAAGGGCATTGTACTGATGGCCAGATCCCCTTTTAGGAACTGACTGGTGGGGGCAGGGCACGGCCTGGTGAGCTTGGCTCCCCTGGGGCCCTGATGTAAAATGAGGGGGTTGATCAGGAAAGGCCTCTCCACCGCCCATGGTCTGTAGTTCTAGCAGAAAAATCCCAAACACAAACCAATTACCTGCAGTCTGCATTTTGCTATTGAGAATAATCATAATAAACAATGATCACAACAACAACTGGCTCTTAAACACATCAGACCACAGATGATTGGGGAAGCAGCTTGAAGTTACAGAAAATGCTTGAGTTTGTGGTATAAAGCTTTCGAGCACCTTTCTAAAAGTCAGATGAAGTAATGATTGATAATAAGCATGGCCCTTCTTGGTTTACAGTGAAAAAAGGCACTTTTGTATTTGCTCACTTCTCTCTCGCCTCTCACCCCATCAATCCTGACAGGGAGGAATTATCCCAATTTAGGAACTAGGGAGATTAAGAGTCTGGTCACCCAAGTCTTTGGCTGGTGTTTCGATTTTCCAAATCTTCCACTTTTCCTAGACCCACGGTGGATTTGGTACAATTTTGGTGTTGAGTGTATCCCATTGTGTCCTCATGCTACGACAATTTAATGGAAAAGTGTTAACTGGGCATCAATTCATGCCATATTAACTCAATGTCTTGTAATAATTTAAAACAATAAGGATAACTGTTTTAAATACCCCATAAATGGAATCCAGCCTGAATTCGGCCAGCCTGGAATCTGCTGGAAAAGTGTGAGATGGCTTTGGAAAGCTAACAACATTGTATTTTTGGAGTTTTCAGTGCAGGAAGGGACGAAGCCAGTATTTATTAAGCACCTACTGTGTGCTAGTATCTGTAGTTGCACCACTCAGCTCTTAAGGCGGTGGGTGGCAGGGAGAGGATTGGCTACCTCCCCAGATGGCTGGGGGCTTGGATTATTTTAATCGCAAGCATTTTACTATCTTGGCATAGACATAATAAAAGTATACGGGGAGAGTTGGAGAGGAGTTTCCCGAAATAAACCCCTTCTCAGCCATCCCACAGACGCTTCAAAACTATTTTTCACTATATACAAAATTTTGCTTTGAACCCCCATAATTTGACCTTGACCGCCTATAAACCCATTTTATTATTTTTTAAAACGCTGTATGTTTAGCGCGGAAACCCTTTCTTGGGCACTTTCTCACCCCTGGAATCGCGTCAGCTTCGCAAAGTTCCAAAATAACCTTTCCCGGCACGGATTCGTACCTCTGCCGGGGAAGGGCGGGGAGCGGCGCGAGACGTGCCGGTGTGCAGCGGGAGCCAGAGAGAACTTCCAGCGCGAAAGGAAAATAAAACTTGTGGCTGGTGTTTATGCGAGAGGGTCTCGGCAATCCTGAAACCCCCCGATTCTGGGGGGTCTCGGGGTCTGCCCGAGGAGCGCCAGGCTTTAGGTTTGATCCGGACGTCCTTGACCTAAATTTCTGCGGGGTGGCTGGAAAAAAGGCGCAGAAGCAGGCGGGCGGGCGTCTGGTGCCGTCCCCGGATCCCGGCGGCCGCGGCCAGCGAACTTGAATGGAGAGGCCGAACTAGCGGGGGTCGTCTCCTCCCCAGCCCGACTGAGGATCGGCCGCTAGCTCCCCGCGCCTCCCCCTCCCCCGGTCCACCCGCTCCACGCAGCCCATGTGATTCAAGAAAGTCGGGGTGCGCTCCCCCACGCCCGGCGCCCGGACCGCCCGGAGGCGGGGCCCCCTCGGGCCGCAGGGTTCGCGCACTGCCCCGCGGGTCCGGCCGCGGGGGGCCGCCTGTGCGCGCGCGGACGGGCGGGGGCCGCACCAGGGTGCGTGACGTCACCGGCATTGGTTACACGACGTTATAGAACTCCGCCCCACGTGCGCCGGGGAGGAGGGGGGAGGAGGAGGAGGAGGAGATGGGGGTGGGGAGGAGGAGGGGGAGAGGTGGGGATGGGCCGGGGGGGCGGGGACGGGGGGGTGTGCGAGCCGCGGGGCTGAGCTAAGCCGAGCCCACGTGTGACGGCTCTCGCCGCTGCCCCGGCTCCGCCGCTCGCAGAGAGATTCGGAGGAGCCCGGGCGGGGGGGAGGAGGAGGAGGGGGAGGAGGGAGCGGGAGATCTCGGGGCTCGGAGTCGGCCGCCGCTCCGCTCCGATCGCTGTGGGGCTCGGATTTTTGGGGGTGGGGGGGCGGGGGGGCTCAGATATGGAGGCAAATGGGAGCCAAGGCACCTCGGGCAGCGCCAACGACTCCCAGCACGACCCCGGGTAAGTTTCCAGCCGCTGCCCACCGCGCCGCCTCGGGCTCGCTCTCCTTGCAGCGGCGGGGACGGCGGTGCGCGGAGCTCGGCATCTCCCGCGCCCCCCCCCGCCCCTCCCGCGCGCCCCCCCCCCCACCGTGGAAGTTACACACCTTTGGATTGCATTTCGCCGTCACCTTCTTCCCCACCCCACCTCCCGGCTCTCGCTTGCTCGCTCCCCCCCGCTTTCCTTTTAGCTTTTGTAAGTTACACGTCAAAATGGCCGATCTGACATCGGTGCTCACTTCTGTTATGTTTTCTCCCTCTAGTAAAATGTTTATCGGTGGACTGAGCTGGCAGACCTCACCAGGTAAGGGAGGGAGGGGGGGACGCCTGGGTCCCCCCCTTCTTGGCTTCTTTATTGCTCTTTGTTATCCCGGTGTAGGAGCCCCCCCCCATTGGCTCCCCACTTCTCCTGTGCAAGGTTATTTTTTTAAATAGCAAATCCTTTCCGAGCCCTCTACGCGACCTCTGTTGCCGAATTTCTCCCGCGTGTGCAAAAAATGCAAAAAAACAAAACAGAATAACAACAGAAAACTACTTTTGGTTTTTGTCCTTGATCAACATTTGCATTGCTTTTTCCCCCCACACCTTCTCCGCCCCCCCATCTCTCTCTTTTTCTCTCTACAGATAGCCTTAGAGACTATTTTAGCAAATTTGGAGAAATTAGAGAATGTATGGTCATGAGAGATCCCACTACGAAACGCTCCAGGTAAACCATTCCTTTCTGGATTTTGCCTTTATTTTAGAACAAAGTTTAAGTGTTATTTTTGGAGGTGTCTTCGGAAGTAGCTAAGCGGATTTAGAATGGGGCTCAGGCATGCGGCTGGTTTCGAACGCCGCTCTATTCCACCCCCACCCCCATAACCTCAAAGGTTATTATAAATTGGGGCTTGAACTCTGTCTGGATAGAGATACCCATCTCTCCGCCTTAAATCATTTTCCCGTCGCTTCTCTTTCTCCTGTTGAAAATGACATTCGGCTTCATTCACTTTCCATACAGTTTTTAAAAACGTATGCTTCTTCCCACTCCCAGCTCCCCAAACTCTTAAGCCCCTCTAAGAAAGCTGGATGAATCTCTTCTAAGTGCCGGGTTTTCATCGGGATAAAACAAAGCGTTAAGAAAGGGGAGGGGAGGAGGAGAGGAAACTGAGGTGGCGAAAGAGTGGAGACACCAGCTTTTTCCAAGTTACCTCCACCGGCCCTGCCCCCGTTCCACTTCCCCCATTAACCTTGGTGTCTTTTCCTGCGAAGTGGAGGGCTGTAGATCGGAGGGGTTTTGGAGGAGCAGGGTGGGGGGGCGCGGAAGGGGCAACTTTTGCTCTCCATTCTGCAGCAGGGCTCACTCCCTGTTGCTTTCAGTGGTGTCACATTTTCTTGTTTGTTTTTCTCCCTCTTTGTCTCATTTCAGAGGCTTCGGCTTCGTCACGTTCGCAGACCCAGCAAGTGTAGATAAAGTACTAGGTCAGCCCCACCACGAGTTAGATTCCAAGACGGTAGGTTGCTTCTCATCGTGGTCCTCGTCGTCGTTGTTGTTGTTCGCCCCTTTTCAAGACCGATCCTGGGCATTGACAGCCCCATTTAAAGGGACAGTGCCTTCTTTTGCTTCTGTGCTGAGAGCCGGGTACTTTGAAGCAGAGCTCGGGAGTTGGCACTAAAGTTTGTTACCATCGCCGTGTTTGGGATTTTCTTTTTAGAGCCTGTTCCACAGCGATTCCAGTTGCTGCCGAACTAGGCTTAGGGGAGAGGTCGGCGGGGGGGGGGGGGGTGTATTTTCAAGGCCAAGGGACCGTGCAAAGAAGCTGCACCACTGAGCAAAGGCAACTTTTCTTTGTCAGCAGAGTACATCACATGTTACCAAGTGGGGCTGTGGGAACTGGCTTTCAGCTGAACAGCTTGCTTCCCGGCCCTGGGGGAGGGGCAGGAGGAGGGGGCGCTCATCCCAGGTCCAGGCAACAGGTTCCTCTTGGGGGCACTCTGGATTTGAAATAGGGTTTGAGAAGGAAAGGAGGCGCTCCCAGGGCCAAGCTGGGCATCCAGTGGGTGGCTCCAGATGGCGTGAAATCTAAGGCTGATAAGGCCTTGGCTTTCAAAGTGATTTGGGTTTTTTTTTTCCTTTTCTTTCTCAGGTCCTTTATTCTGGGCATGGGTACTTCTATAGCATTGGAAGGTTTTAAAGTCTGGTGTTGGAGGGTGGGGGGAGGTCTCTGGGGGGAGGTCAGAAGAGGAAGGGAAGAAAGGGTATCAGTGCATGATAATACACTTAATGGGAGGGGCTGGACGTGTAGTGTTTTATTCAGACCCCAGCGTTGGCTCTGTGCTCGCCTCCCTTCCCCTTCTGTCTTCTAGAATTTCCCCGCAGTTTTCATACATCTGCCAAAGCAGGGGCCCTGAGGTGACATTGGGATGCAGTGCTGGGCTGCTTGAGAGTTCACTGCTCTGGTGAGGTAGTGGGACGAGGCAAGCCATCGGGTTCTAGTCCCAGCAGTCCCTTTTGAACTTGGGAAAGTTGTTTCCGTCTCAGGCCTCACTTCCCTCTTCTCTGAAATAAAGGAGTGGAATCGAGGTGATCTTTTAAGTCCCTTTGGCTTTAACATTGAATAGAAGAGAAGAAAACAACAACAACAACTAACAACCCCGGCCACTTTGGGCGCACCTGCCTTGACTTTGCAAATTTACTCTCGTTCTCTGATCGGAGGTGAGGTGCATGGCCCTTCCTACACCCCAAGAAAACCCACACTCTAAGCTGCTTTATTAATTGCTGGATTTCCCATAGTCCCCAGCCCAGCCTTTTTGCACTTTGAGGTCATCTAATTTCAGGGATGATTATTTGTAGATTGATCATGCATATTTGGAGAATTTTTTTTTTTTTACTCTTTGGGTTTTTGGCTAGTTATTTTAAAAAGCTAGTAAAATTAGAGGACAAATATTTCTAAGCAAATTCAGGAATGTATTCTGTACCCCCCTCCACCCACTCTGAAAGAGTATTTGGTTTCTACCGCGGCCAGTGGGTCCTGTCCCTCCGTATCAGGTGCAAAGCCTGCAGTACCCCCTCCCCCATTGTCTGTAGACATGTTCTAGTCACTATGACTTAGTATAACATAGCTTTTGACTTTGTTTCAACCGTTCAGTGCAGGAGGCAGAAGCGGTTGGTTTATTGACATGGAAACAGAGGATCTTGTTTACCTTTAAAGCTTTGTTTAGGTAATGGCCCTTCACATCCAAAATAGTACCCTAGTCTTTTCCTAGAGGATTTGTAGCTACAGTAAGTAGAGCTATACCTAACTAACTAATGTTTTAATTTTTGGTAGTTTTCTCTTTTGTTGTTGTTTGTTTTTTTTTTTAATAGTTGACAGGGACGTGCAAAAGGTTGGGATTTGCCATGCTACCCTTGACCTCTCTTCTCCCGTGGACGCCTCAGCAGCACACTGACGGACTCTCTCTGTGGTCTAACACGCTGTTATCACAACACGCGATACCGGAATTCGGAATTGGCTTTGCGTTGTGATTGTAGACGTGTACACAAATTTATTGTGCTCCACTCTCTTCATGCACCATCCCCTCAGCTTCCGGCCTCTTCCCCAACATGTCCGATCCCTCCTCACCTTTTACCCGACAAACAAGACAAGATGACTTACACTGGCAATTGTGTGCCTGTCAGCTTAAAAAAAAAAAAAAAGACTTTGGGAGTGTTTATGAGGAGACGTATCTGTCTTACCTTTGGTCAACAGAATGGAAATCCACACCTGTTGTATTTCTCTTGTAGACAGCTCTAGTCAGTGCTGAATACACCTGTAGATGCGGTAATGTTAATCTGGATGAAAGGGTAGTTTTCTAGATCAGAGATTTCTGTCTCTCTTAGTTTTGGAAAAACAATCTCTCATTTCTCAGGTGACGTTTACAGGTAGAAAACAAACACGTTGCAGACTTACATCAGGTCTTTACCTTAATAAAAGTGGTAGATCCTTGTATGTCTTACCCCCTGGGGCCCTGCGGGGATGTTAAGTCTGCGAAGGGGAATTATCCTGTGACTTTCCTCCCCCTGTGCTTTTTCCTGGAGCATTTTTTAACCCCACAGCAGAACTGAAATCAAGGTTCAGATTTACATTTTAAAAGGGGGAAATTTTAATATGAGAGCCAAAGCCTATAAATAACTTGTAGCAATATTCGTGCCACTCTCTATGTTAAATTTTACCCAAAGACTCATGACATTTAGAAATCTAATGAAAACCAACAATGGGAATATTTTATTATCCCTGCCCTCCCCGTATTTTCTATTCAATGACTTTTCCCTTAGCCTGTTAGATTCAGATGCTTCCAGGGGAATTGCTTTGAATGTTAAAGCCAGTCCATGATGGAGACTCACGTGTTTTATCAGTGGTCTGGTCTAGGGTAGAAGATGTTTTCCCACTGGGATTGGGGTTAGGGTAGGGGAATACCCTGATTGTTACACTCCATTCTGGCTTTTTTTGGTGATTTTTTTTAAAATCCTTTCCTCTTGATGGCCTTTCTTTTCTAATTTGGGTTTAGGTCATTCAGAGATTTATTTTTTCTCCCTGTGATTTTTAAAATCCAAGTGGATTTAGCTCATGTTTCTTTTTATTTCAATTTATTATTATTTTAAGAACCAAGTTGGGTTCCATAATTTGTTTTTTGGACACCTGATTTCTTTTGAGCTACAACTACAAAATAAAGTTTCCCTTTGATTAATCTCAGGTAACTTTTGTGCAAACATGAGAATTCAAGGAAAGCCAAGCGTTGTGTTGGAGGTCTGTGGGGGGAGCTTTTAGATGTTGTTGATTTAAAAAAAATTTTTGGAATCCCCTTTCGTTTACTGGGGAAAAGAAATACCATCTACTTCTGGAAGGTTCTCACGTTGAATTTTCAGGTTATGATTTTTTTTTTCAGCGATGATGTTCCGATCTTTTCTCCTAGCCATGCATTGCAGGTTAGGTAGATGTAGTTACCGTTGACCATTCACCATCCATGGAAGAGAGGCCCTGGCCTAAATAAGAACACATGAGACCTGGTGTATTAACAACATCACACAATGAAATACAGGGTATTTCAGAAAGACTAGTTCTATTTATTACATTTTGGGAGAAACCAGTCATGTTTGGATCCAAGTCTGTAAAACTTTTTGGGTTGCCCTGGAAGTTACTAAAAGCTGGATTACAGGCCTGAGAAATGAGTGATTAATAATTAGGTATTTAATCATACATTTTTTCCTCTTCTCAAAGCAGTGCAGTTGACTCCCACTTCTCCATTTTTTTTTTCCCAGATTGACCCCAAAGTTGCATTTCCTCGTCGAGCGCAACCCAAGGTAAGTAGCAGAATCAATAGTGGGGTTGTAGCGCTCAGAGACGGTTGCCAAGGATTTTGCATTGCAAACAGAGCACTGGCCACGCAGCATTGAAACCCGGTGCCCACGGCTCCTCCAGGGTGACAGTGTGTGGCTGCGAGAGGCCAGGCCAGGCGCTCTGAGGTGACCTGTGTCTGTGAGCGAGCCACCAGGAGGTGAGTTCCAAGCATACAGCTAGTGCAGGGACAAGCCTGATCCTTAGTGGGAGGGCACAGCTCTGTGTTGCAATATTCATGCAAGTGTTCTATTTATTTTTTAAGCAGTACCAAGATCCTATCAGGAAGAGTTGGACATTTCCTTGTGACTCTTTTTTGGAGGGTACTCTTTTGAAGACCTTTTAACTTGGAGTTTGTGGAGAGCAGTAGAATTTCAGTGAACAGCTTGCGCTTTCTTGGAAAAATAGCTGTGAAGTCCTAAACCAGACAGAGGAGCCTGTGGATGTCCTGGTCCCAGGTCAGCTGGGTAAACCAGGGCACACCGGAAACCCACGGTGCTGCTGCTCTGTGCAAGGGCCAGTGCGGGCGGCGAGGCTCTGAAAAGGTTGTAAGCTTGTCCGAGTGGTACTACAGGCTCGAAGGCTTGAGATCGGCCTTCACTTTTTCAGAAGTGTGTCACTGACGTGGTTTCACTGAGCTTGCCAGCGGTGGCCATGGGAATGCAGCTGGCCGAGTCTGAGGTGACAGCGGGGAGGGCTGAGGGCTTACGTGTCAGGGTTTGCACTTTTTCATTAAACTTTTTTTTTTCTGGAGGGAAGACATTATCTGCACCCTGTGGCCTTGGCATTCTTTTAAGGAAAGGGGAAAAGGTGAAGCTTTTGACTATAAGTCATAAAGGGAGCAGGGCTGTGGCTCGAGTCAGTTCGGTTTGTTTCTTTAAGCACCGTGTCCCAGAAGTGGACCCCGGTCCTGGTGACGGGGGATGGGGGGGGGCGGGGATGGCTCCGCACGTTGTGAAGGAAAAGGTGGGGTTGTGGGTGACATTTTGAGAATTACGAGTCTGATCCTGCCGTAGGATTCTCTCCCCACTCCCTTCCTTCCTTCCTTTTTTCTATTTCTCTCTTCCACACCATTCTTTCCTTTCTTTTTTTTTTTTTTTTAAGGAAACACAAATCCCTTGAGTAAATATAGTGAAATACTTTCTTAAGGCATTTTTTTTTCTAATGTTAAGCAAATAACAGGACTTAATGAGCCAAGGAGGTTAGATTGTTTCTGTTCTGAGCACAAACTTTGGGACCGTCTTAACTGTTTAAAGGTTGCTTTCCAAACTCTGTGTGATCCTTGACATTCAAGAAAGGCTTCCAGAATAAGCAGTATTTCCTGGGTTTGGCAGAATTGCCGTTTCTTCCGTAAGTGTGAATCTTCCAATTTCCAGGTTAGTCATTTGATCCTGCAGACCTGGGGTCAGATTATCCTAGAGGGGAACTGGAAAACCCCTGACTTGGTCAGGCCCGCAGTTTGACCTCTTTCTCTTTCTACTCCCCCGCCCCCCCCTCCGGCTCTCCCCTCTTTTTAACCGAGAAGGCACTGTTTCATTTTCATACACTGTGGCATTTGGTTTTCCAGTGATGCATTCAACTTGAAAATGAGACAGAATATGTCTTAAACTTGTCAAAGTGGACACACACATACCCCCCCCCCCAATCCCCAACCCCCTCAGCCCAAGCCTGGGATGTCTTAGGTCAACTGTCACACCTAGATGTGAACTCACGTTAAACCGTTGGGGGAGGTCTCTCCATGGGACTCAGGGGGTCCGTAGCAGTGCCTGGCTTGTTACCACATGCCTTACAAACGCCTTTCCTGTCCATTATCTCCATCTGAGTCCCCAGGCTGTGGCATTGAGCAAGCTGCCTTCCCTCAGTCTCAGTTTACTCATCTGTGAAATGGAAGGGCGCCGTAGCTCCCCCAGAAGGTTGCTGTGAAGAGCGGAACAGCCTGGCACAGGGTGAGGGCCTTGCACCTCCCCCCGCCCACCACCACTGTTGTTGGATTAACAGTCATTTTCATGGTGACTGGTGTTTTCCAGCTCAGCACCTGACTCTGGCTCCTGCCCGTGCCACTCATTAGCTTTGTGCATTTGGGCAAGTCGTGGAACTTCCCTGAAACCTAGTTTCCCCATCTCATCGAGTTTTTTTTGTGGATGGAGTCAATTAACAAAGGTAAAGCCCTGAAAGGCCTGGTGCAGTGTGATGTCCATGTGTTACCTGCTGTGTTCGCTGCTACTTTAGTTAGACCCCCGTATCCGGTCAGAGTGCTGGCAGTAATGTGACGTGGAATTGAAGTGCCGGGCACTGTGGTAGGGACATTATGTGTGTTAACGCACTTAGTCTTCACCTCTGTCCTGTGAGGTGGCCAGTGGTAGTATCTCCATTGAGGAAACTGAAGGTGCAGATGGGTCAAGAAGTGGCTCCAGAGCTGGGCCCTCTCCCAGTGCGCTCCCCTGTGGGGGTAGCATGGTACGGCTTCTCTCTAATGGAAGAGCAGGTGACACCGAGTGGTCAGCAGGCTTCGAGCAACACAGCCACAGTCCGCATCTCAGGACACGGAGGTTCCACGGTTGGGTGACTGGCCCAGCCCCAGTGACATCATCCCCTTGCACGACACTGGCTGGTAGCTGTCTCTCCAGCAGACCCCTCGGGGCATCTTTCCAGTGGGTTCTGGAGTTGCTCCAACCCAGGGAAGCAACTGGGGAACTGGCAGAGGTGTGTGGGGACGGGGCAGTGGGGAGGGGAGAACTCGCCTTCCTTGTCCAGGGTGATTTTCTGGTAGGATGCGAGCCTGGCTGCAGGGATGTCACAGTGAAGTGCGTGTCGGGGCCAAACCCAGCTGTCGGGCCCAGAGAACTTTAAGTCAAGCCTTACTCATTTCTTGTTCGTCTCCCTTCAGTAGAACTTTTGTGCCTGTGCACAGGGTCTCAGGGGCCAGCTGACCTCTGCCCCTCCTTGGTGACGGGGTGAGGAGCTCCTAAGTGGAATGTGGGCGTGTGTTTCAGCTGAAATTCATTTCTGCGCTTCCCGGCTGCCTTTCCTTGCTAACATTTGCCAGAGAAATATTCCGTGGAGGTGTTAAAACAAGACCAGTGGAAAGAAACTGTAACTTAATATGACAGAAAATCCCTGGCAGTGAGGAACAGATTTTGTATTAGTACTGTCATAACATTCTTTAATGTAGCACATAAATAAAAACCCGTTTTGATCAGAATTTTAATGGGCGACCGAAGGCAGGGTGTTGCGTCCTGCAGTTCCTGTGTCCCCCTCTGCGCTGCGAATGTTCACATCTCCAGTGACACGGAATGGGGCTTCATTAGCCAGTCAAGGGGCCACTCTTCAGAGACTAGTGGCCGTTCATTAGTGAAGTACATTTTGATCAGAGGAAGATCAGTGTGTTCTGTATCTTTCTATTTCTTCGGATGATTATTTCATTTTGTGAAATATGTAAGAGTTTCCCCCTCTGCCTTTTTAAAAATTAAAATGGTCATGCCACTCGAACGAGATGACTTAATTTGGAGCCGTCGGAGACTCAGAGATGATTGTGATCAATCATGTCACGTATCCTTCCGTCCCTTTGGGCAGCCACATTGGCCGCCTGGAAGAGTCTTGCTCAGGCTTGTGGAGAACCCAAGAGACTGCCCAGTGTCTGCCGGGGGAGAGCGAGCCTCGGCCTAACTCAGCATCTGCCCTCATTACTCCTGTATATAAGAAAGTACCCCCCACTTCCCTCTGTTGTGATTTTGCTCCCTAAGTTTTAGAGACCAGAACCTTAACTGTTGATTGGGGGGAACCCATCTCCGGTTGCCTTTGGTCACAGCTGGTGACGCTGGGCCAGCTACCTAAGCCCCTCCCAGCCTCACTTTCCTCCCCTTTACAACAGAGTTAGTGCAGCGCACAGCCTGCAGCTGTTTCCAAGGTGAATGCAAGAAGTCTCTGCCTGGCACCTGGCAGAAATGTCTGCTCATGTTATTGTTAGTGGATTCGTTTTGTAGGAAAAAAAAAAAAACACTGTAAAACTGACCTAGATCTGAATTGGAAAGTAAGCCCCCTGACGGCAGGGGGCCGTGGATGGTTGGCGGTCGCTAACTGCCTGGTAAATGCCTCCGTGGAATCCCGCCTGCCTCTTCCTTTTCTCCGTGGAAGTTTGTCCCCTGCCCCTGGTCACACGGCCGAGTTGTGGTGCGGCTGAGCTAGAAGCCAGGTTTTCCTGGGCCCGGGAAGGCTGTGTTGCGCAGGCCTCCAGATGGGTGCAGCGCCGCACGGGCATCTGACACGCACACCTCCTGTTCCGGGGGAGCGGTTTCTTGGCAGCTTCTCAAGGGCGAGGGGTGAGTTTTCGGCATCTGGCCTTCCCCTGCTGCCGCGGGTCGGGTCGTTCTAGCATCTTGCCATCTTGGATGATCCGCAGCTGTCATCTCGGCAGCCACGGTTAACAGCCCTCGATGGGTTTCTGGTTCCCTGTGGGGGGCGGGAGGGGGCGGTGTGCCTGCAGCCCCGGTCCGCAGGGCCAGGACCCTGGTGGGCTGGTGGCTCGGCTTCCTCCTGGTCGCCGAGCGCAGCTCCTTCCTGCGTCCTCCTCAGCAGCAGGTGTTAGCGCGGGAGGAGGGGCACCTCGTCCTACAAACGCCCTTACGCTGGATTCTGCTTTTCTTCACATGCTTTTGTTTCCGTGTTAAGGTCAGTCTCCTGTATTCTGTGTGGAGGATTTTGGCAGACAAGTGAAACTTCTCTGGCCCCCAGGGAGGGAGGAGGAGGAAGGCACTCTCCGAGGAGCCAGCGGGCCGTCCTGGGTGTCCCTGGAGCCAGCACCCCTCCTTCCTGTCCTATTTTATATTTTTAAACCCGAACATTCTTCGGCCGGGGAGACGTAGCTCATCATCTCCGTCCTCCTGTTTGATCTGGCAGGTTCACCGCCTGAAAGCTCGTCTAATTGTTTCTCATTGTTGACTCTGGGTCCGCCCATTTGGGGGGATTCGCGACACCCTCCATGGATTCATTGGTGCCCGGTGAACAAAGTCTAAACTGAGCCAGATAGGGAATGTCCTTCAAGAGCAGTTTGGGGGGGTCAGGGTGGGGGGTCTTCTTCCAGCTTATTTCCGATTCACCTACCTTTTGCTGCTGTGAACCTGAGTGTCTCCCTTCTCTGAAGAGCTGTGCTTCTGTGGATCCTGCCTGCTTGGCCCTTCCTTCTCTTGTATAAAACAGACCCCTCCTTCAAAGCCCTACTCAATCGTTACCTTTTCTGCAAAGCCCTCTCTGCTCCCTCGCGGACGTCGTACTTCTTTCTCTGGATTTCTACCGCATTTGACCTCTTCTTTGCTTCTGACCCTTTCAACAATCGTAAACTAGCAAAAAAAAAAAAAATAAAAAATCCGTTAGGCATTGTGCCAGGTGCTCACTCATTCGCTTAGTCACCAAACGTTACCGAACACCCGTGTGCAGTGGTGGGGACAGTGTGTGTGGGGGGGAGACAAAGTCCCTGCCCTCATGGGGCTTTCACTCTCTTCGGGCAAATCAGTCATGAGTAGGCGGACAAGCACCCGACACCGATGCCCATGGCGTGAAGCCCTGAGCAGGGTGAGACCGACGGGAGGGCTGTCTTCCTCCAGACGGTTGCCTCTGTCAGCATTTGGTAATTATTTACCACGTTTCTGCTCAGCACTGGGGACTGTGTGAGGTTCTTCATTCTGAGCATTAACGGTTCTTTAGGTTCAGGCCTTAGGCCTCCACTGGACAATAAAGTCTTAAGGGTACAAGTGTGTTTTACTAATCAAACCCTTAGCTTTTAATATCGCTCTTTTGCACACGCTGGGTCTCTATCTAGATAGAATGAACGCAGAGGGGCGCAGAACACACCATTCTCGTCTCCAGGGGTCTTGCCTCCGTGCCGGGAGGAGGGGTGCTGCCTGTGTCACAGGAGAGGCTGTGCCGAGTGTGGTAAGAGAGGTTGCAGCAACATTTAGAGGGAGAATGAGGATAGATTCTTGGAAGAGGTGCTCTTTGCCCCAGATCCTGAAGGGCAGGTAGGAAGGAAGAATGGCAGGAATGCGGTTTTTCCTACCAGGGGCCAGGAGAGGTCAGGGCGCCCTGCTGTCCCACAGGGTGTGTGCTGCAGAACGCTCTGGGGTGAGGCCTGGAGAGTAGTCGGGGCCGGGTCGTGGAAGGCCTTGAATGCTGGGCAAAGCAGTTGAACTTGTGCTTTACTTGGCAGGTGCTGGGGAACCTGTAGTGCGTGTATGTAGGGTCATAGGGTTGCTCCGTATGATTTTACGAGCTCTTTGGGACCAATGTAGAAGCTGGGGTGACAGATAGGACTGTGGCTGATGCAATTTCACGGAGAGCTTCTCCTCCTGGACTTGCGCCTTCAGTGACAGTCACACTGCATTCTCTTGGGCTGTACACCCTTCTGTGGGAACGAAGCTGTGGGCAGACAGCTTCCCTGCTCTTTGGGGCTGTGGCTGCTACAAAAAGTTCTGTCATTCTCTTGTTTCCATCTTCCTGTCTACCTCCTCAACAAGGGGCCGTGACAGAGACACAATTCTGAAGTTCGGTGCTCTGTCCCTGTCCAAGCTGTGTTCTTGACCTTGCAGTATGTAGACATGAGATGTCATTTCTTGGTATGGAAATTTCAGACTGTTTACATGACTCCAGTGCCTGTGCTCTATGGCTCAGAGCAGGCTGGCCTGGGGGACCTTGGGTTGAGTGGCTGCTCACCCGTGAGGAGCCGGAGGTTTTGGAATCACAACCTCTGCCTTCTGTGTGGTGTGAGAGGTGTGAGTGTGTGCGGTCTTAGGCCTGAGCGCCCCGCAGTACATGGTAGCTATGGGCTGCCATGATTGGTCCAACTGGAATAGGTGTTCCAAATCCAATAGGGTGTCTTCACTCTCCTTCTCTTTCAAGGGCGGATAGCATCGGGCTGCCCATCTGGTCCAGATTGGGGTCCTGGATGCCATACTACTTTATTTTAGTTTCGAGACCTTGAATAATGAAAATGGGAAATTCTACCTCAAAATAATGGCTGTTGCCTATTGTGAGTCTCTGGATTTGAGGCACTGTACTAAGTAAGCC
Source organism: Artibeus jamaicensis (assembly GCF_021234435.1). NCBI lineage: Eukaryota > Metazoa > Chordata > Mammalia > Chiroptera > Phyllostomidae > Artibeus > Artibeus jamaicensis. The sequence goes on from NW_026521407.1 coordinate 8,519,342, forward strand.
TCCATATACTTCATCTCCTCCAACTTCACCCTTACGACAGTTCTTTGCTGGCATTATCTCCATCTGACAGATGGGTAAACTGAGGAGGGCAAGCAGCTTTCCTGGAGCCACAGAACGAGTCAGGGTCAGGGTTGCTGTCCTGGCTCCCTAACCACTATGCCCCGCTCCACCCAGCATGACTGAGTGCTCTGCCCGGTTGCTGTAAGATGCTCAGGCCGAGGAATAAAGTGCGTCATCACCTGGCCAGGCAGCTTCAGGTCAGTTCTGTTGCCTCTTTTATGAAAACCTGCTTAATGTGGTTAAATGCCCCTTATTAGCTATGGAATTTGGGGCAAATCACGTAATGGTGTTGTGCCTTCATTTCTTCATCTGTGAATTGGTTTTGTTTCTTTCTTAACCAGAACCCACATCATAGAATTGTTAAGGGGATTAGATGAAGGGCCTGGGGTGATGTCTGTACATAGTGGGTCCAGATGGTCCTGCCCAGCTCTTGGGAGGCCCTTCCCTAGTAGCTCATGGGTGGATGGGCGCCCCGGCTGCTCTTCAGGGCTGATGGAACAGCGCATGCCCGTGGCGTGGCCTGCTCCCAGGGTCCAGGCTCTCGAGGGGGAGATGGCATGCATCCTTTATCTTGGGGATGCTCAGTGGGCATTGGGAATTCGTTTCCCTTTCCATTTCTGATGCCGTGTTTTTGTGGCCTCTTGAGAGCAAAGTCCTGGGGTGCAGCTAGGGGCAGCTGAGACACCGCTGTGTGAGAGGTCCCCTGTGAGCTTTCTGTCTCCCAGTCCTGGTCTTTATCTGCCTGGGGGTAGTTCCTCCAATGACTGATCTGAAAGCATCACATTCATTTATTTGTCACTGGCTGTGACAGGCAAGTTAATGCTAATGGATTCTTTTTTTAGCCCGTTGTCTGGGATGAGTTTCTCTCGAATGTCCTGAAGTCTGAGGCATTAGGGGAATGTGTAACTTTCATGGTAGGGGGGGATTTAAAAGACAGACAGGGTTTTGTGTGTAAGGGCCTTAAATTTAGGCTGGGGTGAGAGTGGGCCAGGGAGCGTGTTTTTAAGAAATCCATTCAGAGCTCTGAATTGCTGTTTCTGTTTCAATTATGTGACAATTTCAGGGGTTTAGAAAAATCTAATAAAATGGTCTTGATGATGCATTCTGGGGAGAGAGTGCTTTAGAAGATCCAGGAGAATAAATTCCTCAGGGGTCAAGAGAGTCTCGTTCCTGCCACCTCGGGCCTTCTTTCGTCTGGGCTTTTACATTTTTATTGTTTTGAAGGGCAGAAAACAGTGTTGGAATGTATTCAGGGCTTCAGCTGTATCCTCCGCTGAAATGAATTATTCTCTTTGGGCAATTGCAAATAGACAGGCTACTGCAATCACTAGCTCTCTCTTTTTTTTTTTTTTTTAACGCGGGCATGCTGTAAATGACTTTCAGAGCATGGTTTGAGCGTGTAGTGGATTTTGAATAAAGCACCAAAAGGAAACTGGAAGAGGGGAATGAGGGAGCAGAGAGGCCGTATCAAAGTTTCTTTTTTTTTTCCCTTTTCTCCAAATCAGAGCTTTTGATCATTTCCCAGTGCATAGAAGTTTGTGCAGAGGAAGCCGTCTCCCTGCTGCCTGCAGGAGCGGATAGGGGCAGACCTAGTGTAGCACAGCCTGAAGATGAGTGACGTTAACGAGGTGACCGCTCTGGCGGAGGGGGCCCAGGGCCCTCGGAGGAGAAGTTCGCATACCTTGCTCTCAGCTGAGTTGGTTTCCTTCGGCACGCGAGTGTGGGTGCCCGTGCGTTTGTGCAAGCTCAGCTTTGTCCCCGAGGCTTCCAAGGACGGTGTCGCACCGGACCCTGCTCCGTTTGCCACAATATCCTCCACCTATTCCAACTTCCTGAAAAGTAACGTTTTAAATGGGGAGGCATTTTGTTCTCCCTTTTGGGTGTTTGCCGGGGCCTGGGTGGGTGGGATGGGAAACCGAGACTCTGGAGCTGGGCACTGTGGGAACATCAAAGCCAAGGGCATGAGAAGTCAATATCCTCATCCCCGAAATGGATTCCAGGCAGTGGGAAGGGAAAACCTGTTGGCTCACAGCTTTTTTTTTATTTAAGGCCCTAGCATGATAACATTTCATACTGATGGAATAAATGAAACATTGCAACAATGGCTTCTTAAATATTTTAGTGCTTTGGAGAGTATTTCCTATTTCCATGTTATTCCTGTGCAAGAATTTTCAGTTACTCAGAAGAGCTGCACCATTTGGGGTGGACAACCCAGTGAAGAGGTTGGAAACCTGGGTATGGCTGCTTTACTGGATAGGACCTGGGGCCTACTTGGCTCCACCAGAGCTAGAAACGAGGCTGGTAGCTTCCGTTTTATTCTTGATCATGGTGTTGGAGTGAGCATTCCACACAGTAATGGGCAAGTATTGAAAAACGGCTGTGAGATCTTAAGAAAAAGAAAGTCAGATGGGGCCGGGGGAAGAGTGGGTGGTGGAGATACAGTGTGTATTTATTGATGCATATCTTTATAAAAAAAAACCCTTTTCAACTCAGCTCCCTCTGGGAGAGCTCTCAAATATGTCACTTTTTAAATAGCTAAAGGCAAACAAACAAACAACAGTGTTTAAGCTCACGCACGTAACACGTGAGAACCAGGTTCGCCGCCTCTTCCACCCGGGAGGAAAGGATCGCACGCAGCTGCTTGTGCCACGAAGAGGTCCCCCCACAGGACGGCCACATGTATACGTTTCCTCTTCTGTTTTCAAAGCAGATAATTGGTTTTGGTAAGAACTTCTGGCTTGATTAGGGGGCCCTTAGGAAATTAAAGTGTGTTTGAATTTCACAAGTATAATTTTAATTATACAAATGTTGCGTTTTTCACTAGGGAACCAGGTTCAGAACTTGTTTTCCTGTGCTGATGGGGGGCAGGGGGGCGAAGCCGATTGTGGCCGAGCGCCTTCCTTATGTGACTTTGAAAATAAAAATCCCCGGATTCGTCCATTGTTTTCCCTGGCCGTACAGGACGGTTAGCGTTCATATTCCTCCCGTGCCCTTGTTAAAGAGTGATTTTTTTTCCCCCACTGGATCCACACAGCTATAGAACTGGGGTGGGGGGGAACCTCATTATGAATTTTTCTGCTGCGCTTGCTGAAAGAATTCAATTAAAGTGCTTTTGAGCACAAGTCCTGCCTGGGCAGCTTGTGTCTGGCACGCTGCCACGTTAGCATGTCGGGCCTGCCGTTATCACCCCATCATCCTGTTCGCTCCGAGCACGCGTGTTCACACCATTAGCTCTCTGAGCTGCCCCTCTTCAGCACCGCCCCAGCGAATCAGGGCAGGAGGTATGGCAAAGACAGTCGCCTGCGTCCTTCCCCAGGCTGTGCAGAGATGATGCAGTGAGGATGGTGAGACCCCTGGGCATCCTAGCAGAAGGACTGATCGTGTTCATGGGAGATGACCCTTTCTCAGGGCACCCGGACGAACTCCCAAGTGTCGGGGAAGTGCTTTGTGGCTTTGAACTCGAGCCTCCCCAGACGTCTCTCTCTGTGCAGGGGCAGTAAAAGCTGCCTAGAGACCGGCCCTTGGGGCCTTGTGGGCTCTTGGCTCACATTTGACAGGAGAACTTGAACTGAACGGGTCGTTCATGACAGAGAATTGTGCACGAGACCAGCTTGCGACTGAGTTGCTGTCATACAGGTTGGGGCCTGAAAATACGGGAAAATGCCAGCGGTAGTCCTGTTTCTGCCCCATCCTCCTCGTTTGTGTTTAATCATTGACTTTATCGTTTTTCTTACTTTCTATTGAGGTGGGTGGGTCAGTGTGGGAGCTTGGGCTCTGGAACTGGGGGGTCTGAGCGTGAATCCTTGCCTCACCACTTACCAGCGTGTGGCCTTGAGCAGTTTATCTAAATGTTCCCTGCCTTAGGTTTGTCCTCTGCAGAAGGGAGACAACAGCCGTGTCTCCTCCATGGGTTTGTCGTGAGGGTCCTGCGAAATGACTCACAGAGTGCTCAGAAGGAGGTCTGGCACAGGAAGTGCTGTGGACTTGTGAGTTACGGCATCGTTAGGGAGAGTGACGTCTGGTGGCAAGTCTGGCCAAATGCTGACTGCCTGTCTTACGTGGTGGCTGGAGAATTGTTGCAGGTACAGGAATCTCCTCCCTTACATAACTTTTTCTTGCACATTGAGAAATAGAAGGGAGTATACACGCTCACAGACATGTGGACGTGTGGCTGTACACAGCAGGTCAAACTGCTGTTTGATTTGCATCCAGACAGGTGTGGGCTCGGCGACACACATGTGGTTTGATAGGAGCACAGCCGTTGGGCTCGGAGGGACCTCGTTTAAATTTTGGTGCTTCCTCTGTGACTTCAGGAAGCTGTTCAAACCTTTCTGAGCTTCAGTTCTGCACCCTAAAAAAGTTGGGGCTAATAGAGTTGTGGGTTTGAAATGAGACACTATAAATAAGGCACCTGGTATATGGTTGGCACTTGGAGCGCGTTCATTCCTTTCTCGTAACCAGGTTTGTTTGTTTGGGTTTTTGTTTTGTATCTTGAAAATGAGAAAGACAGTCATGTTCTGCTCTTACTGAAGATGAGGGTGCCTGCAGTTAGCTCATACATTCTTGGATGGAGGAGTAAAGAAGAGTAGACCATGGGGGGGGGGGGTGTTTGTTATTTTGTTATATATGCATTCGGGCTGTTTGGGGGGCTTCCTTTCACAGAACCTGAGTTTTCAACAACACAGAAATGCTTTTATTTAGCCAGGAACCTCAGAAGGTATCTCCAAGCCTCTGAAGGTGGGTTTGTGCCTTTGACACTTGGTGGTACCGGAAGTGCAGGGCTGGGTGGTCGAAGAGGTTTGGGAGATGCTTAGAAGGAGGACTAACCAAGGAAATGAATAGTTCTCAGCCATGGGTGAGGGCAGGTGGGAGGGAGGGGGAACGGGATGGGGGGTAAGTGTTGCCTTTTCATAGAACCTTTTACATGGGGACACGGAATGATAGGTTTTCATGCACAAACCTGCGAGACCCATTGTGTGAGTGGAGTAAGTTTGCAGAGCTCCAGGAAGTGCCCACAGTCCAGCCATCGGCCTGGAAGACCCCTGACCCCAGGTCCACTGTCAGGGTTGGGAAAGCCCCCAGACGCCGTTCACATCCGCAGGTGTCCAGATCTCCCCGTTCACTTCCAGGTCAGTCCTCTGTCCTCCACGTCCATCAGGTGGAGTTCACCAGGTGCTGCCGGGAACTCGGAACAAGATTATGATTACAAGTGGATCCTGGGACGGGGTTAGGGCGTGTGTGAATGTTAGCGTGTAGAGAGTGGAAAGGGGTGGCCGGGAGGAGGGAAATAGTAGATTACATTGACTAATTATAGGGAAAAAGCCATATTTGCTGCTCCATTAAGTGATCGCTAGGCTATGAAGCAGTTTATTGTAATTAATGCAGAAACAGCAAATGAGTGCTGTGCTTGGAGTGGGGGGTCTCTAGGCGCCGCCCCTTCGGTGCTCCGGGCTCACTGCCCCTCCGCGATCCTTTGAGGTCGAGGGTCTGGGGGACACCCTCCTCTGAAGGACTGAGGTGGAGTCTTGACCGGTTCTCTGCTGCTTTCTTTGGACGAAGAAGGAAGACCTTTTGCCTGATCACCCTCAGAACCCTGGGTAGGGGTTTTTACGCTTTCTTAGAATGAAGGAGGAGGGACAGACCCGTGCCATCATTGCTATTCTTGCCACAGTCATTTTAATTTCAGCGCAGGAAAGTGGCAGGCCGCACAGCCCAGGCCGCCAAGTCACGGGCCGTGTGGAGTTGTGATTGCTTTCCTTGATGATTTCTTGTTCAAATCAACGGTGCTCTTAATTTTCCAGATGAAGTAAAAAGAAAATTGGTGACTCCCCTCCCGTCCCGTGTCTCTCCATCCCCGGCTTCCTGAGCGTGGCTCCGATTTGGAGGGTTAATATTAATTAGCAGCCAGCTTCAACCGCGGTTGCTTGATGAGGGAGCTTCAGCTGCTGTGACAAGCGTGGCTCCTTTTTGCCTGTGACTGCTTTGTGTGCGTGTGAGAACATTTCTGGGTTTAAAAGCCAGGGGAATGACTGTGCAGAGAGAGGTAAATCCCTGACTCCTGGCTCTCTGGACAGGACCTTCCCCCTCTGTCTCCACTATCTGCCCCCAGCAGCAGGGGTCCATGACCCGCTTGCTGCTGCTGCTTCTCTTTGCCTCAGTTTCCCTCTCTGTAACTCAAGGTCATTTCTTCAGCTTCCCAAAAGAGGCGTGACTCAGTTCCTTAGTTTCTGAATTGGGTGACGCTTCCATTTCTCAGAGGCGAGTCCCCCTGTCAGTGCAGGTCACAGGGAGATGCTTCATTTTGATTTAAAAAAATTTTTTTAGTCCTCACCTAAGGATATGTTTATTGATTTTTAGAGAGAGAAGGAGAAAGATGAAGGCAGAGAGAGTGAGAAACTTCAATGTGAGAAACATCGATTGGTTGCCTCTCACATGCGCCTCGACCAGGGAGTGAACCCAAACGTAGGCATGTGCCCTGACTGGGGGTCGAGCCCACAGACTTATGTGTACAGGATGACGCTGCAACCAACTGGGCCACCCGGCCAGAGGGAGGTGCTTCGTTTTGTGCCGAGGCTCCAGGTCCTTGCTTCCAGGCTTGACCCAGTCTTTGGAGGGAGGGTGGCAGAAAGGGTAAGGACAGAGAGAGCCAGTGAGCTCCACGCACAGTTAGGAGACAGGAACCCTTGGTAGGACGGAACCTGCTCTCCTCGGGTTGGAGCTCGTTAGGGATCTTTCTTTGGCCTCTGGGTTTGGGTTGGTTTTCTTATTGACAGGGTGGGGGTGGGGCAGGAGGGAGGATGGCTGACCATGGACGTGAAGGTTCCAGCATGGTGGTAGGCATCTGGCTTCTAGTTCTTAGCACAGGGCTGATTAACTGAGTGTGAACTCAGGCCAGTGGTTCTGCAGCTTTGTGCCTTGGTTTTCCCGTCCGTGGACTGAGGAAGAAGGAAGGAGTAAGTTGTGGGAAGCAGCAGCGTATAGGGTTTAAGAGACAAGGCTTAGAAGGAGGCAGTCCTGGAGTTTTATTGCTGGCCTAATGCTTACCTAGCTGCGTGATCTCAGGAAGTTCCTTTAACTTTGCTAGTCCTCAGTTTCCCAATCTGTGAAGTGGGACCATATAATACAAGCATGTACCTTGCAGAAGCATTGCAAGGATTACATGCAGCAGTGCTTATAATGTGCTTGACATGGTGCCTCCAGGTGTTGAGTTGAGCACTGCACACACGGGACCTGCTTTTACTGTTACCGTGGCCCGACCAAAGAAGGGTCCTGAGGTGTTAGCCAAGGTGTGGTGGAGACAGGGCCGCATCCAAAAACTGTCTGAGCGGCACAGGTTGACTTCTGATTGGGACAGAGCTTCTCACACAGGGAGATGGGCGGTCGAAGGGGTGGGGCCTCGGTCAGCAGCTGAGGTGATGGAGTGCCTCAGGTCACCATCCCACGCTGTGGGCAGAGCGTCTCAGTGTTGCTTAGGGCGTGTTCCCTGGCTGCCTGGTAGGCCCTCCAGGGCAGAGGGAGGCCCGGGGTGGGCCTGCCTGCATTTCTAAGCTGGGGGCTGCCGCTGCCCTGGTCAGACAGCTTCACAGGGACAGGGACTGGGTTTTGCTTTGTGTGATCGCTTCATTGCAGGAGAAGGGGAAGAAGGTAGAGGAGGAGGACCAATCACTAAGTGACGTGGAGACCCACCGTAGTTTTCAGAAACCCATGCCCTGTGCTGTCTGAAATGCAAAAAAGCCTTGTGTGAATGAGGCAGGGCTGAGCAAGGCCCATTGCGATTTTGGAATGTTCTCAAGTGTGTTTGCAAACAGAGCTCTGTCATTTGATTGCTTCCTATCCCACCAGCCTCCCCTCCTCGGTGAGAAGGTTTTAAGTTGGCACCAGGACCTTTTCCTCATGCAGCAGGAATGCGTGAATGGGGGCGGGTACTTGCCCTTTTTGGCCTCTGCTGATGTGGAGCTGTGGGTACCACCAGCACTGTGGCTGTCTGGCGCCCATCAGCTGCTGCTCCACCTTTCTTTTGGGGGAGGCCTGATTAGGTGTTGTGGGTGGGAAGAGTCCTAGGAGGTATCATTGTTGTTCCCTTAAAGGGAGGGTTAAAAGAGGGAGCATGGAAGAAAGCATCATCAGGGAGAAGGGGGATGTATGCAAATAAGCCAAAGCAAGCCTTGCATTGGACAGTCACTTAGGATGCCCTCAGGCCCTGGAGAGACACAGCCACAGACTTGGCCCTCCCTCTGGCTGCTCCCAGGCTCGCAGGAAGGCAGGTACAGGAACAGGGCAGTGAGGCTGGTGTAGGGACACGGAGGGAGCGGGCAGGGCAGGGCAGGGCAGGGCTCACAGTCAAGGTCCTCTGTGAGTGTGAATCTTGAGAGGGGAGCTCCTGCAAGTCAAAGGAACTGTGGGAGCAGTGAGGCAGCGTGGCTTTCGGTGTGTGTGGCAAGTTGTTCCTTATGGGCTGGAGTGTGCCACGCGGAGGAGGGTGGGCGAAAGATGGATTGGCTCACCACACAGCCAATTCCTGGAGCTTCAACCCTCAGCCCGGCCCAAAGCTGGGAGCGGGGGTGCGGCTGTGATGAGGTTGACGCAGCTCCTGGGTTTGCATCTGGCAGTGGATGTACTCATGGAACACCTGCTGCAGGATCCGCTACTGGAGAACAGTTCCATTAAGGCTACACAAATGCATAGACTGTCTTAGGGAGCGTAATGGGGAAGCCAGGTCTCCTGTACGGTTTTAGGGAGGCTTCCTGGACAAGTACATGGAGGCTGAGCTTGAAGGGTGAAGGGAGATGAGACTTGGGATGGAGGATTGGGACTCATCCTGCCTGCTGGGATGCAGAGGGCCGGGCGGAGACAGGTGAGGCTGGGCCCTGTGGTTACCTTGCCCTGACAGGGCTGAGGAACCCACTTAAGGGTTTAAGAAGGGATGAGAAATGACCAGTTTTGAGTTTGGAAAAGATCACTCTGGCAGTCTCGGTGGAAAATGACCGATAGGAGCTGCAGACAGATGTGGGGGTGGGTAAGCGATCGGTGTGAGAGGGAGAAGATGGTGGTCCTGCTGCAGTCTCGGAGGTGGCGGTGGAGACCTGGGGATGGGTTCGATGTGTGTTTGGGGCTCGGAGCGGCAGCTTGGTGATGTGGTTAGCTGGGTGGGACGTATTGGAGGGAGAGGCAAGTGTGGCTCGTCCTAGGTGCAGACAGAGCCCCAGATCCCACCCAGCAATGCGCCTGGCTAAGGGAGTCGAAGTTACTATAACCCTTTAGCTGGAAATCTGAACACTGTGGTGATGTACCCCAGGGGGCAGGTAAACTTTCCTTTGAGTGTGCGCTTGTGTACTTCCTTCCCTATAAGCGACACTGTGCTGCCAAGCTGACTACTGTGTACCTTATACGTCATAACAAATCATTAAAAATTAAAAAAGGGTCAGAAAGCTAAATACAAATTGAAAGAAGTTCTAGTCTTCCCCCTACTCTGGGGACCACAGCCTTAGGCCAGCAGGAGCCATTCGTGACTTTTAGGTCAGATGGCTGTTTGGGGCAGGGCACACTTCAAGCCTGGGGCCCCCAGATGAGTCCTGCTCAGGCCGGGGGCCCAGGGGAGCCCGAGGGCCTGCCAGCGTGTGTTGTCTGGTGAGCCCGAGGCAGGAGGCTGCGGGATAATATCCCCCAGAAGTGGTCTTGGCGATGTCACGGGAGGTGTGTGCAGGCGCCTGGGGTTTGGCCGTAGCGAGTCCATGTGTGCGCACCCACTGGGACATGCAAGGAGGCTTGCTCCTCTGTGGTCCATCCCAAGGGCTGAAGGCCACAGTTGCCCAGGAAAGAGCAGATCTTAGGTAGCGAGCACTGAATGAAGAATGTGGATTCTAGCCACCTGCCATGCCAATGCCACACCCACCCGGGTGCCCTCTCTTTCTCAATTGTTGGGTGGGTTGATAATAATACTTCCCCGCACAACTCCAAAGGCTGAAAATGATACGGGGATGAGTTGTTCTTTCTTTGCGATCCAGATGTCCCTCCGAGTTTCCTCTCCCAGACCCTCCCAGCAGTTTGGTATCGCGGCTCTCACTCTGTGGCTAGGTTTCGGAGTTGATTCCGTTCCAGCCCGCTCCATTTAGCTCTTCCTCCAAGCAGAACCCAAACTAGGATTTCACCTTCCAGAGAGTGCCTTAAAAAGCCTTGTTTCCCAACAGACTGCATTTCAGCGCGGCCACAGTCGGCGGAGGCCTCTGAGCCGTTTTTACATGTGAGGGGTGAGCAAATCAAAGGGGGGAGCCAGTTCTGCCTCAGCGAGGCCTTTTGTGTACAAAGGGCTTCAGGAGGGAAGCAGTCGGGTTGCCCGACAGCTGCCCCAGCTGCCCAGCGACAGGCCTGCTCCATGGGCGCCTCCGAGAGAGACCGGGGCCGAGGTAGAAGGATGCCCAGGACCGGGACCGGAGAAGCCTGATGGAGACAAAATGACCTGGAGATGTGTCTGCAGGTCGGGTGTCCTCAGAGCTGGGTCACAGTGGCTGACCGGGAAGTCAGCATCAACGTCTCTTCCCCTTTTTTTGAGAGCAGGGAGAGGAGAGATCTCCACTCCTGGGCTCTGCGACCTTCGGGTTCCGTGCCTTTGTTTGGGGTTCATTTCAGACGCAAATGTGAGGTGTGTTGTGGTCCGGAGTCAGAGGGAGCTCTTGGAAATGCCGGGAAAGGGCTTTGAAAGGGAAGCAGCTTGGGCAGCCAGTCCCCTGGTTTCCAAGGACTGCCGGGTGTCGGGAGTCTGGAACTTTCTATTTGTTAGTCTTGCTTCTTTCCCCAGGGGCCATCCTGAAGGCAGTTTAGTTCTGCACAGAGACAAGGGACGGGCCTGAAGGATTCCTGCCCCTCGCTGCAGAATACATCAGATACTAAAATTAGTGCAGGCTCCTGAGCTGTCATTCTCGCTGAGGTGATGAAGTGTGTGTGGCTGGCTGGTCTTTCAGGATTGGGGGGTTGTTGCTTCTGTCCGATGATGAGTGTCCCGGTCTCAAAATGGATTTTTTATGGCCGCATCTCCCCCATTCATGCCCTGCTTCCCATCTCTCCTCTTGTGTTTCACAGGGGTGGGAGGAGGGAGGGGGCGGATGGAGGAAAAATATTTTAGCTTGTCTTCTGGTTTTGCGTATGTTGCTGTCATAGTAGGTAGATGTTCCTTGAGAATCCTTCAGAAGGTTTTATAATTGAGTCTTTTACCTCAGCGACAAGTTATTACGCCCCTTCTCCAAAGCTTTTACTTTATGCTCAGTAGAGGGAGGGAGAGGGCAAGGCTCCCCCCCCCCCACTCCCACCAGGAAAATGTATCTAGGGAAGCGGCTTGTGGTACCGGGCAGTGGGGTGGCCAGGTATTAAAGTTTCAGTGACTGAGGCTGCATCCGGGCCCCTCCGTGGAAGGCAGCCCCATGGCAGGAGAGGAGTTTGCTTTTAAAACGTGTCCACCTTTAACTGCAAACGGCTGTGACGGGAGTTGTATTTAATTTTAAATTGCCCATGTCCAGCAACCCTTCGTTACTCTTCACACAATAAAACTTTTTTTTTTTTCATTTTCCTGCAGCTGTGTTTTCTGTGTGGGGGCTTGCCCTTTTTGGAGGGGACGGGGAGCTCAGTGCCCCTCCCCACTCCCCCTTCTTTTCTCTTTCAGAGGCACAGGGATGTCTAGAAAGCATGGTTCCCCTGGGTGTGGAATCTCCACCTGTGGACTCTCGACCCATAAACTCTCCAAAGTGAGCGGCTGGGCAGTTTAAAAGCAAAGGCTGAGGGGGGTCAGTTAGTAATGGAACCGCCTGGTGCTTCCTCTGTGGGCAGAACCCAGGAGCTGGTTTCTGTCCCTGACCCTTTGAAGAACCCGTGTCTTTTTCTCCCTACTCCCACCTCCCAGCTTCAGGGGTCCTGATTTGTCTGTGATAATCAGAAGCAGATTTTGGCTTCCGATCCATTATGGATGTGTTTGAGATGGATGCCAAGCTCGAAGCCACTTAAAGAGCATGTGAAAGTATATTTAGGTACACAAGAAAGAAAGGAAGGAAGAAAGGAAAACAGAAAGAAATGGGCTCTTCCAGATTTCCCCAAGCCAAAAAAAATTAAAAATTTTAAAAATTAAAAAAAATTTAAAATCCTGAAATGACAATACTCAAAAATAACTAACAAACTCAGTCTCGGCCCTCACAAAGCACCAGAGGAGATTTGGCTCCAGAGTCGGCAAACTTGGTGAAAGATGTTAAAAGGGAGGAGGACGCACATGGCCACCCCAGAAAGCCTGGCTTGGGGGTGCTTTCCCAGAGTCTGGGGGCCACATGGGCCCCAGGCCCAGCAGGGGTTGCAGGTGGGGGACACACGTGGAGCTTCCACAGTATGCCCAGCAGGACTGCGTTCCCATCCAGGATACCCGTGAGTTAGGAACTATTGATTGCTCTGTATTTGTAAACAGTCTTGAAAGGGACGTGGTGCCAGCAAAAATAGTCAACTTCGGGAGATGAAGCTGTGTGGGAAGGCTCTCGACAGGGAAGCCTGTTGCTCATTGCAATGGACCAGCTTGGCCCAAGATTTAGTTTTCCTTTCTAATTCTAAAGAGGGCCCACAGAGTGGAGCAAGGTTCGAGTACTGGTTTCTTTTCATCCTGGTTCAATTTTTTTCTCTTCTTTAATGAAAGTGTCCAAGTGGGTCCCTGCTGGCCCTCCGTCCCACATGGTTGTCCTGGTGACGCCTGGCTTCAGAGGGTCCAAGGTGGCCTTCATTTCAGCTGTCCTTCAGGCTCAGGGCTGCGTTTGTGTACCCCCAACCCCACCCCTCCCCCACCCCCTCCCCCGACGTTTGCAGTTCAGCTGCTGGCCCAGACCTCACACTCATCTGTCTCGCCAAACAAAAAATAAAATAAACCTGTGTGCTCTCTGTGTGTATTTTAGGGGTGTGTGTGTGTGTTTCTCTCTTGACAAGTTTGTTGCCTATAGCTGTGCAGCCAGAGCTGGCTTTGAAATCTGGAAAATGGATTTTGGAAAAGGAGATGGGGTTTGTGGTTTAACTGTGATAACACATAAAACACTCTGACCCTAATTTTTAAAGAAAGCATTTAGTTAAAATATTGTAAAAGACAGTTACAGAGAAAAAGAAAGTTTTTCGGTTTGGAATTCCCATGTATCCTAGTGTAGGACTTTTTTTTTGTTACCATAGAGACGAGAAGTGTGGGGCTTAACCACGCCTCTTCTTTCCCCACGGGGGTGGGGGGGAGGCTGGACCCAAGTGGCATTTGGGGGCAGATGGGAAAAGAGGGGGTTAAGGTGGCTGTCTCCCGTGCCCTCAGTCAGCTGGAATTAAAACTGGCTTTTTTTTTTTGGCCTCTGGAGGCGAGTTGGTAACAACTTATTGAAGCTACTGAGCTGAGCAGCGATATTTCTTGGATCTGCTTTTGCCTGAACTCTCTCTCCCTTTTCTAGGTGCCTCGGAGGAGGAAAGGAGCTTTCCGTGTATAGATTAGCCCCAGAAGTCTCAGAAGTTTCTTTCCAACTTTTGTAAAAACTGCTCGCCTCCCTCAGCTGGGGTCGCCTTTCAGATAAAGATTCCTCACCATGGCTGTCGGAGCCGAGCGCAGAGGGCTGCTGGGGGGCCTCAAACATACTCTCTTTTCAAGGTTAGGGAGCAACACACTTGCAGGGGAGGCGGATCAAGGGGAGTGGTTTGAGTTCAAGGACACCAGGCTTTCCTTTCCTGGGAAGAAAGCCTTTGTTTTTGTTTTCTTTTGCCAGTCTTCCAACTGCTTAGAGTAAATAGAGGAGCAAATGGGCTCAAACCAAAGGAAACCAGATGAATGAACAAATGGAGAAGTTTGCAGTGGACATAGACTGGGCTCTGGGTGGGGGGGCCAGTTTGCATTTTTCACTTTTCCAGGTTGACCCACATTCTCTCAGGGGCCTCTCCTGGTACTTGTAAGTGAGAGAAATAAATAAATAAATGAAAATTAGCGGGTAGATGTGACACTTTTCAGGACTGGGGGTGGAGAGAATGCGGAGCTGTGTGCTGTTAGCAACTTTCGAATCAGGCCCTTTGTGGAAGGTTCCAGCACCCACAGTCGTGCCTGGGAAGCCTGTGTTCTTGCAGTTGTTTTGATTTCTCTCGTATAGAACTGAATGTTTAAAAACAGTGACGGGAACATCTCCCCGAAGAGGTATTCCTGAGAATTTCTTCGGAAAAGGAGCCCTGTTTTCCCAGCAAGCATCATTGTATTTTTAGAAATGTTTTCTCTGCTCATTGCCCATCAGTGAGCAGGGTCCCCGGCACTCTGTGTCATGTCGCTGGTTTCCTGAACAGGCCTCGGATGGACGAGGGGCGAGAGGAAGGAGAAAATACTGGGCGAGAAAATACTGGGCGGATCTGTCTCACAGATCCACACCTTCTCGTCCTCCGTGCGTGTGGTGGGAGGGGGACCCAACCTGTTCCCTCTCTCTACCTTCCTGATGAGGCCGTGCCCTTCACATCGGCCGCCCAGCTTTCCTCCTTCCTTCCCATCTCCCCTTTCTTATCTTTCTTTTTTTTTTCCTTTCTCTCTCTTTATTTCGACCAACACAAGCTCTTTGTCCCGTTTCCTGGATTTGGAGAGAGTCCTTTCATGTAGCTGAGAGAACTGGGGGCCGTCATTTCTCTTGTTTGTGTTTTTGGCATTATGGAAACCACTTAAGAGTTTTTTGTGTTTGTTTTGTCCCCCAGAGTGGGCACAGGTTTTCGGCGTTTGAGGGGAGAGCCCCGAAGGTGGTTACTGCTGCCCTCCCCTCCCCTGGGACCCGTGTGCCCCTTGCCTTGCCCTCAAGGGTCGCTACTAAGAACCGCCGGCCTAAATCAGTGTCTCTGAGAATCATCGATTCACTAATTGCTCATAATCGAGCCTGGCTTCCCCCTCCTGCCGAGAGCACTTTTGTTTTCCGCTGTTCTGCGAGGAATTGGACGGATTTCTAGAGCATTTAAGAGGTGCCCAGTACAAGAGTTTGGCATGCCCCAGTTGCTGGTGCTGCTTCTCGGAGGTGACTACGCTACTGGTATCCGGCTCCATAAACAAGGGGTTGCCAGTGACCTTTCCCAAGGTCACTTGTCTGCTGGAGAGCGTATTCCCCAGTCAACCTCGTGGGCCTCAACTTAATTTGTTCCTTTCCTAAGGCAGAACGACCTCCTAATAGACCTGCTTTCCCCACCCCCTTTTTACAGTGAACAGACAGAATTAGGAGAGGGGTGTGGTAGCAGAGCTCAGCCTTATTGGGAGGAGACACCACTGGGGTCTCATTAAAATTGCAGCCTGGGCTTGGGTTTACTGTGGGGCACAGGGTCCTGCAGGTGAGAATGTAACGCTTAGGGAACAGAGCGGCCGGGCACAGAGCGGAGACTCAGAGGAGAGCCGCGGGGAGAGAAACTGCAGAGATGTGAAGCGACACTTTTCTTGGGAAACTGGGGGTGGGGGGGACAGGGGGGGAAGCAACCCCCTCTGCTCCATCCTCATGGTCTCTATAGTCATCTGTAAACGAGTGGTCTCCAAAAGCTCTTTCCTTTTTTTTTTTTTTTTTGGCTAAACCTTCATAATAAGACCCTTTCCAAGGGCCTCGTCAGGAGCCCAAGGACGCCTCCGTGCAGTGTTAGTGGGGAAATTAGTGCAGCCCCCGGAAAAGGAGGCGCCAGACTGCACCCCTCAATGAGGAGCCATCTCTGCGGGGGTGGGGGTCACCCTGAGTGTCTGGGAGGCTGGCGGGTGTGGAGGTCCCACTGTGGCCGAGTTTGGCACCATGTGACTTGTTGGCTTCTACCAATCGTTTGAGGCTGCACTTGGGAATGTGTGTGACGAGGACAGGACAGCGTGTCGCGGGCAGTTTCCAGGCAGAGGCCCGCCCATGTGTACGTCCCCGGCCCAGCGAGGCTCCTGGGCCCCGGGGTGTTGAGTGTTTCGGTTGACCGCACACTTCTATTCTGTAGTTGTTGGTTTGTGTGTCGGGTTTAATGTTTAATGTTCTACTTTGCTTTGAGCGTCCAAACGCAGGTGGGCACCCAGGCTTTAGTTTGGTGCCTCTTGACCTTTCTGCATTGGAAAGCCCTCTTCCAGCCTCGTTTAAAGCTTCACAATCGCCCGTGTGGCCTGCTCCGCGCCTAGCCCTCCTTGGTAAGTAATAAGCAGTCAATGGGCCCCATCCTCAGGCCTTGTCTAGAGCGAGGCAGAATGTAGGTTACGGTAGGTTGTGCGTGGAACCAGTCCTGCAGGTCAGAGCACCTGCTGAGTGCAGCTTGTGGGAAAGGAGTGCGGGGATTGTGCTGGGTCACCTTCCTTCCTAAAGGGGTCCTGTGGGCGAGACAGACCCCCTTCTGAAAGCAGCAGGAGGGCAGGTGTTGGAGAGCCGGCCCAGGCAGTGCCTGGGGCAGCAGAAGGAGGAGCTGTGGGTGGGTTTGGGGCTCTTCTCTCCCTCCGTGGCGACATGTTTGGGAGAGGAGAGCCAGCGTGGGGTGGTAGGCAGGGCTGGTTCTTAGAGACAGTTCTGGCATTGAATCCTGGCTGTGTGACCTGGCCAAGTTACATAACCTCTCTGAGCCTCGTCTATAAAATCAAGATTGCAAGACTTGCCTGGCACCTGGCGCAATGCCTGGCATCCAGTAGGTGCTTACTCAGCCCCTGTTGTTCAGCCGGGCTGGATCCCGCGGCTGCAGGGACAGTGAGGAGGATGTGCAGTGACCATACTAACACCAGTCTGTTCCTTTTATTGATTTGGAGCTGGGGGCCACAGTGCGCTGATCAGGCTTGCAGGCCCTGGAGGGTTAGTTTTGTCCTTTCTTCTCTGCAGAATCTACCCCCTCCCCACCCCTGAGGGGTCTGCCACAAGGAGGGTTAACCTCTGGGTCATTTGGAGGCAGGGGCTCAGCTTCTCCTGGGTCATCCTCCTTTTCTCTGGCCCCTGCCTGAGAGCACCTTGCGCCAAAGACAAGCGAGGTTGGCTCTGATCAGTGCAGACCCTCGGCTGAGGCTGAGGCTGGACCTTGGCTTCCAGTATTAGAGATTGCTTCGGTTAGGTTTCTCATTCTTGCTTGATTTAGTGGGTAGTGGGAGAGGGTGCCGATAGCAGCAGAGGCCATGGGAAGATGGTGTGAGCATGAGTACTCATTACTTTCAGGGCTCTGGCCCGGGTTTTCCCAGCCTTGGCACTGTTGACATTTTAGGCTGGATAATTCTTTGTTGCTGGAGTGAGGGACGGGGGTGGGGAGGTGGAGATGCAGGGGGTTGTGCATTGTGTATATTGTAAGAGACTTAACAGCACCCCTGGCCTCTGTCACTAGATGCCAGTGACACCCCTCCCCAGCGGTGACAACTAAAAAATGTCCCCAGACATCACCAAAGGTCTCCCGGGTGCATAATTGCCCCTGGTTGAGAATCACTGGTCTGGCCCCCCAGGGGCTCCTGTAATGGAAAATGGGGGAGAGGTTTGAGCATGCTCTGAAGCTCTGGTCTGTGTGGGTGGGGGCCTGAACAATGGAATACTCGTGGGCTCCAGAGCAGGAAGGCACCCAGAGAAGTCTCCTGTCCTGACCACGCGGCCTTTGCCAGTCCTTTCTGTGGTCCAGGGAAAGGGGGAGGAGAGGGGTGTTTCCCGGGCCCGCCTCTCTGGGCAGCGGTTCATGGGGGAAGCTGCTTTTCCTAGTGTGACGTCGTGCTCAGGGGCCCTGGGTGGGCCCATGTTTTGGGCCTCAGGACTTTGGTTACAAGCTCAGGGGTTTGCTCTTCCCTTACATCCTCCGTACATACGACTGGGCTCCTCTGCACGCACAAAGTGGACTTCTGTTGGAAACGCATTCATTTAAAAAACCCATTTTGCTCACCAGAACTCTGCTGTCTCCTCTTTCCTTGTATGCCTTCTCTGAGATCTGTAAGACGAGCCTTGACGGGGCCGTCTGGTGAGATGGGTTGGCCAGGGCTTTCTGAGGCCCCGATTAGAGGCAAATTATCAAATGGAAGTTGGATGTTGCTGCTGTGCTTGTAAAAGAGTCAGTTGTGTGCCATAAAATCCATCACAGCTCCCTCGGTGAGAAGGAGGAGGGCTGGGAAATACTTCGTGGCGTTAGTTCAGTTTCCGATGGTTTGGCTGCCGTGCCTGGGGGAGGCGTCTGGTCGGCTCCGTGTCCGAGATCCTGTTCTCCAGCTCTCGGCGAGCGAGAGTAAGAAGCTTGCTAACTGATTGCTGGGAAGCTCAGAGACAAGACCTAGGCATCGCCAGCAAGTTGCCAAACAGTAGCTTCAGCTATTGAACTTGGGGGAAGCAGATGGCTTTATGGGCTGGAAATGGGGTCTGTGATGTCTTGGTGACTTTTGCCTCCCTTTTGTCTAGAAGAAGAGATGGCTGTTGTCCAGTTGGAACAGGTGCGGGGAGTCTGGGCTTGGAGAGGCAGGGTTGCCTAGTGGTTGAGAGCACAGGTGCAGGGACAAGGTTGCCCCGTGGGATATAAAGGTGGGAGGGACTCTGGTGAGTTACTTAATCTCTCTGTGCCTCAGTTTCCCTCATCTATAAAATGGGATGAGAGTTACAGCACCTACTTGGGCGTGCTTGTGAGGAATGAGTGGAAGTAAAGGGCTGAGCCCAGAGCCTGGCAAGGAGTAAGGAGTCACTCTTAGTTATATTATTAGCAGTTAGGTTATTCTAGAATGGATGGTTAACCTTGCGCCTGAGGTTTTATGACAGTGGCTCTCACACTTCGCTGTGCGGAAAAATCACATGCCCTTCCCTAGACGTGTTGGAATTGAGGTCTCAGTCGCAGAGGCCAGGAATCTATGTTTAACATCCCAGGTGGTGTTGACGGAGGGGATCCATAGAGTAGTCTGTGACTCCCCAATGGCACCATTGATCAGATTCTCAAGAAAGCAGGGTCCCCAATGTCATTGCAATGTCCTCTTCTACCTGGGATTATCTGGAAACAGTTCTGCCCACTCCGAGTTGCCTGATTCAGGCCCTGGGTGGGAGTGGTGGGGGTGGGTAGCTGCAAGCTGCTCATCTCTGCCTATAGGTCGGTCCTACCTGTGCTGTCCTTGGGCCGGCCAGGGTCAGTGGTGCTGGAGTGAGGGAACATGGTCTGCTCTGGCCCGCAGAGCTCCCTGTTCCTGGCTAAGCCAGCATCCTGCACCTGGTTCTCACGTGGCCAACGAGAGCTCCGGACTGTTCTGCAGGTTGCGGGTAACTGGGATGTGTGTGTGTGCGCATGGGTGTGCACGTGTGCAGAAGCAAACATCAAAGTGCTTGGGGAGTGTTTTAGGAAAATAGCAGGGAGCAGATTGCCAGGACTCGCCTATATGTTTCTCTTCCTTTCCTTTTTGCTGTGTACATATGTGATCAGCATCCTGGAGCGTTTCGGCTTTTCTTCCCCCAACTGTTCCTTCTCACAATGGAGAGTATACAATTCAGCACCAATAATACTGAGCAATAAATAACCCAGAGAAGATGAATAGCCTTGTGTGGTGGTAAATTAAAGTTGATTTATTGCACATAATATATACAGGTGCTCCTAATGTAATTAAGCAGCGAGGCTTTTAATGCTGCAGAATCTGAAAGAAGACCCAAGAAAATTGGGTCTTAATAAGGCTTATTGAAATAACAGCTAAACACGCTGCTTAGGACCATTAAGGGGATGTTGAAAGACGGATGGATGCTGCTGCTTTTTCTTCTGGTCGGAGATGACACACCTGACCCATTCTCAGCAGGGCACGGACTGGGATTGTTTTGGTGACGTGGGCCAGGACAGGCCGTGCCGAGCCCCTGGAACGGGACTGGGCCGTGCTGAGCCCCTGTGTACTCTGGCCTCCACCCTCGTGTGACTAGCAGTCAGGCGGCTTGGCCGTTGAACAAGCTCTTTCTGAGTGAAGGGCATGGGAGCTTGGGAGTGTGGGACTCATGGCCGGGCCTTATTAGTGCCCTGTGCTAACTAACCAGCCAGGCAGGTTCACGGAATAAATTCACTGCTGGACGTCCTCCACTGTGGGCCTGGCACGGAGCTGGGGGTGTGGAGACAGGGGTGAAGATAAAAAGCAAAACAGCCCTCTTCATGCGGGTAGTGGGGGAGGCCAGTGTGTAGGCGCAGGATGGCAGAGACGGTGGGAGTGGCTGGGACAGAGGCAGAGCGGGGGGAATGGAGGACAGGATGGAGCGAGCTGTGGGCAGGACCTGGTCTCACAGGTGGCTCTGGGGTTGCCTCGGGAGCCAGTGGGCTGTTCCACTGAGGATGTTGGGAGAAAGCTGGTATGGGGCCACGAAGGATGAGGGTTCCTACAGCCTTTCTGTTTGGGGGGCTTTGGGTCCCAGGGAGCTGAAGGAGATGCAGATGTAGCCTTTCACCCAGCAAGACGGACCCTCCTGCTCATGCGCGTGTCCCACTTTAAGAAAACCCACCAAACAAAAACCCTGACTTCCAGAACTAGCTGAGTCAAGGAGAGAAAATTATTCCCGGTAGTAGGGTTTTCAGAATGAGATCCTTTTAAGTAATGAACTGTTCTTTTGCACTAAAAAATAAGAGTTTTGTATTCTTTGTAGAGAGCTTCTATTGCAAGACTGAGGACATTTGAACAATTTACTGCTTATGCTGCACAAGGTTACCAAAAAAAAAAAAGAAATACTGTCTACTTGGTCAGCAGTGTTGAGAGCCACCCCTGAGCTCCAGAGCCTGGGGCCACAGGTGCAGCCAGGGATGAGGGACCCAGGGTCCTACTGCTGGAAGGGGACCTTCCAAAAGTGACTTGCGCTGCTTTAGGCTTGGAGTGCAGAACCACCAAGAGGTGTGTGCAGAGCACGTTCCAGCCCCTGGACCCTGGGGGCAGGAGGTTGTTGGGCGGAGGCCGCTGGGAGCCCCCGGACTGTGGGAGCCCCGTGGTGCACCCCTTCCTTCCGTCCCCGCCTGCTCCAGGAGCTGGGGCAGGGCTCAGCCCTGCCATTACTTAATTATTTTGCAGAATTAGAAAAGGCTCAAGTGTCTGATCGTTATTATTTCCTGGATATATAGCACACCCTCTGAATATATAATTGGTGCTTCTGTTACTGTTTTAGAGGAATACAGGATGTTAGATGTCGTAAATGGATAGGCAGCACATGTTTGCTTTTTCCGAGGCTTGTTCAGGGAAACTGAAAAAAGTTCCTTTGTCACCGTCGAGTGTTTGCCTGCCTCTGTGGTTCTGCCTCTTGCCAGCCGTGTGGGGTTGGGGGCAGGGGATTGGGGGGGTCGTGTAGCCTGTAGATGGCCCTAATGAAGGCCTTCTGAACCTGGCTTATTTTCGCCAGGGAGAATGAATCCTAGAGTTGGGAGCAACCGGCTCTGGCCAGCACCATATTGAATGGATTCACCTGACCTTTTTATTCTAGGGAGTGGGAAGAGATCCGGTGCCTCTTTTATCATAAATCTTGCCTAGTTGTTTGCTCAGATACAGCACTCTCGTTGGGTGATATTTGAGCATCTGGCTTCGAGTTGTGCTGGTGGGCGCAGGGGGCTGTGGCAGATGAGTGAGTCAAGGAGTGACCCTGTTGAGTGGGCTTTGTGGGAGAAGGTGGACATGAGTTTGTCCGTGGGCAGCTTGGCCCTCCTGCTGACGCTCCAGAGTGAGCCA
Organism: Artibeus jamaicensis; assembly: GCF_021234435.1. NCBI lineage: Eukaryota > Metazoa > Chordata > Mammalia > Chiroptera > Phyllostomidae > Artibeus > Artibeus jamaicensis. The sequence continues at coordinate 8,541,006 of NW_026521407.1, forward strand.
CACGAAGACCAGCTTCAGGGGCCGGCTGCTGTGGGGAAGGTGGAGAAGTGGGCCTGATTGGTAAGACCTCAGGGCACTGCCAGCTTTGGGGTGGGTATGGGCCTTCTCCTTCCGTGCCTCTCACTTACCCCTTCAAGATGAGTTGTCTTGTCTTTGAACTCAGCTACTACCATAGACACAAGTCCGTCGATCCCTCCTTTGTGCTCCCGAAGGACTTGGCAACTCGGCTAACAAGGAGACATTTGTTTGTCCATTTCTTCATTCATTATTCATGCAGCCAGTGGTAATTAGCATTTAGTGATGTGGTTGCTGGGGGTAGTTGAGTTGTGTTCATTCATTGAACAAACATTTGTTGATTCCCTGCTCTGGGCTGGGTGCAGGGCATGCATGGTGCTAGGGTTACAGCCATGGGGAAGGGACCTTCTTTGCCCTTGAGTGTGCAGTGTGTTTGGGGAAGCAGGTGATCAACAGGTGTAGGCGCTAAATCTACAGGTGAAGGACACACAAGATGTTACAGGACCGCCAAGGCGGGAGTTGGCGTTGGCTTCACAGAGGAAGTGACCTTTTGATTTGGGCCTTGCAGAGTGAACAGGAGAGAGCCAAGGCCAGGAAAGTGCTCACCTGTCAGGGCAAACACCGTCTGGGGGTGGAGGAGGGTTTGCTTCCCATGATGGACAGTCACACATCTTCCTGTCCTTTCTTGCCTCCTCAAACCTCTATCACTCGGGGGAATTCATCTGGTTGCTCTGTACCCTTCTTGTTTGGCAAGAGGGCTCACAGTTGGAGAGGAGGGGAGGCAGCTGCCGGTGAGCCGTTCAGGTTCCGTGGCTAAAAGGAGAGCAAACCTCAAAGCCCAAGGGACACTGAAGATGAGCTGTGTCCCACTCACAAGTAAGAACCTCAAGTCTGGCTCCACAACCACAAGTTGGTCTGCTTTGGGGAGATTTTTTTTTAACTTTAAAATGGTTGGGGGGTGGTGCTGCTGGTGCCTTTCTCTCCTTCCCGCACTCTTATTGGTCTTTGCTCCGGCCAGTGTTTTATTACCGATGTGAATCACAGATGTGAATCACAGAGCGGCTTAGAGTCAGAGAGGAAAGGGTTTCTGTATAAACAGCTGCCTTGCTGATTCCATCTACAAGTGGATTTTATAGCTAACTTATTTGTTCCTGCTTTAAAATGCCAAACCAGCGCAGTCACTGCCAGAGGGTCTTTGAGAATGGGGGCCTTCCCTCTCCCATCACAAACCTTTGTTACGGGGAGAGCAGGGTGGAATTCCAAAGAACTTTCTCTGAACTGGTCAGTTCTAAAATAATCTCAAGCTCTGAGGAGACACACTGTCTCTCTGCAGTTTGAGTTACCAGTTCATGTCACCTTCCTCTTTTTTTGCCCTACCACAAATTCTGCTTGAAAAGTAATAATAATCCTCTCTGGTCATCACAGCTGACTACCTGCTTAATGTGTGTGTGTAGACACTTCATTTTCTGTTTTTATGCAAGATTTCATCTATGCACGGTCTGAGCTAGTTGGTTGCCCCGAGATTATTAATAAATTGAGATGGTTAATGGCGTGTGACTCAGAACATATATTTAAAAACAAGTTGGAAGAAGGAACAGGTCTTTTACAAAATTAATTTTTTGTTAGGCTCCTCTCGGGCCTTTTTGTTCGAAGCCAGCTTGCTTTGTTATGTTCATATATGCTCGATTGCAATTAACATAAATTACTTCTAAATACCAGTTAGTTGCCGTGGAGAGAGGCCAGGGTCGTGGCTGCTTATGGAGGTTAAGAGGCTTGGTCATTGTCTGGGTTTTTATCTCACTGTAGATGAAATTGTGTTCCGTTCTGGAGGTCGGCAGCTTGTGTCGAAGATCGCTTACTTGGATGGTGAGAAGGACTAAGTCTTTGCCCCAAGTGCCAGGACATTTTCTTACCGAGAGAGAATACATGATCATAAAGTGTTTGCTTATTTAAGAACTGGTTCTATTACATGCCACCTGATGTCCAGGATTGGCTCCTGGAACAAGAGAGGACGGCAGTGGAGAAGCGGGTGAAATCCAGAAATGGTCTGTAGTCTGTTTATTGATTACTGACCCAGTGTTAATTTCTTAGTTTGATCAGTAGATTGTGGTCATGTAAAATACATCAGGGGAATCTGTGGGTGCGGGGGGGGGGCTGTCCAAATTATCTTTGCATTTCTTCTGTCCTTCTAAAATTACTTCAAAGTAAATGTTTTATTTTTACTCTTTAATTGAATTGATTGGGGTGACATTGGTTAATAAAGTTATATAGGTTTCAGGTGTACAATTCTATAAGACATCATCTGTATATTGCATTTTATGTTCACCACCCAAAGTCAGCTCTCCTTCCATCACCATTTATCCCCTTACCCTCTTCTACCTGCCCCACCTGAGTTCCCTCCAGTAATCGCCATACGGGTGTCTGTATCTGTTTTTGGGTTTTTTTTTTCATTTTTTTGCTTAATCCCTTCACTTTTTTTACCCAGCCCTTAACCCCTTCCCCTGTCAGCTGTCAGTCTGTTCTCTATGAGTCTTGTTTGTTAGTTTACTCTGTTCACAAAATAAGCGTTTTTAGAAAGTGTTGTATTTGTGGCTTGGTTGGGATCATACTTGACTTACCGTGCATTGGAAGTGCTCCGCCCACAGAGAGGCCAGTGAGTCCCTTACTGCTTTGGAAATGGGGCACCGAGGCCCGAGAGCAGCCAGGGAGCCCATCAGGCCTGGCTGGCCCCCTTCTCCGGCTGTTCGCTTCTGTCCTTCTCCATCCAGCGGCACAGCCCCCCGCTGCCCCCCGCCCGTGCAGCCACCTGAAAGCTGTGGCCAGCAGATCCCTCCTGATGCCATTGGCATTTGTTGCCCGAGATGGGCAGCTGGCATCTTTGATGTCCTGTCCTTTTCCTGGAAGGAGCCGGTAATCGTATTTTTTATGCTGTTTGTTCGTTTTCAATCCATGGGTGTTAACTTTTACTTTAGCAGCCAGATTGGAAGCTTCCTGAGAGCTGGATTTTTGTCTCCCTCTTTTTCTTTCAGAATTTACTTTAGAAAATTTCTCCATTACATAATAATGTAATACACGTTTATATATAAAAAATTAACCCCAAGAAAATTTAGAGCATCCAAGTTGAAAGTTCCCCGCTGCCTCCCCTGCACCCATTCCCATTGTTTACAAATCAGAGTATAGTCTTCCATCTTTTTTTCTGTGTAGACGACAAATATATATTGTGATTTACAAACATGACATCCTGTTCTACGTGTTTTGCAGTCTGTCTTCTTCAATTAACACAATCCCCGTGCATGGCTGTGCACGTGGGGACGGTGTCTCTCTCTCTTAAGTAAACCCCCATATTGGCCAGCACCCTGCAAGGCACATTATGAACATGCAGTGGGTGTGTTACTGTTTCTGTTGTTATATTCGGATGCGTAACAATTCAGAAGACATAGTACGTGTGTTTGGACGAGGAGAGAAGGCACAGGTGGGTATGGGAATGGTCTGTGATGCAACTTTATTTTTGCTGGGAGGGAGGTGTCTTTATCTGTTCAGTACCTCCGGTCAACTTCTTTGAACAGACACAGCATTAGACTTTCCAGAGCTGGAGTTGGGACCCGTGGTGGGAGAGTGAGGTGGGGGAGGGAAGAGTAGGAACCGAGTCCCAGATCACCTGGCTTGGTGGAAGCAGGGGCAGCAGTGTGTGGGTTGGTTCTTAGGCATTCGAGAGGGTGGCTTGAGGTGCAGGGGGTGTTCCAGGTGGTGTGTAAACCAGGTAAGCCAGATGGGTTGAGGATGTGGAGTGAGGGGTGAGGTGGGGAAAGGGAGCAACTTGAGTAGGGGCAGGACAGCATCTGGCCACTAGTAACTTTGGGGGCTTCCTGGAGCAGGGGGGGGTAATGCGAGAGAGAAAGTGTTGCTGGATTGAAGGGTGAATTGAGTGGAAGGCTAGGAATTTGTTGGTGTTAACAAGGGGTTGAGCCCTTTGAGGAGGTTCTGGGCGAAGGAACCCTCTTGCACTGCTAATGCTGCACAAGAGGAGGCTCCGAGTGTTGCCTGTGAGACGTGCACGCACTCGGGGGGGGAGACAGGGTCTGTTGGGAACTAGGACAGCTTGGGAAGCTCCCGCTTCTTCTCCGGAAGAGGCACGGCAGTGCCGAGTGCCCAGGCGTGGGGAGCTTTCTTTTAAGGAAAAACATCACGAGGCACTGTGCTGTTGCAACCCCAGTTAAAACATGCTGTGGATACGGAGGTCTTTCTAGAGTAGATCTTACTCTGCGGTATGAATATTCACTTCCCTCCTCGTTAGAATTTTGACTTGACTCCAGGGAAAGGGGCGCTAGTAAGTGCCGAGCGCTCTTAACGAGTGAATTCCTTCTGAGAGAAGGAGAGGTCCCCGAGGAAAAGCGTTCGCACAGAGTGGGAGGGTGCTTTCCTAGAGTTGAGTTGAGCCGCGCCCCCCACGTATAAAATAGTGCACATATGTGAAATGTGAAATGCACGTGAAAAATGGGAACAACGGTGTACACCCAAGTAGTGACCGCATGGCTCTGAAGCGGAGGATGCCAGCACTTTTCAGGAACGTGTTGTTTCTCTCCAATTCTAAGCCCCGCCCACCGTGCACACGTGCCTGCTTTTCACCGTGATGGGGCCACTTCGCTCCCTGCAGCTGGCTGTCCGCAGCGTTCACTTCTGTTCCCTGGGCTGTAGTTCATTGGTTTTCAGTGCTGTGTAGCGCTCATGGTAGTAGTGGGTCTATTTCCCTTCAGTGGACATTCCAGTTCTCAGTTTTATGTTTTTGTTCGCTCCATCTGTTGCTAGGAGTATTCTGGTATGTGTCCTGTCCTGTATCTGTGAGAGTTCGTCAGAATGTACGTCCAGGAACGGAATCGCCAAGTCCCGGGGTAGGGTGTGTGTAACGTGAACTTACCGGGAAGTATGTCCCCTTCTTGTAGGAGGAGTTCTCATTGCTCCATGCTCTCACTGACTTACTAGATTTATGAGTTTTTGCCAGTCTGGTGGTATCTCATTATAGTTTTTATTTGCATTTCCCCAATCACTAATGAGGTTGGACATCACACTTGTTGTTTAGGGGTGGGGATCCAGACACCAAAACACTTCTTACTCAGTGACCGCTGCTTTGCTGGGACAGATCTTCCGTGGTGTGGTTTTCTTACTTCGGGACAGATTCAGACATCTTTTTCCACTTATTGTGGGAATTTAGGGAGCGTCTGTTAGCTTGGGACCCTTTTCTTAGTTTCTGTGTATTGTGTTTGGAAACCCCAGCTGATGCCCAGGTCCTGCTGACCCTTCATTGTGCTGGGAGAATGTCGTTTGTTTTCATGTAAACAGGCAACTAAATGAGAATTCGGGCAAGGTCCCCAAGGAGGTGTTTGGCGGCAGGAGATCCTGGGCAAGGGAGTGGGTTTGGGGACAGCCCCAGGCAAACATCAGTGACAGAGGTGGCAACTGGCTGGCTGTCCTGTGGAGAGGAGAAAGGGAGAACTAACCACATAGTGTGGAGAGAACGGGGAAGGGGACCAGGCTCCCAGGCGGCGGTCAGGAGTCCAGAAGGGGCGGGCAGGATTGCGGGACTCAGGGGACTCTTCCCAAGCCTGTTTGAGAGACCTGCTGGCCGGGGCGGACCCCGCCGTGGACCGCTTCTGTTGGAGGGCAGTCTATTTGACTGCATGTTCGGCTGAGCGCTTTCATGTGCAAACAGACCTTTGATGTGCTGAAAAATGAAAAGGAAAATCTGCTTTAACACCTGGGGAAGAGAAGCTGCCTATGGGGAGAAAAAACATTCTGCTGCGAAAGGATGGAATTGCACAGTCGCCGTGTGCAGGGTTGGCGGCTCCGGCAACCCCATGAGAGGGACGGTAGGGTCGAACGGAGGCCTTCAGTCCCCAGTGGACGCGTGTTTAGAGACGCAGTGCTAAGGGGGAGAATAATCAAGGCTAACATTGTATTGGTATTATGAATACAACCCTGTAGATCTTACCTGTGCTTGCAGACAGGCTCAGGGAGGGAACGGGGGAGCCAGGATTAGCTGCTTGTGTCTGTGTGGTGGGAATCCTTGTATCCCAGAGTAAAAGAAGAAGTCTTTACTGAAAATGAGTATGGGCCGGGCAGTGTCCTTTCATTGCACCCCTCTGAATGCCTATCAGCCTTCTATTTATTGAGTTCCTCATAGGATGGGCACTTCAAGGAAGAAGACCCCAGTTCTTGTCTTTTAAGAGGCTTCCCAAGTGTAGTGGGGTAAGAGAATGGAAATGTCCAATATGCGAGACATGGTTTCCTACAGCAGTGGGTGTCATGCGAGGGGGCACCCAGGTCATTGCCGACGCAGGAGAATGAGTGCAGGCCCCTGTCGGGGGCTTTGGGGAGGACCTCTCCGATGAAGGCCTTGGGGGAGCCCCGGAAGTGTGGGAGGATCTGAGTAATGGAGGGAGGAGGGAAGGGGGGGCTTCATCTGAAGGGAGAGGCGGTTAAGGACGCAGGGACTGCCAGGATGAGGGGTAGCAGTGATGAGTTCACCGACTGAGCGCTCACCCTTGGTCAGCAGGATTAGCTGTTTTTGGCTGGGTCCTCTTTGAGCATATGATGACACCTTTGGGCCTTCTCCTGAGACACGTGCTTACGTGCCCATGCCCTGAGAACCACGAGGGGCCTCCCCACAGCCCAGGCTTGGGGGCCCCAGTTCAGTGTCACAAATGTGTGTTCAGTATCCAGTGTACACCAGGTGTTTTGTGGGGCTTGGGGACACAGCAGGAGTGGACAAGCCGTGTCTGTGCCCTTGGGGAGCTTCCGGCTGGATGGGAGCACAGAAACTGAAGCAGCAGTTACAGGAGGGAGGAGTGTCACTGGGGCGGAGGACCGGACATTGGGAAGAGAGTCCTAAGTGACCTTTGCCTCCAGGAAAGGCCCCTCAGTTAGGATTCAGGGATGGGATGTGGGGGGTGGTGAGGCAGTGCTGCATCCCATGCCGGTGCCTTGGCAGGACCCTGGGTGGGTGTGCTCGGCTGTGGGCCGGGGCAAGCTGCTCGCTCTGCCAGGGGCTCAGAGAAAGCCAGGTGTCCCTGGGGCCTACCGCCCCCAGGACGAGGGTGAGAGCCGTATTGTTTTCTGGGCCTTTGTTCTTAGCAACACACGCTTACCTGGTTGTGCATCCTTCCAAACAAACAGCTTTCAGGAAGAGTTAATCAATTAGTCTTCTGGGGAAAGAATCTGCTTGCAGCGCCAGCAAGGCCTTCGGCAGCCAGGGCCGGGGACTTGGCTCGGGTAGTGAAATACACGTTGATAATTGTGTGCTGTTGCTGATGAGGTTTCGGGCAGCTGGCCCCGCGCCTCCGTGTCGGCCGGCCCTCCTCGATGTCAGCATGCGGTCAGTTCAGGAAGAGCAGGCAGCCACGGGGGGGTAAAGCCGGCCCTTGCATCCACCCTCTGCGAGGAGACAGTCCCATCTTACAGACCAGGGCTCGGACGCACAGTGACTCGCTCAAGTCAGAGCTGCTCCTCCGTGGGGCCAGGCTTGCACAGTGTGCTCCTTGTCCACCCTTTCGACTGCCTTCCCTTGATCCTCCTGTCCGGCTCTTTATAAATGGGCAGCACGACTCGCAGCGGTGTCGGCGGCTCTGTGAACTGTCACTTTCAACTGGAAAGCGTTTTCAAACATCTGCTCTGTATATTTAAAGAGGAGACGGTGCGGATATTGTATTAAGGTCTAGATACACTCGTTCATTCAACAGATATTTATTGAATGCCTGCTATGTGAGTAAAACCAATAGGGACCCCAACCCGGTGGGGCTTTCCTTACAGCCGTCGGCACGGAGAAGAGAGAAGCCGGACCCCTGCCTTCCTGGGGTGGGGGCGGGGCTGGGGGAGCAGCTGTGGCTTCTTGGGGAGACCAGGTCAGCTCCCACCCGGTCCTGTGCCTGAGGAGGAAGAGTTTGTTTTTCCGCCCCTTGCTTTTCAGCCTGCCGGTCCCCGTCCGCCCCCAGGCCTTCTGGGACTTGGAGTTCACGGCTGCTACAGAGAAGCAGCCTTCCTGCCTGCTAATGAGAGAGAGCGCGTGTGTGCCATTTCCACTGAGAGCTGCTTGTTAAAAAGTTAGACTCGTCTGTAGTTTGACCAAACAGATGACCTTACGGTGGCTGAGGAGCAGAACAGAGCCCTGCTCGCCTCTGCACGGCTCCTCTGGGACCCATTCCCTCACCCCGTCGCTCCCCCAGCCGTCAGCTGTGGTTCCGGTTGTTCTGGTCTGGGTTCCGCAGCCGTCTCAAGTGAGGGGGAGGTGGGGAGAGTGAAGTGGGTCGCTGTTGTTTGTCCCAAATGGATGGGCGGGGCAGGAAGGAGATTCTGTTGACCCCTCACATCCCTAGGAATTGGGGACACCTGGTGACAGATGGACACACGTGCCTTCTTTTCTGCTCATTGCTGTTCTCTTGCTTGCTACCAGCCTTCATATTTTTTGGTGTACGGAGCTGTAACTTGCTTTTGAAAAAGGGTAGGACACCCCTGTATCATATTAAAAAGCAAGCTGACGGACTAAGTAATTGTTTGGTTATCAAAAGGATTCACTGGGGGTATCCTTGGTGCATTCGTATGAGGACTTAGTCTTTCACAAATGAGTTTCCATAGGTTTTGAGGAGCATCTGAGCTGCTGGTGCCTGCTAATACTCTTCAGGCCTTCCACTTCCAAAATCCTTGGGTTTCTTCTCGGTGTTTCCATAATTTTATGTATTGGATTGTCTGGGCTGTGGTACCCAGTGGTTTGGTGAAACACTAGACTAGAAATTGTATGCAGTGAAGGAATTGTAGGTGTGGTTAACATTTATAATCAGTGTGAGTACAGCAGAGCATCCCCTAGAAGGTGGATGGGCCTCATCCAATCAGTCGAAGGCTTTAGGAGCAAAGGCTGGGGTTCCTGGAGGAAGAAGCAAGTCTTCTCGAACAACATAGGAAACCCTCCGTGAGTTTCCAGGCTGCTGATCTGCCCTGCAGACTCAGTTTGCGACATCACTTCTTACAGAACATCCAGCCAGCTGGCCCGCCCTGAATTCCTGACTTGCTTACTCCTGTAACTGTGTGCCAGTTCCTTGAAATAAATATCTCTCTCTATACCATCATATAGATCTCCTATTGATTCTGGGTTTTTTTTTTTTTTTTGGAGAACCCTGATTAATCCATCCCATGTCATAGTGGTTGCTTGCTCAATCTCTTTTCTCTACATTGGACCGTTAACCACAGGAGAGTAGGGTCAGTGTCCGTCACGTTCACTGCTCTGGTTCAGGTGCCTTACACAGAGCTGGACATACCGAAGATGATTAGTACTTACATGCAAAATGAACAGGGGCGTCGTATTCACCAAATGAGTGAGGGGGTCTGTGTTCCCTGGGAGGCGGTGGGTTTGCCTTCATGGTCAGACAGACCTGAGTTGTGGTCTTGGTTCCACCCTCTTTTGGGTCACAAATTCCTCATTTGTAGCAGAGCGGGGAGAATATCTGTCCCCCAAGTGGTTGTAAGGATTAAGTGAGATGACACACCTGGAATGTAGTAGTTATAAGCCAGAATAAACCAAACAGTAAAAGCTACCACCACCACTGTCACCACCACTACCATCATTTTCCAAGGTCGTTTCAAGGACTCAACGAGATGATAAGTAGAACATTTCTAACATATAATGGAGGGTCATAAGTACTGGTTTTCTTGTAGTTCCCGGGCTCTTTCATATGTGTATTTTCATTAAATTTAATTTCCATTTAAGTCCCATGAAACCGGTGGGAATGGTCCCATGTTAATGATAAGGACTCTGAAGCCTTGAGCTGAATTAAGTGACTTACCCTAAATTCAGCAGGCACATCTTTATTGTGCACCTACTTTGTGGTGGGGATTCAGACCCACGCCAGGTCTCCCGTTCCCACCCTCACTGGCACATGGCTTTAGGGGGCTGGTGTACTCTCTGACACTGCCTGTCCCCTTACCCTGTCATGGTGTTACTATCCTCTTCGAACTGTCCTGTAGCTCCATGGGTCTGTGTGGCTTTTCAGGTATCCCCCAAACCGAATCATGGGTTGTTTCTCTTCCAAAAGGTCCTTTATAAGTTGGTCGTTGGAAGTGGGAGTGAGGAGTCCCTTGGAAACAACATTGAAAAATAATGCTCAGTCCATAACTCAGCCCAAAGAGGCGGGAAGAAGAGAGTCCTCTTGGGGCCCGAGTCTCTCTGACCAGGTTCAGCCCGTGTGGAGTAGGAGTTGGGCAGCACCGTGGGTTTCAGCTCCGTGGGGTGGAGTGGGAGCTTCCTCCCCACCCAATCAACTGCAGCTCGGTCACGTGGGTGAAGGTGGCGTCAAACCCGGGGAATTCCTGGGGCCTGTCACGGGGAAGCCTGTATGCCCCTTGAAACTCCTTTTCTTCCTTGATGCGGCCCCCAGGGACTCAGCTGGGTCACTGCCGCCCTCGACTCACTGCCGGGAGTTCTTCTCTAAGACTGGTTCCTCAGGAGGGCACATCCTCCTCCCTCCCACCTCCATATTCTCCTTGAGCCCTTTTTTGCTGGTAGTTTTAATTGTTAGTCATTTCAGGCTCCAGTAGGAGGAAATTTCAGCGATGGCAGTTCCTGGGGTATGGTTGGGCTTTTTATTGGTCCCATGGTGCCACTGAGGAAACCGAACATGAGGCTTGGCTAAGAGACTTGGCCAAGGTCACTTGCTATCACCTGGCAGGCTCCCTGAGTGGGGGGCTGGCTGTGTTTCTATCGTGGTGCTCACAGAGCACTTCCCGGACTCCTAGGCCTTTGTGAGCCTGCAGGCTGGGACTGAGTCTTCTTGGGTTTCTCAACCCCAGCTCTCTGCGGCCTGGAGAAAGCCTTTGAAAAGAAATGTTAATGCTCTTCAATAAGTTAAAATGCCCTGTGCAGAGACTCTTTGAACGTAAGCAAGTCTATAGATCATCTGCTTCAACTGGGCTTAATCATTGCAGAGAATTTCAGCCTCAAGTGGGGGCAAAGGAACTTGTAAGTATGTCTCTCTGTGCTACAAGCTGGAAGCTGTGTTCAGAGCAAGCCCCTCCTTTGACTTGGATCTCAAGATCACCAGGGATTACTCCTGGTGCCAGTTTATCCTGAAATTGCTCTGGGACTTTGACAGTTTATATTTCCCACCAGTGAGCTTTTAGGAGGGGCTTCAGAATAAGTGGCTTCAAACCTCTGTTGGCCACTTGTTCTAGATCCTGACATGGGACGAAGAGTATAATAAAAGCATGAATGTACAGAGGAGGAATTTGTACATGTTATGCATATTCCACTTGTGTGGTATTGCAAGAAAAGTATATGCTCTAAACATTAGGAAATGCTTGCACAAATAGACATGGATTTAGTCGCCATGACTTGATCGTTCTTGAGGGGAATTCCTTCTCAGAAAAGCAGGTGTCGGCTCCAGATGGTCACGTGTCAGGTCCCTGAGATCTGAGCTCAGGGAGGAACGGTTGGGGAAGGGGAGGCAGGGAGGGCCCTGCCAGGGGAGTCTCCCTGCTCGACAGCCAGAACAGAGGGGAGAGGACGTTGTGACTTTGTGGCAGAAGGGTTCTTGAGGCCAGAGTTAAGTGCTATTAGTGATCAATAGACTTGGGAGTTGGCCCGCCTGCCGGGAGGCATAGTGAGTGAAGGAACCAGTATTTGTGTGTCGGTTCCTACCTGGAAGGAGGTTTGCAGTTGGGCAGGCCTGGCAGTTGGCATGGGAGAGGGAGAGCCAGTCTTCTTCCTGGTCCAGTAGACCTGCCTAGACCTGCATCTCACTTCTGCATCGTGGGTGTGGGTCAGGTGCTGCCTCCTGAGGAAGCGCTGCTGGGGGTGGCCGGGGGCAGCTGGCATGTTGCTCGGCTCCCACGGCGGAAGCTGCTGCAGGTCTGAGAGCAGAGCTCAGTGGAAAGGCTGGGCCTCTGCAGACCTGTCTGCTTGTATTTGAAGCACAGGAAGGGACTTGTCTTCTTTCTCCCTCTAAACAAAGGGTTAGAGGCACTCTACTTCTTCATGAGGCCTGTTTATCCACCAGTGCAATGGGGGTATTCACGAGTGTTCCACCTGGCTGCTGTGCAGATCGAGGCCAGAGGAAGAGAGACTCCAAAGTCTTTGCAGGTGACCTGGCACCCCTGAAGAGAGAGAGCCGTGCATCAGACACACCTGAAATGCTTTTCTGCCTCTTCACTATCTGGGGATCCTGGGCAAGTTGCTTGTTCTTTCTCAGCTCCAGTTTTCTTATCAATGAGAAAGGAGTAACAAAATGTTTGAATAGAATGGTGGTACCTGCTTGCCAATGCCGTGAGCATCCCATGAGTTTCTGTGTAACATGTCAGATTCCTACAGTCCCTAGAACACAGTAGATGCTCAGTACGTGGTGGCCCTTGTTGCTATTACTGCTGTGGTTGTGGTGGTGATGCCTATAGAAAATCAGGCCCACAGGCCCGTTCTGCTGGTGGCTGGGGCTAGGAAGCTCTTGGCACTCAGCGAAGCTGCAGGAGGGCTTTGGCCGCGAACACCGGCCGTGGGCGTGCGTGACGCATCATGTCTGCGCTGACTTCTGAGCAGATGATGAAGGGGTGCTGAGCCCTTGAACTGTTTGGGCATGGACGTGCTTCTTTGCCAGGAGCAGGGTTCTCTGGATTTTGACCCCTTTTATGCAAAGCATAAGAAATAAAAGGACATCAACACAGCCCTATGATCAGTAAGAGACCCATTACTGGTCCAGGAAGTCCTAGGAGGTCCCTGAAAGGGACCCTTAGCCACTGAGGGCAAGTGGTGTGCCTGCAGCTCCAGAGCCTTGGGAAGGCTGGAGGAAGGACTTCATGTCCTAGCAATGTCTTCGATACTTGCCTTCCAGCCACCATGGTCACCCCTGGAAGAGCGGCTGTTGAGATCTGGTGGGAATGGCACGGGGGGGGGGGGCCGGTGTGCTCATGGAGGGCCCCTGGCTTGGCTGGCTGAGAGTTGGGGAGCACCACTTCTGGGAGGAATGAACACACCCTTATGGTTTCTTAGTGTCTGCATACAACTTGGCAAGGAAGAAAAGGCCTTCGATCTAAAGCCAGGGTCGGGCTACGCAGCAGTCCTGCCTACTCTGCACACCCCATTCCCAGGGCTTTGTTTTCAAACCACTGAGGGGAGGAAGCCCAGGGTGGTGTGTCTGAGGGCCCAGGGTGGGGTGCTGACCTCTGGAGCCAAGCCCAGAGGCTCCCGGGGCGCGGGTTGGGCAAGTCCTCCGAGGAGGCCCCAGCAGGGATGAAACGTTCTGCTGGAGTTTCAAGGCTGGCCAGCCTCATAACCTTCAAAAGAGCAATTCGTGCAGTCTAGGGAGTGTAAATCGACCCCAGATAGAAAGTGACCCTTTCATATTTTAGGTTCTGTGTGAAACGGCAAAAGAAAAAAGAAAAAAAATCTACCAAGATACCCGGGCTGCTCTTCACAGGCTGGGAGGGCACGGTGACTTTTAACTTGGCGCGCTCCTGTCTGCTTTTTGAACACGAGGGATTTCACATCTTCTATTCGAATGAATTCACGGGCCTTTTTGGATCCTCTTCCTCTGCAGCACAGGTTTCCAGGCACCATCTCAGTTTCAAAGAGGGGTTAACATTTCCCTCCCTCAAAGGTGGGCGCTGCTTTCCAGAAGTCTCAGCCCTCCTTTAGGACTGCAGAGAAGTTTAAAACACACTGGGTCTGGGAAAGTGCTTGGTTGTATGAAACAGGGCCGGAATGCTTCCTGGGTCCCCTCTCCCAGCAGAAACACATCCACGCCCCAGGGGATGGTGAAGCAGCAGTCGAAATCTGCCTTCACTCCCGGTTTTAGTTACCAATGCCTTTTGACAAAAGAATTACTTTCTCTTCCCGGTTTTGAATTGAGGACCTTTTGTGTATTTACTGGTACTGAAATGTGATAAATGCTGGTCTGTAGGAACCAGCTGCCCCTACGGCTTGAGGCACCATTTTTAACACCTGGCAGTTTGCATTTCAATATGGTGGCTTAAAACAAGAGCACAATAAAAACAAAACAGGGATCATTCTTGGCGGCCTAGAGGGTAACTAACCCGAGTAGGGGAGGGGCAGAATACCCTGGAGTGGAGGCCCAGGCCCGGCAGGCCGAGGAACTTGCTGGGGAGTGACCACTCTGGGAAGTGACTGCTTGTGCGGTGAGGTCTGCTTCCCTTTCGTTCTGTGTGGCCGACATTCATCGCCGCCTCCCATGTGTGAGGCGCTGGAACCCCAGACATGGGAGAAGGTTTAACGACTGAACTTAATGGTCTCAGTTCTGGGGCTAGAAGTCCGAGGTCACAATGTTGGTGGAGTTGGTGCCTTCAGAGAGTCTTGAAGGTGCTAGGCCTCGCTCCTGGGCTTGTAGATGGTCTTCATATTGTCTTCCTTCTGTATGTGGACACGTGCACACGTCTGTCAAATTTCTTCCTCTTACGTTGGAGTCTTGTTGGATCAGGGCCCACCCTGATGGCCCCATTTAACTTCATTGCCTCTTTAAAGAGTTTATCTCCAAATGGTTACATTTGGAGGTGCTGGAAAGGTGAGGACCGCAACTTATGAAATTTTGGGGGGGTGGGTATTGGGTGCAGTTTAGCCCATAGCAGATGGTAGTTTTTTTCCAGGGAGATGGAGTAATTACAGAAAGGGCTTTCCCGCCAAAGGGAGTAGCAGGTGCACAGCCACCAAGGGGAGAGGTGGCACCATTGTTTTGGGAGCCGTACGCATTTGGGGGTGTGCATTGGGCCCTGGCGAGAGATGGAAAAGGGGAAAAACGTACATTGTGTCTGTCTGGAGCCAGAGAGTTTGGACTTGGGTTTTAGAGCCTTGTAGCAATGGTCTCTGAGGTGGTCACAGCAGCCAGGAGCCGCTGTGAAATGCAGAATCTCAGGCCCCACGCCAGGCCTGCTCAGCCAGCACCTATGTTAACGAGATGCCCAAGAAATTCGGGTGCGCAGGTGCGCATTCCAGTTTGAGAGATGCGGGTCTGGAGCAGTGCTTCTCGGCCTTGGTTGTCTGCAGCACTTCCTTCTAAAACTCTGATTGACCCATTTGGTTTGGGGTGTGGCCTGGGGTGCGGGTCTTTTTTTGTTTCTAAAATCCCTCAAGCGATTCTAATCGCAGCCAGGATTGAGAACCACTGTTTGGGCAGTGGGGGGGCCATAGAGAGTTTAAAGCAGGGTGGGGTCTTGGGGTCCAAGGCATGGAAACTGCCGCTGGGCTGTTTCCCAAGAGCAGGAGCTCATAGGCTTTGGAGCCCAAAGGAACCCTTCTCCCCACAGGGACTGCCCTGTCTTAGGCCTGGAGCAAGTCAGAAGAGTGAGGGACAAACCCAGGCCCGGCTCACCTGCCTGCCACAGGGGATCCTGACTTGAATGTGACTCAGTCATCTCAAGGACTCCGGGTTGGGGGGCAGGCATTGGACCCCACTGCTGCCACCATTTCTGGGTGGTGGTGGGGAGGTGGAGCCTCTAATGGGGGAGGCGGGCAGATGTGCAGGAGCAGCAGAGAAGCCCCGACCAGGTTTTTTTGGAAATGGTATTCTTATTTCCCACAGCACTGAAGGTTCTTGAAGGCTGGGCCCACTCCTCGGAAAGGATGCTTTTCACGGCTGTTGCATGTACCCGATAAGCTCTCTAAAGCCCACTGGTGATAAAGGTGATCTAGAGAAAACAAACATCACTGAAAAAGCAAACAGACCCAAACACCCAAACAGCATTTATCCCCGTTTAGCGGCGAGACTTGGATTAGGCAGGTCACATGGCCCACGGTTTCCTTCAATCCTTAGGAGACTTCTTCCGTGGAAATCTTTTTCGGCAGCTTTGCAATTTTGATTTTCAGTTAATTAGATTTGTGCTGTTTGGGAGACTTGGTTAATGCATTTCACCCCACAGAGCTAATTTGCCTCTGTCTAAATTAGGTCTTTGCTATGGCGGAGGGGTACATGGGGTCTGTGAATGTGGACGCACACGGGGGCACTGAGAGGCATTTAGACAGCAAACAGGAGTGGGCTTTGAAATCCCCGTTGGTCACCTTCATCATTGTTGTGGAATATCTGGTGTCCCGCCGGGTGGATAAAGATGCTCTTCAGAGAAAGGGCCTCACGTGGCTGCACAGGGGCCTTGTTACCTGCCTCTCGAAATCCAGCCCCAATGACCTGTCGTGTTGTCAGCTCTGGGTTCTAACATTAAGGAGGAGGGAAATCTCTTTGCAGAGTATGAAGAGGTGGGTAATGCAAAGCAATAAGACTGCATTCCCCAGGGCTCTCCAACTGAGACAGGCCCGAGGAGCTCATCACCGAGTCCGTCATTTACAAGCCCGGGAGACTGAGGCCAGGGCCCATTCTTTTTTGAGTTTGGGAGATCGTATGCTTCTCTTCCTTTTCCATGTATACTCGTCCCCCCTGCCAGTCCCCTCCCCACTGGTGTTTGGATGCACATGAAGGAGGGGGAAGGTTAATCGGACTGTGGATATTTGAGTGACAGCTTGGGGTCCAGTTTTATGGATTCATCACAAATTCTTTCTTTTGTTCTTCTTCTCCCGTGTCAGAGATTATGGACTGCTTGTTAGTGATACGACACCAGGAATCATAATTTAATAATTTATATCCTGCTGATCTCAAAAGGCTTTGAGGCGGCAAAAAAGAAAGGGGACCTCAGTGGGTAGAATCAGGCTGTTTGTCTCCACCGCCCACGGGAGCCCTGCTTTTCAAGTGCCTGCGGGTAGTTGGGACCGTGCGTGTCAGGGGTCACGGGGACCATCCAGACTCAGAGTGTAGATTCCTTTTGCTTTCCCACTGCCATCTCTCATTGGTTGGATGAGGCTTGCCTATTGGAGGGCAGCTGATGAGTGGGTGGAGTGTGTACTCGATTAGCCATGCCTGCCAAGGGCCGGGGGGTGGGGCTGGCGGTGTGCTTGCCCTCCATTGCCATCACTTGGCCTCTGCTGCCAACTGAGATGATGATGTGTGGAGAATCCTATTTTGGGCATTTTGAAAAAAATAAAGAGATATAACCTCTGTCCTTGGGGGAAATTGCAGTCCCATCAGGGAGGCAGAATATATGCACAAAGAGGACTTAATGCCTAAAGAATCTCAACGATCTTAATTAGCATCATTAGCATGATTTAGTAATAACTGCCCTCTAACACTGCATCACACTGTATAGTTTTGAGACATGGGGTGGATAGGGCAGAAATGAACTCACTTGGCAGATAAGTCACGACTCTGAAATAGGGACTTATTCCCTAAGGCACTGCAGCTGGTGAACCTAGAGCCCGAGGCCATGGTCATGCATCTCAGGGAAGGTTTCAGGCAGTTTGTGAAAGGTGAGCGGTGGGCCCGGGAGCGGCCGGGGAGCACTGCCAGGATGAGATAGGAGGTCGGGTGAGAGTTTTCATTGCCGGCGGGTGGTCATCTCTTCTGGATGTTCTCCTGCCGAATGGAGCTTTTCCCCTGTTCCAGAGACATTTTCTGAAGGACAGTCTGAGGGCTCTCGCCTTTCCTCTGAGGTTGCCCTGGGGCCCTGGCCTTGGGGCCTGTTCCAGTTTCATCTTCCTCATCTGTTCAGAGAGGCTGGCCAGCCACATCATCACGGAGGATCCAGAGTGGCCAGAGAGCGTGGCTGTGGGGACTGAGGTTGGGGTGCCAGTGATGCTCGTGAGCGTGGAGGAGGACATGGGACCTCCTCTCTGAAGCCCGGGCTGGAAAGGGTGCCTGTGGGTGTCTTGGGTTGCAGGAGCCTTGCAGGGACGAAAGGCAGCCCGCTGCCGAAGCACTTGAAACCCCTCCCCGAGCCCAGGTCTCAGAGAAAACGCAGCAGTGTCTGAGCTGCGAGTGTCCCCTTTTCTATTTTCTTGTGTTGTTTTGCCTTTTAAGTAGAAAGAAGATGCCGCACAGCAGGAACATCTGTGCTCCTTAGGATTCTGTGGCTGATTTGTTAAATGTAAATTTGCTAATGTAGGTTATGGAGCTCGTGACGGAGAGAAGCGGGGAGGTTGGCTGGGGAAGCATCTCTCTCCACTTGGCTTCAGATGGTCACGGGGCTCCAGGGCCAGCCTTGAAGAAAGCAAGACCAAGGCCAAGTTCTCCATGCCTCTTTCCCCAGACTTGGCCTGCAACTTGGGGTGCGTGCACCCTGGAGGGATGCTGCTTGTGCCCAGGGCAGAGGGGGCACAGGAGCTGTGGCCTTGGTCTTGCCTTCTTCTAAGCTGGTAAGATGGGGCAGCTGGTGATTACGCAGAACAGCAGCCTTCTGGCTGGTGGCCGAGATAATCCCTTAGACTGTTGTGAAGAAGGCGTTCGGAACTGTGCAGAGCCTGCACTGTCGCTGGAGACTGGGGACCCTTATTAGAATTTTTTAGGGCTGAGGGGTTATCTAGTTCATCCCTTCACCTCACACTGGGGGAACTGAGACTCAGTGGGGACAGGAACTTGAACCTCCAGGTCCCCACTGGACACACTATCTCAATCCGAGGTGCATTTTTATTCAGATTTGCACTTAAAAATCAGGATGCATCTTACAGATGGATGGCACCGTGTTGGAATGGTGACCGTTACCATCCCCACGGATTCAATCCGATAGGGTGCAGACTGTTTATCTAGAGCTTGCTTTATGAGCGGTATTGTGCAAATTGCTTTGGACAAGACTGCTCAGCTTAATTCTAGACAAGACCAAACTCTCTTGAGTAGAGGTTTTTTACACCCATTCTTGATGAGGAGGGAAAGAACATCAAAACCCGGAAAGCTCAGCTCCTCTCCAGCCACACTGCTGGTTGCTGGTGGAGCAGGATTCCAGCCTGTCATGCCTTTTCTGGGTGCCTCCTTTCCTACCTCATTACTGTTCAATGCCAGCCTCACATGGGTTGATGGGGTGAGCCCTCCGGCCCCTCCTCCCCAGGCCCTTCCCTCTGCACCTTCATGCTCTCAGCTTCTCCGGAATGAGACTGCTTTCTTCCTTCAAGTGGTCGCCTGCAAGTTTTCTGGACGCTCGCCGCTGAACTGTGTTCCGATCGAAAGAAACACAATTACTCTCTGAGACTCGAGGGCAATTGTGAACACTTGCAGTCTGCCTTCTTGTTCAATACTTGCTTGGAGTGTCTCTCTTGAGACGATTGGAAAGCCATCTTTGGATGGGGAAGGATCTATAGGGAGTGGGTTCTATTGCAGGGACAGGGATGGTCAGCTTGTCGCCTCTCTTGGGGAGGGGGGAGAGTTATTTTCACTTAGGCATTAATGGGGGGACTTGAATTCGGGTGTAAGCCAGTTTGTAGAAAGGTAGCCAAGGGGATTCTTAGGAATGCCCGGCTGTGTGTTGAGTCCTCGAGGGAGAAGACCTGAGGGGGACACGTTGACAGATGTTCCTTGCCAGTGTGCAGAGCGCTCAGGAGGTGATATTAAGACAGTGGGGAGGGTCAGAGGCTCTTACCCTTAGAGTCTCATCAAAGAGCTAAGTGATGCCCAAAGGGGATGAATAATTCTTCCTGAACTCTGAGTCCCAAGCTTTTCTTTCTTCTTTCTTGTTGTTGAACTAGGCGATGTTTATCTAGATGCCTCTACCCGCCCCCCCCCCCCCGCCCACCTTAAGGTGCAGATAGAAAGAAATGCTAAGCCAAGTCTTGCTGTCTTTGCAGCCAAGCTAGAGGGGTGGGGTTGCTGCAGAGGGTGGCCCAGCTGGAGAGAAGGAAGGGACGTGGGGGCATGAAGGGCTTTGACAGCCACCTGAGCCCTGTAGTCATTGCACAGAGATGGAAAAGGGACATGTAAGCTTCCCCCCTCACCTGCTCCCTTGCACACTGCCCTGAGTCCATCAGGGTCCCCTGTGTACCCTAGGCCCCTTCTCCAGCCCTCCTGACTCTGCACTGCCCCCCTGGACGAAGGGACCGTAATGGGGAACCATGGAGTTGGACTTGGGGGGGCTGTAGTTGCTTCCCATGGACTCAGAGTACCCCAAACCATCTGAACGTGGCTTGGCCAGAGAGGCCGGGAATGGGGAGCAGGAGCTTCTTATTTCAGCTGCTGAGACTGCTCTGTCCGCGCCTGTGGCTCCCAGGCCTAATCGCTCCGCTGTTACTGTGCTCCACCAAGCAGATAGCGACGGTAATTATCAACACTTTGAGAGCCGCCATTCGCCTCGCTTGGCAAGGTGACTCAGAACATTAGATCAGAATTAGAGAAGGAGGAAAAACTGCCCGGAGGATGCCCCCACCCCACCCTCCTGTGATCTCCCAGCATTCTAGCACTCTAGAATTATAGTTAGGGAGATGTCGCAGCTTCTCCGGAGACAGAGAACCCTGTCACACCAGAATCCATTCTGCGCTTCCCCCTGGACCAGGCTCGTGGACCTGCCCGCAGCCAAGGGGTGATTCGTCTTCTGGCTTGTGCCTGCTCCCCTGGGGAGCCAGCCGGTGTGTGCCAGAGCAGCGCCCGGGAAGAGGAGGTGGGTTGGAGAGGGAGATGTGGTCCCAGAAGGGGGCCGGGCTATTGGCTGTTCTCACGTCAGTCCTCCGGAGGAACCCTTCTGTGTTAGGCTGAGAAGCTTCGTCCTAGTTTGAAATGTTAAGCTCAAAGAGGGTAGGACAGGCTCTGTCTCATTTGCAGCTGTACCTGCAGACCCTGAAGCGGGGCTCGGGAGAGCGGAACTCAGGATGTAGCCCCGAGCAGGGAGCTGATGCCAGCTGCCTCGGCCCCAAGGGCAGGAGGGAGGCCTACCTCGTCCTGTCTATTCCGGTGTCCTCTGAACTTTGTGCTCGGGGTTCGGCCCACAGAATCTGATTAGAAGGACTTGAATGGAAAAATTGATTCCTGTTCAGGGAAGGGAGAGAAAAACATTCGTTCCCATCATCAAAGTGGAAATTGAAGTCAGTGACAATGGAAACTATTTCTGGCCATTCACAGACTAGGAAAAGGAGGGAGTGGGTTGACTCAAACAGGGTGGGAGAATTCAGGACTGCGGGGGGTGAAATAACAGCACAGAAGTAAAAACTCCCCCCTCCTCCCCAGGAAAGATAAACCAACGCTTAATTTAACATGACCGGCAAACCGAGGGGGAGCGTCACCGCAGCTGGGCTCGTGCGGGGCTGTTGGAGTGAGGTGCCGCCCTTGAGATCTCAGCGCGACAAGGGAGCCGCGCTGCCGGGTTGTTGTCTTTCTTCTTAGGGCTCCTGGGCTCCTTGGTCACCCGCCCTCTGTTTTCCAGCTGAAAAACCCAGTTGTGGCGGTTGTCAGTCCCTGGGATTAGTTTGACACCTAGAGGGTTTCTGGGTGAAAATGTAAGGGATACACAGCAGTGAGCAAAGCCCACTGGGACTTGTGTGTCATATGGGCCAGGAACAGGTTGGTTGTCGGGATGGATGACAATGATTAATGCTGGGTGATGTGCGGGGGTGGGGGCGTTCATTACAGTAATCTCTGTACCTTTGTGAATGTGTGAAAATGGCCTCAGTAAAAGGTCATAAAGGAGAAGCAGCTGACCCCAGGACTTCCCCTGGGGCATCACCACGTTGCATCCAGGGTAGGTCTGTTTCCTCATCTGTTTTACACAGTCTGACTCGACCAAAACCCAGGTCCCAGAGCCTGCAGGAAAATGGGAGGAAAAGTGAGACAGACTTAAACCAGGATTGTGACGGAGAGCATCACTTCATCCCGGATTCTTGTCTGAGAAACAGTCTGGGTGTTCCCTGCCGCTCCCAACGTGGGCGGAGCTCAGTAATGTCCAGAGAAATGCAGATGCCAGCTGGACACCTGATGGACACTCCCAAAGAGCCAAGACCCAGTTCCAGTGGAGACCTTTGTTCCTGTCCCAGCGGTTCCTCGGGTGATGTGCCCCCTTCTTGTGATACGGGCCCCCTCTTCGCTGGCTGTCCCAGGGTTCGGGCCCCCTAAGGGGCTGTGGCGTCTACACCAGGCGCGGCCGTGCTGCTCCGACTACCTGGCGGGGTGGGGAGCAGTTGTTCAAGCCAGAGCCCCAGACCTCAGCAGGAGGGACTTTTCCTGGGTGCCAGGGTGGGCACTGACTCACCACCTTCCTGGTTCCTGCTCTGTGAGGACCTTCCTTCCCACAGGTTCTTGTGAAATGGTTTTCTTTCTGGTGATGGCTTGATTCACCAGGTAATTATTTTGTAGCTGTTATGTTTGAGACCCGGGTACCGGGTAGCTGGCCAGCGGTCTTCTGAGGCACTAAATGGTCCTGCTTGTCCTCCTTGGTCCTGTCAGTCACGTCCCCTTGGTCCTGTGACTCTGGCCACTTCCTTTTCAGCCCTTAGCCTTTCAGTTCCTGGAGGAATCGACAAGTGAGTGGGAGAGGAGCAGCTGGAGTCCCTGAGGGTCACTCCCCACGTCCCGTGGACACTGGATGTGTCTTGTCATCCTGAAATAACTCCTGTCCTGCCCTGGCTTCACGCTAGTGTTTTGTTTTAGCTGACTTTGTTTTTACAAAGGGAAGCAGTGACCGTTTGGAACGGATGGTAGCATGACATTCTCATGAGTTGGCCGAGACCAACATCATTTCCAGGTGAACCTTCCCCTCCTCTTTCTCCTGGTTGCCCTCTGCCTGGTGACTCGGTGGCAGCCCTGTGGTTCAGAAGGATGGGTGACAGGTGCCGTTTCCTGCTCTGTTACCCACTGCTGCGTCGTCTCAGACGTGCTTCCTGAGTCTCCAGGGACTGCTCGGGCTCACGAGTACCTCTGTGCTTTGCCAACCTGGAGGTTGTAACCTGGAGGAGGGAGGGGTTGGGGAGAAGGAGGAGGGCTTCCGGCTGAGATTCTAGGGCTGTTGAAGTAGTCGCTTTGTCGAGGTCAAGTAGGTGGGCCACTCTAGCCTGCAGTGGCCATGCCTCCTTTTTCACCCCCTCCACTGTTGGCTCTGGCATCATCATCAGTTCCCAGACCACCGACAGCCTCCCCCCCCCTCTGCCTCTTCCTGACCCTGTCCAGGGAGGCCACCCAGGGGTATCAGGAGAATGCAAAGCTGCTCACTGTGGGTTTTTCAGCAGGACTCACGGGAGGCCCGCATGCTTGAGGAGCTGGCTCCTGCCTCGTCGGCTGGCCTCTCCTCTTTCAGGTCGCACCCTGGGACCTCATGCTGTTCCCGAACCTTCTCTGCCACTCCCCACCTTCACATCTGCTGGTCCCTCAGCCAGAAACGTTCACCTGCATCGTTCCCAGAGGCTGCTCTTTCCCCTTCGGGTATCAGCCTAAATGGTGCCTTTTTGGGGAGACCTCCTGTGTCACCCCCACTCGGTTGTTCGCTGTTGCTTGCTTTGTGGACCCCCAACACCTTGCGACTGCCTGGTCAGGTCTGCAGACCTTCATCTGCAATCTGGATGCCCAGAAACTCCTGAAAACCCGGTTTCTCGTAGCTCACTGGGCTGCAAAGTTTGACCTGAACTGTTGTGAGGCATTTTGTAGAGTTTCTTGATCCTACTTCCTGCGGCTCTACAAGGGTTTTGCTGAAGAAACCCAACCTGCTTGACCACAGATCCCACTCCAGGCTCTGGGCGTGGGGGGATGGGTTCTTTGGAACAGAGGTACATGCACCCTGCTACTGGTCTGAAATCTGAAACATGTGAACTCAAACCTCATTGGCCCAAGGACATTGGGTAAGGGGTCACGGGCCTGTTTGTATATTGGTTCAAGGTAGTCCCTTCCCCCTAGACAGGAAGTAGGAGTTGTGTCCTGTTCAACATTTTTGCGTTTGCTAAGAGTCTTCCAGAGCAGCTGGCACTCTGGAAAAAATGCCCAGTGAAAGTTGTCTGGACGAATGAGAGATACTAGCTAGTACCTACAAACATGTGTGATGTGCTCACTGTGTGCCGGGCTGAATATTTCGCCCTCACTCAGTTCACCTTACCACAGCCCTGTAAGAGGGTACTCACCTGATCCCTGCTTCCCAGATGGGAACATGGAGGCAGCTGCTGGTCAGGTGACTTGCCCGGGATCACACAGCCAGGAAGTAGAGATGTGGGGTTTGAACTCTAATCCCCTGATTGTTCACCACCGGGCAGCTCTGCTCCAGGGAGGTGTGCCCGCATCATGCTGAGTGGTTTTGGCACGCTTGTCAGAGAGGGGGGGACGGGGGGAAGCATTTTTGGGATTCGCCTGGCCCCACCAGTGTGTTTGAATTTCTTGCTGTCACACAGTTGGAATCGTACCACTCACCCCCAGAGCATTTTTGGTAGGATAATGAAATGGTTGGGTGTGGGAGGTAAAGAGAAAAACATCGCAACGGTCATGTCACTCAGTGTTAGTTACTGAGGGACCAATGGAAAGTGGCACTTACTGAAACAGACCGTCCGGAGTAATAACTGTTTTCACAATCAACTTGTCCAGCATCTAGAAAGATGGTGCACGTGAAGCCCAGAGAGGTGGAGGGACTTGCTCGAGGTTACACAGCCCGTGTACACTGCAGGGACGCAAATCTGATATCCCTCACTGGGCGCCTCTTCTCTTGCTCAGCCGGGTACCTGGCCATGAGGGCTGAGTCACGTGGATTTCAGCCCAGATGGTGGAAACTCTACCCTTGGTTAGTTTGCTTGCTGGCTGAGCATGTGACTTGTGAATTGCCATCAGACAAACTCAGATCACGTGACATGTACTCTCTCTTCAGCATCAAGGGGGAGGGCTATACATCAGGCCTACACCCCCCCCCCACACACACACACACACCAATCTGCTCTCTGAGCTTCTTGCAGACAAAACTGAGGATTGACTGTATCTGTTCCGATAGTCAGAGTAGCGGCTGCTTTTACAGTCTTAACACAAAAACTGAACCACTCCAAGGTTCCCCTGAGGCCACCTGCTGATGGGGCTGTACTGGGAGGCCCAGTTTGTGAGTAAAGCCAGGCAAGGGGGACTTGTGTCACAGGCTGGTCGTTCAGCTCGGGACAGGAAAGTTGCCCTTGGCTGCTGTGTACTTGGGAGCCCAGTGCCAGGCCTCAGAATCTGGTCTCATTCAGTAATTCCTTCCGTCTCCACCTGGGAGAGATGAACTGCCTTTCCCAGGGAAGGGCGGGAGAGGTGAACCTTTCCCTCGCTTGGGGATGAGGGGGCGGGCAGAGTACAGATTTTTTACTTTCCTAATTTTCTTTAGTAATTAAATTAATTTTTAAGTCGACTTTTTCTCAGCAAAGTAAATGTTCTAAAAGCAGAACAGATACACGGGGCTCAGAAGCAATATAACTGCTTCTTGATAAAGCCTCCCAAAATACTAATACTGGCGTCTCTCCCTCTCACCCCTCTCCCCACCCATCCACCTAGCTGTCTGCCACACGTCCCTCCTTCCAGGCTCTCCAGTGTAAATATAGACATAGCTTTGCCTACATTTCTCTCTTTTTTTTAATTACAAAAGTTTCAAAACTGTTTTTCAGAGCAGCTTTAGGTTTACGGTAAAACAGAGAGGAGGATGCAGAGATTTCCCGGAAGCCTCCTGCCCCTGCACTTGGAGCACCTCCCCCATGTCAACGCCCCCCATCCCAGGGGCACACTCGTCACACCTGGTGAACCTACACGACACGGCAGTGGCATCCAAAGCCCACACTTCGCATTCGGGTTCACTCTGGGTGCTGTTCATCCCGTGGGTTCGGACAGACGCGCACCATCGTGGTGCCACAGGGACCGTTTCCACTGCCCCAAACGTCCCCCGCGCTCTGCCTGTCCCCTCTCTACCCGACCGGCAACTGCTGATCTCTTTGTTGTCTCTGGGGTCTGCCTTTTCCAGACCGTCATGTCGCTGGAGTCGTATAGTGCATAGCCTTCTCACTCTGGCTTCTTTCACTTAGTCGTGTGTGTATATTTTTCTTAAAAAAAAAAAAAGAATCAGATCGCGTTACTGTGCTCTCACAGTTTTCTGACGCTCGGAATGGCTCGTTCACTCCGGTACACACCTCCCATCGCCTTTTCAGTGGTCACAGAACGCTCCATTGTGCGGACAGAACCTCATTTAACTAATCCTCTGCGGTTGGGCAGCTGGGCGGCTCAGCTTCAACTGTGTAAACGGTGGGACAGTGAACATCCTTGAATAGCCTTAAGGAAAAAAACCCACTTGTTTGATGATTGCTTGAGGAGACATTCTTCCCCGTGAATTTCTGGGTTAAAGTTGGTGTATTTTGGGGGGATGTGTGTGTGTCAGAGGGCTTTTGTTACATTTTGCCAAATTATGCGGCTGAATTTTAGTTCTTGCTGATTCCCCAGTCGGCATCAGGGCTCTCTGAAGGAACATGCACTCGTTTGAATATTTGTGAATGATGAAGGACGCAGGTCGGCCATTCGTGGCTGGGCGGTGGTGGGGGGAAGACAGCAGCTAGTGTGTGCCCAGAGGCTGTGGTGTGGGTGGTACCCAGCAGTGAGATGCCTGGGGAGGAGCCCAAGGATGCCTCACCTGGCCAGGAGAATGCGTTCCAGGGGCTTGTTTGAATTTCTCCCTGCAAAACAGCCCTACATTTTGTAGACATAGAATTATTAGGAGAGGTTTTCAGCACCTCCGATTACATTTGGAAAAAGCTGTATTTTGTTTGGCTTGGTTGTAAAAGACAAGTAAATACATTTAAAAAAAAAACCCCAGGTAAATGGTAATATTTTGCATTCCCAAGAGCGTGCTCTGTCCTTTAAACTCCGAGTGTTCAACAGTAAATTATTTGATTCCTTCTAACAATGCCCCTGTGTGGGAGGCTTGTGTAAACTTCCATTAAGGGCGGACAACATGGTAAACCCAAGCCCTGAACTGTGTAATTTCTTACCCAATCTGGGTGGGCCAGAAACCCATAGAGGAGTTGGACTGGGGAGGAGGGTGGGTGTGTGGGGGGTCACTGAGGGTGTACAGAGGCTCCTCAAAGACTTATTTACAGGAGTTACTGAAAAGGGGTTTGTCCCGTGTCCCCTCTCGCCTGCTTACCTTCTCTGTGTTGGAGCCCCTTGCGGGGAGCTGATGTGCACAGTGAATTTGTCTTAGCCAGCAGGCCGTTGAGAGCATAATCAAATCAGAACCCTGGTTTTCTGAGTTACGTAATTTTGCAGAACTGACACAGAGGCTCCTGGGAAAAGCTGCCTGTCCTCCTGTTAATTTTAAGGTGCATTTATAAAATTAGAAGCTGTGTTGAGCCGATGAATATGAAATGGAACTTGCCTATTAAAGGGTATTTTTTTTTTTTTTTGCCAGATAGCCTTATTTAACCTTTCCGTGTCTCAGAGGTTGGTGGCCTTCGCCTATGGCGCCTTCATGGAAAAAGCTCTAAAAATAGCTCCTGTTTGTTGTTGAATAATGACTCTGGAGGGTGGATGGTAGAGTTTCCAACTTCTTTCAGTCACCAAACTGGACAGCGGGCAGCCAGTCCACAGGGAAGCAGTAGGCTTGAGCATTCAGTGCTGCATGGTTGACTGCGGCTCTGGGTTTGCCGGCTGTTACACACAGCAAGCCTGTGTCTCTTGATTGCCCTCCTGTTCCCGACTTGCACTCCGAAAAGCCTCTAACCCCTTCCTGACCTGCAAACAGGTAAAAGATACCTGCATGACTCCCATCCTCCTAAGACTGCCTCAGGTGTGCCCATCCGCAGGACCCAGGGGCCCCTTTTCGTCTCTGCCCTTACAGAGTATCGAGGGAGGTGGAGAGTCAAGCACACACTTGGGTTTCACTCTGCCTGTTTCACGGGAGGGAGCTTCATGCTGCGGCAGGAGGAGCTCTGGCCAGGGGCAGGCCCCCGGAGTTCAGGTTTCTCGTGCACGTGACCTTGAATAAGACTGTGATTTCTGTTCTTGGTAAAATGAGGGGTTGGATTATATTCCTTTCCTAACTCAAAGAGGTTTTGTTTCTTTGTGTCTCAAAGCAGTTTAAAGTAAACAAGGACACTGTCTTGAGGAACTGACCCAGGACACACTGCCCTTCTTTCGGTCTACAATTCCATGAGGCTTCTTGACAAACCTTCAGCCAATGGAGACGCTTCCTTTAGGTTTCTGAGCCAAAGAAGGGGCAGGCGGAGAGGGGAGGAACTTGGTGTTCCTGAAGCTCCGTCGGTGGGAGAGTCGAGATGCCCAGAGAGGGCATATGCGAGATGAGTAGACTGTCACCCGCCCATGGGTTAGCCACGCTGGGTGAGCCATTCGAACGGCCGTAGCTTCCCTTTCGCCAACCCGGGAACGAGACTGAAAAGCTCTGAGAGACCCGTCAGCGCAGTGGAGGCGCGAACAGGGAAGCTCGGGAGGGTCCTCAAGCCCTGTTTCACGCGACTGCCTGGCGTGGGACCTTCCTTTCTGCTCACCTTCCTCAGTGTCCTGTGTTTTCTTGGGGCTGCCTTAGAGCAGTGAAGGTGGGTCAGCTACCCCAAGGAGCTTCTGCCTTCAGAGACAAGTTTATTTTTTTTCTGCAGTGCTCTCCATTTTGTAACTTGACACAAGGGAGGTGCACACTCAGACAGTGTTACCCCAGCTCTTTATAGAATTGCCTTCTCCTGAGTCACTTTTAATATCGCCACCTTGATTTTAAAATTATTCTAAAGCAATGCCAGTGAGAGCCCACGTGCATCACCTCCTTATAATATTTTTGCTAATTGAGAAAAATGTTGTGGAAAGTTAGTAATAAGAAAAGTCTGGTTCTCCCTGAGAAACCGACAAGCTTTTCTCCTTTTGATGAAGAAAATTCTGTAACTGATCATGTCGCCCCTTTCAGCAGGGCCACCCAGGAAGCTGAGAGCCAGGTGTGAGGAGTCACTGACCTCATTACCGGTGTATTGAAAATACCCCCTTTTATGGGCATCATTTTCTTTAATTTTATCCTTGATTTTATGTCCGCCGTTGTTACAGCCTTTGTGCAAAGCGATGGGTTAAGGGTATTTAAAGACAAACAGAAGAAAATAAAAGGGAAATTATGAGGATTTCATGCTGTTAGCAAAATACAAAAACTTTCAGAGAGGAGGAGAGAGACAGACAGACCAAGGCTGGCTGACTGATTAGTATAACACTCAAGAGCCTGGATCAAGAAGCCAGGGTTTGAATCCTGGCTTTATCCTTTGGCTGTGTTACCCCAAGACAAATCATTTAACTTTTTGGTTCCTCAGTTTGCTCATCTGCAAAATGGGGATGACAATACCATTCTCCTCCTCAGAGGTTGCAGTAAAGATTAGAAAACATGGTCAGTACCTAAGACCCCCCCCCAAAAAAAAAACTGCCTAGCAGACATGAATAGCTATAAGTTTTCTCCATTGCCAGCAAATGACTACTTTCTGGCATCATTTTCTCCATCCCCACCAGCCAGGGCTAAACAGGACTCGTTCTTGATCTACCAAACCAACTTTATCCTAGTATAATTTGTCAACATGTGGTTTATACCCTAAGAAAAAAATTTTTAAATAATAAAGGGAGAAAAAAAATAAAAGATTTGCCTAGTGGAATTGGCATACTTTTCTTGAAGATCAAGAGAAAGATGAAGTTTCTCTTGTTTGGAGCTACCAGAGTTACCTGTCTGGCTCAGCAGTGAGGGCTTCACCCCAGCCTGTCACCTGGGAAGGTCCCTTTGCTCTTCTGTGTTTTAGTTTCCCTGTTGTTCCTGGGGATCTGTTCCACCCACTGTCACCTCCCAGGGAAGCAAGGACTCCATCTTCTCCTCATTGCCCCCACCCCCTCTCCTATCGCCACGGCCACTCTGTAGACATTTGCCGAACACACGGGTGGATGGGGCTTTAAGTCTCGGCTCTGCTGCCTAGTGTGTTGCTTCTGAGTTTGAAATAAGATAGCTAAAGTGCAAGTAGGTTTACAAAGTCCAGAGTACCCTGAAATGGAAGGGTTTTTGACTCCTCTTTCTTCCCTACTCTCTGGCAGAGGCAAAACGGTGATAAAATCTGAGAGCTAGATGAAATGAAACAGCACATCAGGGTCCCGTGCCATCTGGGTAGGTGGTGATTAAAAATGGCAAGCCTTGCGCTTTTGGGGAGGGCTGTCTGGGGTGGCGCTGAAGGTGAATGTGCAAAGGGGCTTGGCTTTCGGGGTGGGCTGAGGACTGGCGGGGCAGCTGGGGAGTGCCTTTGAAAGCAGCGCTCCTCAAGGTCTCATTAAAATGCTTCCTCCAGTGGTTGGAGCTGGCGTGCAAGGGTTGGGGAAGAGGAACAAGCTAAGGCTGGTAGGAGACACTGAACTATGAATTGAAGGGCAATTAAAGCAAAAAGACTTGAGCATGTGAATTTTTTTTTAAACAGTGCCCTGTAGTTACCCACCTTTGTTCTTGGTGGTTAATTTAAAAAAAGCATAGTTCTTGTCGAGGAGCCTGACTGCCAGAGTGGCAGAGAGTTACTTTCATGACTCTTCTTTGGCATTGCCCAGGCCCTCATCAGTGTCAGGGTGTTTTCTCTGGACATGTTCTGGTTCTGTTGGTGTCTTCCTGCACCCCTCCTCGCCCCCCATCTCTGACCTTGAGAAGTCAGCGAGCGTGAACCTATAGATTTTCTTCTGAAGTGGGTAACGCACCCTAGCGGCCTCGCAGTCCTCTTGAGTCAGAAGAAGCGAGCCAGCCAGCCACTCTGCCTTTAGATCAGCCACCTCCTACAGCGGATGAAAGCACCTAACCTGTGCTGAAAGACCCCCGGAAATGTAAGGATGGCCCGTTGTCCATTTGTATTTATATCAACCCTTTCATCATGAGAGGAGCTCTTGTTGAATTCTGCTCCAGTTTTAAACACAGGGTCGACAACAGGGCTTGCATCTGGAAAGGACCTCCACTGCTGTGTGGCACGGAGATGGCAGGGGGGCAAAGGGGAAAGCCAGGGGCCAGTTAGGAGACTGCCATAGGTGTCCCCGGCCCAGGCAGCGGTGAGAAGTGGTTTGATTCCAGATCGGTCCTGAAGGTGGGGTTCGAAGAAGACTGGGATGTCGGAAATGTGGGAGAAGGAGAATTAAGAAAAAGCCAAGGTTTTTGGCCCGAGTGACCAGAGGTCTGTTTCCTCTGATGGGGCCGACCGGCAGGAACAGCTTTTGAACATCAGCAATTGGAAACCTTTTCACTTTGGCTGCATTTTACAATTAATGCATCTATTTGATACAGTAGCACTTCTTTTTTCTTGAAAAAGCTGTTACCAGCATTGCATCTTTAGGGGGTTTTTTTTTTGGACATACGGGGAGTGAGGAAATATTATAGGAACCATCTCATGAGCTCTTTGCGCCAGGAACCAGAATCTGAATGAGTTATCGTTGCTGCGTAACAAATCACCCCAGAATTTAGCATCGTAAAATAGCAAATATTTATTAGCTAACAGAGTATCTGAGGGTCAGGAACCTGGAGTGGTATTAACTGGGTGGCTGTGACTCAGGGTCACTTACAAGGTGGAAGTCTAGCAGGTATTCAGGGCTAAGGTCATCTGAAGGCTCGACTGGGTCCGGAGGGTCTGCTTTCAGGTTCACGCACAGGGCTGTTGGCTGGAGCCTTGGTTCCGCCGCACGTGGACTGACTTCTCCAGTGGTACCTGGGCGTCCTCACAATATGGCAGCTGACTTTCCCCAGCACTTGACAACCACAGGTCCTTTCAGCTCTTACAATCATCTTTTCTGCTCAGCATTTTAACCTAGATTTCCAGATGAGGAAGCTGAGCGTCAGAGAGGTCGGTTGCACAGAAACCAGCCTCAGGACACTGTCCCGGATAAGGCGGACTCCAACTTCACTTCCCTCCCCAAGGCCCCACAGGATCATTCATGTTCTTCCGTGGTGGGATCTAGGGTTGACACCGAAAGCCCCTTCAGGGTCCTTTTGTTTCACTTCAGCTGTCTGGTGTTGTGTGGTCCAGCTAATAAAAAAATTAATCATTTTATTGTCTTTGAGACTCATTTTGTCTTCAGCTCCCTCTCCTCACCCCATATTTATTGTTCCCTTTCTTTCCTTAGTGTCCAGCCCTCCCGGCCAGGGCGTCTCAGAGGCTGGGTTCTGTCCTCTGGGAAGGCATCTGCCACTGTGTCGCTGCTCAGGCCTGGTGCTCAGGCGAGGCAAACCCCCTGGTGGCTGTTCCCATGGTGGCTACCCCCTTGGCAACGAGAGGCGGGTGCTGGCATCCCCCTGGGTCCTTGGCTGGACTTAGGTCGGGGCCCTACTTTGTATTACGGACTCGTCTGTTGCCGAGGGAAGAGGGTGGCCCCTTCTTTTCCATGA
The DNA here is from genome assembly GCF_021234435.1 of Artibeus jamaicensis. NCBI lineage: Eukaryota > Metazoa > Chordata > Mammalia > Chiroptera > Phyllostomidae > Artibeus > Artibeus jamaicensis. The sequence continues at coordinate 8,573,136 of NW_026521407.1, forward strand.
GGAATGGTTATTAGTACATTTTTCCAAATGAGAAAACGAATGCCTGCTCCTTACAGAAGATTTACAGCACATAGAAAAGTGTTTTTTAAAAAAAAAGGTTTATAATTCCAGCACTTAGGATAACAACAGTTTAATGTTTTGGTGCGTTATCATTTTTATGTTTCCATGTATATTTAAAAACAAAATAGGAAAAAGCCCAGGATTGGATTCATATTATGGCATTGTGTGTGTCTTGTATTCTGGTTTTTTTTAATTTAATAGTACCTTGTTATAATTTTCATGTGTGCATTAACTGGTTGTAAAAACGTGAATTTTAACTGCTGCATAACACTCTATCATTCGGATGTAAAATACAGGGATGTTTTAAATGCACCTTAATGCCAAGGACAAGATCTGTAAGGATTTCATCTGACCCCACACAAGCGAGCACAGGCTAGAGCAGAAAAAGGATGACGCTCACATTTAGAAGGTTTGGGTCCGAGTCCAAGTTCGCCACTTCAACAAAGTATGTGAATTCTGAGCCTCAGTTTCCTTACCTGTAGCATGGGGACAATATTATGTACTTTATGGTTGTGGCAATTAAATGAGAAAATGACTGTGCAAATCTTTCATAAAGTACAAGGTGTGTTATTTTTATTCAAAGCCTGGTTCCATCTCATCCATATCAGTCGTGTGGGTGCCCCACACTCATGCCCAGGAATCACAGTTCCTCTGGGTGTCGTCTCTGGAAGACCCTCGGAAGGAGGTTGTATCTACATTGCAGGGTGGCGGTCAGAGCAGCGTCTGAGGAGAGCAGGTGGCAGTCCCTCTGAGAGCAGAGAGCCAGGTGTGATGACGGTGGCTCTGGGAGTTGAGTGGACGGAGGGGAGCGAGCCCTTCCTTGACCGATGGCCGTGGGAGGGGTGCTTTCTACAGTGAGAAGCGTCTTGTGACTGCCCATCACCTGTGTGTTGTGCTGGCGCTTCTCTGGGACAGTGACAGTGGGGGAGGGCGGTGTGGGCCACGAGTTAAGAGAAGCGAGGGGAGAGTGTGACCTGGTCTCCGTTCCCTGTCACTGCTGAGGGAGCACACGTCTGTCCATGTGCTCCCGCAGAGCGACACCGGACCACTGCATTCACGCTGGTCCCTGTCCTGTGTCCCCACACGGAAGGCAGGCCTCGAGAGAAGACCCTCGCTGTCTTGTTTGCGCTGCCTTCTCAGCACCTGCAGTGCCGTCCTCCACGTGGGGGCTGCTCAGATAGCGAGTCCTGTGAGCAGCTGAGGAAAGGAAAATGTGTAAGAAAACCTATGACCAGCTAGACGAGAGCTTAGTGAAGCGGGGTGCCCAGAAGGTTTGAGCAAGGCACAGGCGTGCTGGTCAGTCACCCTGGTCTCACTTTGCTCCGCAGACAGTGGGCAGGGCCATCAGGCCTGTGCTGTGTCCGGTCCCTGGGGCCCACAGGGAGTAAGGGCAGCCTGGATAACTCAGCAAACAGAGGAGGCCCAGGGGAAAGGCGGGGAATTGGTACTGGCTGCACAGCCATGGTGGCACCTCTGGGGTCCCCTGGTGGGGAAGTATGGGGCACATGGCCTTTCCATGCCCGTATTTCTACCCAGGTGCGTGGGAGAGCGTAAATAACGAGGGAGGCTTGGCGGGCTGTGAGAAAACTGGTTGCTCCCAGTCTCTTGGGGACCCTGAAGGCTGCATAACTCAGAGCCAGAAGGCCTCTGCCTTAGCACCCGACTGGCGCAAGTCCATCGACCCAGGGCCACCATCTGTCCCCACCTGTGGGCCTCTCTCTCTCCTATTGGTGCGGAAAGTTCTCTTCCCCATTTTGGCTGCTGGTATGGCTTCTTGTTCAGGGCTGCGGTGTCAGGGTGCGGAATTGAGTTCTACCACCAGGCAGATAATGTGGGATGAGCGGCTCTCGGGGCGACTTCCCTGCATCTCCCTCCATCAGCCCTCCCTGCTGTGACCTCCAGGATCCTTCCGAACGGGAAGGAGACCCGCCCCACGGCTTCCCTTTGTCTTCCTCATCTCCTTTGCAAGAAGAGCCCTTTATTTGTTCTTTTAAGGCAACTGGTCTCTGAAGATCCTTTCCGGATCAATTTGGCTTGTCAGGGGTGCCAGGCTTAAGTTTTCAGGCTTCTAAAGAAAAGCGGGAAAGGCAGAAGGCGGGTGGCAGGGAGGGGGGCGCGGCTGGGGATCAGACATTCTCTTTGTGGCTTTCAGAAGAAAATCACGCATGTTAAAATAAATGATGCAAATATCTGTATTTTATGTATCAAAGAGACAAATGGCATAAATGCAGATTATAGGGTATTCCTTAGAACTGTCCATCACACAGGGCTCCTGGGAAGGGACAGGCGGGCGCAGCGGTGCTGCCGAGCCCCGGCTTTGCCTTTGGGCAGCCTCCCGGGGGTCGGCATATTTGGGTCATTGTCTCAAGGATTGATTCGGGATCGTCTTCAAAGCCAGCTAGCCTTCCCAGTGTTTCATCTTACACATGCACTTAAAAAAGTAAAAGCCATTTCCATTTTCTCGCGTTTGATCCTCGCTGACCAGCCTTCAGCCTCCGCCTCCACTTCTGCGATTCCTTCTCCCCGGTTTTCAGGCCACGTGGATCCGGCGGGCCCGCTCCGTCCCTCCTGTCCAGTCCTGTGCTGACTGGCCCTGGTGCTGCTGGGTTAGGGTTCATGGCGGAGAGAGGGGTGGAGTTTGGTTTCTCAGCACATCTCCCCTTGGTGATGCGCCGGGGTACCAGCATGCCCCTGTCTCCCTCCAGGAGAGATCCTTTATATAAGTGCTTGAGGGTGTGGACCGTGACCTTCCTGTGCTTAGAGTAACTGTGAGCATGCGTCTGTGGTGCACTCGTGGAGGTCCGTCGCCACTTGAGGACCTTTAGACCTCATCACTCTTGGAGCTTTTTACAGCTTTCCATGGTCTCTCCTCAGTGGGTGTTCGGTGCCGAGGTCTCCTGGAAAGCAGCTTTTCCAGGCGAGAACCCAGCCTCCCCTCCATCCAAGCCCTTTGAGTGTGTTGACCTGGAGTGATAACAGTGATTTCTTGACCATTTGCCATAGGCTGCCTCACTTTCACTGTACCTGTCACTTAGTCCTCACGACAACCCTATACAAAAGGTTTCATTTTACGCCATCTGCTGAGGCTCATGGAGGCCCAGATTTACCCAGCTGGAGGTGGTGCACCGTTATCCACTTCCAGGGAGTCTGCCTCCAGGTCCCACAGCCTCACCCACTGTACTGGATCGCCCCACTGCTGTGCTGGCACCACAGCCAGAGCTTTGCCCTCGGAACCTGTTTGCCGCTTGTGAAGTACAAAACGAGGTGCAGTGTAGTGGCTTGGTCCCTGGGCCATAGCAGAGGCCCAGCAAATGTTAGCTCCTTTCTTTTGTTCCTCTGGGACAAGGGGTGGGGCATGAGGGACGGAGGGACATTCATGCCCTACTTGGCAGCCTGGGTTTGTTAGGAGGGCAGGACCGGAAAGGGAGAGCGTGGGGGATGCTCCTCATTGTGGCCAGGTCACGTCAGCCGGAAGTCTTTCCAGTGCCAGCCTGCTGAGTTCTGGGCTCTGGGTGGGCGGTGGGACACTTCTTCCCGGAAAGGGACATGTAGGAGGAAGTGTCAGCAGGTAGACACCAGAGTCTAGTTGGAGCGGAGGTTAGACGCTTGTTCTGACTTGGGTGGACTTGGAACTGGGCCCAGGAGGCTGAGCACGTGCCCCTCTGTGGAGATGTCCAGTGTACCAAACACTCTGATAAGCACAGAGAAGCCTGAAATGGTCAATGTCTCCATCTTGGGCCATTCCTCCTTGACAGTTGTCCCCTCATCCTGCCAGGAACGAACTTTAGCAGGCATAGGGTCCATTCATGAACCTGGATTTGCATAGCTCTCCAAATACCCCATTCTGTCCCGGGTGGTGCTCAGGAAGGAGTAAGACTGGTGGGTGCATCGTAGAGAAATTCAGGTGCTCTTGGGGAGAGTGTGACGTTCCAGTCCTGGTCCAAGGAGGTCATCTGACTTTTTCCCAGACCTCTTCTCTCTTTTTCTAGATCATAAATGTTGCGGGAACCCAGGGAGGGCTCAGCACTTGGGCCAAGGTGGGTCAGGGAAGGAGGTCAAGTCAAGCACGGAAGGACAGGTAAACTGCGGGAAGAAGCCAGGAAGGTCTCAGCGTCACCTGCACCTGGGAGCCTGTTAGAAACGCAGAACCTGCACTCTGGACCTTGGAGTCAGAATCTGCAGGTGATTCCAGTGCGCAGGGAAGTCCAGGAAACTTGCCTTAGGCTCTCTTTGGAGCTGTGAGGAACTGGGATTATTCCCTTTCATGTGACCCTTTCACCTGTGTGGTTTTTTTTTTTTAAAGGCTATATTTAGGAGATTGAAATTCATTCAGTGAAAACTAAAAGAAAAGCAAAATGAAACAAAGCAGCAGCTGGTGCCTGGGTGAGAGATGGAGTTGGGTCGTTCCTGGCTTTGCACACCTTCACACGGTCCCCTGGCTAGGGACCTGCAGGGGACCCGCACCGCCCAAGGCTAAGACACGGCCTCTCCGTCTGTCCGCCCTCTCCCTTCTCTTTCCCCTGCTCCTGGATGGCCGTGCGTGTCTTTTGTGGACAGTGTCTGTAGCAGGTGGGAGCTGTGGGGACGTGGGAGCTTTGTTGGCCACTTCTGCTTTTCTTGCTTATATTGTGGACTTGAGTGTGCTTTTCTTTTTATGGATAATGACAAAATCACCGCTCGTGGGCACCAACCACAGATAATACAAAAAAGCTCTTTGTGAAGAGCTTTATCTGAGCACAAAGTACTTGGAATTGCCGACCCCCAGGGGTCTGCCTCAGTCCCTCGTCTCCCTCTCCCCTCTCTGCTCTTCCTCTCCCTGCCCTTCCCTCCCTCTCCCTTCCCTGTGCTTCCTCTTTTCTTCATTCAGACTTGCAGTGGAACTGAAGTGAGCCATGGTATTGCCCTATTTTTGGCTGATTTGCATGTTAGAGAGCAGAGTAATTGGTGTTTAACCAGAACAAAAGAGGATCTCTTTGCTTAAAAGAAAAAGAATTTTTGAAGTAGACCCTGTTGCATCCACTGCCTTTGTCTTTCCTCTCATTAGGAATTGAATAGGATGGCCCCGTAATGAGGACGGGGAGACACCACTTTGGTTGTGATGCTTTTGAGCTAATTGGTTTGAAAATTATATTTGATGTGGATGCAGGCACGTTGGCAAAACACCTCATGGGGACGTGGACGTCCACCTTGTCCCCACATCAGTGGAGGATTGGGCAGTAAGACGTGGCGCTGAAACTCAGTGTACCTTCCAGATTGAATGCTTCTGATCCGACGGGCCTCCTGAGACTTGACCTTCTCCAGTTTTCCAGCTGGGCCTCTGGCCCCTGGGATCAGGGAAAGCCTGAGGGCATTAAGGGAGCCCTGTGGACAAATGGGAGGGGAAACTTCCTTGGCTGATGTTTGACTTCTGGTGAAGAAAAGTCTAGTCGTTCATAAGAAGCATTTTAGCAATGAAGTTGGACAATGACTTTTTCTCTCGGTCGGGGGAAGCCTCTAGCTCGCCCGTCCGTCATTCTGTTTGCGTCGTGCGTACGTTGTCAACTCACACAGTTCCGTTCTCTTCCACCGCATCTGTGGGCAGCACAGTTTTGTGGTGAAAATGGAGTGAAATTTCAGTAATGTTTGGGTGACCACAAAAGTACCTTTAAAAATTAAAAAAGTCAATTAACTCTATAAACTTTGAAAACTAGAAGGGAAGAATGAGGTGTAACCACATCTCTGTCCTGCGTCACCCAGTCTCTTGCCATCACAGTTCACTCGCACATGTTTTGAAGTGATCCTAGGGATAGATCGATTCCTGCGGGGATTATGCTTAGGCAGATATTTATTTAATAATACCAGCCATAGAGTTCTGTAACCTCGATTCCTCTTTTGAGGTCATTCAAATTTGCCAAAATTCAATATTCCCCCTTCACCTCTTCTTCCCCTTGTTTTCACTAGTGAAGGACCTAAAAACTTACAGGAAAATGTAAGGAATAAATATGAAGAACACCCGTGTATCTTCACTCAGTCACTCCTTCGTGAGCATTCTACCTCCCGGTGCTCTGGGAGTCGCTCTCTTTCTCTATACAGACACATTCCCCCCACCCCCGAGTTATTTGGGAATAACTGTGTACATCATGACCTTTCACTCTGAAATACAATCATGTCCTATCATGTCCTATGCATGAGGGTGTTCCCTTACATAATTCTGGGACGGTAATAAACTTCAGGAAACTTAACATCGATACAATGCTTTTATGTCGACCACCATCCATACTCATTTTGTTACTTGACCCGGCGTGTCCTTTAGAGCATTCTTTTCCCCTCAAGTACAGTCTAAGGCAGGATCACATGTTCCATGTAGGTTTTTAATGTCTCTTGGGCTGCTTTAATCTGGAACGTACCCACATCTTCTCTTTGCATTTGACAACTTAAGCATTTATAAAGAATATAATGCCATTTTTTTCCAATAGAACATTTTTGTCTAATATTCTTTTTAATTTTTAATATTTTTTTAAGAGAGAAGGGAAGGGAGGGGAAAAGAGAGGGAGAAAAACATCAATGAGTTGCCTCTTGTATGTGCCCTGACCCGGGGACTGAACCCACAGCCCAGGCATGTGCCCTGACCGGGAATTGAACCTGTGACCTTTCACTTTGTGGGACCACGTCCAACCAACTGAGCCACACGGGCCAGGGCTTGTCTGATGTTTTCTTATGATTAGAGTCAAGTTTTGCGTTCCTGGCCAGGGTACTACATAAATGTTTTTGTGTCACATCTGGGGGCACTCCGTGTCCATTTGCCCCTCTTGGCTTATGTTCATTTTGATCACTTGGTCAAGGTGTGGTTGGTTTTTTTCCACGATGTAATCATTATGCTTTCCCTTGTGACTAATAAGCAGTCTTTGGGGAGACGCTCGCAGGCCATGCTTCTCATCAAAAGTTCCACTTAGAGGGAGCAATCGCTGATGATTTTCACCTGATCTAGTCTCTGCTCTCGTGGGTGCAAAACACCCACACTGCTCATTCTCCTGTGAGCCAGGGCCTGCCTGCCTTCTCTTCCACTGGTGGTAACCTGTTTTTTGGAGGTGTGAGCTCATATGGAATCCTGGTTTTTTTTCAGTGGCTTACAATTCTTCCCTGTGTTTCATGATCGTGGTGCTCCCATTGTCTCAGGTTTGGCCAGTGGGAGGCCTTTCATTCTGGCTCCTTAGAACGGGCACCCCCACACTTTTGGGGAGCATTTCTTTACTTTCTGGCATAACAGGATGTTCCAGGCTCGTCTTGCCTCCAGCCTGTCCCAGCCAAGGGGTTAGTCATGCTCCAAGGAGATGGTTTCCTTTACTGGGGAAGGATTTAGAAACCACGATCTAAGTGCGAGGCATGTTCATTGCTACTGAAGTGTCTTTGCTCCTTGTCTCTGGAGCGTTGCTTCTGGGTCGTTTCAGGGAGACTTCTAGGAAATACTGGATGAGTGTCAAAATACATATGTACACGTCCACACACACGCACACACATGGATGTGTAGATGCCTAGTGCATGTACATAACACCATCCCTCCACCCCAGCCCATCCACACAGGGTTCCCTCTTGCCTTCCCCACCCTGCACTTGTGTGGCCCCTCATCCACAGTGGGGACCCTGGCCCTCAATGTCAGCACGTTTACGGGTTTGCTCTGTCCTGTAATCCATCTAAAATAGAACCAGAGTTGCTTGTCCATGCCACTGCCAAAAGAAGCAAGCCTGTAAAGAAGGTTCAGGATTGGGTGGTGGTTCTCTCCTCCCACTCCCACCTACCCCAGGTAGGAACTGGGGGTATCTGGTCCAATTCCGTGTTCGGGAGTTAATCGGAGTAGTCCCCCCTGCCTCACCTACCCTCGGGTGTGGTTCTGGCATGCTTTCAGTTTCCTATTCCGCCTCCCTCCCCGTCCTTGTTAATTGACTTTTTCTTACTACCCTGGACACTCACAGGTGCCTAGAAGCTTCTGAGAGAAGCGCTGCTTCCGTGTTGGTGTCCCTCCTACCCTCCTCCCGGCCCCCGGGAGGTAACTGGCCTCTTTGTTTTCTGGTTTGACTTTTATTTGTAAAGATAAACAGGTATTTGTGTGGTTTATGCTTTACCCTTCTTTCTTATACAAAAGGTGTCACAGTGTCTATTCTGTAAGGCATCTTGTTATTTTTAAGAGTCAAGTCCATGCTTTCTTCTCCCTTCGTCAGTTTCTCTTTGCCGCCGCTCCCGGTCCCAGGGTCCCATCTGGGACAGTCCTTCGTGCCCAGTGGCCCGGCTTCTCATCTCCCAGGCTGCCCTTGGTTACGGCAGTTGTGGCTTGTTGTCCGAAATGCACTGGTGGCGGGTGGGGGAAGGGAGAGGGGATGGGCCGAGGCGATCGATGGACACTGTCAGGTGTGTGTCCCTCAGATGTTATTTGTCACCTTCGTGATTTTTTGCCATATTCTCATGCTACATGTATCATTTCACTAATATTACTCTATACTGACTGATTTACTTTTTCTTTTTCTTTTTTTTTTTTTACCATAAGGACATTTTCTAAGAAAACTTTCCTTTACTGTCATATGTTATTTATTATGTGTCCACTTGTATTTCTCCAGAACAAAACCTTTTAAAGTTTGAAGAGTTTAACAGGTGAAGTAACGCTTGCTCATGTTTACTCTTAACGAGACTTGAAACATATAAATAATAATGTGCTTTTTTTGGATTTAACTCTTTCTTACCGAAGCTGTCCACCCACCGAGTTCATCGACCTGGCCCGTTGATCGAACACATGCGAGAGACTGAGGCCCGGCCTCTGAGGGGTTGGAGGAAGAGCTGCCGCTTGGAGGGGAACGAAGTGAGAACATGAGTAACTAGTCCAAGCGGAAGGGTTTAAATGCCGTTAAGACCAAGGACTCCTCCTTTTTTGCTGTTATTTGAACCATTTTACAAAGTGTCCCATTTATAAAAAAACTTAAACTGATTATAAAAAGCAGTACAAAACAAATACATGTTTCTCTGGGTGTGGGTGTCTTCAAGATAATGATTTACAGTTTCTGGACCACTTCTCAGCCGTATCAGATACACACCGGTCGTGCTCCTGTTCTTGTCCTCGGTTACAAGTGGAAAACTTGCCAGCGTTTTGCTGTAGCAGATTTTTCTGAATTACCAGCCCAGCAGGCAGTGCTCCGATCCACCTTCGGTCCTGGCAGTGAGGTAGGGTAGTCCTGGCCCTCCCACACGGGTTCAGAGATGGCCGTGGACCACAGTGCTGTAACGGGCTTCTAAAGAGGAAGTGGGAGTTCACGGTAGACTCCACGGCGTACCTACCATTTTATCAGTATTTGAGTTACGAGGCCTTCACTCTAGAATAGCTCTTTAACAATGATATGGACCTTTCTGGTTTTAAAATAGTGCCTGCAAATTGTAGCAGCACTTTTCAAAGTCTCAGGGAGGAAAAGGAACGTGTTTGCCCGCCTCCTCCCCGAGGGTTTCCTTGCTTGCCGCCCTGTCCCCACGGTACAAAGCCGTTCCTGTGGCGGTTTCCATAGATGCTCCACGCATCCCTGCGCGGCGCCCATGGCTCCATGGTCGGAGTTCTTCTGCCTGGAGGATTGTGAAAGGGACGGTCAGCGAGGTCACTGCCCCAGGGCTCCTACCTTGGGGAGCAGAGGTAGGGTTTCATCCTGGGGTCTCTCTCACACCAGAGTAATCTGTCTCTGTGTTCCCCACGTCACCGGCTTCAGTGGAATAAGCTGGAACAGATATTTTCAATTCCTCCTCAAGTCATCTAAGTGGTCCTTCAGCCTTTTCCAGGAATTTGGGGTTCCCTGTGTCCACCCGTTCTTCATTTTCACCAAACTAACCAACATTCTTAGGTGCCACCCTCCGCCAGGCCCTGGGCCAGCCGCGACCATCCAGCCGCGAGCGAGATAAGTGCACTTGGTTTCTGCTTCTTGGAGCTCGCGGCCCATTTGCCAGATGCGGACACAGATCCTGGTGTTTTGTTGCAGCCCCTCCCAGTCCTGCTCACGGGCGCGACAGGAGGGGCAGGAGCGGGTGAAACTGTAGGAAGAACTTGCCTTTTTCTTTTCTGTGTATAACGTGCACCCACATTTTTTGCCCATACTTTTAAGGGGAAAAAAATCTTTCCAATTTAATTTTTTAATTCAATTTTTTATTTATTTATGTTTAGAAACAAAACTGATTATCGTGTAGCAGGCTCCTGTTTTTCATATGGATATCATCATTGCTTTCAAGAGTTACACTTTTAACGCATAAGCATAAATAAAAGAATTAGAAACGTTTATATAGACATGGAATTAGCACTGCCTATCCATAATGCGCATCCTTACTTTTTCCTAAAAAATTTGGGCAAAAGTGTGCATTATACACGGCAAAATATAGTAGAATCTGCACTGCTTTCCTAAACGCTAAGTTGTTGGCGTGCTCGGTGCTTTGGTAGCGGCACAAGTGACCCGAGTACGTCTCACGACAGCTGGGTCGCACGTGCAGTGCTGAGTGTGAGGACTGTTTGTTACGCGAGAGGGCTGAGCAAGGTGGGCGTTCTGGAAGCGGGAGCCGGGGGCGACAGGTACCAGAGCAACCTCACTGGACCATAGGCTGCGCTGCTCAGACCCAGGAACTCAGATGCTCAAGTGGCTTTTGTCGGACTCAGAGAAGATGGCCTGCAGGGGAGCGAGTGGGAACGTGCCTAAGTCAGTGCCCTCTCCTCCCCAAGCCACGTCCCGCCCCCTCCCCCTTCGCTTTCATCTACACCTGAACTAGGAGGGATCTGATCCTGTTAACACTCGTGCATGTTAACTCTCCCAACTACACCTTTTATCTCAAATTACGGACTGAAAGGCTTTGTCTCCAGTTCAAAGGCTTTGAGTCCTGGCTGGCAAGCCAAGGAGATAATTGGGGCATGGAGGAACTTCCTTGAGGTTTCTGAAGTAAGAGTGGTCTTGGGCTGGCTTTGCATCAGGGTTTGTGGCTGGCCACTCTGTCCCTCTGTTCCCAGTAAAGAAAGAGGCCTGGGCTCACAGGCTCCAGGCTGGTGTCTTTCCCCTCTGTCCCCTCCCCTCTGCCTTGTGGTGCTCCCTGCTGTCTGACTCTTGACCCAGCTGAGTTGCGTGCGTGCGCGCGCACACACACACACACGAGCTCATTGGAGAGAGTTAGCACACCCAGAGAATGAAGACTCACAGGAAGAACAAAGGGAACTCAGAGGTTCTCCACTTAGAGTAGTTGGGGAGTAACATTTAGGTTTTCTTCTTAATTAACACTTATGTGCGATCCTGATTAAAGGAATACAGGAAAGCTCTGAACCTTTGAGTCCATTATGCGTACCGGGGGAAGGAGAGAGAAGAAAGAAGAGGAAAACGCAACGTTGGAACCATCCACTTTAGAAGCATCAGTTGTGCACATTGGCTTCCAAGTGCCATGTACTGAACAACAGTAGCAGAAATTCCCTGAGGAACAGGTTTCTGTTGCTAGTTTTATTGTAATACTCAGTTGGCACACATGTGTGCTTATGACCCAGGACCAACAAAAAGAGTGAAAACATCCGTCATGGTGCGCTTACCAAGCCGGTGGACTTTACTCGAAGCCTTTTAAAGCCAGTGTCAGGAATGGATACACCTGAAAACCCAAAGCCGGGGTAGGAAGCCTAAGAAATAATTTTTTAATCCGCTAGAGCCAAAACATCTCTTTAATTACATCTTTCTTTGCTGCCCTTTTGGAAAAATAAAAGCACATCGAGTGACTCTGGTAAATGTCACCTGAATGGATTCTTGCTGACTGATGCCACATGAATTATGAATGAACCATATGGAACCACTTTATATTAAGTAACTTACGTGTTCCAATGATGGTTATTTAGGTTGTAATCTTCTCGAAACCGGTTGTTAATGACTGGTGTGTTTTCACCTGAGGTTGTTAACGTTCCAAAGCCTGTTGTTACCAGTGCCGGGGTATGTGGTCTGTGTTTGTAGAGGGATATTACTGTGAACCGTATTTCATGGTCTGATAGCTTTTTTTTTTTTCTTTTGCTGTAGAGTCCAGACATAGTGCTCCAGAAATAGCCGTTTCAGGGATTATGTGTATTTGTCATAAATGAATACCAGTTTCCAGTTTGTCCAAGGAAGGGATGTGTCTGGAAACCCGTGGAGTATTGGACGGCATCGCCATGTGATTGGCATTTGCAGATTGCCCATTGCTTCAGCCCGAAGTCCAAATGCCTTGGCATTGCTCTACGGCGTGCCATTATCTGGACGTCCTCTTCTCAGGCCACCACTTGTCTGCCTCGCCCCTGCGGGACTGAGCTGCTGGGAAAGCCCTGGTCCTGCTGGCTTCTGTACTCCTGTGCCTTTGTAAACGGGGCTCCTCTTGCTGATTTGGCCAAAGCACCCCCTTGTCTTTGAGCCTCTCCTCACCTCTCTCCCTTCTCCTCCTGCGCCTGGAAGGCTGTGCTTCTCTATGTCGGTTCCCAGAACACATTTTGTTCAGCTACTGGATCCTATCAGTCTGGGTCCCTGCAGAAAGCAGATCCCTCCCGAAAGGGGGTAATTGAAGAGATTTATAGAGGCGCAGTCAGAGTTTAGGGTTCAGTGAGGAATGATGAAGTACCTTGGATTCTCAGCAGCGCTAAGCAGCTACCAACCTGCAGTCCAAAGGGGTGAGAGGATGGAACAGTCATTTACTGGAATGAAGCTGTGGCCAGGACCCCTGAGTAGAGGCTGTTGCGGAGGAAGGAGAATGAGGCCCAGCAAACAGGGACAGGGTCACAGGTGGCTTCTCTTTTTTCCCATCTTCTCCTCACAGTGTCTACCATTGGCCACATGCAGCCTGAAGCCCGAGAGGAAGGGAGCCCAGGAGAGCCATTCTGTAGTGACCAGTCTCTCCAGGTACCAAGCAGAGAGGAAAAGAGCAGATAATGGTTCTGGAGGGTCAGACGGAGAATAACCGGCCCATCCATACACGCTCCTGTGGGAGTGTAACCTCAGCGAGGACACCAGCCACACCTCCCTCACTTCCGAATTTCCCGGGCCTGTGACAGCGGTGTGCTGGGCCTTGTCCCCTCCCCAGACTCCATCAGTGCCTCGCAGCCACCACGGATAAGTACACTAAGGGAAAACTGAGTGCTTCTATAGCTCGAAGACGACCCTCAACCCCTTCCCCTTCCCACTTAGAAGGTTGCTGCTCCTAAGCCCCTTCTGCTTCTAAATTCTGGAGCCCCCACTGACCTCACCCTGTGCCTGACCTGAGGTTTGTATGTAACTTGTTGATGGAATGAATGAGTGAATGAATGAATGAATGAATGAGTGAGTGAGATGGTAAATAAAGGATAAGATATTTTATGTGTGAGGGAAAGGCATGAGGTGAGCTCGCTTCTTTTTGTATGCCTTGCAAATCCCCAAATGCAATAGGAATACGTCTTAGGAGAGTACGGATGTCTCATGTTGTTTGCTGTTGTATCTCTGGCACAATGCCTGCGCATAGTAGTCACTCAACAAATAATTTGTCAAAGGAAGGAATCTGGATGTCAAGTCACAAACACGACCGGTTTCTTCTTTAATGGCTGTCCTCCGAGGTGCCCCCGTGCAGGAGGTCTCGGGTTACCTTCTGACTTTTGGAACCGAAGGCCACAAGTGGAGAAATCTATGGTTGACCTGCCTATTTATTTTTTTGACTTCTGAATTGAGGGCTCTAAATTTGCTCCTCCTGTTTTGGAAAGGAAATAGGAGAGACCCTAGGACTTTAAGGAAAAGAGGAGAGAGGCAGATGAAGAAGGGCTCCCGGTGGAGGCGGCCGGAACCCTTGTCCCCGACATGAACATGTGAGGAGGGTGGCCTTGCCCAGCGCTGAGCTCCGAGTCTCTTCTTGTTCTGGGCTCACATGGGTCTGTGGTGTTAGGAGGAGGTATCCAGGAACCTGGATGGGAGACAAAGGGGCAAGGTCAATGGAATAAATGTTAGCTAAACTCTGAGTAACAGTCACCTTGCAAAGACACACCTGGACTAGGATTTACATCTTGAAGGAGGTGTTTTCATGTGTTCAGACTTCTCCATCTCTTGCTACAGGGATTTAATTTGGATGGAGCCCCTTAGGCTACCAGTTTGCTCTGGCCAGAGCCCCTCCCACACAGCAGCTCCGCAGTGGCGGGCACAGAGCAATTATACAGGGTGGTGTTAAGGATCAGGGTGTGGAAAGCAGGAAATTAGTAATGACTGGGCTGGGTGAGGGTGACTCTTGTAATTTTGAAGGAATGCTTAAAAATTAATTGGTTCTCTGCTAAGCAGCTTTACTCTCTGAAGCCAGAAAGAAAGTCAAGATGGAGAATTTCCCACTGTGACACCTTTTATTTCTGGAAAGTTGAGTCATTTAATGATGATTTGAATATCAACAGCCCCTGGCCCATCCTCAGAGAGCTCCCATCCACGCCAGCATCAGCGTCCATGCATCCCGGGGAGGGCGCCTTTCTTTCCTTCGGAATTCTGGCTGCTCAGGCAGAGTCCAGCGCCTGTGTCTCCCGGACCATTATTGGGCTTTTCCTGGCCAAGATGGGAGTGGGGTTTAGCCTTTGCCTGCCGCTCCTGGTTAAGTCATCGTTGGACCAACTGTGGGACGGGGTGGGGCGGGAGCAGGCGGGCTGTGCCTTCCAGGATGGATGCGGGCATTTTGGTCGGTTGAACATGTTCTGAAGCACAGTTCCCAAGGACTTGTGTGTCCTGGAGCCCCTCCGGGAGCGCAGGGCTGATGGCAGACTCAGTGCACTGAGGCATGTAGTTCAGTCGGGAACAAGTGGAGAAGCCCCTCTTGGATTCTAATGCAAAACACAGTCAGTTCCTTACCTGTCTGGTAGGTGAGTGGAGAGGGAGGGTTGCCAGGTGATGGTGTGTTTCTCTTACGGGGGTATTTGCTGAAGCAGAGTATCTGCCTCCTATCTAGGGCCTTTGCATTTAAGAGCTTTCAGTAGATTGCACACTTAATCTGATTATTTTTTCTGGGTCCCAGGGCATTAAGAGCAACTGCGACCTGGTCTTGCTGTTCCCTCATTAACAGTGGGTGCTGGGGTTGGACTGACCTACTAAATCTTCCTTCCTCCCTTCACAAGTGGTCTATAACAGGGGCTGGCAAACTTTTTTTTCTTTGGTAAAGGGGCCAGATAGTAAATATTTTAGGCTTTGCGGGTCAAGAAGCAATATCGAGATGTTATGTAAGTACTTACATAACAAGAGAGAAAACAAGTTTATATAGATTTTTTTTTTTACTGATGAAATTCAAAATGTAATAATAATAACTGAGTACAATTTTTTTTTTGTAACACAGGCTTACTAATAAGAATGGATATTATTTTTTGGCGGGGGTAATATTTCACTGAATTCAAAGCTATTGTTTTCTGTTATCAAATCAAATAACAAGCGCTCATCTGTCAGAACCATCCTCAGTTTACAGATTACATGCATACGGGACAGTGGAGTGAGTCTGAAGCACAGGCTGTCATTCGCCAACCTCTGGTCAGCAGAGTGTGCATCTGGGGATCTCAGTGTCGGGGTGCAAAGCCTGTTTGAGTGCCTGGGAGACATCGTGTGGGTGCCACAATATGGGGATGTTGTATGTTTGTTCAGGCTGGGCGCTGGGGGCACAGAAGGTCACTGCCTTTGGAGAGCTTCTGTAATCTGACATTTTAATTGGAGAGACAATAAACAAGCGAATGTGTATAAAATGCAGTTCCAGGTCGCGGCTACTGAAGTCATGGGGTAAGGGGATACGGATCATGCTGGAGAGGTGTTTCAGGGACTCCTCTCTTGGAGGTGATCCTGGGGCCGAGATCTGAAGTAAGGGAGGGCAGGAGCCACCACAGCTCTGGGTGAGGCAGCCGGGCACGTGGAGGTCTTGAGGCAGGAACAGACTTGGGCCGAGCGGTGGGAGTGGAGGGTGTGATGGAAAAGGGGTGGGAGATGAGTTTGAGGAGGGAAGAGGAGGCCAGATAAGGGGAACCTTGAGGTCCACAAAGGAGATTGTGACCGGACATCATTGGAGGGATTTAAGGCAGAGAATGACGTAATATGATTAACTGCTGAAAAAGATTAGTCCAGCTGCTGGGCCAGAGTAAATCCTAGAAGGCAGGAGTGGGAGAGGTTTTATAGGGCCACAAAACCGAGTGTTGAAAATAGAGATAGTCCGAAAAACATGGAATCTGTGGTCAGTATATATTTAACACTGTCTTAAGAGTCATAAGTCAGCATTCTTTTGGTTTCAAATGACCCCACTTAGACAAGCTCAAGGAGAAGAGAGAGTATATTGTTGGCTCGAGTAACTGGGCAGCCCCAGGAGATTCCCTGGCCTTGTCACAGTTGGTTCCAGGGGCTTACATGATGCCACCGTGTCTCTCTCTGTCCCTTGTCTCTCCCTCTGCTTCTCTCTGTGGGTTGACTCCATTCACTGAGTTGGATAAGGTGGCCATCAGGATCCTGGAGTCATGTATTAGCTTGGCAGTTCCAGTGGAAATATCACTGCTTCCTTTCAGCATCCGTACGTCACTTTTGGGGAAGTTCTCTGATTGGCTTTTGCCTAGGTCACAGAGCCAGCCCTTGCTTGGACCAGCGTCTGACTGATAGTCCCATTACAACTGGGGTGAGGGAGGCGTGGGTCCCCAGTGGTAGGTGCTGAGCAGACAGAACCCCATGTGCCTGTAGCATGATGATGTGTTCCCTTTGTCTCCCCTTTTCCTCTTTCTGGGGCCTTCCTGTTGGGGAGCATGTGAAAACTCAAGGGAACCCTGTGTCGTTACCTTCAGAGCGCACAGCCTCCTGAAGGCGTACAGTCATGTGCCATTTCTGGGTTACTGTTGTTCAGACCCCATCATTCTCCTGCTCCAAGAGCTGCACCCAGACCCCTGTCCTGCTCTGATGAAGCTCTTTTGAGAATCGATGATGCGGGCAGTGCCTGGCTGGCTTCTAGGCGCTGGTCTGGCTCTTATTAACTCAATCTGTGACCTCGGATGGGCTATTTAACCTTTTCTGAGACTTCTTTTCCTTATCTCCATGTCACCGAATTGCTCTGTGCATCGGCTGAGATACCCACCAAGTGCTTCGTGAGATGTAAACTGCCATTTTGGTGATAGCTGTTAATTGGCCCTTTTTAATCCTTTGCTCAGGAGAAAGAGTGATGGGGGAGGTGTTGTATTTTAATCCTGGACCTCGTTGCCCATACATACCAGCTGTCCTTTTTCACCCAACTTCTTTCCCAGTAGGTCTGCCTCTTCATTTTTTGTCTCCTTGATACTGTGACGGCCCAGCTGCACTCCCAAGCAGATACCCATGGGGGGGATGCTGGCATGGGAGAAGATGGGTTTTGTCTGTCATCCACAAGTGGTCCTAACAATTTGACATAGATGTCATTTTAGATTTATTTAGGGAGGAAAGGGACAGCACGTTCCGTATTGATAAGATTTCAGGCAGACTCAGAAAGAGGAAAACACAAAACTTAATGCGTTACTGTGCAATGCCTCAGTTCCCAGTTCCTTAATTAGGCCGTGGTTTAGCAGAGTGCACCGTCTCCGTACACAGATGGTTTTTATGTAAAAACTTTTTTTCAAATGTTAATTTCCAGTGACTGATGTTCTCTGCCTAAATCATTTTCCATTGTTTGTATTTGATAAGAACTGTATTTGAACTGCTCCTTTATAAGTTGGAGTCTTTTGTGATGGGATTTAACTTAGTGGTTTTACAGGTGTATGAAAATGTTAAGCTGCATATTGTACTTGAGAGTTTGAAAATTCTTGGTTGCAGCTAATTTAAGGGAAAAAAAATTGAACAGGTGATTAGCAGCTGCTTTCTGTTTTGAATGTCCTGGCTTCGGGGTTTTGTGTTTGCTTTTTCGTGTGCAAATTGGTGTGGTTATTTTGGAGCTGGTAGATGCACCGGCACCCCTCCCACCTAGCTGCCCGCCCCCTCCAGTGGACCCTGCCCCAGTTCTGCGGGCAATCCGTCCCCCCACCAGCATGCTCCGTGCTCTCTGTCTCCCCAGTGATCCGGGCCTTCCCCAGGAGACAGAACAGGCCTGGCCCCTTTCTCCCTGAGGACAGCCTCGCTCATTGCCACAAAGCCCCCTCTTCCCCCTGCAGAGGAGGTTGTTGCCTCTTAGAGCAGCTAAGAACCACAGACCTCAGGGGGCTGCACACCCAGTCTCCTTAGGGTTCTGAACTTCCGGTCTTCCAAGTGACAGCTTCTGGAGGGTTTTAAGCTCCAAGGCCACCTGAGCCAGGCTGTGCAACTGGTGGGAAAAACATTAGGAAGTGGGGGGGCTTAGATGGGGCTGGTTAAAGATTCTAGGCTTCAGAGCCCGATCAGCTACCATAATGTCATTTGAGCATTGCCCGGGGACTCCCGCTCTCTGCTGCCCAGCCCCAGACCCTCCGTTCTCTTGGCCGTGGCGGGTCGTGCTCGCCCAGCTCCGTGGGTACGCTTGCCAGGACGAGGGGAGCTTTGCACAGGCCGCTGCTGCTTACTTATTAACGGTGATGCCAGCGGGAGCTGCACCACCAGCGCCCCTTCCAGCCCTTTGTGGCCGCGTCCTGTTCACTCAAAGGTGAAATCACGACCTGCCAGACTCGATTTTTCAGTTGAGGGGCTTTTGTGTGTGTCCTTTTCTTTACCCAGTAAGAGGCTTGTGTTTTCATTCACGAAGATTTGATCAGTAAATACAGAGAGAAAATGCTCAGGGGAGAAATGCTTGCTGTCCAGATTAATAAATTAATCTCTCTCTCTCTTTTTTTTTTTGCTGGGTGGGGAGTTGAGCCAAAGGCATTTTGCCATTTCCCTCAACTGAATCTGTTTGGCCTTACGTTTGACCTTGGCTGACTTGATAACTCAGCCAGGAGTCCAGTCCATCCCCACCTCCTGTCTGGGGTCAGCTAGTGCTTTCTTGCTTTTTTCTGGAATGGCACCTCCATGGAACCCCCCGGAGGTAGCTTGTGGGGACTGCTATTTCAGAGATCTACAAGTTGGTGGGCTGGGCTCCAAAGGGGGTTACATGGTCCCCCAGTTACAGAGCCTGGCCACTATCCACCGCTGAAGAAAAGCATCAGTGAAAAATTGAGGGCAAAGGGAAGACGAGAGAGCCTTTGTGGGGTATTTTTCTTCCTCTTTCTTTCTTTCTTTTTCTGGGTAGTGTTTTGTACCTGTAAAACCAGAACAACTCCTTCAGGCATTTTTCTCCAGGATAGTTCTAGTCATGGGCTAAAAGTAGGCTTTTCTGAAAACAGTAATGATATTGAAGGTTAAGTGTTTGCTGGGTAACATGTTTCATGACTCAAGTCTATAGTTGGAGCCTCATCAACTACAGTCTACCTTTTCTTAGAAACTTAGAGCTATTCTCCCCATGGGGGTGTTTGTTTTTCTCAGTTTGGTTTTGCTTTGTGTGTACGTGTGCATTTTAAATGTTGGAATAAGAGTGTAGTGTCTCCTCTGGCCTTTGAAGGCCTTCCTGCCACAGAATGCACATCGGATGCCGTTCCGATGAGAGCTTCTCAAACAGGTGGGAGGCGGCGTTACCTAGGAGCCAAGAACCCGGGTTCTGCATTCAGACAGACCTTCATCTGGGGTCGGGCCTGCCTTAGCAGGGCTGGATCTGCCTCATTCACCCCTCACCCACACTGTCTGGTTTATCCTGGTTGGATTATTAACTGGCACCTGTGTGTCTGAGCCCCAGAGGTGTCCTAGCCAACCCTGTGGCCTTGGGTAGGTCATGTAGCCTTCTCACGCCCCTGTCCACATCCGCACAGTGGAGCGGCAGTGTTCATGGCACTATTGTCGAATGCACGTGGCACTGGCTGCATCACCGGAGCTGCCTGTGACGCCACCGGTGACTCACAGACTTGACATCGAAAGAGACCAGCAGGCATGGAAGAATACTTACACTGGGATTCCTTTGACGTAAGTTCAGAAATGTGCAAAATTCGTAGTGGCTAGACTATAGGAAAAGCAGGAGAACGGTGCACACAAATTCAGGATAATAGTTACCTCTGAGTAAGGTGGGAATGGGTGGGATTAGGAAAAGGCACATTTAATTCTTTTCTCTTAAACTGGTTGATAGGTATATGGGTGTTGATTTTATTGTCTTTATAGGGTGCATATATGTTTTAGTATTTTCAGTGTCTATTCAATAGCATTTAAAGCAAAAAATAAAGAAGTTACCACAGTGCCTGGTACACACAACACAGTCGGCAAATATTAATTGCTGTGTTTGTTGTTACTGGTGGCAGAATTGACAAGCAGCAAGGTCCCAGTCACATACAGCGGAAAAGTACAGAGGTTGCCACATATGGCTGTTCTGGTGGTTTCAGTGAACAAGGCTTCTGATCACCTGGGGGCTGAAAGCCAAGTTTTGCTCCAAGGCAAGGCTGTATCTGTCGTAGCATCCTTTCCTGACTTACACCAAGGCGTCTCTTGGGCTCATAGTCACCCTAGACAGGCTCTGCTGAAGTACGAGGATCTTCCGGAAAGGTGGGATTGGGTTGGTTGAGCAACCAAGTGGTGTATCATAAGTTGAGTACAGGGTGTGGGGTCCTGACCGTTGGAGTTTGGAGGGGACCTTAGAAATCCAAGGTCAAAGCTCTCATCATGCAGATGAATGGGCCCGGAGAGGTTAAAAGACTAAAGGTCACACGGATTCTGTGAATACGAGAAGTACAAGGCTTGAGGAAAGTAATTTTAGGGCAAATAAAAGAAGTACTGAATCTCCTAGTGCTCCCGACAGTGGTTCCCTTGCAGTGCTGTACGCATTGCAATGGAAATGTGCTTGAGAAGAGTGTGGGGGCTCGGGTGATACGTCACTAGGGCTCCCTGAGGGTGTTCCTTACACTTGGAGACTGGTTTTACCGAGAGCAGCCCTGCTCGCCCACCGCAGTCCCTCAGCGCCACCGTCCATCAGACCTTGGGTGGGAGAGTGGGGACCTCACTTCAGACCAGACAGCAGGCCATCCTGCTGTCCTGTGGCAGTTGCCCCCTCATCCCTCCTGTCATTCCTGGAGACAGGGCTCTGCTTCTTATCCCCCTTTGCAGTTCCCAGAAGCCCTGAGTTCACGCGCTTGGGGTGAGAGGCGGGGACAGTGTCTGCTGAGAGTCTCCAGTCAGAAGCTGTTCCGGTCTCCAGTGTGGCAGGTTTCTGTTCTGACTCACGGTGGGTATTTTAACATTATTTGGAATCCAGTTTGCGAGAGAGTTGATCAGTACATGCACCTTGAAGTCAGAAAGACAAGGGCCCCAATCCAGCTACCAGCTTTTGTAATTCTGGACAGGGACTTCCCGCCCCCAGCCTTGGTTTCTTATCTGCAGAATGGCCCCCCCAGTGCTGCCGCTCCTCCCCACCCTGGGTTGTGTGTGTGAGCTCTCAGGAAGAGCTGGTAGTGGCGTTATTAATATTAGCTGATGGCAGGGTGGCGGGGGGAGTTGCGCCTGCCACGGCATGGCCGTGGTCAGCCAGTGCCACCCCAGGCTGCAGGGTCCCGTCCCTGGGAAGTACCTGCAGAAACCCTGCTGGGCCCTGGGGCCCCTGCTGCTGTTTCCTCTCTAGTGGACTTACTCTGCTTTCTTTTGCACTGAATGTAGTTTTCAGGTACTTTTTTTATTGTTCTCCTAGTCACTGCCTTAGCCTGTCACCCTGGTGCTAAGCTCCCCATCATGTGATGTCACTCAGCACTTCTATCTGTGACTCAGAGAATTCTGGGAATGTCCTCCCAGGTAATTCTGGCAGCTCCGCCCCCCATCTTATCTCTTCAGAAATCCCCTTAGGGGGGGTTCCAGGGTTCAGGATCAGAGATGTGCCTTAGACACGCGTTTCCAGAATGTTCTTTGCCCCCATTTACAGTGAAGAAGTGAACTCGTGAAGCAAGTGAAGAGGCTGTGGAGGTTGGACCCAGGTTTTGTTAGGATGGAGCTCAGGAGCCAGGTGCCCACAGCTGCACAGAGCTAGTCAGGGGCCTTCCGCAGACCGACGTTTCGTGGCTGCCATCGGAGCTCGCACGTTTAATGTGGGCGTCAGTGGGATTTATACCCTGCCTCACTTCAGAAAGGGTTTTAGTGCAAAAGTGGAAACTTCTTTCCTTTGACAGTTCTCTTCCTAACTCTTTCCTCGGCCTTGTGGCCGGTGGAGGGCCTCTCACCTGCTGGGGTTGGTGTCACTGAGGAGAGGGACGGGGCTGAACAGAAGGTGGCTTGGGCATTCTGGGGAGGAACACCGTCTGGGGCTCTGGGCTGCGGAGCGGACTGGCCCCTGTGCCTGCAGCCGCCCCAGCCTGTGGGGGCCTGTGGGGGGCGCTTCCTGGACGTCCGTGCAAACCCGCGAAGAGAAGATGTTGGAACTGAACTTGGTGCCCGGGGAGCCATTCTTCTGCGGTTTCTCAGTTCTGTTCAATTTTTAAAACATCTCATCGCTCCCACAGAAGAAAAATTTTAGAATACTAGAAAAGCGAATATAACGTTTTGTTCCCTATTAAAAGTTAATTTAAGACAGAACCAGAGGCCAAGACAAGTGTCTTCTCTTTTCTCCATTTCGTGATATAATTGACCCCTCATCCCGCCACAGGACTTCATATCCATTTGGCTAATTACAGGGTGTGGAGGTGCTACACGGTTAAGGTGAGGCTGCAGAGTTCTGTGTGAACTGCTTAATTCGGACGCTTTATGACTCGCCCATAAAAATTTGCTATGGATCGTAATGAGTGGAATATTAACGATGTTGGGGGGTGTCTGGAGTGTCTCCCACATCGTCTCCCTTCTGAAGGCAGCTCAGCTGCACCGACGGGGTGCATGTTGTGAACAGTTCATCACCTATCAGAACCCCCAAACTGGAGCACACGGTCCAACATAAGAAGGTCCCTCCCCCGTGTCAGCTGATTGACACGTGTATGTAGTCAGCCTGACCCCAGGTGGAACAGGGCAGTTCCACTTCCTGTTAGAGTCTGCACATGATCTTTGCTGAAAATTATGTATAATCTGAGTGCTCTTGGAAAAGCCAGAATTTACACCTGTTGTTGGGATAATTGGCCGTTCGGAAGGGGGTGTGCCTTCGTGACTCGTGATTCTGCCTCCCCTCCGGGAACTGAGCCTGCACTTCCCCCTGCCTGGGCCCCGGGTCTGTGTGGATGGCCCACGGGGCCACAGGGAACCCCCCACCCCCACCCCCGGTGGCAGAATCTTGGTAAACACAGTCAGGCTGACTTTCAGTAGTCAGGAATGAATACAGACACCAAATTGCCTTCTGGAGAAGCAGAGTTGCGATCAGACATGTAAATCGAGTGTCAGTTTTAATTTTAATTTTGCTCTGGAGGGGTGTTGGGTGGGGGAAGTCTTTGCTTGGTACTTGGGGGCACTGTAGGCTCCACCCCGAAATGGAGGATCCTTTGGTTTCCTTGGGATGAGTGCTCCCTGCATGGCCTGGACAGGGAGATGGCGAAGTCACTTGTGTCTAGTTTCGCTGCCACTGAGGAAATTAATATCCGACCCAGTTCCATTGGCCCCGTGAGTTGATGGCTGGCGTAAGCGGCTGTTGTAACGATCCATCGCCTGTTGCGACTGCATTTCCCGAGAATTTTATTTTATAGTTCTGGAGCCGTAGTCCATAAATCTTTTGAACTTTAGGTTTTGAGTTAGAAGAGCCATGTGGTTCCAGGGAGAAAAATGCGCCACGTTGATTTTTCACACCTGTTAGCCTGGCCCTTTCCTTACTCTTTTCGTTCTTTACGTGACACCCCTCTGATATTTCATACTTGAAGAAGATTCATACTAAAGTGTTCGCCTGTACATAATGCCACTCATAGACGATTTGTATTAAAAAAATCTGGGGAGGGTCATGTTCCACCCAAATGCATGAGTTATAATTACGCGGTTTCCATGAAAAAATGAAGCCCAACTTGTGCATTGCTGGTGGGAATGTAAAATGGTGCAGCTGCAATGGAAACAGTATGGCGGTTCCTCAAAAAATTAAATGTAGAATCAGTCTCTGATCCAGCAGTTCCACATCTGGTCATGTACCCAGAAGAATAGAAAGCAAGGACTTGAACAGATACTTATTTACCAGCGTTGGTAGCAGCATTATTCACAATGGCCAGAAGGTGGAAACAACCCGAGTGTTTGGTGATAGGTGAATGGATAAACAAAAAGTGTATCCATATAATGGAGTATTATTCAGCCTTAAAAAAAGGAAGGAAATTCTGACCCATGCCTACGGCACGACGAACCTTGGGGACATTTTGCTAAAGGACATAGGCCAGTCACAAAAGGAGAAATGTTGACTCCTCTCATACGAGGCTCCTTGGGTCGTCAGATCCATAGAGACAGAAAGTAAGAAGGTGGTTTTAAGTCATGTATATTTCATCACACACGCACAGAATAAGTAAATGAAGGTTGATGGGAAGCCCCGTGTGGTGGGGTCGTCGTCTGTCTCAGACCAGGCAGGTGAGACACTACCCTCCAGTTGTGCTTGGAAAGTACAGCATGGCCCAGGCTCATCTATCGAGATTAACCAGGTAACAGGGACCCCTGACCCCGGGCCTGCCCCCGCTGTGGGGGTCCACCCCCGAGCTGACCTGTGTTTTCTTTCTGAGTTGGGCTTGGGAGTAGAAGCAGCTCGCACCTGAAACCTGTGCTCTTGGTTGCTTTCTGTGACGATTATTGTGTGTTCTATTTTAAGCTGCTTCTCTGCATTTGGTAACCGTCTGGGATTCTGTTTTGTTAACTGTCTCTGTGAGACACAATAAAAGAACAGAAAGAGCTTGTGTAGGTGGCGTGGGGCGGGAGGCTCGGCAGCCGGGTTTGGAGGCACGGCCTCCCCTCTGCAGCGGGAGACTTGATCCCCTCTGGGTGAAGACCGAGGGAAGGCGAGGCTTGAAAAGAAAAGAAAAATACATATTTTTCTTCCGCTCTGGAAAGGCGCTTGGCTCCATCACAGCAGGTGGCCGAGGAACTCAATCTGTAGAAGGCATCAGCGCTTTCAGCGCAATCAAAGTTAAGTGCAGAAATTTAATTAAACGGCATCAAGGATGGCAGAAACTTTGTAAAGCTGCAGTGCATTGTCAAATTCAACAATTATTTCAAGGAACACAATCCACAGATGGCGTCTAATTGATAAATTAAGGCTCTGCTTCTCTAATGGGCTTGCATTTAAGCCCGTTTTCCACCCATACAATAACCATCACCTCCCTCACCTCTGCAAGCAGAGACCACACCAGGTCCTGACAGCTGAGGGCGGGGGCTTGAATGGCCTCTAGCTCCTCTCACTGCGATTCCCAAAGCTCCCACTTGGGGTTGAATCTTGTCCTAAACACAGAAACTGTAGGACTTCTTGGGCCTCTGTGACCTTTCTAGTCCACTGACCCAGGTGTGTTGCTCAGAGATGCCTGGGTGGTCAGTCTGTCTGCCTATCCATCTGTCTATCTATCTGTCTGTCTGTCATCTATCATCTATCTCTCCCTTTTAGAATTGCTGGCTTTAATCTTTCACGGCACAACATTTGGCTCAAAACAAAAGCCTCAGTTTACTTATTCTTAAAAATAAGAAAAGCAAGAACCTCTCTTTTGACCTTGTGGCACTTCCTGTCTAACAATACACACCTAGTTTACTTTTATTTCATTAAAAAAATGCTGTCTTCAAAGATCCAGCCATGTTCAGAAAAACGTATCCTGTGTTGAGACTTAATTAAAACACACACACACACACACACCCTCTGAAGGTCTTGAATGTTTTATAGAGCTTCATGATGAAGATGAGAAAAATTGAGGCACAGTGGCTTTACATGCCTGGGGACTAATTCCATGGAATTATGGGTCCAGAGGTG
This sequence comes from Artibeus jamaicensis, assembly GCF_021234435.1. Classification (NCBI taxonomy): domain Eukaryota; kingdom Metazoa; phylum Chordata; class Mammalia; order Chiroptera; family Phyllostomidae; genus Artibeus; species Artibeus jamaicensis. Next base: position 8,599,008 of record NW_026521407.1, read on the forward strand.
GAGGAGAGGCCTTTGAGGACATCTGGTCTACCTCCGTTAAGTGGATATTTCATCCATCCATCCATCCATTCATCCATCCCACCAACAGATATGCATTTAGGTACCTGCTAGTGCTTTTCTGAGGGGAAATTCACAGGTCGAAGAAGAGGCTTCTGCCTGCATGGAGCCCACAGGAAATGACGGGGGGAAGCTATTAGAATAATCCTGTAAATACATGCGTCAGTGTAACTTGTGAGAAGTGCTCTGGGGGAAGGGCAGAGGGGGACATAGAGCGTGGTACCGTGGGCCACGGTACATGGAACGTCTGTTGGGAGGCATCCAGGGCCGACTTTAGCGAGGCTGGAGTCAGGTCAGACGGGGTGGAAAGAGCCTTCCGGGCAGACCGGGGAGTAGCCTGCTCCGAAGCGCAGTGTCCTGGAAGAGCCGAGTGAAGGCCATGTGAGGGGGGAAATGGTGTCAGGCAGGCTGGAGATGAGTGAACGGAGGGGTCCCAGCGGCAGAGCAGCCCCCAGGCACTGAGCAAGCACTGTGTTTGTGTTGGAGTTCCGAGTTTCATGTAGCCCCTCTTCCAACTTGAAGTTCTACTTGTGGCTGTCTCTCAGCATCTTCTAGCAGGGGCATCCAACCTTTTGGCATCTCTGGGCCACACCGGAAGAAGAGTTGTCTTGGCCCACACATTAAATACATTGTGACACATAATCACCAAAAAATCTCATGATGTTTTAAGTAAACTTAGGATTTTATGTTGGGCCGCACTCTTAGCCACCCCGGGCTGCATGCAGGCCACAGGTTGGACCCCCTGTATCTACAGTGACCATAGAATCTCCGTGTTTGTGGAACGAAGGACTGAGTCCTCCCAAAGATGGGAATTATTCTCCTGACCTTGCAGTTGGTAAACTGAGTCCAACAGGGTGTAAATCCATTTGCCCGAGGTCCCCACCTTCTGGTGGAGCTGGTTTCTGTGCTGGAGTCTGTGTGACTCCCCACCTGGGCTGCTCTCTGCTCTGCTCCCTGCCCCGCCCCTCCCCTAAAGAAGAACCATCAAGCGAAGGGGTCTGTAACGAATAACTCTGACCCCCTCCCTCCTCTCAGTGTTTCCATCTCTTGAAAGAAAGAGGAACTAAGAGAAAACTGGCTAACTTTTATTTCCATACATGTATTCTAGCAGCCGGTGGCGGGGAGGGCCAGATTTAAAACAGACCCTCTGCAAAAGTAAAAGCACAGTGTGCGAGGCTTAACTGCATAACCTTGGCCTTGTTCGATATATCCTGCTTGGCCTAGGCCGGTAAGGCAGCAGGCAGAGGAGAGCCAAGGAGCAGATCATATTTACTTATTTGTTTGTTTATTTCCAAAGAATAATTGTGGGGATTGCTGCTGCAGAACTCTTTCTAATTGCCTTTTTTTTTTTAAACCAGCATAGCGTGGGTGGCTTCTGAAATCTGTGTAGTTTACGGAGGCGAGGAGGGTTCTGTGCCTGGGATACCAGATGATGTAGTCGAATGGCTGTTGGCTGTTTATTTGCTAGTCTGTCGTTACCAACACAGTGTTCCTGAGTTCAGTGGCACAACAGTGTTTGATCCCCCGCCTCCCCCGCAGCTAAATATATCCCACCAGTCAATCAGACTTGGCAGCCGTCAGGGCGGCGGTTGTCAGATGGGGTTTGCCTTGGATCCTCCGAGCTCTTGGCTTGTTTTCCAGGCTCCGACGCACATTCAAATAGTGATGTCAACATTAGACTTGCAAACTCGCACCCAGGTAGAGGCCTTGTAGGGGAAGAGTGAGGCAGCATTTTGATGTAAAAAGTCATTTCCTTCCCCTGCACTATCAGTTGTAGAGCAGAGACAAAGCCATGCTGAGGGGAATGGCTTCATGCTCCGTGAGCAAGATGTGTGGGTGTGTTTTCCTGAATCGTGATTTTTTTTTTTTTTAAGTTGTAAGAGGAGAGAGCAAATGAAAAACTGGTGGCTGGTGGGAAATACTCAGTGTGTAGTAGTCGGAGGTGGGGGAGTGGCGGGAAGAGGGAGAGGGATGGAACCGACACAGTTTGGGGCATTTGTAGGGCGTTTCAAGGAGGACGGGCCACTACAGTGAGGTTGGTTGCTGAGATTTCAGGGAGAGTCGGGGGCCTTGGAGAAACCTTGGGGTTCTGTGGCTGGCCCCATACTGGGCCCAGAACGGCCCCTGTCTACAGTGCCTCCTCAGGCCTCTGTTAGCTGGGAACCCGAATGCTCCTTAAAGGGGAATCAGAGGGAGGCAAATCAGAAGATTTTAAAATCCCTGCCTGAACGGCGTCCTGCGTTCTCCAGGGAGCAGCCTCTTGTAAATAGATGGCATGAGCGCTCATCTCCCGACTCACTTATCTGCAGGAAAGCTCGTCCTGGGAGAGGGTAGGGGTCCCCTGTCATAGTCCTGGACCATCCCTTTCCAGCATCCCCTTCCGCCGAGTCCTGGAGGCTGGTGGGAGGTGGTGTAGCAAGTTCTCCGGTGACGGGGAGCCACAGTGAGTTTGGCGGGGTTCCCGGGCCTTGGGTAGGTTCTGGGAGGGAAGGGATAAAGGCAGGTCTCCAGCCCGGGCTTCAGGAATACAGAAAGACGTAAGACACAGTCGCTGCCCTCAGGCAGCTCCCCGAGCTCAGCAAACACAGACGTGCAGGCGAATGAGTTAGAATGGGGGCTCCTAGATGGTGGTTTGGGGACGCCCGGGCATCTCTGAGGCCCCTTCAAGGAGTCTGTGATTCCAGAACTTCTTTTTATAACAACTTCAAGAATTTCTTTGCTGTTCTTACTCTCAGCCTTTCACAAATGTGTATGGAATTTTCTGGAGGCTTCATGGCCTGCGTTGATGTCATTGTTCTGATGGCTTAATGGGATGTGGTTTTTTCCTATTTAAAAAGTATCTCAGTTTTAATTTCTACTATAGCGAGCATTGATAGATAAAACACACATAAACAAAAGCTTTTGGGTGTTCCTTGCTTTTTAAGAGGAGTGTCAAAGTGTCACGATAGCACAAAGTTTGAAAAGCACAGAGTTAGTATTAATACCCTGAGTAGGTGAGTGGTAAGTTGAAGTTAGGAACCAGGCACTGAGGCAGCACAGCTCTAGGGACAGATGACAGGTGCCAGTGGGTGACCCGGGGAGGGGGTCGTCAGGGGAGGCCCTCAAGAGGAGTTTCCTCAGTTGGGTTTTGCAGAGTGAATAGGAGTTTACCTATAGACTACAGTCTGTCTGTGGATAGAGAAGGAAGGGAAAGACATCCTGGAAAGCAGGAGCGGCATCTCTGAAGGAACAGGGACGTGAAACGTTGTGGTGTGTCGGCCTTTCCTTGCCAGTCGGTGGGGCAGAAACAGTGCCAGACTGTCCTGCAGATGGGATTTCCTCGACCAGTGGTTTCCGAACTAGGCTCGATCTCAGAGTCACGTAAGGCGATCTGTAGAAGTACTGATGAAGCTAGTTCTCAGGCCTGCTTTTGATCTGGTGATTGGCTTCTGGTGGTGGGAGTGACCAGGCGCTCTGTACCATTTTTAGTTATTTTGTTGAGACTGACATCACAGCTGTCCCTGCAGTAAGCCCAGGTCATTTCGCACTGTCGGCTCTGTCACAGAATTGCGGCAGGTCATGGGGCCACATGCATTTCCTGCTTGCCTTGCCTGCGACTTATAGCTGGGGACCAGATGAGAACGCAGCTTAAGAGGGCGGTCTGTTCAGGGATCACAGAGTCCGACACCTGTTTGCTCCTGCAGCTGAGCGGTGTGACCTTGGGAAGGTCTTTGATGTCTCGGAGCCTGTCTAGTCCCCTAGAAATAAGGCGCGTTGGACAGACCTTTTTCAATAGACATGCCTACACACCTGCCAGTGAAAAGGACCCTCCTGTTGGTTTTGTTCTCAGCAGGTGTGACGTGGGGCACAGCACCTTCTCACTTCTCTTGGTTTTGCAAAGGAAGATACTGAAAGGCTCAGACGAACACTTTAGACAGCTTCTGAGCCACCAAGGAAGAGAGAGAGGGGCCCAGGGCTCCGGGTGCTCAGTCTGTGTCGGGCGCTCTTCTGCTGGGTTTTGTGAGTCACCTCATTAAATGGTCACTCTAGTCTGGGAGTGGGCGCTTTCACCCCATTTTCTAGATGAAGGAACAGAAGCACAGACAGGTCACCTTCATTTGTTCAAGGCCACAGAATCCCGGTTGTTCCGGCTTTACGCCTTCTGTTCTCAACGGCGTTTTTGCGCCCCAGGGGAGGGAGAGGGCCATTGCCTGGAGTTGTCCAGAGGAGAAAAGAGCCGTAACCGTCCCTCTTTCTTAATAAGGATGGAAGACAGAATAAAGCGCCCAGGAATAAAGTATTGTTAACCAGACTGGTAAATCAATAGACTAATTAGAAATCAAACACCTTAAAACTCTGTGGCTGGGTTAATTGTAAACCAACATTGAAACGTTAAAACTTGCCCAGCCCGTGGGTTTGAATTATTAACCAAGCTAGTTAATTTTAAGCCATTCGTTTGGGTAGCCGTGAAAGCCACCATTAGAAGGGGAATTCATGTGCCCTTTCCTGCTCAGGCCTGCCTTGGTGCTCAAGGTCTTGTTACGTTGCTGCCTTTCCCATGGTTCACGGAACTATCTTAAACATTTTGCAGACCTCACAGGTTCAGATACATGGTGGGAAAGGGCTGTTTGCATCAGGAAGGGCATATCTGACATATATCTTTACAAACAGAAGGAGTGCCATTCTGTTTCGCAGTAAAATGGAATCTCTGGGGGAGGAAGGGCCCTTACAAAAGTCCTTTCGGCTTCCAGTGTTGGGTGTGAGGCTGAGGTTTCACCCACCGCCTCCCTCGCTCTTTGGTAGTGTTTCCGCCCAGAGAGACCCAAGGGGTCTCCGTTGTTGGGATTTAGCCCAAAAATCATCTGCTTTGCATTGAGATCCCTGGGATATTCTGTGATGGCCAGCTGACCACAAGATGTTTCTGTTAGGTTTTAAGTAGAGACCTGCTGGACCTGGTTTGATTGTAGGTTGAAAGTTTTTATTTTAGATGAAACACATCAGCGACCAGCTCCATCAGTTTTGCTTCTGTGAGCTGTAGCTCTCTGGGGTCACGGGTCACGTGGGGAACGCCAGGGGCCCTTTACCCAGGGAGATGTTTGTTGCCACCATAACAGGGCTGTTTTTGCAGAGTTGGGACCCACTGACCCTCCTGTGCTCAGACGTGACCTCACGGGTAATTAAGAAACCCTGTGTTGACATCACACAGCAGCTGGACTTGAAGGATAATAATAATATTTTACTGGTATTTACATAGCGTTTTATTCTTCCCTGAGTACTTCACAGGATGCTCTCATTTGACCCTCAGGAGAATACTGCCGTCGTTCCTTTATGCCTGACGCATGCTTGTGGGTGCTGCGACTCGGGGGAATGTTCCCGTTTTCTTGTTAATTTGCTAAATGGGCTTTAAAAAGGGAGATAAATGTAAATTTCAGCCCCATAGAATAGTCCTGTTTCAAATGCTTCTGATTCAAATTAATTCGTTAAAAAGACTAAAACACTGCCCCAGCCACAAACATGGCAAATGAGTAATGTTTGTTCCGTTGAGGCAGTTGATGGGGTAGAATTACGAGATTGGTCTGTGATTAAAAAAAAAACACAAAGACACTTTCACTCCAACTTGGATGTCTACAGAAAGGAGAGACTTTGGCAGTTTGTTTTGTTAGAACACCTGTCACTGCTTCTGCCCTGTTCCTCCAGTCACAGAAGCTTGGGAAAATTGTGGAAAGCCGCAAGGATTAAGTAAAAATTTTCCTCTTTACCATTGAGAGATGATCATTGTTAACATTCTGGTGCATTTTCTTCTGTCCTTTATACACACACACACACACACACACACACACACACACACACGTTATTTACTAAGCTGATTTTATAAATATGTTATGAATATTTTGCCCTTGGAATTTACTATTTGTTATGGCATGGTTTTCACTGTCTACTTGGCATTGTGACTTACAAGTGTACTTTACCAAAGTGTATTGTTGAATGGTTAGCTTGTAAATGAGGTATTAGAATTATAAATAACACTGTGGTGAACATGCTTGTCCATGACCCCCATCAGCATCTTCAGTTGCTTCTTACAGCATGTACTTAGAAGTTGAGTTTGGGGAGGGTTAAAGAATTTGGATATTTTAAAGGAGGTGATAAATATATATGTGTGTATATGTGTGTGTATATGTGTATGTGATATGTAATTATGTATATAATCTTTAAAAATATCCATAATGTATACATATATATATATAAATCCTTATAAAATATATTTTTTATATTAATTGATCCTGTAAGGACTTTGGTGCCACTTTATTCCCTCACCAAAAGTCTATTTGAGAGATTATCTTAATTTTAAAAATTAACTGGTTTGATAAAAACAACATGTGTTTATGGTGAACATTTTCATCTGTGCTACACTGTAAGGCTTACTGTTTAAAAGGCCGGTGCTTCATGGCTCAGCGTGGGCTAAATTTATGCTTTAAACTTCCCCTTTTTTCAGTGCAGTTTGGCATAGCTCTCTTTTTAGAGTTTGTTTACCTACCTACTTATCTTAACAGGCTGCCCTACCCACCTGTCTATCATCCCTGGTTAACATTTATCCCCGTTTGAGGATGGAAATAGCTTTCCTCTGAATCAGAACTTTGGGCATAACTGGCTTGTGCACAGATGTTTGCTGCCCCAGCAGACAATGGGGGAGAGCCCTTCAGTGTCCTGCTCACCCCCTGAGTTATGGGATATGGCCAATTTGGGGACTGTTCAAATATATAAAAATGGAAATAAATGTCCCGGCACAGAGATGATCATGGTTAATATACGGATCTGTTTCTTCTTGGGTGGGAAGAGGGCAGAATAGTACATACAGATAAATAGATATGACAGCCAGCTCGGCCAGTTTTCTACTTATTTAATTATATAGATTCAATGAGTACTTTCTGTTGGAAAACATGTAAACAGTGCAGAGACCAGTGCCACCACCTCCCGTTCTGGAAGAAACTGTGCAGGAGTATTCACCTGCCCCCCTCCCACTGTGGATGCCCCCCTTCTCCAGGGAGATGGTCAGCTTCAGGCTGGAACCTGAGTTTCTTGGCCTGCAGCCTTGGTGTTCCAGAGCATGGTTTAAAAGCCACCACTCTAATAAAGAAGGAGGACTTTTTTTTTTTTTTCCAACTGGGGGACATTGATCTTATTGATCACAAAGATGAAATTATGAATTCTGTGACCAGAATTATGGAAGTAAAGGGTATCTGAATTTAGCAACACCAAATGTTGGACCTTTAGGGAACCTCGGAGATATCTGGTTGTACCTTCTCGTTTTACAAATGAGAAGACTGAGGCCTGATAATCATTGGTAAGTGCCTTGTCCTGGGTCTTTCAGCCTGTTAGAAACAAAAACTGAAATTTATGCATTCTGGTTTGTGGGTTTTTTTTTTTTTACGAAGATCTTTATCTACTTTTAAAACCAAGAATCACAGTCAAATTTTGGTCTGGATTCAGTTGCAGAGAGCTGAATCTACTCCCATAAAGTTTGAGCAGAAAGGAATTTGTTGGGGGGGCATGAAAATGCCGACAGAAATCATCAGGTGATCTGGAAAGACCTAGGTTGTGCTTTCAGAAATAACTCTCAGAGCCACAGAGAAGATCTGAGACCCCAAGAAGCTGCTGCCTCTTCTGACATCTAAAAGCTACCCAGTGATTCAGGAAGCTGGTGCTATACTGCTGGGTTTAGAACCATGGCCATACTGCCAGGTCGGGAAGCACCAACATTGCTGCTATCTTACCATAGTCTTCTCCAGCAAAACAGCTTCTCCATGAGGAGTCAACCAAGGTGCATGATACTTGCATCGAAGTATCCATGGCATAGCAGGTGCCTCCCTGGCTGCGCTGCCTCAGCAAACAATGGGAATACAGAGTCCACTGTCTCCTGTCATACCTAGCTGCAAGGGAGTCTGAAATAGGACCCCTCAGTTTTCCAGTTCCTGCATAAGAGAAAGGTTGGGAGGAGCCTGGAATGGATGATGGACACCAATTTACCAGTTCTTTCTTCTCAGCCATTTGTTAAACAGATCAAATGATAAGAAACAGGCTTGAGTTCTGTTTATGGTCATGGAAGGAGGACTAGCAGAGAAGCAAAAACAACACAAACCAAAACAAAAAAACCCTACATACAAAACCAAAAGTGAAAACAGCAGGAGACTTGTACAAAATATAAAAGACAGAATAAACTGCATACAGAAACATTGTTATGGGGTAGTAGCTGTACTACCTTGTATTATTGTAGGATACGTCATTTGAAGTTATACTGCACTTTTGCATCCATAGGCATAAGTGGCATGTGGTAATTTAGTACTTGATGTGACTAACATTAATTTCAGGTATACAGTCTGAGAATTGAAGGTTTCCCATCTAGCCCTTGAACTTGTATCCTGATGTTTGTCACTGAAAGTTTAACTTCTTAAATATTTTTTGCTGCATTTTTCCTGGTGTTATTTCCTTCATATTATTGAGGTACACTACATTCCCTCCCAATCAAAAAGACCACTTAGCATTAATTCTGTGCACAGTTGACATTTGGGAAGTGGTTTAGGTAAGACGGCAAACAGAAGACCACAGGCTGTTGGAACGACCATCTTGGTTTCCATGTTCTCAGTATTTCCACTGGGTCTTCATGATTCCCCTACCGATCAAACGTCATTCTTTGCTCTTCTTGGTGATTGTCAGCTTCCTGGTATGGCAGCAGAGTTCAGATTTGCCTGGGTTAATAGGCTGAGGTTTATTCGAGAATACTCATCACGATTACTTTGAAAATAGGAAGCAGAGGGTGCAATAGAGGGTTAAAAATTCAGAGAGGGGTGGCATGAAGTATAGCGATCAGCAAATTTACGTCCCTGGCAACAGCTGATCAGCAACCTTCTCAGGCCTTAAGCTTGTCAGGTAGGTCAGCACCACTTATGGAGGAGCGGCCACTCGTGGAACATTCCGCTTTGTGGCGCAGAGCCAGGAGCAGGAGAGTGGAAACCTAAGACAGTAAACACATTAGTCTGTATCTGGAGGAGTTCGTTTTCTATTAGGTGGTTAAGCCCCGGTAGAAAATTTCTGAGCATGTAGAAACAGTGATGGAATTCGGGATTGTATGCCAGGTGACATAGTAGGTTCCTGAGCAGACGTGGAGGCCAGGGGTTCATGGAGTAGGGAGCGGGCTGTGGAGCCAGGCAGGGCTTCTTGGAATAGCTGAAGTCTGAGCAAAGACTTGAAAGGAGGACTGGACTAGACTGGGTGAGAATTAGGGGATATTGTCTTCGTTTAGGTTTTTGTTCCCAGACCAAATGCCTTTGACAAGGACTTGCAAGTTCCCCTTGGCTGTCAAGAAAGCAGTTAGGGCCATTGTCCCTTGAGTTGACTTTTCCTTGGTTGGCCATGAATGACATCTTAGAGACAGGCCTCTGCTCATCTGGAGTCACCTGGGTCCCCAATTGTCTTAAGTTTTCTTCTTGCACTTTTCTGCTGGGCATGGGCCCTCCTTGCTTTGTGTATCTAAGGATGGATGGCTTGGTGTTCAAGGCATCCCATGTGGCCAGAGGACAATGGCCGCTATGCAGTGGGGGAAGGTCACATAGATGTCAGTACTGTTTTGGGACTGGGTTGGTTAGTTTTCATCTCTGTTAGGTGTCTGGCTTTGGGCAAGTGACTTAACATCTGGTAACCTCAGTTTCCTCAGCTGTAAGATGGGGATAATGGTGCACCTTAGTTCATAGGGTTGTTGAGAGGCTTATTGGAAATATTGCACATCAAATGCTCAGCATGGAGCCAGATGGACTCATGACTGGCACTCTGTAGATGGCAGTTCTCATCGCTGCTGCCCTCTTTGCTATTCTTCTGACCTTTACAGCCTCCCGGTCTTTGGGAGGAGTTGGAACACTTGATACCTGCCTAGACAGGAACCCCGCTCTGAATCCCTGATCCTGGACTCACAGCCCAGACATGACACCCTTCTGTCTGCTCTCTCCTTTGCTTTCCCTTGATTTCCCCCCTATTTTCCTTCCTCTTTTCCTCATATCATACTCGCATTGCTTTCCCTTCCTTGCTCCTTTATTTACCTGGAGTTTATTTCTAAAACTTTCCGCATGCTGGATAAAAAAAGACACCCAATCATTGCCTCCTTGTTGGTGAAGATGAAATGCACCATGTACTGCATTCAGAAGTAGCGTAGAAACCCTTTAGGGTTAGGGTTGTAAGCCTTTTAACCATATTGCCTGGGCTTATGTTCTAGCTCTGTCTGCCCTTTACTATGCATCTCTGTGCCTCATCTTTTTCATTTTAATCTGTAAAATGGGGATAATGATAGTTCCCACTTAATAGAGTTGTGGCGGGAATGAAATATGTTGATATTGGTCAGGTGCTTACAACAATGTCCAACACAGAGTGAGGGCCCAAAGATGTTAGCTGTCATACTGGTGATGATGAAGCCGTGATGATGTAACGTGACAACGTTACGTAGCCTCCCTCCTACACAAGACCTCCTTAAGGACCGAAGGCAGTGCATCGGCAGCCTGCCCAGTGAGATGAAGGCGCAGAGGCCGCTGGGATACAGCGGTCTGGCGGGTGTGGAGAGCTGGTACAGGGTACAAATGGGAGGTCAATTTAGGGATGAGGGGTAGCTTTGCTCCCCTTCCCCCTTCTTTCTCCTTTCCACTCGGGTGGCCCTTGCAGCTGAAAGACGCCCATCCCCACAGCAAAGGCACGCCAAGCCCCATTTGCCCATTCTTGCTCTGGCTGCCCAGGAGCAGCTGGCTGAACCAGGCTGTCCTGCCTTTGAACTTGGGCTCACCTGCCAGCTTTAATTAGTTATATGTGGTTTTCCTTATCTCTCTGAGAGAAGATTTCTCTTTTCAGGTGATCAGCTATTGACGCCAATGTGGGATTAGAGTTTCTACTCCCATTTCTCCCTGGGGCTCTGTTACTGGGTGTCTGAGGTAGAAAAACCACATGTTTATGCAAGTGATGGGCGAGTCGCTTGGAGAGTCCACGAGACTGCTAGCCTCCAGTGCCTTTTCAGGTGTGCAAAGCACTTTTGCGTATCATCTGATTTGACCCTCACAGCGATGCTGAAACGCACTGGGAATGTCATCCATTACATAAACGGGGAAAGGAAGGCTCCGAGAGGTGGGGTGTCTGGGGCAAACAGGCAGCCGGTGACGGAGCTGGGAGTCACATTGGGTCTGGATCCAGTTCACTGCACCGTCCTCTGGGTCCTGCCCGGGTCCTGTTTAGATTTGGGTTTTGATACGGCTTTTTACTATTGGTTCAGTTCACATCAACAACTGTGTTCCAAAATGTTGTGCTAGCTGCTTCAACACAACACCCCCCGGCCCGCCCACCCGCCCTCACACACTGTGGGTTTTCCATCTGCCAGCACTCGGATTCCGCCCCCCCCCCCCAGGTAGTCAGGGAGTTACCAAAAGGCATGGAGTTGGGGCATGTGAGCTCTTGACCTCTCCATGATCATGTGCTTTGGGGTTGGAGACACGTTTGTTGGATGAATTCACTGGCCGTCTAGTTTTTACTTTGCGTGTGTTACTTCTTAAGTTTTAGTAGCAGAAGTAAAAGACCCATCATTGTCTCCCTAATCCCCTTGAAGAGTGGTCTGTTCACGAGCAATTGATAAGTTGAATGTGAATACTCCAGAAAGTGTCTTAATTCTTTCCACAATCAAGAATTTCTGCCTTTTGCCTTTTGCCATGCCTCGCTGCTTTTCCACACCCCCCCTTGAGTGCCTCCCACTCCAAGGGGAAGTATGTGGTCATTCGGGCTACCATTTTGACCCATAAGTGCCTTTTTTTAAGTGCCGGGGATAGAAAAGGAAGGAGTAAGTAACCCAAGCCTGACCTCAGGTATCATTCTGGTCATTTTTAACTCTGACTCGACTCCGGGCATCCAGTTCTCCGTGGCGTTTGCTCAGAAATGGTCCCGCACGGTTGCGTCATCACCCTCTCCTGTTGCGGCGTCATGGTGGCTGGCTCCTGGGGTGGAATTCCGCGTTGGCCAAAGGGCAGGGACTCTGGGGCCCTGGCCAGGTGGACAGGGCGCCCGTACGGTTCTGTCCAGCAAGTGTCTGCGGAGAGCTGACTGTGCTCAGAGCTAGAGGCGCATTCATCTTGGTGGCGACTTGCCCTATGAAAGTAGCCCTCTAACTATAAGCGCTTCAAATGTATTCAACCTCAAACCTTTTTGTCTACATTCTGGAAATGGCAGATTTGGAAAGAAATGCATTCATGTATTTTCCTGCTCTTCGTCATTTAAAAAAACCACAAAACTAATTTGTTTAGATGAACAGGACAGAGAAGAAAGAGGCTAGAACTAGGTGGAGACTTCACATCCTGTCACTCTGCACATCTCGCCGAGTGAGGCATTGGAGGAGTACCTTCCTCGGATCCCTTCCCAGTTTCTTATTCAGCCCATCAAATTTAGGAGTGTCAGCGCGTGTCAGTCTTTGGGGGTCACTTGGAAAGAAGGTTCTGGAGTAAGCCAGCCTGCCACGAGGAAGGAAGGACTTACCCCAAACCAAAAGCCCCTTTCCTTCACTCTGCGATGAACTTGGAGCAAGTGGGATGGTAAAATGAGTAGAGCTGCATCTTCTACTCACAAGACCGCAGTGTCACCTGCGCTGAGTGCCCGGGCTGATTTTGTATACTCAGTGTTGCCATGACGACCTGCTGGCCCACAGCTCAACATTCCTCTGATGGGGCCCAGCCACGGTCGCTCCATCTTGCTTTTACTCATTCTGTTCTCTGCCCCTGCATCCCAAGTACTCATTTCACCCTTGATCTCCTCACAGATACACCTACCCCACAGCCTTGAGGCCAAAAGCCGAGGTCCTCACTCACATGTCTTTCCTCGGCTGCCTTTGATGTCTGTCCACCCGACTCCTCTGAGTGTCTAGATGCTTGTGTTTTGAAAATAATGGAGAAAAACCACCACCCGTCTCTATCGCTAACTCCACTTTCCCCAAATGCTACTCGGTCTCAAAGTTCGATTTTCCCCGCTGCCCATCCTGGGCTGGGAGAGATGTCCAGTTACGGAAAGGCGTCTCCATTCAGTTTGACTGTTGCTGTTAGGTGGCAAAGTTCAATAAAAGTTGTGATTTCTGAGATGTGTGTGGCTGTGGTTATTCTTCCATTTTCTGTCTCTTTTTTTCCTTTCTTTCTTTGGTCATCTATCAGAGAGAGAAAAGCCAGGCCTGATCATTTCTTGGCACATCCTGTATTCACTTAAGAATGTCAGCTGTCGGCGCGTCAGGAAGTTGTTTCTTGGATTGGTTTCTCCCTCCTTTCACCTCTCCCCCTCCCCCCTTTGAACAGGCAGAGGCTCCGTCCTGCAGGCTGGCGATAAGGGGGGGAGGGCTGGACACTGGGGCAGAGCGTGGCCCCTGGCGTGGCCCCCTGCCTGTGACCCTCCGTGGTGGCTGCATGTGCCACTCTCTGTCAGTTCTTGATTGCTTAATAGGAGGAGGCAGGCAGGGTCCTTTCAGGAGGTTTGCAGAATTTTCTTTGTTCTGGAATACAGCACCCTCAATCCTCTTAGTTTTTTGGCCTGGCCACTTTAGAATTCCTTTCCCTTTTTTGTCTTTTTCTTTCCTGTGAAGTATGTGCATGTTAGATAAAAGGCTCTTGAATAGAGGGCCCAGCATGTTGGGTATTGGCTGCTGAAAATAGGCTAATTGGAGATAGAAGCAACTTGTCACAAAGGTGCCTGCATTGAGGGGGTGGGAGGCGGAGGGTCCCAGGTAAAGGCCAGGTTGACTTTTCCCACTCGGCCCCTCCCCCTGCTTTTACTATTAGCTGTTTTGCAGAAGTGTACCCGTCTTTGTGGAGCCAGTCCTACAATAGCATTAACCAGACTGTGCCCTGCATCTTAAGCACCTGGTTAAGACTTCCTTCTATGTCTGGAAATGTTCCATGCGGAGCCCCCAGAGTGTGCATAAATAAGTCTCTAGCCCACAGTGGGTGGCCAGGGAGGGACGCAGGAAGGCTGGCCTGCTGAACTTGAGCAGAGCACGCACCCTGGTTTTCAAAGCCGCAGCTCCTGAGGCAGAGCCGTCCATACTTCGGGTTCGGAGCGGTGCTGGCCCTGGTGGGGGGCTGGCCCCCTAACCGTGAGAGCGAAGTGGGAGAGAGCCGAGGAGCACGACCACCACCAGGCTGACTGACGGGGGATTAGTCATCGTGGAGGGGGTAAAGCACGGTGGCCTGGGCGGCTAGTCCATGAGCCCCCCACCGAGCAATCGTGGGTTTTGCCTTCTAGTTGCTTAAGTGTAAGTGGGATTCAGCTTTTGTCTGCACCCTGAACGCTTTGAATGTGAGCATTCTGTCACCCAAGGCTAATTGACTGCTGGTCACATCCCTGCTGCCGCCACGTGTCTAGAACTCGTTTCTAGTCTTGCTGCCACCACCCACCAGGGCCTCTCATTTAGTTCCTCGTGGCTCTCTCTCTGCTTCCCCTGACTCCAGACGCACACGTACCCTGCCCGCGACTGCCAGGGCATCTGCTGTGGTCCTCGGCCTGCAACCCTCACCTCACATCATGTACCTCTGCTCCAGGGAACGTGCCCCTGAATCCCCTGTGTGGGCCTTGACCCCCTCTGGGCTCCACAGTCACCTCCCTTTCTTTGGCCTAGAAGCCCCACCCATTCTTAGAGGGTCCTCTCAGGTATCTCTGCCCTGGCCTTGAGGCCTCTCATGCTTGCCTCTTGCCCACAGGAGTGACACCTGCCTCCTTTCAGCCCCCAGCCCTTTGCTGCTGCCCCCACGGCTGGGTAAATAGATCGTTCCTCCTGGTCCTTCTCGTTCCCATCCCGTGTGCCCCACTAGAAGGTTAGACGTTGGGGGACTATCGATGTCACTGCTGTCCAGTCGAACTTCCTGTGACAAAGGAATTGTATGTGTTGTGCTGTCCAGTGTGTGTGGTGAATGAGCATTTGAAACGGGGCCAGTGCGACTGAGGAACTGAATTGTTAATGACAATTAATTTAAGTTTAAGCAGCCACAGGTGGCCAGTAGCTGTCATATAGGGACATTGTACATGTGTATCTTAATTATCTCGATATTTTCAGAAGCTCTTGCGCTGTGCTCCACACACACGACGAGCCTCGTAAGGAATGAGGAAGGAAACGGCAGTCACTCGGGTATATCGTTATATTAGCTGCGTGTTCTTTGCTTATTTTCCGTGCAATTTGATTTTTAAGTTAGATTCAGTAGATTGTATACTTGAGCACCACCAGTGCTTTGGGGGATACAAAGATGAATAAACATGGTCTCTTCCTGCAAGGAGCTTGAATCTAATAGGTAAATACCCAGTGATAATGGGAGGCGGAATGAAATCGAGCGCCTCGCCGCAGGAGCAGACTGAGCCCTGTGCAGGCGCGGAGAAAGGAGTTGTTGCTGGTGGCGGAAGGGAGAGAAGGGAATTCCGTAGCATGTTCGTTTGTTCATTCATTTGTTTGTTCGTTCATTCATTCGTTTGTTCGTTCATTCATTCAGCAAATAATTTCTGAGTGTCACATATGAGCCCAGTATGTAGGGAATATAATCTGTAAATAAAATGGACTAAATGCCTGACCTCACAGAGGCTTACTTCCTGGTGGGAAGGAAGGTAGACAATAAATAAAATAAGTAAATTATAGAATGTGTTAGAAAGTAAACTGGGAGAAGGTCCAAGGAGTGCTGGGGTGGGGATAGGATTGCTGTTTTTAAACAGGCTGGTCATGGAAGGCCTAGTGAAGGTAACATCTGCGCAGAGACCTTGGGACTGAGGTGGGAGGGTTTGGAGACGTGTGATGGGCCAAAAAGGTTGAAGGCTGTCCCTGATGCCTGGGGGTGTGGAAGTGCAGTCTAGCTGGTCAGAGCCGTGTGGCCGGAGCACGCAGTGTGGAGGGACTTACAGACGGAAGCAACGCTGTGGAGGTGGTTTGGAACCTGGTATCAGAGTCTGAAACCTGGAAAACTTGATGCCTCTGTGGAGGTCCTGTCTGGCTGATGCAACTATCAGCCCCACCCCGCCCCAGGCCCCACCCCTAGGACAATGGTCCCTGTTAATACTTTTCACTTCTCTTCCCACAGGGTTGCATTCCAAGTAGCTGCTCAGAAATTGTGTTGATTAAGGGACAGCGAAAACTAAGCCAAATCTTTGATGAGATTTTGCAAAAGAAAAGGTCTGATAAGATCAAGTGTGGGCTAATTGTACCACTGGATCTCATTTCATCTCCAGGTCTCCCTGCACACGGAGTACTCTGCTTGGCCCCAGGTGGCCCCGTTCCTGCATTTTAACACATTCCTTTGAACTGGATCATCTTTGGCACACAGAGAAGGTTTAGGGGAGCCAGGGCCTGTGAGTAACAGGAACAGAGTGGAAGACTGAGCAGCCCTTTAGAGGGACAGGATTTGTGGCCAGGGACAGGAATGCCACACTTCCCAGTAAGTCTGGGGACCCAGAGACTGGATGGCTGGACGGGAAGTGAGCCGCCCCGAGCCTCAGACGCCGCTTGCAGAAAAACTGTGCAAGGTGATCATAGTTTCAGATAAATCCTGAGTATTCGAAATCCAGATTTCACACAGGAAGAGAGGGGTACCTCTGCCCAAGGGCAGGAAAGGGCTTTGAAAACAGATCGCTTGTTAGCCTGTCTCGAGGTGGCTTGGCACTACTGATATTTACAGTGATACTAATTGCATTAGATGTATGGGTGTCACTGACTGGGGAAAAGGCTGATTTCTCTCCAGAAAAAAAACAACAACTGACTTTTTTAGACTTTGACTTTCCTAAGGGCCAAGTTGACCACAGTAAGCAAATAGCAGCATGCCTTGGGCAGTTATCATGTTCATGGGTACATCTTCAGTGCCGGTTGCCAGCAGAGTTAGGTTTTCTCCCCAAATGGAGAGAGACACAGCTAACCACAGACTGCCAGGGCGTGACGCACCCCTGGGCCAGTCTGGGATAGCGGCTCGTTGGCAGCTTGGAGTTCGCCGATGAGCTGCATGCAGATACCAAGTCTTGCAGGTACCAAGATCAGTCACGAAAAGTGTGTTGTTTAAGGGACAACACACTTGCGTTGTGTGTGGCTGAGGTCTGGATCCCAAGGCACTGAGAACGGGTTCCTCCTCACCTTTCCAACCGTCTTTGTGTTGTTGGACACTGCTGACCACTGCCTCCCATGTGAAATGCCCGAACTTGAGTGTTACTGTTATCACTGCTCTGTAGCAAATTGCCCCCAAGTTTAGCAGCTTAAAGCAACCACTTTATTCTGCTCAGGGAATCACTGGGTGAAGAGTTTGGACAGGGAAGAGCAGACACAGCTGGTTTCTGCTTCACCACGTTTAGGGCCTCGGCTGGAAAGACTTGCAGTCTTGGTGGTAACTCTATGGCAAAGGGCTGCAGGCATCGAAAGGGTTACTCATACGCCCGGGGCTTGGGCAGGGGTGGCTCAATGAATGGAGCCCTGCCATGTGGTCTGTCCACGACGCTGGGCTTCCTTACAACATGGCGGCCGTGGGGTAGTTGGACTTGTTATTGGTCCAGGGCTCGAATTACAATTGTTCTAAAGACAAGCTAAAGGATCCAGTAGTTTTTACGACGCAGCCTTGGGAGTCACACAACATCCCTTCTGCTGTACTCGAGTGGTTGAAGCAGTCACAAGCTTACTTGAATTCAAGGGAATGGGGATAGAACAAGGGGCTAAATGCCCTAGTTGGTAAAAGTGTTTTCTGGCTTTTCTCCTGGTTTCTTGGCTGTTATTTTGGGTTTCCACGAGATGTTGCAATTCCTCCCGAGCCTGTCCTCGTCTCTGCTGTTACTTTACCCTCCCATCTCACCCATTCCCATGACTGACTTGAGTAGCTGCCTAGACGTTGGTGAATTCGGGCTGGGTCATCTCTCTCCTGAGCTTCTAAACAGATGCACACACGGTCCCACGCACCTTAGGTGTACCCAGAGTGAACACTTATTGGTTCCTCTGCAGACCTGCGTCTCCTATGTTCTTTATCACAGTCGGTGACAATGCTGTGGATTCAGCCACCCAGGAAATTCGAAACTCCTTCCTCTCCCCCATCTCTGCTTCTGGCCATTTAACCAGTGCCGAACATTTTGTCTCCTGCTCTCTCTTAAATCTTTTTTCTGCTTTGTTATGCAAAAGATCCTTGCTTTAGTTCAGTGCCCCCTTCATCTTGGACTATTGTGATAAGCTTCTAACTGTCACACACTCTCTGCAGAGTGACTTATCTAAAACACAAAGCTGGTCATGTTTTTTCTCTGCTTAAAATCGCTTACCCCTTGTATAAAGGATGAAGTCCAGCTTCATTGGTTATGGTCTGCATGACTTTTTGGGGTCCGACCCTTACCTCCTTCCTTACTTTCCACCAAACCATCCTTTCTGCTTGGTTTCCAGCTGTGCCAGATGTAGTGCCTGAAACAAACAGTGGTATTTTATGCCATTATGACTCTGCCTGCCCTTTCTTGTCTTCCCGGAAAACTCCTCTTCGTCCTTGAAAACTCTAGTTTGGCATCTCCTCCCTGAAGCCGTCTCTGACTGTCCTCACAGTTCATTGTATTTCCCTCTGTCTGTTTTGCATACTTCTGCCATGTCGTGTTCAAGATTAGAGAACTAAGTCTTTTAGTTCGGGCTCCGGCATCCTGGTGGGGACTAGCTAGTCATTAATGTTTCCTGTCCAACGGAGTTAATCAGCGGCAGGTGATACAGACCATGGGCGCTGTCACTGAGTCTGTAATGGCCAGTGGTTTCCATCCCCTCCCTGTTTCACTGGACCTTTCAAGTACTTTCTTGCCAAGAGTCACCAGTTGTCCTTTTTGTATCCGAGGATCCCCCCACCAAATCACAAGCTGTGTTTGTGCCCGTAGGAGGCGGCGGTGGGTCTGCTCCGTCCAGCAGGACCTTCTGTTAGCATGGCTGTGTCTGTGCGCCGTGGCTCTCCAGCAGGACTTGGGCCAGCTGTTCTTTTCAGGAGCGAGGCCTTCTGTCCTCTTCATGCTCACGTCAGCCTAGCAACACAGGTTGCGTGGAATCCCCCCGGGGGCAGGAGAGGAGCCAAGGAGGGTGCCCGGGGCCCCTGAATCAGCCCCAAACTGGAAAATTCAGAGCAGGAAATATTCTTGCACTCTTTCAGCTCATACTGGTTGCGTGTCTACTGTGTGCCAGGTGTTCTAGATGCTGGGAGTACAGTGGTAAACAACATAGACAAACATCGTTACTTTTACGAGGCTTCCACTCTGGGGGGGGGGGTGGTAAGCTGATCATGACCCTCCCTTATAAGGCTTCCCACTCTGGGAGTGGGCGTCCTGACTACGGGTGATTGGGCAGAATCCCTCACTCGGCACCTTGTGCTTTGCAGGCATTGAACCTGTGTTTCTGGAGGGAATAATGAGTGTGGTTGGACAAATGAGGTTTAACTGGGCATATTTTTTCTTCCCCGAGGAAAGGGAACTAGGCTTTATTAAGCACTTGCCAGGTACAGGGCGATTTCCCCACAGAAGATCCTGGTCTGGCAGGCAGAAGTGCCCTTCGGAGAGACCGTGTGCCGTTTGCCGGGCTGTGTGGCTGATTTGACGGCCCTCTGGAGTGAACTACGAAACGAGCCCTCCACGCTTCCGCCGACAGCTACGGGTCCCCAGTCACCTCTTTGCCTCAATGAACAGCCAGCCCAGACCAGTTAGCTGGATTGGGCACGTCGGGAAACATATCTTTTCTTTCTCTCTTTTCTGTGTTTGGTGGCCCAGCACAAGTGTTTTAAATAGAATAGACATCGTGGCTATAAAACATCTGCAACATTACACATTTAGTCAAGTTCTTGGCAGCCTGAGGTCTGTTTAATTGGTGATGTTTTTGCTGTGGCTGTTGTTTCATTTTCCCCCCTGTTGATCCCTGTGGAAAATAAAGTTTTCTTTTATGTGATAATGTATAGAAATGCATTACTGGCACAGGCATGTGAGGATATGGGAGGAGCAGAGATACACCTCTGAGGCATGGACAGCTCAACTTTTCAAGGGAATAACCTTTCTCACTCGGAACAATCTGTTACCTGGGGAAAGAGGCTGCCTAGGTTCAGGTAGGTAAAAACAAACAAACAAACAAACAAAAAAACCCCACTGCTTTGTGCTGAGATAGCATCCTTTTTCCTGGAGCATCTTCAACCCTTGAAATACCGTGCTTGCCCACTACCACCGTTGGGGTGGGCTGAATGGGTGCTGTCCAAGAAATCTGAGGGAAGTAGAATCAATAATGACCAGTAGAATCGATAAGAGTTAGTAGATTTGATGGCACTTAGTCATTAAATGTACAAAGTGTGCTTCTTGCCTTGTCCAAGTGGTTGTCTTTCTGTCGTTCGGTCTGCAGGGTGGGCAGGGAAGGTTTGATCCCCAGGCACAGCCGGACAGCTCGGTGAAGTCTCAGGTGGGGCGGGGAAGGTGCTGAGGAGGGAGGAGAGGAACTCTGTGTGGCTGTCATTTCGGCTCTGTGCCAGGCACATTTCACGTGTTAGCTCTTTTGATCCCGTTTTGTAGAGGGAGAAGCTCAAGTTCAGAGACGTTCAGTCATTTGCCAGGGTCACCTAGTTTATATGTGACAGAATTGAGATTCCTGAGTTGTTTTTCTCCTCCCAGCTTCAGAGCTGGGGTTGGAACCTGGACCTCTCGTCTCCAGAATGTCCAGCTTCCCAGGCCCTTTGGGGTTTAGAAAGATCACCTTCCATCCCTGGAGAAGTGAGACATTTAATAAAAGGTGAAGAGACTTACTTGCTTGTGATTATCTTGGCTTCCCTCTTGCACTGCAAACACTTCTTTGGGTCCCTCTTTTCCCTCAAAGGAAGTTACTCGTGGCAGGGGGCCAGACCATGCTTGGGGGTGGGGGGTTGACTTTTTTTTTTTTGACAGATGAAATTTATGACCTAACAGATGGCTGAGTGTTTCCAAAGACGACCACGCCAAGGATGCAATGTGCTTATCTCTCCTTATGCCTTGCCAGCCTGCCCCCACCTTCCCTCCCACCCCATGGATGTTTCTGGAACAGTAGAATGGCAAAGCCGGGAGGGACCTTCTGCTGGGAGAGCTGACACCAGGCCACACACTGGTTGCTAGGATTGGCGTCTGGGTGCCCTCTCCCCCCGGTTCA
Source organism: Artibeus jamaicensis (assembly GCF_021234435.1). NCBI lineage: Eukaryota > Metazoa > Chordata > Mammalia > Chiroptera > Phyllostomidae > Artibeus > Artibeus jamaicensis. Next base: position 8,620,204 of record NW_026521407.1, read on the forward strand.
TGCTTTTGACGCCGCTCTTGCCTGTGCTTTTTTGCCGACGTTAAGGTTAGGGTGACCCATTCCGCCCCCTCCCACCTCCCCCTGGACGCTGCTTTTTTTCTTAATGGCCTGATTGAAGAGTTGCTCCCCTGTTTAAACCCTGTGCAGGTTTCCCTTGCCTCCCTGGCATGGCCTCCCTGCCCTGCCCCTCACCTCCTTGCATCCCATCAATGCAGCCCTTTAGCCACCATTGCTTACGCTGCAGCCTCTGCCGGGGAGGCTCTTCTCCACTTCCTTTCCTCACTGCCGCTGCTGACCTCCAAGCCCCCCTTGAGGCCACGCCCAGCCCTGTACCCTCAAAGCCCACCGTAGTACAGCAGCAGCTTTCTCCTTAACTGTAAGCACCTTTGATACAGAAACCAGGTCTGTTGCACTGAACATCCCCAGGGCCTCGCTCACACAGTGCTTGGCACCTAGCAGGCCCTGAAAACGTGTTTGGTGAGAGAATGAATGCCTGCCTGTGGCTTGCCACCAGACACACTTCTCGGCGTGTGTCTTCTCTTACCCTCTCAATCGTCATTTTTACTCTCCTCAGATTCAGCACATCCCTTGAGCACCTACTATGTGCCGGGTGCTTTTACATACTTATCTCTCGTGATGCTTATAGCAGCTCTGTGACATACAGGTATTGCCCCCACTTCCCACGACTCACCTAAAATGACACAGCTGGGGAAGTGGCCGAGCGGGGACTCAATCTTAGCGCTTTGGGTTCAAGTCTCAGGCTCCTCCACTCTTCTGTGGCTTTTTTCCCTCTCATGTTCAGTATGATAATAATGAAAAAGAATCTCTGCCTCGTTGAGGTCTCCATCCCCCCCACCTTTTCTCCCTCAGGACGGCAGAAGCTAGAGCCCTGATTGCACATTAGAATCTTCTGGGGAAATGTTTAAAAAATACTGCTGCCCGGGCCTCTCCGTGGACCAATGAAATCAGACTCCCCGAGGGTGGGGCCGGCGTCAGGTTTAATGACTCCCCAGGTGATTTCTGAGGTGCAGGCGGGGCTGAGCACCTCCGCGCCGTGGGAGCGTCAGTGGACCTGAAGCCTGGCTGAGCTCCATGGATTAGGTAAAACTTGCTCATCAAGAACTGATTGCCATGTGCATCTAAAATATGTTAATGGAGGTAATCAAGGCTAAGTGTTAAGGCTGCCATTTCACTCTTTCATGAAATCAACTGGAGGGCTTGGGGGATGGGCGCCTTGGCCTCAGAGCCTGCCTGCCAGCAGTTTTTAACCTCTCTCCTCAGTGGGGCTGTTTCCCTGTTGCTGAGGGCAGGGGGCCTCATCTCGCAGGTGGTGCCCAGTTTACGGAGGGGCGTGGTCTCGAGCGCGGTCTTTCACAGGATACACAGTGCCCCCCAGAGCTGGGTTTTCCTTGCCCCAGGGCCTGTGCCCAACCTTTCTGATGAGGCTTCTCAGCCTGCCCTTGAGGTGTCCTCACGTCGTGTGGGGGACGCAGAGGCCCTCCAGGATGGCAGGAAAAGGAGGGGCTCTTTAGTTTGGGCTCCGAGAGACTTCAAAACTCTTCACGTTGGAGTAGGAGGCATCTCCCTGGCGACCTGACATGGTTTAGGGAAAGAGCAGCTGGGGAGGCAGGGAGGGGTGCTCTGAACTCCTCACCATCGCTGCCTGTTCATAAACCCCGAGGCCTGCACACAGCCTGGCTTCAGTTCCCCAGACCAGGGCCTGTGAGAAGGGCCCTCAGGCACCTCTCAGCCTGGACGTGGGCACTGGGGAGGTTGGGGGGGGCAGAGAAGCTGTCAGGAAGACTGGTGTAGGAAGCACAGGCCCCGGGCCTGGTTTTCCTTGGTGCCTGTGTTGCAGCGTTATAGGGACCTCATGCGGGCTGTGTTCCTGGGGTAATAACTCTGCATTTGCCGTCTCTGCTTTAGTCCGACCAGGGTCTGTGGCCATCATTCAGAGGGGAAAAGTGAAGCCCACAAGTGTTAAGAGAACTGACCTAACCTCACTGGATCAACCATGCCTGGATATTTAGTATTGGTGTGTCTCAGCGTGCACAGAGGGGCTTGAAGGTGCAAAACCATGTGGACAGAGAGCAGATAATTTTAAATGTCTTGTTCTTTCACTTGGATCATTTCTATAAGACAGAATCATGTTGGACCAATGCTTTAACCAGGGGGCCAAGCTCATCCCTGTGACCATTTCCAGGGTCCTGCCCCTCACTTTGAGTCGCCCTCTGCATCTTTAGAAGAATTCCACCCTGGGCGGGCGAATCGGGCTGCCGTGGCTGGAATGACAGGCACAGATGGAGGGAACTGAGTACACTCCAGTCCGCCATCCCGTCTGGCCCTCCTTTCCCACCTCAGTTAAAAAACTGAGATTTTTAAAAGCATCTGCCGTGGCTTCCTTTCCCTTGCTGGGGCATTGGGGGCACCTCTTCCATGTGCAGAAACACACGGCTTGCTGGCCCACTGAGCAACAGTAAAGTGTACTTTCTGAATTTTGCTTGATACTGCTGCTATAAAGATTATGGGTTTTAATTGCATCTATGGGTTGGCAGTTGTTTGAACACTGTTGAGAGTCTGTAGGGCCTTTCTCACAGTGAGTGCAACTCATCTGTGGCAAGTACTGGGAAGCGGGGGCTTCGCGAGACGCATGGAATGATGGGCAAATTACCTGTGGCTGCTGAGCAGCTCTGGGCCTGCGATGGGGCTGACGGCCGGCCAGCCACCTCGCTCAGTATCATTTGATGCGTGGGTCATGATCCTTAATTTCCTGTGCTTTCCAAGGCAACACTCCATCTCCGCACCTTTTTCTGTTACCTCCCCCAACCCCCAGCCTGCGTGGCAGAGCCTAGGATATTACTCCCTGATAGCAATCTGCGGACGGGTCAGCTTTGCCGGCTGCAACTTTTCCCCCAAGGGTGAGAGGAAGCAGTGTTTTCTAAATTAGCCCAGGAAGGAGCCAGGCAGAGGGCTCAGTGATGAGGACGGGGGTCTGAGCTCCTGCTGAAGCGGCCCGATCATTTCAAGATCACCTTCACCTGTTGGCGAGTTGCTGTTTTAACCAGAGGTAATGCTGTAACCTGACTTTGTCAGGTAATTATGTAGAAATTATATTCTAGCCCCATATAGAGGAAGGCTATTTTTTTCCCTTCCAGTTTTAAAGAGGTTTCGGAGGGACTGCCAGAGTGTAGCCTGAACCCTCGCTCTCTCTTTGGCTGATAGCTGTGGATGGGGCGAGAGAGCGCCGAGCAACATTTGGGGTTATATCTGTAATTAGTTCCCTCTGAAGTTAAATTAATTTCTGCAGTTGGCAACACCAAACACTGTTTCCCTTTTGTCCGGTGGTCAGGCATGAGTGACTCGAGGCACACAGACCGGCTGGCGGAGGAAGCAGCCAGGAGCACACGGCCCTGGGCGTTTGGGTTTATTTTATTTTAAGTCCTTTTTGCATTCAGACTCTCAACTTAGGGACGTTTTTTTTTAGCCTATTACTTCTTGAAAGAAAAAAAATTTTTATTGCGATATAATTTGTATGGCACATAATTTAGCCATTTAAAGTGTATGTAGTTCAGGGGTTTCGGTACATTCACAGACGTGGGTGCCCATCAGCACAGTCCGAGTTAGAGCACTTCATCCCTCAGAAAGAGACTTGGGCCAGGGACAGACAGAGGGCCCATGGGCGTGAAAGGGTCCTCCCCATCGCTGGGCAGCAGAGAGATGCACATGCAGTCCACGATGACAGCCACTTCACACCGGTCAGAATGGTGATTGTTAATAAATCAACAAACAAGTGCTGGAGAGGTTGTGGAGAAAAGGGAGCCCTAGTGCACTGTTGGTGGGAGTGCAGACTGGTGCAGCCACTGTGGAAAGCAGTATGGAGTTTCCTCAGAAAACTACAATTGGAACTGCCTTTTGACTGAGCAACTCCACTGCTGGGGATTACACCCCAAGAGCCCTGAAACACCAATCCAAAAGAACCTGTGCACCCCAATGTTCATAGCAGCACAATTTACAATAGCCAAGAGCTGGAAACAGCGTAAGTGTCCATCAGTAAATGAGTGGATCAAAAAACTGTGGCACATTACACAGTGGAATACTACACAGCCGAGAGAAGGAATTCCTACCCTTCACGACAGCGTGGATGGAACTGGAGAGCATTGTGCTAAGTGAAGTAAGCCAGGTGGTGAGAGACAAATACCGTGTGATCTCACCTATAAGTGGAACCTGATCAACAAAACAAACGAGCAAGATAGAACCAGAGACATGGAAATAAGGAACAAAGTGGCAGTAAACAGAGGGGAAGGGGGAGATGGGTAACGGCAAAGAAGGGGAAGGGTCTAGTCAAGGAACGTGTATAAAGGACCCGTGGACAAAGACATTGGGGGGGGATTGACTGTGAGGGGAGGGAGAACAGCAGGGGAAAACTGGGATAATTAACTGAACAACAGTAAAAAAAAGAAAGAAAGAAACCCATGCCCCTTAACCACTATGCCCCCTTCCTGTCCTCCAGCCCTAAGCAACCACCAGTGTACTTTCTGCCCTTACATTTCCCTATTAGGAACTTTCAAATGAATGGAATCGTGTAACACAATGCAGTCATTTACGGCTGGCTTCTTTCACTTAACGTGATGTGTTCGAGGTTCAGCTGTGTTGTAGCATGTATCCTTTTTCGGCTGATTCACATTCTGTTGCACAGACGCATCACACGTACCGTATCCGTTCACCCACCGATGGACATTTCCAGTCCACTCGTTGGCCATTGTGAACAGGGCCGCCGAGAAGACGGCGTGCGGGAGGTTTTGGGTGGACGCGCGGTTCAGTTTCCCTTGGGTTCGTACTAAGAGGGCCGTCGTTGGGTCGTCTGGCAACCCTGTGTTTAGTCGTTGGAGGAAGCGCCCCGCTGTGTCTGTGGTGTCGGGCCTGTTCTTTAACCTCTCGGCTTTCACACTGCAGAGGGCACATTCAGACCTGCTCCTCCTGGTGCCCCCTCGTCTCTCCTTCCCCCGGTTGTGCCTTTCTGCTCGGAGGGCACAAGACGTCCCAGGTGCAGGTGCAGGTGTGGGAGGCTTTGGTGACTAGAAAGGGCAAGACTTTTTTTTTCTTTTTAGATTTTTATTTTCTTAATTTTTAGAGATGGGAAGGGAGGGGGAAAGAGGGAGAGAAACATCAGTATGTGGAAGACACACTAACTGGTTGCTTCCTGTACGCCCCCAACTGGAGACCTGGCCTGAAACCCAAACATGTGCCCTGACTGGGAACTGAACCAGCGACTTTTTGGTGTGCGGGCTGGCACTCAGTCCACCGAGCCACACCGGCCAGGGTGAAAGGGCGAGATTTGGACTGTCCGCTTTTGTCTCCCCTCGTGCTGTGTGACTTTGGACTCTTAACTTCTCTGGTCCTCGTTTCCCTGACTGTAGAGGAGAGGCTGAGACCCGCCCTGGGGCTGGTGAGAGGCCCGAGGAGGGCGGCTCCTGGGGAAGGCCCTGCCCACCGCGGGCCCGCAGTGCCGGCAGAACCCACTGAGCCTGAAGGAGACGCGGGTGTCGGGGCTCTTGACAGGGGACGAGGACCTTCCTCAGTCTGCTGAGTGTCGTTAGGCAGGCGCCCCCTGTGTGTGAGTGCTGGCCCACCTCGTCCCAAGTGTCTTATCGGAGGAGTGCGAAGCCCTGGGTGGCCTTTGGGTCGCTTCCGTGTAGAGTTGGCCCTGCTCCCCGTATTCCCTCACCTCCCACCTGGTCTCTGTGACCTCTGCCATCGAGGGGGCACGGCGATGAGTGTGACCTGCCAGCCTCGGAAGGATGGGTGCAGACCGTCACGTGTGTGGGTGCAACGTTCTCCTGCCCACGGTCAGGGGAGGGCTTCCCTGTGGACTCTCAGTCCACTGTCACCGAGAAAAGGTGAGGCCGAGGCCATGGTGACCTGGGGTGTCCCTCTAGCAGGGCTCTGGAGTTTAGGACTGCTGTGACCTCCGTCAGTCCTGATAGAGCTGCTTTGTCACACAAAGCTTGGGCTCAGGTCTCCGATGCAGGGTGACACAGGACAGCCAAGCACGCACAAGGTTTAGGACCTGGGATGACATCGAGTGGTGTCCACCACTTTATCCACTGGATCTGACTTCCCGTCTGTGTCAGCGGGAGGGACGGCCAGGATTGGACACCCATTCTGGGTCCTCCCCTCAGGGTTCCCACAGAGGCAAGAGCACCTGTCGGCGAGCCTGTGTTCCCGGGCAGGGGAATTTGAACTCCTTTCAGGAAGATGGCGATAGCAGGAGTTGACTTAATTTCTCCAGACCTGCCCCATCCCCAACGCGGGCTCCCCAGAGCCACAATCTGCCTCCCCTCGCATTTGTCAGGATTGGGAAATACTCACTGTTGTTTGCTTGTGTGGCAGCTAATATTTGGGGGCCGGCGCTGCGGTCTCGTTCTCGAGTGTAATTTTTCTCTTTGCCGCGCCCCCACCCCACTCTCTGAGTGGGACGCGCACATACACCCTGCTTCATCCTGTTTTATAAAAATGCAACCAGTGGCCCCAGTCTGAGTGACCATTTGAGTTGGTGACATATTTTTTAAAAGGGAATTTATGAAACCAAAGGAAAAAAAAGCCTGTTGTCTGGTTGGAGGCAGGAAGGCAGAGCGTTCTTCAGAGCCCCAGTTAGCAGCTGGGTTCGGCCAGTTTTTACGTGTAAACAGCAATTTTCCGAACTGGAATGGTGCTGGGGTTTTCTCTGTGGAGCCAAGGGGTTTGTGGAGAGCAGTGATGTTTAGTTAAATTACAGGTCTGGATGCAAGACTTTGCAGCATTGAGCTGCGAGACTCTGAACACTCCCCTGTGTGTGACACACACGCACACACATGCACACGCACGCGCACACACACACGCACCACTTCCCATATTGCTGTGCTGCACCATAAAAGGAGGGCATCTGCCGAGGGGGGCTGCCCCCCCAAGTGGTGCAGGGCTCCTGGTGGGACCTAGTGTCTCTCAGAGTGGAAAGCACTCACATGCCAAAGTGTCTTCTGCAGCCCCTCCACCAAAAACTTGTAGTCAAGGAAATTTAACATCAGGTTCCTGATGGACTTTGGGCTGAGCTCTCTCTGGCCCTCATCACCCAGGTGCACCCCCACCCCGAGGGCCGGTGTGCAGCGGCTGGCTTCCCTGTAGCTCGTGCGGTTAGGTGCTGCAGGGGTATGAACGCTGTGGGTTAGGAAACAGTTTCCCGATGGGCCCAGCGCAGGAAGAGAACACAGGTGTCTCTCTGCCTTGTAGGCGGAGAGGACTTTTTATCATGCCAAGATTGTACAGCCAGGGGCCAGTGGGCAGCTTGCACACTGTGTTCAAGATCAGAAGACAGTTAAAGTTCTGGGGGTGCCAAGTGGCTCCTGGGGCAAATGCACTGGGAATAGTGTGTGTGTGTGTGTGTGTGCCCGCGCGCACGCCACCAAACACACACACACACGAATTCACATGCATGCACATGCACAGAAACTCGGGTGATACTGATGAGAATTTGAGGCCCTCCATCCAGCCCCCCTGAGAGCCTAACAAGCACCCCAGCCCTGTCCCCTTCCTGCCCCGCCCTCCTGAGAAGCCAGGGAGATGCAAGGGAAGAATATGTGGTTCTGGAGTCCTCAGCCTGCTTCCTGAGTCCCTCTCCAGAATGCAGATCCTCAAGCAGTCCACAGCCCATTTGGCAGTGATGCGTGCGTCAGGACTGCCGAAGGGAATAGCTCCCTTTCCCCCTAGCACGCCCCAGGCAGGAGAGGTCCCCATCCTGACACTATCGCCCCCCAGCCGGGCTGCCCTCTCCTGTAGCCCAGACATCCGTGAGCAGCTAACCAAGTGTTGCACACCTTCCCACAGGCCTCTTCACATCTGGAAGGCTTTGATGAAACCAGTTTCCTTCAGCATCTGCTGAAGAGTGGGACACATCACTGTATCTGAGCTGGTTCCTGGCGGGGATGTGTTAGTAACTTGGACACTTTAGCTCATTGTCCGGGGCCTGGGATTTCTCATCCTCTCGCTGCTTTTATTTATTTTTTAAAAAGTGTTTTCAGTACCCTTTTAGGACTGTGTATTTACAGCTGGGTGTCCGCCCCAGTGTTTAGGGCTCTGTCTTGGCAAGTTTATGGCTGTAAGGCAACAGTGGAGGGTGTAAGAGGGCGAACCTTGCATTTACCCAGTTACGGGGAATGAACATTCCGTTATTTGGAATGAAGACACATTGGCCGACGAATTTCTGCGTCCACATGAACATTTGGAATATAAGTAAGGCCTGCTCTGTATCCACGTGGCTCCAACCAGCATGTAAGTTAGGCCACGGGGTTCGTTTTCTAGAATGCCTCTCCTGAGTTTAAGTCTAAAACTCCACTTGTGCATGTTTGTGGGTCATATTAGGGTTTCCTGTGCAGATCTTTAATGACTTGGCTGGGGCAAAAAACGAGGAATGAAAAATGTAAAATGAAACTGTTGAGGTCTCGTCTGAAGTCGAGTGGAATGCAGGGGCGTGTTTCTGAAATGATAGGGCAGAGGGTCAGGCAACAAGTGGAGAGGGGTCCGAGTTCCCTGTATAAGGTGTCTTTCTGCTGCGCATTTACCCTGAGCTCGAAGGATACATTCAGCAACAGAGTTAGGACTCAGTTACAGTGGCCATTTATTTAGCATCTACCTGGTGTCCCACTAGGCACTTTGGCATTTGTTATTTAATTTATTTCCCATGGGAACCTTGTGTGGTTGGCTAATTATCATATCTCTGTTTTATAGTGGATTAAATTCCATATTACACGGGAAGGTAAGGTCCAGCACCTAGCAGCCCTCAATATGTCTGTTGAATGAACACATGAGGAAAGTTAGGTTAGTAAAACCTGGCGATTAGTGAGTCTGGGGAGACTGTGAGGTGACCTTGTCCACCAGAGAGGCTTACGGGATGGATAAGGAGAAGAGTAAGATGCCACCCCTTCACGAGTGGTTCCTGGAGCTTGGCGGTATGGACACAGGTGGGGTTGTCACAGAATATCCTCACGTGCATGATCTCATCTAACCTCCTGTTCATCTGAAAGAGACGAAACCCAGTGAATCACAGCCTTAAACGCAAGTACAAACCACTGCACGGCCCTCCCAGCAGACAGGAAGTTGCCAGGGCAGTGTCCTCTTAAAATAGTGCAGGAAGTCCATTATTTCCCAAGGATATTCCAGTTTGGGCTCCGTCAGCAGGCTGCGTCGGCACATGTCCCCTCTGGGAGCCACTAAGCTACAGCGGGAGCTCTCGAAGCCTGGGAACCACCTACGCGTGCTGGTAGGCTGGTGAGCCTTCGGGGGTAGGTGGGACCTGGAGCTGCGGGGCGGGACTCCATTGTGCAGAGGGCAGAACCCAGAGCTCAGGGTGGGCCCTGTCCTGGATCCCACCCAGACCGAGACCCTGAGGCAGGTTTCCAGTGCCTTTTGCCCTCCACAGCACGGCCTCCCATGGATCGCTGTGCCCCCGGTGCCCCTCGGCTGAGGCCATCCTGTTGGAGGTGGGTGGGTTGGTTTTTCCTCTCAGCAAAGTGGTTTGGAGCCTTGGTGATAACAGTGGTCCAGGCGCCTACGGCCCCTGTACTTGGGTCTCTTGAATTGAATCATATAATAGACATAGGTGACATTGTGGGTTTTTAAAACTGTATTCCAAGATTTGTCTCATTCCCTTATTTTTGGGTTTCGATCATGCTTTTCTTTGTGTGTATGTTCTCATCGAACATTTCTCTCCGGCTTTATGAAGGTGTAACTGACAAATAAAAGCGTAAAGTATTCGCAGCACATAACATTACGACTCAGCATCTGTGTACATTGTGACCAGATTCCTCTCGAGTTAAGACATGTGCTTTTTTTATTACATGCAACCAAACTGGTAAGACCCTGCACCCACTGAGTTTCTAGCTTTTTTATTTGACTTAAAAAAAAAAAACCCACATAGCCTAAAGGTCTTCAGAATAAAATTTATCTTCTTTTTTCTCCTCGGCTCCTGTTAAGATCATTGGTCTCTGCTGCCCTGAAAGTTTAGGCACTGAGCTCCCTTCTCCCTTCGCTTTGGAACAGGTGGGGTTCAGAAACAGGGCCACACACCTTTGTTTCTGCACCCACCGCACAGTCCTGGGCTCCGCGTGCCTGGCCGGCAGTGTGGGGGGTGCCAGGAGCACTCAGGAGCCTGTCTTCTGGGGGAGGAAATATGGAAGGCAGGATTCTTGATGATTCCAGCGCCAGGTGGGAAGTAGTTCGGTGAGCGCTGTGAGGGGCGGGTGGGCACAGTGTTGGCGGGTTCAGAAGAGGGGAGAACAGCTTCTGGATGGGGCGGCACTGGAGATAATTCTGGATTCTGGAGAAGGTTGTTGGATCGTGACGGGTGGCCACAGTTCGCCATGGGAGACAGGCACGGAGAAGCATTCCAAGGAAAGGGATGACCAGTGTGGACAGAGGTGTGGAGACTGGCTGGGCTCAACTGAGCGTAGGGAGAAGCGAGGTAAATCGTGAGAGGTCGAGAGGAAGGAGGACGGGGGCGGAGCCTGGCGGGTGGTTTTTGTGTGTGTGTTACTGGCAGACGTGCACCGCCACGCAGACTGCTCAGTGTAGACAGGCCACACGGATTTTTGAGTTCTGTGTGATTTTCTTCATTACGTGGCAGGTTTTAGGGGTGCTTTCTGGGCAGCAGATTTTTAGGCGTGCCGCTCTGTTTGGTTCATGTCTCTTAGGTTTAAATGGTGTTGACCCGCGACTCTTCTGTCTGGGCTGGTATGTCAGAAGGAGGCTGTGCGTTTTGGCTAAAGAGGTCCTGGAGTCCACTGTGGGTCTGTGTGAGCCTCGAGCCTTGAGGTTGCGGCCCACCGGCCTCAGATACCCAGAGCGACTCCCCGGCCCCCTGCGGCCTCTGCAGGGCCCCCTCCCTGCAGCCTGCACCTGTCCACAACCGCCTTCCTAGAGAAGGGCGGGGAGCGGCTTGTTCCAGCATCTCAGCGGGCGTCGCTTGAGATAACCTGGTTAACCCGTGTCCTCCTCTTGTCATTTCTTGCAGATGGTCACAAGAACAAAGAAGATATTTGTAGGCGGATTATCTGCGAACACGGTGGTGGAAGACGTAAAGCAATACTTCGAGCAGTTTGGCAAGGTAAGCGGTGCGTGAGGGTGGCAAGTGTGTGCTCGGTCAGTCCTAAGGTGGGGCTGCCGTGGCCCCTGCCTCGGCCACAGCTGTGTCTTCAAGAACCATGTCTTTGAACTTGGCTCTCAAGACTTCAGTGAAATTCAGCAGGAGCTGAGATGGACGAGCCCGCCTTGTTGGCAGGGCGCCCCACGTGCCCGCAGGAGCAGACAGGGTGGCCTTTGAGCACGGTGGTGCTGGCTGGCGTTGGCTGGCCACATGGGGCCTGGTCTGGGAGCTGGCAGTGGTAGCAGCTGGGGAGGGATGTGGGACTGAGTCACAGGGCGGGAGCTCCCACAGAAGCTGCTAGAGGCCTGTGAGTCGGCGCTGGGCTTCATTCTGTGCCTCTCTGGGTAATGGGTTGAGAGAGGAGCCGCCTGGGGCTTTTTGCAGTAAACTCTCCCTTGTCAAATGCCCAGGGAAACTCAGGAAGGACGCGGGCCTGTACCTGTCAGAAGGTCTGTGAGACAGCAGTAAAATTATCCCCTGGGCTCTGCCGCTGGAACAGGCTGAGAGCAACATTGGACGCCCCAAATCAGTCAGGAAACGGAGCTCGAGAGTGTGTGTGTGTCAGACAGACAGAATACACAACCATAGGGCTGCATTCAGTGCAGCCTCTTTCCAGTCCGTGGGGGAGCCGGTGCTTTGGAGAGTGGGATCTTCTGAGGATGACACATTCCTTAGATGCCAGTCGCCCCAAGGCCCCCACAGGGCAGCTTGTGGGGAGCTGACCCCTATTGGCTCCCGTGTTCCAGAAGGCTGGCGGGGGAGAGCCTGCGCTTTCTGCTTCCTGTATCTTTGAGTGCCTTTCGACATTGCCTTGGGAGTCAGGTGTGAGACGGTTCCTTGCACACAGGTCTGCGCCACCCCCTCCCCCAGCCCCTGCTGAAGGGCTGACATGGCAGAGGGCCGCGTCCTGGGAGAGGACCCTGCACCCACTCCAACCTCCATCACCCACGTCCCCCCAACTCCCCCCACACCGACCAGTCATGCTTGTCTTGGTGGCACAACGGCACTGTACCCACTGCCCAGTCTGAAGGTTCTGTGCTTTAGTCATTTGCCCAAGGCAGTGGCAGCTGTGACCCTGTCCCCAGGTATGCCCAGGTTGTGAGCTGCTGTCTGGGAAGAGTGCCCTGACCTCTATTTAGCCTCAAAATGGAGTCGTTGGTTTTTTTTTTGGTCTCTGGTATTAATCAATTTCTGCATGGATGGGAGAACAAGCAACAAAGAGAAACCAGCCCCCTCCAGCCCAGCCCTGCATTCAGAAGGGCACTTAACTGCCCTTCCTGGCCGGTCATGAGAAGCCGCCTTCCCGGGGGCCCTCTCTGCGCTGCCAGTTGGGGACGATGCATCCCGGCCGGTTCTGAAAAACAGCTGAGCGCGTTGGTGACCCTGCATGTTATCCTCCTTCTCTCAGAGACGGATTGAAAGCACTGAGGGGGGTTTGTTCATCGCCCAGCCCCAGCCCGCCTGGGGAGAGAGATTGGAAATAATTAAAAGAGACAAGTCCGGCTCGCGTAATGGAAGGCTCTGGAGTGCGCGCTGCTTTGCTACCGTTCCACCTTGAAAACAGGCCAGGGGTAGTGTTTGCAAACGTGAGGTGGGATTTTTTTTTTGTTTTTCGAGCCATAACCTGCCTGGGAATCTCATGGGCCTGTTTGTGGGTGTCCGGGAAGTGGGTGCTGCCCAGATGGGCTGTTAGCACGCTCCGAACAGGCTTCTACTCGCCACATCTCCACATTTCCAACTCAGTTTCTTTCTCTCTGCCCTTCTCCCTTTCTCTCCTTCCGTCGTTTTTCATTAGCACCCACAGTCGTGACCCCGAGTGCCAGCCGTGGGAGGCCCTGCCCACGGCGGCGGTGATCACGGCTGCACTGAGAACACTCATCCCCTTGTCTGGGAGGCAGTCACAGACTGTGTTCCTGGCATGGCCCTGGCCTGGTCTGAAGCCACTCAGTCGATTTCACAGGAACATTTGTGAGGTCCAGCAGGATGGCTAAACGGCTCAAGTGTTTCATTAAAGGACCAGGGAGGCTTTTGGATGTATCAGAACCATAACGCTCCCTGTCCATGTTGCAGGGGGGCTTGTTTCATACACACACTCTGTGTATTACTCCCTGGGTCTGTCTTTAGAATAGCTTAGTCCTGCTTTGGCTGGTGGCTGGTGTTATATTAGTGGGCAGGGCCTGTCTCCTCTCGGGATCCTGGTATAACTCAGTGGAATCCAGAATGATCAAAGGAGGGGAGACTCTGCTTCTGGGGCTGCGGGCAAAGAGAAGATCCAGCAGCCTTGAAAGGAGGTAAGGAATTGACAAACTGACTCTGCCCTTCAGTAATTTATATTCCGGAAGACGAAACCAGGCCACACACACGCACGCACATACACGCGCATGAAGTATCTCCACACATTCCTGGCTTTGTAAAGGTGTCCAGAGCCCTTTTCAGTTGGTTTACTGCAAATTTGTTAAGTGAGGTGTAACATTACTACTTAGTGAGTGGCACTAAGGGTTGGATACTGAGTCAAGGCACCGGCTTACATCACGTCATTCTGTCCTTCTCTGGGAGGCTGGTGGGGGCGCTGCCCATTTTGTAGGTTGTTAAGTCTTTGACTCAAGGTCACAGCCTTCCCTGAAAGACGGGGGATGCAGAAAGGGGTGCGGACTCCCCCTCTAGGCTTGTGTGATAACAGAACCTGAACTCTGGGTGCCGTTGCACCTTCTGATGGAACCACAGGAGGGACTTAGGGAGGGGAGGACACAAAAGGAGAGGAAAGGCCGTGCCCCTCCGTGTGCCCCCGACAGGCTGCGAACATGCGTGTGTATCGCCCCGCTCCATCTGCACGGTGGAGTTTGGGATCGCTGGCCCATTCGATGGAGGTGGGCAGTAAGGCTCAGGGAGGCAAAGTCTCAGCTAAGGTCACCCAGGTAAGGCAGTATAACAGCCAGAGTTCACACCCTACTTCCTCTTCTTCTGAGCCTAGAACTTTCCATCTGTCTGCAGTTTCCATTCAGGGTTTGCTACCCGCTTTTTAGGTTTTTCTTGCTGCCATGCCTCTCTCCTTCCCCTTTTCTCAGCTTGCTGGCAGCTGCTTCCACTGTTTATTTCAGGTGGCAGTCAGGACGGGTGAGCCTGCCATCATAGGGCTGAGCTCAGGGCGTTGAAATCTGTCATTACTGGAAGTGGATACACCGGGAGCTCTAAATAACTCAAATTGGAGGTTTGGGAACCCTTTTGTGCTTTTCTCCAACTTTTCCCCCAGAGGGTTTACCCACCCCTGTTAGGGATGTCAAGACTTGTTTGTATTCAAGATGAGGTCACGCCGTGTGGCCCTTGGCAGGAGGACTGGCTAACTGGGGTGGCCGGCCCCAGGCTCTCCCGTGTTGTCCTCAGACAGAGGGAGGCAGACGTTGTTCCAAGCCCTTGAGATGGGTTCGACTCCACTGTGCTACCCCATGAGCCATTTTTTTCCTCACCTTGGGTTTTCAACAGAGGGAAGGGATTGGAAGATTTGTAAAGGTCAGACAGTGAATGTTTTTGGCTTTGCAGAGCGTATTGTCCCTATCACAACTCGTCACTTCTGCTGTTGAAAAGACAGTTGGGTGTGGCTGTGTTTCAATAAAACTTTATTTACAAAATACAGGTGGTGGGTCACATTTGGTTGGTGGGCCATAACTTCCCAGCCCCTTGAATGGAGTATTTCTAAGATTGCTTTCAAACATTAAAATTCAATAATTTAGAAAGTGGTTTAAATACACATGCATAGTTGGGTAGATAGATGTCTAAGTTATCTGTAGACTGGAACCAAAACGAGGTATTATCAGTAGTAATAAGCATTATATAATAAGCAAAAACGGTCATAACTGCGGTGGAGTGAATTTCTGGACTTGAGATGCAGGGACAGTGAATCCTCTATTTAGAAAAAGCTGCTGTTTATAAACTAGAATCTTCATCCTATGAGTAAGATCCAGCAAAACTGCAGAGTATTTCCCACTCCCAATTACATGCATTAGATCTAAATTGATGAAGACTCAGAATTTGTGAAATTCAGCTTGTACTAGGAAGATTCCTTGAGTTGATATTTCTGAATTAGAGGGATGTGTGCTTTGTGCTAAGCTTTTTAATGCATTACAAAAATTTGATTCTCAAGGCTGCAAGGCAAGATAGGTAGAACATCTGTCCTGTGGGTGACAGCACTAATGTTGAGGAAGGTCGAGAAGTTGTCCAAGATCACACGGCCCAGGCCGGATGGAGTGCGGATGTCACTCATGTTTGCGCCATGTTGCCCTCAGTCCTTTCCGCTGTTCATCGGACCGCACTTCCCACTTTCCCAGCAGCAGCCCCGCACACCCAGGGAGCAGGCTTTGTTCATTCGTCAAGGCCATCGATACATAGTAATGTGTTTTACTGCCTCAGGTTTCCTAGTGGACATTATCTGTGCTCTTGACTTCATACATACAGGAATGATGTATATAGCCCACTCCAAAGAATGGCACGCGAACGATGCTCTGGGCGTGCACACACACAGCCTGGCAACGCCTTGGCTCCATGCTTCTGAGCATGGAGCAGCCCGGCTCGGTAATTAAAAAGCACCGGATCAAAGACAGTCCGTGCATATGGGTTTCCTCCTCCTCTCCCGTAGGTCCCTCCTTCAAGTGCCGGTTTCTTACATTCTCACTTATAGGATTTTGGAGATCAAACAGAAGCCTTCGCACGTGATGAATTCTCGGCTTCGCCCGGACGGAGCAGTCCCGCACCTTTCAGCTGCTCACCTCCATGTCGGGGCCGCCCGGTACCGTGCTCGGGAGGCCGTTCTCACTTTATGTAACTCCTGTGAAAGCGGAGCAGCCCGCATCTGGAGGCTTCCAATTATACTTCACATGCTGAACTGTGTAATTAGTTTGGAAGACTTACGCTTAGTCATTGGTTTATCCTAATCGGCTTTGGCTTTCCCTACCAACAAAGTGAGCTTATTTTGCTAAGCTGAAACGACTCTGCACCCTTTGTTCCAGCCTTTTATTGTCTCATTCCTTTCATTCTGTTTTACTGCCAAAGTTCTGTTTCATTAGGCCTACAAGTCATTTCCAATTCAGTGGGCTGCTACAATCCGGCCTTTATCACTCGGCTGCCCTGGTTCCCATGTCCCTTCTGGGCCAGTGCCCGAATTTGTGGTTGGACAGGAGGGCTTTAACCCCTTCCTAGGCCAGCCCCTCCTTGCGGTGGATGGGAAAATACGGCCTTGAAGGAAATGGTTTAGAAAGTTACGGCTCTTTAGGTCTCATCAAAGGGGGGCCTGGTGGAAACGAGGAGAGAGGGGGCCTTGGAGCCTTTCCGTTGGATTGAGGTTGTGCACGGGTCTAGAAAAGTTAACTTGAGCTGCGGAGAATAATGCGCGAAAGCTTTTTGGAAGAGAAAAGTTGAAAACCAGCATGAGTTGGCTTTCCAGTGTGATGAGATCTTATTTATTCCCCATGTGCCTGGGACTGTCCTCGGAGGCAGCGTTTGCCACCTGTTAACCTGTCGTGCTCGGCTCCAGGTTCCACGCGCAGGTACAGCAGCAGTGTCCGCGGCCGCCACTCAGATCCTGCTTTTGATGCCGTACCTGTGAGCGGAGCAAGATCTAGAATAAAAACGTTAGAAAGCCTTTGAGACTCAGAAGGCTGGAGATGCGTGAGAAAATAAATCAGCGAGTTCCCGTCTTCCTGTGATCCACTGCTTCCCAGTGTGTTTTGTAGAGAAACATTGCTCTGCCCCTTGTGGTTCCCTCGGATCAGGCCTGGGAAGCAAAAGTCCTGCCTTTCCTTCGTGGGCATCAAAGCTCCCACAGAGTGCCTGTCCTCCGAAGAGGTTTGCACAGGTGGCCTGAGTGGGAGGTGGCCGGAGCCTGTGCCTCACCTGTCATCCGCTCACCCTCGCCCCCGGGGGCCCTGGTGTTCTTCAGACCTTGAATTATGCCTGGAGAGTGGACCAGGAAGGACCTTTGCCTCTCCCCTTCCGGGCTGGCCGGGCTGAAGGCTACTTTTGTGTTTAAATTTTCTTCCTGTAATAGCCCAGAACAAGGCCAACACTGTCCTCATGTTTTATTAATTCTCTGTCTGGTTTGTGTCAGTCTCTGCCTTCGGAAGTGTGTCATACGGGGGAGGGGACTTTGTTTGCCCTCTGACCCCTGGCAGAGCCGCGGAGTGCAAAACTTCTCAGTTAGCAAACGGGAGGAACCCGCCTCATCTGCCCGTCTTGGCCATCTGGGCCAGGTGGCAGCCAGCGGGAGGCAGTTCCCCACGAGTAACCTGATCCCCCGGCTTTGCAGGTAGACCTTCCTGCTAAACAACTTTGTGTTTTCCTGGTGAACTTCTTCCTCCACAGACTGACCTCTGCTGCGGAGGGAGGGCAGTTGGAAATAGATTGAGCACCCCAGCCTCACTTTGCTGGAATTACCACCCCCCCCCCCGCCTCTCTTTTTATTCTTGCCATAAAAAGGAGCTCCTGAAATAGATTAGTGGGCTTCTAGGAAAACTTCCCATTTCCCTTTTAGTGTATAAAATATAGCCAGCTGTCGTTAAGCAAATGCATTGGACATTATTATTGCTCTGTTAACCGTGTTTAAAAAAAATACAAGTAGAAAAATAAGATGCCTTCCGGGGAGCAAGCTGGGGAAACTTTGCGATTATGTGAATCACACGCCACGGTCGTATTCATAGGAGGTAGGAGAGCAAGGCCCCACCTCCCTCTGGCTTTGCTGCTGAACTGTGTTTCCCAGTGTGGTGTAGCTTTATTTCG
The DNA here is from genome assembly GCF_021234435.1 of Artibeus jamaicensis. NCBI lineage: Eukaryota > Metazoa > Chordata > Mammalia > Chiroptera > Phyllostomidae > Artibeus > Artibeus jamaicensis. Next base: position 8,638,142 of record NW_026521407.1, read on the forward strand.
TTTTTCTAGGAGGCCCTAAAGGGGGAGGCCAGAGCCCCCGGGCAGGAAGCAGTTAAGGAGCCAGGAGGGGGAGAGAGGAGGGGCCGCGAAGCAATCGCTGGCCCGCACCAGCTCACCTTCCCAGAGCCCTCCTGGGAGCCTCTGAGGACGTCACTTACAATGGAGTTGTTTGCATGAGAAAGAAAGCCTTTCTTCCCCTGGATGTACTTCAGTGGGAACTGAAAGTGTCTGAGAAATCACGGTTCAAGCTTGTGCCAGTGGGTGCAAGGAGGGGTTCTTAGGGAAGAGAAAGCGCAGTTCATTGAGACTTGGCACAGAAATCGAATTCCATTGTTTTGGGGAGTGAACATTGATATGGAGATTCCTGCCCGTCCCCTCACCCCTTCAATAGGACACCCCATTACATGGGTTGTGTATGCTTTTCTTTTTTCTTCTTCTCCTTTTTTTGCCCTCCTTTTGTCCTCGGAGAATTAGTCTCTCTGCAGAATGGCCGGATTTGTCAAGTTACCACCCCCTAAATTTTTACAGCTCTGTATGTTCAGACTTGGTATTTGTGAATTAGCTAGAAGTGGGCTGCCAGCCGGCCCTTTATTTACACTGAAGCCATGAGAGGGAGAGCCCCAGAAAGACGTTAATATGCAGGAAGAGGCGGAAGGGTTGAGTTTCTGACTGTTGCTAACCTCACCACTGCCTTTAAAACCAATCATGAGGCACACGGCTGATATTTAATAGCTTTTAGCTGATTATTTTTCTTCTCCTCCTCTTTCTTTTCTCTCCAAGTTGACCTGGGTGTACTTGAGCGGAAATGAAGTCATCCAAATGCTGAATTAGAATAATCACAGGCCTCCAAGAATGAAATGGAAGCAGAGATTAAATGGTAGAGGGAAAGCTGGCATTAATAAGCACCAGAAAAACTTTGCATAAAATAAATAGGAGATTTGATAGATTGAATTTGTGTGTCCATTTTTCTTCACTCTGTTTTGTCTTCCTACGTCGAGTTCCTGGCAGAGTGGGATTTGATTTGCGTCAGGTCCGCATACCTTCCGCAGCCTGGGTGACGGCCCTTTCTTTCTCGTGGGACATTTGTGTGACAAGGATGTTTCCAGGGTGGAAGAATCTGGGTGGAGGGACTGTTACTGTGAAAGGTTGATTATTACTGGTTGCAAGTGCTGAGGAAGGTGGGGGGAGGCAGACTGACTGTGACACACAGCAGGGAAACAAGCACTGTGGACGGACTCCTGACTGCAGAAGGCAAAGCTGGGCGGGGGTGGGGGAAAAGGTTGGGTGACCAAGGGTTCTGATTTCCTTAGGGCTAAGGGGTCTCCAGGCACTCAGATTGCAAACCACCCTAAAGAAACAGGAGGTGTGGAAAGTCAAGACACTGAATCCCTAAAGCGGGCAAAACCTCCGGGAAGATCTGAATCTCCCTTCCTCTGTGTTCTAGAACACTCCGCTTCATACTGTTTACAGTCTGGCTTCCTGACTGAACTCGGCCACCGGGGGCAGGAGGCAGCGCAGAACCTGCCCCTACGCGGGCCAGCGCGGGCCAGCGAGTGTTAACGCAGCCAGTGGCCCGAGGAAGGCAGGACAGACAGACAAACAGACCTGCCGTCCTGGGGCCAGGGGCTGCTCCTCACTGCTTGGAGTATAGGGACCACTTCGGGCTCCTACTTGGGGATTACTTCTGTGTCCCTTGAAAAATAAAAGCGTCTGCCCCAGGTAGCAAAAAGTGAGCTTCTTGTAGGCAAAGGGCAAAATAAGGATTTAATTAGATTAAAAACCCAGCAGAGTGGTTTGTTTACAGGAAATCGTTTTTTAGGTGGTCTGTCGCAGAAGATGTAATTTGTGGAATTGGATTAGTTGTAAATTAGAGTTTTTTGGTTGTTGAGGTCGCTCACGGGCTATTATAATTGGTGGCAGAGGTAAATATTTTCAGACTTGCTTATTGTTTGAGGAGTGTTGGTGTTTAGAGAAGGAAAAAACAAGGTACTTTTCACAGAAACGGAAATAAGAGTGTGGAACCATGATCAAAGGCAGCCCGCCCCATCTGATTCCCCGCCTTCCTGGGGAGTGGCGGAGGGCGGGGTGGGCCAGACCTGGGGAGGTAAGTGCTGGAGTTTTCCAGGGGGCTTGCCGGTTCTCTGATGTGGGAAAAAACATTTCTGCTTTTTATCTTTAAAAAAGACCGGCCCATTTCCTTTATTGATAGGTGTGTTGTAATGGCCAAAAGAAGGGCTTGTTGACGTCACAGCTCTCCCTTCCAACTCAGTCAGTCGACATCTGTGTTCCCATTCAGAGATTCCTGTTTGCCCAAAAGACCGTTCCTGGCTCTTTTTGTTTGATGATGGCGGCAGGATTTTCCCCCTCTTCCAGTTAGGGAAGGGGGGGCTGGGAGAGCAGAAAAGCCTGGCTGGCCTGCAGCGTGGCAGTGGCTGCCAGGTGCGGGTCCTGACCCCCGGTGAGAGGCCCCCGGTTTGTTGCTGCAGCAAAGCTGCTGGGGCTGGGCCCCCGCCCTGCCGTGACCAGCGGTGACGCGTAGCGCCGCAGGGTTGGTGTGGCGCCTTTGCCAGGAAACTGTGACTTTCTGATTGTTTAAAACTTATTATATTAGAACAAATATTATGGCACAGAATACAAAATTTCTGCAATTGTTTAGGAAAACCGTGAGGCCTGGCGACACTTGCTGTCTGTGGTGGCCCCTGTCTCCCATCATTCCGGGCTGTCCTGTGATTTCTCGGACATTAGGAGTTCTTGGGGAGAAATGGTGAGCGTCACTGTTGTTTAGTGTAGGGGCTGGTTGTGCGTTTGTTTTTTTTTAAGATTTTATTTATTTATCTTTAGAGGGGAAGGGAAGGAGCAAGGGAGAGAAACATCAATGTATGGTTGCCTCTTGTGCGTCCCCTACTGGGAACTGGCCTGCAACCCAGGCATGTGCCCTGACTGGGAATCGAACTGTGGTCCTTTAGTTTGCAGGCCCTCACTCAATCCACTGAGCTACACCAGCCAGGGCTGGTGTGCGTTTTTGCGGAGGGCCAGATAATAACTGTTTTCAGTTTTTGTGGCCTGGGGGGTCTCTCACACCATTCAGCTCTGCCTTTCTAACAGGACAGCAGCCACAGACTGTATGACAGTGAAATGTTGTGTGTTCCAACACAACTTCATTCACAAAATCAGAAGGCTGCGAGATGCCCCCAGCCATTGTTTGCCAGCCCCCTGGTTTAGATGTTAGGTGACAGCAATGGAATGGATTTTTCATACTCTGGTGTCAAATCCGGCTTATCCATTTACCAGGTCGGTGACACTGGGCGGGTAATTTAACTTCTTCGTACCTCAGTTTCTTTATCTGCAGAATAGGGATGAGGGTGGTACTTAATCACCAGGGATTTTCATGGCAATGGAATGAACTAATGCATGTGTATGGTTGACTCCGGAACAACAAGGGTTGGAATCGTGTGGGCTGTTTGGATAAGTGTACTGTTGGCCCTCCATATCCCTGGGTTCACATTCTCATATTCAACCAGCCAAGGATCAAAAATGGTATTTTCGACCTGCCTTTGGGAATCCAGATGCTTAGAACCCACCAACCATCCGCAGATTTTGGTATTTGCTGGGGTCTGGGAACCAGTCTCCCTCGGATACTGAGGGATGGATGACTGTAGTTAAGTTTTTGGGGAATCACAAGGTATAGGCAGATTTTGGACTGCAGGATTTGGGGGATGGTCAGCGCCCCTCACCTCTGCGTTGTTCAAGGATCAACTATAGTTCTTAGCATCCTGCTGGCAGCGAGGTGCTCGGTAAAATATTAGAAACATCAGCTGCTGTTATTTCACCCTCTGAGACCCAGGTTTCAGCCCCTAGGGCTGCCTTCCCCATCCTGTCTGCAGCAGCCCCGACCCACACGCACTCCCCAGACTCTTTCAGCTTCCCTCTTCTGCCCTCTGGGTGGGTGCACCGTGGGGGTAGCACAGAGTGTCTCCTGATCCTCTCAGCTTTAAGGCCGAGACTCGGTTTTGCGTAGTTTTCCATGGCGTGTACCTCCAGTTTAACCCAGCTACCCCGATGCCTCCAGTTTGTGGAACTGACTTCCAGTTGCACTGGCGCCGATAGGAAACGCTGAGCAGATGTGGTCCGAAAGAGAGTTCTGGTTGGACCCTGCCCATGAACATTTAAAACTTACTGGAATAATTAAATTTTGTGTGTGTTGGGGGTGGGGTGGTGGTAGGGAATACTGTCTTGAAATTGTCTCAATATCATTTAGTTATGTTTATTTTATATATATATGTATATATATATACATATATATACACAAACACACAACACTAATGTGTTTATTGAGTTTATTTACCCTCTTGAGAGAGCTTTTCACATCCTAATCTAAGTTTCCTTTTCCTTTACAAATATGAGTCTAATAAACTTGGTTTTCTGGTTTTGGAATTTATAGCGAATATTAGGGTGGTAGGAAGATGTTCAGCTCAATGTAAAGCAAGAGGGAGGAAAACCCATAAAAACAAAAAGACTTTGATCTTAAAAAGTCCCGTGCGGTTCGGACCACTCAGTGCAGGGAAACAGCCGTCGTCCACAGGAGGCCCAGAGGCACCTCGTCGGTGCTGCCCGCACAGTCGTAGGCGGTTCACCGGTTCATTCCCTGGCCCTGGTCACCGTTGGAGTGCCGGGCCGGAGCCAGGGGCCAGGGGCCTGTCAGCGAAGGAGACAGACAAGACCCCTGTTTACTCGTAGCTTAAGTTTTAAAAAGGGCGGAGTCAGGAAGGACTAGCCAACAGCCAGCAAGTAAATAACCAAAATAAAGCAATTACAGCTTGTCCTGAAGAAAACAGAGCAGGAGCGGGGAGGATCCGTAAGGGGAGCACCGAAGAGGGAACTGTGGTTTATCAAGGAACAAAGTCAGGTCCACGTAGCCTCTTCGCCCCGAGAGGACTGTAAATCCCACCAAGTGTCTGCTTGTTCCCTGCACAGCCCCGGGACTGGCCGAGCTCCTGGGCCGTAGTTGGCGCGCCGTAAACAGTGGCGCAGTGAAAGGACCCTCTGTGCTCAAGGGTCTGCACCGGCAGGGCCGTGCCAGTCCTTGGAGAAGGGGTTTCAGTTGGGGAAATTATGAACTCTCTTTTTAAAAAATGGGGCTTTAAGAGAATATATTCAGTTATCTGGAGCATTTCCTCATGTGGAACCAACCCATCGTTTCCCTGAAGCCCAGGATAAATGAGGTATTTCCACCCTTCAGCGAAAGCTTACTAGGACTGAGGGGCCAGATGGGCCGGGTGGGGCTGGAGCAGGTACATTCTCAGGCGGGTCCTGGTGCAGCAGGTAGACACGGAGCTGCTCCAGAGAGGGGACAGTGAAAGGAGGGTACAAATGGGGTGCATCTTCTCCCCTGCTCTTCTGTATGTCTTTGGTTGAAGAAAAGCGATGGACCTGCCAAGCAGGAGGTATTAAGTAGGGTCTGTGGTTTTAAGAAGCCAGCCAGAGCTTTGACACATCTTGGCTCGGATACATGGACCTTCCCCAGGTGCAGGCTCTAGGCAGGCTCCCCCGGCCCCACCCAAACTTGCTGTTTTGTGATTGGCCAGGCTGGGGAATGAAAATGGGTCCAGCCACATTGAGCATCTCCAACATGAGGACATCCTACTGTGAACAGAGAGAACTCATTTGTGGGTACATTTTTTTCCCTCTCGAGAGAAGAGAAGAGTGTCATTGGTGTTTATTGCCAAGCCTTTGGGAGTTACCTAGTTTGCATGGGATGAAGTTGAATGATTCTGGACTCTGGAATCAAGTAGACCTGAGCTAGAATCCAGGTACCACCAGTTGCTGGTTAGCATTGTGACTTTGCACTGCTGATTTCACCGTCTTGAGCCTCATTTTTTATATTTTCAGTGGGGATACAATTTCTTTCATAGGGGGTTTGTGAGAATTAAGAGACTCGTTTGCCCAGTGTGTCTGCCAGGTGGTGCTCAGCGATAGTCTCCGCTCTTCACATTCTCTCTCTCCTTCTCTCCCCTCCTCTCTCTCACACACACACCCCTGGTGTCTCGAAGTCCCAAACTGCTGACTTCCGCCAGGCTCACCCCCTCCTACAAATGCCCTCCCTTAATCTGCACGATACACTTCCTATCTGCCAAACAGGCTGTTTGGGGTTTTTAAGGAACTAGTTTCTTAGTCTTTCCCAGTCTCTGCCCCTACCCCTCTGGAACCTTCAGACAAATCCTGAGCCACAGAAGTCCTGCATTGGAGATCCTCCTAGATTTAACCCAGCTGGAGCTACTGCCGGGGGAGGCTGAGGGGAGGATTTGGCTTTTTTTCCTCTTATGCTAATGAAGTGAATATGGCAAGGAGTCACAATATTTTCTTTCCAGGCAAAGAAATGTTGTAGTAGGAGAAACGGCATTCAGGGGAAGCAAATGTGATCTTCCCGGATTCTCTCAAGGGAGGAATAGGACAAATCGTCAGCTTCTGTTGAGAAGAGAATGCTCTCGCTATGACAAATGCCAAGTTTCTATTGAAAACCACCATCTTAATGGTGCTGTCCCCAAGTACTCGCTCGGTGCAAGCCTGGCAGCCAAGGCCGTCTGCGCAGGAGAGCCGATGTTTGTAGGGGATTTGTTTGTTTGCTGTGAGAAATCAGTTTAGAGCAACTGAGACTGTTCACTAACAGTGTTCTTCTAAGGCAGCTTTCTAGGGCCGACTGGAGTGCTCCAGCCCCCCGCCCGCACTTAAAACACACCTATGGGGACAACTTCCACCCTCAATAAATATTTCTTGCATCTGATTCAGATTAAAGGAGCACATGGGACTGGAAAGCCGCCTAAAATAATTTCCCCTCCCATAGGAAGGAGCCGCTGTAATTCACTTGCAGGTCGTTTCAAAAGGCCTGTTTGGTAGCAGTTTGCGCCTTCTCAAGGACTGGGAATTGTCCAGTAACTGCCCGTAGCACACCTTCTGGACAAGGGCATGTCCAGTCACATTTTGTTGAACGCCACACCCTTGCAGAGCACCTCAGAGTTTAGTTGCCTTTTTGGGGGTGTCTGAGGCTGATCCCTCCTAGCCTCTTCAAAGAAGCTGGTCTGGCTCCTAGGCCCAGGAGACCACCAGGCAAGGGGTGAGTTCCTGCAAGGCTGGGCAGTGCCTTCAGGGGCTCTAAGGATGCAGGACTGGTCAGGACCCTGGGTGCCTCAGGGCCATGGGACCAGCTGGAGGGGCAAGAAAGAGGTCTTCATCAGCTGTTGAGGACAGGCCATGGGGGTGGTTATGTTTGTTCAGCTGTCCATTTATACAGTAACCCAATTCTTGAGTGTTTGCTAGGTATTAAACACTTTGATGGGGTTGTAGAGATCAACAAGGCAGGGTTCCTGCCGCCAGGGGCCTACAGTCAGGCGTGGAGATGCCAGTAAGCAGAACTGCAGATGTGCTAACCATCACTAATAGGTGGCGATGGTACTGGCTTCCTTGAGGGCCTCCTTTGTGTCTCTCACATGCGTTGCCTCTGCCATCTTGCCTGTTCCCCACGGTCGGCTTTGACAGATGGCCATGCCTTCGTTTGCCTCAGCACCAGCAGAAGAGGCGCTTGACAGACATTGGTTCTGGGTCCCATCTGAGTTGACGTGGAGGGTAGGAAGAAGCCCGCAGTGTGTTTTGCCCCTGGATATAACCGCCCTGCCTGTCCCCACTTCGGAAAGAACTGATGGAGAATGCTCACCTTCAATAGACCTTGAAAGAATGAGTTTGACTTTGTTATCAGCTGAAGAGCAGAGAGGGAAGCAGAGTTCAAATTGGATGCCTGCATTCGCCTTGCCCAAAGATATTAACTGCTGAGGATATTCCCCGGGATTTTAAAGACTTTCCTCTTCTTGCCAAGTTGAAAGTTTGTCTGAGATCTTACCCTTCGATCCCACCAGAAGCTATAAGCCAAGTCAGTTGGTTTCACCCATGGGCGGGGGCAGTGGATACTATATTTTCAGTGCTGGAGAACCTCAGAGAGGTTTCTTTGTTCATGACTTGGGGGGGGCACACATGAATTAGTACCTGTTGGGAAGTGTGGCCCTTTTATTGTAGACGTGCCTCAGAAACGCATACCGCGTGGTTTCCTGCGGCCCCTCCCCTCCGTTTGGAAAAGGCCTTCAAGGTAAGCAGCTGAGAACATAAGGCAGCTGCAGGGACAGAACGCACAGGGAACGTTACAGCAGACAGATGAGGAGCGATCCTGGGGTCCCACTTCTTCCTGGGCGACTGGGTGCTGCTGCTCTGTGACAGGTGCTCTGTGTGTGTGGCTGTGACAGACACAGCTAGAGGACTCCACTGGAGATGCATGTGCGAAGGTTTGCTTGTCACGCACCACTTGCCTGACCACATTCCTGGACGTGGAAGGCCAAATGGAAACTTCCGTGCAGTTTCATACAGTGGCTGCTTCACTCTGCTAACTCACACCCCTGAGCTGAGGATGTGCATATAATCTTGATTCTAAAAGAAGGGGGAAAAGACACACAGATCCATGTAGATTAATTTGCACTCCTTAGGTCTGTTAAAAACCCAGTGACATTGATGTGTTGATGAAAATGTGGAAATTAACACTTGGAAATTTTTATATAAAATCTGCATTGAAATTTCAGCTAAACATTCACACACTAAAAAGAGCTATATATTTATACCTGAAAAACTCAATTTGATGCAAGCTGCTTATTTCTCCATTGTAGTCACGTGGGCTGAGGTTCTTAGTATGAAATGTAATTTACACAAATTAGTCCAAGACAGGTAGAGTGTGAAATTAAATTGATGCCTTGATTTCTGTATTCTCTAGTAAGTGTTTCTCTGAAAATTTGTCATTTCTATCTTAGGAACTTTGAAGTATGGGTTAGGGTTTTTTGGTGTTTTTTTTAACAGAGCAAAGTTCTTAACTGGTTAAGGACATGAAGCAACCTTAATTACAGGCTAAAGAGGCATGTTTCATTTTGTTTTTTGGCAAAATATTAGAGTAAGTGCAGATCGGGCCAACAGTGGTTGTGGAAAACTTAGAATTTAACATGTCTGTTACATTTTTCGGTTATCTGGACCGAGCCATTTAGTGTCTTTGGCTGTGATTAGAACAGGCTGGGTCTCTGAGCCATCTGGACCTTGGAGAGGCTGGAGACCTTTTCACAGATGAGAATGCTGAAGCGTAGGACTAATGCCGGGACCCTGGGCCCCTTTCCCAGGACACCCTGGGTCCTGGCTGGGCTCAGCCACCAAGGCCCTGCAGCTGCCTCTTTGAGGGCACTTGTCAGTATCCGCTGTCACCGCCCCAGCAACTGTAGTAAGAATGAGTCAAGGATGAGGGGTCCTGGCCCAGCTTAGATGATGTGAGAGGAAGGAGAATTACCACGTGTTCAGAAATACTCCCTGATTTGAGCTGAGGGGCCGCGTTAGCGCATGAATTGACCTGACCTCCTCAGCAGAACATCAGCGCTCCAGGACTGCACCCCTCTGCCGAGTCCTCGGCGGCGCTGTTGACCACTCCCCACCTACAGGGAGTCAAGGTGCCTTTTCGGGGTCTCGGATATCTGCGGTTGCACTTCATTGATGTCTCTCTGCTGGGCCACCTGCAGCAAGGTGGATCTAGGTCAGCCCCGCCAACTTGGGAGTGAATCATTTCCGCCTAGTCACTAGCGGCTGACGTTCGGGGCACTCTGAAAAGTGAATTATGGCCTCTCATGATTTTTATTTGTCCGTGGTGGCATGGGTGGCATTTATCTCTCTTGTCGCCGCTCTTCCCCCTTTCAGAGCCTTTGTCTCCATCTGAGTCAGCATGACATGGTTTGAAAATTGCCTGTTTGCCTTTTAATGATGATTAACATCCATAGCCATGTTTCAAATTTAGGCTCTCAACGAGGCTGGGATACTGTTACCAAGAGCAACCTGTGGAGGGACTTGAGCGGGCAGAACTCAGTGCTTCTCCTGCCTGAAGCAGATGCCTCCTCAATTTCTCCATCTTCTCTCCAGCACTTTGTGGACTCTTCGTAGGTCTTTGGAGTAAGGAGCTGAGTTGGAGCAGATGGGTGGGCCCCCATCTGGCAAGCTTCTCCTGCCCTCTTGGTCACTTTTCGTTAGAGCCTCACCGTGGGGTGTCTGGAAGGGTCACTCCTTCTTGCCCCTCCCTCCCGCCCTGCCCCCAAATCAGGGAGGCCAATGAGGAGCTAAATTTCCTCCACAGCAGGTGCCTGTCATCTATCTGAAGATAGTTGCCAACATCTGGTACAATTGCCTCCGCAAACACAGTAACAAGGCGGCCTGCAGTTCAATCGCAGAGCGAGCATCGCCGCTTTAATGATAACAAGCTGTTGGCCTCCCCTCTGAGATGAATCCATCTCACAGATGTTTGTCTAGTTCTGGCAATCGTATCGCACTGTAGCTTTGGTGATTATGCTCAACTGGAGACTATTACAATAAAAGAAGTTTGAACTTGTTCCATTTTTACATCCCACCCCCTTCCCCCCTGTTCTGAGGTGTAATTTATATCAATGGCTGTAATATTGGTTCCATTACGGAGGCCTCTTTACTTTTTATGGTGTCGGTGGAGCTGCAGCTTATAGCCTGGCTTCCTCTGCAGGTTAATGTGTTTTACCTACATCAGCGCCTTTTATGTCCTCCCTTAATGGCCCCGTGGCAGTCCTCCTCACCCTCTGTCACGGTGCATGTGGACACCGAGGGGTCATGTGACTGCTCGGACTCAATATCGCCAGCTGTAGCCAGTTACGGCTTGTGCGTGTGTAGGGAGTGAGCGCGGGCCATGTGGGAGGCGTGGTGCCTGTTCAGGACGAGCGAGTGGAGGGAGGCGAGGTTTCCTCCGAAGGCAGCGGTGAGAGACCAGGCACGGGGGGCGTGTAGGATCGTCGGGAGTCCTCTGGGCCCTGCTCCCTCCGCCTGTCTGTCTTCCCCATTCACTTGTCTGACGTTCCTTCTCCTCCCTCCTAAGGAGGCGCAATATACTTGTACGACAAAATATGCCTCCGAGTGAAATAAATAGAATAAAACCGAGTAGAAATCACAGGGTGGTGCAATGGTGCACGGACGCCCGTCGGGCAGTGCTGCTGCGGCCTTCGGTGCTTCGGGCTTGCATATCACACAGTGGCTCTACAGGTTAACATTGTTTAATGTCGGACATTCTTTATAGTATAGCTCATGTATGTAGGAAAGTTGGAAGGAACTAGCACCCCATTAAAATCATATTTAATGGTAGTACAGTAAACACTACTTAAAATAGCATCTGCCACTGATTGGGTCTTTGCTGTGTACCAGGCTCTGTGCTGATCGCTTTTACTAACACATACACACAGAACTGCTACAGTCCCCCTGCCAGGTAGGTTTTCTTACATCAGTGCCACAGGTGGGGACAACGAGGCTCAGGGCCGTGGCGGTGCGTGCCCAGGAGCACGGAGCTGCCCGGGGACAGAGGAGGCTCTGTGCCCAGGGCCTGCCAACCCCGATCCCAGGCTCATCCTCCAGCCGTCACACACCTGTGCTGCCCGAGCCGCTGTCATGGAAGAGCCTGCCCATCCCAGCCACGGTGCCTTATGTAAATCAGTACAAGATAAATCGCCACCGTCACTCGACATTTAGACCTTTTTTAAATTTTTAATTTGGATATTCATCAAAGATTAGGAAATGTGGTTTTGGCAAAGTGGGCTCTTTTTGACAGTGGGCTTGTGAGTGTGGGTGGTTCAGCGTGGCTGTGGGTGTGTCGTTGGTGGAAGGCTACCTTCGGTTTCTTTCCTCAGCCAGAAATAGATGTCGGTGTCTGTGTCGGTGACACATCACGAGCCCTGGACAACGGCACTGGGCATTTGTGTGAGAGGGACTTTCTCAGGCACCAAGGGAGGGGCCGTCATGTCCTCCAGACAGGACACTGTTCTGTAAAGAGTTCTTCAGATGTGTGGGCTTGAGTGCAGTAGGGAAACAGAACACTTTTCCCCCAAAAATTAAAGTGGAGCGATCTTTTGTGATGTGTATCAAAATTAAAACTATTGGGCGACTCGTGAAAAAGAGTAGTCCTCAGAAATAGCCAATGTGGAACTTGACTGTTGAAGACCGAAGGCATTTTTGCCGTCGGAGTTAGCTTTCAGTGTGTGCTTCTAACCCGGCCCGTGCAAAGCCATGGGAACAGCCCCACACGGAAATTTAGACCTACGTTCCAATTCCTTTCATGACCTTGGGCAGCATTTACCTTCCCTGGACCTTGGCTAGCCCATCTGTAAAGTTGGACTAAGTGCCGTTTTGAACCTGTTCCAGCCCTCGCGTGTGATCTGTCGACTGGGACCCACTTGTGATTTTTCATGGTGCAAGTATGTTTTATGCATGACCATTGCTAGCTTCTTTCTCTGTCTGAACCAGACCCCAGGTCGCCCGAAGCCAGGTCCGATCAGGCAGAATGGTCCGCTGAGGGCGGCCTGTTAATTCGGCATCTTCTCCTCCCGACTCCTCTCCCTCAGCACAGATCTGCCGTGCCACCAGCAGCCGTAACGTTTTCCCACCCACCCACGGTTCCCCTCCTCTCCCGCCTTCCTTGGGCCTTTCGTCCGCTCCTGCCTGCACGCCAGACTAGTTCTTCCTTTGCAACGCCAGGGCCAAACCACGAAAATGCAGCAAAGACACGTGGTGTGGCTTTTTCCAGTTTTTCTCTTGCGGTAGTTACAATATTATTAAAAATCCATTAAATTTTAATGTACCCTATAAAATATGTGCTCTTGTGAAAGCAAGCACAGATAATTATTTCTGATGAATAAACCAAGAGGACAAGTACGTATGAAGTTCATGCTGCAGCATTCAATTTTTATTACATACATCTCCTGCAGGGGCAATCACGGTGATGTTCCAGCTGCTTATGCCGAGGGCCTGTTCTTTCGTGCAGGTCCTGGGGGGCAGCACGACCCTTGAACTATGCCGGGCGTTCTCGGAGCTCGTTTTTACATGGAAAGAAGAAGCCCTGTGTGGTGGCTGTCTTCTGTTAAACTCTTTAAACCTGAGACCAAGTCGGTGTTTTGGGGGGAGAAACATGCCGTCTGCCCAGTAGTGCAACGTGGCCTACGTGCGTCTGAAGGTCTTCTACTCAGTGGCTCTGTGTCCTTGAGCTGGTCTCTCAGCTTCTCTGTGCGTTTGCCTCCATTCCTGGTCTTCTTCTGAGGATCCTTTGAAGACCTTTCTCAGAGCCCCAGCAGTTGGAAGACAGGGCTGCCTCCTGGCCTCCCAGAGGCCCTGTGGTGTGATGCTGGGAACCATTAACAGGTCACTTTGTAGAGGTTCCCAGCCTGGGGGGTCTGGGTCTCCTGGTGTGCTCCAGAAGTAGAGGCCTCCAGGTGTGCGAAGGCTGCACTTGCCCGGTAGATGGAAGTGCTCAGGTTGGGGGCAGCCGGCCCTCCCCTCCCCTCCCCACCTCAGGCTGCTTCTGGCCTCCTTGCCAATGACTCCAAGTCTACAGCAGCACCCGATGCTTGGAAGTGAGGGGGCTGAGAACCAAGGGGCAGGAGGGGGCCCAGCAGAGCCTATAGGATGTGTTCGAGGCTGTGCCTCGGACCTGACACCTGGTCTTTGCAATTTAATGAGATTCAACTCCTGATCTTCAGCCCGGCCCCATTTCCTTCCTGGGGCAAGGCCAGTCACCCAGCAGGACCGGCCCTGAGGCGGTGGGGCCAGACTCAGGAAGCACTTACAGTGGTTTGAAGATCAGGGTGGCTGGTGTGCGCATGTCTCCCGGGGCAGCAGAACTACGTCACCCTCACACTCAATCCCACTCAGCATCCCAAAGAGGGGAGGGCCTCCCTTGTAGTTGGGTCACTAGGAGGAGTTCTGGAACATTCCAAAGCTGGAGTCGGGAATCAGATGCTGCGATCAGTGGTGAGTTTAGTGCCACAATGAAGGGAGATTGTTTTTAACAGTGTTATGGCTTTGCTTAAAAACTAAAGGCATACTAGAAAAAGTTAAGTACAGAGGTAAATAGAGGAGGAGAAACTCCCCTCGTGTTTCATTGCCCCCGAGATAGCCCACGCTCACACTTTGTGTGGCTTTCTGGGGGCCCGGCTGCTCACAGGTCTGTAACCACACAGTTGCGTTCCTGTTTACGGAAATGGGTCCTGTGTCGTTTGCTGCGCTGCCCTTCCCCATTCAGTGACATCTTTCCCCGTCAGCATGCTCTGTGTGACCGATTCTGATGCCCACATTGTTTCTACGAGTGACTTCCTCCACCTCTGAGCGATATTTCGCCTGCCTTCGGAGTCATTGTCTTTATCCGGTCTCACCACCGGTGCCGGCGGGACTGCCCTGGGAGTGTGCTTCTCTCCTGCTCGCACGATTCTTTTGACCTGCAGTTCCCCTTTTAGGAATTTACAATTAGGAGATGAGAGTGTATTTTACAATTTGCTGTTTGTTGCCAAACTGCTTCCCGGGGCTGTTGTACAGAATTCCATCCCTGCTAGTAGTAGAAGGTCTGTCCAGGTGTGATCTTGACCTTCAGTGCTCCACCTGTGGTAGGCTCGTGTCTCTAAAATTTACATTTCTCTTGAAATTTGTCACTTGAAACATTATGAGAAGATACGAAGAGGGAGGAGTCTGTTTTACCATGACTTTTAAATGCTTTTCACTGTCTGTCTCTTCCCTGCAGTCTTGAATTATTTCGACCAAGTCGGATGGGTCAGGAGGGTCTCAGGATAGACCCGGAGTTGAGTTCAAGTTTCATGCTGTCACCAGGAATCAAAATGGGGCCGAGTGGAATGTTTTTAAGTGGGCACGTGCCGTTGTGGGTTTCGATGGCTTGCGATCATTGTTCCTTGTCCCCACACCAGTTTTGTCCTAGAAAGGATAGAGCTGAAGACATGTGGTGATTCTTTTCTTTCAACATACTTGGCAATTCCATCCTGCCTTGACAGTGCTACCATTGTTATGTAAATCTTGCATTGCTCTTCTAAGATAACGGTTCAGCCTGTCACCTGTTCATCATTTCCCTCCAGCTCCGTGGGGACTGCCGACCGCTGCTGTAGGGTGTGTGCCCCCTGTGGCCCTGGGGACGACGGTGTCTTGCACACAGTAGATGCCCAGTGTACATTTTGTGACTTTTCTCCAATCACAGAGTTTTAGCATTGGAAGGTCTCTAAGAGTCAAGTTTCCCCCACCATAGACAGGTTTTTGAACTTTTGCCCATTTTAGTTTATTTCTTTCATTCCATAAATGGTTGTCGAGTGCTTTTGATATACCAGGTGCTGAGGTGAAGGCACTGTGGCAGAGTCCTTGTCCTCACGGGAGCGAGACAGAGCAGACAGGGTTCAGTCAGGCCCAGCCGTGCTCTGAGGGCCCCGAGTGCAGGCCTGGGCCACGGCCACTGCCATTCCTGTCTCTCCTTACCGTTTACATCTGCATTTGATAGAAACCTTCTCCAGAGAAAGGCTCAGGGTCCACAGAACCCTTATTTCAGTAGAGGTCTCTGCCCTCCCGCCTTGGAGTGCAGGTTTAGTAAAACATGACGGAGGAGTGTTTGGGGGACGGATTCAGAGGATGCTGACCCTGTCCACCCTGCGGGAAAGCACACAGAGCCAGATGCCTCCGGGACCTGGGCTCCAGAATTCCAAAGCTCGGCCCGGACCACGGGGAAAGGTGCCGCCATTGCCTCGCAGGATTCTGATTTAGCGGAGCTCCGAATCTCCCAGGCGATGGGACTGGCAGGAGCCAGGCGTGGGAACTCCACCAGGTGTGAGGCGACAGCCTGGCTGTGGTGGCGGCTGTGACGACGGGGACCAGCTTCTCCCCCGCTCCAGAGGGAAAGGTTTGCAGCCACCTTCCTCAGCGTGTGGTTCTAAGGACTAAGCGAAGCAAGGACTAAGTGAGAAGTGCCTGATACAAAGTAGGGGTCATTAAACACTATGGTGTCATTAATTCTTGACACATTGAATTAAAAAGTTTTTTAGTTCATCTTGTCCATCTGACCTGTATGGAAGTCTCTTGCCATGTTCCTGACAAATTCGGTGTTAGGTAACTCAATCTTCCAAGGCATCAACTCCCTTTTTTTTAAAAAAAATCTGTACCTGAGGATGTGTTTATTGATTTTAGAGAGAGAAGATGCATTGGGGGAGGGAGAAAAACATGGTTGTGAGACAGAAACATCTAATCAGTTGTCTCCCATACACGCCCCCACTGGGGATCGAACCCACAACCTAGGTGTGTGCCCTGACCTGGAATTGAACCTGCAGCCCTCGGTGTATGGGAAGACGCTCCAACCAACCGAGCCACCTGGCCCGGGCTCAACTCTCATTTTGGGGGGGGCTTTAATGGCTTAAGGAAGAACTTTCCAGAAGTGAATTTGCTTCCCTGCTTGATGACCACATAGTTTCTTATTTTGGCTTTTGAGCTCTGCAGTGGAACTCGGCACCTAATGTAATGTATCTTGAACAGGTTTTTAATACATAGATATATAGACATAGATATAAATATAGTTATACTCTGAATATATCAAACCACTAATATATATAGTGGTTTTTAAATTTGGCTGTGGATTGGGATTACTTTAGGATCTTTTAAAAAAATGTAACTTCATCCATCTCTGAGGATTAGATGGGAAGATGAGGGTGGGCGTGAGCATCTAGTTTTAAAAAGTCCTAATGTGTAGCTAGAGTCAGGAACCACAGGTCACCATTGCCCTATTTAGAAATGCTAATCACTCTTCTAGGGGCACACAAACTTAATTGAGTAGCAGTTAATTTGAGGGGCCTCAAAGCAAGGTGCTCTAATTTCGAATCTTATGTTTTGTCTACTTTATCAGGAAGTTTAATTGTTTAAGCACAATTCTGAGGCCCCCCTTGTCTTCCTTCCTCCCCACTGGTAAGCACTGGCCAGGTGCTTCAGGGGTCCCTACACCTTTGCTTTGAGTGCCCTGCACTCTAGGTAAGAATGCATTTGCCACTCAGAATTTGTTTGTGGATCGGTTGTGTTGCACCGGGTGGGCCAGGCACAGAGTTGGGCCCAGGAGATCGAGAAGGCCCAGAAAACGCCCAACCCAAACATGATGCCTTAGGCGTAGTCCTTGTCTGCCCTGCCCTCGAGGTCTTTCTCAGCACTTCGGGCTCCTTCTTAAAGTGGGGAGAGTCCCTCCTGGATCCGAGGGTTGCCCTCAGTCTGACTGGCCCCTGGTGGGCAGCACCATCCAGGGGGCACCTGCGCCGTCGGGGGCGGCCCTGCGTTTCAGCCACCAGCTTGGCAGCATTGCTCTGAGATCCCTGGGGATGGAGGCTGGCCCTGATTTTTGAAGGTTTTTGTTTTGTCTCATTTTGTTTTTTGTCTCCAGGATTAACTTCAGTACTTTTGTCCTCCTAATTGTGTGCTATCGGACTCAGGGAAAGACGTTCTGCAGGGCGTCACTGTGCGTATCGCCGGTGGCCCTGCTGCTGCTGTCCTTCCCAGCTGGATGTTTTTGGAGCTTCCGTCCACTCCTCTGGCATCCGGGGAGGCTGTGACAGAGTCGGGACCATCTGTTAGGGCCAGAGAGCAAGGACGTCTGCCGCACTCTGAAGGCTGGGCTAGATGGCCAGCGAGGGTTTGTCATGCCCTGCGTGCCTGGACGCCCACCTGCCCACCACTGATGTGGCTTCTGGACGGGGACAGTCCAAACCTGCAGTTGGAGTCTTTAAAAACAAACCAACAAAACAGCACCTCCCATTCACATTCATTATAGAATTTTGTACAATTATGTAAATATGATCAAACAAAAAGGAGTCGCATCACTGAGAGCTGGCCACTGTGAGCATTTGGGGTGTGCTCTTCTGGACTTGTTTTTTGTGCATTCGCTCTGTGGTTGTCATACTGGTAATGGACGTGGACTCTGGAGGCAGGCAGGCCTGGCTGCCAGTCTTGGCCCCCTGACCTCCCAGCCGTGTGACCTTGGGCAAGTTAATCTATCTGTGGAATGGTGAGATAGCAGAATGTGTCTCCCAGGACGGGCAATCTCAAAGGAGGCAGCTGCGTGGACATCCCAAGCAGAGGACCCCCCACACAGTGAGTGTTCATGTAATTCATACGCACAGTAGTATTTGTAAGAAGAGGACTTCCTCCCATGCCTGGAGGTCGTTAGCAGACAACCGTGAATGGACGCAGTTACACGCTTGCCCATTCATTGGAAGTTCTCTCGCCACCAAAGAAAACTCACCCCAAAGTTAACGTGATGCGCTTTTAATGGTAAACACCATTGTTTTGCTGCACATTAATTAGGCATGAATGGCAAACAGTTCACATCAGCGATTATAATGAATTAGTATTGCTTTTAAATATTTTTTTCAGCCAAACCCAGGCTTGCTTGCTTTCTCTTTGCATGTGGTTCTCTAGTGCTCATAATGACGGTGTTGGCGCTGCCCCAGTGGGCATGCACCTGGAGGCAGGGCACCCCAGCGCTCGGATACGTGGGGCCCAAGATGTGTCAGTGACCCAGGACAGCTGTCCCCGTGGTCATTTGCTCACTCGGAAGTCTGCACCTGACACACTTAACCCCAAAGGCAACCGTCCTGTTTCCACTCGGTTTATTTTTCTCATTCCAGCTCTTCACCTCGCACTTGGCCAGGCAAGAGGCTCTGGGGTAGACTCCGCAGAGTCCATCTGCCAGTCTGCTCCTCGGGATTGAAGGTCTCTGAGTGTCCACTCACCCCCTTTTGTTGGCCTATGTGTTGGCAGCTCCAAGGGTCATCCTGTCACTGCGGGTGGCTCTGCCACATTGGGGCAAGTGGAGGGAAGCAGAGCACAGCTGTGGCGGTGGCTGGGTGGAGGGGTCACAGCAGGGAGCGGGAGGCATCCCTGATCTCTGGCTGCAAAGGTCCCGCCTGCCTCTTCTTCCCGGCCTCGGCTCTGCTCACCATCTCAGGGCACGGAGAAGGCTCCTCCAAGAACCACAAACAAACGGAAACTCCATTTGCTCTGCTTTTATCTGGAAAGCCTTTAACTGGAAACCATGCTTTGTATTTCCCTGTTAGACATGAAAGGCTCCCAGTGACTGAGACCCACTCAGCATCAGAACGCCTCTCCCACTGGTTAAGTGGAGGATGCTAAGCTAGAAAGCCCAGTAGAAGTGCTATCGTGAGGAATGTGTTTGGGAGAGGCGGGTTGCAACCCTCTCTCATCACTTTGGGCTGTCCTGGGCACCTTCATTCCATACCTCACCCCTGTTGGAACTCACACTTTGAGATCAACAGACCTGGGTTTGGAGCCAGCCCTTGTGGGCTGTGGGACCTTGGGCAAGTTACTTGACTCCTCTGAGCTCACTTGCTTCCCTTTGAAAAGTGAGGGTAGCGATCCCCTACTTCCCATGGTGGGAGTCAGACTTAGAAAAGAGGGTTTACACGGGACCCCTGTCCCAGCTCTTGGTGTGGACTAGGTGCTCAGTAAATGTCAGTTTCCGGTCGAGTCGTCGTGGGGGTATGCCTGGTCCCCACAGCCTCATGGAACTTCCAACAGGAGGGTGGAGGCTCTGCCCCTCACCCATTAGAATGGCCTCCTCCATGTTAAGTGAGCACTTCTGGATACCAGAGGTCAAGAGACTGAAACCTGTGAGCGTACAAGCAGAAGGCAGCATTGACACGTGCCCGCCCTGCTTGGCACTGGCCTCCTCCCTGACGCAGGGCATCCCGCAGCCGAGGGCTTTCATTTCTCATCTGCACGCTGTCCCCAGTGGGCCCAAGGCAGGCGCCCCAAAGAACAGCTGTGGCCTTCTCCCATTGGTTCAGAGGGGAAGATGTCTTCGCACGAATACATAACAACTCATTATTTCTTGCTAGTCGGTTCGGTGTCTCCTCCCATTTCTTCTCTGTGATCCTCCCGCCTTGAAGAATCGATCCCTCCAAGGCCTGGCCTTCCTGTAACCAGTGCAGACTCAGCCTGGGAGCCCAGGCTGCACGGCAGGGGCAAGCCCCCTCTTCCCTCCTGACCTTCAGAGCAAGGTGCTCCTGGGTGAAGAGATCAGAGGCCCGTGGGTGGAAATGGCCACACGTAGGATGTGGTGCAGTGGCGGCCTCACCTGGGGGGCTCCTTCAATGTGAAGTGGGTTACAGCGGGAATGGGCACGAGGACTGGGTTATAGGTGTCAATTCTTTTGAATGATCAGGTAGAGGCAGCTGCCACCAGGGCAAGAAGCCAGGCTTAGGGGCCTCGAGGCCAGGTGTGTTGCAGCACCGTCAGTGTGGCCACTCCTCCCAGGTGACCAGCAGCGGCCAGGGGCTCCTGTGGCCCAGGGGTGAGCCCCTGCCGTACACGGGCAGGCTGAGAAGCCAGGCAGCCCCTGCTGCCTCCGGATTGGTCGTCAGAGCTCGGCCCTCCCTGCTCGCTGTCTGACCGATTGCATTTCTTCTCTGACCTTTCCACCGTCCGGAAGACCTGACTGCAGCGGAAAGGGGATGGGACCGCAGGTCAGAGTGGGCCTCATTCTGGCTCTGCAGCAAACAGGCTCTGATTTGTCGGGAGACTGGCAGGGATCTCCCTGGGTGCTCCGCTCCAAGCAGTGTCGGCTGCACCTGGGCTGCTGTGCCAGGTGACGCTGTCCTCAGGGCCCTCCCGGGGAGCACAGGCTCCGCCGGGTGCACGGCCGGGCTGTGCCGCAAACACGACGGGAAGGCCTCCTCAGTCCCCGGGTGTGACTTGCTGAATCCTTGCCACACAAATGTGCTTCCACTAAGCTGTGCCTTTCTCCCCTCAACATGTTCAGCCTTTAATCGTAACTATTAATCACCCGAGACGTGTCGCACTTCATAACCCTTCCATTAAATATTGAGCTTTTAAAAAAAATCGAGCTTTCTTAATTAAATTACTGAATTACCAGGCACTTAATGTGGCTCTGGTGGATGAGAGCCACAGTTGCAGAGTCTGAAGGGATCTTGGTTTTCTCGTCTGACAGAGGGTGCGTGGGACCTGGGGGGGCGGGGGAGAGGGAGCAGTCGGCAGCCTCCTGCCTCCTGCCTCCTGCCTCCTGCCTCCTGCCTCCTGCCTCCCGTCTCCTGTCTCAGAGGCTCGCTCCCCAGAGGAAAGCCCTTCTCAGGTTTCTGCCATATGTCTTTTTCTAGTTGTTCCCAGCGTTAGAGTTGGGTGTAGGTGGAGACAGTCACCTCCAGTCATTGCAAGGGCTGCTCCTTCCAGACCGAAAAAATCAGGTAGTCTGTCCTTGGAGTGAGATGCCCATCAGGCCTTATCCTCACCCTTTGTCCCTTTTCTAAAAACGGGACAATTTTCTAGAAATCCTCAGTCCCTGCTGGCCAGAGTCCCGTTGACACCCCTTGCCCTCCAGTTTCTACCTGCAGCTGCAGCCCAGGCCTCTCCCCACCTGCCTGCCCACACCCCCTGCTGTAGACACTTCCACTGGCCTGTTCCATCCCATCCCGTGCCCCACTCTGCTCGCACGGAGCTCGCTCTCTCCAATCTGGTCTGCTGCTCTGAGTTCCTGTCTGGGAGAACAGCGGTGTTCCTGACAACTCTCCCTGACTCATCCCTTGAAACTGATGTTTATCTGCGAAGCAGCTTCTTGTTCACCCCTTGTCTCCCCTGCCCGCGGCCCCCATCCAAGCCAGGCTGAATCACTGCTGCTTCCGAATGCCACGTGCCTTCCTGCTGTCCGCTGCTGGGCACTCGTTTTCCTTAGTCGCTGTGTGCACTGGACGGTCCTTTGCTCCTCAGCCTGCAATGGCTTCCTGCTTCCTGCCAGGAAATCCACAGTCTTCTCGACTGGGCCCTTCTGCTGGGACAGGCATCACGATCTCTCTGCCACCTCAGGCGGCACCCTGATTTAGAAGTCGGGTCTTTGCAGATATAATCAGCTCACCCCCAGATTAGGGTGGGCCCCCATGCAGTGACTGGCATCTGTATAGAAGAGAAAATAGCAAACAAGCAAAAGGTAAATTTCCTCCCTCTCTCCTTCCCTTCCCCTCTAAAGATAAATAAATAAAATCTTTAAAAAAAAAAGAAGAGGGAAATTTAGACACGAAAGGATCCACACGAGGAGAATGTCAGGGGAAGACAGAGGTTGGAGTGAGGCGTTTATAAGCCAAGGAACACCAGGGGTTGCCAGGAGCCCCCAGAAGCTGGGGGCAGGCATGGGCGGATTCTTTCTCAGAGCCTCCTGAAGGAACCAGGCCTGCTGGCACCTGGGCGCCTGGGCCTCAGATGTCGGGCCTCCACACTGTGAGGGAATGCACTTCTGGTGGTTTAAGCTACTCCGTCTGCAGAACTTTGTTAGTGCGGCCCTAGGAAACGCACACAGTGGCGGGAGAGGGGGGACTAATACAGTGTGTTTTGCAACCAGGTCCCCCAACTTTGAGGCCATAGATCTTTTCACTGCCCCTCGTCACCCCCACCCAGCCCTCGCCTGTCTCACGGTCTGCCCTAGTGAGAGCCTTCCTGTGGGGTCTCAACTGCCACGATTACCCAGCATCTGCCTTTGGAGCTGATTGGCCCCAAGGGGGCACGTCTTCTTCATGTGTCGTGGTCATCTGGACCTGCTGCCCTTTGCTGGTGCTGTCGTCGGTGCCTCCTCCTCCCCTCCCAGGACGTCTTCACTGCATGTCTCCGAGATGCCAGGCCCTGGGGGGTATAAGATGGACAAGGTTCTTAACTTTCACAGAGCACGCATTTCAGTGGGAGATTGGGGGGGGGCACTCAGTTGGCAAGCAAGTAAACAACAAATATATCATGTCTTGCCCTTTGCTATGAAGAAGATATCATCGGCCAACATGAGAGAGAGTGGGGGGGGGCTACTTTTGATTGGGTGATCAGGGAAGGCTTCTCTCAGAAGGTGGCTTTGAGGCTATGCCTGAAGGAAAGACGGGGCCAGGTGTGTGCAGCTGTGGGGGGACGATCACTCCGGCCGAGGGGAGTCCTCACCACGCGAAGGCCCTGCAGCAGGACTCAACTCGGTGATTCGAGAATCAGAAGGAAGGCAAGGGTGATGGATCCTGGAGCGTGGGAGAAGAGACATCTGGTGACTCAGAACCTTGTGAGCCGTGGAAAGAGGTTTGCGTTTTGTTCTAGGGGCCATGGAAAGCCTTCAAAAGGCTTTAAGCAGACAGATGACATGGTCAGTGTTGTTAAACGTTACTCTGTAGACACTGAGAGGTGGGAAGCTGCGGGCACCAAAGGTGATCTGGCCTTGACACTGTCAGGCTATAATCTATGGTCTTCCTCACCTGGGCTATTCTTCTTGCACTTAGAGTCAATCCAGCCTGCTCATCATTTCATTAGGAAGTTGTTTATGCATGTTAAAGGCACCTCCCCAGCTAGGGGGTGGAGGTGGGGCTGGCTAAAGGTGTTTGGCTCCTTTGGAATGCCCCAGAGTCCGTGGTGATGGATTCACTGCTCTTCAGATGGGACTGAGTGGCTGGTTTGTGTTTTAGGTGGAGTTGTCCAAAACATATGGGGCACACTCATTCCTCCCAGAGAAGTATTGACCTGTGTAGGAATTGCCACACTCATATGATAACCAGAGTGTGACTCGAGAAGCCCTGGGGGATTATCAGCTTGACTGTACACGTGGAAAATGGACACTCTAAGGGGTTGTGGGGCCCCTTATCTAATCTAATAAAGATTAGAGCCCAGATGTGCAGGACCTCGAAACCCACATCTGTTTCCTTGCACCACAGTCCTTCAAGTAGGGTCCTGGCTCTTGGAGTGACACATGCCTGGAAAATCTGTTTTAAAAAATGGGGAAGTTCCTAATGGATGGTAGAAGCAGGTATGACTGTACCATATAGTAGTTAAGAGTTTGGAGTGACGTAAACCTAGGACGGAATCCTGGCGTGGCCTTGAGCAAGGGACTTGACCTCACTGCGTCTCAGTATGCCGATCTGTGAAGAATAATAAAGTAACTACCTTACAGGGATGCAGTGAGGATTAAATAAGAGAATTCATGAAAAGGGCTCAGTACAGTATTTGGCACAGAATATACACTCAGCAGATATTTTCTGTTGTGATAAGTACTGGGAACTGATAAGAGAATACGGAGGAAGGAAGAATGTACGTGTACAGATTTCCTGGGAAAACCTGTTGTGTTCAGGGTATTGGGTTCCCTGAAAAGTATGGACAAAAGAAAACTGGTGACCTCTTGAGGGGAGACAGGGACAGAGATCTGGTTTGTACCTTGCTCTAATGAAAGGGGTGTTGACTGGCATGGGAATGGGGGCTGGAAGATTCAAGGGACTGGGACAGAGGAGCCCCAGGGTGTGGGCAGCCCACTCTACCCCGGAGGCAAGGGGCCAGAACGCGCAGAAATGGAGAGCTGAGTCCCAGACTGTACGTGGAAGTGAAAGATCACTGTGTGCCACAGTGTTCCGACAGAACCACTCCCCTGTCTGTGCAACTGTGAACCATGCAGTCTTGAAAGTTTTAGAATCGGGAGGACCTAGGAGAGCTGCTAGTCCTGCCCAAGGTCAGACAGGGTTTATTTTGCAAGCAGAGACAAGTGCTGACATGCCCAGGATTTAGAGGAAAACGTTTCCCCTCTGTCCCTTCTCCTGGGTTGACTCCAGCAGTGTGCCTGTCCCCAGCTGAGAGCATTTGACCCGGGCTTCAAGGACATCAGACACACTTGCAGCCCGGAGCCTGGTGTGCACGCTGTTGATGAATCCCTGAGGCTGAGCCCAGACACTGGCAGGGTGGGCGCAGTGTCTGCTGAGCATCGGTGGAAATATTTCCGCCTTCTTGTTGAGGTTGGAATTTGGGAAAGGAGGCTTTCGATCGCATGCCTCAGGAAAGCCTTCATCAACTACACTGTACGCTTTGCGGGGCGGTGCCCTTACATTTACATTTATTTGATTTCCCATCCTCATTCCCTTCTTTATCTACCTTGATCACACGATAGGTATTTTTGTAAGACACTTCCAATCACTTTTGAAACAAAGGGAGGTAGAAATAAATAAATGCTCTCTCTTGGCGTTTGCTCCCAGGTCATCAGAGAGACGACTCGCTGAGCCAAACCCATGAAATGCCAATCACAAACTCAGGTCAGGTCCGAACTCAAACTCCATCTCAGGGAGGGGCTCGGCCGTGGGCCTGCTGTCCCTGGCGATCGTGGCACAGAGATGGAGTGATCTGGAAATGGAATCGGGGGAAGAAGGGACCGGGAGAGGAAGGAGAGGGTGTTTTCACAGGTTACTGGCTAGACTCTCAGTGTTCTCTGGGACGAAGCTTTGCAGCTTTAGTCCTGGGTTCTACGTGTCTCACGTGTGGGGCAGGGATATGTTTTTCCTGGCGTGCTACCTGGTCAGAAACGAGAAGCACGAGGGCCAGGGAAGGCGAGAACCCTGTGAGTCCGTGTAATCGATGGCCTGCCTTGTAGTGCGGACCCGCGTGGTTGCCCCGAGAGGCCCAACCAGAAACAAGTTAGAATCCTGCTCCCAGCAGCCCCTGGTGAAGTGCTTCCTTTCCTGACTTCTTTAGTCAATAAATACTGTGGAGTGCTTGATACCAGGGGGAAGGAGGCCGTCGTGGTCTGGCCCTCGTGGGACCGAACCTAGTGAGGAGCCTGACATTACACAGTCACACACGCGTGTGCTTACAGATCGTCACAGGTGCTTTTTGGGGAAAGGGCGATGTGCTCCCCAAGAGTGAGAGGGGCCTCGCCTGGACTGGGTGGCCACGGAAGGGCCTCTCCGAAGTGCTCATTTCTTCCCTGTAGCCTCTCCCACCCCTGCCCGTGCCTCAGTAGAGGCGGTTTGAGCTGAGACACCTGGGTGGCGACAGCCGGCAAGGGGGGATCTGACCAAGGGTAGGGTCTTTCTGTTCCCCAGCTGGGCCACCTGCCTCAAACGGCTGGGTCCCCGGGGGCAGCACTCCCAGGGGTTCAGTAACGGCACCATTTCTCAGAAGGGGCTGGCCACAGAGATAAGACCACAGTGACAAGGGGGCCATAAATTGTTACCTGTGCCCCTTGGTTACCCCCTCTTCCTCCCTCACCTCCTTCCTGAGCCTGTGGGGTCGGATTTAGCAACAGGGTCCCTGTTCACGGGATGGAGCGGCAGAAAACTGACTTTTCTGGCGGCCAGAATAATCGCCGAGATGCAGAGCCCTGATAACAGGAATCAATTTGATTTCTGTCGCTGCATGACGGGGGGGGGGGGTGGCCAGCAGGAAGGTCAGAACTATTTTGAAAGCCACAGTTCAGTTAAGAAAACAGAATACTCCCCCTGAGATATTAGAAATTAGAATACTTTAGGGGGGAAATAGAAGTTTGTCAAAGTGAGGGGTTTAATCAGAGGAGCAGGGAAAATGAAGCCGGTCACCCAGATAGAAAGTCCAGTCCGGTCCCAGCCGGGGCCTGAGAATTTTGGCTTTCTGTTAGAGAGTTGAGTTGTATGTCTGGGCAGCTGAGTCACTCAGAGACTTGCTGAAGTGGACACAAGGTGTCCATTCATTGTCCATGTCAGTTGGTTGGCATTAGATGTCAGTTTCTGCCTGCATGACTTGAGGCCCAGTCCTCAGACCTGCTGGTGATGCCGGGGGCAGGGGGGCAGGGGGGGGGGCTCCTGGTTCATAGAGCAGTGACTGGTTGCTCTAGGCAAGCCTGTGTGATTTATGGGGTTTTACAGAGCGGAGGCTGGGAAGTGTTTTTAAATCTGTAGGAAGATTTGCATTCCACGTGGATTATGGAATTTTCTGGTCAAACTATGGCCCAGCCTGACTCAGAGGATATGGGCAGGCCCTGCAGGAGCACCTCCTTGGCTGGTGGTAGAGAGTGGATCTTTTGGAGGGAAGAGTTGGGCCAGCCCCAGCCTTCCTCATCGGGACCTCAGGACCCACCCTGAGGTGACTCTCATTCATAAATGGAGGGGTGGCTCTCGGGTCCGCTGCCAGGTGCTGGGGAGATGGACGGTCTTCGTCTTGGAGGAGCTCACGGCACAGGAGAAGGCCCGGACTTGGGGCACTTCCTAAGGATCCACTGAGCAAATAAGTTTCTGGCATGAAGTCCGGGTTAGTGTTTGAGGGCCGAAGAGAGAAGCTGAAACAGTGGAGAGAAATTGGAGGTTTGTAACTGTCTTAGCCAGGGCTGCCGCAACAAAGACCATAGACCAGTGGCTTCAACAGCGGAAATGGACGTCTCACGGTTGGGAAGGCTGGAGGTCCGGAATCAGGGTGCATGGTGGGGTTCTGGTGAAGACCCTCTTTGGGCTGCTGATGGCCACCTTGTGGATGTGCCCTCACGTGGGGGAGGGGGAGTGCCCGATGCATCCTGCCTTTTCCTTTTCTTCTAGGGGCCCTAGTCCCGTCACGGGAGCCCCACTGTCACGGCCTCATGTGAACCTAATTTCCTCCCAGCACCGTCACAGAGGAGGTTAGGGCTGTGGTGCACGAATTGGAGGGGCCACATGCATCCAGTCCTTAGTAACAACTGGCAAGTAAAGGGGCGCTGGCCTGCCTGGTTCCCTGGAATGTGAATGTTGGTCGTATGTCCTTGATAACCGTGAATGTGGTGGAAGGAAGGTAACAGAACGAAGGTGCATTTGCCTCTGTCCTGTACTTAGAGCCGCATGGTAAACTGGTGCTCATGGCCCTTGGGGTGGGGTGGCGGTGGGGGTCTGTTCCGGCTGAGAATCGATGCCTCCAGGATCTCCTTGGTCGTGGCTTGTGGTAAGGGCAAACCACCAGCACTGCCTGGTCTCCCCAGAGTGAAGCGGTTATTTCAACCTCAGATCACCTCTGGATGTTCACAACTTAGAAGCCACGCAGGGCAGTTTGAACTGTGCTGGGGAGGGCGAGGAGACAGGGCTCGTTCTACACCGTGAGCTCAAGAGGGGGTGCTGGGCACACCATGCCCTGGTGGAGGTCTGAGGACTGAGCCCCACAGCCAGCTGGGCCACGCTGCTGAGCGCTCGCTGGAGCACGAGAAGCCATGCCCCTCATTCTGCTTTAAACAGCTTTGTGTTTGTCATTCCTGTGGCGTGAGAGACCTGTTTGGACCCTGTATCTCTGGGCTTAGCATCAATCAGGTCCCATTTATCAGACAGCCTTACTCGGGGTTCGTGGTGTATGTGCAGCTGTGCTTTGCTGGCTCGGCTGGGTTGGAAATGGGCTCTTTGTCGAGCACTCAGCTGAAAGAGGTTAAGAGGAGACAGGACTCGTACCACTGCTAAGGGCCAGAGAACTTCGCTAAAGAGCTGGTCATCTTAAAAATGAGCTGGTCTATTTGTAATTTGGACGGGTGCCACAGGCCTCTGTTGAATGGCAGCCGGTGCGGGCGCACACACTCCGTGTACTGGGTCTCAGTCTGTGTTCACTTACGTACCTCTGTGCCGTGGGGGTGGCTGTGATGTCCTAGCTGCCCTGGGTGAGGAGTGAGGGATGGGGGTGGAGCAGGCTCTGCAGGGAAGGGGCTGCAGAGTTACCTGGAGAGTTGGCGTTGCTGGTATTTGGGTGCTGGAGAAACTTCTGAGGGAGTCGGCGTAGACCATGTCTGTTTAATGCTGAGGCAGCTGTGTCCAGAGAGGTGCCCAGGGCATGAATCAGGCTCAGGTCAGGGGCCATGTGGGCTGGGGGCTGGGATTCTTGCCAGCTTGCTCCTGACAACACTGCCCCCTGCTGTTTTTCCAGGGCTGCTGAGACCTCCCAGCCCTGAAGACTGTACAGATGGGCTGCATCCTCAGGCAGCGTGGCCCTCTGTAGGAGGCAGTGACGCTGGTTGTCTACTAATGGAAGATGGAGTCTTTGTATTTTGTTTCCACTGGCAGGGATGGATTTGCAGAACCACCCACGCCCTTGCCTGGTCCTGGTGATTCATGTGCACAGGATGGCTGACCAGGGAGAGGGAGGGGCCCTGGAGGCCTCTTGCCGCTCAGAGAGGACGGGCGCTCATGCGTGAGCTTTTCACCCTGTGGCCTGCATCAAAAGGGAGCCGTCCACCCCCTCCAAGGCCTCAGGCTGATACTTTTTAAGACCCTGGCACTAATTTTTGACCCCAAGGCTCTTTAGTATTGGTGAAGGCTGGCTTCTCCCTGGCCTCTCCTATACTCAGGTGTGCACAGTGTCCAAACCCTCCTTGGGAAGTGTCTCCGCACCCTGTACACCGTGCAGCTAGTACTGGGCCGGCTGGTTATGACTATAGGGAAGGAGGGCTTTGTGGAGAAGTGTAAAGGGTTCATTGACGTGTGGACAGAACTGCAGGCAGATGGAACTGCATTTGAATCTCAGCCTCAGGATTCAACTTCGCACATCTGTGAACTCCTCAGGGCCCTTTTCACGGTCCGTCAAGGGGGACCCTGAGTCCTTACGCGACACAGAAGGTGTGTCCCATCTGGGTTGCTCTCTGTTTTCCGTTTCTGTAGCCTGTTTCTTTTTTTTTTTTTCCTTTCTCTCTCTTTTCTTCAATGTTATTTAAACTTGTTTGTGCAGTTTCAAGCTCATCACGGGAATAAGGTTGACTAATCGGGATTTGAGAAGTGCTTAGCAGGTGACCTGGCCCAAACTGGTCCATAGCAACAGGAGTCACTATTTCTGTAGTTGTCTGTCTTAAAAGGGCTGCCTACCTTTTATAAGTATTTCACTGTTGCCGACAGCTTGGCAGCTTCAGGGGGAGGATGCCAAGGCAGAGGGAGCTAAGAGAGGCATCCCCTCCCTCTGCCTCTAGAGTGGCCCCTTGAAGTCTCTGCCTTTCAACTTGGGCTCCAGCCTGCATTCATGGTCTTGTTCATCAGCACCACTGATTTTGATGAACTTTCCGGAGACGTTTACTTTCTTGGTTTTCAAGCATGAATAACTTCATTTTCCTAAAGGAGAGCTGCTGTAAGATTCAGAACTTGGAGAGATTTTTTGTTTGGGGGTTTATTTTCCTTAAACAGCATGGGGTCATCGGCTGCTGTAGGGTTTCCTGCAGCCTGTCCAGTTAGCCAGCGCCCTGCTCCCCAGAAGAATCGGGTGTTTTGTTCCCCCTGGCCTCTCCTCGGTGTGTTTCTTCCTGTGGGAAACAGCCCACAGCCCAGGTTCTGGTGCCCGAGATGAGACTGGATGAAAAGTGAGAGAGAATGTTGAAAAGACCCCGAAGGCCCAGAGCATGAGGTGGGGGCGGGGGGCAGAGTCCCCTTCCTTTCTTCCTGATGGGTGTACGGACTGGCATCTGCTGCCAGCATTCAAGGGGTATCGCTGGCAGACAGTGCTGGAAATTTGATGCCCAGACTCTTCTGAGGACAGGAAAGCACTAGAATGCTTACCCAGATTACTCTTGTCAGAATTTGAGGGGGAGGGCGAGGGAAGGCACTCGTGCGGGGACTCTCAGACCATTGCACCTGACTGGCTCCTTCCCAGCCCTGGGAAACCAGGCGTGGTGGCTGGGGCTTCAGGGCCCTTGGAGACAGGTCACTGTCTCTGGCTACCTTGCTGTCTACCTGGTGGACACTGGCAGGGGCCCGCTTCTGACTAGACAGTCCAGCCAAGGTCCTAGCTGGGGCTGAGGGAAGTGTGCATGGTGGAGGTAGGGGGCATTTCGGCTTGAGCCATGGATGAGCAGAGCCCACGCGGAGCCCCGTGGAGGTCCTGGAATCCTGCTTTTCCTTGGCTGCTCCTGCTCTCCTGCCGCCCCCAAGGTCTAACAGAGTCCTGGGCGCGTCCCGGCTGATGCCACGTGTTCTGTGGCAGCAGCTGTTGGTGCTGACTAATGAGACTCCGTGGCAGCTGCGTTGGGCACACTTGGCCCCAGCAGGGACCGCCTGTCCTCACCAACCACCCGAAGAAGGCCCGAGGAAAGGCCCGCAGGCTGAGCTGTAGGCGGGCTGCTCAAGTGGGGAACCCTGGGACTCGCTGACTCATGGGTCCACAACCACACTGGAAGGGCCAGCCCTCCGCTGTGCAAAGGCGAGAATTTGGGGCTAGGAGGGTCTCTAAGGTGAAAGGGTCAGATAGGGGCCGAGCTGGCTATTAAAATCATGTCTCCTTTCTGCCCTCTGGATTAGGCTGCTCCAGCTTTGTGGGGTTTGTCTCACACGGTGTCCTGGGTTTGGACAGTTGCTCATTAGCTGTGTACTCTTGGGCAAATCATTTCATCTCTCTGAGCCTCAGTTTCCTCAGAAGCCAGATGGGATAACGAGTGTCCTTACCTCCTAAGCTTACCATGAGGGCAGAATAAGAGCCCAGGATAACATCCCCAGCCCAGCTGCTTTCCCATCTTCCCAAATGAAAAATGGGTGGATAGGTGCGTCTCCCATGAATCCACTGGCGCCCTAGTGGACGCTTCTGGAACTGCAGCTGTTTTTCTCTTAGCCCTTGGGAGAGAATAGGCAAGATGCAGAGCCAGGGGAGACAGGAAAAGAAACAGAAGAACCTGAGCACTGGCAAACTCCTCCTGCCTCTCTCCTTCCTCCCCAAACCTCTTGTAAAGGGACTCGAGGGGCCTGAGCAATCCTGTAGAATTAATAAGCTGGCCAGGCACCTTTGCCTGACGTGCGTGGCTACAGCTCATGGGGTTTCTCCAGGACACCACCAAGAGCCTTGGGAGGCAGAGTCTGCCCTCCCAGAGGCCCAGCATGGACAGATGCACCTTGAGATGGCCCAGATCTTTCCTCTCGGCCACCCTGCATCTGTGCTGAGAATTGGTTCCCTGGAAGAGCAGGAAGACGATTCTGATTGTCCAGAGACCCCGAGTCCTGGCTTGCTTTCCCGATACTACATCTGGGTAGCCTGGCAAGGAACGTGGCCCCAGCAGAAAAGGCACATGGAGAGTGATGAGAAGGCCCTGCAGGGTCAGGTTCCCTCCACGGCTGTAATTAAACCTCCCTGCCTGATCTCCTTTTCAAGCACCAGCTTTTCCGGGGCTCAGATAACACGGCTTTGTGCTCAGGGCCCTTTCAGTACTTGAAACAGGAGGATCCGTTTCAACTCTCGGCATGCCCCTTTTTCTCCCCAGGATGCTGAATTTTTAAAAAGCAGGGTGTTAGCATCGACGAGTAGCTCACTTTGGGGCCTTTCTCATAGAAATTCCACGATGGGTATTTTCCCCAAGACACACAGCCAATGTCCCAAAGAGAGAGTTATCAGTTAAACCTGCCTGGCTCCGGAGGAGCGCCACCAACTTCCTGGTAAATATCTCCGGGCCAGGAATGTGCTTGTGAAAATGGTAAGAGATGATCCCAGAAAAGCCCCTGCTGGTTGGCGGTCACCGAACTGTGTTTTATTGTCTGGAGGTGAAATGTACAAGAGAAGATGTTTGCTCCTTAAAGAAGACACTTGGCATGATACACACAAGCCCGTAGTTTGACATTGCAGTCAGATGCTGGGCTGTGTCAGTGCTGGGCTGTGTCAGATGCTGGGTTTGACGTTGAACGTGGACTTGCCTCCTTGTAGCCGCAAAGTTCTGTGTCAGCCCACATTTCGATTCCCTGGGATTTTTGTCTGTCTCAGCACCTTTTAATATTCTCAGCACCTTTGTGGGTTGTTTCTTATTGTTTTATTTTTGTTTGTTTCTGGGTGGTGAGGAGAGGGATGGGTTAGTGACAGGGCAAGGGGGCATTTAATCATTTATTCTCTTCAGTAGGTTTAATTGTGTAAAGATTATAATGCATACACACGTCTGTAATTAGGGGAGTTGGTTCTGTGAGACAGTGTTTTAGTGAAGAAAATTACAGTGTTCATAAGCTGTTTAAGGAGGAGGCAGCATATATTAACGTACAACTAGTTTTTGTTCATGCCGAGTGTTTACAAGTGTTCCTGGAGGTGTCTCCCAGGGATTGCAAAGTGGCTCAGTCCCCCTGTGCTTCCTGGGCTTGCCACAGCCAAACCAGGCTGTGTTCCAGGATGTGGAGCCTTTCTCCAGGGGCTTAGGAGACCCATCTGTGTTCTGCAGCAAGATGAGTTTCACTGATTCATGAGACAAATATTTAGGATTGCCTACCACATGCCAGGCACCGTCCTGGGTGTTGGGGATATGGGTGTGAATGACACAGCGGGCTCTTTGCTCTTGTGAAGTTTGTAATCTAAGGGGGCATCAGCCTGCAGAGGAGAAAATGAATAAATGAACAGCTACTTATGGATACTGATCAGAGCGAAGAGGCAATAGACCAGCCCGTCGGGTTGGAGAGGCACTGGGGAGCAACGAGGGTGTGTGTGTGAGGTGTTCGTTGAGGCAGAGCAGGCAGAGAGGCTGTGCTGAGGCCATGGGACCGTCCTAGGACAGGGGTTTCCAGGCAGATGGCCTGGCCCAGGAAGCGTCCAAGGCCAGAATGATGTTTGTGAATTCAGAGAACAGAAGGAAGGAAGTTGAAGCTGGAGGACCGTGAGCGAGGTTGGAGAGGTGGGTGGGAGACTGTCTGGACTTTGGATATATTTTCAGTGTACTGAGAAGCTAGAAGTGAAGGGATCTGCCACAAGAAGAGTGGCCACAAGAAGAGTTCCTGCACAGATAACCTCATTTGGGGCTCTCTGCCACCTGGTTTCAACAGCAAAGTTGCCATGCACATTGGAATAACCTGCCTCCCCCTGCACCCCGCCTGAGACAAGCATTTTAGGGCCCTGCAGAGGTGCCTGCAGTTGGGGCTCCCCCTTGAGGACCTAAGGAGCACCAGTTAGAGAAAAGGTTGACTGTCTATCAACTCAGGGGATATTCTCTTAGTGCCCACTGGGCTATGAAAGAGATTCACCCAGGTGCTGTAGGAGCATCACTGATTCTGAATGGCTCCATCTTGGGGCAAAAGGTATGGGCTCTGAAGGATGAGTAGGAGTTTGATAGGAAAGATGAAAATGGGAAGAACTTTTCTGGCAAAGAGAACCCACTTGGGTAAAAGTGTGTGAGGGCAAATAACAAAGAATCCAGTGTGGCAAGACATGAGTCTTGGGAAGAAGGGCCAGGGTCAGGCTGGGACAGGCCTTGAAGTGTTGGACTTTATTATGTCATCGCACTATGCATCACGTATGCTTTGATGCCAGGTTGATTCATAAGAGCAGAATCCAAAGTCCATTTGCTCCAAGCAGGTTGATCATCATCCTTAACGACCCTGAAGCCAGTTCACAGTTCAAGTTTTCAGATTTAAACCTCCCTGCTTTGGAAGGACTATCCCTGGACAGAGCGGCCCCGTTATGGAGGGCCCGGCCCCTGTTTTGTCTGAGCCCGGGGCTCCTATGTCACATGAGTAAGGCCCAGCTGACTCAGCTGTTCAGTCGAGCTCCTGGTCAGCTGGTAAGTCCGCAGACTGACATGGGCAGGCTCAGGTTTTATAGCCACACTACCAGCAGCCCCTGCAAGGGCAGTCAACCCCCTCCTGACCACTGGACTCGAGTGCCTGCATTCTCTGCCACTTGTTCTAGAGCCACGTGCGTGACTCCCAGAACGTCACTCATGGCCCTCGTGGTGCTCCCACCCACCTCACCCTTTGGTCATTTACTTCTCTGGTCGAAAGCCTCAAATGCCAAGGAGCACGTCATCTGAAATATCACTGTCATTTCTCTCCTCGTTGGTGTGGGGCGAATCGCGAGTCGTGAGCAGCGAAGACTGGCAGTTCAGGTTTCAGCCGATGGCGTGTGGAGATCAAGTTACAAGTTACCCGAGAACAGGCAGGCGGTTGTGTGCCAGATCGACAGCGGGCTCTCTGTGGGCACGCTCTTCCGGCCTTGTGGAAAGGCGATTTGCGAGACCGAAGTAAATACGTCCCTAATTGTTTGTGGTGTGGGAAAGCAACGCCGTAAACATTTGTCTGGGCCCAGAGTGTGTGAGCGAGCCTGACTGACGTGTTTTGCTTTTCCATTAACACTTCTGTGATAAACTGCTTAGATGCACCGAGAAAAATTAATGAAACTATTGTAACAATCGTGCACATGTAGGTAATTTATTAAGGACGATTAAAAAGCTTTAAAAGTCATCCATGAGGCAAAATGAACAGGAAGACAGTGTGAGGTGGGTTTTGGCAGGAAGCCCGCCCCGGGGGCCGGAGTGTGGAGCACGGTTCTCCTCCCGCCTTCCTCACCCTGCAGTAAGAACCACATCTCGGGGGAAAGCGGGGACCTACTGCCCAAACTGTTAATAACAAAACTTCTGTGCAGATTCCCCAGGGGGATGCATGGAGGGTCCACGAGGTCCAGGGCAGCTGTCTGTGACCTGCTCAGTTTTAATGTCACTGGGCCAGAGGCACGGCTCTCCTGGACCTCACCGCCAGGGGCTTGCGGCTGGAGGAGGACGGGATGTTCCCTCTCTTGGGTAATGCTTGGCTGTTTTTATAAGGATCTTTGTGCTGCTCTGGGAACCTCAAAACCCAGTGAAGAGCAGAAAAGGAAGGCACTGTCATGCTGTCGTTATCCACTTGTACTTTGGGCTGGTCTCCATGTGACTGCTCTTGCCTCGGTTTCCTCATCTGCAAAATAGGGACAATGGTTAAAAGTGAGTGGCGCTGTAGAGTGAGGGTCATCCAACATCATGCGCATTGTGCTTCCTACGGTGTCTGGAATCCATGCAGTTAATGGCACATAGTCTGTGTCATCATTAAGGGCCTGACCAAGTTGTTGATTGAAGGCCAGACAGGGTGTTGAAAACCTGATACAGTAACTAACTCCAGGGTCCACGCCCTTTTCCTGATGTGCGGATGCCAACCCCCGCCCCCAGTGCAATTCTTGATTGATAGGAATGCTCGCGAGAGCCCGGGAGAGTGTTGAAATGCACGCAGTCAGCCGAGCTCAAGGTTTCGGTGAGGCCCCTCCTCGGTGGGAGGGGCTGCCACGCTCCTTCCTGCTCTCACCTGCTCCATCTCTCCTGTCCTGGATTATACCCCAGAGTGAAAGATCTTCCTCACTTTGAAACTGTTCTCACACATACAAAGGCATGGGATCGCTGGGGATTTGGTTTTGTGATTGCTGGGTGACCCAAGAAGCCTTTGACCTTGTAGATGAGCTCTTTCTCAGACACAAACACATGTAGTAAAGAAAACCTCCGTGAGTGGATGGCGTCGACCACTCTCTGGGCGGCTGTCTTCATCGCCCCAGGCTCCGGCGCAGACACATATGTTGTGTGTCCATCCGTTGGAGACATATGCATCCATTTGCAAAAAGTAATTTTTAGTTCACTGACCGACCAGAAGGGAAAGCGAAGTGTTGCAGCTCAGACACGACAGATTTTCCCCCTTCCCGTGCTGCAAATGAACAGTGAAAAATTACTGGCTTTTGCTATTAAAAGCTATAGAGCCTGTAAAAAATAGTAAATTGTGGTGACATTATCAAAGTTTATAGGCACTGAAATTTGACCTTCAGCAAATTCAACATCGGAGGGGAACAGAGTTTCTTTTCCTTCAAAACAAAAAAAAAAAATGAGAGGGAGGAAAAGATTTATTTTCTTCTGGAGCCAGAACAGCAACTAGAAATGGCACTTTTCAGTTTAAAATAAGAAAAAAGGTTTTTAAAAATTACACAGAGTAATACAGGAAGACAGTCTCCTCGGAAAGAATGAAAACCTATAGAAAAGTCGAAGTCCCTTGGGACAAGTCCCTCCTCCTCCCTGTCCCCCACCCCACACCTGTGCTCGCCCTTATCATTTTGATAAATATTCATACAGAGTTTTTCTCCTGTGCGTTTATATACTTTTCTTTATACTCAGGGAAAATGATGGAGCATTGCTTTGCCTTCGTAGGCTTTCCACTTTCCCAAAACTTTTCACCTTCTCCTCTGGCCTTTCCTGAGCGGACAGGCTTGGGGAGGAGGGAGGCCGGCTGGCAGTGCAGGCGTGGAATGGCCGGGTGGGCAGTGCTTGTTTCCACCCTCTTGGTTCTCCTTGGGTTCCAGAAGCTTCCTCAGTTGCTAATACTTCCGGTTAAGATTTTGAAGACGGATGGTTGGAGGATGCAGGTAAGCCCGCAGAGGGGACGAAGTGTAGGGAGTAACTGGGGACCAGGCATCAGATCTGAGCTTGCTCTGCCCTCATCTAGATGCTGACTCTCTTCTGAACCAGGAGCGCTTGAAATCGTCCGCCAGACATCAGTGTCTGTTGCGTGGTGTTGAGCATGTCAATGCGTGAGAGTGTGGGTGCGTGTGTGCATGTTGATGCACATTTAAGGTAAGGATTCCGTGGAGAAGCCCCTTCGCCACGACACACGGTCTCGTCCTGGAGCGCACGGATGCGATCCTCAGCCAAGTGAGGGCACAGACGTGGGCGCGGCTGTTTGAGGAGGGCTCCCGAACACCCAAAGGCAGTTACTGCTACCTGCCCCTCCAGTGACATTTCTGCAACCAAGGCACCAGCCTGGCCTGGCATCTCTCGACAGTGAGACACTACTCTTTTTCCACGAGCAGAGACCCCCGTAGCTGTTACTGGACCTTCACTAAGAACGGGTCCCTAATCTCATTCTCGCCTGCTTATGCCTCTGCTCCGAGGCCAGCAGAGAGAATTGCTTTGGTGTTTTGCTGCTCTCTGAGATTTAGGGTGGAAAGTTGGAGGTGTGGAGCCTTAGGAAGGCCGATGTGTGATTCGGGAATTGCAGTGAAATTGGCACGGGCGTCCGGCCGGGCCACCTTTCCTCCTCGCCTCCTTGTAAGGTACACTCTTTAACACTCTTCACAACTGCAGCCCTGCAGGGCCCCTCTGGGCCTCACAGAAAGAGGGAAGGGACAGGGTACAGTCTGTCACTACCATCCGCTGGCTCTCTGGTCCCAAAAGGGAAGGCTGGGGAGGAAGCATTAAGGGGTCAGGGAGTTGTGAAAATGAAAAGCCTCGACTCCCCCAAGCTTTGCTGACCGTGACCATGAGTGAACCTTTTTTCTTTCCTTCCTGGAGAATAGATGCGCACCCCATCCCCACCCTCACAACCCTCTGACCGGAAGATGGGCCTGTCTGACCATACTCCCATTCCCATTCATCAGGCTCCAGTCGGAAGCATGGCCAGGCCTTCAACTCCAGTACCTTGTAAACCAGTTACTGACTTCCCCAGAAGCCTGGTGGAGATTTGTCCAGCTGGTATCAGGATCAGATGTGGCTAGGATGTTCCAGCCACCTTCACCTTGGCTCTGAGCAGTGCATCCTGCAGCTCTCTCCTCTTCCTCAGGAGGGTCATGGCCCTTTTCTCCGGGGGGGGGTAGGTCACATACTGTCAGCCGTAAGGGACCCTGGTGACCTCTGTCCATCCTCGAAGAGGGGAAGCAACTTGCCTAGGACCACCTTGTCCACTGTGGCAGTACCAAGAACCAGTCCTCTGCCTCCTGGGCGTAAGTGCCCCACTAGGCAGAGACCCCTGACCTGGCCGTCCTAGATGCTTGAGGGGCAGCCAATTCATTGCAGCCACCTTTCCAGCCCCTCTTGTTCACTTACATTCGACGTAGATTAGATCATTAAATGTGGACTGTTTTCTGGACCTAGATCAATGGGGTTGGGCATGGTGTCTGAAAAGCCTGGTCTCTGAAAGGGCTCTGAGTGAGTGCTCTCATTTTTGCCTTTAGAATAGCTATGTTTTTTATTTTGACTCAACCCCTACAATGCACCAGGCACCGAGGGAAGTGCTCTTTGGGTGCTACCTTCCTGCTTTTCCTGCCATCCCTGTTTGACAGATGAGAACTTGGAGGGAGGTCCATGCCCTGCCCCAGGTGACGTAGTCAGGAGGTGGGGATGTGGGCTTGGGATGCAGGGTCTAACCTCAGCAAGGAGGGGCTTCCACGTGGCAGACGGGACCGGAACTGGCTGGCCAGCTCTGGCCGGGGGGGCCGTGTCTGGCCGGGGGGCTTCTCCCTAAGCGCAAGCGCTGTGGTTCCGCCCTCCTGGTTTTCAGGGTGTCCCGTGACCATCTGTGGTGCTTGCTGTCCCTCCCTTGCTGTTGAGGTGATGAGCACCACTGGGCCCATTTGTAACCTGGTTATTTGGGGTCGGGCCATATCCTGGAACTTGCTGTGCGGAGAAGAGTTGGCAGTATCATGGCGCACTTGAGTTCATTTGCTCATCTCCACGTCAACAAGGAGCAAAGCAAGAAGCTTGATTTCAATGTCAGAACAGCAGCGAGAGCAAACTCAGCCATTCTCCTGTGTTGAGAAGTCCCCTGTGCCAGGCACGCTTCTGTGTTCTCTCACTTAACCCTACCCACAGTCCTTGCGGTCGGTACTGTTATTCCCACCTCACACACGAGGACATGCAGGCACAGGGAGGATAGGTGACTTGTCTGAGGTCATGCAGTTGAAAATCGGCAGAGCCAGGACTCAAACTGTCTGACCCCGGATCTCATGCCTTTACCTTCCTCATCAGACACCCCTGGTTGGGTGAGTTCCTGCACTGGGCAGAAAGGGCAGTGTGGCCCTGTGTCCTGTTACCCAGTTGGCTGCCTAGGTGGACATCTGGAAGGGAACCCTTATCCATGGGGCATAACCCTTGGTGAAGTAAACAGCCACTCAGGGGCGGAGTGGAGAGGACTGCATCCCCCTAGGATTTCTCTTTGGATCATGAGCATGTTCCCTGAGTGTGTTATTGAACTGAAGGGGCCTCTTGGGTGGAGCAGTGATGACTATGCATTTGCCTGCCCTGGCCGGGTGGTTCAGCGGGTTGGGGCGTCGTCTCTTACACCAAAAAGGTTGTGAGTTCCATTTCCAGTCAGGGTACATATGGGAAGCAACCAATCGATGTCTCTCTCACATCAATGCTTCTTGCTCCCCCTTTCTCTCTCTCTAAATATAAGAATCAATAAACACATCCTTGCATGAGGATTAACATAATACGCACCTCATGTATGTTGGCCGGCCCTGCGACAGCTAGGCCCTCTGGTTCGCCACGACACCCTCCTGTGTGTGGCAGGGTGACACTGCTGGCACGTGGTGGCCACGTGCACCCAGCACCGTTCTCAGACACGGTCCTGAGTGGTTTCAGCCTTGCTCTTTTCTTGTAGCTGCCAGTGGTATATTTTTTTGAGATCTACTTCACCCTTGGTCTATGGCTGTGGATTGTGGCCATGGA
This sequence comes from Artibeus jamaicensis, assembly GCF_021234435.1. Taxonomy (NCBI): domain Eukaryota; kingdom Metazoa; phylum Chordata; class Mammalia; order Chiroptera; family Phyllostomidae; genus Artibeus; species Artibeus jamaicensis. The sequence continues at coordinate 8,677,998 of NW_026521407.1, forward strand.
ACAGAATAGTTCTTCATTGTTAAGTAGCTCATGGGGTACGTGAACTCTTCACCAGTCAAAGCTGGCAGAGTTTAAGACCAGCCCCCGGCCTGGGAAGCAGGACACTAGAATGGCTGCACCTGGGAGCTGCGACCCGTCCTCCACAGGAGCACTGTCTGTCATTGTCGCTATGCCTGTGGGGGTGGGGAGTGGTCAGAAGACCGGCCTGGAACCCATGACCTTGAAACCATTAAGCAACTTCTGAGAGCCTGGGTTTCCCCACCTACCTTGTGAAGTTCCCTAAAGCACCTAGCATGTGTTTGGGCGCGAGACAGCTGCTTGGTGACTGAGTTCTCTCTCACACCTCTTCATGTGGCTCTGGGGCCTGTGTTAGAACTTCCCTTCTTTCCAGAGTACAGCCAGCTGTCTATCACCACTTGTATATGAAACTCTCTCTCTCTCTCTGGTAACTCTGAGCAATAGGTGGTTTTGTGATCACCCCCAAATTACCTAGTGCAACCCTTGCCCCCAGCTCATACACAGGGACCACTTGGCCACAGTAACAAGACTGGAAAGGAAGGGGGAGGCTGGGGGTGAAGCATTGCTTGTGAATTAGCATGTTTTTCTCCCTTTTGCTTTTGTGAAAGCTAACTTCCTGTACAGACACTTGCTTTTAAAAACCCTAAGAACAGGGGGCGGCCCCCAGCCCTTGTCCATGGGAGCGTTATGAATTAAAGATTACAGCCGCTAAAGAGAGATCATCTTTAAACAAGCGCAGCTCCCTCTCCCCGTGCCGCCCGAGTGTTTAAGTTCTCGTGTCGAGTGATTCCAAAACAAATAGAGATGTTCTGGAGAGAGGCAGCGAGCGGGCCCCAGACAGCAGGAGAACTAGGGCAACGTGGGGAGCCTGGGTGGGGGTGGAGGTGGAGGCGGGTTGCAGGTTCGCATTCTTGGCATCCTGGAGCACTGGGCAGAACCTGCCGCATGCTGATTCGCTGCGTGACCTTGGGAAAACTTTGGATTTGCCCCCTCCCCAACACACACACTCTGTCCCCGGCCCCCCCTCAACTTGGTGAGAGGGCGCACGTGCACGCACACACACAACCCAGCCCAACCAGTGCCCCTTAGCGGGTGTTCTGCACAAACTGAGGCCCGAAAGGGCTTTGGGCTCTTTGAACAAAGCTGTGAGGAGTAATTGCGGGAGAGATGTGGAAGAGATGGCACCAGGAAGCCTTTTATTACATGCCTTTCTGCTTGTGAAGATGGCGCAGCTGGCTGCAGAGACAACCCTCATGGAGCCCTCCCCCAAAGCAGACGGGAAGGAGCCAGGGACCTCTAGGCAGCAGAATAAAAACGGTCAAACAACCACCACTGTCAAACAGCAGCAACAATCAACCTTTCTGAACTCGTCCCTGGGGATGCAAAGATGGTGAAGAGCACTTCCTGCCTTCGGCGGGTAGCTCGTGACACAGGGGAAAGACAGACAGCAAAGGCTGGGTCCAGAGCCCCTGGTATCTGTGCCATCCCAGCCCCATAGCATCTCAAAGAGGGAGTGAAGGGCACCAGAGCCGACCCCTCGGAGATGGGTGTGCAGAGTTGTATGTAGTCTTGGTCAAGGTCCACAGTCAGGAGCAGAATGGTGACTAAGCCCCAGGCCTGTGCCTGTGGGTCAGCAAATCTTTGCTGCAGACTGTTGATGTAGTTCCCAGGGCTGCTTCATCTCAAAAGTTTATTTTAGGCAGATGATTGCCTTCTAGGTCATTCTCAGCCATTTAAGTGTGTTTGGCAGGAGACTTACCTGAACCTTCCAAGGCCCTTTGAGATGGGAACAAGGCATGATATTTCCCCACCCAACCTCCGTGCACCCTGGGCCCTGTGTTTTTATTGGCATCTCCTGTGGAAAGTTCTGGGCTTTGGGGAGGGGAGGGGTGCACGAAGTTTGGCTGCGTCGTGTTCCAAGGCCTGGAGTTTTAATGTGTGGTCAGATTGACCACCCTGCCAAGTTCACTGCTTCTCTGGGCAGCATTGGATACTAGATGGAAGGCTGGACGCCCCCCCCCCCCCAGGGCAGTGTCTCCCCGAGGCACTGTGGAATGCTGGGAGACATAAAGACTGTGGCCAAAGATGTTTATTTATAAATAAATCGAGCAACTGCTGAATAAACATTCCCTAAATGCAGGGCTTTTCAGAGCCTTTATTGTGCCGATGAGTCTTCTGATTGTCTGAGATCGGGTTAAGGTGGACAGCATCTCCTGAACTTATCACTGCACTTATTTAAGGAGCATCTCTTGGTGTCTCTTGGAGAAGCTGTCTAAAGTCACTTTCCCCTTTAAGGCTTCAGATTCCTTGGCTGTGAAATGATGAGAGTGTTCTTTAACACCTTCGCTGCTGTTAACATGATCATTTTCCTGTAGACCTCATGTCCTGAAGGAAGATTTTTCTCTTAAAAATCAGTTAATCAATAAATATTGGGAAGTCAGATGAATTTTGACTTGATAGGTTCAATTCAGACATATTTATATATCAAGTTAATATAGATATATCTACATATTGCATGTATAAAATATGTATATTTAAACAGAAGTGTATCAGCTTGATAGTCATGTTAAATATACATTTATATGCATATAGCTATATATATACACATACACACATAATCTTATATGTATACTATAACAATATACTATAAATGCACGTTATATATAACATACAGTATGTTACATGCCCTATAGCAATGTTATAGTTATAATCTGTGGTGTGTTATAAATGTAAGTTCTATATTAACATATAGACATAGACGTCACACACATAAACACAGCCTGTCAGTGACCGTCAGAGCTTCAGGTCAGAAAGCAAAGGCGTTTGGGTCCATGTGCAGTTTCTGCTCGGCCTTCAGAAGCCGGCCAGGCTGCCCTGTGGACGTCTCTGGAACACAAGGACTCTGACCGGGAAGCCTGGGTACATGGAAAGGAGCCCACTCTGGCCCTGATGGTGGCTGTGTCCCCTGCCTCTGGGTGGTCAGCAAGATGCTTAGCCCCAACCTCTGGTGAGGCCCTGAATAACTCCAGAAGCTCACTGGGCCGTGATTTCTCCTGACCTTGCGACTTGGACCGGGTGGGGGTGTGGGAAGGCTGCCCCATGGGCTACCAGAGGGCTCTGTGAGGATGCCCTGGCCACACCTGTTCCGCAGCTGCCAGGCACCTGGCAGGGTGTGGGCTGTTGGCTTGGGTATGTGTGGTAGCTGCTGTTAGAGGCCCTCAAATAAGTCCAGCCGGTCTCGGCATCGGCTGCTGTGCTGCGTGGCTCGGAAGAAGGCCTCCCTCTTTGTCAGAGCTGGGGCGACGCTCAGCAGAGGCAGGCCTGCCCTGCGTCATGTCTTCCTTCCCGGTTAGTGAGCGCTGAGTGAAACGGGGTTCCAGGGTGCTTATGGGGCGTGAAAGTTACACCGTTTGCAGTGTTTAGGGACTGGGGCTCAACATCCCTCACAAACGCCCTTGCGGCATTTTAAAGACTGCCATTGTGCCTTGGGTCATGGTCAACTTTCTTTTGAAGTGACCTCTGCTTTATTTTGAGGGAGCAGGAGTGGGAAAGGACTGAGGTGGGAGAAGAAGGCAAGACGGGACCAGGGGACTGCAATGCAGAACCACTGCCTGTGGGCAGACTTTTCTAGTAAAGGTCACTGTGATGGGGAGGAGAGATCTGCATCCTCAGCTGGGACTTCGGCTCCTCTGACATCAGAATGATGCAAGGCCTTGGGCCTTTGACCCCTGGCTCCAGGATCATGAATCTCCCATGGTTCCCAGGGAAGCACGGACTTGTTAGGCTGGAGCCCTAAGACTTGATTGGAGAGATTTTAGTAAATGTCATGGTGTGCGTGCATGCGTGTGTGTGTGTATGTATGTGCGCGCACACATGTTTATTCTGCATATGGTCAGGTCTGACTGGGGGCCAGACAGACTAGGTACTGGCACTGGGCAACACAGCCTGCATCCCTGGGGACTCCTGATGGGCCAGAGTTGTGCAGGACAATAATTAGTGTTTAGTATGACGTGTGCCGTGGTAAAAGCATGTGTGAGGAGGGCACAGGAGGAGGGCTTCATCTGGGGAGATGGGTTCATGGGTGTGGTGAGGCCTGAGCAGGGGCGGTGAAGACAAACACATTGGCCAGGCAGAGAGGGGTGGCTGGAGTTGCAGACAGAAGGGGCCGCACCCTTAAAAGCCTTGAGGGGCTCCACAGTGCAGAGTTTGGAAGCACAAGCAGTTTGCAGATGCCGAGAGCCTGCAAAGGGAGGTAAGAAGTGAGGGCAGTGGGGCTGGAGCCGGGTCCCAAAGCTCCTGATGGAGTGGGAAATTTGTCCTTTGTCCAGTGTGTGTGTGGGAAAGGTGCTCGGGCGGGGCAGGGAGAAGAAAGAAGGGCATTTGGGGCTGAGGGTGGGTTGATAGGGTGTGTCCCAGCGAAGGTGGCCAGTGCAGGACATGTGCTGGCCGAATGACAGGTGAGGCAGGCGGCTCCGTGTCTCTTATAACATGCCACTCAGTACTGAGACTCTCTTTGCAGAGGCTGCACTCTCTTTATGGGGGGGGGGGGCATCAGTGAAAGTTAGATCTGAACGTCCCATCAGCCAGTGGCAGGGGCTGAAGTCCCCCCTCATCTCGGCACCATGTTTCCTCTGAAGTGTTGGGATTGGTAACAGGCCGAGATGCCTCAGCATGTGCCTGCAGGGCTTGCTGACGGCTCCCTGCCCTTGACCCTGGCGCACGGTGAACGGCACGGATCACACGGACGCAGAGCGTCACCCGGCCCCCGCAGAGCCGCGCTCCGCCCCCGCTCTGCGCTCCCCAGGGCCGCACGGTCATCCCAGGCAGCTGTGCCGCGGTAATTAGTCAGCTCCAGCCTCGCAGGTTCCATGACTCATTGTCTTAAATTTTAATAAGTACAGAAAAACAGAGTGCTGATTTATTAAAAATTAATCCTCCTTAGAGGTAGCTCTGGCCAAGGGAAAGCAGAGAGGCATGGAAGGAAGGGAGGGGAGGGAGTGTACAAGGAGGCCGGGACCTGTGCCAGGCCGCTCCTGCTGGGCACAGCGGGGCACAGCGCTGGGCCCCCCACTCGGCCGCGGTCAGAGATGGAAAGGAGGAGGTGGTGGGCTGCACACCTTTCCTCCTTTTATTCTCCCTCTTCCTTTCCGCTCAGTGCGTTTCCTAGGGCTGCTGTAACTAAGTCCACCCACTGCATGGCTTCAGCAACGGGCATTGGTTTGCTCCCAGTTCTCGAGGCCAGAGGTCCAAGATGAAGGAGTCAGCAGGACTGGTTCCTCCTGAGGGCTGTGAAGGAGGGAGGCTGCTCCACGCCTCCCCCAGCTCCCAGTGGTCTGCGGGCCCATCACCCCGACCGTGCCTTCGTGCTCACAGGGCATTATTCCTATCTGCAGGTCTGCGTCCAAATCTGCGCTTTTTATAAGGATACCAGTCGCACTGGATTCGGGGCCCGAGTTTATGAGTTCACCTTAACTAATGACATTTGCAGTGACCCTGTTTCCAAATAATGTCACATTCTGAGGTGCTGGCGGTTAGACTTCAACATGTCAGTTTTAGGGAGACGCGATACAACCTCCGACACCTCTCCCCTCTCTTCCTCTCCCCCTCTTCCTGCCCTGACACCTTCTCTTCTCTCGATCTCTCTGTTCCCTTTGACTTTTCTCTCTCCCTCTGCGCCCCCCCCCCTGTTGCCACCTCCCCTCCCTTAGCACTTCTTGACTCCCTTTAATAATTAGGCCCCGCACGTCTGCCAGAGATGGATGGGTGCCTGCTGGCGTGTCTGCCCCACCAGCCTCCCTCCTCCGCCATCTGCAGTAGTGGGTGTTGTGCCTCTGTGAGCTCAGAACATGTCCCCAGGCAGCCACCCGGCCCCCTGCCGTTCTCAGACAAAACTTTTCTTCCGGGAGGTTGAAGAAGTCTTCTGTTCAGGGCTCAGTTCCAAGCTGGGGCTTTGTGGGTGGGGGCGGGGGGGGGATGGGCCTGTGTGAGCCTGCACTTGAGAGAGAATTTCCTTCTATTGATCAGAGAATATTCCAGTGCAGGGCAGGGACATCCCCTGAATGAGCCTTATCATTTAAAGCATTTTCTCCTCCAAGGCGATCAATTTAAGCAAAGTGCAGAGCCAGCCACGTCGAAATTCGACCAGAGGGGCATGTGGCCCCCGAAGCATTACGGGCCATTAAGTCCGTAATGTGGCTGAGGCCTCTGGGTAGCAGCGGGCCTTCCTTCCTTGTTAATCGCCGGGATGCCTGGCTGTCCTCCCGTTGTACTCGGCGTCACACCCACCAGCGCAGACACGGTCCCCCCAGTGTCACTGTCTTCCTGCGCACGTCCGTGGAGAGCTGAGGCCCGACCGTAGCCCCTGACTCCCCCTTGGGTCTTTCTCTCCCTGTATGTATGGAAGCCATCGGGCCCTTCTCACCACCTGTCTCAGGATTAGCACCTGCAGTTTCCCTACTTGCGTTTTGGTGGAGCAGGCACCTGAGCTCTGGGGGGGACATCCTGTGGCTGGAACCCCTGGCCTGCTCGGTTCCCCAGGATGTGCTGTGTTCTGTCCCGACTGAGAAGAGGTGGGCTGGATCTCCCAGCCTCGGGTAGGTAGTAGGGGTAGGGGTGGCCGGCCGAGTGGGGAGGGCCTTTGTCTGAGTTTGTCACCGAGAGTTTTGAAATGACCTGAAAAAGTTCGATCTTGGGGAATTTCCAGTATTAGTAAAACCAAGAGGATTCTCAAGGTTTTGAGAAAGCCACTGACTAGCAAGCCCGTCACCAGTTCCTGTCTGTGAAATCTCCCTCTTTCCACTGAGGCTGTCTCGCGTCCTGACCCCGATCACCCGCCACCCCGGGGTTGGTGCCCCAGCCTTCCGGCTGACGTGGTCCCCTCCCCTGCAGCTTTGCGTCCCCAGGAGCACCGCCTTCGCCCAGGTCCCAGCGCGCTCTCCTGCCCGGTCTTGCAGCGCTCGCTCAGTCCAGCCCAGCTCCGATCCCATCCTCTCCTGTGTTGGTTTCGCAGGGTGAGACCAAGAGACCCTGCTCCAGACCCTGCGTGCCCCCCATTCCCTCCATCTGGTCAGTGCAGTCTGTGTCACTCATCTGCCGTGCTGTCCAAACGAGGTGCCCTTCTTCTCTGTCATTTGTTTGCCATTTACCGGATTCTAAGAGTGGAATACCTTATCCAGAATAGATCTCGTCCTGAATGTCTTCTGTCTTTGTCGTCCCCAAGGGGTCTTAGCTCCTTGTCTCTTTACCACCCGTCTCCTGACATGTTCGGTTTGGTTCAGCTTAATAAAACGCGTACTGTTCACAAAGTACTTTCTCGACTCAATGTGACTACGGCCCCTGGGATGATACTTGACCCAGGCGGGATGGGTGAGGAAGGAGGGAAAGAAGTGACCTTGAGGTGGCAGAGCAGAGCTGTCTTAGAGGTGGAATCGGGACACAGGCTGTCTATCCGGACGTGGTCGGACCTCAAGCCTTCGAAAGGTGAAGAGCAGGGCTAAATCTATTTCTCTGAGAAAGGAAGGAGGAGTGAGGACAGCGGTTCATCCCCTGGGCAGGGGCCAGCCTCTTTAGCTGGGAGGAGAGATGGGGGCAGCGGAGTCCTCAGAAACCCTGGTAGCCCCCCTGTCCTTGTCTTCTCTTTTCCTGCGGCCGGTCCAGCGGGCAACCTGCAGAGCCTCGTCATGGCAGGGAGGCGCCTGACCTTGCCGAAAGGTCCCCAGCTCTGAGCTGAGTACCGTCGTCCCTCTCCACGTCAGACACGGTGGAGACCCCCTGGCATGGGCTACGTACGAAAGCCTGGTGCAGCCTCCCGTCTGTCACTGGCGAGGCTTCCTGGCTTCCTCTGACGGTGTCTGTCCGTTTTACACCCACCCTAGGAAATCCGCCCCCCAATTTTAGACTAATAGGATATTTCCCACAGATTGGGACAAAAAGATATTTTTTTATGAAACCAGCTAGAATAGACTTAGGCATGTGATACTATGATCGCCTTCTTCGTTACTGTCATATTTCTGTCAGACATGATTCCGTGAGTCGTTCTGAAAACCTGAGTGAAAGTGCAGAGGAGGTGTTTTGCTCAGACGGGAACCAGCCCCTGGGGCATGTCGTACACCAGGCGTCCAGTGGCGTCCACCTTGTTGGCTCCCTTTTCCTGAGCAGGGAAGATGAGGCGGGTCCCTGGCTGGGTGTCATCCGGAGCTGCTTTGTTTCTTTGCCATGAAATAAACTGCACTTGATCCAAACGTCTGCTGGACTTGGGGGTCCTGGGTTGGGGTGGAGGCCGGGAGCAGGGAGGAAGGGGGCTGTGTACTGTGAGGGTCCTCTGGATGCTGGGAGTTAGGCTGAGATCTCTATGTGTGTTATTTGAACCTGATCCAAAGCCCACGGATGGCAGGTTGTGTGTTCCCTTTTACAGGGACTGCCGGGCTAGGAGACCAGGAATGTCCTGCGGGAGGTGGAGGTGGGCTGCCCCCAGCTCTTCCTAGCCAGAGCGGCCATCCTTCCCTGAATTCCCGCCTGTTCTCACGGCCCCCTGCGTCCCTCTTCACCCAGTTGGAACAGCCCAGAAACCCAGGCTGCACTTCAGCAGCGTATTAGTTTCTTTTAAGACCCGAGACTATGGGAGAATATAAGGCTTTATTGCGATGCTTTTAGAGAACATTTGCAGCTCTGAACCCTGTAGAAGTTTTCCAAAGTCTATTAGGTGGCAAACGCTTTCATGGCCTTGGAATCATAAGGTTGATTTGAAATATTGGCACCTAATGGCTTACAATGGGAATAAATCCCCTGAAATTGGGCCTTGGAGGGAGACTAGGTTGCTTCCACAGCGGCCCCTCCCCACCCCTAGGCTCCTAACACACCGCAAAGGCACCATTCACCATGGCCTTGGTGAGCGGGGGTCTCCCCTAATGAGGGGGAGAGGCCCTGCCAGTCTTCATTTTTCAATCTGGGCCCAACATTTAGTGGCAGTGACTGTGGGAGACTTCTGCCTGGAATTTCTCCCCAGTGGCCTTTAAAAGGCCAGGGCCTGAGAATTCCTGAAAAATTAATGGGGTCTCTGTGGGTTCTTAACACTTGCCGGTAACCTGGCTTCTGCCAGGCCCGCTGTGGCTTTGCAGCATAATAGCTGCTCAGCTGCTGGTCTTTTGTATGCAAATATGACCTAAGGAAGCACGGAGGCAGCGGCCCATTGTTGCCAGAGACCGCGCTTTCAAACAGACGCGCAGCTTTTAAAATATTCCAGACAGATATTGAAAATGTCAGCAGCAGGCTTCTCCCACTTCTTGCCCGGCTCTCTTTTTTCCTCTCTTCCTCCCCTGCCACCCACCCCACCATAAAATATAATCAAAAAGCTAGTAAATAATTTAAAGAATTGCCTCAAAGGATTTCCAGACTAGAAAGAGACTCCCTTCTCTGGTTTAGTGGGGAGAAACTGTTTTCATTTTTTCCCCCAAGATATTTAAAATATTCAGGAGTGTCCCACAGGGTCTTGAACTCATAAGCATCTGCATTTTTCTCACTATACTCTCATCTCCTCTTTTCTTTATTGAATTTTTTTCAAAGGTAGCTGCCGGCGGTATTTAGGTCCAGATTTCAAATATAATTCATATTTGAGGCACTGGTCCTAAGTCAGACCAACTTAAGGTCTTTTTCGTTCATCTGAGCTCGGTGCCCCCTGCTCTTTAGTTTAACAAGAGCGGGCAGTGGAATAAATCCTGGCTGCTGTGATTCTTCGTCCTGTTGACTCTTTTCAAAGGGATCTGTTATCTCGTGGACGGAAGGGAGTGATGGCCCCTCTGGGGAGTCACTGTGTATTTTCTTCCAGAAACCTGATGGGCCAGGCCCGGACTGTCTGGACCTACCTGCCCACCTTGAGACGGGAGAGAGTTGGCCGGCCTCTCACTGGCCAGAAACTTAGACTGCAGGGAGGGTGCATGAGTCAAGCCTCTGGTCCACCCAGGCCACACCTCTGAAGGCAAGCCGTGCTCCTCCTGGAAGAACGCCAGCATGGGGATGCATTTCTGGGTGTCCTAGGTGTCCTTGGGCCAGGAGGAGATTACTGAACCTGGGACGTGTGGGCTGTTGATACGCGTTAGATGGAGAGAAGGAAGGAAGGGAAGGTAGAAGAGAGGCTGGGTGGATCAATGGAAGAGAGGAAAACAGGAAAGGGTGGAAGGAAGCATGGAAGGAGGGACAGATGCAGGACGAATGGGTAGATGGATAGATCGAAGAAAGGCAGGAAGGACAGGTGGATGGATAGAAGGACAGATGAAGGAGGAATAGATGGGTGGACGGCTGGATGGCTAGACAGGTAGTTGCCCTGTGAGTATTTGTTTTCTCATGCTCTCCTCAATCTTGGGCATTCCTGGGGCTTGCTCTCAGAAGCTGGGGAGAGGTTCCTCTAGAACGTTGATGCCAGGGAATCCTTACAATGTCCTGTCCTCCGTTAATACTTACAGACGCTGCTGCTGAGGGACCCTTCGAGAAGGCCATTCTCGTTGAGTTGCTCTCTCTTTATAAGGGCAGTGTTGCACCTTCACACCCCCAGCCCCATTCGGCATTTCCCTGGTCCTGCAGGCCCCTTGCACTCTCTGGCTCGTGACTGGGGTATCTGGCAGTCCTCTGCCAAAGAGCCAGATGTGTCCTCTCTGGGTCCAGCCAGCAAATCCTCCTCCTTGGCCCTGCGATCTGTTAACTAAAGTGGTTGCATCCAGTACAGGGATGTGAGGCCCAGTGCAGGGGTCCCCCACTTCCCAGTGGCAGACTGGTCCTCGGCCAGTTAGGAACCTGGCCTTGAGCAAAGTTTGCCTGAGCTCGCCACCTGTCTCCTGCCATCCCCCATCCACGGCAGGAGAGTGAAGCCCACCTGAGCTCCACCCCCTATCTGCTCCCCCACCCACTTCTTCCATGAAACTGGTCAGTGGTACTAAGAAGGCTGGGGGCTGCGGGCATAGCGGGTTGCAGTCCAGGCTCTCGAGGCCGATGGAGCTGATTTTGATTCCTTGCTGCCACCTCCCTCTACTTGTGTGGCCTCAGAATAGTTACGTCGTCTCCCAGAGCCTCAGTTTCCTCATTTCCACCTAAAGATTGGTAGAGATTGAACGGATTCAGTGAGGGGGTGTGCAGAGCCCTTACACAGGCAGTGCCGGTGCATGGACCCTGCCCTGTGTATTGGGTAGTAACATGCAGCAGGTGTTACTACCACAGGGGGCGGATGCTGCCTCCTCCCGAGGTAGAGGCATGAAGACGCGACTCCTGGGCTGCTGGTGTGGTGGCACCAACCCTCAGCCCCTCGTGTCCTGCTCAGACACACAGCTTGCCCGAGTGCCCAGGGGTGTCCTTAGGTGCCAGGACACAGTCAGTTGAGCACAGCGAACGCTCAGAACACGACCCCTCAAACCCCATCCTGGCATCTTCCTTGGCTCCGTCATTGTTCCTGGGAGCTGCTGCATCTCGAGAGCTCTGGAAAGGCTCAGGAAAGCCACTGGAAAGTAGCTCCTAGGAGTCCTCAGCTGACCTCTCCCTGGTAGAGCCGCAGCGCCTCCCTTGAAAGCAGAATCCCCAAACTCTCCCCTGGCAGTAGGTTTGCATGTCCCACTGCAGCTGGACCTCTGTGCCGCAGAGAGGGGCTGCTTTCAGGCTGGTAACAGCCTCAGGAGAGCGGCCTGCTCCAGACCTCTGTGCTCCAAAATCCAGAGCAGCCCTGGCCTGGTCAGCCCCCAAGAGCCTTCCGGAAAACCGGGAGCTCTGGACTTTCTGCCTCACCCCCTAACTCCTGTTCTTTTCTATTTTAAAGTCCCTTCTCTGAAGGGAGGTGCGAAGTCCATGATCTGTGAGCATAAAGGATTTTAAAACTAAACAAGAAAACCAATTATTTTTCTAACTGCTTTACTCCTTCAAATCTTTCACTGTAATGGAGATTTAGAATCCATCACAGTTGGGCTATTATTTCTGCGTAAACAGTGTCATGCCCTATTGCACCAAGCAAACAGTCAATTTTTCCCATTACGCTTAGACACAAATGACGAGGGCAGTGGTCTCCCTGAGCGGGTGTCAGTTGATGGGGAGCTTGGGACTGACCGCAGTCAGAGGGGAGGAAAGGGTTAAGGCTTGCAGAGGATTGCGGTTCTTACCCAGGGGTCACCTCTTCGCCTCCGGAGCTGGGAGATTGGGGAACACGGAAGAGGCCACGGGGCCCAAATGAGAGGGGATAGAGCTCCAAGTTCGCTTTGAACTGGTGGGACGTGGGACGGTTCCAGCCTGACCCTTCTTTCCAGCGGTTCTTCTCTGGGTCACTTTACCTGAGGCCGCCTGAATGGCCAACAGTGTCCCTCCGGCATGGCCCAACTGACGACCTCTTGGGTCCTCCAGCCCCGACCCTCCTGCAGCTCCCTGACCGTGCCATGCCACCTCATGCTCTCCGCCCAGAACATTCTCCCACCTCTCCCCTTTGTATCCGCTAGGACCCAGCTCAGATACCACGTCTCCCAGGAAGCCCGCCCTCAGCCCAGGGCTGCTTGCGTGCCTTTTCCATGCTGCCCTGGGCTTCCTCTCCTCTGGCCCCCAGCGCTCTGTGTTGTAACCCCTGGTCTCCCTCCTCCAGTAGAGCGTCAGCTCCTTGAGGGTAGCCACTGTGTCCTTTGTATCCCGGTGCATGGTATAGCTCTTGGCTGGTGGTGCCTTCTCAGTGAATATTCATAGAATGAATAAGTGAGTCCCCAAACCTGGCTGGGGATGCAGGGTGGGGGACCACCTGACTGTGTGTGCCAGGGTAGGGTCAGCCTTGCTGGCCCAAGCAAAGATGGGGGCGTGGGGGTGGCAGTGTGCCTGTCAGCCAGCAGCTCCTGTGCGTGGAAAGCAATAGAGCAATGCGGTGCAGGAGGTGGGCACTGGAGCCAGGCTCCCTGGGCTCGGCCCCCAGCCCCACCACTGTGCCAGGCCAAGTCACTCCAGCCATCTGTGCCTCACTGCCCTCATCTGCAGAGTGGGGCTGATGTTAGTGCCAAGGTCATGGGGCAGTTCCAAAGATGAAACATGTTACCACAGTCCATATGCCCCATGGGAAGCACCCAGCATCATGCCTGGTACAGAGTGGCCATCATGGAAGTGACAGCTGTCCTTATTCTCAGCTTCTGCTATGTTAGCACTGCCCCAGCTGGATCAGGCCCTTCGGGGGGGTCTCGCCTGGAGCAGGGGCCAGAAGCTTCCTGGGGGATGTGTCTGCACACAGTTGACTAGGTGGTGGCTGCCCCTCTGGGCAAGTCGCCCCAAACCCACCACCCTGCTGTGGCCTGTGAGGCACTAAGTTTGTGACCTCTGCCTTGACCTCAGGCAAGGTGTCTCCGGTGAAGCTGGCTCTTGTAGACTCAGCCAGTCCATCTGAGGCATTTATGGAGCACCTTCTGTGTTCAGCACTGTACTCAAGATGACCTGTTTTTCAAAAGTGCCTTAAAAAACGTATTTTATTTGCTCCCTGGCCCCATGAGGTAGGCCAGGCTGGCATTCTTCTTGTTTATTCAGATGAAGAAATTGAGCCAGGGAGTAGCTCAGGGCGCACAGCTGCAGGAGGGCGGGCAGCTATGGACTCCACCCCCCTGCCCCACCTCGCCCCGCCCCACCCCTCCCCACCTGGGCCTGCTGTTGAGCAAAATGCTTATCTAGTCCAGATGGGCAAACACCCTCTCAGTCCTAGATTCTGCAGCAGGCTTCAAGGTCCGCTCGGACCCAAGGCTCCTGGGACAGCCATTAGCTTCACTGACAGAGGCTGCCATGGGCCCCAGAGTGGGAGGGAGGGGGCAGGTAACTCATGACGGGGCCTCAGAACTGCTGCTTGTTCCTGCCTGCGAGTGCACCTGGCTTTAAGCAAGCTTGAATGCGGGAATGACGGAGTCCCACGAAAGACAAATGAGGCCCCGGCCTGTTGGTCGGAGCGTCATCCTGGACACCGAAAGGCCGTGGGCTTGGTCCCCAGTCAGGGCGTGTATGGGGTGCAACTGATGGCTGTTTCTCTCTCATACCGATGTTTGTGTCTCTCTCCCCGCTCCCCGACTCCTATCCTCTCTCTCGCTCTAAAAATCAGTAAACAGGTGAAGATTTAAAAAAAAAAAAAAAAAAAAGACAAACTAGGGGAGGATTATCATCTCAAGAAAGAAGTCCTTTAGCACATACCCACGAGTATCCAGAGTAAGAGCTGGTTCACAGGCAGCGGGGCAGAACCTCCGTTGTCCTCCTGGGGACTCGGCCTCCTCCCGGTGGAGGTAGCAGGGTGCGTGTGGCTGCTGGCTTTCCCTGGTCGCTGCTCTGGGAAGCAGCCCTGCAGACCCCATTAGTGAGGGCATGGCGATAGGCAAATGACCCAAGAGACTAGTGACCCGGCCCCAGGAGGCTGGTGAAGGGAAGGCCTCTGGCTTCTAACTGAAGGTGATGGGAAGAGGCTCACTGTGTCCTTGAGGCTGGGAAGTGGATTTGGGACCAGCTGCTCCTGGGATTGAATCCTGGCTCTCCCACCATGTAACTTCACTACTTACTTAGAGCAAATCCCTTAATCTTTCTGAGCCTTATTTTGCTCATATGCGAAATGGAAATAATAATAATAATAATAATATCTATTGTCATTGGGTTGTTGTGAGGTTGAAACAAAGGAATGAATGTGAGGTCACTAGCATGGCCCAATGAGCACCAATGGCTGAGGTTCTTGTCTTTATTTGCACAGGTACAGGGCACTGCCTTGCACCTTAAAGGACTCTTCTTTCGTGAACCTTTTCCTGCTCCCAGGGGCCCGTCCATCACTGAGTTTGCCCATCAGGCCACTTTTCTCTAAATGGCCTTTGACGCTAACCAGCACCTCACCTTCTCTTCCCAGAGGCTCAGGGCTGCCTGTCTGGGGGCTTGCCCCAGGCACACACATGGTCTGCAGTGCATAATACACATGCGTGTGTGAGTACGTATGCAGAGGTCCCCCCACACACATGTGTATATAACTCATTCCCCAAAGAGAGGTTTATTCCAGGGAACAAATGCGTCTGGTTAGCTTCTGTGTGGATTGGATCCAGCCCCAAGCCGTAGCCATGAGTGGGATTCATTGACAGCAAAAGGAAATGAAAACAAACGTTCCCTGACATGGGGCATTTCCTTTGGGGGGCCTCTGGGAATTCTCCTCTGTTAAAACATCCACCAATTTGGACAGAGGAACTTGGCAGCCACGGCTTGAGCTCTCATTGTTTCTGTGGGGAGGGCACGGGTGGAAGTCATGCACTGGCCTCTCTTCTGGAACCTTCCTCTGGCCACCGATGCATGGGAGGAAGGGGCCGTTTGAGAATGGAGGATGGCTGGGTGCTCCTGGAATCTGGCTACTACCCTCCCATCTGGGCAGGCTCCCCGAGAAGTTGGGGGCAGAGTGCCTTCTCCGTGGCCTTCTGGAAGCAGCTCTCTGTGAAGGTTGGGCTGGGGGGGTGTTGGCGCTGGGAGCTGACATTCCTGAGCTGGTCTGAAGCCTTCTGTTTAGCCCCAGCAGACAGAATGTGAATATGGTTTTGATCATATCCAGCTGATGGGAGCTGACCCAGACTTATTATGATTTGACTGTTGTGTTTTTTTTTGTTTTATTTTTTCCTTCCTCCTCTTCTTTCTTATGGGGAAGATGTTTCTCTTATGAATGAATTTGCTTCAGGGGATGGAGTTCAGGACAGAGGCAGACGAAGAGATACAGAGGCTCTCACGCAAAGTCGGGGTTATTTGCCGATCGGTCGAATTCAGGGCAAGCCATTCCCTCGCTCCTGCCCCTCAGCGCCGGCTGACAGTAGTGTTTCTCCGAGGCCTCCCGACATGCACTAGTAATAACAGCAGTCGGCTCACTGGTGCTAGAACGTTCATTTACTCAGCGGCTCACTTGCTGCTCCCGCCGATGGCTGTGCCTCTTCTCTGTGTCATACTTACCTGAAAGCCAAGCTTCAGTGACATCAAATGTCCCCCCCTCCACCCAAGCGACAAAACTCCTAAGTGGCAGAGCTGTTCAACTCAGGCAGGCCCAACGCTAAGCCAGAGTTTCTTCATCTCGGCACTTTTGATGTTTTGGGCCAGATAATTCCTTGTTATGGGGGCTGTTCGGTGGCTTCCCTAACCCGAACCTGGCCTATACCCACTAGATGCCCGTAGCACTGCCACCCCCGTCCCGACCAGCAGCACTGTCTGCAGACTTTATTGCAGGTCGGTCCCCTGGGAAGCAAAATGGCCCCTGGTGGAGAACCGCAGCTTAGAAACCGCGCTGTTTTTCTCTGCGGTGCCTCCCCCATGCCCTGTCCCTCTGTGTAGGAATGCGGCCCTGTGTACTGTTGAGTCTGAGGTGACGGTGGGCATCTGAGGTGCCCGATCCAAATTGGCCTATGCATATCCAACATATATATACACGGTAACCGCTTGTTGAGCACCTACTGTGTGCACTGCAAGACACTACAAGGTACTGGGCTCAGAGTGAAGACACAGGCAGGAGCACCTCCCTGTCCTCACAGAGGGTCCCGTTCAGTGGGGCGCTCACAGGCTTGTTGGGTAACAGGTCCTCACCTCCTGTATGTGGACGGCCAGGTGGCGAGGCCTGTGGGTGAGTGTTGGGGGTGCCCCAAAGACACATGCGTGCACTTAGGAGTAGGAAGAATAAAACTCATGTGACTTCTGTGGGGCTTCTGGTTATTCCTCATCAGGACCCAGTGGGCACCTATAGTAAACTTCTTCCTTTTTATTTAAATCTGAGGACCTGAACACATTTCTCATTTCTGAAAACCCCTAAGACTTTTTTTTTTTAATCTTTCACTGTTTTGGAAATTTGACTTTAGAACAAAAACATTAGGAAATGCTCCTGGGCCTTTGCCCCAGTACTTTCAGTTAATTGGTGCCAAAAATGCCTGCCAGCACCACACACAACCCCATACCCCAGGGTGTAGCAGGCCCCTGGAGGGAGCAGGGTTCCTTGGGGTCATTTCTGAGGGCTCCCAGAGAAGAGCCAGTGTTGTCGTCGCACACGTGTGCACACGCACACGGTTGTGAACATGCAGTTGCTCATTTTTCTCCTTTAAAAACTCCACAAATGCATTCCAAACCCCCCCTGCCTGCCAGTCTCCTCTCCTCCCCCAAATATCCTTGGTTAAGTCTTAAGACTCAACATCAACAAAGAACAAAGCCACAGCCGATTCCCCCTCCTGACAATGTCAGCTGTGAACCGAAGATCTGAATAGCCTTTAAAATTGTTTTATTGTTGTCAGTGCCGCAGAATGGTGTGTAATCTTTGTGTTCTGGAGAATCTTTAATTGGCACAAAAGGGCAGTTTAGCCGGCATCTTGTAGGAGGTTTGTCATGCAAACGGTTAGTGCCTGCCACTCACAACATACAGGGCTCTCCAGGCTGATTGGTACCCGCGGCTCCCTCCGGTTAATAGCCTGGTATGTTTCCCGGGGACCCTGAGCAGAAGCCAGGGGAAGATGAGGCTGCCCTCCTCAGCACCCGCACTGCGCTCCAAGCACTCAGGACCTCCAGATGCCTTCCTCTGAGCCAAGCAGGGTGCAGGGTGGGTCCCTCAGGTAGGTGGACGCCTTCAACTGTGCAGTTGTTTCATAGAAGTCCAGGGTGAGGGACCTAGAGGTGCTTACCTAGGTTCAAATCCTGAACAAGAAGCTGTCCTTCTTGCTACCTGTATTAATTAGGGTGATGCCAGATGCTGAAAGAATTAAACTCCCACATTTTGGTGCTAAACACAATAGAACTATATTTCTTGGTCACTTAGTGATTCAGTACAGAGGTTCCTGGTTGGCTTTCCTCCCATGCAGTAACCAGATCTGGGTGACTTCCATCTTGTGGCTTTGCCACCCACTGGGGCCTCAGAGTCACTGAAGCAAGAAACTACTTAGGCTACTCACTGGGTCCTCCCCACACCTCCTGGAAGATGACAGTGTTCTCATTCTACAGATGAGAAAACCTAGGTCCAGAGAGGTTAAGTCATTTTTCTGGGACCACATGGGAGTGCCATAGGCGCTCTGGAGCCAAGTAAGGCAACATCTGGTTCTCCCCACCCCCCACGCACAGGGCACGGGTGTGGACCTAGCTGTTCTCTCTTCTTCCCCATTTAAAGGTTGGAAAATGAGTTCTTCTTTTCCACGGCCTCTTCCCCACGTGGCCAGCTGTTTGGTGGCTCTCTTGACTAGCTGAGCAGGCCTTTAGTATGGGAGCTTCGCTCAGAGGGCAAGGGCCCGAGATTCCCCCCAAACTGAGATGGGCAGCTGTAGAGACTCAGCCTCATGTGGCCTCACAAGCGTGCGTGTTTGGGGACAGGCAGGGGGAGCTGTTTGTCTGAACCCTGGAGAGGTAAACCCAGCGTGTGGGCTCCATGGAAGGAGCTCTGTTGTCAACTGGGCTTTCTCCTGACACAGCTGCCCGGTAATGAATGCAGAGCAGTTCCTCAGCAAGCAGACTGCCAGTGGGCCAAGAGGCTCCAAACACTTGGCACTGCTGATTAGAGACGGGTTTCCTTTTGAGCCCTGTGCTCCCGCGGAGGTGGCCTTGACCAAACAGAGAAGTGGTTAACCACAACCCATCCCTGGGCATCTCCCAAGGTCCCCTCTCCCTCCCGCTAGCCCCAGACTGCCTCTGGGTTGGCTCTGTGGCTTGTGCACTGAGGTAAACTCCTCCGAGGGGAGTAGACGGCCAGAGAGGGCCCCAGGAGGAGATGCCACCTTTGTGCTGGGGGAAGGAGGCAGGCTGGTAAAAGAACAACAGCCCTGAGCGCTCTAGGGCTCTTGAAGAAAGCTTTCTCTCCTTAGCGCTCCTGGTGCTCCTGGGCGGTGCCTGGTCAGAAGCATGTGGCAATCTTAGCGGGAGGCATTTGAAAGCAAGAGACTGTCACGGCTCTGGCCTGGTGGGTCTGAGGAATCCCTCCTAAAACAATCTGGAGCGTGGTGGGTGCCACAGCTGTGCTCCTTTCTCCACCCTGCAAGGATGCTGGCTGCAGCTCAGTGGGGAGGTGCAGCACGTAGAGAACACGCGGCGCCAGACCTGCCCGGCCTGGTCCTGAGGACCTGCCCACCTAGAGGTGCTTTCCCCGGTCTCTCCTCTTTGGCTCTGCAGCCTCTGAGCAGGGGCTGCACCATGCCAGGGCATGTCCACAATGGGCCCATTGGCTGCAGGCCAGAAGTCAGCAAAGTCCATCCAAACGATCACTCTTGAGCTCTGGGGAAGTTGGCTCCAAATGGAGAGAAGGAGCCATTTGTCAGCACCTGCAAGTCACAACCAACGGTGTCCAGGGGGCCCCGGATTCCAGAGTCCTCAGTGCCCTGTTGGCCCCTCCTCACATCCCTAGGCAAGAGCACAGGTCACAGTCTAGTGGGGAAGCTTCTGTGTGTTACTTAATGCTTGTATTTTGTTTCAAATCACAGAACTTGAAGCTTTTAGGATTTACTGCCAAATATTTTTTGTTTTTCTCAAGAAGGAAAAGGCCGCAGACCTCTGAAGCCTGTATCATAATACTCTTTGCCCCCCAGAAACAAGTGAGGTAGATTGGTTCCTACTGACGTCTTTCTGTCACATTCAAGGCCAGCGCTTATGTCACTGGGTTTCTGAATCCTCATGCTGTTGATCCCGAGGTGTGAGGAAGGCCACCGGGAGGCCCCAGCTGCCCTGGGGGAGCACAGAGTGGTTCTCAGAGTAGGAAGTAATTCCAGATCCTGTGCTCGGGCTGGTGTGAGCCAGTCCCATTCTGACCTGGGACAAGAAGCCAGGTCATCCGTTGCTTTGGTCCCTCTTCCCACTGCTGAAATGCAGAGTTCTCTTTAGAAAACAAGCAACAACTCAGCTGTTTAATGGTTTGAGAGAGGGGCTCCTTGATCTAGTAGTGACTGCATTCGTTTATTTGTTCATTCAATAGTCACCGAGTGCCTGCCCTGGGCCTGCATCCTGCGCCCTGGGGATGCATCGCTGAACCAAACAGACCCCAGCCCTCACGGGCTCCCATTCAGGTGAGGGGCTGTCCCCCTGGACACATGGAAGACCATGTGTGCCTGATGGGGGACGAGGGATGGGGGCACTCACACCACGGGGAAGCCCGATGAAGTGACCTGGGCGTCCTGGGCTGCTGGGGTCAAGAGGATGATGGCAGTGGGACTGAAGGTCACCTGAGATTAGTCCTGCGGTCTCAAGCCATTGCATAGGGATGGGGCAGAGGGGCAGGCAGCCCCTCTTCACTGCTGCGCATGCAGGTGGAGGTGGGAAAGGAGTTTTCCCCGGAGCGGGAGCTGCTCCTAGGCCCCCGGCCCCTGGTCTTTGGTCTCAACCCTGCTTCTCTGGACTCGGTGACCCTGAGTACATCGTTGTTTCCCACCCATTTTGGGTAAAACCTCCCAAATGCTTCATTTTATATTTAGGGTATAATCCCAAATAGTATATGATTAATAATGGGTAATTCAACCTCTCCCAAAAAGGAGCAGGACAAGTCCAAAGTATCAGGACTAGAAGCTTTGGTTCCCAAGTGAAGGTGAAGAAGTGGTAGAGGCCCAGGCACATCTGCACTGAACGGAGCCCGTGAACTTCCGGGTTTTGTTTGTTCCTGGTGATGGGGTGTCACCGGCATGGCGAGGCGCTCTGTGGGCACATTCGAGCTGCCCTTCCTGCACCCCGCTGCGTGCCGGGCGGGCACCCTTTGCACACAGGACTACTCCGTCTTCGTCAGTCGGTCTGAGGAGTGGGAACCTCGGTTTTACACGCGGGGAAACAGGCTTGTGGAGGTCAAGCAGTGCGCCCTGGACCTGCCAGCATTCAAACCCAGGTCAGAAATGCCAATCCTTTTACATCAAGTTAGCAATTCACTCAGGCCCAACCAATCTCCAGGAGAAAAAGAGGTTTTAAATATCAGCCGATCGAGTTAAGATATAGAGTTAAAGTTAGCATTTGTCCATGTAACCTGTGAAAGCACAAAATAAAGTAAAACCAGAACAGAGTGTCACTTCCTTCATGGTTCTGAAGCCAGTCCACAGGACCCACCTCGCCGAGGTTCGGGCGCCAGCCACAGCCTGGGAGTCTCAGAGCTGGAGCAGAGACTTCTTGTCACCTCCCTCAGAGAGCCCGCCTCACCCAAAGCCCTTGAGTAATATATTCAGAATTTTGCGATTGAATCATGTGCACAGGACTAACAGGCCTACCTTTGCCTGCGCTTGGCTGGGTTTCAGACCTCAGCCGTAGAGACGGCGCACTATAAATAGACGAGGGGAAGAGATTCAGCACAAAAATCCTGTGTTCTCAGAACCACCACATTCTGCCTTTTGGGCCAAACTGTCCCAGTCGTGGGGCCGTGGCATTCACAAAAGTAACTCACCTGAGTTCCTTTTCATGCCAGGCCACCCTCCGGTCACAGAGCCATGGTTCCTTGTCGTGGGCGTGCTGGTCAACAAGCAGGTGACTTCAGCCTCTGCCTGCAACATCCTGAAGACAGTTCCCAAACTTCTTCCTAAGCAGCACGCGCAGAGGAAAGGGTGGGTTTGTGCTGCCAATGACCATCAGGATTTGAAGGCCCGAGATGACATTAATGGGGAAACTGATAGCATTTCAGGGGCTCGCTGTTAAGGGGGCTGGAGAAGGAGAGAGCCATGCCCTCTGGGGTCACGGTAATGACGCACTTCCACACCGATCTCCCGCTGGAGGGCAGCGGCGTTGGGTGGAAGGAAGCGGGCTCCTCACTGACAGGGTGTTAAAGTCTGCACTTCCCCTTAGTTAGTGGTTGCTGCTTCTTGGGTTGATATCCTTGAGGAGACTGGAGAGAAGCAGGTGGCAGGTAACGTGTTTCAAAAGCATATATCCATTCTGCTGAAAAGCATAGAACTGAAATAATCTGTAACCTGTTCCACCCAAATAAATGTCTGCTTTCACTGTATTGTCTTCTTCATAAATATCCTTTAAATTGAGGCTGAGTGACAAGATGTGCTTGTGCCACTAAAATGCTATCACTGATGATATTGGAAGAGCTTTGAAAATACCACAGTTGTCATTGAAACTATACTTCGCCTTCTCTCTCTCTCTCTCCTTTGCTAGTAACCAGGTCTCTTTGGGGATTTTTTTTTTTAAGTGACAATTGGTAGATCGTAGCCAGTGATATTTCTTCTACACAGTACTTCGGCATGCCACTCAACTCTGTCGTGATTGGCTCCAGATAGCCCAAGGAAAAAAATGTTTCGGTTGAAAACATAAAGCTCATTGAAGGTCATCTGTCTGCTTCCGAACTTTTACCCCTTGGCAGAAGGGGCGAGGAGAAGGCAGCACGGTGCAAGCCTCGAAGAAGTGTCACTGCTCTCAGAACCCGGCTACCTGTGGGTTTGAGCACAGGGGAGTGTGTGCTTATTAGGTTCTCAGATGTTGTTCAGCCTGATTGCAGATTTTCTACAAAGGAGTTAAGACATGGGTAGGAAAGATAATAGAACTATAAATTGCGAGACAGGTTCTTATGAAATCAGTAAATTATTCATTTAACAGTTCTCTCCTTGTTGATTTCATGTTGCTATGGCACCCCAAGATGGAGGCGAATCAGGCGTCCGGCCCAATCAAGGGCCTCACACGGATGCAGGAGTCCTGGAGGAAGGCCGATAATGCATTACATACAACCTTCGGCCGCAAGATAAATTGCCTCTTTATCTGGCAAATTCCAAGGAGATCTACTGGAGAGAACTGAAAGAGATATCTCACAGTGGCTAACACTTCTTGGAAGAGGCCCAACCGTCTTAGGGTTTGAGTCGGAATCTGTTTAAGGATGCATTAAGCATGCCTTGTCTTAGAGTGACTTGCCTGTCTCCTGAGATGCTGAAAACACCGTGGACTCACAGTTGCTCTGGTGTCCACGCTACTGTAAATGCCTGACTTCATTTATTATTTTGATGGGCAGAGAAAACTGCCGGCCGACAGTCGTGCTTCCTCCTAAGCTTATCCCAGCCTTTCTTCTGTCCCCCCCCTCTTCTCTCCATTTACAGTTTGGTTTCCTGCTGCCGCTTAAATCACTGTATGTATGAAATAGAAGGCTCTGGCCAAGCCTATCACTCATGTTTGATGGATCTGCAGGAGTTTAGGTGCAGGGGGAGTTGGGAAACTAGGTATTGGTGTTAGCTGGACATTCGTGGCCATTTGACCTTGGGCTTGGCCCTTTATCTCTGGGGTCTCAGCATCCTCATCTGAAGCATGAGGGGTTTGGGCTGGTGGGTTTGGGTGGTCCCTTCATTCTCTGACATCCTGAGGCTCTGCCTGTGGCTTGTGTCAGTGCTCTGTTTGTGGACAGCAGTACCATTAGGAGGACATCTGAAGGCCACCTGAATGTGTCTGCATTTAGAAAGTTAGGGCCATTGCCCTGGCCGGTGTAGCTCAGTGGATTGAGCGCGGGCCTGCGAACCACACGATCTCGGTTCAATTCCCAGTCAGGGCACATGCCTGGGTTGCAGGCCGGTTCCCTGCAGGCCAGTTCCCAGCAGGGGACGCACAAAAGGCAACCATACATTGATGTTTCTCTCCCTCTCTCCTTCCCCCCCTTCCCCTCTAAAGATAAATAAATAATAAAATATTAAAAAAAAAAAAAAAGAAAGTTAGGGCCAGACCCCCCAGGTGCATTGGACCACGTGGACATTCTATGCTCGAGACTACAAGGAATTTTGCAGTTCATTCTGACAGCTTGATAGATGGAGTGGGTTTGCATGGCGACCATGTAGGAACTGACTAAGGAGGAAGTGTTTTCTAAGGGAGTCTGGCTATGTGTGTATGTTAGGGTGTTGTTTTTCCCCTCAAATTTAAAAATTTTGCTCTGAGAAGGAATAGCCTAATCCAGTAACCCTTTATATTTGACTCAATTAACCAAAGCATTTCTTAATTTTACCTTGGCTTCTGTGACCTAATAGACTCGCGATAATAGGTAACAGTTTGGTTTCTATGAGGCAGATACTATTACCCCTACCGCATGAGTTATGTTCTAGTCAGGGACAGAAACCACGCCGGTCATTTGTGCAGAGACAGTTAAAGAACTGTCAACGGGATGTGACACTAACTAGGTAACTGAAAAGGTAAGAAGAAAACCCTGAGGTATTGGTTCCTGACCATCAGGGTGCATCAGACCTCTGCAGGGCTTATTCAAACACAGGTTACTGGGCCCCACTCCAGAGATTGGATTCAGCAACCTGGGGCAGGGCCTCAACATTTGCATTTCTAGTAAGTTTCCAAGTGATGCCCACGTTGCCCCAGGGGCCACACTCTGAGAAGTGCTACTTGAAGGCACCAGGGAGCTCGTAACTGCAGGAAGCAGCCACCACCCCTCGGACTGGGACTGCCGAGGGGAGAATGACTGAAACTTGCATGTTTGGAAGAGGAGGGCCCCAGGCCTCTAAGGATGGGGTGTCAGCCCCCTGGTGCTGTTGTCTGTTAAGGGAGGGGAGGGGGCAAGTGGTGGGAGAAACTGCAAACTGGATTCAGCTGCAGGTACAGGAAGGTACTTCTGCTGGCAGGATGAAGAAGCGGTGCTGTGGTAATGCTCAGGGGAGCCCAAGCCGATAGGGACCCCCCCCAACCTGGAAGCAGACAAGAAGAAGCTTGTCCCTTCTTCCTCCTCCAGCCTAAGAGGCTCTAGCACCCCCTATTGACAAAGCCTTGGAGCGTCCCAGCTCTAGTGACAAAATTGTGTATAATATGCCAGTAGGTTTGCAGTTGAGAGCCAGTTTTACAGGTGGGGAAACTGAGGCAGGGGGCCATGATCTCTCCCAAGGTGTTTCAGTGAGTAGATGGCAGAGCCAGGATTTGGGGCTGGTTCCAGAGCCCACACTTGTCACCTCTGCCTGGCTGTCTCTCAGGATGCTGGTCTCTCTGGCTCCCCTTTTGCCTCTCTGACTGCCCTGGCCTCCAGTGGTGGTTGCTTCTCTTCTCCTGCCCCTAACCTAGATGTCCTTTGGGCTCCATCCCCTGCCCTTTCTCCCTGCAGTGCTGACTGTTGCATCTTCGGTATATGAACGGGTCCACATTTGTAGCTGTACCCTGGACTGTGTTTTGGATGCCAAGCTTGGAAGTCCAGTGATGTCCTGTAGAAATCTCAACTATTTCTTCTTTTCATTCTCCTCCCCAAATTAATTTTTTTAAAAAATTCAACCACCTTCCCTCTTGCTATCCAGCTCTCTCTCTGACTCTGGTGCCATCATCTTCAAAAGCTACCTCACCTGATTATTTCAGGTTTTAAGTACATTTTTTTTTTACTTGGATTGGCTCAGTAGCTGACTTATTGCCTTCTCTCTGTACTTCTTCATCACTTGGTTTATTCAGTAAACCGTGATTGGAGAAAAGGGCCTTAAAAACAACTTTGTTCACGTCATTCCTCTGCTTGAAAACACTTGCCAGGTCCCCACGGCCTCCTGAACAAAGATGAAGCCTCTCAGAGCAGGGAGTCCTTACCTGGCAGAGCACTTCCTGTCTCCCTCCCTCCCTCTTGTAGGTCCAACTTGTCCAGCCCCCGTGGGCTACTCAGGGCTCTTCTGACTTGTTCAGCAACTCCCAGATCACCCGTGGTTGTTCACCATTTCTGCCCCATCTCTCACCCTAGCTTGAAGGTCCAATTCTAATGCGTCCTGCTCTAAGCAGCCCTCCTTCTCTGGACACAGAAGGAAGGGTATCGCAGGTGGATGAGGTGGAGGAGGACATGGTAACAGCCCGAGCTGTGTTCTGGGCCCACTCCCTGCTTGCAGGCGCCCCCTGCTTGTGCCACGTGGTCGCACCAGACTCACTTTTCTTCAGGCAGAGCTCCGGAAGCCCTGGGGCCAGAGCATCCATCTCTCTGACCAGGCTCATTCCCTCCATCATCTCCCAAGGAGTCCGTGCCAGAACAGCAGCTTTTCTGCCTCTGAAATGAGTTTTCTTCACTCGAGCAAATTACTCTCTGACTTACACCCACGTAGCTGGGCACAGTGTCCTCACTGCCCAGTCGGTGAAGGAGGGTTGTCGCAGTGGTGTTTTTTTTTTCCTCCTAGCAAATGCAGATAATACCCTTCCTCTAATCAACAGGTTCACAAGCGTTTGCCTGAGAACCAGAAGTGAATTTCTAAGGGGCTCTCCCAGCCTCGTGGAATTAGAGCAGAGATATTGCCGCCTTGACACTTCAGTTAATCCAAATGAGCTGTGTCTCCTGTCTATAGGGAAGGGCAAAACCAAACCAAAGCCCAACCAGCCAGCATGAGGCTTTCTGACTGACAGAGCCAGGCTCTGAAAACAGTGTGGGTCGCTGGAGCGATGAAGGACATGGTGTTTATAAACTGCTCTCTTGCAGAGAACCTGAAAGTGATTTTCTTACATTATATGCAAATACTATAGGGAATTTACATCAGGCACTTTTGTCCAGCTCATCGTCTACACACGTGTGTTTAGAAAGCTTATTCGCTAATGAGCAGGCTTCTTTTTCCTCCTCTTGAGTTGCCTTTTAGGCAATAAATTCCAAGCTCCCTGCTTCATTTTGAATTGGGGGAGGGCATAAGTGGTGGCCCACCCTGTGCGTGGAAACGAGAATCAGTTTGAAAGAGTTCCTTTATCTTTGCAGCCCCAACTTTTTATTGTCTGCTGATATTTTGGTATATTGCCAGATTTAGTGAGTAAAATAAATGTGCCCCAAACCCATAGGGGCTGCAGAGGTGAACCAAGTGCTGCCTGCAGGGGACTTAACATCTATCAGGGAAGCCAGCGATGGACACCGTGCTACAAAGAAAGTGCTGGGCACTTGCAAAGTAAAAAAAGGGAGCTACACCCAGCCAAGCGGGGAGGAGAGGAGTTGACTCCTGAGCTGGACTTGAAGGCCGGGATGCCTCTGAGCAAGCAGCGGGGCAGTGCCAGGTGGGAGGGGCAGGAGGACTGGTAAGGGCCAGCTCACGGGTGTGTGGGGGATGCAGTGAGAGGCGGGCGGGCTGCTGTGCGGCACCAGCTATGGACTGCCGAGTGGTGGGCTTCGGTGCCCCACTGGGAGTTCTGGTGGCACAGTTGCGAGCCATCAGGGTATTCCGAGCAGGTGAGGGGGCGGGGTCAGATCCCAGGCCTGTGTATTCCACCTCCCTGGTATGTGGAACCTGGGAGTGGGAGTTGTCACCACACCTTCTCTCGTCCTTGTCCCCACATCTATAGTCGCCAAGCTTCCCATTCCTAGAAATACTCCTTGAATGGTTGCCTCTGTCCAGCTACTCCGCATTGGCACCTGTTTCCTCATCACTCACCTGTGTGATTCCTCAAGTACCAAAAGTCTTCCCTTGACCTTCAGCTTGGTCCTCTGGTCCATCTTTCCCATGCTGCTGGACTGGATTATAAAAGGCTGGTCTGGTCCTGTTCCTGAAGAACACCCTCTGCGGCCCTCTTAGCTCCGTAGTGTGGCAGATGAGACCCTCCAAGGCGTGCTCCCCTGCCCTGCCTTCTCACTCGCTCGGCTTCAGCCACACCTGTCTGGACGTCCTAAGCACTCTCGCTCCTGTGTCCCTTTTACCGTGTCCTCTGCTCGTGTCTCTCTTCCCTGCTCCACCCCCTTCATCCATCCTTCGGCCAGTTCCTCTGCAGGCCAGGCCAGCTGCCACCTCTCTCCCCAGCCAGGTGCATTCGGTTGCGTGTCTCCCGCCCACCGTTCCCATGCATGCGCTGCCTTTTCTGTGCACACAGGGTTTTATCATTATTCTGTGGCCTGTGCATCATGTCACTAGACTCTGAGGCCCCTGGTCCGCCCCCACACAGTGTGTGCAGGAAGGATCAGAAGGGGAGAGCCAGAGAGCAGAGGACCCGTTTGAAGCCCCGGGTGGCAGCCCAGCCCCCTCCGTCCGTCCAACAGCCGTGGTCCCAGTTTGCCTCACTGCTCCTGAGGGCGGTGCTGAGACGGCTGCCGAAAACAACCGGGGAAACTCCTGTGTATAGAACACCGCCACCCCCCTCCTCCTCGTGCCAGGAGAAGGTGGTATTTCCACAGGTCCTCAGCATCCGCCGCCTCTCAGCTTCCTTGGAAGCTCAGTCGAATAATGAAAGAGAATCAGCAATGGGTTGGCGTCCACTCTCCCTGGGCAGATCTTGTTTTCCTGCTACCACATTTACCTCCCCCCACCCAGCCCTTGCGGCCTTTGGAGCTTCTGTTGGTGGACTAGGGCCTCACTTGTTCTTCCCTTTGGTTTTCTGGGGAGTGCAGTGGTACTTCCCTTGCACCTTTCAGAGCCGGCAACACAGCTTAGAGATGTGCCCAGATCCTGTGAAGCAATGGCACATTAGAGCTGGCGGTGTGCAAACATGGCAAGAGAAAAAATTAGATGTGCTGGCGGAGGGCTCTTAACTGTCCTTCCCAGGACAGTTAACTGTCCTTCCCTTAACTACCCCTCTCTCTGAGAAGAAATGCGCTGCCAGGAGCCAGGCAGTGGCCTGAGGTCTTTACTGTTCATTCTTGCCCAGAGACGCAGCCCCTTCGTGCTCATTTGTGCATCATCACAGTTATTAAGGGTCATTAAGAGCCTTGGGTTCTGCTGCCAACCTGCTGAGTGGCCTTGGGCAAGCCATGCGGCTGCTGGGGCCCACATAGCCTGGCCTCTCACGGGGAGTTGGAGAGCTCTCTCAGGGCCTCTCCAGCTTCCCAGTTCCACGAGTCTGTGAAAAACCCAGGTGTGGGATTGGCAGTGGAGCCCGAGGGAACTTTTCATGGGAGTATGTGCCGCTGGGAGGGGCAGCAAGAGGCTGGAGGAGAGGTGACTGCGGGGGGTCCAGGAATAGGTGCTCTCGGGCACTTGTGGAAGGAGAGGAGGGCGGGGAGGAGGAGAGGAGGGCGGGGAGGGGGAGAGGAGGGCAGGTCTGCCCAGCAGGGAAGGACCAGCCCCCAAACTTGAGCCAAACAGCTCAGGGGTTCTGAGCATGAGCTTCGGAATTTCCCATTGGCCGGGGAGACTCCTGCACAGTCCGTCTCTCAGTGGACAGAGCCTCTGTGTCTGCCCTGTGCAGCCGGCTGTACCACCCGGTGACTCCTGGAACCACTGTGGCTCAACTGCCCGCCCAGACTCACTCAGCATTGCTCCCTTTTCTTCCGTCGTCTGCATCGTCATTCCCGCAACTCTTCTCTCACATACGCAGTTTCCCCTCAATTGTTCACCAGCAGCAGCATCAATAAAGAGCCCACTGTGTGCCTGGAGCAGTGCTGGACACTGGTGACTGCAGCCATCATGTGGTCCTTATTCCAGTCACCACCCCACACCTTCCACTGTAACTGTGTTTCCCTTAGCGTATCTGGGGAAGGAGAGGCCATTAACCCAGAGAGTGGGACACCCAGAGGCTGTTGACCTCTGCGCTGTGGCAGTTCCATTCTGCATATGTAAACCTTGGCTACGAGAGGGGACTTGGGGAAGAAGAACAGAGGCAACAAATGATGCTCTTATATTATTTGAAGGACTAGGAATTGGGGTGAGCAGAGGATGAAGGGAGGGTGGCTGGAAAGCCCAGATGATGGAACCTTTGGAACAAATTGTGTTTGCTTGAGATTCAGCCAAGTTTAACTAATGAGAGATTCCAACGCACAAGAACTTCTTTGGAGAAGCCCTCTTGGCTGCCACTTCTGGCAAACTAGCAATGTACCTGATGGTGGCAAGCCATGGCCGGAGGATCGTGGACATTGGAGCCCTCCCAGGGCCAGCCGTTTAAGTTCCCGAAGCCCCAGTTCCCTCACTTGCTAAATGGGGGTCCTCAAGCTTATCTGCAATGGCTCGGGTAGAGAGATGAGTGAAACAATGGACATAAATGTGTGGCACTCAAAAACTCCAGTTCTTTCTTTGTCTTGCCTAGGAGGTTTAGAGACAGGCTTTCCTGTTAGGCACCACAAGGTCCACCCGGTCGTTTCCTTGACCCTGGTATGTTTATATCTGTGTTGAAGCCTGATGAAATTTGCCAAGTGTCTTGGAGTGGCCACCATGCCAGAGTCCTTCTCCTTGTCATGTACCGTATTCCAGCCTCTCAGAACTCCTCCAGCGAGAGCTCTGCGGATACCCTCTAACTATGGTCTGGAGAATTGGGGGCCGTTGCAAACTGGTATCGCACCAAAAGTAGCACTCTGCCTTTGACACCCACGCTCAGTCACCCAGGAAGGGCCTTAGGACAGGCCAGCGAATGTGGAGGGGCCAGTGCTTGAGTTGGAGCCACGCGTGTGTCCTGGTTCCAAAGCAAAGGGGTCGTTCTTGCCAAAGGGGATACATTTGGAATAAAAGGCCATGGCTCTTGTTTCAAGATGGCATAGGCCCAGAAGTGACCATGATCGTGCGAGATGCCCTGATGTGTTACTGAGAGAAGTGGGCACATCATAAGGGAACTGAAGCCAAACGTTTTGGCCTGCCCCGTTTTCCATCTCTGGTCTTCCAGACTGTTCTGAGTTGCTGAAATGCCTTCTGAAGGGACAGTTGCCTTCACTTTTAGCCCTATATTTCCCCTTTTCCTCATCATCATCTCTCTCTCCCTCTCTTTCTCTTTTTTTCCTCCTAGCCAGCGGCAGCAGCTTAGTATTTGGAACCAGTAACTTAGAATGGCTCAGACTCCTTGGAGCCAAGGTGCCCGCTGGCAGCGTCAGCCAAGCACCTGGCCCGGGGTGGGAGGGTGAGCAGATGGGAGATGCCACACTGCCCCTCGTGGGCCTTCGTGTTCACAGCTCATGGCGGTCCTGGCACCAAGTTAAGGGACTTGCCCTCTGGACCTTGGGAATAGTCCTACCAAGCACCTACATTGGTCAGTTCATTCCGATGCTTGCCATGGAGGGAATCAACCTGCTTCTTCCTATTTCTCGAGCACAGGACCTGGCTGGCAGCCTCTCTGAGAGCACACTCAGGCACAAGTTTAGCAGGGGCGTTAGAAAAGGTGGGCCATGGAGTGAATGGGTGAAGGAACCCTGAATTCCATGCATTCAAGGGTGTTTATTCTACATCACTGCCGTTCAGCGAAACATCGACCCCGGCATCCCCAGTAACTTTCGGGCCAGCTAGGAGGCAGGAAAACAGACCGGGAGAAGGCATGGGGCAAAGGCAGCCAGCCTGGGTTTAAATGTTTGTGGGGAACTACAGACCCTGCAGAAATTAAAAGTAGGCGTGGCTTGTCTCCTAACACAGAACTCCGGCAGCCAAAGGGCCCTGAGTACTGATCCTGGGAGTCGGGTTGGGATGTAATTGAACATGAGCTCATCAGGAAGGTGTGCCTTTGGGCAGAAGCAGTAGTAGGGAGATTGAAGTCCTGTCTCTTGCACTAGTGAGTGGGGGAAGGGAGGCCAGTACTTGCCAGTCCTCACTTCCCATTCACCAGGCGTTCTGGTGGAGGAGGGCCGGACGCACTGGTGGTGGTGATGGCGGTGACTGTTTTCGAAAGGACTCATCTAAGGACAGGAACGTGAAGCCGCGGTTTGTGTTCTTCCCGCCATTCAGTCGGCCCTTCTGGCCCGGTGGTGGTCTTCAGTTTTTCTCCCTGGATGATGAATTCATAACACCAGCCAGAAGGAAGGTGAATATTGCTGGGAAAGTCATCACTTTGCTCTTTTAAAACTTATTTTTCTTCCTCCAAGGGCTGTATTAGTGTTGTAATTGGCTCCTGATACCGCCTAAACCTGTTGTGATTAAAGCTTATTTAAAAAAAAAAAAAAAGAACAGCCAGGTTCGCCGCCTGGAGTTCACTTATTAACCGAGATGAAAAAGATCGTTTCTGATTTATAATGTTCTCAATTGCCTTAGTTTTTCCTGTGCGTTTCTGTAGTAAAGCGAGGCATCTACTCTGTTGTCGGGGTCGCAGTAAATCCCCATGAAAAACAGGCCAAGGATTTACGAGACCGGCTACACGAACATCACAGGTGATGGACAGTAAAATCAGGACACTGTGAATCACTGGGTATCCTTCTTCCCCACAGTTATTTTCCCTGTGGCATTACTGTATTAGGTAATCCCTCTGGGAGCCCCAAAGGTCAAGAAATCAGGAAATAAAAACCTTGTAGCATTTGACCTAATCAATACAGAGGGTTCTCATATAGATATCTAAGTCTTTGGCAGCCATTTCTGGATGGACAAGGGAAAAAATGCTTTTTGAGAGGTACTGACAAAATCACAGAGCAGCCTCGGGAGCAGCACCTCTGTCCCACGAGTTCGACGCCTCCGGGCCCGTCTCAGTCCACTCGGACTCAGTCTGGGTTCGGAGTGTCTTTTTCTTCTTCTTCTGTCAGTTTCCATCAGGTTTCCACTTTGGGGGGCCAAGAAGTAGCATGGGTGGAGAGCGTTGGACAGGTGGAGGGGCGAGGCCCCCGGGCAGGCCCTGTTGGCACTGAGGAGACTCTGTTTCAAAGGAGGAAATCAGAGATGGATTTCTGGACTGTTGTCCCAGCCACAACACCAGCCAGGTGGGCGCCGTGGAGACGCAGGGAGCAGCCGAGCTCCCTCCGCACTGCACCCACGAGTTGTCTTTGGGAGTTCTGGGGGAGGCGTCTGGGGCGGTTGTATCATTTGCATCCGTCAGAAGAAAGGTGAAAGCTGTTCCGCCGGGGATTTCTGATTTGTCTCACGATAAAATCTGCTTGCAGAGTTGATCTGTAGTGAAAGAGAGGAAAGAGATTAATAAAGTCACTGTGCTCATTTGCCACCTTCTGATTCTTGTATTCTCTGGTTGTTAAGTGCAGCAAAAATATCAATAGAGAGGCTGGCAGTTCTCAGTCAACGAACACTTGCTGGGGACGGCACTCTCCCCTTGGAGCTCTGGTCCACATGGGCACCGTCACTTCACCTACACTCTGCTCCTAATCTGACAGGATTCCCACTCCTCTGCTGTCTGAGTCCCTTCCGCCACTCAAGATCCCAGGTTACATGGGAAATAGTCTTGAGCTGACTGAAGATCCGTCTTCTCAGGGGAAGACATATTAGCTGTCGGATCTTCCAATCTGCCTGTTGCGTTTGGTAAAACCTTCATCAGCTGCCCGAATGGCAGAGAGGAGGTGGGCCCCGTGTCCCTTCCCCAGCGGGCATTTTCACGCCGTGTACATGTGGCTGTGAGCGTGGCTGGCCAGCCACTGCCGTACCAGCATCACCCAGCGCTGTGAGGCAGGTAGAGCAGCGGGAGTTGGACCCCCTTATGCAGATGAAAAAACTGGTCCTTTGGAGATGATAAGTGGTTTACTTGCCCCTGGGAGCTGGCACTGGAGGTCAGGTCTCCTGCCATAAATTGCATGCTCTTGGCCTCTTGCCAACTGCCTTCGGTCACTCTGAATAGCAGAGTGACCTCCACATAGCACGCCCCATGAGGTGTGGCAGCGAGGGTTCCTGCGACCCCCCTTTTCCCAGGTAAGGAAGCCAGGCTCGGCGAGGTTGAACCACAGAGTACGGTTGACTTCTTCTTACCGGAGCATGTTCATTTCGTGGTGTTTTGTCCTTCCACCTGCTGTCAGAGAGACCCATTAAAAGACAGTGTCCTGATTTTATGGAGAAGGTAACTCGAAGACCACGAAGCTTATAATTTGCCCAGATCCTTTTTGGCCTTCTGGACTCCCATGTCCAGAAGTCCCCATGATGCATCCGTGCCCTCTGCCTGGTGCCATTTGGTCCTTTCCCGGTGCCAGAAAAGTTGCCTGACCAAGGACGTGGAGTGAGGCTGAGGTCCAGGGAAGCAGAGGCGGTGGAGGTCCTAGAGAGGGAATGAGGGTGATGAGACCAGTGACTGATAGGGACCTGGCCTTGGTCTGAGCAGTGGAAATTGCCTCTTCAAGGGGATTTTGACCTTCTGTAGGAAGTAACACGCTTTGAGAGCCCTTGCCATGCCCGTCACCGGGCCAGGCGCTCCCACGTCTGCTCTGTAATTCTCTCGGCAGCACCAGGAAGTAGGTTTCTGCCTCTCTTCCCCGTTGGGGGAACTGAGTGTCCGTGAGGTGAAGACACTCGCTCGGGCCCCCTACCTGGTTCATGGTGGTGCCGCTGAGTCATTCAGCAAATGTGCGCAGAGCCCGTGCTGTGTGCCAGGGGCCGTCCTGGACACCAGGGATGCGTCAGTGAACAGCATAGACAAGTCTCGGGCCTTACCGACCGGAATTCAAGGCAGGGGAGACATATGATCACTGTTGTAAGAAATAAGTACATGACGTGGCACACTAGAAAGTGATACTCATTTCAGAGGAACCACACGGGGCAAGTAAAGGAGATGGGGCACCTGGGGTGGGTTGGAGTTTTACACCTGGTGGTCCTGGTGAGCCCAGGAGAGGGAGGGGGCCTTACCACATCCACACGTGGGTCTCACGTCACGCCTTCTTTTCAGAAGGAAAGGGAGGCCCAGGGAATGCGAACGATGTGGCCAAGGTCGCACACTGACTGCGTCCCCTTGGGTTCAGAACCCGCGATTCTCATGGCTGCCTTGCGAAGCCCCACAAGGCTTCTTCGTTCGCCCTGCACAACGCTGACTTCGTTCTCTTGACAACTCACTGGTCTCCACCTCATGTTGCGATGATCACTTTCCACCATCCTCAGCCTTCTGCCACCTCGATTTCTGGGGTGCCACGCCACCCCACGCCTTCCCTCTCCTCAGAAGCTCCATATCTCTTTTCTCCCATGTAAACCTGCATCCCTTCACCCCAACATCTCGTCACCCTGAGTGGGGAATTAATGCTTTTTTTATTTGAAGTGATCTGCCACTGTCATTTTTGATATCTTCTGTTTTTGTATGCAGAAACGCGGGGCACAATTAGAATACAGTTATATATCCTCATAGTTATTAAAGCTTGGATTAACATGACATAAAGTTTTGTCTGGGGAGTCTTTTGCTATGGCTCAGGGAGCATTTTTTGTGACAGTAATAGGCTACAGTTAATATACTTGAATGATACTAGAATCTGTGTTATAAGGCAGAACAAAAGGGGTTTATCTGAAGCTGAATTACAAAGGTGGAATTATCACCGAGAATGATCCACAGAGATCTGGGCTTAATTATTGCCGCTTGTGTCATTTCGGCATAATACGGGTAGTTACTGGAGCAGAGTAGAAGTGCAGGAGGGCCAGCTTGTCAATCACTCAGTGAACGCCGACTCCTGCCCTGTCTCCTGAGCGCGGCGCTGGCCCCTTGCCCTGCACGTCCACGGAGGTGGAGACCTTGCACCTTCCCTGGCTGTGTGGTGCTTCCAGGTTTTATACTGTTTCTGCTGGTTGGTCATAATGACTCCTGTGTCCCAGTGTGGACTGCCCAGTCCTTTGTCCCCACCGCATAGGTCCCCTCCTTTCCCCGCCCTGTTGAACTGTCCACGAGGGTGATGAACAGGCTGCTAAGCTGCATTTTCTCAGCCTCAGAGCCATCGCCAC
Source organism: Artibeus jamaicensis (assembly GCF_021234435.1). NCBI lineage: Eukaryota > Metazoa > Chordata > Mammalia > Chiroptera > Phyllostomidae > Artibeus > Artibeus jamaicensis. The sequence continues at coordinate 8,713,334 of NW_026521407.1, forward strand.
CTTCCAGAACCTAACCGCGGTGACAAGCACAGGAGGTAAGCTGATGTGCTCTGTCAGCCATTTGGTCACAAAGGCCAGCCGCACGTGGGCATGCTCAGATGAACCGCTTCCCCATCTGCTCCCGGAGGGCAGAGCCTGGGGCAGCAGCGTCTAGGGCAGCCCCCCTCTCCGGCTGTGGTGCCCGGTCAGGGCATTCATATTCCCCTGGGGGTTGAGTGGGGCCCCGAGGAGCCAGGGGTGGGAACAGGACAGCTCAGCACTGATCAGGGCAGGGTGCTCAAAGGCTTTAGAAATTTTAGAAATGCTACTTACGAGGACACAACCTTCTTCGCAAAAAAAAATACACTCTCCAGCAACCAGGGGTATGATCACAACCTGTTCTGCGGGGGGGGGGGGGGGCACTGTTTCCCGTGAGCCCCTTGGCTGTTTGCAGCGGCCGAGGCGCTGCAGCAGGCCCTTTGCAGAGCCTGCACTTCCTGCCCGAGCTCCTTTCCGAGAGGTCGTTGTGCTCCTGCTTTGTGAAAGGCCTCTCTGAGGAGCCCCACTTTCCGAGCGGGAAGGAAACGGCCTGTGCCAGGCGGCTGTGTGTGGCAGGAAGTGGATGGGACTCGGGGTCATCTTCTCTAGCAGTGCGGGGAGGCGGTGCTTCCTTGGCGGAGGGGTCCAGCACGGTGGAAAGCCCTGCTCAAGGTTGCGTGGCTGGGAAGGATGAGGACAGAACTTGGTCTTTCTCAGTCACAAGGCCATGTTTTTCAACTAGACTTGTGTCTATCCAAAATGCGTATTTCTGGGCCCTACCCCAGAACTACTGAATCGGACTCTGTGGAGGACTGTCCTGGGGCTGTGCCTTGAACAAGGACACCGGGTGACTCGTCTCCATGCAGATGATGGGGTACCATTGCACTGCCGACCACAGAGGCCAGCAGTGAGTTTGGACACCATGTGCCCTGAAACACCCTCCATACCAGGACCACTGGTCCCTGGTGAGTTGTACCCCCCAGGACGGGGGTGACAGGAAATGGGAGGATGACCTCATTAATCAGAGCCAAAGGGCACACGTGGAACTTTCGTCCTATCTCCCATTTTGTAAACAGGGAGAATGAAGACCTGAATTAAGAGTTCCGTGCCCCAGGGCACATACATGTTCACAGTGGAGCTGGCCCAGATACCTGTGACCCCACTACCCAATAAAAAATCAATGTCCGTTGCCCTTTGCCTTTTCATTGCTAAGATGGTTTAGAAGAAGGGAGGTTGTAATTAGAATAAACACTATTTTTCTTACTGCAACAAGGCCTTCAAAGGGGAAGGAAAATCTCAACACCCCAATTATGCCAAAGCATTCCCAGTCCTATCCAGGAGTAATTAAAAAATGCAGCTGACGCTTGTTCTCTCGCTTGTTTTTAAATGAATAGCTAAGTATCTGTCAAGATGATGAGCGCCTAGGCCGCTGATGGCCTGAAGATCTCAATTTGCTTCCAGGAACTGCAGGGATGAGAATACAAAAGGCCCGGTTTTGAATGGGAAGGCACCTGGCCACCCAGGCACACTCGCTTTGTGGTTGGTGGCGCACATCTCCCGACCCTGGTGCCAGGTATGAGGTGGAAGGCCAGACCCAGCAACTGCGTTCCTGCTCAGTCTTGAAAGGTTCTCTGCTGCCTCATCTCCACCCGTGGGCGGGTCAGGTGTGTTCTGCTGCTGCACAGGGAAACCGGCTCCTCTGCAGGACACAGGACGTCAGGGTTTTCCGGGGCTTCGCATAGAACTAGCTTGGCTTTGCTGGGGAAAGTCCTCCTGTTGCAAGTCATTTTTTAAGTGGTTTTATAGAATCTTTATTTTTAAACAATGCCAGTACATGAGTTGCAATGTCGTTTTGCATATTGACACTATTCATTTGGTGACAACTGGACTTTTTTTTTTTCTCAGCATCTAAAGGCAAATCTATATGCGTTCTCCTTGCCCCACCCCCAGCCCACATGTTTTTCCAAAGACAAAATCAAGGGCAGACTTGATGAGGACATAGTCATAGAACTTATTATAGCATTAGTTGTGCTTAATGTCTCCCTGTCAGTTTACAGCATGTTTTCATGCACGCGGTGCTCCAGTTACCTACTGGTGCATGACAAACCGTACCAAAGCTTACTGGCATCAGACAGCAGTCCTTACATTAGCTCTCGTGGTTTCTGTGGATTGGGAATTCGGGCCGGGCTTAGCAGGTGGTTCTGGCTGGGCGTATCTCATGAGGTTGCTGTCAGACGTTGGCTGGCACAGTGGAAGGCTGACCAGGCCTCTCCCTTCCTGTGGCCTCAGGACTTCCACGTGGTCTCGGCGTCGGCTGGTTTGGGCTTCCCCACATCGTGGCCTCCGCAGGGCAGGACAGCTCGCTATATCGGGCTTTTCAGCACAAGTATTCCCGAGAACAGGGCAGAAGTGGCTTCACTTTCTCTGACCTGGCCTTGAAAGTCAGAACACCAGTAAGTCACAAACTCACCTGGCCTAAAAGGAGTGGAGTAGACACCTTCCCTGTCATTGGGAGGGTTGGCAGGTGCCCTTTTGGTAGAGCAGCCAGTGTTTGACGGTTACTGTTAGCTGAGGAAGGGCCACCTGGGTCTATACAGTGTGTGTGATGGGCAGACTGTGCCCAGAGGTCTGTCCCGTCAGCTCTCTGTTGGCAAGTGCACTACAGTAGGGATAAGTTCAGCCATGCCCTTAAAATAAACGCATTAATCAATATTAACATTGGTAATAATAGTGGCAGCGTCAGAAACCAACACCCGTGTGTTTCCATGTGTATAAACGCAACTTCCATTTAATCCCATTTCATTACCCTTTTAAAAACATTCTATTAACTCAGGTTCAGAGGGTTAAGTAACTGGTTCCGTTGCTTGGCCAAGGTCACTCTGTGGATCTTGCAAGTCAGATGTGAAGCCAAGTCTCTGTGACCCTGGGACTCAGGCCCTTGACCACTCTGCTGGTACCCCGGGTGGCCATTGCCGAGCCACGGTCTAGAGGCCGGCCGGGCTGAGGCCCTCCACGGGAGTGTTTGCTGAGCTGAGCCGAGCCGCTTTGCCAGACCTGTCATAAACAAACACGCTTTTATGTGTTTACTGCCACACACGCTCAGCCAGAAGCTCTGGCTTTATCGTCTGGTCTAATGTGAGAGGAGGAAGCTCCATCAAGGAGGACCTGCCTCACTCTCCACCGGCCTCCTCCCCTCCTGCTGCCCCAGGCCAGGCCTCCCTGGCTCTCTGGGCTCTGCCTCCAGGCTGCCCCACCCCAGCTCCCCCAACCTGTGCTCCCAGGGCTCTTGGAAAGCTCTTTCAAAAGCATCCCTGTCTCCCATTGCCTAAAACAGATGCTGGTGTGTTGGGAGAAGTGCTTTGGAACGACTGAGGGAACAGTTGCTGATTCACTCCCTCCCATGACCACCGTTCCGTTGAACCTGAGTCAGGCTTTTTGGCAGTGAGATGCACCTAGAAGGGCCTCAACTCCTGGGGGTTCCATTTCACAGACCCTCCAAGACAGCGGCCCCCACAGGCACAGTTATTGTGTCCCTAAAGGTGGTTTTCAGGGAGGTTCCTGGCACAGCGGATTTGGTGCACTGTTCCAGGGCCTCTCGGAAGGGCCCCAGGAGAGAAGAGGAAGGGCTCACAATCATCAGCTAATGCTTATTGGCTACTCTGTGTGCACCAGGCCTTTCCCACTTGGCCCCTTGTTTCTGACCTTTGGCAGTTTTATAGGCCACATGGCACAGAGTTTAAAAATGTGAGCCCTGAAGTTCAAGTTCACTGTGGGGTTTAAATCCAGGCTCTGCTCCTGGTAGAGTGGGGTCCACCCTCCAGACCTCCATTTCCTCACGTGTAAACGAAAGTGATGTGAGCAGTAGCCCCCGGAGAGGGTTCATGTGAGAATTAAAGCAGCTCGCGCCGTGAAAGGCCTAGCATAGTGCTGGGCGTACAGAAATCGTGTGATAAGACTTACCTCTTCTTCTTCTTGTTGTTGTTTTCATTATTAACAACAGGAGGGACGGGCCAGAGAATGAATGAGGCAGCTCTGTCACGTTTAATTGCCTGTCATTGTCTGGCCTTCCAGGAAAGTCCGGGCCCCAGGCTTAGGCCTCCGAGCGCCTGATGGTGGTCACTGCTGTGGTCAGGAGGTTCTGATGAGGCTGTGAGTGCATGTGTGGACCGCGGGTGGTAGGGGCGGGGAGGCTTCCCCAGCTCAGACCCTCCAGCCCGCCCGCCCCCACCCCAGGGAGGCCTGGGGCGCAGATGCGCAGCTGGTAGCTTGGGTCTGGGTTCCTGCTCACTCGCTTGCCTGCCCACCCGCCAAACCCTGAGCCTCTGTTTATGACTAATTGCTTTGTTTGTTCTGTATGAGACACTTAATTTTTTTTTCAGTGATTTACTTCTCTTTGTAATTAGGTGTAGTGATTAGAATCTTGTTCCTATTACAATGGAGTTTTCCTTTTAATTCATGGGCGCTCACCAGGCCTGCCTCTGTCTCTGCCGCGGACCGTCCCCAGTTGGCTTCTCCCAGCCTGTCCCGTGAACCCCTGGGCAGGGGCAGCTTCAGAACTGCCGTGAGCCTGTGAAACCAGGGAACGCTGACCAGGACTTCTGTTCTATTCAGCTACCGTGCATGGGGATAAATTCTCAGTGATTTAGGACATGAGAGTTGGCAAATTACTTTAATAAGTATTCCTTATTCCCTATTAACTTCTTTTAAAAAATAAAAAAAATATTGTTATATACATAGACATTTGGCTAGGAAAAATATACAGCAAAATGTTAATATGATTTGTATTTTCTTAGTTTGCTCATTGGTAGTTCCCGCTCTAGACATGTAAAGGATATATTTAAAAATAAATGTTTTGCAAGCTCTCCTTTATAACAGATTAGGCATGGTACATTTGTCAGCTAGCCCAAGGTCATTCCACACATCAGCAAGAGTCCAGGCCTTGAGAGTCTCAGTAATTGCTCCGTCCCCAGAGCTGCCCTTTATCTGTCTGTCAATCAAGAAATAGTCATGAGCCCCGCACCGAGGTGAGGGGCAGAGGCACAAGACGTGGTTTCTGTTCACAAGGTGCTGGTCAAGAGTTTCGGGAGACAGGTTTCTGTTGAAATTTTTTCTTCCCTTGACCATGACCTTGACTTCTATGATTGCCTAGACTTTGGTTTCTCCTTCATACTGCTAGAAAGTGGGGTTGGGGCTGCTGGTATTGAGTGCTTGGACATGTCCCTTTGGGCGGTGGACACATGGGAGGCTCCAAGTGGTCCTTCAGGAGAAGTGACCAGGCCGAACTGGGTGGCAGTGGTGGGAGTAGAGCAAGAATGTCAGTGATCACAGGAGTGAGGTCCAGACTTACAGGGACACGGTCCTGAAACTAAAAGGAATGGCGAAGAATTAAGAAAGGGTGTGGTGGAGGTGACATGACAGGAAAAAGTGACTGAATGGGGCGGGGATCTCAGAGGAGGAAGGGGTTCGTGGTGATACAGAGCTTTGTCCCCAGCCCAGGGGAGGTGGTGGTCCGCTGTGGAAATGGACTTGGGGGCGGGGTCAGGGAGAGGCACGTACGTTCTCCTTAAGGTGTGTTGGTTGTTGAGGCCCTGGAACATCTACGTGCCAGGAAACCAGTGGCAGGCAGAGAAAGGAGGCTGGCAGTCTCTGGGGCCTGGCCGGGAGGCGCCCCCGGAGAGGTGGACGGCCTCACCAGAGGTGGAGGTTACGTTCATGCGCAGAGAGGAGCTCACGTGGCGAGAGTAGAGGTGGTGATAGTGCAGGGCGGGTGGCGAGAAGGAAGGGGGCCGGGCAAGTGACCGGGGGAGTGGAGTGCGCAGCGCCCAGAGCCCCGGGGGGTGAGAACGTGCCCGTGGGACTAATGCCAGGGTGGAATTTGGGGTAGATTCTTGTTTTCCTGGATATGTTTTTCTACTTAACAAAAAGGAAGCAGGGCCTTCCAGATTAAGGAGAATAAATTAGCAGTTAACAGTCATTCCGTAATATGTGCAGATCCTTCTTGCTTTCCAAAAGAATGCCTGATGCGAGTTCCTTAAACAAGACTTCATGCAAGTTTGTAGTGTCTGCACTGTTCTGCTCAGGGAGGTAAAGCCCAGAATGAAATTTAAGGTAAAGTGTGTGTTCATACGTATTCGGTACGGTTGGGTGGCATCTTGCCTTGGCGTGAGGGGTGCTGTGTCTTTATCCAAGAGTTAATATGTAAGTCGAGGTGGGGACAAGGTGAAAAGCAAATAAGGAAATGAAAGCAGTTTCTCAGGAATTCTGTCGCTGTAACTTGCTCTGGAACCAAAGAGGAACTCGAATGAATTTTCCTTTGTAGGTAAAGCACAGTTTTATTCTGTAGCCAAGACTTTTCTGAGTAAAGCAGCCTTCCGTTAAACCCCCTCTTCTGGCTTCATCCCCGTCCTGCCCAGCCCCCTCCCGGCCTCCAGACTCTCTTTAAAATAGACTTTCATGCATGAAGAAGCATCATAATGTAATAGTCGTCTTATCTTCACACGTACCCAGCAGGCATTTACAAAAGGACAGTGGGCGAGCCTTAGATGTCTCCTCCTCGGTGAGGGAAGGTTGGGCGTTTTCTTTGGTGACGTCCTGGCCTGGTGTCCAGAGCAAGAACCTGCCAGGGGAGTTAGCCATGTCCAGAGCTCCAGCGCTCAGGCACCTTCCCTTCGAAGGCATTTCACGGGTGCTGGACTTGGGTCCCTCATGATGAGCAGCACAGGCAGAGCATCCTGAGGACTTGGGGAAAACCAGGGGGGTTGTTATGGCTCACTGGGGAGATGAGAGGAATCTGTAATTTTCCATTGTGTATTTGTACGCGCAGAGATGTGATAAAGACAGCCTGCGGCCTCTTTCCTGTTCCAGCTGTGTCCGGAGTGGACGGGCCTCATGCCTCTTTCGATGGCTGCGGGGTGTTCTCTTTGTGGTTTGTGCCTAACACCATGTCCCCTCAGTGTTCAAGTGGTCAGTGCACTGTCCCCGAGGAGCTGCCAGCCTGCAAGGAGAGGTCTCCTCCTGGTGCAGAGGGTGGGGGTCGGGGCGAGCCCTGCCATTCTTTCCCGGGCTACTTGAACATCTGGATGGGTTTAGCCTGTTTGATTAGAGTTGAGCAAGGCTGCAGCTTGTTTTCCGTGCCTGTTGAGGGAAAACCTTCTCCTACCCTCCACCAGGTACAGGTTAAGGGACATGAGGGCTTGCCTGGGTGGGGCTGGCTGGTCAGGGGAAGGCAGATTTCCGACAGCTGAGAAATGCAGGGAAATGGTGAGTGCTGCGGTGAGGGGCGATCTGCAGAGGAAGGTCCTAGCAAACCTCCTGAGGAATGCAACACGGTGCACACCGAGATGGCGAATGGTTCCTTATGGTTGAATCCACAGGTCATCTGCTATTAGACCACAGAAAATCCTTTCTTAGTTCTCTTCTTTTTATTTCACCTCCAAGATTCTTTCTTAGTCTCTCTGTCCATAGGCCCCTGTCTGTCTGTATTTCTCTCTGTGTGTCTGTCTCCCTTCGTATTTCTCTCTTCTTCCCCACACCACCTTTCCTCCTCCCTACCCCACCCTTCCCCCACCCCACCCCCACAAAGAGTAGAAGCATTAAGACCAGGGCTTTTTCCTACAGATGCGATGTGTCCTCTTCAAAGTAAGAGTCCATGTACTTATCCCAAAGATCTTGCCTTTGCTCTGAGTGCTTTCAGAGCTTTCACTGTGAACTTGTAGTCAAACTGTGGCATTTTCTCCTGAATATCCTCACTGGCGATAAATCTTTGGCCTTTGAAAGTGGATGTGATTTTTGGAAACCATCACCAGCCTTAGTTCCAAGTGACTTGTGGCCAAGATTGATCATGCTGTTTTTGGACCCAAATGCAGCAGGACTATAAAATAATACAACTAGTTGTCTTGCATGACTTGGGAACTGACAAGAAGGGAATCCCCCACTCCCCCCCCCCCAAAATCTAAACAAATAGGTGAGGTCTTAGTCCGTAAAGGCAGGGCCTTTCACAGCAAGTTCTTCAAAGGGGACAGTGACCATTCGCTGGCCACCCTGGTGTGTGCATTCATCGAGCATTAAGACAGAGTTTGTATTTTACTTAATCCTTGCTCTGCATTAGGCATCAGACCAAGCCAGCTGAAGCTGGACCGAGGCCTTAGGCATTTATGAGTTAGTGATGACCCCACACAGGGGGTCAGGGGGTAGCAGAAATTGTTCTCTGGGACTGTATTTAGGACTACCTGGAGCCTCCCTGCATCCTCCCTCCCTCCCTCCCTCCTTCCCTCCTTCCCTCCCTCCCTCCTTCCTTCCTTTGTGGTCAGTTACCACTGGCAGCTCTCGGAAGGCCACCTCCGGGGGCTGGGCATGCCATTCTGCATTGACTGGAGCCCACCGCCACCTGGGCCACACTCCGTGCCGCTCTCCTGTTCATCTACTGCCCTCACCTGCATGGGCTCCACAGACCCCCACCCCCACCCCCAGGGTGCGCAGAAGGGGAGGTATGCACACTGGCAGCCTGTTTGTCCTCGTCCTGCCCCCAGAAAATCAACCCATTTGCTTCATGCATGACTAATGAAGTGCAAATTCAAAGGACAAGACCTTAAGTCTCATTGTAAAGTGATGAATGCACTTCAAAGTAAAGGCAGGGTCCTGACTAGGGCTGGAGAGGTTCGATGCCAGCTGCGAGGAAGTCTGGAGGCACCTCCTTTCAGGAGAGAAGAGGAGCCGCCCCGCCCCACAGGACAGAAATCCCCTTTCGGAAGCAGCTCTCCTGTGGAGCCTGCATTTTGTCCCAGAAAGTGCTGTTTTAGTTTTAAATGCTGTCAGCCATGTGAGATTGGCATGCCACGGGACGCAAGAGAGGCGCCCACACAGGTATGCCAAGGGGGCCAACGGGCCCCGGGAGGGGCAGGTAGGACCTGAGAGGGGCAGGCACGTGCGGAAGTCCTGCCGAGAGACCTCCTTGTAGATGCAGCAGCCAGTGGTCGGGGGCCTCAGGGAGGTTCCCGGCCCTTGCGAACAGAGTCCTAAATCCTAAGCACGGCATCATCTTGGGTGGAAGACTGCCAGGGTCCAGGATACCTGGGCCAGACTGGCTGGAAGTCATTGCAGAAACTGACAGGGATGCTAGGCAGCCCTGCCTCCGTTTTCCCAGTCTGAGAGATGGGCTGAAGTGCTGCTTCTTGAGGGCGTTGAGAATGAACAAGCTCACATTTGAAAACCGCAAAAATAACAAACGAAGCAAACCCTCACGGGCGCAGGCAACAGTATGGTGATGACCAGGGGGAAGGGGGGTGGGGGAGGTAGGAGAGGGGAAAGTGGGGGGTGATGGGGGTGGTGAACACACAATACAGTCTATAGAGGACGTATTAGAGAATCGTACACCTGAACCCATGTAATTTTATTGACCGATGTCACCCAAACAAATTCAATAAAAAATAAAATGGAGAAAACTGCTTGGGGGAGATAAGTGTGAAGGGCTAAGTGTTACTATTTCATGGGGAAGACTAAAAATAACCTCACCGGAGCGTTCTGAGGAGTAACTGAACCGGGCTGCTGAGGGAGCCATCTCAGCTGCCTAAAGAGTCCTCCTCCTACATACGTGTTGCTCGAGTGGAAAGGAGGAGCGAGGGAGCAGGGGCAGTCATCCCTGCCTTCTCCTGCCCACTGAGGGAAGACGGAGTCGGGGACACACGCCAGGGAGCCCGAGGGCGTGGGGCTCCCCTGCTGTCCTTTGCTTCTTCTTTAACTCCACACCCAAGACATTTCCAGCCACCGGTGTTAACTCACTCCCCCCACCCCGTGTGAGCACTTTCCCAAGGTCTTCTCTGGTTTTGTCAAAACTTTCCCATCCTTCAAGACCTGGCTGTGCCCTGTCTTCCGCAGGGAAGCCGTGCCTGAAGATTTGGCCCAGCGGTGACGTCTCTCTCTTCCTCTTGTTATAACACTTCATTTTGCCACGATAAGGCACTGGTTTGGCCCTTTGGTTCTAAATGTCTGTTTCAGTTTGCCTCTCCAGCCAGGGCATGGGAGGCAGAGACGGTGCCTTGGGGATGTGTCCCTGCCGCAAGTTGTTGGCTGCTCAGTATTCTTAAACGGGGCTGCTGCACCGCCCGGCGGGGCCTCTCTGTCTTCTTCCTCCGTCTCAGTCCCATGGGACTTGCAGCCCCTTGGGTGGTAGGGTGTTCTTTAGGCTTCTTTGGGAGCAGGTATGGACGGTCTTGGGTGGCGAAGGTGCCTGGGTCCCTGGGGCCTTCTTTATGAGGGGACATGGGAGCAGTGTTGGTGTTGGTGACCCCATCCCCACACACTGGTCCTATTTCTTCCTACCCTGATGCTTTGTAGCAAATACGAGTCAGCTCTGGCTTTGCAGGTGTGAGGTTATAAATAATGCCGAGCGACTCCACCCGCTTCTCGGTTTTAAAAGTCATGCAAGTTCTGATGGCTGCCAGAGCTGGCTGGGGGCAGGTACGTGCATCCGGAAACACCTTTTTAAAAATAGGTTTACAGCACATTGCAGTTTTCTCTGGCTTTAGTCCTTGGCACATAAACTGGGATTGAGAGCAGGCACTTTAAATCCCCCAGGGTCAGCTCTCCTCCTGCTTCTCCCCTTTCCATGTCACTGTCCGGGAGATGGCGTGGACGTGTGCCTGCCTCCGCACCCAGCCAACGGATGCTTTTGTCTGTGGAACACCCATGTGTGCCTGTGCATATGTGTGTGTGTGACCAGATGCTCTGGGATGTCACGCCTCTGTGTCCCTTTGGAGGATGTCACTACCACAAACAGGCTTTGCGTCGATTCCTAGACTAGCAGCAGAAGTGGGTTGGCCAGCACAGCACACTGAGTCCTCAGAGTGGGGTGGTCCCAGGAACAGCCCAGAAAGTGGAGGAGATGGGCTCTCGGGGAGCTTACCCTCCAGTAGGAACACACTCTGGTCAACGCAGACATAAGGACAGTGATCCACAGAACAAGTCAGGCAGGTTAACTAAGTCAGAACAAGAAGTGGATATAATAAAGGTAGAGCAGTGATCTACTCACTGAAATGCATTGAACAGACCCCCCGACCCCCCACTTCCAACAGCACACCCAGAGACGAGGGTCAGGCTCGCTGAGCTGGAATCCGCGTCTCCCTGCTGCGTGCCTTGAGAGGGGGCCTTTGTGAGGGGGGGACTCCTTAGCATCAAAGGCCCTGGAGCTGCCGTCCCGTTGGCTCAGAACCACATCATTTACCCCTCAGGGGGTGCTTTGTGGGTCTGGTGTGGCCTTGTAGGGGCAGGTTCCTCTCCCCCTTGTTCTCTTGTTCCTGGTCTTACTGTCCCCTGGGGTTGGTGAAGTCAGCCCCAGCTCCGCCTCTGATCCACTGAGGACAGTGGGCCACTGAGGACGAAGCCCCACCCCCCAGCCTCACCTGGCTCTCCCCCAGTCCACATGGAGAGGTTGTTTGCAGCAAAGGCTGAGTGTGGCTCTCTGACTCCATTCTCTGCCCTCCAGTTCCTTTAAAAAAAAGTGTCTATTGCAGTTTTCATTCGGTATTATTCTGTAGTAGTTTCAGGTGTACTGCATAGTGGTTGGACAATCCTATACTTTACACAGTGGTCCCCCCTCCCTTAATATTTTAAGTACCCACTTGGCCCCATACAGAGTTATTACCTTATTATTGGCAGTAGTCCCTGTGTTGTAATTTACATCTCCGTGACTGTTCTGTACCTACCAGTTTGTGCTTCTCAACCCCTTCCCCTTCTGCACATGTCTGCCCAACCCCCCTCCCCTCTGGCAACTGTCAGCCTGCTGTTCTCTGTATCTATAAGTCTATTTTTATTTTGTTTGTTTTGCTCTTTAGATTCCACATAAAAGTCAAATCATATGGTATTTGTCTTTCTCTGTCTGACCTATTTCACTTAGCATAATACCCTCCCTGTTCATCCCCGCTGTCTTGAAAGGTAAGATTTCCTTCTTTTTTTACCACTAACTAGTATTCCATCGTGTAAGTGAACCACAGCTTTTTTTACTGGTGGGCTCCTGGGCTGCTTCCTCACCTTGGCCCTTCAGTTCCTTTCGGAAAAGCCAGGACTGCACCTGCAGGATGGAGGCCGGGCCCCCCCCCCCCCCCGACGGGCAGCATGGGCTTTCCAGTGACTCCCTGTCCTGCTCAGATATCACCCCAGACCTGCTGCTCCAGCCTAGGCCTGTGGTGCCTCTGTGCCCAGAATGCCCTCCTACCATTCCCATGGCAAACTGTCTGCTCTGGCCAGGTTAGTGCGGTTTCCAGAGCCCTAGGGGGCCTGGAGGAACAATTAAAGACTGCAGGTGGCTGGATGTGTCCTGCAGGGGGCGACATCTCTCTTGGAGCACTTGCCATATATCACCAGGTGATGATGTCCGTCCCCCTGGGCCTCGTGAGCAGGAATCGCGTCTTCCTAATTTTAAAATCTCTGTCCCTAATATGGTAGACATTTAGCAAATATGGGTTGTCTGAATGACTTTTTTCATCCATGTTCGAATACAGTTGTCTCCATTTTCTCACCACCACTTCCCCCGCCATCTGAATGACTTATAAAAATGAACCAATTACTGAATTTTCAAGGCAGCACCACTGCCTGTGACAAACGTCTCCCCTTCTAAGTTTGGGCCTGTCCGTTTGCTAAATGAAAGGAGATCACAGCCCCGGTGCTGGGGAGGAAGAGGAGGCCCCGACCCTCTTGTCACCTGTTGACCCCTGGCTAAAGCGGCCTCTTCGGGCACCAACTGAATGTTTCTGTGCAGTATGGCACCGAAGGATCGTTACTAGCATCGGGCTTCAGATTCAGGTCCAGGGGGTGTGTGACTCGGCAGTTCATCTCACCACACAGCTTAGAAGGGGAACAGTGCTCCTGTGGGCATGGCGGCGAGCAAGCCGCAGGAGCCATCTCTGGTTATCCCAGCTGGCTGTCTCTCCGCGCTGGCTTTTCGTGCTTGTGACCCCTCAGGCAGGGCGTGGCTACCCCACGCCTGCGCAGGGAGGGCTAGACAGATGTGTGAAAAAGTGGCCAGCTCGAGTGTGTCCTTTCGTCCGAGTACTGCCCGCCCAGGTCAAGCCAGGCTCTCCACTAGTTTTAATTTCACTTGGCGTCAACATGCTAATGGTTGAAATAGGAAGGGCCTCGGGTATAATGAACAGCATTAGGCGTTTCTCCCGACCAGCTCACCGAGGTGATAACAATAATGGATGGCAGCTATTTAGCTCTTCACATGTGCCAGAATGCCGCTCATGAATTAATTTCTCTTAAATGCTCATCACAGCACTATGAGGTAGGTAACAACTTAGAGGTAAGGTAATGGAGGCACAGAAAGGTTGAGTAACCTGCCTAAGGTCACACAGCTAGTGAGTGGTAGAGCCAGAGTCTTAGCCCACGGAGTCTGTCTCCTGCGCTCCTGGCCTTTTGCACTTGTCAGCACTGCTGAGATGCGTTTCATTGTCAGAGCTGAGGTACCAGTCCAGGTGCCCCAGGAACCTTGTCTGGGGACACGTGCATTATTGACAGAAGAATGGTGATAGTGTCCACAAGCAGATGGGAGTCTGCAGAAGAACATAGCACACACAGGTACACTCTCAATTTACCATTTGATTTCAAAACTGGTGGTAGTAGTGGTTAGGGGCCAGCGAGGTCCAGCAGGGGGCGGGGAGTCCTCTTCAGCATCTCAAAAGGACCTGATCTCCTGGGCTCCCACAACCTCTTGCCAACTCCTGTGGTTTACCTGTGATGGTCAAGGTCAGATACCTGTTTGCCACGTGGCACCTGAGGTCTGTCAAGGCATCGTGGCCTTGGAAATCATGTCATTCTTTCAGAAATCCCAGCCCTTGAGCTAAAGATGGAAAAAATCACAGATCTGAGCAGTTGGGGAGCTTTTTAAAATTAAAAACAAAAAGAAATATAAATGAAATTAGCCCAAAAGCTTCCTGGAGCTCCATCATTGGCCGGGGAGGCCTCGAGAGAGGAGGACAGTGAGGTGCCCTCTATTTTAAGTTCTGCTGCAGTGGAACCGTAGGCTGATACGGGCTGGGGACTTCTCCCTGCCTAGTGTGTGGTGAGCATTCATCTTTGTTAATTTGTGTGGGGAAGGGCAGTAAATCTACAGGAACACGCTGCCGGCTTCTGCGCTGTTTCACAGGAGTATTTAAAGTAACAGCACCTGACAGTTTACCAGCAGCTAAGAGGTTTTCTGCTTCAGAAAGCAAAATATTGCATGGGTTGTGCAACTTGTATAAATGATTTGAAAAATTAGGGTGCAGCAAATAGTGCACTTTTCAGCAAAGAACTGAAGACTTCATCAAATCATAAAGTTGGCGAGTGGAGGGAAGGCAGGGGCGGGCCCACGGGGTACGGCACAGGTGTGCTGTGCGGCCCACCATGCTTGTCTAATTTCCTTTCTCCCTGGTCCCAATTTGAATTGCCAAAATACGTTAGATTGCAGTGCATTATTTCATTTGCCTGCTTTGTAATTCCTCTTTACCTCAAACAGATGAAGAACATGGCACGAAAGCAAATTGACAGCTCTCGAAATGAGAAAGATCTTTATCCTTCAGAGTGTTGATGTAGAAATAAATGAAAGAAAAACATGCTTGTTGGGTCTTGAAGCAGCTTGAAATGGTACCTTTGATTTGTAAGGCACCATCAGATGAGGGTGCTTTCCATCTCCCTTCCTTTTTCCCCTTTACGGAGCTGTGTGGCTTGGAGGTTCAGTGGGAGGGTTGGTTCTCCCATCCACACTCATTTGCAAAGACCCCAGTTGAGATTTGGACGTGAGGAGCAGGCCAGAGGTTTCCCACCCGGGGCTCGACGGGAGGGATGTGGGGTCTTCAGGTTGACTTCCTTACTTCAAAAAAAAACATGTCTGTTGGCCATCATGGTTATCCCACCCCCATCAGCATGAGACCCAACTAAAATGTTCAGGGGTGCTTGCTTTAGACAGAGTACCCCAACTTGCTGTGCCCGGCTCACACCCTGCTGCCAGGAGCCCCTGTTTACAATCACGACGGGTCTTCGCAGACACATTTCCATGCCTCAGAAGCAGTAGTGAGTGCCATGTCTCAAACCACAGAAGATCGGTGCTTCGAAAATTAAATGAAAGAGGGGGGCTTTGATGACTGAGGAAAGTTGGAAATCACTGGATTTGAGGCTTTTTTCTATCTGTTTTTTTTCCTTTATCCTGCAAAATCTTTCTGAAAATCAACAAGCATGCACTGTGTTAGTTACTCTAGTAGGCACTGCAGGTTTGCAGAGCTGCCTGTCAAGTTTCCTGAGGACCAGGGAAGATGAGGAGACTCGGGGTGGGGACTGCCGACGCAGATGTTCGTGCGATAACACAGATTTCAGGGCACAGGATGCCCGTGCCGGCGAGGAGACTCAGGTGAGGGATGCGAGGCACTTACTTATGTGCTCTTTATCCAAATCAAGACAAATTAGGGCAGAATTATTTGCATTATGAAGGGATTGCTGCTGGGTTTCTTGAAATAACAAGCCCCCTTGTGGTTTTTTAAAAATATTATTATAAATTTTTATTTTTCCATAGCGAAGGACTCACAAAAAGTTGTAAAAATAGTACAAAGAGCTCTCGTGTGCCCTTCACTCAGCTCCCCACGATGGTGGTAGCTCCATAATCTTAGCACCTTGTGAGAACCGGGAAATCAATGCCGGTACGACGTCACTGTCATCAGGCACGTGTGTGCATGCGTGTGCGTGCATGCACAGTGGCACGTGCACAGCTCTCTGAAACCATCGCTCGTGTAGACTCGAGTGACCCGCACCCAGTCGGGACACAGAGCCGCTTGGTTCCCCGGGGAAGAGCTCCCGGTGTAGTGGTCGCCTTGTCCCCGCGCTCCGGGCCCGGCGCTCCCTCACCTGTTCTCAGTCACTGTGATTTTGCCATTTCGAGGATGTTACCGAAATGGGGTCGTGCCGTACAGAACAGGCCTTTGAGGCTGGTGTCTTCAGTCAGCCTGATTCCCGGAGACCCACGCAGGTCGCGTGCCTGGACTCGTGTGCTCTTTCCCTCCCGCTCCAGAGTGTTCTTGCCTTCTCCACACTCTGTGAATGAAACTCGATTGGCTTGCATACGACTCGTTACAGAGCAGCGCATAAAGCAAGGGGCCCTTACGAGGATCAACCTCACTCATCCACACCGATTTCCACTAAATTGAAATTTGCGGTAATCAATGCAAAGTCAGTTTACTCCGTCTAACAGATATTGTCTGTGTGTGCTGTGTAGTGGCAATAGCAAGCACTGTCCTGTGTGTGATTTCTCCTTCTCAAGGCTAAGGTGAAGGTTAATGGTGATCATCACCCCTTTTTATACACAAGGAGACCGAGCTGCCCTGGAAAGCCCTGCCTGAGATTGAGTGTAGGTGGAAACGGTGGAGCGGGATTTAAACCCAGGACTTTGGAGCCGTACAAGGCTCCTTTTCCTCCACACTCTGGCTTTGTCTGGAGACATGGAATCTCGGGAGAGCCAGTTTGCTCCTCTGCAGGAAAAGTGGGGTGGACTTAGCACCTTTTGGTTCTTCCCCGCTCAAATATTTGATGATCTGTCTCTCTGAACACGAAGTAACTTAGCCAAGTAACCGAACCCTTTAGCCTGTTGCCACACTTGAACTTCTTTCTCAGCAGCACTTTGTTAGCCTTTATTGGAGGATGCTTTGGGAATTTAAAAGTAACAAAGTAGAATTCCTTTTTAAGTAGTGTGTACTTCAGACCTTCCTTGATTTTGCTGGTATTTGACAAGGTCTTTGGGTCAGGATGTGAACTGAGCACCCCATCAAGACTGACCCAGGGCCTTGAGGGGGGAGGTGGCTTTAGAGACCAGGGGGCTGAGGAGGTTGGCTCTCAGGCTGCCCTCCCTGAAAGGGGAAGGGGCTTCTTCAGATGCCCTTAGAGCCCCAGCCAGAAGCTCTGGGGTAGGTGGAGCTTGGAGCTCTGATTCAGGTTCCCAGTGTCACGCAATTCACAGGTTTCTGCCATGTGCCAAAGTGGGACTTCAGATCAGAGGAAGCTGCTATTTCAGGCATCTAAGTGCTACTTCTGCTGAAGTCAGGCCTGAGCAGCTGGATCGAGGGGGTGGGGCAGAGACATTGAGTTTTTGAAGCTCCAGAAAGAGTTCAGAGGAGCCACTGGAGAAGGGACTGCTGCACTGGGCGGGAAGTGGAGAGCTAATCTCGAGTCACTTCTAACTCCAGAGCCTGTGATTCTGAGACTAACGGAACCTCCTCTCCTCCAGTTACCAACAGTCATTCCAACACCTGGCTGGATTCCTCAGAATCAAAGGCTGCAGGAGAGGGAAGGGCTTGGGGTCCTGGGGGTCCCGTGACCCCTGGCACATCACCACCCCTCTCCCCAGGTGCCATCAAAGAGAGAAATGGGCCCCTGGAATCTGCTAGAGCAGTCTACTTCCCGTCCCAGCGGCAGGGGGCAGTGGGGGCTAGGGAGGCACCGTGGCATGAGGGTATCAGAAAGCCCAAGGGTCAGTCTAAACCTGAATTGTTTTATCTGTGCTTTGCAAACAACTCTTTGTGTTGGACACAGAGAAAGCCTTAATAAATATTGGCTTAATGAATGAATGTGTCACCTTCACGAAACTCGCTCTGTCACTAAATCTCCATTCTCACCAATCACTGTTAAAGGGGGACTGGATAGAGGGTTTTCCAGAGGATCAGGCACCCACAAGTTTTCTCCCCCGAGGCTCTAGGCTTCCCAGGGTGCAGACAGACCCTCTACCCCATCAGCATGCCATGCAATTGATCGGCCCCATTTTCCAGGCAGAAAGAAGATGCAGATGGCCCCAGGGACTGAAATCGGGACTGGAATCCAGGCTTTCCAAGCCAACAAAACCCGTCTGCCCCCTTCCCTCCCCAGGCGAATGGCTGCGGCTACGCTTGTCACCATGCGAGATTGGATTGGCCACAGGAGATGTGGATGATTTTTCCATTTGGTCCTGATGTTTATTTCATGCCCATCAATATCAGCCCGTATTAGGACAGATGAGGTGGTTATTTACAGGCTGTGCATTTTCACACTTGGTAATTATAAACCCTTCCCCTGTTCGGTCAGAGTCGTGGAGATCTATTTTGGCAATTAGCAGTTTAGTATTTGTTTAATGGGAATGCAAGAGAGTGTTACGGCACATCAGCGCTCCACTAATGATTTGCCCGTCTCCTCTGGAGCTGGCAGGTTTGGGCCTTTTTCACAGTAGGTGAGGCCTGATGGGGAGAGGCCGGAGGGGGGAGGAAAGGCTCATTAGGCGTCCTGCCCCTCCCCCAGCGCACACTCGCAAGCACGCACACACTCACAGCCGATGCTCCAAACCGGCCTCGGGTTTCCAGAGCCCAGCAGCCGCCACTCGAAGGCGCTTCACACAAGAGGCCGTTAGGCCAGATGCCATTTCCACGTGACAGCTGTCAGGCTTGCCGGAACCAACTGCTTCTCCTCCAACAGCTCGCGCTCGGCCTCTCTTGGTGACCTTCTCCCACCACCTTCCCTCCGTGCTCCTCCTCCTGCTTGAGCCCAGCTCAGATACGCTCAGAGCAAGCCTTCTGCCTGCCCGTCCAGGGAGGTGCTGGGGCCCAGGCTTTGCCAGCTCAGCCAGACAGGAGGCCCCGCCCCCGTCATACATTGTTCATGCGGACTCTCCCCTCCCTCGCTCAGTCTTGAGATGGGGCATCCCTGGCCTGCTGCCCCAAGGGCATGCGGGTTCTGTTAGTGGCTCTCCCTTGGTGCGACTCCTTTGCAGTGAGAGATGAACTGCGCTGGGCGTGGCTGCCCACTGAACCGCATGGAGCGTGTCTGTGCGCCCACACAGGTGGGTCTGGGTACCCGAGCTGACTCCGAGAGGACTGTCAGGTGGGGCAGTGACTTGGGGCGGTACCTACGTTTTGTGCCTTGAGCACTCACTAGCTGCCCCTTAAACCTTCCTTAAAACCTCTAGGGAGGGAGGACACACGCATTCTTAGCACTCCCGCACTGGAGGGACTTTCTGAGCCGAACCCTGTGGTCCTGGGACTGCGCTTCCAGGTCAGCGGGCAGCCTGCCCTGCCCCCACAGCGCAGCCCAGAGATCTCTGGGCTTTTAGACTTCACCTTCCCAAAAGGAAAAGGCCCCCTGCATCTTCCTTTTCACTTCACCTCTCGAATCACTCCCACTCCTGAGCCTGCCAGAGGCCCTGTGTTGCTCTCTACTTGGCTACCCCATCACCTGTCTTAATTTTCTGGCAGGGTCTGAAGGCAATGCTTGTTGATTCATTTAGGAGACAATGGCGCTACGCTAAGCCCTAGAGATTCAAAAGAAAAAAAACACACAGTGAAGGGAGACCAGTGGAAAGATGGCGGGACTTACCTGGTTTTAAGTCTCGGCTCCACCGTGTACTGCACGCGCGGTCCTAGGCAAGCCGCTGGACCGCAGTGAGCTGCCACAGTGTCCTCACCTGCCCCGGGTGGGGCCGAAGGAGGTGTGCAGTTGTTCGTATGGAAAGTAATACAACAATTAATAAAGTATAATACAGGAATAAACACTGTCTTTCTCGTACTCACAACTGGAAGCCTTTTGCCCCACCCTGTATATGTATGATAAGGTCTACCTCCGTCAGAGCTATTGTGATCATTAAATGAGTTTTGCAAATTGCCTATTAGGCTCCAGTGACTGTTGGCTATTACAGTAATCATTTCGGGGGGGTAGGCATTTCGTGACTTAGAGTTTGATATTTTACGTGTGGAATCAGAACCTCTGAGCGGGAGGCTTTGCTGGCAGGTCAGGAACAAGTCTGAATCTCTAGGACAGAGCCGTTTGGAGACCCCGGCCCTTCGGTTCCCGCGGACAGAGTTTGTTTCCTACCTTCATAACTGCTACATAATGAACACCGGTGTTTAAGTTAAACAGGGAGAAAGGAAGGACCCCACACGGATTTTGTTGGAAAGTAAAAGTAGGGGAAAATAGGATCAATAAACAAGAGTCGTGCCAATGGGGATATTCTGGCCTCCTGTGAAGAGTTCGGGAAAACGTACTTAATGCATTTTTAAAAAGAGGTAAAATTTATTATATGTATTTTACTACAATAAAAAGGGAGCTTAGGAGCAAAAACTAAGCAGACTATTTCTCATGTTATTCAAAGGGATGGGAGTGAGTTAAAACAGGCGAGCTTTCAGGTGCATGCAGACTAGAAGGTGGTTGGCGTCGTCCCGCAAAGCGAAAGGTCGCCGGTTCAATTCCCAGTCAGGGCACATACCTGGGCTGCAGGTTTGCCCAATCCCCACCCCTGGTCAGGGCATGTACAAGAGGCAACTAATGGGTATTTTCTCACTTGAATCAAAGTTTCTCTCCCTTTCTTTCTTTCTCCTGCTCTCTAAAAATAAAATAAAGTAAAATCTTTTTTAAAGAAGGGGGAAAAAAAAGAACCTGAGACAGTATAGACCAGCAGGGCCTGGCCGGGTGAGATTCGGACTCCGGAGACCTGCCGCTGAGCCTTGCCAGCCGCGATGACCAGAGAGGCAGCCGAGGCTCACAGACCTTGTAGTAATCCCTGGCTCCTGGGGTGGTTGTGGGGACCAAAGCGGCAATGATGACAATGTACTCACCAGTGTCTGTGAAAATATTGGTGGCGGTGAGAGGAAGACACGGGTTTTATTAGGTTTTCCTGAAGTCCTGTGTCCAGTTTCTGAGCTTCTTCCAGGGCAGAACTTTACCCTCTTGTCCCAAGAGCAAGACAAGGTGGGGCGAGTCCCCCAAAAGCAGCACATGGCAAAGGGCCTGGCTGGTCCTGGCTTCTGGCAGGGGGTGAAGAGCCCATGTGGAGGCAGCCAGAGGCCTGGGTAACACCCCGTCACTCAGGGCCCATCTCTACACACACCCGCTGTGATTAAGGCTCAACTCAGCTGCGTTTGGCCATTGAGAACAGGGGTTCTCCGCCTTGGCGGCACCCTGGAGTCACCAGGCAGCTTCACACGCTCCTGCCGGGCGCCCCACTGCCGAGTGCTGCTGATTTAACAGGTCGGGGCGCAGCCTCGGCAGCAGGGATTCTCAGAGTTCTTCATGTGACTCTGCTGAGCAGTCAGGGTGGAAACCACTGGTCCAGATCTCCAAGTGAGCTAATGGGGTTTTCTAGTCGGGTCCATTTCTCCTCCACTCTTCCCGTTGGGCAGTGATCACAGACAGACCCGCCCCACTCTTTGCAGGGCTGGAGCTCACGGAATAGTCTTCATTTCTATAAACTAGACACCACCACAGGGCTTCAGGGCAGGTGCAGGGCTTGATTCTGCCCAGACTGGTTGGGGAGAAGTGGACGGCACCGTCCTGGTTCTGAGACAACCCGGGGTTAAGGCAGCTTCCACGTCCAGCGCAGACTCCTGCTCCCCAACCCTGGTCGGTCCTGCCTCATACGCACGGTTCTCCGCTCTGGTAAGTGTAGTGCCTTGAGTTTATAGAGCATAGCGAGGCCTGTGAAGCCCTACGCGCTATAGTATCATGGCATTGCATTTACAAGCGTTTATTTAAACTAACACTTAAAGCGTTTGAGTGGGAGCAGGAAGCGAAATTCAAGGGCATTTGTTCTGGGGGAGTTTGAAGAGCTGCATTTCTTTTTTTCTTTCCTCTCCCTCCTTGTGCGTGGCCAGATAATTTAAGGATCATTTGAAGTGCCATTTCCTGCTGGGTTCCTGATACATATGGTGTGTGGGTGTGTGTATTTGTATCCCAAGAGGAGTAGGAAATTTCTCCGGGTGTGTTGGCCACAGCAAAGCCCTGGACCATCTTCACAGAATTTGCGGAGGACCAGCAGTGCGCCTGACGCTCCCAGATGTTGTCCCGGCGGGCCCCGGGGTCCACATTAGCATCCTAGGCGGAGAGTCTTTACGGATGGCTCATAGGTGACCATCTCACAGGGGTCCCTCCTTTCACAGCTGAGAAACTAAAAGACAGAGAGGGGAGGTGCCTTGTCCTCAGTGCGATCCTGGATCCTGCCCATGACTTTGTGCAGCACTGCCCGGCGCGCTCAGCTGCCTCCCGGCACCGGCTGAGTTATTAACCAGCAACTCTTTTCCGGTTAGCTGTCTCCTGGGAACAAGTTTTCTTTGTTCCCAGATCGGCATCACTCAGTACACAGTTGGGGAGCCAAAACCACAGGCAGGAGAAGCAGGGTCTTGGGGCCGATTCGAGGGTCCCAGTCTCTGGCCAACCAACTTGCCAAACAGAATTTATCTCTCCTTTCAGAGGCTTCTTTGCTTCTTTGACTTGAAAGGTTTCCTCTTCAGTTAGCACATGCGCTGGCTAAAGGCTCCTCTCTGGGTACAGTCACCACCATCTGACTACTTCTGAAGTCACCCAGCAAGAACGTCTGGCCCGCAGTAAATCTTTTGACTCATTAGAAAGAGGGGTTTTCTCTCATTCATTAAATGCATTAGGATTAGAGAGCGTCGCCCACTGACTTGAGTGCTAATTATGGCTGATTTTCATGGTGCTCATTCAGTGAGGAACATGTTGCCAATTTCTCTTGACGTTTCCGGGATCTCTGTCACCGGCCTTGCTGCTGGGGTCAGATTTGGAAGCGGTCCTTTCACACCCTTATGCCTATATTTCCCTCGGAATGTGGAACCTGGTAAGTTAATACTCAGTTCACATTCTGATTTTACCTCCTTCCACCCCCTTTCTTGGCTTTTTTGATTGTCTAGTATCATTGAAACCGTCTGTGTGTCTTCTGGTACATGAAAAGCTGTTTTTGTTGTTGTTTGGAATGGGGACCATGTACGAGCTGCCGATTGCTGCAACGATGCTGTGTAATAGTCACAAAACCTCAGTGGCGGACAGTAGCTGTTTCTTTCTCATGTCTAGAGTCCACCGGGAGTGGTTCTTCCGATTTCGGCTGGGCTCGCTTGCACATTGTAGGGTGGACTAGCTGTCAGCCCATCTAGGCTGGCCTCAGCTGGTGCAACTGAGGGGACTTGGCCCTGCTCCGTGTGCCTCTCGCCCTCCAGCAGGCTACCCTGGGCATACCCTTCCCACGGGGATGGCGGAGGTACAAGAGAGACAGTAGGCAGAAACAGGCGGTCCTCCGAAGGCTAGAGATACCATTCTACCCACCCCATTTTACTGACCGAAACGAGTTAACTTCAGAGACATGGGATAGTGAGATAGACCCTGCCTTTAGGGGAGAGGAATTACAAAATTACAGGGTAAAGGGTGTGAGGCCATTAAAGCAATTAGTCTGCAGGGACCTCCATGTTTTGCCTCTTGTTGGTACTTAGGCTGATGCTCTGCAAACAGTGAATGCCTAATGAATACATGTTACAGTAAGTCAAGTTAACGTTAGCTAGGTTTTCTAGCCAAGATGGAGTTGGTCGACTGTTGCAGACATTAGCTGGTTTATCTGTTGGAAGGGCCCTGGCAGAGTCTGAATTTTTCTTGCATTGGATGCAGGGACAGCTTGATTGTCGCGAAGAAGTCTCTCTTGTCTTCTTTTCCATCATAGTTTACTGTCACCATTTTCAGGATCTTAGAGTATAAACATCCAAGAGATGGGGAACAAAAAGGGGAGAGCGGTTACCAAACCTAAATGCGTCAGTAGCTCCTGCAAGAGAAATTTCTTCCCTGTATTGAGTGCTGAGTGTAAGTGAAGAGGAGGAAGCAGCTCTTCCCGGTGCCTTTGACCTTTGCTCTTGTTCCTTTCTCAACCCCTTAGAGCAGCACCTGAAATGTGGGTCCACAGGCCAGGAGCTTGTTAGAAATGCAAATGCTACTGAATCAGGCACTCTAGGGGCCTGCGTTTTAACAAGCCCCCCCAGGAAATTCTGAGGCAGGTGAAGTTTGAGAAGCCCCGTCCCAACCGCCATGGTCACAGAGCTAACATTGTGGCTCCCGCTGCGGACCCTCCAGAGTGGCGTGTGCACGGTACGTGCCCCTCAGGATGCCACAGCGTAGTCTGAACCTTGTGATAAGGCAGAAATACATGGCCAGCACAGCTGGTATCAGAACCAGGGTTGGGTGTCCCCAGCCACCTCACATCAGTTACTTTGCTTTGTCATTCACACCACCCAGAATGTCCGGGCTGCGTTTTCTACCTGCCGTATGTCATTAGAAGACCCTTGTCCAGCCACACAAGCCTCTCTGTCCTTCTAGCACCCAAAGTAAGGCCTGGCCTGCATGCTGACGTTGGTGACGCTGTACAACCGACTGGTCTACCTGGGTTTTGTGTGTGTGTGTGTGTGTGCACACGCACACATGTGGGCATATACATATGAGAGAGAGAGGGAGAGACAGACAGGCAGACAAAGATGTCAGACAGACACCCAGAGGTATCAGCTTGCTGGCTCCCAGAGTGGACGCCAGGAACCTTGACCATGCCCCTCGTTTCCTCATGACACAGACGCACACAAGCCACTTCTGTCTGATTCACAGAGAACCGTGAGAAACAGCCCGTATGTGAGGCATGCTTTTCATTCCATTCAGTCTTTGTATATTCAGATTCTTCCAGTTTCAGCTCTTGCTGTTCTGCCAGATTTCCATTGCACCGATGGCCTCTCTGAATTAATGTGTTCTTCAACCACCGAAAAGTTTTCTCTCCCCGAGCACGGGGGCTTCTCCAGATTGTTTTTCTTTTCCTTTCTCTCCCCTCTCTAGCTATTTCCTCGACGTTTCATTCTGTAAAGCGTTAATAGAACTTTTCTTTCACCCCGACACTTCATCTGTTAAGGGGATCTTTGCAAGTCCTGTTGTACAACTGGGCTGCCGAGGAAAGAGCTCCACTCTTTCCAACAATGGCTGCCCTAAAAAATACACACATCTCCTCCCCCTTGCTCACCAGGGTGGAGCCAGTGCTGGGAGGGCAGCGTCAGAAAGTGCCCAGACTTAGGAAGAAAAAGAGGGGGGCAGTTATGCACTGTAGTAAAGGGGGTTTGGAAATACACTATTTTAAAAATTCAAAATATTTCTTTCCTAAGGGGAATCTGAGTTTCAGTACAAAACACGGCCCGCACAGAAGGGAGGCAGTTTTTCTTCCTGTTAGACGTGTTTAGCTCAAAATAAGGACTTGGCAAACATCTTAGAAAATATGGAGATGGGTGAGGAACAGATGTCACATTTACCTGCGTGATACCCAGCAGGCGTCACGCCGTCCCCCCCACCTGCACCCCAGGCGTTGGAATTCTAATCGAGGCCCAGGGTCTGAATCTGCAACACCATATGCTCAAGTGTGACTGCTCTGTGTACAAACAAACCGGTTGGTCTTCTGGTGGTTTTGCTTGAGTGGTGCCGGGGAGGCAGACGCTATGTTGCGTGTGGCCTCCGCAGGTGCTGGGGGGCCTCCGCAGGTGCTGGGGGGGCTCGTCAGGCCTCTGGCCCAGGAGGGGTCCGCCGAAGGCACCCCATCTCTAAACTAGCATCACCTCCTCTGCCAGCCCGATGTCCGGGAAGGACAGGGCAGCTTCCTGCTGGAGGAGCAGCCACCATGCAAGGCCATTTTCCTCCCAATAACTGACTTCAGAAATGGGGACCAGAAGGGGAAGGCCCCAGGAGCCTTTTGCTCGGGCTCGGTTGCTTAGCAACAAAATGGGGCCCTGACTCCAGAAGAGATTTTTAAGTGAGGCCGGTCCCTCCAAGGTTTGCGTGTGGCTTGCCTACCCCCCTCTTCCATTCTTACCTTTACTTTGCTTTTTCCCCCATTATATTTGATAGCGTCTGGAAAAATGGATTTGATTTGTCTGGAGGCACCATTTTAAACCTGGTTTTATTGCTTCACCTAGTGTCTTTCCCTCCACTGGAGACCATAGTCTGGGAGGAGCGAGGAATGAATAACCTATGATTTCTTTTCTCAGCCGGCTCAGCCCGGGCCCCCGAGCTCATTTGTGAGCCTTTGAGCTCCAGTGAGCAGTGCTTGGTCCTTTCTAAGCAACACACACGCTGAGGCCGCTCCAGGCACAGAGCCCCCCTGGCTAACCATTTTGTCCACCCGCAACCACGCGTATTTTTACTGCCAGCCTTGGGCACAACGTGAAGAGAATAGGCAGCTCACCTGGCCAAACCAGGTACAGTCCCCAGGTGAGCAGCTGATTGGCTACTCACCTGCACTACACCTGACGACACCGGCACTAAAGATGTGTATTTTGTGGAACAGACAGAGGATTGGATCATAAATTTTAAAAAGTGGGATCCAAAGCTGCTTGACCTCTACGTGGGAATGGAGGTTGAATCTTGAAATCTCGTTGCTAGAAAAGTCCAGAAGGGTCGCAGGGTGTTTGGGAGCACTGAGGGAGGGACTCGGCGGGAGACAGAGGTTGCCTGGGGTGTTTTCTCCTCCGCGATGATGTGTTTGGAAAAGGTGCTAGCACCAGTGTATCAGGAAGTGTATTTGTTGTGGGGCTGCCATAACAAAGTGCCAGCGACTGGGTGGCTTAGACAACGGAAATGAACTTTTCTCACAGTTCTGGGGGCTGGAGGTCCGAGATCTAGGCAGGGTTGGTTTCTTCTGAGGCCTCAGTCCTTGATTTGCAGATGGCCACCCTCTTGCTGTGTCTTCACTCTGTACCTGACTGTGTCCAGGTTTCCCCTTCTTTCTTTTTCTTTTTAAAGATTTTATTTATTTATTTTTGGAGAGAGGGGAAGGGAGAGAGAGAGGGAAACATCAATGTGTGGTTGCCCCCTACTGGGGACCTGGCCCGCAACCCAGACATGTGCCGTGACTGGGAATCAAACCAGTGACCCCCTGCCTTGCAGTCTGGTGCTCAGTCAGCTGAGCCACACCAGCCAGGGTGTTCTTCTTAAGAGGACACCTGTTGTACTGGATCCATGCTCACCCTAATTTACCTCATTTTAAACTAATTACCTCTTTAAAGACCCTATCTTCAAATATAGTCACATTCTGAGGAGTGGGGGGGGCAGCTTAGGACTTTGACATATGAATGGGGGGGGGGCACAATTCAGCCCATAACAATCAAGATGTTGAAGTTCCATTGTTTATAACTGGAATCAATTTCAATATTCATCAGAAGGATAATCAAGTAAGCTACAGCTTCTCAGCCCATAAAAATATCACGTAGCAGCAGAGATAATATTCACAACACTTCACCCCATTAGATGACTACCATTAAAAAAAAGTGCTGGCCAGGGCGTGGAGACTTGGAACCCTGCACATTGTCTGGAAACATCAAGGGAGCAGCTGCTGTGGAAACAGAGTGGCAGCTCCTCAAAAAAACTTAAAAAAATAGCATTACCATCTCACTTGGGAGCTTCATCTCCAGGTATATACACAAAAGAGGTGAAAGCAGAGACCGGAAGAGATATTTGTGCACCCGTGCCCACAGCAGCCTTATTCACAGTGGCCAAAACCCAGTGTTCATCTGTGGGCAGATAGTAAGCAAAATGGGGTGTGTACCTACAGTGGAGTGTGGGTGAACCGTGAGGACGTCATGCAAAGTGAAGTAAGCCTGGCACAGAAAGACAGGTGCCATGCGATTCTACTTACTGAGGGACAATACTTGGAGAAGCCACGGCCACATCACAGAAAGCAGGAAGGCGGCTGCAGGCCGAGGGGAGAAGGGAAGGGGGCTTGTTCTTCAGTGGGTGTGGAGCTTCAGTCTGGCTAGAGGAAGGGCTCTGAAGAAAGACGGGACAGACGCTGGGGATGGCCACGCACCAGTATGGATGTTATGTAACGCCACCAAACTGTACCCTTAAAAATGGAATGGTTGAGGTGGCGGTTTTTATGTTAGGTATATTTTACCGTAATACAAAAAAAAAAAATGGGAAAAAAACATAATGTCGTAATCTGGGAGTTGTTTGCAATATTGTAGTGTTATATGTAAAAAAGAACAAGGGAAAATTTCATATGCAATATGATTGAAACTATATTATAATAGGGATCATTTTTTTAAAGCGAAAACTAGAGGGGGAAATAAATACACCAGATATTAACTGTGGTTGTGCTTGATGAAAAAAACAAAAGCAAGTGATTTTTCCCCAAGTTTTTGTATTTTCAAACAGTATTCAATGAGCAACTGTGGCTTTCATAATGGACCCCCTCCCCTATAGACTTTTTTGTGTGTTTTGTTACATTCCTAAAGCAGCCTCTATTTTGTGCTTGTTTTGCAGGTGGAGGATGCAATGCTGATGTTTGATAAGACCACCAACAGGCACAGAGGTAAGACCCCCAGTTTACAAAGATCGCCCCTCCACTTCTTCTCACTCCAGTCCCACAGGCAAAGGATGCAGTAAATATCCCGAAGTCGAGCAGGGGGAGCTGAGCCTCTGTTGAAACTCTGTTGTACAGCCACAATAGCATAAAGAATCCAGTTACGGAACAGTTCAAAAACCCATTTCCTCTTGGCTTGGGGACTGTCACTGAACTATGCAGCCACACCCAAAATAGTTCAGACATACCTTTCTAATCCCAGCTTGCTTAGTCCTTGCTAGACCTCGGCATTAAGTGATCCAAGTGGAAATTATTCACAGCAATTACTCGATTGAGTTTCCAATTTGCATTGGAGGACGTGGTTTAGAAGCACACTGTCAATCTAAGGAGCCAAAAGAGAAAGAAAAGGCTTGTAGGTTTACACGACACATGAAGCCATCACAGACTAGGAAATGCCCTTTTGTGCCTCTGGAATGTTTCGAGTGCATCTGCTCTTGCATTTGCTCTGTGGTCTACTGTCCCATCCATATTTTAGAAAATGAGTCTCAGCTTGGGGTCTGTGAACCCTTGAAATGACACTCATACAATGTTTTATGTTCGCGCTTTTCTTGGGAAAGCATCGCTAGCTTTGAACAGAGTCTCAAAGGGGTCTCTAACCTCCCTTTCCCTGGCCTCCCCCCTCCCCCAAAGAACATGTTAAAATGACAGCTTTAAACAGAAAATTGTCCTAGAAAATCTGCCCCAGAGGAAGTAGGGTCAAAGGAGCCTGTTCCCCGGAAGCTCCTGGTTTCCGGGGTTCTTATTAATGGACATTAATGAGCGGGGGCATTAATGAGCAGGGCTTCCAAAGCCAGTGTGGCAGGAAGCAGTGTTCTGGAGACGTGCCTTAGTGAGCAGTGTCTCCTTGCCACTTGGATTGCGTTTAGATGTTTCTTGCGTTGTTTACATTCGTGCTGTCACCTGTGATTAGAAGCAGTTACCCAGCGCTGACTGTCTGTCTCCTGTTTGAGCCAGCAGGCTGACTTAAAAGTGTGGGAATCACGCTGCCGGGGTGGGAGGAGGGGGGTGGCGTCCTGAGTGTAGCTGGTAGTCGGCTTCTCATTCATCACTTACCGTGTCCTCAAGAGGGACAAAGGAAAATTGGGCAGAAGACCGGTGTGGATGGTGTACCTGTTGAGAAGGGCTGGGAGGGGGTGGAGGGTGAGGAGGAAAGCGAGGCAAGGAGGGAAGAGAAGAGCTTGCGGTGTAGAGCTGCTGCCTTTGTCCTGCGTGGCACAGGAGTGAGAGCCGAGAGAGGGACGGTGGTGAGCGACTCACTTTTCCTGAATCATGGCCCTCATGACACCTGTCGTTCATGGCTTCCATGTCACTGTCTTATCACATCATCACAGCAGCCTCAGGAGAGTGGTTGTAACTTTGGGAAAGTCACTTAACTCCTGGAGGCCTCAGTCTATTCATCTGTAAAATGGGGATGATATTATCATTGGGTTGGCCAAAAAGTCTGTTTAGTTTCTCCCATAATGAAGGACACATTTTTCATTTTCACCAAGAACTTAATTGATTTGGATATTTTGAGCATGGCAACCAAATCTTTTTCTGCATTTCAGCTTTATTTTTTAAATAACAAAGCATAATATTACACTTCCTTGAAATAATAAAGTACAATATGTCCAAAATGTTGCATATTTTCTTCCATCTTCAATGTTAAAGTAGCTGCACAAAAAATTCACCAATTTTGGTAAGTTTCTTTTTTAACACATGCTGATATGACATCTGTCACAATACAGTCTGACAAAATTGTTTTGAGTGAAGTCAAAGACAACTAAGCACTACTAGAGCCATCTTATGGGAAAAAAAACCAAATGACCTCTTTGGCCAACCCAGTACTTCCTATAGGATTGTTTATCTTCAACTATATGTGAATGTTAGTTTTTCTTATTACATCATCACCATCATCTCCATTTTGTCGATGCGATCACCCAAGCTCAGAAGGGTAACTGCTACACCTAAATTCAGAGCAGGTACTCAAACCTAGGAGCACTGATTTCAGACTCTGCTCCTTCCCCAGTGTCTGCACAAGGGGGTGGGTTTGTTAAGAATGTTGCTGCGTGTTCGTTTTCAGGGCGGGCAAGGGCCCCCTGAGCAGGGCCCTGGTTGTGAGAATGTGTAGCCCCGGAAGCTTCATGAGAGCCTCTAGGCAGCATTGTTGCCATTGTCTTTTGAATATCAGTGAATGAAAAGGTGTTTTTAATCTCCTGCTCTGTGTCAGGCCCTGGGCTGGAGGAGATGATAAGTGATCTCATTTAACCCTTGCAACTCTGTAGGGAGAGAGGTTGGTTGCCTAAGGGACCTGAGAGGGCCACCGACTCTCAAGTGGCTAGTATCCGACAGAGGTGGATTCGCACTCAGGACATCAGGCTCCCCGGTGCCAGGGAAAGTTCTGCCTTATTTCTAACCCAGTTGCCTCCTGCTGTGGGTGGAGCCTATTCCCTTTTGCCAGAGGCGCTGGGTGCAGAGATGGGGAGACAGTCCCTCTGTGACTGGGTGGGGGGAGCGTTTCCTATTGTGAGGTCTGGGCCACCACCCAGGGTCGTCCTCGCTCACCCTCCCCAAGCCAGGACTTCTGGTGGGCGTGCGCAGGCAGGTGCGTGGGCAGAGGCCGAAGTGCATGCGTGGTCCTGCCTCAGCCAAGCAGGGCCCGCCCTGGCCTCCTTCTGCCCTGTGGAGTTTCAAATTCCTGTGGTAGATGCAAGACCCCTTCCATGATTTATGGAGCCAGAACAAGATGACAGGCAGGGTGTCTTACTCAGCAGCTGCTAAGAATTTCAAGATGACAGCAGAGCATTCAACCCAAAGCAGAGCCCTTCTGACTGCACAGGCTGCCCACCCACGAAGTGGCCCGAGTGGGTGCCGCTGATGAGGGCCCAGCCTGGTGTTGCTACGGTGGGAGAAGGGGGGGACAGGAGGGGAGGTGTGTCTAGATGTTTGAACAGGGAGAACCTCACTGCCGCCTCCCTTCCCTCCTGTACAGAAACCCGCTCCCCAGCGCCTCTGCGCGGGTGGGAGCTTTGGCCCGGGCACCTTTGCCAGCCCCTCTCCCCAGCTGAGGAGGAATTTCTCTTTGATCTGGGTGCTAGCACTGGGGTAATACTTCAGTGACTCAGAGCAGTTAGGGGAGGGGAGAGTGTTTTTACAAAAGAACGTATCACAACAGAAGCACAAATCACATGTGGAGCAAGTGGGCCCCGCATCCCTGGCCTGACAGAATGTGCATTTGGAATCGGGTGATAAGCCCAAGGAAATAAAATCCTCCCACAGCCACCTTGTCCCATCCTTCCTTCACCTCCTCAGCTCCCTGTTTGCCATTATCTTATCACAAGGAAAATGCTTCAGCAGCAGAAGCTGAGGACACCTCTCGGGCCGGCGCTGCCTCTGGCTGGCTCCTGCAGGAGCCCCGACCACTGACCTGTCCCTGTCGTCACAGCTCTTGCTCAGCACTCATCAAACTTCTCACCCAGACCCACTGCGCAGCCCGGGGTCTTGCCTGGTCCTTAACCCCAGGTGTTTGAAAGCCACCTATGTGCCCCCGGAGCCGTGACAGCTGCCGTGCGGGGAAAACTACCTGGGACTGGGCCTGGCCTTGTGAGGGCTCAGTCGGCCAGGCTCGGGGGACCCACGCAGGCCACACTCGCCATCATGAGACAGACATCAGGGCAGAATTTTCTTGCACTCCTTACCCCACAGCGGCCACCTCCTGCCTCTGTTCCCTGTTGTCCTTTAGGGACAAGAATGGCACTCCGTTACATCTGCACGGCTGTTTGCTCCGGTCCCCAGAAGCCCTAGCTTGTGTCTCTTCCCACACTGCATCTGCACTTGGCCTTGCCGGCACCAAGGGGAGGGATTCAGGGGACAGAAGACAGTGAGCCCTCCCAGGGTGTGTGGCCTCTGACCTGCAAGCAGGAGGTCGATCAGCAGTTGACTCACCCAGAAGTATGGGCTCTTCCTCCTCAGAGGGACAGGCTTGCAGCCCCCACTGCCCCTCGGTGTCTAGTGGGGATACTTCCCCTGACCTCTCCGAACACCTCAGGCCCCTGTCCTGGAACGTATGGGAACCGGGGCCAGTGAGCCCCAGGGTCTGAGAGAGTGTCCGAGATTAATGCCTTTTTCCGTGTTTGTTTTCTTAACTAGGGGGAGGAGGTGAGCAGGTGGGCTGGGTCCCCCTAGACGAGGAATGGCATGTGGGAGTGTCCCTGAGGAGGACCGAGCAGGCAGAGGGCGAAGGCCACCTGTGTTGCAGAATTCTGAAGTCGGGGCCGCCCCCAGTTTGGGGCAGAGGACCAGCCTTTATTCCTGTCTGGTGAGCAGTCACTGGACGCAGACCACCCCGGGTTGCTGCTGTGACCCTGGGCTTATACTGAGGAAATCCTGGAGGGGCTGACCGCTGAGGCCATGCTCAGCAGCAGTGCCAGCGGGTCCCGAAGGGGAGCATCTGGGTGTCCCATAACGGCACACACCGCGGCGGTGGTGGTTCTGTGTTAACTGCAGCACCTGCACGCCCGGCAGAAGCAGCCAGCACTGCCTGAGCACTTCCGTACCGAGTAGTTAGCACAGTGCCCGCACATGGTATTAAATCTTCATGACAGAAGGTCACAGGGGAACCCAGCTGCTCTGAGTCCCACTCTGCTCGGACGTGGGCCCAGCCTGTTTGACCCAGAGCCCCTGCTGGTAGCGAACACCATGCCAGGCAGCCATTTGAAGCAGGGGAGTTGCTGGTTTTAGGGCCTAAGCACCTCCTCTTTATTAGTCCCTTTCCACACCTACCCTTCTTGGCAGGCTGCAGTGCACCTCCATTTCCAGATGGAGAAACTGGGGCACATAGAGTTTTGGAATCCCGCACAGCAGGTTCTCATAGCCAGGTGGGAGCTGAGTTACTGGAGGAAGCCGGGGGCCTTCCTTGGCCCCGCCTATCACTTCATTTTCTGGCCTGCCACGGGATTATTTGTCCCCAAGGGGAGGGAGAGCAGTAGCTTTCTAGTTTTCTCAGAGTCATTTCATTTGCTCTCTAAAAGTTATTAGAGGTGGTCCCAAAAATAAAAATTGGGCTGATTGTCAAAGGACTTAACCATTGGAGAAAAGTTTGCTGCTGTAACCTTGCAAAACTCAGATAAGATCTTGAATTCAGCATTAGGTATTGATCCCAGAGCGGGGCTGGGCGGTGGGGGGGGAGCTGGGAGGGAAGAAGCCACAAGGTGCTGTCCTTTCTGATTTGCTCTTGGCTCTTCAGTTGGCAGAGGCTGAGCGCCAGAGGGAGGGAGCCACGTGGTCCTGCTGTCTCTCCCCTCTCTCCCCACATCAGCCCTGTTTGAGAAAGTGGAATGTGGGGAAGCTGGTTGCTGAAATACATCCCACACTCACCTCCTTGTGGAGGAAGGGAGCCCCTCCGTGACCATCATTCCAGAGGAGCCTTAGCTGTCCCTCCCCTTGACCTCAGGGCTCAAGGTTCATGGATCCTGCACTGCTGGGTCCCTCCATGACTGGCCCATCAGGGGAGACCTGGGTGGTCGGGGCCCAATGGAAAATGAGCATGGTGTCTTTGAAGCTTATCGGGGCCTGGTGAGGGTCAGCTGGAGAGGGAGTGGTGTCTGGCAGAGTACAGAGGAGACGCGGAGCCTCTCACTCCCTGCGGCTTCCATTACCCAGCAGGCCTGTTTGCTCCAGAGGCAAAGGAACAGGATACACTGAGAGAAAAATAAAGATCAGTGTGATGGATGACTCTTCTCCCAACTGTTCGCAGTCGCTTATTAAGTGCCATGCTAATGGCTTTGGAGAGGAACAGCAGCACAGTCCCCGGCCCCCCAGCAGGGCCCCTCGCTGTACTGACCTCAGCCCCAGAGTGGTTCTGCGAAGTGCAGGCAGTCCTTCCCGGGGTGGCTGGAAATGCCCTCGGCGGACCCATGTGGCCAGAGGGAGGAGCTACCTGCAGCCTTCACCGCACGGGGGCCAGTGGGACTGAGCTCGGCTTTTCCCGTGAACTTCCTACAACCTCTCTGCCCCGAAAACCAGCGGGCTGGAGTTTCAGGCCTCCGTAATTTGTATAGCCAGTTTATCTGTTAAAACGGTGCCAGTAAGATGGAGCCGAAACTGTGATAGAAGATAATGCTTTTCTAAATTAGAGGGAAAGAGAACCCTTAGTGTCCTGACGACCTGCCAGCCACTCACTGTTGAAATGGACCTCTGAAGCCCGTGCTTCTCTTACATGTACCGAAGTGGTGAATTCACACGGCAGGCATTTACGTGTGCATGTACTGAAGTGGTGAGGTCACACGGCAGTCGTTTGCATGTATCAGTGTCTATTCCTCAAGGTGGGAGAGGCAGCATGTGAAGATAGCTTCACAAAGGCATTAAAAATAAAACAGCATGGCTTCGTGTGCAGGTGTGGGGTGTCAAAGGCAGTGTCCTTGTGGTTTTCCTGACGTGACCCCAGCACTCTGACTGTTTACCTAGGGAGGGGGTTGGACTCCACAACCTGTACGTGTGACTGTGTGTGAAGGAAGAAGTGTGTTTGGCAAAGGGGGGGTCCCCTCTGGGTGGGAAGGGGTGGTTGGGTGGGTGAGTAATCGGGATAAGGGTCTGCACAGTCCTAGCTGGTGAGGACCCTGGTGTGGATGTGACCCGAGGGCATCCTGCAGAATTCTGGAGCCGGCGGCTGGGGTCCGAGCTGGGTCCGCCTGCCGTGGACGGCTGGTGCCCTTCGCATTGTCCCCACCTCTCACATCTGCCTGCTCGCCCCTGTGTGGGTTGCAGGTGGTAGTAGGCACCCATCACCCTCCACCCCAAGTCTGGGATACAGGTCAATGAAGGGGTTTGTTGGAAACCTGTAAACCAGTAGCTGATCACTATTGGTCCTGGTCCCAGTTCTGCCCCTGAATTGGAAGCCCATTGACAAGAGGCTGCTGGTCTGTCACAGACCACTAACACCGACTAAGCATCTTGGCCATACAGAGCTTTCCATTTAGTTCACCGTGTTGTGTGGCTGTCAAGAGGCCATTGGGCTCTTTAATGCATTGAGGTCTAGATCAAGTCAGGTGGTAATCTTATTCGAGGAGTGGGCCATTGTCAGTGTGGGGTAACTGTTTAAGAAAGAGGCTGGTGAAGGTCTCCAGGGCAGGCTCAGAACAGGGTAGAAACCAGTACCACTGAGTCTTCCAGTCCACTTAGCAAAAAGAGACCAGGGCAGAGGGCTGGCAGTGACATGGGTGTCAGTCACTGCCTTGGGGCCCTTGGAGAGATTCCGTTGGAAAGCAGCTATGTGCATGCAGGCTTGAAGCTGGGCGCACTTGAGTCAGAATGAGGAAGACCTGACAGTCCGCAGTGCCATAGACATCAGCCTCTCACCCCTCCACTAGGTTCCCAGAGCCCAAAGTTCTGCGCTTCTGTCCGGGCTCATTCTAAAGCCAGGGCCATATAAGTGGGGTGGGCGTGCTTGTGCGCCCATTATGAGGGGTGCACGCATGCAGGGCTTGCCCAGAGGCCGTGCAACCTTGCCCTGCCCCCGGCCCCCAGCACATGCCCCTTAAGGCCTGGCCTGTCATCTGACCCCTCTCAAGACCTCCCCCAGAGCCCACAAGGCACTGGTAGCCACGGAGGGTGCGGGAGGGGAGGAGGTGAAGAGCCACAGCCCCCACCCTGAGCCGCCTTTCAGAGCCCAGCCCCCAGAGCTGTCTGCACATTTTATTTAGTCGTTAAACAAGCCCCATTAGCCTTCCCAAGAAATTGGTGCAAACATGACCTCGCAAATAACCAATTAAAGGGGCAGGGTTGAAGGGGAATGTGAATTTGAAAACAAGTAGAGGAGGCCATTCAAGATTCCTGTAGATGCCCCAGCCCTGGCAACACTGGTCGGAGACCTTAATTTTATTTCTGACAGGAAAGCTAGGAATGTGCTTTCATTCTTTTTTCCCCCTGAGCTAACTAAACTCCGGAAGCGCCCATTCCGGATCTGTCTCTTGAGATATTAATCAACACAGTAGCTTGGTTTCTGTTCGCCTGCTTTGCTTTGTAGACGGGAATACGAAACCCTTAACTTGCTAGCAGCAAGGCTGGGGACGGATGCCCATGCCAGAGGGGCAGGTGAACACAGGGGGGCTTGGTACCCCAGAGGCTGTGCGTTTTCTTTAGCACAAGTATAAATCTCCAACTTCTTTCCTGTGGAACAAAAGCCCTGGCACCAAAAG
The DNA here is from genome assembly GCF_021234435.1 of Artibeus jamaicensis. Lineage (NCBI taxonomy): Eukaryota > Metazoa > Chordata > Mammalia > Chiroptera > Phyllostomidae > Artibeus > Artibeus jamaicensis. The sequence continues at coordinate 8,749,709 of NW_026521407.1, forward strand.
GGTGCTGAGCTGATAGGTCCTCCCACCTCCCTCCTGGCTGTGGCCCACAGGAGGAGAAAGGGAGCGAGCCCGGGGTCAGCAACTCCGTTGACCCAGAAACGATTTTTTGTAGAGAGGGACAGCGAGGCTTTTGTTCAGCCCCATTCCCATAGAGGCCAGGCTCTGACTCCCACGACAGGTTTTAAGGTCTCAGTGAGGGAAGACTGGAGGCCTGAAGAGGAAGGAGCCTTTAGCTTGGTGACTTGATTAAAAGCACCCCCTTTCTTGGCATCTCGGTGCTGCGTGGGGCCAGAGTGGGGTGGCCCGGGGACCCAAAAGCCAGGGGCGGCTGCCCCCTGCCGGGGCAGGAGCCTCCCGAGGAGGCCAGGCACCAGCCCCCCCGAAGCTGTATCAGCACGAGGTTCTGGAGAGAGTGTAAGTTTTGGAGAGGGCCATGCTTGGTTTGAAATCCCAGCCTTCCCTGGCAGCCCTGTTCGGCTCACTGTGGAGGTATCACTCCTGCTCTGTAAGAGTTAAGTGAATCCGCTGGGAAAGCGCCCACAGCGAGGGGTCAGAGCCCAATAGTCCTGGTTCTTTCTTCTCCCCCTTAAACGAGACCGTGGGTATTAACCTCTTCCAGCAAGCTAAAATCTGTGCTTGAATTTTTAACACTCTAGTCTTTAAAAATGTTCCCCATCTCCTCAAACACAGAAATACATGCTTGCACGTGCATAGGATATTTCTGAAAGATACCCACAGAACTGGTGACAGCGAGTTACACAGCACAGTAGTTCAGAGCACACGCTCCAGAGCAGAGAGCCGCTGTTTGAGTCTAAGGTCGTGACTTCACAGCTGTGTGACCTTGGCCAGTTACTTTACCTGTCTGTGACGCAAATTTCTCTATAAATAGAACCGATGACATTGGGTTGGCCTGTGGCTGACGTCAGTAATTCAGTGTAACAGTCACTGGCCATGCTAAGTACTCGAACGTGTTCTATGCACATGCACACAGCCTCATAAGTTGCAAACACCCATAAATAAAAAACAGTGTTTGCATCTGGGGAAGAAGATGAAGTGACCAGAGGTGAAGAGGCGGGATAACTTTTTATCGTATACTCATTCACCTTTTGAATTTTTGTACCGTGTGCACTTATTACCTATTCAAACATTTACTTTCTCACTGTAGGCTTTTAAAATCCACTCTGATTTGAATTAGAAATGTAGCGATACAACATGAGGATTTTTTTTAATGTCATCCCATCCCCAACACAGTGACTGTCGTCACTTCTGCCTTGTTTCTGACACTGTGCATGAATATTTTTAAACTGGGTTGTGACTATGGCGTCCAGACGACACACAGTGTCTCCGACTTTGTTGAATGAGGTTGAATTTTTCTGTCCCAACAGGAAGAGGGACTGAGGGGCGGGCTCCAAAATGAGACATGATCCTGAGCAGCCGAGAAACCTGTGCCTCTGAGTCGCCTCTGCCCTTTATTTCCATAAACAGAGAGTCAGAGAGATAGATGAGGGTTTTCTTAGTAGTTTCTGCTCCTCCCAGACAGTGTGCTGTTAATGGACAGACAGACTGCCCCGGGTCTGAAAAGAAACCAGTTTGCTTGAGTTTATTTGAGACCAGAGGGGAGAAAGGTCCAAATGGGGGGACCCTTCCTTCTAGGAGTTCAAAGTGCTTTTTAGTTTAATAAGAAAAAGAGTTAAAAGCATTTTCCTAACCCGGGTTGAATTAATAATCATACGGGGGCCTTACACGATGTGGCGAGTGTGTCCCGTTGTTCACAGCTTCACAGTCAAGGCAAGAACCCCAGTTAGTGAAGCTTGTGAGGTGTGAGGGCCGTGCGACAGACAGGTGAGAGCTTACCCCGCCGGGTTCAAATTTTAGAGCTACTACTACTGAGCTGTGTGACCTCGGGCAAGTTACTAAACTTCTCTCAACCTCAGTTTTCTCATCTGTTAAACGGAGCTAATGTTATCAACCACATGGTCTGTGAGGTTTAAATGAAATAATCTGTGGGGAGCATCCGACGTTTAGGAGACTCTGTAAATTTAGCTTCATTATTATTGTAATGACCACCGTTATGTCACTACCACTAAGAATACTGTTCCTGTCGTTTTGGGGAATGGAGGTTGAGGCCTGCTCATCGGAGAAAATGTTATGCCCTAGACGACTGCTGGCAGACGCTGTCAGGTCCCCCAGATGGGACAGCATTGTGGGTGAATTTTGCCCCCCCCCAAAAAAAAAAGATACCTTGAAGTCCTAACCTCTGGTCTCTCTGAATAGGACCTTATTTGGAAGTAGGTTCTTTGCAAATGTAATGAAGTTAAGATGAAGTCTTACTGGAGTGGTTAACCCAGTGTGACTGGCATCTTTCTCAGAAGAGGGAGGACTTGTGAAGAGAGACACACGGGGAGTGCCGCGTGACCGTGGGGACAGAGGTCGGAGTGATGCAGGCACAGGCTGAGGATGGCCAGCAGCACCGGCAGCTGAGAGAAGGGCACGGGGCGGGTTTTCTCCTAGGACCTTTGAGAGAACGCGGGCCTGCCAACACCTTGGTTTCAGACTTCTGGGCTGTGGGAGAATACACTTCTGTTGTTTGAAGCCCCTCCAGTTTGTGGCATTTGTTACAGCAGCCACAGGAAACGCCACAGAGGGCCACGCAGCGCTGTCTGTCGGACGGGTCCTCCCCGGAGGCCCCCCCACTGGCCTGCAGAGCCTTTTCCTCCCTGCACGTTCCTGTCCACGTCACAGCCGCTCCCTCAGCAAAACCATGTGCCAGAGAAAGTCGAGAAAAGACCTTTCTCCCAGCTGAGAACACAGTCCCCAAATCCTGACATAGGTCACGCCTTGACCAAGTCTGATTTAGCCCACGACCCCGAAATTGACCATAGGATGTTAAAAATACTTTGTGGTCCAGAGACACGTGGAGAATTCTCAGGTTTACATTTTAATTTAGTATTGGATTGGCCAAAAAGTTTGTTTGGTTTTTTCCGTAAGGTGGCTCTGGTAGCGTTTTGTTGTCTTTAACCTTATTTGAAACAGTTATTTTGTTAGATCGTACTGTAACAGCTGCCATATCAGCGTGCATTTAAAAATATATAAAATTAGTGGGGTTTTGTGTGGCCATTTTAATATTGAAGATGGAAGAAAACTTGCAACATTTTCAGCATATACGCTTTACTATTTCAAGGAAGGTAAAAACGCAACTGAAACGCAAAAAGAGATCTGTGTGGAGAAGGTGCCATGACTGATGGAACGTGTCTAAAGTGGTTTGTGAAGTTTCGCGGTGGACAGTTCTCGCTGGACGATGCTCCACGCTTGGTAAACCAGGTGAAGCTGATAGCGATCAAATTAAGACATTGAGAACAATCAGCATTATACCACCTGAGAGCCAACATACTCAAAATATCCAAATTGGTAGTTACTGGTGAAAATGAAGAATGTGTCTTTTATTTTATGGGAAAAAAAAAAAAAACCCTTAAACTGACTTTTTGGCCACACCGGTAGCTTCCAGAGCTTGGTCATTTCTTCATAAGCCAAGGAACAGCGAGTACACTGAGGGGTTGTCCGAGCTCCCAGCTCCAAGAATGCGAACCGTAATCAGTATTTCTGGTTGGTTCCTTCAACTCGGTTGTTTCAGGAACTAAAAATAAGGCCAAAGAAGAGGAAGAAAAGGCAAGAGAAGGAAGTCAGGAGAGCTCACGTGTATGACAACACAAACTTTGCCATCCTCATGTTTCTGCCCCAACTCCCACCCTGGAAAAAAATAAGAAAGAAAACACAGCGAAACCACACTGCGCCTGCCTGACAGACTCCTTGATTTCTTCCTGTTGCCCCAGAAGCCCTTCCAGGCAGGAGCATTTGCCACATTCAATCCTAGACCAAGTTTCTGAGCTAAATTAATGTAGTTGAGGGTTTGCGTGGTAACACCTGCCGTTCTCTGGTCGTCAGCGCCAGTGGGCACAGCAGTAATTAATAGTTGGAGCCCCGTGTGGATGGATGTGCGGCTCTTGACCCCCAGGTTCGGCCGGCACACCCGGTGGCACACACACGAGAAACACTGGCACGATGTCACAGTGATCAAAGCTGTGCGCCTTTGAGCACTCCCTGCGACTGTGAAGTCTCTTCCTCCGCTCGCCTCCCCGTCTTGATAGCAGCAGATAATTGAAAGTGCCTCCCCCTCTCTGGCTGTTTCCAGCGCCGGTGCCTACGTTCCAGCTCCCTAGGCAAAGCTGGCGCCTCTGCGCCAGATCTGCAAAGTACGCAAAGCTGACATCCGATTTATTATCTCAAGGCTGGGCCCGTTCGTGGATGATTCATGACTCTGCTTGCCACTGCCGCTGGAGGTGACATCATCGTTCTCGGCCCAGAATAGACTCAGAAGCAACCGTGGCCCCTGTTCTGCACGTCCCTTGCCAGCCCCAGGCTTCTCCTGTCTCACGCCCAGCTGCTGTGTGTTCACCGAGCAAACGTGTCGGGGGCCCTGCGAGCCCATCACAAGGGTCCCTTTAGCAGGAGGACGTACAGGTGTTGAATGCCGTTGTGGCTGCCCAGTACAGCAGGAAAGGGAACTTCTTCAAAGTTCACCTCTTCTCCTACATTCCTTCAGCTGGAATTTAGACTTTGCACAGAACCCTAAGAGCTGCTTACCTCCTGTGGCCAGCTTGGGTTTCCTCACTCAGACGGGTGGCTGGGAAGGTCTGGGTGACATACATCATCCCACAGCCCAGCGTTAGACGCCCATGAGATGAAAGATGTTGTCACGGTGACTGTCTGGACAGCTGCAGCGGTTTTCAAACCCTAGTCATATGTTAGAGTCACCTAGGGAGTTTTGAGAACACCCCAACGCCCGGGGCCCTCCCCAGATCAATTAAATGAGGCTGGGGGTGGAGGCCTGGCTCTGGTAAGTGTTGATGGCTCTCCAGCTGAAGCTAATGGGCAGGCAGGGCCCGGAACCCCTGGGTCAGGTGATCTCCCAGGACCCTTCTGGCTTTAAAGCCCTCCAAGGCAGAGCTGCTGACCTACGCCTGGGCAGTGAGATGGGGCCTCCTTGGCACAGGTGAGAGAGGGTGGCTCCGTCATGTGCGCGGCCTTTGGTGGTCCATGTGGGGAGTGGGAGGTATACCGACCATTCTTTTGTGCTGGCTACGAACCTCATTACCCCCCCTACCAAAAATACTGTACTGGCTACCCACCGGTACACTGTTAGCATAAAGCCTGAATGTTGTTCACGCCCGGCCCTTGTCTCCTCTACAACTTCACCCCTTCGTGCTCACTGGGGCCACACTGACCTCCTGGGCATTTCCTTAACAACGCCTCCTCCCCGCAAGGCTGTTCCTTGGGCTGCAAGGAACAGCATGTCTCTCACTCCTGGCCAACTCCCACTCATCTTTCAGGCCAGGACTTCACCTCAGGGAAATCTCCCGGGACCCCCGGCCTAGGTCAGCTGCACCAGTTGTCTGTGCTCCTGGCTCCTTGTGACCTCACGGCTCTCCCGTTCTTAACAACTATGCTCGTCGTTGGGTTATTTGATTCATATCTGTGTCCCCATCGCTTGGCAAGTACTACAAATGTACGACAGCAGGTGGGTGGCAGACGGGTAGGCCCTCCTCGCCTTGGTCTCTGTTCTCATTTGACTGAAAACAGAGAGGGTCCTGCTCACTGCCCCCACCTCAGCCTCTCTGCTGAGTGCTTGCCCCCCAGCCCGGACCCGCTCCCGCTCCTGTCTTGTCTGGAGGATGGTGGAGGAGATACAGGTGCTTTCTGGAGAGGGCTGCGGAGAACTAGACAGAAGGTTCTGGAACACTCGTTTTTGTCCGGAACCTAAGGAAGGAACAGTTTACCCAGCAGACTTCCTTATGAAGGGGGAAAATATGGCTTTGCGTCATGGTAGCTGCCCTTTACAGCTGATTTGCAAGAAAAAGTGAAAATATTGGTTCCATTTAAAATAAAATCAGCCCTATATGCTACCTCTGACCCATGAGGCCTGGTGGGGCCTGGTGGGCAGGGGGAGAGGCCCTGTTCAGCCAGGGTCTGTAGCAGGATTTAAAATGCTGTGCACTTTGCTCTCTGGGGCCAGGTAGAAAGGTGTGTACTGAGAGGTTTCTCAGTTTCCTCCCTGCTTCCAAAATCACTAGGCTTGGCATCTTACATCTTCTAATTAAGTTGATTCATTTGCCCAGGAAAGAGTTCCTGATTCAGCTAGTATATTTATGTGTAAACTTCTCTGGAAACACCTGGCAATTTTTCTGAGTGACAATAAGGAAACATAGTCTGAAAATTATGGTTTAATTTGCTCCCTCCTTCACACTGGCTTACCTTTTAAAAAAATGGGTAAGATTTACAAAAGAAGCTTTGTATTTTGCCTGTAATACTAACCCTGTCTTACAACAGAAATGTGTGTCAGCATACCTGCTAATTTCCCTGTACGTAGTTTTAGAACCTGGCCGTTTAATGGACAATCGAGTCATCCCTTGGCAGATGGGAAATCACCTAATTGCATGTTTTAATTTATTGTGAATTTTCAGGTAAGCCCCGGAAGAGATTGGTGAACATAGAGAAAAAAAAGTTAGGATAACTTCTTAGCAATTTTATTTTCTGGAGATAAAAGCTTTGTTGGCATTCTTGGGTTGCATCACAGCTGTGAGTGAGTGAGTGAGTGAGTGAGTGTGTGTGTGTGTGTGTGTGTGTGTGTTTGGTGTGTATTTGAACTGGTTGCGTCCCTTGGTTGGCGTGTATTTAAATACACACAAATTGAAGGCATTATAAAGGATCAAAATAGAGAAGTAGGTACCTGTATCTTATTTTACTTTATTTTAGGTTTGCTATTCCTTTACTAGGGATGGGACTAATTAAAATCTCCTGGTATGGAATTGTGCCCTGGTCTGGTCCATTAGTGGTATTAACATTTCCTGAGTGGTATAAGAGCCTTCCACAAAGTGGTTCGAATCTTAAATGGCACCCTGGGTTCATCCCTTCTTTTTTCTCCTTTTATAAGGTTCTTTGGCAGAAGGCGGGGGTGGGGGTGGGTAGGGCACCCCAGGTAGCCTAGCAAGTTTCGGAGCAGCTGGAGTTGGAAGAGGACAGCAGCTGTGGCTGTGTTATTAGTCATTCCATGAAGAAATTGATTTGATAAATAATAAAGCAGTGATATTAGGAATACATGCTTGCAGGTCAGATGACTTCGATGAAAGCCCCCGGTGTGTGGAACGGTTGGACAATGTATATGCCTTCTGAAAACATCCTATTTTAAAATGGAGATTGGACTGTGAGTGCAGTTCTTAGCCAGCGCGCCAGGCCCGTTACCCAGGGGCCGGGAAGCCCGCAGGATGCGCTTTCTGTCTAATTTGGCCTCTGCCCTCCCCCGTTCAGAGGCTGCTGCCCCGCACTCTGTTTCCCGGTCCTTGCCTTTTCCTTTGTTCACTGTTTTGATTTGTAAAATACTGTGCCTCACACTCCACTCCTTTATGATGATTTACTGTGCTGTTCTTATCTTTCACCTTAAATCCTTGATAAGAGCATTTTAAAAATGAAATTGCTACCTGACACTATTATAACATCGTGGCTGGCAGCCAGGAGAGAAACAAGTTGGGGGTAGAAGAAGAAGGCCGAGTTTCAAGAAAGATTTTTAAAGGAACCATATAGTACCTTTCCCCCACTGGAAGACTTTCTTTTCTTATTGTTAATGGAGTACCAATACTTGTCGACACCCCTCACTATTGCACGGTGAGCCGTGGTGAAATTACAAAGGGTTTGGGGGGCAAATGGCATCTGCAGTGAAGGAGAAACCCACACATAGCCCTCGCTGCGAATTGAAACCTGACGGGCAGATGCAGGGACACTGGCATTTAACCACCTGACATGCGTAGCCTGGAATGGGGCCCTTCCGAACTCTGGACCACCCCGCCCTCTCTTTAAGACGGGTCAGGCAAAGCAGAGCCCCCTCTAGTTGTGAGGCTTCGGAGGCCAGCTTGCTGGAGTAAGAGCGGCGACAGGAACTTTTTTGTGAAGCTGTGTTATGTTCCTGTAGATCTCCATTTAGCCACAAAAGGCATCAGTGATGGGGGGCGGGGGGCAGCCGTAAATAGAGCTGTCTGAACTAACAGGTCATTTAAATTCTAATATAGTGATTTAATGAACTCTTGTCTTTAATTCCTGTGATGTGGAGAAGACAGCCATTCTCTCCCCATAATGGAGCTTGTTAACCCATCTCTCTGCTGACTGGTGCTTTTATGGGGATGATGGTGGGGACGGGAGGACTCATTGTGTTTGAATAGCAGGTTTCCCAGCGCCTGGCCGCGCCTGGCCGCGCCTGGCTGCGCAGGGGGTGGGTGTCAACGAGGCCGATCTGTAGGAATCACAGTGGCCGCTGGCTTCTCTGGCTCAGGCATTGCTCTGAAGTGCCGGGTGTGCAGACCTGGTATTTATTGTCCTAGATCAGTGGGGGTGGAGACTGGGATCCACCCCGTCAGGGCTCCCAGGTGCAGCTGCCAGGTGCCGGGGCCACTGTCCCCAATTTATCACATACCCCGTGGAAATATAATCCGCCACCAAAATGACCGCTTTTGCAAACTGTCTTGTCTCTTTTGAGTGGAGACTGGAGACAACCAGACAAGGTTGGGTGGTAACGAATAAAGAAACATTACTTTCTGAACACAATCTTCTGTTACCAGTCACTTTTCAACAGACATTCAATCAAAATGCTAATAGCGGCGGCAACAAGGGAGCGCGTTTATTGTAATACTAATTGATTGGTTGGAGGGTGGGTTTTGATAAGTGCAGCTGAAGATTTCGGAAATATGATTCTCTTTAATTACAGCGACACTAATAAAAATGAACAAATGATTTAATGATGATTTCCTGGGTAATGGCTTAAAGATTTTTGTTTGAGTTTAAAATGAGACATGGTAGAAATGCACCAGAAAAACAGGGCCTCGGTGGGTCAGGTGGTCTTGCCCTTATCAAACGCAGGCATGGAGATTCGAATCCAAAGTGCCCTGGAAGGCTGGGCGGGAGCTGCAGAGACAGGAGTGGGAGGGCCTGTCCCACGCCAGGGACAGCCAGGTGGCCAGGGGTGCGTTCCAGCTGGTGTTTCCGGAGCTGGGGGCTGAGTTCCGTGACCAGCCACATGTTCGCCGTGGGCTTTTCCGGGGGGCTGAGGCAGAGTGCGCCCCTCTCTGCCAGCAGAGGCACATCCTGCACGCGAGGCCCTGGGGCTCCCTGTCCTGGTCTCCTGGCCAGTGTGTCCCTCGTGCCCCGAGTGCCCTCTGTGTTCCAGGAGCTGTTCCAGCCGCAAGGCTGACCCGGTCTTCGCCCTCCTGCACCGCTGCCTCTTCGGAGAAAAGGCCTAGATCATGTCATTTCAGGGACTGCTAAGGTGCTGTGAAGAAAATAAAAGACGTGGCGTGTTTGAAGGATGGGGGAAGGCCAGTGGCCGGGAGGGAGTGTGGCAGGCAATCAGCGAGAAGGTAGGGAGGGTGTGTCATGAAGGGGCTGTGAGGCAGGGCAAGGCATCGGGGAGCCCCTGGAGGGAGGTAAGAAGGGCAGAGGCAGGGGCTGTATGCTCTAGAAAGATCCCGCTGGCTCCCGAATTCAGGGAGGAAGACCAGGCCGGCTGCACACGGGAAGCAGGAAAGCCAGTGAGAGGTCGTTGCCCAAGGACAGGTGAGAGCTGATGGCTCCATGGGCCAGGCAGCTGCCAGGGTGGGGAGAGGCGGTGGGATTCAGAAAATGTTTCTTGAGATGAGACGGAAGACGCTCTGATAGGTTAGATGTGGGATATGGGCGGGGGAGAAATGAAGGCTGACTGTGGGTTCTTGGCTAGGGTACCTGGGGATGGAGGGCCGTTGTGTCCAGTAACATGGGGACTACTTTGGTGGAAGGAGCACATTTCAGGAAGCCGATCAGCAGTTTCCAGTTCCCACTAAAATGCATTTCCTGATGTTGCATGGATGGATGTACAAAAAATTTATTTAAAATGCACCAAAGAACAGGTCTCTGGAGCATTCAGATAACCCACTCAGTTGTTCTTGCATAAACCGCACTAAGGAAGGGACCCTGTCAGGGGACCCCCAGTGAATGTAACAGTGCTGTTGACAACGGGACTTGAAGATGAAGTGATCAGTCCCTTAACACTCCAGTTTTTCTAGCGTTAAAAGTCCCTGGTGCTGCTCTTCTGGCGACTCAGCCTAGGGGTTCAGAAAGGGTGCTGCCTCCAAGAATCAAAGCATCATCGTTTCTGGCCGGGTGGGAGACCCTGTGGATGCTTGTTGGTACCCCAGTGTCATTCTCTGAGTGTGTATTGAGGAGACCTGGGTTCCCTGCGAATGAATGTCCCCCAGGTCCTTGGCCCTGACCGCTCCCTAGTTCCCGCCCCCTGGGTCCCTGGGATTTCAAGGATTTAGCCAGGAAGACGGGCTCGCCCCTCATGTCCTAACCCTGCAGATCATAGGTGGGGCTCCCTGGGGTGGCTGCAGCTCTGACCAATTAATTGTTAAAAAAGAAGCAGAAATCAGATTCGTGCAATTGGGGTGGGAGTGGGACTTCAACGGGGCAGAGAGGCAGGTGCTAGCCTTCCTTTTGATTTGTCAAGCTTTCTTTCAAAAGCTCTGCCAAAGAAGAAAGGGTAATTAATGGGCTTGAAGTCATTTCTGATGCGTCAGGATTTCTGCCTTGCTTCCAAGTGATAATGCTCACCGGCTGCAAGCCTCCAGGGAGCCCTCTGTCTCATTCACTGGGGTGGGGTGGGGACAGCTGTGGCCAGTGGGTGACAGGAAATGAAGCTTTGTGGTGTGGTGAGCCGTAAACTGCAGGGCCCGTGAGTTTGGTGTGGAGGGCGGGAAGGGAGAAGGGTCACTCACACTGCACTTCCACACCCAGCGAGGACCGGCAGGGGTGTTCAACCTGTGGCCCGGGGGCCGCAGGCAGCCAGGATGGCCGTGAATTCGGCCCAACATAAAATTGCAAATTTACTCAAAGCATCATGAGATTTGCGTGTGTGCATGATTACGTATCACAATGTATATAACGTGTGGCCCAAGACAACTCTTCCTCTTCCATTGTGGCCCGGGGAGGCCAAAAGGTTGGACAGCCCCCGCAGAGCTTCCCGGGTCAATGGCCATCGGCCTCACCTGGACGCGTCCTGCCAAGTAACCCGGTGGGGGGGGGGCAGTGCTGTCAGGGAGCAGCGAGTAGGCTCAGTGGGTTTTGTGTTTGCCTCCTCACACTTACTTCTCACTGTTCCCTTAAAAAAACTTCACCTCCCACCAAAATAGTCTTTGGAACGGACAGTCATCATCCCCTCCAGCCCTGGAAGCCGCCCAGGCGCGGCCCCTGAGCCTTTTCTACTTTTCCAAAGCCCGGCGTTCAAGGGCATGTGCTGAGTGAGTGGCTGGCGGTGCGCACCCTCTGCCCTGGAGGGACTGGGGAAGCCCCGGGAAACGCAGTGACCTGTCTTTTTGCAACAAGAGGGTTCGGCTGCGTGGTGCCTGCGTGCAGGGTTAACGCCCAGCAAATGCAGTCTGGGTTGGGTGTGTAGAGAAGGATGGAGTTTTGCCCCTCGTTTCTGACGGTTCATCACCCTGGCCCCCTGTGGTAGCTCTCTGCCTTCCTTCCGTCTCACCTTCACTCCCTCCTCATACGACTATTCACCTTTTAATAGTAAGCACTGGGTGAAGTTTTGTGAGTAACTTGATGAATGATGATAATAGTCATTATTATAGGCACTGCTGAGGTTTCTCTGTGTGTTCTCGAATTTTCTTTCTTTGACTGCCCAGCCACTCCATTCACCTAATGGGTGCTTGCTACTCAGAGAGGTTAAGTAACCTGACCGAGGTCACACAGCCAGTATGAGGCGGAGGTTGGGATTGGAACCCAGGAATCCTGTTTGACAGTGCCACCTTCCCAGGTCGGCTGCCGCAGCGGTGCTCAGGAGCAGGCATCTGCTGAGGGCCCCACCCAGTGGAGAAGGGACTTAGAGAGGCTTAGAGGCTGTCCTTTCGTCGGTCGCCGCAGACCCAGGCCTGGCCCCCAGGCATTTGGATGAGGCCGCGTGGTCACCTTCCAAGGGAGGAGAAAGTGCCCCTGTCTGCTCTCCTCTCCCCTCCCCTCCCGCGCCCCCCACCTCAGTTGTCTGTGAACACTGCCTTTTCTGAGCTCACGAGGAGAAATCTCAGCAGGAGTAAGAGTATTAATGCCTCAGACGAGCGCTGTTTGTGTGATCGGCGTGGGCACAGGGTCGTGCGGAAGTGCTTTTAGACCTGGGTTTGGTGACTCGGGCTGGCAAGGCCAGGAGGCCAGCGTGGGCCAGAGAGCCCCCTGGGCGACCTCAGGACGAGGCGGGCACGGACCTCCCTGCTACGACGTGCCCTCTTAGGCCTTTCGCTCTTTCCTCCCGTTCGTGGCAACGTGCTTAAGCAGTGAAGGTGGAGTTGGTGCAGAAGGCCTGAGGTAAATCAGTCGGCCGTGTCCAGGCTGTTCCTCACAGGGTGTACTTTTCATTGTGTAAAATGGCAAAGTTTGGGCTTTGGAAGGTCACGGGGAAAGAACAGAATGTCTGGTTTTTATCTCTTTTTCAAAAAAACAATTGCCTTCTTTTTACCTTTTTTATTCTTTTCTCTTCCAAAAAGAATTTTGGGGACAGAAACAGAAGTTAGGCAGAGATCCTAATGTATTTGCTGTTCTTTCTTCTTAATCCCTTCTTCTCTTGTTTTCCTCTCTCCATCTGATCTCTGAAGCCTGACTGGGACGTTTTGGAAATTTTCAGCCTGGGGAAGAGAGGCGATGCGGACCCTTTTTCCTTTTCCCAGGGAAGCTCGGCAGGATTAGGATGTTGGCATATCTGAGAGACACACAAAACACACGAATCCGACTGTCTCGCCTGATCAAGTCCACACTGCAGGCGTCTTCCACCCCCCTCCCCCCACCGCCTCACCCCCTAGAATTTTTCAGTATTTCTTGTATTGAACCAAAGAGTGGGAATTGATGGGGGGGGGGGGGTGCTCTTGAAAGATATAATTAAAATTTTATTGTACTGATTAAAAAGAAAGAACAGCTATTATTCACATGAGTGACCTTCTCCCAGTGGTTTTTTAAAGAGTTTTTGTTGGTTTGTTCAAAGTGGTGAAGAACTCCCGTAACGGCTCACTTCTGTGGAGCACCAAGGCCTTCTGCAGGCGGTGGACTGGGAGGGAATAAAGCTGCCTTTGGGTAGATGGGAGTGACAGTCCGGAGCAAAGCAGCAACAGTATCTCTCAGACTAAATAAAGGGCACTTCTCTGAGGCCGAAACTGAATACTCAGGGTTCTCTTTTCCCGTCCCAGCTACATCCTGAATTCCTCCTGCTAATTTGTCCGCCCTTGGAGAGGCCGCATCACACTCCCCAGGGCTAGAGTATCCCATTGGCCACAGAGTCTTAATCTTGGCTGGGGGCGGGGCCTGGGCCGAACCGATCCTGGTGGGTGGAGAAGGTACGGGTGGGTTGTCTGCAGCCTGGGGAGAGGCGGCGGTTCGATTGGAAGTTGGCGTTCAGCCAGGGGGAGAAATCTGGTGCGTGAAGCAGACTTCCGCATTAAGTCTGCCCATCCCGCATGCACCCATGTGGGTCCCATGGACACACCAGCAGGCCCTGAGACCCTCCCCTCCCCTACCCCGCCATACCCACCTCTCTCGCCCCACAGGCTGCCAAAATGAGCTTTCAAGTACAGGTGTGGGGGTTAGTAGCAAGACATTTCCCAGTTGGCCCTTTGCTTGAGGGGCTTCTCCTTGGCCTCCGAAGGGACCACAGATGGCAAAGCTGGAATTGGCAGCAGTCACTGCTGGGGGCAAGGGTGGGCTGGGGGCTGGCTTTATACAGAGACCAGTCCCGTGGAAAGAGCAGCTCAGGCAGGAGCTGGGCCCTGCCCACTGCCACCCCGGCCTTCCCTCACCGTTCGGGTGGAGCACCCGCATCAGGCCAACCTGCCTGACCTCCCGGGATCCTTCAGCTTCCAGAAGGATCGGCTCTTCCACTCCGCTTGCTGCACTGGGGCTGCGCTGCGATGGACTGGTGCTCGGCCCAGGCCCATGGCCTTCAGGAGGCCTCTCTCCTCACGCTGCCCCAGATCTGGCTACACACTTGGGCTCTGTCCCCCCACTTTCTCACTGGACCCCCCAGACCATTTTTTAACACCATTTGGTCATAAGGATTTTTTTTATTACTAATGGCCAGGAGTGACCTGCGTCACCCACAAGGGAGTTTCAGCAGTTTAATTCAAGTTCAGAGTCACATTCACTGGTCTTCCATTCCTAACTCCCTTTCTGACAGGGTCCTGGGAAGCCTGGCTTGGCTTTCTGCCTGCTTTGCGTCTCTGGGCATGATTCTGGGCCCCTGAATCAAGCCCTGCCGCCTCCTTGACCTGGGACTGCCTCACAGTGCTCTCAAGTTTAAGCCTGAAGTAACCATGCCAGACACTAGGTGTCGCCAGTCTGGTCCCGCCTCTGTCTCCAAGGTCTCTCTGAGGTCAGGGCCGATGGGCTCTCCTGAGCCCTGTCTGTTTTCAGCCCCGCTGCCCAGCGACAACTCAAGGTTAGAGAGAGCCTCATGTGTCTCCTTAGGTTCCTAGAGAAACTTGGTGTGTCTAGTTTTTCCACCATCAGAAGCTGTTACAGGCCTTCAGGTGGTCTGGCCCTTGGCCTCCGCCCGCCCTGGGCCCCGAGGTGGGTGACCTTTGCTCCCTTCTGTGATCGCTCATCTGTCACAGCTTCTCTCCATGTTTATATTGTGCGGTGTGGACATGCCTGAGAACTACTGGTGGCCTCAAGTACCTTTAAAAACACGAGTGGCATCGAGCAAAGTAACTCAGGAACCGCGTGACCTCAGGGTCTAGAACTCGAGTCGAAGGACCACCGGCCCCCAGTTTTTCATGCTGATGAAGATTGGTCTGCAGAGGCCTCTCTTTTGAGAAGCTGATGGTCCTTGAACCACACTCTTTATCCCAACAAAGAAGAAAAGGATCTGAATGACTTAAACATGTTTTTTGTTGTTGCTTTAAAATTTTTGAGCACCCCTGGGAATAATGGGAGATGCCTAGCGGACTGGAAGTGGGCTCCAAGACGGCTGGGTGGGAATCGCCGCCTTTTGCTGTCGGCCGGCACCCAGCGCGCTCCCCTCAAGGCCAAGCTCACTGTGTCTCAGTGAAGCAGCCCTGATTGAACTGGGCTGATGGGCATAGAAGGCTGAACGGCGGGGCAGGGAGGCCGTGGAGGGTACCAGGGCTTGTCCAGCTCAAAATCACCCATTTGAAAGCTGTTTGGGAAGCCAGGGTGGACGTTGCCGTCATCTTTTGCTTGTGCAATTTTTCAGAATTCAGCCATAGGTCTTCCTGGAACCCTGGCTGGGGTTTGATTTTTTCTGGGATGAAAGATGAAAGAGACACATTTATTTGGTAGGAGGGGGATTAGGACATTGAACTGCTTTTAAATGATGTGAAGAAACCCTTTTCTTCTCCCTTCCATACTTCTGCTCTGGTGCCGACTTTGAAAAACCTGAGAAAGACTGAGAGACGGGGCACTTTCTCAGGCCGCTTTCTGAGGTCGGGTTGCTTTTTTTTTTTTTTTTTGAACACACTGGAAACCTATCAAGTCTCGGAATCATCTGTTGGTTCTCATCACGGAGGGACAGAGCAGAGGGTACACAGGTGGCCGGGCCAGTAGGCCTCTGTGGCCATCCCTCCTCCTGGCCGAGAGATAACAGTGTTTGAAAGTCTGTGTTTATCAAGAGAGAGCAGCCAGGGAAGAGTCCATGGCCCTTCTCTGATGGATGGAGAGCAAACTTTTTCTGTGAAGCACAGACAGCCCACAAGTTTGTCTTTTTCAAGAGAGGAAATTTCAAGTGAAGAGATAAGTTTTTTCAGTCGGGGGCTTCATGGAGGTTTGATGATTCTTGCGGGGCCCTGAAAGTGGCAGAGACCTTAAGTCATTGTCATCGTCCCCAGCCCCCCCCTCCCTTTCTGGGCTCCCCAACTAGAGAGGTTTGCAAAGCTTAAGGGGATTAATGCTCTTTAAACCTCTGCACTGCTTCCTGCTCCTCACGGGATCCGGGTGCTAATAAAGATGTACCAGCTTGGAAAGGCTGGTAAACACTGCTTTGTTGCCACGGCAACAGGCAAAACAAGAATGATGCTGAGTATTGCTAACAAGAGTCCTCATGATCAAGAGTTTAAGGAGGGGGGAAAAAGGTTCTTAAAAATGCAGAGAGTCTCGGCAAGGTAATTAGACTCAGTGCTCTCCAAGTGAATTTCTAGTTTCCCGCAGCATCGCTAGAGTGCCCTGGAGCGTGCAGTCACCCTTCCATGAAGCACCAGGAGCGGCTTCCCCACTAAGAGCCACCAGCATCTGCTGCCGGTTGCTCTGGTGAGGCTGGGACCCATGTCCTGAGACCCCTTTCCTCCGTCTCCTCCTCAGAAAGGAGTCACCTTGTGTCCCCTTGCTCAAGAAGTGTTAAAAAGCTCTGTTTCCCACCTCAATGTTGACAGGTATGAGGGAATGTTCCATGCCTGCCTTAGATATGGGGTGTTCTTGTTATTGATAAAGATGATAAATGATAGCTGGCTCTTACCGGCCTGGGCGCTGGCCTGGGTGCCTTCCTCACTGCTGCTGACGTTGTGAGGCGGGGCTGTGAATGTGCCCAAATTCCAGATGAAGAAACAAAGGGATGAAGGAGCTCACCCACAGGGACGCAGCCAACCAGGGGCAGAGCTGGGCTTCCTGACCCTGGACCGTACTCAGAGCCCAGTTCAGGACCCTCCCGCCCGCTGCCACAGGTTTTGCTCCCCAGGCAGGAGCAGCACCCGGGCCCCTGCCCGGGCCCCTGCCCGGACCCCCTGCCCAGACGTGCAGAGACCTCCCAGGGAGCCCAGTACTTGCTCCCACGGCCCGCCCCTCTGAGGCACGTGGTCAGTCTGCTGAGCTCCTCAGGGGAGCCGCTGCTTGTTGCACGAGTCTTCTGTTTCCAGGCTTGGGGGTGAGAAGCCGGGCAGAGTCTCTAGTCCGAGGTGCCCAGGATGCCCCACCCGCCACCCCCTCCCGGGTAACAGTGCCAAACCTGAGGCTTAGTCCTGGACCACCTCTCGCCACCTGTGGCAGGTCTCTGCGCACCCACCTGAGTCACTCCATCCTCGATATCCACTGCCAGCCCAGCTCTGTGTTTAGGACGGCCTGTGCCCCTGCAGTTTCTTGACCACCATGGTCTCGCTCACCTTTTGCACACATTAACCCCCACGCACGTCTCCTTGGACAAACCTCCAGGGGCCTCCAGCACTCTGCCTGCACACACCCCAGTCTAGGTGGGTGCCCCTTCCTCCCTCTGGACCCTTCTGAGGAGTCCCCTGTCATCCTTTGCTCACCCCCTCACACCCCGCAGGAACTAAAAGGACATTACGAGGAGGTGACCAGGTTCTGTTCCTCTTGGTGTCCCAAGTACCTGGGACAGCACGGATACTTGGTCTGCGTTTAGTAACTAGACGAGTAAGAGTGTTTATCCTCGGCAGGTTGCTATGGCAGCAGACTCCACAACCCTTAGGATCAAACAGCTCAGGGCCTTGGAGCTCCCAAGGTCACACGACTGTTCCCCCTCCAGCACCACCTCAAATCCCACTACCCTGCGGGCCAGACTGCCCGCCTTCCAGAACTACCTAGTAAACTATTAAACTCAGTGTCCTTCCCCGCGGGGCCCGGAGACCATGCCCTTGACACTTGACGCCCTTGATCAGAATGCTAACACGTCGTCTGAGTTGTGCTACTCGTAAATTTCTTTTCTGCTGACAAACTTGCAGTTGAACGTGGGATGTTGTCCAGTGCCCATCGAGAATGTGATGGTAAATGTTTGACGTTATTTTTTTTCTCCTCCTTCCCCACAGAATCAGTTTTCTTATTGAATTTGAGAAGCAATGGCAATTGATTAAGTTGCAGCAGAGCTTGCCCTAAAAGGAAATGATTGATAATCTGTTTAGGTCTGAGTTGCTCGCGTTTCCCCTCCTGATTTCCTTGGCCACTTTTTCAATTACTGACTGTATTTAGCTTGGTTTGCTCACCGTAACTCATTTCCCCTTCCTCCCGGATCTGCAGGGAAGTTGTAACGTTGGAGTAGTGACATCTAATTATTTCCCTGGGACATCAGGAATACGTCTTCCTTGAGGTGGACAGATGAGGGCTGTGGGCCGTGAAGCAGAACGTCTATCCCAGTGTTGGGGGGGGGGGTCAGGGTGCCCTGGAGCAGCACAGCCTCCTGGTCCCTCTGGGGGCAAAGGTCACATGATCAACCGATTTCCCAAGAGGACTGATCCACTGGGAGAAACAGTACTGAGGTGCGTGTCCCCGTGAGTGGTTCACGCCTTTCCTGGACCAGCTTCCTTGTGTCCTTAGCCTCTCGTGTCTTTCAGGTGCTTTGCCACCTATAAAGTGCTTTCACCCGCGCAGTTTTACTAGCTTGACCTCCTCCCAGCACCAACTCGGTGGCAAAAAACATTATGTCAGGTTCTACCTTTAGTAGAAGTACAGTGTCCGGCACTTGGTTGGTGTGCAGTGATGTTCACTGTCACGGGCACCTTCCAGAGTGGGTCTACGGGGCGTTTGCTTTCCCCATGTCACCGATGAACAAAGTAAGGCTTGAAATGGTGGAGAGACTTGTCCAAGATGGTTCAGTGTGGACCCCACAGTTGGGATAGTGAGGGTACCCCATAAATAAATAGTATCCTTCAGCCCTGCCTAAGGACTGGCAGAAGGCGCACCAATATCACCTCCCTTGCCATCTCAGTCACATGCCGCTGGCCCCCGGCGGTGGGGGGCTGTCCCTCGTGAGTGAGGCAGGTGTGGGGGGCCGCCATGAGCCTGGGGGAGCGCAGGGAACTGAGCTTTCCCGGGAGGCTTCCCCCGGGGAGGGAGGGTGAGTTGCCTGCCCATGCGTTCTTCTCCATTCACTATGAACTGTGCCACACCACCTCCATCCAGACAACATGTGACCAGAGTGTCCCTGAACGAAGCAAGGAGTCACTCAGAAGCCGGAGGCTTTTGCCAGGTGTCATGATGGCGTCTTAAGGCTCTGCCCTTGGCCCCAAGCCCCGTTGCCCCCCAGCTGCTGACTCGAGTGCATTGCGTGTCTGGAATGGGCTCAGTGATGCTGGCTCCACCCAGCCCACTTCTAAGTTACTCTCCATCCCTGTGGACTCTGTGGTCTGGGCGACCAGAGGAGAACCCTGCCTGGGTGGGACGGGCTCGGCGTGGTGGGGGCTGGCCCCCCACAGCCCTGGGCAGGGTGTCCCCTCTGCAGCCACCCCCTGCTTGGGAAGGAGAACGGGGTGGGGGGCGGGACACAGAGGGTCTCTTGGGAACGCAGAGCCCCTGATTTCCAAACCGCCATTGGTGAGAAAGGATTAGCCCCAGTTTTGGTCAGAGTTAATGGGGTGAAACAGCCGAGCTGTTTTCCTGGGCGCTGGATGTTTCTTCTAAATGTTCAAGGCCATAACCAAGGTGGCCAAGTCAGCGGATTGTCAGCTTTCCAGAAAGTTCTCCCCAGGGGCTGTACAGGCCCAGGACTGCAGCTAACTT
This sequence comes from Artibeus jamaicensis, assembly GCF_021234435.1. Classification (NCBI taxonomy): domain Eukaryota; kingdom Metazoa; phylum Chordata; class Mammalia; order Chiroptera; family Phyllostomidae; genus Artibeus; species Artibeus jamaicensis. The sequence goes on from NW_026521407.1 coordinate 8,769,281, forward strand.
GGCCCTCCCCCACCACCCTTTTTTTTTTCTTCCTTTATGACTTACTCTGCTTAGAAGAAGGAGGGGAAAGGAGTGGCATTTCTCATAATCACCCCTCCCATTTTCCGAGAGTGATCGGGATGGAGCGTGCCGGATGCTAGCGTGGGGAGCTGACAAAATATTGAAATAAAGGCTCTGGGGAAAAGGACATGCTTAGATTACGAAGAGAAACTCCTCACAGTTATGGTCGCGGCATATTATGAGCCTCTATAATTACACCTATTCAGTACTGCCATTTCCAGTCACCACGCAGCCATCCGAGGGAAGACGGTGCTCTAAAAATGGCCCCAAGTGCCGTCTTTTTAAAAAGGCAGTTAAGATTCGGAGCTATAAATAGTGTCTCTCCAACACATAGCAAAGATCGTCAGTTCCCTCATTGGACTCTGCTGTCGAGGCCCTGTGTCCTGGAGGAAGGTGGGGGGTGAGCGTGTGGGTGCCTCCCTGTAGACTTTGGATTCTTGGGGACCTCCCAGCATCCTGGGGAGACCCGGCCTGCTGCATGGTGCCGGGGAGGCTGGCCTAAGCTGTCACCTCACTGTCTGCTTTTGGAGATGCGTCTTTCCTGGTGGCGTAATAAAGCCACCACTCTGCATTTGCCCCGTCCCTGACCAGGCCTTCCGCCAGCAGTCCACCGCTAGCCCGGCCGAGAGCAAAGGCCAGCCTGCTGGGCTGCGCCGTCTCTTTGTGGATTCCCGAGTCACAGAACCTGCCAGGTCCTTCTTGGTTCAGTTTACACGCACCAGGAACGCAGAGGCTCTTTGATACTGTTTCATTCACACCCCGTCCACAGCGGCATCACAGAAGGAACGTTATTTTCTGTCCAGAACTGGCGCGCACACCGCCACAGAACTGTGGTACGTGAGCTGCACTCCACCTACTGCAGAGGGAAAGTTGGGACTTAAATGACAGCCTTGTGAGGACAGCATTTGAAAAGTAAAGGCCAAGGAAAAGGGGGGGATGGTAGGGAAACAATGACAGCCCAGGTGTCCTTTTCACTGGCCTCCTTTCCCTCTCCTGTCCCACCCTCACACCCTTGACAGTGTCTAGACCAATGGCGGCCCCATTGCAGCCCAAGCTTCCCTGCCCATGGCCATAGGCAAAGAGACCCTGGTGGTAAATATGTGAGCTCCAAGGGCCACTGACGAGGCTCTGGGCTGAGGGACACTGAAGGGACCTTATGGGACTGGCTGCACTGGTGACAGCTTGCAGCCCAGAGTATGCCCGCCCTCACTTCTGCCCCTCAGGCAACACCCCTCCAGCTTCTGCTTGGTGCCAGCCAGTGTCCAAGCACTCGCCGAGGCAGCCTGGGTGGCCGGAGAGTTTGGCTGCGGTGGCTGGTGGCCAGCCTCTCCCCAGACTGTCCCCACATCCCTGCTGAGACTTCATAAAGCAGGAGCAGAGCCTCGGGTCTGGGGCAGTTCACCTTTCCAGTGTGACTCCTTAGCCACGATTGGCCGGTAGGAAGGCGAGAAGGCGGAGTCATAAAAGCAGTTCTGCAAAATGCCAAGCGGGTTTTCTGAGGGCCCCCAGCCATCTGGATTTGTGCACGGAACATACCATGTTAACGGGTTTTAAAGTAGAAACACATGTGACTCTGGAAGGCCGGAGATGGGGCCGCAGAGGAGACAGTAGTTTAAACTTGCTGTTTGGTGTCTCCAGATACAGTAGCAAACGTGAAAAGCTATTATGGTACATGGAAGCGGTTCATTGCGTAATGACATCTTCATAACTTGCCCTGCCAGCTGGCTTCTCTCAGTAGTCTTTGGGGGGAAATTTTGCTTTTTAGAAGTATTTCTGGAGTAACAGTAGAGGGGGAGACTTTCTGTGTCCTGCGCCACTCCACCAAACCTTGTGGGGGAGCGTGGGGGGGACTTGCACCAGACTTCACGGGGATTTACAGGGATTTTCACAGTCTACTTCGTGGATAGTGTCCAAAACTCTCCTCTGTGCACTGCTTCCTCCCACCCCCTCCAAATGCCTGTGTTTGCAGGGGAGACGGATGGGGAAGCAAGGACTCTGATATCAGACTGCCTGGCTTCAGAAATCCCAGCATCTAATCATGTGCCAGCTGAGCGGCCTTAGGCAAGTTACATAACCTCTCTGAGCCGCAGACTCTTCCTCTGCAAAATGGGCTAACCGTCACACCTGCCTCCTGGGGTTTTGAGAGGTATCATTCAGACGATGCCCGCACCATTCTCGGCCAGCCTCATCAGAGCTCGGTAAAGGGAATGGTTGTCCCTGGTCGCAAATGTGTCCACAGCTGGTTTTCAGTTACCTGATCTCTGTCCAGTGGCGGGTTTGGAGTTCTGTTTTGTGAGCACGCAGGGGAGGAGGCAAGCCAGCTTTCCCACAGCAGAAGTGTGGCGGGAGCCCAGACGTGGAAGGACGGAAAGCCCACCGCTGCTCTCTGGGCCACAGAGGAGCTGCTGCCTGCTGGGTGGGGACAGTGACATTCCAGGGCCCACATCACTGATGACACAAATGGCTACCAATGACAGCCCTCTGTCCAGGCTGATCTGCACATTCAGGGGGTCAAAGATGGAAACTGCTGGTTCTTCCACTGTCTGTTCTTGAGCAATGATGCGAAGACCCCGTGACCCAGGAAAAAACCACAGATGCCGATAGGGGGTGGGGCTAGGCACTTTGGAGGAGCCTCTACCAGGACGACAGGCAAAGCGTTGGAGGTTCTTGCCCAGCTGCCTTATTAAAAAACAATGGACCTGCTTTGTCTGTGTCTCGGTTCCCCCGGGCCCATCACCCAGACAGGCCCCAGAGCCCACATGGGTCTCTGCCCTCGCTGACCAGCCTTGCTGTTGCCCATCCCCAGCATATCTGTCTGTGTGCAGTCAATTCTGGGAAGTCCCACATGAACTGCTTAAACCAGTGGGTCATGGACTCTCTCCCACCTGCACCCCCAGCTGGCCTGCATCTGGGCTGCACAGAAGCAGCAGTGAGAACTGTGGACTCAGGGGCTACTCTACTCCTCTTGGGCCCGTCTGTACGTAAGAGGCTGCGCTGCGAGGTGGGAAGCTGTTGGCGGGGACAGAAAGGCAGAGAGTCCACAACCCGGCCCTCGGAAGGAGGCAGCCTGTGCCGCTGCGAGCTGTTTTCACTGTGTTGGCCCATTATCCAGGATGGGGGGTGGGAGGCACCTGCGGGTGCAATCACAATTTTAGAGGCCTGGATGGTGCCCTCCTAGGCACCAGCTGGTGGCAGAACCCCCATTTTGTAGGGAAGGAAGCTGACAGCCAGAGAGGATAGGTTTTATTCAGATTTGAATTTGCAGCATTAGAGTCCAACAAGCTTCCAGCTGAATTCCAAGTGGTTCTGTCCACTTACTCTCTGTATAAGCTGCTTAACCTCTCTGAGCCTCGGTTTCATTCTCTGTGAAATGGGGGTACAGACACTACCAACGGTGACTGCTGTGAAGTGAGCGAGGATGCGCACATCAGGAGCCCGACATGTAGCAACACCCGACACGTGCCGCGTCTCGTTTCCCACCCATCGAACAGCGACTGAGCCCCTCTGTGTGCCTAGTGCTTTGACATGCCAATGCGGTCGGAAGTGGATCCTGTCCTAGGAGTTTATGTGGCCTAGTGACATCTGGGGTCACCTCCACCCGGCCTGTAGATTTCTCTTCTCATGGGTCCTAGCGCAGAAGGAGCGTTTTTCCATTCTTGGATTGGCGTAGTAAGGCTTCGCTTGCTGGTCTCAAGCCAGGCCTGGACGCCGGCCCAGGGGACGTCCTCGCTGGCCTTGCCTGGGGCCTGGAACCAAGGACCTCTCTCCTCAAGGTGAGTGGAAGTACGGAGCTGGCAATTCGGTCCTTCCTTAGATCGGTGCTGTCACAGCACGTGACAGGGACACAGGCTTGCCAGTAGAACTCACCCACTGCTGCAAACGTTGGTCAGTTTTCCCGGGGGTGGAGGAGAGCCGTCTTTCCAAAACAGTATGTTGTGGGGGGAAATACACCTGCCTCTATTTCACCTGCGTAAAGAAACATAGTCACTTCAGATGCTGTCAGGCAAACCAACGGCTAACAAATCAGGTGCTCGGGGCCTGCACCAGCGGACAGGTGAGGCTTGCTTTTGAGTGAATGCACACTGAAGATTTCAAACCAACGGCTGCAGGCCTTGAAGGCCAGTTCGCTTTATTGAGTTATTGTCCCTCCTGCTGGTTTCCAGGGAAAGTTGCTCCTCTCTGGCCCTGTACATGGGACCATCACTCTATACCGCGTGCATCACAGACCTTAACGGGCAGGGCTCCCACACAGCCGCGGGAAACAAGGACCCTTTTTATAGATGGAAAAAGCCGAGAGCAGTTAGGCCGCGTGCCCAGACCCCAGGCCAGGCCGCAGCAGAGTTGGGACATGAGCTCAGAGCCCCTGAGCCTTTTCCTCCAACTGCACCCTGCCCTGCTTTTGTAAATAGAGGGACACTGGGTAAAGCTCCACCCAGGTCAGGTGACCTGCACCCTTCCTAACGCGGACTCTGGTCTCCCAGAACTGAACACATCAGTAACAGCCCCCATTAGTGGGACACACACACACACAGGCCTCTCTGTGCAGATGGCCCTGTCCCCAAAGTGGAGGTTTTATATTTTCCTTTCATCCCCCTCCTCCTAGCCCTGAGGCCTGCCGCCCTCCCCAGGGATGCTGTGGTTAAGGATTTCCAAAGATCCCATTGTCTGGCCTGGTACAGGCTCCACTGAACAGCCCACCTGAGCCAGAACTGGCCTGGGCGCCTCCTCTAGTATGCTCACGTTGCAGCCCCATGGATAGGACGCCCTTTATGGCCGGGACCCTTGTGCATATTTCTCGCCATACAGCTGGTGCGTTGTGCTTAAGACACAAAGACCCCGTGTCCCTGGCTGCCCATCCCCCTGCCTGTGCAGAGGTGGCGTGCTGCATGTTTGTGGGTCTCTTGCTGGAACAGGGCACCAATGCCTGGGCTGGAGAGGAACAGTTATTAAGTAAGAACTGCCCGGGAGCTGATATGTTTATGGTCATGGGCCAGAATGACCTAGGAGGTCACCTGTGACCAGTGTCATGACTCCTATGATCTTGTCATTGGTTGGGTTGGCTTTGGCTTGCATCCTTTGTCCCTTTGTCCTTAGACGCCTTTTTTTTTTTCTTTTACTGTGAAAGTTCTGGACATGGGGGTCCGCACACGGTGGCCTGGAAACCGAGGGGAGGTTGTGCTGAAGGTGGTGACGGAGACCTGAGGGTAGGGCCTCCGTGGGCCTCCGCCCTAGTGGGAGCTTGTAGCCTGTGCCCAGCAAGGCATAGAGCGCTATGAAGTGTGGTCCTCACCTGCAGAACTAGGAGTCTCAAGAAGTGTGTGATTAGTGCAAAATTGGATGCCTCTTCATTTGCTCATTCGTTCAGTGAACGGTCCAAGCACGTGGTCGGGGCTGAGTGATACCATCCTGCACCCCTACTAAGTCCTACCTACACAGTACTTACACAGCCCTCCGTTCAGGAGCAGGTACCTCCTGGGACCACAGTGACTCTGCTGGTCGTCAGCTGCCATTCTGCCTGCGGGACTTGTCTCACCTCCCTCAGTAACAACTGTTTACAGAGCACCCTAGATGCTGTCCCGCGGTGCCTTGCATCGGTTGCCTCGCTGAGTTCTTGCAGAGTTCCTCTCTGATAGAGGAGCAAACTGAGACTCAGAGTGCTGGCTCCCCAGGTACACTCACACAATATGCACCTGTGGTGGGCTCTGCCACCCTGCTCTGCCTGTTAGGGTGTCCCGTTAGGATAGCATTTGCAGATTTCCGGAGAGGGAAGAGATCGTGATGGAGTTCCCTTTCCGGTAGGATAGAGGCTGAGTGTTTCAGCAGCGCTCCAGGCTTCTCGTAGTTCCAGCCAGTCTTCCCGGCCTCACCTTCTACCTCTCTCTGGTTCCTGAGCCACATCATCCCGCCTGCTGGCTCCTAACACACAACAAAGTCCTGCAGACCAACCGGACTTTGCACTGGCCCTTACCTTCCCCTTGAATGTTCTCCTCTGGCCCTTTGGTGCCTGGAAGGGTCATTTCCCCATGCAGGACTCCACTGGGATGGGTGGACAGACAGACAGCACCACCTGACTGGAAGCCCTCCTGTGATCTCACATGCAATACTGCTCACCTTTCCTTCTGCCCCATGACCACTACAGCCTTGGTGGTTCTGTGTTGGGAGGCTGGCCTGTTCCTCTCCTGCTAAGGGCTGGCATCTCCCTGAAGACAGGGACCTGTCTTATTATCCCCTCCGGCCCTGCACTGTGCCTGGTAGTGGGCAGGCTCAGCCGATGGTCACAGGTGGGTGGCTTAGTTTGCGCAGGTTCGTGGAGCAGCTGATGCTACATCTACCTAAGCTTCAAAAGCAGAGGAGGGGAAGGCTTCTCAGGCCAGTGTCCCCTTCTTGCCACTCTCCTCTCTGGTGGGCTCCCTGGGTTTGCTGAAAATTGCCTGTAGTCACAAGATACCTCTCTAGCCTCCTCGGTGACATCTGTTTACTTTCGCAGGGAGAGTAGCGATTTAGGATGAGTGAATAGAAGTGAAAACCCTTTCCGCCTTGCGGTTGCCTGCGTATGCCGGGACACGTGGGCTGATCCCCAAAGACATCCTCACAGACCGGAGAAATTGGGGACTGTGTGAAGATCTGTCATCCGCAGATAGGGTTTGTAGTGGTGTGGCCCTTCTGGGCTTTCTCCCCGTTCGGAGAAGGTGGGAAGTGGCGCAGCGGTCCTCGGACCCAGAGCTTGTGTACGGCTCAGTCCTTAAAGGGTGAGCTCTCCTTCCCAGGGAGCAGGCCCCGTCCTCCACGTGGGAACTAAGACGGCGGAGGGATACGCACTTGAGACTGCGTGTGAGTTAATTCCTCTTGGCACGGCCCCAGGTATCTTGATTAAATGGTCTGTGAAGTGCTGAAGCATCTTGATAATGCACATTTTACATTTGATTATATAATAAATTATGTTGCTCCTAATAAAATGTAAAGTGAGCTTAGAAAGCCTTGAGAGGGCTGCACCAAATACCAAGAGAACGCAGTCTCCGGACGGGTGTGCGGGAGCCGAGTACTCCTGGAGCCCGACGTGGGCATCCGCAGCGGCCGGCGCGGCGGGCAGCTGTGTTGGCTGTGCCAAGGTTACTGTTCTTCCCCGTGCCTGTGTTTCCAGAGGACAGCCCGCACTGAACGGGCAGCACAGAGGAAATGGTTTTAGTCACTCAGTAATTGAGGGAATGAGGATGCGGCCCCTCTTTCGCAGCTCAGGGCAGAAGTGAGAAAAGAACTTGGGGCGGCGGGGGAGGGGTGGCGCTGTGCGCGCGGCTGCCCGCTGCCAGGTGGGGCCTCCCGCCCGTTTAGGAGGCGGTGAAGGGCGGTGCGGAGAGGCACGCGGAGGGCTTCGGGGCAGCCAATTAGGACGGGCGCCGCGCAGAGCTCGCCGCGGCGGCTGCGCCCCGCTGGGGAGGTGGCAGGATTGAATAGAAGGGGCCTGCTCAAACCCATCCTTCAGGGAGGCCTTGGCTGAGGACTCAAGGATTCTCCCATCCGCGCCCTGGAGGGTGATGTTTCCCCAAGACGCGTACGTGCAGCAGGGAGTTTGCGAAGTTCAGGAGGCAAACGCTCATTACGGAAGGGTCTTCAGAACCCTCCATTCTGACCCGCCAAGCTGCTGCAACATTTTTGTTCTCGCCTAAAACGCTACTATCAACCCATTGGAATATAGGCCCGGAGTATCGCAGGGTGTAATCTAATTAGTATGAAGTCAATTCAGTCGCTCCTTTTGTATCTCGTGATTAAATAAGTGAGGAAAATGGCTTGAAAATTAGGTGCTAGAACGACCCAATTACATTTCTGTAGCTTTTTGTATTCAATTTCATAAACAATTTTGCTCTTCGCTGGTTAATCAGTGAATGCCTTTTTCCAGTTTGAAAAGCACTTTTGAAATTATAATGCAATTAAATTGTGTGTGGATGTTCTGGCATAGCGAGTGTGAAAGCCGGGGGCTTGGCAGGCTGCCTTGCTGTACCTTGACTGTAATGAGTCCCCAGGCTGGCAGCTTGCGAGTGTCATTCATAATATTGTCCATGCTGGGTTACTGTAAAGTACAGCCGCCTTAACCGGCAGTTAACCAGCGACCGCCCGTCCCCTCCCTTGAGCGGGGGCGTGCGCATGCGCGTGCCTCGTGCGACAGGCCTGTGCCACGGAGGCGCCAGGATGGCAGGGCTGCTCTGGAGCTCGCTGAGCCACTGGAAAGCTGGCGTTGTCCCCGTGGCTGAAGCCTGTGCCACTTCTCTGTGACCAGGGAAAGGCGGAGCGAGCTTGTCCCTCTTCTGTGTGGCCACCCCGTTTTCTCTGTCAGCAGACTCTAGAAAGGGAAGGGAGGACAAAGAAATGGTCTCGGGCACCTTTCTGTGGGCCCAGCGTTACAAGAAATCCCTTTCCTGGGTCCTTCCCGTGACCCTGTAATCTGTAAGGGAAATAGTGCCGTCTGGGTTTTATAGATAAAGATGCTCAGGCACAATGAGATTTGCTAGCTGTCCAGTGAATGTTGGCTCTGAGATTGTGGTCTAAGTTGATCTGACTCCAAAACCTGTTTCCCGAATGTTTCTGTGCTGGGAAGACTAACAGAAACAAAGGCAGGGGATCTGGATGGGGCTGGGTGAGGAGAGCCCACCGAGGTCCCTGTTCTGGGGGAGGGAAGAGTTGGTTGTCTGGTCACCTCTGCCTCACCCACCACTGCTATTCTGGGACAATGCCAGAATTCACAAGGCCATTGGACGGGGAGAGAATAAGTGCTTCAGATTTTCTCTGCTGTGTCATCATTTCATCGTGTTCCCGTTCTTGTGGACTTCAGGGTACGAGTCAGGATAATCTGTAATGGGACCCCAGGGTGGTGTGGTTCTGTAGGTATGAGTTCAGAAGGACTTTTCCTAGCCCCCAAATCTTGCCCCTCTCAGTGGCGAAGTTGCCCTTGCCTTTTGGATGTGAAGCCCATAGGAGGCAGTCCCCCAAGGGCCTAGCAGGAGAGGGTTAAATTGTTCTGCTTCTAGAATTTTCTTAGTGGCTTTTAGTGGTTCAGCTCCTAATCTTCCTTTCTTCCCTGTCGATACTTTTTCCTGATACATGCCTTTGAACTACAACTGGTTTGCTGGAAATGGTGATACTCAACTCATGGAGGGTCTGTTTCAGCCTATTCCTTCATGTTAAACTTGACCTAGACTCTCAACCAAAGGGGAGTCGCTGGGGCCTGGTTATTGTAATGCCTGCTGAGTGGGAATGACAAGCTCTACACCAAGGCATGCCTCCAGGAGACTGGGGGAGCTGTGATGGTGTTTATTGGTGAGAGAAAAGGTTGGGAGCTAGGAGGGAGCGCACCTGGGCCTGGCCTGGTAATGGAGGCCGGAGGGAGCGGAGGGGCACAGAATTTACTGAGCCATCTCAGACTTGGGAAGACTCTTTCATGTTGCAGCCTCTTTTTAAAAAAATTTTGGCCACATGCCTGGGAGATCTTGGGTCAGGTGCAGCATCTGTTTTGCAGTAAAGCTCAGCAAAGCTAGGATGGGGAGGCGAATGGGGTGGGATGGTGGATTAGAGAGAGGAGGGAAGATAGGGCTCCTGGGACTAAGCTTAGATTTCGCTGGAAAGCATGTTGGTAACTGTTAGCATGTGCTTCTAATCATCTACTTGCCAGATGTTCCCAGAGAGGGAAACGGAGGGGCCTTGCCGGAGAGTTTCTCTGATGGGGAACTAGTAGCTTGGAATTGGATGTGGGCCCCAGTTTGCTTGCCAGGTGTTTGCTCCTTCCTTGAACATCTGGAGGGGGGAGGCTGGAGAGCATCTCTGCCCCAGCCTGGAGTCTTGGGGTCTGCTGTCTTGCTGACGGGTCCGCGAAAAGCTGCACATTCTGGCTGTGAAAGGAGCCATGAGATGCTCCTCCTTATCCAGGACCTGATTCGTCTCAGAGTCTGAACTCTCAGGGCTGAGCCTGAGGCACCAAAACAAGGCTTCTTGCACACCTGGACCAGTGAGACCCCTATTTTGGGAGAGACGCAGGTTTCTCAAGATGCTCAGAGGAAGGAGCAGCTAGAGAAACACATGTAGAATCAGTTCCCGACCGAATGTCTGGTCTCAAATGAAAAGATTCAGGATACTTTTTAAGGTGACAGCTGTTCTAAACCAGTGAGCCTGTGGGAGCTCCGTGCCACACACACTGCCATTCAGGGCCTTCTCGGTGTGTCTTCCCTGTGGAACCAAGGTGACCCCGCGGCAGAGACCAGACTACCCGGTGGGTGGAGGATCCTGGGGTGCAGGGCAGGATCCCCTGATGGCAGCAGGAGGTCAGGCCCCGGGTCCCTGAGTGGATATGCCATCGGCCAGGCTCCCTGGCCCGCCTCGGGCCCAGCTCTCTCCAAAGAGCCAGGTGGGGAGGGGCAGGCAATGGGCCTGCCTTGGGAGTGGGGGTGGACGGGGCTTTGATCTGGATCCAAGCCACTTGCCAACCCGCACTCAGGAGAACACTTAGGAGTGAAAGCAAACTGAAAGGAAGTGATGGGATGTTCGTGTGATGGATTATTACACATCCATTAAAGTGATGTTTACAGGGAGTCTTTAAATGACATGTGGAAATGCTGATGACATAATATTGCATGAGAAAAGCTATAAAGTGTATACACACTGTAAATCATGTTAGAATTAGAATCAGCTGGGAAGCTCTCCGACCGAGCCTATCCATTCCCAAGCCCCACCTCAGACAGAGTAAATCAGAGCGTCTGGGGGCAGGGCCCGCACTCGGGGGGTTTTAAAACTCCCGCTGAGTGGGCAGTGTGGCCGGAGCTGAGAGTTACTGCAGTCAAGGCAGTATTTGTGGAGGGAGTTCTCCACAAATGGAGAGAAGTTCTCCACGCTGCTATCAGTTGTTTTCTCGGGTGGGGTAGTTGCTGACGGGTTCTAAGTCTGTACCTTAGTCACTGCCGACACTCTCAAAGTTTTGCAGGTGGCGTGGAAATCACGACTAGAGTGGGGGCCCCTGCCTGCTGGTAAGCGTGGCCAGTGCTGGGGACCCAAGCCAGGCCCCTCTCTGCAACCCACTTCCCCTCCTCCCGGTCTTGGGTCCTGGAGGTGATGTTGAATTGGGCGTGTATTTTTGTGCTGTCCGTGGTGAGGCCATAGTGCTCGTTCAGAATGTTTATCAAGAAAACAAACAACCAAACACAGCCTATTTCAAACCAAGGGGGGACCCAGCCTAAGTCCCCAGTTGTTTTGCTCACATGGGCGGGCCCAGGCCACCAGAGGTGGGCAGCTTGGGATGCGAGCTCTACATAAGGTGGAGGTTCCCACAGCCTCGCCAGGTGGGCGGGTGGGTAAAACTTGCCTGGCTTAGCTCTCCTCCCCCGGACTTCGAGCACCAGCAGGTGACAGGCAGGGCAGCCATGGTAGACTCCCCACTGCAAAATGGGGTGGAGCGTGAGCCACAGGTGCGTTCGGGCCTTCTGCCTGCCGTGGCCAGTGGCCGGCTGCTTGCTGGCTGGTGAAGCCCAGGGCGGGAGCGCATGCGAGCTGGACTTGGCTGCCTCGGTGAGGTGTGGGGTCTAGCTCAGAGCTTCGGACGGAGCAGGAGGGTGGGCTGCTGAGCGACACTTCCTTTCTGGAGCTGTGGCAGCTCCAACTGGGAACCGAGCTGTCGCTCACTCCGACGTCGTTTCGTCATTTAGCTCCGAGGAACCAGTGGCAGGGCGCCCGCCACCAACCTTTGCCTGCCTGTCACCGGGGGGACAAGCCGCCCCCAGCAACAGGAGATTCAGTCCACCACTAGCTTCTGTGGTTTGTTAGACCCTCACCCTCTAATCACAGGCTGAGTGGCTTGACAGCGACACCTCGGAGGGGACGCAGGGAGGTGAGAGAGAAGGCCCCTCTGAGGGAATGTGGCCCCGCCACCCAGGGCCCGGGCAGCCTGCTGTGTTCTGCCTTGTCGGGAGGTCCATTTCTGACCTCCCTTTACCTCAGACACCTCCGGACAGTGGATATCTGGCTGGCAAGACTGGGGACGCCTCCTCCCGTCCTTGTCATCTGAGCCACAGTGTGGCCAGTGCCGGGGCTCGCCCGGTCTGCACCTTGGGTTCCTCTCCGGTTCACATGGGAACCACAGTCCCTCTGGAGACCCTCCGCCGGAGGGTTGTGAGAATGAGGTGAACTAACCTATGGCAACAGTCTTGCAAAGACAGTGGCAAAATAATAACTGATTAGAATAAGGGCACATTGAGAGCATATCCAGACACTCATTGGTTCTTTTCTTCCTCCAGCTGGGCAGGTGAGCAGCGCACACCTCAAGGGAAGGTCAGTACCTTCTATAGCCAACCACGTGCCGCTAGTCCCCGGAAAGCAGGACGGGGTCCCAAGTCCTCTCTCTGCCAGTGCCCATTTCCCTCCGTGTCACCGCAACCTGTCCTCCACTGCCCTTATCTTCCAGGGTCCCAAAGAAGGGTGCTGTATAATCAGGGCAGTGAATGGGTGCTTTGGTGTGTGTGGCTGGGAGCCGAAAAGCTGATCAGCTATTCCACAGAGTGAACCAGTGGCTTACAGCCAGTGGGGGGGCAGGCGGCCCCAGCGGGTGTGTGCGGCAGAATCGGGCCCTCAGGCCCGGGCTTGCCGGGAAGCAGTGGAGGGCCCGGCATCACGGAGGAGGACTGTCACAGGTTCGGATCGGGATGCAGGGGCTTAATCAGCAAAGCTATTTAGGTCCCAGTGAGTCTTAACTGTGAGAATTATTTTGAGCTTCACCCTGTTCCGGAAATGTTGGGTTTACTAAGCAAAATGGTATTTGGCACTGGCAACCTGGACAAGAGCGAGGACTTGCTGTAGAAGCCTCTGGGCTTAGAGGACTTTGCAGAGCTCCGGAGCCCGAGGCTGGCTACCAGCCTCGGGGAGTTCCAGTCTTGGATCTCTGGCTTCTGAGGAGCTGCCTTTGAAAAGACCAATCTGTTTACTTTTTTCCTTGAGGAAATCTGTCCTGAATTAGAGTTATTCTGTGCATGTTTGTTGGGGTCTGTTTTGTCACCTGGAAGCATGGCTGATGCAGCCTTGGGTCACCCCTGCTACATGAGTGGGTGCTGGTGCAACAGTGACTGCATCGGAGGGGGCTGGCACTTTGGGGGGAACGCGGCACCCTCTGAGTAAAGCGCCCCCTTGCCCTGGAGCTGGCCTTTCAGCCGTGGAGGCTGCCACCCCCTGCACGTCAGCACGGCGCCACAGTGGGTAGCACCTGCTCCCCCGCCGCCCTGATTTAGAGGAGTCTGGATTTGGGTTTCTGTTGTAAACGCTATTTTTAACTCTGCTGAGCGAGAGCTGGCTGAGGTGGCTGTAACTTATGGGTGTTTGGTGACCTGTGCAGTGGTAACAGGAGGCATTCTCACCGGAACTGTTGTGCAAGTGTGGACGTGCCCGGAAAGCCAGCCCGAGGATCCCACGTGGGCACGGCAAGCAGGGACAGAGCTAGGGCAGGAGCTCCCCCTGCCCGGCCCTGGGCGCACACGCCCTGTGGAAGTGCCCGGGCAGCCTCCCGGGTGCCTCTCGGGTTGGCCTCTACTCTGCCAACCACTTGTCAGCATCTGCCCTTACCGTTTGGCAGCAGTTACTACTATTGTAAAAATCCCAGCTTACGTTCGTACTTCACAAATGCATTGATCCTTATTAATAACCTTGTGAAGCAGAGTATTATAACACAAGTCTATAACAATAGTATTAATAATAATGAGGAAGTGCCAGGGCTCAGTGGATTGAGTGCTGGCCTGCAAACCAAAGGGTCTCCGGTTTAATTCCCAGTCAGAGCACATGCCTGGGTTGCAGGCCGGGTCCCCAGTACGGGGCACAGGAGAGGCAGCCACACACACATTGATGTTTCTCTCCCTCTCTTTCTCCCTCCCTTCCCCTCTAGGAATAAATAAAATCTTTAAAAATAATAATAACAACCAGGATCTTGTGTTTACCAGTCCCTGGGGATGCGCCATACTCTGTGCAAAGTGTTCCGTGTTACCTCACTGGGGGGATGTTACTGGATTTTCATTTTTCAAACCCATTCATTTGACCAGTTTTATGAGCGCAAATTCTAGGCATAGGCAATGAGCAATGCAGACTGAAATCTCAGGTCTCAATGAGGAAGCTGAGCCCGCAGCGCTCACAGGAGTCACACCGGGTGACACCGCCTCTGAAACTGGGGCCGGGATCAGTCCCCCAGCGCGCAGACCCTCAGAGCCCCCCGGGCCACATCTGAGCAGTCATTTGGCCTCCGCTGTGTTGCAGCCTGTCCAGGGTGGTGTCGGCACTAACCCTTCCGCTCATTCTGGTTGCCCTTCCTGGGACCACAGGACGGGAAGGGCCAGACTTCAGGGACAGATGGACCTGGGCCTGCCTCCCATCTCAGCTACTCACGAAGAGAGGCCATGGCAAGTGACTTCACTTCGCCGAACCCCAGAGTGCTGATTTGTCCAACTGGGGCGCTGTCACTTGCCTTCGGGCAGGTTGGAGGGAATAGAGACAACACGCGTGAAAAGGGCCAGTGAGACGTGCATGCTGGACTGACGGTGGTGGTCGTAAGGATAGTGACAGGGACCTGACAAAGAGAAGCAGGCGGGTCGGGAAGGAACGTGGCTCATCCTGGAGGATGAGGCAGGAGTCAGTTCTGCCCCTGCCTCAGTGGGCTGGGACCCTTTGGTCCCAGGCTGGGAGTGACTGTGCGGCCCCCTCCCACCTGTGCTCCCCAGACCTCCTAGGGCCATCTGGGCCCAGCAGTGCTGCCTGTCCTCGGACCAAGTGGCCAAGGTGTCACTGCACCCCTGGCCTCTCCCCAGCCTGTGCCAAGGCCTCTGCCACTGACAGCTTCTCTCCCCATCACGGTTTGGTTATTTCCCTTTACAAGCCAGTGAAATGAAATAAGTAGGTCCATTATACCTCCTGGCTGGCAGAAAACCGGGAACAAAGAACCAGAAGGTGAGGCCCTTGTGAGTCTGCAGCACAGTTGTTGGAGAGGATCGTCCTCCTTCGAAGGGATAGGGCTGGGGCAGGGATGGCTCTGGGCTGAGCCAATCCACAGGTCCCTGGTAAAGAAGCTCTTCTGGGCCATCGCCTGCCCCCTGCGGACCCTCCAGGGGCCATCTCAACCTGCCCTGAGAGGTTGCCATCCTGGAAGGGAAGGCTGAGTGTGTCGTGTAGGGCCTGGCATTATAGGCGCAGCGGCAGTGGCCGGCAGTGGGTGGAGCCAGGGCCACGCTCGGAGCGTGGGTTCTGCCTCGGTGCCTGCCTTCTCCCTCTGCCAAGTGCAGCAGAGCCGCTGGTGCCTCTGTCTTAGGGATGAGCAGGGCAGAACTCTCCCGAGCCTTCAAAGACACAGAAGCGTTGTGTTTTGTTTCAAAAAAGGAACCCCAGCAGGAGTGGCACTGTGTCCTGTCTGGCCTGTGCTGTCCCCTCCAAGGCAGCTCATTCACGGGAAACAGTGTTCAAACAAGGACAGAAGTGACAGGGCGCAAGGAGACCGGGACCAGTGTCCGTGGTCTATGTCCCTCATAAGTGGGTCTCGTTTCCAGACCCAGAGAGACCACCCACTGATATCTCGGGAGGGTTCTTTATGAAGTTGTCTTTTAGCTCTGGTCTGTCTCAGAGAAATTGGTGTAGTGGCCAGTTACTTACTCCTCTGCTTGATACGTGCTAGGCAAGCAGGGGAAAGAACAAAACAAAAAGTGAAGAAATAACAGCTCAAATCCTGTGAGAGGGTGGGAAGAGCCCCCTGCCTGCTAAAGATGATTAAGAAATAAAGAAAAAGCCTTTCTTGGAGTCTTGATGTCTGCCCAAAGGGAAAGCCGGTTTTGTTTATGAAAAGAGTTCTAACTCAAGCTGTTCAGGAGCACGGCAGTTACGCAGAGTGAGATGCCTCTTTTGTGGGTGGCCCTGTTTCTGCCCCACCCCACTCGGCCCCTTCCTTGGCCACTGGGTACTCCTGTCGACGATGACATCTCCCCACCCCCATCCCCGCTCCTCCCCAGCAAAGCTTTGGAAAAACAGCAAGCGTTCAGCAAAGTAAGAGGCCTGGCCTTTCTTCCTTTCTCCCCCCTCCTCCCCTTGTTGAGAAATCTCATTATCCAGGAGAATGATTGTGAAACTCCAATCTGTCTGCAGCGGAGCGGTGGGCCATTCCTCCCTCCCCCACCGCCACCCTGGTCCCCTTGTCTGTCTGCAGGGGGAAGACGGATATCTATATATTAAAGCTTTAAGGATCTATAAATCTGAGTTGATTCTCTGGCTGGTGACAGCCCAAGCTCTTCCCCACCACGTCTGACATGATCTAATGGCTTTACAGTTGTTCGAGTGCTTCTCCGAAGCCACCAAATCTCTTAGTTGGGGGACCCGTGAAACGGCGTCGTTTGTTCCGGGCCCCGTTACCCGCCCTCTGCTTCAGCCCCCGTAGGACATGGGGCTCTGCCAACGGAGGCGCGAAGACCGTTCCGCCGTCCTGGCACCTCCTGGGCAGAAAGGCCAGGACGCTGGGGGTCGGACTCATCCTCAGCTGTGTTCATTTCGCCAAGAAAGCTTGAGGCTAATTGGGAACAGAAGGGACGCCCAGGGGAGGAGGGCGGGGGACAAGAGACAGAGGAGGGTCTCACCAAGGTAGACAAGTGACAAATATTTGCTTGTAGCAAAACAAGAGTCAAAACAGGAGAGCCTCCTAATGAGAGCTTTGGGCATTCGTGCCTCCAGCGCTCGGGGGCCAGCGGCGCGGGCTGCTGTGATTAGTTGCCTTGCTTCTTGGCATATGACCAATCCTTCTTTTCAATATCAATTTTCATAAGCGCAGAACAATAACACATCATTATAAACCCTCTGGGATCGGTGGGTGGGTGGTGGCAGGGTTTTTTCTCCTTCTCTCCGATAAATTCATCTTTTTAGTGCAGGTACATTTTCCCCCATGTAAATGGCAAATGGCAGGGGACGGACTGTGTCTCGGAAACTTGCAGTATCGCTAATCTGTTATTAGGCAAAAGTCTTCACACAAGGCCCGGTGCTCAGAGGGCTCGTTGTGAGCTCGGGATGGAATTAGGCATCATGAATAAAAACTGCTGTCAACATGTATTGGTTTCAAAACATTAGAGCATATGGTATGTGATTATCTGTATTGTCAAGTGCAATAAAGTGAATTTGGATATAATAAAGAATGTAATATTTTAGAAATTTGGTAATAAACTAAGGAAGAGATGACAGCTGAGGTTCTGCAAGGCCCCAGACACAAATAAATTGAAGTTACGGGTCTCTACAGCCAAGTGGCAGAGGGTCACAACACAGCTGGCTGGACGCTGCGAGTGTCAGGTCAGGCAGAAGCCGCTCTGTCGCCCACTGGCCTTCTCCGGAGAACTGGCTCTGGAGTTGGACGGCAGGAGGGGGTCGTGGCTCCTGGTGGAGATCCAGGCCAGGCCTTCTCACCTGGACTGGAGGTGGGCCCATGGCATGTCCACCCTGGGGCAGTCACCCATGGCTCAGCTCCTCGGCAGCTCTCTCTGCCCCCTGCGGGCCATGGGGAAGGCCGTGCTCGAAGTACAAAAGCCCTGTGCTTCCTCTGCCTGGGGCTCACCTTCCACGGGGTCAAATTTTCCCATCAGTGCAGCCAGTCCAAGTGAGTGAGAAAATCCAGTCTCCGGGGGGCCACGAATGCATCGGGGGGGGGGGCGGAGATCGGAACCGTGGGGGTCCTCACGTGCGTCGTCTTGTCAAAACGCTCTGCAATCCTGAAACACTGTCACCCCACGTCATGGATGAGAAAACGGACGTGCAGAGAGCCGTCCCATGGCTGGTCAGTTGTGAAACCAGGATCGCATGACAGCCCACGTCTGTACCCAAACCCTGGACGCTTTCCATTCTCAGCCCACAGCACACGTCCAAAGGCCTCACCAGAGGAAAGCTTGAAAGAATGTTCCAGGGGAAAAAAAAAAAGCAACTAGGTGATTTCTCTCTCTTCCCCCTCGGCATGGCACAGGCTGGGTCTGCATTTATGATTTTTTTTTTCCTTTTCTCTTCCCTTTGATTTTCGTATTCTAACTCCAGCTAGGCAAACTTGTTGGTTACCACCCCAGCAGTTTATCTTGGTCCTGCCCTTATCTCCGTCTGGGGAAGGCTCCTGCCCCAGCTGACGTCTAGTGACAAAGGCAGAGGCAGACCTGATGGCTTTCCCTGACCACTTTCATATTTCTAGGCCAGGCATCACCTTGATCCCTGGCTTCTGACATGAGGACTTGCCTTGACCTCCAGCTTCCAGGAAACCCTAGGCGTAGCCTTGCCTGCCCCCCCACCCCTGCCCAGTCCACCCCAGTTTACTGAGGCTCCCCAGTCCGGGCACCCAGTGCTGGTCCCCCGAGCAGCCCAGCCGGGCAGACCATGCTATTGTGAAGCGTGAAGAATTGGGATTAGCACCATAGGGCCAGACTAAAGCAGTTTGGACGGCTGGGAAAAGAGAAGACATTTAGTCCATTTCATGCCTGGGCACCTCTGTAATTCCCAGACAGGGTGGGCAGAGATTTGAATGAACCCCTCTGGGGACCGTGTAACCTGGTTTCCATTGCAGATGACAACAAAGTACGTCCAAACTCACTTCCAAGGTGCTTGGCTTTGGTGCCTCGGGACAGACCCCACTAGATCCCATCCCACGGCAGCCAACATTTATTGCTATCGAAATCATTTTCACGTCTCAGCCGGCAGCCCCCTTCTTCCAAGCAATACTAAGTACAAAATCCTTATTTAAAAACTTCAGGCTTTAGCAGGGATGGTATCAGGAGCATGCATTATCTCATTTAATCCTCACGCCAGCCCTGTGAGGTCCGCATCTTTATTCCCGCTTTACAGTTGCAGGCACGGGGTCAGGGAGGTTAATGGCTTGACCTGCATCACACAGCCACTGACTCAGCGCAGCCAGGGGTTCAGCCACATCCAGCAGTTTGAGACCCGAGCCTCCCCGGTGATCCATGGAGCCCCCTGCTCTGGCTTCTCAGAGTTGCTCTTTCTCTTCCTCCTGCCCAGACCCTTCCACATCTGCCCTTTTAAACAGATCGCACCGAGGGACATCAGATTTTAGAATGATTTCCTTTGGGCAAAGCATCCTTTGAGTCCCTGTCTCTTGAGTTTCTCCTCCTAGACATGCTCATGGAGCCCGTAAGGGGCGGGGGCACAAAGGACGTTTCTGCCCTTGCTGCACATACTCGGGCTGCCCGCCGACCACCCCCCACCGGCTGAAGAGCTGGTGAAAACGAACTGAACGCTCCTAATGATCTGCGAATGTATTAATCCTGCTTTTCTGTTAATTAACAACATGATAAAACCGGCATTTCGTAAGTCGTCACTTAACACATGTTTTAGCAATTATGTACTTAGTGGTTTGGATTCAGAATGCTAATAGAATAAAATTTTAATGAATAGGCGATGCTATGAAAAATGTGTCAAGAAGAGTTCGGGTATCGCAGCCGTTAACGTGCAGGGGCCAGCGTTCTCAGTCTGGAGGGTGGCCCCGCCCCGCCCCCCTGAAAAATGCCTTCTACTCAGTGCGTGCCCTGAACTGGGTGGGCCCAGGAGATCCTGGAAGCGGCTGGCGGCTGACTCCCAAGAGCCTGCCAGCCTGGGAGGCCCTTGGGAGTCAGCCGCCAGCCGCTTCCAGGATCTCCTGGGCCCACCCAGTTCAGGACTTTTAGTCCTCTCTGTGACTAAGGGCTGACTTCAGAGCCTGAGGTCAGGACATCCAGCCACACCCCTTCTGGAGCAGGAATCTGACACTTTTTATTATGCAGGAAAAAAAAAATACCCCCCCAATATATGTTATCTAGTCGTCAATTTTTATATATGTACCCTCCACTGATGTATCATGTTTATTATAAAACCTGCATAAATAGGAATGCAATCGGGTGGCATACATTTGAAATAAGCCATGTTTAGAGTTTTATTAATAATTAAAGGAATACTTTCAGTGAGAGCAGTGTGATTGAATAGGCTTCTTTAAAAACAATCCTGATTTAGCCCTTCGGGACCCAGCTCTAAGGTTTGGATGCTGAGTGTAGCCTTGTCAGTGCTTGGTTTTAGCTCCTGTCCTCGCTGAAAGTGCGCCTCCGAGACACACGGACCTCGGTGGCAGAGGCACGTTCACTGTGCTGACTGAATGAGGACACCAATTTTTCAGCCCCATCCTCCACTTACTTATGCAAAGGGTTTTGTTGAAATTCATTCAGCTTGTGAATTTCCGTGGTCCCTGATGTCAATCAGTTTTCCATGCAAATTAATCAAGTGTTGCATTTTCATATTTTTAACAAATGAGCTCAAAAGCCACTGAAATGTTCATTTTTAAAAAAAAAAAAACCCTGAGTTTTCTAGTTCTGTTTCCAAGTTTTAAGAGCATGCGGATAGGAGAGCTTTTGCAGATAACCCATGGATAGAGTTTTTAACAACAAAATCACATAACAATAGAACTGTTTCAAAACACTTGTTTTCCAAGTGCCTTCTCTTACAGCACGAGGTTAAGTGGGTTCCCTCCCCCCCAACTGCCGGCTGCCCCCGTGCGATTCATCAGAGCCTGTTTGGGGGGCACTGTGGCTGGCGGTGTCTGGCGAAGCGGAAGTGGCTGCCCGCCTGCCACTCCCTGGTAGTGGCATGTGCTTTTACATCAGGGGCATCTGCAGTCTTGGTTTTCTTTGTGGTACCCATTGGGGGCGGTTCCTTTCATTAAAACCCAATCACGTAATCTGTGCATTGACTTATTGGTCCCACGGAACCCGTACTAGGTTCTAACTGTGCCTGCAGCAGGTGAGTGAAGGGGTCCCCCTCTGCCTGCACCCCCCCATCATAGCATTAACTTTTTTTACTTTGGGGGTCCATAAAATACCGTCTAGGGTCACGTGTGTGTCTGACATTCAGTCACGCAAGGGCACTAGGACCATTCACCCCATATCTTAAATACTAGGGAAGCTGAAATTATTGTAGGTGAAAAGTAAAAATTAGACATTATATTCTTTTCCCTTTTCCCAGTGTTTCTGAGTCTTAACTGTACCTCTGAATCACCTGGGGAGGTTTTGCAGCATACGGACAGGCTGGCGTGGTGCCGCAGACCTAACTCGATTCTGCGGGCGGAGCACAGGCATCAGCATCTTAAAAATTTTGTTCTAAGTGACTCTGATGTAAGAATCACTGTTGAGAGTCCATGTTTCAGACCAGTGCTTCTTAATTTTAATTTGCATAAAAGTTACCTGGGGAGTTTGTTAAAAATGCGGATTTGGGGGCAGGAGGTCCTGGGCAGAGCCTGAAACTCTGCATTTCCAGTAAGTTCCAGGTGGCGCCGAAGCTCCTGGTTGGTGAAAACTGCCTGGGTAGCAAGTCCGTGGCCCGTCCTGCCCCCAGCCCCTGTTTCTCTGTCCTCTCCCTCCCTCCCATTCAAGGACACCCTCCGGGGAGCCCAGGAACTAGCTCTCAGCCAGGCTGCCGCCCCCACCAGGCTGCCTGGGCTGCTGGTCGCAGCTTCTCTGGGAGATCTGGCTTCCAGATGTTAAGCCCAGATCTTTTAACAGCCCCAAAGAATAAAATAAAACAGGTCACCACCCCCACCCACCCCTCCATGGTACGTAAGCGTGCGTTTCTCCTGCTGAGGCACTGCAGTGGGCAGCCACCTACCCCCGACTCCCGGCAGCCTGGCTGGAGTCACAGGGATGCCAGCCGAACCGGCCCCTCTGCAGGGAGCAGGGAAGGGGCGGCAGGCGCGGCGGGCGTCCAGCCAGGGCTCTGTCAGTTGGGACTATTCTGAAGCCATACCTCATAATAAAAGTCATATAATTTGTGGCAGTGCTGAAAGCCTGCTTCCAGCAGTGGTTTTTTTGATGGAGTTCTGGAACCTCATCTGGGGCCAGTAACCGCTCCCCGAGAACTTGTTAGAGGGAAGGCAGGTGGGCGTCTAGAGGAGGCTACTAGTGGGGTCGTGGTTTTGCGAGGGGTCCTTTCCGTTCTGGGCTGAGTAGGACACGGAGCTGCCCTCCCTCAGGGAGCAGTTTTTGTCGTCTGCGTCCTCCCCACCTTCCCCAGTGGTTCCCCTCTGTCTCCTTCACACCCCTCTGCAGAGGGTGCTGGGGAAGCCCCTCAAGAACAGGGGCCCATGGCTTGTCCGTCAGCAGCCAGACCGCAGGTCCCGGGCCTTGGATCGAACGCCACTGACCGAGCGTCAGCAGTCAGGTGAGGGCCAGCACAGGAGTTTTGTTTTTACCCAAAGAGAAGCCCTGTGGGGTGTTGTTTAGTCACAAGACTGCCTGGGAATTTACCGCATGATCCCCCTGCACTGAGTCTCGTTCAGAGGAGACTGAACAAGTACAGAACAAGATAGCTGGAAAAGCACTGTGAGCATCGCTGTGACACGGGTCAATCAATTTTAGTAAGTGAGGCTCGAGGCAGAGGGCAAAGGGCAAAGGTAAGCATGTGTGGACCTAGAGGCTGGGGAGGGGCAGAAGCCATTAAAAAGTCTCACTCGATTGGTGGGAGAGGGTAGCTAACCCCACCCCGCAAGTGTTCTCAAGCAGTCCCTGCCCCACAAAGGAGGAGGATGGAAGTCAGACTGGCTCAGTAACATGCTCAGAACCGCACAGCCAGTCACTGCTGCCTCCAGGTGGATGGAACTGGCTCTTCTTACCTTCCAGGGTGCTCACTTCGAGGGTGGGGCTGGAGGGTGGGCATCAGAAAAGCTGACAGACTCGATACCCACTCTGGGGGAGAGCCTGGGGGTAACCAGCCCCAATACCCAGCTCCACAGAGTACAGCTTCCAGCCAGTCCCCTGTGGCCCCTGAGCTCAGAAAAGCCCCTGGACTTAGAAGCCTTGA
The DNA here is from genome assembly GCF_021234435.1 of Artibeus jamaicensis. Classification (NCBI taxonomy): domain Eukaryota; kingdom Metazoa; phylum Chordata; class Mammalia; order Chiroptera; family Phyllostomidae; genus Artibeus; species Artibeus jamaicensis. The sequence goes on from NW_026521407.1 coordinate 8,792,180, forward strand.
AGGACAGGCTCCTGTGCCGTCCTCCGCCAGAGCCCCCAGAGCCGCCACCACGGAGGCAGCGTCCTCGTGCCCTTGCTCCAGCTGCACGCACGACCTCGGCCTCCGCCACCCCGCCGGGCGCGAGCTGCAGCCCTGGCACCTTCTGCTGGGGTCCTGATCCGAGCCAGTTGTCTAGCGATTTAATTTGGTGAATTTACCACCGCGTCCCAGAGTTTATATTGGCACTTAACAGCAGTAATATGTGTCTCTCTCGCCAAGAACGGGCTATTTTCCCGACCAAGATGGAACACTATACACAAAAAATAGGTTTGTGAACTAATCTGCTGCCCTGACAAGTGCCATTCACAGAATCACTGCCGTGGAGCCGGCTCGGAATGAAATGAGGTTGGGGCCGTCTGGCCCGGATCACAGGTGCTTTTTCCCCCGCCGGTAACGAGAGTCTGGGATGAGACAGACACTCTTTCCCCGCGGCCACGGGCGCGTTCCAATCACACTGTCCGTGCTCCTGGCAGAGTTGGCTCTCTGAAACATCGCTGGGGGTGGCTGGAGGTCTCTCTCTGCCCCCTCCCAAGCAGCCCTCCTCTGAATCTCTCGCACTGGCTCTCTCTTCCTCTCTCTCCTTCCTCTCTTCCTCGCCAGGTGGCTTTGGCGGATCCCTCGCCGCATTGTAGAGCTCTCTGTACACGCATCTAATTTCACAGACTCAGAAGGTACCTCCCATCAGAGAAGCAGCTCCTTCCTCCCGAGAAAGTCTTTGAAATTCTAAAGTAAACTGAATTGCTTCTGCATAGACAGGTAAACCATGAATAGCCCTGGGAGCAGAAGCAAAATCGGTCATTGACACTTCAGTGTGAACTGGTTTCTGATCCTTCCCTGAGCCTGAGAGAGAGATGCATCCATCATCTTGGCCCCTGGCCTCCCCCTGCCTCCGGTGTGGGTGGCCTGTGGGTCCGAGAAGGGGTAGCAGAGACTTCTTACAACAGTGTGTCTCCCCCTTCACGTGAAAGGGGAGACTAGAGATTCTCTTTTCTAGTGGATGGTTCTGGATTCTTTACCAGATAATCTCTGCTCTGCTTGTCCTGAACTGGGACATAAAGAGCAGAGTCAGACTTGGGTAGACATCAGAATCACCAGAGAGCTGGTTCAAGTGCAGATTCCTGGGCGACAGCCACAGAGCCCACTGAGGAGGCGGGCAGCACCCAGGGACCTGACTGTAAACAAGGGTCTCCCCCACTGGAGGACTGTGAAGGACCACTCCGAAAAACACTGGTTTGGGAGCACACTTACTTCCCCCGCACCTCTCCCCCGCCCCAACTTGGTTTGTGGTCGAATCTCCATAAATGGCCATGAGGTTGTGGTGGCCACGTGAAAAAAAATCACTCATAACTAAAGCATTAGTGAAACGCTCGCTGGTTCACGGTCGGCATCTGACTTTTAGAAGGTTGGTGCTCGAATTTCAAGGTCAGGTGGTGTTGGCTAGAGCCTCCTTGGGCTGAAAAGGAAAGAAACGCACCTTTCCAGTTGAGAAATTGGCTCCCCTCTGGCAAGTGCCACCAACGAGCTTAATGTTAATTTAGGGAATTCAGCCTTGTGCCGTTCCTTGTTCCTTCGCGCTAGATTGGAAATCTGATAGTGTCATTTCTGTCACCCGATTCCCCACGCACCTGGGATTGCTCTGCTCCCCTCCCCCAGCAGCCCCCAGCCCCCAAAGGTGGCTGCAGAGGCGCAGGTGTGAGCTGGCTGGCCGTCACTCTCCCCTCCTGATTAAGTGGTGAGTGGGGATAGAGGAGACCCGCACTGATTCGCGCCAATCTGTGCCTCGCCTGCCCCAGCCACTCGTAATTCCCACAGTCCCAGCCAGCTCCGCAAGGCAGAAAGAAATATGACCAGGCAAGTTGAGAAAATAAATTAAACTAAGTGTCAACTTTTCTTGTTTCTCTCCTCATTATTAAGAGATGGAATGGGGCTCGTTTATCAAGCAGGAGGAGAAATTAATTGACACGGCTTTAATATCATGATGTCTGGCATGTCTGGTCACATTCCTTCATTTTTTGGAAAGGCATTTTATTATAGTTTACAGCAACCAGCTGCCAAACTGCTGGTGTAAACAAGGAAGCAGGTGCATGAATGATGCCACCAAGGAAGAGCTTATCATGCCACCCCGAAGGGGACATGGTGGGGAGGAAAGGCCAGGCCAGAAAGGGGCAGCTTGTTGGCTCAGAGTGAGGAGGGAAGAAAGGGATTGGAGAGGAGAGAGGGGCGCTACCAGGGGGAACGTCTGCAGATCCCTGGAACCCATCAGCAGCTTGTCTGCTGGGCCGGGGCGAGGGTGGTAGCAGGGTAGAGGGCCTGCCTTTGTTCTGACCAGCCCCTGGGCTGAGTCTGGTGTGCATGGTGGGTCAGCGTGCCTGCCCTGTTCTGTGTTCTTAATAAGGCCGAGGAAGTGAGTGCTTCTCTGTTTATCCCTCCAGCACGGCTGACTCATTAGAGAGCCAGTTTGCTGCGAGAGGTCTCTAGCATCGTGCTTGGCAATAACCCAGCCCAGTGTCTGCAGTGGGGGTCTGGAAAAATCCCAGAGGAGTCACTCACCCTGTGGCCGTCCTAGGTTAGACTGGCTCGGGAGATGCTCTGGTTGGTTTTCTTTACAAAAGTCACTTTTGCTGTGTGCCCCTGAAAAACCTCCGCTCCCCTCAGCTGCCTGCATGTTGAAGGGCTCCCGTACATCAGGCGGCAGGGAAGCCGCTTTCGACTGCAGCAGAAGCTTCTGCTGGGTCGTTAGGATGAAGGGCTGTTCCCCATTTTGAGAGGGTTCTTGCAGGAAAATGCAGCTGGGCAGGTCCTGGAGCCAGGCTGTGGGACAGGTTAGAATCTGGGAGATGCAGGGTCTAGAATTAGCCCACTTTCGTGTTAAAAGAGTGGATGGGGGAGGAAGGGACATCAGCTCCCCTGCGGGCCTGAGTCCTTCATCTGGGAAGTGGGACCAGTCGTTTCTGCTGCATGGGGCTGGGGGGAGGGGGATGAAGACCCCGTTCAAGGAGTGCTGCTCCATGAGTATAGATGGCTTTCTCTTTCCACGGTGGTGGCTAGAATGGGAACTGATACTAAGTAACCATCTTTGGGACGCCAGACATCAGAGATGACTCGAGGAGTCCCACCCTTGGCTTGGTGGGAAATGAGACTCTCAGTCACCCCAGTCCATGTTACCACGGGGGCGCGAGGCAGCCACGGCCGGGACTGTCAGCCCACCGCGGCCCCGTGTCCCGTCTGAAAGTTCTGGGGGAACTGCGGGCTCTCTGGTCGGACTGGGTCTCGCTGACGCACAGGCGGCGTGTGCCGAGCACCCCAGGGTGGCAGTCCGTGATCGAGACACGTCGGTCCTTCGGGAAAAGCAGCTAGTTTTGTGTTGTTTTTTTTTCTTGGAACTGATCGAACTTCTGAGTTACATTTTTAGGACAAAGTCAGGGCGCCCGAGGTGGCCCCAATCCACTCCCACCTGTACACCGCTGCTCTCTGCTCTTCTGGTTGGAGGGACCTGCAGGGCGGGTCTCACACCTTCTGCCTCCAGCGTGCCAGGAGCAAACACCCTTCCAGGCAGATGAAACCGGTCTGCCCAACCTGCTGTGGGCCACAGAGGTGGCCCAGTGACACTCGGAGCTGGGGGCGGGGGCAGCCCTAGGAGACATGTCTGTGACAGACGCATGGCTGGGTTGGGGTTGGGGCTGAGGAAGCCCACAGAGCCCTGTGCTGCGTGGCCCAGATTCTGACCCACTGACCCACCGCGGCCACCTTTGAACACGTGCTGACCCAAGAAAGGCTCTGACGCCCTTCGCTGGCTTCGTGTCCACGGGCCTCCACGCACAAGTCATTTAACCGTGCTGGGCGGTTACACAGAATGACGAGGGCAGAGCCTGCGCCACCCCTCACAGCGCCGCCTCGGGGGCCGGCTGGTGTGATTGATGTTTAAAGCCAAACCCAAGTTTCTCCCGTGTGTCCTGGAAGCGGCCCCCGCCCCTCAACACTGAGTTACTGGCCGGAGAAGGAGCTCGCGTGAGTTACACACGCGCTTGCACCCACCCCCCCTGAAGTTCTTAACGGGATGCACTCAGAGTGGACCGGACAGTCTGGGCCTCGCTGTGCCCTCACATTTTCCCTTCCACTGAAGGTGCATCAGGCGCCCTTGATTGCCCATCAATGTGCCTTGACCTATACAGTAAGAGGAGAAAATTATTTCTGAGGCTGGGAGGCGGCCATCCCCCTCTTTCCCTCCCCGACCTGAAAAAGAATTCTTTGTAAATGAACCGTGGTCGGTGTTCCTCGGTAACCGCATTTGGAGCTGGCCAGGTTAAGTTTGAGGGATCCTGTTTTCAGATTTCTGTTCTCTTCTCTGTGCGTGTTGGCTTTATAACTTTGCTTTATTCAGATGGATATTCAGTTTGTTCCTTTGAGTGAAACAGGGGAAAGGGTTTCACTGTTAAACGCTTCTCTCTCAAGTAGAGCTTACTGTTAGTTTCCAATAATAGCTTCATTCAGGGGAACGCAGTAGACTTTCCTTTTTAAATGTTCCCTATCCACGGCCACCCTATTTATGTCTGAGCCTAAATCCCTTTTTGTGTCGGAGTAACCTTCCTACCTTCTTTGTCCCGGCTTTGCTGACACCTGGAGCCCTTCAGAAGCACAGGGTGCAGGTAAGGTGGGGACTTGAGGAGAGACCGGGCAGGTGCCACTTTGCAGATGACAGGTGAGAGGGTTTGTCTGGCAAACTGGCCTGTTGTCCCCTGCTTGTCCATCCCTGGGGCCCCCCTCTTGTCCTGCAGGGCAGCTTGAGTGACTGAAGAGGAGTTTGGTAGCTCCAGGATGGTGCCCCCCGAGGGCCAAGGGAGATGAGAAGCTGAGTGTGGGGTGCAGATGTTCACGGGGGACCCCCAGAGGGCCCAGGGGGAGTGTGAACTGTAGGAGATGCACTGTGGACCCCGGTCCTTGCCTTGGCAGGGACCAGAGCAGGGTTGGGGCCCCCAAACACACCCTCTACTCAGTTCTGAATGCGTTGTCTAGAGGCCCAGAGAGGCAGAGGCGCTCTCTGGGGGCACACAGCTTGTTCTTTGGTCCTGCCTCTTCTCAGTGAGGAGAACTATGCTCTTCTTTCACCTGGCTACTGTGCCTCAGTTTGACAGGCTCCTGGTTAGAGGGCCCCATTTCTGATTCTCTGTGGGGCTCTCTTTTGTTAAAAACAGCAGGGAAATAATCAGCCCTTCCTGCCCCTTGTCCAGAAGACTCAGCCCTCCTGAGTCTCCTTCCTATAGAATCTACACGCCCGGCAGGTTGTTCGAAAGGCCACTGTGCCTTGAGAACGTCATGCCGAGTGGACTGAACCAGGCACCGGAGGACACTTGTCTATACAACTGCACTTGCACGAGGTGCCTGGAATAGTCACGTTCACAGACACGGGACCGAGGAAGGGAGCGGCGGGGAGGTACTGCTGAGTGCGGGCTCCCCAACTCCCTCCGCCCCCCCAGTCTGAGCTCCGCCTCCCGGCCCCTCGCCCCCACCTCCCATCGTGGAAAAATGGTCTTCCATGAAACCCATCCCTGGTGCCGAAAAGTTGGGGCCCGCTGTCCTCATGTGTGCAAAGTTTCAGTGTGGAGTAGGGAAAAATTCCGGAAGTGGGGCGTGGCGGTGGCGGTACCATGTTGTACTGAACCGTACACTTACAGTGGTTAACGTGGTAAATTGTGTTACATGTATTTCACCCAGTGAAAAAATTTTTAAAACGACTTCGACACCAAAAAAGAATTTTTCCCACCTGCTACCCTGCCCCTCCCCAGTTTCCGACCCCCTTGTTTTGTCCTTCACACCTCAGATTATTTGGGGGGCTCATTCACCACCGAGTTCCTATTTCATTGTAAATGATAATGCACCGTGAGATAAGAATGATTATACGTTAAGGGATAACATTTGTCGTTAATTAAGTGTTTCTTTGCTTTCTCCAAATGGAATAAATAAATATTTTAGACATAATCAAGTTTGCTTTCTCTGTTTGGGCCAAACAGGCAGGGACTGTAAAACGATATAGATCTTTAAAATACTGCAAATGAGTCTTGACATCGCTGAATTGTTATGCAGCTGAGGCACCTGGGCTTGAAACCCAGCCTCTCTCCTTTGATCAGGAAGATCATTTCTGTGATACTCGAATTTGAGTCCTGGGGGTGAGGGAAGGGGCCAGAAGGGAGAATATCAGAGTCAGAATTTGCACCGATGCAAATTCTGCCCCCGCCCCTCGTGGCCCACAGTCTGCATTTTAATTCCTGTCTCCGAGGGGCGACACCGTGCACGGGAACTTGGGACAACATGAGTCCTGAATGGTGTTGCGCCTGGAGTTCCAAGAGTGATTTCTTCACACAGTGGACCAGGAAGGTGTGGGTCCCAGCAGAAAAGCAGCTTCCAGGGCAGTGAACTCAACCCATGACCTTCCCAGGGTCAAGTTCACGTGCTCAGCAGCCAGCTGGCTCTAAACCAGGCTGTCCTCCCGCTCGCGTGCAGGGCACTGACCTCCCTGATGGGCACCTACGTCGTTGACGCTCTTTCCTAAGGGCACAGGCGGGTCTGGTTCCTTCATTCACATTCTCGGCCTTCTACCCAAACCGGGGAAGCGGCCTGGCGTGCGGAGGCTGCACGTGACCTGCCCCGGGGGCAGCGCAGCCGGGAACCTTGCCGGGTTGGTTCCCAGGTCCGCCATAAGGAAGTACCACAAACCTGGTGGTTGGAACAGCGGAAACGTGGTCTCTCTCAGTTTTGGAGACCTGAAGTCTGCGACCAAGGCTCGGCGGGCCACCCTGCCCCCGAAGGTCCTGGAGGACAGCCTCCCCCTGCCTCCCCCAGCTCCCGCGGCCGCGTCGCTCCAGCCTCTGCCGTCATGCGGACGTCCCCCTCTGCCCTCTGCCCCTCCTGTCTGCCCCCAGTTTTTCTCAGAGGAACACCTGCCATTGGATTTAGGGCCCACCCTAATCCTTAAGACCCTTAATTATATTTGCAAAAAAACATTTTTCCAAATAAGGTCTGTTCACAGGGGCACTGTTCCAGCCATGGTGCTGGTTCTAATCCACAGCGAGCCCCCCCCCCCCCCAGAGAGCCCACCGGCCCTGGCTGTGCAGGGAGGCACCTGCTGCCTGGGTTTGGGTCCAGGCTGCAGAGGTGACCTGCAGAGAAAGATGAGGCTGGTGAGGGAGGGCGAGGGGTGCACGGGGGAGATGGTCTCCTTAAGTGGGAACCCCTGACATGTGCCTCTCAGGGAGGAAACTGCTTAAGAGCGACATTGTCTTGTTGAGCTCTACACCCTCCTTGCCCAGATGGGAGCCGATAAGCGGAGAAGGACAGGACGGTCAGTCAGTCTTGGGGAGGGGGAGGGAGGCAGGGACGCAAGGGAATGAGCAAGGTCGCCGACCCTGGGGGAGCAGGAACGGCAGGTCAGCTGGCGCCACTCGGCACTGCGGGGTGTTTGCGGCGCTGTACCTGCTGGCCACGGAGAGGGAGGAGGGCCCAGCCCTGCCCTGCTCCTCAGAGCCAGCCTGGCAGGTTCCCACACACTCGGCTGTGCCACCTGCCCTCCCCCGAGGACTGTGGAGGGGACCTGCTTCTCAGTCCCTTCTGGAGGAGCCTCTGGGTCCCCAGCTCTTGGACGGTGGGCAGGAAGGAGGGCACTAACCAAAACAATGCAGGCCAGGCTGTGTGCTGCAGGGGTCCCTGCCTGCCCAAGAGTTTTAATGGGGGGCAGACACACCAGAGCCGGAAGGGGCATCACTCAGACTGCCTCTGGGCGTGGCTCTCGCCCAGCTCTGCCTGCGGTGAGGCACACGAGCACAGGGCACCCAGAGGACCAGTGTGAGAGGGGCTGCATGCACCTGGGCCAGAGTCTTTTGTCCGCTGCGTTTCTAACAGAAGGTCATAGTGTCTGAGGACCCGGCTTCTCCTGGACGCCGCTGGGAGGAATGTGCCGGCCTTGAACCCTGACGGCAAAGGCTTGTGTCCCCTTGAGGCATGGCAGACCCTCAGCCTTACGTGTCTGTAACGGGCGGGACTGTGTGGGCTGGGAACATCAGCCAGGTGTCCTGTGCTGCTAGCAAGTTGCGTACCATAATACAGATGGCGGTTGCCATTTGTGTGGTGCTCCTGGCCCTCGGTCTTTCTGGGAGCAGGGAATGTCCTGTTTCATCCGCTTCCCTAGGAGCCTCTGGACCCGGCACGACTCCGATGGAGAAGCTCTGAGTATCAGCTGCCTGCTCTCGGCTGTTCCTTCGGAGGTGGTGGTGGTGGTGATAGAGAAGGGACTTGAGAGATTCTCTCTCCACCTTGGGTTTCTGGGACACAAAACAGCCACAGCTCGAAAAGGAAGCACCTGCATTCTTAGTCCTTGACAGGAAACGCAAATTATTACAATACAAAAACCTCCATTCCAGTTCTGGGCCTCGTGGTTGGTGTGCGTCCGGGTTTGTGTTCGGCCGGGTTCCCATCTCTGGGGAGGTGACCGTCTCAGTCTGTGCCAGCCGCTGTTTTGGAGGCTCAGCAGCGGCAGGAGGCAGTTGCCCGCAGTGCTGGAGGCTGGGAGCGTGAGGTCAGGGCACCAAGTGGACGGTCAGGAGTTTGGTGAGGGCTCGCTTCCCTGTCTGAACAGCCGTCTCCCACTGCACCCTCGTGCTGTGTCTTTTCTCGGGGCAGTGACCCTTTCGTGAAGGCTCGACCACCATGTTCTCCGTGCCTCCCAAAGGCCCGCCTCTCTGTACCATTACCTTGGGGGCTATGATTTCAACATACGAAGGGGGAGGCAGGGAGGTTCAAACATTCAGTCCATAGCAGAGATCCTTGCAAATCCTGACTTGGGCCATGACTCAAGGTGTGGGACCCAGTGTCCAGTCTCGTCACCATAATTTGCAGGCACAGGACTCCAGGCTCAGAGAGGGGAAGGGGCTTCCCAGAATGGCATATGAGTTGGAAGCAAAGTCAGAGCTGGAGACCCAGGCCCCCTGCCGCCCCTTCAGGGTCTGTCTGTGCTCTCCGCCTGCGCTCCCGAGTGGTGTCAGCACTGACATCACAGCTGCGCCCCATCCTGCTGGGCACCCTCACGCCAGTGGGCTTGTGCATTCAATCAGTACTGACCAAGCAGGGTCCCAGAGGGGGCTGCGTGCAGGAGACCCTGTCGGGGGCGGGAAGAGAAGAAAGCGAGGGGCAGGAGGGTAGCAAGAGGAACTCAGGATGCTGAGCAGTGGCTGCCTGCCAAATTCTGCAGTGCAGCTTTGTCTAGCAAAGGCTGCCTCCAGCCGAGCAAATACAGTGGGGAGACGGCAGGCATCAAACGGTCTTAAACTGCCCCAAATCTGTAGCGCTTTTGAAGCGGCAGTAGAAAAGGGATGCCTGCACAGAACAGAGGCCCGAAACTTTTAATAGTTTCTTCCAGGCCTCAGGATGTCCTGATGAGGTATTAGAGGAAGTGATTCAGGAAGAGAAGGACAAATAACCACCTCCGTCTGGAGGCTGACCGGAGGGCTGGCCACTCCAGCGCGGAATGGCCCCGCAGTGATCCCCACCGCTCGGGGCTGCGCACCTGCTGCCGCGGCCACGCAGCTCTGACCCTCGTAAATAACAGACAAGAAAATTTCTTGTTTGCCTGGGGGCAGGTGTAAAGCACGCAGCACCCGCCGCGTGTGGATGAAATCATTAACTTTTCCTCACTGTTGCAAGGGCACACCATACAAATGAGAAATCAGTGCCTCGCCCTGGGGGTCCTTCCCAGGGACCTGCTCCCCCGCCCCCCAGGCCAGGAGCCTGTGGCCATGTAGGACAGCCAAGAAAACCAGGTGGGCAGGCCAGAACTGCACTCACCCTCCCTCTCTGTTCTTGTCTTTGTTTTTCCTTTTCCTTTAGGGTTTGGCTTTGTCACTTTTGAGAATGAAGACGTCGTGGAGAAAGTCTGTGAGATTCACTTCCATGAAATCAATAATAAAATGGTAAGTCTGCAGGGGTTGGGCTGAAACGCGATGCCTGCCTCCCCACCCCGCCATCCACACACCTGGGCCTGCGACTGCTTCAGCCCCAGCGTCACCGTGCAGAGAGGTGGGCGGGGTAGCACAGGGCCAGACTCTCAGGGGTCAGCCTGTGAACAGCAGGAGCAAAGGGCCAAAAAGTAAGTGTTGTCAGTCTGGCAGGCTGGACAGCTGGCCGTGGAATTCTTTCGTGTTTCAAAATATGAGTTTTCACCACTTAAAGATGTAAAAACTGTTCTCAACTCTTGGCTGTACAGAAGCTGGCGGGGAGGCGGATTTGGTTGGCAGATTGGAGTGAACCGGCCCCTGGTTTAGGATGTGCGTTTCCTGTTTAGCTCGTCATTGTGGGGGGTGGGAGGTGGATATCCTAGATGTGAAGGTTACTGCTCAATTTCGTCTCTCTTTAGGCCCTGCTGGGCAATTAACATTTCCCTCTCTGATCGACTGGACAGTTTTTATCTTCTTGATCAACTGCTTCTGTTCCTCCTTTTCACCTTCTAAAGCTCCTTTTCCTGGGGGGCACCCTCTACAGGGAGGGAAAGGTTGAATCATTGGAAGTTTGAGGAGCCAGGTAAGGCCACCCAAGAAAATGGCCACCAGAGGGCGCCATACTGTGTACGGAATATACACACTGGCTTGCTTTCCTCTCCAGCTTCTGCCTTGGAATTGAGTAGGAGGGAGAGAAACCCCTTCCTTGTTGGTTAGAGAAAACTGGGAGCTCAGAGGTGTTTCTGCAGCCACCAGCAGGTCCTCCGGGGCCAAAACATTTTGGTGGGCTAGCAGAACCTCCAACCCCAAGACAAGAAGCAGGGCACGTTTGTGTTTCCATCACAGCTGCAACTTTGATATTTTCTTCCTTTCGTCACAGCGCTGCCTGCTTCTGAAACACACATTTAGATATTCATTGTATCTTGGTTTTATACGTGTTCCCTGACTTTAAATTCAATAATAGAGCTTTTAGTGTGGATAAGATCAAAGCAATCTGCTTAGCATGTGGTGCTACAGGCCTGATTCAATATTTGACTTGCTAATTTTTTCCCCGGGCACTAAAATAATATTGTTGGTATTGTTCCTAGCCACCATGTGCATCTGAAATGAAAACCCCGCTTCTTCACGTACTCAGGTTAGAGGCGCCAGCTCAGGCGTTAGAATGGCACAGGGGAGCTGGGCTCTCTCCGCCCCTCCAGCCGGGGCTCTTCTCTTTTAGGAGGCTCCTACTGGCTCTTCTTACAACTTGAGTGACAGGGGGCTGGAAGGGGAGCCTGCCTCCCAGGGCCCAGGCTCTGTGCTCGGCCCTCCCAGGGGTGCTGAGCCAGACACCCCTGACGGCCGCCACCGGGGCAGCAGGGGGCGGGAGGCCAATCGAGAGCACTGGGAGACATCATCCGCTTCCTGCTGGGACTGAACAGTTCATCGGGAAGGCCCACTGCAAAGTGGCAAGAAACCACGCTTGCACTGCCTTGAATGCTCGTGTTCGGCCTTTCACTGCTGACTGGCTTTGAAAGGAACCTGAGACACAAGTGGGGAAAGGGCTTTGTTCTTTTCGTTGCTCTGGGGGTGGGGGAGATGGGGGGGAATATGCCCCAGGGCCATGCAGGTAGTGAAGGACTGTGGGTGCTGAGCTCACCGGCCATCAGGTGGCCTGGACAGACAGTTGTTTGGGCTTGGGGGCGGGAGGGTGGACCCCCAGCTGGCACAGGGCAACCAGAAGGTGTAGAGTCCTAGCCCGAAGCCAGAGAGGTTTGTAGGTCCCCGGTCACGTTGCAGGTGCCACCTTCTGTTCCACCCAGGTGGAGGCTGACTAGGGCTGGTGCAGGTAACTATGTTCACAGCATCGGGGGTCTCTGTGTTCTGTCGAACCGGGTTCTGGTACTTGTTCTTTGAGAGAATAAGCGCAAATGGAAGGAGACGAGAGGAAGGGGCGGGGTGGGTGGTTGGGACCGCAGACAGGCTTTGGAGGAGACGCCGTGGGCGCCCAGCCCACTGGTTCCTCTGAGCAAGAATCTGGAGCTGCTGGGAGAGAGAGGGCACTGGTGGGTCGCCCCCCTGAACTCCAGCCTGACAGGGCCTGTGATGACCACCTCGTGGGGTCGCTGGGCCTGGGGCAGACACCAGGAGCGCAGGCAGGACAAAGGCGGAGCATGGGGCCTGTGCAGGATTGGCCTTGAAAAGACTCCTCCAGCAAACTCATCCCCCTCAGAAGGGCACTGGGAGAGGAGCCTGAATCCTGAATCGCTGAGGCTTCCGTAATGCTGGTTTCTACTTCCAAGACCAAAGAATAAAAGATGAACTTAAACTGTGCAATGGACAGAATTCCAATGAAAGATCGAAGAAGGACTCTCAGAGCTCAGAGATGGTCACGCAAAAGCCCGGCAGTGGCTACAACGTCTGGGGAGAGTTCGTGTGCCGCGCTGCATCGTGAGGCTGCAGGGATGTAGGGACCCCTCTCCCAGAGCCCGGTGGTCTCCCGGTGAACCCAGCAGGGGCAGAACCGCACCACCCCTGGTCAGGCCTGGAGCCCATTGTCTCCCCCTCACAGAACAGAGGGGCTCACGGCCGATGAGTCACAAGCATAGGACTGGAGTCCGGGTCTTTGGATTAACCCGGCTCTCCTGTCCCTGGCACTCGGTAGCCTGTGTGAGTGATGGAGGGAGAAGACTTGGAATAGGGAGCACGTGACCTCGGGGCACCTCGTTTTCAGAGCCATTTCCCACCTGATTGGGTTGGTGAGTCTCCTGGACATTTTAAAAAATGAAGGCCCTTCTCCGTCATCCCGGGAGTCAGCAGCAGGCCTGCGTGCTGCTCGGGAAGCCGGGAGTACAAGAACTCCGCCTCCCTCTCCAGGGTGGTGGCAGGGGGATGGCCCAGAAGACCCCACGTGGCGCCCTCCCGCACAAAGACCCCTCAACAGCTAATGTATTTGAGTGCTGATTACATGCCCTGCTGAGCACTCACTTTACACGCCTCGTCTTACTAGGTCATCACACCCACTGTGGTGTAGGTGCCAATCATCATCCCCATTTTACTGATGAGCAAGGTGAGGCAGAGACAAGTTCCGCAACTTGCCCAGGGCCGCGGGGTCCGTGGTGGCAGCACCAGATTCAGGCCCCGAAAGCTGACGTCCAGAGCCCACATTCGTAACCAACTGGCTATTCCCCTTCTCCGGGCCGGGAGGAACTTCAAAGGTCATCCAGCTGGCCTGTGGCCTTCCACGGCCATGGACTGTCCACTCAGGCACGTCGTGGCCCGTGCGGTTTCCTGTTCTCCTAGGAGAAGGCAAAGGAGATGGGCTCACTCAGGGCCCCACTCCCCACGAGGGAGAAGGGCCGCGTTGGTGTGTAAGTGGCCCCTGTCAGCCACAGTGGGTCTCCAGACGGGAGTGAGGGGCCTGGGATGTAGGCAGCCACCATCGCAGCTCAGGGCCCAGCCACGGGGGCCGAGGCTCAGCCCCTCCCTGTCCCGGCACAGGTCTGAGGACGCACGGACGCCGACACGTGCGTGTGCGGAGCCCCCGGTGGCCCTCCAGAGGGGGCCGCCCCGGGCCACTCTGCAAGCCCAGGCACGGGCGCAGCTAATAACGCCTCCTGCCGCGTGCCCTGATTGAAGCGGCCCCCAAGCAGCAGGGACGCTTGCTTGATTAGCGCCGGCAGCCTCCTGGCGAGCAACAAGCGGTCCGGGCAGCCACGGAGGGGGAGGCGGGAATCGGCAAGGACCTGCCCCAGGCCTCCTCGGAGCTGGGCTCAGGCCCCACCTCCAGCAGCATCAGGAGGCGACACCGGCCTCACTGGGCGAGAACTTGGAGTCTGGGCGGTGCCCAGGCAAGGGCGCCTCGGGTGGAGCCTGACCCACACGTGAGTCACTGAAGGGCACTGCCGTTCAGCGGGCACTGCAGTGGAGCGTGGTGGACACGAGGTCTCCTTTTGTCCTGAGGGAGGGGCCACTGCCCCGTTTTATAGATGGGGACACAAGCGAGCAGTGAAGAGACTGCACAGCCCACGGTTCTTAGTGGCAGAGCTGGGATTCGAACCCGTGTCATTCTGGCTCCAACCCTGTGCTCTTCCTGTTACACGCCCTGCTGCCGACTTAGGCAAACCTCATAATTGAAAAGGCGGATTGATTTGACCAGCGAATGTGAGTCTGTATTTGCTTTATACGCGGATTACTGCGGATGCCTGTGAGCGTTCGGTCCTTCTTGTTCCTGTGAGGTGATCTGATGTGCGAGCATTGCTAAGCTGCTGGCAGGCTTGTCGGAAACAAGCCTCGGGTCCCCCCAGACCCACCGAATCAAAACCTGCGTTTTGGCAAATCCTCAGTGATTCCTGTGCACAGTAAAGTCTTAAGAAGCACAGGGCAAGGGCCACTGCTAATGAGAGGTGACACAGGAGCTCTGGGCCACAGATCGTCCGCCCAGGGTCAGAAGAAGGGGTCCCAGATGAGGGGCCTGGGACCCTAAGAGCACAGAGCCAGGTGACCTGCCTGCCGCAGGACCCCAGGCCAGGCTGGTGCTCTCGCACCACCTCACGTTCCCTCGTGGTCGGAGAGACCAGGTCTCCCGCACCCCGAGGCGGACTCCACCTTGCCCTGAGATGTGGGTCTTGGGGCAGTGACTGGAGATTGTGTGGGCACATCAGTGGGGTGAAGGGCTGGATCCTCTGAGTGGCATGCAATGTCCCTGTCTCCTAGTCGAGACCTGCTGGTCTCGAGACCTGGTCATTTAGAGGGTTCCCAGGACTTTGGAACACACCTGAATCCCAGATCCACTGGTGGTTAACCTACAGTCGGGAAGTGCCCCCTTCTGCACCTGCTCTGCTCTGCGCAGTGGGGAGGGAAAGGGCCACCCCCCTCTGCAGCTTACAGAGAGCCCCGTGTGGTCGCTCCCCCCGGGGGCCTCAGCCTTCTCAGGTGGAGGGTGCAGAGTCCAGCAGCCTCAAAGGAGTCACACCTCCAGAAGACCTCCCGGTAACTGCACATTCCCTCCATTTGGCCCAAAACAAGGGGCCAGCAAACTTTTGTTAAGGGGCCAGATAGTAAATATTTCAGGCTTTGAGAGCCCTACATCTGTCAAAACTACCAGGATCATGCAAAAGCAGCCCGTGGCAGCATGTAAATGAGTGGGTGTGGCTATGTTAATTAAAACCCTGTTTACAAAAACAAGCAGCCGCTGGATTTGGCCTGTGGGCTACAGTTTCAGACTGAAGTAGCTCTGAGCAGGTGGGGTCTGCTGATCTCAAGGGGACAGGATCAGGGGATGTGGGGAAAGGCTTTTAGCAGAGAGGTCACCCAGGGTCACTACTGAGTCAGCTTTTTACTAGTCAGAAGCAGTGTGTGGGGGCTGGGGTGCCTCAAAAAGCTGCTGGGGTTTAGGATAGCGGTAGGATAGCAGCCCCAGGAAAGGATTGATGCCTTGGGGGTTTGGGGCCGGAGGGGCAAGTTGGGGAGTGAAGGAATGGTGCCCTGTAGGACGGACACCTGCCTCACGGAGGGCTGGGGTTCGGGACAGGTGCAGGGATTGGACTGGGACACAGCACGTTCCATCAAAGTGACAGGTGTTTTTACTCTTACCACCACCATCACTGTTGTTACTCTAGAATCATTTTATTGAACAATCCGTAATCGCAGGTGAAGGTGGTCCTAGGCTAATTAGGAGTCGGTGAAATGCAGGTGTGCAGACCCAGGCCGGACTGGGCCCTGAGTCTCCGGGGAGGGCGGGGTGTGTGAGGTGGGCTCCCTCCGTGCAGTGGCCCCAAGTGGAGGGGAAGCAGCACACCCTCAGAGCAGAGGACCTCATAGCTGTGTGGTCCCAGGGGGTGGACTCAAGTTCTTCAGCTGAATAGCCCTTGGGGGAGGCTCTGAAAAACCCACTTCTCAGCGTAAGCAAGCCTGGTGAGTCTCAGGGCTGCTGCCTCCCACCCCAGGCGCCCTGGGGGATTAAGCCTGGGGCAGCCCCTCCAGTGGGGGGGGGGGGGGCAGGAGGAGAAGACCGAAGAGCCTGGGTTGACCTCTGGGACCTGGTGCTTCAGGTCGGGCCAGGTGGTCAACAGAGGCCCCAGGCTGGGTGGGCATAGTGCACTGCCTCCTGGCAGGGTGCCCAGTGGCTGGCACACGTCCCCTCCCTGTGGCTGCTCCTCCTCAGCCGGAAGCCTGAGAGCTGGGTTGGGAACCAGCCCAAAAGTGGAGGGCGGGGGGAGTAGTGTGGGTGGAATTAACTAGGCTTCTGTGTTCACCATCCTATTTGTAGCATCATTCTCACTCGTAAGCTAATTTTAGCCATCCATTCTGCTTCTGTTACCATTTATAAAATGAGAATGTCAAATGCAATATTAAACAAGCAGGATGAAGGCAAAAAAAAAAAAAAAAAAAAGGAAATGCCAGAGAGGCACTTAATAAATGAATCGCACGTTTCCGTGGAGAGGGGGCGGTCCTGTGCCTCTCCTCCCCACCCCCACCCCGAGCTGGCACGCCTGTGTCGTTGGAGGCTCTGCTAATTGGGGCAGAGGGGTTTGCACCTGGGGGGAGGTGAGGCGCGCGCTGGGGAGGCCAGGCAGGTGGTTGGGGGGAATGTGTGTTGCTCTTTTGGCGGAAGTAATGTGGTTGAGGGGAGGTGGCCTCTCAGTCCCCAGTCCTGGCAGCTCTGCCCGTCCTCTGCCCTCCAGTGAGGTCATCGAGGCGGGTGGGGCTGAGGAGAACAGAGCATCTCTCTCGGTATCTCGGAGCCCCTCAGCTCCGGGCCACCTGTGCTGCCCCCCACACCTCCTATGCCCCACCCAGGGGACGGGGCGAGGAGGTGCCAGAAGAGGCCCCCCGCTCTCTGTACCCCTTGCCTGGGGCCTGGTCTTCCTTGACTTTGCTCGTGGCCTGACTTCCCAGGGAGGTGCAAGCGACTCACAAGCTGTGAGTTTCTGTCCGTGGCTGTCATGGAGAACCGGGGAGACAGCCCGTCAGCGCAGGGTCTCTGGCAAAGCCCGTCTGGCCCGGGGGAAGCCCCCACTTGGTGGCAGAATTGGGCACCTGCTGGAAGCTGAGGTTTCTCTTCACTTTGAAATGTCCTTGCAGGTTCCCAGAAAGAAAAGGAGAACAGCTGTTGCTGCCACCATCAGCTTTTTCCTCAAATAGCGCAGACCGCACAGCTCCCTGTGCACCTTGCCGAGGAAAGCAGGGGGAGGCCCGACCCTACGGCAGGTGGGGGAGGTCAGGGAGAGAGCCAGCAGCAGCACGCATGGGGTCTGCCAGGCCGGGGGGCAGCAGCCACCCGCCTCCCTGCCCTCTGCTCCCCGGGCTTTGGGCGTGACCCCAGTCAGCACAGATGGGAACTGGCTTCGTGCCTCCCGAAGCACTCACCTAGGCTCTGTGCGGAGGACAGTGAGAGCTGCACCCTGCCAGCCTCATCCAGCACCCACTCATTTGTTTTATGAGCTCCCCGCCACCCCGGGGGCAGGGATTTCCATCACTGCTTTACCGTTGAGAAAACCGGACACAGAAAAGTCAGGAGCCTCAGCCTTCAGGCTGGACTGTGGTGGACGGGCCAGGGCTCTGCCTTTGGATCTGGCAGGGCGGGGGCGCTGTCATTGGGGAGCTGGGACCAGCTCCCCTCCGCTCCTTGCCCAGCTCTGAGCACCTCCAAGGGAGAGCCGCACCTGTAGGGGTTCCTCTCTGCGTCTGTACCTGGCCGGCCTCTCAGCCTGGCACCAACGGTACTGGCTTATGGCATGCCCCACTTTGCCGTGGCTGAGGAAGCCGTGCGTGGAGTTTACCCTGGAAGTGTGGGGAAGGCAGCTCTGGCACCGGGATCCGGTGGCCTTGTGGAGAACGGGGTATCAGAGTGGCCCTTGAGGGTGGACAGAGGGCAGTGGGGAGGGCCATGGGGGCAGGACCTGGGTACCCAGAGGCCCAGAGATGGAGCAGGGATTTTGACGGGAGGCGGGGACTGAGGGTTGGACCCTGGCTGTGCCGCTCCTGGTGCTGTGACCTTGACAATCATCACTCACAGCCTCATTTTCCTTTCCTGTGTAACGGAGGCCACTTAGGCCAACTCAGAGGAAAGGAGTTGATTAGCGAGGGTCCCGAGAATGGTGAACATTCTCTGGGGACGTCCGTGTCAGACATGGCACCTTACACGCACCGCGTGTGTGCGCCCGTGTGTGCACAGCCTTCCCATTACACGTGTGCGTGCACACGACGCCGGGACTATGCCTCGCCTGCGGGGAGTGCCGAACCCACGCTGCGTTCCTTCCTGCCGGCCGGGCACAAGTAGAGGGACACAGGCGGACGGGAACCTGGAGCGGATGGGAACCTAGATGAGGTGACCTGCTTCTCTGACAGTTACTCAGAGAGAGAGAGAGATGCCCAGTGGGCCCAATTCAGTGGGGGTGGGGGGAGCCCCACGTGGAGGAGGGCGGGGTCCTGCTGGCCCTCTCCACCTGTCTTGTGCAGGTTGTTTCCATGCTTGTTGTCCGCACCTTGGGGCTCGTCAGCCTCTCTCTTCAACTCTTTCACTGGCTGCCTCCAGCAGGGCCGGCTGCTGGGCGACAGCCTGCACGGTTGGACAGGCCCTGCCCTCACAGGCGGGCCTCACGGTTCAGTGCTCTGCTGGTGCCACCTCGGAGTTCTTGGTTGTTGTTCAGCAAAGGGCCCGGGCACCTCATCCTCATTTTGGAGCTGCCCGGGGGCTTCCTGGCACGTTCAGTAGCCCTCGGTGCTGTGAGGACAGTAGTGATTCGGCCCCTCCCCGCAGAGCCCGCTGTGTGTCCGTCTTCCTTGGTCTGGGGGTCCTTAAGAGCAGGTCGCCTCTGGATCTTGGTTATAAACCTGCACAAGCCCCACGAAGGGTCCCGCCCTGCTGGGGTCTGCAGAGATGCCTGTGCCGGGCAGAGAGGGCAGGAGAGAATGGTGGGCGGGAGGAGGGAAGGCTGTGGTCCTGGGCGGCCCTGGCCCAGCGGGGAGCTTGTGTGTGGTTTCTGGGGTGCGGCCTATTGCAGAGTCCGGGTAGCCACTGGACTCCAGGCAGTACCCATCTTTACACTGGGGTGTCATCACCCCTTTCCTGGAATGTACTTGAGGCCTAATGGGCAGGAGATGGTCAACCGGGGGCTTCAGAGAAGCAGCGTTGGCCTGGAATCCGCCAGAAGCCACTGGGAAGGGCAAGACCAGGTCAGGCTCTGTCTTTCAGGAAGCTCTACAAAAGGACAGTGCCCACCGAGGAGGGCATGACTCACCCACCGAGCCCAAGCCTGCCCCTCGGTCCCCCTCTCTTCCCACTGGCCAGGCAGTCCAGGTGGATCTCTCTGAGCAGCGGTGGACCTCGTCTTGTGAAATAGGCCCCTCTCTCCCCGGAGGAGTAGATGGTTTCCAGCGCGACCCGTTCAGGGTGAGCAGCGAAGCTGCAAACACTGGCCTCTTCAGGCCACACAGAGTTTCCTTGTCCTGGGCTGAAAATCAAGGCCACGGGCACAGGGCTTGGGTTTCCCCAGACCAGGGCCGGTCTGGTTTCCCTCCTGGCCCTGCGGGCGTGCCGACTGGGGCCGTTTGTGTAGAAACCGAGAAGACACAAAAAGCCTTTTCACTTCCCAGACCTTGGCATCCTCCTCAGACGGCCAGTCGGTGGCGGGACGCTGGCCCACAGAGGTCCCAGCGCTTTCTCGGAGAGCCAGTGCCAAGCGGCTCCGCCCCCATGGACAGGGTCTGCAACCGTGGCCCAGGTGTCTGATGTCCCTGGGCCGCAGCCTCCCCTCCTGCTTGGTGGCTAGAGCGTGACAAAGGGCACCGCTGGGCCCACTGCCAGAACAGGAGTGTGGGCGGTAGATCAGGTAGAAGCACGGCGTCGATGTTAAGTGTCTAAGGTGGGTGGCTGCACCGCGGCTACGGGAGAGAACGTCTTCACGTTTAGGGAAGGAATGGCATAGTGCGAGCAACTCACTCTCGAGTGGCTTAGAGGGAAAATCATGGCTACGGGCCAGGGGAGTGCAGGCGACCAGGCACAAGGACGAGCTGTTAGCCGCAGGCGAGTCTGGGCAGAGGGTGTCCAGGTGTGTGGTGCTCTCCTTGCCGCTTCTCTGTAAGTGACGGCATTAGACACAGCCTTGCTGGGTTGCTTTGGACCCCGACAGGAAGGTGCTCCACCCCGACAGGCAGCAGCCGGCGCCAAGGCTGAGAGAGCGCACAGGCAGGCGCACCGCGGGCCTCCGGCCCGTCCTCGGAAGGACAGCCTCATGGAGCGTCCAGCTGGGTCGTCCTTCTGACCCCGAACCCAGGGCTACAGGCAGCCACGCCTTCTCCTCCTCCCAGGCCCATTTGCCCAGCAGAGCTGCCTGTTAGAGACTGGAGTTTTAAAGCCAATCCCATCTACCTTTGGGGAGTTGGTCTGCAGCCCCAGTGGGTGGGACCGCTTCTTGGCTTTGCCAGCCACGAAACTTACAAATGGGAGACCTCATCTTCCTGGAGCAAGAGGCCAGGTACCAGTGTCCTCGGAAGCTCCTTACGTGCACAAATCCACACAGCACGCCGGGCTGAATCTCTTGCCCCCCCCCACCAGACTGGTTTTTCTGCGTGCCATCTGAGACAACAGCAATGGCGACCATCGGGAGAGGCACTCAGAGACGTTCCTCCCTCAGACTCGACCCCCACCACGGCTGCTACGGAGGCAGCGCTCGGTGTGGGGCGGGGAGCACAGGTCACATGGGGGGCCTGCGGGATGGTGCTGGAGCGAGAGGTCTGACCGCTGGGGAGCCAGTCGAGCGTCTCTGCGGCTGCCCTGGGAGGGCAGGTCCCGTGGTGACGGCGCCCACGGCGCCCTCGTTCCCACTGCCCCGGGAACCCAGCCCACAGGACACCGAGGGCGGGCGGACTATATCCCACTGCCCTGCCTGCTCGTGGCCCCCCGTCTACCTCAGCTGGTAGTTAGTCTCCAGAGACGGTCCCGGGGATCCACACCTTCCAGTAGCCAGGCCCTGGCCAGTCCCCCTCCCACCAGTAGAACGTGATGGAAGTGACAGCGTGACTCCCAGGGCTGGGCTGCGAGAAGCCTGCAGCTTCGCCTCCTCTCAGAATGCTTCTGCTTGGGACTCACTGCCATAACCGTGAGACGGCCAAGTGGCTCGGAGAAGCCACGAGGAGCCCCCACTCCTCCCGCGGACCCTCATGGACAGTCCCAGCCCAGCCCGTGTCCCCTGTCTGCTCTGTGAGTGAAGAGGCCCCCTGGGCCGCCATCTGACCACAGATACATGAGAGGCAGCAAGCAGGAGCCCCACCAAGCCCCCACACTCCCAGAACCAGGAGAAAAGGAGATGAACTGCTGCTGGAGCCACTGACTTGGGGGCAGGCCGGTTGCACGGCTCCCTGGGACACGGCGTGTGGCCAGATGGACTGAGTACATGACTTCGGCCGCAGGGCTAGGCTGGGGTTTCCCCGCTCGGGCTCTGACCGTAACTTGGGTTGTTTGTCCAAGTTCTCTGGCTCGCACAGGGCCCGGTGGGAGGGAGCAGCGGTTAGGGTGGGAGGGTGTGGCCCCAATGTGGTCTAACTCAAGGCTCCAGAGGCTGACAGGTCCAGAAGTGACAAGGAGCAGATTGACGTGTAAGGACTTGGCTAATGTCAGGAGAACAAGACAGAGTCTGTTCTTTTCAGTAGAGTGGGGACCCAGACGGGGAGGCCAGGCGCACGGAGGGCCTCTGCACCATCGACTTAGATAGACCGCGTCTCCTTGACCATGAGGAACGCATAAGCCAATCCATACTCTGTATGGAACATCACTGAGGGACCAGGGAAGGTAGGGGCTGACCCTGATCCCTGCCCTGGGGACTAGCAGGCTGAAGGGAGATGAGGTTTCTTCCAGTCGGAGGGGTAAAGGATGTAGTTCCACCCCCTGCAAGCCCCTCTAACGGGACTCAAGATAACAGAGGATGGCTCTGCCTCTTTCGCCTTTTGTTCGTTGTCTTCATATGACATCACCCGAGGAGCAGGGGCTGGACGACCGGGCTCCCTGGGGCGAGCCTGCCGCCTCCGCCCATCACTCAAGTGCCCCGGACCTGCCGGGGTCCCCCAGAGAGTACGCAGGCCAGGGCCTCTGGCCCCGGGAGCACGCATGGTTGACAGAACCCACACAGTCGGTGCTGCCCAGA
Source organism: Artibeus jamaicensis (assembly GCF_021234435.1). NCBI lineage: Eukaryota > Metazoa > Chordata > Mammalia > Chiroptera > Phyllostomidae > Artibeus > Artibeus jamaicensis. The sequence continues at coordinate 8,814,324 of NW_026521407.1, forward strand.
ACAACACCCGCAGAGACAGCAGAATTACACAGAGCTGCCAGCCCTTCTCAGTGAGACGAAGAGTAGGTGGGTTTGTTTAAATTATTCCCATTACAGTCAGTTAACCTTTATGTTCCCTAAATGAAAATTGTATAAACCTGGAATTTCCGTTGATCAGGTTGCCTAGGAACAGGCAGCAGGTTTTCATAAGACAATGCAATAGATTGTCACCGATAGGGCTGTTAGGAAGCGAGCTGGTTATCGGTATTATTCCGGATCCCGCAGGTGATTATCTGTCTGCCTCGGTAGAGCACACCCATCTCCCGGGCTCGGGCAGGCTTCTGCACTCGCGGTTTCTCAGCCTGCTTCTGAGTCCTGGGGGGTGGGTCTGGCGTCCAGGAGCAAGTGGTCGCCCCTGGGTTTAGTGGAGAAAGCTGACACACCCAATTCTGATTCCCTCCTTCCTTTCTGTTTTGGTTTTTTTTTATTAGCATTTCTTTTTTGGTGGCTTTACTCCCAGGCCATTGTTTTAGTTTCTTCTCGGATGCCGTGTTTTCCGTGTGACCTCCTCTCTGGTGTGGGAACAGTCTGCTCTTCCTCAGTGGGGTCATCTCAGTGGGGCAGGTCTGAGAGCTCGTGCGTGGGCCCACCCACCCAGGAGCTCCGTGACCTCCGCATTGTGTCTCAGGAGCCGTGGTCACTGGGGTGGGCTCCAGGACCAGAGAGGCTGCCTCTAAACCCTCAAGTTCAGCACCACTCTCTGCCTTTTTAAGCATGTGTAGCAAAAATTCAGCAGTCTTTTGGGGGCACCCACCCTGCACCCAGCCCCACTCTTTGGCCTGGGCACACCTACCAACTCCACCGTTGTGAGGACAGAATGGCCCACACTGCTTCTGTAAAGTAACATCCTTCAGATACTTGGTGGGTTTTCAGATGTGCATACCCTTGGTGGCCTGGCAGTTTCACGAGAGTTCTTAAAAGTGACCATGAAAATTTAAAGCTCTTGATTTGCATGATGTTGTGGAGTTTTCTGGGTCAAGCGGACAGCGAACCATTTTCAGAGGCCACCTCAGGCCTCTTACAGGAAGAGGGGACTCATTTCCCTGCAGTCACCTTCCCCTCCTGCTCTCAGCAGTAAAGACACTTTGAGCAGAAAATTAGAGAAATGAACAATAATGAAATGCTCACTGGGAATTAAAGAACAAAACCACTCGAACACAACTTTGGTGTATACCCTTGATTGTTTTCCACAGAGTCACTGTCATTTGCTTCTTTCCTCGCTCGCAGTTGGGGCAGCCGACCACCCTGGTCTGCCGGGACTGCGGGCTCCCCCTGCCCACGCGTGTCGTCCCCAGCATGCTTCTCCACATCTGCGTGGCTTTCCGTGAGCCGCAGTGAGCCCCGCTCAGCCCCGCCAACTCCCTGTTCTTGGACATGCAGGGCATTTCCCTATTTTAATGATAATTAATGCTCGTGGTGAAGAGCCTCATCCGTAAGGCCTTGCAGGTTAAATTCCTACAAGTAGGATTTATTAGGTTAAAGGATGTGTGCATGTACGGCTTTTGATTTTTTTGTGTCAGGTTGTCCTCTGGAAAAATATGTGCCAATTTCCACCCCTCCTGCCCAGACTCTTGGGGACTCGGCATCAAATAATCCTTTCTCTCATCACGGCCAGTCTGACAGGCGAGAGTTATGTCTCGTTTTGGGCGCGGGCGTCTTTATTTGCCATGTGTGAATTGCCCATTCCCGTCCTCACCCATTCCTCTTTGGGGGCTACTCATCTCTCCCCTTTTAATCTGTAAAAACTCTCGTGTTGCCAGCACGTCAGTCACAAATATGTCAAACCATTTGGTCTGCTTTTTAAAAGCATGGTGGTAAAGAACAGGAGTACTACCTGCTACCTGGTGTCTTTGAAGAAAGAAGAGTTCATATTTGAGGTAATTAAAGTTTCCCCCTAGCCTTAAGCACTAATTTTTTTTTTTTAATAAACCATTTGGGATGAGAAAGTCTCCAAAACAGGCAACCTAGGGAGGCCCCTTTTAGCACAAAGCATACTGCACGCAGTTGAACTTTTCCTTCGTGTCTCAGACGTGCTGTGAGCAGTGGTCATTTTCCGTGTGACAGTGACACCCGCAGCAGCTGCCGAGCTGTGTGGAGGTTTGGCCCCTATACCAGGTGGCCCCAGACTGCTATTTGAATACCCGATTCTTGTCTTACCCCGTCACTCAGGCTGTCGCACGGTTACTTTGGCCACTGCAAGTAGCCCTGCCTGACCCTACAACGTCTCATCTTCATCCGCAGTGGGACTGGCTACTGGCTGGCGATGCTTGTGAAGTTCATCCATAAACTGAAAGCAAGTGAGCACTGAGCAAGGGATGCCATTAAAAACATGGTAGGAACCTCAGCAGGCAACAGTTTCACTTATTTCCTGGGGTTCGAGTTACATACTGTTTTTATAGATATAGATACTGACAGATACATGTTGTTAACTAAGTGACTCCTGGATGTGTGAGCAGAATGGGATTCTGAGATTTTGAAGGCGAAAGGAAGCAGAAAGAAATGATTATCGACCCCTTAAAGATGTAGGCGCAGAACGAGAAACCTGTAATCCAGACGAACGGAATCAGTGCCCAATTTCACGACTTCCTGGGGAGTGTGCCGGGCCGGGTTTTACAGAAGTGGCGGCATCGCCCACCTAGGAATTTAAAAAATCCGGCTTCCTCGCCTGCCTAAACCAGGACACAGTTGGTGCCCTTCACACAAGTCTTCGGATGCTCAGTCTTCTCACCTGTGAAATGGAGCTAAGACTAATCGGCCTCTCTATTTAATTAGCGGTCACATCACATGACCGGGATGTGAGGAGTCAACTTGGAGGAATGTGAGAGAAATTTGTAAACATGAAAGGGGCCAGCCAGGCATGCGGGATTGTCACCGTTGCTGCTGTTGTTGCTATTCACGGGCACCGCCGACAGCCGCGTCCGCCTCCCTTCCTCTCTCGGGCCTCCTGCGCCATGGGATCTCCCAACCCACACATGTGTATCTTCAGTCTATGTCCTTGCCGTCCTTCCAAACCCAATTTCATCCTTGTAGGTTTTTCCGAAGCAGGATTTGCGCCAGTGGTGTATTTTCTTAAATATTTATTTTGCAGCCCATTTACTCGGCATGGCTATTTTTACAGTGAGTAAGGAGCAAGGCTAAAAATAACCCAGCTTGTAACCGGATCAGTTCTGCATTTGACATTTATGTGGAATTCATTTGCATCTCATTTGTTCACTTTTCTGTTTAACAGGTAGAATGTAAGAAAGCTCAGCCGAAAGAAGTCATGTTCCCACCTGGGACAAGAGGCCGGGCCCGGGGACTGCCTTACACCATGGATGCGTTCATGCTTGGCATGGGGATGCTGGGTGAGTCGGGGTGGGACCCAGCGACCCAGCGGGGTCACCACAGGCTTGGGGCTTCGGAAGCCTGTACACCCCACTAGGCTACTGACCAGCTGGTCTCTGAGCCTTGGTTTCCACATCTGCAGCTGAGAATAATAAACCCTTTGCAAGGTGATTATGGGCATTGAGATAAAGAGGGATGGACGGATGATCATCTCATCCTGTGCCTGGCTTATAGGAGGGGCTGGGTATTATTTTCTTTCCCTCCACCCCCACCTTCAAAAAGAGAACAAGGCACTCCCTGTGTCTGCCCCAGCCCTCTCTCCTGCCTGAGAGATTTTAAAGACCTAAGGACTCCTGGCTGGCTGAACTTGTATGGGCTGAGGCTACGTCTTCTTAAACTTGAGAAAAGAGGGGGGAAGTGGTGAGGGTGGACGATAATCCTGTCTATTTAAATGATTAACATTTTTCTCTTGGGATATCAAAATTTGCATTTAAATAGATGTTTTAAATAGCCTGTTTTATTCTTTATTTGAAAAAAAAGATGATGAAAGACAAAGTATGTTTGTCCTGACTAAAAATGATCTCTCCTGGCTTTTAGAAAAATTGAGTTGCATATTATGCCCCGTCCTTAAAGGTATCTCTGTCCGTCCTGTGTAGATAATTGAAAATCTTGCTGCTTAAATGGCAGGAAAGATTGAGGACGCTGTGGAGAAGCGTAATGGTGTGGGGCGCAACAATAATTAGAAATTTCAAGGCGAGAGAGCAGTATTTTAGTGCAAGTTATTGTGTGTCGGGAAAATACTAATTAAATGGGATAAATGGTAGTTAATGGTGAAATCCCATTCAGGCACATGATCCGCCTGGTGTTAATGGGTTTTCATTCGGTTTGGCTGAGAGTCTTTCTTCTACATTGTTTGATAAGCTCTTTATGTATTTTCAGATTTGCTGCAATCATTCCTAGCTTAGTTTTAAATTTATGAAAGGTTCCTTGGTTTTGTAAATTCTGGAGGAGAATTTTTCTGAGGTAATAACAAGGACAGGTAAAGTCATTTTGTGGAGTTTAAAATGTAGAGAGATGCTGTGAGAAGGAGGGAAATGGCTGAGATGTTAGTTCTTCTCAAACTAGTATTTCAGGTCTAACAGTTTCCAAGAAAAATCCTGTTGTAACTCTTTAAAAGTTGGGCAAATGATTCTAAAACTTACCTGGAAGAAGAAACACTAAGAATAAGTCAGAAAATGTTTTAAAAGAAGAATTGAGAAAAGATTGATGTGACCGAGAATCAGAACATAGCACAAAACTGCAGTAATTAAAATGGTGTGGTATCAAGGAACACATTTGTTCATGGAAAAAGTTAAAGAACCGGAACTAAATAGATGTCTCTGTAAGAGTGTCATTAGTATAAGATTATTTTTATAAGTCAGTGAGAATTATTTCCTGCTTGACTCTAAGACACTTGTTTGGCTTTTACTTAGAAAACATTTTTTATTTGGTCTTTACCCTGTGTTGTAGATCAAAGGAAACTCTGAATGGATTGAGTTTTTTAAATACCATAGTGAATTGAGCCCATTATTACCTGCTGGCTTTTGGAGTCTGTATAAGGGCCTTAGGGCATAAAATGGGAGCTTTTTGTAGGATCCAGTTCTTCAGAAACTGCCCCCACCTTTCGGAGTCTAGCTTCATGCCCTTTGGCTGCACAGAGAATGAACTGGGTTTTCTCCAGGGGGAAGCAGAGGTGGGAGTGAAGCCGATTTACTCTGGCCAGTGCTGAAGAGCAAAGGTGCAGCAGCCACGTCCAGCTGTGTGTTCTGTGAGGCCTCATCTCCACAGACACCCAGGCTCAACCCCTGCACAGAGCCACAGCCAGAGGCCTTGTTGAATGGCTTGGGTCTTTGCAGACCTACTGTGTGCCAGGCCCTGCCGTGCGTGGCCCCTGCCTTCTTGGAGCTTGTGGTCCTAGTGAGGGAGATGGTATTTAACAGCCCATCATACAGATGATGGGTTTATCATAGTAGAGGAGATTACAGGGTACTTTCAGAGCATGTAAAGAGGAATAGAAACTAGTCTCAGGAATCAGGGAACACATCCCGTGGAGGCGACATTTTAGCTGGAACGAGAAGAACAAGTGAGCCAAGGGCCACCCAGGCAAAAGGAGCAGCCTCGGATTGCGAGGGTCCTAGCATTGAAACCCTGAGAGCCGACCGGCCCGGCTGAGAGGGGCAGGTCCAGGCAGGACACATGTGAAGAGGGGGAGGGGAAGCTGAGTGGCTCTGGAGTTGGCTTTGGCCATGGCTGGCGATGGGCAGACCCAGATGCCCCCTGTGCTTTTCTGGACGCCATTTAATAGGCCCCTGCTCCGTCAGGGACAGAGATAAGCAATAAATGCCAGGTGCTTACTCATCTTCCCCAACTCTTTCCCCTTCCTCTCGAGTCTCGAGTATGACTTCCTTGAGCCACAGGAAAGAAGTAATTGTTAATTTAAAATACTGTGGCTAAGAGTCTGTTAGTTCTTTAGCTATAACCTCCCCCAGCCCAGCCCATCATCCTCATCCCTGCTGCTTAAGGCTTTTGCCCACACGGAGACCGCCACAGGCAGAGGCCCCAGAACTCAGCCACCCAAAGTCACAGAGGCACTCTGCCCCCGCCAACCCAGCAGACAGCCCTTTGGGTAGAATGGAGGGGGTCAACCCAGCCTCTACCAAAGCGGACTTTGTGAGCCAGAGGAACAGCTCAAGACTTCAGAATCAGATCTGGACTCCTCACCCCATCAGCTGTGTGACTTGGGACAAGAGACAGCCTCCCTGTCCTGCAGGTACCCCACCCACAGACAGGGCTGTGGAGATCCTCGCATCACGGGGTTTTGGAGAGTAACTAAAAGTCACACTACGCCTGGCCAGTGCTGTGTTTCATCAGACCTGAGCTGCCGTGGCTGGCAAACCGTTTGGAAGGAAAAACATGCTATTAACCAAGCTGCACGGACGCTTTCTTCCCATGTCGGCAGTGAGATAGATCCCACTTTCCAGAGATGCTGAAATGTGAAAAAAAAAAGTCTCTTCAGGTCAACAAAATGCATACGATAGTGCGTGCTCTGACTGGGAGCTGTCCGCACTGGGGGCCCTGGGCAAGTTATGGCTCACGTCGGTGCCCAGTACCCTTCCACTCGGGCCCCTTTCTGCCCATGGCCAAGAGCAAAGCCAGACCCACCGGTATGACCTGTGCTTTGGCACCTGCACCTCCACTTCGCTTTGGGCCCCCAGCTCAAGGAGTTGGATTATCTGTGTGTTTTGACCTCCCAACAGAAGGCCGAGTGCTGCACTCTGAGCATCAGCAGCTCCTGGGCCCTCTGAGTTCCCTGGTCACTCCGGTGAGCCATCTGGGGACAGCTGGTAAGAGGGGACTCCGGAGTGGTTAGTGCCCCTAGCCAGGAACCAGCTCAGCCCAAGGTCTGGGCAGAAGGGGTGAATCGGGCACAGGGGACAAACTTCTAGTCTCGCAGTCTGCTTGGCCTGCTGCCTCCCTAGCCAGGCCAGGGTCTCCCCCGAGGTTCCTCCGATGCCCCCGCCAGAAATGCCCAGGGGCTGCCCTTCCCTTTGCCCAGTGCCGCCCTGGCCCTCTGGGTGAGGGGCTGCCATCCACTCTGCTGGGACTGGCACCCTCGCTTCTTCCCTCTGACGTAGTGGCATGGAGGGGTGGCCAGCCCTTTGGGAGGAGGGCCTGACCTGTCCCCATCAGTCTCCTGGGTCACCCCCTCCCTGGCACACTGGGTCGGCATCACAGTCCCAGAACCTTCACCTTCGCCGCCAACAGCAATCCGGCTAATTGTTTCGCTGCCGACAGCAATTTGACCTCAGCTCATGCAGAACATTTTTAAAAATTTATTAATGAATGCGGTGAGATGAGGTTTCAGTGATTTAAACTTTTGTCATTGTTGTTGAAAGAACAGAAAAGGCACTTCTGGGGCCTTTTCGAAGCGAGACTACAAATCATGAAAGTTTTTAAATCCATTCATTCAACAAGTATTTGCTGAGTGCCTGCCCAGGGCCACACCCTGGTCTGGACGCTGAGATGCTGCAGAGAAGGGAGCCTCTCGCGCCTGCCGGGTCTGGAAACGGCCAGGAAAGTGCAGAGCTAGTTTCTACATGTCCTTTAAGGCGTCTCCACGCTCGGAGGCCTCGTCAAAGGGAGGCTGACGGGCTGCGTATAGTCCCACAGTGATTCTTCCTCAGTCTCTCCAGTGTTGGCTGCAGACGTCCTGCGGGTGGGGAGGGGGACTGCGGCTATTTTATTCCGGCTCTCACAGCCTGTAATCGGCCTGATGGGAATTCCTTAAAAAGAACGCAGGAGGAAGAGGAGGGGTCAGGTCTCCCGCCTTTGGCCTAGACAAAGCGAAGATCAGCTGAGCCCCTCGGGAACAGTCTTCGTGCGGCCCCCCGACTCTGCCTCACCCGCTGCCTTGCAGCAGCCGCAGAGCCCTGCCCACAGTTACCCAGCTCAATGCACTGGACCCTCATTGGCTTTTCATAATGAGAGTGGACTTAATAAAAGCAAACATGATTATTGTTGGTACATTCGATTACCCTTGGCCTTCTCCACCACATAATCCTGCCGCCTTTCACTCTCTTGACCTCGCTGGGCAGACGCTATTTAACAGGTTGGATACCAGTGCTGGCAAAGCACCTCGTTGCCGAGGCCTCGGAAAGCTTCACCCTGCAGGCCCAGAAAAGGAGAGACACTTGACCGGCTGATGACAGCCGGAGGCTTCCTGTTCGTGCTCGTCCTGAGAAGCCCCTCTGAAACCCTCAAGCCTCTTGGAAATGGAAGCCACCCCTCCCAACCCTAAACCGTCACCGGGAAGGGACAAGGAGCTGTGATCTGCTGGCCTTCACAAACAGACTTCCAACGTGGGCTGGGACTCACAGCTGCGTGGCCAGACTCATTTGTAATTTCTACGGGGATTTATCTTTCCCAAAAATAAGTGTTGAGGTCATTCTCAAGGAGGTCCTCTTTGGTTGAGCTGTTTCCTGGTAGACAGAGGAAACTCAAAATTCAGCCCTTCACTGTCCTTCCTAGAGCAACACAGCGCCGGCGAACTCTCTGCAGTGGTGGGAAGGCCCTGTGTCTGCACCGCCCACGTTGGCAGCTGCAGCCCCACGGAGCAAGCAGTTCAGCACTGGTGGCGTGGCCCGGGTGTCTGTGGAACTGAAGGTTTCTTTTACACCATTTAAATTAGACAGCGCTGGCCCAGAGGAGCCCCGTGATTCCAGGTGATTCTGGGGCAGTTCTGGGCACGTGGCGCTGTGTCTGTGTGCAGACCTCCCAGCCAGGGAGGTGCTCCAGACAGTGCCCTGCGGCCCCCACAGCAGATGTCTCACTCCCACGGTTCCCCTGTCTCCCACCTCTTTCAAGCCCCGGGCCTAGCAGAGTAGTAGAGCCCGGGAGAGGAGGGGCCTGTGTCCGTGCAGAAGGTGGACATCCCCCGGGCCGGGGGCAGAGATCCGGAGCCTTACTTCGGAGGACTCCGCCAGCACCCCCCAGCAGGCACCCCGACACGAGCTGACGGGCAAATTCAAATTCTGTCACAGATTTCTGATCCATGCCCCTCCACAATGGGAAGCCAATCTGTAGGAAAGGTGGCCATCCAGGCTGAAGGCTTGGTTTTTTCCTTCAGTGACAAGAGATAATTACTATGGGATTGATCAGGCGTCCAGAGTGCTGGAGCAAATGAATTGTGCAGCAGCCAGTGCGGAAGGGGCCCAGCTGCTAATGGAAGTGGCGGCCGGGTCGTCTCCCCGAGATGTGGCCCGACGGAGCCCCCGCCTGGGCCCACCGTAATGTGCTGTTGGGATGCAGCCAGCCCGCCTTCCCGTGTGGCTGGGCCGGGAGCCACCTGAGCAGAGCCGCACTGCACAGCAGTAAATGAAGAGGAAAATTGAAGTAATGTTGTATTATGAATTTATGATTTCATCAGCCGGACCCAGAGGATGCTCGGCGAGGGGGGTGGGGGTGAGATCCCCACTCTGACAGCAGCCGGTTCTCATCTTCCTTGTTCAGGAGACAGTGTTGACGTCTCCGGGAAGATGGGGGTGAGGCCCCACACGGGAGGGGACTTGACCACGCCCTTCTTCCTTCCTGCGGAAGGCTTTCGAGCGCGCCCCGCCCCGGAGAGAGCAGACGGAGTGGAGGGACGGCGGTCCACCACCCGCCACCCCCACCCACCCGAGGGCGTCTCGAAGTGTCACGTCGGCTCACACTTTCGCTGTCAGATTAACACTGAAATATTTAAGGCCCCCTCCCCCCCCAGCGCTGAAGCGAGAAGCCAAGCGGTCATTTTTCATGAGGAAAGGCCCTGGGCAGCCGTGATTTGGCTGCCTGCATATAATCCGTTTACCAATATTGCTGAAATAATGGCATAAGAAATCTAGTGCTGAAAGTTCTGATTTGATCGCAGGTGATTAATTTAGAGGAGAATTGAGCTGGCCAGCCATGAAATAAGTTCCAGGGAAGCAGCCCGTGTGCATGTGTCCACATAAGGCACCCGAGTCCTGTCTCTGTCCCTCTGTCCCCTGCTTTCCCCACCAGTGCCAGAGCTCCGCGTCTCCCCTGGGGCCCGCTCCTTAGTGGGCGCTGCAGGGCCGCCCTGTCTCCTCTGCGCAGCCTTCTGCCAAGAAGACCCTTAGAGTTTGGAAATAAACGAGCAGGGAAGGAGCAGGGGGCGAGACCCCTGTGAGGTGGACACGGGTCCCTTGGCCAGTGAGGTGTGACTGCAGGTTGGCAAGGCTCCGCTGGAACGTGGGAGAGGGGTGGCGGCTGCTGTCGGGGACAGTGGGGGTCCAGCGAAGCTTTCTGCGGAGGACAGGGCTCAAGCTCCCAGACAGCAGGGAAGACCTCCCCACCCCCATGCGCGCGCATGTGCACACACATGCCCCAGGGGCGTGATCTCGGGCCAGAGGCAGGACTGGCACCCAGGTCCCCAGTTGTCCAGCCCAGCAGGCACAGGGAGGGGGGGAGGGACGCTGAGTCCTGTGTCTGCACCTTTGAGGCCCTTTGTGCACGGGCAGCAGGAGGACCGGCAAACTCTCGGCGCCTGACAGCACACGAGGCGGGTTCTGGCGAGCGGACCCGTCCCTGCACCAGCAGCGTCCGCGCACCAGCGGGGTCAGAGAAGGCCTGCATTATGGCTGCCGTGGGGGGCAGATGATGAGGCCCCGGAGCCTGTGCTGGGCTGCTTCCCGGGTCATGTAGAACTGCAGAGACACATGCGGACAGCTGTCACCCTCGTGGCTGGAGGGCATGGTGACTGTCACAGACCCGAAGCGGCTCTCTGCCAGCACTCTGGTGGGAAGCCGCAGCTACAAGTCTGACTGCGGGAAACAGCAGGGGAGGTGATGGCTGGGGCCGTGGCAGCACGCAGAACAGCCAGGACACCTGGGGGACAGGCAGGAACCGGGAGCTCGGCCGTCAGAGCCACAGCCACGACGCAGGGACACCCCAGAGTGCCCTGGTCAGGGGGTGCTGCTGCCACCACCAGGTGCTGGACTGTGCTCTGACACCTTCCCTTGCCGAACCTGGGGTCCCAGCTTGCCTGGCTCAGAGAACAGGAGGAAGGTCTTCTCTGCTTCTGTGATGGCCGGCAGGCCTCTCTCCAAGACCCACAGGGGAGGGGCGTCAGGTGTTGGGCCACCCAAAAACAGCCATCTCAGAGGTCAAAGCCAGAGTCCAGCTGCCGGGGGTGGCAGGGCAGGTGGTAGGGTGGCCGGTGGCATTTAAAGAGCAAGGCTGCAGGGAGAACCCCACACTGAAGGAGGCCGAGTAAGTCTGGTAGAGTCTGGACAGGGCAGCCATTGGCCTCCTGTGGCTGGTGGGCGCGCAGTGCCAGAAGCCCACGCCAGCCTTCTCTGTGGCCTGAATCAAGAGGCAGGGCACGGAGCGAGAAGCGTGCTGAGGGGCAGGGGGCAGGGTTGAGAGCGGAAGTGGCCGCCCACTAGCGGCTCGGTAACAGATCGGAGAAGGCCACAGTACCCCCAGGGCTTCCTCTGCACCCCATGCCCAGCCCAGCAGCGGTTTTCACAAGCACCTCTCAGTTACCCGGTCACCCCCAGGGTCTGCTGACCGGGTAACTACACGGTTGCTGTGAAATGCCTGTCGAAACACGTGGCACAAAGCTCAGGGGCTTGGTGAGGCCTCACCACTCCCAAGGGAGTGTTCTGGCCCCCTGTGGAGTGTCCACGCTTAGACGGGGGCTCCCGGGGCCTGCCCCCCTCTGGGCCACGGCTGGTCGGGCCCCGAGTTCCTCCAGAGGCCCCTGAGTGTCGCCTGCTCCGCTGGCGGCTGGTGCTGTCACCCACTGCCTGGGAAGGGGGCATCACGAGCACTTTAATCTCCCTCTGTCAATAGCTTTAAGATAAAGCACATACAGGGTAAGCTCTCCAAATGTCAGCGCCAGGCACGGGCCCTGGGTTTGGTGCAAACGTGTGGCATTTACTCTGCAGGCCGAGAAAGTGCGTGGCTCTGGGAGTCTTTCTGCCCACGTACGGGTTAATTACCAGCGGGCTGGCAGCAGTGTCCCTAGCCTCAGGAGCAAGGTGACTCGGGCCAGGAAAGACCCTTGCAGGAGACAGATGGTTGTGTGGGGAAAGTAACCCGGGCTGTTTCTCCCCCGCCCCAGACCGCGGTGGCTGTACTAACAGGACTGTGCTCTTTCTCTCTGTGTTCAAGGCTACCCCAACTTTGTGGCAACCTATGGCCGTGGCTACCCCGGATTCGCTCCTAGCTATGGCTATCAGTTCCCAGGTGAGTGACCGTGTCTCCGGTGGCTTTGGAAACATTAGGTGCAGGCTGTGTTTTGGGGGGGAGGGGCGCCCCTAAAGAGAACACAGCTCCTACACACATCCATACAGAAATGACCTATAGGTGCTAAACTTCAGATCCACTTCACTCCGGGCCAGGGGGCAGCTCAGTCTGCGGAGGAAGCGTTTTGCTGGTCTGAGTGGCAGCTTTCAAGGGGAAAGGGGACGGGGCTGAGGCAGGCACCCTCCTCCTCCTCATCGTCCTTTCTCTGAAGCCTGTTGGGGCTTCTCTCACTGAGGACTGAGCTCTGAGCCCAGGGTTTCCTGTCAGCAGCTGTCTCGCCCGGCCCGCTATCTCAAGTCTCTCCCCCTCCTCCCCTCCCCTCCCCCCCCTTCCCTCCTCCAGCTCCGTCCTCACGCCTTTGGTGCCCTTCTGGTGAACGCCGGGTTTGCTGCGGCATTTGGACTTGCTGTCCGTCTTGCGGGGCCCAGTCTAGATGCTCCGCCCCATCTGTGCGGGCGTCTGAGACTGGAGGCAGGGCCCACAGGGACGCGCCCAGGCCGCTGCAGCTTCCACGTAGCCCGGGGGCCTGAGGCCTCCACCTGGGGTGGGCAGCAGGGCAGGCAGGGTCTTACAGGGGTAAGGGGAGGAGGGAAAAGGAAGGGGGATTTTTCTGGGACTCGGCATGTCCCCAGCCTTCCCTGACCTGGAGTCCAGAGGAGAATATATTGAGGTGCTTGGAGGTGTCTATGTGTGAAGGACAGCGGGGTTCTCCAGAAGGCGCTAGGTGCAGAGTTTTGTCCTCGGGTTCTGCGCTGGGGTGGGGGGGCACTTCACAGGGAGCTGGGCTTCGGGCAGAGTGTCACACCTTGGGTGGTCATCCAGCCCAGGGGCTGGGAAGCTCAGGCCTGAGGAGCAGCTGGAGCAAAGACACGGCTCTGAGGGGCTGAGGCTCTGAAGCCAGCTCTGCAGGATGTGGTGTTTGACTCAGGCTGAGCTTTGGGGTGGGAAGGGTGTGGGGGGTGATGGGTCAGGAGGCACTGGAGTCACTTAGAACTGTGCCTTATGGAAGACAGATTTCTTGGCCAGTGACAGAGCCCTAGGCTCTTGTCCTGACTGCCCTTGATGAACAGGTCACTCTGGACCTTCGGACCTCACTTCCATTTTCTGTAAATGAGTGGCTTGTGCAAGACGGTTGCTGTGCACCTTTCTGATTGTAGGAGTGAGAGGCAGGCACAGCAGCAGAGACCCAGACAGAGAAGCGTGAGTGGGGGACACCCCGTGAGAGTGCCCCTTCCCCTGGGGCCGGCCAGGCCCCATCAGGGTGAGCCCTCAGCAGGCATCCTTGGCCGTGCTAGGGACGCCTCCCCACGGCCCCTCTGTGGCAGAGGGCCGCCTCAGTGGCTGCGGGCAGGACAACATACCACAGACATACCTGCCAGGGCCAGGCGCTGGTCTGGAGTTCGCTCTGTCTGAGCCACCATCAGAGTGTCCCTGTTTCCAGATGGGGGCGCCATGGCCAGAGAGGGAGGAGCCCGGTTCCAGGGGCAGGGCCAGGACTTGGCCCAAGTGGCCTGGGTCTCACACAGCCCACTCCACGATCTCTCTAGCATCCATCTGTCCCGTACGGTCACACCAGCCACATGCAGCTACTAACGTTTAGATTTAAATTAGTTAATATTAAGTGAAATGAAGGGAATGAACATTTTAGTTACTCAGTGGCCACACGTGGCTACTGTCAGTGCAGAATACAGACCGTTTCCATCACGACAGAGAGTGCTGTTGGATGGGCCGTGCCAGATGATGAAGGGAGGGTGTACCGTCGTGGGAGTACGTGGTCCATGCACGAGTGTGCGTGCATGCACTCATGTGCACCAAGCCCCCCAGGGGAGGCCTGGGGCGCCACCTCCCTGTTCTCCGTTCCTCTCCCAGCCTGCCCAGCCCCAGAGCTGCGAGCAGTGTCAGGGAAGCCTCCCGCCCCTGGCTGCCTTCCCAGAGGGCAGGCGCAGCCCGCCTCCCTCCACAATCAGGTTGCCATTGCCCCATTGGTGCGGCACTAGTCCCAGGAGGACAGAGTAGGCGGTGACAATGTGGACCCGATGCTGAGGCCCCTGTCTCACCTGAGAGCCTGCCCTCGGAGCCCCGAGGGTCAACCCAGGAAATGTCGGGTAGTGCTCCGTCCCAGGGTCCTGCGTCCCTGCATCTGCCCTGGACAGACAGAGGTCCGAGAGTGACCGGTGAGGGTGGTAGAATGAGGTGGGACTCCCCTGGTGGCTTCGGGGCGTAGAGGGTTGGTAAAGGGTCTGGAACGAGCTTGGGGTGACTGTGCCCGTGCCCACCTGTTTACCATTGTCACCAGCTCCCCACGGCTTAACACAGTCACGGGAGTTTGAATGGGACAGAAATCAGGCAATAAAACGCCGGACAGAGGCTCTGTGACCTGTGGGACTCGACCATTCTGTTCTTTCCCAGCCATCTAACTCCCCCTACCCACCTACACCCTCCAGGCCCCTGGTGGGTCCTCACCCACGGCCATCAGTGGCCCCAAGAATGAGGCCGCCTGCTCACAGAAAGGGTCAGAGTGGGAGGTGGCCCCGGGCGAGCAGGGGGTGGCCCCGGGCCAGCAGGGGGTGGCCCAGTGGCTGCATCCAGCCCCCCACACCCCTCCCGGAGGGGCCAGGCTGGTTTCACCCAGTGGCTGCACCGGCCCCCCGCTGACCTCGGAGGAGCCTGTTGCAAAGTGGTGGCTCTGGCCGTGGGCCCCAGCCTCTCCCCAGGCAGCCGGGGGTTCCTGGGCATCCTGGCGAGGGAAGCTCTGCTGTGTCCTGACATCTGTCTCTCGCCTTGTGCCCATGAGGAATGTTTCTGGTAGATCTGGTCGAGAGGGCTGCGGTGCAGAAGGGCGGCCCAACTCTCTGCCCTCCGTCCCCCCCGTCAGGCCGGCCTGGGGACCCTGCCCCTGCCGTGCTGTGAGATCCTGTGATTCAGAGATGTCGGCGCCACTTGTCCTAGGTTGTCAGGACAAGCCTCAGACCGTCCCGAGGCCTTTCTCCCCCGTGTCCTCACTGTGTGCCGCTTCACCCACTCCTCACCGCCAGTCTGTCCTGTGATGGGCGTGGACCCCGCACCCCTCCCCTCTTCTCCGACTCCATCCTGGTGGGCAGTTCGAGGTGGCTGGCTGACAAAACGGAAGGGTGCCCGGCCCTGGAGAGCGGCTAAGGCTCTTTATCCCGAGTGTTTCCATTCACGAACCACGTGTCCCTTTCAGGAAGGGACAACCTAACCTTTACCAATGGTCCTGCCTTCCACCCACCTGGCTCTTTCTGTGAGTGCCCACCTCATCTGCCTGGGTGGCCAGCGTCCCTCTCAGCGGAGCCCCACTCCACCTGTGTGACCTCCCTGGGGCACGTAGTAGGTGTTAAGCAACACTGCCTCTCCCCACCTTTAAATTCTGTGAAAATAAATGAGACGCTCTGATAAGGAGGGTGGGGTGCCTTTGGACAGTTGTTGGAGTGGGGAGGGGGTCTTTTCTGGGAGGACGGAGCATGACCACCGGCCACTGTGGAAACGGCCCCTCCCTCACAGGCCCCGGTGGCCCCCCCACCCCGGCCCCCGGGGCTCAGATGATTGGGATCCTGACCAGTGGCTCCCCATTTCCTCTCTTCTTCCCCCTCTGTCTGGACTCTCAGTTTAACCTGTTAACTTCTGTTCTTATTTCACTTTGCCGTCTATTTGCCAATTTCACAAGACATAGTTTTTTATCAAATAGCTCTTAAGAGAGGCACAACAAGTTGGGGTTCACTACCAGTGCTAAAGCGAGGACTAGGTCGCGGCCGGGGCCACCCCGCTGCCGCCCGCGCCCACTGAGCCTGTCCTAGCTGCCCGCTCGGACGAATGCTCTTTGGCTTGTTTTTAATTTGCTCCTTTGCTCATGTCCTCGTTGCTTCGGATTTTTAAAAATCATCTCATTTTCCAGCCCCCTCCCTGTTTTGCTTCCTGTGCGCACTTGTGAACAGCCTCCCACCCGCCACCACCCCCAGAGTGGAACGGGCAGGAGGGGAACTTCTCACAAACTGCGTAGCCACCTCCTCAGGGGACACAGGCGGAAGGCAGCCCATTGTTGTAAATAACGACCAAGCCACTGGTCTGGCCGCAGAGGTTGGGGACAGGCGACTTGAGCAGCCGTGTCCTGTGGCGGGCGGCACCCAAAGCGCCCCCCCCCACACAGCTCGGTAAATACCAGCGCGAAAAGCTGAACCTGGGAGAAAAACTGTGTCAGCACGATCTGGTGGTCTTCACCTTCAGGCTAGTCCCTCAGTGGCTGTGGCCACAACAATAAGCAAACCAGTCTCCCGGAAGGGACAGTGCAGTCACCCGGGCACTGCTGCATCTCAAGCACTGTGGGCCACACCAGGCCCCTCGCTCCCCGCACTCCACCCTCACCCCCGGCCCGTGCTGGCCTGTGTCCCCTGCCCGCCCCGAGGGCCTCCTGGCCAACAGGAGAAGGTGGGGACAAAACCCAGGGGGTCGGCACTGCTGATGTCACCGCCAGAGGGGCTTTCTTTTCCCATGACCTGCCCCCTCTGTCCCCGTTTGAAAAGTCCCCACTCTCCTGTATGAAGGAAGTACAGCTCAGTTGGACCCCCAGGAGTCGGCCCTCAGTTCACCCTCACAGTGTGTGAGGAGTGACCCAGGCGCGTCCCGGGCGCACTCGGCATGGGACATCCGCATGTCAGCGTCCTTGAGACCTGGCCTGCACGGTTCCGTGCGTCTCGTGAAGGACGCTTGGTACAATAATTAGTGAGTTTTCTTTTATTTCCCCACGCGCTTTTTTGTGAGTGCTATTTTTTTTTCATCTGTGTGGCTTTCTCCCCTTTGTTTTGTTCTGCCATGGACGGCTTCGCTCTGGCCAACTTGCCCTCGGACGCCTGCCTCCCAAACGTTCTAGCCATTGTGAATTTTCCTCATCTCTGTAAATAGCTCATCTGTGCCTCTCCCTAATGACGTTTTATTTTCCCCCCTGTAAGCAACTGAGGTAGAAAAATAGTGTTTACCACGGACATGCTGTGTGCTGCTGCCTCTCAGCCTGACAGTGTCCTGTTCTCGCTCCGGGGGAGGTGACTGTGCTGAGTGACTGGTGCCAGTGACAGCCCAGTGCAGCTTCCGAAAGCATGTAACCGCCTCCACCCCCACCGGCGGCTGCCGCCTGTCCGCAGCGCTCCCCCCGGCCCCGCTTCCTTGTGTCCCTGCACTTGCTCAAGGTGGCCCTGTCCTTGAGTGGAGAGGCAGAGCATCCGCAAGCCGCAGCTGCATGGTCCACCCGTGCCCCTTCCTCTGCCGTCACACCCGCCCTCGAGTGAGCACGCCAGTGGGACATGCGGAGCCCTTCCCATCTGTGCACCGGGTGTGTGTGAGCTCATGCACATGCTTGTGCACGCCGGCCTAGGTGCCGTTTGCACAAGGCTTGCTTTCCGGGCTCCCTGAACAGTGTGGGCTGCAGGAGGGCCCTGTGGGGCTGGAAGACCTGGTTGCCAGGTTCCACGTGGGCACGTGACCTTGACCAGGCGACTTAGCCAAGCCCTGGGGATAACGGTGCCTAGTTAGTCAGGTGGCTCATCTCACACAGGATGGTGTGCACAGGTGAACGTGCCTTATACACTGGCAAGTGCTCTACCACTGGGAAGGTTAGAAATGGGACGTTGCTGTTCCTCTTACATCACTCTCCTCTTCTTCCTCGTCACCCCAGGGGAGCTGCCTGCTGGGAGATCTGGTTGTCAGGGAAAAGAATCGTAAACGGTTTCCACGTGAAGCCAGAGAGTTGCTGGGACACCCCCATACCCCACCCCTCTTCCTCCTTCCCTCCTCATTACGCATCCTCAGACTCTGGGTTATGTATCAGGTAACTGGACGTAAGACTCCTTCAAGTCGATTTTAGTCCAGCCCAGGGGGGGCAGAACCAGTGGGCAGGCCCGTGGAGCGTCATGGGACAGGTGCTCAGCTAGGGAGGGAATCTGCTCTGAAGGGACAGACGCTGGCTGCTTGTCCAGCCTGGGGCGCAGTTGGGAACGGCCCCCTCAAGAAGGCGACAGCAAAACCAGGTCCCGCAAAGTCGAATGGGATCAGCTAAGTAAAGAAGGGAAGGGAGCATGTCCCAGGCAGAGCAAGGACACGTTCGGACACTCAATTGGTTTTAAGAAAGAAAATTAAAAAGTAGCTCGACTGGTGTGGCTCACTGGGCTGGGCGTCATCCTACAAAACCCAAGGGTCGCCATTTCAATTCCCAGGCAGGGCACATGCCTGGGTTGCAGGCCAGGTCCCCAGGCTACAAGAGAACAACCGATGGATGTTTCTCTTGCATATTGATGCTTCTCTCCCTCCCCATCTCTCTAAAAGTAAAATTTTTCTTAAAGTAAGAAAACACAAAATAATAAATGGCGTACACAAAATGAGAGAAACAAATACATGTTTCTCTGGCTTATGTAAAGAAGCCTTGATATAGCTTCATAGTATTAGGGCCTGGTTTCTCTTATCTTCTTATTCTATCTTCTTCAAAATAAGACTCCGCCTCATAACATAAGAAGGCTGCTTGGGCTCCAGTCATTACATATTCTCCCCAGAAGCGCACATCTCTTCCCTTTAACAATACTTTTCAGAAGTCCCGACACTCTGCTTAGATCCCACTGGGCAGGCCTCAGTCGCGTGGCCAGTGTTAGCTGCAGGGGGCCCCAGAACAGTCTTCCCTCCTGGTAACCTTGTGGCCAGCTGAACACAGGACTCTGGTGCTAAGGAGGAAGGGTGTGGTGAGGACTGGGGGACACGTAGCAATCTCTGCCTCCGCCCTGAGAGAGGAAGCATTGCGGGTCCCAGGATTAGGAGCAGTTCGGGGTCTGGGAGCTTCCAGGAGCACCTTAGGCAGGGGAGCAGAGCCGAGGCCAGCCTGGATTTTAAGTAGGGGAGGGACGCAGTCAGTTTTTCAAAGTGAGTCAGAACAGGTGTTTGAAGAGGCAGGGGAGCCGGGAAAGAAACCGCAAGGCTGAGTTCCAAAGAGTGCCCCCTTCTTTCTGTTCCCCTACCTCCTCTCCTCTTGCTCCATTCCTCAACCCCTGCCTTGGGCTGGCTGGTGGCCCATTGGGAGTCTTTCTTGGGCTACTGGGTAACGCGGGACTAACACAGCTTCAACTGCCAAAAACTTTCTAGGCCAAAGCCTTAACTACGGGAGTGTCCTCGGGCACAGGTACTTGGGGCAGCCGGGACAGCCAGGCCAGCACGTCCCACAGGTCGGTGCTCACACCTCCCCCACCCGGAACACGGTTGGCACGTGAGCAGGGCAGTGCATGTCCTAGGCGGGGAAGCCCCACGACTCTTGGTCTGGAAGTGCCAGGTTGCAGTCCGTCCTGGTGAGCGAAGGAGAACAGCTCCCGCCTCGGGTGCTGGTGGTGACTGACAGGCAGGGGCGTCCTAGAGTGTTGGCTTTAGAATGCTTTCGAGGCCAAGTCCCAGCTCAGCAGAAAGGAGCTGTGATCAGTCCGCGATGCCTGTGCGGTGGCTGGGTTGGATGCCCGGGCCCGTTCACCTCATACTTTGTCTTACCGTATTCCAGTGTTGCGATGGTACGTGGGTGTCTGGTGATTTTGGGTCACTTAAAGGCTGCCATCTGTTACACACGGAAGAAGGGGGTGTGGTCTACGGATACTCGGATATCCGATTTCCTCTGCAGGAGAAGCCCTGCAGTCTGTTGTCAGGAGGGGCTGCATCCAGGGGCCTGGCTTTGGTTGGATGGTCCAGCGTTTGAGTATCGACAGAGTGGTCAGACGCGTCCTGAGAGGGTGTCTTGAATGTGGAAAGCAGAGTGGAGAGAGTCTGAGGTCTCGGGCAGGGAGCGGTTGAAGCAGCCCTGGCCTTGGGGGAGGGGCTGCTTCCTGAACCACCTCCTGCCTTACCTGTTGGTTCAGCCTAATTTACGACATTTCATAGTGTTCAGACATGCTGACAGCTGCCACCCCAAAGGCCTAGGGTCCTGCCTGGATCAGTGACCTGGGCCAGCACAGGAATGAATGAGTCCAGGGCCCTTCTGTCCACCTGCTCCTCCAGCCCATCCAAATGGTGAAGACCCTCAGGTCCCGCACCCACTCGGGAGGGGCTAGACCTGGGTTTGTGCTCCACTGTGGTCACTCCCGAGCTCTGCTTTTTCGGGCCTAGTTCTCGGAGGGAAAGGAGCCTTCCCCAAGAGCCCCCATGACCTTTGGAGGGGGGGATTGCAGCCAGTGCCCCTACAGTGAGACCATGGAACCCATAGCTTCAGTATAGATGTAAAAGCCAGGACTCTTTCCTCTTAAGTTTGTCCCTCGCCCCTCTGCCAGAAATGCCGTCCTGGGATCCCCAGTGGCCCCCAGCATGGTAGACCGGCACGGCCACAGCCCTGGTACATCCTTTCTGGTCGGGTTCCAGAATGGAGCCCACCCAGTGAGCAACGGTCGATTCCTCACTGGTGGGAAAATTGACCTCGAAATGCCAAGACAGGGCCATTGGCTTTCCAGGCTCAGTGATAGAACCCCAGGCCCTGCACCCAGGCCCCACAGCCGCGAGTTCCAGCACTTTAAAGCAAAATGCACCCTCATAGCGTAACAAAGCTCCTCCTGACACCGCAGCCCCGCACATCTGCTTCCTGGCCGGCCCCCTGACCTGCACGTCCCTCCGGCCCAGCCTCGTCTCCAGGGGTTTCCCTGGCACAGGCTGGACCCGAAGCCAGATTTTAAGTCACAAACTAGGCCTCCTGTGGCCAGCCTACTCCTCTGTCAACTGGCCCTTTGTGCAAATGAGGCTTGTCCTCTCTCTGAATGTTAAAGGCAAGGTTGGTCCGGAAAATGATGGAAATTAAAAGATGGAAAAGCAACACTTGGCAGTGCACCCCAGATCCAGCCTGAGGGTAGTCAGGGCTGTGGGTGGGCCGTGGTGCCTAATAGGCACTTAATAAATGTTTGCAGAAATGAATTGGAACAATCTGAATTGACAGGAATTGCGGGTTTCACTTTCGATTAGCTTTCCGTGCCTCTTGAAGCTCTTTTGCATAAATAAAGGGCAGTGCGACTGCCCGAGCTCTCGGCCCTGCGCCGTGAAGCCAGGGTACACTGTTCTCTGGGGGGCCAGGAGACTGAGTTCTGGCCCCTGGCCTTCTGGGACAGGGAGGCCGCCCCTGCACCTTAGTTTCCCCCTCTGTCAAATGGGGCTGTTGGTTCTTGTCCTTTCCCCGTCCTCACAGGTTACTGAGAAGGCCTGGGACCAGGGATGACTGGGGCTTTGGAACAGGGTAGTGTCGTGTCCAAGGAGGGAGACCGGTGTGGGAGCAGAGGGCCCAGCCAGCTCCGTCGGGGCAGCAGTGAGGGAGGCCAAGGTCACAGCTCCACACTCGTTCTCCGTGGGCCGTGCGGGGCCCACCAGATCCCGGCTATCCGGGCACGGCCGTCCTCACTCCCTTCACACGGTTCAGGTGCTGGTACCTGCCCCACGCCGCCCCCCCCCCTCCCCAGCTCACAAAGTCTGCAGTAAGCCTGCCAGCAGGAATGCAACCACCTTTCTTCTAACCCTTTAGTTTTAATTTGCATCAGCAAACGCAAGTGAAAGGTCACGGCCTAAAAAAACAAAAACACAAATTGCTCCGAGTGTGAAATTATGGGCAGGCCTGAGGGATGGGCAGCTCCTGCCCATGGGACAGCTGAGGACAGACCAGAAGGCGGCGGAGTGGCCCCACCCCTCCTCGTCCCCCTGCCGGAGGATGGGAGGAGTCCTGCCCAGAGACCCTTTCCCTGAGTCCAGGTTGGCTAGTCCCCCTGCCCCCAGAGACCCTACCCCACGGGGTCACCCCACTGCTCTGTGTTCCTTTCCGGGTGAGGAGGGGTGGGGGGATTGGGACGAGAGCATGTCCTCGGCAGTGCAGGAGAGGGTCACCAGGACCTGCCCGGCCGGACCCCCAGGTGTTCCTGCTGCTTGACGGGCATGCTGAGTGAGCAGGGGGAGGAGTTACGCTGCCTCTACCTGGAGAGCTTTCAGGAAGGGGTGACACTGTAGGGCTTTTGAAGCACAGATAGAGGTTTTTCCATGCCAAGGGACCAGTAGGCTTCAAGGGACGAAAGCCTGGCCTGTCTTCCCCCACCTTGCATTCCTGCCTCTGTGGACTCCACGTGCCCCATCTGGGCAGGTGCTGTCCTGTAGCCTTGGCCGGGGAGGCTAGACAACAGACTCTGGCATTGGGGAGTTGATCCCACTTTTTCCAGACCCCAGGAAACCCAGGCAAATGCTCTGTGTACCAGCAGTGCTGACCCCACACTGCTGCAGGAAGCTGGGCCCCTGCCGGGGCCCCTGCCGGTGCCGCTGCGCTGGCCCAGTGGGCTCTCATCCTTCCCTTTGGAGGCGGAGACCTGGCCCAGATGCACCTGTCACAGGAAGCAGAGGACTGTCGGCCCTGCGCCCTGCTCTGAGCCCGAGCCCAGTGTACCCCTGACTTTGCAGGGGAGCCTCTGAGGCCAGCCCTGAGTGGTGCCCACTTAGGGCCCTGCAGGCTTTCTTCATCTGATCTCTGGTACCACCAGCCTTGAATGCACTAGGATTCAGGAATAGGGAGAGGCAGCTTCTCCCCGCACCCTCTTGTGTATCCCTCCCACTTCCACTCATCTGCGTTTTACTCACTGAGCACCCTGGGTATCAAGCACCTGCTGGGGCCCCGGCCTCGCCCTAGATGCTGGGAACACGGAGGTGAACCAGAGGGATGTGCCGCTGCCTTTGCAGCACTTACCGGGCAGAGGAGCAAACAGGATTCCACTCGATGGAAGGACCCACAGCGGCTCCTCTGGTGGGGCTCTTCCTAGAAGGGCTGGGAGGAGCTGGGGGAGCCCAGGGCAGCGTGTCACCAGGGGGCATCAGACATCACCAGTGCAGCCGCCGGCTCCAGGGCTGAGGTCCGCACCTGTGGTCACTGAGTCCGGGCCCCCCCGGAGCCCTGGGGAGCCTCTCACCTCCCGCCACCACGTCACCCCACCAGCCTTGGAGCTTGCACTGCCGATAGAACACACCCTTATCACCCACCAGCGAATTGTAAATGTTATCTATTAAAGCACTTTGGATGTAAAATGTCATGTAAATTAATAGGATTTTAGAATAGGAAGGCATCAAAGGGAGTTCTCAGCTCCGCTACTGTTATTACCTTGAGCAATAATAATAAAAATAGAAATAAAAGTTATCATTCCACTTACTGAGCAGATTACCGAGCGCCAGGTAACCGTGCTGAGCACCCAGCGAATTTGCAGCCGCCCGACAAGGAGGCGTCTTTACGTGTGTTTACCACAGAGGGTGAGGCCAGGAGGGAAGGTGTGGGCTTGTCTTGGGCAGCAGCGCCACCCACGAGTGTGGGAGAGGGGCTCTTCACCCCCTTGCTTTTAGCCACGGTCGTGTACACTTTCACCTCCCTGGGCCGTGAGTCCGCTCGCCTCTGGAGTGGGAGGAGCGAGGTCCTCCTGCAGAGATGCTGCAGGGCAAGCCCCCTGGCCGCGGGACGTGCTCCAGTGGTCAGTGCCATGATTAATGTTCTCACCGTCTTACTTCACAGGAGGGGAAGCAGGCCCAGAGGTTCTACCCTGCGTCCTGGCAACTAACTGTTTAGAAGTTTTAAATACGTCTATGCTGGTTGCCCTGAGCACTCAGAGCCCCTCCCCCACCACTCTGTGCTTTTTCCCAAGATTCCCTGCCCATCCCCGGCCCACCAGCAGTGCCCAGGGCATCAGCGGTCTGTCATTCAGCACCTGGGACACCCCCTCTCGGGAGACAGGAAGTGGTGGAGTCTGCATTGGACAGAGGGAACTTGTGATCACAGTTGTTGGTTTACTCACTGAGCTCATGATGGGGGCAAGGTGGGGACCCGTGGTCTTTCAGCAAAAAGTCCGGGTGCCCAAGGCTTGGGCGTTTCCCATCCTGGTCCTCAGAGGCGGACCCCAGGACTGGGGCTCAGCGAGAGACTCTTTGGGGAGGAGTCAGAGTGTTGACTCTTCCTGGCAACTCAGCACCTGAAGTTGGGGGGACAGGGAGAAATGTAAAACCACCCGGCCTAACGATCAGACCCATGGCTTGTTCTTACACCCAGTGGCGGTAGGCAGGAGAATGTTTTAAAAACTGCAGCTTTTGTGAGGAGTAGGGGAGGGGGGATAGCGCTGTACAGAAAGAGAAATTCTGCGACTGGTTTGTCAATGTTTTCTTAGAAGCTACAGCCTGGAATCCCTTCTCTTAGAAGGCCTTGGTCTCCGAGAGACAGGCAGGTGTCTGTTCTGTGGGCGCAGTGTCCCTGGGTTGTCCAGGGTGGCAAGGGCCGGCATTGCAATGAATGTCCCAGGGCCCTTCTCTCCTGGAGGTCCTGCTGGAGAGACCAAGTGACGCAGGACAGTGTCTTCACTGGGCCAGAAGCCAGTGCCCGAGCCCTGGCCAGCACTTCAGAGGAGCCCTGCCCCATCCCCACGGCCCTGGGTGGTCCGGCCAAGCCTCAGCGAAGCTGGAACTCTAGGGTCCCTGCCACCAACTCAGTGGGTAGAGAGTAAAAAGTGTGTTGAGGGACCTGTGTCTTGGTCATATATGTGTGTACCGGGGCCTGGCTTGGTCTTTTTTTTTTTTACATGGAATTGAGTTGTGGTGAGAGTGCCAAGGTCTAGGTCAAGGTCAGAGCCATGGGGATACCTCCATTCTTTTCCTTTTGCTTCCTTGATCTTACAGAAAAGAATTAGTTAGAATACTGCTTCTCTGCCTGCTAAACTATGAGAAGTCCTTACACCAGACCCTAGAAGGGGCCCAGCTCCCAGCTCCCAGCTCGGTGGGTCAGAGGCAGGTCTACCCCTCCCCCCAGGCAGAGGAAGCCACAGCCCCCCGCAGCCCAGGGCGTTGGTGTGTGTGTGGTCTGGTCCCGCAGATGGACCCCCCACCCTTTCCCATCGGGGGTGGGTAGTGATCATAAATTCCATGAAGGCAGAGACTGTGTATGTTCAGTTCACAAGCCCAGTGATGAGAACAGTGTCTGGCACATGGTGGGTACTCAGTTACTATTTGTTGAGAGGGCAGGGGGCTGAGGAAGGGTCTGGAGTCATGGCGTTCCCTGCAGAAGCTCCAGGTGGGTGAGGTACTGTGGGCTCCAGCTCTGTTGAGCGGTAGAAAGATGCCGGGAGAAGAAAAGGAAGCTTGCAGGGCCCGAGTCCCCAGAGAGCGCTGTGCTTCCTCCTCCCAGAAGAGCCCCAGCACGGAACAGGCAGTCCCTGAAACCGAGTTCTCAGCTCCACCTGTGCTCTTGGCATTCCCTGGGGAGCTTTGAAAGTTTCTGCTGTCCCGGCTGTGCCGCAGAGTGAGCATTTCAGCATCTCTGAGGGCTGGGTCCAGGCATCAGTACTTTTCAAGCTCCTGGGAGATTTCAGTGCGCAGCCCGGTTTAGAATGGGCGGAGGAGTTGCCATGGAGGTCGGTCGTGGCCTGGAGCAGCGGCGGGTAGGTGAAGGTGCTCACTCTTTGAGGGGCCATAAGGCAGCTCTGGGTGCCTCCTGCTCTCCCTTCTTTCTCCACAGCCCTCGGCTCCACACTGTGAGCTAGAGCCAGGCCAGGATGAGACCGAGGGCCATTGCCTAGCTGCAGAGTCAGTCACCAAGAGCAGATCAGAAGCTGCAAAGTGCCATGTGGGGGTGGGAGGCTGGCTTCACCCCACTCTGGTCCTCGGGGCATGGTGACGGCAGGCACTCTGGTTTGCTCCCTGAGCACCTCCACGTCAAAAGGAATCCGGGCAGACACACACCTTCCATTCCGGGCACCGCGTCCTTGGTCTGCACATGCCCTTCTGGGAATTTATTTTCTTTTGTTTCCAAATGATGCTCCGCGGTTTCCTGTTTTATGCTTCTGCAACCCTTTCCTCCAAACAGAGGCTCCCTAACAACAAAACATTATAAAACCTCACAAGGTTTTTATAACAGTGTACCTTCCCTTCATCCCCATGGAAATGTCTAAAGATTGTGTATTATCTAAACACTAAACCAAACAGCAATTGCATCAAAAAAGTATGTATTTGGGGCAGTGTCTGCGCCATGCCTCTGCCGTAGGCGCCAGTGCCCTGGGGGCTCTTGGCCGCAGAGCCCGTCCCCCCCGGAAGAACAGGGAGGACGGGGACCAGGCCCCAGCGGTGGAGGGGCTCCCCCTCTCCGTGCCCAGCAGACCCGGCCTTCTCCTTGGCCTCTCCACCCCCCTCTCCAGAGGGTCGTTAGCCAGGCTCCAGATGGTGCCCATTTTCCCAGCAGAGGGCCGGGCATTTCCAGCCCACACTCCCCTGCAGCCCGGTCCCCAGCAGCAGCCCCCGCCTGTCTCCTCTGTCCCAGGGTCTCCATGGGAAGGGTGATGTTGGAATCTTCGGTGAATGTCAGACTTACTTCTCAAAAGGAAATCGGATTTCTGTTTTGAATGCCAGGAACTGGGGGTGGGAGGGGCATGTGTTTGTTTTTTGTTTTCTCCGTGTAGACATATATCTGCCTCCTTGTAGGCTGAATTTTACAGCTCGATCGTGTGACTGTGTCCCTTTGGTTATCAACTGCCCCTCTTCATGCCCCCTGTTCTGCTCTGGGCCCCTGGGTCCTTCCTCTCCAAATACGCCCCATTCAGTGTTTTCTCCTCTCACCCCCTTGCAGCCTCTGCCCTCACTTCCTGCACAGAGGATGAAAGCTGTGGGTTTTCTTTTTTAAAAAACTAGAGCGGTCACACTGGGCAGGCCTGCCCAGGACGCGGGAAGGGTCCCGGGCCAGCCAGATGGCAGGTAGTGGCAATTGTAAACTCAGGACATGTTTCTTCCATCCTGGGTGACAGGTTTCTTTTGGTTGCTTCCAGCAACCAAAGTTGGGGTGTGATAAAGGAGCCCAGACGGCTGCCCCTTCACAAGCAGAAGCTGGGCCGCCCCTTCCTGCGTGGGCCGGGCAGGCTGTGTTGAGGAGGGGCCCCCTGCTCATTCCCAGCTGCAGATGGGGATGGTCAGCTCTCACTCAGGGTGGCGGGGTGCTAGGGCAGCTGTGGGCAGTTGTGGAGCAGGGTATACGCGGGACCAGGGAACCAGGGCCCCTGCCACAGCTTTGCTTTGAGCCGCAGCCCAGTGAGAAGCCCTGCGCCCTGCAGACCTTGTGCCTAGTTCCCCGTGGTCTGTCCCTGAATCCCCTGCCCAGGTGGTTCTTTCCTTGACAGCCCAGACACCCTGTCCCTGTCCCTGTCCCTTCAAAAATAAAATAAGAGGTCTTTTTCAGGGAGCTAGCCTGCCACAGGTGACCCCTGGCCCCTCGGGGTCTGGGGAGAGGTGCTGCAAACGCGACCACGAGCCAGTTGGCTGCTCCTCTTTGCTCTTCCAGATCCAGCCCTGGAAGGCACCTTTCCACTGGGTACATGAGCTGGGGCAGCCCCACCCCCAACACACCTGCCCGCTGGCGCATGCCGTTCCTGGTTCTGTGCTTGCCCATCTCCTACAAGGCCAGCCACCAAGGGAGCCCTTGGGTCCTGGAAACAGCATCAAGGGCTTATCTTCCAGGTCACCTGGACAGCACATTTGGGGTGACCAGTGAGCCGCAGATGGATGGCAGGGAGCTGGGGACGGACAGGCCATGTGGTAGGGGCTGTGGCCCTGTGCTGTGTGAGGGCCGTGGGCTCCCTCCCCAGCCCTGCGTCCCCACCTGTCACCCTGTTCAGCCGAGTGATGCTTGAGATTAAATTCCAGCCCTTAGCAGTGCAGATGCTCAGTCTCCAGCAGGAGCCTTTATCTGAGATTAAGGATAACGGATCTCCTTGGATACGTTTTCCCCTTCCTCTTTCTCTTGGACTGTTTGTCCAGAGTGTGCTTAACTCCAGCAAATAGACTTTTTGTTAACAGTCTTTTTATTGACTCGATGCCCCCCTTCCAGTTTTGTCTCGCTGCCTCCCCCCACACACACATTCCCACAACCACCACCACCACCGCCTTCTGCTTCCAGGGGGCACTTCCGGTTCGGCTGCCTGTGAGAGAGCGCCCAGGGGTAACTCCACCTTCCTCCTCCCCTCACCTGCCGCCTCCTCCTCCAGGACGCCCTCCTCCCTGCCTGCGGGGAGCCTGGTGAACTGACATTGGGACAGGGAGAAATAACTTGATTTCTTCCTTATTTTCCTTCAGCACATTCCGCCAGCACCCACATCTTCAGAAATCTAGCTCCTGCCTGGAAGAAATGGGGAGAGGACTTGGTGGGGGCACCCCTTCCTTGGTGTTCGGCGGTGGCGGGGGGGGGGGCAGCCTCCAGGCCCGTGCGTGTCCTGCGGTCTTCCTGGGAGCTGGGAGACCGCCTCCGGCAGCCAGGGTCCACCACGTGCGTTTATTTCACCTGGATCTTTCTTTTTCCCCCTCCAACAGCCCTATTACCATATTTAAATGCAAGTATGTCTCTTTTCATTGGCATTTTAAGTAGCTTAGCCTGACCTTCTTAGAGTAGTTCATTCCCTTTTGAACTTCTTTCCTCCCAGTAGTTCGTGTAGCTAGGACGGTAGTCTTAGAGTTTAGTGGGCTTCTAGTTTCCTGTTTGGGGAAGCCTCTCCTCTCCTTTCCCTCCTCCCCTGCTCCCTGCCGTCCGTGCTGCATGTCCCCCCCTCCCTGACTGTGTGAAGTGCTGCCGGCTCTGGCACGCCATCGGAAACCACAGTCTCTGGAAATGGGTCCTGGGGTCACCCTCCAGGTGTCTGCCTGGATGGAGAGGTGTCTGGTCACAGGTGGGAGTGTATCTGTGTGTGTCCCAGTGCGTGGCTGCGTGTGCACATGCTAGTGGTCCAGGGAAGCCCAGGGGAGGGGACTCTCCCCCCCTTCCTTTCCCCAGACTGCAGTGGGTCACCTCGTCCTTCTGACTTTCAGTCCCATGGCTGGGACGGCCTTGCTGCCTGGGGTGTCACTATCAGTAGACAGCACGTGCACTGATCTGGAAGCTTTCCAAGAGCACGGGGACTTGGTCGGGACCCCTCGGAGACCCTGCAGCGCCGGCTTCAGCCGGAGTGGTGGAGCGCAGACAAAAGAGCCAGATCTAAGTCCCACCCCTGTGCCTCCGGAGGCTGGAGCACAGAGAGCGAGAGAAAGCCTCAGGGCTCGCCGGGAGTAGGTCCCGCAGCCCCACACTGGCTCCCACGGCTGGCTTCACGTGCACTCGGCCCACCCAGCCCCCAGGTGCTTCGCCCTCGGGCCTGGCGTGGCGACACTGCTGGCGTGGCCCAGTCTGCAGCACAGACAACCGTGCACACGGGCAGAGCCTTTGGAGAGCAGCTAGAGTTAAGCTGTCTCCTGGCCAAGGCATCTGTTCTCATGCTTATCCCGTCTCAATTCCATGCATCTTGTCCATGACTCTGGGCGACCGCTCCCTGTGGGCAGCCCAGCCCTGCTCGGTGCTGCCCCAGAGGAGTCCTGGGGAAATGACCAGGTACAAAGGCGGCAGGAAGCCCGCCCCAGCTTTCAAGAGGCATGGCTCCCAATCCTCTGCCTTCTAGAACCCGATTCCGGGGTGACAGATGCACAAGCATCACACACCCCCAGGTGTGCTGTGCCTTCCAGAATCCTGAAAGCGACTGATCTGTGTCTCCAGCCCCCAAAAGCTGACCCTTGGAGATGCCTTTCCACCTGTGTGTGGAGGGTGGGGGTGTGGCCTGTGAGACAGGGCTGTCCTGGGCCCTCTGCAGGGTCCCCCCTGACTCTGCTCCTCTCTCTCCACCAGGCTTCCCGGCAGCGGCTTACGGACCAGTGGCGGCGGCGGCAGTGGCGGCAGCGAGAGGATCAGGTAGGAAGGTGTATGGCACAGGTGGCACCCAGGCATGCCCCAGTGTGCAGGGGAAGGTGACGGCCCTGCTGGGTCTGTGCGGCTGCATCTGTCCACCACTCTCACCACAGCCCAGAGGGTGGGGACAGGGAGGCTCGGGCCAGGCCCCGCCACCCAGGGCACCTCCCAGCCAGGGTCGGTCCCAGAACTGCAAACCCAGGGTAGATTATTATTCTGTCTCTGAAAAAAAAGAAAGGAAAAATGAATTGCTTTTTGACTTTGCACGGCCCCTTCCCCTGACAGCCAGCTTCAGGGCACCCACGGTCATTTCCCTCCTTGGCTTTTGCCGGTTCACAAGGCCCCCTCCTCGAGCCTCGGGCACGGCCAGAGGAGGTCCAGGTTGTCAAAGGGAAGCTCAGAGCTCACCCACGTGTTCCCCGCCTTAGAAGCCACCGGTCCTTTCAGCTCCCGCTGCCCCTGGCAGGTGGGTCTGCTAGTCCAGCTGAACCCCAGGTCCCCCAAAGGCCAAGAGGGTGGCCAGCCCTGACCTCAGAGAATGAGCTGCAATTTCCCGAGCTCCCTGTTGCCTCTCAGACACTCTCAGCAGAGATAAGAGAGCCTCTGGACTCCGCTGCCAAGGGGAGTGAGGTTTTCTCTCCCGTGAGGTTGCCGGTCCCTTGGTCTCCAAATCCAACCTTGCAGGAGGTCTGGAACCCCTCACATGAGGTGGGAGCATTTTCCCAGTGGCACTGTGGGGTCGGGCCTTTGTCACTCCCTGACCCCCAGGTGCTCACTGCCTTTCTCAGCCAGCAGGGCTCCTGTGGGGTGCTGGACCCCCAGGAAAGCCTCCTGGCCTGCCCACACCATAGCCACCCAGAGGCCCCTCTTCCCTAAGCCGCGGTTTACAGCTGTCCCCCACCCTGTGGACGGGGCGCTGGAGCATCAGGGAGGTGACTAGTTTGATGTAACAGGGCTCCGAGGAGGGTGGGGGTGGGAGGTGCTGGGGAGGGGACCAGGAAGTGGGGCATGAAAAAAGCCCAGGGGCAAATGCCAAAACCCAAACCCTCTGTGACAAGGCCCATTGGAAACGTCAGTGAAAGTCCGTTCCATGCAAACTGGCACTGCCTCAAGCTACAAAGGATCCACTCCTGTGAATCGCCCCCTGGGGGTGTATTTGGAGGGGCTGGGGACTTCTCAGAGGTGGCTGAGAGGCAGCTTGCCAGAGAGCCGGGCGGACTGGCTGGTGGGTCCAGAGCGCTGGGCGCCCTTCCTCAGCGTCCACCTGCCCTGGCGACCTCCGAGGGCCGCCCTGCCCTCTGGCCAGTGTCCCTCGGTGCCCTGCCTTGGGGGCAGGGTGCACAGCTGCCTTGGCCACCCTGCCCCGACTGGCTTTTTAACGTGAGCGCTTTATGAACGAGCCCCCATCCTACCTGTGCCTGGTGGGAGGGGACGGCGAAGAGAAAAGCTGGGATTTTTGAGTGTTACTGGTTTTGTTTTCTCCGTTCAGTTTCTTTCTTATTATGACTTGGATTATGAAACTAAACTTTAACCTGAAATTAACCCTGCCTCTCTCCCCACCCCCACTCTCCCCAACCTCATGGCAAGTTTAAAGGGCAGCATGGGGTTCTTTGTGAGTCCAGCCGTCTCCCGTTGTCTGGGCCCCCTTCCACCCCCTCCCCTCTCCCAGACCCCCACAGCCAGGCGGGAGCCCCACCCACCCCTCTAACCCTAACCCCAAAAGGTCAGAGCCATCTCCAGCCACATGTTTTATTTCCCAGGATCAGTGGTGTTTTATTTGTAGCCATTTCCATCGGGAGCGAAGTCTCCCATAGGCCGTCCTGGGTCGGCCATGCTCATCGCTGCACTGTTAGTGAATGCTATTCAGGAGTGTGCGCCCAGACCGCCTGCCCACACCAGCCTGCCAGAGCAGGGAGTAAATCCTCAACTCCGAGGTGTTGCCTCGCCCCAGGGGGCAGGCTCATCCAGGAAGCTACAGGCACCCTGCAGTGCTGCCTCGGGTCAGGGGCTGGGGGCATCCCCCCGGGCAATGGCTAGACTGTTCCTGCCAGAGTCAGGGCACCCCCGGGTGGAAGGCACCTGTGTGAACGTGCACGGGGTGGCCCCCACCGCTCCCTCCCTTTGGACCTGGAGCAGGCTTACAAGGTTGGGGAAGGAAGATCTCTGCCTTTCTCTCTTCTGGTGAACTTTGGCCTGTGAGGACTGTCCCCTCCCTCTTTTAGAAAATGGTCTGGCCTCCCTGCCGGGTGGCCCTTTTATTGACCTGTTTGTAGTGGCCCCTCGGTGGCACTTCAGCAGGGATGGGAGAGGGCCACACAGACGAGTTGGGGTGATGCTTCAGCACAGGCTCACCAGGGACTGATGGTTCTTCCTTCACCCACTCCTGCAACCCTGCACCCCTGCACCCCGTCCAAGCTCCTTCCTGGGGGTAGGGGTGCTCCTTCAGCCTCCCAAGCCAGAGCCAACAGCCGTGGCCATCGGAGGGAGTCCCCAGTTCAGGTGCACTCCCTCATCGGGAGCAGCTGGTGCAGGGAGACTGGGGAGTACCAGCCTTGAGCTTGGTACCTACTGGACCTGGCAGATTGACTCAAAGCAGCGGGCAAGGCGGCCTCTGCCCCCCAGGGCTTTCGGGCGTGGGTTAGGGATTAGGCATCGCACAAAAGGCCCTTTTTTGTCTCGCATTTTTGTCCAGCCCCACAGTTTGTTTGGGTTCTTTTTCCTTTCATTGTGAGGTGCTGGAGCACCTGCTGAGGGCCGTGGGCATAGGAAGCCGCTTCAATTTTGTTCCAGTTGGCAGCTCGCATCCGTCAGGGCTCCGGTGTCAGGGTAGGAGGTCCGGGGGGCCTTGAGCTCTGCACCCACCTCAGCCAGCTCCTCTGGGCCAGCCTGCCTGCCTTTTCCTAAGTCACCCAGGACCTGAGGGGAGCAGGGCGCAGGGCTCCCCACCAGGGAGGGCCCTGCCGACTCCTAGATAACTTCACTATCAGTGGTCACCTTTCTTTCACCTTCACCTGGCGGTTTAAAACGTCATCTTCGCTTGTGCTCAGTCGAGAGTTTGTTTGTTTATTTTGATCGTGTTCATCCAGTTCCAGTGGCCCCATCACGTCCCTCCCCAACCTCAGTCCTGTTTGGCCAAGGACTCCCCACCACAGGCAAGGGCAGTGGTTGGGGTTTTCAGGCTAGTTTATTTCTGGGTGCCATCACAGATGGGTCCGTGTGTCAGCCTCAGAGCTTCGGAGCCCCCTGCCCTCCCCCCGCCCGTCTCCGGCCCCAGCCAGGACCCCTTACTGTACTTTACACTTGCCAGCTTTCCGCCCATGCAGTAGCGTGGGCTTCTGACGGTGGGGGTGAGTGCGAGAGTCATGTTTCTGTTCTTTTCTCTTGCTTGGTTGGGGCTGCGGTGAGAGAGTGTCTCTGAGGCATACTTTCCCGCCTCTCTTACACTAGGATCTGCACACCTCCTCTCAAACACTCTTCTGAACACGCTCAGCGGGAAGGTTTGTCCACACCTATTAATCCTCTCTCAGTGTCCAGCTTCCTGTTAGTACCAGCTGGTTTGCATGTTTTTGCTTGTTCAGATGAAACAGTTCAAGAAACAAACTCATATCCAACTCTCGAGAAATGTCTTTTTTTTTTGTACTTTCGTTTTCGATTTTTTTTTATTAGTTACAACTCCAAAACACCTGTTGTCCAGTAAAACATTTCACACCCCCTGCCTGTTCTTAGATTGTATGTATCTGTGGGACTGAACTAAATGCATGCACTGTAGTCGATGTACTGGTAGCTGTAGCTGTTAGTTGTAGAACATGCATTGTCGAGTTGATATTACAGGGCCTCCGACGGCACGGCCCAGAGGTCTGCAGGGTAGCGTGGGGGGCCAGTGGGGGAAGGGGCTCCATTTTCAATGTCGCCAAGGGGCTTGGATCCATGTTCTCGCCATCAGCCACCACCACCTCCTCCTCACTCCCTGCTCCCCCAGTCCAGAGCTGGGTCACCACCCTCCCTCCTGAGGCCTCTGTGGCAGGGTCAACCGCAGGGAAAGAGAGTGGAACCAAGATTGGAAGGAGTCCGCACCTTTTTCCTTGTTCTTATCTTCCTCGTACAGCTCTTGAACACAGCAGATCTTTTCTAATGGCTTAGGGGTTCCGGCAAGGCTCCCTCGAGCCCTTTGCTGGCTCCCATTCAGCCCTTCAGGGAGATGGTCTGTCCAGCAGCCCGGCCTACGCAGCCTCCTTCCTGGGCTGCAGGGGAAATGAGACCTGGTGGGGACAGGAGGAAAGATCCGAAGATCCTCAGTCTGCAGACGGGGATGCATTTGGTCCCAGACAAGGTCGGCACTGGTTCTCACGGTTGGCGAGGGTGAGGGAGAAGCCTGGAGATGAGCCCCCCAGGGGGTGGGACCAGCAAGTGAGACTGGCAACCATGGAGATTACTGGCCTGGGGGGGGGGGGGGCTGTCGCTGTCAAAGAGTTGCTTTCCTCCAGCTCCCCCAAGGGCTTCCCGGTCCTGCTGCCTTTGCCCCAGCTCAGGCAGGTGTGCCAGCAGTCAATTTTGGACACACTCGTGCCTGTATTTGTGGTGATGAGCCATAAAGGGGTGCCAGAGGCCTCTCAGAGCTTTTGGAGATGTCCCTAATCTATGATGGGAGACAGAAGTCCAGGAAGTCACAGAGTCTGCAGCCCCCATGAGTGTGAAGTGACAGAAAAATGGCAGCTCCGTGTGGAAGTTGGTAGCAGGCTGGGTCACCAGGGATTGGACGTGAGCAGGCCAGTCGGCTGCACGAGGGCCCCGAGGCCCAGGAAGGAAGTCTGGGAAGTGCCATCCTCCTGGCTTGGCCTTTCTGGGTGGGTGTGGGGGTCGGGGAGGGCGCAGAGAGAAGGTCTGGGACTGTGAGGCTTTGGGCGGCAGAAGCTGCAGATGGACCCAGACTGGGGAGGAGAAGAGGGTGAGGACAGAAGGCAGGAGGAGCAGGAAGTCTCCTCAACTGACCTGAATCCTAAGTCTGGCTCTGCTGAGAAAAGGGCTTTGCTGTCCTGTGGCTGGACATCCTAACGGTTTCCGTTCCAACAGGTAAAATGAGCAAAGTAAAACTCAAATCAGGGATAGAATAGTTGAACTTGAGCCATAAAAGAAAATGGTTTGAGGACAAGGATGTATCTCACAAAGCAGGCCTGTCCCTCCCACCAGTCTCAGGGTGTTTTCCACGTCCTGGTGTCGCCCTTCGCCTGACTCGCATTCAGGGCCGAGGGGCATGAACCACAGCGTCCCACACACACTCCTTCAGCTGCTGGCGGGGTCAGGGGGTTATTTGCACCCGTTGCAGCCTGGCCTTTAGGGTTCCCGGGTGTTGCTTTCAACAAGCACGCGTTGAAGGTCCGGTCTGCGCCAAGCACTAAGGACCGTATAAGGCAGAGAACGCACCTTCCCTTCAGTGGTCAGGGAATCCAGACCCTTCCCCTGAAAGCCCGTTTCCCGCAAGGCGCTGTTGCCGGCGCTGTCAGCTTCACTAAAAACAGGAGAATGTTTCTTCAGACAGTTTCCCTGCGCCTCTGCCAACACAATTCTGTGTGTGTGTGGGGGGGGGGGGGGTTGTGAAGCTGCCTCTGCTTTCCCACCCACCTCCCTTGTGCCAGCAGCAAGCATTCTCCTGGGGCCGAGGCCCCAGGATGGCCCGTTTGTGGGTAGCGTTGCTCGGACACCCTCTCGCCGGGATGGACCCACATGGAGCAGACCCAGCGGTAGCCCCAAGGGAGAGCAGATCTGTGACCCCTGGTGACCAGCTGCCACAACCAGCCTGACCTCCCTTGAAAGACTTTTTCTGAACACGTGTCTCCCAGTCCACTGGCTTGTGTTCTGGGGGTGGGCACCTTGTTTTTCAGTTTGCCATTAAAATCCTCCTTTCTGGGAGAGCCAGGATTTCCCCCTCGAATTGTTCAGCATTGGATTTCAGTAGCCCCAGTGAATTTATAATAATGTGCAAAGCCACCCGCCACTGACCTCAGCTTCATTCATTTGCCAAGGGCTTTCGGACCAACCCTGTCAAGGATAAAATACATCAACTCTAATCAATAATTTTGTAATAGAAATACCACACACTTGATAAATCAACTTTAGTGCAATTAGTGACCAGCCTTGAAGTCCAGACCTAGATATAAGTTAATCCTAAAGTGCTTGGAGTGGGGGGAGGTTAACGGTCCCTTAAACCAGTGGCCCTGTTTTCGGTGGGTGACACCTGTCCATGCCCCACCCCACCCCCCAAGCTGGCTGGGCCCTGCTCTCCTGCTGGCTCTGGCGGCGGGTCGGGAAGTGCGGTGGTGCCTTTGGGAGCCCCGTAAGAGTATGTAGGGCACAACAGAGAGGGCCAGAGGGACCCCTCCTTGCACCCTGGCCTGGGCGGGAGCATGGCAGTCTCAGGAGCCCCGAAAGCAGCAAAAAACCCCATGTCAGTGAGAATCATCAAAGGAACACATACCTCGGTACAGGTGGTTCCTTACATTTCTTCAACTCTTAGGCTGTCATGTGTCATGGCAACTACCCCATGAGACAGGCAAGAAGGCAGAAGTTTGGGGCCAGGTTTCAGATATTTGTTTTTGTGAGAAGGCTGCTCTGCAGAATGGTTGTATGACTTACCCAAAGTCACACAGCTGGTCACCTGAGGAGCAAGACTTTGGTCAAGGATGGAGAGCCCTGGACTTGAACCCCTTGGTCTTGGCCTCCCCTAAGCGACCCTGTGGAGGAGCCGTGTCTGTTCACACAGGACTCACCCGCCGCCTGGACGCCGTGCATGTGCAGGAAAGCAAGATGTCTCAGCTGCCGGCACTGCGTCCGCCGAGGACTCAGGCTCCGAGACCACACAGCCTGACTTCAGATGTCGATTTCAGGGCTGGTCCCGGGGCACATCTGCCATGGAGTTTAATTCAGCGGATGTTTATTACGAGTGTAACAACAGTGATTATTATATGTGGCAGGCACTATCCTAGGCTTCAGATCAGAGTCCACAGGGCTGTGTCAGAAACCCGGCTCATCATGGTTAACTGCGATAGGGGATTTATGGCCGGACATCTTGGAAGCTCCCTAGAAGAGTGGGCTTCACGTGTGGGTTGTTCAGGGCTCTTGTCCTGCCATTCTCTTCGCTTTGCCCTCCCTCTCACTTCAGTATTGTCCTTATGTTGGCTTTCCTTTGGTGGCAGAATGGCTGCAGCAGTTTTCTGCTTCACACCACCCTGTGCAGAAGAAGGGGGCGGGGGTCAGATGGTCCACAGTTCAGGCAGAACGAATGGCTGAAGAAGGGACGCATCCTCCAAACCGAAGAGCTGCTGCAGCGTGGGAGGAGGATGGATTCCCAAAGGACGGGGCTTTGACAGGAAGGGGAACGGGAGAACGATGCTGGACAGGCGAGCGGTGAATGCCCACCACCTCCCCAGAACTTCATAGACGAACGAATACAGGGCACAGCCCTGCCCTCAGGGCCTCTCTGCCTGGTGTGGGACTAACAGGTACTCACGGCATGACACCGTAAGCCCACCAACAGAAGGAGCACAGGGGAAGAAGCGACTGGCTTTGCCTGGGAAGTCAGAGAAGGTGGCACAAGCAAGAGCAATTTTCCAGTAGGAGCTCCCAAGGGACCATGGGGAACAGCATGTGCAAAGCCGCCAGAACTGAGACTAGTGGAGAGAACTCGAAACCCTGCCAATGGTTCACCCTGGCTGGAGAATAGAATGCAGCTGGGGCCAGGGGGGTGCGAGTGTCTGGAGAGTCGGGCAGAGCCAGGGCAGGGGGCCCTGGTGCCGTGGTAGGGAGCCTCGATTCACGTGGGCAGTGGGGAACCAGGACGTGGCATCAGCTGTGTGTGTCAGACAAACCTGGACATCAGCATCCAGGGTAGATAAGAGAGATGGCACTGCGAGCAGGAGGACACGTGACAGTTCACATGCATTGTAAACACCCCGTAAAGGTTCATATATAGCTGCCCAGTGAGATGCCGCAGGCCTTTTGCTCTTCCCCATTCACTGATTAATTCTGGGCTCAGCATCATGCTGGAGGCTGGGGTGGGATGTGGAATTCCAGGGAATGGTTTTTGCCTTCAAGAAGCTCCTGGTCTTTGGGGGAGGGCACAGCACACGATCAACTTTAGAGCCGGTCTTCAGTGAGACTGGATTCCTGCCTAGACAGAGAGCACTCGGCAAGCAGGAAGCTCGGATGCGAGGCAGGACGTGAAGTAGACCCTGAAGGGTTTGGAATGGGGGGACACTTGAGGCGAGAGAACTTGGATAAAAGGGTGGCAATGGGATGAGCAGGCCAGTGGTGGGGTGACAAGCCGGTAGAGGCTCGAAGAGATAGAGACAGGCTAGATTCTAGGAGACTCGAAGCCAGGTCGACCTGTCATAGTCCTGGGAAAGAGCGGTTCGTATTCTTTACGGCAGTGGAGCTTCATAAGGACAGAACCAGCTAAGGAATATCAGCCTGGCAGCCGCCCCACAGAGCACAGCCTGACCCCTGGTCCCCAGGACGAGGTGGGTTTGTGACCTGAACAAGGGCAGGGGAGCAAGGCAGCAAGGAGGGCATTCCACCACCGAGCCCTGCCTCAGTTTCCTGTGACTCCTCTTTGCTTCTACAACAAGGTGTCACACATTTCTCCTTGGGGCTACGGGTTCCCCCTCCTGCACCTTCATGGCAGCCAGTGCCCCATCCTTCCCGCCCATCCATTTCCCTCTGTCCTTGTCTTTGCTCTGCTGAAATCCCCGTCAGACTGCCCGGAAGCCACACCTGATTAACCCTGCCTGGGACGTTTGCTCTCGCTCTTCAACACAGGCTTGCACCCTCGGCCTTCCCTCTGATTGGCAAGTTTTCCTGAACGAAGGGCGGGGTTTGGAGTCCTTGGAGGGTGTTTGGACTGTATCTCAGAGTGGTGCCTGCCTTCTCCAGCAGTATAAACTGTCTATCCTCCAGGAGGCAAAGTCAGCCTCGTTGTAACTATAGGTGAATAATTAGTATGCAATTAGAGAAAGCAGAAAACAAAGGAGCCCTTTGTTCCTGGGTGCTGATTAATATTAATGAAAAGGTCTCCCCTTTCTAGTTTGGGATCCTGCAGAATAGGGGGTAGGCAAATAATGCTTCCAAACAGTCATGATTGGCTGTTGGAATTAAATCTGTCAGGATGAGAGAGCCATGACGAAATCCACTCCATACCGTGGGTAGGAGGCTTCCAGCCAGCATCTCAAAGTTCACACCCACCTGGGAGACTCCGTGAGAGATGTATATCTTGGGAAGTGGTTGCTGGAGTGCTAGAAACAACTTCCCAGCTGATTTTAATAAAGTAATGATAACACTAATACACTGATAACTCACATATGTTATGAGTGAGCCAAGTACTGTGCCAAGCCCTCCTGCCCTGTCCCGTGAAATTCTCATAACCCTGAGAACTGGGCACTGTCGTTCCCATTTTAAAGATTGAAAACTGTCGCCTCCACACATAGATGGTTTGAGGCGGCACAGACGGACTTTGCGTCCAGGTGTATCTCATCAGGTCCGTGCTCTAGGCCACTGTCCTCGGATGTCCTGTCACACCAGGCCTCCGGCGCCTGAGCAGAGCTCTGCATCTCTAAAACCCACGCTCAACAGGACACCGCCACTGCCCTTGACTCGATTCTCCGTATCCTTGAGGGAGGAGAGTCCAAAGTCATGTATAAGAGGCCTGGGGAAGCATCTGTGTGCGTGGTGGCAGGTGGGGGGGGTTGTTTTTGTTTTTTGCGCCCACTTCTGCTAGTGCAGACTTCACGTCATGGTTCTGTCTGACTTTGGCTGACATTTCTGATCAGACTTCCGGTCCCCAAATCCTTTCAGACAAAGGAGGCCCAGAGGAGGTGTGGTTAGGTAACAGGGAGCCAGCCTGAAGGTA
This sequence comes from Artibeus jamaicensis, assembly GCF_021234435.1. Classification (NCBI taxonomy): domain Eukaryota; kingdom Metazoa; phylum Chordata; class Mammalia; order Chiroptera; family Phyllostomidae; genus Artibeus; species Artibeus jamaicensis. Next base: position 8,854,187 of record NW_026521407.1, read on the forward strand.
ATTATTTCAAAGGAGCCTTTAGCTAAAACAAGACTGAAGGAAGTTAGCCGCTGTCGGAAAGAAATCAGGTGATGGAGCGAGGGAGAGCCTCTTTGGGCAGGACAGACCTTCTCCAGAGGGATGTCAGCATCCCTTCCTGTGAGCTGTGAGGACTGATTAAAAAGGTCGCTGAGAAGCCCAGCCCTGGGAGGGGATTGGCTGCCCAGTTGCTGGGGCTTTGCTTTGGGCCAACGGCTGGGGAAGGGCGCGGCCGGAGGCGGGAGCAGTGGGCTCCTCAGCCAATCGTGCTGCAGAGAGGCTGGCCTCCTGGTGCCATGGCAACCAGGAGCAGGGGCTCATTTGTTTTGTAGATGAGTAATTACTTCGCAATTAGAGAAAGCTAAAAATAAAGGGGCCCTTTGTTCCTGGTTACTTATTAATATTAATAAAATGATCTGTCCAGGTCTGTGAAAAACAGTTAATGCAAACCTGTATGCCCGTGGCAGAGCCCAGTGTAGACGGCGAAGGCCGCCCAAGCCCCCGTCCCCTTCTTTTTCTGGAAATTAATTCTGCCTGTAACCTACAGAGAGCTAGTTTTCCTGGCCTTGCGGGGAAGAAGAGAGGCTCAGCCTCACAGACACCTGGGACCCAGAAGGCCCGGGAGTCAGGGGGGTCAGTTAGGCACTGCCCCAGGCAGAAGGGCCTGGCGTGACAACCCACCCTCCAAAGACCCGAAACAGCAGCAAAACCAGAAAATGTGAGCCGATGTTGGAGGAAACTCCTTGTCCACTTTTGCTGGGTATTCTTGGCCATGGTATTTGACTTCTCTGGATCTAGACTGTTCAGCTCCAGGTATAGAAAACAGTATCTCACCTTCCACTTAAGGCATCTGCAGGAATTGCGAAGTCTCCTTTCTCAGCAGGCTTGAAGAGAAACAAATCAGGCTTGGGAAGGCCCACATCTTCCTGTGCCCTGGCTTTGGGGGTGGAGCAGTTCAGAGGCTTCCCTTATATCCCCTACCCTTCCTGGGGGGAGGAGCACCTTGTAGATTACTCACATCAGGATGATGAGCAGCAGCTGTAAAGGGGGGGCGGGGAAAAGGAAAGGAGAAAGGGACCTAGAAGGAAGAGTGGGGAATCGGAAGACTTGGCTCCAGCCCAGCTTCTGCCACTGACAAGCTGGGTGATTTCTGGGGTGGGGGGTGGGCAAAGGATTTCAGACTTAGAGGGTCCATCGGGACCATTCATCTCTATAGCTCTGTATCGTTTCTGTTACAAAAGCTCTCCCTCCCTTGTCATTGGGATGGGGGGGGGGGTGACAGTTCAGTGCCTTAAGAGTTGAGAGGAGTGAGTAGAGAAAGCCCAGGACTTGTAAGTGGTGAGGCAGCTTGGTGGGATGCATTGGAAAACAGTCAGTCATGCTTTTTTTTTTTTTTTTACAATTCATGAAGGCAATGACTTGGACAGAAATAGTTCCAAAATTGTGAAACAGTAAAAAAAATAAACCCTTGGGTGTGGTTGATCAAACCTTAAACCTTCAGGGTTTGGCTCTGGACAGTGTTCACTAGTGGGGCTGGGCCTGCTATTAGCCGCCGCTGCTGAGCAGATCAGCCCTGAGACGGCCAGTGCAGGGTTCTTGAACTTAGCTGCATGGTAGAATCTCCCAGGGAATTTTTACCATTCCTAGTGTCCAGGCCATCCGGCAGACCCATCGAATCAGAGTCTCCCTCAGCGGGCCCCAGGCTTCAGTTAAAGCTCCCCAGGCAAGTCCTGTGTGTAGCTTCGGACTCAAGTTCCACCAAGTGCCTCACGCCATCTCTGTGAGTTTGTCACCAGCACCCTTACCTTAGAAATGGGTAAATAGAAGCCAGCTAGGCAGCTGGCCCCAGCCTCCTGAACAGCAGGACAGCTGGTCTGGGATCCTTAGCCGGAGGCCTTGGAGTCCATGGCCTGCCTGCCAGCCAGCCAGTGGTTTTCTAGCCAGGCCATAAAGTCCTCCTCTCCTCGGCCAGCTGAAAGGGTCTTTGTCCTCACTGAGGAAGCCTCCTGCCTGTTGTGGCTGAAATTGAAAGCATGTACGCAGAGAATCAGTGGCCCTGGATCAACCATAAGGAGGGAAGCAGCCATCCTCCTTGACTGTCTGACGAATGGGGGCCTTTCTGTAAGGTCGGAGTTTGTTTGTTATTAAAGACCTAATTAGAAACATGAGAGGGAGTTGAATGGCTCCATGCTTAGCTAATTAGTGACATGCATGCGCCCGCTTTGAACTTCAAGGACACAGAGCTATTAGAGCTTACATCAAAAATGGATTAAACTCCAGTGCCTTTATAATCACTAAAGACAGGCTGCGCTAGTGGAGAGCCTTTTGTACGTCCTCAAGGGGCTGCCCCTTGGGCTTCCTCCCCACCCCGCGGCCCCTGGATGTTGGAGCCCGGGGCAGTGAGATTGGGCAGTAAATACTGATGGGTCCTGGGGTGTTCCAGCTCCCCAGAAGGACCGCCCTCAGCAGAGTGGCGTGGTCTGTGGAATTGAAGTCGGCCCTCTGGTTGCAGAAAGACCATACTTTGTAGAGGGGTCCCTGTGGGGGCTTAGGTGTGGAAGGGCCTCCCTCCTCTCTGGCAGTGCCCCCTCCGCCTCACGTCGACCCTAGCAATACTGCATGCCCAGCCTCCTCCTCCAGGACGTGGCGCAGAGGAAGGTGGTCTGGTCCTCTGGAGAGACACAGTCCCCTGTCTTCACGGGGGCCTGGCCGCACCTCCAGGTGGGGAACCCCCAGTCTGATGGGCAGTTCTTGCTGGACTTTACAGTGTTCTATTTTAACGATAGCACACAGTACCAACATGCACACAAGGTCTGCAGTGTCACTTAGGAGACACAAGAAAGGACCTGACCCCCCTGGCCAGGGCAGGCAGGGTGAAAAATGATTGAGTGAGCACACACAGCGCAGCAGGTTGGAAGGTGGCCAGGGGCACGTGGGGAAAAACCAAACTGGTTTCTTTTTTGAAAAAATGGAGAGGTAGGCGTGCCTCGGGGACATAGGCAGTCACTGGTCAAACGTTTTCAGGATTAAGCTAGGACATACTTGGAGCCAAAATGCTCCAGAGAGTGAAGGGGAGTCTGTCGTGGGCCCCACACTCCCTGTCTTTATTTCCTTTTGATTCTCAAGTCGGGGAAGGCTGGACAAGGAAGCAAAGGCTCGGGCACCGTCATTGCCCCGTGGCGAAGCCCCTCCACCCCACCCTCACCCCAACCATCCTTTGCCTGGACCAGGGGCTGCGGGCGCAGCTGCGGGCCGGTCAGCGCAGCAGCTCCCGGGTGCTTGTGGGGGGGTCTCCCCACCTGCTGCTCCTTGCAAGTCCCAACCTGTGTGAGTTTGGAATCTGAAACCAGTTAATTTAGGGAGGAGAGGCAGGATGTGAGTATTAAAACACCTCCTGCTTCAGCCAAACTGTAAACATTCATCTCCTGGGTTGTCTTCCCAAGCAGTTTAGAGGTTCAGGGCAGAGGCGCCATTGAAACACCAGTTTGCATCCGGGGGGGATCAGGCACCCCACCTTGCAATGGAAAATTGAGGCCTGGGCAGGGGCAGCCTGCCAAGGTCCCGTCGCCGGTGATGCTATTGCCGCCAGCGGACAGTTCTCACTGGCACAGCAAGCATCCCGAAAGCCTCAGTGACTCACTGCCTCACACCATGATCTTCCCTTTCCCGGGGCCTCTCTTCCCTTCGTTCCTGAGACATGTGCAAACAAGGGCCGTTTGCACATGAGGTCTGGGAAAAATGGCAACCTCACCGTGGCTCCAGAAAGTTCCTTCTTTGCCTTCGTGACACAAGTCTGGTTTCTTTGGCCACCCGTCCCAGGCCCGTTCAAGGCTGCCCCATCTCCAGAATTTACATCGGGAGCAGGTGGCCATCAACTGCCAATCTCGCTCCTCTCTCTACCACCCCCTTCCTAACCAGGCTGGTCCCCCAAACCCAAATCGGGGCCCATAATAAACAAGCATGAAGATGGAAGGAGAAGGAGCTGTTTTCTAGTGAGATTGTGTCCCAGCCTCAAAGGCCCCCTCCAAGGGGCCCGCCCTGGAGCCCTGGATGTTCGGAGCCTTCTCCCTACAGCGTCCGGAGTAGTGGTGTGAACCTGCAGCTTCACCACTAACACAGGGTGTGGGGGAGCCAGCCGGGAGGGACGTTATCTCTTCTGGGGAGTGTGATTTGGCCAGAGGCTTGGACCATCCCACAAAATCATTAGTCTCAAGTCTTGGGTTCTACTGTCCATTAATTCTCCACTTGAGATACGCCGACACTAACCGGCCGACCTCAGCACCGGCCAGAGCCGTCTAAAGCTGGTTCGGGTTTGGGAGAACAAACAGAAACTCCAATCTTCTAAGACCGGCACCATTGTCACTGGCATTTGGAGTGTTTAAGTGACACTGGCTGCCTCACCAGCCCACAGAATGAGCGGACGTTCCCCATGCTCCCTGTGCAGTGTTTAAGATAAGCCGGCATCTCTGGGTGTGTCAGGACTTGTTGATACCAGGCTGGGTTTATGCGTCTCAGGAATATTATTTGTTTGATACAGAGACGGGGAAAAAGAAATGTCATTACAATGTTCTCTTAATCCCTCCCCCCATATTAAAGTACTTCTCTTTCCCTCCAGAAATAGACTGAATTTCATCAGAGCTTTAAAAATTATAGTATATGAAATTGATTCTCCGTGCACCTGGGTCCCTGAGCTGGTGTGATTCTCGGTCGGTGTGCTATAGCGTCGGCCAGGCCGGATGTCACTGCCGGCCCTCTCTGTCCGTGAAGCCCACGCTCGGACTGAGCTCCGGGAGGAAAGCCAGCGCCAGGGGCTCCTGGTGCAGAGTAGCCGGGCAGACCACCGAGTATAATCCCCACTTGCTCTGCTCAGGACACACAAGGACCCCACGGCTGAGTGTTTCTCCTTCCGTTATCAGGGAGCAGGCTCATCTTTTCATGGCGACCTTTCCGGTTTGTCCCTCTGTATTAATTTACAGCGGGCACTACCTTCAGAGGGCACAATAAGGTAACTGCAGAGTGGAGTCCCCAGCTGCCATCCTCCCCAAACAAGGGGTGGCTGGCTCCCATGAGTCCGAGGAGGGACCCGTGCAGGTCTCCACAGGTGACGGCCAGTTGGTATTTTGGACCCTGTGTCCCCTGAGGCCCAGAATTATGGGGGGGTAGAGGCAGGTCGCCCTTGCCATGGAGAACACAGGGCCCCGGGAGAACCCTGAGAGCGCGCCGCCTGCCCACCACCCCGCCTGGAGGGGCCCCCGGCTGGTAGGGGCGGCAGCGTCTCTGTGCCGCAGGGTTTGCGATCAAGGCGGATCGCAGTGCGACGTGGACAAATGAAAAGGGAGGCGAGCATTGGAGGGGACAGTGACTCTGACCGCTTCTTCTCTGCGACAGAGCCCCTCTGCTCATTCCTTCTTCAGTCCGTCTTTTAATTCTCTAAAACCAACAACAAAAAACCAGTGTGATAAGTTAACACAACAGCCCTGGCCTCAAAGAACAGTATGTGGGCTTATGCTCCCACCCTCCATTGTGGCAGGGGCCATGGTTGGGAATGGGGGTCAGGGCACCACTCAGCCCCAGCGCCCTCCTGCCCTACCCGGGATGCGCGCTGCCTTCCAAAGTGGACTTGGTGAGGACCCTCTGTTGCCTTGGCCTTGCCCTGAGCAGCAATACATGCTCTGTTCCAGAAATGCGCCAGGTCCCACAGGGCCTCCTGTCCGGGATTAAACCTGGCAGCAGCAGATAATCCTCACAGCAGATGATTGAAATCGTCCTGAGGGCTGGCCCTGCCCTTTGCAAGATGCCCCCAAAGGAAGACCTGGGTCAAAGGCTGGGGCTGGGCAGGGCCCTGACTTATGCCAGGTAAATGCATCTGGAAAGGACTTCGTAAACAGCTCCTTTCTCTGGATCAGTAATAATCCACTTTTTAGGCCTTAGAGCCGGAGGTGCCCCACCCAGGGGTGCCCCATCACATTCCTGGGCTCTAGCTTTCTACCCAGATCCAGTGGCGTCACGCAGGGATCACATAGAAATATCTGGACTCCCATACCTTTCCTAGACCCACAGTGCAGCTGTTCTGACTCTGACCACCCTCTCACATGACCTCCCTGCCCCCATAACTAATTCCACTCTCAGCCCAGCTCCTTCTGACCCCAACTGGGCAGACCGTGTGCCCGCCGGAAGGCAGTTGTCTCCTAGGCTCATGCTAAAACCCCGGGGACAAAGGCGCCCAGAGATTTGGACCTAAGTGAGTCTAGGGGGGTCTCAGCCTACAGGATAGACCTTGGCCAAGGTCTCACTCAGGGAGAAGATTCCCTGGCTTTGCTGGGTCAGGGTGGTTTTTATCCCCTTGGTGGATAAGAAGCTCCTTCTTCAATTTGATGCAAAATGCCTCCAGCTGTAATTCAAACGTGCTTCCTCTTGCTGGCCTCAGTGAGATGTGGTGTCCCTGCTTTCCTGCCCCCACATCCCTGAATGCTTCATTCAAATCCAAGGTGATTAAATGCGCCGGGTAGACGAGTTAGATCCTTTTGTAAACCACCTTCTGATTTGTATGGCAAGTGAATTGTTTTTTCCTAGATCAGATTTTCCTAAATCTGCATCTGGTACCTGCTTTGTTGGGCTCTGCATATACAACTGTTTTAGAAAGGGGTGTATTTGTTTTAAACTTGATAAGTTACCAGAGGGCTTTCTCTTCTCCTCCGCCCCGCCCCCCTCCGTCCCCAGAGTCAGACTAAGGCAGGCAGCACTCACAGATGCTGACTCTGACGGGTGAGGGGCCAACACCAAGGTCAGAGCCGGGGTCACACTCAGGTCTTCTGACTCCCTCTATCTCCAGTGCTCCCTCTATCTCCACTGTAGCTGCATCCTGACCACAGAGGCTGGATGGATAACGCACAGAGGATGCTGCTGGAGCAGGGGCGAGGGGTGAGGAGGAACCCACCCAGGATTAAACCTCTGGCGTGGGTGCCACCTAGAGCTGCTGATGGAGAAGCAACTCTCCTCCCCGCAGCCAGCCCCCAGACTGCCGGCCTAGTGCAGAACTTGGCCTTGACCACTCACAGCTTCTGCTACAGCCACGCCAATGTGCTTACAAGACATCGTCCTCTTCTGAGATAGTCCTCATGTCCCATTTCAAAATAGTAGCACCCTTTTTTATTCAGCAGCATGTACCGATGCCTCTCCGGGCTGAGCAGTAGCAAGGTGCCCATGTGCATGCAGAATGATGCTCCATCCCCTTTCCTAAATGAGTCTTGGTTCTCGGGGAAAGGGGCCCTCCACCAAGACAGAACACGGAGGGTGACTGCACAGAAATCGCCCTCAGGTCAGGGGGTCACAGCCTGGAGGGAGAGGGGGGCAGCCTCTGAGAAGCTGGCCTGCCGGGGGGCAGTCCCCAGTCTCTCCCCAGCAGCCAGCACAGTTTGTTCATTATGAGCCTTTCCAGAGAGGCACAGGTTTCCAGATGGCTTGTTTGGGGACTTTTAATGTGCTTTCTGGAGCCTGCGTCTTTTGCCCCCGGAGAGAGAAAGAGGGAATTGTTGACTGGAACACAGGCCCGGCTCCTCCATGCCCCCAGCCATTGGCAGGGCAGCTTCCATTGCCCGGAAGCCTGGAGAAAGGGGGCCAGCCCAGAACTGGCTGCTGCTTGCCTGTGACGGCGCCCTCTGGCGGGGACCCACAGCCTAACCTTTCGCCTCTGGCTGCAGAACACTTACAAAATGACTGAGCTGGGGCCAGGCATTGTGAAGAGCAGCTGTGTATGAAAATACGGGGCTGAAGGTTTTAAAGCTGCATTCTATTCAGCGCCCTCTCCACAGTGATTTCAGAGTCATTTGATAGAAGACAACTAAGCAGGGGCGGGCAACACTGGCCTAAGAAGAGCTGTTTATTGTGACATTTTCCTCAGACTGACTTTTAAGCTACAGGCCTGGGCACGCAGGACTGGGAGAGGTAGCCAGGGATGGGCAGGGTACCACCAGCCAGCCTGTCTCCCCAGCCTGTGAAGGGGCTGCTTCTGCACCACCCCTCCCGTGGGCATGCTGCGTCTCGTCCCCGAGGCTGTGTCTGCTGGCTGCGTTGGTCTCCATGGGTCTCCCCTGCTGGAGGCACCAGGACAAAAAGCTCCCTGCTCCCCAGCCCAGCTTTGACATCATTGAGCCTGCCCACTGTCATCTGTTGTGGCCCCCCGACCCCCGAAACAGAACAAGCGAGTCTGTACTTGTTAGTTACTTTGTCCAGGAGGGGGTCAGCTGCCCCGGTGAACCAGGAGTCCACTGCCTGAACTCTCTCCATTTTCCCTAGCCCAGAGGAAAAAAGTGTGTTAGGCCAAGATAATTCCACCTTTTGAACATCTCGGCTTGATATTTGCCTCCATGAGTGAGAAAGGCCAAATGTTATCTGCAAGCTTAATCTTCTATATTCAAAAATCTCGTCCCTTTGGTCTGCCCGAGCATTCCCAAATCAGCCGCTTATTTGTTCTAAGCCTCTGTGATTTTCCTGCTCTTTAACCCGTTCTTTTCATCAGCCAGTTTATGCATCTCTCAGCTACAGCTTCCAGGGGGGTCTCACTTTGGGGTCTCCTGCCCCAGAGGGCACCCTAGGTAGCAGCTTCCCTTGTCTCTGCTGAGTCAGGAGCCCAGCCCAGCTTGGTTTGGTCTCTTTTGCATCTTCTTGTCCCATCTTAGTCTCCCACCAGTCTGGGCTGGGTGCACAGTCCGTCCCTTCCCATCCCTGCAACAGGTAGAGAACGATCAATTCACTTCTGACTCTTCAGGACCCACCAGAAGTGGGGGGCTGCAACCCCAAGCTCCTAGGGCAAGGCCATGGTCAGGAGGGGAGTTGCTCATCCTTCTTTCCTTCTGCCATGGAGGGCAACTGGTCACAGGGCAGAGAAGGAAGTGCTGAGGCGGGAGAAGGGAGAAGGTGGTTGCCAGGAGCCGCCCTGCGGAGCCCAGAAGTGGCCAGCCCCAGACTCACCTTGAGCTTTAAAAATCGTTGAGTACTTACTTTTGCAATTAAAAAAAAAAAATGTGTGTTTTTCCCTCTAGAAAAGAAAATGTTTAAGCTACTAAGGGGACATGAAGACGAGGCTAAATTAGCCTGGTTGGCAGCTGTGGAACCTGTGGGGGGGGGGGTTCAGGGTGGGGCACCCAGGCTGTGTTTCCTCCTGCTGCCCCACCCCCCACCACTCTGGGGGGTCAGTGGGCGTGAATATCCCACCCGCTATAGCAAAGGTGCATTCCTAGCTCTTCTTCTTGGTCTAGAGTTTATATCTGAAGATAACTAACAGGAAGCAGGCATTTTGATCAGATATGCTTTAGCAATAAATTGGTTCGGTCAGTATGCTTTGCATTCATATTTCTTTGTCTTTTTTTTTTTAAAACGAAAGGAAAAAAAAAGTTTAAATCCCCCCTTTCCTTCTACTGCAGGAGGTGAGTGTGTGGGTGTCCTATGGAATATCATTGACATTCACCCAGCTTCGGCCCCAGCCTCCAGATCTGCCATCCCAACCCCATCCCCTCTCTCCATCCCCTGCTCTCCACCCCAAAAGGGAACCCTCTGCCACCATCATTATGGTTCTGTCAAGATGCCCAGATTTTCCATGACATATCCCATCCTCCGACCACGTTCAATGTGGACGACTTTCATGCAGGGATACAAATGGGAGGGGGGAGGGGAGGGAGTAGCCAGTGGGGAGGGGGGAAGTGGTTTGGGGGGGGTGCTGGAAAATGGACATCTTTTTTGTCCTTTTAAAAAAAACAAAAACAAAAACAAATTTGTCATTTAATGGATCCAAAGATGAACAAAAAAAAAAAAAGTGAAACAAACAAATCAAAAATCCCATCCCCAAAGATTTTTTTTTCCTCGACTCAAGTCGCTTTGTTTCCGGTCACGTTTTAATATCAATATTAACACAATGTGTAGTCTAAAACTAGTTCCTTTGTAGTTTGCATGGGATGTGAATGCTGTCTCCACGTGCCCAGGTCTAGACAAGACTGCATGAGCATCAGTTCAGATGTGAACAGAAACCTCTCTCTCTCTCTTCCATATATATCTCTATTTCTATTGTGATAACTTGGTGGGCAGTGAAGCACCTCCGGTTGGTTGCCGTAGTGTGTTGAATGATTGTTTTTTTATTCTCTATATTTTTGGAGCTCCGAGCTTCTTAGTAGTAGCCTGGGCTGAGTATTCTTGAGTCCCTGCTGATGTTTTCGCATGGCCTTGGTTGAGTGTTAGAAGTTGGGCCTCAGCTGTTTTTCTCGAGTGTTTGGCTTGTAATGACCGGTGCATGCCTGGCTTCTGGCCTCATACCCAGCTCTATTCTCTGCACACCAGTCCTGAATAGCTACAGTGCTCAACCGAATTTTGGCGCGCCCGCTTCCCCGGCAGGCTCCAACCCGGCGCGGCCCGGAGGCTTCCCGGGGGCCAACAGCCCAGGACCTGTCGCCGATCTCTACGGCCCTGCCAGCCAGGACTCCGGAGTGGGGAATTACATAAGCGCGGCCAGCCCACAGCCGGGCTCCGGCTTCGGCCACGGCATAGCTGTAAGTACCTGCCTTCCTCTGTTCTCCTGCCTCTTCCTTGCCCATCGTCTGTGGCCCATGGGGAGGGTGTGCCAGGAAAGCCCAGCGTTGGGAGCCAAGGAGATGGCAGTGGGTCCCCATCCCTTCAGCCACCCAGGGCTGAAGTTCCTCCATTTGGATGTTCCTTGGGCTCCTGTGGGCCAGGCCACGTGATGGAGTGGAAGGAGCATGGGCAGGGCAGGTTCAGAGCACCCACTCCTTCACCTTCAGCTCATGCAACCTTGAACCACATAGGTGGGCATTGTGCACCCATCCCTTCCCTGGCTGCAAGACGAAAATAAGTATGCTTCTCTCAAAAGACTGAGAATGAATGGAAATAGAGTATGTCACCTGGTGGCACATAGTAGGTCCTCAGTATCAGCCCCTGCTCCTTGATCTCTGCCTTCTGGAGACTGTCACATGGGCTGGGACCTCAGACCTTCGGAGCCCCTCACTCAGGGCAGCAACCTTAGTGGGCAGAGTCCCCAGGCCTGAGGACCAGGGGCAGGGGCTGGCGCCTAGGGCATGGTATGGGGTGCAAGCCCCCTCCCAAGAAGGTTTCCTTGGCTAATGTGTCCTAGTTCCCAGGTTCCAAGTAAGTTCCCATTTGTGTTCTTTAGCTGTGCCCTGCCCCCCAAGGCCAGATGCATTTGGTATTTGTAATGCTCTGTGGTTCTATAATCTGACTAATCCAGGCCATAGAAATTTGCTTAACAGATTTGCATGCTGTTTTCAGATTGTATTGTTCTTTCCCCTCCCGGTGTGTGTGAGCATGAATGTGCCTGAGCCCACTCGCTCGCTGCTCCTTCCATTTGGGAAACCAATTCGGCCCACCTCTGCCCTGGCCAGCCCCAGCATTCTGGGGACACTTTGGCTTTGAGCTAAGATGGGAGTGTCTGCTGTCTCAGGTCCTGTCCTTGTCAAGGGAGCCCCGTCTCGGGGGGCTGCGCTGGGGAGAACAGCGCAAGTGCAGACAGTCTGGGGCACCAGGGCCCCTGGATTCCTGCCCCCCCGGACTGGAGACCACCCCCCCTTCACACACACACACACACACACACACACACACTCACTCCCATCTCCCAGCCCTGACCTCTGCCATCTGGATCCTTGTTCAGCTCCACTCCCAAGCCAGTATCACTTCAGTCAGTAGGCTGTTGGGTCAGATCCCCTCTGATCCTCTGCAGTACCAAATCCAGACTATCCAACACAGCTGAGGGCTACATCAGTTTGGAAGACCACCTATCACCATGTAGAGCACAACTCATTTCCATTTGCAGCACCCAGAAACACAGGCCCTGTGTGTTCTTGAAAACCTGGGTCTTTGACCCGTGTGCTGTGACGGTCCTCAGAAATGACCACGCCGAGTCACGTCTTGCCTGCACAGGGATGGCTTTCTCCCCAGCTGGAGCCGTGCGGCCTGTGGACAGAGACACTGTTATCTTAGCCCTCCAGGGCTTCAGGGCAACAGCGCCCCTCATTTTGGGCATAAGCGCCCCCCTTCCCTTTGCCATCACCCGCCTACCCCTCTGAATCTGGCTCTCAATTTTCCCCTGGGCACAAAGACAGGCTTGGGGTGGGGAGTGGGGGCTGGAGGGTTCAGAGCTGGAGAGGGTGCCATCCTGGCCCCTCAGGGCACAGTGTCTCAGAATTACATATTCATGCTGGCAACCACAGGCTAGTCCTAGACATAATTTCCTCTCCCAGAATGTGACAATCTGTTCCCATGTATAGCGTGCTGATGACCTTAACAATTGTGCAATTTTAGGGACCTTTGATTGCAACGGCCTTTACAAATGGATACCATTGAGCAGGTGCTTTCGTTGCCATCCCACTCTGAGGTATTACCTTCTCTGCCCTGCGTCTCCGCCCTGCCAGGCGCGTCCCTGCTTGTGAGCGCACCGGGCACGCCGTGCGCGCCGCCCCGGGCTCGTCACGTCAGTCTCTGTCCTCTTTCTGGACCCCTTCTCGGGGGGGTGGGGGCAAAAAGAAATCCACTCTTCTACTCTCTCATTCCTTTCTCCAACTTTAATCATGGCCCCCACTTTTTTTTTTTTTTTAATTTTTTTACTGTCTTTTTTTTTTTCTCGGTTTGGTTCTTTTGATTCCTTTTCTTTATCTTCCTCACCCCTCATCTTTCTTTGTCTTGAAATACAATCAAGAGTGTGGGAAACTGGAAGGAGATCTAGTGTGTGCCCGTCCCAGGGGGTCGGAGGCTGGGAAATGCTGGGCTTCTGCCAGGGCTGTGGGTGGGGCCCGGCCTCCCCGCAGGGCCCCGGACAGCGGACCTGGGGGGGCGCTGGGGCTCTCAGCTCCCCAGAACACCCTGGATTCAGCCAATGGGCTTCCTGCTGTCAAACAGCCAGACTGCAACTTTTAGTGAAAAGAAAACATTTTTGCCAGTAACTACTGAGTAATTATCCAGATTACTGCTCAAAAAGCAAATTGAATTAACGATATCACCTGCATAACATGGATTTGGATCCCTGCCAGTTTCCTAACCTTTTAAACTGAGCTCAAGTTAATTAAACATTTTTAAAATCACTTTGACTGGGATACGTAAGGGGTGGAGTGGAGGACAGGGAGGTTGGGGCAGTCAGTGAGTGTGCCCTCGTCATGTTCTCATTGGGAAAGGCGTATGTGTCGTTCTCGGAAACGCACAGGATGAGGGGGGTTCTCTCGGGACAGCTGCAGTGTGCCCTGCAATAGGTTAGTTCTGGGGTGGAAACACGGTGTGTCTCTGGCAGAGGGAGGGTGAAAGAGAAGCCTGGAAAGGGGTCCCACTCGGAAAATGCCACCTGGGGCCTGTCACTCTGGGAGCTGGGACCTGAGAGAAACCAGGCTGGGGGTGGGCTTGCCACTTTAGTTTGTAGTCCGCAGGAGACCTCTCTTGAGGAGTGGGGACCAAGTTGAGTTGAGCTCCATAAATACCTCTTTTGGATTTCTCTAATGTTGCTGCTAAGGAATCCCCTCCACTAACTCAGCTACCTCTCTTAACCCAATAAACCCGTGTGTGGATTCCCCCCACCCCTCGCCTCCACTGCCCTTCAAGCGCTGGCCCAGCCGTCGCTGGCTGGGGCCAGAGGCCACTAACAGTTTGAAGGAGAGCTACTCACTGCTAACCAAGCCAAGGTTAGGGCCCCGGGGGACCCCAGGCTCCTCAGACAACAAGGCGGATTGAGAGGTGCGGGAACTTTGGGGATGGAAGGTGGCTCCCACCCTTTGTGCAGTGACATGATGAAGGGCTCCAGCAACCGCCAGGTGTGGCAGATGCTGGGGGGACCACTGGCTCCCACCCACCCTCCCTGGAAAATGAGGGTGGTATAGGGCTTCGGGCCACAGTCCCATGCCCTGCAAGGCCACTGCAGGGCCTTTCCATGAGGGTGGGTGAGGGGCAAGGCTGCTCCCGGCCCACCCTCCTTTATCCAGCTCTGGGACTCAGTTTCCTCAAAAGGATGAAAAAAAACAAAGTGGAGCTAACTCCCCAGCCCCCTCCAGAACGGATTAAGTGAGCCAATAGAGCCACGTGACCACACCAAAACACACACTTCGGTGCCACATGTCACCGAGGGGCCCAGGCTCACAGGTAATTCAGGGAGACGCAGGTAGCAAGTCTGTAACTCCTGGGCCTGTTTTTATTTCCTGTAACCACAGCTGGTTATTTGTCGTGGGCGGTTCAGTAAATGCCCCGACCTTGACTCCTTATGTGCAATATGATCCTTTACAGTAGAAATCTGCATTTTCAGTTATTGACCATCTTCGATGTGTATCTAACAAAGGCAGACTTTTTAAAAAAAAAACACTTTGGTCTCAAGAGCAGAAGCTTAACCAGAGAAGGCATTGCTGGTCAGTGTGCGGTCCACCTGTCTAGCCAAAAACTCCACACGACCACCTTCGCTGGCCTTGTTTCCTGCCACAGCCTCAAGGATCCAACAGTACCGTATGGAGGCAGCCGCCCCCGCAAGCTGCTAGCCAGGCCCCGTTGCATATGCTCAGTAGCCCCACGTAGTCGAAGTTAGAAAGTGCAAGTTGAAAAGCTGGGATAAATAGGACACTTGCCTCACACTTCTTCTTTCTCCTCCCACCCCTCTCCTGGACGTTCTCTTCCGGGGCACCTCGACCCTCCGTGCCCTGCAGAGCATCCCTGGATGTCCAGGCAAGACTGGGCGAAGTTTCTGAGTGGCCCTTTGTTTAGGTGACGTCATCGGACCTGGACCCCCGCCAGCCTCACTCCCCATCCCGACCAGAGATGGCTCACTTCGGATCGAGGGTTGCCCACATCTCATCATCTCGCGGGTCTGCTGTAATATAAGACAACAGCTTTTAACTGTGTATATAACCCATGATTTTGGTTTTGCTTTGTTTTTGTTTTTCTCGATGGTTTCCCTTCCCCTTCTCTCTCGCCCCTTCTCCTTTGAAATCTCTTTGAATCACATTTAGTAGTGATTTTGACTTAGTCCAGTAGTCATATAGCTTTAATAGCTAGTTAAAAGCTAACCATAGTATAATTGTTATATTAAGGTATTATTTTCTTCTTAAAAAAATTTTTTTTTTGCTCGTTTTGATTCTGTTCTCACTTTTAAAGGATGCTGAGATGGTAATATTACTCTCAATATTTTGGTACCAATTCCGAGACTGTGTGGATTTTCACGTGCGACTGGAACACACCGGGAAAGCGCAGCTGTGACGCGTGGAGGGGCGTGGGCTTCCCCGTTCTGCTTTGCGTTGTGTAAAAGTGGGATGTCGTAGGCTAAGAGCAGACTGTAGCAGCCCTTTTTGTGTGATGTCTCTTTGTTAACCTAAGTATATCTATTTTCGGCAATAAGGTAAGGACGCCCACGTTTCGCGTGTCCTCCTTTTCTATAAGTGCTTTTTTTCTGTTGAAAGAGGTGATATTATAAGGTTTTTTGAAATTGTGAATTCTAAGAAAAAAAAAGAAATGTTGTAAATACAATTCCATTAACTACATAGAAACTATTAAGAAAGAGAGAATCAAAAATATTTTTGTGAGGGAGTCGGTCCCAGGCAGTGCGATGCTCTGTGGAAGGAGGAGGGAAAGGAACGCGAACCGCGAACGGAGCGAGTCGCGGACACTGCCGACCGCCCAGCTGCCAGGACGACCCTGGGGGGCGTGAGGAGACCGCCCAGCCCCCCGCCGCCTGTGTGGTAGACCTAACACTCTATCAGTGCCGCACCCGCGTGCTGACCTCCCGTCTGTGCACAGCTCCAAACGTTACCGTCTAGTTAGATTTTTATTTAAAATGCGAAAAACTGCTTTTCCCAAGACTTTTTTAAAAACAAAGCTACAATTTTAATATTTAACATATTTAAAGTTTCAAAGCACACCTGTTAGGCTTGGGTAGGGAGGGGTGGGGAAGACATCCTTTTTCAGTCTTAATTTTTAACTATTTGATCATTTTTCTATTGTCCAATCATTTCAGCACCTCCAAAGGTCCCTAGGACCCTCTGCCTCTCTTCTCCTCTTGCCCCTCACCTGCCCCCAACTCTGGGGACTCCCAGGCCGGGAGTGGATAAGCCTGCATCAATGAAACCTTTTCTCCATTCACTTTCTATTTACAAATTAGGAAAGCAAACCTTTTGGTTTATATATTATTTTTAATACCTCAGTGCTGCAAGTATCACCAGAGAGGCTATGGAAGAATTTTTTTTTAATTTATTGTAGATGTAAACAGAATTTTAAAAATAAAAAGTATAAACATCGCTGCACTGTGACTGGTGGGAAAAACTGACAGTCTCCTGTTTGCACATGTTAACATTTGGCTGTTATAATATATGGTCCTCAGTTGGGGAGAGATACTTATGATGAAGGATATTTTTTAATTTAACTTTTTTTTAATATTGGTAATAAATAGGCCGGCAACAGCAACTGTAGAAGTACAACTCAATAGATGGCATTAAAACATATTGTAGTGTGGATATATATTTTTTCTTTTTTAAAATGTGATATTGCCGTTTTATTAATATTTTTTAAATTGTTACGTTTATAAATTTGGTACTTAAGGCACAGCCAGTATGAGACACTGAACGCGACATTTATTATAAAGAGCTGCTGCTCCTATTTTTATAAATTTTACTAACAAAGTAGACTAATGTAGACAGACGTTCACGGACATGGTAGCTCAAGTGCATCTTCAGATGAAAGGCTCCAAACTGCTGACTCAGAGAGCGAGAAGGAAGCCTTTTTCAATTCTAATCAAACACCACCATTTAAAAATAATCATGTTCTTTGTTTTTTTCCAATAAAAGATTAGGTTGTTGGGTGAGATTTTTTTTGTTGTTTTTCTTTTTTTTTTTTTAATTTCCAAAAGACCAGGTTAAGAAAAAAGGCGCTTTTAAAATATCCAAACGTGTTCAAGGTGATAAAATAACAAAATAGACATTTTCTTTTAAGAAAAAGAAAGAAAGAAAGAAAAGAAAGAAAAAGGCAGTAAATTCCCGGAAATTCGGTGTCTAGACCAGGGAATCTGACTACCACCCGTCCGTGCCGGTGATGTCGCTGTACACCCCGCCCTTCTCCGCTCCCCGTCACCTCCTAGAAGCCCCTCTGTTGACCGCTGTCTGTTAATAATGTATAAAATGGCTATCTTGTAAGCGTGCTGTCCTGGTACTAGTGTAGTGACTTTTTTTCTTCTCTTTCTTCTAGTACATATTCATAGGTATAACGTAATTAAGGTTTAAAAATTTAGACATAGTTATTCAGATTTAGGACCAGTAAGGATAGAACTTTCTCTTATTTATGGAAAAAAAAATGCTAATGATTTTGGGGCAGTTTTTTCCTTTCAATTTTTTTTTGTTTGTTTTCAATTTCAAGTTTTAATTTTCTTTTTCGCTGATCTGATGTGGTCTCCACTAACCCAAGGTCTCACGATGTTCCAACGTCGGCAGACTCGACGGCATTTTGTAGCTTCCCGCCCCCCCCAGCTGTGAAGGGGTGTGCCATACTACCTTAAATGCTAACGCTAGATATGCAAAACTGGATTTTTTTAATTTATTTTTTAAAAGAGGGAGGCATGGTATATTAAAATGATTTTACTAAGAGAAAAACATATTTTTTTAAGAATGCTCAGAAGAAACTGATAATCTGTGTATGTTCTAGATGTTTCTAATACCTTTTGAGGAGGCCCAGTAGCCCCATAGCACAAACCTCGTGGAAATCTGACACGTTTTAATGTGGCTACCTAAGTCAAGGTTCACGTTAGTCCCCCCACCCACCTAGAAGTCCATCTGGAAAGATTTTTGTAAGTTGTGTTCGCACTGACACTCGGCCTTGTCTCAGTTTCGGTTCAGCTCAATGGCGAACTCGGGAACCACCTTTCACCTTCCCTGCAGGGAGAAACCCTCTCGGCTGATGGCTTTTCCCCGGAATCATAAAAGAGCCACCGGGTGACTTTCTGGCTTCCAGATCCATCTGCCTGGGACCCCCAAACTCCTCTCCTCCCAAGCAGAGGAGAGTGAGGGCACTGGCTGCTGGACCCATCCTGGGTCCTGCCTGGACGTGGAGCGGGCGGGGGTGACCGAGCTCTTGGCATCCCGTCCAGGAGCTTCTGCGCACCTGGTTTGCAGCCTCCCTCACACCCACTGGGAAAACCAAACAGCCTCTCACTCTGTCCCAGTCGCTCACTGGCTTGATTCAAACGAAGCCCTGACAAGGCCTTGGCGTTTCTATTCTTCCTTCATAACCTTCATCTTGATTTGAACTCGTAGCTTGGACTTTAAGGTAGCATGGCTCTGCTGCTGTCAATTTAATGTCTCACTGCACAGCAACGCACAGCCAGTGAGTGTTACACACATCTTACTAGACTAGGATAAAAATCATTGGGTAATTGTCGGTTCTAATGACCTGAAAGGTGTTCAGTTTTTTGTTCTCAGTTCTCTTTTGATTTGGGGGGATCTTTTTTTTTTTTTTTTTTTTGGTTGTTTTTCATTTGGGGATTTTGAGAAGAAATTTGTTTGGGTTCCAAATAGAAAAACAAAACCCAAATTTTGATCTTTAGTGCAAACGAGGGCTAGGGACTTAGCCACCACCACACTGCTTCATTCTGCCATTCACTCACTGCAGCATCATCGGAAATAAAGCAATATAGTTTACTACATTTTTTTTATTGAAGGTCAGCCATGCTTTCTGTATTATATTGCATATGAAATTGTTTACAAAAGAAACACTAACTCATCCTTCTCTTTATTGGTTGGGACTGGCATGCAGGGACAGAGGGAGACAGGGGGCTGGGTGGGGAGGGGAGGGCTTTTTTTTTCTTGAATGTGCTTCACCAGCCAGACTACCTTCCCAGGAAGGCAAAAGCAAAGGGGGAGCATAGGGACAGATGCAGGCAAGCACACTGAACAGACACTGGCGGGCCCCCCACCCTTACCCTGAGCAGCAAAGAAGCAGAAGTCAGCTCAGCCCGGACCTGGGCAGACACTACACAAGGAAACGCTGTACGTTAAGCAATACTTTAATACTGTAATGTGTTTGTTTCCTTTTTCTTTCTTTTTTTTTTTTTTAACCAAAAAAAAAAAAAAAGTAAGTAAACTAACACACAAAGAAATACGGATAAAACCCACCCCTCTGGGGAAGCAACCTTAATCCAAACACTCGGCTCTCAAAACTATAATCAGAATGTATCGTCTCGGCCAGGATTTCATTCCCAGGAAGCAGGGGCAGGAGCGGGGGATGGGGACTGCGAGACGAAAGTTCCAGAGCCTCCCCAGCAGGCGCTCTGCTGCCGTATCTGTACATACTGTACCATCCCGTGTGGAATCTGTGAGTGTCCTCTTGAGTAGAGTGGGCTAGCCAATCTGCCGTTCATGGTGTGTTGTAAACTCGGAATTCCATATGTAATAGGATGCAAGTCTAAGCGTTTCATGTGGACATCAATGTATCTAAATAAAACTCTCCCTAGCACTGTGGCTGACCTCACCCTTACTTTTATACTTTAGTATGAAACTGATGACAACTTTGGTAGTGAGTATTTTTTTTATATATATACATATATATGTATCTATATATATATATATCTCAAGCATCTTTCAGGTCTTTGTGTGTGGCTTTCTTAAAGCCCTGTTGTAAAAAATTACTATGTGGATGGCAGTCTCTCACATCACAGATGTGGAAAGTATAATTTTATATTTGTATTTTCAAATAAATAAGTTTGTGAAAGGTTTCCATCCTCTACTGTGGTCCAGAAATCAATGTGTTTGTCTGACAAAAAAAATAAAATAAAATAAACTGTTTTGAACAGAGTTGTTTGGTGTTCTCTCACTCGCAAACTCACGGAGAGCTGTGTCTGGTTTGGGGCTGGGGGTATCGCCAAAAACACCTGCCTCCCCTCTCCCCCAGCAAGAATGCAGGACACTGGGCCTCCGACAGAAAAGCCCTTTCCCTGTCCTCAGGGAACTTATGGGACTTTTGTCTTTAAATCGTCACCCAAGGATATTTTCATTTATTTTAGAGAGAGAGAAAGGGAGAATGGGAGAGAAAGAAACATCGCCGACCAGGATCGAACCTGCAACCTTCTGATGCAGGGGACAATGCTCCAGTGGACTGAGCCACCCCCAGCCAGGGCACGGGACTGTCTGTATGAAGTGATGAGAGCAAACATCAAAGGGCCTGTGAAGCCACAGGACTCAGGCAGTGGAAAGTGTGCCACATGTGCCGAAGGAGCTCAGTGGCTCTCGGGGTTGCTGGCCTCCGCTCATGATCCACAGTCTGGTGGAGAAGACACCTGGCCAAACACCATGACCCTTGAGTAGGGGTCCGAAAGGGTATCAGGAAGGCCAGTCTACCCTCAAGGAGTTTAAAGTTTTGCGTAATGGAAAGAATTTTATAGAATCACAAAATTAAATAAAGGCGTAGAAATAAATAGATCATCTATGATACTTCCACCTTCTAGCTATCAAATAAGTGAGAGAAGAGAAGAAAAATGGAGACACAGGTGGTAGAGGGCAAGTCCCGAGACCTACCTGGTGGCAGCAGTCAAGCCATTATCTGAACCAGAGATTCCTTGGCTTCTCAGCCCTGAGAGGCCTGTGAGGGCTAAAGCGTGGGCCTTGGGTACAGCCCTCGGCCCTGGGATATGGCCTGTCTGGTCTCCCCTCCCATTTCCTGTCCCCTGCCTATTCCAGCTTTATTTTATGGGCACTTCTGCCAGACGGAGGGCCAAGAGGAGACGTTGGAACATGTCCATCTTTTATCCAGTCTAGAGACAGGAGAACTGGGTTCCAGGCATAATGTCCTATGTGTTCGCAGGCGAAGCAGCAACACTCTGGCAGGGTGTCCAACCTGCGGCCCGAGCGCAGCATGTGGCCCAGGAGGGCTATGAACGTGGCCCAACACAAAACTGTAAATTGACTAAAAACCTTTGTTTTGCTCATCAGTCTTGATTAGTGTTTGTGTATTTAATGTGTGGCCCAGAGACACCAAAAGGCTGGACACCCCCACAGAGTGTCTTGGGGAACCTGGGGGACAAGGGAGTGCAGTCCCTGCCGCCCCACGGAAATGACAGACCGGTGCAGGCTGCTTTGAGAAATTCCCTCCAGGAATTCTGAGGTGGGTGAGTCAGAGACCTGAAAAAAGGTCCTCTCTGCCACCGGAAAGGGATCGGCCCAGAGAGGGTCCGACTGGATGAGTCACACATGGTCCGGTGAGTCCTTCCTGTGACACACAACTGTCTGCACTTTAATGTTCAAGGAGGGGTAGGTAACTCGCCTGTGTATGGCTGCTAATGGGTGGAATCTGAGATCTCGACTCCAGGACACCCTGCCCCCGGGTGGGAGGCTGGGGACAAATGTATCAGTGTGGAGTGCCTGGCTCTGGGGAGGGGACAGGGATGTAACCTCAGAACTCACCTGAGACAGCAAAATGTACCTGATGAGGCAGAAAAATGCCAATCTAGAGGAAAGCCTAACTTCCAAAGAGAAACTGAACAAGTAGAAAAATCAGCAAAAACTCGGGAAAGCCAAAGGAGCAGCAGCAATGTTAGGATAGACGGAGGCACGCCAGGCAAAGTGGGAACGAAGGGACGCTCTCCGTGGATCTGTCACTATCGGGAGAGGAATCGGTTGCCTTTTCTAAGTGTTTAGAAAAATCCAAACCCACTTCGATGATAAGGCTGAAACTAAAGGGGTGGCAAAGAAAAAATAAGCAAAACTATTGAAATGCCAATACCAGATAGGATGGACTTTAACATTAAAGTCCCCTCAAAGGGGTATTCTGTAATGACCAAAGAGACAATGCATTATGAGGATATAGACATGATAAGCCCCATGCCTTGATGAACAGAACTAAGCAAGTCAGAAACTTATCATTTCAAAGAGAACTTGAAAACAAAATACAATTACAGACTTTAATATACTTCTCAGAACTAGACATGTTTAACAGACAAAGCTGAAGACAAGAATTGGATCACGAACTTAATAAGTGATCATCAGACTATACACAGAATCTTTAAATAGATAACATTTTTTCTTGTAGTATATCCATGAACATACAAAAATCAATCCAATACTTGGAAAAATGGTAAGTAAATATTAACTAGTAATGATTAATTATTGAATAATAGCAGTTATACTCATGATTCAAACAAGTAGCAATTTTGTAGTTGTTACATTGTAATCAATAAAATTAGAAAAAGTTAAAATGTGGCTATAACCATTATAATTCCACAGAAATTAAAGACCAATTCTGTACATCCTTGGATCAAAGAGGAAAGTCTAGAAAACACAAATTGTCTAGAAAGCAACAAAAAGCACATTACACCTGAACCTGTAACATACAGCAAAAGCTATAAAATGCAGCTTTGTTTTCAATGGAAAAAGAAAAAACCATTTTTTCAGCAAAAAAACTTATTCTTTTGCTGGGGTATCAAACAGCACCTAAACTAGAAAGAAGAAAGTGATAGAAGCTGGATTTTTTTAATAACTGAAAAAGTATGCAAATCACTCCAAATAATAGGGGAAAAGAACAAAAATACAATATAAGGAATAAGAAAGGAGACATAACCACGGGTAACAGAAAGAAAAGAATATTAATATTCTTTTGCCATTAATATTCAATGGCAACAAATCCAAAAAGTTACAAGAATCAGAAAATTTTCTACCAAATATCAATAGCTAAAACTGGTAAGAAGTGGAAACCATAATAAACTTACTACCACAAAAGATATTGAAAGGGTAATTAAAGATCTAATATCAAAAAACAGACTGGATGCAGCCCCGGCTGGGTGGGCCAGTTAGTTGGAGCGTGGTCCCATGCAGCAAAAGCTCACAGGTTGGATTCCCATTCACGGCACATGCCTAGGTTGCAGGTTCAATCCCCGGTCAAGGTGTGTATGAGAAGTAACCAACTGACGTTTCTCTCTTTCCCTTCCTCTCTAAAAATTAATCTTAAAAATAATTTTTTAAAAAATGGAAAGATCACATTCTTTTTATTTTAAACCTCCCCCAAAGATATGTTCATTGATAAGAGAGCGAGACACACACAGAGGGACAGAGAGGGACAGAGAAAGAAACGAGAGCAAGAGAGAAACATCGATCGGTTGCCTCCTGCATGTGCCCAAACCGGGGATCAAGCCCGCAGCCTAGGCACGTGTCCTGACCAGGGATGGAGCCTGCAGCCCTTTGGTGCACGAGATGATGCTGCAATTGATTAAGCCACCGGCCAGGGCAAGATCACATTCTTCCTGAACAGAAAGATCTAGTCATCAATGTCTGTGCTCCCAAATTTTACATATACTATATGGAAAACACAATTCCAAGTAAAAATCCTCACAGGTTTTGTTTAATTATTTAAACAAATAAGTTATATGAAAGAAGAAATGTCTTTAAAATAGCAAGAAAACTATTAAAAAGAATTAGAAAGGTTATCGGCATCGCCAAATGTCAAGACTCCCCTCTCACTTCACTCTGAACAGTGTGGCAAAGGCACAGAAAACATCGAATAGGTCGGCGGAAGAGAATAAATAGTCTAGAAATAGAAAAGTGAGATTTTAATACTGTACGATAAATGTATTGAGGAACTGAATTTCATTGAAAAAGGGTGGACTGCTTAATATATGGTACAAGTACAACTGGCTTTCCAACCAGAGAAAAATAAAAGCTGACTTTCAACCTACATTATTCATAAAAATAAATTCCAAGCAAATTAAGGATTTAAATGTAAAACAATACATTTCTTGCAAGAAAAATCTGTGGCATTCATGCGTAATTGGTACTTTTAGCTGAAGTCAGAAGCCCAGAAGCTATAAAAGAATATATCTAACATCATAAAAATATTATAACACTAAAAAACTTTCACATGACAAGGAAACTTAAGAGAAATCAGTGATAGATGGTAGGTTGATGAATGGGAGCGGGGAATGTTTGTCACTCAGAGGACCAAGGTCATAATATATGCAGAGCTCTTACGGACTGACAGGACCGAGGCAGCCCAGGAGACAAGCAGGTAAAGGATGGGAACAGGGAATTCGTGGGGGAGCTGGTCCAAGTGGCTCCGAGCAGGAAGCACGGCAGCATGCTCAAATCCACACACAAAGAAAGTAGGAACCACTCATTCCTCTGGCAGAGCGTGCAAAAGGCTGTGTTGCCTGCTGCTACGAGGAAAAGGGTGTTCATCTGTCGCTGCTAAAACTGGCGTTTTGGTCGTTTGGGGAAAGCTTGTCTGGAAGCCTGAGGGGCTTTCCCTGCCTCTTCCTCCTCAGTGTCCTCTGAGACCCCTGATCATAGGTGCTCTTGTGAGAGCTGTCCCACTTTCAGCCTCGCCATAGGGAGAAATGACTATACACTTTTTTCCGAATGTTTGGTAGTCTCCTTCCCTCAAGTCTAAGGATTATGTCCACGCACCAAGCCTTCCCTGCTTTAGCTATTGTGGCCTAAAATATTACAAAGACCTTTCCCCGGATTCTTTTCACTTCTAGTTAGCCAGTCCGTTTTTCACTGGGGATCAGAACTGAGTTCAGGGAGGCCAGACTGGTCATTTCCTCTGCCCCCTGAGAGACTGAATTGATGGGCAAGGAGAAAGCAACAGTTGGAATGGACGGTTCTTTGAGAGCATGCTTCCCTTGTCTTCCCTCTGCCAACCCTCCGAAGGTGAATGGGAACGAGGGAGCCCCCAGCAGAGGGGCAGGAGCCTGTGGCTGTCCCAAGCAGCCTAGTGCTCCCGCTGCCCTTGCCACCCCTCCCTCGGGGCACAGTTTAATTGCTGTGACATATCGATAGGCGCTCTCTGAGGAGGGAGCTGGGGAGCTGGCCCGCAGCCTCCCAGCTCAGCAATCATCGCTGATTAAAAACTAGTTACAAAGCAATGAAGATGGAATCCTGCATTAACCAAATGACCCTGTCCATGGCCAAGCCCAGATAAATGGCAGTGATTATGAGAGCACCACTTATAACGTGGGCAAACATTAATGGCTGTTTGAATTTCTGGGAGATTTACGGAGTAAATCTGGATGGGACGCCAGCTTTGCTTCCGGTCCAGATGCGGCTGGATTTACGGGTTTCTGTGGACTCACGGCCCAGCCAGGGCGGCCCAGCTCTGCTGCTGAGCCTTCAGGTGGGTCTAGTCTGGGTACACCGGCTTGTGTGAAGGTGCAGTGTATTGTGTCGTCGGGTTTCAGAGACTCTGAATTAGCTCAGCTACACGTAAGGCTGAAACCATCCTGAACGTGATTTAATGTCTTTAATGATTCAAAAGGCGCTTGGAAGTCTTGCGCTAATCAGAGTCATGGTTAGGAATATCAGAACTTGATATTGAAGAAGTCTAAAAGGGCCCATAAGAGAATTAGGTGAGGAGTCCTGTGCATCGGGGGCAGGAGACGGGAGGCCTAACGGGACAGGACGGTGTGGATGTCGCCCGGCTTCCGCCCGGCTCACCGAACGGCCCCGAGAAAGGTCAGCCCCGCCCACTCCCACTCCTCCCAGGGAGAGTTTGGTCTTTGTGGGTTTGTGTCTCAGTTGCACAGACCTGGGGCGTGGGGGAGACTCATCTAGCCCAGGAAAGGCCCAAGAGCCCAAGACACGGTCCCCCTTAATAGCTAAGAGAAATGAACAGA
Organism: Artibeus jamaicensis; assembly: GCF_021234435.1. Lineage (NCBI taxonomy): Eukaryota > Metazoa > Chordata > Mammalia > Chiroptera > Phyllostomidae > Artibeus > Artibeus jamaicensis. The sequence goes on from NW_026521407.1 coordinate 8,879,823, forward strand.
GATGTAAGGTGAGGGGGGAGGGGAAAGACAAGGGCTGGTGAAAGCTGAGTTCAGGAGAAAGTGGAGAACGCTCGTGGGCAGCTGCCATGATTGGGGAGAATGTGTGCTGGTGTGAGCGTGTGTGCACATGTGTGCGCGTGTGTGTGTGTGTGTGTGTACCTGTGTATGGAATGACGGTAACAGCACCTGCCTCATCAGGTGGTTGTAAGGACTAAGGAGCTCACCCTGCTCTCTCTTTTTCTAGGGAAAGAAAGTTTAAATAAAATAACCATTTGGAATTTTTGTGAAACCCTTCAGGAGAGATTGAAATTGCCTTTCAATAATTTGGGGCTGTAGGTACTTCCTCAAACATACCCCATGTGGAAATAAGGGCAAGAAGCAAGAAGGCCTGGCTTTTTACTGTTTTTATAACAATGCTGTTTAGGACCAGAGACCCTTCTCTAAGTCCCCTAGAGGTGACACCCAGCAGCAGGGTCAGGCAGCTGGTGCTGGTGCTGGGCCAGCCTGGGGAGTCACCTAGAGACCACCTGAAGCCATTGCCTCGGCCCTCCCCACTCGCTCACCCAGACCTGGAGGAAAAGAAGGGGCTTGATCGTTGGGGCAGGTGCAGGGCAATAGGGCAGCTCCTGCAACCCTAAGGGATAAAAAAACTGAATTGCTCAAGTCTGAGTCATACGGGAAGCTGCCTTTACTGCCCCAGGAACCAGACCCAAAAAGTGGGGCCATGCACACTGGCTGGGGTGGTGAGGCAGTCAGCGTGGGAATCCGGGGGCAGAGATGCCCAAGGGCTCCGTTACTCTGTGGAAATACAGGCCAAAGCCATTTGCCAGATTTTCACCGAAGCCCCCATCCCACCCTGCCCCACGCCTGCCTGCACCAACCCCCACACCACCCGTAATGGCCCTGGTGTTTGAAGATGTGAGGGGCTCACAGTGTGCCCCAGACTCCTCTGCAGATTGGGGATGTGCCCCCACGGCCCCCCATTTTTGAACCCTCAGCTGGACTACTGCAGTGGCCACCCATGTCCTGCCTGGCCCCATCTGTCATCCCTCAGCAGCTGCCAGAGTGGGCACGCTGCACTACCAGCCTGACCCTGTCCCTGTCCCCTCATCGGTGCCCCCTACCCTCAAAGAGGTCCTCCACGTGGACGCCGAGCAGACAGGGCCAGAGCTGCAGATGCTGTAACATGTCGGGCAGTCGTGCAGGAGGCCCATGTGTCCTGGGTCCCACGCGAGACATTCACGTGGGTGAGAAGCCAATCTGTAATGATCTGGGCCTTTTGTCTAATTTTATTTGACGGTCAACTGAAAGTATTTTTTTTTGCACATTTTCAATATATGAGAACTTTGCAACAGTACAGTGACCATGTAAATGGAGAGAAAAGCACGCTTTGTGCCATTCAGAACTTCACCGAGTTACTGGCCAACTCAGAAAATGAAGTCATCGACAGCGATGGCCCTCGGCCAGCCTGCGCCGACATGGCCCCTTCGAGGTGACAGCCCACGCAGAAGCGTCGGACACTTCCTGTGTCCCCCTGAATGTTTATGTATTAAAAACACACTATTTTACATAAACTGCTTGCCCTCCACTCCTCCTTTATATTCTAGAATAAGCATTTTACTGAAGTTTTTTGACAGTACATTTACACATAAGTTCTAATTTTCTAGATTTCCTTCCAGGGCACTGAACAGGCCAAGACCCCGTGTTTTCATACATGGGAAGGCCAAGTCTGACTGCTTTCACGAGGCTGCTGCTCAGAGCTCATACCAGGCCCCAGACCCTTCTGACCCGGCCCCCATCTGTAGCTCCAGCCTCACTACCTACCACCCCCCACTACCTACCACCCCTTCTTCAGCCGGGGACCCTGCACTCCAGCTACCAACAGCAATACAACAGCCCGGAAACACTGCCCAGGTCCCCCTGTCCCTGTGGGTGATTGGCCTCCCACCCCACGCTGCCCAAAGCCACGGTGCTCCCCTCTACTTATGCCTCACAGACCACACCCACAACAGGAGGACAGACTGGCTCCACCCACCTGAGTCCTCACTCCCCCCCCCAGGGAACTGGGACTCCACCCACTGCTGGGTCTGCGAGGGAAGCACATGGGGAAGCGAGTGCTGTTCTGGGGAGGTCTTGAGTGTGTGATACATACAGTGTGCAGGATAACCATTTCGTAGCTGCACTGTTCTTGGTAACAAATTGCCTTACAGTTAGAGGGACCCCAGGGAGTCACACAAGTCACAGTGGGCTCAGGATAGAAGTGCCCCGCCCTCTAGCTACAGGGCCACCTTCCCCACGCACCCCCTTACACCCCCGGGTCCCTCAACGCTCGTCAACTTGCTGTGCAGACAGGCCGAGTTGGCAACGACCAGTTGTCCAAGCATCCAGTCCACTGAGTTTGACAGGTTCACTAGAAACTTGCTTCTTTTAACTGTTTAGAAAATGTTCAGCAATCCATATCTAATGAAGCCACTTTAATGGCTGCTGAAGGTCACTGTGGAGTGGAGTTACCCACTGTTTGCTTACTTTGGCCTCGTCACAACATAGGTGAGGGTGGCTGGGGCAGAGGCCCTTTCGAGTCAGCACGCCGCTCAGCCTGGGGGTCCAGCCTGCCCATCCACCCAGCTCAGAGGAGTTGGCTGCAACCACTCATCAGAGCAAACTTGGAACAAAGGAGCTACTTCCATGAAAGCCAGTTCCCAGATCTCGTCTGTGGTGGGCACATTCGGAACAGAGGAAGGGCATGGGTGGAGGGAGAGCTGAGCGGGCAGATGTAACTTCCCCGAGGGGCTGTAGGTCTTGCTCTGTCAACGACTAGATAAGCAATGGTTATCTTTCACCAGGGACTGCAGTAAAATCCTTATGGAGGAGACGTGTGTGAACGGGCAAACCGGGTCAGTCGGGTGAGGCCGGTGTCTGGTGAATCGGTCATGGGGCATGTTGACATGAAGATGAGGCAATGTAAGGCTTGCCTCAGAGCTGGCAGATGAGGGAATCCAGATCTCTGCTGAGGAGTTAAATTGTAAGATGTGGGATGGGCAGAGAGATGTATCATTTAGCCATGAAAGCGTAAAACCAAGGACAGTCTTGGGGCCACTGTTTCTCTCGTGGGCGGAGGGAGTCTTAACAAGTCGATTCCAGTGTTGAAGGTGGGCAGAGAGCTCCTGCAAGGTGGCGGTGGGTGCGGGCTTTGAGGCCACAGCTTCCTAGCATCCTCGTCCCACGCTCCCACCTTCCCCACTGAGAGACAGGCACGTCAGCCTCTCTTCCTTGATGCAGCTGAATATGTGCCCCACCCAGATCCCCTTGTTCTGACTGAAAACTTGCCAAGCAACCGTCTGGTGTATATAGTCTGGCCTCCCTGGTAGTCATGACATCACTCAGCTGGCCCTCCATTTTGTGTGCTCAAGGTGGCAACTGAAAAAGGTCCACTCCTGGGGTGCTAATGAAACCAGGCGTGCGACCCTGCAAGCAGATGGGCGTAAACTCCACAAGGCAGTGCGTGCCTGCCTGAGGGGCCGGCCCGCCTGCCCCTGGAGAGGCCCCCCTCGCCTGCCCCTCATTGGGTGCAGTGCTCACTCGTCCCCCTGCATTTGTGGTTATGTGTGTTTCCCACCCAGCCCCGAGGCAGGTCCCGCTTATTCGGGTTGTGTCCCCAGCACCTAGAACCCTGCAAACATGCAGGCCGGCTGGGAACAGTTCCTGACACGTGGTAGACCCTCAGTAAAAAAGGACATAGTGAATGGAAGGGTGGACCATCTGGCCTTCTCGCCACTCTCGTGGGTGCAGCTCAGGCCCCCTGAAACGTGTCCTGATGCTTTGGGCCGGCTGACGGCTTTCAGAATTCCCATCTCCTGGTTCTTCGTCGCCGGAGTATCTCTGTCTGTCCTGTCCCATGTCCTGTACCACATGGGCTTTGGAACCAGCCACCCCTGGGTCTACAGCCAGCATTTGTGACCTTGAGCGAGAACTTCTCTGTACCCCCCGCTGCTCCTTCTGTTAACTGGGAATCATGCAGCCGAGGACACCACAACCAGGTTGGTTTTTCTATCGTCACAACAGGCTTTGTGTGAGAAAGGGCACGGAAGTAGCCATTTTTTAGAATCTTCCACCAAATGGCCCTGAAATACAAGCCCCTCCTGCCCCCCACCGCCGACAGGAGACATGTTGAGCTCCTGCAAAGAATCAAAGGGCCCTTTATTTGCCTCGTTTCTTCCCCTCTCTGCTCCCAGGAGTCTCCAAGGTGAGCCAACTTGGCCTGACAGCTTCAGAGCCTGTCTCCTGCTCCAGGAGGGGCTGGCCCTCCATCTGGAGCAGAGAGGGACGTGAGAGTTGCACAAAGCAGATCCGTGCCCGCAGCCCGGCTCTCCCGCCCCCTCCCACCGCACAGCAGCTGGCTTCCAGGGGAATCAAGTGACAGCCAGACGCCAGGGAACCGAGCTGGTGCGGCCAGTTCTGTGGAGTGATCTACAGCGACAGAGAAGCCTGGGGGCCCGGAGCCCAGCAGGGACCCACAGAGGGGCAGGCAGGCCAGGGGACTGTGGGCCGCTCCCCCTGCTCCAGGGGCCACCGTCAATTGTCTACCTGTTCCCTGCTCCCACGAGCATTCTGGAAGCTGCAAATGACCTACTGTTGTCTTCCAGCACAAGGGCCCTGCTTTCCCTTGGCACACAGCAGCCTCCACTGTGGGTGCCTGCCCGCCCCTCCCACTAATGCCTCACTGGCTCCCTAACACATCACGCACTTCCAGGTCTGTGTTCTGTGGCTTCCTCTGCCTGTCACATCCGCAGTGTTCTGCACCTGCTGACCTTTCCGTAGCCCTTCCCTAGGCTCTGGGTCTGGGCCTCCCTGAAAGACTCTGGGCGATGGATGCAGAGACCCCACCCCCGTGGCACCAACCCCCTGGGCGCAGATCCCGCAGCTGTTAAAAGGGCAGACCCTCTGAGCCCCTTGAGGGCACGAGTGGCCTGTGTCTCCTATTTCGGAATTTCAAGCTCCTAGCACAGAGATTCGTTAGTTTTTACTTTTTTTCAAAAAAAACTCTACCTTTTAATAGGCATTCAAGAAATATGTGTTGAGGACTTCCGACAAGATGGAAGCGTAGGTGGAAACACCTTGCGTCCTTGCACAACCAAAACTAAAAACGACAAAGTTTTAACAATAATAAACACAACCAAACCACACAGAAAATTGACAATACGGAGTCCGAAAACAACGAAATGCTCAGCTAAACCGGTAAGAGGGGTGAAGCCAGCAGCGGAGCAGGTCGGGCGAAAAACGATCCCCCCAATGTGGGCAGCATGAAAGCAGCTAAGGGTGCAGATCCCAGGTACGGGCTAGCTATGGGCTGGCACAGGGAATAGGCACAGCTGGCGGTCTGCAGTTGGTCAAGCATTTGCCTGCAGATAAACCAGTGAAGAGGCGAGCATTGAGACCACCCGGCGCAGGACGGTGGGTTCACACATTTCCACTCAGATAAACAGGCAGGGGCAAATGGTGGGACGGACTGGGCGAGTGGAGAGGACTGCCATTGCTCCCTCTCTGGCCCCGCCCCCACATACAGCGTCACAACCCAGTGACCTGGGTGGCCCCGCCCTGGTAAACAACTAAGGCTCCACTCCTCATACTTAACAGACACAAACAGATAAAAATATGGCTCGAAAACAACTCAGAGCCCCAGAGCCAATAAATCTAAGCAATGAAGACATAGCCAAACTTTCAGATGCACAGTTCAAAACACTGGTGATCAGGATGCTCACAGAACTGGTTGATTTTAGTCACAAATTAGAGGAACATATGAAGGCTAAACTAATTGAAATGAATAGAAATGCACAGGAAACCAATAGTGATGGAAAGGAAACTGGGACTCAAATCAAGGGAGTGGACCAGAAGGAAGGAAAAAATGACCAAACAGAAAAGAATGAAGAAACAAGAATTCAAAAAAATGAGGAGAGGCTTAGGAACCTCCAGGACATCTTTAAATGTTCCAACATTCGAATTATAGAGTTACCGGAAGAGGAACAGTCACGAGTGGAAACCTTATTTGAACAATAATAAAAGAGAACTTCCCCAACCTGGCAAAGGAAATAGACTTCCAAGAAATCCAGGAAGCTCAGAGAGTCCCAAAGAAGTTGGACCCAAAAAGGAACACACCAAGGCACATCATAATTACATTAGCCAAGATTAAAATGAAGGAGAGAATCCTAGAAGCAGCAAGAGATAAGGGGACAGTCACCTACAAAGGAGTTCCCATCAGACTGTCAGTAGATTTCTCAAAAGAGACCTTACAGGCAAGAAGGGGCTGGAAAGAAGTAATCCAAGTCATGAAAACCAAAGACCTACATCCAAGACTGTTCTATCCAGCAAAGTTTTCATTTAGAATGGAAGGACAGATAAAGTGCTTCTCAGATAAGACCAAATTCAAGGAGTTCATCATCACCAAGCCCTTATTGTATGAAATGTTAAAGGGACTTACCTAGGAGAAAGAAGATAAAAAAGATGAACAGTGAAAGGACAGCAAACTCACAGTTATCAACAACTACACCTAAAACAAAAGCAAACTAAGAGGACAGCTAGATCAGGAGCGGAACCATAGAAATGAAGATCACGTGGAGGGTTAGCAACAGGGGAGTGGGAGAAGGAGAAGGTACAGAAAATAAGTAGCATAGACAGTAGATAGAAAATAGATAGGGGGGAGGGTAAGAATAGTAGGGGAAATATAGAATCTAAAGAACTTGAGACACGTGTTCATGAACTAAAGAGGGGATGGTGGGGGAGGGGTGTGGAGGGGAACGGAGGGGGGGGAATAGAACAAATGTAATGGCATAACCAATTTTTAAAAAAAGGAAGAAAAAAAAGAAATATGTGTTGAATTTAATAGAATTTGGTAGAAGATTCATTTTTTTCCAAAACAAATTTCACCTCATTAGGATTACACTAGAATTTACCTATGGATGATTTACACATATGTAGTTTGCTCTGTTGTTGGTTTTTTTTTAGAGGGTGAGCAGAGTTGTGTAACAGCTTTATTGAAATATAATTCAGCCCTGGCTGGTGTGGCTCAGTGAATCGAGTGCCAGCCTGCCAACAGAAAGGTCGCCAGTTCAATTCCCGGTCAGAGCACATGCCGCTTCACAGGTAATGCTGCGTTCTTCCACCAGATAGCATAGCTGGTTGTCTGAAATTTCAAGAGTTGCAAAATGATATTATTCTAATTCTATTTCTCACTCTCCATGTAGAAAAGGCAAGAAACCCTTGATTTTTTTCTCATTATTTCCCAGTTTTCAAAAAAATGAGTAGGTTTTCTAACATCCTCCAAGAGTAATCGGTGGTCTTCCCTTTTCTTTTCTTTATAAATTGTATTATGAACCCGGGAATTAAAACATTTTTCCCCAAACTGACAATCAGTAGGGTCAGGCATGGAAGAGATGGAACTGCAGAGAGTACCTGAAAGACTGAACATGATACATTTCAACCCATTGCAATTATTGTTTTTATTGATGATCATATTGTCCCGTCTTTGGCCAGTAGGAGCCTCTTCAAAGTGCTACTACCTAGTAACTTTTGACGTGACAAGATTTTCCAGGGTTGTCTTTTACATTTTGTGTCCCAGAACTGGAATTCATCATTTCTCCAAAAAGCCTGGATCCCCATTTTAGGGGTATTATTATTTAAAGGCCATAATCTTATGTGTAGCAGTGTTCACTGTTACTGAGTTAACATTTGCTCCCAGGTCTTTGTGCTGGATAGAAAATGGACAGAGCTGGACTTCTAGCCAAGATGGAGGTGTAGGTGGATACACTTTGCCTCCTCACACAACCAAAATAAGGACAACAAACTTAAAAACAAAAAATTACCACAACTGCCAGAAAACTGAACTGTTTGAAAGTCTGACAACCAAGGAGTTGAAGAAGAAACATTCACTCAGACCGGTAGGAGGGGTAGAGATGGGCAGCCACAGAGAGGACACCCGGCAAGGTGGCAGCTGGTGGACCAGGCAGTCCAACATTTGCATGCAGATAAACAGGGAGAAAAAACTGGGGAGTGAGACAGACTGTGCAACCCCAGGTTCCAGCACAGGAAAATAAAGCTTCAAAACCTCTGGCTGTAAAAATCTATAGGGGTTGCAGCAACAGGAGAAACTCCCAGCCTCACAAGAGAGTTTGTTGGAGGGACCCACAGGGTCCTAGAAAGTACACAAACTACACCCACCCAGGAATCAGCACCAGAAGAGCTCGATTTGCTTATGGGTAGTGGGAGAAGTGACTGAAAGCTGGTCAAGAGCTGAGCAAGTGGCACTGTTCCCTCTTTGGTCCCTCCTCCACATACAGTGCTAAAACACAGTGAAGCGGGTTGCCCCACCCTGGTGAATACTTAAGGCCCCACCCCTTACAATGTAACAGGCATGCCAAGGCAAAGAAATATGGCCCAAATGAAAGAATAGATCAAAGCTCCAAAAACAGAATTAAGTGATAGAGAGATAGCCAACCTATCAGACGCAGAATTCAAAACACTGGTAATCAGGATGCTCACAGAAATGATTGAGTACAGACTCAATATAGAGGAAAAAAGTGAAGGCTATGCAAAGTGAAATAAAAATATAGAGGGAACCAACATGAAGGGAAGGAAACCAGGACTCAAGTCAATTACTTGAAGCAGAAGGAAGAAATAAATGTTCAACCAGAACAGAATGAAGAAACAAGAATTCAAATAGATAAGTAAAGGCTTAGGAACCTCTGGGACAATTTTAAACATTCCAACATCCAAATTACAGGGGTGCCAGAGGAGAGGAGGAAGAGCAAGAAATTGAAAACTTAGTTGAAAAAAATGAAAGAGAACTTCCCTAATCTGGCAAAGGAAATAGACTTCCAGGAAGTACAGGAAACTCAGAGAGTCCCAAAGGAGGTTGGACCCAAGGAGGTACACACCAAGGCACATCATAATTACATTACCAAAGATTAAAGATAAGGAGAAAATCTTAAAAGCAGCAAGAGAAAAGGAAATAGTTACCTGTAATGGATTTCCCATAATACTATCAGCTGATTTCACAAAAGAAAATTGCCTTGCAGGCAGGAAAGGGCTAGAAAGAAGTATTCAAAGTCATGAAAAGCAAGGACCTATATCCAAGATTACTCTATCTAGCAAAGTTATAATTTAGAATGGAAGGGCAGATAAAGGGCTTCCCAGAACAGGTGAAATTAAAGGAGTTCATCATCACCAAGCCCTTATGATATGAAATGTTAAAGAAACTTATCTAAGAAAAAGAAGATGATCAAAAATAGAAGCAATAAAATGACAACAAACTCACAACTACCAACAACTAAAAAACACCTAAGCAAACAACTAAAACAGGAACAGAATCACAGAAATGGAGATCATATGGAGGGTTATCAGCAGAGAGAGGGAGAAGAATGGGAGAAAAGGTACAGGCAATAAGAAGCATAAATGGTAGGTACAAAATAGACAGGGGGCAATCAAGAATAGTATGGGAAATGGAGAAGCCGAAGAACTTATATGTATGACCCATGGACATGAACTAAGTGGGGGAGGGGTTCCTGGTGGGAGGGGGAGTGCAAGGCGGAAAGCAATACAGAGAAGAAAATATATGGGACAACTGTAATAGCATAATCAATAAAACATTAATAAAAAAAAAGAAAATGGACAGAGCTGAAAAAATAACAGCACACCTCCCGAAATCACACTGGTGTCCCCATTCAGATCCAGGATGGCAGGGCTGTTATGTAGCCTTATCAGCCCTAGATCTGTGCAATTCTCTCTTTCACACTGAACATCCCAATTCTCAATAAAACCATCACAATTACTGACTTTCTTATCTCGAAATGCACACCCAACAGCTTTGGATGACGATTACCAGCACTATCATCAATACACACATTGATAAACAATTTAAGAATTTTTTGCAGGTTTTTGGTGGGTTTTTTTTAGTCAGGATACCCTCAGCTTGTGTTGATAATCAAATTAATTTGCCTGTAAGTCAAGTGGTTCCTTTCTGTGTAATTATGCTACCACCCTACCGATGGATACATAGGTTTCTTTCTTTCATTTTGTTTTCACAATTTAGACTGTGTTTATTTCAATTTCATGGATTCATTTCTTAAAAAATATTTTATAACTGTAAAAACTATTTATATGGTTCCAAAGTCACAGATACAAAACAAGTTATCCTAAAAGAGTCTCCAAATTCCAGTCTATCAAAATTCAAGCAGCTCCTACACAGGCTCAGAGCAGTGTAAGCACCGGAAACTTGAGGTTCTTCTATGATATCAACCCTCAGGCCACTTCTCAGTTATTTGTATCAAAGTGTTCTATAACTAGAATATAGGTTTGATGTTGTAGCAAAGGCACTAAAATGACAGTCATACAGACTTCTCACTGAATTGTTCCAGAAAACTCGCTGGGGCTGACGTGATGGCTTCACGGTGCTCCTGTCAGCTGTGACTTCACTCCCCTCAACACATGGCTTCCATCCTGTGATCTAGACAGCTGCCCAGGTCCTGTCCCATGCCAGCAGGCAAGAAGGGGACAGGGGAAGAGGAGACTAACTGTCATTAATAAAATATAAATAAAATAAAAATGGATTCCACTAAGGGGAAAAGAATGTAAAATATTGGGGGAGCTGCGTCTGCTACAGTCTCTAAATAATAATCCAAGTCATCACATAACCCAAGTACTTCTACTGGCAAATTTTTCAGCCTGGTAATATTTTTAAAGTGTGGGATGAAAGTAGTGGCTAAACAGGAATATCCGTAGACAATGTGGGGAAGGAACCTATCCTTAGCTTATAAAACTATATATAAACTTTTATATGGTCAAATACATCTTATAAATTCTGCCTTTGTTTCTACACTTGAATTGAGAGACATGTTTATCTTTTTTCTGTAGTTCTTCTCTATTTTGTTGAATGGTGTCAGAGAATGATAGCTATTTATTCCCAAACTGCCAATCAGTAGGGTCAGATGTGGGACAGATGTCACTGCATAGTGTCCATATGACCAAGAGTATCCAGAACAGTTTCAAGCCTTTGTCCGTGTTGGTTGAGCATTTAATACAGACCAGGCTCTCTGCCAGGATCACACAGGACATGAAGATAAAGGGCTCAGTCCCTGTTTTTAAGGAGCAATCAAATAATACAAATTATAAGCAAAATGGCACCATCAGGTGCAACAGTGCTGGAGACAGTGTGGAGGGAAGTGACACGTGAGTGAGATCAGGAAAGACCAGGGAGTATTTTCCAGGTGGACAAGCTGGGGATGGGCATTTCAGGGCAAGCTGCTGAAACTTTCTGAGTTTCTTCATCTAGAACACTCAGAGATTGTGCCTCTTTCACAGACTCATTGTTGATGAGACTGATGCTGGGTTTGTTATACGGCAGGGGGTCAACATAAGGGGCACTCTTTCCCTCCCCTGGCAGGGGGTGTCAGCATCCCTGGTTAAATGACTCCTCCACACTTCATTCTGTGGACCTGGGGAGGAGGGGTTTCCAAGCAGCCTAAGGCTTCAGGGAGGAAGAGTGCTAAGATGGGGCCGAAAAAATGCCCCATCTACCTGGGTAAGAGAGAGGGGTAAGAGTGTCCCTGGAGTTGGATTTGGGCACCTTCTTGATTTCCACTGGAGGTAGACCCAGTCTCTGGCTGCAGAATTGATTTTGGAGTGGAAGATCCAGGTGGCAGAGCTGGAGAGACCTAATTCATTACATGACTCTGGGCAAGTCATTTCCCCTCCCTTGAAAACTGAGCCTTGCAGCTCCAGAACACCCAGAGCATTCCCTGTGGCCCTGAGCCAGTCCAAGCTGAAGACGGGTATAGGGGGATGTATACCTTTAAGACTGTCATCCCACCCTTAATGGAGTCCACACGCCAGCTGTCCCATTGCCAGGTCCTCGGCCAGCAGTTGCCATGGTGTGTGGACTCAGAAGGCATGTTGCTATAATAAGATGTGTTTATTTGAATACGAAGGTCAGGGAGTTAAGTAGTTGGTATTCCAGTCGTATAGAGTCGTTTGCACAGTGTCACTAATAATTAAAGGGGGTTTTGACTAATCTAGTTGCTCTTCCTAAATATACTCCGCTCAAGAAACTCATCAAAGCAGCAAAGTAATCTTTGAGGTTATTAATCTCCTCTGCTTCACAGCTGGGGCAAATTTATTTGCTTGAATTAGCATGTAATAAACTTATAATAAAGCTGCCAGAGCCCCAGCTTGGTAGAGAGAGGCTTTGTGTAATGGGTAGTTACATCTAGGGATGAGGTTTTGGTCCCCAGGCTGCCACTGCAGGCCTGGTGAGGCTGGGGAGCTGTCCCCCAAAGCCATAACAGAGGAGACCGCCAAGCATGGGAGACCACAAGATGAAGCTGGAAGGAGATTTGCAGAGTGGGGGGCCCACCCTCCTCATCTCTGCCCTCCCCATTGCAAAGGAATGAGGAAACTGAAGCTTGGAGAAAGGCAGGATGTACCTAAGGTCCCACTGAGGGCAGAGCCCAGCTGAGAACACAGGCAGGCTCTGTGGCTTCCCATCTACCCCTCTGTGGTTGGCGTCCTCATGGGCAAGGGTTTTCCACCATGTTCTATCATAAAGCTCTGTCTGGATCCCTTTTATCTGCCCCTTTTTCCTGACTTTCCCTTCACCACAGCCCCACCAACACTTGTTGTCCTTCTCCATTTTTCCATTTTCCAAAGACATGCTGCCCTCTGTCCTGTCTGGAGCCCATCTGGACAGCCCAGGCATGGCCAGGAAGAAGGCCATTTGGCTTGTAACCATTCTATGGACACACTGAGATTCTACAAGGGTGAAGCGTCTCCTTCCTGAGTGCTGGGACCCAGGGAGAGACTCAAAACGAGGGCCTCAGAGCCTTGCTACTTCTATCTTCCCCCCCTTTCCTTCTGTCTGCCTTTCCCAAGAGAACCGGCTTCATACGGCCCTTTCTCCTTGATGTGGAAGCCAAGGAGATACTCTCCTGAATCCCATGGAATGCAGGAGGGTCGGGGAACCTCATGTTCATAAAAGGAAGCAGCTATAAGACAACCACCTTTTTGATGCCAACACTGGCCACTTTGTATAGCATTGCTTTTGATGTGTTTTACCAAAAATAACCTACCCCATGCACGAAGGCAGGAAAAGAGGATAGTAACAAGGATGGTGACGCCATTATACCACATACGCAGCCAAGGTCCCCATTCCCTGTTCCCTCAGCCCCCAACCCCTACCCTCTTTTATCCCTTTTTCTTAGTCTTTGGGGGAGAATAGGAGGGGAAGCAGAAGACAGGATTTCTGGACCCAGGACTCTGAATCTTTCCTTCAGATACTTCCAGGAGGTTAACATGAGTGACAACCTCCCATCAAAGCTCACGCCTGCAACATTACCAAAGTCAAAGTCATGTTTTCCTCAAGTAACAGATAATGCAAACACAGTGAGTAATCGCTGGGAGTCTTGAAACTCTAAAAAGTGGAGAGCCACTTGGCTCAGGCCACACAGCTACTGAGCTCGGAGCCAACACTACACCCGGATGTTCTGACTCCGGTCTGGGGCCCCTTGCATGATGTGGAGAGTGTTTCCTTCTTTCTAATCAATACGCTGGCCTGTGTCCTGGGACCTGAATGATTCCCTAGTTTCCCAAATAATCTTCACAAAGCTTCCAGATATCCTTCTTCCCCATCCATTCCCCCCAACCACTCCTCATGGAGTGACAGTCTAGAAAAGTGCCTTTTCTTAGAATTTGTGAGTGCGCCACAGCTAACGGAAGCAGAACTCACACCCTCGAGAGGGGAGAACTAACCTGACTTGTGGAGGCATCTGGTGTACAAACCTGACAGCTGGTGCTGTTGGGAGAACCATCTAGCAGGCAGAACCCGAAATCTGGCTGAGGACAGCACAGATAATATCCCAGTGGTGGTCAGCGCTGGGGGAGTTCGGTTCATTTGGTTCAGGTTGCCTGTCACATGGACAGAACCCTTGCTTCAGCTGAGCCACATTTTCCTGTAGCCGCACCTTACCTGCGCCAGCTGAGCCACATCTTCCCCATTGTCAAGGTGATCTAGGTCACCTGGGCCAGGAAGGTTCTCCCTACCACTGTCTGCAGTCCCACGATTCTACCCTAAAGCTGAGGAGCAAGTAAGTTCCAGCTTTATTCAAATATAACATACATATTTTGTAAGTCTAACATGCGCAATATGTTGATTTGATTACAACACATATATCGCAATATGATTAACACCATAGTGTTGGCAAACACCTCCATCTTGTCACATAATTACCATTTCTTTTTTGTGGTGAGAACATTTAAAATGTCTTCTCTTAACAACTTTCAAGTGTGTAGAATAGTACTGTTAACTCCAACCACCATGCTGTACATTAGGTCCCCAGAACTTATTCCCGTTTTCTAATGGGAATTTTGTACCCTTTTATTTTTTATTTAATTAAATTTTTCTGGGTAACGTCAGTTAATAACATTACATAAGTCTCCTCTAAACAATTCTATACTCTTTAGCCAACATCTCCCCACCTCCCCCAAGGGACTATTCAGCCATGAGAAAGAAGGAAATCTTGCCATTTGTGACAACCTGGATGGCCCTGGAGGGCACTGTGCTAAGTGAAATGAGTCAGACAGAAAGGCAACTACCGTATGATCTCATATGTGGAATTAGAAAAAAAAACTTGTAAAAACTGAGTAAAACCTCAGCCCTTTCTTGGTGGAGCTAGAAAGGTGGGGCCTAGCAAAAGTGTTGGCAGTACCAGCTGTGATGCAGCTGTAGTCACAGACGGCATGACCCCCACCCCAGGGTGACATGCTCATTGGGAGAGAAGGCAGAGCAAGAGAGGCCTCCAATTAGTTTTCATCTCCCCAAGACTTCTCTGCAAACTTTCATGAGATTTGTATTGTCTTTGGCAAGAGGCATTTTGGGAATGAACAGGAAAAGAATGGAGTCTGCCTTCACAAGACCTACTGAAACAGGTCTCATGGAGGATAAAATCAGTAGGATGAGAATGGACCTAGACTTGAGTCAGGAATGCTAGAAAACAGGCAAAAACTGTCACAGAGCAATGAGTGGCCAGAGAGAAAATAAAGGCCAGCCCCCCACCATTACAATCTAACAAAGAACTTAATACAGGAGGCAAAAAGCAAAAGCTCACACGTTGACCCTGTAATCCTGAGCCTAGTCTGATAAGGCTGCCAGGCAACCCGAACAAGTGAAACTGTGATAGTGTAGGAGGGGGAGCCCTTGAAAGTCTTTGTGCACCATCTCCACTCGCTGGGAAAAGTCAAACCTTGAGACTGTGCATTCATCTCAAGGCCTGGAAGGGAGAAGGGGAGGGGGCCCACAGTGCCCAAAGAAAAAACCCATAAAACAACTTGGGTTAGCTGCTGTTTCCTGTCACATATGCAAACAGACTCTGGAGCAAGATAAAGATTCGGGCTAACAGACCCCCATACCTACACGTGGGTAGTCACATGTCCCTGGGAAAGCGGGCACCACCTTCACCTGTCAATCAATATGTTACTTCTTCACCCCCGCCCCACCAATTATGTAAGTCCTCAGAATGAAGGACTCTGCTGACCCCCTGGCCTCTAGCCATTCAGGTGCTGGTCATGCAGCCTCTGGCCACCCTTGCTTTTGCTTTTCCATTAGAACTTAGCATTACGAAACTTTGCTTGCATGCTAGTAGGCTCACCGGTCTATAATTCTTTACTGCATCAGTGCAAAGAACTGAGTTTCTGGAAGTTTCTCCCATAACAAAACCATGTGTCCACAACCCAAGGCTTCTGAGCTCCACAGGGAACAAGAAGAACCTGCCACCTGGACAGGTGGTGCAATGGGACTGGTTAGCAGGGAGGAAGTGGAACGCCTCAGCTGCTGCGTTCCACGGGCCTCTGCCCTAGAGGACGTTGCTCAGGCCCAAAGGGGTGAGACGAACACCGTTACAAGAGACATAACCCATTCCTGGAATGCCATGCAAAGAAAATAATCAGACAGAAAAAAGGGGTTATGCATGAAGATGCTCATTGTAATGTTGTTTAACAAAAAAACTGGAAACGAGGTAAAGGAGAACGCTGGACAGAAGACTATTTAAGCAGTGGGGGAGCATCCAACTTGCGTACTTTGGCAAAGCCATCAAAGCCCCTCCACAGTTTGTAAGAGCCAGGAAAATGCATGCTGTCACGTTAAGTAAAAACATAACAGAACTCACACCTGCTTCCACAGGCCACACGTTTTCTATTATAAGCGTGTAATGTACTACTTTCCCATATATTACCTTTACATTGGGAAAACTGAGGTATAGGACATTTCAAAATATTGACAGGATATGATTTAATTATATAATGTTTACAATTATCTAAAACAAACACACTATGCCTAGAAAATAGGAAGGGAGAATAGTAAATTGTAAATTGGATAACATCTCAGAGGTGGATAAGTTTTCTAAATTTTCTACATATTTAATATACGGATTTACATATATATGTATTATACTATACTGGAAAAACTCTAAACATTTTTTATTTCACAAAATATAGAGGGGGTGGGAGGGAGGAAGTGGAAGGGGGGGAGAAAGGGAGGGAGGGAGGGAGGAGAAAAAAAGAAAGGAAACTGGACTCAACTAATGTAAAGCCAGAGTGACTCGGGTCTCTGGGGAAGCTCGGCTGTCCAGGCACATGGTCCCAAGGCAAGAACCTCAAGGACGAGTGCAAACCCCTGGCAGGCATCTCTGAGGGATTATAGAAAGTAAAGAAATACTTGACTGACAGCCCACATCCTGATTTTCTAAACGAGACAAAACTTTAAATCCCAGTAACGACAGGCTGGCAGGTTTGAAAACAATCCCTGGCAAAGTCCTAAGTGTATGGACTTAGAGAAAGGAAAGAAACCATCTCTCCCAGCCAGGAGGAGCTCACCAAGCATGAGCCAGACCCCTGAATTCCTGCTCTGCGGGGACAACAAAGACAGGAGGGACAAAGGGCACGGTGTGGTGATTCAAGTAAGACATTCTTCAAAGCCTCTGAGGCCCTGTGCAAGCAGGGAGGGGAGCCGGCCTGGTGGCACAGGTGCTGTGGAAGCCACAGTGGGCCCCGCGTCACCCCCACAGGCATCTCCAACAGTGCCCCCGCGGCTCAGCCCTCAGCTTGGGCCGCCTCATCCCTTTTTTCCGCAATTTGGATGAAGCAGAAGAGAAGATGCACTTATCAAATTGGCTGTTGACACAAAGCTGGAGGGATTGTTGATAGAGTGGATGGCAGCATTGAGATTTAGAAATATCTTGACAGGTTGAAATAATGGGCTGAAAACATGTAAAGGGATAAATGTAAATTCCTGCATGTAGTTTTTTTTTTTAAAGGATTTCATCAACATCAGGTGTGAGACACGGGGCTTAAAAAGCTGAAAAGAGCGAGGTCGAAGCCAGCACAGCACGGTGAGGGTCAGATCAGAGGAAGGAAGGAAGCAGCATTCACTAGTGCACCAGGACCTGTGCTGGATGCTTTAAATGATGGCGCACAACTCCCACGGGGCAGGCACTATCACTGAGCCCCGTCACAGATGAGGAAACTGAGCAGCAGTAATGTTACTCATAAGTAAATGATTCTTAACAAGCTATTAAGTAATTCATATTCCATTACTGAAGTTAAGCTACAAAGGGATGGAGACAGACTTCATTGAATTCAGGTGCTTCCTGTCTCCAGGGCTGATGCTTTATCCTTCCCCCCACCCCAGGGGGTAGATCTTAATTAATTTAATCTAATCACAGTGATTCCTTTCTTTTCACCAGTAACAGGTTTTGAAAATGACCCATCATCCCACTCCGGTTGAGACATGACGGCAAGTACGCTGGGAGAGCCTTTGGTAAAGTTTTCCTCTTTCTTTAAAAGAAGCCCTAGAAACAGAGGCCCTGTCCCTCCTCTCCCTCTAAAAGGTATTCGCATGTGATGTCTGGAACTGCAGCAGCCATTGGGGCATCCTGAGGAGTCCGGCATTAGAAGATCAGCTAAAGGTGGAGGGTACGGGGTAGAGATACAGAAATGCCCCAGGTCACTGATGACGGTTTTGAGGCATTGAACTAACCCAAATCACACCACTGATTTCTCCCTGGCAAGTAATTCATTTTCCTAACTGTTTGAGCACCTTCTGTTTGGGTTTTCTGTTACACTCTACCTGTAAACATCTTGATGAAAGCACGAGGCCACGTGAGTTCCCTCTACCAGCCCAGGTGAGATCCCATTTGGAGGGCTTTGCTTACAAGCTAAATTTGGCCTGACTGGGATGAGGAAGAGTCTGACACCCACAGCCCCTCTGTCACTCACCCACGGGCCACTGCTGGGTGCCAGTGACTTTGAGGGGTTTGCCCGGAGAGATTTGAGAGAAAAGTAACACGATAATGTCCTTCAATTATTTGAAAGCCAGCAATTTAGAAGAGCATCTCGATGTTTTTTCTGAGACCCTCCAGGTGGAGGGCTAGAACGAGGGAGGGGAGCTTACTCGGAGGTCGACATTGGTTCTGTGGAATCAGAGTTGCCCTCCGGGGGGCACGTATCAGGCAAAGCAGAGAGTGCGCTGCTGCTGGAGGCGCCCAGACAGCACTGACGCAGCCACCAGACAGAGAAGTCAGAACCACACCGAACGGCAGGTTGGACCAGCTGACCAGGCTTCCTTCCACCCCCACATTCAGGCCTTCTGTGTCATACACATGGGGCAGTTGCTAGAACCTCCCAGAAAAATAAGGAGAAAACCAAGTGTCTGCTGGCTTCTCTCTCTCCAGCTGGACCCTGACACAGAGACAAGGCCCTAGACAGGGAGAGGTGAGTGCCCGGTGAGGAAAGAGAACCAGCGTTTGTGGAAAGGCGGATGTGGAAGAAAGCCCTTCCCGGAGGGAAAGGCAGAGCGGGCGGCCTGGAGGAAGGACAGCAGAGCCAGGCTAATGGATCCGCGGGTTCTGGCGATTCCCAGGCCTGGTTCCCGCTCCACGCTCCCCCCACACACACACATGCAGCGGGGCCCACTGGTTCTTTCAGCCCTGCAGGCTGAGACCTACCTCTGTTTCCCAGGACCCACCCAAACTGAAAGCAGTAAGGATTTAAACAAATTCGACTCTCGATTCTAGAACTCAGTAACATCACCTGTACCGCTGATACCCAGCTGACCTTGTGCCCGGTTTGCTGGTAGGGCTTCTGGTTGCTCGCGAGGCACTTCCTCCCTCCTTTGGTGTCCCAGTTCTGTAGGCAGGTCTTCGTGTCATTTGGTGGGGTACCTGCTGTGGGACATCTGTTTTGCTCCCTAGCTGGCTTCACCCACCCCTTCCTTTTGATAAACCCCACCCATAGGGAAGAGAGTGACCCTGTGACCCAGGCGTGGCCAATCAGAGTAGTCAAGCCCGTTGCTACAGGGATTGGCTCAGGAATGGGCACACGTGGCTCCAATCTGACCAATCAGAGCCCTTCCCCTATACAGTTCCAATAGAATTTGTACGGGGAGGCTGGCGGCCCTTGGGTTTTGAAACAGGATAACTGGAATCTAGGGTTGGTGATTCCCTGCCACATGAGGCAACCTGGCTGTGGCTGTCAGAGGAGAGAAGGAAGCCCAGAGACTTGAGGGCAGAGATGAGAGAGAGAGAGAGAGAGAGATGGGGGAGGCAGAGGGAGCCACGGCCTTCCCTGCTCTGGTCCCTGGGTTTGCCCGGTCTACTGCATTTCTTCAGAGCAGGAATCTGCCCTCCACTCCCCGCCCATAAGCCCCCTCTTTTACTCAGCTTTCATAGTGTCTCTGTCACTGAAACTCAAAGAGTCCTCACTGATACCCCAGCCTTTCCTGTCACCACAGGACCTACCCTGGCCCCAGAACCTACCATCAGCACCCGCATCTGAAAGAATTCCTGGGGGACACGTTTGTCCTGGCCCTGTGTTTGGGGGCAGGGTGAAGGGCGGGTGTCCAGCCCTGCCTTTCAGCTCTGTCTTGCTGAAAGTTCACCAAGTGATGTTATGCCTAGGCCTGAGAGGTGACAACAGTATGCAGAGCAGAGTGTGATTCAGAAGAGGGACCATGTAAGGGTGAGTGCACTCATGAAAGTAGTCCTCCGCTCACTGTTCATTCATTCATTCATTCTTTTGTTCATACATTCATTCATTCATTCAACAGCTAGCTACTGAGCATCGACTATATTTCAGCACTAAGTCCAAAGGCTTAACTCAGATGTCCACAGACTTTTTCTGCAAAGAGCCAGAGTAAATATTTTCAGCTTGGTGGGTCATGAGGTCTCTGCCTTGTGGAAGGAAAGCAGCCACAGATAGTAGACACGGCTGTGTTCCAATTAAAAAATTATTTACAAAAGCGGGACTGGGCCAGATTTGGCCAGCTATGTGTGGTTTACCAACTTCTGACTTAGAACATATAACTGGAGGAAGTGATTAGAGATAAAGGAGATAAAGCCTTGGGTACCAGCCAGAGAAAAAAACGAATTTGACTGAATGGCTGGTGGAAATCTTGGAAGCCATTTACACTGGAGAATGGGGAGATCCAGGCAGGGCGATGGAGGGGTTGATTCAGCATCGGCCTCCTTGCTGGGCACTCCTACCTCCTTTATTCTTTCAGTGAATATTTACTGAATGTCTCGCAGGTCCAGACCCTGTTCCAGGTGCAGGGGAAATAGCCATGGTCGAGGTAGGTGAGATGCTTGCCTTCATGGAGCTCCCACCCCACTGGGTTCACAAGGCTCTTCATGGTCGAGCCCTCTACCTCCACAGCCTTATCTCCTCCTACTCCCCACCTGTGAAATCACTCAGAAATTCTGGTTGTTTCTTCCTATTTCTACGGCTTTTCTGTTACCTCTCCCTAGAACATCCTCACTCCCCCTCTTCCACCTATGGAAGCCCTTGGTGCCCAGATGAGCTGTTCCCCCTTGTGAAGACTTTGCCCTCTATGCACTGCCTGGGGAGAGTGGGCCGCCCCTCTCCTACCTCCTCCCAGAGACCTACCTTAGCTCGAGTGCTTCTCATGTGGCATTGGAATTCTTTGCTCATTAAGTCCCTCTCGTCTATAGGATTGTCCCCAACACCTGACAGGGGTATGCCACATAGAGGGGCTCAATGAACGTTTGGTGAATGAAGAAATAAAAATAGCCTTGGAAAAGAGGAGACTTGTGCAGGGAGAGGAATGGGAAGCACTCAAACTTGAAAGGGAGGCCGCCCACTACTTTAGGGTTCTAAACACTTGAAATATACAAGCAATCTTATTTGCAGCCTTAAAACTCCTGTCCAAAATTATTTGTTGAGTGTGAAGAATAATACAGTCTCTCTCCCTGAAACACCATGGTGAGAGCTCCTACATCTGATTAAGTGCTGTCTCGAGTGATTGATGGGCTCCCATGGGACAGCTGACACCCCTCTCTTCCTGGCAGCAGCAAGTGATAGCCCAGTGGAAACTGACCCCGGCTGACACACTCGTCTTAAAATATCTCTGTTTCCCTGCGGCCCAGATAAAATAGCTGTCGCACTAAAAGTAAGGGCTCCACTCAGGGGGATGCTGGCTTCTCCAAGGACCCGTAATGGAGGAGCCTGCGAGGTCAGGGTTCAGCTGCAGTCCAATCCAGGAGGACCCTAAGAAATGAGCCCTGCATGAGTTGTACTCAGGGAGCAGCCCAGAGTTCAGTCTCTCCAGGCTGGGCCAGAAGCAGCAAGCTATGTCATCAACAACATCAAGAAGGCTTTATTCAGCATATGTTGGCACATGGCGCCAGGTTCAGTTCAGATCAAAGAGAACAACCCAGACACGGCCCTTTCCCGACAGAGCCTTGCAACATACAAAGGATGATAACACTCCCAGTGAGGGCCACGGATCCTTTCTGTTTACAAAGAATTTTCAGCAACACAGTGAAGTAGGTAGAGCAGGTACGAAAATTATTTCCACTTTAGAGGCTAAGAAACCAAGGCTCAGAGAAGTTATATGTCTTGCCCAAGGTCACACAGCTAATAAGGATCAAAGCAGGGATCATTTCAGAGCAGGAAACAAATAGCATTTTCAAAGGGCTCACGGAAGAGAGTCCAATGAAAGATTTCTTTAAAGAGCCAGGGGCACGGCTAAGGGAGCCGACAATGGACTAGGAAGCAACCCACAGTGTTATGGGTTCAACCGTGTCCCCGAAGGCAATACGTTGAAACCCCAACCCCCCAGTCCCTCAGAATGTTCCTTATTTGGAAATCAGTTATTGCAGATGCAATTAGTAAAGATGAGGTTATACTAGAGAAGGGTCAGTCTTCAATCCAATCCCACTGGTGTCCTTATAAGAAGAGAGACACAGAGGCACAAGGGGAGAACAGCCCTCGACGTGGAGGCAGGGACCGAAGTGCCACGCTGCAAGCCAGCGCCGCCGACTGGAAGAGGGAAGGATGCGTTCTCCTCTCCTGGTTTCAGAGGGCGCTTGGCTCAGCCACTGCTTCGCTTTGGACCGCTAGCCTCCGCAACTGTGAGAGAATACATTTCAGTTGTTTTACGCCACCTGGTTTGTGGTATTTTGTTACAGCAGCCAGAAGAAACTAATGTACTAGGGTCACAATAGTGGGTGCCCCCTAGGCCTCAAGGGCTCTGAGTTATAGGAGGTCCAGGATCCTTAAAACAGGGGCTGCCTGATGGACGAGGTGACCCAGTAACTTCTCCTCACTGTCCCTCAAGGAGGGTGCTGGGCCAACAAGTGCCCCGACCCTTCCCTTTTTCCCACCCTTCAAGTGACCCCCAGTGTCTCCCAACGGCTGAACCTGCCGCAGAGCCAGTGGACAGGAGATGAGGGCGATGCTGTCTATAGCAGCCAGCTCCCTGCGGCTGAAGGGGAGGGAGGGGTGAAGAGGAAGTGGAGACCACCTGGCCCAGAACCTCTCCCACGTCCGGTGCTTGGCTCCCACCCGCATGGTAGTTCAGGGAGGACCCTACAGAAGTAAAAAGAACATTTTCCGCCCTTTGGGGACCTGCTGATTTCATGAGGTGACCACAAATGCATGAAAATGGACAAGAGTACAAACACACGCAACAGATAAATAAGTGCGCGGGGGGGAGAAGACTCTGCTTGTGATTAGCCCAAGGCAGAGTGGCCAGGGCCGCCCTGCCTCAGCCTAGGCCTCATTGTCCTGGGGCTAACTAGGAATATTTCTCCCTGGCCAAGAATCACTGGAGAGACCATGGCTAGTAGAAGCAGGCCAGTGGTCAAGATGGTCTGGAGAAAGAGAGAAAATTCTCTCTCTGGGGTGGAGGCGGGGCCCCTGTGAGTAGGCCCTGGGGCAGTTAGCCCGCCCAAGGAGCAGTCCACCTGAGATGGGTCCACCTGAGACGGGGCAGGCAGCTGCCCTGTTCCCTCCACCCAGCGGGCTCAGGGGAGGCCTGGGTTGGGGAGGCTTCTGTGTGGGCCTTGAGCCGCCCTTCTCCACCCACTCATAGCTGCCCCCCCCTCCTGGAAGCTGAGGGGGAACATCTATCTTGTTCACACTGTATTTCCAGGGCAGAGTGAAAGTCCCTGATAAATACTTGGTGGACAAATGAAAGAGGAAGACCCCAGAGAGACAGGGGAACACTGCCAAGGCAGAGGCGCCTTGAGAAATAAAAAGCACAGGCAGCCCTGCGCGGGGGTAGGCTCGGCCACTTGTGGGGCGCCCCCCACCGCCTGCCCTCCGCGGGTATGCCCCAGAGCCACAGGCAAACAAAGCCAGAGAGTAGTCCTGCCCCCAGATTCAAGCCTCGCTGTCCCCACTGCAGATCATCTGAGCTCCTGGGGTACCGCCTGCACCCCCCAACCGTGCACCCTGCAGGCGGCCCCCACAGGGGCTGCCTGCTGCGGCAGACAGACGGAGCAGCGTCTGGGGAAGGCGCCCCTGAAGGCACGCAGATGGGAAGGTCTGTCCTCACCAGTGTGCTAGACTGGAAGATCGTCCTCCTCCAACTCGGACTTACGCGGAGGCTTTAATTATAGCTTGTCACTCAGGTGCCGTCCCCAGGAGATGGCTGAGCCGGACGGCTACGGAAATGAAACTCTCGCTTCAGATGGCTCATTCTGTCTGTCAGGAAATTTCAGACTCACAAATAATATCATGAATTGTGGCAGCACAGTGTCTCCCAAGGGCTCAGTGTGCCCCCCTGCCCATCCCTACCCCCCAGGACTGGCCAATGAGCTCCCCTACTAGGGTGGGACGGCCATCGACACAGACCATTCCACAGACTGTGGAAGGCAAAGTGACTGGCTCAAGGTCACCCACAGAAGGTTGGTGGGACAGGGAGGCCTGTGGGCATTGCTTTATTATGGACTCCTTCCCATTTGAAAATGTCCCAGAAAGGAAGGGACATTGTCGCTCCTGGCGACAATACTAAGAGTTTGTTTGTTTAATCGACTCCTGGTGCCAGGAGTTGAGGCTCTGCATGAACCACCCACTTAATCCTCCTCACAGCAACCCCTGTGAATTGGTTATAATTATTGTCTTCCCTTTTCATAAGTAAACCTCAAGACTAGAGAGCTTGTTCAAGGTCACACAGCTGGAACCAGGACTTGAATCCAGACTGCTCACCAGCAGAGCCTGAACACTCAACTCCCATGCTCTCTCCTTACGCTTGTGCCCGAATAAGTAGACGGGAGACCTGGAGTCCTTTGCCTTTGCCTCTGCCAGGAAACACTAATTGTTCCTGGATGCATTTGACAAAGCGCACGGAGACAGGCTGTCCTTGAGCCCTGGCAGGTCAGCTGTGAGCATCTGGGTCCAGGGGAAGGGGTGTCCTTGCACCTGTCCCACCAGGTCGGCCTGGAGACGTGCTGATAGCAGGGAGGGGGCTGTGCCTCAGGCGTGGCTCCAGGCGACTCACACGACAGTGGTGCTCTGTGGGCATCTCCACACCCTTGGCCTTGAGTTTGGGGCTCAGAATGGGGCAGGGTTAGGCTCTTATGGGGCTTGGAATAGGACATCAACTCCCAGGGGAGGATGTGACCCAGAGGAGCATAGGGTGTGACCTGCCACACAGGCTCCTTTCCAACAGCAGTGCCCAAAGCCCACCAGATTCCCCACTGGTGGCTTCCCAGAGCCACGCAGGAGGGCTGCTTGGCATTGCCTGTTGGCCAAGGTGTCCACCTGCTTTGGAAAGAGGGCAGAGTTTCAGCCTTAAGATGCTCCAGGATAAGAGGAATAGTGTGGGTCTGAGGGGCAAGTGCAGGGGCGTCCTCGTCGGCTGTGGTCTGGGAGAAAAGATTTGACCTAACTCCTACTTCCCATTTTGATAGTTAGGGAACCCTTAGCAGTTCCCGGAACCCCCATTAACCTTGGCTTTCTCATCTGGACATGGAGACGACAGCCTCTGCTTCAGACGATGGGGCAGACTGAGCTAGTCTGTGCGTCTAGGCCATTCGTGGTATGTTGGCGAGGTAGGGGCAGGGGTTGGGGGGAGTGCTCTGATTGCCCAGCAATTAGGTCTTCATCTTTTAGTGAGCCTGTGCCCCTGGCCTGTGACCTTCAGAAGTGCTCCTTGGGTTGTTGTTTTTTTTTTTCACGTCCTTAGGTAGGGCAGGAAGGCTAGAGTGGGTTGAGTTGGGTATCTCCCCTCCCCGCTGCGTCCCTTGGGCTCTGATAAAGCCCCAGCAGGTCTGGTTAACTGGTTTCTCTGGAAGGCAGGCCTTATTAAGAAGAACAGAGTGCTTTGAAGTATTTCCAGATGGTGGCTTTTCCCCTCTCGCTGCAGGAAGCAAAAGGGGATCTTTCTCCCATTTTTACTGTAAGAACCTGGCAGTAAAACCCACGAAAGTGTAGGGCCCCTCTGACCAGGTCCCTTTGGAGGTTCCAGCCCTCTGCCATGTCCACACGAGGCCTCTAGCAACCCGTCGTCACACGTCAACTGTTCCTGCCCAGCACTGGTTCCTGTGGGGATTTCCGCTCTAAGGTTTCTGCCCACGTAAGTTGTGATTCTCTGTATCCACCGGTCTTTCCAATCTGGAGGTACAGCAGTTTGCCCAGTGGCCTCAAATCTGTGAAGCGTGGAAGAGTTGCTGGCTTCCGGTGTGTTCCACTTCTCACTCTTGATCAGGACGAAGGGGTAGCTTCCAATCTCCTTCCCAGTCCATGTGTACAGACAGCCCCTGTGTGATGTGTTGGCCCCAGTTCGCTCTGGCCTTTCACTGAGCGCCCTCTTTGTGCCGGGGTTCGACTCAAGGTTTCTTGTGCTTCATCTTGCTTATGACTCATTGCCCAGAAGGTCAGGTGTCACAAACTCTTTTTACAGACAAGAACACGGAGGCCCAGAGAACTTAAATCACACAACTGCTGGAGGTGAAGGTGTACCAGAGCCCAAAGTTCCCCCAGGGACCATGTGCTGCACCCACTCCTTCTAACACGCCACCCCCAAAGGCCCTCTGGTAAGCCGAGCACACGGAGCTGCTCCTGGCCCCACGGAAGGGAATGCAACAACTCTGCCTGCACCCCCAGTGAAGGGGTGAGCACCTCTCCTGATGGGAGGACAGGCCCGGGCAGCCCTTTTCCTGCAGGTCCAGTTACTGGGAAGTGTGCTCAAATGGCACATTACAGTTTTATGAATCCAGCTCCTTCTGGTGTCCTGATTGAAGTACGGAATGCCGGGGGCAGGCTGCCCTCCTTCATAGACCCATTTGTCATGGGAATTGATTAAGAAAAAATAAAAAGGCAGGCTGATGGCTTGATTACATCTGTTCACAGCCGGAGAAGGCCTGCCACCTGTCTCGACCATCCTTAGCTCCGCCAGAACACAGGAACTGCTGGCTCTTTGTCCCTAAAGCAGGAGCTCTCCAAGGAGCACAAGGGGATGCTGGGAGGAGCAGGGGTAGAGGGTGGGGGGAGATGGTCAAGATGGCGGAAAAGCAGAGCCTCCTGAGCCCAAGGTCTTGGGGCTGTGATGTGCCTTGATCTGTGCAACTGTCAGCCTTGGGGGAGGAGACAGCAACCCAGCAGAGCATTTTGCTCCCTTGGGGTCACTGTCCCAGCAGCTGCAGACCAGGGCTGCTCTGCATCCAGGGTCAGAGGCAAGGAAAGGGACAGCTTCATGCATGTCTGTGTCAAACCCTCCCTCCCCAAGTGGCCGTGGAGTAAACTGTATTCACAGGATCTCAGACCACTGAGTCCCACCCCCTCGCTGACAGAGGAGAAGGGACTTGCCCAGGGGCACAATGACAGTGGCAGAGCCAAGACCCAGCCTGCCTCTTGACTCTCAGGAGAGGTGGCAAGAGAAAGTGGTATCAGCCACTGTCCTTGGCCATGAGACAATGAGAAAAAGGACACCATCCTCTTTGGTTTTAAAGATTTTATTTTTTTATTTTCAGAGAGAGGAATGGAGGGGAAAAGAGGGAGAGAAACATCAATGCATGATCAGTTGCTTCCTGCTCGTCCCCACACATCCTCACCTGGGGACCTGGCCCACAACCCAGTCATATGCCCTGACCAGGAAGAAATCGAACCAGCAACCTTTCCAGAGCCACACCAGCCAGGGCAGACATCTGTATCAACCTTGACCTTCTGCAGGGAGACCAAGGCCTCTGAGAGTTTGTCCTCAGCCCCCCCACAGTAAACCCAGGTTTAAGATTCTCAGAAGCCCAAACCCGGGCCACTGTTGCTTCAAGGGTGAAGGATGCTGCAGGGAAGGAAGGAGGGGAAGGCAGGAGGAGGGCAGCTGGGATGGAAGAGCAGGCTGTTCACACAGAGCACACCTGGGATAGATTTCCATATTCAGCAAGCAGCTGGAAGAATGGGCTCACTGAGATGCCTCGGTTCGCTCCAGGGCGTCCCACGGACCCCAGGGCTGGAAGGCCTGAACAGAGCAGGGCGGTTCCTCTGCCGTGAACAGAATGCAGGAGGCCCCTCCGTGCCCAGCAGCCCAGGCACGTGCAGTCCGCACAGCTGCCCATGAGACCCAGCAGAGACACCTCTGGAGCCAAGTGCCTCTCACACGGGAGAGTGTGCAAGTGCAGGACGGGGAGAGGTAAACCACTTTGGAGAAACCTGAACTCCATCTTCCATTCCAAAGTATTCGGCTTTTCACAAATTAACTGCCTACAGGTCCCAGGGCCAGGAATTCCTGGATATAACTAGAGCACAGAAACTTCTTCCAAAGGACTTATAGTCAAAGTATAACATGGTGTTTAAAAGGCTGAGCTGCAGGTGAGCAAAGGTGTTATAGAAGCACAGGGCCTCTGAACCCAGGAGGAGAGGTGGTCCGGGAGGGCTTCCTGCAAGAGTGGGTCAGAGAGATGGGAAGAGTTAGTGGGCCGAAATGAACAGCACAGTGTCCGGGGAGGACTGAGGGAGCTCAGTGTTATTCAGCTTAGAAAGCAAGGCCAGGAATGGCAGAAAGTGAGGCTCGTAGGTAGGCAGATACAAGACCAAGAAGCCTATAGGCAATGTGTGAGCAGGACCCGTAATACCCACTAGGTCAGCCTTCTGTGGTTCTTCCCAGCCATGTGCTGCCAAAGGAGCCCCAAGGCTTGAGCTGTCCTGTGACTCTGTTCAAGGTCACCCTCAGGCCCAGGAGGCTGCAGCCATGAAGCTCATCTTCTCCCACCCACCACCCCTCAGCCAGTTCAGCTGCAAAGTCCCCCTCACTTAAGGACTTGAGGCTCCTAGGGAGGGGACAAGTGTGTAGCTGGCATCTGCTCCATGGATCCCTTAGATCCAAGGGAGAGCTACACAGGCAGGGCTCTGTCAAAACCTAGACCAAGAAAGCATGGAGAAAGCCTGCCAGGGGCTGGATGGGGTTGACCGCCTTAAGCCGACATTTGTCTGCATCAGGAATTCTCAACCCTTACACATCCCAGTCAGCAGGGTTGCTCTCCCATATACTAACGTCTGGCCCTCCCAAGATCAGTTATGGGTCCTCAGCGTGGGGCCCAGGCATGGGTATTTTAAAAAGCTCCCAGATAATTCTAGCAACTAGCCAAGACCGAGCACCACCAGTCTATACCCGCCAACACAGGCTCCATCATTCTCCTGCCTCATCCCTCTCCTCCACCCCACAGCTTCCATCCTTTCCCACCTCTGCCCACATTCCCACCCGTTCTTCCTCTCCTTCTCAAAGACTGACCCCTCTGCTGGGCTCTGAGGCTCACTGTCTCCCATCACCTGGGGGACCAGACTTCAAAGGAAATGATAATAGTCACAAAAACAATAGCAGCTAATATTCATGAAGTGCTTAACACGTGCCAGGCATACAGGTGGTCTTATTTAAATTCGGTTCCCAGAACAACCCTTTACTGTAGGCCCTATTATTGTCCCTTTTTTCCTGTGGGGAAACTGAGGTCCAAGGAGGTTAAATAAAAGCCCAAGGAGGCCCCAGCACTACCGAGTGGCAAGACCAGGGCTCACACCCAGGTCCTTCTGCTGCCAAAGCCAAGTCCCGGCTGTCATGGAGACACCTTTGTGGCTTTCTTGAAGCTCCCGGGTCTTCAAACATGCTCTTCCCTGGCAGGCTGATCTGTCAGTGTTCTCACTCTTTATAGCCTGGCCCCTAGGCCAGCCTGCAAGTCCCGGAACAGATACAGGTCACTCTGTGTCCTCTGGGTCTCCACAGGCCTGCCCAGGTAGATGTTCACAGCAGGCAAGCTCTTGGCCCCCAGAGACCTGGAATGGCCTCATCACAACCGGTTTACCTGTCAGTCATCTTGACAGACTTTGACCTCTTCCAAGCAGCATCTATGGCCTTACTCTTCAGGAAACAGAAAAGGATCGCCTGACTTAAGTAAAGTTTCAAAAAGTCTATCAGCTGATAAATGTTCCGTTGCACCCCGTTTGATGCCAAAATTCTGCAAGTGTTTCTGTGCATTCACTCCGCCCTCACCACTTCCCCCTGGCCTGCTGGGGCTTCCTGCCATGAAGGTGATTGCAGAGATGTCTTTAGGTTTCTGCCTTGGTTAAAATGGGAAGGATAGTGGGGTGGGTGGGTATGGTGTGGGGGACATCAGATGGTATCTGCTACGGGTCATGGAGGGGAAAAAGACATGAGTGTGGGTGGGAAGTGTGTAAAGCATGGGCTCGGAATGCAATGCGTGTCCGCGGTGTGATGGGTATGTCTCATAGGTGGGTCAACCGATGGTCATTGCCACCAGTTCACCATCAACAGGAATCCCCCGTTTGGAATGTGGTGAAAACAGAAACTTGATTCAGTTGCAGAAAACTCAGTTGTGATACAGCATAGCTGTGAGACATTCGTGGGACCCGGTGGCCCTGATGCCAGGCCTGTCCCCAGCTAGACAGCTCTGCTCTGCCAGACAGTCTGCTCTCCTCTCCTCTCCTCTCCTCTCCTCAGTGATATGGTCAGTTCTCTGCTTCCTGCAGGTCTGCTCTGTGCTTTTGTGTTTAGGCTCAGCCAGGGAGACACAGCCTTCTGTCTTTGGTGGGAAGGGAAAGTGCACTCTCCTAGCAGGAGGTAGCTGGCTCATGTGGACAGGAGTCTTTGCCCCTGGTGCCTGATTGGTTCATCCTCATGCAAATGCAGACTCCAAATCCTCACAGTTTCATTTGTCCAAATGGCATTGTTCTCATTGGTCAGAATAGAGCTGCTCTGATTGGCCAGAGCTGTGCAGCTCCAGTTGAATGTAGAAAGTCTCAGTCCTATTGGTTGAAATAGGATTCCAGGAGCTCCTTTATCAGGGCTGGCTCAGATGGCAGAAATGCAGTGCAGGCAGTGCAGGTTTCTCCTTGGAGTGCAGTTTGCATAGAAGCCCCTGTGCAGAAATGGCTGCTAGGCTCTGTTTTTAAAAAATTTGAGCCCAGGTACCCACCAGAAGCCCTTCTTAATAGGCATCTTTTTTCCCCCAGGGTTTGCGGGTAGTAAATATATGGGTAGTTTGTGTGCAGTGTGTTAGAGTGTGAGTGTGCTGGGCGTGGTTTGCGGGTGAGGTATTGTGTATCTGATACGTGCTCTATGGTACGTTGGTATAATGTGTGCTTTGATGTAGTATGTGATTTGTGGTGTACGTGTGGTTCATGGTACATGTGTGTGATCTGGTATAAGGTACCAGGGAGTGATACACGTATGATGTTGGGTACAAGGTAAGTGATATGTGACATGATAATGAGGGAAGAGGAAGTCCTTTCCGTTCCCACTTCTGGCTTCTCTGCTCGGCCTGCTTCTGCATGAACCTTTATCTGTGCTGGTGAGACTACGACCAGTGGACCCCCATCCTGACGGTGACACAGCAGCCACCAGGGGAACAAAGAACTTGGACTCAGTCCTCCCCATTACGGCAAAACCAGACTTCCCCAGTTTTCTCAGCTGCTCCGAACCCTGAGACCTGGGATGTCAGCTTTAGGAAAGCCAGTTAGGAGAGGACAGAATCCTGTGAATAGACAGAACCCCGCTGATATAAGTGGGCAGCTGGGGGACAATCCTCATATTCTTATGTCTCTTCCTAAACCCAGGTGACCAGAATGATGGCCAGAATATGAATTGGAGGTATAACTCCCACTTATCACCTCCAGCTCACAGTGGCCTCTGCCCCACACCTGCCGTGACCCTTATAAAGTTTGGGTTCACAGGGCTCAATCTCAGGGCACTATCTGACCAAGGGCACAGTCCTCACTCCTTAAAGGTAATTCACACCCACAGACCCCAACAACACTATTCAAAAACCCATTCATTCCCTTATCTACTCCCTACTCACCCTGCAGCTCGGGTGTGACTCTCCCGGACACCAGAAAAAGCTCTCTTCACCCCCAGCCCCTGAAACCCTCCCCCTGCCTCTCCCTGCCTCCCCCTGCCTCCCCTAGCACTTGATTTTGTGGATCAACACGGCCTCTCTTCCTACGAGAAGGAACTGTTTTTTCTAGGGATGAGAGCAAGCTGCTCATTTCAGCATTCTCTTTGTCCAAGAGGGAGGTCAGGCGATGACAGCACATCTGAAGTCTTGATCCTGGCGCACTGAGTTGTGTGGCCTGTGTGAGTTGTGCATCCTCCCCGGGACCCTGCTTCCACAGCTGATCGGGCAACCATCCTCCTAGCAACTCACTGCTTCACAAGATTAAAATCTTCTCAAGGGCTGTGATAATGCCGGAGCAATGTTTCAAGAGAGAAGAACAGCCCAGAGACAAGTGATCTGTCTTACTTTTCTTCCAGCAAGGCCGTGCCCACGGCAGGGCAGGGCAGCAGCCTTGCCAAAGACGAGTGGAAAACTACAGCTACCGCTTGAAACACAGGTTGGAAACCAACACCAGGCTTCCAATACCGTCCTGTGATGTTGGGGTGGGGATTGGGGAGTGCTGTGTGTATGGTATTAGGCATAGGCTGGGAGGGTTTTAGAGTGACCTTCTTTCATTGCCAAGGGCAGGGAAGGATGACCTTTGCCCCCTTCCCCCGGGGGATGACTTTGCTCTAACCTTCACACTTTCTGAGTCTCATCTTCTTCGCTTGCAAAATGAAGGCGATGAGTGAGTAGGACAGGCCTTCAGAACCAGCCTGCGGAACCAGCGCTGTTTTCTCACTCAGTGTGAGACTTCGGGCAGGTTACCCGACCTCTCTGCATCCACTAGTTCTTACTGTAAAACAAGCCACTTCAAAACTTAATGACTTAAAATAACAATCAGTTATTATTTCTCATGAATCTATGAGTGGCCTGGGCGGTTCTGCTGCTGTGAGCCAGGCTTGGCCAATCTTGGCCAAGGTCACTCGTGCATCTGCAGGCAGCTGGCAGGTGTGCTGGGGGCTGGCTGGTGTAGGATGGTCTTGGCCGGGATAAACCGGCTCTGCTCCATATGGCTTCTCACGGGCTGGTCCAGGCCCGTGCTCATGGCTGTGTAAGTCCAAGAGAGTGAGTGGAAACACATGTGGGCTTTTCCGAACCTCTCCATTAAGTTTGCTTCTGTCCCATTGGCCGAAGAGTCATTTGGCCAAGGCCGGAGTCAGAATAGAAGAGGCCTGTAAAGTCACAGGGCACATGGTGTGGGCAAAGGGGGGAGAGTGATTAGGGTTGTCGATATAATCCATCCATCACACCCTGTGAAGTGAATTTCCTTTTTTTCCTACATCGAGGCGAAACTCACATAATGTAAAATTACTCATTTTAAGTGAACAATCCAGGGGCATTTAGTACTTTCTCAGTGTTGTGCAATCATCACCTCTATCCAGTTCCAAAACATTTTCATTATCCCCCAATAAAACCCCATATTCATTGAGGCATGATTCCCCATCCACCCCACTTCCAGCCCCTGACAAGCACTAATCTGCTTTCTATTTCTATGGATTGGCCTCTCCTGGCCATGCCATACAAATGGAATATGTAACCTTTCGTGGCTGGCTTCTTTAATGTACACCTTCAAGGTCTGTCATGTTGTAGCATGTATCAGCACCTCATTCCTTTGTGTGGCTGAGTAATATTCCACTGTACAAATAGACCACCGTTATTTACCCACTCATCAGTTGTTGGACCAGTGAGATGTTCTGCCTTTGGGTTATGAAGAGTGCCGCTGTAACGCTCAGGTACAAATACTTTGCAGTTGCTTGAGTACCTGCCTCTGGTTCCTTTGGAGGGAAACGCTGGGTCGTATGACAGTTCTACATTTAACTTTTGGAAGAGCCCAGTTTCCTTTATTTTCCAAATGGAGATGAGGAAATTACTTTGTGGGAGGCTGGGAGGTTAAGAGAGTGATCCTAATGTATCTTGCACAGAGTAGAATCTCAATAAACGGTTTATGTAACTATTCCTTTTGTTCCTCGATTCAATAACCATTTATTGACCCCAGTATCAGGAATTATGTGAGGTGCTGAATAGATATACAGATATAGAAGCTATAAAACACATGTCTATATTTTTACAGACATATAAATATATCCCCAGGGTCCCTTTCAGCTCAGGCTCACAACGGTTCCATCCTTGCTTCTTGCCTGGTGTGTCCTTCACAAGCACAAGACAAAAGGCTCTCTCCCTCCCTCCCTTGCCCTACTCCCAGGAGGCTGCTGGCTCCGTCGCTCCCCACCTGAATCAGTTCAGACCACCTATTTCAGATCTGTCGGCTCTTATAAATGTAGCCACACACCCGCAAAGTGAGATAAAATGGCAGTGTGATTAGTGTGTGTGTGTGTGTGTGTGTGTGTGTGTGAGCATGGCTATGTGTCTCCATCTCACTCCTATTGTACAGATTAATACATCAGAGCAAGCACTTACAAAAGAATAAAAAAAAAACAACCACTGGGGCCAATTCTCCAGACGTTCAATAACCAAATGTCACCCACATGGTAAGCAATAAAATAAAAATATATGCTTAGCAGAGGCGATATAAATATGATGTATATTTTGAAGCTGGATAACAGAACAGTGTCATAAAAATAACACCCGGTGGCAAATTCAGGAAAGCGACCTTTTTCAAACGCAGCCTCCTTCAGGCTGCCATTCCTAAAATATCACAGCGTCTCCAGCAGTAAAGCAGAGGTTGGTTTGAAATCTGACAGGAGCACCGAGTGTAATGAGGCCGCGGAGATTCTGGCCTGCGTTCGCACGCCAAGGCAGCCTCTTATCCCCCTCTGCCCGCCCCCCCCTACCCAAGAGCCTCGCCGCAGTCCACTGGCTCCTTCCCCTTTGCCTGTCACAATAACCCCTTACTTTTCAAAACTCCTCTCCAGATGTCATTGCATTTGACCTTTACCATCGGCCTCTGAAGTTGGGGGGACAGGTATCATTATTGCCATTTTATGCATGGGGAAGTGCAGGTCACAAAAGTCCTGTTAATTGGAGGGTCGCCCCTCCACCCCGAGGAGACAACATCTCTTTCCTGTCTCACAAACCATCCTTTCCTGGTCACACACACACCTGCCCCAAAAAAATTGTTTCACAGATTTTCATACAAAAGGGACACCTCTGGAGGGCCCATCATGAATCTAGTTTCCCAGATACTATTGGTCTAGGGAATACAAACCAGTGTTTTGTATCAGCCAAACAAAATATGGTTCCTAGTTGCCCCAACACCATTTATCTGAAATTCCATCTTTTTTACGGTGACTTAAGACATCAGCTTGATCACACTGTATTTTCATAGGCACTTAGATCTATTTCTGGACTTTCTATTATGTGCTGCTGGTCCCTGACTGTTCATGGTCCGAGGCCACACTGTCTTCATTATGCAGATTGTATGGAACATCCCATACCTGTTAAGGCTGGTTCTGCCCTTACCGTTCCTCTTTTGGGGGCGTTTCTAGCTGTTCTTTTTTTAAATTTATTTTTTAATTATAGTTGACATCTAATGTTATATTAGTTTCAGGTGTACAGCATAGTGATTAAACATTTATATACCTTATGAAGTGATCTCATGGTAAGACTAGGAACCATCTGACATCACGTATAGTTATTACGACATTATCAACTGCATTCCCTAAACTGTACAAACAAAATATTATTAGCAAGGTAAATCTGAATGTGTATACAAAAACATCAAAACATATCAAAACAGATTCTGTGCATTTCTTAAAATACACACCTTTTGCCTCTCTTAGGTAGTGAGATTCTAACTGGAAAATAGAAGTCACAACATTTGAGTGATTTGGTCAAGGCTTCAAAATGAGAGTACTGGGACCAGAATGCGTATTACTGATGTCAGAAGAGCACAACCAGCTGTGTGTCTTTAGGCCAATCACTTAACTCCTCTGATTTTAAGCTTCCCGTTGATGAAATAAGTAGGAGTAGATCAGCTCTAAGCTGCTTTCTGGCTCTGGAGTTCCATAACTTTAGAACAAAGTATTCAAAGGCACCTAAGGGAAGCTCCATGTTGCTCACAGAGGGGTCAGTAAGAGATCCCCCTATGGAACCCCAACCTCTAAAGCATTCATGGGTGGAGCGGGGGGGGGGGGGGGAGGGAGGTATGTTTCAGGAGCAAGAAGACTTGGGCCCTGGTCCCAGGTCAGCCACTAATTCACTGGGTAACCTGAGCTTCTCCTCTGTCTAATGAGGAATTTGGACTAGACGAGGATGGGAAATAAATTTCACATCAAGTGTACTCTGGCTGATAGATCATGGCTACCTACAGTGTGGTATTTAGAAAAAAAATGTGAGTCTACAACCAACGCAAAATGGAAGCAGCTGGGATTGATTGGCAATGCCTGGCACAGGTGAGGGTGGAGGCATCGCCAGGACCTTGGCCGACGCTGAGTAGATGCTTTCATGGTAGATGGTCTCTACCAACTTAACACTAACCTCTGTGAACAGTGCACAGAAAACGGAAGGATTCAGAGTCACTGATGCCCGGGAAGCAGACCTTGGCTTGTTCAACTGTTTTCATATTATCCGTGGCTTGGGTTTGAATAATCTGTCCCCTGATACCACTGTATTTCAGAAATTGCCACCTAAGGCAAATTCTCCACTTTTAAACTCATTTCCTGAGTCGGTCTTTTTAAACCCCACATTAAATATTGATCTGCCCTGGGGAGATCTAATTTATTTAGGAGAGACAGGTTGGACTCCACTGGAACTGTCAAACCGGGAAATAGAGCCGTGGCCCTCCCGAAGCAGTAACCAACCAGGATGGTGACAGACAGGCCAAGGACGCAGGGACCAGCTTCTGTCCCTTCTCTGAGTCTCGGGGACAGGGCCTACCTTCCCAGTCTTCCAGTCCAGATGGTCAGAGCGCCTCTGAGCACCTTTCCTGTGAGCACAGGTGTCTGCAAGTCACAGCGTCCACTCTGTGTTAGCCGGACTCCCCACCCTGTGCCTGGAGCCTTGCAAGCCCCCTAGGGCGACCCACAGAAAACTCTACTGCTGCTCCCAACATGCTCTGTTGCTGAGACTGTCACTTCTAAGCTCTGACCTTCAGATTTGGCAACTCTCCCTCCAGTCCTGATTCTGGCCCAGGATGGCGGTGGCATTTCCACTTGGTCCTGGGTTTTAAACCTCAGCCCCAGTGCACTTTGGCTTGACTGCTTGTCTTCTGAATGACCACATGCTGGCCGTCTCCAAAAGGAACCCCTAGCTGGTGCTTATTAGTGTGACTCTAATGAAGAGAGAGAGAGAGACTCGACCTGCCACAGCTGAGGTCTGGGGCTGGTCTCTCACGCAAGCAGCCCGCACAGCAGGGCGGGTAGGGAGAAGCCTACTCAGACTCTCCCCGAGAGCTGGCCTCCTCTGCCTCCTGCACTCGGAAGCACGTATTCCATCACTTGCACCCCGGGTTGATCCAGCATAATTTCTCTCCATAATTTACACTTCCAAGCACAAATGCCAAGGTCCCCTTCTGGGTTTCTGGCAACATCTGCTTGGGGCCCCACAAACAAGAGCTCCTGCAGCAGAGAACACAGCCTATCTGTGGGTTGGGGAACCAAATCGTAATTAAAAATCTCCGTCAACGTATCCTGCCATACCCGCATTTTCCCCGTTAATTCACCCATGATCCCACTAGGTAAGTAATGTCATCATCTCATTGGGAGATATGGGGAAACTGAGTCTCTGAGGCCGTAGCCACCAGTTACCTATGGCTAATTAAAATTAAACAAATTTAACATTCAGTTCCTAAATCCCACTAGCTACATTTCAAGTCCTCCATAGCCACGTGGCTAATACAACAGTACTGATAGCTCAGAATTACAAAGTATTTCCATCCATTACAGTAGCTTCTACTGGACATGCTGTGAGGGGTAAGATAACCTCCCTCCTCCACAGGAAACCAAGCATCAGAGTCGGTACTTGAACCAGGCCAGTCTGTCTGCGGAGATGAGTGCCTGTCCACCTCTCTCTCCTCCTGCCAAAAGGAACCGAAAAGGAAAGAGGTAAGATGAGCAAGAGGTCAACCGGAAGGTCTCACCAGAGTGAGGCCTCCAGGAGGGCACACCAGACGAGGCGCCTCAAAAGCATAAGATCTATTCATCGCCTGCGTGTCACACAACAGCTGTCTGGAGCACCTTGAACAACACAATCCTGATGCCCCTCTGCCCATCAGAGATGTCTTCCGGGCCTGGAGGGGGGCCTGGGTCCTGACTGATGTCCCTCTAGTGGTTCCCAGAGAGGGGAGTCAAGCACATATTCAGGCACAAATGAATGCCTTACAGAAGCTGCCACTCTCTAGAGACTTATTAGAGATGGTGGAGGTCAATCAAGGTCATTGAGTATAACTTTTTGTGCCTTAGTTGTAGCTTTGATTCTATGATCAGTTATGATGCACCCGTTATGTGCCAGTCTTTGAATCGGGGACTTTTTACATATCTGACCCAGATAAACTCTGGAGTCCACGTGTCTCCAGAATAACCATAAACTAAAAACAACTGAACACAATCCCAGTCTTGATTTGTAGCTCTCAGTATTAAAAGGGATTCGAGTAATAAATTATGGTATCATTCCTTTTTTCCCCCATTGTGTATTTGAACTTCCACTTTATTTTTAAGTAGCTTTGAGATACAATTCACATACCATGCAATTTACCCATTTAAAGTGCACAGTCGGCCCTGACCAACGTGGCTCAGTTGGTTGGACCATCCTCCGGAGGGGCAACCGAACAATGTATCTCCCTCACATCAGTGTTTCTCTCCCTTTCTCTCTCCCTCCCTTCCTTTCTCTCTAAAAGCAAAAAGCATGTCCTCAGGTGAGAATTTAAAAAACGTGCACAGTCTAACTTCTGGTCAAGATGGCTGCATAGGCAGACATGGCTCACCTCTTCACACAACCACAACAAAACCACAACTAAAACATAGAACAACCATCACTCACAACCATCAGAAATTGAGTTGAATGCAAGTCCAACAACTATGGAATTAAAGAAATAACCTCCATCCAGACTGGTAGGAAGGCACAGATGCGGAACAGGCTGGTCCCACATCCACATGTGGTAGATTAAAATTTGAGAGGGACAGCCCAGGAGCAAGGAGTCCTAGTACCACACAAGGCCCCCAGCCCAGGTTCCAGTGTCGGGAATATAAGTCTCCGCAACTTC
Organism: Artibeus jamaicensis; assembly: GCF_021234435.1. NCBI lineage: Eukaryota > Metazoa > Chordata > Mammalia > Chiroptera > Phyllostomidae > Artibeus > Artibeus jamaicensis. Next base: position 8,918,697 of record NW_026521407.1, read on the forward strand.
TGGCTGCAAAAGCCAATGGGAATTGAGTCAATGGAAGAAATTGCTGGAGCCCCAAGCCATTCCTCCTAAAGAACCCACACACAGACTTACCTACTCAGACTCGGTCCCTCTGGGCTCCAGCAACAGGGTGGCAGCTTGGGGGGCACCAGTGGCATAAAGGGGGAGGCTGAGGTGTTTGGCATCAAAGCAAGTAGAGGCCACTGTCCCTTTTGTGGGCCCTCCCCCTACAAAGCTGGCAGACTGGTGCCATATCTGAGACTCCATCAACCTGGCTAACACTGTTTGACCCACCCTGGAGATCCCCAGAGGCTGCCCCACCCAATTTACAGGCCCACCCAAGCTACTTTTCCCTATGAATAGCTGGTCTTGCCTCGCAACTTCCTAAATCCTCTCAAACAAGCAGCAGCTGGCCTCTGTGAGCCAGAAGACCCAGAACTAGCAGCCTAGAATCATAGTTTGGCTTTCTTTGGAAATCTCCAAACCCAGAATAAGTAACAGCCATCTCAGATTGCTTTATAATTCAGGCAGGGTGGCCCTCAGAAGAACACAGGTGGAGACCAGTCTTGGCCTGCACCACCTGGGAAACCCCCAGGGCCAGTGCACCCAGTGGAAAGCTATAGACCAGCAGAGAACAACCATCCTGCCCCTGCACAGTGGACCCTCCATGGAGGGTGGAGACTGATGGTCAGTGGTAATAGCAAATCTTTGCAGCTGACTGGTCTGGGAAAATTCCTCCCAGACAGCTACTACATTAGGCCATATTATCAAGATAAGGAGTCATAGCATTTCCATCTAATACATAGAAACAAACACAGGGAGGCTGTCAAAATGAGGAGACATAGAACATGGCCCAAATGAAAGAACAGATCAAAACTCCAGAAAAAGAGCAAATGAAATGGAGATAAGCAATCTTTGAGGTGCATAATTCAAAGCACTGGTTATAAGGATGCTCAAGGAACTTAGAGAGGACCTCAACAGCATAAAAAAGATCCAGACAGAAACAGAAGATACACTAATTGAAATAAAGAACACTTTATAGGGAAACAACCACAGAGTGGATGAAGCTGAGAATCAATGATTTGGAACATAAGGAAGTAAAAAATAACCAATCAGAACAAGAAGAAGAAAAAAGAATCCAAAAAAAACTGAGGATAGTATAAGCAGCTTGTGGGACAACTTTAAGCAATCCAACATTTGCTTCATAGGGATGGCAGAAGGAAAAGAGGAAGAGCAAGAAATTAGATATCTATTTGAAAAAATAATGAAAGAAAACTTTTCTGATTTTGTGAAGGAGATAGACATGCAAGTCCAGGAAGCACAGAGAGTCCTGAACAAGACGGATGCAAAGAGGCCACTCCAAGACACATCAGAATGAAAATGCCAAAGGTTAAAGATAAAGAGATGGGGGGGGTGGGAGAATGGGTGAAGAGGTGAGGGCATTAAGAAGCACAAATAAGCAGATACAGAATAGCCATGGGAATGTAAAGCACAGAATAGAAAATGGAGTAGCCAAAGAACTTATACGTAGGACTCGTGGACATGAACAAGGGTGGGGGGATAGCCTGAGGGAGCGGAAGGTGCTGGGTGGAGGAGGGCAAAGGGGAAAAAATCAGGACAACTGTAATAGCATAATCAATAAAATATAATTTAAAAATAAAAAATAAAAAAATTTTTAAAGTGCATGGTCATTTTAGAACACTTTTGTCACTTCAGAAAGAAACATCATACCCATTAGCAATCACTCTCCCTACTCCCCCAACCCCAGGCACCCACCGGTCTGCTTTCTACCTCTATCGATGTGTCTGTTCTGGTCATTGCATAGCAGTGGTACAATGTCATACACTATGTGGCCTTTTCTGACCAGCTGCTTTCATGTAGCATAATATTATAGCATGGTTAGTATTTTATTCTTTTTTTCAATTGCCAAATAACATCCCATTGTATAGATATACCACATTTTATTTATTTTTTATCAGTTGATAGACATTTGGATTGTTCCACTTTGGAACTATTATAACCTATGAACATGCATGCACAAATTTTGCGTGGGCATATATTTTCAGTTCTCTTGGGTGCACACCTAAGAGTAGAACTGCTGAGTCACATGGTAACTCTATGCTGAGACACTGCCAAACTGTTTTCCCAGGGAACAACAAGGGAAAATCGACACCTGGTGAATGTCAGCAAAGATGCCCACGGCTTGCTGCTCTCAGCACTCCAGGAATTACTAACAGGATTGGTGTAGATTAGGAGGCAAAGTGCTATGCGGAAAGAAGCCAATTTCCAGACCCAAACCCTTGCTTCCCACCCCCACCACCAGCTCTGCCTGGCCACTCCATTCTCCCCCAGCCCTGGGTGTCAGGTTGGTAGAAAAGGTCAGACTGAGTTGCAGCAGCTGAGGTTCTGTGTTCCCCACACCAAGTACGGTGTCTGGCCATCATGCTGCTCACCCCACATCCAAGCTCGCAGCACACACAGGACTTGGGATCCCAGGGCCTGCTCCTGCGGCCGCCGTGGGTTATTCTAACATGGAGCCGTGTGTCTGTGATTTCAGCATCCCTCTGACTGCTGGGTGTGTGCAGAGGAGCAAGTGAGCACAGCAGCTGGGGCAAGACCTTTGAGAACTGTGGCTATTGGCAAAGGGAAAAGCCATCTGTTATTTTGCCTTCTATCTGCTTTAGAATTTCAAAGAAAGTGAGCAGTTGGGCTGCTCAATTTTATTGTTCACAGTTGGAGAGGGAAGAGTTGGAATGGAAAACCCGTCTTCCAAAGCTACAAAAAAAAGTCCTTCTCAGGCTATTTAATTGACCATGAAGTCCTCTGGGACAAGGGTCTCGGCTGAGATGTGGCCTAATCAGAAATTGAGGTCCACACCTAGATCTCAAAAGTTGCCCAGAAAGGCCTAGTTCTCCAATCTCCTGGCTAATTTGAGGTGGGAGACAAGGACCTGAGGGTGGGAGGAGGAGTAAATTCAAGGATAAGCAACTCCTGCCACCATATAGGCAGGCAGCTGCCTTGGTTAAAAATCAAAGATGCACCAACCTGGCAGAGAGAGCTGCCACCATCCATGTTTCCTGCCCTGACCTCCTGTGACTCGCCCACCACAGCCTCACCTGGATCAGCACAAGGGGGCTTATGTCTAAGGAGACCAACCATCTTTGGACTAGAATGGTTCCTGGCAAATGGGAATTGCAGTTTTCAAACAGAAACAGTTCATTTAACCAGGACTAGTTAGCCACTCTAGATGGTGACTTGTGAATTGCGTCTCTAAGAATGGCTGCCTATTTTAAGGACTGAAGGGTTGCAAAGTCTTCCTGGGAATCTTGGGTCAGCTTAAGCCTCTGGCTTCAAGGGTGAAGCCTGGGTGTGGCACAGGTGAGGTGGAACAAGTGAGGGCAATGGATTTACACCCACAGCACCGAAGTCACCCCACAGCTCCACCCAGCTCATCTCCCAATTCCTGGACCTAAATCCATGCTTCCTGCAGCAAAGAGACAGCCTCTCACACTGCCCAACTCTGTCCAGCCATGCTGTCCCCCAGAGCTCTCTTCTACCCGGCCCTTGGTATCAATCAAGTAGAAAAGTTCAGACTGGAGTTGTGGTAGCTGGGTTTGATTACCTCCCGAAAGCCAACCTCACTGATAGAACCTTGATTTTGTTCATATCTTAGGTAACTGAGGTGTTTCCAGCCCCAGGGGCTGAGCTGTGGCAATTGCTTTCCTCTTTGCTCATGACTGGTTTAGGGTGGGCAAGCAAGCCAGGTCTGGCTAGGGAGATGTCAGAGAAAGTCTACTGGGGGGATTCTGGAAAGGGGTTTAGGTCTGCCACCTCTTTGCTGCTTTGGACATCACTGAACAATGAACCAATTGTGGAACTCCTGAAGCCTTCACCATGTGACTGTTGGAAGGATACGATCAGGGAGGAAGGAAGGGTGATCCCAGAGCCACGTCATTGTTGAGTACTAAACCAACTCTCTACTTCAATGTCTTGTTTTGTGAAAAAATACACTCCTTGAAGAAGTCAGCATCATGGGTACCCTATGACTTGCAGTAAAAACCTCTTGGTAGAGAAGAAGTAAGCTTCAAGCCCCACAGCAGAGAAAACCATGAGGAGACACTTAGGCTGTCACCTTGTCTCCTAGTAGGACACCTGTCTAACCCAGCCTGATCAGATGTGCACCTGCGCTCTCCAAGACGGGACATTCACAAGCCCCCTGCCTCTTCGTCCACACTTTCTCATCCTCCTCACTGCAGGATGACTCACCTCCTCGGAGCTGGAGGGCCTCGGGGTCACCCCCATGGGGCCGTGCAACTAAGGGGCCAGCCCATCACCCCAAGCTCCTTCCTTTGGCGTGGGTGGCGGTCAAGGGAGAGAGCTCTGGAGTGCACTTGCTGTATGCCAAGGCAAGCTACTTAACCTTGCTATGCCTCCATTTCTTCACATCATGGGGATAATAGTGCCCAGCCCGCAGGTTACTGTGAAGATACTAAGGATGAAATGTCAAGTGCATCGGCCACGGCATCGCAGGTGCCACCCTCAAAACTCACTGACTCACTAGAAGTATTTACAGACTAAGAAAAGCTGTTATATGCATGATTCGTTTACCACAGCTGAAGGATGCAGACGAAGATCAGCAAAAGGTACAAGGAGCAGAGGGCGGGGTCCAGGAGGGACTGGGCACAAGCTGCCAGTCTGTCCTCTCTCAGTGGAGTTGTAGCGACAACGATTAATTTTTCCAGCAACAATGCATGACAACACGTATAAAGTACTGTCAACAAAGGAAACCTTATTGAGCCTCGCTGCCCAGGGTTTTTATTGGTGGTTAATAACTGGACGTAGAGCGCCTCCTAGGCTGCCCTCAGTTCCTCAGCCCCCAGTCCCTCCAGCAGTCAAACTGATACAGCCCCACCCAGGGGCCCCACCACCAAACACACTGTTAGCATAAACTATCTGGCTTGGCCCAAGGCCCCAGGTAAATTAGGATGTTCTTGTCGGGCAGCATATTGCAAGGGTTTAGGGGCTGTCTCCCAGGAATCAGTCGGGAGCCAGATCTGTCTGTGAAACGTGCATGATTTGAACACCCCCCTTGTTGAGTCAACTCTTCGCTGCACCGACACATAAGAAACCCCCAATATCATTTTTGCTTCTTTTATCGGGCTGAAATCTGCCTCCCACTACAACCGTCCTTTGTTGCTAGTACTACCCTATAGAATCATATGGCTTCAGTCTAACCCTTCTTCCTCATTGTTGGGGGTGGACCCTTCTTTTCCATTCCTCTTTCAGTATGGAGGGACTTCGGCTCAAGCCACCTCAGGGGTTCTCCTTCTTCTCACTCACTCCTGTCCCGGGAAACGGGAGTGACTTTCTGACTGGGGGCTTTAGAAGCCGACCTCCTGAGCTGTCCTCCAGTGGACAGGTCGCACTATCTGGTCTACAGAAGCAGCACAGGTTTCATCAGCACAATGAGCTCATGGGACTCCAGGCTTTGGAGCCCTACAAGCTCGGCCAATCTGATTGGCCAGTCTGCAGACTAACCAGAGAGGAGGTAGAGGTGCGCACAGACAGCGCAGAAAAGTGAGGTATGATACGCTACCTATGAAGGCAGACAGAAAAGCCAACCAGGTGAGGATGAGAGCCACCAGAGTAAAGCAACCTGAGGCCATGTAGTGCTGGACGAACTAGAGACTCCTCTCAGTAGCCCATGCATTAAGCCACAAATCATGAGAGCCTCGAGTCATTAAAAGAAAGGTAAGTCTGTTCCACACAATCAGTTTAAGAAGATTAAAAATATATATATGTTATACATTTCAGCAATATTACCATCACAAACAGGAAAGCAGTTAAATGGTGAAAGTCACAGGTGTCTCTGAAAGACATTGGGGCGCCTCCTTCTTGGATGATGCTGGGTAAATGGAGTTTCACCAAAAGAACATACTGGGGTCTTTGTGCCTCTTAGCAAGGTGTTATTTAGGTAGAAGAAAAGCAACAGAAATGGGGGAAAGGGGAGCAAATGGATAGAGACTCGGGGTTTGTCCTTCCACGTAAAAAATCTACTTGGCGGCTCGGCTAGAAGCACGGCTCCTACTTGGAGAGGCCTCAGTTTGCCTGGATCTTCCTGGGGAGGCCCAGCGCCGCCTCGCAGCCCCGGCCCAGCAGCATGTACTCCAGCCGCTTGCAGTGCTCCCGGAGCTGCTTCTCCCGGGGCAGCAGGAAGGTGAGGACCTTGTTGCGCACGATGCCCCGGTCCTCCTCCTCCCTCAGCCGCTGCTTCACGCGGGCCGCCTGCTCCTCCTGCTGCGCCAAGGCCCCATTCATCTCACAGAAGGCGTCTTCCAGGTAATGGATGGCCTTCAAGGCTTCCTGCTTAAAGTCCTCCAGCTCCCGCTGCACTGCGGCCACCTTCTGCTGCAGGATCTCCAGGTCAGCCGGGGGCAGAGGGTAGGAGGGCCACGACTGGGGGAGGGAAAAGTCTCCAGACTGGAGGCCACTCTCCACCATCTTCTTTCCTTGTAAAGTATTCACCTTCATGAGAATGGACCCCGCCTGATATAGTGGGTCCATAGGCTTTCTTCCTGTTTGGACAAAGAGAAGGGACTAGGAAACCAGAGAGGCGAGTGAGGTTTCTTGGGGGAAGCTAGAGACTAGAGACACAGTCATTTGGAGTGGAGAAACCCACCTACTATGACATCAAGGGCCCCTTCAGCCAATCAGGAGGAAAAGCCACAATCCATTCATTCATTTGCATATTATAGTCCCCTTGGGTAGTTATCCAGAGCTTTTTCTGCTCGTCTACCCAAGAAGTGGTCCCTCCTGAGATGCAGATTCTGATCAGCTCATCACCCTTCGAGAACCAGAGCTCCATCACTCCTTGAACCTGAGAGACAGGGAAGTAGACCAGCCATAGCAAAGCTCACTACTGGCTGTCAGTGTGGTCTCCCACACTGACAAGGGGTCTGGAGGGTCTCGGAAGGGTCTCTGGTCTTCAGTACCTAATAAGTGAAATGAGGAAATTATAAGAGATAATACCTAATCCTGCTTCTAGCTCTGGCTATAAAAAAGTAATTTCTGATTCTAATCCACACTCCTGTAATGATGTCAGGATTCTAGATAAAGTTAGAAGCTGGGAGAAATGTACTGAGGTTCTGATGTACGGTCCACAGCAGTGCTGATTCAGGGCATGCAGGGTGAAATCGGGTCACCTGGGCATCTGTTCTACAAGCACTCACTGAGTGCTTACAATGCTCCAGGACCAGGGGCTAGGTGTGAGCAAGAGTGACCGGTCCCCCACGCCCCACCCTGCTGGATGATGCCTGGTCATTGACAGAGATGAGAAAAGACGTCTAGAGGGGTGAACCCCCCACTTCTTATCTGATTACTCTAGGAAAGGAAAATGTTTCTAGCTAACTTATGTTTGGTTTAGTCAAGAACAAACCTCTAGCCCTGGCTGGTGTAGCTCATTTGGTTGGGTGTCCTCCCACAAAACCAAAAGGTCACCAGTTCAATTCCCAGTCAGAGCACATGCCTGGACTGTGGTTTCTATCCTAGGTCAGGGCACGAACAGAAGGCAACCCATCGAATGTTTCTCACATCGATGTTTCTCTTCCTTTCTTTCTCCCGTCCCATCTCTCTAAAATCAAAAATTAAAATTAAACAAATGAAAAACAAATCTCAATCTCTCGTCCCGATTTCTTTTCTGACCTCCAAATCTAAACATCTGTTCCACATCGTGCCTCAGATGCAACTCTGCGCCGTTCGCAGTTGGACCGGTTACCATTTCCTTCATACTGGTTTCTATTCCGAAGTTGCCATCAGGTTATAGACACCAGCCTGGGGCAGCTCTCACACCAGCATCCACGTGAGGAAGCTGGAACCAACCTAGACCACGTCCCAGTGGCTCTGAGTCCTATGGTCATCACCCTCTCTGAGCACTGCAGCATCAAACCACCCAGGTCAGGGGCTCAGCCCCACGGCCTACACACCGGTCTCTGTGGCAAGCGGCCTCACCTCTCTGAGCCTCAGTCTCCTTATCTACACAGTCAGGACACCAAGTCAGTGGTGCGAAGCTCACTGAGAGGAAAAAGTGAAAGCTCTGATTTATAGCTGCTGCAGATTTCCAGAGTGCAAACACTTCCACCCTGGCTGATCTCAAGCTACCAGCAGGATGTTTCCGGGAAGAGATACACACAACCAGCGCTCGTGAACCTACACAAGCCGATGATACTGCAGCCACGGGGCCCAGGGTGAGGGCGGCTGTCTTCTCCGAGGTGCAGACCGACCCACCAAGAGTGCCTTGCAGTGGGCACCAGAGAGGACACTTCGTAAGGACTTTCATGACTAAACTAAGGTGTAATTTTGAATCTCAAGATGGGATGGTGCTGGCCGGTGTGGCTCAGTTGGTTAAGCATCAGTTCGTGAACCAAAGGGTCGCTGGTTCGATTCCTGGTCAGGGCACATACCTGGGCTGTGGATTTGGCCCCCATCGGGGCACATGCGAGAGACAATGGATCGAAGCTTCTCTCACACATCGATGTTTCTCTCCTTCCCTGCCCGCTCTATCTCTCTCAAAAAGAGAAAAAAGATGGGATAGCAACTCCAAATTCAAAACAGACTGATTGGTAGAAAGGCACTGTTCTGGGAGTCAGGAGATCTGGTGTCTGCAATCGCTGTGGGACCAGCTCCCCGCAGCCCCCTCCTTTGAACCCGGTCCCTCCGCGGTACGGCCAGGACCTGGGAGACAACTCCTCCGGGGTCACCGATGTTCTGAGATCCACGCAGGCCTCCTTTCAACCTCTCCCAGGGCTCCAAAAGCCTTCTCCCTCTTTCTGTGACCTAGGACTTGTCCCTCCAGCTCCCCCACCCCCGATGGCCCAGTAAATTCCCTCAGGAAAGACACTGTGCTTTTCTCGTCCTGGGTACCCTCAAGTGTCCTGCCTGGTGCCCTGTGCATAATGGCAACTCAGAAAACAAGATGAAATGAATGTCCTATTTGTAGGTGGTTTCCCTGGCTTTCCCTCTGACATGGTGACACCTACCGGTCGGAGAGGAAACAGCACCCTCTTTATTCCCGGTCTCAAGATCCCTCTGGGCACAGGAGACAAGTAAACAACCTGTGGTCCTCTGGTGGGTTAATTAGGGTGTGCGAGCAGCTCCAGCCCATAGTAGGTCCTCAATAAACACTTTCTGAACCAGCAAAAGAAAACGTGTTTCTGTCTTGTGGTTTCCGTCATTCTCTGAGTCTCTCCCCACCCTCCCCGACGTTCATTCTGTGTCTGTCTCCCACGGGTAAGGCTGGACGTCCCAACCGGACCTACCAAAGTAGCGAGAGTTAGAAGGAATAGCAATTTCTCTATTTCCCTGGTGCTTTTTAATGAGGTTTCCACGCGTTTCTCCCCAGAGCCAGCCAGGGAGAGCCGTGTTTTCCCCGGAGCTTCAGCAGAGGCTGGGGGCAAACAGCACTCCGTCAGCAGAGGCCCCCAGGTGCGGTGGTTCTAGACTCTTCCAGGCAACTCACCTCTGGGCACATTTTCTGAATGTTTCCCTCTTCAAAGCTGCCTAGTCCGGGCCAGTGCCTTCCTCGCAGATTTTCTTCCCCGTAGCCTCGGAAAGACAGCAACTCTCTCCTCTTCCAGGTGTCCAGAGAAAGGCATTCTCAGGTCTACAGGCGAGACACGCACCCCTGGGGCCCTGTCAGGAGGCTTTCTCTGCCCCTGGCCTGTTGCCACAGTCCCAGGCTCCCCGTATCTCAGGATGATGGGGGGGAGGGGGGTGTCAGAGCCACAGAGACCTAGACCCCGTCCCTGAGTAGCAGATGCAGCCTGAGTGGGGAGGGTCTCAGGGGCAGGCGTGTCTTAGGAGATCCCAGGTTGGGGACATTCCTGCCCGCGCGGATCGGCGCCCCTCCCCAGCGCCTGTCCCGTGCCCCCTGCCCGTGCCTCTGCCTCTGCGTGTGAAACAATCCTCGGCCCTCCTCAGGACCCACGAAAGGGACAGACACATATGCACTCCTTCGTGTACCTCTTCCAAAGTAAGAGGAACCCTCCTAAGCTCCCCGCACCCCATTAGAATCACGTTCAGGGGCCCATCCCTAACCGGAGCACCGGCAGGGGGTGGAGCTCCCTTCGCTGGCTCAGACTGATCCCGGGAACCTGGGGCTGGGCGGGGCCTCCCCAAAGCACAGGCTTCCCAATGCAAAGACCAAATCAGGGATCTGTTCCCAAGCAAGAAAGGGGAGGAGAAGCAACCAACTGTGGCTTCCACAAAGAGTAGTTATATTTGAAAAGACAATGAAAAGACCATGCTTGCACTCTAAAAGTGAACTAATGTCAGCTTTCAAGCAGAGTCTTCTAGGAGATCTTTAAAACTATCTCTCCCCATATCCAAGAAAAAAATTATGGGGGAAAAATGCCTCAGAATGCAGAGCAGTCTCTCACTAACACCAACAAGCACATGGTTGGATATGTCCAAAGCAGAGAAGTACCCCTACCCCGCATACTGTCTCCCCAGAACCCCCTGGGCCTGGGGGACGATGCTCCACAGCCTGTGTCTCCCCAGATGGGCCCCTACCAACCAGAGTAATCTGGACGCCCTGCACCTTCAATCCAAGCCCACAGAGGGCCTCCCTCCAGCTCCCACTCATCCATCCATCCAATTTCGCATCCCAGGACATTCGCCGAGCACCTGCCCTATGGACATGGACCTAGGCAACAGGGAATTAAGATAGCCAACAAGGCAGCCGAGGACCCCTGTTCTAAGCTGCTGGCATTTCAGCAGAAGGAGACAGACAATAAAATAAAGCAGTCAGCGAAGAAGGTGGTTTGGGTTGGCCTAAGTACTGGGGAGGACATGAATAGGACAAGGGGATGGAGAGCCTGAGGGGGAGGGGCGCTCAGGGAAGGCCTTTGTAAGGGGAGGGCATTGGGGTGAAACGGGGTGATGCTGCAAAGGGAGCAGCCCTCGGAGAGGCCTTGCTGCAGGTGCACAGTCCTGAGCTGCAGTGGCCATGGGGCGGTGTCCCCAGTGCCTCCCCCGAGCACCGCCCAGGGCTACTGTTGCTGGGCATGACTTCCTCCTCTGCAGCTAGTATTCCAGTCTGGGGAATGGGGACAAGGCTGGGGTGGGGGCGGGACCAGGACCAAGAGCCAGGCTCCGCCGTGCTGTTCGCCGTGATTAATGAACTCAGAGCCAGGGCCTCAAGGCCCAGTGCTAAAAATACCTGCTTCCCTCCGAGATGCGGCAGCTGCCACCCAGCAACGTCTGCCCACCGCCATTTATCATAATTTGACACTGATAAGGAGTGTCCATGGGACTGTGTGTCTGCCGGAACAGGACTCGCCCGCAGCACACCCGCCAGCTGCTTTGTGGAAATCATCCACAGCACTTTCCTGCCTGAGCTCCCTCCGGTCCCTGAGCCCCGCCTTGGCCGCCCGTGGATGCGCCTGCCTGCTGCCCACCCTCCACCTGCCGGCTGGCCTCCCCTCCTGGAACCTGAGCAGACCCGCCTCCGGGGTGGGAGCCAAAGCATCACGGAGAAGGGGAGCATGTCGATGGATGCCATGTTTCACACCACTGCCCCCCTGCACCTCGGCTGAGAGCCATCTCTCAGAGGCCCTGCCAGCCCAGGGCGGCACTTTAATTAAAAATATGTAAAACATTCTGGTGGGAGTGGATGTGAAGACACAGGAGCGGTCCTTGGACATGAGCAGTGCGGGCAGCCCCACCGGGGGGCTGGCTCTCCTCCAGCCCCAGAGGCCTAGGGCTGAGCCAGGAGGGTCCTCCAAGGAGGCAGGGGCCAGTGCTGTCCCTGCACCAGCCACCCACTCCCCCAGGCAGGGGACTTAGCAGGGGTGCAGCACCCACATGGAAGAGAGCCTCACCAGGCCCGCAGGCTAGCCCGGTGACCCCAAGAGCAGGCCAGGAACAGCCTGGCATCACCCCAGTTGGAATAGTCTATCCCACTCTCAACACTAATTTTCTTAAATGACCCATCATGAAGCTGGTGCCTGGACATTTATATCAACTCTTTAGCAAAGCCATTTCCATTGCCAAGACTAATGAGCCCCCCAAGGCTACTCTTCCCTCAGACTGCCTTCTATGCAGACAGGAAGCATGGCCGCACGGCTGAGGACAGGGGTGGGCAAACTTTTTGCACAAAATTCAAATCAGAAAAATGATAGAGCAAAATTTGTAACCCTCACCTTTTCTGAAAATCAGAAAAGACAAGTGTTGTAAGCATCCTATCGCCCTGCCCCCATTGCTGCTGGAATTCAAGATCCCCACTGAAGCGTCAGAACTCCGGGGTTCGGGTCTGTGCGCAATGACACAGACTGTGGGAAGTGGCAAGGGGGCCAGGGAGGCAAACAGAACCCTGAGCCCAGCCAGACACCAGGGACCAATAAGAGCCCCACTTGGAGCTCCTGTTCCGGGCATCCTGGGGCAGGGGCAGCACCTGGAGATGAGTGTCTGGGCAGAGTCGACAGAGCGGCAGGAGGGTGATGGGTGGCCCGTGCTGTGTGGGTGGCCCATTCTCTTTCATAATCTCAGCCTTCCCGAGAAGAGCAGCGGGAGGGCACCCCCTGGCTCTAAAAATCACCCCACACAGGACAAGCTGCTGCTCCATCCGGCCCACACCCCACTAACCAGGAACAGAGCCAGAACCGCTGCCTGCATGTCGGGGTGTTGAGCTGAATTATGTGAGCTTAAAAACCAAATCCCCTCCTTCCTGGGTTACTGAACTGTCTGCCTGGCGAGGCCAGGGGATCACTGGTGACTGACACCAGGACCTGCCCGGCGGCTCCAGACAGAGAAGCTTTGATCACCTGGAAAACTCCAGACACCAGGACTCCTGATGATGAGTAATGAGCTCAAACCACCGGAAAGTTACCCAGCACCGCAGAGCGAGGACACACACAGCTTCCCACGGAAGCCTGGGAAGCCCTGGCCAGGGAGACAGGGTGTCATCATCTCAGTGGCCTGCAGAAGAGCATGACCCCACTCCCATCCCACCCAGGGTCTTCCTCACCGAAGGGGTGAGGCGGTTTCTAGGCTCAGAGCACTTGGCTGCTACAGAACCGGTTTGGGGTCTAGTGGCCAGCATTAATTTTTTGTTCAAGAGTGCAGCCTCCCTATTTGTTCGTTCATTCATTCATTCAATTATCCAGCACACATTTATTGAATTATGGAGATGAGCCAGCATGGTGCTTGATTCTCAGGATGGAAGACACTTAAGATGAGATTTCTGTCCTAAGAGAACTCAGGACCTGCCATGGGGACAGTCTAGCAAGTTCAACAGCACAGGCTCTGTGCTGAGGGGTCTGGCAACGGTGGCTTCGGGGCTCAAGGCCGCCCAGAGCAAGGGACTCTAAGTTAGACCATCCTATGGCACGGTGGGGACAAGGAGCAGGCTGGGGGTGGAATTTGCAGATCCCAGGCCCCTCTAGGCTTGAACTCTGGAGTCACAGCCCCACCCCTCACCTGGGATTTCCTCTTGGTCTGTTAGCTGGGAGGATGTTGACCTTCAGTCCCCGGTTATGGCTTCATGGGAACCGAAGCCCAGTGATTCTCAAACTTTGACCTACATTACAATTATCTTGGGAGAGTACTAAAAATCATTTTTAAAGTCTGGATTTCACCCTCATGAGATTCTAATTCAGAAGATCTATGGAGACTGGAGTTAGGATGACCAACCCTCTTGATTTGCTCTGAACCAAGGCAGGGGGTAAGGGGGTCCTGGAACCTGAGACTTTTAGTTTTAAAATGAGGACAGTCTCCGAAAATAGGGACAAGTCACCCTGGCTGGGGCAGGCACTGCTAGTCTCTGCCTGGTAACATTCCTTCCTTCCTTGGGTCATAGGATCCTATTTCGATCAGGTAGTAACATGATCCAGGAAGGTGAGCCCTCACCCAGCCCCAAGTGGTGACCCTGCATGCATTCAGTAATTCCATTCCCTGTTGCTATTGTTTTATCTAAGGTGGGCCAGTAACTAGTGAGTTGTAATGGGGAGACATGACCAAGTGAGACAGGAAGCAAGGGAGAGAGAGAGAGAATCTTCTTTTTATGCCATGGATGTAGTTGTGTGAGAATATTCTAGCTGGAACTGTGGCAGCCATTCTGCACTCATGAAGCAACAAATTGAAGGATGAAGACTCAGCTGTGCTAAACGATTAGATAAAAAGAGCCTCCATTTTGTGCAGCATCACAGAGTCACTGCGCCCACTCTCAAATGATCCACCTCCAGCGGGATCCATATGTGATTTCAATGACGTTCTTGCTTAAACGCTTTTCAGCTGGTATTCTGTTTATTGCAGCCAAACACATCATGGCTGTTGCAAAGAGCCTAGTAATTGGTGTTTTTAACAAGATTGCCGATCATTCTGATGCTCTCCGCCAACCCGGCGGTGTCACCTGGGGACTTGTCAGAAATGCACACTCTCAGGTCCCACCCAGACCTGCCGCATCGGACACTGCAGGGAGGTGGGACCTAGCAGTTCAGTTTGTGTCTGAACAAGCCTACTATCGGGTAACTCTGACGACTGCCAACGTTAAGCACCATTGAGCTGATCAGTCCCTGAGACTCCCTGACTAACAATACCAGACCTCAAACACTTCTGGATGGGACTTGTAAATTTATTAGTTGAAGACTTTGGGCAAATTTACTGGCCCATTATTAAGTAGCCTTGTGGTGACAGAGGAGGGAGGGAGTTTTCTGAGCCAGGACTGGACAGGGCAGGGGTGAACCTGGCAGGCCCTGCAGTGAAGGAAGGAGAGTGGGTATGGATGGCCCTGACCCAGTGACCCTGAGTGAGTGTCTGTGCCCTCCATGAACTCTGGCTCATCGGACATCACATGGCATGGAGGCGGCCCAGGAACAGAGGCAGAGGGAGGCCCAAGTGGCTGCACTTTCTCTTCCTGCCCCAGGTAAATTCTTTAGCTGGCCTTTCGGGGTCCAGGTAGCACCCTGCTTCTGAGCGTAATAAGTTACTCAAAACCTGGTGAGAGTCCAATAGGCAGAAGCTGAGCAATAGGCCTCATGTGGCAAAGGGGATCCCTTCTCAGTGAAGAAACAAATTATCAATGCCCAAATACACTTTCTCTTTTAAATACTTTCCCGGCAATTCACATGAGCTCCTGAATTTTGTTATTCTTCTTCACGATCAAGCATACTGTCCAGTGGTTATCCAGTGAGCATCACGCTATTAATAAAGGCTTACTAATAATTGAAATAGTAATAATTCCTGCTACCAATTCGGTGCTTTCCAGGGCCTGGCCCAGGGGCCTTGCGTGCACCGTCCCTCTGAGACTAAAGAGCCACCAGCCCAGGTGTGCTGTCCAAGGCGCCTCTCGCCCCGGCTGCATTAGGTGCGAGCCTTACAGCAATAGCTTCCTCTTGTCCATCTCGCACTCATATGTACCAAATAAAGCCAGAATACCCTAAAATAGTGAAACACTTGCACCACTTCCGATGTGTGGTCCAAGCTGGTGGCATTGCCCACACCAATAGTCCCTGGGACGGCTGAGGGTCTAGAAACTGAACCCGGCCCAGGGAAGGCGCCCGGGCTGGCTCACACCCACAGGCCGATACGCATCCCTCCCTCGGGCAGTCAGTGGCCTGTGCGCTCCCTCCATTGAGCTCGTGATTAACAGTTTTCTTGGCTATAATCGTTTGGTCATCATGACAGCCGAGGCCTAGATGCCACATGGTCCCTCTCAGGAGGACAGTGACATGGGGTTGCTTCCAAGGACATGAGAGCTGGGGTAAGCAGGGAAGTGAAAAATGGCCAATAATTGGGAACTTTTAAGGTTATTTTATGAACATCCTGTTAAGGGGAGACCATTTGGAAAGTAAGCCTAGCGCACTACGCAGAGGAGACCCAACGACTGCCAAGTCTGAGGTGCACAGGCAGCCAAGCCGTGGGAGTGGAGCGGGCTGTCTCCGCCCACGCCCTGAATGTGGACCGACAGCCCCCAGGCGCCAACCTCACTCAGCACCGCCTTTCCTTCCAACGTCTCCCTGCCAGCCACAGAGACGGGTTTTTGCCATAAACCCAGTATAAACTCCAAGCCACCCCAGGCTCATGCAGGGGAGACAGTAGGAAGAAGGGCTTGCCAGCCTGGCTTTTAAGGCCTCCTTGGTTTGATTCAGGGCACTGGGATCGGGGAAGGGTCAACTTGATCTCACGGGTCGGAGACGACAGGCCAGTAGAGGATGGCCAAGGCCCAGAGGGGATTGCTTCTGGAACAGAGTGTTCTGGGGGCCATTAAAAGGCTGGTCCACAGAGAGGTGCTAACTGTGAAACACTGCTAACCCAGGGCGCTTGTCAGAGACGGGAACAGCAGCCAGCGTGCCTGGGCCTTCCCCTGCACCCCCTTACTCCCCCCTCCCCTCCCCCCCAACACACACACCCCCTCTGAGTAACAAAGCCTTCAGGAATCAATCAGCTTCTCAGGATGCACCATCCTGACTGAAGATCTCCCTTTTCTCTCTCTGTTCCTGCCGGGGGAGGTCAGAGTTCACATCAAATGTCATTAATCATCTTCCTGGGGGCTGGGGACTTATTGGACAGTCCTATTAATCAGAAGCCTATCACACCCACAGCCTGGCTGGGTCGCCATTGTCCTGTTCCTCACCTATCATAGAAAGATTAGATTATCAGTGACAACTGAGACACCCTTTGAGCCACAGGGAAGCCAGAAAATGGGGTTGCTTTTATTTTTTTATTTATCCTCCTCGTTCGAGGATGAGCTGGCGCTTGTCTTGTCACACTGCATCCTTTTCTTCAAAGAATCGGCTTTAAGAATCCAATTTGTCACACTGGACAATCACTGGCAAATCCAAAAGGAAAAAAAAAACACCTCAGCGACTTTATCAAAAAACATAAACTAAAGCAGAAGGCTTTAAATGGAGCCCGAAAGGATTAGAAAATAAGTTGCGTTTGACAACAATTAATCTCTGAAAAGCAGGGCTTCGTGGAAAGAGCCAGGAGGAGACGCGTCCAGAAGTGGTTCTGGTGATGCGCCCTGGGTCCAGCCACGACCTTGACGTCCACCCGCCGTACAGAGGCAGGTCAAGTCGAGACCCAATGCCAAAAAAGAACAAACAAGAATATCTTCTCCTACCTCCCTTCCTCCAGGAAGCAGCAGCAGCAACGGCGCAAAACAAAATAACCAAACCTACACCATTTTACCGACCGGTGTCACCCCAATAAACTTAATTAAAAAAACGAATTTGAGATTCACCAGAGAAGTTAAAACAAAATCAACCAGGGCACAGCAGCACAAAGCCCACGGCTCCCCACCACCCCCAACTCTGAGGCCGCCTGCCCGCAGTGGCTGCCGCAGGGGGTCAGAGGGAACAGGCGCTTTCCGGGCCTTTGGGCGGGTAGAGGCCAGGTGTGCACATGAAGCACCCGGGCCAGGGTGGGTGGAACAGGGCCCTGGGGACGCGGGCAACAAACCCGGATGCCTCTAGGGGCCAAGCAGAAATGGGAACCGGGAAGGGGGCTGCACGTAAACCCACATGAAGGCCGCCTAGGCCTGCGCGCAGGACCACGAGGCCCCCTCCCCTGCTGGCCACTGCCCTGTGGGAAGGGCGCTCAAGTTCATCAGATTTTCCCATTTTTTGTGAGATCATAGAGACCTGGGATTTTACATCTATGCTCCCTATTGTAAGTGTTGGCGATTTATTCAAATAAAAAGCACCGTGCTGGGTAGGAGGTGGGGGTGGGTAGGGTGGGGGGGAGTGGCAGCGGGGACATGGAGACAACTATACTTGAACAACAACTAAAAAAAGAAAAAAGAGAAAAAAAGCACGGCCTCTAACCAGCTGTGTGCCCCCCACACCTGGGATTTGTGAAGTGAGCAAATCGACCAAAATGAGAGCCGTGAGGCTCAGAGAGGCTGCTGGCTGCAGAGGTCACACAGCTGGCTGGAGGCGGAGCCAGCCGGAGCACCTGGCTCTTCAGACTCTCAGGCCTGGGTATGCCGACACCCGTGTGACCAATCAGCAGGCACATCTGTTCAAGGCCAATCAAAGTGGTTAGAATTAAGAGAAGAGCTTAGATCCACAACTTCGCCTTGAAATCAGAGGGACTGAATCAGACCGTGGCCGTGTCTTAGATGCTATATTCATTCGCTTTTCTGCCTGACAAACTAGCCCCGAGGGTTAGCTGTGTGGGTGCAGCGGAGGCTGGGGGCTGGGGGCCGGAGAGGGCTGTGGGGTCTGTGCAGGGACGCCACCCACTGACCACAGCGAAACCCCGGGGCTTGGGAGCCAAACTGCCCCGTTCGAATCCTGGGTCTGCCAGTTCACTAGCTCTATTTCATCCACCGCGGCGCCCAGTATTGAGACGCAATATTATAGGGTGTTGCATCTGCAACAATCCTTAGCAATCACACTAGTTTGGTTATCTAATCTTAGAGAGAAAAACTGAAGTAACAGATGGTAAAGCATTGTTTTCTGCGGCGGGACACGGGAAAACCTATGCGTTCCCACCTGCGGTTCACTTGGACCACGTCTGTAGGCCTGTGCCAACCGTTTTGTTTTTTCTCATTGGAAATAAGGGAAGTTTCCACCATCGATGGGCTCAAAGCAAAGCCACAGGAGCCTTTAGGCTCCCAAATATTTCCTCAGCATCAGCACCATCAACTTCACGTAACCTCTCCGCTCCCGCGCTTGTTACCAGAAGATCTGTGAGCCAACTTGGAGCTGCACGTGTCCACTGCAAGTCTGTGACCAGCTGCATGTTTAAAAAGGATTGTTCCCCAAGGCCGTTTGTG
Source organism: Artibeus jamaicensis (assembly GCF_021234435.1). NCBI lineage: Eukaryota > Metazoa > Chordata > Mammalia > Chiroptera > Phyllostomidae > Artibeus > Artibeus jamaicensis. Next base: position 8,937,469 of record NW_026521407.1, read on the forward strand.
GTCATTAGTGAGAAGCTGAGCCTCAAAGACATTTCAGTGTTTGGGGAAAGACGCTGGAGCTGTTATGGTCCAGTCGGTTGATCGTTTGTGAAAATTGAACACTTCAATGTGTTAACTCCTGACAAAGCCTGACCGGTATCACGCCTGCCGTTATTCGGTGATTAATTAAAGACTGCCGGAGGGGCTGGTGTGGGGTGGAGGGCCCGAACTCCACGCCCGATAGAACTGGGATAGCTCTGGACTAGGCTCAGCCTCACTAGGCTCTGAGGGCTAGTTTCCGAAACTCTCCGAGTCTCCAGTGATTCATGTGTGAAGTGGGAGTAATAAAACCCACTTCACGGGACTTGGTGAGGATTAATCAGAAAAACGTACACGCTCAGAGGCTGCAGGCTCCCTTCTATCCCACTGTTGTCCGGGAGACACAAAACCTCGGCTCCCAGGAAGACGAGGCAGGGTCCTCCCAGGACAGGTGGCCCTGCCTGACTCGCATGGACCCTTGAGAAGTGCTGGGATAACTCAGCTCAGAGACAGATCCAGGTTCATTTTCAAATGAGAGGAGAGGACAATGAGCACATTCAAGCTTGATGCTTCTGTTTGGGTTTCTGGTCTAAAGGCCAGTTGTTGCCTTGTTTAAATAAGAGTTTACGCACTCCTGGAGCTGATCTGGAGTCTGGTGTTGGGGACCCAGCTGAATTTCAGTTTAGACACACGATACTTGATTTATTGGCCTTTCTGCCACTTTCCACCATCCAAAGCAGTCCACGGAGGTGAAGCAGGCAAGGCGCCTCCCTAGGCAGACTTAGCAGGGCCAGGTGCTGGCCCTTCCAGGACATCCTGGAGGGTGTGCACCCTGCAGCCCCCTGGGACCTCTGGGCCCCTCTTCCTGCTCTAGGGAAGAGTTCCCACCCACCTCAGGAGTTCAAAGACAAAGAACAACCACACCACCGCCAAGTAGAACTCTAGGGACTAGGTACCTGGAGTCCAAAGCCTGAACCAGAGATAATCATGACAGCCAATATTTTTGTGAGCATTTACTAGGAGCTAAGCTTCATGTCTCCAGCTTTGCACCAGTATCTCATCCCATCCTCACATCAGCCCCACGAGGCAGTAGATTATTATCACAGCTGTGAACACAAGGCCACGTGGTTCCCGAGGGGCAGAGCCCTGCTGAAGCACGATGCCCCAGCCTAAGCACTGGCCTCGTGGCCCCTCCCTGCTCTCCCCGGAGCAGCCCAGCACCACACCTGAGCCCAGCCCTGCCTCAGGGCAGAGCCTACCTCTGCCCAACAGAGTCACTGTCTTTTTTTTACCTTTTTTAATTACAGCTGACATACAGTATTATATTAGTTGTAGATTAGTTGGTAAGATATTTGTATAGCCTACAAAGTGATTATCTCGATAAGTCACCCACCCTGCACCATACATAGTTATTATAACGTCGTTGACAGGATTCCCTGTGCTGTTTTGGTAACTGGCAATGTGTACATCTTAATCTCTTTCCCTTTTTCACCCATCTCACCAACACCCCCCCCCAATCTGGCAGCCACCAGTTTGTTCTCTGTATCCTTGAGTTTGTTTCTGTTTTGTTTATTTATTTTGTTTTTTAGATTCCACATATAAGTAAAATCACATGATATTTGTCTTTCTCTGTCTGACTTATTCCACTTAGCGTAATACTTTTTACATCCACCCACGTTGTTGCAAATTGTAAAATTTCATTTTTTATGGCTGAGTAATATTCCACTGTATATGTGTACAACTTCTTTATCCACTTACCTACTGATGGGCACTTAAGTTTGCTTCCATATCTTGGCTATTGGAAATAATGCTGCTGTGAACATAGGGAAGCATAGATCTTTTTAAATTAGTGTTTTGGATTTCTTTGGGTAAATACCCAGAAGTGGAGTTGCAGGGTCATATGGTAGTTCTATTTTTTAATTTTCTGGAGGCAACTCCATACTATTCTCCACAGTGGCTGCAGCAGTTTATACTCCCACCAACAGTGCACCAGGGTTCCCTTTTCTCCACATCCTAACCAACACTTGTTGTTTGTTGACTTACTGACAGCGGCCATCTGACAGGTCTGACCAAGTCCCTCTTATAAGCAGAGGCCTCTGCATCCCACTGGGAGTCCTTTTCTGGGCACTGGGATGCCAGGGGTCCCCAGGGCCCAGGTTCTCACCCTACTATCCCAACATAGGCATCCTAAAGTGCAAAGGTAATTCCTGGGGCCCTGACCCCAGGGGACAGGTGGTGGCCTCTCTTCTCACCCTCACCTGCCCCCCCACCCCACCCCCACAATCTGCCCCTGCTGGGCTGTGGGAGCCAAGGAGAGATGAGTTTACCTCCCGCCAGCTTCTGTGCTGTGTCCTTGGCTGTGTCCTTACAAATGCTCTTGCTAACATGTTAACTAGGTTTGGGACCAAGAGGAATAGGGGACGCCTGAAGATAAGTATATTAGCAACGAGGAGAGAAACTCCAGGCTCGCAGAACCAAATGAAGAATCTGCAAGCTTTCAGCCTCCTGAAATTGTGACGCTTTCCTCCGCGCGCTAATACAAGTTGACAGCCTGCATTGTTCTGCCAAGACAAGGTAGCTGGGTCCCAATGGTAGGGGACCAGGCGGCAGAACTGAGGAGGGGCAGGGGTGGGCCGGAGGTTAGGGGGAAAGTAAAGACAGAGGGACAGGGACAGGGGTGTGGGCGGGGTGACCCTTAATCGGGGGCCTGGCAAGAGACCCTGGGAACGGCAGCCCAGTGACAGTAGAGACCAGGAGCTCCAGATGGCTTTTTGTCTCCGTGCAAAAAAAAAAAAAAAAAAAGTGATCTGACAGGCCCCGGAGTGGGAGCGGGAAAGCGGAGTGGGCGGGGCGGGGCGGGGCACAGGGTGGGAGTGGCCAGGCCAAAGGTATCAAAGTCTGGGGAAGGCAAAAAGAAGTGACTGTCTCTTCACGCAATTCCGGGCTTTGCAAATGATATTTAATTCCAGAGGTGCGCTCCAGGGGCCAAGCCAGTTGTTTCCGGTCTTGGCAAGAGGAGCAAGATTGGAAATGCGCTGGACATTTGGCCTCTGAAGAAAGGTGATCACGTTTCCAATTAACCTCAGGTGTAGGCTCCTGGTTTCCGTCCCTCCCCCACACCCTGTCATTAGGGGATGATAGAAAGATGCAGGGCTTCCCGGCGCAATTTAATGGTGCAGAGACGGAAAAGAGATGGGCTCCCTCCCCATCACACTGGGCAGATGTCCTGCAGGAAACCAGCTGCCGTATTCCTGTGGCTTCTCAGAGGGGGACCCGCCACCACCCGCTTCTCGGGGAACATACAGACGCCCTGGGAAACGGTGGCACTTCCGCGGCCTCTGATGGGGCTGTCGCCTTTTATTAAGTAATCTCCGCCTTTCAAATCACGGCATGTTTTCCCCACAAAGGTCTTGGTTGCTGGGTGGGCCCAGCACACAGCAGGGTCCCGATAAATATTAAACAGTGGAGGCTGGTGATGTCTCTAGGTTTCATTGCGGGGGACAACTTGTCACCCAGGGAAGGAACCGCACTCCAGCACTACTGCAGGGTTTAAGCGTTGCAAGGCAGGAAACAGGGCAGGAGGGTTGGTGAATGTTAGGAGAGGCTGTGAGACAAAAAAGACAAAGCTGGGAGGAGTTCTGGAGGCAACCTGGGGAAATAGGGGTTCTCACATGGAGGGAGGCGGGGAGGGAGGATAAAAGCTTTTGCAAAAACAATGTGTAAACCTTGATCCAAAGGTTAACGTCCACACCCTTTGACCTAGCCATCCCTGGAATCGACCCTTCGGCAGCGTGACAGATGCATGTGAGGAGACAGGGATGGGCGTTCACGACAACAGTGTCATAGCAAAAAGGGAGACTCAGCCTTAAACATCCACCATTGGGAAAATTGACAGCACACCCATACAATGAAATACTCTGTAGTGATTTTAAAGTAATGGAAGTGGGACTTCCGCCAAGATGGGGGCGTAGGTGGAAATACTGTACCTTCTCACACAACCAAGTTTAAAGACAACAAAGTTTTAGTAACAAAAAACGCAGCCAAAACACAAAAAATTGAACTATATGGAAGTCCAACAACAACGAACCTTTCAGCCAGACCGGTAAGAGGGGCGAAGCCAGCAGCTGAGCGGGGTCGGGCAGGAAAGAGCCACCGAACAGACTCAGGTGCGCAACCCAGGGGCGCAGGCAGCCGTGGGCGGATCCCAGGTGTGGATTAGCGGGTGGATCCAGTGAGAGCACAGGTGGCAGGCTGACCATGGTCACACATTCTCGCACAGATAAACCAGTGAAGGAGCGAGCAGTGAGACAGACCACACAGGCCCCAGCAGAGGGAAGCAGTAAAGGGGACCGCCATTGCCCCCCTTTGACCCTGCCCCCACATACAGTGTCACAACCCAGTGACCTGGGTGGCCCCGCCCTGTTGAACACCTAAGGCTCTGCCCCTCATACGTAACAGACGCGAACAGACCAAAACATGGCTCAAGAAGATCTCAAAGCCCCAGAGCCCATAACTCTAAGTGACCAAGAAATAGCCAAACTTTCAGATGCACAGTTCAAAACACTGGTGATCAGGATGCTCACAGAACTGGTTGATTTTAGTCACAAATTAGAGAAACAAATGAAGGCTAAACTAATTGAAATGACGGGAAATGCACAGGAAACCAATAGTGATGGAAAAGAAACTGGGATTCAAATTAAGGGAGTGGACCAGAAGGAAGAAAAAAATGACCAAACAGAAAAGGATGAAGAAACAAGAATTCAAAAAAAGGAGGAGAGGCTTAGGAACCTCCAGGACATCTTTAAACGCTCCAACATCCGAATTATAGGGGTACCAGAAGGGGAAGAGGAAGAACAACAAGTGGAGAACTCATTTGAACAAATAATAAAGGAGAACTTCCCCAATTTGGCAGAGGAAATAGACTTCCAGGAAGTTCAGGAAGCTCAGAGAGTCCCAAAGAAGTTGAACCCAAGAAGGAACACACCAAGGCACATCATAATTATATTAGCCAAGATTAAAATGAAGGAGATAATCCTAAAAGCATCAAGACGTGAGGAGACAGTCACCTACAAAGGAGTTCCCATCAGACTGTCAGCTGATTTCTCAAAAGAGACCTTACAGGCAAGAAGGGGCTGGAAAGAAGTATTCCAAGTCATGAAATCCAAAGACCTACACCCAAGATTGCTCTATCCAGCAAAGCTTTCATTTAGAATGGAAGGACAGATAAAGTGCTTCTCAGATAAGATCAAATTCAAGGAATTCATCATCACCAAGCCCTTATTATATGAAATGTTAAAGGGATAAGAAAAAGAAGATAAAAAAGATGAGCAGTGAAAGGACAGCAAACTCACAGTTATTAACAACCACAGCTAAAACAAAAGCAAACTAAAAGGACAGCTAGATCAGGAGTGGAACCATAGAAATGAAGATCACATGGAGAGTTAGCAACAGGGGAGTGGGAGGAGGAGAAGGGGGAGAAGGTACAGAAAATAAGTAGCATAAATGGTAGGTAGAAAATAGATAGGGGGAAGGGCAAGAACAGTACAGGAAATATAGAATCTAAAGAACTTGAGACACGTGGTCATAAACTAAAGTGGGGGGAATGGAGGAGGAGGGAGTGTGCAGGGTCGAAGGGAATGAAGGGGGGAAATAGAACAACTGTAATGACATAATCAATAAAATATATTAAATAAATAAATAAAGTAATGAAGGTAATCTACACCTACTGATATGGAAAGACTTTTAAGAGATAGTATTAAATGAAAAAGAAAACTGGTTGGAAAACAGTACATAAGCATGTATGTTTTTAAGAAACTTAAATACCTAAACATGGCACGTGAACAAATTCTGTGTGCATAAGTGCACAGACGGGTTACCTTCAGAGGCTTGGACAAAAGGCATGGTGCTTTGTGTGTAAGGTGGGGTCCTTTTTCTTATCTCTTTAGTTTCTTATTCTTAGTTGTTGCTGTTGGCTTGTTTTTGCCTTCTAACCAAGAAGTCGGGCAGACCCTTTCAGAAGCTGATACCTCCCTGTCACTTCTGTTGGTCAAGGTCACCCTCAGTGGGTCCCAGACTGCAGAGAGAAGCCTGGCCAAGCAGCTCAAAAGCCAAGAGCGTACAAACAGCCCAGGGAGGGGAGGTCAGGTGTGTGCAGGGCGAGAGAAAGGGGGAAGAGGGGCTGAGGTGGGATGTTTGCGGGATGCCGAGCACAGCGACCCCGCCGTCCTGAAGGCCGTGTGGGCTGCGAGAGTCCAAAGACTCGATGTGAGAGTCCAGAGCGGCCTTTCCCTGCCACTCTGTCCAGCCGAGAGTGGGGTTCCCATTTCCAGGGGCAGGGAGCAGGCAGGCCGTTGGGGGTGAGGCCACCACAGCACACCCTTGTGGGGCCGGGACAAGTGTTCTCCTACCTCTTACTCTGTGCCCCAGAACCAACCTTAGAAATCATTTTGTCCAAACACGTTGTTTTGCAGGAGTCGAACCCAAGGTAGAAAGAGGATAAGAAGTATACACGAGGTCACACAACTAGAGAGTGGCTGGGCCAGGTGTTAGGCAACTGATTAAATAAAGCAGGTGCTCAGCAGAGGAGCAGGAGGGAAGAGAGGGCCATGAGGGGAGGAAAGAAGGGACTGGGAAAGAAGGCGTCTGTGGGGGAAGGGGCTGGGGGGTCTGCTCCTGCCATCGGCACGGGGAAGGGGGCATCCATCTCCATTGACATGGAGATGGATGACCAACCAGAGAGCTGATTTAACACAAGGGAGACCTCGCTGGAGGCCAGATCTCATGACGCAGACTCCAAAGGTCCAACTTCAATGAGAACAGTTGGAGGATTGCTTCTCACGTGGCCGTTCACTTTGGGGAAGTGACACTGTGAGTGAGGCAGGGACACCACTGCTTTCCTCGGGGAGAGTGGGATTCCAGCCTCCGAGCTGCAGAGGGCGGCCCAATGAAGACCAAAATAAGGTTGCAGCCGCCAGGACTTAGAGTGGGAGAGAAGAGGAGAGTCTCAGAAGTCACACTGAGAAGCCCAGGGCATCCGAAGAATCAGTGGTCTGTTTCTCTGGGACTCAAAGGACAGGGCAAGTGGAGGTCTTTGGAGAAAGTTTGGAAGCTGCAGACCATGAGATAGATCTGAGGGCCTCATAAGGTTTCTCTTCGCCTGAAGAGTGTTTGTCGAATGGCTGAATGATCTGGTTCCCAGAAGACCATCGGTGATCCATTCTTCTCATCCAAGGGTCACAGAACTAAGACAATGGCCTGTCCCTGGGCTGCCCATCCCTTCCAGCTTGGAGCTTGCCAGGGCACAGGGGCAGGTGAGTGAGGTGGGGAGTCGAACTCCACAGCCTCTCCCCGGCTCCAATGTCCTCCTCTCCACCTGAGGGGTGAGGGGGTGAGGGCCCGAGCAACCCCCACCATACAGCAAGAGGATTAATTATTGTGGCTGACATGCTCAAAGATCCCTAAATGAGGGTGTCAGCCCGGGGCCAACACTGTTAGAGTGATGATGGCTATTAGTATTACGCTATTGTTATTATGTTTGCTCTCTCAACCCTTAAATCACACTCCATCTCTCGGTCGCTTGCATTTTATGTAATTATAGCTTATATAGGTAACAAATGGATATTTCTGCAAGCCTGGGAGAGAGCCTTCTGCATACATTAATTTGCTTGATTAGTTTTCTGTTTGGTGTTCTTTGTTCCCCCAAACCCCCCTTTCCTGCCCAGCTTCAACGGAAAATTAATGAGTTTTTACACCTTGCAAAAGTGGGTTGAGCCCTGGGACTACGTCCCGTGTACTCTGGGTTTTAAATCCACACATTCAGAGGCTTCCTAAAGGTTATGCAAAGGTTAACAAACAATTAATATGTTGAATCAGTGTGCTAAATCTGTTTACCCAATCTTTGCGATCTAAAGGCCATTAGCCATCAGCCTCCACATTCTAAATTGATCTCTCTCTTTCCTAACCCACCACCACTCTGTCCCCTGGATCATTTAGATAAATAAGAGAAAGAAAAAAAAAACCGAATTGAGAGCACTAACATCCCTGTAAAGTTGGGGCTTTGTTGCTACCTAAGGCTCAAAGCTTTGGGAGTCCTAGCAGTCTTGATTGAGTTGAAAATTTTAAGAAGACAATTCGAGAAGAGAGGCATTTCTGCCGTTTGTACACTGAGACAAATATGAGCTGGGTGTATAAACAGATGCTGTGTTAGGTTCATGTGTTGTTTCATCCCTGGTTTAAGGTGGAAGGTAACCCTCACCTTGGGGACTAACAGGAAAAAGACCTCCAGCCACTCTGTCCTCTGCGGAGAAAATGTGGCAGGGTAGTTGGGCTCCAGAATGCTCTTTTCTCAGGAGACAAGAGGAAGAGGGTCAGGAATGGCCAAATGCAATCCAGGTCCTCCCAGGAGTCTTCTAATTACACAAGGAAACTCATTGTCCCCCCCAGTTGAGGATGCCATTGTGAGTGATGACAATGATGATCATGGCTAGGAGGAAGACAATGACCTTGATGAGTTCAGCAAGATTTATTATTAGTGCCTCGGGCCTATGAGGACAGCAACATGCTGCCCATCCCAGCCTGGCCACTTTCAAAGAAGCTGCCCGTATGATCCACCTCCAACCTGGGCTCAGCAGAAACTGTCTCCACGTGGGCACAGGCCTCCTCTCTTTCACCTGTTTCCAGCTTCTGTGGCTTGCCAATCACCTTGTGTCCCCACCTAAGGCCCCTTTTTGGCTGGCTGTGCCTGCACACACTGCCAGCTTTGGCCCTTGGGTGCTGTCTTAGACAGGAGTTGACACTGGTCTCTGGTCTCTGAGGAACTGATGTTTCCAAAGACCCCAAAAGAGAAAGACACCCAGGGGACACCAGGGAACAACTGTTCCAGTCAACCAAGACCCAGCAGGCCCCTCGGCCCAGTCTGCCATCCTTCTTGCACGCTGGCTGGAGCAAAGGCAGCCTCGCAGAGGGGACAAAGAACAAGGGAAAAATCAGAGAAGGGGGCTGACCACACCCCTGAGCTCACAAGCCAAGAAATTGCATGAGAGTCTGAGATGAGAATGAACTCGACATTTTATTACCTGAAGAAACGAGACCCTTCATGAATATCTGGGAGTATCCAAAAATCAAGAGAAAGGGGACAGGAATCCACAGGGCCAGGCTGCAGGGCCAGCAGGGACGGAGAAAGTCGTTCCTGCTACAGCCTACCAAGCCCAGCTCATTCAGCACCTGATCACTCCATATTTTCCTTTTTTTTTTTTTATTGAACTGGTGTGACTTAGATAGAACGTAAAAATAAACTCTATTTTTTAAAAAGAGAGAAAAGAGCTCTGCCTTCCAAATTGCAAAGTGCTAAGATTGGTGGGAAAGTGTCCTGCCAAGAGCCTGGACCGACCAGGAGAAGAAGCGAAGGGCGCTCCTTGGGAAGTAGTTCCTTCGATGTGTTGTCTCTAAAGAAGACCAGAGATTTCAACAAAAGCAAGGTAAGTACCAGGCTCTGCCACCCATTAGCCACCCAGTGGCAGGTGCAGAGTCAGAGCCGCTAGCAGTTTTAGAGTATTGAGAGTATTCTTCCAACATAAACACATTCTTTCTTGCAAAGTCCTGAGGAATGCACGCTCAGCCTGCTTCTGGGTTACTTTGGAAAGAGACTTCAAGGAGGGAACTGTTTGAGTCTGATGAGTTCTTCACAGAGACCCCAGAGAGGCCAGGTCTTCTGACGGCAAGTTGGGGTGTCTGAGGCCATGTTTTATATCTAAAGGAAGAAAACAGTTTCCTTGTTTCAACAAACACCAAGTGGATGATAAGAAGGAAAAAAAATAGATAAGCTAGATCGTGCCCTCTGAATCACTTGGGTGTTTTCTGCATAGATTTTTATCCTTGAAAACAGAGTGGGTGTTAGGCAGCCAGCTCCTGGCGACGTATGCATATTGACTGTGGAGGCGGCAGCACCCGGGAAAAGCTCTTCTGAAGGCTGATCCAAAGCCAGTGACTTGGAGAGGTTGCCTGTGGCTGACAGTCGGCACAGGGTTGCGCCAGCCCTGCGGAAGAGCACGCTGGCTCCTGGCTGACGAGGGCCTGGTGCCTGGAACCCCCCCACCCCCCTCTCCAGCCCGATGAGAGAGACATCCCCCTTAGTGCTGATTGGGAGGGTGGTCTGTGGGCCGTGCTCCTTCCTCCGTCCTGAACCGGCAAGTCCTGTCCCCAGTCAGGTGCTGGTGGCTTCCTTTGGCCTCCTTCCCTCCTAGATTTTACTCCCTCTGGGAGGGTAAAAGGGAGACTTTCTGCAAAGATGATGCTTCTCATTCACAGTAAGTGGAAACGAGTGTCTCAGGTGCTGCAGCCCAGGTTGGTGCAAGGATGGGGGTGGGTGGGTGCAAGGGGGGCCACTTGCGAGGAGATGGGGGAGATGCTGCCACAAGGACGTCTGCCCCCAGACCCCGAGGCTTGCCAGGATGAGGAAGCAGTCCAGCTGGTCTGCTGTCGCCTCTGTGACAGAAGAAATCCAGGCCAAGACTGAGGGGCCACTCTCACCAGAGCCTGCTGCCCACCAGCACCCCAGCTGCCCTTGAGGGGTGCCCCGCCCAAGCCCGAGCCTTGGGGCACAAGGATGTGCCCTCTCCATGCACACTCTCTGTCCCTGCTGCTGGAACTAGGCAGCCCGGCCTCAACCCTGGTGACAACACCAAGGCCTCACGTCAGGAACTCGGGTCCCTCTGACTGTGTGCAAGGCTCACCTCAAACTGTGACGTCACAGAGATGTAAACACTCATCTTATGAAAGCTACTCAGTTGTGCCCGGGCCTGGGGCTCTTGGTGGCAGCAGCCACGCCTCCCTTCTAACCAATACCCTCCTCATGCCCACCAACCAAAAATGCTGCATCTTCTTCACAGACCCTCCGAAAGGAAGGGCAGGACAGAGGTCTCCTGGAGTCAGACACCACCACACAGGTAGGCGTCACGGAGAAAAACCTAAGGGAGACCAGAGGTGAAGAATCAAACCCCAAACCCCTCTCCTTTCTTAATTATAATCCCATTTGTAAGCCAACCCTGTCATTTTGTCTCCCGAAATGGCTAGTTGCTATTCTGGGACTTTCTCCACCCTATTATCTTTTGTAATATTCAGGAGCTCAGAAGATGAAGGGGTAAGGCTACAGTTATCCGCTTTTTTCTCTCTTTTTAAATATTTCAGATGTTCCCAGTCCTTATTTTTGCATTTCGATTTCCTGTGGTACAGTACATTTATCTTGGTCACTCAATCGAGTTTCCGGGCTCTCTTCCCTTATCTGCCCCGCTCCGGGCTGACTGAAAATACCTACGTTATCTTTGCAGCCAGTATGCCAACTGAAGGGAAATCTATAGATGATCTTGATAGGGAGGCATCCCAGGGAAAACTGGGAAATGCTGCATTTGTCAGAGGACAAGGGTGAAGTGTGTGACCTCAGGCAGTGACTTTCCTTCAAGGTTAACTGCACAGCTCGGGCCACTCCTCCTCTTTGTTTAAGTTGGGAAAGAACCGAGCTGCTGTGTCTGTGTCCACTCATGGGATGGGTCCACTCATCGGAGGCCATCACCCCCTCACCTGGCCTCACATGGCCTTGGCACTGAGTATCTGAGCCTCAGATTCCCCACTCACGACAACATGGACCTGAACCACATCTCTGGCTGGCAGGGAGCAGCCCTACGCCCCTGTAGGATTGGGGACCGTTGGACCTTGTATAGCGCTCCTGTAATGGGAAAGAGGAGAGGGTTCCTCCACTGGGCCTCAGGCTGGGTCCGGCGGTGCTTCACGTCCACCCAACTGCAAGCAGGCTGGACGGTGGAGGGAAGAAAGAGGAGGCAGTACCATTGACGGTCAGCCCACCTGTATGGATCTCGAACACGCAAACGAGTCCTGTTCCCAGCTCATGGTGTATCATCTGGTCTGTTCAGAACCCACGGATGGTTTGGGGTTCTGCTCCTTCAACCTCAGCTCTTGGCCTTGTGGCTGCTACTCTCAAAGTTGGCATGGAAAACCCCTGCCTCCCATGACAGGCTCTTTCTTCTCCCCTTTCAGCCCATTTCCTCCCTTTGTCCTGGGTTCCACTTCTTTTCTGTCTCTGGCACCTACCCCAGCTTTTTCATTCCATTACACCTGGTGACTCTGGAACTGGCAAATGGGGTAAGAAGCCCAAGTTCAGGTCCTGCCAGATGGGCTCCTTTTGGCAAATCTCTGGTGTGTTGTAAGACCTGCAAACTACAGACCTCCAGGCTTTGACACTTGGAATTGCATTTATCTTTCTGTGAGAGAGACCTGATCGATGAGGCCTAAACAAGATAGAGATTTGTATCTCTCTTGGGGTTTTTATTTTTTCAAAGGAAAGGAAAGACTCCAGAATGAGGCAGCCCAGAGCCCATCTGGTATCTTCCAGGCTCCTTCCACGCTTCTGCTCTGCCACTCTCGGCATGTGGTTTCCCTCCAGGTGGTGGCTTCGCCGTGGCTGCTGGAGCTCCGGTCGTCGTGTCTGCATTCCAAGCAGCAGGAAGAGAAGTAACCAGAGCTTCCACTTACATCTAATTGACCATATGCAACTACAAGGAAGACTGATAACTAGTTGATCGGCTGGACATGTTTCCCAGGGTCCTCACACTAAGGAGGAAAAGTAGAATGGACATTGAGTGGGAAAATGTGGGGTCAGCCACAGAGGTGGTCAGAACGACAGTCTAGAGAGGGGGTGCTGGAGTCAGATGCCATAGGTTGAAATCCTTTGCTGCTCCACTGATCACCAGCTGTGAGAGCCTCAGCGAGTTACCCAATCCCTGTCCTCCCCTGTCCCCATCTGTATAATGGGAATAACCACAGTAGTGACCTCACCGCTGGCAACACCATTACTGTTTGACTGTCGGGAATTTACAGGCATGCATGGCAGTGCCTACCAAATGCTGGTTGTTGTTTCTCTGCCCATGGCTACATTACAGACATGCAAACGTTATCCCACCTGGCATGCACCTTGCCCATCCGACCGCAGAGGGGGAACCGGGGTCAGCTCAGGGGTGGGAGAGTAGGGAAGGGTTTCAGTCCATCTCTTTAACTTTCCGCTGCCAGGGTTGAAGGAACTCAAGCCACTTTGGAATGTCCCTTTATGTTCCTCTCTTTCCCCGGCCCCCAGATTGGCTGAGGTGCAGGGAATACAGAGGAGACCATGCAGAATGACGCCTCTCTATCCTTTCTACTCATCTCCAGCCCCCAAGTTCAATATTGAAAATGTCAACTTTCCTACCCAGTCACTCTCAAGCCCCTAAATGTGTACAAGCCCATTGAGGGGACGCAGGGCATTTGCCCGACCTTTGCTCTGAGGGATTTACAATGGAGAGCAGGGGTCTCAAACTAAAGCCTACAAGCCAAATCCAGCCTGACGGGCTGTTAGGGCAAACAAAGCTTTACTGGCGCACGGCCACAGGCCTTGACTCCCAGCTCCCCTGTGGCTGCCTGCGCTGCTGCAACAGCAGAGGGGCAGCGGCAGCAGACACCCGGGGCCACTGCCTGAGCCACGTCCTCGCTGGCCCCGCACAGGGGAAGTTCACTCTGCTCCTGGAGGAGAATAGGAACGTGGTTTTGAAGATACCGGCAGGTGTACGTGATCAAATGGTACGCTGAATCGGTGTATGTACAGATAGAGAAAAGGCGGGGGAGACCTTCAAGCCAACAGCTGTCGCCTGGGATCTACCCACAGACAAGACGACCAGAGGGAGGATGTGGTCAAAGTCAAGGCCGGCCTGATCTGTAACACTTTTGTTTTTCAAGGAGAATAGACCTGAGTAGTTAAAAACTAATTTTTAACACAGTATATTGATTGTTGGCAAGAGTGTGACACATTTAACACTTTTATAGACTCCTAATAAAGTATAAATTAATATAAATAACTCTTAGAAAGCAATTTGGACAAATACATCAGGAGCCTTAAATATGTTCATACTCCTGGCCTTTAATTCTACTTCTGGGAATTCATCCTAAGGCTATAAACTAAAATGTCAAAAATCTTAATGCACTAATATGTCCACTGTGATATGACCAAGAGTAGCAAAAAGCCAGAGCCATTTAGATACCCAGTTATCCTGGAATTAAACACATTATGATACACTCATATGACAGAATATCACACGGTAATTAAAATGACGTTCACAAAACATTTAACAGTAATTTGGGGCAAATCTAAGTAAAGTAATAGCACACCAAGTTGAGTGTGATTTCATTAAAGCTGTGTACAAAAAGTGTAGGATCACCAGCTGGGCACACCCAAATGTCACAGCGGTCATCTTCGGAGGAGAGGGTGCATATATGTAATTTTTTTCTAGAACATGATGGTTTTAATTTCATAAGGAGGAACACGTATATCATCTTAAACTATAGGGGTTTTTGAAAGGTTCATCGTGAGCCAAGAACATCAGACTCCCCAGGAACAGAGAGGAGGAGGTGGGAGTTGATCCTCTCATTTCCGTGGAGTCAGGGAAGCGAAGCAGAGGGAGGGGAGAGATTCGCATTCCAGCCAACTGACAGGTCAGAAGCGCCCTCTGTGTAGGCGGTGCGACCTGGTGCCGTCTTCCCCTGCCCCCTCCCCCGCTGCAGAGAACCATGTGGGCAGGGGCTTGAAAGGCTGGCCTCTCCCCACTCCAAGGACTGAGGTTTCCCTTTCCTCCAGGGGTCAAGGAGCCGGAGCGGGACTCAGGCAGGCTCATGGGCATCACCTAAGACAGCATCAGGATGGACAGACGGCCTGGGGTGGGGGTGGGGGAGAGTCCATTTGTCTTTACCCAGAGGATCCTCTGAGTCACTGAGATCCCTGCCTTCTGAACGTTTTTTCCTCTGCCTCAGACCCTCCGCCACTTCTGAAACCTCCCTCCTGTTCTGTTTTTTCTTATCAGTAACAATATCTGTTTGGGCCCCTGTTCCCATCTCCTAAATAAAGACAGGAAAACAATATCACAGCTGGGTCCTCAGTCCATGCAGTGATTTTGGAGGATTCGGGGGGCCGGGTCTTCTCACAGGCAGGCAGGCGGCAGGCAGGCAGGAACTAATATGGGAAGCTCCTCAGAAAACAGCTACCAAGTGGGTCCCTTCTGCAAATCGAAGCTCCTTGGCTTTGAAATCAGAGGACAGGCCTCTGCTACTGGCTTCGCTCTAACTCGGTTCCAAGACCTTGGGCAAGCCGCCTGCACTGTCTGAGCCCTGTGTGCTCTGCACGTTAGGGCTGGGGAGGGTCTCCAATGAGTGTGGCTGCAAATATCAGAAACAATTTCTTAAAATGTGCCTCATGCCATGATTGGCACATAATAGGTACCCATAAAAGGTCGTTTTTATTTGTCAAATTGCATTTTCTGGGCATCCTGAAGATGTGAGAAGCAGTGTTCTGGAATCAGACGCTAATCCAGAAAGGGTGGTTAGTTCTGTATCTTTTCCAAAGCAAAAAAGAATCTTGACTGCTCTTAATAATATCTGATATACTCAGCCTTCAAGAAGCAACTCAAACCCCGGCCTCCCTCCCACCTGCCCCCTGCGGCCCTCCCTGACCCCGGGGTCTGCAGCGCTCCTCTCCCCAACAAGTAGAGCAATTACTGTCAGTGCCTTTGGTCTGGTGATTAATCACGTAGGGACCTGTGACATCTCTTCAACTGTGGCAGAAACCCTTGCATGGTCCTGGTACTGCACTTCCCACGTGTTTCTGTGCCGTCTCTCCCACTAACTGGATCGCAAGCCCCTCGAGGGCGGGGCTGCTTCCTCTACTTCCTGTTCTACCTCTCTCTTCAGCAGGGGATTGCTGCTTCCCTGGGGCACCTGGGATTTTTGAGTTTCTTTAGGTCTAACTCAGAAAGCACAGCCAAACCTGGCTAGTGCCGGGTAGAATATTTGTAGCTCTAAACACACCGGAGCAGCTCTGGGACTGGCTACTTCGAAAGGGGCAATGCAAAGAATATACAGTGGCAGGAGTCTTTCTGTAAATGTGGCCCCTCTGATTCTGGGCAGATTGGGGTGGGTTGGAGGTGGGGAGGGGGGCAAAGCAAGTGCTTTCAAATCAAGGGCTAGATTTCTGTCTGGGGTGATGCCAGGGCACTGGTTGCTCCCTGCCACCCACAGATTCTTCTGGGAGCCTTGGGGAGCAGCTGCCCTGGAGAAGCCAGACGTGATCAGTAACCTGGGTGGGGAGGGGGTTGGGGGCGGCGTAGCCAAGCCAAATCTGGAACCATCTAGGAATGGGGGGGGGGGGGGGGGAAAGGGTTTCTCCTCCTCTGTCTCATCTTTGCTGCCTGGTCTGGGTTTGTGGGTCCCAGAAAAGGCTAAGGAGTGGGCGCTCCCAGCGGGAGCAGCTGGTCCCCGCCCAGCCTGGGGCGGCGGGCGCCTCGGGCCCAGGCAGCAGCAGTCATGTGCAGCTGACAGCGGTGGCGGCGCCAGAGCCCAGGCGCCCACCACCTGGCTTCCTTTTTGATTCTGGCCCTCCCGTGGGCCGGCTGCTCCCCTGCCTTCAGAGCAACAAAGGGCGGGTGGGGGTCCTCGGAGAAGGGCGGAGGAGGGTGGGGAAGGGTTAATGGCACCTGCGCCCTCTTCGCGCTTCTTCCTGTGACATTCACTTCAAAGTCACAAGGCGTGCTTCCCTTTCTTGTTGCATCCCTGTAGACGCGAGACTGTTTTCCCCAACTGGGGATTCGTATTTCAATAGTTGCGGTGGTCGGGGCCGCGGAGAGGAACTCGGGAAAGAAAGCCGGTGTTCGTTGAGCGCCTGCCCAGCACCAGATGCGCCCCATTTCAGGTGCTGGCCTGGACCCGGAGGAGCTGGACTGCAGGGCAGAGCTGAGGGCCTCGGCTTGCGGCTTGCGGGTCTCCTCCCCGCTGCCCCACTATGTTAATATCAACACCCACTAGCCTAGGGCTGGCACCTCCCGCCTCTATCCCACCTCTTCCCCAGGGCCCTTCCCCAGGGCAGCAGTTCTTGGAGAACCTCCATAGACAGGTTCTTCCTGCCCCTGTGAAATAGCTTTGCTAACGGCAGCAGGGATCAGCTCTGATGGGGGGAGTGCAGCGGAAGGGCAAAGGCCCGCCGGGTCGCAGTGCTGGGTGAACCAGTCTTGTTTTCCTCCCCAGTCTCCGCTGCTGCTGCTGCGGGCCTCCCGTGGCAGAAGAGCGCCCCCTGCTGCCCTAGCCCCGCCGGCATCGCTCTGCAGGTCGCTGGAACAGCCCCAGCACCGAGAAGGGCTGTGTTTGGGCAGACGGGGTCCTCCACCGAGGGCGGGTTGAAGGAGGATACAGCCACAACCGCAGGTGGCGCCCTCTGCAGGGCCGGGGGAGGGGCAGTTCTCTGGGTGGCGTGACTAAGAGGGTGGGATCTGGTTCTGAACCTGGTTCCGCAACACACTGCCGGCAGGACTCTGGGCCCGTGCGGCTTAACCTCTGGAGCTTCGGTTTCTGCATCATTCAAGTGAGACCATCAATAGTATGTATATCACAGAAATGCTTTGAGAAGATGATTCATGTAAAGCACAGAGCAAGCCTTCAATAATAATAACTGTTATTATTGATTCAGCTGACACCTCTACAACTGAGTGATAAGAGAATAACTGACAAGATCCCACGGACAAAAGTCAGGGGATTTGTTTGTTTTCAAAGCATTTTCATCATTAAATGGATCTGATCCAGTTTCATGGGCATATTTGAGAGAAACAACTTTGCCTAAAGGGGAAATAAATGCCAGAGACATTCGCGGAGACATCAACCACAAGCAATTACGGAGCACATTGATCAACACTCCAAGCCGTGCAATAAAGAAGAGGGAGTCCTGTCGGAGGCGGCTCCAGCCTGCATTATCCATTTTCCCCAATTTGCTGGGTTCTATCCATTAACTGCAAACACGCCGAAACATCACCCGTTTAAAAACACAAAAAACAAAAAACTACTCCACGTCCCCTGCCTCAAATATCTTTCCTTTGGACAACAGCATGGTGATGGGGGCCAGGGGTATACAGGTGGAAGAGGGGATCGGAGGGGATAAATGGTGGCCGGAAAACATTAAAAATAAAAAATCTTGTTTCCTTCTCTATGTAGCCATACTTCTTGGAATGTGCTCAGTGGCGCCGCTCCCTGCCCTCCGTTAGCTCTTTGGCACTTGAGCTCACGCAGTCATCACTCGCCCCATGTCACCTGCTCTTGTCCTGGTCCCCAGCACCCTGCACAGGGCTCATCCAATGGTCCCCCCTCAGGCCTCGCCCATGCGTCATTAGCAACACCGACAGAGTTGAGGGACGGCTCCCTCCCCCTCAGAACACCTTCTTCCTCCCAGCCAGCCCTCCGCCTCCCTCGGTGGCCAGGCCTCATCACCTTTGACTGGGTGCTCAGCGCCTTCTCGGTGTCTAAGTGTTGGGCGGTCCTGGATTCGGTGTCCAGGTCTCTCTACTTGCATTTACTCTCTAGGTGACTTCCACCAGCCACAGGCTTTACCTACAAGACACAGATGCCCACATTCATGTCTCCAGCTCCCCCTCTCCCTGAACTCCAGGCTTCCATAACCAGCAGCCTCTTCACAATCTCCACTTGGAGACCCCACAGTCGTCTCTCTGGACATGTCCAAATGAAGCTCTCGATTCCCTTGTCTCCTCTCTTCCACCTGAGCTGTGGACTGAGGCAACCTCGGACACAGCTGCTCATCCTCACACGGTCATCCTCACGTGGTCATCCTCACCACCTCTTTCGCACCCTGCATCAGGCCATCAGCAAGTCCAGTTCTACCTCCGAGATGCGGCCTGAGTCTGACCGCTCCATGAGTCCTCCCCTGCTACCTCCAGTCCGGCCACGCTCCTCTCCTGGCTGGTCTCCCAGCTTCTACTCACGCTCCCTGCCAGTACTTCCACAGAGCAGCAGGTACAGTCTTTTACAACAAAAGTCAAGCCATGTCACTTTTTTGTTGAAAACTCTCCAAAGGTTTCCCTTCTAAGAATAGAATACAGCGACATAAAAGTTGGGTGGGGGGGGGGTGGTGGCTGAAGGCAGCTCATCAGTTGGGAAATTAATACCATAGTCTAGGCAAGTCATGGATAGAACGGTGATGGGAGGTGGAGCTGGTGCCCTGCCCCAAACAGGGAGCCCAATCATCAGGCCTGACAAAAACCATCCCTACCTCCTTTCTCTTCCACACCTTCAGGGGCCAGTCGATCTACGTGTACCCAGATTATTCACAGACCACATCCATCAGCCGCACCTCAGACCCTCTCCATGCCTCAGTTTGCTCATCCAGCAAGGAGGACACTAATAGTCATTTTTCTATAAGTTTATAGTGAAGAACAAAGACTGAGTCTATGTAAAGTGTTTTGAACAGTCCCTGGGACATAATAAGCACTCAGGAAATGTTAGCCATGGCCATCATCATCGGGACCACAGCCGTCACCATCGTCATCGTCACTGTCGTCATCACATCATGCATTTCCCAGCCCCCCGCTGAACCACGGTGCTCCTTCCTGTCCCAAGCTCCCTCTCCATGTCCCTGCACCTCCCTCTCCGGGCCTGTGACCAGTCTACCATCTTTTTCAGCTTCTTCTTTTTTGGGCAGTTTCAAGACCCCCCAATTTCTGCCCTGGAGGAACTTTTGCCACAAAATTTTAACTCACTCTCAAAGTAAGTCGAATTAAAATGAGAATCCCTCCCTCGGCCCCATAGCATTCACCTCCTCCCGAACCCACCGCAGACCGCCCCCTCCCCTGGGCGGAATCGAACGGTAGGATCCGGACAGAAACCGGTCTCCAGGGCTCACGCTGCCAACCACCCGAGGGGCTCAGCTGACACCTGTTTCTTTTTCCCCTCCCTAAGTGCTCACAGATGTCTGTCTGTTTTCCTCCATTATGTGCCTTCCCAAAGAGGGGGAAAGATCAGAGACTTGTAAATATTTTCATCTTTTTTCCTTTCTCTTTTGTATCAAAAAAAGCACGGGGTGCTTGAGGGGACGTTTTTTTCTCCTTTGGGGGAGTTCCAGTTGGCGAAGTCTGAAAACAACTTCATCTCCTATCTTTCGGGGTCAGAGGGATGGTAACTCGGGTGACCAAGAAACTAGAGTGAACTCTTAACCCACGACTGGGTGCTAATCCTTCCACGCCACCAGGCTCTGCGAAGCCCGGGAAGGAACTCAGACTAGGGAGCTGCCAATGCAGCTACAGACGGAAGTGGGGACCGGGCAGGGTCCAGCATGGCCAGTGGTTCCTGAATTGTTGCAGGACCTTTAGATAAGGAAACTGCCCCCCGGAGGAGAAGGGAGGAATGACCACTGATGGTCTAAGACACGATTGGGGGAGAGAGAAGACCGGCTACCAGCACACACTGCAGACGAGGCTGCTCTTACACATATTTCAGGAAGACCCGGAACACTGGAAACAGGAGGGGCTGCTGCCTCAGGTGTCAGAGCTTCTACAGTTTACATCGGAGCAGAAAAATATTTGCTCTAGAAGGTACCGTACACGGGACACCGTCACTCAAAATTTAAAGACTCCAATCAGGACTCCCGTGGGAGCACAGATTCAGGCAAGATCTTTGAAGAGCCAATTAGCTAAATGAGTCAAGAGCCTTAGAAATATCCAACACGTTTGACTCAGAAATCCTATTTCTGGGATTGGATCCTACGGAAATGGCTCCAGATACAGAAAAAGATGTTTGCTATGGTGTTATTTATAATAGCAAAAACAAAACAGCAAAAATAGAAACATCCTACCCATTTATAGGAGGACAGAGAGAAACCAGCTCCCTCTCTGGGCGAACCATCTGGCAGCAGGCCTCTTACGAAGAGCGTGTGGTAACACACAGTTACTCTGTAGCGTGTTTGGAAACCTTACATAGAAATGTGTATAACCCAGGCCCGGGGGCACAAGACAACGGGACGGTGCATTGGCAGGTCAGTGGCATTAGTGGGATAAAACAGACATTAGCATATTTATGCTTGTGTTTGGTGCTGAGACCACAGCCAGGGTTTTTTCTTTTGTTGTTGTTTTTCTTTTCTTCTTCTTTTCCCCCCCTGTATTTTCCAATCGTTTTTAAATACGTTCTTTCACTTTTGAAGTGGAAAATAAGTGTTGGTCTTCAAATTGGAAAACCCATCAAGAATTTTTGCTTTACCATCTAATTGAAAAGTTCAACACAGACGTCATTTTTCCAGAACTTTTTTCATTCCACTGTCTAGCCTACTGGTATTAAAATTCTGCTACTCCAAGCGTATGAGTGCATCTTTGCTCCCTCAAAATGCCTATGTTCCCTTAGCTTTCATCTCCAAGCAGGAAGGATATTGATTGGGGCAGAAACAATTATGGTAGACACAGGAAGACCCAGAGGAAGTCAAGATACAATCTTTTCACTGCATGACCTAATTTTCCTAAAACGGCACTTTCTCTTGGTCAGATCTTACAGAAGTACCCCCCCCCCTACATTCCGGGACAGCCTGCGGAGCACAGGCGGGGGAGGGCCACAGCAGTGGGGAGGGAGAAGGGTCTGAGTGTGAGAAATCATTCCTTTCACACCTGCAGGGAGAGTCTGAGACCTGACAACAGCGGGCGGATGCTGGCCCCAGCCCCTGTGTAACACCTAACACCTAACAAACACCCTATCCCCACTCAGGCGTCCCCTCCCGGCAGCCCCTGCGAAGGGAGGAACAGCAGTCAGAAAGGGCTGGGAATGACCACCCTGAGTCCTAAAGACCCGGAGGCGCTGTCAGGGAATAGCTAGGTGGGTGTGGGGCAGGAAGCCCCCGTGGTGCCACCTGCTTTGAGCTCCCATCTCAAAGGGCTGACACCCTCTGTCAAAAAAAAAAAAAAAAAAAAAAAAGCCAGCAAGTCACCAGGGAGCCTGGGGAGAGTGAGGTCTTGGCAGGGGCGTTTTGTTGGCCTCCTGCTTGAGACGGTCTGTAGGACTCGCCTCTTAATTGTGGCCCTTCTGTTTATGAAGGTGAAGGGGACTGGTCGATAAGTACATAAGGACACAGACTGCAAGGGAACCGCCAGCGGGAGCTCCCTGCTTTGTCAGGGACACGCCCAGTTTAGCGGCTTCCGGGTGGCTTGGAGGGTCCCTGGTCTTTGAACCCTTTCTCCTGGCCCACACGTCTTCCATCCGGAGCACCCCACCTCTGCCCTTACAACTTTTGTTCAACAAATCAAAGACCTGGATTTCTTTTTGAAATGGAACTTTTCTAAGGAAACATTTCAGAGTGTAATAAACCCTTTACAAGTATATCCTTTTCCCAGATTCAATAATTATCAACTCAGGGCCAGTCTCGTTTCATGTGTACTCCCGCCATTTCCTCCTTTCCCATCAACTGTTCTGAAACAAATCCCAAGTAGTTCATTATATATATATAAATACACACACACGATAAAGTGTTTTTAAAACCACTGTCACCATACCATGCTCAAATTTTAAAAAGCAATAATTCCTAAATATGATCAGACATTCAGGCAGTGTTAACGTTTCCCAATTATCTTATTCACTAGAATCGGGATGCAGGTAAGACTTACAATTCTGATTGACTGTCACGTGTCGAGACAAAGAGCTCAATTCTGACCTCTGACACCACAAATTCCACACTTGGGGTGGTGGCGGGATGGCGGCCCTCGCGGCGCCAGACACCAGAGCCCAGCGCTCATTCGTGCGCTCGCACACAAGCAGGCGTCCGGGCCGCAGGGGCGCCTGGCAGAGCTCCACACCGGGCATCAGAGTTCACGGCACCTTAAAGGACAGAATGGGGACCAACAGGTTGAAGAATTAGGGAACCAGATTTGGGCACAGTAGGAGGGGAATTCAAATATCCCCAAGCATGAAAGAAGCAGGAATGTCTGATCCCAAATGAACAGAAAAACCAAACACCAGAAATGACACAGATGGCAGGTTTTGTAGACAGGGTATCAAAATAGATACTTCATGCCCTGGCTGGTGTGGCTCAGTGGATTGAGTGCTGACCTGTGAACCGAAGGGTCGTCAGTTCGATTCCCAGTCAGGGCACATGCCTGGGTTGTGGGCCGGGTCCCCCAGTGGGGGACGTGCGAGAGGCAACCAATTAATGTATCTCTCTCACATCAGTGTTTCTCTCCCTCTCTTTGTCCCTCCCTTCCCCCTCTCTAAAAATAAATAAATAAAATCTTTTAGGAAAATAAAACAAAATAAGATAGGGACTTCATATATTCAAGAAGTTACAGAAAAATGTGATCATAGTGAGAAAAGATGTGGAAAATATTTTAAAAAACACATCTGGAGTCAAAAACATTCTGCGTGGAATTAGTACTGAAGAAAAATTAGTCAACTCCAAGATACAGCAACAAAAACAATGCGAAGTGAAACACAGAGGGGAAAAAGACCAGGAGGAAAAGAGGACCAAAACAATGGAACCTGGTGTCAGCAAGCTGTGACACACCTCACACACAGACTAACCGGAACCCAAAGGGACAGGAGACAGAGGGAGGGACAAAATCACCTGAAGAAAAAAGTGGCCAAAATTTTTCCAACTTGGATGCAAACAACCCACAGATACAAGAAGACAAGAACAAGAAACTTGAAGAACTCTACGCTGAGCCATATCGACACCACACTACTTGAAACCAGTAAAAAAGAAAAAGCCTTAGAAGCAACTAAAGGAAAAAAAAGACACATTATATACAGAAGAATGTTGATAAGAGTTACAACAAACTCTTCATCATAAACAATGCAAATGAGAAGAGAGTGGAGTGACATCTTTAAAGCATTAGGCAAAAAGCGACTAGCCTACATTTCTACACACAGAGAAAATACCTTTCAAAAATGCAAATGAACTAAAGGCCTTTACGCACATCCAAAAGCTGGGAGGAATCTTCACCGTGAACCACCAGTGCAGTGAATCTTGAAGGAGGTACTTCAGGCAGCATAAAACTTATACCAAAAGAAAATGTGGATTTATACAAAGGAAGGATGAGCCCCAGAAAGAGTAACCATGTGAGTAAATATAAAAGTCTTATTTTATTATTACTTAAATCTCCTGAAAGCAATTGCAAGTTAAAAGCAAAAATAATAACTGTGCGTTGTAGAGTTTCTAAAATGTGTAGAAGTGAAACGTACAACGACAATGGCACACAGACCAGGAGGGGAGAAGTGGAAGCATGGGGCTGTGAGGTCCGCACACTGTATGTGAAGTCTGTAACACGTGACATGTGAGGGGGTTGTGATAAGTTACAGGTGTACATCGCAAATCCTGAAGTACCCACTAAAAGAACAAAGCAAGGAGGTTTAGCTCACAAGCCAATAAAGGTGATAGATGGAATCACAAAAGGAATATTTATTTAGCACAAAAGAAAGCATTAAAATGAAAATAAAGGAACAAGGAATAGACGGCACCTCACGGAAAACAAATAGCAAAATGGTGTATTGAAGCCTAACCGCATCCATCGACGCCCCCAATTAAAAGGCAGTGGTTGTCAGACTGGACAGGAAAGCAAGACACAACTATATGTTTTTTTTAATAAAGAATCCACTTTGAGTATAAAAAACAAATAGGATGAAAAAAGGTGCTGTGCCAACGCTTAGCCAAACAAAGGAGAAGCTGCTCCAAAATATTCGACTTCAGAGTCGATTTCAGAGCAGGAACACTACCAGGAATGAGAGAAGAGTCATTTCATAATAAAAGAGGAGTAAATTCATCGTGAGGACAGAATAATCACAAATATTTACACACCTAACAACCAAGCTTCCAAATGCATGAAGCATAGTGTCATTACTCACAGTCAACATAATTGGACACGTAAAAAAATCAAAGAAGATACAGAGGATGCTTCAGAATTAGTAAGCGGTTTACCAAAGGCACTGGACACGGGGTCAGTCTACGATCTCTCCCAGGTTAGCCGTCCTGGTGGGTGTGTGGTGGTATCACATTGTCATCGTAATTTGCATTCTGGGAAGATACTTTAAGATACTCATTCACTACCCAGACATTTTCTTTTGCAGTGTGTCTGTACTAGTCTTTTGCCCATTTTTCTATTGGGTTATCTGTATTTTTCTCTTTATTTATTTGTAGGTATTCCTTATACCTTCTGTGGACAAGTCCTTTCACAGGTACACGTGTCAGTATCCTCTCCCACTTTCTGTGATTTCTTTTTACGTTTGTTCCGGTTGTAAATTTCCTACCTCGCTCTGCTCTGCTTTGTGATTCTGGAACTTTGTGACTCTGCAGATAATATGTCTCCTCTGCCAGCTGGCTCGGTGATGCGCTTTGTCAGTGCAGGACCCTGGAGGCGCCTCGCAAGGCTGGAAGTGAAAGAGGTACTTGTTTTCTCCTGTTGTTCTGTTTTTGCTTGGCAGCGAGTGGAGCTGGGCTGTACCACCGGGCTGGGCCGCCCGGCTGCTTCGTTTGTCACTGCAGCAGCAGGCAGGGTGGCGGGCGTGCCCCCTCCTCAGAGATCTGAATCTCAGGCTTGCAGGGCGCCCCTTCTCACTTTTTAAGCCCCTTCCTTATTCACTTTTCCCTCAGCCCTGGGGGACTATCTTCTTCCTGCAGTTACTATCTTTATTATGTCTTAGCATTCTTTTTTACCTTTTTAAATAGCGAGTCACCTTTTTTAAAAAAAATATTACTACATTTCTTTTTTTAATATTATTTATTTATTTATTTATTTATTTATAGAGAGAGGGGAAGGGAAGGAGAAAGAGTGGGAGAGAAACATCAGTGTGTGGTTGCCTCTCATGTGTCCCCTACTGGGGACCTGGCCTGCAACCCAGGCATGTGCCCTGACTGGGAATCGAACCAGCGACCCTTTGCTTCACAGGCCGGTGCTCAATCCACTGAGCTACACCAGCCAGGGCTATATTACTACATTTCTTTATGTTAAATTTCCCTGTTCATATTATAGGCATAAATGCTGTCTCTTCCCTGGATTCTGGCTTACTCTTGTGATAGTGGCATTGGGTAAATGAAAGTTATTAATCTTTTTTTTTAAAGATGGTATTTATTTATTTTTAGAGAGGGGGAAGGGAGGGAGAAAGAGAGAGAAAGAAACATCAATGCAAGAAAAAAATACTGATTGGTTGCTTCTCATAAGCTCCCCAACCGGGGGAGCAAACCCACGACTCAGGCATGTGCCCTGACAGGGGATCAAACCGGTGACCCTTTCCTTTGCTGGACAACGCCCAACCACCTGAGCCACACTGGTCAGGGCAAGAGTCCTCAATCCTAATATGCTTTGGCAGTTGGTAGAGAGTCAGCTGGTCCCCTATGTGTCGGTCTGGTTCTGGGCTTCCTGTTACGGGCCACTGCTCCGCAGAGCCGTCTTTTCACCAGAACCACGCTGTCTTGGTTACCGTGCGTGTCCTGTGAGGTCTTAAAAGCAGACAGTATACGTTTTCCAAGTTTGTTTTTTACGTTGTTTTGGCTATTTTAGGTCCTTTGAATTTTCATATAAAGTTTAGAAATAACTTGTTAAATTCTACAAAAATGTCTCCTGGGATTTTAATTGGGATTGCGTTGACTCTCTAGATCAATCTGGGTTGCACTGATGTCCTAACAAGACTGAGTCTTCTAATCCACGAACATCATCGCAGTCCGTTTGGGCTGCCAGAACAGAATACCACAGCCTGGATGCCTTCAACAGCAGAAGTGGATTTCTCACAGTTCTGGAGGCCGGGAAACCCAAGGCCAACGTGCCAGCAAGGTAGGTTTCATTCTGAAGGCTCTTCTCTTAGATGGTAGACAGCTGCCGTCTTGCTGTGTGTTCACAGTTCTTTGAGTGGAGAGAGAGAGAGAACGCTAATGTCTCTTCCCATCTGGACACTAATCCTGTCAGGTCAGAGCCCCACCCTCACGAGCTCACTTAACTTCCACAACCTCCTAGAAGGCTCCATGTCCAAATAGTCACATTGAAGGTTAGGGTTTCAACATATGAATTTTTTGGGGGGAGGACATAATTTAGTCCATAGCAAATATCATCTATCTTCCATTTATTTACATTTAAAAAAATTTCTTTCAACACTTAAAAAATTTTTTTTGGTATCTTACCCATTTTTCATTAGACATATCCCTATGAATGTAATATTTTTGATGCTGTTGTGGATGACATTTTTAAAGATTTTTTCCAACTGTTTGTTGCTAGTCTGTAGAAATACAATTTATGTTTGTACATACTAGACCTTGTATCCTGAAACCTTTCTAAACTCATTAGTTCTATAACTATCCTTAGGGTTTACTCATAAAAAAATCATGTCATCTGTGAACAAAGATGGCTTTCTTTCTAAGTTTCCATCCTGTGCATGTTTTTCCTTTTATTTGCTTGCTTTGCCTTATTGCACCTGCTAAAACCTTTAGTACAATCGAACACCGAGCAGATGCAGTGAGAACGTTCATCCTTGCCTTTCTCCCAGGCTTAGGGAGAACATACTCTGTCTCACTGTAAAGTATGATGCTAACTGTAGGTGGGTTTTTCTTTTTCTTTTCTTTCTTTCTTTTTGTTTTCCTCTCTTTCTCTTTCTCTCTCTCTCTCTCTCTCTCTCTTTTGGTCACAAAATAGTTTTGTTTACTTACAGCAATCAAAGGAGACAGGATTCACACCCAAAGTCCTGTCTCCCCAAGGGAGGGTCAGCCAGAGCTTCCGCACACTCTTTGGTCAATGACACGTTGATTTTTTTCTATACATTTTGCTGCACTTATCCATCAAGTTCCTGTCAAACTCATCCTGTTTACAGCTGGTCTGCAAAATACGGTGCTACATTTCCACATTTAGCAAGAACAGCAGTTAGTAAGAACAGCCCAGATAAAACCTTTAGGTTTTCCCTGAGGTGCAGCTTATCAGGTTCAGGAAGTTTCCCTCTATTCATAGATTTCTGAGAGTATCTATCACAAACGGGGAAATTTTGTCAACTCTGTGTTTCTGCTGAGAGCACCATGCAGTGTTTCTCCTTTATCCTGTCAATAAGGCTAATCACACTCACTTATTTTCAAATATTAAACCAACCACACACTCCTGGGATGAGCTCCACTGGGTCACGGTGTATTGCCCTTTTCATACCTTTCTGCATTTGATTTCTTAATGTCTTGCCAAGAATTTTTGCCTATGTTCACAAGGGATATGGTTCAATAGTTTTCTTTCTTTG
The DNA here is from genome assembly GCF_021234435.1 of Artibeus jamaicensis. NCBI lineage: Eukaryota > Metazoa > Chordata > Mammalia > Chiroptera > Phyllostomidae > Artibeus > Artibeus jamaicensis. The sequence goes on from NW_026521407.1 coordinate 8,965,573, forward strand.
GTAATGTCTTTGGTTTGGGTATCGGGTATGTTATCTTCACAAAGTGAGTTGTGAAGTCATCTCTATTTCTGAAAAAAAGAGATTATAACTGGTATTTCTTCCTGAATGTTTGATATAATTCACCAGTGAGAATGTGTGGGCCTTAAGTTTTCATTGTAAGAAGGCTTCGCAAATTATAAATTGAACTTTTTTCATAGAAATAAGTTGATTTGGATTTTCTATTTCTTCTTGAGTCTGTTTTGATAACTTCTTACTTTTAAAAAAAAATCCTCACCTGAGCATATATTCATTGATTCTGGAGAGAGAAAGAAAGAGAGAGACAAACACAGATATGAGAGAAAAACAGTGATTGGTTGCCTCCCCTCGGCGCCCTGCTGGGACCAGCCCCACAACCAGACCTGCAACCCAGGTATGTGCCCTCGCTGGGGATTAAACCCACAACCTCTTTCTCGGTCTAGACGATGCCACTCCAATCAACTGAGCCACCAAGCCAGGGAAGTTTTGGTGATTTGTGTCTTAGAAATTTATAAATCTTTCTTAAGTTGTTGAATTCATTGACCCAATGTTGTTTATATTATTTCCTTATTATCATTTCAATGTATGTGGGCGATATAACGATGTTCCCTCATTCATAGTTGGTTTTGGTAATTTGTGTCTGCTCAGTGTTTTTCCTGATTGTTCTGGCTAGAGTAGAGGTTTATCACTTTTATTTATTATTTTTAATGCCTTCTGTTTCCATTAATTTTGTCTACCATTTGTTTTCTAGTATATTAATTTCTGCACTCATCTTTATAATTTCTCCCTTCTACTTCTTGAGTTTATTTTGCTTTTGTTTTTCCCCTCAAAGAGAAGGCATAAGTCATTCATTTCAAACTTTTCTTATTTCTGTATCAGCTGCATTTTAGCTGTGCCCCAGATATTCTGGTAAGTTGCTTTCATTGTCACCCACTTAAAAATATTTGTGATTTCTTCTTTGACCCAAGGATTATCTAATTGGTGTTTAATTGTCAAATATTGGGAAGATATTTTAGATACTCCTTATTATTAAAATCTACTCTAATTTCATCATGGTCGGAGAACATACTCTCTACTGCATCAGTTCCTTTACAGTTATCAAAAATTTTTAAAGATTTTATTTATTTATCTTTAGAGGGGAAGGGAAGGAGAGAGGGAGAGGAATATCAATGTATGGTTCCTCTCGTGCAACCCCTGCTGGGAACTGGCCTTTACCCCAGGCATGTGCCCCGACTGGGAATCAAACGGCAATTCTTTGGTTCGAAGGGCCGCGCTCAATTCACTGAGCTACACCAGCCAGGGCTACAACTATCGATTCTTGTTTTACCCCATCTGTCTTGGTGGAGACCCCCGGGGAATTGGAAAGGATGGTGCTCTACAAATGTCAGTTAGGTTGTCAATTGGTTGACAGGGTTGTTCAAGGTTCTAGAACCTTACTGATATTCTGTCTATTTTTTTCTATCAACTACTGTTGATAAACAGTTCTGTAAATTTGGGGTTTGTGTATTTTGAAACTGTTACTAGATGCACTAAGATTTACAATTGTTAATGTCTTCTGTTTTTAAGCTATGTTTTCTCCATACAGCTGAAGAAAAAAAAAGACAATAGCCAAAAATACACGTGACTGCATTTTTTTCATAAATTCCAATTTCTACATAAATATATCAGCAAAAACAGAGCATAAAAATCAAGCATAATCCCACCTCTAGACAGAACAGCAGCATCACCATCCTAAAACATCTTTCAGAACATTTTCCGTGAATATCACAACCTCCTTTTATAAGCGAATAATCGCAAACATTTTTCTGTCATTATGATTGGTCAATATTATTTTCAGTTGCCATATAATATCCTGTTTTATGGGTAAGCATGGTGAACTTAATTTCACACTACATTTACATTTATCCCTTTAAGGTTAATCTTACAGATATCCATTCATTGGAATCTCCTTTTCAACGTTTTTCCCCCTTTGTTCTGTTATCTTTTATCTCAGTTTAGGGTAACCTAGAGATTTACTCAGATGAGCTCCATCTGCCTCTAAGATGTAAAAATAAACGATTCACAGCGGAGGCTGGCAGAGGTGGGAGCTCTGTGGTCTGCTTCCTGGAAGGTGGGGGATCGCAGTGTGGCTGAAAGGTGGGGAGCAGCCACCTTCCGTAATGCCCTCCTTTCTAAATCTAAAATGCCTCCCCAATATTTATAAATCACTTTGCACATGAATACTTGGCCCAGGCCTTCCTTCAGGTAGAACTCAACCTTCAGTCAGCACCCAAATACCACTTAAAGCATCGCGCAGTGTGACTTCCGCCCCAGTTCTCACCCACACTGCTTCTCCCACCTTCCAAACCCCAAACCACTGGTGTGTTTTTGAACAGCTCGGCACCCGCACATCTATGCTGGCACTAAAAGAATAATAGGCGTTTTTATTCACCTTACAAAAGAATTCACAGCAGGGTTCTCGATACAGGGAACTCCACTGTGCGTTTAAAATAAAATTACAAAATTTTACAAAAAAAAAAAAAAAAAGAAATGACCTGGAGCAACTTTTCCAGAAATAATATATTCTATATAAAGCAGGGCCCCGTATCGCAAACCAGTAGTCCAAGACTTTGAAATCTCTCTCTGTGAAAGAGGCTTTCTCCTGGGGCCCCCTGGTAAGTTTCTGACCCTTTTCCTCAGCCCCCTGTCATACCCTGAAGGGAGTTGCCATGGTGACCGTAGGAGGGTGACCTCTGAAGTCACTCAGGCTCAGAAGAAAGGGTTTCTGCCAGAGTGGCTAAGAAGCAGGGAGCTGAGATGCAAATGCCCCCTTTCCCCTTGGTCAGCCGGGCAGATATTTAACTCGCTGAGCCGTGGAGACGTGCAGAAAGAGCCCAAACAGCCTCCGAAGCGATGCGTGGGGGCTGGCCCTGGCGCCCCCTGCGGCTCGGGAGTCGAGGTGTGAACAATACACCTCGCTGCGCCGGTGCAGACAGCTGTGTGTGCACCCGAAGAAAGGCCGTCCCCAGGGAGGCAAGTTGGGACTGAATGGCTCTAATTAATTTATTATCGGAGTTCACTGATATAAAAGAGAGGGTCACCACATATGTAAATGATGTGTTATATCCCAGGGTCCAAATGCACTTAACCAAGGAAATGAAAACTACCTCACGTTTGTTTAATTAGCTTATTTTAATACAAGGGAAGCCAAGGAGGAGCAAATAGGCCTGAACTTGCCCACACAGATTATTCCTCGGCCCCTCAACACCCAGACCCCGCTGAACACTTTCTTCAGTACTTTTTTTTTAAAAAGAGTTATTGATATTTGCAATTCAAAAATTATTTGTGCCCATTGTAACAAGTCAAACTATACAAAAATTTCTAAGTTATCATCTTCCCTTCAATTCTGGTCAATTGAGGTAATCAATGTTAACATCCTGAAGTGTAAACAGCCTTCTGTATCTTTTTTAAAAATCACTCGAATGTACAAATCATTCCCCATCATGCCTCCCTCTCCCCATCACAGGTTTGAACATTGCTCTTGCCACTTAACACTATATTATGGTGTAATGGGGATTCCTCCAGGTCAACGTATGTGAATCAAATTCTTTAATAACTCCAAAACATTCCACATAACACCCTGTTCTAGAACGTTCTCTAGTCATATAATTTGCTCAACATTCTATTGATGGACAGTTCTGACTGGATCCAGATATTGCTACAACAAATAGGGCCAATCTTGTAAGAATATGTACAAATGTCTTATTGTGTACATATACATAATATATCTTAGTGTATATGTTATATATACTGTACATGTATCATGCTGATGTCACTACTGCTGTAGAAGACCCCCTCAAAACTGGAATCAAAGGCAGTCTCCATTTCCACTTCCAACAGCCACCCCAAAATCACGTTCCCAAAAGCGTTTAGCAACGCATGGGTACGACGGGCCCTGTTACCCGCTCGATTGACAACACGGGATGTTACCAGTCTGTAACTTTGGCCAATCTGATGAGTAAAGGTTGCATTAATTGTTGTTTAATTTTGCGTTTCCCTGACTACAAGCAGAGTTGAATGTCTTTTCATACACTTATCAGCCATCCATAGTGTCTCACTTGTAAAATGCCAATGCTTGTTCGTATCTCTTGTCCATTTTTTAAAAGGACAAGATGTGTTTTCCTCGTCTAGTTATATATTAGGGATGTTATTTATGGTCTGTCATAGGTATTAGCATTAGTGTTTGGACTTAGTGGGCTGGGTCCTTGTTATCCCTTCCCTGTCAGTTTCACTGGTGAACGTCAGCTTTCACCATTTTTTCCAAGCTGATGGGCACAGGTGTGGGCCGAGGAAAAAGCACCCAGGGACTAGGACAGAGAAGACATTCAAGTGACCAGGGCAGCGAGCTCGTGCTGGGACACCAGGAAAATGAAGTTGGACCGCATTTAGCATCTATAATACTTTACATCTGATAGAGAAAGAAGCAGCAGCTTTTCCAGAATTCAACCTATTTCTTCGTTCTGCTTTCAGTGTTCCTCCTCCTATCGGAATAGAGCCCTTCTCCCACACCCCTTCATCTAGCTCGCTCCTACTCACCCTTCAAAACTCAGCTCCAACGTCCCCTGTGCTAAAGCCTTCCTTGACCCACCCACAAGCTGACCTGCAAGCCCTCCCATGTGTAATTCTCTTCTAGCTCTTGTCATGTCATGACCCACCGGAGCACCCGGCAGCCTCCCTGTCTGGAGGAATATACCTCTACAGCAGAGCACCCTTTGTCCATTCCCAGGGCCCAGCCCCTTTGCGAGTGCTCCATTTGTTCAAAGAATGGCTGCAACAAACTTTGCAACAAAGTTGGCAAACTTTTGTGTGTACCACTGTGCCAGGTGCAATGGGGTAACAGAAGATTTATAACACATGATCCCTGATAGCTGCGGGATTAAAAACTAGCTGAGACATAAGAGCACACTAAAATGGAAACAACGACACGTGAGGCCAACTACTTAGTACATTTTAGTAGACTGTGTAATTGAGAATATGTGTAATAGACTTCCCAGGGCAGGGGGTCGGGGAAGAATCATGGAGAACGTGGGACTCGATCTGGACTTGAATGTGGGTGGGATGTGGGTCAGGGGTAAGAAGAAACAAGGGCAGCTACGTGGGACAGCAATGAGCAAAGGTGTGGGGCTAGAAAAGAGCCTATGGCGATTATGAAACAGCAGGGAGGTTACACCAACCACAGCGGAGAGCTGATGCTAGAAGGAGGGAAACAGAACGAAACAACATCTAGCTTCCCAGCAAGGAATCTCTGGGTAATGTATTACGAACGTGCATGCTCCCTCCCCAGACCTCGCTGGCTGGTTGCAGCACTGTGCCCTACACTCTCAAGATGTGTTCACATGCCTGTCTCACCAGATGGCAAGCTCCTGGCCTGGAGTGTGACCTGCAGAACAGTCCCCCACCATCCCCAAAGATGTCCAATGTGCCAATGTCCTGACCCTGTGAATACATTGTACTAAGTGGCAAAGGGGAATTAAGGTTGCTGATCAACCTGAAAACAGGGAGATCACCCTTTATTATCCAGGTGGACCCAACGTCATCCTGTGGGTCCTTCACAGTGGAAGAGGGAGAGGAAAGAAGAGGGTTAGAGAGAGCTGTGACTGCAAAAAGGTTGGAGAGATGCTGTGTGAGACAGATTCGGCTTTGAAGATGGAGGAACGAGGCAACAAGCCAAGGAGTGCCAGCAGGCTCTAGACACTGGAAAAGGCAAGGAAACAATTTCTCCGCTTCCAGGAAGGAACACAGCCATGCCGATGTATTGATGTTAGCAGCCCAGTGAGACCCGTTCCAGACTTCTGACCTCTAGCACCCTGAGATAATAAACACATAGTGTTTAAGCCACTAAACTGGAGATCATCTGTTACAGCAGGAATAGGAGATGAGCACAGGAGGGACTATGTCTCATTTGGGTTTATACACACACATGACCTAGCCCCACCCTGTATGGAGTTCATTAAATGCTCACTTGGTGGAATTGCATGAAGGATTTCTCAGGACCCCACACCCCTCCCAGAAAGCACAAAGCAGCCCCACCAACATGCACGGGCTGAGGACCACGCACTCTAAGTCCCTTCCCTCTCAACACAGCTTTCGTTCTTGTTATGATAAATAACACCAGAGCAAACATCTTTCTTCTGTTTTTGAAGTGATTTGTTTGTCCTAAATGGAATTCCCGGGTCAGAGGCAATGGGCATTTTTTACAGCTCTTGACCCATTTTGCCGACTTTGCTTTCCAGAGAGTCTGAGCTCATTCACACGCTCACTTGCAATCCAGCACCACCCTCCACCACAACTGAGCCCAGCGGGCCCCCTGCACAGCCTCCTCCCTGCACATTAACCTTTATCCTGCTCTCGCATCAGCTAAGTAAGTTCTGGCCCCGGAGAGGCAATGGGGCCTCCCATGGTGAGCAGAGATCGTGACCGTGTTGCTCTGGTGGCCCCATGGCGGCTGGAACAACTTCTCCACAGCCATGAGGAGCGTTCCTCAGGGATAATGCTGCTCCCCGAGGAAGGAATCTGACACATCCCTAGTTTATTTTTAGTCAGCAATTACAATGAAAGATTTTTTTAAAGAGTTACAAGAAATGATCTGCCTGTGTTCCGGAAGCCGGTAATTTTCCAATGTCCCCAAATAGGTAGCCTGGGAATTAGAGCTGACTGACCCAGAGGGGAAAGCTGCCTAATTTGAAGGTCTGGTTCTTTCTTCCTTTTTGCAACCTGCTGGTTGTTGTTTGGGGTTTGTTTTTGTTTTTAACGAGTCTTTCGTTGTCTCTGCTACTAAGAGCATGGAGGAAGCAAGAACAAGATTGGCCATTTTTGCACCTGCTTCCAGCTCTCAGGACAAAGACAGACCTGCAGGCTACAGGTTCCCTTGGGAATGACATCGTCCCCTTTCAGGGAAGAAAAAAAATCACTGACAACTCTGCTTGCCTCTGCTTCCTCACTCACCAGTCTTATTGGTCTTCAGTGTGGAGAACATGGTTTAGGCCTGGAGGTGACTGTGGGGGGGGGGGCCAACACAGAGTGTCCCAAGGACATCGGAGTTAGAGGCCGCTGGGAAAGTGGGCCTCCCGGTCTCAGCCTCTGTAACGTGGGCAGGTGGTCTGGTGGCTCTTCTCTCCCTTTTCACCCTCTGCCCTTTTCCCTCACCCAGCTCCCATCACAGATGTGCCCGTGTGCAATAGGGCCCTGAGAAGTGTCCTGTGGCACCCAGAGGCACAGTCTGGGGCCTTGGTTTTGCCTGCATTATGCTTGTTTCAAGAATGGAGAATGAAGCTCTGGCTGGTGTAGCTCAGTGGATTGAGTGCGGGCCTTCAAACCAGTCAATCAAGGTTCAATTCCCAGTCAGGGCACATGCCTGGGTTGCAGGCTGGTTCCCTGCAGACCAGTTCCCAGCAGGGGATGCATGAAAGGCAACCACACATTGATGTTTCTCCCCCTCTCTCCTTCCCTTCCCCTCTAAAGATAAATAAATAAAATCTTTAAAAAAAAAAAAAGAATGGAGAATGAGCCCTGGCTGGTGTGGCTCAGTGGACTGAGTGCTGGCCTGTGAACCGAAAGGTCACCAGTGTGACTCCTGGTCAAGGCACATTCCTGGGTTGCAGGTGGGGTCCCAAGTGGGGGGGCACATGAGAGTCAACCACGCATTGATGCTTCTCTCCCTCTCTTTCTCCCTCCCTTCCCCTCTCTCTAAAAATAAATAAATAAAATCTTTTAAAAAAAGAGAACGGGGAACGCAGTAGAGATCTCACTGTAGTCCTGTAACTTAGGGCCTTCAGTCCCCTGGTCCTCAGGTTCCCTCTCTGGAGGCAAATAACCAAACAATCCCGCTTCCCAGGGAGCGAGCACACGGTGTGCCTCGGGAGAAAAGAGCAACAAATACTCATAAATCCACCACTGAGGTGGCAGCTGCAACAGCTGACAGAGCAAAGCCTGACCGAATCGTGGCCCAGATCCTCCACGGGGCGGGGCGGCTTCCTGCTGCCTCCCACCCGACCCCCCCGACCCAGCAGAGCTGACCTGCAGTTTCCTGCCAGGGTCCCAGGCGATGCCCCAGCCTGTGAATTTTCTTTGGCACTTTGAGACGCCCCCTCCCCAGGAGGATCTGTAAGACCTCAGCAGGAAATGAGGAACATATTTTCAAATCAGAAGGGGAAGCAATGTCTTTGTGTCAGCTAAGTGGCTTGGAGCCAGGGCTGAGAGACTGCGGCGCGCTTCTCCTCGCAGACAGCAGGTGCTCTTCTAGATGTGGTTATGGCAACAAAATAAATGACGGGTAATTGCTTTTGTGACAACTTGCCAATTAAATTAGACTCAGCAGAATAACATAATGACAATTTGTTATGCTCCGGTGGGCACTAACATACCAATCATAATTAAATGCTATGACTGAAATAGAATACGGCTCAATGAAGGAATATATAACCCCAATTCCCTCTCCGTGAAACATTATAGGTTGAGGCTTGATTTTAATTTCAGGAAGATAATGGCATTAGTGCATATCCAAGTGGGTTTGTGGAGAGGCCTGTGGCGAGCAGAGAGGGGTCTGAGAGGGAAGACTCAGCTTGGAGGAAATGCCCTGGGGGCTGAACTCCAAGGTCATGAGGAAGAGTTGAGGAGGCCCTGGCTGTGAGGACAGTGCTCCAAGGGCTGTGCCTGGGCCGGTCAGCCCAGCTGGGCAGGGGCAGGAGGAGGCCTTTGTCAATGGCTTCTGCAGTAATATGGACCGTTCCAGGGGCAGAAGGCCCCACCTCATGACACCATCACACTGGGGACTGGGACTTCATCGGATTAATGGCCGTGGGTGGAGGGGATGACGTAAATCCTCAGTCCCTAGCAATATCAATTTAATAAGATCTTCCCTAGATTATAATATACACACAGTACAGGCAGTACATAAAGGCATCTACTCAATTATCAAAAATTGGACCCGAACTGGGTATTCTGAATAATAACCTGATAGAATATTCGGGTTTGCTTCAGATAATCCATAGGTGGGAACAGCAAGTGACTGGGGTGGAAAAAGAACAGCCAAGGGTTAAAAACTGTTGCAACCTGGTGACGAGGCTATCTTTACTTTTCGTGTGCTTGAAGTTTTCTAGTGCAATAATGGCTTACATTTTTAAATACTGTTTTTTTTAATGTTTAAAAAATGAAATCATGCTTTGTGTAGTAGTCTTCAATTAGCTTCCTTCTTCGACTAACAGCTTGTCATGGACGTGGTTCCGAGTCTGTACAGTGTAGTCAGCACAGTGCTGACAGTCTCCCATCACAGGGTAGTTAGTCCACAACTTGTCTGGCCTCTCTTCCGCTAATGAGCTATTTGCAGTGTTTTTCTATTACAAATAACACTAAGTAAACATACTTAGGCGTGCATCTGTTTTCTCTTAAAAGAGGGTTTCTGTATGACGAATTCCTAAAAATACAGTGTCTAGGCCAAAGGGCCAATGTGTTTTAAATTTCGCCAAATTCTTCTTCAAAAATGTCACAGCAAGCTTCAGTGTCAACAGCACGAGCATTTTGATCCGCGTCCTCCCAAACTCAGAGCACGAACAATACAGGTGACTTTCACTGGTATGGACAGCACGGTTTGGGTGCGTGCTGTTGCCATGGTCGCGGAGGCGGAGCATCTCTTAGCGCTCCACGTGCCACGGAGCGCCTTCGTGGGTGGCTCGCCACTTTGTCATTCCTGCTCCTGTGCACACGGGGTGTGTCCTCCTCACTGAGGCGAAGCAGCTCTCTGGATGTTGCAGGTGTTAACCTTTTGCCTCGTGTATACATTTAGCACGTTTCTTACATTCCTTAACTTGTGCTTGGGGTTTTCACCGCACAGAACCTGTTGCCGTTGTCTGTTCTGTGTAGTCAGAGCTTCCCCCTGCTGTCTTCCAGGTTTCACGTCATAGCCAAAAAAGGCCCTAGATTTTCATCTAGTACTTCCACGGTTTTCATTTTTATTAGTCTATTAAAATCTATTAAATAGATTTTTAAGGTCTATTTGGGATTTATTTTTAATATGGCACCAGATAAAAAAACTAAACATAAATTTTCACTGAAATTCATAACCTCTTCCAAACACAGTTTATTTCATAAGCCATCCTCCACTCACTTGGGTGAAATGCTTTTTTTGTCATACACAGTAAGTCCTCACTTAATCTCAGTAGGTTCTGTGACTTTCAGGGAAATGACAGGTAATGAAACCAGTTTTACCATCAGCTAGTCGACATAAACAAGAGTTAGGCTCCTACGGCATCTCGTCAGCGTTATAATGAAACAACACTGAATTAAAGGACATTTTTCAAGGACCTGCCGTACGTAATTCCTACCTATGACGGTTTTCTCTAGACTCTCTGCTGCACTCCTCTGCTCTAACTGCCTATTCCTAGACCTGATTTTTAACGATGATTGCTTTATAATACATTCGATTCCTAGTAGTTATAGCACGTTTTCCTAGTAGAAATATCCCATAATATTTCAACATTTTTATTGGCTATCCTCACACATCTGTCCTTACAGGTGAACGTTACTATCGAGTGAAGAGGTTAAAACTGCAATGGGATCTAGTTAGAATTGCCTTAACTACGTATGTTAAGTTGAGAAGGACGGTACAAGCTTCTCCGGGTGAAAAGAAAAAACAAAAACCGTATACAGATTCCCACACAGACCCAGGATGCCACGGCTGAAATCCAGCAGGCTCAGAATCAGTTCCGGGATGATCCTTCCCAACCCCATGTCCCCCTCGGCTCAGGCTGCTCTGTATTCAAATCCTGCCTATTCTTCCTATTGGGCTCCAACTCCGATTCCTACTTGCATATGATTTATGTGTTTCTCTGGCCTACCAACCACAACCTGTTCTCCTAGCGTGGTGTGGCTGGTCTTCTTTCTCTGGCCCATTCTGTAATCTGTTCCCACCCACTAAGGCTGGCCCCGCCCCCTGAAGCTGACCAGGCGGGTCAGGGTTAGACAGGGTCTTCAATAACAACAGAAAGAAACTTAGGAATCTCTTAGCTCTAACTCCCTTTAGTGACTTCATTTCCACAACACAGATATCATGGGGTTTTGAAATCTTTCTTTTTTAGCAATAGTAACAGGTAACACCCTTCCCTGCGTCCTGCAGAGAAGTGGAAGGGAAGCATTCTGGGACTATGTTCAAGATCCCACCAGTTCCAGAAAAAGGGTGTCTTCAAGGTGACTGGGAAGGTGACCCTGGTCAAATGGAAATTTCTACCATCTCCTGATACTAGATTCCCATGGGTGTTTGGCTGGGCCAGGCCGAGGGTGAGTGGGACAAGCGCCAGTCTGTACTTGGATGACCCTGAGAGTGAGTGACCCCTTAAATCTGGGCCCTTGGTTCCTCGCTTGCCTCAACCTCATCCTAGCCCTGGAGTTTGATCCCTTGTGGCAGGTACTGTGGTCCTCCTCTGCCCAGACCCACTCTGCCCCATTCCAGCTTCCGGGACCGTCAGCTGCCCGTGGCACAAGGCTGTGCGCCTCAGTGGAAACTACTCTGGCTACAGGGAACTGCCTTGTCCAGAATTATACCCCTTCCAGGGGGCAGCCCTTGGCCAAGGACTGACTGAGGTGGGGATGCAAACGCCCAGCCTCCTTGTCTCAACCTGGAAGATCTCGGAAGAGCTATCCCAGCTCCAGAGCCTCCGTCCTTACCACCAGGCAAGAAGCACCATGCTTGGTAGGACTCATCAGGTTCTGGAGGAGCCATAGTTCATGCTTTGGAATACTACTCTAACCCACGTACCAGGTAACACAAAAGGCTGCCAGCTTTGTGTGGGACCCAGGGCAGAAAGGAGCTCCAGGCAGGTTCAGGCGGTCCTGCCTCTTGTACCATAGGACCTGGTGGGCTTGCTGGAACTGGAGTATCCGTGATGGAAACAGACACAACACTGAGTTCCTAGCAAGCGCCGGAAGACAACGATAGCATCCGTCACCACGGTTCTGAAGCCAGCCATGACGTCTGCAGGAAAAACTGCGTACCAGTTGAAGAGCAGCCCAAGATGCTACAGGAGCCTGGTACAGATGAATCATCTGACCAAGTGACACTAAGTGGCCAGGCAACCAGGGCTGGTTTTCATCAGATCCACCTACTCACAGGGCAGGCAGGACCGGCAGAGACTCGTCATAAGACAGAAGGAGTACATTCAGGATCAGCACAAGTAAGCTGCAGGAACAGCTGGGCCCAACGCCCATGTCAAACACCAGGGTTACCCCAGCCCTCTCCTCACACCTACAGCTGCATGAGGAGTGGCTTGTGGCCAGCTGACAGAGCAGGAGGAAACCCGAGCCAAGTTCGTGTCCGTGTGAGCCACGGCTGCTGGTACTCGGAGGCAGGGAAGACACGTTTGCACCCGGCTGATCCACTGGAACATTTCTTGGTGTTTTCGTGCCCAGTTTCAATGATACATGGACAAGTACAGCAGCCAAGACTTGAAAAGTGCATGGTAGCCAAAAGGTCAGAACCCTCAGGAATGAGAGTCTGGGTCATCCCACCAAACAAGCCACTTGGCCCACCCTGACTGGTGTGGCTCAGTGGGTCGGGCATTGTCCAGCAATGAAAGGTCGCCAGTTCAAGTCCCAGTCAGGGCACATGCTTGGGTCTCAGGCCAAATCCCCAGTTAGGGGTATGTGAGAGACAACCAATTGATGTTTCTCTCCCTCTCTTTTCTTCTCCTCTCCCCACAAATAAATAAAACCTTTTTAAAAAGCTGCTTAGACCAGCAGAGGCACTAGCCAAGGGTAAGAAAAATCTAGTCCAGGTGATGGGGAAGGGACATACTGAGTGTCAGAGTCTTGGGGTCAAATGAGCAGCAGGAGCTATAGTCTGTCCGTTCTCTCCTCAGTGTGCCTAGGACGCAGCCCACAGCCCTGGAGAAGTCACTGCAGATGGGGCGGCCTCAGCATGAGAAGCGAGTCTGAGCAGCTCGGAGGATGGCCTGTCGCGGATACTGGCCACCGAGATCCTCCTCTTCAGGGCCAGCCGCCCGCCCATCCCCCGGCTGCTGTTAGCTCAGAGCTTCCTCCTTCACTGGACAGTGCCTTCCCCAAGGGACATCCTCCCCCAGGGGCGGTCCTGGTGGAAGACTGGCTGACGGGGGTGGCCCAAAGGCCCAGCTCCCATACCCTGGGACAACTCTGAAGGGCCACCCCACTCGCTGAGGTCTCTATGACAGCCACGTTAAAGGACATCTTCTCCCTCTGCCCGGCCCTCCTTCCTTGCTCCCTTTCGGGTACATCTCCCAGGAACGCTCCTAATTAAAGCTTGCAGGCAGCTGTCCACCTCAGAGTCTGCATCCAGGGAAGCCCACCACTGCCACTGGCCAAGCTCAGGGAGAAACACGGAGAAACTCAGATGAAGCTGACTCGGTCCCCTGACCCCAGGAGCCCCAACCACTGGACAGCAAACTCCCTGCACAGCAAACCAACCCTCGGATGGTCTTCTTCACACGGGCTGTTTCTCACCTGTCCCCTCACCAGGGTTACAGGAAAGTACCCAGCGAAAGAAGAATGCAGCCTCAACCACGCTTCATCGATGACCTCCACTCATGCACCCTTTTCCTCACTTGAAATCAGGTGACTTGGGACATTTTTAAAGAATAGTAAAGCCTTTTGCAAGAGAAGGACAAATCCAGGACTTCTGCTAGGGAACATGACCAAGCTTGTCCTTCAAAAGGGAAGGGAGAAAGATTCGCATTTATGATGTCTACAGGGGGCTCAGTGTTATACAGAAATATTTTTAGTAAATGACAGAGAAAAGCGTAGCGAACAGGCTGACTGATTGACAGACAACCCAATTTTTAATCTGGACGTCTTTAATAAAGTCTGCCACACAGGATTATCAATCTTATCTCACCTGGATTTCTACCCTTCACAAGGAGACGATGGCCTTGATTTCGGAGGCCGGGATAAATGGCTTCTCTATCCAAAGGCTCCCTGTGAACGGCCAAGCCCCAGCAGCCCTGAGTCGGTCCCCAGGAACTAAGTCTCATCAGCTTTTCGTGGGACGATAGTTTTTCTGACTAGTCACACGAAGGGAATCGACCTCTTCACATAAAGCCTTCCTGTATTTAAACACCAGCAGAACACACACGCCAGCTTCACCCAGATGCTGTAAAGCAACTCCAAGAAGCCAAAGCCTCAATGTCAGACGAATGCAAAGCTGTTTCCCTTCCGGGTCTCCGCTGATTCTGACAACCCCTCAAAGCAGGTGCAGTACTATTTTTAGCTCCATTTTGCAGATGGGCAAATCGAGGGTCTGAGAAACTGTGGGTCTTGCCCACGATTACAAAATGTGTCAGAGCTCAAACCCCAACCCAGTCTGTCTAAAGGAAGAGCTGGTGTTTTTATTAGTTTTATTTTCTAAAGCTGTTATTTACTTTTTAGAGAGGAGAAGAGAGGGAGAAAGAGAAGGAGTGAAATATCACAGACGTGTGAGAGATGGGGACCCGCCCACGACCCCGGCACGTGCCCTGACCAGGAATCGGACCGCCAGCCTTTCAGCTGATGGGCCAGCCCTCAACCCGCTGCCACGGCAGCCAGTGTTTAACTGGGACATTATATTCTATACCCTGAGGATTTTTAGCCATGTCATCTACACGTTAGAGCACCATAGCCACTTACATTTCAGAGTGTAAGACTTCTGTATCGGATTTAATATATTTTCTATGACGGTTTGAAAATATGAGGTTGTATAGAGCCCATTTTTGTGGGATAGCGGTGTGGTATATTGTCTGTTGTCTGTTTTGAAGATCCTCCAGTCAATTTGCCTAAAAGGATCTCTTACTGCTATATTAATAGTAAAATTCAAATTATAATTTTTATATATTTTTAAAGACTTTATTTATTTTTCTTTATAGGGGAAGGGAAGGAGAGAGGGAGAGAAATATCAATGTATAGTTACTTCTTGTAGGTCCCCTGCTGGGAACTGGCCTGCAACCCAAGCATGTGCCCTGACTGGGAATCGAACTGCGATCCTTTGGTTCGCAAGCCCACGCTCAATTCACTGAGCTACATCAGCCAGGGGTCAAATTATAATTTTTTAAGTCACAAATAAATAAAAGCCAAAAGGAAGTTTTATGCATACCATGCTTTGTTGAAAATACACATATCGGAAAAAAAGGAGAAGATAAACATATCACAGATAGGAGAATGTCTTTTGCAGTTTGCCTAAGACCAAGTCGAGTGAGATTTCCACATGGAATTCTCCTGCCCTGGGCTGCTTCTCTGCTTCTCCTGGGGACAGGAGGGTGGAGTGGGAGGGGAGGACACTGGCGGGAGAGCTGCACATTTGTCCTCGAGCAGCTTCTTTTTTTATTGTTTTTCTGTTCTCTGGAGATACCTTCAAGCTCATCTTTTACACAGAGTAAGGAAGAACAGCCGTTTACTGTTTGCAGTCTGATGGTTTTAGTAGCTCAAGTCTCTACAGATCTGGTTCTGTTGCCTGCTTTTGGGTGGTTCTCACCCATGGAGTGGGGTTTCCTTTGTGCCTGGTAATCATCCACATGGTCCAGTATTTTTTTTATTATATATGAATAGTATGAGGCCTAATGTAAAAGTACCTGTGCCCAGAGATCTGCTCCCCTACTGTGTTGCAGCCATACCGGTCTGGGCCCACCTGAATTTCAAGGCCTACGGTATCTTGCACCTGGACGGTCTGGGTAATCAGAACCTGGGCTGTAATTCTGCATGAAGGCCGCTCTACTTCCAGGTCACCCTCATCCAATGGTGCAGCCCTGGGCATCCCAGCTTACTGTGGAGAGGGCCTCCTCTCCTTGGGCTGGCTCCTGGCTTCTGTCCTGCCTCCTCTTCCCGGTAGGGCTGCAAGACCGTACAGGATCAGTAGCCCTCAGGGCAAAAGCAGCCTCTGTGTTCACTCCCCTCTCTGGTTCCTATTCTTTTGCCCCTGTTGACCTGGTCATTTCTTACTGTTCTGTCAGCAGTAAAATTTAAACCTATTTAAGAAGATTTCAAAAAAATATTTTAGGCAGTATTTACAGTTGTCTCTGGTGGGAGAGTTAGTCCAAAAGTTTGGCCCACCCTGGCTAAGAAGTCTCATCCTACAAGTTTCTCAAGAAACAATCGACTCAGCGGGCTGGGTGCTCAGTTGGTTGAAATACCGTCCTGCACACCAAACGTCTGCACGTACCTGGGCTGCAGGCTTGAGCTCCAGCCAGGGTGTATGAGAGAAGCAACTGATCAATGTTTCTCTCTCACATCGATGTTTCTCTCTCTCTCCCGCTTCCTCTCCGTCTAAAAAAATCAATAAACATATCCTCAGTGAGGGCAAAAAAAAAAAAAGGAATAATCGACTCAGACCAAATCTGAGAGCCTACTAATACTTGAAGTTTGATTTATGTGTCTTGAAACAAAATGATCCGTTTCTCAACACACATACTTTTGACTGTGCTTGTTGAGGCCTGCAGTTCAGAGATGAGCTGGTTTAGGGTCCCCACAGAAAGGGGGTGGCTGGGGGTGGGAAGGAAAGAGTCACGCCAGCATCCGGCTCCCCGGCCATGTCACTGAGCTGCTACACAACGCCAGCCAACAATGCCAGCGCTGGCTGGTTTCCCCAGCTGGAAAATGACCATAATAATAATGATGCCTGTCTCACAGTGCAGTTGTGGGGATGAAACGAGATTAAACAATACATGCAGCGCCTTTAGCACAATGTTAGGTGTCCGATAACCATGACGATTATTATTGTTCCTCAGACGCTGATGTCCTCGGACACATGCTCACAAGACGGCCCCTGTTCCCCACACAGGCACACAGTGGAGAACCACAGCCCTGGTCGGTGACGATTTGAATAAATCACTCAATTCCAATGGTCTGGTTGCTCAGGGCAGCATTCGAAAGACCTCGAAAGCAGGCCTCCTGGATTCCACCTCCCTGAGCTCCTTCTGTGACCTGCCCATTGAAAGGACAACAACATTCGGACCAGGACAGGACCTGGAGACCCGCCTGATATCAGGCGCCCCCGGCGGCAACGTGGCAAGTTGTGGTGTTGGGATAATGGAGGAGGCTGTTTGAAAATAATCAAAAACTCTCTCAGGAAGCCCAATTATATTTGTACATCAAGAATCAAAATGCTGGTGCCGCAGCCTTCCGCCTATCATTCACCAACCTTTTATCCTGTAATTAAGCCAGATCTGCCGCTGGGCTAATTCTTCCCTGAATGACACCACCCTTTGAGCCAGCCCGTATGTCGGCAGAAGACTTTACTCTGATGATCTATTACACCAATACATCACCGCGGTGAGCTGCCTCCTTAATGATTTATCCGTAACACATCATCAGAGTGAGGCACACATAATATATTGCTCAATAAGTCTGCAGTGGCCAAGGAGGAGAGCCATGAGCGGCGGCCGAGTCGGGGCCCTCACACGGCCAGTGTCAGCCCGCAGGGCCCGTGCTGGGCATTCCCTGCCCAGACAAATGTTTATGTAGGTGGGAGGGCTCTCGTGCCAATAGGCTCTTAAAATACGAAGAACCGTGACCTTAAGAAAGGCCTATAAATCCAGGGCCGAAAAGGCTCTCCGTGGGTAGTGGAGTCTACCCCTCTAAGCCTGTCAAATAGATAGAAAGCATTTTCTGTAAGCTCTCACTGAGCAGAAGGCCAGGGACACTGCACTGCACAACTCCAAGGGGCGCTGACGCTTTGTAGTCTGTGCAGATGGTGCCCCCTACAGGTGTGCAACAAGCGGCCTGAGCCACCTCACACGGCCGTGCTGCTGGAAGAGGCCCCGGGTAAGAGCACAGTCTTTGGCAACATTCTGCTTCGTCTGAATGGAGGTTTGGGGAGTAAGCCTGTTTCATGGGCTTGCTGTCGGACGGAACGAGGCAATGCATACAGAGCTCCAGTCACACGGGAAGCACTCGGCAAGCGTTAGGCACGACTGATAGTGACCGCAGCGCATCCTGAGAGCCAGGACACCTGCAGGCCCAGGGCTGGGAGCAGGCCACCCCGCGTACTGCGCTCTTCACTCTGTGGGGCCCTGCCTCATTTTTATGTATTTATAGCCTGCTTCATTCAAAAGAAACAGGAGGGTGAATGGACAAAAGAATGTTAACAGAAGTATACGATGAGGTCTGTCCGGGAAAAGGCCAGCCATTGTTAATGTAATGAGAACAGTTTATGGGACATGGATGTAACCTGGCAGCCAAGAAGAGTGGACTGGAATGCGCATGTGTGAACAGTGATGACTTCACTGTACTAGTCAGTGGGGACAGTAGACACTGTTGAGTGAGCATGTGGATTGTGTGGTCATCATATTCAAAGTGACTGAGCAAGTAGAGCAACAAATTTGCATCAGATTTTGAGTTACACTTGAACATTCTTCTGCAAAACTATACAGATGCACCCTGGCTGGTATGGCTCAGTGGACTGAGTGAACCAAAGGGACACAAGTTTGATTCCTGGTTGGGGCACATGCCTGGCTTGTAGGGGGCACGTGAGAGGTAATCACACATTAATGTTTCTCTCCCTCTCTATCTCCCTTGCTTCCCCTCTCTGGAAGTAAATAAATAAAATCTTAAAAAAAATATTCAGGTGACTCAGAAGGCCACAGCTATGGGCAACTGGTGATTGGCAGCTTCATCACAACAACGCACCTGCTCACATATCACATCTTGTGCAGAGTTTTTTGGTGAAACATCAAATCACCCAGTTGTCTCAGCCACTCTACAGCCCAGAGTTTGACACCCTGTAACTTCTGGCCCTTCCCAAAATTAAAATCACCTTGGAAAAGGAAGCGATTTCAGACCATTGATGGGATTCAGGAAAATATGAATTCAGGGCAGCTGACAGCGACTGGGAAAACTGTGTGAGGTCCCAAGGTGCCTATTTGAAGGGGACTGAGGTATCACTGTCCAATGTACAATGTTTCTCATATCTTGTATCTTCTTCAATAAATATCTCTATTTTTCATATTACATGGCTGGATACCTTCTCAACAGACCTCCTATATTGGGATAAAAAAAATAAGTAGCAGGGGCCCTGGTTGGTGTGGCTCAGTGGATTGAGTGCCAGCCTGTGAACCAAAGGGTCATCAGTTCAATTCCCAGTTAGGACACATGCCTGGGTTGCAGGCCAGGTCCCCAGTAGGGGGCGCATGAAAGGCAACCACACAGTGATGTTTCCCTCCCTCTCTCCCTCTCTTTCTCTCTCTCTAAATGAATAGATAAAATATTTTTAAAAAATAAGTAGCAGGAGACATTGGGGCAAAAGGAGAGAAAGATTAAACAAAGTGGTGTCCAAAAACAACACCAAGAGCCCTCTCCAGGTAGCTCAGCTGGTGAGAGAGTCGCCCCAACACACCCAACACCGCGGGTTCAATCCCCAGTCAGGGCACCCACAAGAATCAACCAATGAATGCATAAACAAGTGGAACAACAAACTGATGTTTCTCTCTCTCTTGCTCTCTCTCTCCCTCTTTCTTCCTCTCTCTCTCTAAAACCAATCAATACAATTTCTTTAAAAAGCATACCAAAAACAGACCCGGGTGGGAACAATGGGCACACTCATGCACAACCATTCTACAGAGCATCTTGGCATCGCCCAGAAACCCAAGGGTGGGCACCCAAACAGCCCTGCAATTCCACTCCGCGGTGTGTGCCCTGACTCAGGAGCTCTGTCTTACACACCTGCATAGAGAAACAGGTAGAACAGTGTTCCCTGTGCACAACATCCTGGAGACAGCGGAAAAAAAAAAAAAAACGGGAACAGATGCTCACCAACAGGGGAAATACACAGCCACGATAGCCAGCTCTTCAATAGCATACATAACGCACCAGACATATTTTAAATGCCTTATGGCTATTAAACTATTTAATCTTCCCATCAGCTCTGTGAGGTAGGTGCTATCATTAGCCCTGTTTGGGAGATGAGGAAACTGAGGCAGAGAGAGGTTAAGTCATTTGCCCAGCATCACAGAACTAGTAGTAAGTGGCAGAGCTAGAGTTTGAACCCTAGCAGTCTTCACCCAGGGCCACGCTCTTAAATGCTACCTAGTTTTTTAATCTAGTCTTACAGTAGAATACTATACAGCAGTGAAAACGGATTGGCTAGAGCTACATGTATCAACACAGGTTCATTTCAAAGTAAAATTCTTGAGTAAAGAGAACAAATTACAGAGGGATACATATAGAATGAAACCATTTACATAATGTTTTGAAATATGCAAGAAAATACTGTGTGTCTGTTATAGATGCATACATTTGGAGAAAACTTACTGTTTTTTTTTTAAATGGGAAGTAGAAACACCAAGTCCAGGCAGCCATTTACCACGGCGGTGGGGGAGGGAGAATGGGTACACAGAGGACTTCATTAATATTAAATTTTGCCTCTGAAGCTGGGTGGTGAGCAGGTAGATGTTGATTATATACTGTCTATAATTCTTGTGAGCCTGAAGTAGTTCATAATAATCAAAGCCAGTGCCACCATAATCTCCTCTAACAGCACTGAACGTGACTGTAAATTTAACTGTGAGCTTCCTCACAGCCAAAGCTGAAAGGGAAATTAAGACACCAAATTTGCCTCACACATCTCTTCCATCTGGATGTTCATGTAGATCTTTGTAACATCCTTTCATAAACTGGTAAGTGCAAGCGTTTCCCTGAATTCTGTGAGCCACTCTAGCAAATTAACGGAACCCATACAGGAAGTCGCTGGAGCCTCTGATCTGTAGGCAGTCGGTCAGAGGTGCCAGTGATACCCTGGGCTTGCAACTGGCATCCAAAGCGTGTCTGTGTGTATCTGGAGGGAGGTCATCTAGTGGGGCTGAGCCCTTGACCTGCAGGATCTCTGGGTAGATGGTGCCAGAATTGAAGTCAATTATAGGACACCCAGTGGGTGCCACAGAGAACTGCTCGTTGTGGGGCAGAGAAGATCCCACCTACTTGGTGATTGAAAGGAAAGTGTTTTATGTGAGTTATGAAGGAGACTCGCAGGAAAGAAACACACGGGAGGGAGAACTGAATTTTTCCTACATTAAGAAGGCAGAAAACCGAGTGTTTCCATTGTAGCAATGCTGTAAAGGCAGAGGAACCGTGTGAGCATCTGGGGGCTGCCATGACCAATTGCCACAAACTGAGTGGCTTAGAACAACAGTGATTTGCTCTTTCACAGCGCCAGAGGCCAGAAGTCTGGAGTCCCCATGATCAGACTCCCTGCCGGGATCGCAGTGCGTGTGTTCAGGTCACCCTCATTTCCCTTCATAACACCGCACTCACACAACTGTTATTATACTATCGTTGTTCTCTTTCATCATGAGTAGCTGTTGTTAATCTCTTAATGTGCCTAAATCATGAGTTAAACTTTGCCAGAGGCCTGTATATGTAAGAAAACACACGGCATATATAGGGTCGAATGCTAACCGTGGTTTCAGGCATCCACCGGGGATCTTGGACCATGTCCCGGGGATAAGGAGGGACTGCTGTGGTCAGATGGCTACGGTGTCACCTCTGGCTTCACATGGCTGTCTTCTGTCACTGTGTGTGTCTGTTCCCAATCTCTTTCTTTTTTAAAAAAAAATATATTTTATTGATTATGCTACTACTGTTGTCCCATTTCCCCCCTTCATTCCCCTCCACCCTGCACACCCCCTCCCACCCATTCCCCCCCTTTAGTTCATATCCATGTGTCATAAGTTCTTTAGCTTCTACATTTCCTATACTATGCTTGCCCTCCCCCTATTTTCTACCTACCGTCTATGCTACTTAGTCTGTACCTTTTCCCCCTCTCTCCTCCTCCCACTCCCCTGTTGCTAACCCAGTGTGATCTCCAGTTCTGTGGTCCTGTTCCTGTTCTAGTTGTTTGCTTTTGTTTTAGGTGTGGTTGTTAATAGCTGTGAGTTTGCTGTCTTTTTACTCTTCATATTTTTTATCTTCATTTTCTTAGATAAGTCCCCTTAACATTTCATATAATAAGGGCTTGGTGATGATGAACTCCTTTAACTTGACCTTTGAGAAGCACTTTATCTGTTCTTCCATTCTAAATGAAAGCTTTGCTGGATAGAGCAATCTTGGATGTAGGTCCTTGCCTTTCATGACTTGGAATACTTCTTTTCATCCCCTTCTTGCCTTTAAGGTCTCTTTTGAGGAGTCAGCTAACAGTCTGATGGGAACTCCTTTGTAGGTGACTGTCCCCTTATCTCTTGCTACTTCTAGGATTCTCTCATTCATTTTAATCTTGATTAATATAATTATGATGTGCCTTGGTGTGTTCCTCCTTGGGTCCAACTTCTTTGGGACTCTCTGAGCTTCCTGGACTTCCTGGAAGTCTATTTCCTTCGCCAGATTGGGAAAGTTCTCCTTTACTATTTGTTCACATAAGTTCTCCACTTGTTGTTCTTCCTCTTCCCCTTTTGGTACCCCTATAATTTGAATGTTGGAATGTTTAAAGATGTCCTGGAGGTTCCCACCCCTCTCCTCATTTTTTTGAATTCTTGTTTCTTCATTCTTTTCTGTTTGGTTGTTTCTTTCTTCTTTCTGGTCCACTCCACTGATTTGAGTCCCAGTTTTCTGCCCATCACTATTGGTTCCCTGTGCATTTTGCTTCATTTCACTTAGCCTAGCCTTTATTTTTTCATCTGATTTGCAACTGAAGTCAACTAATGCTTTTAGCATCCTGATCACCAGTGCTCTGAACTGTGCATCTGATAGGTTGGCTATCTCTTGGTCACTTAGATATATTGGCTTCTGGGGCTTTGACCTGTTCTCCCATTTGAGTCTCTCTCTCTTTTTTTTTTTTGGTCTGGTCACGCCTGTTATGTATGAGGGGTGGATGGAGCCTTAGATGTTCACCAGGGCGGGGCAACCCAGTCACTAGATTGTGACTCTATATGCGGGGGCGGGGTCAGAGAGGGAATAGTGGCACTTGTTCCACTCTCAGATTTCAGTCCCCTCTGCTGCTTCCCACAAGCAAATTGGGCCCTTCTGGTGCTGGTTCCTGTGTGGGTGGGCTTGTGTACTCTCCAGGACCCCTTGGGTCTCTCCAACAAACTCTCCTGTGAGGCCGAGAGTCTCTCCTAGCACCTCACCCCCCACAAGTGTTTTCAATCGGTGCATTTAGGCTTTATTTCCCAGTGCTGGGGGCCCTGGATTTCGTGGTCTGTCTCGCTACCCATTTTTGTCTGGTTTATCTGCACACAAATATGTGACCACCTGCTCAGCCAGCCGCCTTGTGCACCTCACTAGGTCTGCTTATTGCCTCCCGGAACCTGGGGTCTGCCAGCTGCTGCTTGTGCACCCGGATCTGCCAGCCACCGCTTTTTCCTGCCACAACCCCTCTCCACCAGCTGCCAACTCTGCCCCTCTTATCCAGGTCTGGATGAATGGTTGTTGGACTTCCATACAGTTCAATTTTCTGTCAGTTCTGGTTGGGTTTTTTTGTTTCTAAATTTTTGTTGTTCTTAATTTTGGTTGTGCGAGGAGGTACAGTGTGTCTACCTATGCTTCCATCTTGGCCGGAAATCTCTCTCTCTTTCTAAGGCCTCCAGTCATTGAATTCTGGGCCCAGGCTAATCCAGTATGACCTCATTTTAACTTGATTATATCAGCAAAGACCCTGTTGCCTCGTAAGGTCACAGTCACAGGCACCAGCAATTAGAACTTCAGCACTGTCTTTTGAGGAGGACACAACTGAACCCAAAACAGAACCTTAGTGTGTATTACGTTGCAGAGGAACTAAAGCAGAAGGAAGGCAGAATCTATATTCACTAAATCCTCATCTACCAGAGCAGAAAGCCAGGAGACCAGGACTGCAGCTGGGAAACAAGTAGTGGTGACCTGTGTGCAGGTCACCACCAGAAGCATGAAAAACACAAACAGTGAACAGTGCTTGGCCCCAGGGACAGGCCTGTGGGAGGAGGAGGTGGAGAGCCTCGTTAGGGCACTCTGGGGAAATTGGATATGGGCTGGTTACTAGGTGATATTAAATAACCACAGTTAATTACCCCTTTGTTAGGCTAATGGTATCGTGTTGAAGAAAGGAAAGCAAGATGAAGCCTTGGGTGAGAAGTCACATCTGGATTTGCTTTGAAACCCTTCAGAAAAAAATATAGAGGAGTAAATATGGCAAAATCATAAGTGTGGTTAAATCTACATGATGGACATCTGGAGGAGCATTCTATTCTACTTTCAGGAGTGTTTCCACAATCAAAATTCAAAAAGCAAAAAGATTTTAAATAAGTATAAAATAAGTCTTGAAATGTGCATGCTCTCTACAGCTTTTCACTGTTCTTGAACCCACAGACTTAAAGAATAGGACTTCTGAGGAGTTCTAAGACAGAGGCTTCGCTTCCTCACACAACCAAAAGAAGGATAACAACCAATTTAAAAACAATAAACAACCAGCACTGCAAAAATAGCAAACTGCATGGAACTCTGACAACCAAGGAGTTAAAGAATCATTCATTCACTCAGACTGGTGTGCCAAGACAAAGAAATATGGCCCAAATGAAAGAACAGATCAAAACTCCAGAAAAAGAGCTAAGCAACAAGGAGCTAGACAACCTATCTGATGCAGAGTTCAAAACACTGGTAATCAGGATGCTCACAGAACTCACTGAGCTCAGTCACAAAAATGAAGGAAGAAATGAAGGCCATATATAGTGAAATAAAGGAAAATATACAGGGAACCAACAGTTAAGAGAAGGAAACCAAGACTCAAATCAACAATTGGGAACAAAAGGAAGAAATAAACATCCAACTGGAACAGAATGAAGAAACAAGAATTCAAAAAAAATGAAGAGAGGCTTAGGACTCTCTGGGACAACTTTAAGTGTGCCAACATCCAAATCATAGGGCTGCCAGAAGGAGAAGAGGAACTTATTTGAACAAATAATGAAGGAAAATTTCCCAATCTGGCAAAGGAAATAGACTTCCAGGAAGTCCAGGAAGCCCAGAGTATCCAAAAAAAAAAAAAAAAAAAATGGACCCAAAGAGGAACACATCAAGACATATCATAATTAAATTACCCAAGATTAAAGATAAGGAATCTTAAAAGCAACAAGAGGAAAAGAGACAGTCACCTACAAAGGAGTGCCCATAAGACTATCTGTTGATTTCTCAAAAGAAACCTTATTGGCAAAAAGGGGCTGGAAAGTATTTGAAGTCATGAAAGGCAAGGACCTACACTTCAAGATTACTCTATCTAGCCAAGCTATCATTTAGAATGGAAGGTCAGATAAAGTGCTTCTCAGATAAGATCAAATTCAAGGAGTTCATCATCACCAAGCCCTTATTATATGAAATGTCAAAGGGACTTATCTAAGAAATAGAAGATCAAAAACTATGAACAATAAAATGACAACAAGCTCTTACCTATCAACAACTGAACCTAAAAAACAAAAACTAAGCAAACAACTAGAGTAGGAACAGAATCACAGAAATGGAGATCACATAGAGAGGGTTATCAGTGTGGAGGAGGAGGGGGAGAATGGGCAGAGGAGGTACAGGGAATAAGTAGCATAATTGTTAGGCATAAAATAGATAGGGGTAGGTTAAGAATAGTATAGGAAATAGAGAAGCTAAAGAACTTATATGTACAATCCATGGACATGAACTAAGGGGGGTGGGGAATGACGGAGGGTTGGAGTAGGGGGGGGTAAAGGGGAGAAAAAAACTGGGGCAACTGTAATAGCATAATCAATAAAATACACTTTTTAAAAGAAGAATAGTGCTTCTGAGGTCTTGTAGTTTAACTATCTTATGTAACAAATGGCTAGAAAGGTCTAATGACATCCCCAGTCACAGCCAATCAGCAGATAAGCTGGGGCCAGCCAACATCTGCAGGAACCTCATCTAGTTCTCCATCTGCTGCCCATGCCAACGTCTGCCTCAGTTGGGGACTAAAAGAACTATTTTTAGCCTCACCTGAGGACATGTTTTTTCATTGCTTGTAAAGAGAGAGGAAGGGAGAGAGGATTTGGAGAGAAGGGAAGGAAGAAAGAGAGGGAAAGAAACATCATTGGTTGCCTTTCACACACACCTCTACCCTTGACCGAGACAGAGCCCGCAACCCAGGCATGTTGTCCTGACCGAGAACTGAACTGGTGACCTTTTGTTTGTGGGATGATACCCAACCAACGAAGCCACACTGGCCAGGGCCTAAAGGAGCTATTTTTAAATGTCAGTAAGCAATGGTGGTACACTCAGTTCTTTTTTCTTTAAATGCAGACATTCCCTATGGGTCATTGAGTTCTCATGTACAAAATATCTTGATTATACCCTGAAAGTTTCATTCTCTTCAACGTGAGCGTAAAGTACATCTGAGTCCTTTAGATCTTAAATTAACCACTTTGGGGCTTAGCAATGTATGTGCCAGCTGAGCAATAAGCATCTGTCATCTATGTTTCATTAATATTCATCATGAGTGGCCAACAGCTCAGGGGAACTAAATCCTGCAGATGAGATTTTCCCTAAATTTGAACTTCTTGACTTTACAGGTATTCATAGGGGTTCTTTTGGGAAGCCTGTTTAGGCACTTCGATCATCAAAGGGGAAGGAATACACAGTTGCAATCTTGAGAACGATCATCAGAAGGGAAGGAATACACAGTTGCAATCTTGAGAACACGCTGCGTTGCAGGTTAACTGGTTGCCCAGAAAGCCTGAGACACGGCTAGAACACTGCAGGACTGTGGAACATTCTGGGGCCCTTTACTGGCCTGTAGCTCAGGTTAACAGGCCACTCCCCCCATCTGGACTGTCTCCCCTCTCTTCTCTCACCTCCCAAAGTAGGAAGGTTAGGGTTTCAACAGGGCTGCCAAAGATAAGCTCTGCGTTAGGATTTAAATAGGAATTTCCTGGGACTACACCGGCTGCTCCCGGTTCTAACGAGAGGCAGGATATGAGGGCTGGGCAGGGAAACTGGGAGACAGGGCTCGGGCACACTCCTTGAGCTGAGCCAGACACTGGGCACCGAGCCCTCCCTTTCCCTGTTCTGAAAAGGGGAACCTACCAGTGCTGTAAGGACCCTGCAGCAGTGGTAACAATGCCATTATCCCTGGAATTATAGCCTTAGGGGACTAGAAGCCTTGAAGAACCACAGTGACTTCCACGCCAGGGCAGGGCAGGTGAAGAGCTCCAGAAGGGTGGGGAGGCCTTGAGCCCTGGCTGAGATGGAGCAGGGACATTTCACCTCACAGGGCAGGAGTGGGGTGGGGGGTGGGGAAGCTAGTGATCAAGTTCAGGATCATCCTCTCTCCGTGTTTAATATTCAAAAGATAATCCTGAGCACACTTAGGGTTTAAATTTAGCACCCCAGGAAGTGGTTTGAAGAACAAGCCAGCATTTCCCGCAGAATTCTGTAGCAGGCAGAGACCAGACCAGTCATCCTCGCGGGCCACTCTCCCGAAGCCCTAATTCCAGGCTCCGCTCTCCCTCCAGGGGAAGCTCGGCACCAGCAGCTCCGTGCATTTTCTTCACCGTTGCATCTTTATTTCGCGGAGCTGTAGAAGGGTCGATGGAGACCTCACAAAGTGTTTTTTTAAGTGTTTTCTTTCTGTTTTTAATTTATTGATTTATTTGAGAGAGAGGAGAGACAGACAGAAACATCAACTGATTTGTTGTTCCACTTATTTACGAATTCGTTGGTTGCTTCTTGCATCTACTCTGGCCGGAGTTGGAACTCACAACCTTAGCAGATCAGGACGACACTCTAACCAACTGAGCTACCCAACCAGGGCCTAAGGAGCTATTTAAACACTTCTTGTGACTTCAAAATGAGTTTTACAACTTTCCCCCCACGTTTTGCATATAAAAGTGCTGCTTTTTCTTGTGCTGTCACTGTGAGAGCTGTCCAAAATGTATTTATTTTTGTCATCGCAATAAGTGGGAGACTGCTTGGAGGGAGGGGTTGAGAGAAGTGGCTACACAAGGGACTGGTGAAAGGTACACAACGCCGTTTTTTTTTGTTTCTTCTTCATTATAATCTAATGCACTTTCGTCTCCACCCCTTGGGAATCAACAGTTTCTGAGCGTCTTCCAAGCACTGAGAGCAAAGACTGATTCCGTGCCAAGAATTTTTTTGTTCTTGTTCTCATTAAATCCATATAACAACTCGACGAGGGAAACGTTCGTGTTCCGGTTTTACAGATAAGGAAATTAAGGCTCAAGTTATTCACTAAGTCACCTAATGTCACAAGACAAAGCAATCGATGAGGGTTTCAAACCCAGGTCTGATTCTCCAGAGCCTGGGATTTTCCCACTCCTCGGCGCTGCGTCCCAGCCCCCCGCCTGCCCTCTCCCTCTGTCCAGCACAGCAAACTCACAGATGTGTCAGTGACTGGAGAAGGTAAGAAAACACAGCTCAGGGCAGAGCCTCCAGGGGCTCAGCACAGTTAGCTCCTTCCTCTCCCGTTCCTATTATGGTGCAAACGGCGCAGCTTCCTGCCCTCCTCCACCCCCAGGCCTTAGTCATTTGTCCTACAGCCGAACCTCTCCCATCTCTACCCTATCCCACACACTCCAGGACCTCAGCTTCCTAAATCTCAGCCAGAACGTTATTTTACAAGGACACTCACCAACCTTGAAAGGCAAGGTACCCTGAGGCAAAGAAATAAAATTAGCGTAGTTGAGCAGCATGAGAGTGTGGCGCCACCTAGTGGCGCTGGGGAGCAAAAGTCCAGGCCCTGACATTTTCGAACAATCAATAACTCATTATTAACCATAATCACAACCTGGTGTTTACTTTTGGAGAAATGTTCAGTAGCAAGGTATGCACACGGACTTTTCTGCATGTTTCAGACGCCTGCGATCCTAAATGCCACCGTGACTATTAAATAGTGTCCTGCCCACGAGCAAACAAACAGGAGGGAGCAGGGATTGACTGTGTATCTTTTTCATCGGAGCTGCTCACCAAAAAAACAAAGCACCCGTTGAAGCCCCTGACCTTTCACTAACAGCTGGAAGGAAAATGCTTGATAAATAATAAAGCGACCACTACTGGATGTTGCTTAGAACCGTCTTTTAATTAAAAGAACTGAGCCACTGGAAGGTCAGGTGACTGACATTTAAGTTCCAGTCCAGGAAATGCATCCATCGAGGGTAAAACCAGACCCAAAAGGTAATGTCAGCTGACACTGTCAGCTAGCAATCTGCAAAAATCCCCTCTCTGTAATCCACACAGACAGAGGGGCCAGTGGCAGCTACATTTTTGTAGGGGACACAATAACTTCCCGCCTCCTTTGCCTTCCCCTAGCAACCTCTTCATCTCCGAGCTGCAATAACCACTTGTCTGGCTCAGCATCGCCAGTGCTGGGCTCATCCAATCAGACACCCGCCTGCCACAGTGAGCGCTACCCTAGGAGTGACAGGCAAGCCATTTCCTGTCATTTCCACGGGAGAGCAGGCGCCCTCCCTCCACCAGCCAAGGTGACCTAGACCAAGTTGCTCACTGCACCTGCTCGAGTGTCCCCTTGCTGAGCACCCTTGAACTAGCCAGTCACTCCTCCACCTTTTGGCTGTTCGGAAATGGAGCTCAGGAGCCCAGGGACTAGGAACAACGTACAGTGGTAATAACCTCACCTCCCACCCCCACACACGATTCGCCTTTCCTTGTTCCTAGCTCTACAGCTAGCTCTACCTTAACTATCAGAGCCATGATATGCCGCATACCCCTAACTCCTCTTAGTGGGAAAACTACCGGCCCAATTCTGAGTCAGGCTTGGCCAGAGCTGCCAGCCGAGAAGGGGAGACGAGGCCCCACACTCTCAGGAGCCTCAGCCGGATGCCCAGGAGCAGAGGAAGGCACCAGTGCTAGCTAGCCTCAGAGAAAATCTTATCATCACACTGGAATGGCTTCCTATTAAAAAAAAAAAAAAATCCACCGAACGTTTTTAAGTGGCGAGTCATTATTTATTTAGAGAAAGGTATCATTTTAACAAAATTAGGAAGCCCCTGGCAGCACAGACTTTTCTGTAATAACATTTTCATTATCTGAGAACATGACACTAAGTCTTATACAAAATTACAAAAAGAACTGGGCTTGCCTTTTTAAGGGCACACAAATCAAGGATCAGCAAAAGAAAGAAAGGACTCTATAAAACCTGGTGAATCCGGGACCACTTCAACAGGCTTTGCTATTTAGGTGATGGAAGATGTGGAACCCAATTTTTAAAAATATTTTATTTATTTTTAGAGAGAGGGGAAGGAAGAGAGGGAAACATCCATGTGAGAGACATCAATCAGCTGCCTCTAGTATGTGTCCCAACGGGGGGGACCGACCTGCGACCTAGGCACGTGCCCTGACCAGGAATCCAACCCAGCCACACTGGTGGTGAGGGGTGAGGGGCGGGGGAGGCAGGCACTGGTTTCTTCGCTGGCTTTCTCCTTCCTCCTCCAGTCCTTCAACTGAGAGCATTCACCTGGCTTGGCCCCCAACATCCGCCCCTCCCCACTCCCCTTGGACAGCTCATTTTTTCCCCCTGGCTCCAGTGCTTCCTTCCCTTCTCCGACACCAGACTGGCACCTGTCTGCCACTTGAGCATGGCACCATCGCCTCTTCCCACCTGTTTGTCAGTGATGCTATTGCTCTAGTCACTCAGGCTTGTAACCTTAGACGTGGTCTCCATTTGGAACGGCTACTCTGAGAACGAAGTCTCTCTGTCACGTCTCCCACTCCCGCCCTCACTGCCCACTCCCCCAACCACATCCTTTATTTCACACCTGGGCAAATCTTCCTGTGACCTGACACTGCTTTTCACAACATCCCTGATACCCAGCCGAGCTCTTCTGTGTGGTTATGGAGGCACCGTGAGCAAGCCCCGCCTCACCTGTTCAAATCTGCAGCTCTCCCGCAAGGCTGTGTTCAATGCTTCAGTGGGTACCAACAAGAATTCCCACCCTTGTTCACACTGGGAAGTGATGGAGAACAGTCGCCTCTCTGGAACAGGAGACCAGGGAAGGGCAGGCAGGAGCACAAACAGTGGGCCTGTGCGCCCAGTGCAGCGAAGGGCGGGCAGCCCGGAAGGAGCTCGATTAAGGTTTCTGAAGACAGTGGTGGGAGGGGCCGGGGGTTCTCCTGGCAGAAGCAGCAGCATGCACTTCGGACCAAGTGCCACCCCCCCTTTGAGATTCCCCACGGGGCGTTTCCGCACCAGTCCGCAGCCGATCTTGCTCCCTGACTCTGCTCATCTTTTTTTTTCTTTTGATATCTACTTACTTTTAGAGAGAGGGGAAGGGAGGGAGAGGGAGAGAAACATCAGTGTGTGGTTGCCTCTTGCGCACCCCCTACTGGTGACCTGGCCCACAACCCAGGCATGTGTTCTGACTGGGGATCAAACCGGCGACCCTCTGGTTCGTGGGCCAGCGCGCAATCCACTGAGCTACACCAGCCAGGGCTCATCTCATTACTCTGAAAGTCGCTCTGGTCTTCCCCATTAGATTTTAAGCTCCCCTGGCAAGGATGAGGTTCCACCTCCATTCTCTCCAAACAGGGTCCAAGACCTGGTGGCTTCTGCCCACCCCACCGGTGGGAAGAGTTTCAAACCTTTCACTAGGCTCCGATCACTGACATTCGACCCATGAGTTTGCTATATATACTGGAGTCTCCCTGCTTCTACCAGGCTTGGGCCTTCCTCATGAGAGCCCCAGTCTGGTTCCACAAGGCGGGGATGTACTGGGGAGGGTGTGGGCACTCTCACACACTGCTGGTGGGCAGGTAAGTGAGCAGTTTCCACGGAGGACAGTAACTGGCGACGAGCTGGTCCTCGACCCAGCACCACCACTGCTGAGAACGCGCCCCACGGCTATGCTGGCCTCCGTGCCACACAAGACACAGAAACGACGCTTTCGTCAACGGGGCACTGATTAAGTCCCTACACACCCCCACTAAGGATCTGTGAGACGCAGCAGGCGGAGAAACAAGGTACAGAACAGTATGCAGTGTCCCCGTGGGCAGGCCCAAAATAGTTCTGGAAGGAAATGGTGATGGCAATGGCCTTAGGGGAAGAAACATGGGGGATGGGGTGGAAGGGAGGCTTCTCATTTTTAAATTCTGAACCATGTGCGCGTATAATTTTCTTAATAATTATGCAACAAATAGCTTTTTAAAAAAATCTCTTCATCACTATGGGAAAGAAACTGCCCTTTAAACCCCAGAAATACAAAGTTTAGAGAAGTCATGAGGGACCGCAACTGTCCTTCTGAGGACAGAACTGTCCCTCCACTTGGCCTCCTCCAAGGCCTGGCCTGCACTCGGAATCCAGTGGTTGCCGGATGCTGCTGAATGGGTGAAATGTACTCCCCCTGAAAGTACAGCACCCCCAAACAAGAGGAAATGCAAAGAGCAATAAAGGTGTGTGCGGGAGGGGGGCGTGGAGCAGCACCACAGCTGAGAACTGCTTTTGCCTCACGTGCTCCTTCGCCTTCATCACCTGGGGACCCACGCGCAAGGACGCACACTGGCTGTGAGGTGGGCGCCCCACCCAGTCCACCAGAGACTGAAACTGTGGGCGAAGAACACAGGGTAGAAACGCTCTGCGGGTGTTAAGCTAAGGAATTTCTGAAGCAGCTGAAAACCACCGGCTTGATCACAAACACAAAGGTGACGATCTCAGAGGGGTATTTCATTTATTTAATAAAAGCAAGACAGTTGGTGAGGACTTGTGAGCACATCTCGCACCAGCGGGGCAGGTGGGTGCTGATGGAGAACATCCTCTAAACTGGCTGCCCCTACTGGCAACCTGAGAGCTGTCTTCCGGATTCAGTGTTCAGCTGGATGCAACCATTCATTCGCTCAGCAAAGCCGGGGCTCGCAGGCCCACGCAAACTGTCTCCAGCACGGCCAATGCATGAATGAGGTTAAAGGGATAATTCTGGCCTCTGGCTGTGTTCAATGACAGGTCCTCACTCTTACCGCCAAGCACAATGCAGCCGGGCCTCTAAAGTCGGAGGTCAGTATTTCCATAGCAAAAAGGATGTAGATTATCTGCACGTATCAGATCATCCGATGTGTGTAAGTGAAAGTCTCATGGGCCAGCCCACACTCGCACACCAAAATCCAAGCACACCTACTCAAGATGAGTCCCAGTCAATCGATACTTATAAAGGTTTCCTTGTGCTATTTACAATGTAAAAGAGAATTTACTTTACAAGCACTAGGGAATTCTTTATTTAACACTGCTCTAACGTGAAAGTTCACATAACTGCTTCCTTCAAACCGTGACACCGAGCCGTGCAACAACCTGGAAACCAGAATTAGAAGATGAGGAACACAATGCCTGCGAGATCCGGAAATGTTCATGGAGCCCAACTGTTACACATTGTTTAACATGCATCCAGTGAGCACCGTCTGGATGTCACACACACACACGGCACGTGTATTCTTCAGGGAGGTGAGGGACCTTTCGATGGCTCTTCAGGTGCCTCCGAATGCTGGTCCCGTCGAACTTCTTCCAGGAGCTGTTTTTTTTCCAACTCAGTTTGGGGTTTGACACCCATGGGTTCAGATTTCCAGGAGCTGTGGCTCCCGTCCTGTTGCTTAGGAGACCAGACATAACTGCGTCACACAGATGTTGTCACTTGCACTCGAGTAGCCGGCTGAAGCTATACGACTTAGGCACCTTCTATCACTGAGTCAAAAATGTAATGTTAATATTTTCTATCAAATTCCATTGTTAACAACCCACGTGATAAAAATCTCTATAGAGGCACAATTTCAAAAACCCCAGTAACAGCTCACTCATTCCAAGCCTCGGTCACAAGCACAAAAGCCCAGCATGTCCCATCTAAAAGTACTTGACTTGGGGTTCTCCTAAGGAACATGAGCCAAGGCCGGGGAAAGAAAACCAAGTCTTCTCACAAGTACCACTTCCCAGCCTCTGAAAAACATCACGCAAAACCTCCGACAAATAGACGACTAATCCCAACAATAATTTTGCGAATAAAAATACTCACGGCCCTTGCTCCTCCTACTCGTCTTAAAATGACTCCTTCTGCCAATAAAGCCTTCCCTGTTTCCACAAATAATTTCTCTTCGTCTGCCTCTCCAAGTCTCTGCAGCTCAATGTACTTCTCCACGAACCTGGAATTCCAACCAGCAGTCACGCCTTAGGTTGGTGCATTGAGTTATCAAGACCCGCAGTTACTCGGCATGACGCACCCCCCGAGGACCTTCCCACCGCAACACGGTTTCCTCTAGCGCAACGCAACATGGCTCCTGGAACTGATAGCTAAATTCTTCAAAATAAAAATAGAAAGTCACCCCGAGTTTACAAAATAACTTACTGTTGACAGGTGGACTTGAAGTTTGGATTGAACAGATCAAAGGCTTTTTGACCAGATCCGTAGGCTGAATAAAATTTCCTGGGGAATACAAACAACATGAAATAAATCTCCAGTTATAGATCACGGCCAAGAATAGACCGAGAGGTAACTGCTAGGCCCTGAGGAGTTAGGTGTCACATGAGCTACACAGCCTGAGCTTGGCAGTTTTAGGGGGTTTTGTCTTTAAACGAGTGATGCATGCTCATGGCAGATCCGCCAAATGTTACCCAAAGGTATCCAGTGAAAAGTAACACTCCTCCTCACCTGTACACCCCAATTCCCCAGCTGCCTTCCCAGAAGGCACACTAACCAGTTTCTTGTACATCCACCCAGGACTGGCCTCCTCACATGCAAGCACATAGGCATCTACACCTCAAGGACAGTAAGCACGATTCTACATCTTGCCTTTTTGTACCTGGTTATTTCTTAGAAATCATTTCCAATCAGCGCCTGCAGACTGTTTGCAGTCCTTTGCTACTCTAAGCAGTACTGCAGTGATTACCTTTATCTCTATTTCTTAGGGCACTGTGCACATAAGTCTGTGGAATAAATTCATAAAAATGGTATTACTGGGTCAAGGAATGTGAACTTGTAACTTGGCCTGCCCAGTCGCCAAAATGCTTTCCAAACAGTTGTGCCAATTTACACTCACGAGCAACACATGACAGTGCCTATCTCCCCATATCCTGACCAAATTACATCTTCTAAACTTCATGGTCTTTGTCAATTTGGCAGGTGAAAAATGGTAACTCATGGTAGTCTTGGCTTTTCTCACAAGGCAAACTGAGCATCTTGTCATGTTTAAAAGCAAACTGAATTTCCTTTTCTGTGACCTGTCCATCTGATTTTTCCATTTGGTGGTCTTCTTACTGACTTATGAGCAAACTTGATAGCAGTGAAAAAAGGAAATTGGCCCTTTGTCATGCATGCTGCAAATTTTTTTCCCAGCATGTTGGCTGAGTTTTGATTTTGCTTATGGTACTTTTTTGTGCAGAATATTTTTCCTTTCTAGTTCTGGGTTTTATGTCACTCTTAAAAAGGCCTCTATCACTCAGGCTATACTTAAAGCTCTCCCATGTTATTTCCTAGTACTTTTGTGATTTCACTTTTTTACACTTAGTTTTGATACACCTAAAATGTATTTTGTTATAAGGTCTTAAAAATATAAAACACAACCCCCCAAAAGAAACCACAAAGATAAATGTTCAAAAAACTACTTAGTAAAAGGTGTTATTATTTTGGTATTGCCAGCAATAAAAGAGAGAGCTATAAAATATTCCACACTGTCCAATGCACTGTAACCCAGTTCCAACAGCCATCCACAGCAGAAGTACAAATGATTTTAATGTAT
Organism: Artibeus jamaicensis; assembly: GCF_021234435.1. Taxonomy (NCBI): domain Eukaryota; kingdom Metazoa; phylum Chordata; class Mammalia; order Chiroptera; family Phyllostomidae; genus Artibeus; species Artibeus jamaicensis. Next base: position 9,001,249 of record NW_026521407.1, read on the forward strand.
AAATGAACCTGGAAAGCATGCTGACTACGTGCATCCAATGGACCTGAGCAATAAAGTCTTAAAAAGGCACTTAATGCCCCAAAGAACCTGTGTCCTACCTGAAAATGTCCAAGTAGAGCAGAAATCTATGTTTTCCTACCTCAAAGGAGTGTTAAGGGGTGGGTGGTATTCTCGAGTGAAAGGTGCCTGGACCTCAACAGAAAATAAACTAACTTTATAGATTCTGTTTTCTTACACCCAGGAATGGGGTAAGGATAATGGATATGTGTTAACTTCAATGAGGCACAGTCTCTGATCTTAACATTAAAGAGAAAAGAAACCATACAAATTCCAAATACTAAAACTAACTGACAAGTATTTGGGGAAAAGGGCTCTGCCAGTGAACTTTCAGTCTGCTGACCTCCTTCAGCCTTAGAGGCCACATGGCTAACATGGAGAGAAGGATAGTTAAATGAGATAATGTTGCTTAAGTGCTTAGCATCGTGCCTGCTGCAAAACACATGTGCAGAAACACGTAGCTGTAATTGCTGGGCTCCATGTTCTACTTCTCAGAACTTCTCTTTCTCTCACATGGGGGTGGGCACTGATTCCCTAATTCTGCTCAATTTACATACCTTTCTCCATCGGGCTAGCCCTGACTGGATTCCTATTCAAGTATCAGACTGCTAGCTAAACCCTCCCTTCTGCGTCCCATCGCACTCACGCCCGAATCAGATCCTCGTGGTAGAAGATGTCCTGGATGGGAGCTTTGGCTTTGCCATATCGCAAGCGGGGCCTTCGGAAGACCGGCTCCCTCAGCGGCGGAAAGGCCTTATATATGTCGAACCAGAGGGGCTTCTCCTTCAATACCCCAGCCCGCATGAGGTCCCGAGTCCTTAAGGAAGGAAAAGAACGAAGGTCAGTAGGTCACAACTGCCTGTCTAAACCCTGAGTCGGTCTAACCACAGTCAGAGACATCAGCGGGATCACCGAGGCCGCAGCACAGAACCGGAAGGAGGGGTGCTCCCCGCCTACAGGTGAGAGATTTCCATATTCCAAACCAAGCTAGCCAAGCTCGGGGAGTGAGGTCCTTCTATCTCCGTGCCTGCGTCCCACCCCCTCGCCCCATTCCCTTCACGTCAAATGCAAAGGCCCAGCCAGGCCCATCAGCCTCCTCCTCCCTTCCTCTCTCTAGACCTTCAAGCGGGGCAGGAAGAGGTGCAATCTTGAGCGTGAAAGACAAGAAATTCCAGGAGCGACGTCGTCCAGCACAACTCGGGAGCAGGAGAGAGATCAGATGAGCCTCCCCGCGCTCAGACACCGCACCCCGGAAAAGGCCTCGCGCTGCTCGCACCCGCCCACCCAAGCTGAGAGCCCCCGCCCGGGGGAGGCACCCGCGGCCCGCCACAGTTCGGAGCACGCACCGCGAGAAAATGCTGCCCACGGTTTCCAGCCGGCTCCCCGCCATGGCCGGGCCTCTCACAGTGTGGATAGTGGCTACCGGAAGCGGAAGTGCCAGCGGCAGGCGAAGGAGGCGGAAGCGGCAAGCCGAGCGGAGGATCTTCGGGTTTGCACCACGGCTCCGGAGGGAGACCGGAGCCAGGCAGAAGCAAAGGATGTGCCGAACTAGCGCGCTTCTCGGCTACTGGCCAGCTTCAGACGGGAGCACTCGATGGCCGAGCCGAAAGGGAAGGAGCGAACCAGCCAAAGCTGGGCAGATGCAAGAAACGACCGATCGCGGGGAGGGGTTAATTCTGGTGGTTGCTTTACCCTTTCTGGCCTCACTGAGCTAACTCGCAGGTGAAGCCGCGCGGTAGGAAGATGGCGAGGAGGCAGGTGAAGGTGCAGCCCATGTCATAGGAGAGCCAACTAGAATGTCACCGGCACTAGGCCCCAACTGCGCTTTACCTTGGTTGGAGTCACGGAAAACGCAGACGGAAGCCGAGGTCCGGGCAGGGGCAGTCACCTGCCCGCGGTAACACTGGAGCCCTAGCTGCGGTCCTCCGTCTCCTGACCTGCTCTTTAGCCTCTCCCACCTCCCACTAAACCCTCTGGCCTTGGAGCGCCACCTGCATCGTTCTAATGGGGATGTCTCGGCCAACTCGTGTTTTTTCTCCCCGTGATGCGTCGCTGCCTAACTCCTTCTTGGAGCTTGGAAAGTTAAGAGTATCTGGAACAAACAAATTCCGAGGGGGGAAAAAAAACTAAAAAATCTGGGGGAAGTAACCTCTCAGGGTTACCTTTTGGCCTAATAATTATACTTCGGGCAAAGTACCTCCACAGCAATTACAGCACAATTTCAAGGGAATATTTGTGCGGGGGTCATCATTGCAGCATTGTTTGTGGTGGCAAAACAATAATATGGCTAATGGGAAATGGCTGGGAAATTACGGTACATATATTCTATGGAATCCTGCGCAGCTATTTAAGTAAACGAGCTAGCTCCCTGTGTATTTACCTAGATGAATACCCATGACATAGTTAAATGAAAAAGGGAGTTTCGGAGAAACGCCTTTAGCGGGACCCTAACATGTTAAAGGAAAAAAGGGGACACTTTAGAGTGTGTGTGTTTGTGTGAGGATGAAAACTCGTGGAAGGATACAGGCTGTGAACATTCTGTCCAGTAAAACTGCTGAAGGGGAAGGGGGAATTTTTTTTTCTTTATCCCTCAGAGTTTGACTTATAAAGAGTTTGTATATATATTTGAACTTTTAATCCAGTGAAACCTTTGGAATCATGTACACACACAACGTCTCCCAGAAGCCCATTCATTATCTTTGTCAGCAAGAAAGAGCCTCTAGTCACCCCAGACCCCTCCTGCTCCGGGGGATGCTGGAGAGGAGGAGGAAAGGAATGTGTGATGAGCAATTACCGCGTGCTTGTGTTATCTCACTAGCCACACACCTACGCACAGGTGGCTATTATTATCTTCTTTATAGATTAGAAAGTGAGGCCTCAGGGAGTTAAGTAACTTGTCTGTTGGGTAACTGACACAGCCAGGCTTCCCGCCCAGCCTGGACCCTTTCCAGATCTCCACAGTGACTCCTTAGCTATGCTTCAAGGTGGAGACTGGGTAACGGAGGAGGTCAGACGACACTGGCCCTGGGAGCAGAGGACAGGGTGATTTGAGGCCAGGGCTAAGCTTGGAGGTGGGTGTCACTGCTGCCTCAGCGCCCTTTGGAGCAGAAAAGAAAGAACAGAGCTCTGGCTGCGGGGCTAACCTAAGTGTGGAGGCTCTCCCAGCCCTAGGAAGGTCGGGAAGACTTTGCTGGAGGGAGAACAATCACACTCCCAGCTAAATATAGTCTCCCCAGGCCTCATAACAAGTTTCTAATTCTGTCCAAGTCAGAGCTAGTTGTCAGCCCAGACCACAAACACACTTCCTTTCTCCCACTCAGGCCTGCCCCCATAGGCCACTGCAGTTACCACTGCTGAGGACTTAGAAGGGTTTATTCCAAGTTCAGGGAGGGAACACAAAGACCCAACCCCTTAACAGGGGAGGAATGGCAAGGCAAGAATTTTCTCCAGATCTTCTTGGAGAAGTCCCTTCCTCTTCTGAGCCTTTCGATTTTCCCCTCCAGCATCATATCTAATCTTTTGGTGACCAAGGAGCAGAATGTTGGCAGGTAGAGTAAGGGGGCCGTGGAGATACGGTGGCAGGCTAGATTGGGAACCCTCTGAATGTACAACAGGAAGTGTGCACCCCAGGGTGCATTCATTCATAATATAGGAGGAAGCTGTCAGGCTTGCTTTCTTCTCACCACAGCCTCTCAAGGCTTCCAGGGGCTGATGTGCTCCTGCCATGCACCACACCAGGAATCAGGAGTATCACATTCCGTCGTTCAACCACCCATTGCCATAGGCAATGTTCTGGCAATCTTACGGATGAGGAAAGAGAGCCAATGAACTCTCCAAAAGGTCCTATTCCTTTCCCTATTCGCTCAGCCCCAATTTAGTCCCACCAAATCACACTGTGGATGTGCCCACTAGTGGGGTCACTGTGGGTAACTTCCATGACTTTTCAAGCCTGTTTCCCAATATGTTAAAATGTGGATGGTGGCATCAACTATCTTACCTGCATGGCTTGTGCAAGAGTAAAAGCGGTCATTCTCACAAAACGCTCATCACAGCCACACGTGGCGAGTGATCATGATTAACAAGTCCGATTGCTGTCAGCATCGCCACGGCTGTGGTGTCCTGTGAACCACGGACTGCCACCTGGGGCTGCATCACTATGATGATATGTTATAGGTTGCCTTATTGTTTTATTTTCTTGTCAAGTGTCCCACTCTTCCCGAAAACATTTAAGCATCTCCCTGACCTTGTGCTGAGTCCTAGAGACACTGACTCCAGTGGGTGAAATAGAGGCAAATTCACAACTGATAACTCGCGCGCTGCGGAGCTCGTTGGTTGTAAAAGCTTGCTAGGACTGCCATAACAAAACACTACAGGCTGGGTGGCTTACACAAGAGAAGTTTATTTTCTCACAATGCTGGAGGCTGGAAGCCTCTAGATCAAGGCTTTGGCAGGTCGGTTTTTTTCTGTGGCCTCTCTCTAAAGACTGTCCCCAAATACATTCACATCCTGAGGTACTAGGGGCTGGGACTTCAACATACAAATTTTGGAGGGACACCATTCAGCCCATAACATTGGTAAGTACTTGTGCTGAATAGTGTTTATTGGCCCATCTAGAGCAGCAGGCACTCTGTGCCCCAGGAGGCGGACTTGCGTGGACTGCACTACCCGCCCCCTACCCAGCCCCTCACCCTCTGCTTCCAGTTGTGTTCCAGTTGGTACTCTGATGGGAGGCGCTGGCAGGGCACTGGGAGGAAGGAGGAGAGTGAAGTGAGTCTCCGCTCCCCTGGCTGCCTCCCTGCACAGCCGGAGCGTTGGGTCCCAGCTCCCACCAGGAGGCCTCCTCCCACAGCTCTCCCCAGGTTCCAGTCACTGTTCTCCCCTCGTCCCTTCAGACTCAGACACAGCAAACCGTACCCCTCCAGTACTAGCCGTGGGGTGTAGGCCATCCCTGTGGCTTCCCTCCCCTCTGCCCACATCTTTGTAAATAGCTCCCCGGAGTTTATCAGACAAAAAGTGGAAGGGCATCCCCAACAGCAAAACAGCTTTGCAAGTGGAAATCCCAGCATATTGACGAAGTCATTAATAGTGCTACTCACCTTTGGCAGAAAGCCAGGGGCAGGGGAAATCACAGCTGCTTTCAAAGGGAGAAAAGCAACAGTACAAGGAGAGGGGGACAGAGACCTAGAAGAGCAGGGGCTGGGGAGGAGGTGCTGTACCTCACCTCCAGGCTGTTTCTGTGGGCACACTCCAGACAGGGTGAGCGGGTCCCCGCGAGACCTGCTCCCCCTCCCTCAGCTTATCGCTCTCGCAGTTCCGTGTTGTAACTCTGTTTCTGTGTCTGAGTCTGTCTAACCGGGACTCTCCGAGGGCAGGAACTAGGGCTCTTATCTCCCTGTCACACCCATCCTGCTGCGTGGCCGGAGCTGGCTGTTAGAAAGGGTTTTCTAGTGAACAGCACGGATGAATAAAGCAAAGTTAGGACAAGCGAGGGTGCAACCGGCTCAGCTCCCCCTTGCCGTGTGCCTTCCCCTGATACATCCGTAGGGAGAAAGCTGTGGCTGAATGGCAATAACCCTCCACCCCACCGTGGACCTGGTCATTTCCAGTTCCAGCTGTCCTTGGTGCCTCACTGATGCATAGATCCCTTTACAAACCTCTAGGCCTCAGTGTTATCATCTGTAAAATGGGCATAACCATAGCACCCACCACACAGCCTTGTTGTGAGGCGTCAGTGGGTGAATAACCTGCTGAGTGTTTAGAATAGTGCCTGCTGGGCAGTAACTGCTCAGTTAATAGGAGTGATAATAACATTTCTGACCATTCCATGCTTAAGAGCTATAAAGCACACTTTTTTGAATTACACCTACAATTAAATCACACCTAGCAATTCGCAAGGCGTTTTCACACGGCTGCCCGTTCATTTCTTCAGCAAACAGCAGCTCTGCCCCCAAGGAGAATGGGAGTTCAGGCACAGGAGAGAGAAGCACTGGATGCTTACACCCACCCTGGGAGGTCTGAATTGTTGTGGCTCCTTTCGTAGCCAAGGAAACAGGAGCCAGCTGGGCCTGGAGCAACACTCTCTGGCCTGTTATTATTGGAATCAGTCTATTGAAGTTTTCCCAGCAGGGATGAGACCCTTGAAGGCAGACATTTCTGGGCTCGTACGGGCTCTTCTTTTCCTGTGGAAGGCACAGCAGCTCAATCTTCAATGGGCACCTGAACCTCCTGGGATTCTTGGGAAATGCAGATTCTGACCCAGGAGGGCTGGAGTCAGGCCTGAAACTCTGCCTTTCTGACCAGCTTCCAGGTTGGTGTCAGTGGCAACCCCATCTGCAGACCACACTATAAACAGCAAGGGCACCACGAGGCAGGCCTGTGCTGAGCCTGTACTGGGTTCCACAGCTCCTTACATCAGAGTCCCTGGAATAATCCTTTTGACCTGATAAGAACTAGTGGCTTTCTACTCTCTAGAATGACCAGCAGGGAAAATGCTGGTTGAGTGAGGCCGGAAGCTTGTATAATCGTAGTGGCTCTTTTACGGGGAAAAAAAACTACAAACGTTTTTGTTTTGAAAGTTTCACAAACTACAAGACATGTGACCAGAGTAAAGTCCCTTTGTTTGGCCTCCGGCCAAACAGGTAGTCAGCTCTTCCTTCTGGGAAAATGGTATTTGGCCTCTCAGTGGCCAGCGACTGCCACTCCTGAGATGACCACCAGGTGGCAGCAGATTTGCACAGTACCGGTCAACGGCCTCTCCCCGTCCCATTCATCAGAAATTTCCAAATCTTCCTCAAGCTGGCCAACAAAATTAATCTATGCTGTGGTATGGGCAAAAGGAGTTCATATGCTTCTCTCTCAGGAGCATATATGTCACTTAATGTAAATACTAAGATTGTTTTTTAACCAGTTAAAGAGTACTATAGAAGAGTTCCAGGCATACTGTTGGATCACGGACCACTATGGAGATGCCTTTAAGCAGGTGGGCCTTTCTGTGCTCCACAAACTACATCTATGCAGGAGTTCTAGGTCTTACCATCTATTCCTCCACCCCAATATATAGCTTAGTATTTAAGCGCCAATTCTAGAGTTCAGCTGCCAGGGTTCAAATCCAGGTACCACCACTTACTAAGGGTGATGTTCGGTAAGGAAGGGCCTTAACATTTCTGTGGCTCAGTTTTTGGATCTGTGAAGTGGGAGTAATAATACTGATTTTATGTCGTTGTGGGGATTCAGTGAAATAAGATGTAAAGCACCTCCGAAAAGAGGTTAGCATACAGTAAGCACTCATAACCATCTATAATCCTCCTTGTCCCACATCTTGCCTGCCCTCTGCCTTCTGCAAGCCAAGTTCTTCTCCTCTCTTTCCTCCAACCTCACCCGCCATCTGGTGCCTCTAAAAACAGGGAGGTTTGAGACCCCAGCCTGGTAACAAACAGGCCAGTTCTTCTGGGCACACTGTTCTCCTGACTCCATGACTTCCTCTCAGGTTGGGGTTGAGCCCTGGGGACAGCAAAGCATCCAAGTGAGGAGGGAGACTCAGCATTTTTGCCGGAGACAGATCTGTATCACCTCGTGCATACCAGGAGCCTGGGATTTGCAGATGAGCACGGTGCGTGAGGGCAGATGGCTGGGGGGGTCATCTGTCCCGGCCCAGCTCCTCCCCGGGATCTACAGAAACTGCCCATCTACACTCTTCTGCACTCCTGCTGGACACATAAGCTTTAAAGAAAGCTTCTTTCCCCATGCCCTCCTCTCTGGTTCCAATCACCCTCCATCCCATCTACACTAATAGGCAACATAGTGCATGGTTCTCAAACTATGATACATATTCGAATCACAGGAGCTTTTTACAATCTGATTCCCAGGCTAACTCCCAAACCAAATTGAACTAGAATCTCTGAGGATGGGATCCAAGCATCAGAGAATCAGTGTTCTAGAACAGTGTTTCTCAAGTCTTAAAGTACATACAAGTCACGTAATGAATTTTTTGTTGAAACGCACATTTTGGTTCAGTAGGGCTCAGGTAGAGTTCGAGCCCCGGATGATTGATACCGCTGGTCTGAAGACCAAACCTGGAGCAGCAAGGCTGTAGAATCACGGTCCTCAGGCGGGAGCTTGTATCAGCCCCCTCTGGAGGGCCTGTGAAAACACAGCTCAGGTTCAGGTTCAGGTTCAGGACCTCCTCTGGAGGAGGACCCAAGCACATGCATTCTAACAGGCTCCCAGGTGGTATCAGGGCGCCGGTCCACAGACCACACTCTGAGCAGCAGCGAAGCAGAGGAAGGAACGCAGGTTTAGGACCCGAGCAGCCCGGCCCTGTTTCCTGGCTTCGCACCTCGCTAGCTCTGTGATGTGAATAAGTTATTTAATCTTTCTGAACCATCATGACCTTGTCTGTAAAGGGTCCATTTATTGGGCAAGATTAATAGGGCTAGCATGAAACACCTGACAGCTTGGTGCACTGGTTCTCAAATTTCACTGCAAACTTGAATTACCAGAGGAGTTTTAAAAGAAAACAACCCATGGATGTTAATTTAATTGGTCTGGGGTACTGAGCAACAGGATTTTTTTTTTTTAAAGCTACTCACGTAACTCTACTGTGAAGCCAGAACTAGGTCCTGGCCTGACAGCATGGCCCCCAAATGTGAGTGAACATCTGAATCACAGGTTTGCTGGGCTGCACTCCCAGAGTTGCTGACCCAGTAGGGCCCGGGTGAGGCCGAGAAGCGTCATTTCCAGCAAGGTCCCAGGCTTCTGGGATGACCCTGGTCCACAGCCACCAGTAAAGAGTGCACAGAGCTGGGCTGAGAGGATCATCTTGGCTGGCCCAGGTCCAAACAGCAAGTCCGGCGCATCAGCAGTTGTCCCGGGTTTGCCTGTGCACACGCACGCCCACCTCGGTCTAACAGGGGTGGGAAGAGAACGACTTTGTAGGGAGGGCAGGAGCCTGCATGGTCTGTCCTCAAGGAGAGGGTAGGACCACTGAGCTCAAACATGGCATCAGGGGAACAGTGGTGGCTTTGGCCTGGGTGACCTGGGACCCAGAAAGGAGATGGGTAGGTGGAAGTCACGAGGCGGCCTTTGGGCTCTCAACACAGGAAGAACTTTTTAACCTTGCGAACTGCCCCGTCTGGAAAGGGCGCCAGCGTCCTCTTCCGGCAGTGAGTTTCCTGGAGCGGGAGGTAGCCCAGCCGAGCTGGAAAGCTAGATATTTGAACTGGAAGATGTCTGTGGGCCCTTTGAAGTCTGGGATCGAACACCCTTCCAGCCTCCAGTCTGCCTTTTCTCCAGAGCTTTCTGTTTATTTAGGAAGGTGTCAAGCTGGAGCTTTTGCCAGAAGCTGGCTTTCCTATCAGTAAGTGATTTGCTTTCCCAGGGTAAACAGGAAGGCGACCTCGCACAGCACAGCCAGCAGCAGGTCGGGAAAGAGGCGGCAGGTGCCACCTCGTAAGTGCATTGCCCAGAAGTCTGAGCCCTCTGGACCTGACAGACGCTCAGGCTCAATGGGGGGCGGGGATGGGAAGCAACGCAGGTGGCCCACGCGGTGACGCCGGGCTCCCGGGGTCAAACCGTGCTGGGGCGGGAGAGAGACGAGAGGGTTCAGCCCACGCTGCTGGCCACATCAGAGCACCAAGAGAACACCAAGTCTTTATTACAGGAATTCCTGTGAAACAGCCCCAAGAGAAAACCCACACAGAGAAGGGGTGGGGGGGGGGGGGAGAAAAAAACCACTTACAGCAACACACACACACTTGGGGCTGGGGCTTCCCCGAGGTGCGCCGGATTCTAGAGCAGAGGAGCCCCGGCCACAATCAGAGGCATCCCTCAGCCCCTCGGGGTCAGGCCGGGCTGTAGCGCGGGCTGAGGGCCACATCCCCGCCGCCAGATGCGGTGGAGGGCGGGCAGGCGGCCCCTCCTGGGCAGGGCCGGCCCCGCGCACTTCCAAACTTGGTCAAGCGGCGCGGGCGGAATGAGGTGCGCTGGCGGTGTCGCCTCCGCCTGCGGTCCTGAGCGCCCGCCATGCCCTCATTTTCTCCGGGTGACTGGGGGCCACCCGGGGCCCTGCAAAGGCTTGGCTCCCACTGCCAGCCCTGCGGGGCTGGGCTGCTTGCACACTCGGTGGGTGGGGTGGCTGAAACCTCGGGCTGCCCAGGACTCCCGGGTCTCCCAAGAGGTCAGCGCGTTCCCACCCCGATGGTGGCGCCAGGGAGCCGGGCGGTCTCCCTCCCATTGGCAGTGGTTGATGCCAGGTAAGGTTGATAGAACCGGAGTTTTCATCCTCAGATCATTCACCTTCTCGCTCTTGGCAAGGGGCACCCAGCAAGCCTTCCTACCCCAGGTGCACCTACCCAGACTGACAACCTCTTCACTGCTCTTGACTACTCCTGCCTAACCAGAGTCCTCCAGCTCCAGGGTGGCCACCCTCCCCATCCCTGCTGGGGGCCGTGCCAGCCCCTAAGAGAGGTGCCGGGGCCCAGGCAGGGCAGTCAGCAGATACCCTCTTCCATGGCCCATCACTCCTCCAGGAAGCCAAGTGGCTGCCCAGGGCTCTCCCACCTGGAGCTCTGTGCAGGGGCTGTGCCCAGTGTGAGCAGCCCCCCTGGAAAGGCTGAGATGCAGAAGACAGTGGCAATAAAGGGCTCAAAGTGCCCAGGAGGGAGCAGGGGATGGGACAGGGGATCAGGCATTGTCCCTGGTCCAGAAGGTCGGGAAGCATGAGAGGTACGGGCTCCACCTTCAGGCCAAAGAGCCTCCAACCTTTGCCTGTTTCTGGATATTTTTTTTTTCTTTAAAGAAGGGGTTTGGATCCTGCTTTTCCATCATTGCTCATAGAACAGCCAGGCTACAAAGGAGCCCTGGTTGGCCTGCACACCCCCCTCCCCCAGATCCTTTCTCCAATCACGGCATGCAACTCCAAAGTTCTAAGTCCCATGGAAAGTGGCAGTGTCTGGGCTGGACGGCGGCCAGAGAATCGCCGGGCCTCGGCAGTCAGCACCATCTGTCCAGCTGCAGCCAGGCTCTTCGACGGGGCGCTGGTGCTGCTCTCTGGCCGCCTCCACCGTGTCAGGTCGTCTCCAGCGAGGAGGAACCACTGTCATCTAGTGAGGGAAAGGGAGGTGAGAGTGCTTGTCAATGAAGCGTCACTGGTTCTTGGAGAGATGGTTTTGGGCAGCAGCTCCCAAGGACAAGAACCCTCTCCTTCCCCCAGGGACTCTATGTCAGCCTTGGAACTCTTCCTGGGATCTCTCTCTCTCATACACACACACACACACACACACACACACACACACACACTCCAAGCTCCTAGAAATGGTCCAACTTGCAGAACACCGGAGCCTCCGGCAGCTAGAGATGGAGAGGGCACTGGAGTTCTGGTGGAAACCGCTGCATGGGAAGGGCTGAGAGGGGGAAGTGCCCAGCCCATTGTCCTCCAGCAGTAGCTCCCATGAGCCAGACTAAGGGCACCTGCGGTGGTGGCAAAGTAAATTGGGGTCAGAATTTAGTGGGCCCCACGCCCCAGCCGGAGGAGTTCATAAGCCTTCAGTACTCAGGAGACCCCCTCAGAGATCAAGGATGAATGGAACTCGAGTGTTCTGGCGACGCGGCGAACAGAGTAGGGGCAGTGAAGAGACCCATGGCTGCTGACTGGGTGACGAGAAGGAAAGAAGGAAGGAAGAGAAGCGAAATGGGGAAGTCAGGGGGAGAGAGTGGCCTTCGGGGAGTTATCTGGAGCTAGAAAGACGATTGTGGGCACAGCTGGGGTTACGAAGCAGGTTGGGCACAGACAGAGCCAGTACTGCTGATCCCGTAAACGAGGGCGGTGACCGGGCCGCGCTGTGGGAGCAAGGTGATTTCGAGGGCCGAGCTACCAGGAGACCTGGGGTTGAGCAAGTGGGAGGAGTAATGGGGGACCGAAAGGACCCTGAGAATAGAGTTCGGAGGAAGCGGGCGCAGGATCTGGGGCCCCGGGAGCCAAGGGAGAGCAGTTCCAAGAAAGACAATGGGCACGAGTGAGTAAGAGAACACGAGGACTCGGCACAGACAAGGGGCTGAAATGGGCAGGGGTCCGCCTGGGGCTGGTGGGAGGGGCTGCTGGGCTGCCAGCCAGCAAGGAGTGAAGGGCAATGCCACTTGTTTTGCAAGTTGGGTGATTTATTTTCAGACGGAGGGGAAGGGAGAAAGAGTGGGAGGGAAACATCCATGTGTGGTTGGCTCTCACACATCCCCTGCCAGGGACCTGGCCTGCAACCCAGCCAAGTGCCCTGATGGGAAATTGAACCGGCAGCCTTTGTTTGCAGCCTGGCACTCAATCCACTCAGCCACATCAGTCAGGGCGCAAGTTGGGTGATTGTTATGATGGGGAAGAGGAGGATGTAGACTTGAAGAAGGAGCTGGAAAGGGAAAAGATGGAAGACTCAGGAGAGAAAGAAATGGTGGGCAAGGTCCTGATGCAGGGGTGGCTTTGAATTAGACAGGTTTTTCCCGGGACCCATGGGAAGGAGACAGCAGCGACACCAAGTGCTCGGCCTTTCCTGTGGCTTTACGTGTACCTTCTGGAGAAGTGAGAAGTGTGGGTGCGGCTCCACGAGTGAGAAAAACCTAACAGAACAAGCAGGTCTGAAAATGCGCAGCAGAGGACGGGGTGGGGAGGTGACAGGAAGGCCGGCGCCACCCAGGCTGCAGGCAGAGGGCACTGGCTGGTGTTCCTGGCTGTGTCCTCTGCGTGCTGACAACCTCAGCCTCACGACAGCTATCCTGAGGGCAGCAATACTTCTGCACAATCTGAACCCGGGCCATAACTGCCACACCTTCAGCGCAAGAAAGTCTTGCAGCTGCTAGCCCCTGGGACCAAGACAGCAGCAGGGGGAAGGGCTGGAAGAGTGACAGATGCTACTGAGTCCTGGAGGAGATGTTGCCACTGGGTTTTCTCCCAGAGGGGTGCACAGGAAGAGAGGGGGAAAGGAGCCTGGGGGCGGGGCTCCAGCCAGAAACAGGGCTGCGCCGGAGAGGGGCTGTCTGCTCGCTTGGCTGTGTCAGATGCCAGGCACCCAGCCCGGACAGCCAGGGGGAGAGTTCTGTGTGAGGCCCCCGTTTTTCTTGCATGGTCCTCCCGGGGTGCCATGTGTCAGGAACTGCTCTCTCAACTAGGCTATAAACTAGTTGAGATCAACTAGTTTCGAGATCAAAACTATTTTTTCCTGTTCTCAGCATCTGTCGCCGGAGGAATGATTATCTTTCATCCAATGAATAAATAAATAGAAGAAATGCAAAAGACTAGCTTCCAGGCAGAAGCCCACTGCAATGATGAGCAAAGAAGTGCAGAGCCGCACTACCTGCTTTCCTGAGTCTGGTGCCTCTGGACTCCTGGGGAGACACTTAAGACGTGGGCTGTGGCGGCCCTGGCCTTGGGCAGTCCCTGGGCAGCTGTGGCTCCAGGCCTTACCTCTTACTGTCCTTCCCTTAGGGCTTCCTCCACCTTGGGCACCTCCTGTCGCCTTCCCCGGAAGTCTTCATCTGAAAAGCAGGGGGAGGCCGCCTTATCCCCAGCCGGCCGGTGCTTGCTCGGGCACGCTCCCGGGCTGAGCACAGGCTGAGTCCTGGGGGAGCCTGTGGGTCTGGTGAGAAGGCAGCGGGGCACAAAGCAGATCTGGACCTCTCTCTGCTCGCCTGGCTCCCTCACTGAGCTCCAGGACCTTGGACAAGATCGTCCCTCAGTTTCCCGTTTATGAAGTGAGACAGGGAAGTAGGACTTTCCAGATGACCTCCGAGACCCTTCACTCCCTTGTTTCTGGATGTTTCCTGGCCACCAACGGTCCCTCTCGCTGAAGCACAGGGATCAGGGCTTGGCTGTGGGCCTGGTAGGATCTGAGGCAGCATCTTCTGTCCCTGGGGCCTTTGGGAGGGGCTGTTTGAAAGCTGAACGGCCTCTGGGCCCAGAGACTGAGCCTGCCCAGAGCTTGGTTCTCAAGTCGAAGCCTGTCTGTCCCTCACACCCCAGAGAATATTCCTGAGAAACAGCACCTGGTGCTTTGTGCTCCAGGTAGAGGTTTGACTGGAGGTGTGGCTGGGGCTCCCGTGCAGGGGTGGAAGGAAGGAAGGAAGAGGAACTACAGTCCAAGTGGGAGGACCCGTTTCTTCGGGGCACCTGCCCGCCCGTCCTTGATATGTCACCCAGGTTGGGTCCTGGGCACAGATCACAGGCAAATGAGAAATCAAGCTCCCGCCCCCCCCCCCGCCCGTGCCTCACCGTATGTGTGGCCTTCCACATCGTCCAGGAGATTGGCTGTTGACGCAGCAGCCCCCAGCCTGCCCGGCCATTCAGGAAAACAGTCCCAGCGATGAGTGGGCACTGCCACAGTACTCCAGCTCTCTGCCCTGAGTCCTCCACCACCCACTGCCCACTCAGGAGGCTTCCACCACACCAGCCCTGTCCCCCCAATCTCCCCAGTGCCTCCCCCAGGCTCCTTGGAGTCAGCTGAGCAGCCAAGCCCTGCGCCTCACCCAGCTCCCATCCCGGGAGCGGAGAAGCGGCTTTCTCTCTCTGTTCCCTTTGAGCTGTTGGGCTACTCATATCCTGGGCCTTGTTTGACAAGCATGGATAGGAGCCTCAGTTAAAATGTGGAAAATCTTATCTTCACTTGAGGAACTGAAAGTGAGAGGGCAGGGCCGACATGCTTGAAATGAGGCAGAGAAAGCTGAGGACCAGTCAACTGGAGAAATCAGGAAAGGGCTGCCGATCTCAGGGGAAGAACCAAGTTCTCTCCCAAGATGGAGTTCGCTCCAGACAAAAGGTAAAAAAGCTGCAGGACAACTTCTGAGCCTCCAGAAGGAAGGTGGGGGGTGGGAGGGGCTGGCCCTCTCCCCAAGCCTGGTCATGGAAGCTGAGATTGGCTCAGAGAAACAGGGCAGCAGGCTGGCCCAAGGGGGTGGGGGGCTGCTTACGGAGAGGGGGGGGCCGTGCGCAGCCTTGGGAGCCCAGCCTGAAATCAGGGTCTTGGTGCCCTTGGAACTCACCCACCCCACCCAGTGCCAGAAAGGATACGACTGATGCTTCAACAAGTGTTTCCTCTTTGACTTCCTCATCTTGGTCTTCTCTGAGAAGGCCCTGGCCAGTTCAAACAGCTTCCTCTGAGTGGCTGGGAGCAGAGAGACCCGTGAGCCAGCAGCCAGATGACCAAGTAACTGCCCTCCAGGGCTGGAGGCCCAGGAGCCCAGGGAGCTGGGGAAGTGATGCCCCAGGGGTGTGAGGCTGCCATCCTGGGGCGGCCTGCAGGGGCAGCAGAGGCTACCAGTAGCTGGACCAGGGGCCGCTGGCAGCCCGAGATCTAGTATTCCTCCTCAGCTTGAATAACAGCAATCAATGCATCTTGGCTTTCTCTCCCGCCGCCTACCCCCACCCCTCACCACCTCCAGAGTTGGACTGGGATTTCCGTAACTAATCCCAGATTTTCCCTGAAATGAAGCCTGAAAGGATGGCAGCCTCATTCACACATGGTTGTGTGTCTGTGGGGCGGGGAGGGGCGGAGAGGGGCAGGGGAAGGCGAGTCCTGGCTGGCAGGGCTTTGTGGGAAGAGGTCACGAACCCCGAAAGCCTCCCACCCGCAGAAAGTGGGTTTAGCGAAGACCTCTCCCCACTCAGGCCCAGCTAAGCCCCCTCAAGCCACAGGGAAGGTGAACACGAAAACTTTCTGGGGGAGGGGGGAACGCAGCACATTATTTTTCTGCAGACAGCTGGCTCAAGAGGATTTAAAACTTAATTTGTATCCAGACTCAACGGCAAAGGGAAATGAGGCAAGAAGGCTGAGGGAGCCAGCCTGCGATTAAAATGTCACTTCGGTTCACTACAGGTCAGCTGCATTAAAGATTCCGGGTGGCTCCCTCCCTCCCATGAGGCCACAGGGCCTGTCTGGAAGGGAGAGGACCTGGGAGCGGGACATGGGCTGGACTCACATTTGCCCATGTGTTTCAACTTGTCCCTGAATAAGGCATCTTCAGACACAGCAGGGTTGGCGTCACTGGTTCCTGGAAGGGGGAGACACCTCTGAAGGCCAGCTGGAGAGGGACAGTGGCTGCCCCAGGCCCCAGGGACATGGGTCGGGGCTTCCCCGAAGGACAGGGGTTCAGCCCAACTCTGCTATTTGAGGAAGGAAGCAAAGAGCAGGACGGACACATGGGCTTTGAGGAGCACCTCCTTCCCCACCCGAGCGTTGCTTTCCCCTTCTGTAAGAGGGACGGTGCCATGGTCTGCTGTGCGTGCGGAGAAATGGCTCCCTTGGACTCCCAACCGCCTGCCTCTCTGACCAACCCCGTGTCCCTGAAGTCACGCTGGCAGCCTGAAATCAGCCACGGTAGGAGTTTTTTACACCATGCAGGTCACCATACACTGCCCACTCGGCCTTCCCCTGCACCCCAACTGGCAATTAAACATTCACCGGCACGTGACAGGCCTGCCTGCACCCCACAGAGTGTGAGAGCTAATGAGGCAACAGAGGAAAGTACCCCGGTCTCCTCCCCTCCAGGGTCAGCCCACTCCGTCACCCCTGCACCCAGACACGGAGTCTCTGACGGGGAGACGATGATGAGTGGCAACGAGAACGGGGCTGGTCCCAATGTCAGAGCCCAGGTGGCCAACCAGGGTCCCTCCCTCGCTCCGCACCCACTTGCGTCTTACTGCCCTTTTAAAGCCCGTGCTCTCTACCCTGCAACTCGGCTAATCCAAGTCACCTTGTTTGCTAAGTCCCCCGTCAGCCACTGTGATCCATCTCAGCAGCCCTGGTGTCTGTAGTTAATTCAGGATCAAGGACAGAAGCGGCCGTTAAAACCCTCGGATGCACATCTGGTGGGGCCTGAGCTCCCAGCCTGTTGCTTATGAATCGGTTCCACAGGATTTTCTTTTTGGAGCCAGGATCGGCTGAGCCTCGGTGCCTCGGCTCCCTGCCCCCACCCCACTGCACCTTGTAAGGTCTGCGGACTCTGTCTGTGAGGAGGGCTATGGCTGGCGAGGGTTCACCATGCACATATATAGGCAAAGTCCAGGTGCTGAGTGTGGAACGGGGTTCTCTGGGCCTCTTTGCCCCAGGTTCCCATCTTGACCTTCATCTGTGCATCCCCACAGGCTGCTGCCCACCCCTGGCCCTCCCTCCTCCAGCCGCTTAAGGTTCCTGGGGAGAGCGGGTCCTCTCGGGGCAATTCTTGCTTCTCACCACCTTCTGTTGTACGTGAAGCTCAAGGTTCTCTCCCTGCAGTATGAGAGCTGGGCCCAGCCCACAGCAGATCGTCCCCAACTACTGCACAAACGAATGCGTGACCCCTTCCCAGACTGAGCCTAGCTGTCGCCTCCCAATGCATTTGCTATAATCAGCAGCGTGTCCTCAGCTTTGCTGGTTTGTTCTACCCATTTCTTGGCTGTATCTCTGTAAGCTCCCCTCCCCCAGAGCAAAGACCAAGGCTTGTAAGTCTCTGAGTCCTTCTTGTCCTTCCTCCCCACCTGGGGTATTCTGTGGTGTGGCATGTCCGGTTCTTGCCCATGTTCCAGACACCTCTGGGGGGTTTGGCCAGCCTGCTCGCCAGCCCCAGCGGTGGACTCCAGCAGCCCTTGGCCTGTGAAAACTCAGGCTGCTAAGTGGAGGGGACATCTCACTGCACAGTGAGTGCGGGAGGGGGACAGAACCCTCCCCGCCAGCCCACGTCCTCCCCTGAACTCCAAATATGCAAAGCGCGGCTGGGGTGTGAGTCCCTGTGTCCTCTATGCCTCTCTCCCAGGAAGGCGAGGTTACCTGGGGCAGGAGAGGGAAAGCCGAAGTCATTCCCCACAGCGGTGCTGCTGGACTTGGATTTCTGGGACTCGTATTTCAGCCGATCTGGAAAAGGACCACATTCCAATCAGGGAAGTTAGTACCTGGGCGGAGACCTAGGCGGTGGTTGGAGGCCAAACCCCCAGACTCACTCACAAGCACACACAAAATATGGGCACACACAACGTCTGCCGGCTGTCAAAGACCGGCGGCATCCTGGAAACCGCTGCCCTGCCCAGTACTGGGACAGCGAAACCTGAGAACCAGGAGGACCCTGAGAGATCGTGCAGTCCAACCCCTTCACCTAAAATGCTCATAGACCCCCCCCCCCCAGCTCCTGTTGCTACAGAGCTGGGGCCGGCCTTGGGGCTCTGCCTCAGCCCACCCTTCTCCCCAGACACCTCATCCTTCCCCTGTGACATGCCGTTAGTCACACAGGCTCTGCCACTATGACCCCCACAGGACAGACCTCTCATACCCCTCTCTCTGCACTGCCCCTGCAAACACTCTCACCCTGAAGGGGAAAGGCAGCCAGGCTGGAGAGCAAGGTCCCCGAGCCAAAGAGAACGCACATACCCCCCAAACTTGAGAAGCCCTGCTCTCACATCCTCCCCTGGGGAGGCTCCTGCTGCGGTGCCCGTGGTCTGGTCGCTCTGTTCCCGGGGCTCCAAACACATCACGCCAAGGCCAGCCAAGGCCAGTGCCTGGCACAGCCCAGATGTGTGGGCGGGAGGAGAGGGCCTACGAGGGCACACCTCTCCTCTGTTGACTACGGAGGAGGGAAAGGGGGTAGCATGTGACAGCTCCCCATTTGGCAAGGATTCCGGGGCTCCCACAAGGGTCATGTGGTGGGGGCCATGCCTCAACCTTTCAGATGCTACCCTTGGCCTCCAGCCCCCTGCCTCCCCTGAGCCCCAAGGCGGCCATCAACATCGCCACAGAGAAGCGGCTGCAGAGAAGCGGCCGCAGGACCCCCACCCGGGCACCACCTCTCTCCAGCGCCAGGAGGAAGTCTCTGTTGCGCTGCAGCTCCTTCATGAATTCCTCGTTCTGCAGGAAGAGCGCGATCCTCTCGTCCTCCAGGTACTGCTTCCAGAGGCTCTCCTGGTCTCGCGTCCCAGGCCCAGCCGTAGGGGGCAGACCTCCCTCTCTGCTCACGGGCTTGGAGCCCCCGGGGTTGCCCTGAGGAGGGGAGAGAGCACGTTGAATGCCTATTCACAAGGGCACATGTTGCACAGACACCCGTGCACATCTGGGTGCACACACATGTCCTTTCCCAGGATCTTCCGGCCACACCCTTAGGGCCTGTACGTCCTTTCAGGGTCTAGTCACACGCCTGACTCCACTGCAGGGGCCAGAGTCCTCTCTGCTGAGGAAGCAGCAAGGGCCAAAAAAGGTCTTTTCCTCCCCCTTAGACCACCCCATCTCTACCCATAACCTGAACGGTCCCGAAAAGCGATCTGCGAACTGCTCAGTAGCCTACGCATGATTCCAACTCTCTCTGCACCAGCTGTGTTGAGATGACACCCACTCTACCGGAGCCCCTTGGACATGCCAACCTCTAGGGAGAGGCGGCTTCTGGCCCTTTCCCAAGACAGGGAAAGCGGGTGCTCTGGTCCCCTGCCATTGGCTGTCCCATTGCCCACCTCCCTCATCCCTGGAGTGGTGGCTATAGTCAGAGTCTGCTCGGGGCTGTCACCTTCCCTGGGTGGAACAGGAAACCTCCAGGCCCAGACAGGAAATGAGGCTTTCATTCTCTCCCTGTAAACCCAGGGCAACAGAAATAGCTCAGCCGGGGCTCAAACATCAGAAAGTGAAACTGGCGGGCCCAACTGTGTGGGCGAGCAGAGACACCACACAGCCGGCAGGGGCACCCCCTGTACCTGTACGCTGTCCAGCTGCTGGGGCAGGATGCGGAGAAAGTCATCCGGGAGGTTGCCCAACAGTGGTGGATTCCAGTTCCAGTAGTGCCTCTGGCTGGAGAGGGGCGCGGAGCCCAGCACATCGATGCTGGAGGGCGAGAGGGGACAATGAGAAAGGAAGGGTCAGGCCCAGACACGGGTGTCCTGGCCCATCACACCAGGACCCTGTGCAAAATGGCACACCCGCTCCCCACGGCCTCTGCAGCTTCCTTCACAAAGGCCCAGCGCTCTAGCTCCTCTTCTCAACCAGGCCTTGGCTGACCCCTGACCTCTGGCCCAGGCCTGGGTTCCTGCTGCTCCGAAGGTTCACTGCTCTCCAACCACAGTGCCTTCAAGGCCTCAGCCTGTGGAGCTCCTGTTCCTGTGCTTGTGCTGGCCCCCGAGGGTTTAGACGGAGGTGTCTGTGAACATCCTCCAATGACAGCAGGACATGGCCTTTTATGCTTCTACCACTGGCACCTGACACAGTGCAAGTTTATGGCTCCTGAGCAACAGGTGTGCTCCACATGAACAGACAGATAAGCCACCAAGAGCCCAGCGGCCTGAATGTCAGTATGCAGGGGTGGGGGGATGTGGGGACCCCAGGGTTGCTAGGGAGTAGAGCAAACCCCAGATCCAATTCTGGCACAGCCACGAGCCAGCAGCATGGTGGAGGGGGGAGACCTGCTCCCCTCTGGGACTCGCTTCCCTCCTCTAGAAACTGCCTCCCTGCCAGAGCAGGCGGGAGCCCCTCACCAGACTGTTTGGAACAAGATCTGAAAAGGCACATTGAGACGGGGGAGCAGAAGGGTTCTTGCTCCAGGGTCCGCTCGGGGGCGCTCCTCACGGGCAAGGGCCTGGCAGGAGGTCTGCGCCACGGCAGAGGCCAGCTGCCAGGTGGGAAGGAGAGAAAGAAAGGCAGTAGCCTGTGCCCTCCCTGCTCCCCAGGCTCCCGCCCCGCCGCCCTGGGCCCCGAGGGCGGCCTGGGGCCCCGCCAGGCGCTCCCCACAGCTCTTCGGTGGCCAGCAGCGTGGCAACCGCAGGACACGTGTTCTGCTGGATCAGGGAAGTGACACACACAGAAGGCAGCTTGGGCTGGGGCGGAGGGGGCCCCTCTGGCTCTGGGGCCTGGCTTTGATTTGGTCTCCAGCTCCAGGAATCCCTCGGCCCCCTCCCTGGAGGGGAGCTTTTCCGGCTGGGCTGCCGCTGCCTGTGGAAATCACTTCCTTTCCTTTTCTATTCTGGGCGGGTGGCCGGGTGGGGGCCTGAGGGAGGGGCGGGGGCGGCAGCAGACGGGATAACAAGCTGCTAAGTGCGGGGTGGGAGCAGCACAGGCAGACTGGAGCCAAGGGGGAACCCCAGCGGGCCTGGTCCACCCCCTCACTGCACAGATGCGGGGCTGGTCTGCAGACGAGTCTGCTTCACAACCCTGGACCGATTCCTAGGCAGCTTCCTCTCTGCATCACTCTGCTGCCTTCTGTTGCTGTTGGAAGCTTCAATTTTCCCGAGGGCCTGAGAGGCAGCGGAGGGGATGTCCCATCGCCCAGGGATTTGAAGACCACCTTTGATCATTCCCAGCCCATTCCCACCTTCTTCTGCAGGCTTACCACATTTCCTTGAGCTTCACTGTCTGTAGCTGGGACGTGGGTGCCCATCCTAACTTGGCCACACCTAGAGTCACCCAGGAAAACTGCAGAAGGGGAGCCCTGGGGTCACATTTGGCTCCTCTAGACATTTTACCGAGAACCCGATTGGAGGGGCATGAGGAGCAGTAGCCCTGTCCTCAGCTGAGTCTCCTTGCTGCTGGGCCCGAGGTCCTGGAGGAAAGGCAGACCCAGCCCCCACAGGGCCCCTTGCCCTGGCACCGGTGGAGATGAGGTCAGCCTTAGCTGTGAGAGACAGGGGGGCCCTGAGCCCAGGCAGCCCAGGCAACTCCATTGTGGTCAGAAAGGAATGTCAGAAATGAGCCGAGAGGCAAATAAAAAACTTCCAAGGCTGTCGTTTCTAGGGGAAAACAGCAGGTGGCCTGTGTGGAGGGGTGCCTCCGGGTTTCAGAGCCCGTCTTTTATTCGCAAGCTGGAGGAAAGGACCAGCTGGGGGAGGGGAAGGAGAGAGAAGGCTGGGGAGGCT
The DNA here is from genome assembly GCF_021234435.1 of Artibeus jamaicensis. NCBI lineage: Eukaryota > Metazoa > Chordata > Mammalia > Chiroptera > Phyllostomidae > Artibeus > Artibeus jamaicensis. Next base: position 9,023,132 of record NW_026521407.1, read on the forward strand.
CCCCTGGCCCTGAGCCTGCCCTTGGACCCCAAAGTTAGAACTGCACCGGCAGTCAGACCTCCGGGTTTCCCCATGGAACAGCAGACCCCAGAAGGATGCAGAGTCGAACCTCTGGGCAGGGTTTTTGATGAAGCCTGGACTCTGAGGCCCAGATGGGTCAGCACCCACCCCCCCAACCCCAGGGGACCCAGACCGCTCAGGCAGAGCTGGGCCCAGGGTCCTGGTATTCCAGGCACACACCTCTGGGCGCCAGGCCGCCCCCCCACCTCCCTGTCCGGGCAGGATAAACTCCCAAGCCCCGCCCCACCCTCAGTCTCTCAGTAACTCAGTGACTGTAGGTGACAGACACGTGTGGGGGCCATTCCTCCCCCAACCTCCTACTCAAGTCTGACCTCCATCAGCAGCCAGAGGGAGAGTCTAACACACTCACCTGGGCACGGCAACCTGAGCTTACATGCACTGGCTGCAGGACAAGGCACAGCCCCTCCGAGGACCCACCAGCACCTCAAGACCCGCTTGCTGCCTCTCAAGCCTCAACCAGCCACCCCATACTCCCCAGAGTTCCCCCGAGGGTTCCTTCCTTCCGGCCTCCAGGCCTCTGCACATGCTGTTTCCTTTGCCTGGAATGCCCTCCTCTTCTCTGCTCCGCCAGGTCGCAGCTTGGACATCAGCTCCTCTGGGCAACCTTTGCTGCACCCCTGCCCCCAGGTCTGTTCCTCTCCTTTAGTCTGATCTGCTTGGGGGTGGGGGGGGCAGAGGGGAGGGAGTCGAGACAGTGCCGTATTCTTTGCTGCATCACACACCTGGTTCGGCACCTACATTCTGCAGGTGACTCAATAAATGCTGGAAATGGCCCCGGCTGGTGTGGCTCAGTGGACTGAGTGTCAGCCTGAGAACTAAAGGGTTGCCTGTGGGATTCCCAGTCAGGGCACATGCCTGGGTTGTGGGCCAGGTCCCCAGTAGGGGGCGTGTGAGAGGCAACCAAATGTTGATGTTTCTCTCCCTCTCTCTTTTTTTTTTTTTTAAAGATTTTCTTTATTTATCTTTAGAGGGGAAGGGAAGGAGAGAGGGAGAGAAACATCGATGTGTGGTTGCCTTTTGTGCGTCCCCTGCTGGGAACTGGCCTGCAGGGAACCGGACTGCAACCCCGGTATGTGCCCTGACTTCTCCCTCTCTTTTCCCTTCCTTCCCCTCTCTCTAAAGAGAAATCAATAAATAAATAAGTTTTAAAAAATAAAAACGAATGTCCGGGATGGAGAGACTGGAAATGGCCTCGGCACGGGTCTGGGCCCAGCCGCGCCATCCTGGTGTCCTGGCGCACAAGCGCACAGGCTCAGAGGCCGGCGCTGCCTTTCCTGAGCACCGGCCTCTGAAGGAAGCCTCGCCGCTCTTCCCGGTGTCCCTGCCGAGGCAGAATTACCACTCCCGTTTCACAGACGAGGCGCACAAAGCTCTTACCCGTTAGGTAGTGAGCCAAAGGCCACACAGCGAAGGCACCTGAAGAATCAGAGGCTAGGCAGCTGCAGGGAGCGGGTAGAGAGAGCACTCTGCTGCTGGCTGATGCCACAGCTCAAGTTCTTGTCCCTGTATCCATGCCCAGCCCAGTAAAGCCTCGACTTCTGGGTCAGAGACTTGTCCAAAGTCACAGGGTTGGAACGAGAACTCCTGAGTCTTGGTCTAGTGCTCAGGTCCACATGCCCCCAATTGGAGCTCCCGTCACTGGGCAGCCCCACCCCTGCCCCGCCTGCCACAACTGAACACCCAGCCAGCATAGGGGTGGGAGAGGACACGGGCAAGATACCCACACCAGGTTTACACTGGGACCCAGTCTCTCATGGCCTCAATTTTCCCTTCTGAAAAATGGGCAGAACCACTCTGCTTGACAGCAGCTGAACCATTTGCAAAAATATGTTACTTTAAAACTTTCTCAAAAGAGAAATCATGTATCCCCATTCCAGGCTGAAAGTCCTGCCAAGGTCATACCCTGCCCCCCACCTCAGTACAGCCTCCAGGGACCTCTGTGATGAATGGAGCCCAGTTTGCTGTTGTCCACGCCTCAAAAACTGCTACCACCGCCGCCACCTCCCCCCTCCACACACACATCCACTTCTAGGCCTCTGTCCGCTCCCCGAGCGTCAACCACAGAGAATTTCCTCATCTGGGAGGCGACAAGACACAGCGCTACAGAGCGGTGGTTTTGGAGTTAAAATGACCTGGGTTCAAATCCCAGCTCTGTAGTCTGGGGGCAGTTATGAAACCTCTCTTAGGCTCAGTCCCCTCATCTGTAAAACAGGGGTGACAACAGTGCCTACCTCAGAAGTTGCTAGAAAATCTGACTGGTTTCCAGTGCTTTGTGAATGGTAGCTGTTTGTCTGTACCTGTAGGGTACCAGAGTCCTCCACCATCTCTGAGGCTCCCAAGATCCAGTAGAACAAGTCCCCCGCCCCATGGCTTCCCCCACCCTTCATTCAACCCCTCCAGGCCTCAGTCATTCCAAGGAACAGCAGCTTTGGGACAAAGAGACACCTGGGCTCCAGCAAGCCCTACCACAAACATGAGGCCCAGGAAAACAAGCACTTCAGAGACCCAGGGGACCCAGCTGGCAGCACCCTTTAGTGTTAAATCCCCAAATTACAGAGTCCCTGACCTGGGAGAAGTCTCCAAGGACCTAGCGGTCTATTCCCCTGCCTCCAGTTATTAAACCACCCCAGGAAAAGAGACTTACTTGCTCCCATTACTTTACAAATCCCCCACACATTCTTAGACCGGGCAGGGCAAATACATATCCCTCCCATCAATTACTGATGACCATCTGGGAGTGCGGTGCTGAGGAAGATCCTCACGTTCTGTCTCAACGGAGCAGGACAGAGCACCGATCAATCAGTAACGTTTGCCACAGGCGCGGGAGGGGAGATGTCAGTTCCCAGTCCACATGTTTGTCATTCCTGCTCTGCGTGTCCCCCTTAACTATCGGCTCCCAGAGAGCAGAGGCTGAGCTTGACTCCGTGTCCCATGTCCTGTATGGTGTTCAGCATGGCACCTGGTCTCGAGTAGGGATTTAGTGAATGTTTGCTCTTGGACGTTCTCCTTGGTATCTAACTGAAATGTTCTTGCTACAGTAGAAGCCTGTTCCTGCTGAGGGGTTCAGCCAAGATCCCCTCCGGGTCGGTACTCAGCCCCCACCTCCGGCCCCTCCCCCACTGCCCGGAGCTCTGGGAGCAGCTGGCGTCTCACCGGGGAGGTGGAGTGGGCGGGGCCAGCGGGTAAGGCCTGTCGAACACGTGCATGTGGTAGGCTGGCGGGGAGTACACAGGCGGGGGCTCTTCATCGGAGCTATCAGGTTCCAAAGTCCTTTCCAAGATCTATAGCGGGGAGAATAAAGAAACAAATGTTAACGACCCTTCCTCTTCCTTGAATTTGAATAACATTTCTGCAAAGTCCAGCGTGGGGGAGGATGTGTGCAGGCAGGGAACTCTGTTGCCGTTGCTGGTAGGAACGTAAAATGTTACAACCAACATGTTGCAAAAAGAAGTACGGCTTTATATACTGAAGCTAAATGCATGGCTACCCCTGACCCTACAATTCCAATAGGCTCAACAGACAGGAAAGCGCACGTGTCCACAAGACAAGGTTCGCAGCAGCATTATTCACCCCGGTAAGGTTCAAAAGCAAGCCAAACACATCCCCGGGAGAGAAGTCAGAGCGGTGTGAACACTGTGAGGGTGGGAGGCCAAGGCGGGGCACAAGGGGGCTTCCAGGTCCCATTTATGTTTCTTATCTGGGTGCTTGAGAACATCGCTGAGCAGCTCACTTGCGATTCGTGGGCTCTTCCGGACTCGCGTTATTGTTGATAACTAACCTCAACATCATTCACTGCCTCTCTCCAAGTACTTCCACATGGATTATCTCACTTTAACCTCATACAACGTAGCAAGGTCGGATATGGATTGCTACCCCATTTTACAGATGAGAAAACTGAGGCCCAGGCTGACTAAGTGCCATGGCAAAAGCCACACAGTGTTTGTAGAACTGAATCTCAACTTGGACTTGCTCTCCATAGCAAGGGTCCCTCCTTCAGCCACGATGCCTGCACTCTGGGTGTGGATTCTCTGGGCGGACAGGGGCAAGGGGATACTCGGGTGCCTTTTCCTCTCAGGCTCCTTACTTTGTCCAGGAGCCAGAAAGAGGGACAGGGAGAGGGCAAGGGCTGGACAAAGGCCGGGGTTCCTGCTACATGGACTAACCTGGACCATTCCCTGAGGTCCTCACTGAGTCTGAGGCAGAAGGCTGCACATCCCAGTTCACACAACCCCAACCAGCCTGTACCTTAGCCTCCCACTCTCCTCTCCTCCCCAGCTCTGTTCTCATCTCTTTAGAGTCCGAAGAACATGGGAAGGGCTCTGATGCCATCCATCAGTCCCAGAGTCCCCCGGGCCGCACATTTTAAACTCAAGTAAATTTGCAGAAGTCACTGCTAAACCGACTCCGCTCTGCCTCGGTAAGCCTGGGCTGGGCTGCACTACACCGGCCCATCCCTGCCTGAGCCCAGCTGTGCCCAGGCACCGGGAGTCTCTCGGGGACACCTGGCAGGTAGACGGGCAGGTGGTGAGTGAGTACTGAGTACACACGCACATGCACGGCCAGGCTCTGTGCATGCACAACCGGCCTGACCCAAGGAGGCCCCCACCCTGGAATGCACTGACGTTCTTTCCTTTGAGGCGGAAAGTATTTAAACAGATGCTTTTGCAGAAAAAGAAGAACATTACTGCTCTGCAGGCCACTGCTCTGCCTGTCTCAAATTTCCACAAGAAGTAAAACAGAGAAAGAGAGAGACCACTGAGCTCCATTCCTGTCACGGGCGGACGTCTGGCGGCTGGCACAGGACAGCCGCTCGGCAACCACCTGGCACGCCCAGAGCCCGCGCCGCCGCTGTCCCCCAGCCCACATTCCTCGTGCCCAGACCCCGCTGCTCTGAAGGACGGGGGGCCAAGAGGGGCCTGGAGGCCAACTTTTGGAGGCTGAGCCTCTCCTCCCTCAGGGGCTGGCCTGGTCTGTCCCCATCGAGGTTGGTCCCCATGAGACGGGTGAGGCAGGGAGAAATCAGTGGGAACTGTTCCGGAAGGAAGCTGCTTGGGGTTTCCCATGGCTGGCCTGGCAGCTGGCCCCTCGGACCGAGGGAGTTCAGGCCTCCACAACTGCACCAGGAGGATCCCCTTGTTGCCCAGCCACTCCTGCGCCTCAGGGCAGCCCCCTGGGGCTGCGAGAACCAGACCTTTATCGGAGAAGCTCCTGGAGCAGAATGAGGGACCCCCAGAGAGGTGGGCACCCAGCCAGGCACGCCCCGGGAAAGCAGACCCCCAGTCTCCAGGGAGAGTCACCCCAGCCACGTTTCTGGCCTACCCGGGCCTCTCTCCCCACAACCCCGCCAGCCACAATGAGCCTGATCTTCTGGCTCTAGAAGGTGTTGAAGTTTTCGGCTCTATGGCCTCCTGGCTTAATTCAGTGTGGGTGATGGATGCCTACCAGGTGCTCCGAGGGTCAGGGTCTGGCCATTTATCTGACAGAAGATGTTTCTCTGTGGCAAGGGTACCCCTCGGGCCAGCTCACCATCCATCACCCCCCAGAGAGGGGCTTTTTCCAGTCAGCAGTTATTGTCATTCCAGCTGCTGCTCATAAATTTCCGAAGCACTTTCCGCTGGCTCAGGCAGGGCTCCAAACGTGGGGGGCTGGGGAAACAGCCCAGGAGGGGTGCTGAGGAGGGACGCAATCTGGAAAGCAAGGTTCTTAGGAAAACAGAAGCACACGCAGTGCGGGACTGTCCAGGGGACGCCGAAGCCTCGCGGAGGCTCACTGTGGGCGCAGTGCACACGGGAGGACACGGCATCTTCCCTGCCGGACTGTCAGCACAAATGGAACTGCAGAAGGGTCAGAGCGTGCAGAGAACCTTCCTTCTGGCTCACACCTGAAGGGTGTAACTGCAGACACACACTCCCACATACCCTCACCCATTCCCCTCTTTTTCACAAAGAAAACCTTGGTTTTCCAACACTCCCTCCGCTTGCTAATCCAGGCAGGTCAGAGGAATGGTCTCCAGGAGAAAGAGACTGTACAAAGGCGGTAGCAACATTTCGCCCTCTAACGATAGTCCCTGAGTGCCTGCTATGTGCCAGGACCATCCCAGGTGCTGCAGGTGACATGGGGATGAGCCAGATGTCACCGCCCACAGAGCTCCCCTCCTACCTGGAGAGAGAAACCCCAAGCAGCACTCGGGAAGGGCGGAGAGCAAGAGGGCGCTGCCCTGCAGTGCGACTCTGACTGATGGGCAGTGGGCTGTGCTGAATAGGACCCTGAGGCCATATCTGGGTCTAGGTTTTCTCATTGTAAACGAGGGTGATAATAATGCCTCCTCACAAATTTGGGAAAGACTAGGAGAGACGATACATCTAAAGCAGGAGGGGGGCACCAGGGATTAAGGAAGAGCAGGGTTAAATCCCACCTGCTGAGTCCTTCTGTCCATGACTGCCATGTCCCACATGCCCTGCACACAGTGACCTTCTCGCTGAAAGACCATGTGCCCATCTGCCCCCAGCGCTGCAGGTCCTATAGAGACTTGGGGGCCAAACGTACACTGAGCTCTTGGATGGGGCCAAAGAGGATTAGCCACACCCAGCAGGGGGGCCCTGGTGCAGTGGGGTGGTCGCATCTCCCCCCATCCCCTTCCCTGGAGGAGGAGAGAAGGGCTCGGGCATCACTCACTGCCACCTCCATCACGCCTCGTCAGAGGAAGTCTGATGTCACTCCTCTGGCTCCCTGTGCTCCTGGGACACAGCCCCACTCTCCTCCTCAACCTCCCGGTCTCCGCTCATTCTGGGATCCTGACAGATGGTCCTGCCCTCAGTTCCCCGGCAACGCATGCTCCATTTCGCCTCTGAGCTGTTCCCTCTGCCTGCACACCTTTGCCCTCGCTCTTCTTTTGGGTCTCGGCTCAGCCATCCCACCTCTGGGAAGCCACGCCCTCCTCTCTTGCTTCCGGTTCTCGGGACAGAGCACTTACCACTCCCCGCGGTCACTGCCTGACTCTGGTCCCTATTCTCCGCTGCACCGGGAACTCTGTGAGGGCAGAAACTTTCTCTGACTTGAGCAACATGGATACTCAGAGGTCCAAGAGTACCATTTCTTGAAAAATGCAGACCAGAGGGCTCCAGCCTGGACTGACATTCACTGGGCTGGATGGGTCCAGGTGTCTGCATTTTCACCCAGCTCCCCGATTCTGAGCACCCCTGACCCAGAGTCTAGTACCATGCCTGGCATACCACTGAGTAGGTGCTCAGTGCTTATTGAACGACTGCATGATTTCTGCCCTTAAAACAAGGTGCAATTTCCCTAGGAGAAATGAGGCTGCTTGCTAGTTAGAACCCAGGCAGGGGTATAACCCAAATCCTCTAAGGTTCAAACGGTGCTGGAGCTCCCCTGCATTACCAGGGCCACGTCCCTACCTCCGGGGGGATGCTGTCCTCCGAGTCGGAGCTGTCTTCATAGACGCTGCCACCAGCCCCGTCCAGGTTCATCTGCAGCAGCTGGTCGATGGTGGCGTCCACAGCCCCGCTGTTGGCGCGCAGCACGCACTCGATGATATCATAATCCATGTTGGGGAACATGGTCTTGAAGTCGTCCATGGCCTGGTTGAACTCGAGGCGGCGCACCTGCCGCGCAGGCCGGCTGTTGTTGAGCTCCTGCGAGGAGGCCGTCGCACTGCCCCCCGCCCCGCGCGCCCCCGCGGAGCCGCCCCCGCCGCCACCTCCGCCACTGCTGCTCCTGCGGAACAGGCTGGTCATTTTGCCGAGCCGTTGAGCGAAGGTGCTGCCCTCCGGGGCCAAGTCCCTTCCTCCCGGGCCCTGCGCCGTGGCGCACGTGCTTGGCGGGGAAACTACTCCTGCGCCTTCCCTGGCCCCTGAGCAGCCAGGTGGGGACCGAATGGGCAGGGTCCCTGTGTCAAGAAACTAGGGCGCGGGGCCACCAGCGGCTCTCAGGCAGCGACATCGGCCCAGGACCCTGGAACCAGCCGTCATCCACACCCCCAGGGCATCCTGGGGCAGGCTCCAAAGATGGTCGCACCTGAAACGGAGGGGCACAGAGTCAAGAGCAGAATGCAACAAACTGTAGCTCAGGGTGATGGCCAAGGGCATTAGGGAGACCCCTGCCACGCCTACGGGAGACTGCTTCCTTCCCCTTTCTCCAGCTGCAATAATGACACAGCCCCAGGTGCTCAGTAACATAGGAGGGCTATGCCAGTTGGCAAGAAAGGGCTTACTCTGTGCCAGGCGGTCCTCAGTGCTGTGTCGGCTAACTCAAGTCACCACTCTGAGGCAGGCATTCGTGTCCCCATTTTCGAGATGGGAAAACTGAGGCATGGACACTAAGAAAGCAGAGGAGCTGGGATTTGAACCCAGGACTATGACCTCTTAGCCCCTGGTCTCAACCACAACACACACTGCCAGACACCCATGAGGATCTGACTGGGGCAGGAGGGGCTCTGCACAGGCAATGTCCCGCCTCCCCCCTCTCTACCCCCATCCAGCCCTGCTTTCTCTGTCTTCCCACACCAGGGCCCCACTGTCCTGGCCTACATCACAGCGTCCCATCTGTGCAGACAGCTCCTCTAAACCTGTGGCCAAGAACCACGACCCCACCCAGACCCTGGCAGGTAAACCACCGCCCAGGTCCGTGTCTGCCAGTGCAGTCCGTCGAGAGTCGAACGTGCCTAAAATCATCAAGTTCTGACCTCCCCACACTTATCCCAAGTTTTTACAGTAATTTTGCTAATTGGAGAAATGTGGCAGCTTTATTTTAAGGGACTGTTCTATCGAAGGATATTCTTAAGTTTGATGAAACAGGTGTAAACCCGCTCTCCCTTTTTTAGGACTCAGGTCCATCTCTGAACAGCTGATACCGAAATGTCTGTGTGAGCAAACCAGTGTGACGCTCTCCCTTATCACGGTCTCGAGAGTCAACGACGCAAGGAAGACGAGACCAGAGGGCCGAGGAAGTTTCCGCGTCCCTCCCTCACCCTGGGGTCAGCACGCCCATCACGACCACTGATGTTCTTTGTCCCAACAGGTTGGTCACCTCACAGGTAAGACAGGACTTCATGCCTCCCAGAGCCACCATGCTGAGAGTCTAACCCCCACCTCCTTGGAAGGACATGGGAATTGTCCAGAGCGCCTGTTCCGGGGCTTGCTGGGTGGGCGCCTGCCTAGTTGCAGGGAGGTGGGCTGGATTCAGGAACGGAAAGCTAGAAGCACAGAGTCCCCGTACGGCTGCCCCTCCCCAGGTTACAGTTCTGTGACACCACAGTTTTCTCCCACTTCTGGAGAAAACCAGTTAACATTCTTTCTTTTTTTAAATGATACCTCTTCTATGCATTTACTACCAAATGTATAAATTTACTTTACTGAAATGTGATCAAACCATAAATTCTACTTTGCAACTTGTATTTTCCACTTAACAATTTATTATAGTCAGCTGCCCATGCCAGAGCACGCCGATCTACTTCATCACTTTTCGTGCCTGCATAGTATTCTGTTCACTGGGTGAGGGGTGATTTATCTATTATTCAACCTCCTCCTCCCCATCCCTTCCCAGATGAGCAAGTCACAGCTCAGAGACACCCAGCCATTTCCTAAGGAGACACAGAGGGAGGACCTCCGATGATCAGTCCCAGAGTTCTGTTATGAGAATGAACAAGGAAGGTAGCGGAGGATGAGCTGGCCTCCCCCCGCTGGCCCTAGACACCACGCCACCCCACCCTGACACCTCGCTCCACCCCTGGCACACGGGATGTTGGAGGATGCACTCTGACTGCCGAATGAGTGCCCTCCACGACGGGGCTCCACCCTGGTGGCCACCTCAGTCCTGGGCTCTGAAGCCTTCCCTGGGGCCTCTAACAAGGACATCAGGGCCAGGAGGCCCCAGAAACCAGTGCCCTGGGTTGCCACCTGCTGTCCCGACGTCATCACACACAGGGGTCAGTGCCAAGTGCTAAAGCCCTCTGGCACCACCATCTCCCCAATTCAGTAAGAGAGCAACCACAAAGTTTGATATGGCCCCCAGTGAAAATGAGTTTGACACCCCTGCCTTAGAGAAAGAAGCCAGGACCTCACCCACCCCTGGTGGAATGAACAGGAAAATGGTGGGGCCCCCACTTGCCCCATTAGGAGTCCTCTGGACCCGCCCTCCTGGGCCTCGCTGAGTGTCAGGCAGCCCCGGAGAGACATTCTCGCAGGGCCACCCCTGGCAGTCAGTGCACTGGTTCAGACCCAGGCTGCAATTCCTGTTGTCACTCACTCCCTGGCTGCGGGACCTCGCACAAGCCTCCTCTCCTCTCTGTGCCCCGTGCCCTCCCCCATGTGTCCGAGGCTTCAATGGGAGCTGAACAAGATAATCCTCAGCCCCGTGCCTGGAACGTGGTTAGCTCTGTGATCACTGTTGCCGCTGCCTCAGAAGGCTCTCGGAGAGCCAGGAGCAGCCGGTACGCTGGCCACACTGCCACCCACAGTAAATGAGGTGGGGCATTTTAAGGGCTGCTCCCCCCTCCATCAGGATGTCAACCTCTGGAATTCCCTCCAGAAGGAGAAGCCGGTCCTCAGAGCCCCAGGGGAGCCTGGCTGGCGTGGACAACTGCAACAGGACAGGTTAAGATGCCTCACACGTTTACCGCAGGTGCACAGCCTTGCAAAGGTATTTGGTGTGTGCCATGACAAGTAAGCGGCTGACAACTCTAAGCCAGCCCCACCCCCTGCTCCACAATACGGATGAAGAGACGAGACGCAAGACCAGGAGGGAGTTGCCCAGGGACGCAGAGCCAGTTGTGGCAAAGCCCAGACTTTTCCATCAAAGGGCGGCTCTGTGCGTGAGGAGAAAGTGGCTCAGACTCAGTAATGGGAAATGCAAGGGGAAAGGATCTGACATGCAGAAATGCCATTTCCAAAGGGCTCTGCAAGGCCTCTGAGACGCCTAGCCAGACTGCCTAAAATTAGCACCAGGTGGGGCTGGAAGCCCCCCTCCCATCCCCCCGATTCTCAGAAGGCCATCCCCCTGCCCCTCTCAAGAAACTCAAGTGCAATCTGAGGCCAGGGCTGAGGTGTGGTATTGAGACTGGGACAGACAGAAGGACTGTACTCAGGGTCAAGGTCATCTCTGTCCAGGCTGCCCTTTGCAGCCAGCACTGCTCAAATGAAAAGCCATTTAAACTCGGGGAAGAACTAAGGCAGGAGATTTAGGCTGATGAGCTGTGCTGCTGGGTGCTTTCACATTTAATCCTTTTTACAACTCCAGAGATAGACCTCTTCATTTCACAGCTGTGGGGCCCAGTTCAGAGAAGTTAGGTAACTGGGGCAAAGTCACACAGCCAGTGCATAGAGAGGCCAGAGTTAGGAACCTACTACCAAAAGTGCCTAGTCAGGCTTGCAGGGCCAAGAGCCAAGGAGCCTCAGAAAGCCAGCCATGTGTGCCCCAGGCTCAAGAGCCGGGGCCCAGCCCGGCTGACATTCTAGCAGAGGAAATGTGACCCAGACAGCACTGAGGGAGGGAGGGGCGATGGGTGTCTCTTGGCTGTGCCCCAAAGCTGGCTCTGTGACCTTGGGGAAACCACTTCACCTCTCTGAACCTCAGGTGCTGGGCACTGGCAGGGAAGCAGATAACCCCGACTGGCTCCCGAAAAAGGAAGTGAACCGAAACCACTGAGCCCATTAGACATCTTGAAGGCTGACTCAAAGGTTCTCCTGAACTCACAGCTGTCGGTGACTCGGGGGCTGGAAAGCAGAAACCCCACACCTGTCCTCCCCCAGGCCCCAGGGAGCCAGGCCTTTCACTTCCCAGTACAGGAATCCAGGCAAAGGGCCAAGCTTCACTCCAAGCCTGAGGAGGCAGCCAAGGCCTGAGTCACTCCCTCCTGGCCAGGAGTGGAGGGCAAGCTGCTCCAGAGCTGTGCTTTTGACCTTGTCCAAAGTCGTCCCGGCCGGTCTCCTGCAGGGCCAGTAGGGTCCACCAAGGGGGATGTGAGAGCCCTGGGGCCAGAGTTGCAGGTTGTACTCTGACTGAGCCTAATAAGATTATGTGACTTGGAGAAATCATTTCCCTTCTCTGAACCTCAGCTGCTTCGTTTGCAAAAATAGAGATAATACCTACCTGGCAGGGGTGTTGTGATGAAACGTGTAGGGTACAAGATCATAGTAAGCACCCAGTGAGATAGGCTGGCCTGAGGTCACCCCAGCCTCAGGCATTAGCTTTTGCCCTGGCCCACACGCACACCCAGAGCCACGTTATCCCGTCTCCACCCTGAATGCAGGCCCTCAAATGCTCAGGCCTTGAGGTCTCTTGGAGCACACCATTCAACTCTGCACTTCGCCACCCCCTGCTGCCTCCCCTTGGGTGTTCAGTTGCAGCTCCAGCAGAGCAGGCCGCCCACCAGTGGTGGTATCTCCCACCCCAGCCGGCTCCTCCTGGCCTTCCCCATCTCTGTTCACGGCAACTGCAGGTGGTGCAGGCCAAACACTTGGGAGTCCTTCCCGAGTGCTCACATTCTCTGACACCCGCCCCGCCCCCAATGGCCAGCACTTCCCCGCCCCACCCCCACTCGGGCATCTGAAAGTGGGTGGGACTGCCGGAGGCCATCTGCGTCCCTACACCCCCTGGGCTTCCTTCTCTGAAAATCCCCCAAGGGACAGGAACGAGGGGCAGATATTCACCTGACATCGCTTTCATCACAGCCTGCAGAGGGACTCACTGTCTCTTCTCTCAGACCTGGGCCCAGGCCAGTGCCACCACGCCAGGCCACCAGGTGGTGTCCCAGGGCGCAGGCCATGGCTGCTGCTAAGGAAAGGACCAGCAGAGCCTCTTCTCCCTTGGAACCCAAGAACCTGTCCCACCCTGCCCTTGGCCTGACTAAAAGGGAAAGGAGCCACCCAGCCTCCCCAGGGGTCTTAGAAACCAAGATTCGAGAGTTTCAAAATAATCTATTCCCGAAGTAGGACATACAAGGCATGCATGCCGTCGATTCCCATCCCGTGTCCTTGGCAGACATCACTAATCCATCCAGGTATTAATGCCCTCAGAGCTGGTTTTTAGCAAAGGGCTCTGGGTAAGCCACTACCAAGTGGTTAGAACTGGCAAGAGAGGCTCGTCCTGCTCGCCAGCCCTTTCATTTCCCGTACGAGAAGAGCAGGCCCCGGCTAACTCTGTCTCATCAGAAATCCAGGCTGCAAACGCCAGCAGGGCCAGAATGAGGTCATATGACCCCCGGGACGCTTGTGTAACCATGGTTAAGTTCTGGGGAAACCTCAAGTGGGGAATGGCGTCATTAACGGAGAGGCTGCTGGGCCCTTGCCCGAGTGCCACCTCAGACGCCACGGGAGTGGGGTGCAGGGATGTCTGCTGAGCTCCTTGGCTTCTGCGCTGGAGAGGCCCCAAAACGGGGAGAAATGAAGGGACAGTGGGGCAGAGACAGAGAGAGGCTCTCAGGGTCTGTGTGTGTGTGCGTGCATGTGTGTGAGCGTCCAGCGGGGAGGAGGAGGGGACAGCCCTGACACAGGCATCTTGTCCGCCTGCCTCTGCACAGGCTTGTTTTCTTCCCAAGCTATTAATGTCACTGCAGCTTCAAAAGCTGGGTGACCTTTCAATGCAGAGCCTCCTCCTCCTGCCCAAGGCGCGGAAATGGCCTAATGGGAACTCCACCGGCCACAGCTGCCGAGGCCGCCACAAAGCCACCCTCTTTCCCTAGGTGCCTGGAGCGTCTGGGCAGCCACACCTGTGCCCACCCCCAGGGTGGGGCTGTGAGTCAGGAAGGGCAGAGGACCCTTGGGCACAGCAGTTGGGGAAAGGAGGCCTGGTTGGACCTGAGAGGAGGGGGCGAGGGACAGACAGACTCAGCTTTGCCAGGCCCTGCTGTGTGATGTTGGATTAGCCATTGACCTCTCTGAGCCACCCCCCATCATTTAGTTTAAAGTAAGGGGCGGGGGCGGGGGGATCTTCCTCCCCTGAAAAAAAATCCTTTAAAATTCTATAGAAAGAAAAAAGGGGGAACGCCCTGGCCAGCTGGCTCAGTTGGTTGGAGCATCATCCCACGAAGCAAAAGAATGCAGGTTCAATCCCAGGTCAGCGCATATACGGGAAACAACCAATCAGTGTTTCTCTCTCTCTTTTTATTTTTAAAGATTTTTAAAGACTTTAGAATAAAACCTTTTTATTCTAAAGATTTTATTTTAAAGATTATTTTATTTATTTATTTTTAGAGAGAGGGGAAAGGAAGGAGAAAGAGAGGGAGAGAAACATCAGTGTGTGGTTGCCTCTCACATGCCCCCTACCAGGGACCTGGCCCGCAACTCAGGGATGTGCCCTGACTGGGAATCAAACTGGTGACCCTTTGGTTTGCAGCCTGTGCTCAATCCACTGAGCCACACCAGCCAGGGAGTCTCATATCAATTTATATCAATGTTTCTCTCTCTCTCTCCCCCACATTCTCTTTCTCTAAAATCAGTAAACATATCCTCGGGCAAGGGTTAAAAAAAAACAGAAAAAAGGAAAAAAAGACATTTTCTCTCCTAATTTTTTTTCTTCCTCGCCCCGACTTCTGTGGCCAGGTCTGTAGCCCATGGGGGTGGTCTAAAGCAAGAGGTGGCAAAGGAAGGTAATAAAATCATTCAAATGTGAAAGGACTGGCCCCCAAGCCTCAGTCTTGGGGACACCATCGCTCACATCTGCTCCCGGGGCCCACACATCAGGCTCGGCTGCGTAAAAGGCACAATCAAGAATCCCAACTCTGCCTTCCAGTTGAAAAGATCCCAGATCCAGATGAAGCTCCTCAGGCCTGAGGACCATGTAATTTGTTTGGCTCATCCTGGTAGCTAATGATGGTAATAATGATGATAATAATAATAACAATAACAACATAACCTAATTCCTGCTTCTTGATGTGCCAACAGGTATTCCAAGTGCATTCTGCATGTTCCCTCTTTGCATCTTCCCTACAGCCCTGCAAGGTACTTATTACCACTGCTATTTCCTCTTTATAGGTAGAAAAATGAGGCACAGAAGAGTCCAGTAACTTAAGGTCACATAGTTAAGTGCCAAGCTGACAATTGAGCCCAGAAGTCTGACTCCAGCATCAGCACTCTTAATCTACGGGTTTGACCATCCCTCCGAGGTCCCCGGAGTGGAGCGGAGAACTAGGCACACGGCAAACACTCAGTAACTGTGAACTGAAGTGAGTCCCTAACTGGGCACAGTGGCCCCTGGAGAGGGTAGGGGAGTCTTCACACAAAGCCTCAGGAAGTAAGAACCCTGGTCATTTCCTTACAAATCTGTTTCCCACCCCACCAAGGTTATCAAGTTGCCGGGACTGTTTTCCACCTCTGCCTGAGACCTTGGGACTATTTCCACAACAATCCCTCTCTCCATTCACAAACACCACCAGCTCGGCCAAGACGCTCAACCCAGATGCCTGGGTGGAGATCAAACCTCACTGCCTCACCTGGAAGCCCCAGGTCTGAGCAGGCCCTCTGGGCTGGCCCGGATTGGGTCTAAACTGGAGAAGGGGACCACTGGCAACTCAGGTGCACGGCAGTGGGACTGGACTGGATCCGGGCAGGAGCTCATGCTGGCCCAGGTCCAGCCCCCTCGGAAAGAGGAGCCAGCTGCCCCTCCCCCGGCCTCTCCTTTAGGTAATTAGGGTGCATGCCCCCACACAGGGGAGGCCTGCATGGTCTGGGGCTGAGCCCTGACTCTGGACAGTGCCAGGAGATGTCTCTGGGCCCCGGGGACAGGTGGTCAGTTGACGATCCCACGTTTAGTCTTTATGGTAATTTAGCATCTGAGCATGCCCAGAGAACCCAGGCCAAGGAACTGAGATTAGGGATAGGCGCTCAGGGTGAGCAGGGGAGTGTCCTGGGAACAGAAGTCCCCACTCCTGCTCCCTCCACACCACCGCCCGCACTAACACACACTTTTTTGCTCCTGCCCACCAGTCCTAATTCCATTTCCATGGAATTCAGATAATGTACGTAACAGAACACTGTACAACGGTAAACAAAAACGAGGCACCTCAGTATGTCTCTATGCCCAAAACTCATTTGCCAAGGGGAACGATGCAAGACGCAAACCCAAGTATAGTCCCCGCAGGCACACCTCAGAGCTACTGCGGGTTCGGTTCCAGACCGCTGTGATACAGTGACTGTCGTGATTAAGTGAGTGGTGATCTTTTCCCTGGTGGAGGGTCTTGCCTTCCCTTTGTAAACAATGCAACATCCGTGAAGGGCAATAAAGTGACACGCAATGAAACAAGCTCTGCCCGTGCTCTGTGGTGCAGGCGGTCTGTGTGTGTCTGTAGGTGTGCGGGGGGCCGGAGCGGGGGGCGAGCACTCTGAAAAGGGCCAGAAGAAGCCAGTAACGCAGGCTGCTGCTGGGGAGCATTAGGTCACGAGGGAAACTTTTCTCTGTAAACCCTTGTATCTCTTTTAAATTTGCTTCATGTTTATTTATTAATTTTAAAACAAAACCAGCAAATAACCTGTAAAGAATATCAAAGTGACAGCTTTGCCAGTGGGCTTTTTTTTTTAATGCTCTTTTTGCATGATCTGCAATGGACGTGAATTACTTTTTAACAGTAATTGTAGCAAATGTCTATGGGCACGTGCTGCGTGGCATGTGCTTTGCAAGCACTCGGCAGGTACAATCTCATGAAGGCCCCACAAGAATGAACTGTTATACCCACTTTGCAGAATGGAAAACAGGCTTGGAGAATTGAAGTAACTCATGTAGGGTCACGTAGTCAGGAACAGACAAAATCTGAATCCCAACAGTCTCCCCCCAAAACCCATAGTCCGTGCTCTTCCTAACCTCCACCTTATACTGTCTCTTTAATTAAAAAATAAAATAAAACCCAAACAAAAACTGAATGACTATAAAAAAATATCTTTAGAAAAAAGTGAACCATACAGCCTCCAGGGCTTTAAAACTTTTATAATCCCAAGAACCTCAACGCCGTCCTTCCTGCCTGCCTATCACAGGAGGCCTCCTCCAGTCCTGGCTCAGTGGGAACCAGCCCTGGCTCCTGCCCTGGCGCACCGCATCCCTCATCCCGCATCTCTCCTGGTCAGACACCCGTCCACTTCCGGCGGGGGCTGCCAGGGAGAATATGGCCCAGTGGGCAAAATGACGGCCAGGGCCACAGCTCTTTCAGAGGTCGGACCACAGCATGGAGGGCCCATGGGGCAGAGCAGGGTTGGGTCTGGCCAGGAAGCACCTCGTGGAGGAGGAACCACGAGTTGGTTTTTACTGGGGCTGAGTCTGGAGTAAGAGGCCACAGAGCATAGTGGTTAAAGTAGGGCCAAGCTCCTCAGGGGGTGCGGGGTGTGGGTTGGTGAGAGACCTTCTGCAAGTGAGTTGTCATCTGTAGAATGGGATCTGCACTCCTCAGAGGGCTCCTGCGGGGAGCTCAAGTGATGGGCACACCCAGGCTCCACACCTGGATACGGGGCCTAAGGCCACATGGGCCTTCGGGGCTGAGTCTACAGGGCCCAGGAGTCAGGCCTGGGGTCACATCCTGACTCCAGCCCTGAAGGGGGGAGTGTGCAGCACAAAGGCCTCCCCTCAGGGGCCTCCAGGACCACAGGCTGCGGAGCTCTGTGGCTCCGGAGTGTAGCAGGGAGCTGGGCCGACAGCCCCATTCTTGCCTCTACTCTGCCCCTAGAGAAGCTTCCCAGGGAAAGAGAAGTGAAGTGAAGTGACTGGAATATTCCACAGGCCCTGGGTTGCCCAGGCCTCCCACTCCTGCTGAGGCTGGAGGATAGGGGGTGGCCTGACCCCTTAGAGACAGGCTCCCGTGCCCTGGGCAGCAGGGGTACGTGTACAAGGCATACAGGCAGAGTGACCGCAGAAGTGCTTGCTGCCTGGGGCAACTGAGGAATGCAAGCCCAGGGCTGGGAGCAGGGGCTGGGGGAGGGGGTGGTCGGCCCTGAGCTTGAAAAGAGTCCTGGTCATAGGAAAGGAAACCAACTGACATTTCCCTCCCTCCCTTCCCCTCTCTCTAAAAATAAATAAATAAAGTCTTTATATAAACTTAAAAATTTTTAAAAAGAAAAAAGAACAAGAGGCAGCTGCGGTTGGGAGGGCCATCACCCCCGACGCAGGTGGCCAGGACACCATCAGAAATTCCACCCCAGAGAGAAGGTCCCAAAGGGCCCAGCCCAGACAGCCAATGAGGTTGTTACAGAGCCGCTTACCAGGCCAGCTTCTTCCTCCAACCACAGACCACAGACTGCTGCCTCCTCCTCGCCGCTGCCCCTTCTGCCCCTGCTCCACCTGTGCAGCAGCAAAGCTCCCCCTCCACAGCTGCCGGCCTCCTCCACCCACCTGAAGGCCTCCCTCATCCACGTGGCCTCGCCTCTGCATACCCACGCGCCCACACATGCCCTCTGGAGAGGCCGTGGTCAGGAAGGCAGGAAGGAGCCGCATGTTCTCACTTCCAGGTGGCGCATGTTGCCAGAGGTCACAGAACTCAAATAGACACAGAACCGGGCTTTGAACCCCGCTCCCGAGACTCCCGGGCCAGTGCTCTCTCCCTGTGCGGGCGCACACACCTGCACGCTCCAAACCAGCGCGGGGGGCCTGTGGGTGTCTCGCACACCAGCTCACTCAAACCCATTTACACATGCACAGTGCCACAGGCTGGACTCAGGCCCTCAGCCACGGGACACAGGCACCCGCGTGAGATTTCTCCTGAACTCTCCCATCCAGTCCAGGCACTCAATCCGCTTCCCTCTCCACCCAACTCTGAAGCTGTGTTTTTAAAACTACAGCCAGTCTCCTAAACCCACATTACTGTGCACTAACAGCACCCTCACCCTGCCACAGCCCACCCTGCAAGCCGCTCCCTTCTCTCTGCTGACGGCAGGGCCAGATGTGGCCGAGGACCCCTGTCTCTTCCCCCTCTTTGCCCAGAATGATTTTCACAGCATCTGGTACAGCAACAGTGAGGTTGGGCTGACCGGACCTGCAGCAAAACCAGCCAGAACTGGGAAGTGGTGCACCCTGGCCAAGGCATCGGCTTCCTGGTTGCCTGCAGGACCGGCTCCTGGAAGGGAAAGGAGGGAAGGGCCTCCAGCCAGCGGGACTGGGGCTGGTGGGCCTAGCCCTCCAGTCTGACAGTCACAGGGAGGAGGTAGGAGCTCCTAGGGGGTCCCATAACCTGCCTTCTTTGCCTCCAGGGGGCCTCAGTCTCCACCTCTAGAAAATGGAGAGATACAGTCCCTACCCAGGCTGACCTTTCCCATCACTGAGACCTCCCTCCCAGGGATGCAGGGACATGGGTAGGGGTGGGAAGACAGATCAGGGTCAGAGAAAGGCACCGCTGCACTAGGTACAAACCCTGGTGACGCCTCTGCCACAGGAGGGGGCTGCGTCCCAGTCCCCCACGGCTGGAAGGCCCTGTGCCCTTTGTTTAGCTCCAGAACCAGAGCCCTTTTCTGAAACGAAACCCTCAGCAGAGGCCTGCCCTCACCCCTTCCTGCAGCAATTATGTGTAATCAGAGAACCTGCCGTTTCCTAAGCGCCAGTCCGTGTTCCCGGTGCATGACGTCAGGTAATGCTCAGGATAACCCAGGGCTGTAGACTACCGTCTTCTATCTTTATCCAAGCCATTTCACAGGTAGGGACACTGAGTTTTGTGTGACCTGGAGGCTGTCCAAGATTGTGCCACATCCAAAGTGCCTGGCTGCGCAGGGCAGAGACCAGGACACCTGACACAGCAGGTACTTGTAAAGCGTGGTAAGGCCTGGGTTTAGCCCCTGTGCTCTCATCTCCACACTGCTGCCACGCTGCTCTTCTGGAGGTGAAAGTGGACTTCTCTAGCAGTCTCAGAAGCAAATGCTTTTTGCGCTGCAGCCTTGGTAACATGGGAACCTGCATGTTACCAGGCTCCCAGAGTTTGTCTGACGCCCAGGAAAGTGTGAGGACCGTTACCTTACATGGCGATGGAGTTCAGAGCCCTGGGTTCTGGTTTTAGCTCTACCACAAACCAGCCAACTGACCTTAGGCAAGTCATTTTTCCTCCTGGAGGCAACTTCAGGTGCCCATCTGAAAAACGGGCAGGGAGCACAGTACAATCTCCAAGACCCCATTCACCCCTGACATCCTCTGGGTCTGACCTGATCCCCAGATGGCCCGTAGCTGAATGAACTGAGCTGTATGAATCTCAACTCATGGACTATTCAGTCCCTGCCGCAGCCAATGAGCACCATAGGCACACACTGAAAACGAGTTCCTAGCTGTTTGATTTAGGAAGATCTGCAAAAATACCTTGCCCCTGGCTGCAAGCCCTAAACAAATGCCTTTTGGATTACCCATGACACCTCCCTGCTCCCATGAATATCTATTTTCTCCATTCCAGACTGAGCCAGCCCAATTCTGTAAACATTGGGTCCCACACCTGAGCTTAGTCAACAGCCATCAAACAAAGGCACTGCCAAGTCACCCTACATGCCCAAACTCATCCAGCTCTGTCATGGGGAAGCAGCAGCCTGGGACGAGGGGACCCTGTCCCTTCTGCCCACCACAGAATGGGAGTGAGGGGCAGGTCAGAGAGAGGGTGTGGCCCAAACAGCTCCAGCCTAGACACAGATTACTAGGTTATCCATACTTAAGGAGTATGAGGTATGGCCTGGGAAGTACCCAGCAGTAAACACAACCTTCCAAAAGCAACTAAACATCCTTCATTTCCTTGGCTCCTTTATAGTACCATTAAAACATGCATTCAGCCCTGGCTGGTGTAGCTCAGTAGATTGAGTGCAGACCTGTGAACCAAAAGGTTGCCAGTTCAATTCCCAGTCAGGGCACATGCCTGGGTTGCGGGCCAGTTCCCAGTTAGGGGCACATGAGAGGCAAACAATTGACATATCTCTCACACATTGATGTTTTCTCCCTCCCTTTCTCCTTCCCTTCCCTTGTCTCTAATAAATAAATAAGTTTCAAAACACGTGTTTAGCTAGCACTCAAGCATTGCCTGGTAGTGGCAAATATATGGCCCCCTCATCTTTTAAGCTCTATGAATCCTTCAGTCTGATAATCCAGAGCCCATGGACACGAGGTAAATACTCGTTGGTGCTATCTTTGTGTGTGGCCAACCTGTGCGTGCTCGTGCCCATGCACAAAACAACCAAAGGGGAGGGCGGACAGTGGCAAACAGCTGTGAATTGTACCCAGCGCCTGCTGATCCTGGTTATTTAAGAATCCTGCAATAGATCATCCTCTCACCATGAGCATGCCGGCTGCCCCGGGTGACTGTGTTTTATGTGTGCACAGCACTTCACAGTTTACTGTCCACGAGCCCTTTCCATTCATTCAGCCGGGCTCCAGCATGGGCACACACCCCATTCAGCAGGGCACTCACCCTGGCACCGTGTGAAGATCATCACTATGTGGAACCCTCACAACAGAACTGCAAGGAAGGAAGTGCTCTTTTGCAATGAGGAAATTGAGGCACAGAGGAATTTAAATAACTTGCCCAAAGTCTCAGCCAGGAAGTGGTAGAGCCGGGATTCCACCCCAAAGCCCACACTCCCAACCGCTCACCGCACTGTCACCCCATTTACAGCGGTGAGCCTCTACAGCTTTGCATGGGGCCAAGAGAGAAACCGAGGCTCCAAAAGGGCGGGGAACACTGGGGCAGCCTGGCAATGGTCCCACCTCCAGGCAGCCTGGAGCAGGAGAGAAGCCGCTGTGTGGAGCAGGCCCAGCAGCAGGGAGATGGAAAAAATGTGGGTGCACCCAGCTGAGAGCTGGGCAGGCCAGCCCCACCACTTGCCTCCTGAGCACAGCTGCCCCAGGCCGGGAGGGGACCGCTCTGGGCTCCCCCCCTCTCACCCCAGCAGGGCCTCCCTGTCCCAGTCTGGGCTCTGGTCAAGTTGTGTTTCCATCCCAACCACACCGGCAACAGCCTGAGTGAGTCAAGGCCTGGCAGGAGGAAGTGGCCACACTTGAAAATCATTAACATGCTGGCCGAGTTTGGGGCCTTTGTTCCTGAGCATGGACTGCAGCGTTTCACTTTCAGGAAGGAGCTGGGAGGGTGGGGCGGGCCCAGAATTGCACAACCAAAGGCACCGGCTCAGACACACGCAGGTCCCACTTGGAAACCATGGAAATCGGTTGAAAGGGCCCCTGAGGGAAAACACCCGCAGACCCGTGGCCCTCACACCCAGGGGTCCACACAGAGAGAAGCCCGGCCAAGCTCACCCCACTGCTTCTCAAGTCAGAGAGGCCTTCCGGCCAGGTCAGGGAAGCCAAGTGAGGGAAGGAAGCAGAAAGGCACCAGAGGAAGAGTGGGGGGAGCTCAGCCCCCATACCACAAGCATGGTGGGAGGTCCAGGTCCCAGAGATGAATGACGCCCCCACATCTGGCTGGGAGGGGCAACCCCAGCTCTGGGAAGACTGCCTTCCTGCACAGACCCCCCTTCTCAAAACACGGGGTCCCTCTCCCAATTACATAGGTGTCACGTGTCCCCGGTGTCACCCAGGTGCAGACAAGAACAGCAAACAGCACTCACGGGCACCCCCTGTGGCCCAGAAACACTGTCCAGGGCAACGTATTTGAAGGAGACAAGTCAGTCATCAAGGAAAAAGTCTGTTTTTAAAAACGTAATACAAATAACAAGAATCGAACAGGCTTTGAGCACGCCACACAAGCCCTGGGAAGCATCTGGGGAATGGGCCTTGCTCCCCTCCCTGCCTCGCAGGGGTCAGTCCGAGGCTAAGGTTTCACTCTGCTCCCTCATGCTCCTCATTAGAGCTTAACCTCCAGGCCCTTGAGGAAATTGGGAGAAATAGGACTCTTGTCGTTTGTCAATTACAAAGTAAACAGCTCTCCGGGGGACTGCCCTCTTTGTGGGGGGGTCTTCCCATAGTCTCAGACCCCTCCTTCCCCCCCTCCCCTAGGCTCCGCTGTACGAGGCAGCCTGCTTAGGGAAGCTGCTGCCCTTTCCGTCCGTATTGTGGGACCTCTGCCTGGCAGGGGCAGGCCACCCACCAGGTCCCACGCACCCCCCTCAAAGCCTCTCTGTCTGTAAAGGGCTTTCAGGGACAGGAAGCAATAAACAGAGTCAGGTGGCCAAGATGCAGTGGCTGATTATGTAGTTTGTGGATTTTCAAGGCCTCTGTGTACTCTCGCAGCAGCTGCCTGGGGCTCTGGGGAGAAAGGTGCTGGCGGAAGACAGGCTGGTCTTTGGCGTGAAAGGTGGTCTTTTGACAGGCCCAAGCTGGGTCTTTCCCAGCATATTTGAGGGGCCTGCAGGCCTCGATGGCTCCACATGTACCTTCTCAGAGGCTCAAAGAGGAACCCCCGTAACCGGCCCACAACTTTCTCTCTCCGGCCCCTGCTCGCCTCTCTACTCAGCTCTGAATTACTTCCCTACTTCCCCGAGGAGACTCCCAGAGGGGAGGGTGTGCCTGGCCAAGCCGCCAGCTTGCTCAGGCAGGTGGGGGGCCCACCTGGGCCAAGAAGCCCACAGCTCGGCTTAGTTTAGCTGCCCTGGGAGTGGAGAGCAACCTGGGAAACGTTGAGACTGGTAGGGAAGGTGCTGCTGGGTGGCCCAGCCTCCCCAGTGCGCAGCTCACATTCCCCAAAGGGGCTGCGAGCTGGGGAAATGGTGGGCCACAGATGCAAAGCCGTGAATGTACACTGCTTTGTGGCAGCAAAAAAATAGGAACATTCCTTCTTGTCCCTCAATAGCCAGTAACCAGTAAATAACTCAGGGCACATCCACAAAATGGAAAGAAAGGCATGCAGCTAAGACCTTGGCACGTAGCGCCCACTTAGAATGACACGCAAAACCAAGCTGCAGAGCCACGTGTACACGGCAATTTTGTTCAAGTGTCCTTGTGGATTTGGACACGCACAGGAAGCGAGGATGTTGGAGTGGAAGCACCCCAAATACGAAGTGGCAGTTATCTAAGGAGTAGGGTTGCATGCTGTTTACTTCCTGCACCCCCTGCATCCTTTGAAGTTTCTACAACAAACATGCATTATATTTCTGTAGCTTAAAATTAAGAATTAAAAAAAGAAGTTTCGCTGCTGGTGGGGATGTGAGATGATACAGCTGCTGTGGAAAAGCTGGGTGGTTCCTCAAAACATTAAGCCTAGAATTAACCCCTGATCCAGCACTTCCACTCGCAGATCCGTACTCAGAAGAACTGAACGCCGGGCTTCAAACAGACGCTTGTGCACTCACGTTCATAGCAGCATTACTCAACACAGCCCAAGCGTCGGTCAACAGGTGGGTGGATAAGCAAAGTGTGGTATGTATCTGTGATGGAATATTATGCAGCCATAAAAAGGGACTGCAATTCTGGTATATGCTACAACATGGAAGAACCGTGAAAACGTGCTAAATGATGTAAGTTGGCCACAAAAGGACAGATGCTGCGCGACTCCACTTTTATGAAGCACCCACAGTAGGCAAATTCACGGAGGCGGAAACCGAAAGAGAGGTGGGCAGGGGCTGAGGGGACGAGGGCACGGAGAGTTTTGTTTAACGGGCACAGGCTTTCGGTTTGGGATGATGGACAAGTTCGAGAAATGAACAGCGGTGACGACTGTACAACATTGTAAGTACAACGACGCCACTGGCCTGCCACTTAAAAATGGTTCACACGGTCAGTTTTGCATTATAGCTATTTTATCACAATAAAAATAAAGGTAGAGTATGGGAAATATAGAATCTAAAGAACTTGAGACACATGGTCATAAACTAAAGGGGGGGAATGGTGGGGGAGGGGGGAACAGGGTGAAGGGGAATGAAGGGGGGGAATAGAAAAACTATAATGGCATAATCAATAAAAACTAAAGAAAAAAAAATAAAGGTAGAGGTGTCAGGCAGGACGAGGCTCTGGGCTGCAGGAGGGACTGTGAATCCCTGGGCAGAAGGGGGCACACAGGAAATCCTGCCGGCACAGAGCAGCTCTGTCCCCATCTGCATGGAGTGGGCCAGGGGACAATGGCATCCCTGTTGATGAGGACTGTTCACATGGTCTGCAGAGTCACACGGGCCACAGGGCTGGGGGCAGATGGCGGTGCAGGGATTCTTTCCGAGACATTCAGAATTGCTGGGCTATGATGCATTAGGAAAGGTTAGTGCTAGAACCTGAGGTCTGCCCTGGAGAGCCTTGGGCAGGAGGGGATAGACGCTCTGCTTGTACTTCCGGGGGATAGGAAGGGAAGGTCAGGAGAGAGCGAGGGAGAATAAGCGGAGGTCTGTCCTAGAGGGTGCCCCGGCAGGCGGAAATCTCACTCCTTCATCAACCACTCAATAAACATCGCAGGACACTCCCAGGTGCTAGGCAGTGGGAAAGCGGGGATGGGGGGGATAGGAGGACCCACTCATCTTGCAAATACCCAAGTGTACTTTCAGTCCCACCACCCACCTTGCTCAAAAAGAAATACACATACAAAGAGAAACCAAAAGCTGCACCCACCTCCACATTCTCGCAGAAAGTGAAAACCCCTCTTACTCAAGACCAAGCATTTCCACCCAGAAGAGGAAATACGATCAAAACTGCCAGCGTGGGCTGGCCTCCCTGGTAACTGGACCTTATCCGCACAGGCATAGCCTGTCCACCAGTCACCAGACATCGGCGGATACACCAGGTTCTTTCTTCCCAAAGGAGAAAAGCAAAGACAGGGGCGTGGGCACGGCGGGCTGGGACACCAGGTTTGGAGGCTGGGACCGCAGAACGCAGACTCCTCGGGTCCACGGTTTCCTGAGTTCTCACCCTGCTTATCTCCAGTTGCACAAGGACATAGGGGCTGTGGGGGGCGGGGGGCACATCTGTGGTTAATAGCAGCTCTGCCCCACTGGAGATAAAACTGTGTAAACAGAGGGCTTCGCTGTGAAAGGGCACCGCATCCAGGGCCTTCCTGGCACGTGTGATGTGTGTGTGCGCACTGGCAGAGGAGGCGGGCGGCTCGGAAATGTCTCCACTCAGCATCCACTTAGGGCCTTTCCCAGGGACCCACTCGGAAAACTGCATTGTCCACTAAGGCAGCTGCTAGTCACACGTGGCGATATACATTGAAATTGTAGCGGGTGAAAAGCAAATCAGTGTGCAACTTTGATCCGCAGTCGCATCGCCACATTTCGAGTGCTCACAGCCACCCAGGCTCACGGCCACCCCGCTGACAGTCCGTTTCCCACACCGCAGGAAACTCTATCGGCACTGTTCCAGAACCCAAAGGGGAGCCCCCCTCCTGAACAGTATGACGGTCGGAGGGCTTTATTACAATCATTTGGGCGACTCCAAGGGCTGTGGACTCCGACCCGCAAAAGAGGAGTCCTTTTACGTCCTTCTGGGAAGGGTGGGCACACACAGAGACCCCTTCTCCGGGGCAGGCAGAGCTCCGGTGAGCACTAGGTCCTCCTCATCCATGGCCCAGGCTTTGGCCCGGTTCCTGTGAAACCTGACACACAACCGAGGCAGAAGAAGCAGAAGTCCTGTTAGGAGCCCAAGTTCTGGCTGCAACGTGTGCAGGACTCGAGGTCCTCCCATGGGCTTTGCCAGGAGGAAGGGGCTGCTGAGCCATGTCAGGGCTCATCCACTGTCCTCACTCCGGGGCGTGCCCCACGGTGGCCCTGGCACTGCCTCCTTGGGCCTCTCTGGAACGATGGGAAGGAGTCAGAGGAAAAGGGCAGCCAAGGCAGGGGCGTGTGTAGGTGGCGGGGCAGGGTGTGGGGTCTCAGGTAGGCAGTGATTATTAAAGAAAAAAACATCATTTCAAGGAACCTGACGGGTCAGTCTAAGGAAATGAATGTAAAGGGGTTCTGAGAATGCAAATGATGGCTGGGTGTTTGTGCCGGAATCTCTGAACTGACTGGAGAGAGAAAAATTGGTCCAGCGCCCCTGTCACACCCACCAATATGATGACATGAAATGGCTGAGACACCTTCACTCTTATCAAATCTCCTAAAGAGTTTCCCCATTTGAGTCAAAGGGGCATCACCATTCCCCTCTTTTAGTTGTCTCAGCTTAGCCCTGAAGGTCAACCTAAACGAGCTATAAATCTGCAGTGTTTCCGGCAAACCCCAGACCCGGGGCTGGGCGGGGAGTGAGCCAACGGACTGCCTACCAGGCGTGGGAACCGTGGGAAATGAAAACGGAGAAATGGGGACCCTGGGCTCTGGTCCTGCTCTGCCACAGGGAGCCAGTTCCTTTTTCCTTTTAACCTTTTTAGAGATAATAATAAAAAAAGTAAAACAGATAACAGAAAACTGCACAAAACAAATGTCAACTTAATGAATGAATTTAATGAGTACGGCACACACCTTCGTAGCCACTCATGTCCGAAAACGAGATCCTGGCTGGCCCCTCCAAAGCCCTCTCCACATGCCACCAGCTGATTTTTGTAGTCGTCACTGCCTTGCATTTTTTTTTGTCACTCAAATGTATATCCCTGGACACGACAGTCAATTTTTATCTACAGATTCTCCCTTTATCCCCCTTTTTCCGTATAATTTATGAGTTGAACAACCCAGGCCATTTGACTACAGACTTCCCAGCTGCCTGAAGTTCATAGATTCCTCTTCTCTCTGACCCTTGGTGACTTCCTCTCGACCGGCGCTGTCCTGCCCAGGTTACGGGGCTCCCATGACAATAAAAGAGACAGCCCGGAAGCTCATCAGGAAACACGTAATTGTGTTAAGCAAAGAATGCAGGATGCAAATGCATATGTACGATGTGCTTTCAATGTCATGAAGCAAAAATGCAGAGGAAAGAGGACCAGAAGGAGACAGGCTAACGTACCAACAGCTGTACCGACGGTGGAATTCTGTGTGTGCCCCTTTTTCCTTTCTGAAAATTTCCCATAATTGGCATAGAACAGTGTGATAGGGGATAGGCCATTTTTAAACATTTTAAAGAAAACAGTGCTCTTAAAAGTGTGGCATGAGGTCAATGTGCCACCAAGCTTGTTCTCTCTCCCTTCACAGGACCACCTGGCTTGTCCCCACGGCCGCCACCCATCCAGCTGACCCCCTCAGCACCCCAGGCCTGCTTCCTCTGATGCTGCCTAGCTTGTCTTCCCGTCCTCCTCCTGTCCCCCATCCGAGGCGCCAATGGACACTTAAAACAAGCCAGGTCATTTGCAGCTTCCCCATCTCTCGCAGAAGGATCGGACCCCTTTCTTTTCCTGCATCAGTGGTCACCACACTCCAGGAGCATCGGGGTGTCCTGTGAGGGCTCATCAGACACACATTGTGGGGCTCTACCTCCAAAGCTCCTGGCTCCCTAGGTCTGGGGTGGGGCCCCAAATTTTGCACATCCAGCCGGTTTCTCGGGTGATGCCGATGCCTCTCGGTCAGGGGCCACACCAGAACACCGACTCGCACTGCTCCTCTGTCCCCCTGAGCCAGCCTCGTCCAGCTTTCAAGACCTGGCTAAGTCCCTCCTCTCCATGAGGGGGTCTCTGGAAACTTCAGCTGGTGTTGATCTCTCTCTGCTCGTCCAGACCACCTCTAGCACTGAAAGTGTTCTTCTGGTGGTCTGAAAGAGGGGACAGGGCACTCAGTGGCCTCCGTGAGGGCCAATGTGGCACTTCGTCACCTTCTGTCTCCCTCCATCACACCAGGCCTTAAAGGCAGAGGCACATTTCAGGGGCCCCGCGGTGCCCAGGAGGCATTCTGCGTGTCCCAGGTGAACCAAAGCTGCTTCTTTTGCAGGCATCCCAGTGACACCCACTCATTCATTCACGGTCAGTCAAAACCACTTAGTGAGCACATACTGTATACCAGAGTGTACATGATAAAAACCTCTTTTCTTCAGAGGCTAAGAGTGAATTACAACAGAAGCGTGCAGAAGGGGCTCTGGGAGGGACCCTTCGAACTGCAGCCAAACTCGGCCCCCTCTCCAGCCCCAGAGACTGCTGCCTTGCGTGTGTACACACACACAACTTGGCTGAGGCTCAGGGGCCAGTGCCCGCCAGCACGCACACTCAGTTGTGGTCACACCCTGGTGTAGCCATGGTGACAGCTTGGCTGCCAGTTGCAGACTTCATTGTTCCCAGGGAAGCCACCCTGTACTCGGGGACAGGATTTATGGGCAGATATTGTCAGAAGAACAGATGTCCAGGCAAGAAATCAGAGCAGCAGGAACAGTGGTTGCGACTGTGCAGGCCTGGACCCCCCCGGAGGGAGACAAAAGACGCTGCCTCCTCGTGACAAGGCGGTGAGTGTGAGGAGCAGACCCCCTGCCCCGTCCCTCAAACCTGTGGGGCTCCGAACACTCAGACCTCTGCACGACATTTGCAGCCAGCTTCTCGGGGACCTGGGGCAACTTTTACTTCTGTGTGTCCCAGTTCCACTGTCCAAGCCGAAGAACAAGGTGATAGAGATCCCTTTTGGCAGGACACAAGGTGAGAAGAAAGAACACTCATGCCAATAAAAAAAACTAAGAGCAATAATGCCACTCTGCAAAAGCAAAGGGAAGGAACTGAAAAGAGCTGGGTAAGGAAGACCCGTCTACTCCTGCTGCGGAAGTCCAGGAGGTGCACAGGCTCCCAGGAGCAGGGACCTCAGCTGGAGGGCACAGCAGGGTCTCTGGGGAGCTTTGGAAAGACAAAGGCCTGGGCCTCCCCTGAATCAGCATCCCCTGGGGCACACGATCCCCATCCTCCAAGCCCAAGCACGTTGGAAGAGGTTCGAGTATTCTGGGTCACTCCCACTTAAGAGACACTAGTGAATCACCATCTGAGAGGGGAGAAGGGCGAGGCAGTGGACACAGGGGCTGTAAAGCGCCACTGGTGCCCAGAGACTAGGTGGGGAGGGGAAGGACATCCACATGGACGGTTCCATCCCGGTGTGCTCCTCCCTGTGGCCACCAACCCACCCCAGCACATCTCCCTGGGCCTGCACCCTAATGCCTTGGCCCCAGCAGCTGCTCCCTGACCAATGGTGGCTCTTTCTTTCAGGATTTAGTCTTCAGACCTTCTCCTCCAGGAACTCTTGCCAGATTCACTCCTTGGCTCACCGGCATACGGCCTCAGCCTGTTAGATTCTTACTCCTCCTGCACAATCAACATGGCAGCCCTAAGCACATGATATTACAATCACTAGGGTGACAGTTGGTAGCCCCAACAAACAGAAACCACCTGGAGGGCAGGGCTTTTATTTTATTTTTCATCCATTGAGATCTCTGTCCCCAACACCTAGCTCAGAGCCCAGCACTATGTAGATTTATGCTGATCAGGAGAAAGGGAGAGGGGGAAATTTTAAGCCAAACAGCTCCACCAGGCCACTTCTTCAGAACGCTAAGAGAATTATAGCAAACACTTTTTAGAGCACTTCCTAAGTGCCACAGAGAAGCGTGAGACACAGGGAGGCGCGCATGCCCACAGTGGCAGGGCTGGGCAAGAGCTGGGCAGTTTGGCTGCACGGCCCCTGTGCTCAACCACTAGGCTCTGGTATCTGTGGTTCAAGGAGGGAAAGATTCTTTTAGTCTAGGGAAAAAAAGCTACCTCTGAAGTCCTTGCTTTCTGTGGCTTTGGAGTCACAGCGGCTCCATACGTCACCCTTGGGACAAAGCACCGACCCAGGTGGCTGTCCACAGGGGCAAGAGCAGGTTGTCTCCGCCACAGGTTCCTCTCGCGGAGGTATCAAGGACATTGCTGCACCCATCTGGGAGAGCCAGGGAGTCCCTGGTCCCCGGGCAAGAATTCTTGGAAGCCAATCCAGAAACAGGGACACGATAAATGCTTCTAGGGCCTTGGCTGAAAAGGCCGTTCACTTCCGTGCGCAAGTCTCTTGGTCCACTGGTTAGGGAGCAACAGAGGGGTGCTGCTGGCACCTCCCTCTGGCCCGGGGGGCTTTACTCAGCAGAAGCTGTGAAGAAAAATAGAAACCCAGAGTAGTGCAAAAGTAGGTGGGAAATAAAATGTATTCTGAGTCAGCTAGAGTAACTGAAAATGAACCATATGCCAGGCACTTGGCAAAGTACATCCCCACAGTCTTTATTTAATTTTCACACCGGCCAGTGAGGCAGCTACCCTTCTCCTTGTCTTACCAACAGGAAAGTTGGGCACTGTTCTGCTGGAAGCAGAGAAAGGGAGGAGGCAACCTCAAAGACTGGAGGTGTCTGGCCGAGGTTGAGAAGAGAGTTCAGGGTTTCTGAGTCAAGCCTTGAAGATAATTGCTCTTTGTCCTCTTTCTTAAAGACAGACCAAATAAAACGGGATTTAGGTTGGATTCCAGAACAAACCTCTTGACTGGGAAGAGGTGTCACAGAGCTCACTTCCTGGGATAGATTCCCCAGAAAGGGCAGCTCCATCTAACTGCCAGTTCTGCAGGTGGAAGACCGGACAACCTGACCTTTACCACCATGAGAGCATCACCTAACACGCGCTCAGGTTTCCTCGGGCAGCCCGGCTTCGGCTCTGGCTCCAGTCTCCAGGGAGGCTTTTAATGCAAAATCTGAGGCTAAACACATCCTTTGCTAAATTTAACAAGCAGATGTGCCCAGAGAGTTCAGATATCAAAATGAGGGGTTCGGATATTCAAATGAAGTGTGGAGTTCGTGGATTTAATCTATGAGGTTAACATGACTGAGTTAAAAGTTAGCAGGAGTGAGGTGTTGCTGAAAGTCTACTGTCTCCCTGCTGGATGACGCAGTTTTCGAGCCAGCAGCGGCAGAGACAGCTGCGGGAAGCGCGGCAGGCAAACAGCTCAGGCAGAAAACTGCGGTCTGGGCTCCGGAAACCCCGCCCTGCATGGGGCACCCTCGCCCACTTGCTGCTGAAACACTGGGGAGGCCGTGAGGATGCAGGGCAGATCCGGGCTGCCCCTGGCTGCTCCGGCCTGGAACAGAGGCTCCCCAAACGGGCTGTGGTTGGCGTGGAATGTAGAACACCCCAGGCAGAAGGTGGGGGGACCTGTGGGGGCCAGATTGTGAGCAAGATGCTCAGTCTAAAGAGAAGTTCCCCTTTCTGAATGTTTCACTTCAAACCAGGCTTCGCTGGTCTGAATCAGACACGGGACCGACTATGCGTCGTAAAACAATCGCACGCCCACAACTTCGAGGCGTTGACCCAGATGTGGGGTTTCCTTAAGGTAAAAGGAGTTGTGTTATCACTGAGGTTCAAGGCCTCTCAACCCCCCCAGGAGAAACCAAGGCCCAGAAAGGTTAAAGGCCTCACCCTCAAGGTCCCACTGAAAAATCAGAGCTGGAGCCCCGCTCTCCCACCCAGCATCCCACCGCAGGTGGCCAGCAGTCTCCTTAATGAGGAGAACCCAGGGGGACGAAGAGTATCTACCAACCACCTCGTGCTTCGCTCCATCTGATGGCCTCATGGGGCACACTAGGTGTGACCACACAGGGCAGGCCAGGCCAGGAGCCACACCACGGGGTCCCATCCCTGGCTGGAGCTGACCATAGCTCCCCACCCAGGGCACTGCGGGCCCCTCCACCACCTCCTGTCAATCCCTGCACGGCCCCCACCTCCTCCTTTGATCCCCAGAAGGGGCAGGGGGCTGGAGAGTAAAGAATAACCTTCACTGGGCATCGATTTGCCCAGAGCAAAGGCAACACAAAAGCTGCACCTGTTTCCATGGAGACGCGAGTGGCTAAGCAGAGGAACAGGGAGAAACACAAGCCTGTCACCACCTTCCGGGCCAGAGTGATGGATGTTGGCGAGCCAGAGGCCTGACAGGAAGACAGTGGGAAGATTAAAGGTAATCAGAAGATCTAGAAGCCTTACCAGGAGTCCTTTCAGTTAGTAGAGGGGGTGGCCCCCATTCTTGAGAAAGATCCTGCACGACAACAAAAAATCCCAAAGAGAAATCCAAAGTGAGTGATTTATTCACCTTACAAATGAATTCTTTGCTTGACAAAGGGATTCCTTGAAACAATGAAACTTCTCGGAGCCTTGGAATGCTTGTTTTGTTTCACTGTTTGCTCCTCGGAGACTGAGGAGAACAAGAAGCCAGTAACTTCCACTTGGAAGTTTGTAAGAGAAGACGACAAAATTCCTAAGGGGGAGGGAGGAGAGGTGGAGGCAAGACATCTGTTTACAAGACATCGGTTGAGAGCGGCCCACTCGAAACTGAGACAGGGTGGCTTCAGAACAGAAGGGGGCCCGAGCAGAGCACCTGGGTCTAGTCACACCAAGGGCACGGGGGCCTAGAGTGTGCCGAGGAGGCGGGGTAGCCCCAGGTTTCCAACAGGCCTCCCAGAGCACAGCACTCTCTAAGCCATCAGGTAAGAGCAAGCGTGGGGAGCAGCAGCAGGCAGCCTTCATCCCTCTGTGGCATCAGGAAGGCCAGAGGCTGGAAGCACTGCTGGATGAAGGCCTGAGGAAGCCGCCAGCAGCAGGCTCAGCAGGCGGCTGGGGCTCAAGGGCTGTAACAGGAGCCTCCTGGCTTGTTCTCGCCATTCAACAAGGGACACGTATTAAGCGCCTCTCCGCACATGTTGTCACCCTGGGAACAATGCCACACACCCGCATGGCCTTGCCCTCGGGGAGTCTACCCAGGCCTGCACTCCACTCGGTCTTTTTCTGACTATAATTCCTACAGAGGACAAAAAACAAGCGTGACAAGAACACTGTGTACTGCGCATGTCGTGTGGGTCAGACACTAAACAGTGATTGTCTCATGTATCCTCTCAATCACCCCATGAGAGAGAGAGAGGATTCTCATCGCCACTTACCGACAGGGGAGACAGGCACGGGGAGGTAAGTCATTCGCCCAAAGTCCAGCAGCTGGTACACAAACACAGCGGCCCAACCTCAAAGCCAGTGGACCCCAGGCTCCACGCCTGTCACATCAGCCCACTTCACAGAGAGAGACGCGGAGGGCGACAGAATGCAAACAACTTGCACTGAGAGGCTGGGGCCTGACTCTGAAGACCTGCTCTCCTGACCCACCCAAGGCGTTTTTGTGTTGCGATGCCTGCCCTGGGAAGGCCGGCC
This sequence comes from Artibeus jamaicensis, assembly GCF_021234435.1. Taxonomy (NCBI): domain Eukaryota; kingdom Metazoa; phylum Chordata; class Mammalia; order Chiroptera; family Phyllostomidae; genus Artibeus; species Artibeus jamaicensis. The sequence goes on from NW_026521407.1 coordinate 9,057,123, forward strand.
GGCTTTCTTGGTGGGAATGTGAACTACTCTGTGGCTCCTGTTCTGGACTCATTTTTCTGTAACAAGGAGGCATTATTACAGTGCGAGCCCCCACCATCCCACTGAAGAAGAGGAGCCGGGGAGACACATAAGACATGCGTCCAAGGTGTCACCAGGGAGGTCACGGGAGAAACAGGCTCAGTCCTAGTTCTAGACAAAGATCCCCAAAGCTCCACGAGTTCTGGAGCGAGCCACAGCAAAAGTGAGCATCATCTCCTGGGGGCATCGGGTTCAGTGGTCTTCCCACCCACCGGGGTACACGTGCGACCCCTGGGGGCTCCCTGGGGGCCGTCTGACACAGCTGGCTTTCAGGAACTGTTTCCAAAATCTCCACTTCCATGTAGAGCCCTTCTTCAAACCGAGGCGCTGGGAACTATCTGGCCTACCTGTTCTCCTCCCATAATGGGTCTCCCAAATCCCTCCCAAAGGAAAGGACCACCCCTCGCCACCCCAAATGTCCCCTCGTGATCTTCCCTGGGGCGTAAAGCCACCAAACAAAGAGATACCTGGAGAATGCAGCCCGTCTGGGAGGAGAGTGGAGCCTTATCTATCTTATCTCCCGATCTGTTTATTTTAGGATTAAATGAGGAAGTAAGGAAGCTGCCACGGGGACACCTGTTTAACTCATTTATTGGAATCAAAAAGAGGAGTTTGGACTTTTTCAGACCGAAAACATGATCTGGCTGACGGCTCTGACAATGAGGTCCAGCCTGGCCGATTGAGAGTGATGGCCGGCAACTCCCATAACCGCATGGGCTGAGTTTGCCATTCTAAGGCTATGACAAACATGTGCTAAGCAAGTATATGACATGCAATGAGCCTAGACGTGCACTCTACTTAAAGTTATGATAAAAAAATTTATATGTGAGTTTTTAAATGTGTTAGGGGATACATTTTTTTCAAAATCCTTTTAACAGGTATGGAAGCAAAAAAGTTTGAAGTCTGTTAAGTCACTTCCCTGGGGCCATGTTCAAAAACAGTAACTTCCGCGCCACTGACAGACCCTCCGGGCCAGACACGCAGGAGGTTCTCAGGAGGAGGCACCACAGTGTCCGTGACCAGCACTAGACCTGGAACTTGGGTGTGAGTGTGTTTCTGCTGCTTCTCAGCTGTGTGGGTCTGGTTAAGTCACCAAACTCTGTGAGCTTCAATTTCCCCCCAAGTAAATGGGAGTAATACCATAGAAGGCATATTAAAAATCTCAATGATGGCCCTGGCTGGTGTAGCTCAGTGGACTGAGCACAGACCTGTGAAGCAAAAGGTCACTGGTTCAATTCCCAGTCAGGGCACATGCCTGGGTTGCAGCCCAGGTCCTCAGTTGGGGACACATGAGAAGCAACCATACACAGATGTTTCTCTCCCTCTCTTTCTCCTTCCCTTCCCTTCTCTCTAAAAATAAATAAAACCTTTAAAAAATTCTGATGATGATATTAAATGAATAATAGAGAAATGCATCAGTATAAACAGCTCCAAAGAGTAGCTAACCAGCACGCATCTTCTGTTGGGCTTGAACACGGTATTTTTTTCTAGATGATCCTAATGCCTGATATTTATTGAGCATTCACTAGGTGCCAGGCACAGGTCTAAGTGCTTCACAGGCCCCCACTCATTTGTTCTCATAACAATCCTATGGGTGTGGTATCATTCTTATCCCCGATTTATAAGGACAGAAAACTTGTGTGCTTGCCCAGCTCAGTCGGCTGGCAACAAAAAGCCCAGGGGGTCTGTTTCATTCCAGAGCCTGTGCTCGAAACCCTTCCTACTCAAAGTGTGGCCTGCAACCAGCAGCATCTGCACCACCTGGGACCTTATTAGAAATGCAGGGTCATGGACCTGCCCGGGTAGCGCCATTGGTTAGAGCACTGTCCCCACACACCGAGGTCATGGGTTCAATCCTTGGTTAGGGCACATACAAGAATCAGCCAATGAATGCATAAATAAGTGGAACAACAAATTGTTGTCTCTGTCTTCCTCTCTAAAATCAGTTTTTAAAAAAGGAAATGCAGGGTCCTAGGGTCCATTCCAAACCTACTGACTCGGAATCTGCATTTTCATTTATGGGTGATTTCTATGCACCTCCAAGCTGGGAGAGTCACTACTCCGACCCACCAGTCTGGCGGGTTTACCGTCCTGGTGTCATTTTGCTGAAGGTAACATTAGAATGTTTGCTTTCTCCTCGCAAACACACAGCTGGCAATTAAAGCTAGCAAGATGGTTGGGGATTACAATAATCCATCACTAACACACACAGAAAAAGCATTTTGTTAAAAGGCTGGGAAGATTCACATCAAACTGTCATCAAAGGTTCCCTCTGAGGAGTGGGATGGGATTGGGAGAGAAGGTACTCAGAGGGGCTTCTATTTGTATTACTTGAAATGTTTAATAGAAATAAAGTAGTTGTCTGTTGGTTATGTAATTAAAAAGGAAAGCATGTTTTAAAGTACAAGTTCAGGTCACTGGAAATTGACTGCATGTTATGAGCTACAACTGTCCAAGGCTACTGACGATTCCCCGCTCCGGGCTCAGCAAGGTCAGGTGGGGAGAGGGAGTCAGCAGGGAAGCGCTGATGGAATGAAAAGAGCAAGGGCGCTGTGCCTGCAGTCAGAGGCCCAGGTTGAAGCTCTGCCCCTAATCCCCTGAGGGACCTCAAGGCTCTCCCTCAGCACGGGTGGCCTGTGTCTCCTCCGCTGTAAAATGGGGGTCACCATGCATTTCACTGCATGGAAGAGTGTGTGACCCCCTTCCAGCCCCCTAGATTTGGCACAGGGCCTAATCACACAGTGAAATGTAGTAAAGGCCCCTATGAAGTGCAAGGTGCTGTGCAACGCGAGGGCCAAGTGTTTTCTCAAACAGAAAAGCAATGAAAAAAAGCAGTGAAACATTCACTCACTCATTCCATTCCCTAAACACAGATGGTCCATGACTTTATAAGGAAGCTATACAGAGCAACCTGGATTTAGATTCTGTGAGCCTCAGTCTGACTTTCAAATCCTTATTCGAACTTAAAAGTTCAGTTTGGACGTGGTTCAAAACAGGAGAAGAAAGGGCTATTTTTCTGTCTGGCCCATTTTCTCTGGGCTTGTCACCGGCTTTCTCTGCAGGCTCCCAGCTCCCTGGAGGTACTTCTGCGCAGGGGCCTGTGGACTTCCTGTTTGGGCACAGCGGCTGCGCTCTCCTGAGCCGTCTATCACTCACGGGCAACCATCCCCAGTGTGGCTCCCAGCGGCTCTCAGCACAAAAGACTTGGGGTTCACCGTTTGGCTCACTTCTCGCCAATGCCTTAGGTTTCCCCTGATTGTATCTTCCAGCTCGGATTTGCAGAACTGGAAAGAGCAGCAAGAGTCACCCCTCGCTCCTCTGGGGAGTGTGGAATGTGGGTACAAAGAGATATAAAGTGACTTGCTCAAACTCACGTAGTTACTTCAAAATAAACAGGGCTGGGCCAGGTCTCTATGACCTTTGGAAATACGGCCTTTCCTTACGATTCCTCTGTCATTCGTTTGCAACTTGTCTGTCACTGACCTTGCCTTCTGTCTCTTCATTCTAGGACACAGAGGAACCCAAGGACTAAAAGCCACTGTGATTTTCATTACGCTGAATGATCCTAAAACCACACAATCTGAAAGTATCCTTGAAACTGAGCCAGAAAAGAATCCCTTAAAAAAAAAAAAAAAAAAAAAGAATCCCCTGCCAGATTTCCCAAAGAGACCCAGGTCGTTCTAAACATCATGAGCTTCAGTTACAGCAAAATAATGGTGAAAGTCATCCCAGGCCAGAGAGGTCCAGCCCCATTGCTTACGGGTAAAATAGGGAGAGCCCTACCACCTGTCAGGCTTGGAAAGAAAATTCCAGATAAGAACAGAGCTCTGCATGCAGAGCTGGAGCTCAAACAGCAACTGTTACCATCATGATCTTCCTCCCAAAGACAGGAGTCTAAATCTGCCCTACGTTAGAATCGCCTAGGAAAGTGTTTCCTCTGTCTGATGCTAATGCCGAGATTTATCCTCAGGGATTCCGATTCAGTAGTCTGGGGTGAGTCTTAGAAAATCAGCACCTTTTTTCTTTCTAAAATACTGTTTTACTGGGATGAAATTCACATACCATATAATTCAGTCATTTAAAGTATATAATTCAGCCCTGGCTGGTATAGCTCAGTGGATTGAGCGCGGGCCTGCCAACCAAAGGATCATTGGTTCAATTCCCAGTCAGGGCACATGCCTGGGTTGTGAGCCAGGTCCCCAGTAGGGGACACATGAGAGGCAACCACATATTGATGTTACTCTCCCTCTCTTTTGCCCTCTCTTCCCTTCTCTCTAATAAACAAATAAAATATTTTTTTAAAAAGTATATAATTCAATGTTTCTTAGTACATTAGTACATTCGCAGATATGTGCGACCATCACCACAACCAATTTTAGAATATTTTCATAAAAGGGAAGGAAGGAAGGAAGGAAGGAAGGAAGGAAGGAAGGAAGGAAGGAAGGAAGGAAGGAAGGAAGGGAGGGAGGGAGGGAGGGAGGGAGGGAGGGAGGAAGGGAAGGCCTATTAGCTATCACCCATCTTACTGTAGTTTATCTTTTAAAATCCTACCAATTCTTAGTTTGTGATATTTTTATCATGATATCACGGTTTTATCTTTCTAATATATTAACATGCTTATGGTGCTTTTAACCTATAGAGATGGGAAATGATGCTGACAAATTTTTATACTACTGGACAAACACGGTTTGGGTATGAAGTTCTATCGTATACACAAGTGGATTTGATTTTCTAAGCACTTTATTTTACATTGCCTCTACCTTCACAAGCCAACAGGTAAGGTGCCTACTGGGTGTCGGGCAGTGCTCAGGCACTCAGGACGGTCAGGGACGCAGCAAAGACCCTGCCCCTGCAGCCGTGTTCTGCTCTGCATTTTGCTTTCTGCACACTGTCACTGCCTGGCTGTGGTTTCAGGTCTATTGTTAATAGCTCTCTAGGTGATTCTAATGTGAGCCTCTGGCTGAGAACTGTGCTCTAAATCAATGCTTCCCTTCCTGATGGGGCGGGACACTTGGTTGGCTGGGCATCATCCCATAAAACAAAAGGTGGCCAGTTTAACTCCCAGTCAGGGCACATACCCAGGTGTGGGTTCAGTCCCCAGTTGGGACACAAGTAAGAGACAACCAATCAATGTTTCTCTCTCACATCAATGTTTCTTTCCCTCTCTTTCTCCCTCTTTCCCCTTCTCTCTAAAAATAAATAAATAAAATCTTTAAATCGATGCTTCTTGACCTTTAGCATGCATACAAGTCTCCTAAGGATCCTGCTAAAATCCAAGTTCTGACTCAGTAGGTTTGGTGTGAGGTCCGAGATTCTGCATTTCCAACTAGTTCCCAGGGGAGGAGGCCAATGTAGCTGATCCATGGCCTCGGGAGGAATGGCACCCAAAACTCAAGGTCTTGGGACAGATGTCTGGAAAGTTTATAAGATTCTTACAAAGGCAGTCTCAAAGGCCAGCTCTGTCTGGCCAAGCTAGAGTCCACTGCCTCCTGGAAGCAGACAGCCAAAGGTATGACCTCAGACCAGGGCACCAGGACCCAGAACCAAAGCCTGTCCTCGGATGACTCTCTCTTTGGCTTCCTGTTGGCTTTCTGCGTTCTAGCAAGAGCCTGCAGACAAGTGCGCCTGCAAAGACTCACTAGCAAATTAATCACGACACCACACCCTGCATTCACATGGAGCTGCCTTCTCAACACCATCCAAGGGAAAAGCCAGAAGGAAAGGGGCCTAGTTACTTTCACTTGGATGAGCGGGGTGCAGGAGAACATGGCCTGACTTGGCAGGAGGTCCCAGCCAGAAGGAGCTGCAAACAATAGCAACTCTCATCGGCCAGACTCCTGTGATCAGCCAAGCACGAAAGCTTCCTGCCTGGAGCTGGCTGGGTAAGTGCACGGTTGAAGGGACTCCAGGTAACACAAGCAGGGAAGAGGCTGGCGGGCAAGTCCCTTCTGGCTCCGAGATTGGTGCATTCTGGGACCCTGCACAACATCACAGAACAGCACTGACCGGGCGCCTACTGTGTACCAGGGAATTTTATGGAAATACTTTCAAGGGATCCTCACAGCAACTTTGTAACCCAGGCAGCGATGCTTTCATTGGATAGAGGAGAAAACTGAGGCTCAGCGCTTAAGTGACAACAGAACTTATGGAGAACAGGGGCAGGACTGGAACCCAAACCCCACCAATCCTTCCCGCTTCCTTACATGCTGCTCAAAACGCCCGCATCTCTCAGGCCTCCACTTCCCCTCTCACCAGGACAGGGAAGGAAGCAAAGAGGCTGAAAAAGGAACTGAACTGAAAAAGGCTTTGGGTCTCCAAGAAGAAAGGAAAATGCTGATTATCCTTATACTAATTATTAATCATTATTGTCATTGGAAGTGTAATTAAGAGACGCTGGGAGAAAAGCTTGGTGTCTCTGACATTTAGGGTGGCTCAGCAAGGCGCTGGCCCCGGGCAGTTTCTAGCAGTCCAGGTGGCTGCAGTCCCCAGTCCCTCTGAGAGAGGGCGAATGGCACCTGCTGACTCCAGGGTGACTACCCAGGAGCCTTTGGGGGAAGGCTCTGTCTATGGGAGACAGTGACTCCAAAATCCAACGCTCAAGGAAGGAGACCCAGTTGGGTCACAGCGGCGTGTGCCTGGCACCTGGGTCAGCACGCCGGGCCCAAGGCTGAAACTGAGATTCAACCAATGGGTCAGTGAGCCCTGAGGACGAACCTGAATCAGCTTCCCAGTGGCTCACCCCTGCAGGAGCCACAGGAAGTTTCTTGAAGCCACCAAAGGCCATTCCAAATGAGTGTTGCACTTTCAGGACTAGGGACTCGAGAAATGAAGACACCACACCAACAGCCCCAGACCTAAAGCCCAGCCAGGTAGGGTAAGCAATGCTGGAGCCAATACCTCACTGGACAAAAGAGCAGACAGCCATTTAAAGTGGTTTAAAACCAAACCATTTCATTAAAAATGCTCATTAGGTAGCATTACATGAAAACGCTATATACAAAAGGACATAATCAGTAAGAGCACAGCTACTTTTGTTAAATCTATGTACATAAAAAAGGACAGAAGAAAATACAACCCAATGTTACCCGTGGCAACTTTTAAATGATCAGAATAATCACTTCGCGTTGGAAGTTAAGCATCTTCCTTTTTCTGCAATGAACATGTAAACTACACAGGGGCAAGAGGAACACGGAGACGAGACTCCGTGTGGGGGGCAGGCGGGGTGAGGGCCTGCTCTGACGGTGCACACCCCGCCCCACGCCGGCAGCCCACAGCCGTGATATGGAACACACACAGCTATGATCCGGGAGCCTTAGGGCAAGTAAGCCAATGGGGCACCCTTTCCAAGGGGCTGAAATTCTCCAGGGAACATAACAAAAAGCCCATTAGCCCTTAAAATGCTCTTAAGGATTTGGGGGAAAGATGCCAAAGTGCAACTCTCTGCCTGGGGCAGGTGCTCTGCCCCAGGCAGAGAGGCAGAAGACAGCTGCCACTATGGGGGCCGATGTCCCTCCGAGACCCCGAGCAGATGAGGATTCCTGCTCACTATACCTCCCCCCACGCCTGCACAAGGGATATAAAATAGACAAACTTCACCATATGGGGCTCAGGGGCCTCTTGGGAATGTCAGTGGGAGGGAGAATGGCAGGTCCCTAAGCCGTGTGCAAATATGAGTAAGGACGGGGGTTTAAAGAGCAGGAACTGCACCAGCTGTCTCTAAAAGAAACTAATTGCAGGGGCTGCTCTGCCTGAACAAGACCTCGTGCTGAGGCAAAGATCCTCCCAGAGGCCCAGCAGCCACCCAGCCACCTGTGCGTGACGGCTGGCCCAGAGGCTGCCACAGGAATCCAGCTGGGGCTAAAGGCCTGCGGCCGCCCCTGGCTGGACAGGGGAGCCCAGGTCCACAAAGCAGCCTCCTGAGAAGCCTGCAGCATAAGGTCCCGAGGCCTGTGCCCTGTGCCGGACTGGGAGACTAGACTAGCAATTTCTTTCTCTGGAAATTCTAAAGGCCAGCCCTGGCTGGTGTAGCTCAGTGGATTGAGCACTGGCCTGTGAACCAGAGGATCGCAGTTCTATTCCCAGTCGGGGCACATGCCTGGGTTGCAGGCCAGTTCCCAGCAGGGGGATGCATGAGAGGCAACCATACATTGATATTTCTCTCCCTCTCTCCTTCCTTTCCCCTCTAAAGATAAATAAATAAATTTTATTTAAAAAAGCATCTAGAAACATTGAAATGTTGAACTGCTAGGTGCAGGGAGTAATGTCCTCATTTCTTAAACCTGGGGAGGGGGCCGAGTCAAATAAGAGACATTAAAAATGCAAGTTCTCAGGGGTCCCTCACTCAGGACTCAGGGCGAGGAGCTCAAGTTCACCATCACTGACAGGGCAGGGCCCTCTTAGATGTCCTCCTGCTGCTAGCATCCCTGCTGAGACCCTGTGGAGAAGTGAAAAGGCCCACACGCAGGAAGCCCAGGAGGCAGGGAGTCAGATGGGGTCTCATGCCTGTTTTGCAGTTTCCTAGCTGGGGGGGGGGGGGTTGGGGGCAAGTCCCTCACTCCCTGAATGAGGTGCAAGTGATATCCACCCTGGCTGCTGCATGAAAGACATTTGCAGAGAAAATGTATGGGACAGTCCCTCTAAAAACCATACAACTCTAAACAAATGGAAGGTGTCATTATGATAAGTGGGGTGTCATTATAAAGTGGGAGCACTTTGCTTCCCTTTCATGACAACATGCAAATGAGAAGCAAAATCGGACAAGCCCATTAATATTTTTCAGACCATTCACTGATCTGCTCTAAAACAGGATCGGAGAGGGCTGCCTCGGGAACACAGGAAACAGGGCTCAGGGGCTGCTGCGGGCCACACGGGGCCTCGGGAATCAGCGGGAGAGGAATGGCTCAGGGAGAAAGGGGGAAAAAAGGGGTACACCGATGAAACTGGGGAAGAAGTAAAAAGGTCAGCACTGAGATTCCTCCCTCCTGGGAATGAGCTTCATCCCTGAGAAAGAGGCCCAGATGAAAGGGAGGCGCAGCTGGGGGAAATAGGCTGTGAGAACAGAAGGGCGATTGTTCCCCAGGACAGACCGGGCCCTGCACCCGAGCAGCCAGCCTGCACTGCTGCTTTGTGCCCTAATGTAATTAAGGGCCCAGTGGGGGCCAATGTTTGGAATCCTTTAACTCCTCGTCATTCTCACACAACAGCTGAGCCAGAGTGTGCAGGGGTAACTGCGGGCGGGCGGCTCTGGGTTTCTGAGCAGCTCAGCTAAAAGGGGGCATCACGGGGCAGGCAGGCCAGGGCAGCAGGAGGCGAAGCCTTCATTCAGGGCTGGTGAGGCACTTCCTCCTCCTCAGCACTGTCCCCAGGAGTTCCCTGAAGCCCTGCCACTGCCCTGACCCCAGTTAACACGCCCACTAATTGCCAGGGTTGCGGAGAATCTGAAAGCTGGAGGAGCAAAAGAGTCAGAGTTAATTAAGGAGAGAAAAAAAAGCCTGCTTCTCAGTTTTTCATTTCCCTCCTCCCCACACGCTCTGGGTTGGGCATCCAGTTTCAGGGAAGCTCCAGAGGCAGGGATCTCCACGCTGGGAGCCAAAACCAACAACAGCACATTGAAATTACTGAGCAGGAGCAGCTGTGATTAGAGGGCTCCTAGGACCCTAGCTGCACAGCTCTCCAACCCTGCAAACTTCCCAGAGGTATGGTCAAGGGGTCCACTCCCCTCCCATCCAAAGGAAAGCCTCCCGTTCCCAAAGGGTAATGGGACACTCTGTAGGCTAAACCACAATAATGCAACGTAAGCATCTGACCAATGTTACCTTGTCTAATCTCACAGCTACCCTTTGAGGTAGTTTACTATTCTTATCCCCACTTTACAGACCGGGAGACTGAGGCTTACATGCGACAAGTGCTTACCCAAGGTCAGCAAGCTAGCAAGTAGCAGAGGACTGATTCCACTGTCGCCTGGCACCCTGGCTCCAAAGCCTGCGCATTTAACCCCTACCGTGCTGAGGGCCACTCAGATATGCTAGTACACCAGAAGGAAGCCTTAGGGAGCTTACTGCCTGAGAGAAGGTTCTTAGCCAAGGGCCCTTCGGGTTTTGATGAGACTCCTGGACCCCTCCCTCCCCTGAGATCAAACGCACAATCGAAGGTGTTTGTGTGTGCATGCACTTCTCAGGTTGGAAGAGGATGTCAAAGTTCTCTTTCGGTTGGTTATCCAAGGGGTCTGGGACCCAAAAAGAGGTTAAGAACTGTGGCCATCAGGTTTGCCAAGTTGACTCTAGAACACAGAACTTCTGATTTGAGTCCTCTACTATTTCACTTCACCTCTTTGCTTTGAAGAAGAGCCAAGAGGGCAGCCCATACGTCTCCAGAAAGGGAGGAAAGGCCGCTCAGAATTTGGCAACTTGGCACTAAAAACTCACCCAGCCTGCTTAAGAGAGGGAACCGGGAGACACACCATGGGGGAGGGGAGGGAAAGGGTGACGGCTGGGCCCTGCAGGATGAAAGGGGTTTCCCACAAGGTGTTTATTACTTCTTTCCATCAACTTACAAACAATTTCCATCATCGTCCTAATTCAGATCCTGGATTTTGCTTGGACCTACATAAAGGAAAATACATTACCGGAAGCTCCAAACCATCGAAAATTAGCAGGGGGGAAATTTTCTATTCCAAATTAATTTGTTATGGTTTTAAGACCACTGTCTGTCTTGAAACAAAAGCATCCCTTAACTGAGGCCACTGCCCTCCTTTTCAGATGCTCCGAGACAGCAAATGATAGCAATGCCGCCACTCACGACAGCCAGCATCAGTGAGGGCGCATTCCGTGCGGTGGCTCCATGCTTTCCCCATGTTTATCTCATTTAATCCTCACCTCAGCCCTCGGAGGCAGGGCCATTCTTATCTCTGACTTCCAGAGGACAAAATTAAGGCTCAGAGAAGTTAAACAGCTGCCCAAGAACACACAGCAAGTAAGCAACAGAGCCAGGATGCAAGCCCAGGTCGACGTGACCCGAAGAGATGGGGCTCTAGACCAGGGCCACTGAGAGTGAGACTACAGACCATCTGCACACTACTAGTTATAGGTCCTTTAAGTACAGGGAGGAAAAAGTAAGGATTTAGAGACATTTCTAAGTATTAGACATCGCCATAGCCTCGGAGCATGTGACCATGGACTTCCTCTTCAGACAGGTTACACACAGACAAGTCACTGTCACCCTTGTGCAGACTGCTCCTCCTCACTGGGACCCCATATGAGAATGCGTGCCCGAACGAATGAAAACAACCACCTGTCTTCCACTTCGGGTAGTATGAAAAGCGCAGTTCCAAAGAACGCTGCAAAGGCAGGGGTGTGTAGGGCACTCACACAAGGTCCCAGCATGTAAAGGTTTCCGGCACAGCGCTTCTCAGACCTGAATGTGCACACAACCCCCCCCCCACACACACACACACACCGGATCTTGTTAGAATACAGACTGCCTTTGGCCTGACACCCTCTATTTCTAACCTGGTGAGGCTGGTATGGCAGGTCTGGGACCAGACTTTGAGCAGCAAAGCTCTGATTGGACAGATGCACTGGGGCCAATGAGGCTGGTGCACGAAACTCCACTGGGTTCAGTTCATAGACAGCCCTTCCCACACACCTTTTCCCACTGCGGCCTGAGACCAGGATGCCCAAGGGCCCTTTCTGCCTGAGCTGCAGAAACTGGAAGCCCTGTCTGTCCTGAGGGCTCCACAGAAGGCAGAGAAAAGCAGCTCAGAAGCATCTGCAAACATTCAGAGGAATCCACCTGTAACCGTACCCGAGGTGCTCCGAGAAAACTGTTCCAGCTTGACCCTGCTCGTGACGGACCACAGTGGGGTGTCAGACAGCGATGCCCCGGGAGGATAACTACCCACACGTGTTGGGACAGCACTCTTCACTTCTTAAAAAAGAAGTGAGCCCTGGCTGGTGTAGCTCAGTGGATTGAGTGCTGGCCTGTGAACCAAAGGATTGAGGTTCGATTCCCAGTCAGGGCGCATGCTGGGGTTGCAGGCCAGTTCCCAGCAGGGTATGCATGAGAGGCAACCATACATTGATATTTCTCTCCCTCTCTCCTTTCCTTCCCCTCTAAAGATAAATAAATAAAATCTTTAAAAAAAAAAAGTGAGTGCCAAGAAACCTAACTAAGAGCTAGAAACCTTAGCTCTTAGTAAGCCCCTTGAGGAAGGGGCGCAATGTGGGTCACTCCAGGAGGGCAGAAATGGCCCCTTGGTGGCCCCTCCTGCAGCCGGAAAGGGCCATAAGCAAACTACCTTGAAAAGGAGACAGTCCCTACTTCCCGCAGGTAACCTTCAGGTTACCTGTCCTGTTTCCTGGGAATTTGAGCGGTAGAGGAGATCTTCCTCCTTAGTAGCAATCTCAGTTTCTCCTAATTCAACTTCTCTGCACAAGGACTAAAGGACGATGGACTCATTAAAGAGGCAAATACCAGTAAAAGCCCCAGATCTCCTTTTCATTCAGGGGGTTCACTCATCCATTCCCGTATGGAGCAACTGCCACGTGCCAGGCACCTTCAGGAAGTGGGCCTACAGTGTGGATTCAGAAGCCCGGGGCCCTCTCCCCCGCTTCCCTAAGAACCGGGGAATCCACGACAGAAGAGGCCACAGTGTGTTAACTAAGGCAAAGGGCACCGCCCGCTCCTGGAGCTAAATGGAAAGTGAGCTCAGAAACCCACTGCCTCAGGGAAACCTGGCCTGCGGGAGGGACTGGGCATTTGAAGTTGGTGGCACTAGAGGGGGCTCCTGCACTTGACTCACACAAGGTGAAGCAAGGCCTGAGGGTCACTGATATACACAGCAACCAGTCAGAGGGGCTTGATGTCCCAGCCAAAAATGTCTGCACGAGATGCCAGCCCAACTCCAGAGAGCACTGGGCTGAAAACCTCCTCTGGATCTCAGGTGGCTCCCGTGAAACCACAAAGCTCTTCCTCCTTTGCAAACACCAGATCGCACTCTCCTAGTTCCCAACTCTGCCAGGGGCTAGTTTTCTACCTGAGGACTCCATCCTGCTCCTCTCCACCCAAACATGCCCTTTCATTCCCTCCCTCAGAATTAAAACTAACCTCCAGGCACTAAAGCAGGGTTTCTCAACCTAGGGCACCACTGATACTTGGCGCCAGGTAATTCTCTGTTTGGGGGATAGTCCTGTCTATTGGAAAATGTTTAGCACCATCATCCCTGGCCTGTACCCACAAATGCCAGGAGCACCACCACCCCCAGCTATGACAACCAGAAAGATCTCCAGACACTACCAGTGTCTCCAGGGGGACGAAATCATATCCCAGCTGCACCTGAGAAACACCTGGGAAGCTTATGAAACTCACCCAGTGCCTGCGCCTCACCCACACACATTTTGGTTCTGGTCTCAACTCCACAAGTAAACAAGAATGTCTGTCACTTGAGAAGTCCTTAACATTCTCTTAAGGTGCTGGCTGGGTCATCCACAATCTCTCCAGAAGCACGAACTAGATCTTCTTTCTTTCCTCTCTCCACAAAGTTCTAGGCAGTGCTCCTCGAGGCTCCTCCTATTTTATGCTAATCAGAAAACTTGAGAAGTTATTGAGCCTCCTTCACCCCTGCTTCAGATGAAGAAGCCACTTTAAGTAGCCCAAGTTCAACAGCATATGACAAGGGAGAGTTTACAAACGTCCAAATTTCAAAGGGCAGGGGGGAGGTGACAGAGGAGACAGGGGGCCAGGAGAACCTAGCCATCTGATATGGTTCTGGTGCCAACCCCTGAACGAGGAGGCCCCTTCAGGTTCCCTCTCGGGTGCAACTGCTGCATGGCCGGGGTGCCCGCTGCCTATTCTTAAGTTCATTGAGCCCCACACCTCCTGACCAGAATGGAAGGCATGAGGCTGGGGGTCCGCAACCGTGGATGAAACTCCAGTCTACCAGGCAGGAGGACACTGCTGGTTTCCCGGGGCTGACAGCGATGGGAGAATACATGCACGCAGACCCGGAATCCGCTCCCTCCTGCCCCCGAAGTCCAGGTCCTTTTCCCACACCTCCCTTAAGCATCCCCAGGAGGATCTGGAGAGTTGACCGAGAGGGGCCTGGCCAGCGTGAACAGATGAAGTCAGGTCTGTGTCCTGCCTCCCCTCTTCCCCACACCTGAGGCTGCCCCCACTTGCCACCTCTTCAGACAAAAAACAAAGGAATGCAGTGTTAGTAACCCCTCTCTTCCCTAAGAACTGGAAATGCATTCATCACGCACTCATTCGGTAACAAATACGGAGAGAGTACCTTGTAAGTGACCTAAGCGCTTAGAGAGCAGACATGCATCCTTCCTGACCTTTCTACTTGAGTCAGAGCGAAGACAAACCAATGGGAGGGGACTCCAGGGACCCAGCTCCCTCCCTTGAAGACAGCAAAGGTTGTCAAGCTCTCACGTCAACTTTCTTGCCACAATTCGCTGGCTAATACATGAGAATACACACTGACAATGAGGTTACACTACATTTAATGAATGATTTAGAGTTTTTTTCTGAGATTATACTTGTTTGATCTTCATTGCCAACAGGATGAGCCAGCCTTCATGATCTGCTCCAGGTGGCCCTGGCTGGCCAGCTTGTTGAATCAGTCTAGGTGCCCAGTGGGATGGCAACTTTTTTCAAGCTTCCTTCCCTCCCTCGGTTACCCCCCCACACACACCGTTGCCTAGAGACGGAACACATTCCTGACGCTTATGCTTCTTTTCATTCTCCACAAGCTGGAGCTTTGGAAACCAGGCCTCCAGGAAACATGCCCGAAGCAGAAGCAGGGGTGAAGAGGAGAACCCGGAGTGACATTTCCTCACAACAGGCCCGCCCCTCCCACCGCAGCCCTCCCTTTTCTCCCCAGGGTTGAAAGCCCCAGCAGGCTGGCACTGAAGGGCTCCCACAAGGAACAAGGCCCCTTTTGAGAGCTGTGTTTACCCCAGTCCGGGGCTAGGGTTGCCATGGCCACCAGCCACCTTGGAAGCCCAGAGCCAGCCTCAGGCCAGGAACTAGCCCTGACCTCCTTCTAGGGGACACTACGGCCCCCCAACACTCCTCTCCCGAGCCCCTGCAACTGCTGGAAATGCTGGTTTTCTTTTTTTCTTTCCTATTTCATTTCCTTTATTTTATTTTTAAAATTTATTTATTGAATGTACTGGGCTGACATAAAACGATAAAGGTTTCAGGTGACCATTCTATGATACATCATCTCATCTGTACACTGTCTTGTTGGAAACACTGATGTTCATCAAGTACTCTCGCTGAAAACATAATCCTGGAGGGAATCAAAGAGGATTAAAGCTCCTCCCAGAGCCGTCCTCACAGGCTCCCCAGAGAAAGGCCAGCGACTTGACCTGCCTGCTGCCTGCTAAGGGCAGAGACCTGGGGGCCGAGCTGAGAGAGGTGACTGGCCAGCGACACCAGCCTCCCCCTCAGCCCTGCCTCCTTGCCCAAGCCCGTGCGGCTGCTAATGGCGATGACTTATTTAGGTAATTCATTATCGCCATGCCCAGGAGCCACACAGGGCCCAGTGAGACCTGAGCAGCAGAGGGAGGGCAAGGTGGAGGGCCAGGCCTGTGTCTCTCAGCCCAGGAATTCAGCCCTCGCTGGCCCCACACTCCTCCCTTGTCCTTTTCCCCAGGAGGAGCCAGAGGGAGCCGAGCCTCTAAATAATTCAGCCCTCAAATTGCTCTGTGGTCAGGAGGGTTCCTTCATTTATTTTTTAACTCTCCGGGCTCTGCAGTTTCACAGCAGGAAGCACTTGAATCCCAAACCTGGACCTGGCTTTCGAGCCAGGACTGAGGTGAAGGAGCCACTCAACTTCTAAGTTTCTCCAGTCATCTGGAATTCAGCAAATTGCTGGGCCCCAGCCACAGTGGCTGGGAAGCAGATGGGGCGGCGGGAGGAGGGGCCACGGGCACTCGGGGCTGTGTCTGCACTGCACTACGAGGTGCAGCGCCGGCAGCCTGCTAGGCTGGCCTCCCTGTCAGCAGTCTCCCCGACCTCCAGCCTCTCTCAGGCGTCTCCCTGCACCCCCTCCCAACAACCGCTATCCAGCTCTCACGGCCGCTCCAAGTCCCACAGGGCAGGGGCACGGCATTACCACACAGCTGCAGGGCCCTAGAACTGGCCATCTTGGCCTTTTATTAATAATCTGATTGTTAATTAGCTGCTATTAATTGAACACACATGTCATGTAATCCCCACAGTCACCATATGAGACAGGACTACAAATATCCTCATTTCACAAGTGCGTAAACCGAGACGGAAGGAAGTGAAGAAATACCCTCAGGTCATTCCGCTAGCAGATGAAGAGCAAGAATTCAGGCCCAGCTGTCGAATTCCAGACCCCATGCCTCCATCCCCACATTACACAGACACTGCAGATGTACACATGCAGAATCTGCAAAGAGCAGAACTGAGCCCAGAGAGGCGAAGTAACTTGCCTGTAGTCACACAGCCAGCAGGGGCGGCTGGTTGGACAAGTGCCATAATCAGGGCAAACATCCTTCCACATCACGGTTTCAGCCTCAGAAGCCTCCATATTTATCCAAGTGACAGCGGACTCCGGTGCTTCTCTCTTTTACCATGTAATGGTCTAGCGGCCTGTAAACCTAGCTGGACCACTGGCCGTGCCCTGGGCTAGTGCTGCCCACTCCCTCAGGCCCTTGCTCCCCCACCCTCCAAACAGCTGCCCTGCCTCCGCCAAGAGTTTTCAATTCTCTCACAGAGCATTACAATCTTTCCCACCTCCCTGTAGGAAAGTGCAACAACTTCCAAGATTCCTAAGAAGAAACCCCACACCACCATGCCAGCGTGCAGTTATGCAGTTTTCTTACAGATATTATCTAATCAGTGTGAGGTGAGCTTGGGTACCTTTTTGAGGACTGCTCCTGGCCCCACTCACGGGGGAAGGCTCCCAAAGCCCTGGTGGTGCTATAGGCGATAGCCTCCAGGCTACAGTTGATTGGACCAATGGGAGACAGCTGACACAAATGGGCCAATCAGATTCTTTCCCTGGGAATTTGAATCAAGGTTCTGAGAGTCTGTTCTGTCCAGGATGCGGTGGCTGTCGTTGGGAGCTGACCGCCATGCCGTCTGGCGCATGGAGCAGCGGTGGCGCCCTGCGGCTCCAGGCCCTTCTGAGGTCAGTCACAGTTCCTGCCTTGGTTCTTCCATTCCCCTGTGGCTTCCCATAGCTCAGGCTGGTTTCTGTTACTTGCAGTCAGTAGAATCAGAACTAAAAGATGGGCTGGATTTATTATCCGCCTTTTATTGTTGAGGAAAGAGGCTCACGGGGGCGAAGGGACTAAATGAGGGTCACATGACCAACATGTCATACAGGAGAGCTTCAGTCCCTGCCTGCTATGTGACTCCTTCAGTGCCGTCCCATGCCTGCTTCCCTGACTAAAGGAAGTGACAGGTGTTCCCTTCTGGTAAGTGTGAAAACAGGCCAACTGAGGATGAGTGATTAGCCAGAGGCACTCCACGGATGAAAGCCAGGGACCAGAAATACAAAATCCTCTCCTTGAAACCGTCAAGACAGCCCTCTGCCCCTCTACATTTCCATGTCCCTGGCAGCTAGGTTGGAGTGGAGTGACTAGTTCTGGCCGATGAAACAGAGATGGAAGAGGTATCAGTTCCTTGCCGAGGCCGCCCAAAGCCAGGGGCTGCCTCCATCTCCCTCGTCCTCTCCTGTGGTGTCACCTTGAAGGCCCCATATTTCGCCAGGCGCAGCTCTAGGGGGAGGAAGACGGCCCTGGCCCGCATCGGACTTCCCGTGAGCACAGAGTTAATCTAGACTGTGCCAAGCCACTGGGATGTCCAGACCTGATTATTAACACAGCACAGTCTAGCCTCTCCTGGCTGAAGCGGACCAATTACTCACCCTGGGCCCTTCAGCACACTGCTCTGGTCTGCAGGATGCTACAGTTGTTTGTTTAACACCACTCATTGAACAATATTTCTAGAGCACCAATGCCAGATGGTGTAATGGGTACCGCTTCCCCGTAAGATCCCCTTCTGACGACACCCAGGCCCGACTTTGGGACTAAAAGAAACAGTTGTATAGGTGTGAAAGCAGGACCTCCCACCCTGCCCCTGGCTAAACTGAGCCTGCGGAAAAGGTAAGCTGCCAGGAGACAAAGACAGCTTGTCCCAGCGACTCTGGGCGGGGGGGTGGCAGCCAAGAGTGAATTCATACCAGGCTTTCACACCCTGGGCTCTACCCGCTCACCTCCTGCCAGCCTCATGGCCACACACAGTGCTTCCCTCACCCAGGGCACAGAACAGAGGAGAGAGGGCATCAAGCAGGAGTCATCAAGAGAGCAGGTGGCGGGTAGAAAACAGAAGTAGTGAAAGGCACAGCTCGGCTGACCTCACCCTTCTCTACAACACAAGTCTCTCCTCTGGAACTCATCGCCCCCCTGCTTAATTTATTTTAGCCCCCAATCCCCCAAGAACTGAGCTTTTCTCCCCTTACCCCACACAGTTAAGGACCAAACAGAGAAATCATCAGTCCGTCAGGAACTGCCATCCCACGCCACTCCGTTTTACGCCAAATGCTAGATGCAAGTTAAGCTGGCAGGGTTGCCATGTACAGTTGTGTGGGCGGTGCCCGTGCAAAGGGGGCAGCGGGGCTGGAATCCGGCCTGCGTTCTGCTTACCCAGCTATGTACCAGGGAAAGAAGTCCCTTCTCGTTCACAAAAGCTGTCTGCTATAAGCTGTAGCCATACAAGCACTGGAGCTGGGGGTCTTCCCAGGAGTGAAGAGGGGCTCTTCCATAAGGAGTGAAGTTTGGGGGTGGGTGAGTGGAAATTCACTACACTAGTCTCTCTACTTTTGTGTATATTTGAAAATTTCACAACAAAAGGTTAAAACAGAAAACAAACAAACAAAAAAATCTCACCCAGGAAGGTGGCTGTTATTCAGACAAGTTATAGGCGGTCCTCCAATAACATGGTCGTTTTGTTCAAGGTCATTTCGTAACAAGGTTGACGAGATGCTGGAAAAACTCACCTCTTGTTTATATCCATTGGTCTAGTTATCTGTTATTTTGCCACAATTCCAAGAACCTGCGGATGATGTTAAGTGAAGACTGACTGCACTTTACCCCTTAGCCCTCGGGCTCACCTCCCATATCTCAATGACCATAATTCCAGGCTCACAGTGTTGGTACAAAGACTCAATTAAATTAAGTGAAGAGTCCGTCCTCTTACAAATGGGAGCTGTTGACAGTAGCTGCTGCAGATGACTCAGGGCAGGAAGGAAACTGAGGCAGAAGCGGGGCACAAGGGCATTGCCGAGAAAAGCAAACGCCCTGAGACATGTGTGCCAAGAAGCTGTCGAGAGTCTGGAAGCACAACCACCCTATTAACACGCCTATGTCGGGCTGCCAGGGGGCTGGTGAGATGCAGGGAGTTTTCTCGCCACCCCTTCCTCTGCGGGAATCTTTACATTCCTGAGGGGACCCCAGCCTCAGCTCTGGATCCAAATTAAGGTCCACAGAAAGGTCAGAAAGAGGAGCTCAGAAACGATGTGCTGCCCAGCTTCCAGGCAAACTCGGAGCACAGAGCAGCTGGTGGGTGGGGCTCGGTGGGCAGGAAGCCCCTGCTCCTGGAAGACTCCTTTCCTGAGTCCCAGAAGAGAACCAGAGGTCCCCCAAACGTCCCAGGGGTCGAGCACCAGCCACAGGGAGGGCCCCTGCCAGTTTTACTGGTCGGAGCATGAGTAGCCAGCCATTCACATCTCTGAAGGTCAAAGGCTACTTTTGAATTGTCTACTTTTATGTAATACATTTTCGCATTAGTGTCTTCTGAATTATCACTGCTGTGTGTGACTTTCCCCAGGGGTTTGTTAGTAGAAAATGACACACTGCTATCCATTTTCCCTGAAGGTCCATGCCCCAAACCTCACAGGGATGGAGAGGGCTGAGGGTGGCAGTGACAGGAAGCTGGGACTCCTTCCCAAAGGCCCTGGAGGGGCCTCACCCTTGGCTCCAATCGCCAAGGGCCTGTGTGTCGGCCTGGACTCTACCCCGGGAGGCCGACACCGGAGGCTTCTGGTTTCAGTCAAATGCCACCTCGCTAGCTCACTGTCTCATTTCTTTTTTTCTTTCCCAGCATGAAAGCTAATAGGATGATTCATTCTCTTATTAAGTCGAACTCATGAGAAAAAGGGAAGTTACCCAAGTTCCCGGTCCTCTCTCTGTTGAACACAGGCCTCTGCCTGGCTCATCCCCATGTGCCCTTCATAGAAATGCAACGACAGAAATTCCACTAATAAAGCCCACCCTTCCCCTCTCCTTTCATGTCCCAAGAATTCCCTGCACTTGGTGGTTTTCTAAGTTTCCAAAGCTGTCACAGCTGAGGGCTGCGTGGGGATTTAAAGACGGGCTTCCAAATAAAATGGACGGGAGAGGAAAGAGACGCACGGCCCTCGCGATGACTGATGTGCACACATGCAGGTGTGCACAATGCTGGGAAACAGACAGCGCAGGCCCTCAGGGCAGACAGCGAACCCCCTCCCAGGAAGACGTCCCTCTCTGTCCCCGCTGGCTCTCCGAGGTCAGTCCCAAACTTAGAAACAGCTGCTTCCCTAGAACTCCAAAAAAAGCTCTCGTATGCGCCATCTCCTCACTCTTTCCAACACTGCGATCTGTACACTTAATCTACCTCCAGGCTCGGCTTCCCCTCCCTCGGCCGGAGTAAGAGGAGGAGCACTCACAGAAGCAGCAGCGCAGGCTGGAACTGGGAAACGCCTCCTGTAAACACACCGTCCGGGCTCAGCAGCCTGGCTGTCTGAGTGCTTCGGTCGCAGCTCCATCACTCACCGTGTGGCCTCAGTGTCCTCATATGTAAAGTGTTGATACTGCCTTTGTAGGTTTGAGTAAGTTAATACTCTTAAAATCCTTAGAAAGGTTCCTAGCATGCAGTACGCATGTAATGAGTGCTAGTTATTATCATTAGACGTCCACCACCGTCCTGTGCGCAGGGGGTGATTATTACCAGCTCTGTTTAACTGATATGTTCAATAGCCACTTCTTATTGTGCATATAATAATAGATGAAGCGCAAGAAAAGTACAAATTAAGAAGTTACCCTGGCTGGTGGAGCTCAGTGGATTGAGCTTGGGCTGTGAACCAGAAGGTCACTGGTTTGATTCTCAGTCAGGGCACATGCCTGGGTTGCAGGCTGGGTCCCCAGTGGGGGCCACATGACAGTCAACCACACACTGATGTTTCTCTCCCTCTCTTTCTCCCTCCTTTCCCCTCTCTCTGAAAATAAATAAATAAATAAATAAAAAGAAAGGAGTTAAGTAATCTGTTCAGAATAACAGTGCCATACATTTCTGAGCTGAGACAGGATCCCTGGTCTTTTATTTTAAATGTTTTTCAATTTATTGATTGGTTTTTTGGAGAGAGGAAGGGCGACAGAGAGAAACATAAATTCGCTGTTCCACTTATTTATGCATTCATTGATTCTTGTATGTGCTCTGACCTGGGATCGAACCCACAGTTTTGGGGTATTGGGATGATGTGCTAACCACCCGAGCCACCCAGCCAGGGCTTGGATCTCTGCCCTTGAACTCCACACTGCACACACACACACACACACACACACACACACATTTCACCCTTTCAAACTCCCCCTTCCTCAGGCAGGGGAAATTTGAGAAGTCTGGTGAATCCGTATCAAAAACAGATTTCAGTGCTGTAACGCCCAAAGAGTGGCAATCTCTCAAGAGAATACTACAGGATTTGCCAAACAAAATTAATTTCCATTTGTTTTCAGAGCCCTCCTACAGGAGTGGGTGCCACCCACCCAAGGTGTCAAAAGCCCCCACAAGGCTGAGCATCACAGTGGCCTCCACAATGTTTCAGCTAAAAGGGCTCCCTGGGGAGGCTCCTACTCCCTGGGCTGTCAACGATTTGCAAAAAAGGTCAGTGCAAACCGTTTGGGAATGCATCACACAAGCACGGCCTAAGACATGTGGACTTCTGCCAAGCCCACATTTTTTTTAAAAACATGCACTGTCTTCACCCTTGATAAATAGCAGCCAGGCTACAGAAATATTTCCATTATGTCCAAAAGCCTGCGTGCCCCAACAGCTCACTGAGGGGGCCGTTTCCAATTCAAACGTTTCCTCAATAAAAACATCTCAGATCACCCCAACCTTTCCCGCAGAGGTAACACGTTGAACGTTCTAAACACTCGTAAATGATATTTGTGGAAATAAATGATGTAAACACACGCGACCTCGTGCCCAAAGTTTAATTGCCTCTGATAGATGGAACTGATAAATGGAATTAAGCTCACTGTCTAGTTCCATTATGAACATTCATTAGATTTCTACACAAGCACCTTTCGTAAATGTTCTTCATGTATTTCAAGGCTGTGATGAAACCACCTCGTGGCCATGCTGGAGAGAACTAGGAATAAAAAGAGTCTAGCATTGCAGCCCTGGCTGTCCCAATAACTAGCCCTGTGATTACCTGAAATGACAAGAACGACAACAGTAATAATAACAGCAGCAGCACTTAACATTTATTGAGGACTTACCATACGCCAAAACTTGTGCTCAGGGCTTTACAAGTATTGAATCCTCAGTAGCAACCACTAGGGACTATTATTCCCCCCATTGCGTGGGTCAGGGAAGTCAGACTCAGAGAGACTGAGTAACTTGCCCCAAGAGCACAGCAGTGACTAGCGGATGCTGGATTTAGAGAAGGGTAGTCTGACTTGGTGTTCTTAACCACATATCATCCGTCTTTTCAAGGTGCTTAACGACCCAGGACCACAAATTCCTCTAGGGGCCATCTGGATGATCTTCGAAATCCTTTCCAGCTTTAAGATTCAACGATTCTCTCTTTTAGAAATCAAATGAATTTACGACTATGAGAAATAAAACCCGGGGATGCTCTAGCACTGCTGAAGTGGAATGAAAGGTCTGTGTGTGCCCCACCCAGACCCAGTCGGCTGCTTTTCTAGGATAATGATGCCCTGTGAAACGAGGGACTGGCCCCAGACCGCTCCTGGAAAACGACAGTGCAAGGCTTATAGGATGCACCAAGTGCAAAGGTCTGCAAGTTCTCAACTATCATCAGCTCTCAAACCTTAATTGGACCTTTTTTTTTTCCCCTTTAAGGAAAGTCCAATGCAAGAAAATACCGCACAGTAGGGGTGAGTGTAGTTCTTGCGGCATACTTAATTAACCCCTTGCTTGCCTCTCAGGTCTACACCCACCCATGGAGAACCTACCTCATCCAGGTAATTTGTGCTCTATGGTTTCCCCCATGTCCTCCTAGGCCTGTAACTGCACAGGGCTTTGTCCCGTGCACACCTGCTGATATCCTGATACGCTCCCTCCCTCTCCACCCAGCCCAGTCTGCGGACACACGCTCAGTGGGCAGCCTTCCCGAGTCCACCTCTGATTGATCTTCTTCCTCTCCCTGCCCAGTACTGGAGTTCCCTGCCCCCCCGCCCCACCAAGCCAGGAGTTGACACAGCCAATGGTGAAACATTCTCCCAGCTCACCCCCCTCTTGCTCTCCGCAGCTTACTCTCTCAGCTCCTGGTACAGCCTGAAACCAAACTGAATCTCAAATCTGAACGAAATGAAATCATCTCCTATGCTGGATCATCGGACGTGACCACAGAGAATCTTCTCCTCAAAAGAGCTCCAAACCCAGCTTGCTGGTCACCCAAAGAAGCTGACCCCTAGAAGCACCCAAAGAAGCTGTAACCCCCTAGAACCTAATGCTCCTCTCCTAGAACCTAATGCTTCCTTAACAGGGGTTGGCAGGGGTAGGGGAGAAAGCACGAGTCCGTGCCGTGGTGTTTTCTGCTGCCGCTTCCACTTGCACACGTTGATGTAAATTCTCCCTAGGAACTGCAGTTCACCTCCCAGTTTGTTAAGCTCATTGTCCAGCATCAGTTCATACTTGGCGCACTCTTAGTAAGATTCTCTTCTGAGAGCAAGTCTCGTTCTTTGCTGAGTGGCGCTCTATGGCCACTTCGCTGAGTGCAGCTTAGATTGCTATCTCACCTTTTCCTCAATTTGAAAACTGCCACCTTTACTTCTGTGCAAGGAACAATAACAACAAAAAAAACCAAAACAAATCAAGTGAGTCAGCGTAAATGAACATTAACGTCAGCCCGTGATGATCCTTCAAAGACCTCTACCTTTGGGGAGAGACCCCAAACTAGGTTTTGTCGGCTACCCCTGCCTGCAGGCAACGTCGGGCGCCTTTCTCTGTTGCTGGGAGCATGGTACATGACGACAATACTTTAGGCTGAAGCAAAACAGATTTGGAAGGCTAAACGTACTGGCCCTACCAGTGGCGGGTAAAAGAGTAATAGCTTTTGGATTGTCTGCTATGTTATTCTTCGTTCAACAGAGGTTCCAGAAAGCCCCGTACAGGTGCCCGAAGCTCTTCTACGGTGCTGGGCCAGGAGGGTGAATGAGGTGGCCTGCCAGCCCCAACTGGGCACGCCATTCTCAGGAGCATCTGAGTAGGAGCTGATGCTGTCTCTGGTTTCAACGGCCAGACCAGTGGTCAGCAGAGGTTTTCTACAGCCGTCCTCACAAGGCCTCGCTGGGCTCCACCCCCTAGGGTGCCAGGCACTCCCAGGAAGCACCATCCCCTCTGGCTGGGTCAGTGCATGCTGACCCTCTGCCCCTTCTTGGGCAGATAAGGTTTGGGTCTTGGCTCACTAATGAATGGGTGAGCCTCTCAATGGGACTGGGCAATCTCCAGTCACTTCAATGGTAAAATGAGGGGTTAGGCCAGATATCAGCAACCTTCTAACTCGAAAATTCCAGCTCCTTTCACCCTCGTATCACTGAGATGACACAGACCTGTCTGGGCCTTTATTCCATCTTCCTGTCTCCAGATGAAACCTTTAAACCACAAAGACAAGTTGAACTGGTTCCCATTTCTAAAGACCTCTGGGGGAGGGCCATTCCCCTCCACCCCTATGAGTCACTTGCTCTCACGTCCTCTCTGGAACCTTGTCCTCACACCTTACTGGAGTCCCTCCTCCACAGCTGGCATTCATTTGCCTCTGGTTATCCTTCTAAGTACGTAGACAAGAGTGAATCACTGTTCTGAGCGGTAACTCGAACGAGATTTTTATTTCTTCAGCATATTCACAGGCATTACAGGCAGTGACTATTAAAAACCACCAAGACTTCAAGGAAGCCGACCACACTTCCCAGTTCCTGCCTTCTCCAGAAAATGTGACCTTAGGTTACACTCTGAGTTCACAAAGTAGGAGGATAAGGTCACTGTCCCCTGAGCAGATCAAAAGCCCTGGAAACAGCAGCCACTTTGACCCTCACTCAGCCCAAGTACCCCCTCTTCCAGGAAGCCTTCCCTGCTCCAACTCCTCTTCTGGATGGCAAAGCCCCCTCTCCCCAGTGCTTGCCTCACTGCAGCACCTGCCATGGCAACTACTAGACCGTAAGCATCGTGCAGGCAGGGATGGCCCCGTGACCTCTGCTCTCAGGGACAGGTTCCGGTAGAGTGTCTGGCGCTCGGCCAGGGATTCCCAGCACTGTGCCAGCCTGATCCCTCCAGACAAGTGCCCATGACGCCTGAACACTGACAGCCCTTCGAGCGGAGCACCACGCTCCCCCACACCCTCCACCCCCCAGTTCAGCAGGGGTCTCTCTGAGGATGTACACTCTGCAGCCTGGGCCTCTTAGGTTCAAACCCTGGCTCTGCTGCTTTCTAGCCATGCGATCTCGGGCAGGTTATTTCCCCTCTTTATGTCTCTGTTTCTTCACTGAAAAACAGAGGTAATATCTCTTAGGGTCTCGCGAGGATGAAATGAGCTGACCCACGAGGAGCAGTTGGAACTGGGTCTGACCCATAGCATGTGCTCAGTGAGAGCTGGAGTTATTGTTTCCCAGGGCTATTACTTCACGGAGCCCCCCACCCACCACCCGCAGCTCCCACTCTTGTCTACCCAGTGCCACGCCCCTGCCCCACCGCCAGGACCCCCTGCCCTGTTCCTCCAGCACACGGATGGCAGCAGCAACATACAAAGCCGTTCACCCCTCCTCACTGATTATGATCTTCTCCCCATCCCACCTCTCCAGCTTATAAGGCGCATTCTCCAGAGAGAAGGGAGAAGAGCTGGTTCCACAGCAGGGCTATAAGTGCTGAGTCATTCTGCCCCCACTATGCCTCTCTATCCATCACCCTTGACGTTTCAGGCTCCCCAGCTTCCCACTGCGCGGTTCCGTCTGCTCATAACTTAAGAGCGAACCTCGCTCCAGCCCAACCCACCCTATCCGCCTCTCCGAAAGCCAGGCTCAGCCTTTACAGTTTCTACCAAAGATTTTCCTTAACAACAAGGAGCTTCAGAACCTTCGCACCACGTGCAGAAAGAAAATAACGGCGTCTGCTCCAAAAGTGTTTCCTGGTGGTTGCCAGACAAGAGGGGGTTTGGAGGGGCTGGGTGGAAAAGGTGAAAGGATTATTAAAAAGTACAGATGGGCAGTTATAAACTAGTCGCAGGGATGTACAATGCAGCAAAGGGAACACAGTCAGTAATATTCCGATAACTGTGTGTGGTGCCAGGTGGGTGCAGGATTTATCAGGGTGGTCGCTCCGTGAGTAACACAGATGTCTAACACTATGTTGTAGCTAAAATTAATGTAATATTGTATGTCAACTGCAACTGAAAAATAAATACAATTTAAAAAAAGAAATGCTTGCTCTTTGTGTGGCATACATGCTAGATCCCCTTTAACTCTTTTTAGAGCTGAGAAAACGAGGCACGAAGTCAGAGTAAGGGGGCGACGGGGTTCTAACCGGGGCCATGCAACCTCACAGCCCCGACTCCGCGCAGAGAAGCTTTGTCACTACGGGTGCAGAGCGGCTGCTTTGCCTCCAGGGGTGGAGGTTCAACCAGCGGAACTGGAACTTTTGTCTCCCACCGATCATTCCTCAAAGACACGTGGTGCCACCATAATGAAAATGAAAGGGTCCCATTTTACAAAGAGGGAGTTTACCTTTACAGGCATTGCTGCCATATTCATTACGACAACCTGTGTTAAAGATAAGAGCAATGGCCCCATTCAGAGGAGTCCACCTATTGCTCTCACACACTGGGGGCACTAACTGGGAGGCTAGAAGCAGAGGGGGGTCAGAGAAGCACTGAGAAAGCAGACACAAACCGGCGTCCTAACCTCCCCAACCTGTGGCAGCCAGGGCAGCAGCAGACAGACAAGTCCTGGCCACTGAGGAAATGTGAATCTTGAGTCACTGCCACAGTACCCTGACACCCCACTCAGACAACTTCCAGGTCACGAGGCAGTGATCACTGGATCACAGCCTCTCCAAGGCCCTTTTTGGCTCATCCTTCCCATAAGTGTTAAGAGCCAACAAAACAGAGGCAATGCCCTCCTCCGGGCCACCCGAATAGTCAGAGGCGATCCCTATCTGACTCCCAGCTTCCTGCCTCCACGGCTCCAGAATACTCCTAACTGTGCTGCTTACTGCCGGGGTGGGAATCATCCACCAGGCAGAGTAAAGGGAGGAAGCTCCGAAGGAAGAAAAAACGTGAGTGCTCCTAGATGCCAAACACTGCTTGCTATTTAAACAAGGAAAATCTCCATGAGCTACCTTGGTCTGGAGGCCCTTAGAGCCTCAGAAGGCCTTCTCATCACCAAGGCAAAGAAGTTGCAGATGGCAGACTCCACCAAAGGCTCTTCCAGATCCCCAGCGAGGGTAGATGTCACAAACACCTGAGCAGCGGCCAGGGCACAGGGAGCTCTGGCTGAGAACCAGAAGGCAGGCCAGGCCTCCCCGGATGTCCTGGGGATGGTGACGGCCATCTTCTCTGGCCCCCACTTGCCTTTTAAATTTAAAGTCCAGAGGGATCTAAGGAACCTACAGCACGTAGACCCTGGTCTTGAACAGCTCTACCCCAAGACCTCCTCAAGAGGAGGTGCGTCTTTCATGTTGAAACTTTCCAACAGAGTACCTTCTCCCTTCTTCCCCACCCAACAATGAACTGGAGCTCTTCAAGCACCTGGATCCCATACTCAGCTGAAATACCAGAATACCCACACCTGACCTTATCCCCATATTTACCTCTAATTCAGTAGCCCTATGGCCCCAGCCCGGTGCTGGGCCTGAGTCTTCCCACCACAAAGATAGCAGAACAGCCCCCGGAGAAGTGTTCCCCACCTGTCCCATCCTCTGGCTAACTGCAGAAGCCAGGAATCTAGTCCCGGGTTTACAGGTCTCTATGGCCACAAGCCCAAAGCGGCGTCAGAAGGCCATGAGAAAAGACCACCTGAGATGTCTAGTCCTCACACTCTGGGGTTACTCACTGACCAGCCACAAAGGAGGGAACTGTTCTGAATGGCTTAGGCTGGACCACAGACTCCAGATCAGGGGTCTGTCTAGGGTCCCAGTTCCAAACAGTGCAGTAACCCTCTGCCATTGCATATAGAACGTGTCCCTGCATTGTGTGCATGTTTGGGGGGGGAGGAGTTAGAGTTTTCATCTGATTCTCAAAGGGGTGCATGATCCCAACCCCTGGCCCCAAGATCCCCCCGACTCACCTTCTCATCTCTAGGCCCTCCCCAGCTCTCCCGAGTCTCTCTCCTATCCAAGGATGCGCCGGGGCCTGAAGCACCACGACCGTTCCCTTGCCCCCTGCTCCTTCCAGCGGCAGAAGGTGGACAGGGGCTTTCAAACCCAACCCTCCTCCACACAGCCTCCAGCTTCCCGGTGACCTGAACCAGGTTTCTCTCTCTCTTCTAGAGAAGGCACCCTCCATTCAAAATGAGGTCTCAACAGCATCCACCGCCACCAGTGGGGAGGGCAGGATGTCACACTTAAAATCCCACAGGGGCCAAATCTTCCGGCGGGACGACTTCCACCAGGAGACAACTCCTGGTGTCCCTGACCTCCTTCCACCACACGGAGCTACAGCTGACTCCACCCAGGCTGTAAAGATGAGAGTGCCTGGCAAAGAAGAGTGATGAAGGCCAGAAAATCTTCCTGCGTCCTTTCTCTCGGGCGAGGTGGTTCGGAGTGTGGCGGGATAACCGACAGGGAGGCCTGTTCCCCAGGTCCCATCCCCCAGAACCTTTGGTGATGCTCCTGCCTGAGGGTCAAGTGAGGAGTGACGTGGTCTGTCTGTGGTTTGCGTCACCACTAGTGCAACTTAGTTCGAAACTCCTAGTCATTCCCCTCACCCTGCACCCCAGAGGAGTGGGGGAGAAGAAAGAAGGAAAAGGAGAAAAGAAAAATCAAAAACCTCTCTCCCCCTAAAATAAACTCCTCTCCAGGAATTTAATTTTAGTATAAATGTCTTGGAGCTAGAACTTCTTATAAGGGGGAAAGAAATGGGCAAGCCAGTCCTAGGTGTAAGGCAACAATGCAAGGAGAAAATGAAGAGGAAAGAAGGAACTAAGGCGAACGTCCCCCCACCCCCTGGAGCTCCGAGCCCGGGGCCCAGACGGCGGGAGGGGCGGGGGAGCAGGGGCGGGGACAGCGGTGTCTGAACTTTCCTCGGCCCGACACCGGGAGGTGCAGCTCCCAGGGGACCGGGTGGGACCCGGGCAGGCTGAGGAGACCTGGGACTTCGGCGGGGGCGGGAAGCGAACCTCCCATCCTCCCAAAAGGAGCTCTGCCCAGCAAGCGCCCCGGCCGGCCGTCGCCAACCAGCTAGAGCCCCCGGGCCGGGCCAAGCGGGAGGGGCGCCGGCACAAAAGGGGGAGCGGCTGCAGGAGGGGCTCCGGGCGGCGCCCACGGGGGAGGCCGCGCTACCGGGCCCGGCGCCGCCCGCCCGCGCCCACCCTTCAATCCCGCGCCCGCTCCCAGTCCCCAGAAGCCCGCACGCCCCGCGCGCCCACGGCCGGGAACGAGGTGGGGTCTCGGGAGGGGAGCGGGCCCGGGACCCGCCGCACGCGGCTGGGCTCCCGGGAAGCCGCGGCGGCAGCGCCGGGAATCAAACTCGTGCCGGCCCGGCCCTCCCGGCGGAGCCTCCGCGATCGGTACCGAGAAGGTGGGGCCGCGGGGCCGGGGCCGGGATGGCGCGCCGGGCGGCGACTGGGGCCGCAGCCGGGGGCAAAGGGAGGTCTTACCGAGTAGCCGCCACGCGCGTCCGCGCCCCGCGGGCCGGTGGGGCCGGCGCTGGGGGAGGGGCGGCGATCCCGCGGCGGCGGCGCGGCCGGGGCGCGGGAGGCGGAGAAAGCGAGGCGCGGCCGGCGTCCTAGCGGCGGGCGCGGGAAGTGCAGCCGTCGTCGCGCGCCGGCGGCGGGGCCGCCAGTGGGGCCGCGCGGGGAGGAGCGGGGCCGCGGGCGGGGCGGGAGGGCCCCTTCGAGCACCGCGGTGGCGGGGCTGGGGGGTCGCGGGGGAGACAGGAAAGTCTGTCTTCCCCCGGCGTGAGCGAGGAGCCCCGGTGTCCCGGGCAGAGCCGGGTGCCCGGCGTCCTGCCCCACAGGCGCTGGGACGGCGCACCCCGGAGAGAGCGGGGCGGGAAGACCTCGACTCCGCGGGGAACCGAAAAGCAAGGCTGCCCCGAGAAGGTCGGGAATGTGGACCCACGCATGGGGCCTGGGACAGCCGAGGGGTGGGGGAGAGGCGGCCCCCAGGGAGTTAGGACTCGGGAAAGGCAACAAAATAAAATGCCGGGGCCAGAGGAGATGGTAGGCAGGAGGTCAGGACGTCCAAGGTTATTACCCGTTCCCACCACCTGCCATCTCCCCGTCGCCTCCCCAGCACCCCTGTCCGTTTCAGCGGCTTCTGAGACCTGAGGAGATTTTCCACAAAACTTATTCAATAAATGGAAAATCAACTTTGACGATTCTTTTTCCACGTGCTTTGGTTTAAAACGCCACTTTGGGGGAGGGTAGGATGGGGCAGGGGGCGATCACCAAGCACCTGCCTGGAAGAGGAGCTACACAGGGAATGTGAGGAGGATGAAGGCCAGAACGCAGTTCCAGCTCTGCCCCCAGACCGCTTGCAAAGGGGTCTCCTGGATAATAAGCCCGCCTCAGGGACTCGCTTGCTCACCTGGGCCCAGACCTCAAGGAGGTGCCCCTCTCCTCTCTGCTTCGGAGGACTTGCAGTCCCCTAGCTCTGCTGAGACAAATCGATGTGCTCAGCCACAAAGACATCTGATGGTGAAAACCACAAACCAAAGCACCCAGACACCATGTGTTTCCATCATTGACATGTCAAGAGTAAGTTCCTTCAGCAAACTGGGAACCTGGGATGGGGAGGAGCCTCAGAACCACACCCCCTTGGGGAGGCCCCGCATTAGGTTAGCACCGTGCAGTGGGTCCCAGACCCCTCAGGACATCGCCCCTCTCCCATCCCCTCTCTCCTGCTCCTTCACTTGGTACATTCGACTGGGGGAAGCAGGGATGGAACCCACCCCCCAGGAGGTGATCCCATCAACCCCACAGTAAATATATTTTAATCTGGAGACTGACCCATGCCTCCATGCTGACTCCTGGCTCCCATCCCGAAATTGCAGCTGAGGGCTCGGGCTTCATCTTCCTTGCTGGTCGTCTAGATCACGTTTTCATGCCTGTTCCCTCGCACTTGCCCAGAGGGCAGTTCATCCGCCTCTTCTCTGCTGACTTGCAAGACCTCCCCTGTCACCTTGGGATTTGGGGGGCCAGGAGGAAGCATCTGGGAACATGGAGCTGTCCCTGTTTGTACTTCACTCTGAGTGCTCATTAAAGCATTTAATATATTATTAATTCAGTTATCAAGTGAAATTAGGCACTGTAATGGATGCTCTTCCTTGAAGAATTCCTTTCGCAGCTGTCTTCCCGGAAGCTTTCTTCAGAGCCCTTTCCGGCCTTTCCAACCCCCAGGGAACCTCCCTGACGCCCACCACTCACTGCCTCTGAGCTGAGAGTTCTCCAGGGTCCCAGGCCAGACCTCCCTCCTGCGCTCCAGCCTGTCATGCACAGCTGCCCACAGAGGCTCTCCACCTGCAGGCCCCTCAGACACCTCACCACACAGAGGCTAAAAGCAAACTTGAGCCCTGGCTGGTGTGGCTCAGTGGACTGAGCACCCGCCTGCAAACCAAAGGGTCACCGGTTCGATTCCCAGTCAGGACACATGCCTGGGTTGAAGGCCAGGTCCTCAGTGGGAGCCATGTGAGAGGCAACTGCACATTGATGTTTCTCTCCATCTCTTTCTCTCTCTCTCCCTTCTCCTCTTTCTAAATAAACAAATAAAATCTTAAAAAAAAAAAAAAGCAAACTTGAACTCAGAGTTCTTTTTTTCCCCCAAGCCTCCTTTTCATCCTCTGATTTAGCAGCTGGAAATCAGTCTTCATGTGCCTTCCCCTGAATTCTGTTGGTTGTCAGGTTCTGTTCGTTCCTCCTTGCCTTCACTCCCTTATTCCTCCAGCTTCTGCTCTGGTTCGGCACCCACCCCCACCCCCAAGTGTCTCTGCCCGTCTCGGAGAATGAAATGTCCCCTGTGCATTCAAGCCCAACCCTCCCGACTGCTTCAGGAGACTCCTCAGTCCCCCCCCCCCTCGCCCTTCTCTGCTTGCAGCCTACAAACACCACAGGATGCCCCCTTCTAAGAAACTCTACCCAGCTCTGCCCCGCCCTCAGGCCCCGCCTAGTTCTCTCTTGCCCCTTCCTCTACTTCCTCTAAGAAATCACACACACTCTCTCTGCTTCTTCAGTTCCCACCTAATCCTCTTCTACAATCTGACTTTCCTCCCTGCCATGCCAGTGGCACCCAGTCTTTCGACCTGTGGGCCCCCTCCCTCTACTCCTTGGCCCCCTCGCAGCCCTGGATGAAGGTAACACCTCCTTGAAATGACTCCCACCCCACGGCTTGGCTTCTGACCCTCTTGGTTCCCACCTCCACCGCTTCAGCTCTGCCCGCCCGATGGGCTTCTCCAGGGTGCAGTCCTCTTCACTTTTCCATAAATCTCGCAGTTCTCAGGATGTTCTCACTGAGGGACTAGAGGGGAGCGGGTCCCAACCCCTGCGTGCTCCACTTGCCTGAAGCGTAACTTTGGGCCAGTTACCTAACTCTCTCTGTGCCTCACTTTCCTCTCCTGTATTTGGGGCTCACGACAGTGCCTACCCCAAAAGCCTGTGGTGAGAACTAAACAAACCCACACACGCGAAGTGCCCAGAGCAGTGCCTGGCACAGGAAACTGTGCTAGTAAGCGCTAGTGTCGCTACTGATAACATGATGGCTTCTGCTGTCAGGGGGAGTGTTCTGAGGACTGATTCCTGCACGTGTTCCCTGCCCCTGGCTCCAGACTGGAATGCGTGGCTGCCCCTGGACAGGCTGTCCTACCTTCACCTCCCCGTCAGCGTGACAAGCCTGGAATCCGTCATGTCCACATCCTCCTTCGAGAGAAATCTCTGTCAGGGAGAAGCGCACCTCCCGCTCACCGGAGCTACCCACTTTCGCATGCCACCTTCTCTCCCACATTCAAACCCCTGCGTAAACTCAGGGCTGTCTACTGCCTGAATTTCTCTGGACTCTGTTCCGTCTCCATTCATTCCTGGTTCGGGCCACCAGGGCCCTGCCTTTCAATCCGTCCTCTTCAATGCCAGCAGTTTTTCCTAAAGCGTAGACTGGAGATGCACGCTACCCTCCTGTTGAAAAGATGGTTGACTCCCCACTGCTTGGAGAATGAAATTTTAAACAGTTTGGAGAGGCCCTTCCCAGCCCGCCCTTAACCTATGACCCAGCCCTTCTCCTTCCCTGTGCTCTCCCCACCTGCCCACCCCAAGGCTAGAACAGCTAAGGCCACTTGTCGTTCCCACTCAGCGCAGGGGAAGCGGAGGAAAGCCTCTTGCTAAGTCTCTGGGCACATTAAGCACAAATAGCTGGAGGCGCATCTGCCATGTCCCCCCACACACACCGTGAGGAGGAGGCTGATAGGGAGCTGTGGGGCTCAGGCTTGGAAAGAGCGGGTTCCAGCCAGATCACAGGGAAAAGAGAGCATTTCCCTTCTGGAATTAACCCAGCCCAGGACGAAAGCAGGGGTTCACACGGTGCGCAACAGCACAGCACAGTAACCAACCGCATTGTCCCAGCCCCCAGGGGACCCTCTCCCCTTCTCCAACCACAACAGACGGCCACAAGACCCACGGCGGAAAAGAAAGTGGTGGAAACATCCAGATAATTTGGGTAATCCATCCTCCATCTTCACCGATTAGACTAAGAAACTCAGAGGAAACTTTAAAAGAATTGGTGCTAGCCCGCGGGGGTTTTCAATGAAATCATAGGTGGAAGGTGGAAGCAGCGATGCCCCCAGAAGTAAGTAAATGACCCCCTTCTGGGAGAACAAGTAGAGGGCTGCCTGTGGGACTGCCAGTGTCAATCCCAGTTTAGAGAGGGCTTTCCGGGGGCCCTCTGTCTCCCCCAGTGCGCCAGCACCAATGTCATGCCAGTGGCACTCTCTCTGGCCCTTTCTTCTCTTGCATAACAAACTGCTCCCTCCCAGTCCCTTTGTCTATTCTGCCAGCCTAACAACAGCACGTGGTATTGTAGCTGTGTGCCTTCCAGGGGGCTAGGGGCTGCCTTCTGTCTCAGTAGCTGAACGTCCCAGCCAGAGGTCTGGCAGGCCCAGGAGTGAGTAAATATTTGCCTAAGGGCTGACTTCTGACAGGTGGGCGAGATCTGCCTGGTTTGCGCTCCCCCAAACCACGTGTCTTTCCTTCCCTGGTGTTAGTTAGTGAGGCTCCAGAAGTCCTGCCAGAGGTACAGAGGCTGCCGGCTCGTCCTGTACAAGGTGGTGAGGTGGAAAGGAAGCATAAATAAATGGAATTCCATGTAACCATAAAAATTGCTTTTAAAGAACATTTAATGCCCATAAAACTGTTACGATATGTTACAGGAAAGGGAGACTACAAACCAGTATATGCAGTATGAGCCAATTTATTTTTATTTAGTCATAAACATAGAAGAAAATATGCCAACATGTTAACAATTATTAGATGAGAGTTTTATAGGTAACTTTTACTTTGTTATTAATATTTTCTCCAGATTTTCCAAATTTCTTTGATTGAACACGCATTTCTTTAAATATATATATGTGTATATATATGCACACCTATATTTAGCCTTCAAGATCAGTGTTATTGGAAAGAAGAAAGTTAAACACAACTAACTTTCCTCCATAATGATGCATAACTTAGGCTATTTTAATCCAGTTCCACGACCATCCCCCAAGGTGAGCAATATGTACCCCAAGTCTAAGGGGAAGGGAGATGCAGAGCAGCCAGCAAGGAACACAAGGCAGAGTGTGATACTCACTAAAATGAAGGTGTGAGCAGAGGGCTCCGGAGCTGCCCGAGGAAGGAGTGGTTCATTCTCGTGGGGAAGGGGTCAGAGAGGGCATCTTTGAACAGCTGGCTTTTGAGCTGGGCGTTGAGAGTTGAGCCCTTTTAACTGGGGTTAAGAGCATTCACCTGGGCCATGGCATCAGCTAAGGCACAGTGGGATGTGGGTGAAGGCCCACGGTGGCCAGGGTGCAGGGGGGATGGCAACAGGGAGGGTGAGAGGAGTCAGATAGGGAGACGAGGCTGGAAAGCTGAAGGGGCTGTGACAGCGAATGAATGGCCTGCAACACCAAACTAAGGAATCTTTAGAGAAGGAGCGTGTTACAGGCTCCGGCCTGAATTTCCAAACAGAATATTAACATTGACTTTGACTTTCCTGACAACACCAAGAGTTGAGGCAGTAAGGTCTTCCACTCCTGCACCTGACCAGCTCCTGGGAAAAGCCAGGCTGGATGGCATTAAGCATTTGCTACAAATAATTCACAGAGGCTTAGAAATTCAAATCCCAGCTTGGATCAGCAGAGTTCCTCCTAAACACCCTCGCAGCCTGATAAGTATAGTGCAGTGGCTAAGTGCTGGTCAGACCAGGGGACAACTAAATCCCTGCTGTACCCACTTTCAAGCTGGGTAACTTTGGGTGAGTTACTGAACCTCTCAAGTTTCCATTTCCTCATCTCTAAAATGATGATAAGAATATCACCTTTCTCCTAATTAGATAAAAAATCATAATAGTAAGTGATAAAGTTTCTTGAACACTTACAATGTATCTCTCCCTGTTTTAAGTACTTTTGCCCATGTTATTTCATGTCATTTTCAGAAAAGCCTTAAGAGGCAAGCACTATTACCATTTCTCTTTTGCAGATGTGGAGACAGAGACACAGAGAGGTCAGGAACCTTGCCCGTGTTCCGACAATAAGTGGTGGAAACAAGATGCAAACCCAGCCCGTGATGCTACAACCCACCACTTCACTGCACCCCTGGAGATCACAATTACAGTAGTTACAAAAGCACACACACAGTGCTTACGATATGCCAGTTAACGTTTACACTGTAAACTCCTTTACTCCTCAGTGGCCCTGTAGTAGGTATCGCCACAGGCCCTGTCTACAGATTAGGAAACCTAGGCACAGGGAGACTAAGTAACTTGCTGAAGTTTCCTGGCAGAGCCAGGATAGGAACTCAGGGGTTTTGGCTGCATTGCAGCTCCTCCTCATTCTAATACACTCAATAAGTGATGCCTCTTTTTTGTTGTTGTTGTTGTTAAGATTTTATTTATTTATTTTTAGACAGAGGGGAAGGGAGGGACAAAGACAGAGAGAGAAACATCAATGTGTGGTTGCCTCTTGCGCTCCTCACATGGGGGACCCTGGCCTGCAACCCAGGCATGTGCCCTGACTGGGAATTGAACCAGCAACCCTCTGCTTCGCAGTCCAGCGCTCAATCCATTGAGCCACACCAACCAGGGCCAATGCCTCTTTTACTTATTGTCATTTTTATATTCCAAGGAGGCCTACCTGCAGTTAATATAGTCCAGATGTTCAGATCTGTTTCTTTTCAGGGATGAAGATCCACGGAGGGGTGTGGGGGTTGGGCAGGGTGGATATTCCTGAGTGGGACTTGGGGAGCAAGGGTACAGGTGGAGAAACCCGTGGGTTTAGGGGTACTGGGTGGGTTCCTTCCTGCTTGGAGGGAAGGAAGGAGAGGAAGCTGGCATGACCTCATCGGTCTAGCCCCTGAGCAGGGCTCAGGGCACTATTGGAAATGGCAAAAATGTCTTATTCTTTGGCAGAGGAATATCCCCGGGATTGCACCATAGCCAGTTCCGGGGTGGGGGCGGTGGGCAGAGGACCCTAGAGGATAGAGTGATGTCTCTGAGGGAGATTCCACATTCTGGGTGTGTCTTTCATAGAGAAAACAGAAACCTGTCCCTGAGGCAGGACCAGGAGACAAGAGGGACAAGAGGATGCTGAGGCTATGACAAGACTAGGTTCCCAGGGTCCAGACCCTCATGTCCAGGTCTCACACTGGAGCCTGTGTTTGGGGCTGGGTGGAGGTATGGTCAAGGCTCAGTTCAGCCTGACCCCTAGTCAGGGAAGTGTCACGTGACAGTGGCTGGTCAGAGTTGCCGCACAGCCAGTATCATAACACAGAGGGGCCAGCTACCACTGCCGACTGTTTCACCGGAAGGCTGACCTAAGATTTAAAGGGGCAGGAAAACACAATAATTCATTTATTTATGTGTTCATGGATTATTACCTTCCTTCAATAGCTTATACTTTCTCATTACCACGATTTCTTTGGATGCTTAGATTGTTCCAGATTTGGCCACTTGCTAGCTCCTGTGTTCTTCTGATACACTCCCATCTTCTTTGATACATTCCCACCCTTAATTTCTTGTACAAAGAGACCTTTTCACTGTCATGGTAAAGATTGCATCAGACCACTGATGGATGCTCAATCTATGGGGAAATTTTGATGAGGAGTAGGATATCTGAACAGTCTTAAAGTGTTTCCCCACAGACTTCTTATGAGTTGCAAGGGGAATGGGGGTGGAATAATTATACACTAGGGAAACTGGGCGACACCTAGACTGGGTGATCTAAATTAGCATCGTTTAGGAGGGATAAGGAGAGACCCTGTGCTTCCAGATGCGATATCCTGCAAACACGTGCCTCTGCAGTTTGCCAGCTGAGAATGCATAATCTCAATTTAATCCTGGAGAAACATCAAACCCCAAATGAGGAATATTCTATTTTTTTTAAAGATGGGGGTCTGTGCTTTTAATTTTTAAAAAGCCAGCTATGTGAATGTTTCAGGAGACTAAAGAGACTCGTCAACTCAATGCAATACGAGACCATGTAGCAGAGGAGAGAAAATGCTGTCAAGGACATAGTTAGATCAATTACAAAATTAGGGTATGCATGGTAGATTAAGTAAAAGTATTACTATCATACAACTGTAAATGTATAAAGTTAAAAACAGGCCTGTGCTTTAAGAATACAATAGGTGGATTTGGGTAGAGAGTATATTCGTGTTTCTTGTATGATTTTCACTTTTGCAACTTTTTGTGAGCTTGCAACTATTTCCAAATAAAAAGTCTTCCAAAAATATTCCAGGCTCACTTTGTGTTTTTTGCTGCTCAAAGTTTGCAATCAGCTTTTTCTCCAGAGGATCCTCTAGAGCAGGAGTATTTAACCACATTGAAAAAATAAAATGAAATAAAGCATTCCTAGCATGTGGGAGAACATGACCAAAGGCAGGGAAATGTGAAATGTCAGTGTAGGTGATAGAAAGGACAGGTTCTAGCAAAAGTGGGTCTTCTGAAAGGCAACCGAGGATAAACTGTGGCCTCCCCCAGGGACGCAAACCTCGACCCCCAACAGCTTTCCACAAGCCTCTCCCCATTCACTAGCACATCTATGATTTGTGTATAGGACACAAGAAGCGGACAGATTCGCCTGCTTCCTTTAGAGAGCCAACACTGTATTCGGGGGCACGTCAACTGTGGAAACCAGAACTGAATTTTCTCTATGTACATAGAATGCGTACAAATATTCTTCTCAGAGTCTAGAGAGGGTACCCGCATTGGAGGTGGAAACTTAAGCAGAAAGCACCCGACCAATCAGAACTCAGGAGATATCAACCAATCACGGCTCGGCAATGCTCTAGGGGCGGGACCGACACGCCCAGAGTTAACTGGTAAGCCTCTGCTCTCTGCCAGCCCAGCTCTGTCTGTAGACTACCTTGGGGAAAATTGCAGAAAGGAGGCCCGCGAAGTATAATAGATTAGGTTAAAGCGCCGAGGGCCTCGGATGCTAGGGCTGGTAGTAGTGATGCTACGGTACCACAAGATGTTGACTGATCCAGCCCTGGCACAACCCACGTTTGCCACGCGCTCTGCGGAGCCCCTCTCTCAGGTGCTGGAGTCCAGGGTGCTGTCGGGAGAGCAAGTGGAGCTGATGAGAGCTGACTGCAGAGCAAGCAGGTCTGAGAAAGATGTCAGGCTTCTCTTCCCCTTTCGGCCTGGGTAGGTGGTGGCGCTCCCTGTCCTCTTGGGAAGGCAGGAGGTGAGGTGAGGTCTGTGCCATTCTTGCAGCTAGCTCTAAAAACAAACCTTCTGACAGGATGGTGTGATTCCACAGCGAAGCAGTGCAGGTGCCTTCTCTGGATATGGCGCATGGTGGGGGAAAGAAGCTGGATGGAACGACTTGTCTGAAGCTGGGTGCATTATTCCCAGACAGACTCATATCAGGACACTTTTTGCAGGTCTCCCAGTCTGGCCATTCTTCCCTGGGTCTAATCCGAACCCTTCCCACCACATCTCTGGCCAGCTGCTTTTGAGATGTCTTCCATCTACCTTCCATTCCTGGGCACAGCTCTGGTTTCCATGCTGGACACCCATCTTCAAAATCTCAGTCTGAGGTGGAAAAGCCATGCAGGAAGGCATTCGGTTCCTTTGCAGCTTTTTCAGGGAATGGGGTTGGTGCCTGTGGGCCAAATGACTCTGTCCTTACCGAGACAGGAAATAGGAGGACCAGGTGGAGGTAGGGTACGTTGCATCTGTGGCTCCTTTCTCTGTACTAAGCTCTGTGCTAAGCACTTTATATGAATTAGATCCTCAAAAACTTTACTAGGTTGGAACTATCATCCTTATTTTACGGCCAAGGAAATAGGCCAGAGAGGTTATTTATCTTGCTCCAAGTGACCCAGCCTGGATTTACACCCAGGCCTGGTGGATTCCAAGCCTCTGCTCTTGATTACAACCCTGTCTCACAGCACCTACTGGTTGGCTGGCCTTTCTCCCAGGTCCTGCTCTGCTCTGGGTCCTCTGGGGGCCTGGCTGACCTGTTGTTGCTATTTCTGGCCTTGGTGCTTGGTTCCTCCTTGTATTTCAGGGTTCTGGAAGGAAAGTCAGTAAAAACCACAGGCTGCCAT
The DNA here is from genome assembly GCF_021234435.1 of Artibeus jamaicensis. Taxonomy (NCBI): domain Eukaryota; kingdom Metazoa; phylum Chordata; class Mammalia; order Chiroptera; family Phyllostomidae; genus Artibeus; species Artibeus jamaicensis. Next base: position 9,097,466 of record NW_026521407.1, read on the forward strand.
GGCCCCATTCATCTAGAACCAGAGATTTAGGGGATGTGGCAAAACATTTGGAAATAGTATAGTCAAACTTAGGAACCAGCCTTCCTTCTGGGGGTGGCACTGGATTACCTCTACTGTATTTGTACACCGAGGAGGTATCAACTAACTGCCTAAGGTTACAGGGAAAGTTTCAGAGGGATCAACCTTTATTTATTTATTTTTAAAGATTTTATTTCTTTATTTTTAGAGAAAGGGGAAGGGAAGGAGAAAGAGAGGGAGAGAAACGTCAAGGTGAGAGAGGAACATGGATCAGTTGCCTCTCACACACGCCATGGCTGAGGACTGAATCTGCACCCAGGCATGTGCCCTGACCAGGAATTGAACTGGTGACCTTTTGCTTTGCGGGATGGCACTCCAACCAACTGAGCCACACTAGTCAGGGCATAAAGGATCAACATTTAAGTTGGGCTTTGCAGGACATCTAGGGGTTCACAATGGAGAAAACACTGGAGGGTCTCTTGTAGGGAGGCCATTCTAGGCACAGGAAACAGCATGTACAGAGGTCCTGTCGTCTCCTTTCCCTTTTCCCACTTGCACCTTGACCCATTTGTCTCCCTTAGAGATCCTTGCCAGCCACACAGCTTCTGGGGTTCACAACATGCCAGGACCGCCCTTGTGTTAGACAGGCCACCCTGGAGTCAGGGCCTCCAGGCCCTGAGAATCTAAGAGAGGGGAGCCCTACTTCTTCAGCTGCAAGGGGTTCACGGGTCCCCACTGCAGGGGCGATTCTCTAATAATCACTTGAATCTTACCTGTTTCTTCAGCCACTGATTTTGTTCTTTTCCTGGCTAAGAAGGACACATCTTTTCTTCTGCCCATTGACTGAAGCTGAAATAATCACAGCTGGATTGGACCAGCCGCCTAGAGTCCTCAGAGCAATCATGCCCAGCACAGGGTGGATGCGTGGAGAGCGAAGGGCTTCTGCATGGGGTTACACCACAGGGAGCACAAGGACATTGTCTCCAAAACCTCTTCCTTTCCAGGGCCTCCTCCCCACTTCCAAGTTCCCCCTTTCCCTCCTCCCCCTCCCCCCATAAACAAAGTCGATTTCTCTCTGACTCTTTACCCACCATTTACAAAGCTAGGAGTTTCTTGGCTCATGAGCAGGGACCTTGGGGATCCGGGCTTCTTCAAGTCAGATCTGAGTGGATTTAGGCTGACTGTGGTTTTGCCACTGTAGGGGACTGTGGTTTTGGTGGCCCCCAGTTGCCCCTAAGACTGACAAAAGACTTGGCTTCCAGTCCCATCTCTCAGGCTGCCTCCTCTCTCTATGAGCAGCCTCTAGAAAGGACACATCTGCACCCAGTGTTGGACCTGGGTGTTCACTGCCAGACACAGCTACTGGACCACTCACTGGAAGGGCGTGTCCCTTCCATTCCCTTGGTCTCCTCATCTATGACAAAGGAATAGCTACAGAAGAAAACATGGTCCTCAAATGCCTATCTTTACCTAATAGTTCTTTCAGACTCTTTACAGATGCCCTTAGGAAAAAGTGACATCCAGGTAATGGCTGATGCAGGTGGACCTCGCCTTGAGAAAACTCCATGATCAGTGTGAATTTACCAAAACACCCCAGAGAATTCTTCCTGCGTGGTTGGCAGTTACATATGTCAGAAAGAACTTACTCCAATAAGAATAGTGATTTTCTCATTTATGCACTCTTCAAAGAGATATTTAGGTGTTGGGAGGGGACTGGAATGCCAACATAAAGATAATCAGGGATGAAGAAATTTCTGAAAGTATGATGCAAGTCAGTGGTGATAGAGAATCTGAAGTGAACATCCATTCCTTTACCATGATAAGGCAGTTTTTGTAAAGTGAAGTATACTTGACCCTCATGATCCAAGGCCAATATCCAGGTCAAGTGCCTGTCTTGGGAAGAGGAAAGCTAACTCGCCAGCCCCTGAAGGGTTGGCCCAAGGAGAGGGTTAGATTACAGAGATCCAAAGCAAAGCCCTTGACCTTCCCTCCATTCCTTTCTTGGGAATTACGTGGGCCTTAGATTGCTCTGAAGTGGGCAGCCAAGAAAAGCTGGAGTCCAGATCCATGCAAAACCTGTTACTATTGAGCACTGAACCTGCCTGCCCCGTACTTTTAGAGGACTCAGGGAGATTATCCAGTAATCTGCCAGGGTCAGAGCAGCTGTGGGGAAGATTTATAGATCCAAATGGGGTCAAATAGTCTTCTTTCAGGCTACCAGTTCTTCAAGGAGGAAATGGAGAAAGTGCAGGACTGAGGGCCAGATTCATTATGGCAGGGAGGGGAAAGTGATTACCATCCCATGAACACAATGGACTTTTAGCCCAATGATCTTTGAGGCTAAATGATCCAAATGATCTTTTTACAGAAAAAAACAAAACAAAACAAAACATCTACTATCCCATCCATATCCCAAACCCCATTCTCTCCAGAGAGGACCAAACTACAGGGTCCTTTGAGAAGGGCAAGGGACACCTGGACAGCCAGGACTGGAAAGATTAATTAGCAACTCAGTGAAGTAACACATCTGTTCCCAGACAAAAACACCAAGAACTCTTTTTCTCCAGCTGTTTTCACCAAGTCAATAAAGAGACCAAAGCAATTACCAGAAGTTTGGGAAGCCTCAGTTCTGTGTAAAACAGATGTAGGTATCCACAGCTTTGTCATGAAATGAAGTGTCAGATTCATCTTGATTTGCTGTGTAGTGATACCCTCACTTGGGGACTTGTCATCTCTCTTACGAGCCTTTGTCTTCATGACCTTTATATGTCTGTCAGTACTTAATGGTGCCTGATACAGTTGGTAATCAAATGATGCATCTAGTTGAATGAAAGTGGGTTTGGAATCTGGCCTAAAGCTCCTTTCAAGCAAAGAAACTGAGTTCTGGAGCATGAGAAGTTTTAAGCCCACATCTCTTGAGTAGAACTGGCTAAGTTCTTGGGTAGAGCGGTTAAGCTTGTGGCCGCTCCCAAGGTCTGGCTTCCTGGGCTTTTATTCCAGCTGATTGGCAAGGGTAGGTCTGCAGTCAGTCTGGTACATCTCCACCCTCCCATAGTATCTCAATACCAACCGGCCTGACAGTTCCTCCCTTGCTCTCCAGCCCAGCACTGACACGTGTGCACCTGGAGAAGCAGTGCTTCAACAATTTCTCTATCATAGTGAGTTGGTGAAGCTTCTGAGGTATTAAGCAATCAATCATAACATTTGTGACGGGTTAACTTTAATTTGTCAAAATAAATCTGCAATATTTTGCATGTTAGTAATACAGTGCTGGTATTGACAGGAAAAATCATCATCTGCTTACAAAGAAACCTTCATTTAGGAGCACACCTTGGGAGGGAAATGAATACACAATGAAAGGCAAATGCAGGCCAAGCAGCAAGCCCTAGAGCATAACAGGCTGATGTCAGATTTGAGGGTTATCTAATACAACTGTTTAGCTGCTAATCTGATAAAGGGGTCGCTCTCAACCAGGTTACAACCAGGAGAAAACAAAATCTCTGCTTTTTTGTAGAGCGGTGGCCGTTGTGCCTTCAACACTTGGTTGAATCAGTTCATCAGCATCAAAACTCAATTCCAGTTCCAAGACACAGGAGAATTTCACCACACAACCTACTAGGTGGTCCCCTGCCACCCCCATCCTGCCAACTCTCTTCCTCCCAAAAGAAGACACAACGTGGCTTTACTATTGCAGACAAGCTTCTGAAGTGAATAAAGAATGCATACAAAATAGTATTTTAACTGAAGTCATACAATGAAGTCTCACTCCTGTTTATTATACAATGAGTTGATAAAACAATCATTTCTAGTATATATCTTTTTTTTTTTTAAAGAACTAATAGTTTCAGGGTTCTTACAACCACACTCTAGCCTAGGGCTATGGTCCACACCTGCCCCCACTGAGTGCTGTTCCTTGGGCCACTGCGGAGGAGGTCGGGGCTGTTTGAATCATGGAGGATTGTGATTACCAGCCTGGTCAGAGGTGACAGGTCCCAGCAGGCAGAGCCAGAACCCAGTCCTGGGGCTGCATGCCAGGAAATGTGGGCTTCCTCCAACCGTGGCCACCACCTGCCCAATCCAAGCCTCAGTAGGGCCACGCGTCGGCCTTCCCTACATGAGTCCTTCCAGTAGTCCACACATAATGCTCTACATATTAAAAACAAACCATCTTTGTACTGTGGATAGGAACAGTTGTAACAAAGTCATAGCTACATATTTTTCTCTACATTTTGTTTATTGAGACAAACTAATTAAAAGGCACAAACATAGGGTATGTTTACATGGACATTATAACAAACATATACATTAAAAGTGTAGGAATGTGGTGCCTTCCTGCTAAACAGAAAGTTCCTAAGCTTTTATATATACAAAAGTTGTACAATTTAATGTCCTAAAGTACAAAAGATCATTTATAAAATTATTTTACACTAAGTACTATTTATTTCATTTTTTACTATGTAGTTCAACCCCCTCGAACTGTTTGTATAATGACACACAGATACCTGTCCCTGATGTAGGAAGTCTGACTCAGATACAAGGTATTTTGATGCTTGAACTGACACAGCGGGGTATAAAAGGAAGTCATCCAGTTTGATAGTCAGTCCTGCAAACATTCTGCAAGATTACCACAACTCATTTCCATTTCTCTTAACTGTAAGATTAAAAAGAGAAAAAAAACCCAAAACATATTGTAACTTAAAAAAAAAATCACAGCGTCTTGGTTTTAGTAACTATTTTTTAAAACACAATGCTTTAAAAACATTAATGTGTGGCATAATGGTGTAAAGGGTATCTGCTTCCCTAGCTTTTGGTTTCTACTTTATGTACAGAGATAAGATATCCTGCTAATAAAAAGCACATGTCTTAACGTGCACAATCATTGCTGGTTTCTGCAGGGAGAGCAGACAGATCGCTGTCTCCCTGAAAACACCACAAAGCCGATACAAGTGTTTTCTCAAAGAAAAAAAAGTGATATCCATATTTACAAAGTTGAACAAATCTGCACAATACTTGATTATGAAAGGAGAAATGAAAAAAATACACTCTGCTTGTTCTGAAGGGGCATACTACCTAGTTAGTGGTTAGAATAAAAACTGTATACAATTTAATATAAGACATAAACTCTAGTGAGCAACTAACTTATCTTTCCCTGTTGTAACATCAACAGGCTCTGATTGGGAGAGAGGGGCATATCACATCCCAGTGCCTCCAGCGTCTTCCAATTTAAAGCAATGATTTTAAATGTTCCAAAGCATTCCTTGGCTCCTGAGCAGGAGTCCCATTAGCCTCCATTTGTTAGGAGTCTGCCTGTCCGCACACTTGACTTCTCCTGTCAGTTGCAGCCTTTTCTTACCAAAACACAATTGATATATTTTGTTTTTTTTTTTTAATTTTTTAAAAAAGTCAACTACAGTGCTATATTCCATCAGGATTAATATGCTGAGCAATATTTACATCTCCAAATATCAGGTCACAATCCCTATTATATGTTGAAGTTAGAATGATAAATTATCATATGCTTTGCATATCAGAGCTGGTATCACCTTTCCCATAGGGAATGCTGCCTGAAATTAACATATTCCCAAAGGTAAAATGCATATTCTCTGAAATGCATTTTATTATGACAATGCATGTATTTCATAAAAACAATAAACACAGGTAATTCTACACTAGCTCTCAATTTGTGGATTTAGAACTTCAGGTTAAAATCAGCCATCCACTTATATTGAGAGAAGAGTTCTGCTAGTGTTTAGAATAAAATGATTTCTTGGGATTAGAAACTAACGCTGCTTTTTAAAATTTTGAAATGGGTTTGCTTTTTATGATTGGTTTTAATTCTGGCATTTCATCTTACCAACTACTATTCTGTTTAAGCAATGGTGTAAGCTAAAAGGAATTTCTCATTAAACTAAAGTGGTCCAGTGATAAGTTACACACACACCCTACTTTGAACAATCCCAGCCAAATTGGAAAAAAAATGCTACTACACTATTATTAACTAATATAATAAAACCTCCCAATTTCATGGTTTACTTTTTGCTTCACTAAAAATTGCTGGTAAATATTTACTTTAACCCATAGTTTGATTTTATAATACTGTTTACCAAGGTGGTGATGTAGGCAAAGCTTGGGGTAGGAAAGGCATGCTCTCTACAGGCCTCATTGCTATATTGAGAGGGGCGGCTAAAGTCATAGGTGTGGGCAGGTTCATTGGAGATGTGATCGTGACAGGGTGTGCTATATTCACTGGAGCAGTGACAGGCGTGGGCAGATTGACTGGGGTAGTGAGTGTTAAAGGAGAAGTCATGGATAGTGGGCTGGTTATAGTTACAGGGTGCCCTATGTTCATTGGGCTGGTTATATTAACTGCACTTGAAACATTTACTGGGCTTCTCATGCTCATTGCAGCTGCCACTGTGACTGGGTTTGACATAGTCCCAGACGACACAGAGGATGTTATATTGAATGGAGTAGTGAGAGTCACAGGCGTCGTAGCAGCCGTGGAGGTTTGGCACAGGTTAGCAGCTTCTAAAATAAGAACACAGAAGGGCCTTTAGATTCTCAAAACAGTGAACAAAATTCACGAACAGCTTCTGCCTCGATCTCTTTTCATTAAAAAGAACAAACATTTCATGAATTAAATAGTTTTCTATCAAACAGTCAGCAGGAAGGGAGGATTCTTCTGAGCATAAGACTGGAGACCAGGAATCCCAACATGCGCAAATCTCTCTTCTGAAGCTCTATCTCCCTCAAGGACTTAGGCAACTTACTTAGCTCTGGCACATTTGGTTTCAAGTTCAGATTTACTCATTTACCTCACAGTGACACTGGGAAGATGAGTTAATTTCTGCAAGACACTTTGGGGGTAGGGGGAGAGATCAAGAAGGGCTCAAGTATTCTCATTACCACTTCATGCAGTTTCTCTGAGTTCTAAAGAATTTCCTGGGAAGAGCCAACCATGGCAGGCCAGGCAACAAGAGCTTGTTTACAAAGAGCTGGGCTGATGGTTACACAGTAATAGATAATTTTTTAAATCTTCTCATAAGGTACCTTGTATCTAGCAGAAGGAGGTGAGGTATGTATCTTCAATGCTGTATTTACTTTTTTAAATTTTATTTATTTATTCATTTATTTTTAGAGAGGGGAAGGGAGGGAGAAAAGAGAGGGAGAGAAATATCAATGTGTGGTTGCCTCTCATGAACCCCTCACTGGGGATCTGGCCTGCAGCCCAGGCATGTGCCCTGACTGGTAATCGAACCAGTGACCTCTTGGTTCACAGGCTGGCACTCAATCCACTGAGCCACACCAGCCAGGGCTGTATTTATTTTTAAGCCTTCTCATTCTGCTAAAGTTTTTAAAATACTAAAGTAGAGGTAGATAAACTATTTTAATATTATCTATTTATTTCAGTTTTAGATAAATAATTTTTGTTAAATAATCCCATGTTTCTGGTTATGTGTCCCTAACTATTTTAAGAAAGAAAAATTATCCCTCAGCAGGTTTATGCTCTGGTCCTACTACCATTTCCTCTCTTTCTGATGCTACCACAGTCACCTACTTTATGCCTAGAGTCACTTAACTACACACACTATACACACCACACGACCAACCATACCAAGGAGGACTAACCAGACCAGAAGACCTTGCAGTGAGTCGAGGGGACCCTGGTCCTTATTATCCAGCAAAAACTTCTTAAAAGAAAACTTCCTTTGGAGGCGAGACCCCACCCCTCAACAAAATTCAGCACCACCTGCTGGTGCGTCACCAAACACTAGTAAGAAGACCTATGGGTGGGCTGGCTGGGAGCTGATTGTCAAAATAAAAAAATGTACTTGAGACTAAAGATGGAGGTCTGCACACTTTCCTTACGTGGGTCATATCACCCCAGGTAGACCCCTGAGTCAATAAGGAGCCCTTCCTTGATCATTCTGATGTAACTTTGGCATACTCCGTATTCCACATCAAAGATTCCCAAATCTGGCTAATGATCAAAACCATTTAGTGAGCTTTTTAAAAAATAGCTTCCCAGGAAATCCCACACTGAGAGTTAGATGGAATCTGGAAAATGTACGTTTTTTTAAAAAGCTACAAAGATGATGACTTGATTGTCTTCCAAGTTTGGGAACTTATATTACATTATTTAAGCCCAATAATATTCAAAAGGAATATGCTGATTCAAATTTAGGCTTTCAGGTCAGGAGTCTCTTCTCCCCCAAAATATGAGATTTACTAATATGAATACAGAAGTTTCTAACATCAACTGGTCATTTCCAGAAAGATTCACAGTACAAATGGGAATACAATAACATTTTGTTTCATGGAGGTCAGAAGATGAACCAAACAATTGAGTCTTATTGTGCAAACAAACTAAAATACAATACCAAATAGAAGAGTGCAGAAAAAAACAAAGAATGACAGAAGCCAACTCACTTTTGAGATGATGGTGTCCACTTTTCACCAAAGAAGTTTTCGCTCTGCCATTTACCACCTCCCCGCATCCTCCTCATTTTCAAAAAATCTGACAGAGTCCTTTTCTGTGTCTTAAACACTTTCACTCTCACTCCTTCTCTAAGTCAAACATTCTTAATGGCATGTTTCCAACTTACTATGCAATTATCACAGCACACACATACATACACACACTTTTCTGCCCTTTCTCCCACCATTCTCCACCCACTCTCCTACCACAGTACATTTTATCAAAGTAATGACAGATCTTCACTTGGAAAACAGGAACAAGCAGCACCTGAGGAAGGGCAAAAAGCCTATCTGGACTGCTGCATTCTTTTCCTCCAATGCCAGTAGACGTATGAAAAAGGATACTATTCCCTTTATGTTTATTGAAGTACAGAGTGTTTACAAGGGATCTGAAGAAAGGAACAGCCACACCATGTAAAAGCAAAGGATGGAAGAAACTACACAGCAAAGGAATTACGGAGAAGCCTACATCCAGAAGCTTCCACATGAGTTTAAAATGAAACAATAAGACATGGTAGGAGTAGGGGGAGAAAATAAGAAATTTAGGAATCTGTCCTGTGGTTGATGGTATATTGACAAAGTGATTTACTTGAAATGGCTGCACAATAGTCCAGAAGCCAAACCTATAACTACTAAGTTAAAAAACTGTGGAAAACTGATGCTCACTGATTCTTAGATACATGAGAGAAAAGACCATTTTCAATTATAACAATATCTCTAAAAATTGAAGTAGATACATGTTAAGCTAATACCAGCCCCAGTGACAGACTGAATGACATTAAGAGACCAAGAGAAAAGACATAGTATAATAAATATGTAATAAATAAAACAATATAGAAAGAACACTAAACAGCAGAAAATAACACAACTGTAAGAAAATGAATTTATATACGCAAAAGGTTATTTCGGCCACCTCTAAAAATGCTAATATTTTAAGACGGAAAAAAGGAGCCCCTAATGCACAGAGGTTCACATAAAAATGAATTCTGAGCTTATATAGCAAAGGACCAAATTTGATTCTAAATTTGTAAGAAAAAGTAAATCAAAAGAAAGAACTTAAGAAATACTAGTTTAAAAATATTCTATCTGGAAAAACAACAACTGTATCTGGAAGCTGGAAAGCGTTGTTGCCAATAACTTCTATTTCCCAGTGTGTAGTATTTCCATGTTTCCATAAAGCTGGATCCCCTAAACTGCAAATACTTCTCTAGCCATACTTGGAGCACCAGCACGCCTCCTCCTTCTTACCTTTCTTTCTTGCTTTGACAGCTTCTTCCCACAGTCTCAGTGTCTCTACCTGCTTCCCTGGCCAGCTTGTCACATGTTGCTGTTGCTGCTGCTGCTGCTGCTGCTGCTTCTGGTTGCTGGTCTCATCATTCATGCATGCTGCTCCAAAGACAAACCAGAAACACTACATTTACCTGGAAAAAGTATGGCTATTTTTTCAAAATCTAAAACTTTGATACTTTGACTCTTTGTGCCTCTATGGTCTTTATCATTTGACTTAAGAGTTTTTACTACAGTGCATCTTTTTTTGCTGTTCATGTCTATATTGGTCAAAATGGATAAATTAATAAAAATACTAGAGAGCTAGAGAAAACCAATATAAAAGAGAAAAGAATTCTTTGCTATATTAAAAAGCAAGGTTTAGAATGGACCTTGGGTAATATTAGCATGAACTAATTAATGCTCATCAAAATATCTAAAAATACTTGATTACTTGACCACAATGATGTATACTAAAAGTAAATTTTTATAAAGTTACAAAGAACTACATACTAGGTACTTACATGTATTTACAAATAAGCAAAAATGGATGAGATTAAAACACATTAAACATTCTTTACTTTTGCCCACCTATTTTGAAAATTTTATGTTTCTGCTGCATAATATACATACATAATAGAATATATAAAGTAGTAGAATATGTAATAGAATAGAATTAGGAATACACTTTATTCTGGTGGTTAGGGAGATCTTAAAGAAAAAGCCTGGGTAAATGAAAATATTAAATTTTATTTGTAAGTCCCTGGAATATTCTATCTTCAACTCTGAATTTAAGGTGAGCAAAGAATTTCAACCCTAAAATAGATTTGATATCTTGTTTCTCTATGGATAGATTGGGCTTTGAAAAGCAAATTAATTAACACTGCTTTCATCTTTAAGGTTATTAAGGACATATTAATAAAAACCAGGAGTTAGGAGACATTGATGCTTAAGAATCTTCCTAACATTAAATAAAAACAATTAAAATTGCCTGGATATGATGCAACTTCCTAATGTGGCTTTTGCTGCCATAATTCTAACATAACATACTAGATCTTTCTATTCAAACCTCAAAGAAAGGACACACTGAAAAATAGCTATGGGGAAATTCCGCTCTATTAACATGGCTGTTATTAGACAAGCACAGGACTGAAAGCAAAATCAGTGCTGTTTGTACACATGCATATGAAGTACATTTCTAATAATAACACATACTCTCCCTTACTGCATGTTTGCAGACTTTAGTAATAGCAGGAAACATATAAGATGAACAATAATACACAGCAAAAATACCTTTGATACGTTATAAAAACAATGCAAAAGAAATACAATTCGAAGCTTCACTTACTTTTACTGATGCCTTGTTTACATGTATTACAGTTGATACTTTGGCTCTGCCCGTGTGTCTTTAGGTGGCTGGTGATGTAGGCCGCGCTCAGGAGCTTCCCGCAGATGTTGCACGACACCTTGCCTTCGTGGCGCACCATGTGTGTCCGCAGTCTGTCTTTGGTGGCAAAGGCAGCAGTGCACGTCTGCATGAGGGAGGAAAACTTTTTTTAAATATAGACTATCCTGTTCTACTCATTTTAAAGTACGTTATATTCTAGGCATTACCCTACCCATTAACAGCAAGCCGATTGAGTTACCTGAATTTTAATTGTATGTGTTACCCAGAATCATAATCATAATAAAACACTTGGTAAATTTTAGACCCTTACATTTTAAGGGAAGAAAAAATATCAACACAGAGTAGTAAGAAGATGTGAGCTTTAGAATTAAACCTAGATTTAAATCCAGCTCCCCAGTTCACCAAACAGTGGAACACTGAGCAAGTTAGTTAACCTATCTGAATTTGTCTCCTTATCTGTAAAATAATAATACCTACCTCACAAAACTCCTGCTGGATTTAGAACCTGACCCAAAACCTTACACATAGAAGGCACTCACTCAAAATGACACTATCTTTCTTTGTCCAATTGGGGTTTTCTTAGAATTCAAATCATTTACTCAATAAAATCAGTCATTAACAAATTTAACAAAAGGGAACACAAAAAGACAACCAGCACAAATGAAAATTACTGATACCTAAAAAACAGTAATTTGATTTAGCAAGATTCTTATATCTTTTCATTATCACATTTCATGCTAAATAAAACTATTAACATGAAAACATTTGTTAACAACTACAAAATGCTCCAATTTGGCTATAGCTGACAAAAATCCAGTAAGTGGTAACTTTTGGAAGAAAATCTGTATTTTCTTCTATTACAATGAATACAACTTCAACCATCAACCCAGAAATTAATTTAAAGCACTTCATTCATTTATTTCAATATACAACCTTTGCAAGACTATAATTATTTTCTCACAACAATAAATTGCTGTTGCCCAAGGAAAGGGAATTGCAGTTCAACAAAAACAACACATTTACATTTTAAATGATCTTGCCCCACAGAAACAGAAGCTGTCATTTATATTTTATAAAACTAGAATTCAAATGGATCACATTTACTCAAGTCAGTGATTTTTAACACTATTCAAGAACGGTGAGACTTGGTTGGCTCAGCCCTTCGGGACAATGTGCATCAAGCGCTACACTAAGGATAAGTCATTTTAACTCTTACTTGGCATTTGAAGGGTCTTTCTGTTGAATGGACATGTTTTACGTGACAGCTTAAATGGTCAGGCCTGTGAAAGAGAGAGTTTCAACAGAAGATATAATGGAACACACACAGAGAAATGCTACTTACTGTGATGTACACATGCTGGGCAGATTTGGGTCGGGGACATTTCAAAGAAAGCTAGCAGAACTACCAAATCCCCCTCCACCCCCGTGCAGGCCTCCTTACCTCTCTCATCATAAACAAACATTTTACCTGTTTTCTCTCCTAGTCAACATCAAATCATATTAGGTCTTGATTCTTTACCATTACAAAATACCCAAAGTTTTAGTTAATACTTGCCAGAAACAGCTAGTACTATATATATTTTATATTTTAAAAACCTTTAAAAATGAAAATTAGTGAAATGTTAGTAACCGCACAAAAAAGGAAAAACATTCTCCTAAAATTTTTTATTAAGAGTATCCAAGGTCATCCCAACTTCCAAAAAATAAGTTTCTTGGATTTATGCAGTGAACTTCATGTCTAGTCACCCAACTGAATTGGCATCTGGTAGTTATGCAGTGATAAGTATCCATGTGCCAAATGAAGGCCTGAGTCCACCAAGGTACTTCTTAAATGAAATAGTAAGTTAATCGCTATGTCACCACTTGTCAACCACATCAAACTGAAATTAGACCTGGAGGTGAAATACTTTATCTATCACCAATCTCTAATAACACAGGCCTGCCCGCATCTACTCTCACTCACATAAACCTTCTAGAGCATACAGAAACAAAACTGAAGTTCACTGAATACCATAATGAAAAAAGAGCAAAGCAAAATGCAGTACCTCGAGAAGCCTTTCCCACAAACACTGCAAGTATAGGGTTTGGTGATGCCTCCTTCATGAGACCTCACATGGTAAGTCATCCGGTCCTTCCTCTTGAAGCGCTGGTTACAAATAGGACACTCAAAGGGCTTCTCGTCCGAGTGGGAGAGCTTGTGCCGATTGAGGTGGTACACATCTCGGAAGGCCTTCCCACACATCTCGCAAGCATGGTTCTTCTTGACAGGCTTACTGGGTTTCTTGACAGACTGGGTCACAGGCATAGCTGTGGTGCTGGCACTGCTGCTGGGGTTGGTGCCCGAGGAAGATGTAGTGACTGTTGACAAGATGCCTGCAATGGTTGAGACCAGCGAAGTTCGGCTGCTGTCCCCAGCGATGGTGGAGATAAGAGGAACCACTGTAGTGGGGGTTTTCTTTGCCCGGGACACCAACTTGATCCCTGTATGGCAGGACTCGTGGCGCCTCAGGTGATAGCTGTCCCTGAAAGCTTTACTGCAGTAAGTGCACACAAATGAAGTTTTGGGTTTTTCTTTTTTAATCCCAATGGCATCCTTTAATGTTTCTGGTGCAGCCTGAGGTTTCTGAGTTATCGGTATTGGAAGTAATGGTTTCTGATCAGGGGGCTCCACAGCAGAGCTCAGGAGGGGCAGCAGGCTGTTTTGTGCTGCCTGCTGTTGGTGATGAGAGCCTTCGTGGGTCTAAAACCAAACATTTACACTTCAGAAACTCAGCCTCTCACAATGACCTTCAAAATCCAACATGCTCCAAACAATAGAGACCAGAGACCAGAAGAAACAATCGAAGAGCCTGTAAGCAACTCTCTACAGCAAAGACCCAGCAATCACCTAGCTCCTCTGAAGAGCTCCCAATATAAAGCATTAAAATCACTGTGTGGAGCCAAACCTTACTCAACCAAGTTGCTGACAGTGATCCTGCTTTCAAACAGCTGACTAAACTACACTCCACCCTGGTTCATAAGGGACGTAGCAGCTGATGAAATCAGTTTGCATTAGTCTGTCAGTGTTGAAACCAAGTTTAAATAACTTGTCAAAAAAAATTACACTGCAGACTTATTTAACAGTAACTTACTACAGTAATGCACGAAACGCACAATCATCTACTTGTCTATTACCTAGGAAAAGAAAGGTATTATGTCTCTCCCTTTCCACGAAGAAACTTAGTGATTGAGGAGGGAGTCTGTTGCTAAGTGATAAAAGAAACCTAATTCTCTGAGCACATAGGCTATTTAAGTTTACTTTTAAACTTGTTCAGTTAACTCTACTAAAAGATCTGATTGAAGTGAAACCTGCTATTAGTCAACCTGGAAGGCATCTGTGAAGGTAGCCCACAGCAAAACACCTGCCAGTTGTCTCTCAGTTCATAGAAGTCTGCATCCTTTAGCAACACTAGTTGTTCAAACCCTATATTCTCAAAGTTAGACCAAGAGAAAACAAACTATAAATAATTAAAGTTCCTTTTATTTTCTTCTCCATCCAAGAGTTGTAGGTTCTGTTAAAGTATTAGGACATTTAGCCCTGACCGGTGTGGCCCAGTTGGTTGGGCGTCACCCTACAAGTGTAAGGTCACTGGTTTGATTCTGGGTCAGGGCACATGCCTGGGTTGTAGGTGCATGCAAGAGGCAACCAACTGATGTTTCTCTCACACATCAAATGTTTCTCTCCTCTTTCTTCCTCCCTCCACCCTCCCTAAAAATAAATAAATAAAATCTTTTTAAAAACGTTTTAAAAAAGTATTAGACATTTGCTGTTATAATGTGCTTCTACATTTCAAAACTGGGGGCCGAACATTGGAAATTTACTTAATTGCACTGAAAAATTTCATCATGGGTTAAGTTCGTGTTATTTATGAGTATTCTCTTGGTTTTGATTCTTTCAAAATCTCCATACCTCCATAGGATACACATTTAGGAAATGATAGGAAAAAACTTCTGAAAGAGTTCTTCCTAATATGTTGCACTTTACCAACGTTATCTTTGAAACTCTTTAACAGTGAGCCCAAACCCCTATGCTTGAGTTTTGTAATCCTAAAAGGATACATGCACTCAGAGGTTAAGAGTTTCAAATACTTTAAGAATACATTGTTCTAAGAAGAGCCCATCCTACCATCTTAGACACTCTAGATACTTATTTACCCTTCTCACTCTATAACCAACAGCCCAACAGTTAACTTAAGGAGAAAAAAATGAGGAGAAAGACACACACACTCACACAGAGCTCCTCCCCTGATGGGTAAGAATATCTATCATTGCTCCATGTTTACTTTCCTGATGGCAGTACAACAGCTAAACCTGGAACCAGGCTCCCCCAAAGCAGGAGGAGATACAGTATCCAGAGTTACCAGTTTCAATTTAATAATATTGATCGAATCTCCCTTGAGTCCTGGAAGTACTCATAGAAATTTTGTGTTTACTTATGAGTATCTTTTTGTACTTAGCAATCATACTGAATTACAGTCCACTTTTAATTTATGGAGCTCTTGTAAATGTCAGTGTCTACCCAGATGACATTAGTAGAAGAAACTACAGAATCTGGACTCTAATCTTACCCCCTTTCCAACCTGGCTGTAGGATACGCAAGTTTCCATACAGTACATAAACGGTTAATAGCTGAAGATAGCTCAAGATATACAATTTCAAAGGCAACAGATCAGATAATAGGAAATGCAAATCTTCTGGACAAAGTTCAGACTTACAGTGTTTAGAGGTATTTTTCAATTCTAAACAACCATTAGTTTGATGTAGTACTAAAAGCACTTACTGCCATTTTACCAATTCAGATGTCTGTGGCAACATAAAGTATTTTTACAGCATTGCTGAAGCTCACTCTCACACGAGGGTCACACCAGGTCCCTGCTTCTTGGGTGAAATGCTGCAGAATGCCTTGACCACTATGGAAATCTCTCTCTGAGGATTCCTAGGATCCCCACACTGCTACATGAAGCCTTCTAAGAGGGGAAGTGGGTTTCCCCAACTTGTTCTCTGGGGGAGAGACAGAGTAAAACAACAACCACAGCCTGCCTTCAGTCAGGTGATTTAAAATATATACATAACTTATGGGTAGACTTTTATTTGACTAGCATCATCAAACGAAAGTTTTAATTTTATCTCCCATCTCTTTCAAGGCTTTTTAAACCCTCCCAAGCTTTCCTTTTTGTGGGGCTGGCAAACAAAACAAAACAAAACAGAAATGTTATTTCATCACCCAGGGTGGTAGGATATGGCACCATGAAATCTCCAGTGCCAGAGGGTAAAAGATTTTGCACTGAAACAAATTAGCATCAGTGAGTCATATCTTGAATGTCCTGTTAGGAGAATCATCCATCAAACATTTTACCAACTATGGCTTTCACTTTCTGCCAGGTTATCTGGAAAGCAAGCATGTCTTAAATTGTTTTAAAATATAAATTCAGTAGGATGCTCCACGAAACAAAATGAGAGAGTTTAAGCCTCCATTTCCCCAGAGAAAATTATTTAAAGCTGGAACTAAGTCTACTCATACCTTTCCAGAGAGAAGACTGAAATATTCTCTTTACCCATTCAACTGTCCTCAGCTCTAAATTCTAAGTTTCCAACAATTTTCACCGCACACATTGCCAAGCCCAGAGTCAACTATGACCTTTCACACTCCTCCATCAGGTGGGGAAAAAAGATTTTAATAGCTGAAAAAAATTAAATAATATAAAATCTAATTAAATAGTTGATCAATACATGCTTGGCATTTGCTTCGTCTAGGAAAAGAATAATAAGAATATTTCAAAAGACTTTTCAACTAGCTTTCCAAAAATTAGTTGTGGATTTTTTCTTTACATAAAGAACTCCTGGTATTTTCAACTTCCATTAAGTACAGTGCCAGCACGTTTATTATGGTCAATCTAATTCTTGTTCATGTGAAAATCACTTCAATGGCCTAATAATCCCATATTTTAAAGGGACCATTAGAAAGCTTTTTCTGGAGATGGTATTTACCACCTTTACACCAATGTGGATGCCAGCTAGTTATATATCAATTCCTTTCCGATGCATCTTTAAGTTCACTTATCACAATTAGTAAGCTCATCGAAGCCGGATAAAACAATACTAGCTAAGAATGAGAAAGTGGGAACGTTTTTTGAGTTCCATAAATTTTTAGTACCTTCAATTTTAAGAAGCCTGAATAAAATTCAACACTACTTAAAAATTAAATTACTCACATTTAAAATATATTTCTTCTTAAAGTAATCAACCAACTCTACACAATAGGTAAGTAATATTTGAATAATTCAATTCCCTGTATTAACTCCGCTGGGATGGCTCCAGTGGCTCGGAGAAGTTTCTGAAAATTTTGCATCCGCTTCTGGTTAGTTCCAAAAGGTCTCAAAAGCCCAAGATACGAGTTTGGGATTGCACTAAGTTATTCAAAGTAGGAAAATAACTCCGACAGGCGGGAAGAACGCACTTAAAGTGACGAGCTTCCCAACCTCCGGTTTCGAAGTTTCTTCGTGAGCTCATCACTGCTGCCCACTAAGTGCGTCGTTTGCAAATAGAAACCAAGCAGGAAAAATATACGTTCCAGCCCAGGTCTTCCAAACAGGGGTTCCCCACCCAAAGGGCTGGCCAGAGGACTGCCAACGTATTGGCTACAGTCACTTTGAAGTTTCCTGCAAAAAGTGAAGACCAACACCCCGAAGAATGACTCATCTGGGGGCTTTGCAAGCGGACTGTTTGCTCTCTCCACTTTCTGTCTCCCCCACTAGGTTGGAGGGAACGTCGAGGTGGGAAGGAGAGAGAAAAGCGCTCCGGGAGGAGGTCGGGCCTCCCAGCCCCGGCCCGGCGGGGGGAACCCCCGGCTGAATGGGCCGGCGGGAGAGCTGGACAGAGGGAGAGGGTGTCAACTGCCAAGACTCGGGCAGGGGCTTGGGAAAGAAGAAACGTGAATCTAGTGAAAAAGTTTGCGGGAGGAAACACAACACCCCCAACTGGATAAACACGAGGTGGGGCGGCGGGAAGGGGGAGTGGCGGGGACACCTACCCGCTATTCACGGGGACGGGGGGGGGTCAGAAAGTCACCACACGCAAAAACGGAGGGAGATGAAAAAGGAGAGCGAGCGAAAGTGAGTGTGTGGGCGCTCGTGTGCGTGTGCGTTCGGGGGTCCGAGAGCAGGACCTGGGGGCCGCCCTCGCCCCACGGTGCGGGCCGGGCCCGGCGCGCCGCGACCCAGCGGCCCGCGCTACCCGGCGGCCCGGCGCCCTCCTTTCTCTGGGCCGCGGGCGGTGACAGCGACCGGCCTCCTCCCTTCCCTCTCGGGCGGGAGGGAAGGGTGTGTGCGTGTGCGTGAGTGTGCAGGGGGGGCCGGGGTTCACCCCGAGGCCTGCTCTCTCCCCCGCACCCCGCGAGGCCGCCTTCTTTCACCTCAGCAGCCCCGCTCCGCCGGGGCGGGCGGGCGGAAAAACAAAGGGGGATTAAGGCCGGGCCGAGAGCGGAGCCGGAGGGAGGGAGGAGCGCCCGCCCGCCCGCCCGCCAGCCCGGGGCCCGGCCCCCCTGGCCCCCCTGTCCCCCCCCGGACCCCCCCGGGGGGGCCCCCACTACCTGGAACAGGAACGTGGTCCAGTTGGCCTCCATGGCTGCGGCGGCCGACCCCCCTCCTCCCCACTCCCCCCGCTCGGGGAGCCTCCTCAGCCGGAGGAGGCGACAACAAAGCGGCGGCGGCGGCGGCGGCAGCGGCAGCGGCGGCTCCTCAACATGGCAGCGCCGAGCGCGGCCACTTCCGGTAACCTCCGGGACGCACCACCGCCGCGGCGAGCGCGGGCGGGGGGGGAGCCCCGACCCGGCCGCCGCCGCCCCCAGTCGCCCGGACCCCTCCTGGGCGTCCCCGCTGTCGGCTCGCCGCCTGGGAGCTCAGCCAGTGCCTGCGGGCGGTGGGGTCAGGGCCCCAGAGGGGGGGCTGGGGTGGGGCCGGGGGCGGGGATGGGGCGCGGCGTCCCCCCCCGCGGGGGTGTGTGGTGCTGCGGTCCGTGGCTCAGGCAGCTGGAGCAGGGGGAGCTCAGGAGGGAAGATGGAGGACGCCAGGGTCTGGCGCTGACTCGCTGGGCACCGCTCAGCCATCGCCGGTGCCTCGGACACGACCCAGCAGCATCGCATCCCTATCGTACACTCAGCGGAAAGCACAGGCCACCACGGTCACCCCGCTCTCCAGTCCCTTAGGTGCAGCACCCCATCTCCAAGCTGGGGAAGCCCTTTCCACACCGAGTCTCTGCCCTCTGGTATTTCATTCTCAGCTAGCTAAATCCTCCGCACTCTCGCTCTGATATGCATCGAGCTCTGAGTGGCCTTCCAACTCAAGCAGGGAATCCCACTGGGGTGCAGCCTCAGATCCTCCCAGTGCCTAGGGAAACACTTCCCACGCGAAGAGATGTCATAACTGGGTTATTCTTGGGTGAAGGGCTGAGCTTCCCCAACCTCCCCTTAACTCCAGATAGGATGTGAAATTCTACCCCATTACCACCTCTCCCGCCAAAAAAAAAATAAAAACAAGTGAGAAACTATAGTCAAGAAAGTATTTTAGTCCTTTAATACAGTCAGCTTCCTCACTCCCCCAAACAAAAATCGAACTTCTGGTTGGACAGCGTCAGATGTCACTGAGGTGACCCCAGCCTCTTTGCAGTTCCAAGTCTTCCGTGTAGGCGTCACTGCTACTGGTACTTTACATGATGATGTCTGAATGTTTTCTCTCCTTTACTCACATAGAGGTAGCTACTGGGAATATCAGAGACAAGCTATTATTAAACGAGTGTCTCCAGTATAAGAAGTCTCCTGTCGCAGGGCTTGAGGGGGCAGGCTGTATCAGTGATACTTTTATAAATTGTGGTTTAAAAATTTCTCCCAGATGGTCACATTATTTCAAGACTTCAACATCTTTCATGACTGTTTCTTATCTCAGCTCCTCCATTTATTCCTCTCCAGACACATTCTAATCAAGGTCATCATCTCCAACTTTTCCTGTACACACAGTATTGGATACTGCCTGGAGGCCTTGGGGAGGGAGACAGAAGTTCCCCCCGTTTGGATCAGCAGCAGAGGCAGGTAGCACAGCAAGGAACCAGTCAGCCCGACAGGAGGGGACAGAAAATGCAGTTTCTGAGATATCCCCTCAGCGAAAGGGCTACCATGGCCTGTCTCCTATAAATGTCCATTACTCTTGTTTGGAAAATAAAAACGGTTCAGGAAGCCTACGTTTATGTATACATGCAAGATAGGGAGGGAACTAAGATGTAAACCTAAGGAAAACCTAACTAAAACCTTTTTGCTCTGATCTTGGGACATTGCATGTTCATTTTCCTTCTGTGATTTCATTTAAAGTTCTCTTTCATCTCAGTTTTCCTCCTCCCCTGTATAGCCTCACCTACTTTGTGGCCTTTCAGGGTGAGAAACTGAAGCTTCGGGATTATGGAAATCAGTACTTAATGAAGATTATAATTCTAATGACAATACTGCTGGACTCTCAAACTTCTTACTCCTGAATCTAGGAACCTTTCTTCAGCAATGTGTTTCACAGTGCCTCTGGAGAAGGGTTTTCCCACAGGAAGTAGAGGTCAAGTGAAAACAGCCCAGTTCTCATTATTGAAGAGCTGGGATTCAGAAGCATCACTTTTCTTAAGGAAAATGGCTAATTTTATCTCTATCAATGAGATGAAGCCAGAATTCCTGATTGTTCCCCAAACCCCCTCTTAAAAAGGAATCTAATAACTTTTTAATTTTAGATGAGGTGTTCTGTTTTGTTTTTTTAAAGATTTACTTTTAGAAACGAGGGGAAAGGAGGGAAACGTTGATCGTTGCTTTTCCTATGCATCTGACTGGGACCAAGCCTGAAACTAGGCCATGTGCCTGACTGGGTATTGAACCTGTGACCTTTTGCTTTGCAGGACAATACCCAACCAACTGAGCCAGCCACACTGGTCTGGGCTCAGAATAAGTTTTAAACCTAAGAACAATTACTCAAAAACCATCACCTCCAAACTGTTTTTTGAGGAATGTAATGAAATCAGTAAGATCAAAGACTCTTTTTTTTTTTTTGAGGTGAGATGGGAAGGGAGAGAGAGGAAAACATCCATGTGAGAAACGTGGACTGGTTGCCTCTCCTATGCTCCCCCAGCAGGGACTGAGCCCGCAACCCAGGCAGGTGCCCTGAACAGGAATCAAATTTACAACCTAAGACTCCATTTTTAGAGAGGGCATTTCTACCTACCCTTTGGTAGAAATAAATACTCTTAACCACAAACATGAGCCCCCTCCACAGACCATATAGGGGTTCAGTCAAAAGACTAGTGATATCTAAAGACAGTCATTTCATCTCAATTATTGTAAACAACTTTCAGTAAGTTGAGTAAATGGTATTAGCCTCAGGTATGATGAATAAGTGAAATGCTTGACATCTAAGCAAAAAATACACTGTGCCTACATTCACCCAAATAAACTCAGATTCCCTCCCTTTCTTCTTTCTCACCCACCCTGCCCCAGCTTGTATAACCTGTTAACCTTTCAGGGCCCAAGTTTCCTCACCTGGAAAATGGGGAGGACAAAGTAAATACCTATTTCATAGGGGTGAGTTGTGAATTAAAAAAGAAATGTATCTAAAATGCTTAGAGTATTTCCTAAAATATAACAGGGGCTAAATAAATATTTTTACTGGTGTTATTGAGTGGTTCTCCTTTAACTTTAGGACTGGAAACTCTGTATCACAGCCGTGTAAGAGCCAATTAATTATTCCTATTCCTTTTATTTTCAAGAGACAAGTTTTTCCTCATGCCCTATCCCTCTCTCCTTGAAAGAGTCCTAAGGTAAGTGGCCAAAAGTTTAATGACACATGACAAAGGAAGATGCCTATTAAGATTAGCTTTTCTAAAGACAATTTTTAGCAAACATTGAAAAGCAACACGATATTTCCTTCCTATTTTGGAGAGGATTTTAAAATCCTGTGAGTACATTAAAACTTAGGATTAGATTTAGAATCCTAGGGATAGAAAGAATCCCTGCTTCATTATCTGTCCTCATGTAAGACCACTCAACGAACCAAAAACAAATTAAATCCAAAACTTTCTGTAGAGTCTATCTAGTTAGAAGTTTTAAATTGGCAGGTTAATGAACTAACATTTAACGCAAAAGAGCTAGGACTAACGATTCACAAATCTAGTAAAAACCAAGCCTGCGATATTTAGAAATACCAAAAAAACAGCGGTCAGAGAGAAATGGAAGCACACTCTACACCAGACCAAAGGGAGCACCCCCCATCCCCTCAAACAAAAACAAGCAAAGCTCCCCAGAAGAAAGCAGAAGTAATCTCCCTACCCTCCTCCACTCCAACCTAAGCTCCATAAACACTGAGGGTTTATGGCTTAAGCCAACTGCCTGTGGCCCACGTGGTCAGAAATTGGGTTGTTTCAACTCTACTACCTTAAGTGTAATCACTAGTCACTTTTAACTGGGAAGGAGAGGAGGGGGAATCAATAAAGAATTGTTTTTCTGAATACCTATATATGTTCCTTGACAGCTGGGAAACAGTCACAGGGAACAAACAGGGAACAAATCTACCCACTCTCCTAAATAGACATTCAGTTCAACTAGTAGTTCAGGGTTCTTAAATACCCTATTGTTTCTAAGAAGGGTCACACACCCAATGTGCCAAAACAAATCCAAAGCCATGGAAACACATTTATCACCTCAACACTTCTTGAAAGAGGCTGCCAGAAATCAATGCTAAACCTATCAGTTTCACCCACAAAGCATTTGAACAGAACTACTAACTTCCATATTACAGCTGAACAACTAAGTGAGAGAGGGCATCCAATAAATAGCCAGCAAAACAACATAGTACACATGAAGGAAAGAAACTAAGGTCAAAAATACACCAAGTAAGAAATTCAATACAACTGAAAAACACACTCCCAGGCACCAACATTTCTCCCTTGGACACCTGTTCCTCCCTGCCCTCAGATGCCCCAAGCCCAGGGAAAAGGCTGAACTTGGAAGGAAAAAAAAGTGGTACTTAAAAGGTCATGCGAACTCAGTGGGTCTGAACCAAACTACAAAGCTTACCCCAGTTAAGATATTATGCTAATTGTGAGAAATTAAATCCTTACACAGAGTCATCCTGGCGCAGAAGTAAAGCTCTTTACAGTGGCTACAGCCCAAATACATCCACTGGTTAGCACGGGTGTGACGGCAGCAATCATCAATCATCGTGCTACCATCTGCACTACCAGAAAAACGCTACTTGTCCGCACACACAAAAAAACTTACAACTCGAAAATGTTGTAAAACCCCAGATACATCAACTGAATACCCTTTATCCCAATTCCAGTAGAAACATCTATTCAATGTCTTCTTCATAGTAAACTTGGGGGAAGTTCAGAGTTTGGGAAGGATTTTGTTTCTCAGAAGTCTCCAAAAATATTAGCATACCAATACATGCAGATTTTATAGCTCCCTCAGAGTGCTCCTTCCTCTCCTTTTCATTGTCCTAGAATCTGATCTTTGACTGAGGACCCCTCTATTCCTGGTAGTGAAGCGAACGAGAACTGATGAAACGGGTGGAGGAACCTATGCAGTATGTTCCCTGCGTGAGAGAAGCAAGCTGTGGTGACCTAAGACACTGACGTGATATCACAAGACTAGCCAGACTAAGCATTAGGAAGGCTGCTCCATTCTAGAAAGCAATGCCAAGGGACGGTGACACATGACCAAGATAGTGTAACATCTGGCTAAGGCTCCAGGAGACAGAATTAACTCCTTTAAAGATGTTTCAAGACCCTGAGAAGCCTCTGAACTAAAAGCTGTCTAAGTTCTACAGCCGTTGGTTGGGTCCTGGCACAGAAGCAGGTACTGGGGCCTGGTAAGCTGGTTGTTAAAGCTCTCCACAGGGACAACAGCTGTATTTAGCATTTCCTCCTCAGGCTGTGAATAAAAAACACCAAGTTTAGCCACAAATACTGCTTGAAGCATTTCACCCTTGATTGCCGGAGCAGTGGCAGCATGTTCTTTGCTAGACCTGAAGAGGACCAGAATAGAGGGCGGGATAGATTTTGACTTAATAAAAAACCCACAGGGGTACACAGGGAAGACAGATTCACAGCATCTGGATTTTTCCTTTGAAGTAACTTTAGTCTCAAGTAACAAAGCTCACAAGGATCTAGTTAGTCGATAGTTACCCCTCTACCTGTCCCTCTGCTAACTTTGTTTTACTGAATTTACATAAGCACCCTGCCGCCCAACCATGCCCCCCACTCCCTGCAGTTCCCCAGCTGTTTCCTTTCATTTCTTAGTTTCCCCCCCTCACATCTCCCTTTACTTTCTCTCATCTTTGATTCGACAGTGAATGCTTAAAAAGCAGATGGCAAGTAGCCATTCCAAGACAGTGAAAATGCTTCCTGAATATCAGGTATAAAGCAATCCCAGAAACAAACATTCTGGAAGTCGGGACACATTTTATTCCTGCCTTTTGCCTGAGGAGCTCCCCATATATATTCCACACACTAGGTTACTGCACTAAGGCAGCTACTCTGATCACCTAAGCAACGCACATGGAAGGATCCAAGTTGGTACTATCAATCTGCAATCAGCCCCCTCACCACAGACGAGCTGAGAAAATTTAAAGAGAAGCTTGACTACTAAAGGTAGGTTTGAGATTTACTCCACAGTAGTCTTAAAACCAAAATTCTGGGATGGAGACTCACCTGAGAAAAAACAGGGTGGGAAAAGGGAAAAGGGCTAAGAAGTCCAACATCTCCAGTCAATGTTTACTCCAATTTACCTAGTTTCTCCTGGTGGCTCTTGAGCGTCACCTGGTGAACACCTGGTTGTAGAGATACAGCATGGGTGACATCTAAAGAGAATCCAGCCCAGACAAAGCCCCAAATTCAGGCTGTGCTAACTGCAGCCTAGAATGACAAGACTTTCAAAGACCAGCCAGGACACCCCAAAGACCAACTTCCCAGTTCACAATGGATTATAATCAACTTGAAGACAAAACAAAGACCTGCTCAGTGTGGACTCTCTCCTTAGAAAAATAGCTCATGTGTAGAACCATTCTGTAACTATTATGGAGGTTTTACTATTTCAGAAAAGGAGTGTTTGTCAAGCACCTATTAAATGACAGAAACTGTACCAGTCACTGGAACTACTTTTAAGGATCTCCTTCAGTAATTAAAATTTGAAAACTCATATACACCAGTTGGACATTTGCACAAAGTGCTTAAAGGGCACTAGGAAGGCAGCACATTTTTAAAGGGGTTGTCTTTCTAATGCTAAATCTGAGACTTCATTGGTTCTCATATTAAGTATTAGCTCTGACACTGAAAATTGCCATCTAGGGTTACAGAATATCAAAACTGATGCCCAAAAGGCTATATAGTCAGGACTAAGTATGATGCAAACTTTCACTGTAAATTAGAATGTGGGAAGTTACCACACACAGGCTTTTAAAAACCCATCCAACCTAGAGTGGTAAAGCAATTCAATCTGGTTTTGTATTGTGGATCTATTTTACTAATACAAAGTTTTATAAGTGCATACTCAGGTTACCAAAACAAATGCAAATGTTGGTTGACATTTACCCATTCCTTTTATATGCTACATTTCTTTGTGGGGCTGTTGCCTAGATAAGGGTGGCTAGCCAGGCCCTGGCCACTGTAAGCCCTGCTATCCTTTTATGGTCCCACATTGATGTTCTTCCACAGGGGTCAAAAAGAAGGTAAGTGCTTCTTTGATGCTAGCTGGGCACTGCGCACTGGAAAGCCAGGAACCTAAACACCTCACTTTCTTGCTGCTGGGTTCTGGGCCATGGCCACTATGACTAGATGAACTCCTGCTTTGGCACTGCCCCCAGCAATCAGGGTATGAATATGAATCAAAGATGGCACCATGGGACACCCTAGTGGCACCAGATGGATATTACAAGCTGCATTAAAAGACAGCCTCTTCCTAACCCCAATGGAAAGGGCAGGCTGGATTAGAGAACAATGTAAAACAAAACTTGTCACCAGGACATGGGAGTCAAGTTCCAGGCCAGTCACTTTAACATCTCTGAGCCTATTTCTCCAAACTACAAAATGAGGCTACTACTATTTGAGGACTAAAATGAATTGAGGTACTTAATAAAATGATCAGCTACTTTCAGTAAAAGTGTGTTTTGTCCTATGTCCTTGCATTTTCCTCTGGAAATTTCCCATTAAAAAAAAAAAGGTAGCAAACTCACTACTTTGGGAATAAACCCAATGTGATTGGAGGACCACACTACATATCAGATCCAAGATGTATCTGCCTAGAACTTTGTGAACCTATTTACTTATTCATAAAAACCTATTAAAGCATGTACTAGCATACTGGGCACCTTGAAAGTGTAATTTACAGTACTTGCTCTAAATTTACCACATAGCTGAGGGAAATAAAACATGTATGTGAAACTAAACAGCTTAAGGCAACATTAAGTGCATGAACGTCATTACGTACACATGCTGAAAATTAAACCAATACAGTGCAACTAGTCCAATAATGCTTAATTCCTTAGCTGATCATTAAGGGGCGGAATTTTTAACGGCCAGATGGGGATGTGTGTAGGATCTGGGTGTGTTAAGCGTGCTGAGTCTCTTGGCTCTGAGAATTGCTTAGGCTAGTTCATTCTCTATAAACATGAAGACCAGGGTCAGGAGCCTGGAATAATGTTAAGACTTTCCCAAACTAAGGAAATAATATACCATGTTTTCTTCACTCTATCTCAATCTTTCTATACCTGAATCCCCTTATGGAATAAAAAAGAAGAACCAAAATGATGAAATCCCACTGAAAAATCTGCAGAAATCCTCAATGAGACAGGACCACTAAATTTAGAAATGATTTAAGACATTTTCTGTAATCATCAAGCTTAAGAATGAATTATGGAAAAAAGGAGACCCAAGAGGAAGCATCATGAGAGGTAACTGTTCTTTTAGTAGACACTGACATCAATTCTTGATCTATACTGAGAAGTGTACACAGCCTGCAACCAAACAACTTTGACTTTCTTTGCAAGACTGACTTTTGGAGAAGCATTTAACTCTTCTAATTATAGGCGGCTTAGGCTAGCTAGCATTTCAACTAATTTGCATTTCTTTGTTAAGAATTTAATGCAGTGTTAGGAAAATTACTTTCCCCAATAATCCATCCAGTTAACCAATAGTCTGTGAAGTAGGCTTCTGTACATTGCTTTGCTTTTTTAAGAAGTACTAGGCTCTTTCCATCTCATTCAATCAACATTTATTAAACTGTCAGCATTGCATTTGGCTCATTGGCAAATACAAGTATTACAAAAATTCCATAGGGTATGAAAAATTAACAGAACATTCTATAATAAATTTTGAGGCTAAATGCATCACAAAGACAGCTATTACTTGGGTTTAGCAGCTTTTTTATAGTTGCAGAAATGAGGTTTAACTTGATGGTCAAGATTTAAAGCTGCAGGGTGACTGCTAAGGTGGGGGAAGGAGTCTGAAAACAAATATACATAAGCAAAAACAGGCAGAGTAAATAAAGTATTACCAGATCAACCAGAGCACAAGATGTGATTGATAATTGGTTCATATTAGGTGACGTTTTAAGAAGTTCAAGCCTGATGGCCAGGATGGAGACTGGAGTCAGTGAAACAAGCTAAAACATTTTAGTAATGAAATTCTGGGTACACAGGTAAGGATGCTGGTATGGCAAGTGGAGATGGAGGACAAATCCAAACAGAATTTTAAGAAACTGTTTGACCAAAAACCAAAACTCTATATAGTCTAGCTTAAGTCATAGACACAGTGGCACCGTGGCTA
Source organism: Artibeus jamaicensis (assembly GCF_021234435.1). Classification (NCBI taxonomy): domain Eukaryota; kingdom Metazoa; phylum Chordata; class Mammalia; order Chiroptera; family Phyllostomidae; genus Artibeus; species Artibeus jamaicensis. Next base: position 9,125,514 of record NW_026521407.1, read on the forward strand.
AGAACTGGTTATATTTAGTCACAGAACTTGACTATTGCCCGAGGACAAAGGAGCCGTTTTGTTTTGTTGTACTGTGCTTGCTGACTGCTAACCAACATTTAACTACGTGTGTAGTCTTAAGATGTGACTGTCACTCTTCGTTTATTTTGTAACTAAATTTTTTAAAAAAGTCTCCGAAAAGAATTAGAAACACTCCAGGCCACAAAACAAAAAGTTTTAATGTTAAATACAAAGTTATCTTCTATTGCACAGTGATTATAAATGAACTGGGATTTAGTCCCAACTTAGAAGAAATTGAGACCTATATTCACTTGTTATTTATTCAAGATATTCAGAAAGTGGAACAATTAAATTTTCTAGATTTTGCTTCCAAAGCAGTTGAGTTGAATAATTCATCTTTTGAAAGCCTACTCAGGGCAAAAGCATTGTGCTATATACCTGGGAGGGAAGGGTAAGAGGGGTTATGACCTATTAGAAACGACGAGTATATGAACAACTTACTGGTATCAAGGTGGAATGACTTAACTTTTAAAATATAGTATTAATTCTATGTGGAAATGAGAAGGACCAACAGTGCTTTTCCAATTATTTATCATGTGCTAAGTACTGTCTTGGTTCCTTAGGAAATAAAATTCATGAACCAAGGAAGTTGAGGTAGATACAGAGCAAGCAAACCAGGGGACCTTTGCTATACCAGAGGCACAGATCCAAGAGTCTTGTGTCAATACACAAGGGAGTGATTCTGTCTGATGGGTGTACCAGTTTTCAGAGGTGATTTCTGAAGTACTGCTCAAGGTAACTTACACTTCTCTAAAGGAAGACATGGTAGATACTGCAGGTCAAAAACACGCCCAAAATGCAAAATCCTGGAGGCCATGTTACTAAGAGTTGAATCTACATTAAGGAGAGTCCCCTCCAGATGTTGCTTCAAATATTTTAGCAGTAATGAATTCTTCACTTTAGAAAGTTAATTCTAGCAAGTGGCTGGTGCAGTTGGACTTGGGTAAGGATGCCAACGGACTTGTCAGTTTGGCATTCACTGACTAGAGATGTTGTATCGCAAATTCCTAGGCATGCCACTTGAAGGGTGAGAGATTCATTCGGCCCAGGACTTTTAAAGTCCCATTTAAAGGATCTAGGTTACTTTTGTCTGACACAGCAGTCTAAGTATTAAATGTTACTGTTGCAACTTGAAAGCTTATCCCAAACTTAGAAAAACACCTAAGACCCCCTACCCCCTAAACACCCAGCAACCCATACAGGGTATGATTCATCCATACCTTTTGATCCTGTAACACCCAAAATTTAGCTTTTCTTTCACAGAACCCTGGATTCTCTTGTACATTTTTGGTTTTTGTACATTTGGGAAGAGTGCCTCTTCACAAGTTAAATAAGGAGACATCAGAGCTAACACTATTAGGATTAAGGACAGGCACAATCAATCTGGTGTAGCTTCGATGCTTGATCCAATTTGTAGCACTGCTGCTAGTCAGCAACCATCTTCTGCGGTCAGCAGGCAGGGTAATCTCTATTGCGTAACCTTACTTCTCTCCTGGAAAAATATCTTTATTTGTCCTCTTCTGCATATTACCCTTCAAAGAAGAAGTTTCTAACATCAATAGTTAGAAAGGCAAGTGCTCCCACGCTCATTTTCTTGACTAAGTTGGACCAAGTGGGCCTAAGAGACTTTAGTACAGTATTCTGAGTGACAACCTAAAACAGGCAAGTTGAGGTTTGTGTCCTTTACATTTCTGCAACGTCAAGTTGGGTGAGGGAAATGCTATGAATGACAAATGCTTTATTACTAACCCCCAATAATTTTCGGCTTAAAATAAAATGGCACTAAGAAAACATGAAATGTGTACTGACTTTCTGACCACAGGATACTCTATGCCTACTTAAGCAAGGCCTAGAAAACAGAAAGGGCCAACCTGACAAGCAGATTAAGACACATTAAATATTACAAATCTTAGTAATGCTGAGAAATAAGATCACTCCAGAAACTGTTTCACACCATAAAAACTAAAAGCTTGTAAAAGCATTCTTTTTGGTAGCATATGAGCAGTTTTATGCCAAGACTTTGTATTTTTTTGCAGCACAGCTACTCCTGCTTACTACCCAATTCTTACATGCTTGGCATTATTCCATACCTCAAGATGCACAAGATTGGCAGAAAACATGCTGACTTGTATCTTCAGTATTTTCTCAAAAGATCTAGAAATACTTTTCTGGTTTATGTAAGCTCAGTACTCAAGCTCTATTCAAAACCTAAAAGGATCCACAGGTTGGAAAGAGAAAGGGTTTTGCTAAACAGATGAGAAGACAGATGAAAAGTTACAGCAAGAAAACTCACCAATTCCCCCCTTTAGAGCTGCTATACACATTCAGGTAGTTGGCTTCCTTCCACCTTGCAGTATGGACCCTTCCCAGTAGGGGATTTCCTGGCTGATTTTGCATCATAGCTCCCTCTAGTGGCTTGGTGATTTCCCCTAGCATTTACTCAAGCAAAAATTTTAAAAAATCACCTTGACATCTAGCATCCCTGTGAACCTGATGTTTTGTTCAAAAGGCTCTCGATTTCCACTATCTTCACATTGATAGTTCCATCAATAGTTGATAGAGGACATCTGTAAAGTTGTATGTTGACAGGAGTTAAGACACTTTTTAACCTAGTGGTTGAAGGGTTAACTCCCTGGTACTTTTAAAGAAAATACTCAGGATCTGCTCTTTTAAGTGTTGTTTCATCTACCTATGTTCCATACCTACTTAAATGGTAACCTCCTAAATAAGCAAAGGCACAAATGACTTCTCTCCCCGATAGCCTGTTATTTCTGCCTAAATTAACTTCTATGATGAAGACTAATTTATTTTCCATGTATTAATTATTTTTGTAAAAACAAACAAAACAAACCCCTTTCCTTGATAACTAAAAATCACCTTCAGGATTGTGGGGCATAGCTTTTAAAGCTAAAAAGAACCATCCCTAAAAGTTCTCAATCACAAGAGCAAATGCTGATTTAAGCACTCTATTAGGCTATTACTTAAAATAAGTGTTTGCCAATATCACATTGTTGAATAGACAAAATAAACCCATTTCCTTATAAACTTTTTACTTCGTGCCAATCTCAGCTTTTCCTTTTGGATCAGGACAAATGTTCTTTATCAAGTGTGTATTGGGGTGAAAAAACTACCTTAAAAGAATGCAGTACTCCACTGTATAATGCCAGGATGGCAAAATACTCCCTTCAGTGGAGTACAAATGTTTTGAGTCCCCTATATGTTAAAAGATTGACAAAAAATGTGAGCCATATTTTCTTTACCTTGTTGCTGTTTCAGCTTTAAAAAGATGGGAAATTTACATCTCAATTACCATTATTTTGCTGTGCATAACATGCATTTTGCCCAAATTTTTGAGGGAAATATAAAGGTGGGCATTACACATGGGTAGTAGTAATTCCATAACCATGTTTTAAATTCTTTTATGCTTATGCATTTAAAGTGTAACTCTAGAAAGCAATGTGTGTAAAATAATATTCTGCCAATACAATAATTGGTTTTGTTTCTAAATATAAGTGAAAAACTGAATTAAAAAATTAAAACAAGATTTTTCCCATGAAAGTTTGGGCCCAAAACGTGGGTTGCATTATACATGGCAAAATACAGGTAATACAAGATCCAGTTACAGGCTTTACTCACACCCAGTTATACAAGCTTTAACCCCACATACTCTATTTTATAGTTTACAATCCCTTTCAAACTCTTGGGGACAGATGTGCTTGAAATTTAGAGCTGTTTACACTTTACAAAGGTATGATATATAGACCCTATCCCTATATAAAACATAACACCTTCAGTAAAGCCCGTGGCTACTGTATAATGAAACACATCAGTATTTCTGCAGGACAGGTAGTCACACTAAGTACAAAACAAGGTATCACTTATCAGGTTTTACATTACTTTGACAGTGTTTTCAGTATTTTTTGGATAAGAGATCGTGAACCCATTTTCTTCCTTTGCACTGTTTATACTGTAACAGAATTAAGGTAAACCAAAGAATAGTTGTTACAATAGAACCTCAGTCTGTTTCTCTCCTTTTAATACTATTTCTGGTAAATACATACATAAAACATGTTTTGTTACAACTTCATACACAAAGCAAAAAGGCATATATAAATTCATCTTCATAAAAACTTGAAAAAATACCAGACCTAATGAGCAAGATGTTTCAAAAAAAAAGCTGAGATTCTAGAATCATATTGCACTTAAGTATGAGTGGATATATATGCACTCAAAATTTACCATTTAAGTGTAAAACTTAGGAACACATTCTAAATGAGGGAAATCTACTCATATTTCAAACATTAATAAATAAAACATAACTTAAAAAAATTTCAAATCCCAAACAGGAATCAAAAATGGGTTTCTTACCTTTTGTTTCCAGGATGTGGGCTGAACAGCAAGATGGGTTATTCAAGCTGATGTTATGAAAAATAGGTGCTTCTTAGACTTACATTTTTCCTTGATTAGAAAATAACAAACTAATTATAGGCCCCCTACAACACTCTAAGGGGAAACAAACAGGGAGGAAAGAAAGGCAAAATTCAAGCCCGTCTTTTTAGTTCCACAAGAGTGGCTTTCTTCTAACAGCTGCCAACTCAGGTACAGGTTTAAGGGCCATCTCAGACTGGAAAAAGGTCTGCATCCCCTCAAAACTTCTGTCTTGGTGTTAACGGCAAAACCTGTGCCCTCCTCCTACCTTTGGCATACACACATTAAGCCCTCTCTAATCTTCAAACAGCTCACATACCAGACAAATGTATTGTCTCATTTTAATCTGGGGGTAGGTAAAACTTAAAACTTAGTAGACCTCATTTTTCAACTTAGCTTCAACATACTTAACCTTGAGTGAAGGCAATTTTCATTTTGGTTAACAAAACGTTCAGTGAACACAAATGAACCCAGGCTTACTTAAATCCACCCATTTACCTTTGCAGAATTAAATGTCATTTTAAAAACTAGGTTTAAAAAATATTCTTCACATGAAATACAACTTGTCTATGGCCATGCCACCCTGAAAATACCTGATCTCATTAAGCTAAGCCGGATCAGGCCTGATTAATACCTGGATGCAAAACAGTTTAATAAACCTGTTTTTTGAATTTACATTAGTTTCTTATTTAGTCTATACCAACGCTTTATTTAAATACTTTAAGGGGAATCCTAATTTTGAAATTTTATCCTTGTCCTTCCTCCTGACATTCCATAAGATTCATTTACATGTATTGGTTTAGGTGACTTTATGCAAGTCTTGGGCCAATTTCCTCCACTACAAAACTTTCAGTTTTTCATAGATGGGAAATTATGTCACCTGCACAGCTGTCTTAAATTCAGCTTCCAGTATCGTTAGCACCCAAAGGGAATGTTAAGATTTAGTTGTTGGGTGCAGAAAAAAAGACTTGATGGTTGTGACTAGCTATTAAGAACTGAAACCATTAGAGATTTTAGGTAAAAAATCCCCTTGGATTCAAGCAAACTGAAAATTTAAAACCAAGGACGGTCAAGTAATAAAATACAAAAACTAGCAGATTACAAGAAAGATACAATCACTGCTTTGGTATGTTCTGGATACTGAATAACAACCTTATAGTTGAGAAAAGTTTACAAGGCAACATTTTAAAGAATGGCCAGCTTTTTATTAGCAATAATACACTCTAATAAGCAGTTATTCTTCTAGTGTTTTAGTCACATCTCAAAGTGTCAATTGTGCTGAAAACTCTCATCTGTGCTGAATTTAAACATTACTTAACAATTTTTGAGATGAGTTTTACTGACAATATCAAAAGCTTTCTTCAAGTTAACATTTCCCAGCCATCACTCAACTTTGCACAAGTCTGTTATCTGGATGATCACCAAAAATATGCAGCATCTGTAAGTTTTAATAACTTAAAAAAAAAATCAAAGTATGGGAAGCTTATTTTTCAGAGACTAGATTACCCTTCATTTACCATATCACATACACAATTGCCTTTCTCACCTTTTCTCATCTTCCCAAATATTTTTATAATTAACAAAAACTGATTAATACCATTAAAGATTACCTTTAAAGAACCTTTAATTTACTAACACAAATGCTAGTCAGAACCTTATCATTTAAAAATATTAACTGATAGCCACCCAGTTAAAAGCTTACAAGAGGAAAAAGACAACCATGCAGTTTTTTAAAAAATGTTTATTTCTCAAAGAAAAACGGCAACAGCCAATTGGAAACCTACTTATTCTTCAACACCAATTTTGATTTTCTTTAAATTTAGAAATGACTTACTGATTTACTATTTTAAACAAACCCCCCTTTCCCCTTTAAATGTTTACCATCTACTCGTGCTGAATCCTTCCAAGGAGATTGCTCCAGCGTATATCTCCAGGTCCTCGCTTTGCTCCTTTTACCAAAAATGCAAAACACAATTCCATCGTGCATCTTAAGGGCTCCAATCGTCAAAAATAGAGAAAAAAAGAATCTTTGGAATAGCCAATTAAGTTGAATAAAAAAAGAAAAATCCACACGAATGCGGTTTGGTTGGGGCAGGAATCCACTCCTATGTTCCTGGTAATCTGATCCCGCTCCATGAATCCTTGTAATTGATCCTCCCTATCCTATCCACATTATGATTTGAATCCAATGATCCAGCTCCAAGGATTGGGATCCAGTGAGCCCTCTCCAATCCAAACCTTTATAACCAGCAAAACCAAAAAAGAGGAGGCAAAATGTTAGATACTGTAATCAAAAAAGGTTTCTGGGGAATGATGAGTTATGTCTGTCATCAGTTTAACAGATGTACATCAATAACTATCAAATTCCCCAAAACAAGTTTCTGAATGGTGTTCAGATAAATTTTAGAAACTTAATCATAGAGACTAATTGGAAGAAGCATTTTATATTTACAGTTCAACTGATAATGCCAACACTTGTTACTGTACAGCGTATTACAGGTTTTGTGGTTGCAAAAACTATGTAGTTGAAGTTTACTGGTATTGTTACCAACCCTAAGTCTAAACTAAATCTAATGCTCCCATTTGCAATTTAATTTGTAAATTAAAATATTTTAAACATGAGTCAATTATGAATATTAGTTTAAGGTGAGACTTAGAAGTATTCCCATCTAGATTATCTACACCAATACGTTGGAATTCTATAATTTGCTTTCATTTTGTCTTAAAAAAATGAAATAGCAACGCTATATCAGTCACACAGAGGACATGCAGATTTAGCAGTATTGATATTATACTCTATCTGGTTGGAATTAAAGACACCCTGTACCCACATGTACACCAACAGCAGGTCACACATTAACAGTTGTAACTAAAGCACTGTGACAAATTAGCCAGCTCTTCCCACATTAGTCCCTATTAAAACAAAAGGGGAGGGAGCAAAATAAACTGTTACAAAATGGGCACTGTAATTTTGCCACAATTGCCAAGGTTTAAAGAACAAAGCAATTGTAGCTAAGATAACTGCATAATATATTTGCAAGTGTTTTAAGATGGGTGCAAATAATCATTTTTAATCCTTGCTTTTTAGTATAAGGTCAATACTGCCAATTTCATCTGTGACAATAGCACTTGGAGTCATACCATTGCCTCCATTATTGATCTGATCCTCCTCAATCCTCCTTTTGACAATCCTAAAATGATTGAAATGTGCTCCACAATCCTTAATCCAAAGCATTCTTAATCCATCTCTTCAGATATGTCTACAGAAAGACACATGAAAAGCAAGATAAACATAAGAACTTCCCCAGGTAAGACAGCCACAAACACCCCCAACATCCCAGTTCACACAAACCAGAGCAGGATAGACATTTACACAATATCACAGTCTGAAGAGCATGGAGAATTAACTAAATTTAAACAATCCTGTCTATGACATCACTTAAAATACAATTTACCAGACATGAGGGGAATGTAGATGTTAGGAGCAAGGGGATATTACACAAGAATGCAATTCAACACTTTAGCCCATTCTGAACAAAACAGTTTGAATTAAAAAAATGAAAAGATTGTACTGAGTAAAGGAAAACTGTATACAACATGGGGTTCTACAAAAAGTGTCACCAATCATCTTATGTACGAGAGCGAGATCTGCTATGACGGGGAGAATAGCGTGGTGATCCTCTGCTTCTCCTTGGGGAGTAACTGCGACTCCTGCTGTTGCTTCTGCTACGGCTTCTGCTACGACTACGGCTTCGAGATCGAGATCTTCCATAACTTGGACTTCTGGGCCCATCAACTTTAACCCGGATGTAGGCAGTTTCTCCCTATTGAATAGACAGAACTTTCGATTGAAACTCTTTTACCTGTCTTCAGGCATGCTGAATGAGTACAAAGTAGCTAAAACCCAGAAACCTGGCACTTTACTTGGACACGCTTGCCTGAATCTTACCTGCAAATTCCACTGTTAAGACCATGTATCCAATTCTGGCCAAAGTAAAGAATAAGTGTATAACCTACCTCATGAGATCTAAACTTAGTGTTATCCAGTTTTCGAACTGCATAGGTCATATCTTCTTTCCGTACAAACTCCACGACACCAGTGCCATCTCGGTAAACATCAGCATAACATACATCACCTGCTTCACGCATGTGATCCTTCAAATCCTGCCAGCTTCCACTTGGAGGCAGTCCTGAAAAAGTGACTTTTTTCAATACCAATCATTCTGAATTCTGTAACTTTAAAATTTACATTAAGACAAAGACCGCCTTTAAAATAATGATTTAAGATCTTAGTAAAGAGCTAAAATCTGGAATCCGGAGTCCAAAATTGTTTCTAAATTAAGGACCTTCATATTCTAGGTACTGCAAGCTAGTTTGGTCAATCTCCATTACAACAATACCTGTTTACTAAATTCACTCAAAAGACTAATTCAAGACCTAGCACAAAAATTTGCCAAACTGCTAACCCAAGGAAAATTTCAAGTTGTTTCAATCCCTTTTCTCTCCATCAATCCACGTTAACGGTAAACTCACCAGAGACAACCACTCTGTTTTCAGATCGCCTGGAAGGGGGGCCATAGCGGCCTCGGGGAGCTCCGCCACCTCCACCCCCGCCGCCGCCTCGGCCTGTACCACGGCCGCTTCGAGGAAACTCCACCCGTAGACGGTATCCATCGTAATCATAGCCGTCGCGACCGTACACCGCGTCTTCCGCATCTCTGTGTGATCACAAAAGCAAAATGGCTAAGAAAAAGAGCCCGGAGGGGTTACAAACTCCGCCAGATTCGGCTGCCCCCCGCACATGCGCACCCAGTCTGAGGAGCCCACATGCGCTGCATAATAGGAATGGCCCCTCCCCCACTCAGAAACACGCCAGGCTCGCGACCACTACACCGGCCCTCAACGCATGCTTCCCGCTCCTAGCCTCAGTCGGCTCTGGGAACGTCCACGGGGGCCCAGCCACCAGAAAAGCCAAACCGACTGTGGTCCTCCTCGACTCCTGCAGGAGCGATATCATCTTGCCCCTTATCTAAGAGCCCACCTCCCCATTCTCTACTATTAAGGCCTTGGAGCTTTCCCCAACTACTCAAACTGATTTCCTCAAGGCCGCAAAGCCCCAGGCCGCCTCACCGCGGGTCCTCGAACTCAACGAAGGCGAAGGGCGGTCCTCCGCGGCGATTCTTGAGGTCTATGTCGCGGATAGCACCGTATTTGTAGAACACGTCCTCAATGTCCTTGGTTCGGATGTCTGGAGGTAAGTTACCGACGTAGATGCGACAATCGTTGTTCCCGGCCGGGCCACGAATCACGCCACCTCCCGACATGGCGACGAAGAAAAGCGCGGACTCGAGAACAGGCCTTCCCACCAAGCCTAGCGCACAGAAGAGCGAACCGGCAGCGACACCACGTCTCCCGCGGCCTCTCCAAAATGGCGCCTTTATCAGCTTGGCGCACGGATATGGGGGGGAGGGAAGAAGAGAAGCGGAAGGAAGCAGCTAGTCCATCTCAGTACGCACGCGCAAGAGCCTAACGGGCTCGCGAACCTACGCTCACGCACGCGCGACGTCACCCTCCGCGCGAAAGGAAAAAAGTTCCTTGCCTTCTTGATTTACGAGTGGTTTCCTAATGGGGTGACCAGCCGTTTAGTAAAAAAATACGGAGCCCTCGTTAAAGAGATTATTAATCCCGGTCGAGTTTTAAGAGATATTTTCCTCAGGAATGAGCCCATTAAAACACCTAGGCGCCTTGAAAGGAGTTGGTGAAACCTACCCTACAGCCTGTCCCACCGTGCTCTGCGGCATTAACGGCCTTTGGCGGGAAAGACTCCCGGGGGCGGAGTCAAGGGGGGAGGTACGCAGGGGTTGTTCCGGAAACCTTGTCTTCCTCCCAGAGTGTGCTTAGTCCGACCGTTGCGTTGCCCGATTCAATCTGGATCCAAGGCAAGACTTTGTCTTCCCAACTCCGAATGCGAACTAGCGTTGGGTTGCATCGACAAGTGTCTAAAGGAACTAGTTTAGATTCCTTAGTGTGTATTCTACACTAAGTATTGTTTCACCATCGGTTCAGAATTTAACTTTGTATAGCTCAGTTCACCATTCCTTGTGGGGTGACTCATGCCCTGATCAGTCAGTCACCGATGCTACCTGCCAGCCAGGACCCAGACCTCTGCTTCTTCCTGTCTTTAATCGTCTGTCATTAGGCCTAGTAGAGGCGAGGTTCAGTGAAAGTTTACAGAATGAATTGTGCTTCTTATTTCTCCAAAGTATGAGAAAAAATATGTAAGTGCGGGTGTATTTTTATAGAATCCTGAAGTTCCTTTTTCAAAAGTCATTACCGAGCCTTTCAGGTGCTATAAATAAGCAAAATGGACACTTGAGAGTTGTGCGTGAGACCACAATTCAAGACTGATGCTGCTTGCAAATGCTGTCCTAAGGAGATAAGAACTTTATACATTTTTTTCAGACCTCTAAAATCTGAATTTTTATATGAAATGTTGGGATTTTTAAATATCAGTAATGAATTTAAAATTTTAAGAAACCCTGCAGTGATAAATACACCAGAATAGATCTGCAACCTAAGGATGATTTTCTTTTTTTTTTTTTTTCCTGCCTCAGGTTTATTTGTGCTAATAGCACAGGAGGATACCAGCTCCATGCAGACAGCAGCCCAGAGGTCACACCAGGCCTTCATCCTCATTGGCGGATAGAGGCCTCTACTGTAGACCCTTCCTAGGGGCCTGGGCCCTTTGGGAAACCTGAGCTGGAGCTGCTACATCCACAGCTGTAGCCTGGGGCTTGGTTTGAGCCTTAGCTTGCACTTTGGCTGCAGAACCTGAGACCCTTGGTGATGATGGGGCCAGGAGCTTGCGGTGAGCAATGCTGACAAGTCAATTAAGCTTGAGCTACTGCTCTTTGGGATCTTGGGCTTGACCTCCTTGGGCTTTACCAGAGCCTTGATAGCCTTGGCATTGTTAACCTGCATCTTCTTCAGGACCTTCTTGTGCTTCTCAGAGAAGTGCATATTCCTTAGGACCTTGGGGTCTACCCCTTTGAGAAATTCATATCTTTGTGATCGAGGTTTCTTGATGCTGTTTCTGTGCCATTTGGGGGGCTGGCTGTAGGTGGTGTCATTCTTATGAAGCCTGCACTGAAGCCCATGGCTCCCAAAATGCCTGAGACTGGAAGAGAGAAAGCAAGGATGATTTTCTTAATATTATAAATTTTATCTACAACAATCTCTCTCCCTAGAGAAGTAAGGCAGTTTGTAGAGATGCCACAAAACATTATTAAAACTAGAAGAAATCAGGGGGATTGGGAAAATAAAGATTAAGATGAAGTCATGAATAAGGTTAGTACACAAAATGTTGCTGTAATAGCCTCTTTAGTTTCTAGAGATGGACTGCAAATTTGACTCTGGTCATCCCAGAAGTCACAGTAAAGAAAGCAATACAAGTATATTTGAAATCCAAAGTACCTTTGAGATTAAAAACCAACCCCCCATAAAACCCCAAAACAAAAGAAAACAAACAAAAAAAAAACGATTGTTTAGGAGAAGGGCATTATTTCTTAGTTCTAAAAGTTGATTGAACATACTTTAAAGTGTTTGGTAGTCCTTGAACTCTCTGTGATGGTTTCCAAAATCATGTATATATGTGCATGTACTGTTTTTTGCAAAGAGGATTCGACATTTTAATCAGGCTCTTAAAGGATCCTGTAGATCCCAAAAGACAAAAGAACTTGAAAATTTTAGAGGGAAGGACAGATTCTCTATCCTTTGACTATCCTTCAATGATATTTTTTGAAACTGAGCTTTTTAAAAAATATATTTATTTTTTTAGAGAGAGGGGAAAGGAAGGAGAAAGAGAGGGAGAGAAACATCAATAAGTTGTCTCTTGTACCTCCCTCAACCATGGACCTGGCCCACAACCCAGGCATGTACCCTGACCAGGGATCGAACCAGTAACCTTTTGGTTTGTGGGATGACACTCAACCCACTGAGCCACTCCATCAGGGTGAAACTAAGCTTTTAGTGTAAAGGCAAGAACTCGATAATTTTTAAAATGAGAAGCTGACCAAAAAGAACACTATTTTAACAAATATACTCAGTTTCTAGCATCACCCTATTTGGTTAGTAGCAGAAGAGATGAGAATTGTTTTTTAAATTGCAGGAATTTCATTATTGATTATTTTCATTCAATAGTATTTTACTAAGCACATTTTTCTTTATGTTCAAACTTTCACCCATCAATTTAGATTTATTCAGGTTCATCTTCTGTTGATTAATGTTAAGTCAATGATAAGTGATTTAAACATAGGTGCTTTTAATTTCATTTCAGAAAAAACTGAATTTGCTTTGATTTATTCTTGTCTGTTTAAATTAATGCGATAATTTCTGATTTTGCTCAGTCAGAGATGAGTATACAAGGCAGACTTTGATGTAGAGTGAATAGGACATTCTTTTCTCTTTTGGCCTCCTTTATTGTATTTGAATGGAAGCAAGTTACGGGTTTGAGATCCATGATGAGGTCAGGATATAGCAGGAAAGGTCTGGATGATTGTATCAAGATCTCTCCGGATGGCACTGGCTTCGTGATTATTACAGTTAAGTGTATGATCTTAATATTATCAGTGTGCCAGAGTTGATTAACATACTTTAGTCCACAAGAAGCAAATAAACCAAATCGTTTGTTCATTTGTTGGGTGGTGGGGCAGATTCATTTTTGGTAACCAGGATACTCAAATAGTACATGCCAAGGTAACTGTTTTGTCAGGTTTGGAAGGCACATCAGGCGGTTGCTTAGTAAATGAGGAATCAAAACAAAATGAGTTTAGTCATTTTGAGAGATAATTTCACTCAGATCATACTGAGACCTGATAAATGACCCCTGCCCTGAAACAGTACATCTCTTCAATGACAGGAAAATTCACTCCCCCAGATTTTGTGTGTCTGTTCCTGGACAGAGCTGGGCAGCATCAGTTCTCTTTCTACAGGCTGACTTTCACGCCAACTTCCTCTACCAGCAGGCCAGACAATTGATTAGATTTCTGCTGACCGAATTACAACCACTTCCAGTGTTGCCTCCTGAGATGACATCCACGTCTTAATTAGGGGGTGAGAATGTTTTTAAACTCATCAGTTCCAAAGGCGCAGGCAGTTTTATGGATTGCTCCCACAATTAGCTAATTTACTGAGTATGGATTTTACCAGTTTAATTCCAGAAGCTGCTTTATTTTCAACACTGTTGATGTTTATGAGAAGTTGCTTTCTCAAAAAAGAAACTTTTAAAATGCTTTTGATTCAATTCAGTGAGTATATACCAGTGTCAGCAGTATACCCTGGAAATAATTACTTAGGGGGGGGAAAAAGAAATATTAAAAAGTTGATTACTGTTAGGGTTGAAATTAGAAGACAGTTTTTCAGTGATTTGCTGAACACTTAAAACTCGGTACCTGTGATGATTGTAACACAACTCTGTAAATAACACTAAAAACCACTGAATTGTGTATACTTAAGTAAGTGAATTGTATAATATGTAAATTACAACTCAATAAAGCTTTTCAAAAATGATGGGAAAAAATATCTCCGTAATCAGAAAAATCACTCTCTATTACCATTGCTCTAAATGCTTTACAGGGACAGGGGGGCGTGTAGTAATTTGCACTGAAATATGGCTTCCCTGATCTGGAAACACTGTTTTTAATACTCCTGTCAATGCCTACTGTCCTCCCTGGCAGTAGTATTTTTACTAGGTAAAGAGACACAAAGGTTAGGAATATTTTATTGTACTGCATACGGGAGTTATGTCCACTTGCATAATTCTATATTTCATTGTTCCCCTTGATTTTATTGTAGAATATTCTCTGAAAAGGGGAGAAATAGTATATATCTCTTCATTTAGTATATGTATATTTGTCTTATCTTCCCTAGTAAACTATATTGAATACAGATTTCTGCTGTAACTCCCTTTATCATCAGAAAATTCTCTGTTCAAACAAATATTATTGACGATTTACTGACTGCTCTTTGAAAAAGGTGGGATGTTAGATGAGCAGAATGTTGTTTCTATGGAAACTTCATCATGCTGCTGTCAGTGGAGAGACACAATGGGCACAAGGATTGTTTTTCATTTCACTGTGTAATCAGTATGGCCATGTTTCAACCCAAAGGTGTCTGTCATCTAGTAACATATTCCTGGTAATCTTATTTTAGGACTGGCCTCCCTCACTCTTTGATTCTTCTTGTTTTGTCTTTGGCTAATTCTTCCCATCTTTATTGCCCCATTATTGATGACAATAGGATATGATTTTGCCAGAAAACTGTTCTTAAAATTATCTATTAGAGTACAAAGAGATATATTTTCACCATGTCTTCCTCTTTTCTAATTATTTCCTCCCTCCTTTTGCTCAGTTCTCTTAAAAATTAAAACCCCACTTTATATTGTACATTTCCTAATTGTGTGAGTAATGACTCTAAGGAATTATATTTAAAATATAGCAGCTATGCTTTATTTGCTAAAAACGCTACTTTTTTGCAATTTAATCTTATGTTAACTACAATTACTAGTTATATGGTAATACTGCTGCCAAGGGTGTTAGAAATAATTTCAATAAAAAATTTTAATTTGAAATTTTGTTTATTTTTTATTATTTTTAGATTTTTATTTATTTATCTTTAGAGGGGAAGGGAAGGAGATAGGGAGAGAAATATCAGTGTATGGTTGCCTCTCATGCATCCCCTGCTGGGAACTGGCCTGCAACCTAGGCATGTGCCCTGACTGGGAATTGAACCGCGATACTCTGGTTCACAGGCCCACGCTCAATCCACTGAGCTACACCAGCCAGGGCTTAATTTGAAATTTTGAGTGTGATTATTTTTTTCTTTATTTTTTTAGAAGATGCCCCAGATTAGCTGAAAACTCTCAGAATTACTTTTTAAAATTTGTTTGCAGAGTTGAGTAATTTCCCACAAACCTAAAATATGGGGTGGGGCAAAAGGTTTACATCTTTCGTGTGGAAAATAATACAGCAATCGATAATAGAAGAATAAGCTCTGTGTTTCGCATACTCACAGCAGTAAACCTACTGTGCTCCATCCTGTACTTACTACCTGGCCCTTACAGAAAAAGCTTGCCAGTCTGATTGAAAGGAAAATAACCTGCTTTTGTCATTTTTTGCTTAAACCTAAATCAGAAATTCAGTTTTCTCATATTCTCTCAGAGGTATTTTTGTCATGGGTAAGATCCTACATTGTTAATAGTTGCAAATGTAAGTTAGTGGTATGTTGCTTCCACCTGCTTCATAGGCCATTACTGCAGTTTGGTGATAAGGTACCAAAGTCTAGGGGCCTTGAAATACTCAGCAAAAGTGTGGGTTTCTGTAACTGTTCTTGCATTGGAGATTTGTTGTGTGCAAAGCCTCCAGAACAGATTTTGATCTAAGTAAATATCTATTAATGTCTACTCACTATGGAATTTGCAGGTGACACTTACAAAATTTGCAGACTCTGGGATCCCACCAGTTTTCAGACTAGTGTTGGTACCACCAAGCTGGCCCCAGAGGGCTACTAGACATGTAGCCCACAGTCTGGATGTCCATGGGGTCCTTCCTTGTCCACCTGCAATTCCTTCTAAGTTACTATCTACCCGGGGTGGGGGGGTGGAATTCTTTCCCTTGGATTGTTGGGATCTATCTTCATATAAGGTGATTGAGATGAGAATGTTTGCCTTTTTAGGAATTTCCTGTTCCTTATGCAGGAACATAACCTCTCCCCTCTGCCTCAAGTAAAAATGTGCCAACATTGATATATTTTCCACAGTTTGGTTTGTTCACTGTTAACACCACAGGTAGGGCATTGTCAGTACATCGACAAGCCAAACGTGGCCCATTATGTTTTTCCTTTTTCAGTTCTAGTTCCTCTAGTAAGTGGTGAAAAACAAATCTGAATGTCCTTTATGTGGTCTTCTGGATCTCATTTTCTGATGCAGTGCAAGCCACAACTTAAACAAGAACACACACATTCCACCTCCAGTGGGCAGCTCAGTTGGTTAAATACACCAAGGCTGTGGGTTAGATTCCCAGTCAGGGCACATACAAGAATCAACCAATGAATGTTACGCAAATGGAACAACAAAATCTATGTTTCTATCTCTCTCTCTCTTGTTAATAAAAGACTTTAAAAATTTATTTAAAAAACACATTTCCACAAAACATATTTACATCTATACAGAGATAGGAAATATTTCTATCTATATATTCATGATCCCTCATAATTTTGCAGTGGCATAGTGTGTCTTTGCCCAAAACAATATATGCCCAAGTAATATATTCAGTTTTTCAGTATAAAATACCTGCATTCAGAAAAAAAGCTTTTAAAATAATTCTCCCAAGAGAATTTAAAATAATTCTCTCCATTTGCCAAGATGGGCAAATGGGTACTGCTTTAAGTTTGTGCAACTAGAGAGCCCGGAACACAAAGACAGTCTAAGGGATTATCCAGATCTTCCACCTTAATATGTACAGTAACTGCTTACCACCTTAAAATGTGTTTTCCTTCCTAGCTTCACCTAGCTCCAAGTTTAAAAAAAATATGGACATTTCTGTTAATGTTTTATAAAGACACAATTCTAGAGTCTCTTATAAATTCTTAGTTTACAAGTATGCATTAAAATCTCTGAGGCTCTAGTTACTTTTTCCACCTGACAATGTAGTCTTAAAATTCTCTAATTGCCCTTAAGAAAACATGCTTTTCTAGATTTTTATGCAACAATGTGTATGCAACTATTTGAATGCCAAAGCTGTGCCCCCAACAGATTCACAGTCTTTCCACAGTGTTTCAATCATTTTTGAGGCTTTGCCTTAAATAAAAGCAAGTGCTTGCTTGGGGATGGTAAAAAGTAATAGAGGCTCTTGCTAAGTATGGCTTGCACTATCCCAAGCTGCACCATAAAAGTTTACACCATTACAAACAGTAAATAGTTAAAAATGCCTATGCTGTTTTTATGGAGAACTTTAGTAACCAACTCTTCTTAGGTAAGGCTGTAATAATAAACAGTACTCCCCACCCCCAAATCTCAGTGACTTAATGTAACCAAGGCATGTCGTGAACCACACGGCTGCAGAGGCACCACTCCGCATGTCTTGTCATCTGGGATCTGGAGATCTGGTACAGTGGAAAGACGAGCTTTGAACAAGATGGGTTTCGGGTTAAATCCCCTGTACCATTTACTAGATGTGTGATCTTGCACACCCCTCTTAACCTGCTCAATTCTCTGTTTCTTATCCTTAGAATGGGAACAGTAACCGTTGTAGAGAGTAAGTGAGATAATATATGGGAATTAAGTGGTAGTAGAGGGGCCTGTTCATGGAGGGTCTTTTTTAAAAAAAGATTTTATTTATTTATTTTTAGAGAGAGGGGAAGAGAGAGAAAGAGAGGGATAGAAAAATTGGCAGCCCCCAACCGAGGACCAGCCCGCAATCCCAGGCACGTGCCCCGTGGGGAATCTTGCCAGTGACCTTTTGATCTGCAGGAGGACACTCAACCCACTGAGCTATACCAGTCAGGGCCATGGAGGTTCTTAATAATTAACAGTCGTTCTTATTCAGGGCCTGATCACCTGTGCCCTTGGATTTTCAACATTTAAGGTTCAAATGTTGGTCCACTGTACTCTTCTTTGGAGGAAGAAATAAGAAGTGAAACTCAAGTTAGTCTGTCTTGTGACTTATTTGATATTGTGGGTAGATAGTTTAGTAGAAAAGAATGTTGAAATTCTTGCCTAAATTAAGTTGTTTTGGGGTTTTTTGATTGAGGAAAGATGGCCTATGCTAAAAAAAGTTGAGAAACAAAAGAGCCCTTGTCCTCACAGCCTTTAGTGCTACCCAAATATGTATCTGGAGGAAATGGGTTAGCTCTTTTGCCTTTCTAAAGAATATTTCTGAAGAATGTTTCCCCTGTGGGAAAGCTGACAGAATGATACAAACCTCCTAATTAATGTAATGCTTTTCTCTGTTGCTTGGGCTTATCTGTGTGTGTGTGTGTGTGTGTGTGTGTTTAACAACCAACTAGTTGGGAAAACATCTCAGGTTCCTCTTGCTAATCTGTTTGGTGTGCTGAGCAGCAGCTTATTCTTGGAAAAGTACAGACTTCAGCATTAAGTAGATCTGAATTTGAATAGATCTGACAGTTCCATCTATTGGTTATATTATCGTAGATATCTAAATTAACATCATTTTATGCATCTGTTTGTGTATTCATTCCTATTCAGAACATTTTTTGAGCATTCTCACCATGCCAGGCCCTAGGTTGTACATCAGGGTACATAGTTAAAGGAACATGACACAAACTCGGGACAATTTGCCCTCGGTCTGCCACAGTCGTCCACAAACTTTCCTGACCATTCGTACCATTAATAAAACTTTTGAGCACAAACCCCTCATATATATACATTTTAAAAAGTATATGACTTGTAGACTATTACATGCATAATAAGACATTTGATTTAAAAATATATGGTATTGGCCTGGCTGGTGAGGCTCAGTGGATTGAGTGCCAGCCTGTGAACTGAAAGGTTGCTGGTTCGATATCCAGTCAGGGCACATGCCTGGGTTCTGGGCCAGGTACCCAGTTGGGGGCATTCGAGGGGCAACCAATCAATGTATCTCTTGAAGACTGATATTTCTCTCCCTCTCTTTCTCCCTCCTTTCACCGCTCTCTATAAACAAACAAACACACACAAATAAATCTTTAAAAAATATGTGTATGGTATTATATCACATACCATCTGGTGCATGCATCCAATTTTAGAGACAAGTGTCCTAGTGGTAAGCTTTTCTGAACTTCACTTTTCTCATCATTATAATTTTAATGGTGAAATCTTTCTCATGGCATTTTTTTATAAACAGCAATTTTGATGCATTGGTTTTGGTCAATTGCCGTAATCTTGCATCTCCAGCTCAGCTGCCAGTGTGCCAACCATACACAACTGAGCATGCACAGGAAGCACTACTGCAATGGGAAAGAACTGGACCACTTCCACTGTGCTACCCTCGCACTGCCCTGGCAACTAGAATCACAGGCATCTGCTGTGGACATGACTGTGTAGCTATAATGCTGCTGGCAGCAGGTGTTTGGTCATAGTTGTCTGCAATGGGAAGTTTTACATATAGTTTGTAAATAATAATAATATAGTTTGTTGTATTAGGGCACCAGTGCATCTAATGAGTGTAACTTCATAGACACCCAGAGCCCAAGTGGCACAAATGTGTTGGGAATGGACACCATGCAAATCTAATGTAAAGAGTTACAAAACTTCTAAATGTGACACTATTTATCAACCCAATACTTAAAAAATTCTATTTAGAAAATCAACTAAGTTCATTCCATTTTTCAGATTAAAATCACAAATATCAATCAAACCTTTCCAGACTAATTCTGGTAGACTTCTTGTTTTAAGGTGGTGGAGAATCGATACTCTGTCTCATTCTCATCTCAAAAAACACCAGAACAAAAAACAGAAATACAAACTCAATCTTTGATTAAACTAAAAATGGCTTTAAACCACACAGGAAAATAGAAAGTGGAAGTAGAAATAGAGGGGTGAATTGGCAGATCGGCAGAGTTGCAGAAGGGCAGACTGGGGTACCCCAAACGATGATCTGAATTCCTTCACAAAGCCCATGGAAGGCTCAGAAACGGGGGCTGTAGGTTCCTGGGTGGGTGAGGCTAACCTAGGAGATGGAATCTCTGGAAAAGTTCAATCTGACTAAAAGTAAAAGAATCATGACCAGATTTCCATGTAGTAAAGTCCTGCTCGTGCATATGGTGCTTTCAATCCATGTTTTAGTTCCTTACTCATAAATATGAACGGCCAGTCAAGGACTGCCAGATGTTTAAGGAAAATGTCCAAGCAACAAAGAGAGAAACTAAAGCAAATAAATGGGAAAGAAAGGGATCAGGCATGTGTATGTGATGTATATGTAAAACAATCAGAAATAAGAAAGAAGCATTCTTCACAACCAAAAATATTAAAGTAAAAATAAAAGAAAAATGAAACAGAAGAATTAGAAGATAATATTAAGGAGACCTCTCAGAAAGCAGAACAGAAAAATGAATGGATGACAATAAGGAGAGAAATGATAAGAAAATTAGAGGATTAACTCAAGAAGTTTAAATACTGCTAATGAGTGTTCCCAAAAGGCAAGATGGTAGAATACCATCAAAGAGATAGTATAAAAGTATTTTCTGAAACTAAAGGATATGAGCTTTCAAAATAAATTACCCTAGTCACATCATGAGAAAAACATTAAACAAATCTCAATTGAGGGTATTTCTACAAAATACCTGACTAGTAATCCTCAAAACTGTCACAATCATAAAAACAAGGAGAATCTGAAAAACTATCAGAACTAAGAGGAGTCTAAGGTCAGGATCCTGGAGGAGAAAATGGACATTAGGGGAAAACTGAGGAAATCTAAATAAAATATTGACTGTAATTACTAATAATGCATCATACTTCATTCATTGTGATAAATATACCCCACTAATAAAAGATGGTAATGCTGAGGGAAACTGGGTCTGGGGTATATGAGATCTCTCAGCTCTGTTGGGATCTCTCTGTTTTACCTTTGCAATAGTTCTAAAACTGTTCTAAAATGCAATAGTTTATTTTAAAACTGAGCCAATTATTAATTCCATGAAAACTAAATAGATTTGTGAGAAATAATAAAAATATAGGTCAGTGTTGGACCAGCTTAGAATAATATTTACATAGTCAAGTCATGGTAATTAAAATATAAAATATGGATTCAAGCTAAAATTGTTAGATAGCTATATTTGGAAGTTGGATGGGGGATGTAAGAATCTGCAATTAATGAATCAAAAGAGAACAGTATACCATAGAAATATATGGAGGTCATTACTGGAAGAGCTAAAAGAATTCAAAGTGCTTACTACTGGAATTGACTGGGAACTTTGTTGTTGTAAGCTTAAATCATTATTTTACATTTAAAATATGTTTAAGAACATGGTTTACACAGCTAAGATAGAAGCGTAGGTGGAAACATTGTGCCTCCTCGCACAACCAAAATTAAGAACAATAAAGATTTAGAAATAAAAACACAACCAGAACAGACAGAAAATTGAACTGTACCAAAGTCCTACAACCATTCAACCAGACTGGTAAGAGGGGCAGAGTCAGAGGCTGGCAGAGAGGAATTGAAGCAGGAAAAGGCGGTGGCTGCCAGAACTGGTAGTGCAGGCAGCTTGGGGCTAGTAGACTCCCTGTGTGGGGAGGAAATGAGCAGGGTGCCCAAGGTGGTTGGCTAACTACAGTCACACCTTTGCGCACAGATAAACCAGGCAAAAAAATGGGCAGCAAGACAGACCACACAACCCAGGGTCCCAGCAATGGTAAATTAAGCCTAAAAGCACCAACTGAAAAGGTGCCAGGAGAGACTCCCAGCCTCACAAAAGAGTTCACTGGAGAGACCCACAGGGTCCTAGAATGTACACAAACCCACCCAACAAGGAACCAGCACCAGAAGGGCCCAATTTGCTTGTGGGAAGCAGCAGAGGGGACTGAAATCTGAGAGCAGAACAAGTGCCATTATTCCCTCTCTGACCCCGCCCCCACATACAGCGTCACAACTCAGCAACTGAGTTGCCCTGCCCTGGTGAACATCTAAGGCTCCCCCACTCATATGTAACAGGCGCGATCTGACCAAAAATGGTTCAAACAGAAGAACAAATCAAAGGCCCAGAGCCAATACTTTTATGTGACCAATAGATAGCCAACCTATCAGATGCACAGTTCAAAACACTGGTAATCAGAATGCTCACAGAACTGGTTGATTTTGGTCACAAATTAGATGAAAAAAATGAAGGCTACACTAAGTGAAATGAAGGGAAATGCAAAGGGAACCAATAATAATGAAAAGAAAACTGGGACTCAAATTAATGGAGTAGACCAGAAGGAAGAAAGAAACAACCAAACAGAAAAAAATGAAGAAACAAGAATTCAAAAAAATCGCCCTGGCTGGTGTAGCTCAGGGGATTGAGCTCGGGCCTGTGAATCAGAGGATCGGGGTTCAATTCCCAGTCAGGGCACATACCTGGGTTGTGGGCCAGTTCTCAGCAGGGGATGCATGAGAGGCAACCATACATTGATATTTCTCTCCCTCTCTCCTTTCCCTCTAAAAGATAAATAAATAAAAAAATATTTTAAAAAAAAGAATTCAAAAAAACAAGGAGAGGCTTAGGAACCTCCAGGACATCTTTAAACGTTCCAACATCCAAATTATAGGGGGTATCAGAAGGGGAAGAGGAAGAGCAATAGGTGGAAAATTTATTTGAACAAATAATAAAGGAGAACTTCCTCAATCTGGCAAAGGAAATAGACTTCCAGGAAATCCAGGAAGCTCAGAGAGTCCCAAAGAAGTTGGACCCAAGAAGGAACACACCAAGGCACATCATCATTATATTAGTCAAGATTAAAATGAAGGAGAGAGGGGACTTCGCCAAGATGGAGGCATAGGTGGAGACGCCATGCTTTCTCACACAACCAAGTTTAGAGACAACTAAATATTAGCAACAGAAAACACAGCCAGAACACAGAAAATTGAACTTTTCAGAAGTCTGATAACAACAAATTCTTCAGCCTGACCAGTAAGAGGGGCAAAATCAGCAGCTGGCGGAGCAGGGTTGCACAGGAAAACTCGGTCAGACGGACTCAGGCGCGCGGAATCCAGGTGCAGGGTTGGACCTGGTGGGCAACTCAGCGAGCGACCGTGGGGAAACAGTGAGGGAGCAGGGCTGCGGATTGACTGTGGTCGCGCATTCGTGCGTGGAGAGACAAGCGAGGGAGTGGGCGATTGGACGGGAGCCAGCAGGCCCCAGTTGTGAGCGGCAGCAGAGGACACCGCCATTTCCCCACTCTGACTCCACCTCCACATACAGCGTCACAACCCAGCGACCTGGGAGTCCAAGGCTCCACTCCTCGTACTTAACGGGCGCAAACAGACCGAAAATGGCTCAAGAAGATCTCAAAGCCCCAGAGCCTATAAATCTAAGTGATGAAGAAATAGCAAAACCCCCAGATGCACAGTTTAAAACACTGGTGATCAGGATCCTCACAGAACTGGTTGATTATAGCCACAAATTAGAGAAACATATGAAGGCAAAACTAATTGAAGTGAATGGAATTGCACAGGAAACCAATAGCGATGAAAAGGAAACTGTGACTCAAAATCAATGGAGTGGACCAGAAGAAAGCAAATAATGGCCAAACAGAAAAGAGTCAAGAAGCAAGAATTCAAAAAGATGAGGAGAGTCTTAGGAACCTCCAGGACATCTTTAAACGTTCCAACATCCAAATTATGGGGGTACCAGAAGGGGGAAAGGAACAGCCATCAGGGGAAAACTTATTTGAACAAATAATAAAGGAGAATTTCCCCAATCTGGCAAAGGAAATAGACTTCCAGGAAATCCAGGAAGCTCAGAGAGTCCCAAAGAAATTGGACCCAAGAAGAAACACACCAAGGCACATCATCATTATATTAGCCAAGATTAAAATGAAGGAGAGAATCCTAGAAGCAACAAGAGCTAAGGGGACAGTCACCTACAAAGGAGTCCCCATCAGACTGTCAGTGGATTTCTCAAAAGAGACCTTACAGGCAAGAAGGGGCTGGAAAGAGGTATTCCAAGTCATGAAATCTAAAGACCTACAACCAAGATTGCTCTATCCAGCAAAACTTTCATTTAGAATGAAAGGACAGATAAAGTGCTTCTCAGATAAGATCAAATTCAAGGAGTTCATCATCACCAAGCCCTTATTGTATGAAATGTTAAAGGGACTTATCTAAGAAAAAGAAGATAAAAAATATGAACAGTGAAAGGATAGCAAACTCACAGTTATTAACAACCACACCTAAAACAAAAGCAAACTAAGAGGACAGTTAGATCAGGAGTGGAAACATAGAAATGAAGATCTCAAGGAGGGTTAGCAACAGGGGAGTGGGAGGAGGAGAAGGGGGGAGAAGGTACAGAAAATAAGTAGCATAGACAGTAGATAAAAAATAGATGGGGGGGCAAGAATAGTATGGGAAATATAGAATCTAAAGAACTTGAGACACATGGTCATAAACTAAAGGGGGGGTAATGGTGGGGACGGGGGGTAGGGTGGATGGGAATGAAGGGGGGAATAGAACAACTGTAATGGCATAACTAATAAAAAATAAATTAAAAAAAAAAGAAAAGAATGGAAGGCATTACAAAGGAAAAAGTACAGATTTGCTTACATAAAATTTAAAAATCTTCCACTTTTCAAAACTATGTAAAAAAATAAAACGCATGGAGATTATAAAAAAAAATGAAGGAGAGAATTCTAGAAGCAGCAAGAGCTAAGGGGACTGTCACCTACAAAGGAGTTCCCATCATACTGTCAGCGGATTTCTCAAAAGAAATCTTACAGACAAGAAGGGGCTGAAAAGAGGTAATCCAAGTCATGAAAACCAAAGACCTACAACCAAGATTGCTCTATCCAGCAAAGTTTTCATTTAGAATGGAAGGACAGATAAAGTGCTTCTCAGATAAGATCAAATTCAAGGAGTTCATCATCACCAAGCCCTTATTGTATGAAATGTTAAAGGGACTTACCTAAGAAAAAGAAGATAAAAAATATGAACAGTGAAAGGATAGCAAACTCACAGTTATTAACAACCACACCTAAAACAAAAGCAAATTAAGAGGACAGCTAGATCAGGAGTGAACCATAGCAATGAAGATCACGTGGAGGATTAGCAACAGGGGAGTGGGAGGAGGAGAAGGGGGGAGAAGGTACAGAAAATAAGTAGCATAGACAGTAGATAGAAAATAGATAGGGGGAGGGTAAGAATAGTAGGGGAAATACAGAATCTAAAGAACTTGAGACACGTGTTCATGAACTAAAGGGGGGGGAATGGAGGGGGAGGGGTATGCAGGGTGGAGGGGAGTAAAGGGGGGAATAGGACAACTGTAATGGCATAATCAATAAAATATATTTTAAAAAAGAGAAAAACATGGCTTACAGCACACACAAAAAGAACATGGTTTACATTGAACAGCACTG
Source organism: Artibeus jamaicensis (assembly GCF_021234435.1). Taxonomy (NCBI): domain Eukaryota; kingdom Metazoa; phylum Chordata; class Mammalia; order Chiroptera; family Phyllostomidae; genus Artibeus; species Artibeus jamaicensis. Next base: position 9,151,099 of record NW_026521407.1, read on the forward strand.
ATAAACATTTAAAATATCATGTCTATCCCTAGCTGGTGTAGCTCAGTGGATTGAGTGCGGGCCTGGGAAACAAAGAATCTTGGTTTGATTCCCAGGCAGGGCACATGCCTGGGCTGCAGGCCAGTTCCTGGCAGGGGACACACGAGAGGCAACCATACATTGATATCACTCTCCCTCTCTCCTTCCCTTCCCCTCTAAAGATAAATAAAATATTTTTAAAAATTATTTAAGAAAATATCATGTCTAATGACATTAGACATTTCAAATTAAAATCACAAATTTGATATATTAAATTGTCCAGCATTGTATGCTGGGTTTCCTAAAACATTTCAAATATGTACTCTGTTATCTACACCCTTTGGGATGGCAAAATCTCTTATCTGAGAGAAGCCAACCAACTAGACTCATTTAGTTTAAGAGTCAGGACCACAGGGTAGTTAAGCATTTGAGTTAGAGTAAGATACTCTGTGTCCAAACATTGGTTCTTAGTTCCTATACTTTCGAGAAGATTCTGCCTAAACAGGTTTTCATGCTAATTCCTTCCTACAGTCCCAGAAATACCATCTGTAGATGCGGGCAGGAGCAACCCTTGCTCTAGTTTCAACACATACCACAAAACACACTTATTTTAAAAACATAGGTGCCTTTTTCACTCTGGATTCTATGCCAACCAGAGAAACAGCATGTCCTATCGTCCTCAACCCCCACCGTGGTGATGAACACTCTCCAGGCCCCAGGGCAGCGCTGCTTCGTGGCTTGTGCCCAGTGTCTGTGAAACAGGCTGGGCTGTGCAGCTGCTTGTGCTGGAGACAGAGTGCTTTGGCCTGGGTGGCAGAGGGGCTCAGGGAGAGAAAAGACAAATTAACTTGTCAAATCCTCCCTCCCAACATGAAAGCAATAGATTCTTGCATGATGACATGTTTCCCAGTAGTGCCAAGCATCCGTTTCCTTTCTTCTCTCTTTAAAAAAAATTTTTTATGTATTTATTTTTAGAGAGAGGGGAAGGGAAGGAGAAAGAGAGGGAGAGAAATATCAATGTTCAGTTGCCTCTTGCTCATGCCCTACTGGGGGCCCCAACCTGGCCCGCAACCCAGGCATGTGCCTTGACTGGGAATTGAACTGGCAACCCTTTGGTTCGCAGGCCAGCGCTCAACCCACTGAGCCATACCAGCCAGGGCTCCTTTCTTCTCTTTATGTTCCATTGTGGTTCACAATAATTAGTGTGGTATTAGCAAAAGTTGCACGTAGTGATGGAGGAATATTTTGCAATATTAAACAGTTCGTATTACTCTTTTTTTTTTTTATTGATTATGCCATTACATTTGCTCTATTCCCCCCTCCCTTCCCCTCCACCCTGCATACCCCTCCCCCACCATTTCCCCCTTTAGTTCATGAACATGTGTCTCAAATTCTTTAGATTCTGTATTTCCCCTACTATTCTTACCCTCCCCCCTATCTATTTTCTATCTACTGTCTATACTACTTATTTTCTGTACCTTCTCCCCCCTTCCCCTCCTCCCACTCCCCTGTTGCTAACCCTCCCTGTGATCTTCATTTCTATGGTTCTGCTCCTGATCTAGCTACCCTCTTAGTTTGCTTTTGTTTTAGGTGTGGTTCTTAATAACTGTGAGTTTGCTGTCCTTTCACTGTTCATCTTTTTTATCTTCTTTTTCTTAGGTAAGTCCCTTTAACATTTCATATAGTAAGGGCTTGGTGATGATGAACTCCTTGAATTTGACCTTATCTGAGAAGCACTTTATCTGTCCTTCCATTCTAAATGAAAGTTTTGCTGGGTAGAGCAATCTTGGTTGTAGATCTTTGGTTTTCATGACTTGGAATACCTCTGTCCAGCCCCTTCTTGCCTGTAAGGTCTCTTTTGAGAAATCAGCTGACAGTCTGATGGGAATTCCTTTGTAGGTGACTGTCCCCTTAGCTCTTGCTGCTTCTAGGATTCTCTCCTTCATTTTAATCTTGGCTAATGTAATTATGATGTGCCTTGGTGTGTTCCTTCCCGGGTCCAACTTCCTCGGGACTCTCTGAGCTTCCTGGATCTCTCGGAAGTCTATTTCCTTTGCCATCTTGGGGAAATTCTCCTTTATTATTTGTTCAAATAATTTTTCAACTGGTGGTTGTGCCTTTCCCCCTTCCGGTACCCCTATAATTCGGATGTTGGAACGTTTAAAGATGTCTTGGAGGTTCCCAAGCCTCTCCTCATTTTTCTGAATTCTTATTTCTTCATTCCTTTCTGCTTGATCATCTTTTTCTTCTGTCTGGTCCTCTCCCTTGATTTGAGTCCCAATTTTCTTTCCATCACTATTGGTATCTTTTGTATCAGCATTAATTTCAATTAATTTAGCTTCCATATGTTTCTCTAATTTGTGACTAAAATCCACCAGTTCTGTAAGGATCTTTATAACCAGTGTTTTGAACTGTGCATCTGAAAGACTGGCTATTTCTTCATCACTTAGGTCTATTGGTTCTGGGGCTCTGAGTTGTTCTAGAGCCATTTTTGGTCTATTCGGGCTGTTAAGTGAGCGGAGCAAAGCCTTAGTTGTTTACCAGGACAGGGGCGACCCAGGTCGCTGGTTTGTGACGCTGTGTGTGGGGGCGGGGTCAGAGAGGGAGCGATGGCGTTCCTCTCCGCTAGCCCAGCACATCCAGTCTCTCAAATGCCTCGGGTTTGCTTATCCGATCCTAATTTTGCAAGCCTGCTGCACCGCGCGGTTTCCCTTCTCACTGGTTTCTCCGCAGGTAAATGCGCGCGACTGAGCGACCCACCGCGCCTATTCCCTGCGCGCTCCGGCAGCCAGCTCGCTGGCGATCAGCCCTTGGTTGCCTGCGCGCCCCGCGCACCACCCCGGGGATTTTTTCTTGCTAACCTGCTCTGCTTCTGGCCTCGCTCCTCGTACCGGTCCAGCCGAGTATCTAGTTGTCCTTTGGACTCCGTATTGTCAATTTTCCGTGTGGCTTGGTTGTGACTGCTGTTAAAAATAGTTGTTCTTAGATTTGGTTGTGCACAGAGGCGAGGTGGACCCTCCACCTACTCCTCCATCTTGGCGGAAGTCCCCCGTATTACTCTTAAATGTGCATATTTGTAGGTAATATGATGTGTGAAGCATGTGTGAAGATTCTTTACATTGGTCACTAGATGTACGTTGGATGCTAAAATTGAAAACACTAACTTTAATAAAAATATTAAAATTTAATGAACATTTTCAATAAATTGAATTAAAATGTCCATTTTTAGATTAACTTAATTTTAAATGTGGATATTTGTTCATTATACTTTGAATTTTATTTTTATTTTTAATAATAATTAATTTTTAAAGAAAACTTGAAAACATAAATACAACTTTACATTTTTCAACATTTGACACTTCCTTTCACATTTTTGGATGAATCCAGGTGACCGTAAGCCTTTGTTATAGTTATTCATCTGATCGTTAAGTGAACCACTAGGGCCAATCATAGTGCTCAAAGCTTCACATGCACAATTTTATTTAATCCTCATGGTAAACCTTTTGTTACTTCCCATTTTATAAATAATAAATTGAGGCACAGAGAAATTAAGAGTCTAGCTCAAGGTCAACCAGTTAGTAAAACACTCTGAGGGTTGGTACCCAGAGATGCCCAGGCCTTTTTGCAACTATTTGCATTTCTGAGGATAAATGTCTACTCTGACAATCCTACGTTCATCTGAATGGGGTTCTCAAATGGGCTTATGACTGGGGAGGAGAACAGGTACTGTGACCCTCAATGCCAGAGTGGGGCAAAAACAGTCACCCAGTAGCAGATAAGCAGGTAATCCTAACATCTCTTGGCCAAGTTCTTGGAATGCAGGAGGTTCCAGCCTTTCTTGAGTGATGAAATTTCAGTCTGGTTTGGGTTTTGAAAATGTCATTGCAACTAACCCTTTGCCCTTACTCTTCTTTAGAAACTGTCCTTGTGGCCCCAAATGAACCCAGAGCCTTTTGTACCCAGTTAAAGCTTGGACAGCGGCACCTTTAAAATACTTGAACCCTTTGAAGCAGGGCCTCAAGTCAAGCTGTTTGAATAAAAACACAAATTCAGGGGCTCAGAAGATACTAAGAAAAAAAAAGTAAAGTTTTTTTTTTTTTAACCTGTAGAGATGCTTTTAAAAGCCAAGCAAACCCATCTCTATCTAGAGCCAAAGGAGAGAAAATACATGTAAAGGGTAACAGGAGAGATATAGTAATATGTCATCAAATTTAGGTCACTTGGCCCTGGGAATTACCTGAGAGACAGAGATTTGCTTAAGAGCAGGGTTAATGGGAGAATCGCTGAACTTTGAACTAGAGAAAAAATTTCAAGATCATTCAGTTTAATAATTTTACAACAGAAGAAAAAAGGCCTAGACAGTGAGGCAGCTTCCTGAAGGTCACTGGTCTGAAGAGTGGCCAGGCCTTACTTTTGGGCCCCTGTGAGCCCCTCTGCCCCACCTCACCTGGCTGAGACTGAGGGAGGTGTGTAAACAGGCAAGGAGGAAGGTGCGAAGCATCTTTCAGGGTGGCCAGTAATCAGGGCAGCGTGCCACAGAACAAAAATAAATATAGCGTTGTTGGAAAAAAGACACCACTGAAGTTTGGACAGAGCCCAAAGGTAACCACAGGGAGTCCAGGAGATTCGTGCTGGAGGAAGGGGCGAGGTGCAAACAGGGTTTGAGCCTGGTGGTGGTGTGCAGGCTGCACCGGACAGGGGGTATTTTAAGTCAGAGAGGCCAATAGAACAACATTGGGAAGGTTTTTATATTTTACCTCTTAATGTTGCGTGTGTGTGTGTGTGTGTGTGTGTGTGTAGAGAGAGAGAGAGAGAGAGAATGAACGAGATCTTGGCCTGTTGCTTAGTTGGAATTGAGGCTTGTTGGGACTTGTCTGATGAACAGATTGGGCTCCCTTCTATAAGCATGACCTTTAAACTCTTGTCAGTAACTTCCAGAAGGTCCATTTCCATTTTCCCTTGCCTGGCTGTGTGCCTCAGCTGAAGTGAGTCTGCTTAACCCCAGGTACTCATGTACAAAGAGGCCTATAATGGTATGCTGTGAACAAAAGGACAAGGGGCACCAACTGCTCAACACCACTTCCCACCCAGCTCGGAATGGAATTCCTTCCATCCGGAAAAATGGAGCCCCTTCTGTGCTCAGGTTCCCCCCACATGAAGGCTCAGCTGTATATTCACTATCCCTGCTGTCCAAGGAAAGCTGGCAGTCTGGGGACTCAGGGAATCCTGGGAATAGGCTGGTGGTGAGCCTGGGCTGCAGGCCTGCTCCTGATTGGATGCTTTCCTCAAGCCACCTGGGAGAGCGAGGCCTGTTTCTCACTGGCTTGTCTACTCCCAATAGCCTAACACCAGTCTGAGCGGTGGAGTCTTTCTTTTTTTTTTGAATTAATTTTAGAAGGAGAGGAAAGAGATAGGGTGGGAGAGAGAAAAATATTCACTGGCTGCCTCCTGCATGTGCCTGGACTGGGGATTGGGGGTTGAGGATTGAACCTGCAACCGAGGCACGTGCCCCAACTGAAATCTAATCTGAAATCGAACCCCAAATCTTTGGGTCATGGGACAATGCTCCAACCAACTGAGCCACACCAACAAGGGCATATTTATGATGGCATAACTATTTCTAGTTTTCTCAAGAAGCAATTTAGCAAATCAGTCCATTTTTTTCTCAAGAAGCAATTTAGCAAATCAGTCCATTTTTTAAATTGTTACATTGAACAACACAACTCATAGGATGTAATTATAAAGAGACATAAGTTTTCTCTCTCATTAACCCTTTAAATTCAGTAGGGCTTGTGTGTTTGTGGCATCTGGATAAAAATTCAGGCAGGCCCCAGGACTTCTTTAGTCTTTTTCTAGTCTGTATTCATCCCGAGTCTGAATACAGACACAATTCAGTGATTAAAATGTTAATTGTCATTAAAATTCCAAATGTGTTATAAAATTAAGGCCCCCCCCCTTCAGCTCAGGTTGAACACTTAACGTCGACAACACTTCTATCCCTCCTCTCCCATATTTTTAACCGTGGTTTCTATTTTTCCCATGTGGGAGTCGGGAGAAGCAGGAACATTCACTGGTCTTGGTCTGGGGATCTGGCATTGATGTTCTTTGGCCTTGGCAGGTGCTTTAAAGCTGACACTTTTGTGGGCACTTTATACCTCCCTAATCTTAATCAGTTCAGGCTGCTGTAACAAAGTAACACAGACTGGGTGATTTCTAATCGGCAGAAATTCATTTCCCACAGTTCTAAGGGCCAGTGCTAGTATGGGCAGGTTTGGGTGAGAGGTCTCGTCGGGGTCACAAACTGCTGACCAGTCTCATTGTATCTTCACAGGGCAGAAAGACAAGCTCTCTGGTCTCCTCTTATGAGGACACTAACCCCATTCATAAGGGCTCCATCTTTGTGACCTAATCACCTCCCAGAGGCCCCACCTGCTAACACCATCACATTGGGGGTAGGACTTCAACACATGAATTTGCGGGGGAAACAAATGTTCAGTCCACAGCACCTCCATTGCTGGGGTCTGCTCACCTGCTGGTCTCTGTGTGGGTGATGGGCTTTTCGCTGGTTCATTGCTAACTTCTTCCTCAATACCTCCAGCTTCTCTCGGCTGTCTTTTAGCCCCTCTAGGCTGCCATTTTGGATGGGATCTTCGACTATCTCAGGCCAAACCTCTCACTCATGGTTCCTATCTTTGCCCCCCAAACTCTGAGTATAGTTAACTTCCCAGGTGTAACCCTCTACTCTGCTATGCCTCTTGCCATTTTGCTTTCTCAGGCTTGATGCCTCTGAGGTAGGTGTGGAGTGGGACTCCTTGCACAGTGTTCTCCAAAGAATTCTCATCTGAAATCTTACCTTCATCTCTTCTGCACCTTAAATATTCTTTGCCACTTACTTTGTAAAGCCTGGTCTAGCACTTCACTTTGAAAGTTGGTATTTATTGTGATTCAGCTGAAACTTCTGTTTTAACATTTGATTTCATTCAGGGCACTCGGTGAACCAGAATGCTCCTATTTTAATCCTAAGCATTAATATGACATCTACTTCTATTTTTCAAGTATAAGTCACTGGATTTATTTCCCAGACTCCACATCTTATAGATCCAAATCTGGATTCTAGTGTGTGTGTGTGGCTCTAATTTAAAAAAACAAAACCCGGAGCGGCAGTGTTTCAATCAAATTCTGTAAGGCCTTGGGGCACCCCTATGCAGCACTGGAATGCCAGAGGGGAGTTGCTGTTCCTCCCTGCTTTCTAGCGCCTCCGGGGTGTGATGTGAGGCCATGGAGCAGTGGCAGGGGCAGACTTCTCAAGAGCAGACTGAGACATTGTGGGGACTCCCTGCAGAAAGAGGCACAAGCCGGAAGAATTCAGGAACTTGGAACACACATGCCCTCGAGCGATTACACCCCTGAGACTTGCTTTCCACATCTGCTGAATGATGACAATAATAATCCCCATGTTCTCACAGCCGAGATCCTGCAAAGCGTTTTCTAAATTGAGAAGTGGGTCCCGACTGTCAGGAAGAGGTAATGACAGTTAAATTAGACTTGATTTTTGTCTCCCATCTTGAACCATGCGGCCCTTGGAGTCAGGGCCCATGTGGTGTTGTCTTTCTTCTGTCCCAAAGTGAACACAGTTTACTGGGTGGAACTGTGACACTGTCGGCCTGTGTCTGTTTGGAGTGTTTGTGGTGTGGATTTGCTCTGCAGAGACTTGTGTCTATTCCACCCATGCTTGTTATCATGTCCAATCGGGAGAAAGTGGGTGAAGGACCAGTCCTACCCCAACGCCATCACATCTCAGAAAACCCCAGTTAAAGCCCTTTCAACACATTATGTAATTACTTAAGTTTCATTTTCCAAGCTAGTTTTTGAAATAGTGAACCTGGTTCTCTTTGCTTCTGCTTTTGCTCTGACTCAGATTCTTATTCCTGAGTTTTCTTGCTTTGTCCCTTATTCTTTCAATATTGTTTTCATCTTGTCTTGCCTCTGGGTTTTCAGTGTGCCCTGTGAAGTATATTCACTCGCTCAGGCAGGGCTATGGAGGAAGCGTAGGCCAGGAAACCCCAGCGAGCTCAGGCTAATGCATGGCAGCCTTTAGCTTGGTGATTACTACAATTGTTGCCTAGTGGAACAGTGAGCCATTAGCCGGGTTCTCACCCCCTATTAGTATTACCCTGCAATTTAATCACAATTAGACTCCCAGAAACACAGACATAGGAAACAAGTAGGCAAAGGAGGCAGATGGCACAAAGCAACAGCAATCAGGGGTTTTAATCACAGGCACTGTTTTCAGAAGGGATAGGGCCAAGGAAGGGTGAGGTCAGAGCTTGGAATGAGGTAATTGGGAGAATGATGAAAGGGACTTTGAGTTTCACATTTTGGCATTGAGGTTGGGGTCTGCTGAACAGTGACCTCATGGGCCGAGCTGCGCTGAGCTTGTTCAATGGCAATAGCAATAGGGACTGAAGGAGGTCTTTTTAGTCTCCCATTAATGATCGACTCTATTTATTTTTTAACTTATTTTAAAACATTTTAATTATATTTTTCCACTACCATTTAGTCTCCTTACACCCTCCTCCCCCCTGCAATCACCACACTGTTGTCTATGTCCCTGAATCCTTTTTCCTTTTTGCTCAATGAAGGTCTTGAGAGGTGGTCTCACATCCCCTTCACCTTCTCTCCTTCAAATCTATAGGAGGAAGTTCCCAGAGGAGGTTTTTTCCTGTCTCACTTGGCTTCCTTTCTCCCTGATGGCCCAAAGCAAACCCGTGAGTATACATATGTCAGAATCAACCCCCTTTCCGAGGGCTCACAGAAGGCTCGGGCCCGGAGATGACCACTCCCATTGGCTACGTATCCTACAGAGAAGTGGAGATGTAGGTGGTGTATATAACTAGGGCTGGAAGTAGAAGACACTGGGAGGTAGAGGACATTTGAGGAGGGTGTCCTTAGATCCTTCCACAGGACTGTTGTCCTACTCAAGCTTCAGAAACTTGGGTTGCAGTACAGAAGGGAGGAACCACAGCTCTTGAGCCCTCAAAGGACAAGGAAGCTATTATAGGTCACACTCCTACATGGAACTGATCCATGAAAGGAAAGAGCCTAGTGTAAAAGTGCAGCTCAGTCCGGCCCAGTCCCTCTTCACTCTTCAATAACAACAGCCACCTTTGGCCGAAGTCACGTTGTTAACAGCAGAGTTGGCTGAGAGTGCTGGGGACATGGTGGGGACCAGGGGCAGGTTGGAGCAAGGCGGGGAGAGCAGATGTCAGCAAAACTGTGAGATGCTTTGGAAGCTCCCCGTGTCTCTTTATTCTATTTCTCTTCCCAATGAGGATCCAGTCTTCTTACAAATCCACTAATGTATTTCATAACTGAACACCTTCACGGGGATTAGGAGAGGTTTTTGGGTATTCCAGAAGATTCTGGAAACCCAAGATTCCTTTCCTCAATTAGGAAGGCAAGACATGGGTACATGGAAAAGAGGACTTCTGCCTCCTTCTGACACTCTTGGCCTCAAACTCTCCATTTCTCATGGTAACCTTGTGATCCCAAATTGGGGACTTTCCAGGACAATTCCAGTTTTAAATGTTTTACTTTATTGTCTTCATAAGTACTTGTGAGGCCACGTGCCCTGATTTTTGTTATGGAAAAAACCACAAGTACAGTTCTAGCTCAGAGTATTTCCCATCCAGCTGAGTCTACATAAATCTTGCCCTTCCCTGGCACCTAGGCAGAGCGGCATTTGGAAGATTTGCTGGAACCCCAGCTAAGGAAAAGTTAGCTTGCTGGTTGGTGTAAGCACAAAAGGCAACCAGGCAACCCACCAGGCAACCTGTTATTGGAAGCTTGATTCTGAAGCTCCCAGAAACTTAGGCAAAAATCACTCTCATGATGGACAGAGATTTACACTTGTTTTCATCATTTAGCCTCAGACACGTTTATGTGGTATCATCTTTTTAAAATTCTCTCTCCCGACAGCTCTTGGATAAAAGATCCCTTTAATAGGGAACAGAGCCTTTCCTCTGGATTATGAGAGATGAGCGTTAGCTGGCCTCTTCCTCCTGGGCACTGCTTTCCACACTGGAAGTCTCAACCCCTTGTTGGGTCATAAAATCAAGTTAATGGGTCCAGACTGCTGTCAGGACTTCAGAACCATACAGATGGATATGGATATGAATAGAGAAGGGAGAAGGGAAGAAGACAGAGCATATCAGAAAACATCACACTTGATTTGGATACATATTGTTTTGTGACACTGTTGCTTCTGTTTATCTACCTGTATGTAGGGCATCTGGGATCACGCAATGTATTGTTTTTGCCTGTGGGTCACAGGGAAAAAAAAGGTTCAATGCTGCTGCCTCAGAAGAGGTCGCACAGTTGCAAATGTTCACACTGAGACTGAAACTGCCACGGTAGACCCTCCCTGAGAGTGGGCTGCGCAGGGAAAGGGAGCAGAGTAGCGGGCGGCTGAGCACCGGTGGGGTGAGGACAAACAGTGCAGAAAGGAGGCAGGAAAGGGCCTGAGGGGAAGCCCACTTCCCTTCACCTAGACAACAGTAGCCACAACGCACTGAGAGCCAGCAGTGCACCAGGCACTTGGCCACGTGCCTTAAGTCAGCCAGCCCTTTCAAGTCTCACCACACCCTGTAAGGAGAATGAGCTCTATTATTACTGTCTCTATTGCATAAATTAGGAACCTGAGGCTCAGAAGGTTCAATAACTTGCCTGAGGTCACACAGCTTGTACAGTTCAGACAAAAGTTGGTCTTACAACCAGTTGTGCACATGCTATCATACAATCACAGTAAACAGCTCCTCTTCAGCCTGAGACCAGGGTTTGGTGTTGGTTCAGTATCAGTGATGGAGGTTGGCCAGCCAAGGGCCTTGCCTGGGAGTGCAGGGCAGTCAGGACCAGGATGCAAAGGAGCCCAGAATTTGGAGCACAGGGCCCGTGGCTGCAAGTGTGGCAGCCCTCCCCCAGCTCAGCTCCTGCTTGCTGCAGACTGTGGTTTTGCCATCACAGAACACACTGCTAATTATAACCAAACAATGAGCAATCACAGCCCAGCTGGCGGTTTAGCTCTGGTTAGAGGTCTGGCAGGCTTTTCATTAGAACTTCCCTGCCCCTGAAGGCACAGGGAGCTCTGAACTCCAGCTCCCTGTCGTCCAGTCTCGGTCCACCCAGTTCAGCCAGTGCTTACTTAGCCCCAGGTGCGCACGCTCTGGGTTCAGAGCTGCAGGGGGTGTGGAAGGCAGAACTCTGTTCTTGCCTTCAGGGAGCAACCTCCCCTCCCCTCCAGTAGTTTTCTTAGTAGAATAAAAAAGCTGAGGTCCCTTTGAGCCAGCAGAGAAGACAGAGGTTTGGACAGCTTTGTGTCCTTGGCTGCCTCTTTCTGAGGTCCTTTCTGGGGCACTGTGAACATTTCTGCTGTTCAATGATGTGGGGCACAAAACTGCTTGCTCTGTCAGGGGTGTCCAGCCTTTTGGTGTCTCTGGGACACACATTAAATACACAAACACTAACAAAAACTGGTGAGAAAAAAAAAAAAAAGGTTTTAAGTAAATTTAGGATTTTGTGTTGGGCCGTATTCATGGCCATCCTGGGCTGCATGCACGGGTGGGACACCCCTGGCAAATGATCTCTAGTGGTGCTCATTTCTACAGGATGTCCAGGGAGAGAAACTCTTTCAAAATATTGGGAAATGTTAACCTGGGCCAATAAAAGAGACACATAAAGTCAACACAGGCCTTGGAACTCAGAGGAATTTCTCAAGTGCCTGTTTTGAGGGCTCATGACTTTGGCAAGGGCGTGAGGGTGCAGAGGGCCGCAGGTGGCAGAACATCTGTCTCCGGTTCTGGGGAAGGGGTTGCTGTTAACATTTCCTGGGCTGAACCATGGACAGGCTGACCCTTGGCCAAATTTCAAAGCACATTAAGTTTATCTTTCCTCCTCTCATCCCTCTCTCACGCCTCCTGGCATCTAACCCTCCTCAGGTGTACCCTCAGGACTGTTCTTCCTGCTCTCATATTAGGACTGCTTTATCTGCTATCAGTCAATTACGGTAAGGTCTTTGTTGAAAAGTCATCAAGATATTATCCCTCTCCGTGGGTCCTGTCTACAGAAGAATCGCAAAGCCTCCCTAGTAGGATGCCTGCCCAGAGCAGGGTGCCGGTCTGCAGGATGCATAGAGGAAGAGCTGGGAGGACACGACAGGGCCTCTGGTCCTCACTGCCCAGGTGAAGAGCTAAGGGCCTGAGGCAGAACGATTGATTGTCTTGGTTTACCCAGCACTGAGGAAATTTCCAGGACATGGGACTTCCAATTTTAAAACCAGACAAATTGGTCACCCCCTGAGGGGCTGTCGTGAGGAAACCGGTGTGGGCGGAGTAGGTAGGCGAGAGGAGTTGGTCAGATTTTGTTCACCAGAAAGATGGGAAGCACCAGAGAGAGGCTAGTGGGAAGGCAATTCTTAAAAGAAGAAATAGATAGAGCCACTAGACACATTTAAAAAGTCCAAATTTACTGGTGATGTAAAAATCCACACTAACGCAATTTTCTGCTATTTGTCAAAGATTTCAATGTAAAGCCTGCGAAACCAGCACTTTCATTCACTGCTGACAGAAATGTAATTGGTTTCTATCTTTCTGGAGGGCAATTTGGTACCAGGTAACAAGATATCTTTGAGATATCTGTGCTTTTTGATCAAGTAATTTCATTCCTTAGAAGCTGGTCTTAATGAAACAGAAATACGGTCAAAGTGTTGGCCACAGTGATGCTTATTTGTTATTATGGCCCCGTAATAAAGTCACGTTGGGGGCAACCTAACCTTTCCTCTTAGGAGGCCAAATGAAAAAGATGAGTTCCTCCTCATTTTTAAGCAAAGTAATTCAACTCTCCTCTTATTCTGCCTTCAACTTCCAGTTATACCTGAAAGCCTACATTTTACACTCAATTTTCTCTCAAAAAGGAATTTTGCCATTGGTCCTTAAAAATAATTTTCCCAGACACTTATAGCTTACACCACCCACAGGGGCTGTTCAGTCCTTCGGCGTAGACACTCTGGTCAAAACGTTTTTGGTTGTCCATAAAAGAAAGCAACTCAGGCTATCTCAAGAAGAAGAAGGAAGAGGAGGAGGAGGAAGAGGAGAAGGAAGAGGAGGAGGAGGAAGAGGAGAAGGAGGAGGAGGAGAAGAAGAAGGAGAAGGAGTAGGGGAAGGAGAAGAAAGAAGGAGGAGGAGAAAGAATGAATGGTAGCAGGGAGGGTTTGCCTAATACCTTCTGGATAGGCTGCTCTCTCAGTAGATGGGCTCTTTTATTTAACACAGTTCTGAGACTGAGTCCCCAACTTTGGCACTTACTAGCTGTATGCCCATAAGCAAGTTACTTAACCTCTCTGCACCTCAGTGGCTTCATCTGTAACAAGAGATAGTAAATAATTTACATAACACTTACTACATAGCAGGCTGTGGTATAATAAAAAATATATTTGCAGGGAACATTTTGTAAAGTATATGATTGTCTCATCACTATGCTGTAGACCTGAAACTAACACAAAATAATATTGAATGTAAACTGTAATTGAAAAATGAAATAAAAAATATGTATTTGGCCTTTGTCCCTTGTTCTGGCACAGAGCTCCTAAAAAACATGAAATTTCTTGACTGATACTGTAGAGGTGTATTTTTAATTCATAATGAGCCCTCTGGACCACATCAGAGTTTATGCTAACCAGATGACTTAGGGTGCAGCCTCTAGCAGGCTCAAGATGGAGGCTGGCCACCAAAAAAATCAAACAGGTAAGATGGGGTAAGATTAGATCGGCCCCATCCATCCCTCAGTTTCTGGAGAATAGAGATGGGCTGGGGATTGTTCAAGCGAAAAAACTCTTGGACAGCAAGACCCAGAAGATCTTGGTTGGTGAATGTGTCCATGTGCAGGAAGGGTGGTGCACCCAAATTTCATGGGGACAGAGGCTCCCGTGTCTGGACCCACCCTCTGTACCTCCTCGTCTGGCTATTCACTCATAGTCCTTCTAATGAATCCATAAACATATGTAAAGTGTTATCCTGAGTCCTGTGAGTCATTCTAGCAAATTACTGACCTGAGGGGAACTGTAGTAACCCTCAAATTTGCAGCTGTCGGAGCCGAAATGTGGGAAGGCTGAGTCCTGTAACTTGTAGAATCTGGTGTTAACTCCAGGGAGGTAACGTCAGAATCGAAGTGAATTGTTGGACACCGAGCTGCTGTCAGAGAATAGCTTTGTTTTAGAAAACACCCCAACATCCCCCCACACAGCATTGTATAAGCACTATTAGCTCAGTTATTCCTTTTGACTTTATGAGATACATGCCATTATTATCTTGCTGTGTATGTGTGTGCTCAGACCCTCTGCTTGCTTCACCTCTTCTTCTTTCTAACAAGCTTTCTCAGAATCTTTATTCCCTCCCAACTTGTCTACATATGGTTCCTTAGTGGTCACTCAGTGTTAATACCACTGCCTCCCCCAGGCTCACAGACTAGAACTTCGATGTCCCTTGCGTCCCACCTGCTGTCAAATTCTGCTCCCTGTGGTAATCTTCTTCTCTCTTCCCTATCACTCCCCCACTCATTAAAGTTCTTACACATCATTCACTGTCTTTCTCTATACTCGGTACACCTAGAGTCTATACTGAGTACATCACTATACTCCGCATCTCTCCTGGTCCCTTCAATGTCTCTTAGATGACCTTTCCAAAACTCTGCCTCCCTGTTCATTAATCTGCTAGCTACCTTTCCCTTCCTTTCCACCTCAGCCACCTACTTCCATCACCTTATCCTAGATCATCTCACCCACATCAACTGCCCCTACTTAAAAATTTCTATTTCAAGTAGCTCTCTCTGACCACTACCTCAAATCAATTTGCTTCCCACTCCTACATTTGTTCATCCCCTCAGGGACCTGTCTTCTATTCAGTGGTTGTCCAGTTCCTTTATTGTCCTTCTAGACCATCACCTCCCTTCCTCCTCAGCTTAGAGCTAATAGTCCATCACAATAAACATACCTGCATTTACTCTTATCATTTGTAATGACATTAAAATATGTCTGCAAATTCTTTGACACCTGTATTAGTCATTTTGGGCTGCCACAAAATATCATAGACTGGGTGGCTTAAACAACAGGAGTTTATTTTCTTGCTCTTCTAAAGGCTGGAAGACTGAGATAAAGATTCTGGCTCATTCAGTTTCTGGTAGGGGCTTCTTGGTTTGAGATGGTCACTTTCTCACTATTCCTCCTTGTGTACGCATGGAGAGAGAGCAAGCAGCAAGCTGTGTCTCTTCTTATAAAGATGCTAATCCTATGGATCAGGGCCACACTTTCACAAACTTATTTAACTCTGAACTTCCGTAGAGGCCCCATCTCCAAATACAGTCACACTGGTGGTTGGAGCTTCGATATATGGTTTTTGTATTGTTTATAATGAAGCATAACCATAATCATCCAGTCAATACCAAAACTTTTCCCTTCAAAAGGTGGAGTCCAATTCCCCTCCACTTGAATGTGGACTGGACTTAGTGACTTGTTTCTAACAAATAGAATGTGGCAGAAGTAATACAGTGTGACAAGAGTTGAGGTCATGAAAGGATAGCTTCTGCTTGGTTCCCCCTCTGAGATCACTGCCTCTGCGATAGGCCATCTGTTACATTGTGAAGACATTCAAGCAGCCTGTGAAGAGGTTCATGTGGACAGGAACTGAGTGTCTGTCGACAGCCACCTCTGGTTTGCCAGTCATGGAGTGCACCACCTCGGAAGCAGATTCCCCAGCCTGGTCAAGCTCTCAGATGACTGCAGCCCAGCTAACATCTTAACTGTAAACCCATGGCAGATGCCAAGCCAGAAGTATTCTTCCAAGCTGCACACAAATTATAGGTTGTCTCACAGAAGCTATAAAATAATGAATGTTTGTTGTTTGAAGCCACTAAGTGTTGGGATAATTTGTTTAGCAACTATAGATAACACAACCATCTTGACCTTAATTCCTCCCCACCCATGGACCTAGCAAAACCCCAACTCTGTCTAATCTGTCTTTCAGTTCTTCCATGACTATAATCCAGCTGCTGATTGTGGCTGGAAAAAACATGTGACTGTGCTGAAAGGTCACCCTTTAAACCCATAATCTTTGACCTCAGGAGCACCACCATATTGTTGTCCAGCAATCCTCCAATCTCACCCCCACACAAGTTACTCTCCTTGTGATAACTGTATCACACTTATTTCTTCTCAAGTCTTCACACAACTCGCCCTTCTCACTTTCAGCCAATGGTATAGTTTTTTTCCCCACTGAGAAAACAGAAATCAGAAAAAAAAAATTTCTTATCCTCCCACCACCCAAAATATCATCCTCTAGTATTCAGTCTCTTACACTCCTCCTTCCTTCCTCTCACGATGAATGAATCACCGTGTGTCTGTCTGAGGCCAGTCACCTGCTCCCCCCAACCTTGTACACTGGATCTCTTCCCTTCTTGCTTATTAAAAGCCATGACTCCAGCAATTATCTGCTCTCTCCTCTGCATGGTCAAATTTTCTCTATTGGGCCATTCCCATTAGCATGCTAATGGAATATAACTGTCATCTTTAAAAAAAAAATCTTGACCCTACCTTCCCCTCCAGTTACTTCATCATTTGTGCGCTAACCATTCATAGCAGAACTTTAAAAAAATGCCTGTATGTTTCTCTTTCTTCCTATTCTGTCGCACACACTCCAGTCAGGGTTGTGCCCCTTCCATGAGAGTGAAGCCACATTTATCAAGGTTCCCAGTGATTTCTATGCTGACAAAGTCGACAGTCAATTCTTTCTTCTTATATGACCCATCAGGAGCAACCAAAGTCACTTGATCACTTCCTTTTTGAACACTTTCTTCAGTTGCTTCCAGGCACCAGACTCCACTGATCTTCCTCTTACTACACCAGCTGTTCCTTTTCTGTTTTCCTTTTCACAAGCTTTGGAATGCTCTTGAATTGGGACTTAATTCTTGAATTGCCTCTCCTCTTCTCTCTTTCTTGCACTTCCCTTCTTCTCGCTTCCTCCTGGGGTGGCCTTATCTTGCCCCATGGCCTTAAACACCATACATCTGCTGCAAGCCCCCTTGTTTATATCTCTAATACAGAGCCTCTCCCAGAGTGAATGAAAGCAAACTATGTCTTCAGCTTTCTCCCCTTTTTGGCACATTTCTCTCCACCTCTCTGTGGTTTCTCTTCTCCTGATATCCAGATTTTTCATACTCAAGGGTAACGGATAGGATTAAATATTAGCTAGTGCTCAGCTAGCCTTGCACATAGTAGAAATATTAATCAAATGTAATGAAATTATTCCTTTCAAGGAACAATATTTACATTTGGCCTACAGGCAGAGTTATGCCTCTCTGCTGATGAAATTTCAACTATGGGCATATAGGATTTCATTCTCATTAGGCCTGAGATAGAAAGGGGGATGTATGTGGATTGTTGAGGGTGAGAAACTGTTCCAGAATTCCTCAAATGTTGATCACTGACTCAGTCTTGCTGTAGAATATGCTCGTGCTTATCTTTTTTGTCTTATAGTAAAGATCAGCAGAGCCCCACCTTGAGTTTCAGTGGTTCCTGCCTTGCTGTGGTAGTGCCATAATTAGGTCATGGTAGTGACAATTTGTGGATTCATTTTCACTTAGTTTTTCACATACACTATTCTTAAGCCACTAATTAAACCCTTTACTTGGCCCACAATGGTGGATATTCAGTCTAAAGATGCAAATTAGACATTCACATCTGAATCATTTTCCAAAGTTTTACATGTTAGAATCTCCATAAATAAAAATGTAATTTTACTTCCCTCCATTTTACCATGAGACTCAATGGAGTGACAACAGTGTGCAAGTCAGGGGCATAGAATCAGTTCGGGTCCTGTCACTCCAGACAGTGAGAGTTGCATGAAGGGGCTGTTTACAGGGTTCAAGTAGGCAACAAGGATGAGGAAGCAAGGGAATGTAGCAACAAGTTCCAGAGATCAGCAACAACAGAGACTTTTTATCACCAGCAATAACAGAGACTTTTTATCATCTCTGGGCTCAGGGAACAAATGTGGAGTAGTGACCAGATCCCAGGGGCAGCTGCAGCTAGAGAGGGTTTTGGACAGCATCCTTAACCAATCAGCCCAACAGGAATGGAATTGGCAGAATAAACATCCTGACCTCCTCCTCCTTCCTTTCTCTCATCGATGCCTCTTATTGGCCAAAGTCAACCAGAGACCAGGGGGCAAGGTAGCCTTTTGGTATATAGACCATATAGGTCAGCCTCCTGGATCTAAGAGCAGGGTGGAGAAGACTGGAGAGTAGAGCTGGGGGAACCAATGCACGATATCTTACGGAGTTCTTCTGAGTAACAACTGCAGGAGTCAAAGCTATTAGAAGGCAATAATCTCAAGATGGATGGTTCATGACCCCTGTCCACACTAGTAAACACAACTAAAGCTGATTTTCTACGTCAAGGTGGGGTATGTGATGGTTAAATTTATGTGTCAACTTGACTGGGCTAATGCCCAGAGGGCTGGTAAAACACTATTTCTGGTGTGCCTGTGAGGATGTTTCTGGAAGAGATTAGCATTTGAATCAGCAGACTGGGTAAAGAAGATTGCCCTCCCTGATGCAAGTGGTGTCAATCATCCAACCTGCTGAGTGCCCGGATAGAACACAAAGATGGAGGAAGGGCAAATTCTCCCTCTCTCTTCTTGAGCTGGGATGTCCATCTTCTCCTGCCCTCAGCCACAGAAACTCCTGGTTCTGGGGCCTTTGGACCCCATGACTTATACCAGTGGATCCTTGGGTTCCACTGAACTTGGGTTCAGGCCTTTGAACTTGGACTGAAAAATACCACTGGCTTTCCTGTTTCTCCACCTTGCAGATGGCAGCTCATGGGTCTTCTTGGCTTTCATAATCATGTGAGCCAATTCCTACTACATATATTACTATATATATTACATATAGGACACACACACATCCTATTGGTTGTTTCTCTGAAGAATCCTGATTAACATATAGTATTAGAATAATCTCTATGTATATAAGACTGGAAGTCTGTTCCCCAACCATGCTTATGTGACAGGAACAAGATTTATTGAAGTGTGAGTATTCTAGGCAGAGTTCTGGCTTAATAACTGTGATGTTTAGATCTTCTGGGACATAGAATTGGGAGAATGAGTGGAAAGAGAAACTGGAGGAAACAGGAAAGGACTGGACCCAAGAGGCTAAATCACCCTCCATAACAGAGAGCTCAGAAAGAGGGGAGACATTTGGGTGCTGGGGAGAGTATAGGAGCTTTTGACTTGTAAAGGCGCTTGAGTAACTATGGGTATGAGAGAATTAGGGAGGAGAAGAGGGAGCTTTAGGAAAACCTTGCAAAGTATTTATACCTCTTCAAAAGATATAAATAAATATTGGAATTTCTTTTAAGATGACTTTCGATTGCTGGACCGTGTTTCTTTTCATATGACCTCCAAGTGTGCCAAGGCCCTGTGGGACCCATACCTTTACTGGAGTTACACTAAAAGGCCTCTGGACTGCTTTGGTAATTGAGGTCTGGCCAGAAACCACTCTATAGATCACACTGTCCATTCTCTGCACAGGACACAAGTACAGGATCTTCTGAGGACTCAGCTTCCTTCCAGGATGGGGTACCTTACACAGAATTGCTGTAACGTGGGAGGGATAACCATTTCGCTCAGAGGCCGGAGAGGATAAACAAGTCATTCATGACCATCCATCAGGCTGCCTAAAGGAGAAAGGAGACATAAAACTCCAGGTCTACCATTCTGTGTGGCCTGCATCCTACTCAGCTGAGACTGGCTGCAGATTCTGTTTCCTTCCTTTCTAGAAAGTGAACAGCCATCTCCTCTTCCTTTACAGAGAAGACTCAGGCTTTTGCCAAGGGCCCGTGTGGGACAAGGCTAGAGCCTGAGCATTCACAAAATCGTTTCTTGAGTCTTTCATTCTTTTTGTGAAAGTTGTTTAAATTGCACAGGGGTGAGATGCAAAGCCCAAGGACCAGGACTTGGGGGTGTGAGCAGTAATTCATGCCATCTATACCATGTTCTGAACTTGGTATGGGGGCTCTGATTGGGACGGGATGTTTCCCAGTGTGGGCTAATGAAATGTGGGGAGACATGGACTGATGGGTTCTGGTAAGAGGCTTCTACTTTCTTTCATCAGAACTATCAAAAAGGCAGCTTGCATTCTTTCTCCTAAGAGGGAATGAAAGTGCATAAAGCTTTGGCTGCTCCTGGTGACTAGGTTGCAATCTTGAAGGCTAAGAATCTTAGGATGAAGTTGACACCTTGGAGGAGAGTGGAGAGCCGCCAACACACACACACACACACACACACACAGCCGATGGATCAGACCTTGCAGAAAGCCCACCTACCTTGAACTTTTTTATTGTCATGGAAAAATAGCTTCCTTTAATTGTATAAGCCAGTTTGAGCTGTGTTTTGTTATTGCAATGAATATCATCCATCTTCCTGATACCTTATGGCTGCTCAGACTCTGAGCTGCAGGCTCCAGAACGGGAAGGCACAGTCTGGTCTGCAGAGATTCTGTCCTGACATAGGCGATGTGTCACTGCATCACTGGGTTTTAACCTTTTTGGGGAGGGAGGGAAGGTCAGGCAAGCTCATCTTGAAACTTGAGGGGAGGGAGTGACAAGTCCAGTCATTCAGCAAAGCCACAGCTGAAAGTACCTCCTGTGCTGGAACACGACCCTCTAGGAACTCAGAGGGCATGGGCTTCTAGAGCCAGGTCAGCCATGTGTTCTTTGCCTGGGGTTCTTAAGGATCTATGGAAAGGTATAAGGAAGTCCATGAAACCCTGACAGTGTATGAGGAATTTCGTGTGTGTACATTTTTGTTTAAATGGTATAATGTCCTCTACATCCAACTGCTTGGGTTCCCCCTTATCATAACCCCTCTTCCTTCTTACTCCCCAGAAGGAATGAATTTCTTAAAGATCATAGATGGCAGACAAACCTATTAGATAGAAAAATATTTTGTAAGTTATTGGGGACTTTGCCAAGCTACTGGAAGAGGAGAGCAGGGGGCATGTCCTGAAGTGAAAAAGTCCATCAGGAAGTAAAATCAGCCACAATCTCCTTCAATCTCATGGTTGAAGGAGAATAATGAAGATTAGACATACCCTCTGTGTAGAAAACCCAGGTGCATGGATGCACATGAACATGTACCCTGTATGCCACATGCCCTGTGTAAGTATGAGATAACAATGAACACTTGCATTGTCTGATGATCTTCAATGGGCATTTCCATCACTCTGCCTCCTGTAGGCCATGGCCACCAGGTCTCATGTTTTCCCCAGGTTCACAAAGTGCAGTGCCCAGGGTCCCTCAATAAGTGGTGATGCTATATCCCAAGGTCAGGTATTCTGTTTCCTCTTTCAGTGCTTTAACCTCTACATCAGTGGTTTGTAAACCCGACTGATTACCAGCATCACCTGGATACTTCCCTACAATGCAGTCTTGGGCTCAGCTCCAGCCCTAGGAACTCTGATTCAGCCTGATTCAGATCCAGGGTATCTGCATTTTGGGAAGCATTCCAGGTGAACTGGAGCACCATTTTGGGTTTTGGAACAACTATATAAAGAGCACTGTGTGTGCATGTGTGTGTATATGTCCTCCCTCAGGCAGGCTCAGAAAACCTGTCGAACAGGTAATCTGTCTTGGATGCCTCTCATTCCTCTTTTAGGGCTCTTCTGCCCTTTGGCCATCCTTCCTGATGCCTTCTGGTTCTTTTCCTAACCTCTTATCAGATGGTAGCTTAGTCACTTTTTAGGGGGTGGTACATTGTCACCGTGGAATGTTAGGGATGAATAATCATTAAAGTTCAAAAGTAGTAAATCTCTAATGGAAGGATTTCAGACTTTGGGACAAATTGAATTCGGGACGTGTTGTAGGGAGGGGAGCCACATGACCACACTGTGTAGTGATTGCACATTTGCCATGACAGCTCTCCCCCGCAGAACTCCCACGTGTGTATCACATGCTCTTATGCATACCGTACAAACACAATACCCACAAAACAGAGTAAATAGTAAATACACAATGAGCAGGTGGGTTTTCAGAGCATGCAACCTTTTTCAGGGGAGAAACATGAGGAAAGCATTTTAGTGTCAAGTCTCGTCAGGAGGCATGCTCTTGAAGCTGGAAGAGAGGCCTGCAGAAATACCAATTTGTCATGGAAACGCTGACAGGGCTTCATTCGAGGGATGCTCGCAGGTGCAGCCCGGAATGGCACAGCCTCTTGAGGCTTATTTACATCCTGGTCCACTGAATGAATTCTCTTTTCCTGTTTCCTGGCTCTTGGAAAGTCAGCTGGCCTTCCAGGGAAATGGGGGGTTCTAACCAGGGGGTGGCTGTGTCTCTCTTGGTGGTGGTTTTCAGATTTCCGAAGCAGGGTATGGGGGGGCGGGGGCGTTCTTAGGATCAGTTTCACATCTAGGAGGAGTAGAGAACAGAAGAAAAGAGGGAGGGAGAGAAGGAAGGAAAGAAGGAGTGAAGGGAGGGAGGGAGGGAAACACTGACTCCACGTGACAGGCACAACCCTAGAAACACATAGATGTCATCTTCATGTCTTTACCACCAATGCTGTAACCCAGTGAGTTCTGAAAGGTAATGTCTATGTTGCAGAAAAAGAAACAGGTTGGCAACACCCAGAGTGGGAGCTTACAACCGCATCATTAGGTAGGCCAGGTGGCTGGATAGTACAAGGATTAGGAAGCTGTCTCTGAACCCACCACTTTTGTTGATGCCAAAGGCCTCAAGCAGGGCCCAAAGGCCTTCCCTTGACAAGCAGTGAGAAAGATGGAAAGGGAGTTCCTTCTGGGAGAGGCTGAATAGTCATCACTCTCAGTGCTGTCAAGGGACAGATGACTGGCCACAGACCCTGTGCCATAGACAGTCTCAAGGGTGGGCACTGGGTCCCTGAAGATATGGATTTTCTTTTTCCAAAGGAGGCCCCAGGAGTCCTGGCAAGAGCCAGAGAAAGGTGTCAGCTGCTTTACAGAGCAAATGGACAGGGCCTGAGAAGTCTGGAGAAAGGAAAAGGTAGTTTCTGTCTGTGGGAAGTTTCCATTTGGTGGGGAAATTGGGGTCACATAGGGGCTCCCAATCCAATCTGACAAGGGAGGCATGAGCTCTGCACATGAGAAGTTGAAGATAGAAGACAGAAGGCACAGCCCACGCATTCCAAGGCTCACAGTCTGGAGAAAGAAGACTTATTTCTTCAACCCTGGCCCCCGACCAACAAATTCAGAAATTGGAGCCACCAACCCTGCCCTGGACCATGGCAAGAGCTAGGATGAGACAGACCCTGTAGCCCTCTCCTCTGTGCCTGCCTGGTCTCAAAAGCATCCTTCACAGCCCTTTCTATCAGAGCTGTCTGCTCCTGGGAAACCTGCAGATTTGGCCAGGCCCAGAGGCTCTGCTGGGAGGCTGGTTTGCAATCAGGGCTGTTGTGATCAAGCCCACCTTTCCTTTCCCACCGGGAGCTTCGGGAGCTTGGGAGACATCCCAGGGCTGGCTCTGACATGAATTTGCTGCTCAGTGTGCCAGGAGATCAGAGCTGACTCCTCTCCCTTCTCCCTTGGAGGTGTTGATAGTAACAGCAAAGATGAGCTGCCAAGTTGGCAGGAGAACAGAGAACAACAGAGCGACTGTGCACTGCGGATTGAGGGGGGCAGGGAGCAGTGAGCCAGCTGAGAGCTGGGCCAGAGTAGCAGTTTGTTTATCCTGAGATCTGAATCGAAAGGGTTCCTCCAGTCTGGGCAGCCATCATCTCATACAGGGAGGTGAGACTATGGGGAGGGAGACCAGGAACGGTGGTGCAGGGTGAGGGCTCTAGGAGGCTTCAGGATCTGGGTGCTGCGAGAGTTGGTGGGAAGAACCTATGCCTGGGCCTGAAGCCACCAGCCAGCCTGGACCCTAGAGGCATTCCAGGCCTCAGAGGCAGGACGGAGATCCACCTTTGTTCCTGCTGTTGAAGCAGCTATGGAGTTTCCAAACAGAAATGGATGGGCGGAGGGGAGGGGAGGTGGGAGAGCTGTGAGTCTGAAGCTGCTTGCTCTGAAGAGAACCTTAAGAAGACACCCATGCTGTCCATTGTTTGACCTCATCGAGCCTCAGAGATTAGTATCAACCTCAGAGCTTTGGGTGAGGATTCAACGAAGCAGTGACAGCAGCAACTTACCTTCTGCTCACTCCATGGTAGATACTGTTCTAAGAGCTTTATGTACATGAATACACTTAATCTTCAAATGACTTCATCAGCTGGGTACTATTATTATTTCCATTTTATTAATAAAACAACCGAGGCACAGAGAGTTTAAGTAATTTACCCAAGGTCACAGAGCTCCCAACATGACTTCCCCAAAACAGTTGTAAACTGGAGACCCAGGCTCTGACCTCCTCCTCAGGGACTCCGTGGGGCCCTGGGGTTGTCTTCCCCGCCATCTTTGGCTCTCACAACCTCACTTATCCTAGGAGCTAGAACCCTTTCTCCTTTAAGAATCCCTGGCCTTCCCTGTTCCTCTCCTCCTCCCGCCCCCCTCCTCCTGCCTGAAACAGAGCAGAGGAATTCTCAGCTTCCTCTAGTTACCTTCAGCCTGCAAAGAAAACAATCTGCTGTGTCTGCTGCTAGTTCTTCTCTCGTGACAGCCACAAGCCATTTGCTCAGTGCCACCGCCAACCTGTTCTGTAGGTAGAGCTGGGAGCCTAGGGCTGGACCCCACTGTCCTGCATGAGACTCTGGGCCAGTCACCTTAAGCCCAGGTCCTGGTGGCCACTGAAAGGGAGAGGCCTGGGCCAAATAATTTCTTGAAGACCCCTTTGGCTCTAAGAGCTATAACTGAAGGTTGATGTGCTGCATTCACAACTTCTTCCTGGGGTAGAAAGCCCAGTAGATAGACATGTTCCCTATATTTGGGGGAACTTCATGAATGCAGTCTTGTCAATTAGTAACCAGCTTTACAAGTCCACTGAACTCTGTTACTGGCCACCCTCGCCTCTTAGGAGGTACCTTTGCCACTTTCTGGGCAGCCAGCCAGAGCTCCCTCCTGTCAGCTAGGAGACAGCCAAACCATAGCCAGGAGCCTGGATTACTGACTGCTTCCTAGGACAGAGTTCCTCCCTGGGACGATGAAACCCCAATCGTCAGTACACTGGATAGATGTTTGAGAATAACTCTGTGTTGTCCACGTGGGTACGCTGGCTACAGACTCACCCTCCTAGCTGTTCCTTTAGGTACTGACGAGGTCAGGAGGAGACCAGGTGGGGTTGGGAAGCTGGGGTGGAGACTCTGCTATGGATAACTCAGAAGAAAATGGAACACTCTAAATTTTATACTTGGAAAATGGAGAAAGCAGGGATATGGTATATTCTAGTCAGAAACTTGTAATTAAAAGAATGTTCAATCCCCAGGAGTCAGGTAGAGCGTGGTGGTCACTAATTATGTCATAGCCCAACAACGCTTTTCTCCATGCTCACTGCCCAAGCAGCGCCTAAGAGGCCCTAGGCACGGGAGTGTCCTCTGTCTGGGCCTGGGAGCTGGAGAGAAGAGTGAGACATCTAAGCAGAGGAAAGTTCCTGATATGTTTCGAGACACACCCAGAGGTAGTTGCCCATCACCACGAAGAGCTCACCACCATCTATCTTGGTCTTTGGGGTCCAAAATATTGAACTTGCTTTATTTGAGATTTGCCTTTTCCTATGAGAAACACATGTCCATTGTTGTAATAGAAGTCAGAGAGAGGAAGTCAACTTGCTGGCATACATCTGTTCTGGAAGTTACAAGGATCTTTATTGCTTCCAGAAATGCATTTACTCTTCCAGACAGACCCTGAAGGCTGGCTCCCTGATGATCCATGACAGGGAGTCCAAGGGATGGGTACAGAGGGAGACTGCAGGGGGTGGGAAGCAGCTCCTTTCCTCCTGCTGCTGATTCTGTTTAGCACCAAGCAGTGGTCAGAAGAAAAGTGTAAAATCAGGAGAGGTGAGAAGCAAAGAGCCAGAGCTGAAAGGACAGGGAGAGTTTATCAGGGGTAAGAAGATGAAAATAAAGAGCCAGAGCTCATAGGGAGAGAGCCCCAGTGGAGCAGGGAAAGGAGACTGCAAGAGAGGGAGGGCCTTGGTGGGGACAGGACCTTCTTGGATGACGTGCATGGCAGGCCAGCCAGAGGCAGGGTGATGCCTAAGATGACCTGTAAGAGTTTCTTCCCTCTGGAGGCCTCTGTAGAAATCCAGAATGGGTGAGTCAGAAGTGGGTCAAGGTTCAATTTTCCTAAAGAAGCACTGAGCTGGAGACAGGATGCATTGACTCCTTATTTATTTATGAGGCTATCGATTATAATGCAGCTTTTCCACAGGATCCTGAGGTAGCTGGCATTGGGAGAAGATACCTTTTACCAGTTAGCTTCCTTTGTCCTGGAGATGGCAGGGGCTATACCCCTCCCTCCCCTTGTTCTTCCTCCTCTCCCCACCTTTTCTACAGGCTTTGCCCCTGTGTACCCTCATGACTGGGGGCTCAGGACAGCCCCTCTAGTTTCCTCTTCTCCTAGGTCTGGCTGTTCTGGGTTTTCCCCAATATTTAGGACACACTCCAACACCCCAAATCCTAACAGCAGGGCATTGCTTAACTCGAGTACGGAGCTATAAAAGCATCTGGGATCCTCCTGGCAAAACCCTTATGTTTTACTGCGAAGAAACAGGCGAAGGGGAAGGGATTTTCTCAAAGTCTACAAGGAGAGACACAACGTAGACAAGAACCCTTGTCTCCTCTGCAGTCTGCCAGCAGGGCCTCTCCTTAGTTCGCTTTGCACTTGATGAAATCTTTGCTCTCAGTGGGTCCCACTCCAAAATAGGGTTGAAGGATGTTGTGTATTATACCAGAGGAAAAGAGGCTGGGGATAAACTGAGGCTGATCAGCCTCACCTGCCTTTTCTCCCCATCTGCCACCTTTCCTGAGGCCTCTCCCAGCCTTAATGTCCCAATACCAGTCCTTTTGTGGGCAGAGATGCCCATGTCCACTGGTCTTTGTGAAAGAAAATGGCTCATTTCCCTCAGTCCCAGTTCTTGGGCTTGATCTGCCAAGAGGCAGGGATAAGCCTTTCCAGGTGGGTGGAATCCAGGAGACAGGCCAATACACTGCACCAAGCCCTGAAGGCTGGCTCCTCATCTTTGGAGACCCTTAAGTTTAGTTCACCAGAATGTGGCTCTAAAGATGAGGACCACTGCTTGGGCCTAGGTGGGTGATCTGCTCTATCAAAGTTGTCTGTGCCATTGTACTTCTCCTTAAGTTCATTTAGACATTGTGTGTTCCAACCCAGTTTACTGGCTTCACCTCTTTCTTCCTTTCTAACAGGCTATGCTGTATTCAACTGGCATTCTATAAAAATACCACATTTTTTTTCTGTGTCCCTGCCTTCTAGAATGCCCTACCCTCAAGCTCCACATGTACGGAAAACCCATATTCTACATTATGTTCCCTGATGATACCAGATGACATCCATTGAGCTCTACCATGTGCTGGACGCTATACTTTTCTCCATAATCTCAAAGTTGTCCTCATTTCCCCACTGGATTAGACAGTTATCATTAAGGGGCAAAGTCGGGATCTGAGCCCAGGCCTGTGTCTCCAGAGTCTATACCTCAGCCACTATGCTACATTACCTCTCAAGAAACAGCCACGGTTTCCCACATTATCTCTCTCTTATCTAGGATTTTTATGCATCACTTTTTGGTTTTTTCCTGTTTCTACTTTCATACCTTAACTTCCTTACTAGACTGGGAGCTCTTCAAAAGTAGGGCATGGGTCGTATTTGGTGTGTCACCAGCGCCAGGCCCAGCGCTAGCACATAACAGGGGGCCATTAAATGTGTTCTGGATGAAGGAATGAATACAAGGCTGAATGGATGTGAATTGTGATGAGATCCACCATGTGCCCTTGGTGGAACGGGGAGTTGGAACTCACTTTTCTGAAGGGCTCAGCTTCACATTTCATTTTCTAAGGCACCATGGGACATGAAGGGAATGGAAGCATTTCATAGATGAGTAAGAACAGCAAGGCAAACCCCTGCCTGTCTGTAATTACAGAGCCTCTTTGAGCTGGCTGCTGTTGGCAGCATGCTGGGGAATGTGTTTTAGATTCTCCAGGTCGGGAACTGCAGGTACTACGGATTGCTTTGTGAGATCTGACCTGGCTGTGAAAGGAAAAGAGAACACTGGATAATAAAGGCTGTGAGCAATGGCGTTGTCAGGTGTGGGGTCTTCTCCAGGAAGGAGGGCCTCCAGCGGGCGTCCCACCTTCAGGACCCACCTGGGTAGGGCAGAGGGGAATCTAGCCACCCTTTCTGTGGTGGTCTCTTTTGGGATCAGGAACTCCACATGGAGCTGCCCATGGCAGGGTGGTCTCTAGCTGGGTTAAGGGCAGTGTCAATCTGCTGGGAGTCCTTCCAACTTGAGAAGGGGTAACAGGAAGCTCTAAGGTGGCGTGAGGGCATCAGTTACAGAGGGTGCGTGCTTGTGTGCATTCATACTCACCCGAGTGTGTCAGGAGCAGTGAGGGGGTCCCAAAATGGGACTGTACTTCTTTCAGGACCTTGAAGTTCCTGGCTGGACTCGCTTTCTCTAAAACTCTGTTCAAGACTCAGCTTTTCTGGTCCAAGTTTAGAACAGGAAGATCAGGTTCCCAGCTGGGCTCACTTTCTCCAAGGCTCTGTTCAAGACTCAGCTTTTCTAGTCCAAGTTTAGAACAGGAAGATCGTGGCCAGGAGAATGGTTTCCAGTTCTGCCACTTTCATTGAGAGAAAGTGAGCTCCCACCCACCACTCCCAGCTGCATTTCCATAACTGTATGTTCATCTCTTGCCCACACAGAACAGTCTAAAAACCTCGCCTTTGCATGGTACTTTTACCACAGTACTTGTATTTTCAAAGCCCATTTATATCCACTGTTGCCTTCCATGCTTACAACAGCCCCTCCAGAGGTGCAGGCAGCTGATTCTTTTGATTATAAATGAGGAACTGGGTCCCAGAGAAGCCGTGTGACTTGGATCACACAGCAAGTTAGCAATGGAGCCCCAGGGATCCCTTCTCTGGCTTCCTGACTTCAAGTTCTTTCCTGTCTTCAGCTCTGATTCCTCACTCCCTCATCTCCTTTGCCTCCCGTCTCCTGAAAGGAAATCTCCATAGAGAGGCTCATACGCCATTAGCAACACGTGCATCAATTCTCCTGGTGCTGGGTAAATAGCAACTCAAAACAGGCACCTTTCTCACCTCCTCCCTGCTCCTTGCCCACCCCGCCCTACCAACCAGGAGGAAGCTCACATCATTACAGCTCTTTCTGAAATGGCTGGGGCATGTGCCAGGGAGCTTTTCTGGGAGGACAGTCAGGACCAAAGACCAGGCAATGTGTTGCGGGGTTCCCTTTTTCTCACCTCCTGAACTGGGAACCTAATGGTCACTGGGTGGCCATTTCTTTGAAACTTAGAGTCCTCTGGTCTGGCTTTACCCTCCATTTGAAACTTTGTTTATCTGGCTTTAGGGTGAGTCATTCATTGATTCAGCAAATAACTGTTGACTACTGACCACGTGCCAGCCTTTGCTCATGGTGAGATACCATCGTGAATGTGACAGGCAAGATTTCCACCAGTCTGGGGAAGGACACCGTTCGTTGGCACACTATTATTTGGGGTTGGAGTGGGGTGAGGTCAGCATAGAAAAGTAATAGGAGCTCAGAAAAGCAGGACAACTAGGAAGGCCTCCCAGAGAAGAGGCACGTCTAAGATGAGGCTGGAAAGATGAGTGAAGCATTAAGTCACCCAAGACAGGAGAGTGTTCCAGGCACAGGGAATAGAATGGGTGAAGGCCCAGAGGCTAGAGAGCAGCTCATGCATGTAAGAAACTGAAAGAAGTGTGTAGGGCTGGAGCACGCTGTGCAAGGGGCAGGTGGAGGAAGGAGGTGGTGAAAGATAAGGCTGGAAGCAGAGGCTGGGTCTGAGTAATGGAGGATTTGAAAACCATATTGAGTAGAACAAATGTTATCCTAAAGACAATGATAAGCACTGAAAACTTTTAAGAAGATGTGTAACATGTTCAGATCTGTGTTTTAGAAATATCCTTTTTGCTTCTGTGGGGAGCAGTGTAGTTCAATAGAAATACAATGACGGCCACAAACGTGAACTACATGTGCAGTTTGAAATTTTCTAGTAGCTACATAAAAAATGTAGAAAGAGACTTCCAGACAAGATTGCAGCATAGGCAGACATGGCTCACCTCCTCACACAACCACATCAAAATTACAACTAAAATATAGAACAACCATCACTCAGAACTGACAGAAATTGAGTTGAATAGAAGTCTGACAACTGTAGAATTAAAGAAACCACATTTATCCAGACTGGTAGGAGGGGCACAGAGGCAGAACAGGCTGGTCCTTCATCCACATATGGTGAATAAAAATTCAGGAGGGAGGCCCTGGCTGGGGTGGCTCAGTGCCTTGAGTGCCAGCCTGAAAACCAAAGGGTCTCTGGATTGATTTCCAGTCAGGGTACATTCCTGGGTTGCGGGCCAGGCATGGGGGGGGGGCGGCGTGCAAGAGGCAACATACATTGATGTTTCTCCCTCCCTCCCCCTCTATAAAAATAAATAAATGAAATCTCTTTAAAAAAGAAAGAAATAATATATTGGACCATGTCATCTAGACCACACACTGAGCATTTATTTAAAAAAAAAATTCAGGAGGAATATCTCAGTAGTGAGGAGTCCCAGCCCCACACCAGGCCCCTGAGCCAGGGTTCCAGCACTAGAAGGTAAGTCCCCACAACTTATGGCTTCAAAAACCAACAGGAATTGAGTCAATGGAAGAAATGGTTGGAAGGGACCTAGAGCCAAGATTGCCCTGTCCAGGAAAGCTATCATTTAGAATTGAAGGGCAGATAAAGAGGTTCCCAGACAGAAAAAAAACAAAAAAACAAAAAACAAAAAAAAAAACTAAAGGAGTTCACTATGACCAAACCATTATTATATGAAATGTTAAAGAAACTTATTTAAAGCTATGAACCACAAAATGGTGAAAATGGTGAAAATACATATCAATCAACAATTGAATCTGAAAAACAAACTAAGAAAACAAGAACAGTGACAGAATCATGGATATGGAGAGCACTTTGATGGTTGCCAGATGGGAGGGGGTGTGAGGGAATGGGTGAAGGGATTAAGAGGTACAAAATAGGTAGTTACAGAATAGCCATGGGGATATAAAGTATGGTATAGGAACTGGAGTAGCCAAAGAACTTATATGCATGACCCCTGGACATGAATAATGGCAGCAGGACTATTTGAGGGAGTGGGGACTGTTGGATGAAAAGGGCAAATGGGGAAAAATCAGGACAACTGTAATAGCATAATCAACAAAATTTTAAAAATATAGAAAGAAACAGGTGAAATTTACTTTAATACATTTTATTGAATTCAATATATCAAAAATATTATCATTTAACATAAAATCAGTGGAGAAATCTTAATAAGATAGTTTACTTTTTCATATTACATCTTCAAAGTTCAGTGTGTATTTTACACTTACAGCACATCAATTTGAACTGGCCACCTTTTGAGTGCTCAGTGGCCACATGTGTTTAAGTGGCTCCAAGGTCAACAATACAGATATAGAGAATCACTTGAGAGGAGCAAGAATGGCAAAGGTGTTGCAGTTGACCTAGAGGAGGACGGTGGCTTGGGGATAGAGACAAAGGGGCAGATTTCAGAGATATGACTCCCAGGCCTGGACTTAATACCACTGGGCTCTTTTATCTAAAAGAGAAATGAACTCCTGCCTTGTTTGGGCCATTTAACTTGGGGTTTTCCTTCTACTCACAGCTGGACCTAATTTTAATGAAGATAGCACCTAAATGGAGATGTCCAATGGACAGTTAGAACTGATGGGTCTAAATAAAGAGAAAGATCTGAGAAAGCTACATATAAATTTGGGAGTTCCCAATCTGTAGCTGGTCTCTGAAGCTATGGCAACATGTGAGATCTCCAAGGGAGAACTGTCTAGTGGACAGAGAAAAGGATCTAGAACAGAACTCTGAGGAACACCAACATTCAGGACGAGCAGAGAAGAGGAGCCTGCTCAGGCAGCCAGAGAGAAAGGAAGTCACAGAAGTACTGTGCCACGGAACCTTGGGGAGGACACAGTCCCAAGGAAGGGTGATCAACAACGGTAAAGGCAGCTGTCTCTGCTGCTTCCATGGGTGTGGATGGCACCATAGAACCCGGATAAACCAATGTAGGTTTCTGTTGCAGCCCACATATCTATACAGGCTGATCATTCATCCTCTGGCTCAGTGCCCTTCAATGGGCCCCAAGTTTCCTTCTTTTTCTTTTTTAAAAATCTTCACCCGAAGATATATTCATTGATTTTAGAGGGAGAAGGGGGAGAGACACACACACAAACACACACACAGAAACATCAGTGTGAGAGAGACACATCAGTCAGTCGCCTACCCTATGCTCCCTGACGAGGGTGAACCCACAACCTATGCATGTGCCCTGATCAGAGTCAAACCCATGACTCGCAATCAGGATATAAGGCAGATTTCAGTATGTAAGACAATGTCTAACCACTGAGCCACATGGGCCAGGGTCCCAAGATTCTTAAGGATAATGCTCTAGCTCCTTAGCACACCGTTTAGACCCCCTCCAAAGACTGGCCCTAGCTTTTCTGTCCAGCCTGTTTCCTTCCCCAGCACACTCTGTCCCTGACAGGCCTGCTTCCTACCTTGCCTGCCTTGGCTTGTGTGCTTCTCTCTGACTGAAGAACTTTCCCTCCCTCCATTTTCTCCCCCTGCCTGAATCCTACCATGCTTTAAAAGACACCTCAAATGCCAACTCTTTTGTTCCCTAACTCTTCCAGACAGGTTAACTGCCCTCCAACCCCATCCCCCCCCCATAAGTGTTTTGCTCACAGTCAATCACAGCCCTCATTGTAGTTTGACCTGTGTTAAAGTTGGTTGTTACATGTGCGTCTCCCCAACTAGACTGTGGGCTTAGGAAAGTCTGTGGCTGATTCTCGCTACTCGTCCCTGCCCCCTTGGTGTCTTCTTCACAGCTTGTTGATGGTTAAGAAGTGTTTATGGATTTAATGGAACAGCTGTTCCTCACAGCCCAAGTTATAGTGTAGTCTCTATTTTCCTCGTCATATCACTCCAGGAGTCATGGGGATGAGGGAGACACTAAAGTAAAACCCTACTTAGAGCAAAATAGACAAGCAGTTGAGTTTGAATCCAGCTGCTCCAGAAATAGTCCCAGTCTGAATGTCCCCTCAACCAAGCAGCTTATAGCATCCTATTAACAGAAAAGCAGTAAAAAATTAATAAAAGTTGGTTCTTTGAAGAGATGAACAAAATTGACCTATCTTCAGCTAGACTGCCCAAGAAAAAAAGAGAAGACTGAAGAGACTAAAATGAGGAATGAAAGAAGGGCCTAGAGAAATAAAAAGGATTATAAAGCAATACTATGAACAAGTATATTATTTAATGCTATCAAATTAGATAACTTAGAAAACATAGAAAAATTATTAGACAGAAACTACCTCAAAAAAACAGGTAGTTTGAATAGACCTAAAAAAAAGAGATTGTGTTAGGATTTTTAAAACTTCCTACACTGCCCTGGCTGGTGTGGCTGAGTGGACTGAGTGCCAGCCCACAAACAAAAGTGTTGCTGATTCAATTCCCAGTCTAGGCTATATGCCGGGGTTGCGGGCCAGGTCCCCCGTTGGGGGTGTGTGAGAGGCAACCACACATTGATGTTTCTCTCCCTCTCTTTTCCCTCCCTTCCCCTCTCTCTCAAAATAAATAAATAAAATCTTAAAAATAAAGATGTTTCCCACAAAGAAACATAGGCAGTAAAATTTCAGATATCCCATGTAGAAATATTTTCACCAATACATCCTTTGGTACAAAGGAAATAAAGGAAAGAATAAACAAATGGGACTATATCAAATTAAAAAGCTGCTGCATGGCTAAAGAAACCATCATTAAAATGAAAAGGGAACCAACCATATGGGAAAATGCATTTGCCAATGATACCTCAGACAAGGGTTTGATCTCCAAAATATATAAAGAACTCATATGACTCAATGCCAGGAAGACAAACAATCCAATTAAAAAATGGACAAAGTACCTGAACAGACACTTCTCCAAGAGAACATACAGAGGGCCCAGAGGCATATGAAAGGATGCTCAACATCACTAGACATCAGAGAGATGCAAATTAAAACCAGTGAAATACCACCTCAAACCAGTCAGAATGGCCATTATTGACAAATCAACAAACAAGTGCTGATGATAAGGAGAAAAAGGAACCCTAGTGCACTGTCAGTGGGAATGCAGACTGGTACAGCCACTATGGAAAACAGTATGGAATTTCCTCAGAGAACTAAAAATGGAACTGCCTTTTGACCCAGCAATTCCACTGCTAGGATTGTACCCTAAGAATCCGGAAACACCAGTTCAAAAGAACCTATGCACCCCAATGTTTATAGCACCACTATTTACAATAGCCAAGTGCTAGAAACAGCCTAAGTGCCCATCAGTGCCCATCAGTAAATGGATCAAAAAATTGTGGTACATTACACAATGGAATACTACACAACAGAAAGAAGGAACTCCTACTATTTGTGATAGCATACTCTCCAGTATTATGCTAAGTGAAATAAGTCAGGTGGTGAAAGACAAATATCATATGACCTCACCTATAACAGGAACCTAAGGAACAAAACAAACAAACGAGCAAAATAGAACCAGAGGCATGGAAACAAGGAACACACTGACAGGGACAAGAGGGGAGGAGGAGGGAGGGGGATAAAGGAAGAAAGAAGAGGAAGAGCCCAGTTAAAGAACAAGTATAAATGACCCATGGACATGGACAACAGGGTGGGGATTGGCTGTGGGAGGGGGAGGAGGCAGGCAAGGCAGGGGAGAGCAACAGGGGAAAATTGTGACAACTGTAATACAGCAATAATAATAATAAAAGAACTCCAAAACAAAACAAAACAAACTTCCCACAAAGAAAATTCCAGGCCCAAATGTCTTCACTAGTGAATTTCACTAAATGTCTAAAGGACTAATACTAATGTTTCACACTCTTCAAAAAAAAAAATAGGAGGGAACATATTTCAACTCATCCCATGAGTCCAGGATTACTCAGATATCAAAACCAGACAAAGATATCACAAGAAAAATATGTATCAACATCACTTAGATGCAAAAGTCCTCAACAGAATACTAGCAAAATGAACCCAGCAACATATAAAAAGACTGGGATTTATCACAGGAATGCAAGATTGGTTTAATATTTGAAAACTAATATAACCAAATTAATAAAATACACCATATTAATAAAGTAATGGACCAAAACCACACTATCATCCCAACAGATGCAGAACAAGTATTTGAAAAAATTCAATACCTATTCATTACAAAAACACTAAAAAAATTAGGAGTAGAAGTGCATTTTTTCAACTTGATAAAGAACATCTTCAAAACTCCCCACATCTAATATTAGACTTAGTGGTGAAAGACTGAAAGCTTTCCCCCTAAGATCAAGAGCAAGATGAGGATGTCTGCTCTCACCAATTCTATTCATCATATGCTGAAGCTTCTAGACAGGACCATTAGGCAAGGAAAAAACAAAAGGCACCCAGATCAAATAGGAAGAAGTAGAACTATCTCTATTCATATATATGATTTTGTATATAGAAAATTCTAAACAATACACACACACACACAATTAGGGATTAATTAATGAGATTAGCAAGGTTGCAGAATACAAACTACAATATACAAAAATAAATTGTATTTCTATACACCAGCAATGAACCATATGAATATGAAATTAAGAAAATAATTCAATTTATAGTAACATCAAAAATATTGAATATTTTTGGAATGTATTTATCAAAAGAATAAGATATATACACCGAAAATTGTAACACATGATTGAAAAAAATTAAAGAAACCCTAAATAAAAGGCAAGAAATCCTATGTTCATAGTCAGAAAACTTCATATTGTTAAGATAGCAATACTCCTCAAATTGTCTATGATTCAACATAACCTCCATCAACATACCAGCTGACTTTTTAATTAAAAATTAGTAAGCTGATATACAAGTTACATGGAAATAAATGCAAAGGACTGAGTTTGACAAATAATCCTGAAAGAGAAGAGCAAAGTTGCAGGAGTCACAATTTCATGTTTCACAACTTACTACTAAGCTATGATGAGTGAGTGGTACTGGCATAAGAATACATAGATCAATGGAATGGAATTAGGATTCCAGAAATAAACTCCTATGTTTATGGTCAATTGATTTTTGATAAGGATGCCAAGACAATTTAGTGGTGAAAGAATAGTTTTTTTTTAACTAAAGATGTGGGACAATTGAATATCCATACGCAAAACAAAGAAGTTAGATTGCACTTCACATTGTACATAAAAATTACCTCAAAATAGATAATTTAGCAAGAGCTAAAACTCTTGGAAGAAAATATAGGAGTAAATCTTTGTGATCTTGGGTTAGGCAGTGATTTCTTGGATATGACATCAAAAGCAAAAGGGACAAAAAGAAAAACAGACAAATTTGTCTACTTACCTAGAAGGGGAGACACCATGATCAAGAAGGTGCATTTCCCATGGCGAGGCTCAACTACTGCACTCTGGATGTGCTGACCCCTGCGACTTCCCCAAATGTGGGAAACTCCACTGCATAATTTGTGCTAGTGGGGGGCTGCATTCATGCTCTTACCCTAAAAGAAAAAGAAAGAAAAATTACTTTTCTGCTTCAAAGTTTCTACAATCTGCAGAATAGGAAAAATTCTAAACTACATCTCTAATGAGAGTCTAGTATCCAGAATATACCACAACTCAATAATAAAAAGATAATAACCTAACAAAAAATGAACAAAGGATCTGAATATTTTTCTCTAAAGAAAATATACAAGTTGCTGATAAATACA
The DNA here is from genome assembly GCF_021234435.1 of Artibeus jamaicensis. Classification (NCBI taxonomy): domain Eukaryota; kingdom Metazoa; phylum Chordata; class Mammalia; order Chiroptera; family Phyllostomidae; genus Artibeus; species Artibeus jamaicensis. The sequence continues at coordinate 9,188,196 of NW_026521407.1, forward strand.
TGAAAAGCTGTTTAACATTATTAGCCACCAAGAAAATGCAAATCAAAACCACAATAAGAGACTTCTGGGAAAGATGGAGGCATAATCCTCCTTGCACAACCAAAAGGAGGAGAACAAACTTAAAAACAAAAAACAACCATAACTGCCAGAAAATCGAACTGTATGAAAGTCTGACAACCAAGGAGTTCAAGAAGAAATATTCATTTGGACTGGTAGGAGGGGCAGAGACAGGCAGCCAGACTGGAGAGGACATGAGGCAAGGCCACAGCTGGTGGATAGGGCAAGGTGGTGGCTGGCAGACCAGGCAGTCCCACATTTGTGTGCAGGTAAACTGGGAGTAACAACTGGGGAGTGAGACAGATCGAGTACCCAGGGATCCAGTACCAGGAAATAAAGCCTCAAACCTCTGACTGACAAAACCTGTGGGAGTCGAAGGAGCAGGAGAAACACCTAGCCTCACACAGGATAGTTTGTTGGAGAGACCCACAGGGTCCTAGAACTACACAAACCCACCCACCTGGGAATCAGCACCAGAAGGGCCCAATTTGCTTGGGGGTGGTGGAGGAAGTGACTGAAAGAAAACCTGTCCAGACCTGAGCAAGTGCCATTGTTCCCTCTTGGACCCCTCCCCCACATACAGCGCCACAACACAATGATGCGGGTTGCCCTGCTCTGGCAAATACTTAAGGCTCTGACCCTTACTACTAACCGCACACTGAGGGGAAAAAAAAGCCCCAATGAAAGATCAAAGCCCCAGAAAAAAATACAACTAAGTGACAAAGAAATAGCCAACCTATCAGATGCACAGTTCAAAACACTGGAGCTCAGGATACTCACAGAATTGGTTGAGTATGGTTGCAAAATAGAGGAAAAAAATGAAGGCTATGAAAAGTGAAATAAAGGAAAATGTATGAGAACCAACAGTGATGGGAAGGAAACTAGGACTCAAATCAACAGTTTGGACCAGAAGGAAGTAAAAAACATTCAACCAGAACAGAGTAAAGAAATAAGAATTCAGAAAAAATGAAGAGAGGCTTAGGAATGTCCAGGACAACTTTAAATGTTCCAACATCCAAATTATAGGGGTGTCAGAAGGAGAAGAACAAGAGCAAGAAATTGAAAACTGATTTGAACAAAAAATGAAGGAAAACTTCCTCAATCTGGCAAAGGAAACAGACTTCCAGGAAGTCCAGGAAGCTCAGAGAGTCCCATAGAAATTGGACCCAAAGAAGCACACACCTAGGCACATCATAATTAGATTACCCAAGATTAAAGATAAGGTGAGAATCTTAAAAGCAGCAAGAGAAAAGGACATGGGAGTGTCCATAAGACTGTCAGCTGATTAAAAAAAAACTTGCGGAAAAGAAGGGTCTGGAAAGAAGTATGGAAAATCATGAAAGGCAAGGACCTACATCCAAGATTGCTCTATCCAGCAAAGCTATCATTTAGAATGGAAAAAACAGATAAAGTTCTTCCCACATAAGGTCAAGTTGAAGGAGTTCATCATCACCAAGTCTTTATTTTTTGAAATGTTAAAGGAACTTATCTAAGAAAAATAAGAAGATCAAAACTATGAACAGTAAAATGACAAATTCACAGCTATCAAAATCGAATAAAAAACCAAAAATAAACAAAGCAAACAACTAGAACAGGAAAAGAATCACAGAAATGGAGATCACATGGAGGATTATCAGTGGGGAAGGGGAGTGGGGGGAATGGAGGAAAAGATACAGGGAATAAGTAGCATAAATTGTAGGCAGAAAATAGACAGGGGGAGGTTTAGAATAGTATAGGAAATGGAGAAGCCAAAGAACTTATATGCAAAACACATGGACATGAACTAACTGTGGGGGGGGGGAGTTCAGGTGGGAGGGAGTATACGGGGCAGAGAGGAATAAAAGGGGGAAATGGGACAACTGTATAGCATAATCAATAAAAAATATTTTTAAAAAACACAGTGAGGTATCCTTTGACATGAACTACAGTGGCTATAACAAAAAACAGACAACAGTCACTGGTGAGGATGTATCATACACTGCTGGTGGGAATGTGAAAAGGAAGAGCTGCTTTGGAAAACAGTCCGACCCTTCCTGAAGAGGTTAAGCACAGTGTTACCATATAACCCAGCAATTCTATACCTAGGCTGTATATCCACTGTACATCCAAGAGAATCAAAAGCACATATCCACACAAAAACTTGTACCTGAATGTTTCTAGAGGCATTATTCATAACTGCTAAAAAGTGGAAACAGCACAAATGATTCATGATAAACAGAAAAGTGTAAGCTCACAAAATAAAATATTAACTATGGCCATAAAAATGAATGAAGTACAGACTCATGGGTAACACAGATGAACCTTGAAAACATTATACTATGTGAAATAACGCAGGCACAACAGCCCATATATTTTATAATTCCATTCATGCAAAATATCCAGCACAGGCAAATCCATGGGGACAGAAAGTAAATTAGTGGAGATTAGGGGGAAACGGGAGTGACCGACAGTGAGTATGGGGTTTTTTTCTGGGGTGAGGAAAATGTTCTAAAATTAGATAGTGGTGCTGGTTTCACAGCTCTGTAAATAAAAGCCACTGAATAAAAAAGCCATTGTGCACTTTAAAAAGGTGAATTTTATGGTATGTGAACTATATCTCAATAAAGCTGTTTTTTATATATATAGTATTACCCTATCATGTGAAATGTAAGGAGAACCTCCATTTCCCAGTGAGAAGATTAAAAAAAGAAAAGGTTTTTGACAACTGGAATCTATTGCAGCATGCCTGACACGGCAAAGTTTTCCTCCAAAATTGCCCTGAAGGGAAAGGCAAAGTTGTGCAGACCTCATCGTTTAGGGCTCGCCTCACCATTCCCCACCTCACTCCAAGGGACTGAGAGTGAAAGATCACAGCCTATGCCTGTATGACAGTGGAGATAAGGATCTTCCATGCAGATAATCTTGCCTCCCACTCCTGAAACTCTCCAAGAGCCATTGATGGTTTCTGCCCGGCCTGTGCCTATTCTCTTGCTTCTTGTAACTGCATGCAGATTTCTTTCCCATTGACTATTTCCCTCCTCAATCTCAGAAGGCCTGCCAGTCATGATGCCCTTCACTTCCATGACCAAAAGGTAGACTTGTGACTCAATTTGTCCAGACACCTTTCTTTGGGAATCCGAATCCACAGTAGGGTAGTGACTCAAGGAAAATGCCAGTGATTTGCCCCATGGGAATGCCCCCAAGGAAGCTTCTCCATGGTTCCTGTGCCCTGGAGTCAGGGACCGCTATTCTGATCCTGTTTTTCCCTTCAGATGTTTCTTGAAGCCAAGAATCCTAACTTGATCATTTGGATGTTCAAAGGCTGACAAATTCCACATGACTGTCATGGTTCTCCCATGGCAGGGGCGGGGTTCCATTGTGCAGACAATGAAGGAGGAAGACCCCTAACTCAGGAAAAGTCATGACCTAGAAACCACTACTATACTTCCATTGGAGCATCTTCTCTTTGGTTCCTTATCGGTGACCATTTGCTTTAATATTTTCATTAAAGCTCTAAACATTCACTGACTCTTAACTATGTCAAGGTACTTGGTTACTTTGAGGGAGCACAAAGATGAACAAAATGATATCCCAGTTTTGGAGGGTAGTGTGGGAGTGTAGAGAAATGCTCTCTGACTTCTGAGTTTATCAGATCAGAAAAAAAGAAGGCATTTAACCTTGGCTAAAGGCAGAGAAATTTTTCTGACCCAGAAGGAAGGTACCATTCATGATCGGGCATTGAAATCGGAGAATCAGAGACTTTGGAGCTGACAGGGACCTGATAGATTATCTGGTCCTACATTGTCTAGATGAAGAAATCCAGATTCTGAGAGGTGAAATGACTAGAGTCACACTGGGCTCAGGATCTCTCCTCTGACTGCCAGGCCAGTGTTCATCTCATTAGCTCCCAGTCACATGGTTAACCTTGGCTGGCTCTTCCAGGTTTCAGGAAACTTGGGGGAAAAGGGCAACATTTGGGGCTTGGTAAATGTTTTTAAGGCCACCCCAGAAATCAGCTAGGAAATGGGGCAGATTCCATGTTGTTCTCTTCCTTAGGTTTTCCCACTGGGGACTTGGCACCACGGTTTGTACTGCAATGGGAGTATCAGCGTGTGTGTTTCCACCCTTCTCCATCCTCCTGGAGCCCTAGAAGGAAGTAATGGCTAAACGGCTTGGTGAAACGACCTGTCATTGGATGGCCTCTTTTTTCTGGGTTACCCAGTCAGCTGGGGTGGGCGAGCCCTTGATTGTCTTTACCTCTGAGGTGTCGATTTACCCAACAGAGAGTGTGAGGAGGAACTCAATTTAAAAATCAGGCCTACAGAAACAGAAGAGCCTGGCCATGGCTCTTCAAGTAGAGTAAGAGACAGAGTATCCTTCCAAGCTGTATTTTCCAGCCATTAATGAGCATGACCAGTTTAACCAATACTTACAGAGGACGTATCATGTTCCAGGAACTGTGCTAGGTTCAGCAGCCCACACATAACCCCTGTCTGCAAGGACCTAGCGACAAACATAAAACTGGCAAGTTTAATAGAATGTGGTCAGAGATAAGCCCTGGATGGACCAAAGCAAAGAAGAGGAATATGCATCCCACCTGGGATTCAGGGAAGGCATTGCAGAGGACACTCAAACGAAGGAATTAGTCAAGAAAGAAAGCCACAACTTCACAGGCAAGAGAAACCACATGGACAAAGGTGTGGAATCTGGGTGTGAGGGAAAACACAGGCCATTGATGGTGTTGCTAGAGACTGAAGGAGGTGGGAAGTGTGGGGAGATAAGGCAGAGAGGCCGAGTGTGTGATGGCTGGGAGGTTTGCATTTTAGATAGATCACTGCAGTGTGGATTTGGGGAGGAAGTACCAAGAATGGGAGGCAGGGAACCGATTGGAAGAGATGATGAGCACCTGATGCAGGGTATTCATAATGAGAATGAGGCACTTATAATGAAAGGAGGTATATGCACTGGGGAAATATCTCAGGAGTGGGTGATAATGGAGATGTGGTGGGTAAGGAAAAAACGCCAATCCAGGTGGTTTGCAGGTTTCTGACTTGGTGCCTGGGTGGATAATAGGGCCATGAACTGAGGTAAGAAAGGCCGGGAAGGAAAACAAGCCTGGAAGAGAGATGCTCATGGTGGCTAACATTTATTAATCACTTATGTGGGCCCGGCATTGTGCCAAGAGTTTTTCATGCATTTTCTCATAACACTATGAAGTAGATATTATTATTCTTGATTTATAGATGAGGAAAAAGAAACTCTGAGATGTTGAATAGCTTGGCCGGGTCTGCACAGCCGAAAGACTGGTAGAAGGCAGTGAGAATTGAGGCATTCTGGCTCCAGGGCCAATGCTCTTAACAACCAGGGTTTATGTGCGCGTATGTCAAGAGTCTGAAGAGCCTGTGGGGTACTCACAGTGGAGAGGTCTGGGACGCAGGGGGCCTATCAGGGCCCAGATCACTGTAAAAACCATACATGTGGATGAAATTACTCAAGTGACTGAAGCCCTGGGAAACCCCTACGTTAAAGAAGTAGCCAGAAGGAAAGGGGCCCACAGATGAGACAAATAACAAAAATCCCCTCTGATTTTCAAGTTTGAAGACATGGCTCTGCTATCTGGGCAACTGAAAACTGGGTAATCACAAAGGTGTAGTGGCATCAAATAAAAACATGATCAAGTTAAGCCAACATTAATTATAACAGTTACTATGTTGTACAGTAATTATCATAAACAGTAAGCGTTTTATATAAATGGCAGGAATTAGTACAGCACACATTCCCCAAACTGTGTCCTGTGGAATAGTTCTTGGAAATGTTAACAAATGTTTGGATGAAAAAGGGCTTTGGAGCCAGATAAGTTCAGGAAATGCTGGTATAATTTAGTTAGATAGAGCACCGAACCCCTGTACAATTTTTTTCTCAGGAGCTAGAAGAGTTGAATGGTTGAATGTAGATAATAGGAGCAGAGAGCCTGGGGTTGAATCTCTAGGTAATCTTGGGCAAGTTACTCAACTTCTCTGTAGAGGGGAATACTAATATACTCACCATGATTCTTCCAGAGATTGAATGCAATAATATATACATTTAAAACACTTAGAAATGAGCCTGTAACAGAGTGAGGGCTCTACAAATATTAACGCTTAACTGTAAACCATATTGTTATTAACAAATCTCCTGATTATTTTAGAGTTTAGTTCTTGTCACACACACAGACTCTCATATTTCTTAAAGGTCAAAAGTCTTGGTTCTGACCCCTGTTAGTTGAAGTTCTCTGTGTCCCAACCTTCACCCCACCACAGTCCAGGATTGGAAACAACCAAACTCTTGCCCTACTCTAGTCTATGGAGGGGGGCCAGAGAAGGGGAGGATTTCTACTCTGGCTGTGTGGCCTTGCAAGGGCCACTGCTAGTTCATAGTCACCTTTATGCCCGCTTGAAAAAGGTAAGCATCTTTTGGGTGGACACGGGCCTGTACCAGGCACACAGCGAGTGGAGCACAGGCTGTCTTCTTGCTCCCATTTACTTCTTAGGCTGAATGTCATTGTACAATGAACCAGCACAACTATGGCAGTTCTGACCCTCAGACCACAGAAGAGGCTGGAAGCTAATGATGTTGGAGAAAGAGGTATGAGTTTTCCTTCAGTAGTCCATGAGATTAACTCTTCACAAACCCTCAGTGGATAAAGCATCCTTCTCCTCCTCCCTCCCTCCCCCCCCACATATGTCTCATCCCCCATTCATTCAGAGGCTGACATCAGAATACCCTTGGTGTTAGGGGATACCTCAGGCCTTGCCTATTTCTCTGAAATCAGGATTGAGTTTGGCGGATGAATGAGCTGTGGAAAGCATAAGTGGGAGGGGATGACTTTCCATATTTGCCCTGACACATAATGAACACTAACTAATGATGTTCCAAACCATAGCAGGACAGGGCCACAGGGAGTCTGACTTTTCCACTATGGTTTGGGGTACTGAAGGGAAAATGATGGGAATGGAAGCTTTTTTAATCCTCACTGTGTGGGCCAAATGCTTGGCTCCCAATGAAGATTCTCGCCACTTTTTTTAGGTAGACACTTCCTTTATGAAACAAAGGGAAAGAAAAAGCAGGCATTTCCTGTTCTTTAGAGCTGGGTGGGGTGGAGTGGAGGGCAGGCACTCTCCCAATGTGCCCATACATTTTACACACACTCCCACAAACAGCCTCTTCACCTACCAGAGACGCTCCCGCCCACAAGCACCACTTTTCAGCCTAGAATTCACATCCAGGCCTGACCTGTAGTGCCCTGGTAAGAGAACGCCCCTCTCTCCTTTACTCCTTTATTAGAGAACCTTGGTTCTCTCCTTTATAAGGTGAGCAATTTGGAGGGGGCGAATTTTACGGCTCTGTCAGCTCTGATTTGCTCCAGTGCCCACGTCTAAGGGGTTCTCCCCCTCAGGTCCTGTCTAACCAGACAGGTAGGGACTATCACAGGGGCCTGGGTACCAAAGACAAACCTCCCTCCTCACAGTCGTGCTTAGGGGTCTGCCTCCATTGCTTTTGAAGATAAACAGCAGGTGGGGCTCGGGCTGGGAGTTTAGGTGCAGTGGCCTGGAGACTCGGGGACAAAGCCTGAGCTGGATGGGATAGGGACCTTCCCTGAATGTGAGCGGAAGGGAGCCCTGGGGCTGTTTATGACTTTACCTCTCCGTAGGGCTGGCATTTCTTCTCTTTCCCACAGATTTGGGGGGAGGGAAGGGGTACTGTCTTTTCTTCTGATCCTGTTGACTTAGTCCCCTTCCCCTTCCTCTCCCTAAGGTTAGGATCTCCTACCTCTTCCCCATCAAGCTCCCAGGGTCTGAAATCTCCGTCACCCTCTCTTTATTCCTCTTGGAATTGAGGCCTTTAGCCCCTCCCTCTACCTTCTCCCTCTCCTTGAGCCTCGCCTCTTTACTCCTTATTAGGCTGGCCTCTCCAGCCTTGGGTAAAGGGGTCCGCATTCTTTTTTCTCTCACGGCCACAACGCCCTCCCCCACCCTTTCCAGCTCCCCTCTCCCTACCCCCTCTCCCCGCCCCGAAGCATTGTGGGAGGAAACAAGATGTGGGGCGAGAGCGGCGCGGGGAGAAGCCCGCAGTGCGGGGCCTGGAGAGCGCAGCCAATGGAGAGCGCGGACGGCGGCGCGCGCGGCGGGAGGGGGGGCGGGGGCGGGGCGCTATTTCAGTGGGGGCCGAGCGTTGGTCGCTCTCGGCGGCGGAGCTGATCGGAGCTGCGAGGTGTCTGCGCGGAGCAGGCAGGCGGGCCCGCCGGAGCGAGGAGGCGTGAGAGCGGCCGGGGAAGCTCGAAGGGCGGACGGCGGCGGCGAGCGCTCGGCCCGGTGCTGCGGAAGCGGGAGACCGCCCCGGCGGCGGCTGCTGCAGGAGTAGCCGGAGGGACACCGCCCCTGCCTTCGTCCTGCCTCAGGCCATCGCTGCTCTCCCGGGGCCTCGCGCGGACTCGCCTGCGTGAAGGTAAGCGGTGGGTGGGGGCGCCCCTGGGGCGGTAGACCGCGCCGGTCGAGTGCGGCCCTACGAGCGGTGCCCCTCAGGCCTCGTCTACCCACGCGGGGCCGGGAGAAGGGCTGGCTTCGGCGTGACGCCCCCGGCGTCCCTCGCTTCCGGAGCTGCGCCACCCTGTGTCCTCGCGACCCTCGGGGCGGGCCTGGAGGCCCTGGGTGCGGGGGTGCGGTTCTCGTCTCCCCCGGGAGTCTCCCTGCGCTGCGTGGAGGCTTCTAGTGTTTGGGGCCGAGGGGGTGGGGTGGAGAGGGCTCGGGCGTGACGCGGCTCCTCCTGCCGTCTCCGCCACCACCGCCACCACCACCGCCACCCTCTGGGGCGCCCTTCCTGCGGTGAGGACGCCCAGTCAGTCCGGCGCTGCTCCAGGCCGGACGGGGGAGGGCGGCTGACCTGCCGTGGCGGAGGTGGAGTGGCGGGTGCTTGCTCATTCACCTGGTGCTGGCCTTCTGGGGGGTGGGGTGGTGGAAGGATATATATAAATACATATATATATATTTTTTTGGGGGGGGTCGCAAAACCGAGGACAGAGGATGGGGTCTGTGCTGAATGGCCTCTTCGCTCTTGAAAGGAGCTCCTGGCTCGTGACTGAGGCAGCTGGCCAGGGGCCCTCAGGTCATCCTTTTCTGGAGGCCCAGGTGCCTCGCTTTTTTTTCCAGCAGGGAGGAGCTAGGTCGGGCACCTCCCAATCCTTTTCTCACTGGCACCTTGGACTGGGGAGGTTCGGGCTGGGCCTCACCTCTCAGACGCCTGGGGTGCCCCCGAGGTGAAGAATCGTGGCATTGTAGTCACAAGACCAACGTTATGTAACTGCAGGCTCCCTCTTGTAGAGTAAGGTGGCTTTTAATTACTGTGATAAAGTAGTTCTTTTGCACTTTGGGGTTGAGGCAGTGCAGCAAGGTGAGCTTGTTGGGAAAGGGTGCTAATGTCTAACCCGGCCCCACTTCCACCCTGGGTTGATAAACAGGGTCCCCTTCTTAGTGTAGCTCCTTCAGGAGCTGGTGTAGAAGGCCAAGTGACACTAGTTTTCTTCACATGTAAAGAGCGTTATAATAGCACGTTCTACCTGTACTGCTCTGATACCATTGCTTAAATTCACACAAGTTGCCTCATTTACCTTATTTTTAAAAAGCATTGGTTTTTAAAAAGATGTTGATTTGCCCAAGGTCATATAGATGGCTGTGAACGGGGTTCTCCGGACCTTTCTCCAGCACCAGGCAACGCTCACACACTCCTCGAGGCTCTGACTTTACCCTCAGGATGTGGGGGCAGAGGGTGCTGGTCCACTAATCCTGGGCTCTGCCAGCCTCTGTGGAAGTAGAACCAGCCCTGCTTAGGTTGGCAGTGCCACACACAGGTGCTGTGGGTTCAGTCAAGGGCTGCCTGACTGGCAGCTGGCCTGCATGCATTTTTTTTTTTTGTCTCTGGTACAGGCTAAAAGGGTATGAGTTCTGTTTCCCTTTCAGCCCACCCAGTCCACAGGCTGGTGTGGACTCAGATCAGGATAGTCTGAAATGATACCAGGGAACTCACCTTGATTGTGTAGCCTTTCATCAGACAGGGCTGGAATGACAGCATTTTAGTCCACTGGGCTGGGCCACACAGTTGTATTTTGGGGGATGGGGCATGGGAAGGGGTGGATTGTTACTTCCCTGTGTGACAGGACTGTGGTCAAGGACAGAGGATAGGATTTTGCAGCTCATGTCCTTTATTCCTGCAAAGCGCTCTCACTTGCCTGCAGACTGCCAGGGAGGTTCTGGCCATCCCTCCTCAGATTCCTGTCATCCTAGGAAGGGACCATGCAGAGTCTACCCCAGAAATCTGTAGGTTGCTGTAGGATGAATACCTTGGTTTAGATGGCAGAATTATGAAAAAGGGAAATTAAAATAATAATTTTTTGTTACCTCTCACCACTGGGCACTGATTAGCCTAGGTGTTAGTAACATTTTTTGGTGAAAGTCCAAATAGTAAATATTGCAGGTTTTGTAGGCAGTACAGTGTCTTGAAGTTACTAAACTCTGTCATTGTAAAGTGTTTCTTTAAAACTTTATTTGCAAAAACAGGTGGCAGGCTGAATTTAGCCAGTGGGACAGATCCCTGTATAGACTGTCCTTGTTTGCAGGTGTTCTTGCGTACTTTTTTTTCAATGAGTTGTTTTTCTTTTTTAAGATTTTATTTATTTATTTTTAGACACAGGAGAAGGAAAGGAGAAAGAGAGACAGACGTGTGTCCTGACTGGGAATTGAACCAGCGACCCTTTGGTTCACAGGCCTGTGCTCAATCCACTGAGCTATACCAGCCAGGGCCTGTTCTTGTATACTTTTAATTAATCCTTATAACAACCCCTGATAGCCACCCTCATTGTTTAAATAGAAGTAATCAAATGCAGAAAAACTCAGTGACTTGTCCAAACCCACAAGAGTTCATAGTCAGGTCTGGTGATTCCTATCCTGTCTTCTTTCTACTATGATACTGGTGATGTAATAATGGTCATTAAATCAAGGACTTACTATCTTCAGGTGTTGATGCCACCTGGTTTGCCCTCAGGATAATCCTGCAGGTCCCCTGTTTAAGGTGATGGCATGAAAACACAAAGGTTATTTGCCTAAGGACACAGCTAGCAGGTGATGTATTGTAGTATCTTGATTATTGGTGCCATTCAAGATAGCAGAAATAGATTATATTTAGAGTTAGAAAATCCTCACTTTATGATAAAAATTGGTGGTTTATTATATTTGTGTTACTGTTTATCTTGTATTTCCCAGGCTTGGGGACCATGTCTTGGTTAAAAGCTTGTGAGCTCCCTCTCCTTTTGCCTCTTGTCCCTGTCTTCTGTTGCCCTTTCCTCTGGTACTCCCCTCTCCCACTGAGGCCCCACAACCAATGCTAATGTTCATTGTTCGGAGTCATGGGGTTGTCAGCCTTACCTCTTTGTTTCTCCTGCAGTGTCACAATGTCTGACCGTAAGGCAGTGATCAAGAACGCAGACATGTCTGAGGACATGCAACAGGATGCCGTTGACTGTGCCACGCAGGCTATGGAGAAGTACAACATAGAGAAGGACATTGCTGCCTATATCAAGAAGGTGCACTGGGAGTGCTGTGGCTGGTGACTGGGGTGGGGATAGGCAGCTGAGCTGTACCCCTCGGAAGGCTGAAGCTGAGGACATAGAAAATCAGCTATACCCACACAAACAAAATCCTAGGAACTTGCAAAACAGATAGATTAGGGAGTGATTATTAATTGCCAAATAATTTACCTTAGGCATTCTTAATAGGAACTCTGCTTGTGTGTGTGTGTGTGTGTGTGTGTGTGTGTGTGTGTGTTTACAGATAATTGTGTCACTGCAGGAGATCAGGGAGAGAAGCTTCAGGATTAAATATAACTGGCCCAATTCAGAACTATTCAAAATGAACACCAAGGATATTTGAATGGATAATATAAGACAGTATACTAATTTTCAGGGAACTCCATCAGTTAAAGTGGTGTATCTATAATAATACTCATCATTATTATGATGTAGGAGGTTTCCTTGTATTTCTCTTAAAAAAGACTCAGGAGAAAAACACATAAAAATAAACAATAAAAAGGATTCAGGTATTGCATCATGCCCTTTTCCCCTACCTTCTTAAGAAAAGGGTGGGCCTAAATATATAGTTTTTTAAAAGTGGATGAGCAATATTGAAGCAATGGGTTTAGTTCCTAAAAAATTCCTAAGTGAATGGGTGAATGGATATGGTAAACATGGTGAGGAATCAGCTGTGCTAGAAGTGAGAAGTGGTACACAGGGCCCCTGATCCCGAGTCAGGACCCATGTCCATTGGTGGCATAGTCCTAGTTTTCAATATTCTCAGCTCTCTGACATCCCAAGAAGGATGCCTAAGTAGTGGCATTCTGGTCTATAGAGGTGGTTGCTGAGTTTAACAGAACTCTGCTTTCCTACCTAAATGGGTGGGATGAGAACAGGAGACTCTGGAATTCCGCAAGACTGAATATAGAGCCAGCAAGGCTCCTGGGCATGCCAGCTCCTTGCTGAGTGATTGCCTTGCTGTCCTGTCCAAGGAGAGAATCATGGACTCTCAGAGTCAGAAAAATCCTATATGTGGTCCAGCTTTCTTGTGTTGCTGGTGGGACAAATGAGACCTAGGAAAGTGACTGTGGCTCTCCTAAGTTATGGAGTCTTGAGTCAGGATTAAAGCTGGGTTTGGTAATGCATGCCTTTTCCACTTTTCCATGTTCTTAATACTTTTTGGAGTCATGCTGTGGGAATTGTGAGGAGGCCAAACAAGTTGTATCTTGAGCCTTAGGGTAGGCAGCATTGCAGGGCTTATGTGGTCTATTGCCCTTTCATGGCTATGGCAGTATGCATCTAGAACTGAGCCATTGGTTTCCTACTTGCATCCACAGGGTGACAGGGAGCTGCCTGTTGGATTAGGTCACATGGATTTCCTAGGTGGCTTTGGTGCTGTACTTTTGCCTCAGAGAGAGAGGAGGGAATTGCCTTGATCTCATGTCTAAGGTCCTTGTTCTGGTGCTTACAGCCCACACATTGCCTGGCACACAAGAATGCCTTTAATATTGACTTACACAGAGTTGCTTCCTGGTACTCCTGACCTTTGGTCCCTGTTTTGCTCTGGTGTCTTGGTATTTGGCATTTGGAAATACTGGTTTAGTAATGTGGAAGATGGTGGCCAGTCAGTGAGGTTGCCCATGCTGTTTTACTCATGCTGCATAGCACTGGATTGGATTGGTTGACTCTTCTCTGATTCCTCTGCTGAAGAGTCACAGGATGGGCTGTTGAATAGAGTAGCTAGAGGGAGGAGAGATGATCAGGGTGTAATGTGCTAGAGAGAAATAGTGGAGCCTTTGTGGTGGTACATTATTAATGAGGGAAGGAGTGTCCCTGCCAGCCTTAGAACCTGAGCTCCTGAGGTTCAGGGAGCTGAGGGCTGGGCTGGGGGCGATAACTAAACTGACCAGACTCCCATTCTGATTTCTCGTCCTCTGGTTGTCCTAATCACCTTTCTTCTCTCCCTTTTATTTTTCTTTCAGGAATTTGACAAGAAATACAACCCTACCTGGCATTGTATCGTGGGCCGAAATTTTGGCAGCTACGTTACACACGAGACAAAGCACTTCATCTATTTTTACTTGGGTCAAGTTGCAATCCTCCTCTTCAAGTCAGGCTAGGTGGCTGCAGGGAAGGTGTCAGTGGCGGCGGCAGCAGCGATGGCAAGCAGATGACGTTGCTGGGACTATTTTGCACTGGGGCCAGCATCAGGATGTCCTCACCAATGGCTGTGCTACTGCATGGACTGTATACTCGATTTCATGTGTATGTCGCAGTAAACAAAACCAAACTTCTTTCTGTTTAGTTGCCTGGGGAAGAAGGCTGCTTTACATTTATTTTTCAAAACTTAAAACAAATTTTTTTGGTTGTATTGCACTAGGAAATCTCTCCCACCTCTCCCTTTTCCCTTTCTCTCTCTATATAAAATAAACCGTAAAAAAAAGAGCCACTAAGACCAGGAAGGCTGGGGAAAAGAAATCAGTTTCTGGAGGTGGAACTAAAACTGTGCAGCTGCCTCTTCTGCTTTGGGAGGGCCAGGGATGCTGCAGGGGGACAGTGTTAGGATCAACAAGGAGAGAGGGGATAGGAAGGAGGGCAGGGGGATTGATCTAGTACCAGGGAGACTATTCCACTGAACTGTGATTCCAGGGCTTGGGATAGAAGGTGGGGTTGGAAGGGTGGATTTTTGAAGGGGCCCTGAGACGTGTTTGTCTGTGATGTGTGGGAGTGGGGAGCAGATTTGTCTTGGTGTCTTTGTCAGAAGAGTTTCTAAGTAAGGGCTTTGTCTTTGTGGATTATCTTTTATTCTTCCTGCCAGAGTTCGTGCTAGGAGGATGCTGGAGGTAGGGTTAGCTTGATGATTCTTTCTTCTCTACTTCTGTCTGCTCCCTGCTTAGTCCTTGGTTTTCTCATTCCTCTGGAGTTCTCTTAGAGCAGCCTCTGTTGGCTGACAAGAGAATATCTGGTGACCGTAGTTCCTTAGTTAGGTCTTAGCAATCAAACCAAATCAATGTCTCCCTGATTGTTCTCTGTGTACATCTGTGTGTGTGTGTGTGTGTCTTGGTTTGGGGTGGAGGGGAGGGAGGGGCAAGACAGTATGAAATCTCTAGGTATATGGGTAGATAGGGTGCCCAATTAGTTCTAAATGGGCCTTTATGTTAAAAAACATTTGTGGGTGAAGACACATGTTGCCCCCCTCAGCCATCTTGCCCAGACACTGCATGACCTATGGCTGGCTGCCCCCAGGAAGGTTTTAGGAGAATAGCCCACAGTGATATGGTCATGCTGCCTGCTGTCTGCTCTGGAGTTGGCTGTCAGTGGAGAGGGAAACTGACTTTGTGGATGATAAGAATGGAAGTGATAAAGGGCTGTGAGGGGCTTGGGAGGAAGTCTTGCAGTGATGAAGCCAGGTATCAGGAGATGAAGCAGGGCCACTAGTAGGAGATTTCCAAGGAGAATGCTGGGCAAATCTTGTCTGTTGATCAAATAGGGATGGATGGGGTGGCGGGGGGTGGGGGAAGTTATTGTTGGTTGAGCTGTTGATTCTTGTAAATTGCATTTAAAATAAAACTAGTGTATGGTTGACACTGGGGAAGGGAGGTTTGGGATCTAGCTCATTCTTTTTTCTTCAACTCCATCCTTGGGGCTGGTGGGGAGGCAGGAAAATGTCCCCACCCCAAGCCTTTAGTGTGTGCCGAGCTTGCTTTCTGTTGCTGATGGGAGGGTGGGGACTGGGATGGTGAGTGAGTTCCCTGTATCAGACCGTTTTATGAATGTCCAAATCTGTGTTTCCCCGGCCCTCCCAGACTTGCGTGGCCAGTTGGAAATGTCTGGTGTCTGTTCGTCTCTCCCTCATTTCTGGAGCTGGGGCTGAGACCCTGCCACATCTGTGCTCTGCATCCATGCCTCTTTTGGACATTAAAGGTTGATTGATGCATTTCCGAGCTGTTTGGGTTTCTTTGGGGCTAAAGGGGTTGGTCAGGTGGCAGTGGTGCCACACATGGGTGGGGCAGAAGGTATCTAGGGTGGAATAGAATGGGGGCTGAAGAGATAAGGCCAGGCAGAGAGATACTGATAAACCTGAATCAGGTTTTAATTGTAGGGCTTAGGGTTGGGTCCCTTATATGGCAGAAAACTAACCAGTAGCACTCATCCACAAGGTTTCTTAGGTCCCTGGGTAGAGATGGCCAGGTGTGCCACATTTTGGGTCCTTAATATAATAAATGCTGCCTTCCCAATTTACAGGTTCAGTTTCTAGGTTCAGAACGGCAGTTTGATGTTGCTGTACTGGACCTGTAGGAGCTGGCTTAGAACCTTCAACCAAAGCTCATATCCCTCATAATTCTCATTTGAGGTTTCCCTGAGACCTGAAGACTGTGTCTACTAGCTAAGTTCTGCTCTAGCAACTCAGAAATGGAAAAGCTGGGGGTCTTCAGAAAGATGGAAACTTTTGGTGAAACCTAGTAATTCTTTGATTCCTGGGCTCTCCTGGTTGTCCCACCTGGGGGCTCCTGCCCCAACATATCTGGAGAAGTCAGTAGTACTGAGGCACTTCTGAGAGTGTCTGCCCATTCCTGACCCTAAGCTCTGGGTATCTGGGCTTATGGCCACGTGTGTGGAGGTGTTAGAGAGCAGAGGTGATTTGTGCTCATTTCTATGATCAGTTATTCACTCAAAAACCTTTTACTGAGTTCTTAGGTACTTGGGCCTAGGATGCTACTCACACAAGAGAACAAGATAGGCAAGTTCTTTGCTTCTATGACATGCATGTTCTAATTGTTAGAGCAGATATATATGTTGATAAGCTTTCTTCAGTAGTCTTAACTGTACTATCAAGGAGATAAACTGGGCAGTGAGCTTTTGATTTTTGGAAGTAGGTCTGGAGAGTTCCTTCACATGGGAGGTTGGTGGGCTGGATCCTGGAGAGAAGGCTTTGTTTCTAGGGCAGCAAAGTCCTAAGGGAGGAAGACGAGGGGCTCTAGGACCCCAACTTCCATTCCTGCCTTTGCTGGTGTGGGCCACTTGACAGAGCTGGAACCTTGAAGTATGAGGCCAACAGTTGGTCTGTGATGGGTCTCTAGGGCTAAAACTCATCCTCTTCCTGCCTGAATGGGAGAGGCAGTCCAGGTGGCTTCTAGGGTCGATACATCCCTGCATAAGTAGTGCGTGGTGCTCATCTGAAAGGGCGATTCTGCAAGGCTTGCTGGAGAAGTTGAGTCCTGACCCTGTGGGGCCCAGGGTTGGGACAGGATGGGAGCATGGGTTACAGAGGGGGTGTGGAAGGCAGGCAGGAATTGTGGCATAGGGGAATGCACCCACTGTCAGAACTGTGGCCAGACCAAGACAGTGGAGTGTCAGTGTCCTACCTCTCACCCTGTTTTCCAATCATCTGAGGGATCCTTTTGACTGAACCGAAGTGAAAGGTGGATGGCAAGGCTGACTCAGGGCTGCAGTCTTTAGGGGTCGGCTCCCCTATGCCTAGAGGACAGAAAGGCGGAGAATGAATCTAAGGGGACCCACCAAACCAGTGTGGTAGGAAATTGTCTCTGTTGCTGTGGGCAACGTGCCTGTGTCTCTCCAGGACTCCAGAGTCCTCCAGCCTAGACCTAAGGCGTTGCTGTGCCCTAAACGATCCCCTTGCTTCCTTCAGGTCTTTACTCAAACACCTTTATCAGAGAGGTCTGTGGACATTCTATACGAAGTAGCACCTCTCACCATCACTATTAACTTTACCCATTTTAACTCAGCACAGCACCTGCCAATGCTTGACGTATTTGTTGATTTACTTGGTCTCCCACAACTAGAATATAAGCTCTGAAAGAACCGTTTTCCCTTTTCTTCACTGCTTTGGTCAAAGAAGAAGAGTGGCAGCCAGCCTGGGCAGCCCCTCTGCTTCAGGGAAGCTTGGCCTTTCCTGAAGACTTCTGCCTTTGGCCTCACTCCCCTTGCTGCCTCCAGCCCTGTTTGTTTGGGCAGCAGGAGTGAGTGGGTCCCCCTGCCCACAAGTGCGTGCCCCACTTCCTTGCCAACTGTGGAAGAACGAAAGTGTTCATAAAGGACATTTTATTTTTAAAGCATTTCAGTTGGCTTATGTCTTTGAACCCTCTGAGCACCACTTTGAGCTAGGTCCAGCAGCCATTATTAGCCAGATTTCTGGATAAACAGGGTAAGCAGCGTGCCAAAGCCCGGGTAGTGGGTAGTGCTGCTGGAGCCAGGCACTGTGCTGGGTTTGACAGGGACTCACTGACATTCCTCGAGATTTAGGCCCAGCCCTCTGAGTTTAGGACTGGCTCCCTGGTTTCACTGATGTTCCCTTTCTTGGGTTCTGCTTCAGCAAGGGTAAGGATAATTCCCTGTCCCTCCCTCCCTTCTCACTCCTCCAGTCTCCTAAGGATCCAGGAGCTGCCCCTTCCTCCTTGAGGTCTCATGAGAGGGAGGGGTGAGTCTTCTGGACTTAGGAAGGAGAGAGAGCAGACTCCTAAATCTGTGACCTCTTAGGCTTCCCCATAACTAAAGGGACAGCCTTCTTACCACCCTGGTAACAAGGAGTGACAGTGCCTGCGGAAGAGCGCAAGTGTACTTGTATGTGTATCTTTGGGATGCGCTGGGCTGGTGTCCACACCAGTGTACACGCATACTCCTATGCACAGGCTGCTGCTGTGCCAATGGAGAGAGGTTCCGAAGAAAAGATCAAAGAGGACCCCAAGTCCCTACGCCTCTCCTTCCTTGCTTGGTCAAAACAAAGGTGGACACTGGTGATGCTACCGGACATTGCTGTCTTGGGCTTTGTGGAGAGAGGCCAACCATGCAAAAATAGCGTGGTGGTGTGGGTAGGACACAGGCTCTAGACTCAGAAGACCTAGGGTTGAGTCCCAGCTCCAACACCCACTGTCTGCATTTAAACAAGTCATTTGACCTCTCTGAGGCTCAATTTTCTTATTTGTAAAATGGGGTTAATACCTATCTACCCTGAACAGCTGTTACGAGGATACAAATGATATCGTATGTATGAAAGTGCTTTTGAAATTGGAAAACGATGATGATGATGAAGACACTGAAAGAATAATTCTGGGAAGCCAGGCTCCCTAAATTATCCCACTTCACAGAGAAGGAAATTAAGAACCAAACAGGAAAAGAAACATATGTAAGGTCACGTGGATGTTTGGGACAATTGGGATATAGAACCTGGTTTCTTAACTGGCACACCAGGGCTGATCCTGGTTTGGGGTGATGGAGAGGACCAATTCATTACTAGATGCCGAGCCCCTACTGAATTGTGGAATGCCCTGTACAGCACTTGTACGTGGTGCTGGTGTACAGTTCGGTGGGTTTTAGTGTATTCAAAGAGTTGTGCAACCATCACATTTTCACTCCCAAAGAAGCCTTGTACTCATTTGCAATCAGTCTCCATTCCTCCCTTTCTCTAGCACCTGGAAACAACTAATCTCTGTCTCTATGAATTTGCCTATTATAGGCATTTCATATAAATGGAATTATACAATATATAGCCTTTTGTGTCTGGCTCCTTTCATTTAGCATGATGTTTTCGAGGTTCATCTGTGCTGTGCATTTATCACTACTTCATTCCGTTTTTAGGCCAACTAATATCCCACTGCATGTGTATTTCACATTTTATTTATTCATCATGTGTGTGATTTTGGGTTGGGTTGTTTACACTCTTTAGCTAGTGTGAATAGCTAGACACACGTCCACACAAAAACTTACATGTGAACCTTCATGTATAAGTTTTTGTGTGGATGTAGGTTTTCAAATTCTTGCGGCATTTTTGAGGGTCAGTTTCTATTTTTTAAAATCTGGATTGAAACGGGTAATTTTTTTCTGGAAAGGGTCAAATAGTAAATATGTTAGGTTTTGTGGGCCATATGCCCCAGCAAGTGCTGAACTGCAGTTGTAACATGAAAGCCGCCACAGACATTATGTAAACAAATGACTGTGGATACACTCCAGTGAAACGGGAAGCAGGCAGTGGGCCATGTTTGGACTGTGGCCTATAGTTTGTCGGCCCCTCATCTAGATGATTTTCTACATAATTCGATATTCCAAAACTACAAAAAGTGGAAATTCTCCTTCCCACCTCTGTCCTCCCGCCACAAATTTCCCTCCTTCAAAGCAATTCATGTTGTGAAATTTTGCATCTCCTTTCAGAGGCAGTTGATAAACAGCGCATTTTTGAGTGGTGTGTAAAGTTCCAATGTGTTATAGATAGGTTAATGAACATGCAGCGACCAATATGTCTGAAGGCTTAGCCTGAAACATGGAGCACTATTTCCAGAGTGTTGTGCTGACCTGCCCAATTGACTCCTCCGTCAGAATAATCTTTCGAACTCACGGGATTTTCCCAGGAATTTTGGGGACTATGTCTAATGAATACGTTGGTTGAACCCTTTTGGATCAAAAACAAGCTCTGACTCTCAAGGGACACAAGGTTCTTCTTGGGTACTTTTTGTGCTGATCAGAGTTCCACTAGAGAAACACAACCAGTAGGGTATAATTTTTTTTATCCATCACCTTTTATGTATCATCTATCATCTGTGCCATCCATCTGTCCATCTAGATTTGTGGTGAGAAATTGGCTTACCTGACTGTGGGGCTAGGTGGGCAGTTGTGGAATCCATGCTGCAGGCTGCAAAGAAAGTCAGGCTGGAAGCTCTTAGGAGCCGACTACAGTCCACAGGTGACTACAGCCTCAGGCCTCTCAGTGAGTTGGATCAGGTCGATCTGTGTTATCCAGGAAAATCTCCTTTACATGAAGCTAACTGACTGTAGATGTTAATCATATCTACAAAATACCTGCACAGCAACATCTAGATTACTGTTTGATTGAATATCTAGGTATCAGAGCCTAGTCGACACACAGAACTGATCCCAGTTCACACCTAGTCAATCTGGCACCTGTACATGTCTCCTTACACCACACTAAGGCTCCAAATAAAATCAATAACAAAGTCATACTTCCACTTAACATGGTACAGTTACCCTGCCTACAACAGAAAACGTGCTAACCCTTCTTTGCCTTTTGATTCAGAGGTGTGAGGAGCCCAAAATGACCAGGTGGCAGTCTAACTTCCAATTCGGCAGAATCAGTGTTGTGTCTCCTGGCGAGACCATTCCTCCCTTTGGAATGAAGACTAGCAGAGCTTAAGGTTGCAGGGATGGGAAGCAAAAAGTTTGCTAGCGGATACTAGTGAGAGGTGCCGTTTCATTCCCTCTCCTCCATTACTGGACCCATGGACCCTGCCTGGGGGAGAAACCACACCATACATGGGATGCTGATTTAGAGCATATACAATCTCCTGAAGGGTATTGCCCCAGCCCTGCAAGGTGTTGCCACCTAGCTGGTGCTGTAACTGGATCTTCAAAAGGCTATTCAACCCCTCTATCAAGTCAGCTACTGCAGGATAATGGGAAACATGGTAAGACCAGTAAATTCTGTGAACATGGGCCCTTTGCTGCACCTCATTTGCTGTGAAGTGAGTTCCTTCATTAGAAGCAGAGCTGTGTAAAATACCATGATGGTGGATACGGCATTCTGGAAGTCCACAGTAGTTTTCGCTGAAGCGTTACTTATAAGGAAAGCAAATCCATATCCAGAATGAGTTGTTGTAGTGAGAACAAAGCACTGCCCCTTCCATGATGGAAATAGTCCAATGTAATCAACCCGCCATGAGGTAGATGGCTGATCACCCGAGGGAATGGTGTCGGGTCTCAGTGTTGGTCTCTGTTGCAGGCAGATAGGGTTCTCAGCAGTGGCTTAGCTGGCTTGGCTTTGGTGAGTGGAAGTCCATGTTGCTGAGCCCATCAGTAACCTCCATCCCTGCCACCAGGCTACCTTGTTCATAAGCCAACGGGCAATGACAAGGGTGGCTGGGAAGAGGCTGACTGGTATCCATGGACCAGGTCATCCTATCCACTTGATTATTAAAATCCTCCAATGGAGAGGGCACATGGGACGCAAACACCTTCACATCCCTTGCCCATTTAGGGAGACCCACACCCTAGATTGTCGCCAATTTTGTGGTCATGTTCCTATCAAGTCCCTGACTATCCAGTCAGACCACTGACCAGAGCTCATGAATCAATATAGGTTTATGCTTTTGGCCATTTCTTTTCTAAGCACAATAAATACTTAGGTGCCCTACTGAAAGTTCTGCCCACTGGAAAGTTTTGCCTTCACCTCTGTCCTGCAGGGGTATCCTAGAGAGGGGCTGTGCCTGCCGCAGCTGCCCACTTGTGGGTGGTGCCTGTAGCAAGTTTCAAGTTTTCTCTTCCTCAGTCAACTGGTCACAGGGAAGTCCCCATGATGCCATGGGTTCAGGCTGGGAGAGCGGTTATATAAAAGAAATAGGGACTGTGGGCATTTGAGTTACTTCATCATACCAGAGAAAGACTGAACCAGCAGAAGATACCTATCTCCTATCCAGAACCACCAGCAATATGTAATAGACATACATGCACATATATAAAACTATTGATAATTATAATTATCAAAATATGATCCTAAAGATATATTAGGATAAATATATATAAAAATCCCTGAGAGAGGGAGACAGACAGACAGACAGAACTATTTGTTGCAAGCACCTGACCCTGTGCTTATGTGGGCTGGCTAGGCAAGTTTGAAATCACTAAACTAGCAGGTTGGGACTCTTTGGCAGGAGCTGAAGCTGCAGTCCACAGGCAGAATTTCTTCTTCCTCAGGGATACCTTAGTTCTGTTCCTAATGCCTTTTAACTGATTGGATTAGGCCCACCCATATTATCCAGCACAATCTCCTTTCCTTAACATCAACTGCTTGTAGATAAATACAATCAGCACAGCAACACCTAGATTAGTGTATGATTGAATAAGTGGGTACCAAAGCCTAGCCAAGTTGTCAGGTAAGACTGACCATTATGGCTAAACCCTGGCTGGTGTAGCTCAGTGGATTGAGCGCAGGCCTGTGAACTAAGGGATAGTGGTTCAATTCCCAGTCAGGGCACATGCCTGGGTTGTAGGCCAGTTCCCAGCAGGGGACTCATGAGAGGCAACCATACACTGATATTTCTCTCCCTCTCTCCTTCCCTTTCCCTCTAAAGATAAATGAATAAAATCTTTATTTAAAAAATTATAAATGCTGGCATTGTCTAGAAAAGTTTAGCAGGTTTATTTATACTGTTTTAAATTTGAGCTGCCGAAACTTGTTCATTGAAACATCTTGACTTGCATTAATACTTAATATCCCTGCATTTATATTAAAAAATTCACATACAAATGAAAACAGAAAAACTGCCAATACCTGATTTCTGTCCCCTATTTTCCACTGGCAATCATATACTTAGGTACCTTTTGACCCCATGGGGAAAAAATATCTAACATTCAGAACTACCAATAACAGGAAGAAGAGAATTTTTTTAAAGAATGAAATGTTTCCCATCAGAGTGGATTCTTAAGCACGTTCTCCACGTATGCGGTGTGCTAGCTGGATATCTTTTGGCATAATTGTTGCACGTTTGACATGGATAGCACGGGTTGGTGTCTTCAAAAAGGTCAACCAACCAGACAGGCTTCACTTGCCTCCCGCGAAGCACCAATAGCTGCACTCTGGAAGCACAGATCTGTTTTGAAGTCCTGAGCAATTTCTCGCACCAGATGCTGGAAGGCAAGTTTGCGAATCAGAAGTTCAGTGGACTGCTGCTAACGTCTAATTTTACAAAATGCCACAGGACCAGACCTGTAATGATGAGGTTTCTTCACCCCTCCAGTAGATGGCGCACTCCTGCGACGGCTTTAGTAGCCAACTGTTTCCTCAGTGCTTTGCCACTGGTCGATCAGCGGGCAGTCTGCTTTGCACGAGCCACGGTATATAGAGGCCTCTTTACTTATCCCCTTCTCCTTCAGCTGGAGTCCTGTGAGCTGGAGGAGGTGCCAGCGTTACAGAGTCACGGTGCCTGGTCAATTTGATATTTTGACTCAGGTTTACACCAGTAAGACTACCACCACAATCAATATATCAAACATTCTCATCATACCCGCAAGTCTTCCCATGGCCCTCCATAACCCCCCTTCCCTTCCTTGCCTCCTTCTCAGGCCCCAGACCTACACAGCCACTGATCTGCTTTTGGCCACTACATTAGTTTGCATTTTCTAGGATTTTTTTTTTTCAAAAATAAGATCATACAATATGTATTCTTTTGGGGTCTGGTTTCTTTCACTCAGCATAATTATCGTGAGATTCATTGATGTTCTTCTGTGCATCTTAACTTATTCTTTTTTATTGTTGCGTAGTATTTCAGAAAATGAATATACTACTAAAGTGTCTTCATTCCCCAGGCGAGGGACATTTGGGCTTCCATTTTGGCAATTATGAATAAGGCTGCTCTAAATGTTTGTGTACAATTTTTGTGTTAATGTAGATTTTTATTTGTACCAATAAGTAGGAGTGTGATTGATAGATTTTATGGTAAACGTATGTTTAGTTTTAAACTGCCAAACTGTTTACCATAGTAGCCACATCATTTTACATCCCCACCAGCAATGCATGAGACTTTCAATGGCTCCCTGTCTTGTCAACACTTGCTATTGTCAGATTTCCCTTTTCAGTTGTAACTTTTCAAATAGGTATACAGTGGTATCTCATTGTGGTTTCAACTTCTACTTCCCAAATGACGAATAATGTTGAACATATTTTCAAATGCCTATGTCACTATCTGTATTCTTTGCTCATCTTTTAGTTGGGTTGTTTGTTTTCTCGTGGTTAAATTAAAAAAAAATTTATGTCCTGGATACGAGTCCATTCTCAAGTATACAGTTTGCAAATAATGTTTGTTAATCTGTGGCTTGTCTTTTTATACTCTTAATTGTCTTTACAGAGCAAACATTTAAAACATTTTGATGAAGTCTAATTTATTTATTTACTTTTTCACATTTTGTTTTGGTGTATCTAAGAACACTTTGCATACCCCAAAGAAAGAAAGGTTTCCTTCTATTTTTTCCTGAAAGTTTTATATTTCACATTTAGATTTATGATTTATTTGGAGTTAATTTTTGTACATGATGTGAGGTATGGATTGTGATTTATTTCTTTTCTCTCTTTTCTTGCCTCTTCCTCCTGCCCATTCTCTCACCTTCCCTCTCTCCCTCTCCTTTCCTTCCTTTCTCCTCTCCCCTCCCTCTGTTCCTTTGCATATTGTCATCCCTTCCAATTGTTTCAACATCATATTTAAAAATACTTCATTTCCCATGAAATTGGCCTTGCATCTGTGTAAAAATTCAGTTGACCCTATCTGTGTATTTCTGGATTTTCTCTTCTGATCCATCAAACTATGAGTCTATCCTTTTGTCAATACTATACTGTAGCTTTATAGTAAGTCTTGAATTTGTGAATCCTCCAAGTTTATTCTTTTTCAAAATTATTTTGTCTATTCCAGTTTCTTTGCCTTTGTATATAAATTTAAGAATCATTTATATTTATGAAATCTCTTTCTGGGATTTTGCATTGAATTTATAGATCAACTTGGAGACAACTGATGGCTTAACAATATCGAGTTTGCTGATATATGAACATAATATATCTTTTCTGTCATATTTGATTTTCTCCATGACCTTGCTATAATTTTCAGCATACAGATTCTTCACATATTTTATTAGATTTGTATCTAAGTACTTTATTTTTCCGTGCTATTGTAATAGCAGTATTTTTAAACACTAATGTTTCCAGTTGTCCAATGTTAGTATAGAGAAACATGATTGATTTTTGTATATTGGCTTTGTAATCTGTGATCCTACTAAATTCACTTTTTAAGTTCTAAGATCTTATTTGTAAATTCCATGGTATTTTCTGTATACATAATCATGTTATCTGTGAAAAGAAACAGATTTATTTATTTTTATTTCCTTTCTGTATGCTTTTCTATTTCTTTTCTGCTTTTGCTGGGCCTTCCAGTATATCCTGAGTAGGAGTGGTTGAGAATGAACATCTGGTTGTTTCTGGATCTTAGGGAGAAAGCATTCCATCTTTTACCATGAGGTTAGATGTAGGATCATTATTTTTTTAAAAGATGACCTTTTTCAGGTTAAGGAAGTTCACTTTTATTCCTAGTTTTTGAGAGTTTTAACCTGAATAGATGTTAATGTTTGTCAAATGCTTTTTCCGTGCCTACTGAGATGACGATGTAGTTGTCATTTTTACTCTATTAATATGGAAAATGACACTGACTGATTTTTGAATGTTTAACTGAACTTGCATTACTAGTATAAATCCCACTTGGTCATGAGGAGTATCCTTTTAATACTGGTGAATTTTATTTGCCAAAATCCTGTGAAGAAGGTTTGCACCTACTTCCAGGAAGAATACTGGTCAACGGTTTTACTTCCTCGTGATGTCTTTGGTTTTGTCATCAGTGATGTTAGTCCCATAGAATGAGTTGAGAACGACTCTCTCCTCTTTAATTTTCTGCCTGTGTTTATGGAGAATACCCATTATTTCTTTCTTAAGTGTTTGATTGAATTCACCCGTGAATCCATTTGTGTCTTGAGTTTTCTTGTGCAAAGATTTTTAACTGCAAATTCAGTTTCTTTGATTTAGGTCCGTTTGGTTACCCACGTCTTCTTGAGTAAGCTTTGGTGTTTGTGTCTTTGAAGTTATTTCTGCATATCTAGATTGTAGAATATGCTGGCGTAGTTGTCAATAATATTTCCTTATTGTCTTTTCAGTATTGAAGACTCTATGGCAATGTCATCTTTCCAACCCTAATACTGCTAGTTTGTGTCTTCCCTCTTTTTCCTTGATCGGTCCTGCTGGAAGTTTATCCACATTATTGATCTTCTCAAGGGACTAGGTTTTGGTTTCATTTATTTTCTTAATTTTCATGTTTTCCATTTTTATTTATGTCCACCCCACTCTTTCTTATTTCCTTTCTCCTGCTTACTTTAGGTTTAAAGTGCTCTTCTAGAAAAAGAAGAAAAGCTGGAAACTGAAGTCATTGACTTGAGATCTTTCTCCTTTTCTAACAAAGGTATTTAGTGCTCAAATTTTCCTCTAAGCTTAGGCTGCACTCCATGAATTTTAATATGATTGTTGTATTTTTATTTTTACTTGGTTCAAATTACTTTCTTTCCCCCCCTTGAACCAGGGATTATTCAAAAGTAAATTACTGAGTTTCCAAATATTTGGGATTTCCAGTTATCTGTTACTGATTTTTTAATTTAATTTCATTGTAGTTACCGAACATACTTTATATGATTTGAATCCTGTTAAATTTATTTAGACTTGTTTTATGGTCTAGGATATGGTTTATCGTGGTACATTTTCAACATGCACTTAAAAATAATGCATATCCTACCGCTACTGGCGGGGTGTTTTATAAAAGTCATTTGGGCCAATTGTTGACAATCTTCTATATCCTTACTGGTCTCTGTCTATTCTCTAAATTATTGAAAGAAGAGTGTTGAAATTTTCAACTATAATTTTGGACTTATCTATTTTTCCTTGAATTTCTAGCATTTTTTCATGTTTTCTGAAGCTCCTCATAAACATTTAAGATTGTTATATACTTTTGATGAATGGACTTATCATTATAAAGTGACCCTCCTTATCCCCAGTAATATTCTTTGAAAGCTCTGAAATCAACTCTCTTTGGTTTAATATTAGCATGACATATCTTTCCCCCACCTTTCTCCATTTAACCTATTTCTGTTTTTATAGTTAAGTGGCTTTCTTGTACGCAGCATGTAGTTGGGTCTTCCTTTTCTTTTTTTAATATTACGGTATAATTGACATAACCTTGTGTAAGCTTAAAGGGTACACCATGTTGGTTTATATGTACATTTGTATATTGAATTATGATTACCACTGTAGCATATATCTCATATAATTATCATTTCTTTTTATGTGGTGAGGACATTTAAGATCTAGCTAGTCTCTTAGCAACTTTGAAGTTTATAACACAGTATTCTTGTCTGTAATCACTATGCTATACACTAGATCTCCAGAAATTATTTATCTACTAGTTGCATTCTGCATTTTTATTTGCTAAACACCGCAACCCTTGGTGGAGCGGAGCTGATGCCTCCTGCCAACTGCCAGCGCTGATCCTACTTCCATGTAAATAAAACACTTGGGAAGTCCCACTCAAGCCTTCTGATGACTGCGACCTCAGGAGAGAACCTGAGTTAGAACCCAGCAAAACCACTCCAGAGCTTCTGATTCTCAGAGACTGTGTGAGATAGTAAGTGTTATTGTTTCAGGCCACTAAGTGTTAGAGTAACTTGTTACACAACAACAGATAACTAATACACATACGTATACATTTAAATACATGCACAAAGAGAGATTTGGATAAACTTGAATCCTCTGGGGAGGAAACTGGCTGTAGGGGGCCGGAGTTTAAGGCAAAGGAATGGAGCACTGATTCATGCTCATGTCATGGGTAGAGCATGAGAACATGATGATCAGTGAAAAAAGCCGGTACTGTAGGCCATATAAAACCTGTGAGATAATACACATTTATTGTTTGAGGCCACTAAGCCTTGGGGTAAGTTGTTAGACAGTAATATATAAATGAAGGCAGTGGGTTTGTGAGTATTAGCGTGAATAAAGGAATATATATGAAATATACGATACCCAGAAGAACACCATAATAAACAATGGTTAAAATTAGTGGGGCCCTGGCTGGTGTAGCTCAGTGGATTGAGCGTGGGCCTGTGAACCAAAGGATCGTGGTTTGATTCCCAGTCAGAGCACATGCCTGGGTTGCAGGCCAGTCCCCAGCAGGGGATGCATGAGAGGCAACCATACATTGATATTTCTCTCCCTCTCTCCTTCCCTTCCTCTCTAAATAAATAAAATCTTTTTTTTAAAGTGCTATTTTCACTTAAAAAAATAAAAAATGAGTGGGAAAAATGTCCTCCAGTTCCAGAGGGTTGTCTCTTGTGAGTGACCAGGGATGAGAAGGGCGAGCCCAGAGGCAGAACCTCAATATTTGCCCCCACCTGGGTACTCGTGCCCTTCCCTAAGGATGGACAGCCCTTTTTGACCATTACTTTTAACGCTGCAGTAACCATCCTTGGACATGCGGCTCTCTATCTTACAGCCCCTTCTGGATGCACTCCTAGAAGTAAGCTAGGTCAGCATATGTGGGTCATTCTTTCTGAGTTCAACAGCTACTTCCCATCATTCAAGTGTTGTTTCCACAGATGCGCACTGAGCATCTCCCGCGTGCAGGGTGCTGTGTTGGAGGTACAGAAGTAAGCAAGACGAGACGAGGCTTTGCTCTCCAGGCATATGAGTTCTAAGGAGTTATTTATATATTAGTTACATAAATAATGATTAATCACATACTAGTTACATATTGGATAACTAGTACTTATTGGAAAGCTCTATTCAACCAACAAAGTAATAGTACCCCAAAAAGGTAGATGTAGATTAAGGGGTGAGGAAGTGTGTGCGGTATCCATGTCCTCTTCCTGCAGGGCCCAGTGCTCTGTAGCTCTTCAGAAAGAATAATGTGAGGATCTCTCCCCTGAAAGGTGTGATGATGTTAGAGACCCACACGTGGGACGATCCTATACTGTTGAACACACAGTGACCAAACACCGTCTAAACAGGACCTGTCGTATGGACATGGCTGTGTGAGTATGGAGACCAGGTAAGAGCTGCATCCAAGCTGCTGATACTGATGGGGGCAGGAAGAGAGTACTTTTTTTGGTATTCAGTTGTTTAATTGGATGCAATGAGCATGTTCCCTTTGTAATGTTTGAAGAGTTTAGTAAAATTCTAAAGGAAACTGATGGAAACCTTGGGCCTAATTGTCACCACCCTCAGTTGCCCAGACATAGACCCTGGGCGTTCTGTTATTGAGTCAGGTGAGGGGAAGGCGGGCCCATTTCATCCTCGTTTCTGAGCTCCCCCACTCTCTTGACTTCCTCATTTAACCTGGTGAGAGTCGTCCATCTTCTGCAGGGAACCACCTCTTAGCTTCAAAGCAGTTGCCTCCACCCCCAGCTGAAAATGACCAAAAACTGCCCTTCTCCTGCCCGGTGTCTGGCCCGGGGGTGAATTCTTCCTTATTCTGTATAAAGAGGCCTCCTTCCCATCCAGAGGGAAAAAAAAGTCTGTGTTTCTCTCACCTGACTTGTGCACAGTCCTTTTAAGGGAAAAATAAATTCCCAGGGATGCCCTATGTTAACAAATTAATTCCACTGTAATATTGCTTATGTATGTATAAACATAAAATTGGTATAAATGTAGCTTTATAGCTCTTATGTGGCTATGAAACCAAAGGCAAATTTTCAAATTAAATAGGAGCAAGATTATAAAACCTATAAAACTCAAATGAACAACGCTAATTTATTGTTTTTTCTCTCTGTAGCGAAGTCACCCCTCCCACCAGGAACAAGTGCCTGCCAGCTACCGCCCAGGTTCTTCTGCCTGGGTGTGCTGTACCGGGGTGTGCCAGGTGGATCTCTCCTGTGTCCCCATGCACTTGATTTGAACTCCTACAAATCTCCCCTTTAAGAATGCATCTCAGGAAGGTTTGACTGTCACACAGTACAAGTGCATCATTTAGGTACCAGGTCTATCCCTGTTTGTTCTTGTCCTCTTATTGGCTCTGAATAATCAAAGTGGCCAAAGCAACCAATAAGCACAAACAGGGACACTGAAATTGGGAGGCAGCTCTTAGTTTTAAAGTGGCCAGAGTTCATTAAAAAAAAGAACATGGCAAGCCCTGGCTGGTGTAGCTCAGTGGATTGAGCACGGGCCTGCGAACCAGATAGTCACGGTTCGATTCCCAGTCAGGGCACATGTCTGGGTTGCAGGCCGGTTCCCTGCAGGCCAGTTCCCAGCAGGGGATGCATGAAAGGCAACCTGTCAGACCTCAATGGTTATACATTGATGTGTCTCTCCCTCTCTCCTTCCCTTCCCCTCTAAAGATAAATAAATAAAATCTTAAAAACATGGCATAATCAATAAAATATATAATAAAAAAGAACAACTACCACTGAGACAGCATTGATGGCCTTGAGGATATTATGGTAGGTGAAGTCAGTCAGAGAGAGACAAATACTGTATGACCTCACTTATGTGTGGAATCTAAAAACATTGAACTCATAGAACAGAGTGGAATGGTGGTTGCCAGGGGCTGAGGGGTGGGGGGCAATGAGGAGATGCCTGTCAAATGTCAAACAGCCAGTTAAAGATGGGTGAGTTTCAGGGATGTAACGTAACATTCAGTATGGTGTCTGTAGTTAGCAATACTGTACTGTGAACTTGAAAACTGCTAAGATGGTCAAGCTTTCTTAATAGGCTCACCGCAACAGCAGCAACAAAATGGTAACTATGCCGGGTGAAAGATGTGTTAACTAACTTTTTTTGCTGGTATATATTTCAAAATATATACATGTATCAAATAAACTTAGATGATATCATACGGCAAATATGTCTCAGTAAAACTGGGGAAAGTTAGCAAATGAAAGCGCAAAGTGAAAAATTATTCCAGAGATTTCTCGTACTCCCAAGAACACTCAGGTAAAGTCAAAGGGATGTTGGGGAAGAAGAGCGCATTCGGAGGCTGTGGCCCTCATCCTTCCATCTACCCCTTAACAACTAAGTGTGCGTGGGCAGACAGTCTTGCTAGGCTTCTGCTTTCTTATCTGAAAAATAGGGATAATACTACTTAGGATAATCCCTCAGGATTCTTATGTTGATTAAAATAAATGGAAAAGTATGTACGAAAGTGCTTGACAACCTACCAAGAAGGATACGAACTATAAACTATTATTCATAGGGGCATGGCGCCATGTGCTTCAAAGTCACCTTGTGACTTGGCTGGTTCCTTGCGACGCCCTCAGGTGCGGTGTCTGTAAAGTGGGGGTAAAAACTGTCACCTCATGGAGTAGGGTGACCATGTAGGCAAAAGCATTTTATCACTTTAAGTGTTTGGGGAACACCTGCCACACTATTGGCAGGCACATAGTGTTTATTCTCATCTCTCTCTGAACCTCGTGTTTCATCTAGAAATGGTAATGTTTGAACTGAATGCTACCTTTAGTCCCAATACTCTGGCTTAGACTTTGGGTCCCTATCTGCAATTGTAAATCAATCAATCAATCAATCAATCAATCGACACAGACTTGTTGATCAATAAGCAAGTGCCCTGTGCTGTGAGGCTACAAAGAAGTGGAAAACAAATCTTCATTTACTAAGCACCTATTTCGTACTTTATCATCTCTGAGCACTAGAGCACCCAGTTTTTAAAAGAAGGGTTGTAAAGCAGCTGGTATAGTGCTTAGCACTTTCTGATGTTTAGTTTCTTTCCAGGAAAGTCCCAATCCCCTTCTAATTTTATATTATCTTTGGTTTCCTGTGACTCGACTGTAAGGTCCTGCAAATAAAGGGCTATACTGTAAAACCCTTTGAATACATTCTGTGCCTACGACAACGTTTTGTGCACACAGAAAAAAAGCAGTTGAATGCACACGAAGAAGCAGCACCATCTTCTGGTCAAAGTGGGTAATGCTGCACTGGGGCGGGAGAGAGATCTCCTAAGTGTAAGAAACCTGTCAGACCTCAACAAAGAGGTTCCCTGTGTGTGTATGTGTGTGTGTGTGTGTGTGTGTGTGTGTGTGCATGCGTGCGCGTGCACACACGCAAAGTCTAGTAGATACCACTTTGCTTTTCCAACTCTTCCATTCTCCACAACCAGAATACTAGCCAGAGGATGTTTGAGGCATCCTGGCCTCTGGATGGCCAGGGTTGCTTTGAGGAAGTGTGACTGAACCACCTCTTTCCCCCTGCGCTGCAGATGGGTGGGTCAGGCTCAGAGAGGTGAAGACTGGGGTCGAGGTGGCCCTGCAAGGCAGCTGCAGTGCCAGGACTGCAACCAGCACTCCCGACTCTTCATTTAGGACGTTTCCCAGGATCCCAGCCAGAGGACACTTTTGTCCTGAAGGCTGAAGTTCATGGCTTTTGAAAGCCATCATCTCTTTGAAGTGGATGTGCAATTCGGGAAAAGTCATTTGGTTGTTGATGGTTGCATGCAGGGATCCAGGTTGGGGAGGTGAGGGAAATACACTATTTTCTGAACATGTTACGTGCTGGGCACTTCATATGTATCATCTTAGACATTATCATCAGTACAATGGAGATAATAATTGCAGCTATTTCAGAGAGTTATTATAAAGTAATATAACCATAGTAATATGTGTAAATGCTGACATATATGTAAGTTATTGGAGTATAGTTAGTAAGCAATCCATAAGCTTTAGGTTTTGTATCGGATTTTCCGGGATTCAGTGAGGGTACTTAGAAAGAGTCTGAGCACTTCAGAGCTTGCTTTTACTAGGCAGGTCTGGAGACGTGTTCTGTCCAGGACTGAGTATCCCCCACTACCGAGACATGACCTTCCTGAGTATTCTACTCAATGCCCGTGAATTGTGAATTTTTACCATCTGGCTGGTGGCAGCAGACACTGTCACTGGCTTTGTGCAAGTGTCAGGCACTGTTCTCTCATCTGTTCAATGGTTCTTTACTGGCTTTGGAGTTTTCTCACACACATGAACTGATCAGTACTCTGCTGAATACTTGAGGGGGACCCTCTGCATGTCTCTGGGGTTCTCTCTCCCCTCTCCAGCTCTCTGTCCTAAGATATCTAACCATCTTGGTCTCCCCAGACCTTCAGTTAGGTCAGCTCAGGAGTTCTCCAGGATCCCTCTGGGTCTCCCCCTGTGCACTGCAGCCCGGAAACTTCCTAGGCAGTGAGCAGGGCGATCTCAGGGTTCACGTCACTTCTTTTCCTGTCTCTTGAGGATCACTGTCCTTCATTACCCATTCAATGTCCAGAGTCTTGCTTGGCTGTTTTGGTTGTGTCAGGCAGAAAGATAAATCTGATTCCTGCTACTTTATCTTTGGAGGGGTAGGTCTCAGGACATATAAGGAGCACATGTCTAGCTCTTAGATTTTGCTGCATAACAGTGACCCTAAATTTAGTGGCTTAAAACAAGTATTTACTAGCTCATGATTTGGGCAGGTTGGCAGTGTGGTCTGGGCAGTGCTGCTGGTCTTGGCTGGACTAACTCCTGTGCTTGCAGTCAGCTGTGAGCCCACTAGGGGCTTCTGCTTCCAGGGCATTTGCTGGCTGTTGGCTGGACAGAGGTGGGCAACAGGGCCACGTGTCTCTCATCATCCAGAAGGCTAGCCTGGCCTTGTTCACATGGTGGCTGGGTTCTAAGTAAGCCCCATAATGAACAATATTGAAGTCTATTCTACCATCACTTTGCTATTATCCCTTTGGCTAAGACAAGTCATGAACTCAGATTCAAGGGGTTGATAAATAGACGCCACCTCTTGATGAGAAGAACTACAAGGTCACACAGAATATAGGAGGGCAAGATTATGTAGTCATTTTTAAGGCCTCATCTACCATAACTATAATTATTTCACTTCAATCCCCACAATAAACCAGGTGGTAGATCTTATCATCAATATTTTCCAGGTGAAAAAAACTGAGGCTGGGGGGGGGCAATAAAAGGGTTACATAAGGTCTCACACTAGTGAAAGGCTCCAGGACTTGACCCAGGAGCCCTCACTGCAGTCTCTGCATTGTGCACTTGGCTTGGTGCACACATGGGGTATGAATGGTTCTGATTAGGTGCATCTGTGTTCAGCGCCATCAACTGTTCATCCCCACCCTGGTCCATGCTACCCCCAGAACTGCCCATTCTTTGGGTCCTTCCTGTCACTCTGCCACCATCTATACTCCAAACAGAGGCCCTGTGGGGCCACTGGGAGCTTGTGTGACTTTCAGAGCCATGTGTTACTGTCCTTGGTGCTGAATGGTCATTGTCGATCATTAGCTTATGACTGTTTCTTCTAATCGAGGGACAATGGTGACATCTGCGTCATATCACTTAGGGCTCCTGAACTAAGGAAGGAATGAAAAGGTGAAGAAAAACAGAAGGCGATGAGGAAGCAGAAAATACACGGTGGGGAGAGGAGTTGCTGCAAGAAAGGGTCTTTTGATTTTGAAACATTTGTTTTCACCATGAAAGAAACCACCCTAGACACAGACTATGGCCCAAATACTGAAAAACTGAAAGTTGTGGAGAAATTTGAGCACTAAGCTAAGCAAATATGGGTGAGTATTGATAAGACTGAGAAAAAATATCAAGATGGTTCAAGTGATATATTAGTCATACTAAAAAGCCCATAATATGTATAGTTTACATATTTATTATAAATTTATACCACATGAAAAACTTACATCTTAGTTATGTAATATGTATATTTATAATATCACACATAAATGTTTTATGTACATTATACATATCTATATAATATACTGCAAAACTATTATGCATAATATAGTATTATAATATGTAGTAATATATTATGCATAATACATAATTATAACATATAATATCACACGTAATATCTAATACTTATTATTATATATTCACTATAAAATTAAGGCATATGAAAAACTTTAAAGAAGGAAGCAATGAATAATCCTGTTCTGTCACTCGGAAATACCTTATTTCATATATCTAGGCTTTGGTTCTAAGACAAATAATTTCTTGTATCACTAAAAAAACTGCTGCCAATTAAACCATGACACAGTACTTTTTATCACTTGGAATTTTTATTGAAAGAGCTCTTAGACTTACTTAAATATATATTTTATATTATTCTCATGCAAACATAAAAGGGAAACTACAAATGAAATAAATGGGGCATTATATTCTTAAGCCATTTTACATTTAGAGTTCAACTCTTCTGAATCATTTTTTTTTGGTTTTCAAATAATCTTTAATTGAAATATTTCCCTTTGTAGTTCTCTTTTTTACAGATTTTATTTATTTATTTTTAGAGAGGGGAAGGGAGGGAGAAAGAGAGGGAGAGAAACATCCATGTGTGGTTGCCTCTCATGCACTCCTCACTGGGGACCTGGCCTGCAAGCCAGGCACATGCCCTGACTGGGAATCAAGCCTGTGTCCTTTGGTTCACAGGCCAGCAGTCAATTCACTAAGCCACCCCAGCCAGGGCTCCCTTTGTAGTTCTTAACTAGTGGGGCATTCCACTGCACCACTGTTGATGTCATGAATGTGGCGTCCATCAACATTGCAGCCCACAGCCTGGGCGATCCCCAGGATCTTTTTATCGCTTCCAGAGAGTTCTGTAGCTAAAGACTGATGTCGCATCTGTTGGGCAATGTTGACAATCTCATCAAAAGTGATATTTTCACCATGCTTAATGTTTTTTGCTTCTTTCTGTTTCACAGTGGTTCTCTGATGGCTTTGATGATCAAGGCAGGGGCAGAAGGCACTGCCTCAATCTGGGCCTGTCTGTCCTGAATGGCCAATTTCACTGTGATTCTCAGTCCCTTTTAACATGTGTTGCTTTGGCGATGTTATCACCAACCTTTTTTGGAGACAGGCCCAGGATGCCGATCTTAGGAGCCAGGGCAAAGATGGCACCGACTTCCCCACCTGCCACCCGTGCACCTCAGGTGTATGACTTTGACCTCACTGGGGTCGAACTGCAGTGGCTCCTTGGAGGTGGCTGGTATCAGGTGAACCAGGATTCAGGACAACCAGAGAAAGTTGCACCTTCACCTCCTCCAAGCCAAAAGCTGAAACAGTTTTTGACCCCAGGTCGTGTGTGTGACTACACATAATTCTTTGTGTTCAAGAGTATGGGGTGATACAGAATCTGTTAGAAGAGTGCTCTGAACTCTTCCAAATTACTGGTGCCCACCTGAAAATTCTGATGCTGGCACCTTGTCTTACCAGGAGGTGTCAGCAGTGACAACTGCTTCACTACTGACATCAAGCCAGCAGCCTCTGCATGAGCTCCCTAGATTTCCAAGTTGTTTAAATGTGGAAAATAAATCTGCATCCTAGAATGTGTGAAGATAGAAACTCTGGTAAACATTATTTCCATTATCTCTCTATGCTTACATGCAAAAGAATAGTGAATGAATAAGTGAAAGTTTTAGATAAGGTTAGACAGAAATGATTTTTGGGAAAGTCGATCCCTACTCTACATTTCATCAAAGTGTAAGATTAATTTTCATCACACTCAACAGCAGAAAAAGAAATTGAGGTAGATCTGGAGTAAATGCTGTGCTTTAAACATTTTTCCCATCACAGAATGTATTAATTACTAAAAGATTCCCTCAAGGTTAAAGAAAAATGATTATAAAACCCATTAAACCATAAAGACGTTAGGGTCATTAATTTTTCAAATCTCACGGTTCAATTTTAAACAGTATTGATTGATTCCCTGCTACAAAAGATGAGGTAGTTAGCACAGTTACCCTTCCGCTCCCTTTGTAAATCACCCAATTTTGTTATTCCTGTGGATTTTCCTTTCACTGGGAGATTCACTAAGCCACCCCAGCCGGGGTGGGTGGGTAGGTGGGTGTGTGTGTGTGTGTGTGTGTGTGTGTGTGTGTGTATCTCCCACTGAATTTCCTTTCACTGGGATACACACACACACACACGTATTCATTCTGTCTCATAAGCATAATTTCAAGATTATATAAATAAATGTGTCCAAAGCCGACTGCCTAGTCTCTTCACACTGGTTTCTCCATTTTTAAGTTTTTTTGATTTTATAATTATTTTTTTAAGTACTATATGCACATAACTTTAAGTCATCTTACCACTTGGCTCTGAGTGAAAGCTAGCCTTTCTTTGCTCCGTGTCCTCACCCATCCAACCTCACCGCTCTGAAGGTGCAGTCCTATCTCCCACCGTGCTCTCCTTTGCTAGCACACTCACGCCCCAGAGCACTGACTTCCCGCTGTGGCAGGTGAGGTTCTAGATACCTAACTGGGCCCTCTCCCAAAAGCGCATGCGTACACTCAACCTCCTCTCATTCGAAAAGAATCATCACCAGTTTCCACTGAAGCATCGTCCAGTGCGGGGCGTACCTGCATGTGTGACACCTGGATTAGATGATTTAAAAAATATATATATTATGTATTTATTTTTAGAAAGAGGGAAGGGAGGGAGAAAGAGAGAAACAAACATGGGTGTGTGAGAGAAACACTGACTGTCTGCCTCTCACAGGCTCCCAACTGGGGATCTACCCCGCAACCCAGTCATGTGCCCTGACTGGGAATCACACCAGCAGACTTTCAGTTTGCAGGCTGGTGCTCAATCCATTGAGTGAGCTACACAGGCCAGGTCTTGCCTTGTTTACTTTTAATCTATGGTTTAAAAGTAGGGCTATGAGGTATGGCAGGGTTGGAGACATAAACTGGACCTGAAATGAACTTGAACAATTATTCTGAACCATTAGAAATTTACCATCAAAACGATTGCTTGTAGCTGAATCCATGTGCGCTGGAGACCAACTTACCACTGGGAGTCCCTCAAATTAACTTCCATGTAAAAGAAAACGTCCATTAAAGGACAAATATTAAAAATGTGTTAATTTGATGCTTGCAAATATATTTGTAAGGCTCAACAGTAACTTCAAATATTATATGTCAAGACAAAAGATATTTTGGGAAAGGAGTATTTTTTATCACTGATGTTATCTAGAATTGCTAGTGTGCAGTGACAATAAAAACCAGACTGACCTCTCATAAATGTTGATATTTCTTTCAAGTTATCTACGGGGAATGTGTCGCTCATTGCTTGCGTTTAGGGCAGACTACTGTCACCATCCTGCCCCTCCTGTACCACTGGTTCAGTGTTTTACTGCCAAGATAATACAATGAATAGTGACAGGTGAGCCATATATTGTGCTATAATTACTGCTCAATTTTTTGTATTGTCTGAAGTTAATAATTGCCTCTTTTTTGTTTGCTTAGATTTCTGTATATTAATTCATTCTGAAGATTTCCACCAGAACTGAAAATTTTGTATGAGGTGTGAAATTTTAGGCAAAATTAACTTCTTTGTATATGGATGTCCAATTGCTGTGACACCATTTGTTGAAAAGAATACCATTTTTTCCTTTGAGTTGTCTTTGCATTTTTTGTCAAGAACTGGTTGGCCATATTACGTAGGTCTATTTCTAGACTCTCTATTCTATTTCATTGATCCGTGTGTCTATCCCTTCATCAATACCACACTGTCTTGACTCATGTGGCTTTATAGTAAGTCTTATAATAACCCTGACAGGTGTGGTGCAGTTGGTTGGGCATCGTCCCACAAAGAGAAAGTTTTGATTCCCAGTCAGGGCACATGCCTAGGTTGTGGGGTTGGTCCCCAGTTGGTCACGTAGTCAGGTGTGTGCAAGAGGCACCTGATGGATGTTCTCTCTCACATCAATGTTTCTCTTCCTCTCCTTCTCCTTCCCTTCCTCTCTCTCTAAAAGTAAATAAATAAAATTTAAAATCAAATAGCATGATTCCTCCAACCTTATTCTCTTCAAAATTGTTTTGGCTATTCTAGTTCTTTTCCCTTTCCACATTTATTTTTATTGTCTCAATGCTGGGACTTCCAGTATGATGTTAAATAGGACTGGCAAGAGTAAGCATCCCTGCTTTTAAAAATTCTTACAACTTCTTACACATGGATGCCTGGGCATGTCTCTTGAGGCTCTTTGATTCTTCAAGAAATTTCATTTCAAGTTACTAATTTCATATTTAACAAAAGTTTGCTGAATGCCTACAATAGACCAGGAATGACATGTCAAAATAATAAAATCACATTGTAATCAATTTGTGAAATAGAGAAAGGAAAAAGGTAAACCATTCCTAACCCCACATCCCTGAACACAGTCATTGTTGAGATCAGGGTATTTACTGCAGGCATTTTCGAACAGCACAACTTTTAAAGTGGTTCCAGTGAGCCTCATTAGCTGCAGTGGCCGTGGCTCTCTGCCCAGTGCCTCCCTTAAAAGTTTACAGGCCCCAAGAGAGGCAGATGAGCCAGTTCAGAACTCATCTGGGTTCTGATCTTCTGCTGGGACACAGCAGAAGACCAGTTTCCAGTGGGGATTGTCAATAAAGTTAATAACCTTTCATTTGAATATGATTTTTTTGATGACATGATATTTTATACAGAATTTATTTTTTTCTTTCCTTTTTTAAAAATTGTTTTCCAAGCATAGTTGTGTATACTTTCCCCACACCACTCATCCAAGACCATCCATCCACACCTATCAACCTTGATTCTGCCCCCCTTTGGTTTTGTCCATGTGTCCTTTATATATGTTTGATTTTCTGTTGTCCTTATTCCCACAGCAGCATTAGCTCGCTTGTTCTCATCTATCATCCTCAGTCTGCCCATTGCAGGATGAAGAAATGGAGGCAATCAGCAAGGGGTGATGGAAAGAGCAGTGATATTACAGTTCTGTGTGTACCCAGATATGCCACTAACCAACCACACGACTGGGGGCAGGTTCTGTCATGTCCCCAGGCCTCAGTGTCTGCATTTGTGAAAATAGAAAGTTGGATTAGATGACCCCTTAAGGCTTCATAGAGCTTCAAAATTCCATGACTCTATATCCTGCTCAAGGTTACATGGCTTGTTTGTGGCAGAACCATGGTAAGAATCCAAGTTTTTTTTGGCACTTGGTCCAGTGCTTATCCGAGTATAGCACAAACAATCTGAGTACCTCCATGAGAATTTCCTCCAGAATGAGTGGGTGCTGTGTCTTCTTACCTCCTTCTCCCTTGTCTATTGTTGTTCTAGAAGGACTGGATGGAGGGAAGAAAATGGGAGGGCACTGGGTAGGCTGAAAGAGTGGATGAATAAAAAAAAAACCAGAGCTATAACACTTTGCACTTAAATCAGGGCTATAAGGAAGAATGATCTGGGAATAAGTGCTGAAAATCTTGGAGGAAAGTGGCTAAGTTACTTTTAGAGGCATTTTTTGGGGGAAAAGGAATGCAACTCACTCACATACCCTCAAACTTGAGTAAGGCAGCTTTTGAGAGTGAGATAAAAATAAGTCTGAATCCATAACAGAGACCTCTCTGACAGATAGTATATGACAAGGAGATAGGATAGGCACCTAGCCAATGGCAGACGTGGACATTTTGTGAATCTAAAATAGCCTTAGAGTTAAAACAGCAATGAGGGTGAGTCTTTGGATAAGAAAAACTAATCCAGGGTAATTGCCTAGGGAAGCCAGGAGACCTCAGAACCCTTGGGCTCCTGGTAATTCCCATTTACTCCAGCAAGGAGTGATGTTTAAAGCAAAGAAAGGAGGGAAGACAAACAAGGAATGAGACCCTGGAGAGGTGGAAGATGGTGAGTCCAGATCATCAGGCCCAGATACAGTCTCCCAGGCAAACTCTGGCTATGTGTGAACTTGGCCATGATTTCGATCTTTTTCCTCCCTGTTTTCAGACTGGATAATTTCTATTGATCTATCTTCAAGTTCACTGATTCTGTCCTATGTCATCTCCATCGAGCCCCTTCAAGTGAACTTTGTATTTCCATTGTTGAGTTTTTCAGTTCTAAAACTATCATATGGGGTTCTTTTTTAGAGTTTTAATTTTTGTTGTTGTTGAGAACTGTTATCCTTTCCACATGTTTCAGGGGCTATGTTGGTAATAGTTACTTTACAGTCTCTGTTTGATCACTTCAACATTGACTTCATGTTAGAGTTGGTATTTGTTGGTTCTGTTTTCCTTGCAAGTTGTTGAGTTTATCCTACTCTTTTTTATTTTAATGTTGCATACGTTTGAATTGTATTCTGGAAATATATTGTGAGACCGAGCTCTCTGAAGAATGTTGATTTGTTTTGTTTGTTTTAGCTGTCAGTTAACCCTATAGGTCCTGACCTGTCTTGTGTCTCCTGTAGTTCCAATATTGGCAGACTTTTCAAAGTTTTTGTGGGGCTATTTTTGTTTGCACCATGTGTGTGCCACCTAAGGGCCAGTCTGAGACCTGGGTGGTGGTCCACACTACAACTCAGTTCCCAAACCCTTTGCTATCCTGCTTCAAGTCTGATCTTCCCATGCACAAATTTATGCGTGGGAACACACTTTGCACTCTGTGATTTATGCCACCTGGTTCCTAGGGTCCCCTTTTCTCTTGCTACAAAGCCAGAGGTTTAGTCTCCCTGTGTCACCACGAACTTCCCATGACTGGGTCCTACTCAGACCAAAGTGGTGAAAGTAAAGAGAGAAAAAATTCATGGGGATGCATGTTACTTGGACCCTGTTTATCCAAGTCTTCTGGCAAAGGAGGGTTCCTGGTCATAGTTGTAGCATTTGTGCAGCTGCTGCAGGATTATAGCTTCCATGACTGGAGGATAGGACTAGGAGGAGAAACAGAGAAATGGGGGAAACAAGAGAATTTCCCCTAGAGGGCAAGTAAATTCAGGGGCAGTAGGGGGGTAAAGGGAGGATAAATGGTGATGGAAGGAGACTAGACTTGGGGTGGTAAACACACACTACAATATACAGATGATATATTGTAGAATTGTACACTTGAAACCCATCATTTCATGAACTAACGTCACCCCAGTAAAGTCAATAAAAATTTTTAAAAAGTAAACAAAAAATAAAACGGGCTTTCCCTACACATTCTCAGGCCAGCAAGGGCTCTTTTTCCCAATCCTCTGGCCATAAAGAGAGGACTTTTCTTGGTGTGATGTTTCTGTCTGTGTCCACTGTACACCTCTGGGACTCTTGAGTCTACGTCAATAGCAATGGAAAGAAGAAAGATCAGGAAACCAATCCCCATATTGCTTGCTATTCAAGTTTTGACTTCCCTCCACAAACTACAGCTGTTGTTCTTTTTCCAGTGTCCTCAGATTTTATTTGTAGTAAGTGGAGAAGTTGAAGGGGGTCTTAGAACCTCTAAGTCAGAGTTTTGATTTGTTTGGTGGACATGTCTTTCCGATGTAATCTCATAGTCCTTGGGATATTATTCTGCTTTTTGTTTTTTATTTCTGATAACAATTTTGTGTGGGGGTTCTCCCTTTATATTTTCTGTGGCTCATTTTTTGGTGAAACTACCATTTCTGAACTTTTAGAAGGGGTCATGGTTCACACATCCCAACCTTCCATTGTTTTTATGCAGTATTCGAAAATGTGGTTTCTTGCTGAGAATTCCTAACTCTGTCAGAGCTTGCCCTGTCTTCCCCACCTTTTTTGTCGGTATCCTCTCTTTTCTTTGTCTCTGTGGTCTTGTCTGGATCTCGTATGATCCCATTCCCAGTGGTGTTTCTTCTGTGTGGTGTCAGTGCTGGGAGGAGGCTCTGGTTCATTGGCTCTGAGAGCATCTGTGCCTGAGATGACTCCAGGCTCCAGGCATTCCCTTTCTACTAGCTTTGGAGGAACCACTCTGTTTCAGCTTCTGTTGAAAACAATTTATTACTGTATTTTTCCATGTATAAAGCGCACTTTTTGCCTAAATTTTTGAGTGCATTATACATGGGTAGTACTAATTCTGTATTTATATAAATGTTTTAAATTATTTTATTTATGCTTATGTATTAAAAGTGTAGCTCTACAAAGTGATAATGATATCTGTATTCAAAACAATACCCTAGAATATGATAATTAGTTTTGTTTCTAAATATAAAGAAATAAATCATTGAATTAAAAAATTAAAATGAAAGATTTTTTCCTGAAAGTTTGGGCCAAAAACATGGATGCATATTATACATGGTAAAATATGGTATTTAATTTCTAGAGAGGGGGAAGGGGTGGAAGGAAACATTGATTGGTTGCCTCTCACAAGCATACCAACCAGGACCAGGCTTCATCTGAAGCATGTGCCATGACCAGGAATTGAACTGGAGACCTTTCAGTTTTTGAGATGAAGCTCAGCCTGGGCTGAGCCACACTACTTAAGGCTCAGCTTCTACTTTTAAATTGGTCTGCCATACTTTCCAGAGAATACCTGTTGGATATTTTTAAAAATTGAACTCATTGGGGGTAATGTTGGTTAATAACATTATGTGAGGTTCAAGTGCACCACTCTATAATACATCATCTGTATATTGAATTGTGTGCTCACCACCCAAAGTCTAGTGAGCTTCTGTCTTCATACACTTGACTCCCATTACCCTCTTCATCATCTCTGTATACAACTTCCCTCCTGGTAACCCTCATACTATTGTCTGTGTCTGTGAGTTGGTGTATTTGTTTGTTTCTTGCTTTTGGTTGTATATCCTGTTGGCTATTTTTTATTATTTTCCTTTCAGGTCCATCAGACACCCCTTGCTTCCCTCTGCTTCCTCCCTCACAGTTACTAATGCCATGCAACTCTCGTGCACAGATTTCTCTCACTCGTATGTAGGGGTCCATGGTTGTTTACTTTGCCATCTATTGCTCTGCTGTTCTTTTTCTAGGTACCTTCTTTTAGAGATTTTGGAATAGAAGTTGAGAAGCTTAAGTGAAATTTCAAAGGACACATGACACTCGTACATGTCTTCTGAATCCTACCTAGTCCAGTGGAGTCACACTTTAAGGAACCAAAAAAAGAAAAGCAAACTAAACACAAAGCTAGAAGAAAGTAAGAAATAATGAGATTTGAGCAGAAGCAAATGAAATAAGGAATACAAAAACAATTGAAGGAATCAATGAAACCAGAGGTGATCCTTTGAAAAGATGAACAAATTTTACAAACCTTTAGCTAAACTGACTTTTAAAACAGAGAGAGAAGACACAAATAAATAAAATCAGAAATGAAAGTGGGAACGTTAGTACCACTTTTATAGAAATTAAAAAGTATTGTAATAGAATACCAGGAGGAATTATATACCAATAAATTACATGATCTAGATTAAGTGGACAAATTTCTAAAGACAGAGAAATTACTTAAAATGTAATAGAAAATCTCAACAGACCTATATATATATAACCAGTAAAAATTGTATTTAAAAACCTCCCAACAAAGAAAAGTCCAAAACCAGAAGTTTTTACTAGAGGAATT
Organism: Artibeus jamaicensis; assembly: GCF_021234435.1. Classification (NCBI taxonomy): domain Eukaryota; kingdom Metazoa; phylum Chordata; class Mammalia; order Chiroptera; family Phyllostomidae; genus Artibeus; species Artibeus jamaicensis. Next base: position 9,232,681 of record NW_026521407.1, read on the forward strand.
CTACCAAACTTTTAAAGGAGAAGTAACACCAATACTACTCAATGTTTCCAAAATATAGAAGCAAAGGGAACACTTCCTAGCACATTCTATGTGTTAGCACTACCTTGATACCAAAGGCAAAGACCCCGCTAGAAAATAAAACCACAGACTAGTCTTTCTTATACATATAAATGCAAAAATCCTCAAAAAAATACTAGCAAACCAAATCCAACAGCACATGAAAAGGACTACATACCATAGCCAAGTGGGATTTACACTAGGAATGCAAAGATGGTTTCACATAAAAGAAATCAACCAATGTAATACACTACATTAATAAAATGAATGAAAATCCACATCATCATCTCAATAGATGCAGAAGAAGCATTTGAAAAAATTAAAAAACCCTTTCATGATAAAAACATTCAGAAAATTAGGAATATAATGGGGTCATTTATGAAAAACCCAAAGAAAAACATCATTCTCACTGGTAAAAACTCCCTCCCACCCACCCCACACTAAAATGAGAAAATAGAAAAAAAATGCCTATTTCAGCACTGCTTTTCAATATTGTAATGGAAGTTTCAGCCAGAGCAATTAGGTAAGAGAAAGAAATAAAAGACAACCGCATTAGGAAGGAAGAGAAAACAAACTATTTGCAGATGGCATGATTCTATATAAAGAAATTCCTATAGAATCCACAAAAAAACTTTAGTGGTAATAACCGAATTTGGCAAAGTTGCAGGGGCGAAGATCAATGCACAAATATCAGTTGTGTTTCTATAAACTAGTATAAGACCATTATAAAAAGAATTTTTAAAATACCATTTAAAATAGTACCCAGAACTTCTGGCCACGATGGAGGCATAGGTACATACACTGTGCCTCCTTGCACAACCAAAAGAAGGACAACAAATTTAAAAACAAAAACCAACCAGAACTTCTAGGAAACTGAACTGTACGAAAGTCTGACAACCACGCTCTTAAGGAAGAAACATTCATCCAGAGCAGTAGGAGAAATGGAGATGGGCACCTGGGGTGGAGAGGACTCACAGCAAGGTGGCAACTGGAGGACTGGGGCAGGCAAGGCTGTAGCTTGTGGACCAGGCGAGGTGGCAGCTGGTGGACCAGACAACACCACATTTGCATGTGGATAAACTGGGAGGAATAACTGAGAAGCGAGACAAAGCGCAACCCAGGATTCCAGCATGGGGAAATAAAACCTCAAAACCTCTGACTGAAAAAACCTGTGGGGGTTGTGGTGGTGGGGGAAAATCTCAGCCTCATAGGAGAGTTCAATGGAGATACCCACAGGGTCCTAGAAAGTACACAAAACCACCCACTGTGGAATCAGCACCAGAAGTGCCCAATTTGCTTGTGGGTGGTGGAGAAAGTGACTGAAAGCCTGCCTAGACCTGAGCAAGTAGCATTGTTCCCTCTTGGACCCCTCCCCCCACCACAGCCCACAAGGCAGCAATGTGGGTTGCCCCACCTGGTGAATATCTAAGGCTCTGCCTCTTACTATGTAACAGGTGTGCTGAGAGAAAAAAAATGGCCAAATGAAAGAAGAGATCAAAGAAAAAATAGAACTAAGTGATGAAGAAATAGCCAACCTATCAGATACACAGTTCAAAACACTGGTACTCAGATGCTCACAGAAATGGCTGAGCAGGGTTGCAAAATAGAGGAAAGAGTGAAGGCTATGAAAAGTGAATTAAAGGGAAATGCACAGGGAACCAACAGCAATGGGGAAGAAACCAGGACTCAAATCAATGGTTTGGAGTGAAAGGAAGAAATAAACATTCAAACAGAACACGATGAAGAAAAAAGAATTCAGAAATATGAGGAGAGACTTAGGAACCCACGGGACAACTTTAAACATTCCAACATCCAAATCATAGGAGTGCCAGAAGGAGAAGAGTAAGAGCAAGAAATTGAAAACTTATTTGAAAAAATAATGGAGGACTTCTCTAATCTGGCAAAGGAAATAGACTTCCAGCAAGTCCAGGAAGCTCTGAGAGTCCCAAAGAAGTTGGACCCAAGGAAGCACACACCAAGGCACATAATAATTACATTACTTGAGATTAAAGATAAGGTGAGAATCTTAAAAGCAGCAAGAGAACAGGAGACAGTTACCTACAAAGAAGTTTCCATAAGACTATCAGCTGATTTCTCAAAAGTAAATCTTGCAGGCAAGAAGGGGCTGGAAAGAAATATTTCAAGTCATGAAAGGCAAGAACCTACATCCAAGATTGCTCTATCCAGCAAAGCTATCATTTTTAATAGAAAGGCAGATAAAGTGCTTCTCAGGTAATGTCAAGTTAAAGGAGTTCATCATTATCAAGCCCTTATTATATGAAATGTTAAAGGGACTTATCTAAGAAAAAGAAGATAAAAATGTGAACAGTAAAATGACAACAAACTCACAATCATCATCAACTGAACCTACAAAAACAAACACCAATTAAGCAAACTAGAACAGAAACATAATCATAGAAATGAAGATCACATGGAGGGTTTTCAGCAGGGAGGGGGAGGGGGAAAATGGGGGAAAAGATACAGGAAATAAGAAGCATAAATAGTAGGTAGAAAATAGACAGGGGGAGGTTAAGAATAGTGTAGAAAATTTAGAAGCCAAAGAATTTATAGGTATGACCTATGGACATGAACTAAGGGGGGAGGGAATGCAGGTGGGAGGGCGGCCAGGGCAGAGATGAATAAAGGGGGGGAGGGACAACTGTAATAGCATAATCAATAAAATATAATAAATAAAATAGCACCCCCCCAAAATAAAATACCTAGAAAAAATTTAAGCCAAAACACAAAACACTTGAATACTCGAAAACTACAAAATATTGCTAAATAAAATTAATGAAGACCTAAAGGAATGAAAAGACACCTCATATTCACTGACTGAAAAGTTTAATATTATTCAGATAGCTGTACTCTTCAAAGTGACCTACAGATTCAATGCAATCCCTATCAAAATTTTTTTTAAATTTTATTCATATTTCATACCATTTATTTATTTATTTATTTATCTATTTATCTATCTTTAGAAAGGAAGGGAAGGAGAGAGGGAGAGAAACATCAATGTATGGTTGCCTTTTGTGTGTCCCCTGCTGGAAACTGGCCTGCAGGGAAGTAGCCTGCAACCCAGGCATGTGCCCTGGCTGGGAATTGAACCGCGATCCTCTGGTGCGCAGGCCTGTGCTCAATCCACTGAGCTACACCAGCCAGGGCCTCCTATCAAAATTCCAATGGCTTTTTTTTTTTTTTCAGAAATGATCTATCCAATTCTCAAATTTATACGCAATTACAAAAGACTCCAAGTAACCAAAATAACATTGAAAATGAAAAAGTAGGAGGGCTCATACATCCTGATTTCCAAACTTATTAAATCTACAGTAATTAAAACAGTGTAGTATCAGCCTATGGATAAACATGTAGACCAATAGAATAGAATTGAATGTCCAGAAATAACCTAAAACATCTACGCCAATTGATTTTACTTGGCACCATTGTATGGTGCCAAGACCATTCAATACAGAAAAAATAGTCTCTTCAAAAAATGGTGGAGCCAACTGGCTTCACATACAAAACAATAAAGTTGCACCCTCACTTCATTCCATATATAAAAAATAACTCAACATGAATTAACTATCTAAATATGAGTTAAAAATATAAAACTCTTAGAAAAAGTAAACTTTGATGACCACAAATTTGTGAGCATATTTTAAAATTTCATACCAGAAGCATGAGCAAAAAATGTATTAGATTTCATAAAAACTAAAATCTTTTGTACATCAAAGTACATTATCAAAATATGAAAAGATAACCTACAGAATGGGAGAAAATATTGAATATTTATAAATCACACATTTAGTGAGTTTAATACCCAGTATAGAGAAAGAACTCTTATAATTCAAAAGCAAACAAATAACACAATTTAAAAGTGGACAGAGAACTTCAACAGGCATTTCTCCAAAAAATATACAAATGGCCAACAAACACATAAAAAGATGTTCAATACCAGGGGCCATTAAGGAAATGCAAATCAAAACCACAATGAAATACAACTTCAACCACACTAAGATAGCTTAAATGAAAAGACAGATAATAAGAGGTGTCGGTGATGATGTGGAGAAATTATCACTGCTCATATACTGCTACTGGGAATATAAAATGGTACATTCACTGGAAAACAGGCTGGCAGTTCCTTCAAAGGATGAACATAAGAGTTATATGACTCAGTACTTCCACTGTTAGGCATAAACCCAAGATATTTCAAAACATATGTTTACACAGAAACTTATGTACAAATGTATAGCAACATTGTTTATAATAGTCAAAAAGTAGAAACAATCCAAATGTTCAAGAACTGATTAATGGACAGTCAAAAGTGGTATACCCATATAATGAAATAGTACCCGGTCATAAAAAGAAATGAAGTTGATACATGCTACAATATGGATAGACCTTAAAAACATTATGCTAAGAGAAAGAAGACACAAAATACTACATATTATATGATTCCATGTATATGAAATATCCAGAATAAGCCAATTCATGAGGACAGACACAAAGTTGTTTAGTCATTGCCAGAGACTGGGGAACAAACACAATGTGTAGAGACTGCTGAAAAAATATGAGGTTTCTTTTTGGAGTGATGCAGCTGTCGAGTCAGATGCTGGTGATGGTTTCACAGTCTTGTGAATATGCTAAAGCCCACTGAGCAGCGCACCTTAAAATGATGCATTTTGTGGTGTGTAAATGATATCGTGAAGGTAAACCTTGCCAATTTATATTGGGAAGGTCTCTACAGCTGTAAGGGTGACAGATCAGGGGCTGGGGTGAGAGAGACCTTAAGAATCGTACATGTGAAAAAGGCTTCTGTGTTTCCTCTGTAAAGGGTGTGACCTGGACCATGTCCTAGGACACAACTCACTTTTCCCACTTCCTTGCTGGTAGCAGAGGCAGGAGCCTTGCGCTGTCCATGGTGCTGACCCCAGGGGACTTAGTTCTTGTACACCTTCCTGAGAATTTATTTTCCTTAAGGGCTCTTATCTTTCTTCATCTTGGTCCTATAACCAGGGCCCCTGAAGAGTTTATAAGGGTGCATCTGATGCAACAGCTCACATACTTTTTAATAACTCCCATTGCTCTTGCCCTGAGCAGCCTGAGCCCAGCTTCAATTCACAAATTAAGCCTAAGTTTTGTCCTCTGAGGAAAGTCCTTCCCCTGAAGGCCAATCCTATATGTGTTCCTGGTTTTAGAGAGGCCAGAAAAGTGGAGCTGTGGGAGAAGGGTGGCTTGGAAGATGGGGGGCTCTAAGTCCACTTGGCCACTTTGGGCTGGAGGTAGGTGATGCTGCCAGTGTCCTTCTTATGGACAAGTCAGCACTGAGAAGCCTCCTGCCAAAGCCTATTGTAAGATAAGCATGGGGTGGAGGGAAGGTATGGGGAAGTCACAGGGCAAGAATGGTGGGGGCCAGGATTTGGGGAACAGTGCATTTTATCTGGGAATAAGGCTTTGATCTGTATTGGCTTATGCATTGGGTGGAATTTAGAACTGAGGGTGGGAGAAAGAGCAGAATATAGATGATACTAGTTTCTTCCCTACTTACAACATGCAATCTACAGTTTCTTTCCACACCCAGGGGAAAAAAACAGGGCCTCTCTCATACTTCCTACCCTCTAATGTTTCCCTTCTAGTCTTTTATTACACTACCTTTCTCCTCTTCCTGTCTGCTGCCTCTCCCAGTCACTTCAGGTTTTCACTCCTTCTTTATTGCTATACCTCCATCTTATCCTTCCTTAAATCTTGTGTCTAATAAAACCTCTTAATGCTCCCAAGATGACCACCAACTAGATTTGCCTCTATTTTTGGAACCACTTATTCCTTCTCCCCTTCTCCCTCTTAGTCTCATGTGGACTGATGTTCTGAGAGCAGGACAGATGAGAGGCAAGATTTAGCAACAATAGGAAAGGGCCTGGAATCCTTCCATTACCCTATGTATATATCGTGTCCTTCCTTTATGTCCCTTTGTTGTCTTTCCCATCTAGAATTCCTCTAAATCTATTCTCTGTGAAGGTAGGTGGAAGAATCATTTCCAAAGATTCTTATGAGTGTGTAGAAAGAATGCTGGCAATGCTAAGCTGATGCTTCTAGGTTCATGAAGCTGGTAATGCTGGGCATTAGAATCCTGGGTGCCCTTCAAGGTCCTTTAAACTGAACCCTTTTCATGGGGTGGCTCCTCTATCCCCTCTCACCTCTCTCAGTGGTCTGACCTGTCCTGGAGCTCCATCCACTGTGAAAATATCAGGCATTCTTTGGGGAAACATCTATGAGAAAGTTTATATGTGCACTAGGAACTGTGTAGCACTAAACTTCAGATTCACATTGAAGCGCAAGCATGTGTGAGGTAACAGAGCCATCCTTATGGAAATACTTGAATACATGTAATGTATGGAAGAGCTCATTACTGTTGGGCCTTGAGGGAGGGGTAGAATTCAAATAGGTGAACAGGATGGGAAGGTGATCAGGTTGGGCACTGGCCTGGCAAAAGACTCTGAGGCCAGAGGAACCGAGGAGCTCAGTTTACATGAAGCCAAGGATTCTTAGAGGGGAGCAAGTGAAAAGATGATTCTAGTTAAGAGTGCAGTTCTGGGACTAATTAGAGCTGGTTCAGAGTCTGAGCTCTGCTACTCATTTTCTGTGTGATCTGGGGAAAATTATGTAACCTCTTTAAGCCTCAGTTCACTTATCTGTAAAGTGGGGGTAATTAATAGTAATTATTATATTTTATAAGCATGAGAATAATGCATGAGAATTAAGCAGAATAATGCTTAACATTGGGCCTAGCATATAGTAAATAATAAATGTTTCTAACTACAATGACAACAATTACTATCACTAACAATAAATGTTTTACTACTTTTGCAGAGCAGCAGATGGATCTGCAAAGGAAGATGGGAGCCAGGTTGTGTGGAACCCCCTAAAACACACGTAAGTGTGAATTCTTTCCTGTAGACAGTGAAGAACCATAGATTTTTAAGAAAGGAATTAACAATTTTATTGGGCTCAGAACAGAAGTCCATGGGTGTGGAGGACCTCAATATTTGTCATACATTTTTCCCCTTCTATGTTCTTTCAGGCCTATTTCATAGCCTCCTGAGCTGCTTTTTCTTCCAGTAGTAAATCTGGCTCTTCTCCTTCCTCTTCTCCAGAGTGGCCGTGACCGCCCAGTGCTTCCAGCCAACCTCATGAGCCGGCACCCGAGGGAGACAAACTTTCATGTAGGTTCACGACATACAACTTGGAGGACAGCAGGAACCACACTCCTCTTCTTCTTGTCATAGGGTGGCGGGATCTGTGGGATTCCACCAAACACCTTGAGGCAGTCTAGGGAGACCAGTTCTCTCCTGCCTGTCCAGGAGTGTCTGCTCCACTCTTGCCTGCCTCAGGGCTTCCTGCCCTAGTGGGCATGGATGAGCCCATTCTAACCCTAAATCATCCTACCATTTTCATTCAAAAGGCTGCCCATGGAGATGCTTTTCAAATGGTTCTCTGCTGGGAGCCAGTGAAGCCACAGAATAAACAGAGTGCCTCTTCTGGAAACATCATTTTTACACAAATATTTAGGATAAATCCAAGTTTCTGATGAGATGAACATGGCAATATTCTGAGAACTGCTAACACCTCACAGGTAATTATAGAGATAATTCTGATTTCTGTTTGCCTACAGAAGCTGACAGACAAAAAAGTGTTATGTGTTTATTCAGTGTGGCTCCGCTGTCCCTCCTGTGTCTGAGGTGGCAGACAAGGAGGGGTCCTCTTTCTATGTTCCATTATGGGCCCAGGCGGGGACTCAGCCAATTTTCCTGAACAATTAGACAATTTAGGGAAACTGTAACCCAAGGGAATGAGTTTTAACACGGTTTATTTTTCAAGTGAATCCTTTCTAGACCTGTCACTAAACAAAAGAAAATGTTTCTTCTCTATCCCATATTTTATATAACACCTTGGACTTCCCAAAGATTTACAAGCCACAATGCTTAACATTTAAAAGCCCTGTCAAAGATTGTCTAGAGATACATTGGAAAATGCACATAAATTTTAAAATAGGAGACATGAGAATTCAAGGAAATTTGGCATTTGCCCTGGGCTGCATTGAGCTCCCTGTGCAGAGGGCCCCATGATGACAGATGCCATTAGAGAAGCATTTCTGTGGAAAAGTGGGAGAGGCAGTCTTTGTCCAGGCTGTATTATGGCCAAGATCATCTGCTGTTTTCCTAAACATTTGTCTCTGAATTTGTCCGTGACAGCTTCCTCTAGTGCACACCTCTCTTCCTCAAACCTCTGCCATGAGGAAGCATCTATGTGTTTATTTAACAACAGTTAGTCTCTACTTTCCATACTCAAGACTTTTGCACCCAGGTTGATAATATGTGTGGTGACAGCTGCTGGCTGACATGTTTATTCTTCACTGATGCATCCAACTGTATTTGTGTTGCTTATGGTTCACAAGGCACATATTGGGCACAGTGGGTATGAATCAGGTATGAAACCCATGGACAAGGATAGTGTAGTTCAAAGAGAAAAAGACCCATATAGGCCTGTAATACAAGGTCGGGTGTGGTTAGGGAGGTAAGTCTGTAAGAGCCTGGAAAATGTGTTTATCTCCATGGAAGGCTCTTCTAAGTTTCATCTTAGAATGGCACAGAATAATGACTTTGATCAACTCCATCCTGATACTTTACAGGAAAATAATGGAATTTTCACAATTTTTGTTTTTCAGGTTTCTGCCCAGGTATGTGGGAAAGAGCCCATGGAACTACAGAACACCACACGGGTGTCAGAGTTTGTCCTCCTAGGGTTCTCACAGACCCAGGAGCTCCAGAAACTCCTGTTCTTGGTGTTTCTCTTTGTCTATGTCACCACTGTTGTGGGAAACCTCCTTATTATGGTCACAGTGACCTTTGACTCCCAGCTCCACACCCCCATGTATTTTCTGCTTCGAAATCTGGCTGTCATAGACCTCTGCTATTCCACAGTCACTTCTCCAAAGATGCTCGTGGACTTCTTTCATGAGACCAAGACCATCTCTTACCAGGGCTGCATGGCCCAGATCTTCTTCTTCCATCTCTTGGGAGGTGGGACAGTCTTCTTTCTCTCGGTGATGGCTTATGATCGCTACATAGCCATTTCGCGGCCCCTTCACTATGTCACCATCATGAATACTCGGTTGTGTGTGGGGCTGGTGGTGGCTGCCTGGGCAGGGGGCTTTGTCCACTCCATTGTCCAGCTGGCTCTGATGCTCCCATTGCCCTTTTGTGGCCCCAATGTCCTAGATAACTTCTACTGTGATGTTCCGCAAGTGCTGAGACTTGCCTGCACTGACACCTCCCTCCTAGAGTTCCTCATGATCTCCAACAGTGGGATGCTGGTTCTTATCTGGTTCCTCTTCCTTCTGGTCTCTTACACGGTCATCCTGGTGATGCTGAGGTCCCACTCAGGACAGGCAAGGAGGAAGGCAGCTTCCACCTGCACCACCCACATCATCGTGGTGTCTATGATCTTCATTCCCTGTATCTACATCTACTCCCGGCCCTTCACCCCCTTCCCCATGGACAAGGCTGTGTCCATCAGCTACACAGTCATCACCCCCATGCTCAACCCCATGATCTACACCCTGAGGAACCAGGACATGAAGGCAGCCATGAAGAAGTTAGGCAAGCGCCTAGTGATCTGCAACAGGAGCTGAACTTTAAATAGGTCACCTTGAAATGACAAACTTCTCTCTAAACTTTTGATTCCCCATGTGAAAGCAGAAGTCTTTATGGAGTATGACAATTAGGATTAAATTAATATTTCTATGGACTGACTCCTGTGTCAGATACTGTGGTGGGCACTTTTATTTCATTCTCAGAAAACTGACGATGCATATATTATTCTTATATTCAACAGTTTGATGAATGAGGAGACTCAGATAGAAATGACTTGCTCAGTAATGGGCAGCGAGGGAGTGGCAGACATTGGCCAGGCATGTGTTTCCTCTGACTCCAAGGTTACAGGCAGGAGATGCGCGTGGGCCTGGAAACTCAGGGTTTCCCACACCTGCAAGGGAAAACCCGAGGGTTCCTCATTTATGGGTCAATATACCTGCAATAGTCAACAGGTTCATCTTAACTCTGGAACAATCACATTCTTTTCTGCTCTCTGTGTCTCTGCCTAATCACCCACTCTGGTATATAAGAAGTCATCTCCCCTTTAACATTGCATAAATATTATTTCCCATAAGCACATTTGCCCATCGTATGTTTTCTCTCTACCAAACACTCCTTGAATAGGCTGTAAACTGCTCGACATTCCTAACACAGTCTTTACATCACTTGGAAGACATGGGTGACAGGGAGGAGTAGGTAGGAACCAAGGTCAGAGAAGGCAGGGTTACATCTATTAGTGTTCCAGGTCTGGGGTCGTGAGTTCAGTTCCAAGGCCAACCCATTGTGGGTGTTCCCTTTGACTTCTGCCCGGGAATGAGAGCCCTTTGAGGGCAGACACTGTGCTTTAGTCACTTGTAAACAGTCCCAGCACCCTGACTAGTGCCTCACACAGAGTGGCATGTCTGCTTTTCCTGAATCTTGTTCTTTCCCTGTCAGTTTCAGAACCTAGTTTTTATTTCTGTCTCTATCATATTTCTGTTTACTCTCTCCATCTCCTTTGAGGTATGCCTCCATTAGTAAAAGTCTCTAGCCTTGTCTCATGTTGATTCAAAGTTAAGAAGATAGTATACAAGCTTTTTATTTCTTCTTTCCTTCTAGCAACCATCCCACCCAAGAAATAGGTCTTTTGGGGTTCTCTCTAATCCACCCTGGCAACTCTGACTTTAACTTTCCTGTTCTCATTTCACACTTTTCTCCCCATTCACAGTGGGCCTGTGGGGGTGAGGGGAGAGGAAATGAACTCAGTGTCCTATTTCATCTGTGTGGCCCCTCGGAACAGCTTTTCCTCCTTTCACATGAAATTCCTTTAAGTGACTGATGATACTCTTCTCATCCTCTATATTGTCTCTTCTCCAGGTGCAACATGTGCTAATTATAATCTATACTGTTGACCCTAAGGGAAGAAATATGAGCAAAATTTCCTCTGATGTATTGTACACACATTAATTCCACAAGATGAGGTGCTTGATTCTTCACTGAATTTGTTGAGAAATACCCCATTTAAATGAGTACAGCTATATACAGGAAAGTTTATAACTTTAAGACATCTTTTACTGAAGCCATGCTGTTTTTAATAATATAAATTATAAAATCTAAATTTATTAACCCTAAATGAGTTGCTGCAATGTCTTCCACTACAAAGACTTTAGAGAAAAAGAAATAAAAAGAAGTTGTTCATAAAATGGCTTACCTTAAAAAATATCCCCAGTGCTCTGATACTGTCCTCAGTATTGTAGTGGGACAATGATGGACCCTGAGGCCACGGGGTTCCAGTTCAAGCTCTAACTCCTGTTGGTGGTATTCCTTTCAGGTATCAATGAACCTCTACTTCTTTAGCTGTGAAATTTCCATAATGCCTCAGAGTGGTGTGTAGACCAGTAGTGTGATTGTAAAATATCCAGTAAAGTTCCTGGCACATAGTAGTTGCTCACTTAACGTTAGTTCTTTCACATATTCCCATTTATCATTATCATCATTATTATTATGTTTTACTTCCCATCTATACTTTTTAAAAAGATTTTATTTATTTATCTTTAGAGAAGAAGGGAAGAAGAGAGGGACAGAAATATCAATGTATAGTTACCTCTCATAGGTCCCCTGCTGGGAACTGGCCTGCAACCCAGGCATGTGCCTTGACTGGGAATCAAACTACAATCCTTTGGTTCGCAGGCCCATGCTTGGCTGAGCTGCATCAGCTGGGGCCCATTTATTCTTCTAAATTAAACTAAGACACTTAGGCATCCTTACTATCTCAACAATCAGGTCAAGTAATGCACTTTGGTTATGTTTCTTACTTGTAAAATTAGCAAAAAACAGCTCTCTCAAAAGAAGGCCGTAAGTTATTTCAGTGATAGTCAATTAATTCCGGTCCAGAGAATATTTCACTTCTCAGACTTATGAACACCTAGATCCTGCTATTTCAGTTGTATTCCCAATCAAGCATAGTGATGATTTAAGTGTAAGGAGGAAAAGACCTCAGCCAACCTTGTCTAAATTGTTGACCTCATGTGCGACACACAGAAAGTGATGTGCCCATCAGGGTCCCACCGGAGAAACAGGACCAGTGGGCTGTGGAGATACAAGGTCCAGCACAAATAACGCCCCTTTTTATTACAAATCATAAGCATGCAATTCTGTAACATACCAATATCACACTCCAGCACACCACATGACATTTTAGGTGAAATGCTCAAATTAAAACAATAAATGATTCCTCCCACATTATTACCCCACCAACCACACTCAAGCAGGCCTTACTCCTGCCAGACCCTGTACATGGTAAGAGATTTTCGCAAAGAGAACAGTCAGTCATACACGGTTGTGAGACTGGCCGGGCAAGTGTGAAACCTGGAGGGCAGGCCATCGGGAAGGGCAGGCTGGACCCCGGGCGGGAGCTGAAGCTGCAGCGCAGAATTCCACCTTCCTCGGGGAAACCTGGGTTCTGTTCCGCAGGCCTTTCAACTGACTCCATCAGGCCCACCTGGTTATCTAGGACAATCTCCTTTGCTTAAAATCAGCTGATTATAGACATCCAACACATCTACCAAAAACCGTAACAGCAACACCTGAACCTATTTAATTTTATTAACCAATGTTACCCCAATACATTTAATAAAATTTAAGAATTAGTGTGTTTTTTAAAAATCTATTATCTCTTATGTGTGGAGGAGCTTTACATTGTTTCTTATCTCTTAGGCAGATACTTTATTTTGCCAAGTATAAACCTTTGCAAGGAAAAAATTCTGACCAACGCGGAAACCCTCTGTAGATAAGAGAGCTTGAAGAATCAGACCATTTCTACAGCACATTTAGATTACAATGCTAGTTAACTCTGGTTTTGATCAATTTCTCATAACGAGAAAATACCCAGGTTTCCTGTACCAATCCTTGTACTGGAGGTAGTAATAATTCACATGTAGAGAATGCTGACAGTTTATATATGGCGTGAGTAGACTTGGTTATGGAAGGTGAATCCACGCTGGGGGCCTGGTTGGCAAAATAAAGGGCAAGGTTTACAGGGGAATAAATTTCCATCGTAGATACAAACATTTTCACACCTCTGACTTCCTCTAAGTAAAGATCAGTTAAGCTAAAAGTGGGAGGAAAGGAGAAAGAAAAGGAGGAGGAGAAGAAAGAAATCAAACCAGTTAATATTGCGGAGTCCATGAGAGTAAACAGCCTGCTGTGCTGGAAGGGAGTCCGTGGTTCTGTGCGGGGTCGCAGGAGCAGGAGCAGCAGCTCCATCTGAGAACTTGTTACAAAGGCAAATGCTTGGCCTCCCCATTGACCCTCTGGATGAAGATGTCTGGGGCTGAGACACACTAATTTGTTGTTCAACACGCTTTTCAGGTGATTCAAGGATAAGAATCACTGACCTAAGGAAAGAAGTTCTTGTAAAACTTCCAGAGCATCTGGTTTTGTTTATGTTTTTGTTTTTGAAGGGACTTTTTGACCTTTTGGATGTTGGCCTGGGAACCCAGCATCCTACAGATCTTTGAAATGTTCATTATCCTTGGTACTCTTGGCCCCCAAGGGATGCCTCTCAAAGAGTGTGTGTTTTTGAGACACTGGAAACTTTTTAACAACTCCCATTGCTTCTTTGGCCCCAGTGGTAATCAGCCCAGTCCTGCTTCCTGAGCCCAGGCCAACAGTTTCTCCCTGAAGATACTGCCTCTTCCCCTAGGGTCCACACTCATTGCTGTGTATGTGAGGTATGGGCAGTGGCTGGGAAACCAAAGCTACAGGAAAAGGATCTCCAAGAAGATGTAAGACCTGAAGGCTCTCTCTCCTTCTGGGCTGAAGGAAGGTGAGAGACCTGGGTTCCCTCATCTGTAAAGAGATGGGCTGTGAGAAGGGTCTAGAAACACTGGCTAGAAGGTGGCAGGAATAAACAAGACTGGATGGTAGTGAGTCTAAAGCGTGAGGAGGGCCTCAGAAAGCAATGCAGGGGGATGGGAGGTTGAACACAGATGCTGGGGGTTGCACATGAACGCCCAGGCTTTTAAAGACCAAGTGAAGAATTGGCCCTGTGATTTAGACGGGGGATGCCGAGAGCAAGGGGTAAAGAAACACGCCACAAAATTCTCCCCATAGTCTCTTAAAACAAGGTCACATAATTGTCTAATACATTAAGTTAGAAAACATTTTTTTAGCAACTGGCAGATTAGAGCTGCTGTTATAGGTGCAGGGGCTACTAAGTTACTGAATTTACAATCTAGTGAAGAGAGACAAGAGGAAAAAATAAATGTTATGTCCATGGTATTTATAAAATGTATTGGAACCCAGAGAAATGAGAAGTTCTGTTTGGGAGCCCCTGAAACATGGGGAAAGAAGTACAGAGAAGGATATATCTGAGTAATTAGTTGAGAAGACAGTAGGAGATATTGCAGGAAAAAGAATCCATTACCACAACTATGAAAACTACCACACATATGAATTCCCTGAAGTGAGACCATTTCCTGGGTACAGGGATGCTGATTAGAAAGGTAGATGGAGGCTACGTTTGATTGCTTTGTACGGCACGTTGAGAGGGAGTGGCATGCACATACATGAGCATGGTTTTCTACCTCAAGTTGATCTACAAAGCACGTTAGGGGACTTCTAAGAGTTGGAGTTTTAAGCCATGGGCACTACACAGTCATTTAAAAATTATAATGAGGGAGAAACACGATCAGGTGTTAGTTTACAAAGGCCTCTTTGACAGCTCTCTAGAAAATGGACTGAAATGGAAGCAGAAGGATGCGATTAAAAAGACCTCTAATAGATAATAGGTTGCAATAGGCAGGTGACAGAGGACAGGAGATTGAGATGAGGTGGCGGAGTGGGAGGCCGCCTTGCCCCTCACATGTTACCCTCCGTCTCTCGTCTTCCATCCTCTTTTCCACCTTTGGCCCCATTCCCTCCCTTGCCCCAACACCTTTTCACTCCCTCCCTCCACGTGCTCTATCCCTTCATCTCACTTCCTCTTAATCTCCCTTCTTTATTCCTGTCTGTCCTATTTCTCTTATTTCAACATCACCCTTTGTTTTCCACCTTTGTGTTCAGTAACATATTCTAAAATTGTTATTCCTTTTGGAAGAGCTCTCTGAGTCCCTTTCATACAATTTCACCTTGTATTTCTTAGTCTAGAAAACCTCTGTCTCCCTTCTCTTTTTTTGTCTCGGCACACACACCATATATGTCCTGTCCTCACTCAGTAAGGGGCCACCTACATCAGTGACATGTGAGGAAGGGGGCACAGAAGAGGTGCACACCCAGCAGTAAAATCACAAGCTTTTTTAGTATTAACTGTCAACAAGATTGGGCAAAGATACATGATAAAATCCTCACTTATGCCTCTGAGATCTTACAGTTGAATTATGGAGAAAAAACACAGACATGTGAAAAGTTCACTAACACTATAATGTGTTAAATATTGCATTAAAAGTGCTGGGTAGAAAAATACATTAGAGACAGGAAGAAGAGAGGATGTCTTTGGCCTAAGGGACTACACAGAGGAGCATGATTATCATGTTCTATTCCAGCAACTTCATGTGTTATTTTACTTAATCCCAAAGGCTCTTCTATAAAGAAAACATTTTTACTCTGCATTTTGTTGCAGATGTGGAAACTGAGACTGAGAGATTCAGTAACTTACTCCAGGTCAAATCTCAAGGAAAGAGAAGCCCCGACATTCAACTACAAGTCTATTGGACTCCAAGTGTCTTCCCACCACTTTATTACAATGAATCTTTGACCCGTACATTGCGTGTGTCTCTGGATGGCTTTTGTTTTTTTAATTGTTGTTCAAGTATAGTTTTCTGCCTTTTGCTCCCATCCCAGCCCATGCCCCCCCAGTGCTCCCAACCTCTCTCCCATTTCTACCCCGTTATTTGTTGTCCATGTGTCTTTTATACTAGTTCCTATAAATCCTTCCCCTTTTTCTACTGAAATTCCCTCTCCTCTCTCCTCTGGTCACTGTCCACCTGTTCTCTATTTCAGTGTCTTTGGTTATATTTTGCTTGCTTGTTTGTTTTGTTGTTTAGCTTCCTGTTAAAGGTGAGATCATATGGTATTGGTCTTTCAACACCTGGCTTATTTCACTCAGCATAATGTTTTCCATTTCTATCCATGCTTTTGCAAAGGGTAGGGGCTCCTTCTTTCTGCTGCATAAAATTCCATTGTGTATATGTACCATAATTTTTTGATCCATTCATTTACTGATAGGCACCTAGGTTGCTTCCAACTCTTGGCTATTCTAAATTGTGCTGCTATGAACATTGGGGTGCATAGGTTCTTTTGGATTGGTGTTTTAGGGTTTAGATGGCTTTAAGGTCTCATATACATATATTCCAGTACCAACTTGTCAACTCTCCACAGACGAGGTTATCTGATCGTCACCTGGGGACATGGTCTGCCCACGAGGATGACCATCACATGGACCTGGCCAACTTGGTTTAGCCTCTGAGCACTAAAGGTGACTTTGGAAATCTGTGTATGTGGTTCATTTTCCTTCGGTGTATAAAAGACACCATGGAATCAGAAAACCACACGTGGGTGTCAGAATTTGTCTTCCTGGGGCTCTCAAAGACGCGGGAGCTCCAGCGTTTCCTGTTCCTGGTGTTTCTGTTTGTCTATACCACCGCCGTCGTGGGAAACCTCCTCATCATGGCCACAGTGACCTTTGACTCCCGGCTCCACACCCCCATGTACTTTATGCTTCGAAATCTGGCTGTCATAGATCTCTGTTTCTCCTCAGTCACGGCCCCAAAGATGCTGGTGGACTTCCTCTCTGAGAAGAAGACCATCTCCTACCAGGGCTGCATGGCCCAGATCTTCTTCTTCCACTTTCTGGGAGGTGCCATGGTCTTCTTCCTCTCAGTGATGGCCTATGACCGCCTTGTTGCCATCTCCCGTCCCCTCCACTATGTCAGCATCATGAACCCTCAGCTCTGTATGGGGCTGGTGGTGGCTGCCTGGGTAGGGGGCTTCATCCACTCCATTACCCAGCTGGCTCTGATGCTCCCACTGCCTTTCTGTGGCCCCAATGTCCTGGATAACTTCTACTGTGATGTGCCACAGGTTCTGAGACTTGCCTGCACTGACACCTCCATCTTAGAGTTCCTCATGATCTGGAACAGTGGCTTGCTGGATGTCATCTGGTTCTTTCTCCTCCTGATCTCCTACTCAGTCATCCTGGTGTTGCTGAGGTCCCACTCAGGGCAGGCAAGGAGGAAGGCGGCTTCCACCTGCACCACCCACATCGTTGTGATGTCTATGGTCTTCATTCCAAGCATTTACCTCTATGCCCGGCCCTTCACCCCCTTCTCCATGGACAAAGCTGTGTCCATCAGCCACACAGTCATGACTCCCATGCTCAACCCCATGATCTACACCTTGAGGAACCAGGAGATGCAGGCAGCAGTGAAGAGACTAGGGAGACACCGACTGGTTTTTAAAAGGGCATGACAGTGGGTAGGTCACTTTGTTTTCCATCTATAGAGTGGGCAGAGAGCCACTGTATCTGTTCTCTTTATCATGGATATGTTGTGATGGTCACAGGAGAAGTGAATGAATTTTGAAACTAAGCAACTTACTCAGACTTTCAGGAAAAGGAAAATATCTTTGTTTTCATATGTGATATATAGTTCGAGCACTCCTATGATAATAAAATATATTCTCATGGAAACATTCTGGAAAATTACTCCCTCCTTTGCATCTTCTTGATGGACAGTTTCCTTCTGTGATGAAAATATGTCCCCATAAGGGCAGTTCTATTTTCTGTGTTTGCCTTTTTCCAATACCCCTTTGGCCCTTCCAGAGTGATAGAGGAGTGCAGAACTTGGAGACTTAGCCCTAAATTGGGAGCCCTCATTCCATTACCTACCCAACCTTGTGACCTTGGATGTGCCACCTGGCCCCTGTTGGGCTCATGGATTTTTCCTAACTGAACTGGCATAAAACATTATCGATCCCTGCAGTCTCACAGATTTGTTACAGATTCAGATAAAAATGCATAAGAATGTTACATAAATCATTGAACTGATGTAAGGATTATTGTTATTGTTACTATTATGCCTGGAATTTATTCTTTCATCGGCGGAGTAGTGTTTTAGAAGCAGGGCAGAAACGCCTAAGTGCAGTGAGGGAGGCCCAGAGAGGGCCGAGGCTGAACTCCAGGGGGCCATGCCTCTTTTCCTCGGGTGAAACAGAGAAGAGAAAGTGACATAAAGTCAGGGCATGTCTGCAAGACTCTGACTACTTACTGCTGTTTTCCTACCCACCCCCATTTTCAGATGCAACACTCCTTGCAAAAAGGAATGGGATCATTGGTTCATTCATTCATTCATATTTGTAAATATGTATTGGTAATGCCTGATGTAATGCTTTTAGGAAGTGCTCTACAACAGTTTTTTGACCATCTCTTTCTTTCCCTTACACTGATATGCCATCTCTCCCTTCCCTTTTCCCTCTCTTCCTCATTACATTGATTTCTGCCAATTTAGTCTTTACATTCATCTGGGGTTTTTGCCCCCAAATCGCTGGTGTGCCTAGTGCCCTCTCTGCCTGGACCTCCATGCCACACCCTCTCATATCTTTCCTCTACTATCAAACTGGGGCTTTGGAGTCAGATTGTAAGGCAGAGGGAAGAGAAGAAATTGGTTGTCATTAGAATTGAAGGGGCTATGACCCCAACAAGTTTAGATAAAAAGAGGGGGTTTATTGTAAGGATATAAGGCAGAGTTGGGTATTGTGAAAATATGGAACTGTCAGGGCTGAACAGCTGGTCTCTCCTCCTCCCTTATTCTATCCATACCTTCCTGCTTATGCAGCCGGGTTATGTGGCCCAAATGAGAACTTCAGCCCCAAACCCTGACTTTTCCATTCTGCCTTCCACAGTCGGCTAGCTCAGTCTTTCACAGTTCAAATTCCAAAGTTTCAAAAGAATCATCTGAGTGGCTGGGGTTGAGCCATGTGTCCTATGTGGCTGAGGGATATGTAGTTCATGTGACATAGCATGACCATCCAAGCCCAGCCCTTCAGCAGGGATTGTGGGTGAGGGTTGTTCCCAGAGAAGGAGATACCAGTGGATGGACTCCCCCAAACATGTCTGCCATGCACGGGACAATCAGGCCATCCCTTAAATGATATCCAAGGAACTTAACATTAGTTATGTCTTGACATTCTTCTTTTTATTCATTCATTGAACTAATATTTTCTGTTAGGGTACTCCCCCCAAGAGGCAGTGATCAGTGGGTCATGTCCCCCACTGAGCCCCCTCACTCATTAAGTCACTGATTTGAAGCAGAGTGTGCCTTAACTGCAAGGCCACCCTCCTCCTCCTGCCCCTACTCCCTGCCCCTGAAAGTTCCCAGTGTGATGGAGGAGGTGAGGCACAGCTCTCACAGAAGGACAAGACAGGAAAGAGGGGAGGGATGGTCCTCAACCTCAGCTGACCCCTCAGCCTGAACCTGAGCATCTTTCCAGTGCTCATGAGAGACCCCTTCTGCCTGCAGAACATTTCTGCCCATTGCTGAGTTTACTAGCAGATTATAGAGGTCAAACCCTTGCTCAAGGTCAAACTGCCAGAGTGGTACTTGGCTCCCAGGCCAGCTCTCCAACGCTCCACAGTGAGTTTTTTCTGCCTTGCTAGAAACAGAACACTCAGAGCTGCCTCTCTCAGGAGTGTTTTCAGAACTGGGACACATACATACACACGTGCAAACATGTGCACATGCTTCTGACCCTCCCCAGACTCTGACACAGGGCAGAGTATTGAAGTTTGAGTTAAGCCCCTTCTCCCTGCAGACTTCAGTGTTCTTGTCATGAGAATAGGTCCAAGGACCCCATTCCCAAGAGCCCTTTGGAACAGGAGCAGGCCCACCAGGCCCTAGGCCCTGCTCTGCTGCAGCTGTCTCCATGGGGGCCGTTGGGGCTGAGCAGATAAAGAGATCCAATCAGGCCTGTGGCCTGCAGCTCTACTGTGGCTGGCAGACGGTTCTTGTGAAAGTGGTTGCAAAATGTAGAGTTTTGAGATGGCCAAGGGAGGGCGGGAAGGAAGGTCCTTGGGTACTGCAGCTGAAAGATACCAGGGAGGGAAGGCTCCCTCATGGTCTTGGGTATGGGCCTCAGCCTGGCAGGGCCAGTCTCTGCAAAGGCGTCCACTGACCCAGGGTGAACAATGTCCCTGACCAGAGGTACCAGGTCCTCATAGATGTACAGACATGAACCCAACCCCTTCTCCCAGAGCTGTGACAGACAAGATCACAGCAGATGCATCCATTCCACAAATATGTGTGGAGGCCCTGCCAGGCACTGTGTTATGTGCTGAGGCTACAGTGAGCAGCGGCACAGGCACAGGCACACTCCTTTTCTGTATGGCACTCATAGACTTGTAGGGAGCTGAAGCTTCATCAGATCCAACCACAGAAACGCGTGTGTAATTACAGCAATGTTAAGTTCTACGAAAGAAGCTCTAAGAGTAAGAACCAGGAAGACCCAGCCACTTGGATCTGGTGGGGCTGGGATAGGAAAGGCTCCCTGTGGTTGGGGCCTGGAGGGTCAGTAGGAATGACCAGTCATAAAAGGGAAGGAGTTTTCATAGTTGATACCCATAGCAGGTAGGATAGGCCCATTTCAGGACCTGAAAGCCAGTGGGTTTAGAGGGCAGAGGACTAGAGAAAGGACTGGAGAGGGGAGGGTGCAGGAGCCAGACTGTGCCAGCCTGGGGCTTCTTTCTTTAGGAGAAGCTGCATGGAGGGCCAAGACGTGTTAGCAGAGGGGATACAATGCTCATGAAACCGGTGGTACCCAGTCTCCTGGGGCCTCATTGTCCTACAGCCACCAGGGAGGGAGGGAGAGCTGTGGAAGGGCTGGCTGGTCAGGGCCCTGAACCCCTAGGATGCCCCCATCCTTCTGCTCACCCCTGATTCACAGTTTGCAAGCAGCATTGTCTCCTCCTCTCCCCACAAGTGGTCTTTTTGATGTGTCTCATTACAAATCTTTTTTCCTCTGTGGCTTGGTCTGGGAATCTGATTTGCCATTTCCCGGAGAAAGAGCTCTTCTGCGTGACTTCCCCACCTCTGTGGTCCAGCCAGGCCCCAAACCTGTAAGCTTCAAATGAATGAATGCACTTTGATTACTTACCTTTTAGTAAGCACTGTATTCTACATGGAAGTCAAGTCTCAGTTACACAGCGGGTCCCTCTGACACATGCTTTTGCTCTAAGTTTCAAATCATCTGGATTCAGAATTGTGTGAGCTGGTGGTGGCTTAGCCACAAACATTGTTGAGTGCCTGCTCTGTGCCAGGCCCTATGCTGCATGCTACATTTACTGCCATGATGACTACGTTGCACATAGCAATGATCTGTATTTGATAATGAAGAGGCAGGCTCAGCAGACGAGGAGCTGATCAACTGGATGACGGTGCTAGGACTGGCCCCTTCTTAGTCATCTCCCCGTGCTGCCCTCAACAAGCTCCTGGGGGCCACGTACTGTGGTTCTCAGAGGGAGGCGTCCTGCAGAATCAGCAGAGGCCTGGAAGCAGAAGTGGAGGGGAAGGGGTGAGGATAGAGTGGGTGTTGTGTGTGGAGTGTCGAGGTGGCTGGAGCATAGGGGCAAGGTCCAGTGGGGCAGAGTGGGCAGCTGAAAGCAGACTGAAGGGGCAGGAGTCCAGGTGGCTGACCAACTCTTTCCTTCCATCTCCTTGCCTGCATCTCTGCTTGCCATCCTGCCCCTGCTGTGCCTGGGGCACCTGCCCTCCATAGACTGGTTGTACAGGGCACCTCAGAGGTCCCTTCCCATCTGCTTGCCTCTCATCAGCACCTCGAGCAGTCAACGAGCCAACACCCAAGGAACTGGCCAACATGGCAGGCAGGGTCTAGAGCCCAGGGTCCTGTCTCAAGCTTGTGCCAATAACCCGCAGCAGCCCACAGTTGTGACAGACTCTTGCACAACTCACTATTGCTAAAGAACAAGTCCTCTTGGAGGGCAAGCAGAGCTCACTCTGAGTTTTCTTTGAGAGTACCCTGGACGGTGGGCAACCTATGTTCTACCTTGGCTTCCAGCCTTCCAGGGGTACCCAGCTTCCTGAGGTCCAAAAGGTTAAGCACATTTGAGGAGTAGGCTGCCATTTTTTAACTTTCCTTCGGGAGGTTCACTGTCCCCATCTCACAGACTTGGAAACTGAAAGCCAGGGAGCAGTGTGATTTGCCCTGAGTCACATGGGGGTAAGCGTGCTTCTGGCAACTCCACAGTGACTTTCCATCCGGGCCCCCTTGTCACAGGAGAGGGACCCCTGTTGAAGATAAGGAGATAAGATCAGGGCCCAGGCCTTCAACTGGAGTTTGTGAAAGGATTGCCGAAGGGGCTATTTCAAGAGCAACTGTCAGGCCAGGGTGTTGGTGTGGGAGGATGGGCTGTGGAGGGTGTGGGGTGGGCAGGGCAGCGAGAGTAGAGGGTGGGAGATGAGTACACTCAGAGCAGCCCTGTGGGGAGTCTGGAGCAGGTACAGAGTCTGCTCAGAGGAAGGGATGGGCACAGCCACCTGAGGAAGAGGCAAGGACAGGCAGGCTGCAGAGCTCAGCAGCGGTGATTCTGGAGCTGAGTGTGGGAGGGACGGGCACGGGCTCTCCAGGCAGACCAGGGTGGGGTGCAGCAAAGGCTGAGCTGGGCTCCTCCAGTGGAGGGAGCTGCAGGAGGGAACTGCAGGAGGAAATTCAAGAAGGTATGAGAGGGCCTGGCCCTTGAGGGACACTGACCAAGGCGTTAAGATGTAGAAATGAAGGCTTAGCCAAGGTCGCACAGGTAGTGACAGAGCCAGATCCAAGCCAGGTGGCTCCGAGCCCCTGCAGCAAGCCTTCTCTAAGGAAATCAGAACTTACGTCTGCTACTCAGTGCACACCTACTATTGCTAAGCACTTCAATTCATGGAGAAGCACCAAGCCCAAGGCGGGTCCTCAGCTTTCATGGAGGCCTGCTACCACTGCTCTGTGATATCTCACTGTGTCCCCCTCATGGTCCCAAGAGGTAGCCCCCTTGATTTTCAGACTGACTCAAGCATCACCTCACCCTCCACTGGCATCTTGGAGAGAGCTGGTAAGGGTAGGAAGTAAGGGGCAGGAGCTGAATCATTAATCCTACATCATGAATTCACCCAACAAACATGTATTGAGTGCCTACTGAATGCCAGGTCTTGTGCTGGGGGAGTGTGGGGAGATACTACAGTAAGACAGACCCGGTTTCTGCTCTGTTGGGGAAGGAGAGGAGCATTTCCAGCCGTCTGGCTCAAATCCCATTGAGGGGTGCGGAAACTGAGGTCTGGAGGGAGGGCATGACCGTGCAACTAGTGAGTGGTAGGACGAGGCACAGTCCTCCTGGGAAGCATGCTGTTCCTCAGTCACCCAGCCAATGTTCACCAAGCAGCCTGGCTCTGGGAGAACTAGATCAGAGAACACAGCAGCAGAGGGTGGGAATGCGGTAAGTGGTAGGAGGGAAGAAGGTCCCCAGGCTGGTGAGCAGGGTGGGGTAGGTGTTTCAGTCTCATAACTCCCCCCCAAATAAAAGGGAAGTTTAGAGCTCCACCTCAAGAGGCTGGGCTTCTGGGGCCCAGAACACCCCTCCCTCACTGTAGGACAGGATATAAAAGTCCCTTCCCAGCTACTTCCAAAGAAGAGCAGGAGGAGGGGAAAGGTCAGCTTGGGGTCCTTCCGGTGAGAAGAGAGCAAGAGACTCCACCGCTTTGTAAGACATGAGTGTTGTGCGTTGCCCCACTGTGGCTGGGGGTCTCATTGTGGAGATGAAGCTGCTCTTGGCCCTGGCGGGGGTCGTAGCCACACTCATCCTGGCCCAGCTTTGTGAGGGCACTGCCCCAGGTAACCTTGGACAATTAAGGAGAAGGGCAATGAAGGGGAAAGTGCTTGGGTCTAGGGGTGGGGGAGGGGTTGGCTCTCATGGACTCTGAATCCCCTTCCCTCTGAGCAGCTTCCCCCATGGCAGTGGAGACATCGGTCCTTCAGGACTGCGTGAAAGAGGCCAAACTGCTGGTGGATGCTGCCTACAACCGGACTCAGGGGAGGTGGGCCTGGGTCTGGGGTCTGCATGGGCCAGGGAGGGCCAATGAGGAAGGATGGGCTTCAACCAAGGTCACCTCACCTGTCTTGCCCCTGGGATCCACGGGGGCCGGGCCTTCCTTCCCTCCATCTAGCAGTGTACACAGGTAAACTTGACCAGTGTAGACCTGACTGTGCACCACCTGGGATGGGGCTCTGCTGGGTGGGTCTGCTTCCTTTGATCAGCCCTCCCTCCTCCTCTTCTGCACAGCATCAAGCAGCGCCTTCGAAGTGGCTCTGCCAGCCCCATGGACCTCCTGTTCTACTTCAAACAGCCGGTAGCGGCCACCAGGACAATTGTGCAGGCGGCCGATTATATGCACATGGCCTTGGGGCTGCTGGAGGAGAAGTTACAAGTCCAGGGGTCTAGCTCCTTCAATATTACTGGTACCATGGTCCCCACTGACCCCCCAGGGCTGCCCTGGGAGTGGAAGGGAGCCAGGAGGGGGATGTGGGGTGTGCAGCCTTGGGAGGGGAGAGGGCAAAGGGACGGGAGGTACAGAACAGACCAGCCCAGGCAGGAGCTAGGACCCTCGACCCCAGACCCTGTCTGCCTGCCCCACCCCCAGATGTGCTAACAGAATCCCAGCTGCGGCTGCTGTCCAAGGCCAGTGGCTGTGCTGTCCAGGAGGAGGAGGAGGAGAAGTGCAGAAACGACTATCGCACCATCACCGGGAGGTGCAACAACAGGTGGGAGCCATGGGCTGCACCTGACCTGGGGGCACCTTCCTCCCCTCGCCACGCCCCTGTGCTCGGGGTGGTCTCCAGGTCTGCAACCCCGCCGACCTGAGCCCACCCGCTGCTGCAGGAGGAGACCTTGGCTGGGGGCCTCCAACACTGCCCTGGCTCGCTGGCTGCCAGCTCAGTACGAGGACGGGCTGTCACTCCCCTTCGGCTGGACCCCGGGCAAGAGGCGCAATGGCTTCCTCCTCCCTCTGGTGAGTCAGGGCCGAGGACCCCCAAGGTGCTCGATCTCTGTGCAACTCAGAGGTGGGGGGTTTGTTAAGAGCAGAGCCCAGAGTCGGCCAGAGAGGACTGGAACCCAGGCTCTTCCTCCAGCTGGCTGGCTGCCTTTGGGCAGGTAGTAATACAGCTGAGTCTCGGTTTGATTCTCTGTAAAACAGCAGCGAAGCCTGCCTCACGCTGCTGGTATGAATATTAAGCAAATATTAAACAGACGTCTATATAGGATATACTCTATTACAGAGTATTTTCTTCTGAAAGAATTACCATCAAAGTATCTTGCTAAATACAGGGGTGGGCAAAAGTAGGTTTACCGCTGTACTATAAATAATACATTAATTACTAAATAATGCAAGAATAAATGTTCAGTTTTACATCTTTACAACTGTAAACCTACCTTTGCCCACTCCTGTATAAAGGATATACATTTTAACCCAGCTATATCTACTGATCTCCACTATTTCACATTTATTTATTTATCCGTTTTCTGTTCATCTCAATATAACAATCTATCAACATGTATCTATTAATTGTTCTTCCATTGATCTATCCATTCTCTCCATATGTATTATCCATTACCTAGCAACCAGTCCATGCATCAATCGATCAATGCTATCATCCAGTTATCCATTACTTTATAAATTGATCTATCGATCTGATGTAATAAACCTCTTTGGACATGCTGGTGGGGTCTGAGCCAGCCGACCTGACCTCTCCCCCCCCACCCCCGGGCTCCTAGGGAGCCAGGCCAGAGACCACCCTTCTAGTAACGACAGCCACAGAGAGGCTGGGACAAAGTAGGACAGGACAGGGGAGAGCAGGTTGGGAGGAGGACTCTGTGAACTCCAGCAGGGGCAACCTGCTGCCTTGAGTCCCGGGTTTTCTCCCCCACTTTTTGGGGTCCGGGAGCCCACCCCCCCACACTCACCTGTTTTCCCACCAGGTCCGGGCAGTCTCCAACCAGATCGTGCGCTTCCCCAGGGAGAGGCTGGCCTCCGACCGGGGCCGGGCGCTCATGTTCATGCAGTGGGGCCAGTTCATTGACCACGACTTGGACTTTGTCCCTGAGTCCCCAGCCCGAGTGGCCTTCACTGCAGGTGTTGACTGTGAGAAGACCTGTGCCCAGCTGCCACCCTGCTTCCCCATCAAGGTATCCTCAGCCGGCCTCCCAGGTCCCTGGTCTCCATCCCAGCCAAGAGCAGGGGGTGGGGGTGGATCTGGAAGACTTAAGTCCCATCCTTAAGGAGCTGCCTGGGATGCTAAAGGATCAGGCACAGCCCAGCACACTCCAGTTCTGTGGGGGTGGGGGGGAATGGGGATGGGGCAACCTTCCAGAAGATTCAGGGCAGGCTTCATGGAAGGGAAAGCAAGTGAGACTGGCTTTGACCCATAGGTCTGATCCCAAGAGGGGAAGCCTCCGGGCTGCTGGTTTTGGAAGCCTTGAGGGTCTCTCAGCTCTTACCCTTCTCTCCTTCCTGGGGTGGTCCAAGGGCCCTGAAACTCCTACCAGCTCCCGGGATTGGGATGTGAGCAGGGTGCCCTCCTTCAGGCAGAGAAGCAAGGGGCTGTGGAACACGAGAGAAGATAAGATGCTGGGACAAGGGGGGCACACGTGCACACACCCAAGTGCAGCAGCCCCTCACACCTTCACCCTCCCTTAAGAGGCCAGGCGGAATCCCTGGGCCGTGGTATGGGTGAGGACCGCTGGCTGGCCCCTCCCTGTCGCAACTTGCCCCATTCTTCAAGCTCTGGTTCAGGGGCATCTCCTCTGCGGAGCCTTCTCGTATCTCCCTATATCGCCTTTCACTTTTGGCTTTTAGATCAAGCATAGCAAATGGCACAGCAATTTAGAGTTACATTCTCTCTGTGTGTCTGTTTTCAACTGAATTGCCAGCTTCCTGCAGCCGGTACTGGGCTTTGTTGATCTTCCTATCTCCAAACCACCCAGCCCAGAAAGGCATTTAGGAAGTGTCTGGTGAATTGAATGGAATGAAAGGCGCAAGACCTAAATGTCAGGAGAACTAGGTTTCAATCCTCCTTCTGCTAACTCGCTCTCACTTCCCACCTCTGAGCCTCAGTTTCCCAGAGAGGAAAATGAGGACTTAATTCCATTTCTTCTGGCAGTGAAGTTAATTCCGTTAACTTCATCTATTTCTAAAGTCTCAAGACTCCATGATACTAAGGACATTCACACTGACTTGGTGAGCAGTGTGAGTCTGGATGAGTCAGGGAAGGAGGGCTTCCTGAAAGAGGGGAGTTTTGAGCAAGGTTTTGAAGCAGATGTGGGATCACCAAGAGGTGTGAGCTTGCTCTCTAGGGGCCCCAGTGCCACTGGCTCCTCTTCCACCTCAGATTCCGCCCAACGACCCCCGAATCAAGAACCAGAGAGACTGCATCCCCTTCTCCCGCTCGGCACCCTCATGCCCCAGGAAGAACGTCGTTCGAAACCAGCTCAACTCCCTCACCTCCTTCTTGGACGCCAGCATGGTGTACGGCAGCGAGGTCACCCTCGCCCTGCGCCTCCGCAACAGGACCAACTTCCACGGGCTACTGGCCATCAACCAGCGCTTCACTGACAACCGCAGGGCCCTGCTGCCTTTCGACAACCTGCATGATGACCCCTGCCTCCTCACTAACCGCTCTGCACGCATCCCCTGCTTCCTGGCAGGTCAGATGGGGGAAAAGGTGGTGTCTTCCTAGGGCTGCCAGTCCCTGGGTTCGGGGCTGGGAGGCCTGGTGGGGTGCGGTGGGGGTGCCTGTCTACAGACCTCAGCATTAGGCACACCTTAGCACAGACCCGCATATAGTTGCCACGGGCCCTTTGCAAACGCCTGTTTGTCTCCAGCAGGGCTGAGTGTTGGAAAGATCCCCCAGTCTTGATCCAGTATCCACCTATTGCTCTTCATCATGTTTCTGGAACTTCAGAAAAGTGGTCTTTCTGTCAGTAATGGCCTCTTACTTAGCTTTATTTCCACCTACATGTTTCCCTTCTCCGGGCTACATTCCCTTAGGTTTTCAATCCCCCCCCCACCCCTCATCCCACTGTCGCTGGACACTGTTACCTAGTACCTTCTTCTGGACGCGTAATTTGAACTCTCCTTGGGCTCTTTGCCCCGTGTGCTGGTTGTGCTGGTTGGGATAATGGGCATTGTTTCTAGTGATTTAAGATGTTTAAATGTGCCGTCTCTAATCCTTACGGCATCCCTGACAGGAGGGCCACTATTATCCCCCTCATCTGCCAGATGAGAGACAGGCGCAGGGAGGATGGCCAACGGGCTCCAGAGCAGAGTTCCGGTGGCAGAGCCCACAGTGGGGACTCGGGGCAGGGGGGAGTCCAGGCCTCTGCTCTTTCCACTCCTCCACCACTTCTTTGCAGGGGGCGGGGGGGTTGGTTCCAGCCCTCCTTTCTAAGGGTTTTGGAAAAAATCTTTGTGAGAAGTCTACTGAAGAGTGGATGAAATAAGACTTTATGCAAAAGGGTTTAGTACAAAGCCAGCAAATAACTGTGGTAAGGCCCACCTCCAGGAATACACTTTGCTCCCTGGCCTCTAGGATAGGGTCTGGCTACAGGAAGAGGCTCTGCCCGGCCCTCCCTCTTGCATGACAGCAAGTCCAAAGCGGGGGAAAGACCCAGCCCTGGGTAGGGAATGTGCAGATGGATGTAGTTCTTAAGACAGGCAGGCTCGTGGTCCCCAAGTCAAGGTTCCCAGAGCCATCCAGTTCTCTCCCCCAGCTGTGGACTGGTCATCTGGTGCAGCAGAAGCACTAGGCAAAGATTTTCCTGCCCAAGACTGGCAGTTGCCTTGTGCTTTGTTTTCCCACCTCACCGAAACCAGTTGCAGTCCCTTAGTGATCTAGGACCCCGCTGTC
Source organism: Artibeus jamaicensis (assembly GCF_021234435.1). Lineage (NCBI taxonomy): Eukaryota > Metazoa > Chordata > Mammalia > Chiroptera > Phyllostomidae > Artibeus > Artibeus jamaicensis. Next base: position 9,261,810 of record NW_026521407.1, read on the forward strand.
CTCCCCCTCCTGGCCTGTTGTATTGGGGAAGAGGGTGGCGGTCAGTGAGCAGGCTCACGGTACAACTGAGGAGATGGAGGTCCAGCGAGGGCCAGGAGCTTGGCCCAGGTCAGGAAGTCCCGCCACCTTTCTCTGGTCTCTAGAATTCTGTCTGCCCTAGCAGAAAGATATTTCTCTGGAAGAGCTATGGTGACTTTGAACTTGGGGTTTTCAAGGTGACTCTCGATCAAGCGAAACTCCCAAACTGGCAGCCATGCATACCCTCTTTATGCGAGAGCACAACCGGCTGGCGACCGAGCTGAGACGCCTGAATCCTCGGTGGACCGGAGACAAGTTATACCAGGAGGCTCGGAAGATTGTGGGGGCCATGGTCCAGGTAGGGGGCCCTGGGTCCCAGCATGTACTAGAAGAAAATCTGGCATGAGAAGCAATCTGAAAAAGTGGCTCCCACCTTCCTTCACACCCTCAGGGCTGTGCCTCAAGCAAGTCAGGTCTGAGTGATGGTGCGTGCGCCTCAGACCTGATGCCCACCCCCAATTCTGCCGCTGACTCACTGTGTGAGCCTGTCCCTGTCATTCAGCTTTGCTGGGCTTCAGTTACCTCCTTCAGCCGATAGGAAATTAAAGCTACTTTTGGCATGATGACATTCGAGAATGAATATGTCTGAGCAGCCCTTCGAAAAGCCAAATGTCTGTCCAACGGGAAGGGAGAGTGGCAGGCAGCCTCTAAGGTAACGTCTTCCAATGCCTTCTTTTCTAGATCATCACCTACCGAGACTATCTTCCCTTAGTTCTGGGCAGGGCCCGGGCCAGGAGAACCCTGGGGCCTTACCGGGGGTATTGCTCCAATGTGGACCCTCGTGTGGCCAATGTCTTCACCCTGGCCTTCCGCTTCGGGCACACCATGCTCCAGCCCTTCATGTTCCGCTTAGACAGCCAGTTCCGGGCCTCGGCACCCAACTCACGTGTTCCGCTCAGCTCCGTCTTCTTTGCCAGCTGGCGAGTTGTGCATGAAGGTAACCAGGTTTTCCAGAGGCAGATGGGAGTGGGGTTGGGGAGGGACCTTCCCCTGGGTGGGCCAAGCTTACTGCCAGGAGGCAAGGCTGCTGCTCAGGCCACTGCTAACCATCTCCCCAGGACAGTGAAAACAAGGCAGGTACCACCAAGACCCTCAGTCACAGGCCCCCCATCCACCATAAGATTCGGGATTCCTAAAAGGGGAGGAGACTGACGTCAGACTGGTGGCTTGTGGGCCTGAAAGAAGCTTGCCCTCCACTCCTTTAAGAAGTAGGGGCTACCCCTTTCCCTGCCTGCCCCACTCTCTTCATGTCCACCCAGGCTTCTGCTTTCTGAAATAATCATCACAGAATATAAATGACTGGCTTATCCAGCTCTGAGCTACTTTCCCACCCCATGATGACTCAGGGGCTTCTCAGAAGCTGGTGCGATCTGTGCCGCTCACATTTCCTGCCACCAGGTGGCATCGACCCCATCATCAGAGGCCTCATGGCCACCCCAGCCAAGCTGAACCAGCAGGATTCCATGTTAGTGGATGAGCTCCGGGACCGGCTGTTCAAGCAAGTGAGAAGAATCGGGCTGGACCTGGCGGCTCTCAACATGCAACGCAGCCGGGACCACGGCCTCCCAGGTGAGGGGGCCGCCACCCCTTCTCCCAGGCTTTGCTTGGACCAGGGCTGCTGCTGCTGGTAGGGAAGGGTTTCAGAGAAGACCCCTCGGGCCTCTTTTTGACTGGGGCGGTCTACAGAATGTGCAAGAGGAAGGCTGGCAGAGTAGGGCGTTCCTGGGACCATCTTTTTGCTGCCCTGCTGTATCTTTTCTGTCTGTTGCAGGGCCTCTAGATTAATGCTTACGGCAGGACCAGGATTTGGGCACGGGAGATGAACAAAGGTGATCTGAGTAGATGAACAAAGGATTTTCCAAGTAGAGAGAAACAGATATAAAAGGAGGGAAGAAATGCTCAATTCCCTAGCACCTTGGCAACTTCCAAGGAGATGTGGCTCGAGTTCCAGGGATAGAGACACTGGCCTCTGGCTCCAAGTGGAGAAGGGCAGGGCCCGAGAGGCAGGGAACCAGCGGAGTAAAATTAAGGCTGCCCTGGCTGTTCGGTGAGGACGTGGAAAGCCTGACTCCAGGAAAGAAGACAAATTAGGCACTATGCGAGGAACTTTCATGGGTATTAACTCATTTAATCTTTCAGGAAATAAGCTCAGACAGCCAGTCATTTGCCCAATGCCACACAATTAAGTAGAAAAGTTTGAATCAAATTCAGTATTTCTCCTTTCTTTTCCGTGTTCAATTGACAATGTTAGGGGAAGGCTTTGGCCATGGCCTTGCTTCTCTGTCCCTCTTCCCACCTTCTACTTTCCTGCCCATGTACAACCTGCAGCTCCATCTGCCTCACCTAGACTTGGATTGTGTGATAACAGCATGGGGGGAATTTCTACTGCACCTAACTGGCAGGCACATGAGAACCAGTTTCTTTCCTTCATCACACTTGCATGGTCCTGACAGCTAAAGAACTGTGGGCGCCCCCTGCTGGAGAACTGAGACTGCTAGCCACTCAAATTGCCACACAGTTTCTGTTCCCCCACTACCTGTTCCCTGCAAGCCGTCCCAGAAATATTCTCCTGATACTACCTCTTATAGTCTATTCTAATCCCTTCCAAAGTCCAACACCAAGTGTGGAATTGGAAGACCTGGTTTGAACTCCACTTGATAGTAAAGTGAGCTTGGAAAAAGTCACGGCTGCTGAAGCTCAGTGCCTACCTGTTGATAAAGTGGGCATTGAAAAGGTGTTCCGAGGGTCCTGAGAGGCAGACATTCACACAGGGGAGCTTCGTAACGGTAACACGTGATACGGTTTTCCTCTGGTCAGCTGGGGGATGGCGTTAGAGAGCTGTAGTTCAAGGGATGTTGCCGGCCGCATGTCCCTTCAGGTTACGGCAAAGCCATCTCACAGTCACGGCCCCAGCACATAAAGTGGCCTGATCCTGGTGTGAGATGCTGATAGGCTGGCATTCAGCATGGCAAGTCTTAGGAAATTGCTGAGTGGTGGAAACTTTTAAAAACAGCTTTGTTGAGATGTAGTTAACATCTAAAATTTACCCATAGAAAGTATACAATTCAATGACTTTAGTCATCAGTCACCATCTCTAATATCAGAACATTTTTATCAAAAGAAACCGCATGACAGTCATTCCCCATTCCCATCCCAACCCCTGACAGCCACTAACTTACTTTCTGTCTCTACATATTTACCTATTCTGGACCTTTACATAATAGAATCATATAACACGTGGCCCTTTTCTGAGTAAACTTTATCCATGTTTTTCATTTCTTGTTTACTCACTTATTTCTTCATTCTACAAACCTGATTGACAGGCTCTTTTGTTCTGGCTGCTGTCTTAAGCATCATGCACTCAAAGCATGGTTGTCCGCTTGCAGCTGGTCTTTGGTTCAGGGACTCTTCTGCCCGCAGACTCCTGTTCTGCCCAACAAGCCCTTTCCACAGAGCTCTCGGGAGAAACGTGGAAAGCAGCAGAAGGTAATGGGAAGACAGTAGGGTTAGGATGGAAACCGCTCCCGCCCCCTCCCCCTCAGGGTACACCGCTTGGAGGCGGTTCTGTGGACTCTCCCAGCCCAGGAACCTGGCACAGCTGAGCCGAGTGCTGAGGAACCAGGATTTAGCCAGGAAGTTCCTGAACGTGTACGGGACGCCTGACAACATTGACATCTGGATCGGGGCCATTGCAGAGCCTCTTTTGCCAGGGGCCCGAGTGGGGCCCCTTCTGGCTTGTCTTTTTGAGAACCAGTTCAGAAGGGCCCGCACAGGAGACAGGTAAGTGAAACTGCCCTCAGGGCAGGAAAGTAAAGTGCCAGCATTCAAAGACTCCAAGTTCACAAGATCTGAGACCAGGGGGCTCCAGGAGAGCCTGGTCCGAGGAAGTCAGACCACTGACTCTGGAAGGCTGGCATTGCCTGTGTCGGGGGCACCTTTAACCCAGGAGAGAGACTTCGCAGCCTTGCTATTCTGGGCTGGAGAATCCTGGGAAATGGGCAGAAAAGGCGGGATCTGCTTTCCCTGCAATCAGCTTTTGGATTAAGAGCTGATTTATTTGTATTTGAACTTTATCTAGGTTCAAATACAGCCCGAGGTTCAAACACATTACTGTGCATTGAATACTGGGCCATTTACTTGACCACTGAACTGGTTTCTTTACTTATAAAATGGGAATAATAGGTATTTTGCAGGAATTTTGTGAAAATTAAATGAAACGAAGTACGTGAAACACAACAGGTGCACATTATATATATTAATTCCTCTTTCACCATCACCCACATCTCTCGTCTTGGAAGGTTCTGGTGGCAGAAACGAGGTGTTTTCACCAAGAGACAGCGCAGGGCCCTGAGGAAGATTTCCTTGTCTCGAATTGTGTGCGACAATACTGGCATCACCTCTGTTCCGAGGCACATCTTCAGGGCCAACACCTACCCCCAGAACTTTGTGGACTGCAGCAGAATCCCCAGGTTGAACCTGTCAGCCTGGCGACGCAGATGAGGCTTCTGCAGGTAAGGGCAGGCCCTCCCCCAAAAGCCCTGGGCTGGGTCAGGTCCTCACTTCCTTCCCCACATGGAACGGCCAACTCTGCTTAGACCTCTGAGCAGGGGCAACTGAGCTTGTCACCAGGGGCAAGTGTACTCGTTCCTAGTGGCTTCTCAGCGTGCTGGCATCTGGGATGACAGTTAATCCCACTCAGGGCCTCAAACTCGGGGGTGGGGGGCTGTGATTAGGAAGGATCCAGCTAGCCTTGGATCAGTCATCAACACCCTGGAACAACTTCATTTCTGGCTGTCCAGCAAGTTTCTCACATGTCCACTTCTGCTGCTTCCACAGGACTCTACCCCAGGCCTCCAACCTTGGAGACAGGGAACCTCAGGAAGACCCCAAGTTTACCTTTCCCCCTGGAGCAACCACATCCTGCTGATGCTTTTGCTGGTTACGGCTCAGAGCTGGTTCTTTGGCAGGGAGTGATAGGCAGGGTGCCCAGCAGCAGTGAACCCACCCACCTTGGGAGCCAAACGAGATCTTGAGACCTCTGCAAGAAGTCCCCTGGAGGGTTTCCAGCCACTTTCTTACAGCGTATTTCCCAGCCCATCCCCAGCATCGGCCCATGCCTGGGAGACCACAGTCCCAGCCTCTAGCCACCCCATGATCCTCCTCAGGAGCCTGCAGGCTGGGTAGCATGCTCTGCTTCTGCCAATAAAACTCTGCTGAGGGCAGGAGCTGGTTTCTGCGTTGGGTTGGGGAGGGCGTGACCTCAGTCCCAAGCTTTGCTGCAAATATTTAAGAGGTCTGCTGTCAAGATGAGCTGGCACTAACCTCTAAGCCTCTCCTGGAGGCTGGGTGAAGAGAATCAAAAGGAACAATCTAGCGTAGGAAAAGGCAAAAAGGGGGAAGGGCAGCAACACCAGGGGCCCTGACATTAAGAATACCTCAGCCATGCCAGTGACCTGAACAGGGAAATAACCGACAGAACATCAGCCAGTAGAAAAAGCTTTTATGTATAAAAAACACAATAAAGGACACTACCCAGCTAGCAGAAAGCACTGGAAACTGCCTGCAGCCCTCATTTGCTCCAGAGAAGAGGCTGTGCTGGGGGCGGAACTAGCTATGGGGTTATCCCAAACTAGTCTCGGAGCAGAATCCCTGTCTTGTCGTGATGCCCACTTGTAGTGGCTGAAATATGAATATGGGGGCCACAGGGTCTCTGGCTTTCCTGCCACGTGGCTAGGAAAGACTAGGCAGACTAGGCAGAGGGGCTGGCCTGGGGTTTCCTCAGCTCTTCCGGTTATTGGTACATCTCTAATGACATCTCTAATAAGGAGGGTGTGGAGGTGGGAGAGCACCGGCCTTGGCTATGGCCCGCCGTATCCTCTTGCTCAGAGGGACAGAGCTGCAGTAAACTAGGAGACCACGGTTCCCGAGGGGCTCACTAGGTCCTGGGGAAGGCTTCCTCGGGCCTCCTGCATACGGCGCCGGGCGCGACGGAAGGCCTCTGTGATGGAGCAAATACAGGAGTCAGCTGCCATGGTGTGGGGGGAGGAGTGTGGCCCATGGTGACCCCAAGTGGCCAACTTGGGGGAAGGGGAACCTACCCAGCACATTGTGAACAGAACTCTGCTGGCTGAATCCTTCCAGACGGTCCAACACACTCCGCATCCTTTTCCGGAGGGAACTGGACTCCATGAAGGCCCTGAAGGGGAGTGTGCCACATGGCCAAGGCTATTCTCCAGCCCCCAGGGATAAGAAGCCCCAAGGCAGAGGTCCAGGGTCACTCACCTGGACTGCTGCAGACAGTGCAGGCGGAAGGTGACGCTACCTGTGGTCTCTGTTCGGAGCCCAAAGCGGCTCAGACGCTCCCCCTGTGGCGTAGGGTTGGACAGCATCAGGTTTCTGCACCGTTTTCTGGTTTCCTGGGACCCCAGGCACCACACTGGCCTCACTCTCAATGCTATTCCCATTCTTAGGGAAACGGGTTCTGTTGGGGAAACCTCATTCCCTCACCCAGACTCCATCACCTCAAGGCTACCCTGGGCTCCGGGCCTGAAAGGAGAACATTCCAGTCTCAATGAGAAGAAGCCCTGCTGATTGTCCCCACCTCGGCTATCAAGGCCTCAGGGATGGGCTGGGAAGAGGGGTGGGTTATTCTGATGGGAACCAAGGGAAATCTCAAGTACGCAATTTTCCAGAGATCTGCTAGGACAGCAGTGCAGGTATTTGCACCTGGTTCAAAATGCACCTATGACTTCCAGCTTAAGCAACAGGAAGGGGCTATGTAACAATGAAGTAATGAACAGTTAAGGGGCCTTAACTCAGATCCCACCTTCAACAGATGAGACAGGAACCTAAGTTCCTGGCACAAACTGTCCCCAGAGACAAAAATCACCTTGAAGGTCCCTGGAATCCGCACATAGGACAGGTCCTCCAGTTCCAGAGAACCACCAAGGAAGAACCTCCTCAGCTCCGCCACTGTGCCAAGCTCCATGGGTCTCCACGTGGAGACTGTCAGGATGTGTGAGCCTGTGCAGGATGAGGAAAATGAGGCCAGGGCCAGGAAGGCCACTCGGTGCCTGGCCGGCTCCCCAGCGCTGACACTGGCCCAGTCGCCACTGCAACACTGTTCTGGTGACAGTCTGACCTGTGGTGACGATGATCATGGTGGGGGTTTATTTAGGGCGCCCGTTTGGAAATTAGTCAGACAGAAATTCCGCTCTCAGCTCTGCCCGCTACCACCCGCGCACCCAGGTTAAGTTTCCTAACCTCCCTGAGGCTCATTCTCATCGCATAACATGGAAGCAACACCACCTGCGCCTCCCAGGGCAGCTGGGAGGATTGAGGAGAAGCACCTCGTACAAGGCCAGGTGCGCAGTACAGGAAGTGGCACTTTCACTCAATTTTAAAACAAACACTGCCGCACTCTGCCAAGCAGCCTCTCCCTCTGGGCTGCAGGTCAAATCAGAGGTGCATAGAGCGGTTCCAGAGGCACTCCGGCCCCTCGGCTTCACAGTTAGCTGCACTTTCACTCAGCCGTCTCTAAGGAAGTGGGGAGATTCCTCAGCAGGAGCAGGGACTCTTGCGAGTTAAATGCTTCTAATTCCTATCTACCCCTCCTTCTCCCTGGAAGCAGCTGAATCTTTTGGAAGTGTTAGTCTTGTTCCTAGGATCCAGGGCATGTGGGCCATGGGAAGGGCAGGGACAACGGGTCACCTGGGGTGGTAGGCAGCACCGCAGCCCCGTAGCCTTCCACACGGTACCTCTGCCAGAAGTCCAGGGAGAGGACCTTGCAGTAGAGCACAGGCCACTCTGGGAGAGCCTCTGGGAGCAAGTGAGAGAAGCAGCCAGGTCACAGGAAGCCTTCGTCAGGAGGGGGCGGTGCCTGAGGAGACCCAAGGCCTGGGACCCTGCAGCTGCTGAGCTACCCACCAGCTGATTCGTCCTCATGGAGGAAGGAGGCCTCAAATGTGAATGGATAGGAGAAGTAGGCCACTTTGTCCTAAAAAAGAGTGTCATTTTATACTCAGTGTTGTGGGGTAGGTAAGGCCGCACCTAAAATTTATTCTCCCTGTAGCCAAGGTCACCTTCACAAAGGGAAAAAGAATGATCGCCCCAGGTGGGAAATAAAAGGTTGAGGCAAAGGGAGGGCAACCCAATTACCAGCTGTCCCCATTTGCACAAAAGCCGGGAGAGGACCACAGGACTAAGCAGCCCTGCAGAGCCCCACAGAAGGGCTGGACCTGACTCTGGAATCTGCCTAGAGGGAGTGGCTGTCGACCGGATACATCTTCAGGGGCCACCCCAGGGTCCGAGTCCTGTGCCCTTTCCGGTACCCCTTCCCATACCACGTTTTCCATACCATTCCCAGGGACTTGGTGGCACAGGTCTGTGTTATTCCCGAGAGCTGCTGGAACTCCGGGCTTGACCAGTCTGAAAGTCAGAGGCAATGGACTGTAAGTTTACCTGGGAGGAGGGCGAGTCGCTGGGAAACAGACACAGCTCCTTCATGCACTCATTCTCACAGTCACTCATTTCACTTTTACTGAGTGCCTGCTCAGTGCTGTGACAGGCACTGGGGACATCTTGGTGACCAGATAGAAAGGATCCCTGTCTCTCAGGGACCCGACATTCCCACGGGAGGGAGACGGACAAACCAACAAGAGACCATCAGGTGGAGAACAATGCAATGCTGAAACAAAAACAAGGGAAAGGGACTGAGTGGCCTGGACGCTCATTTCAATTGAGCGGTGAGGGAAGACCTCTCGGAGGTGACACTTAGGCTGAAAGCTAAACTCAAGAACAACCAGTCACTCAAAAATATGACAGAAAGGGTTTCAGACACAGGAAATGGTCCTGAGAAGGCTCAGTCCTGCTTTGCTTCCTGGTCAGGAGACAGAAGAAGACAACCAATTGATGTTTCTCTCTCCCCTGCCTCACCCTTCTTCTCTGTGTAAAACAAATGAAAAAATGTCCTCAGGTGAGGATTAAAAAGAAAAAAACTGACTTCCGGACAAGATGGAGGTGTAAGTAGACACGCAGTACCTCCTTGCACAACCAAAATAAGAACAACAGCAATTTAGAAACAAAAAACAACCAGAACTGCCAGAAGACTGAACTGTATGGAAGTCTGACAACCAAGGAGTTAAAGTGGACACGTTCATCCACACGGGTGGAAGGGGCTGAGTCAGGCGGCCAGGCCGAGAGGGGTTGTGGAAAGGACTTGTGGCAAGGCTGTGGCGGCTGACCAACGGATGCAACAAGGTGGTGGATTGTGGAGGGGCGCGGCACACAAGGCAGCTGGCTGACCAGGCAGTCACACATTTGCATGCAAATAAACCAGGCGAAACTGGGGTGAGAGAGCAACCCAGGGTCCCAGTGTGGGGAAATAAAGCCTCAAAACACTGACTGAAAACACTTGTGGGGGTGGGGGTGCCAGGAGAAATTCCCGGCCTCACAGGCGAGTTCATTGGAGGGACCCACAGGGTCCTAGAACGTACACAAACTCGCCCACCTGGGAATCAGCACCAGAAAGGTTTGCTTGGGGAAAGTGGTGGAAGTGGCTGAAATCCTACAGAGAGAGGGGCAAGCGCCATTGTTCCCTCTCGGACTCTTTCCCCACAGCATCACAAACCAACGACTGGGTTCCTCACTGTGGTGAACACCTAAGGCTCCACCCCTCACTATATAACAGGCGCACAGAGACAAAAATAATGGCCCAAATGAAAGAACAGATCAAAGTTCCAGAACAAATACAACTAAGTAACGAAGAGATAGCCAACCTATCAGATGCACAGTTCAAAACACTGGTAATCAGGATGCTCACAGAACTGGTTCAATTTGGTCGCAAATTAGATGAAAAAATGAAGGCTATGCTAAGTGAAATAAAGGGAAATGTACAGGAAACCAATAGTGATGGGAAGGAAACTGGAACTCAAATCAATGGAGGGGACCAGAAGGAAGAAAGAAACATCCAATCAGAAAAGAATGAAGAAACAAGAATTCAAAAAATAAGGAGAGGCTTAGGAACCTCTAAAACATCTTTAAACATTCCAACATCTGAATTATAGGGATACCAGTAGGATACAAGGAAGAGCAACAAGTGGAAAAGTTATTTGAACAAATAATAAAGGAGAACTTCCCCAATCTGGCAAAGGCAACAGACTTCCAGCAAGTCCAGGAAGCTCAGAGAGTCCCAAAAAAGTTGGGCCCAAGGAGGAACATACCAAGGCACATCATAATTACATTATCCAAGGTGAAAGATAAGGAGAGAATATTAAAAGTGGCAAGAGAAAAGAAGACAGTTACCTACAAAGGAGTTCCCATACAACTGTCAGCTGACTTCTCAAAAGAGACCTAGCAGGCAAGAAGGGGATGAAAAGAAGTATTCCAAGTCATGGAAGGCAAGGACCTACATCCAAGACTGCTCTATCCACCAAAGCTTTCATGTAGAATGGAAGGGCAGATAAAGTGCTTCTCAGATAGGGTCAAGTTAAAGAAGTTCATCATCACCAAGCCCTTATTAGAAGAGATGTTAAAGGGACTCATTTAAGAGAACGAAGATAAAAAAACATGTATAGTAAAATGATAGCAAACTCACAATGATTAACAGCCATACCTAAAAAACAAAAACAAATTAAGCAAACAACTAGAACAGGAACAGGACCACAGAAATGGAGATCACATGGAGGGTTAGCAACAGGGGAGTGGGAGAAGGAGAAGGGGGGAGAAGGTACAGAAAATAAGTAGCATAGATGGTAGGTAGAAAATAGATGGGGAGAGGGCAAGAATAGTATGGGAAATGTAGAAGCTAAAGAACTTATAGATATGATACATGGACATGAACTAAAGGTGGGGAATGTGGGTGGGGAAGGGTGTGCAGGGTGGAGGGGAATGAAGGGGGAAAATGGGACAACTGTAATAGCATAATCAATAAAATATATGTGAAAAATTTAAAAACAAAAAGAAAAGAAATAACTATTTCCAAAGGCCCAGCCTTGGACACTTGAATAGTTCGAGGTTAACAGAAGGTCAGGAGCCATCTCTGTTTCTCATCAGCCAAGGAGGCTGATGACCCACTAACCCTGCTTCTCTTTTCTCTCGTGAGAAGCATGGAGCCAGGAGCCAAGAGAAGAGTTTCAGCGAGAAGAAGGGAGCCTTGTCAAGTGCTCCTGAGAGGTCAAGTAAGGTGACAGCAGAGAAGTAACCACGGATTTGACAACCTGGAAATGACCTATGACCTTGAACAATGATGGTTTTCATGCAGGAGCAGGAAAGGAAGCCTGACCAGAGGCCTATAGAAAACTCTCAGAATGGGAATAAGAAAGGCGACTCATGATCGTTACTTACTAGTAGCTGGTAACTCCACAAAGAAGTGGACGTAGAGATTGTCATACTCGTAGCCCTGGGCTGAAACTAAGAACACAGGAACCTGTTTTCAGCTTCGTCTCCCACCGCCCATGGCACCCGCCCAGGCCCAAGGGGTCTGTACCCTTCTGGAAAGAAGTCCCTCCAGGGCCAGGAACTCTCTTGTGTTTCCAGGAAAGGCTTGTGGCCGAGTTTTCCAAGTACCGCAGACGACCCAAGGCCTCCAGGGGGCCAGGTGGATCATGTCACACTCCACTGGGGCCCATGACCGAGATTAAGAGATCTCTGTCATCTCTGGCAAGACACTTACCTACCTCTCCATTCACAAAGAGCCGGAAGGCGCCGGGGACAGTCTAGGGCAGAGAGAAGCGGGGCAGGTCAGGAGGTGCGGAGGCACCAGCGCCTCTGGCCCGTCTGCGGAGGACCTGACACTGCGTGTCGGATTCCGTGCGTCCCTGACACCATTCCTCCCCACCCCGCCACTTCACACAGCCGTTTCCTAACATACCTGAAATCTGTCACAGGGAGGAAGGAAGCACATAATTTAAATGGTGGGGAGGGCGACACGGTATGGGAAATTCGGAGGACTGGCCAAGGGAAGCCAGGCAGCTGTGCTGCCCTGTGTGCGGGGAGGCGGAGGCCCCTGCCCCCTTCAGACGGCTGAGGTCGGGCCGCTAGTGAGTTCCCCCTTCTAGCGATTTGTGTAGCTGTCTTATCTACCTTTTAACATTGACCATCTGCTGATAAAGCAGTAGCAAAATAGTGAACGTTAATTTCTTAGAGAGGGAAACCTGCGCCTTGTTCTCCCTTTCCATCCTTGTTTGCAGATCTACAAATGGGATTCCTAGGATGTGGGGACACGACAAACATGACGTAAAATACTGGACCTACACGGTTTTGTTTTTAAAGGGCCAAACTGTTTAACAAATAGAGATGACACCCCTTCCCTCTCTATGGGGCTCTCAGGGGAAATATCCACATGAAGTGAGGAAGGCATTTTTCTTTATATTTACTTTTAAATTCATTATAAAGTAATACTGAGCGCATTACCACTGAAAAAATTAAAAACTACATACATTTAAGGAATAAAAAGCAAACACCCTGCTACGTCCCCTCACCAACCAGTGTTTGCCTACCATCCCCCACCCCGCCTCTCCCCAGAACAGCCCAACCCAGCAGGTGTGTGCCCTTTAAGGCCTTTCTCTCTGTGTCAACAGTTCTACATCAATATGAAGTGTTTTAAAAACACTAACAAGGACTCTGCCCCTTATGCTATTTTTTTACTTCCTTTTGACATGGCAGAGTGTATCTTGGGGACCCTGAGGAGAGGCACGATGACAGCCAGTCGGCCTCCAGCTGAACCCAGTCACAGTGCTGCAGGCAGCCAAGGACTCACCATCTCGAAGTCGGTGCCCACCAGGCTGCTGAGGTACTCCTTGTGCCGGCCATAGAGCTGGGGAAGAAACCCAAACCCAGCCCAAGATGTGACCCAAGCCGGACCAGGGTTCAGTTCTGAACGGGAGGGAAAGAGCCCTCATGGGAAATGCCACCGAGAACTGGAGGCCTAAGCATCCCAGCCACTGACATTTTAAAGTGAAGCCCAGGGGTTGCACAATCCACTGGCCTGGGACCAAATCCTGGTTCTCACACGTACAAGCTACGTGGCCTTGGGCAGACTGCTTAGCTTCTCAGTCTTAGTTTCCTCATTTACAAATGGTAGCAATAAAAGTATTTACCTCAAAGAGCTATCGTACAGTCTAAAGGAAATAAAGTACGGGAAACAGCTAGCCCAGAACATGGCTCAAAGAAATGGCCGTTATGATGATGGCGATGATGTCTAATGTGATAAAAAACGTGGCTCTGATATGTCAGCAATGCTTCCTGAGTCAGGTGAGAGCCACGAAGAGCAGCCCGTGCAATTATGGACATCAACCTCGGACAAGGTCTCAGCCCCCGGCGCCAAGGCTCACCCCTTCGGTGCTCGGAAGGAATTAGCTCTTACATCCTTGAACACACGCTGTTCCCGCTCCTCCTCCTCCGGCTGCGCGAGGGAGGACACATTGTCGATGGTGTACTTCCACAGCTCCTGCTTCTCCCCCTCGGTCTCAATTCTGTAAGGTCAAAGCCACAGAGGGACCGACTCTAATGACAAGAGACGGGGCCAGGACATCCCTGGCACCCAGTCCTCTCACCTAAGAAACGCACAGGAGGGGCTAGGTGATTTCTAATTAATAGTTCTGTTATTCCAGGACATAGAGCTAAAGAGCAATTAGCCCAGAGGAAAAGACCTAGCTGAGTTTATCTCACCCTGTTCTGGTTAGTCCCTATATTCAGCAGCACAGAGAATTATTTTCACTTCACTATACAGCTGAAGTTATCATTTTCAAATAGGTGTAGTGATACACGTTCTGAGAACAGATTCCCAGTATCCAAGGGGTCAATGACCCAGAACAGAACATGAACAGCCGCAACAGATGAGGGGCTTTCTGCACATCTCAACTGGGGGCAAGAAGAGAAGCCAAGGGGGAAAATGCCAGGCTCTACCACCCCTTTTGTTCTCTCCTCACCTGTAGGGTCCTTTGAGACCAGTGAAGTCAGGTTTTACTGTGATCACACCATTGCTGTCCACCTTCAGAGTACAGAGGACATGTTCATAATTCTTATAGCCGAGCCTAGAAACCAGGAAATCCACAAGGTTCAGGATCACTGGCCACACGTCCAGGGAAGGAGGAAGATGTGGTCGGACCATGTCAGGGGAGAGGACAGAGGCTGTAGTGAGAATTACCGCATAAAACTTTTTTCCAAGAAAAATAAAAAGGGGGAAAATCCTTCCCTCCCACATACCCCAGAATGACTGCAGCAGACAGCTCATCGCTAGTGAGAGGGGACGTGGACCAGGACCTGGGCTGGGCAGCGGGAGCTTTACTCACTTGCCATAGGGCCCCAGGTCTGCCATGATGTACATGGTCTGAAGAGGGGTGTTGATGACATGGTTGCTCCTGATGAATTCTTCTGAGGGTTCCCAGGTGACAATTCGTGACTTGAGGATGCCGCCCTCCCTGGGAGACACCACAGGAAGGGTCATTTCCCTGGCACCCGCTGAAGAGCCTGAAGGAGGGGCACAGGGGAGCTCGCCCATGTGGAGGTCTGTTGCAGAATGGGGAGCTCTAACTGGTGGACATACCGAGAACGATGGGCCCCCCACAGTCCCCGTGCACTCACATCCCTCGCCTGTCCTGCCGGCGCCGCCTGACATTTGCCATTCGCTCGACCAGGAATGATGGCACCTCCCTGGCCGCAGTGGTCATTTTCTGACAGTGCTGGGAAAAGAGAGCAGCCTTGTGGGACCCAGTTGGCCAGGGCCACATGGGACCAGTACCCAAAGGGAAGTCTTCCTTCTGAAGCCTCATCCAGGACCCAACCTAAAATCACACCTCACCATATACATGGGAATGGAGGGGAGCAGTAGCACAAACAAGCCAAAGATTCCTTGCCTTACTTTGCCCTAAGCTTTCAGCAGCACATCAACCTTCAGAGATGCATCTACTGATGCTAATGTTGAAAGAGCTGCAATTCCTGAGCACATACCAACAAAAGGTTGGGGGAGTTTCCTGGTAGATGTTGACATTAACCAGGTAGTTGGAGGATGCCACACGGGGCAGAAGTGTTCTGTGGGAAATCCACACATGGGAACTAAGCACTAACTATAATTTTACTCACTTTTCCCAAACAGACAACCCAAATTGTGTATGATGCGAACCTATAGCTTTCTTAATAAAAGCATCAGTATTTCAAAAACTTGCACTTAACAACTATTCCTTGGAGAGATCTACAAGGTTATAGATAAAAATCATGAAATAGTGCCTCTATCCTCCCTTAAATAGTTTAAAATCTCTGAGAAAACAGTATCAGGCAGTAACTGAAGAAAATGTTAAACAAGTCCATCAGGGTGTGCCGGGATAATTGAACCAAACTGAGGACATAAGCCATTGGCCGAACTGAATTCCTGTTCAACACCATACACTCAGAGTTTTGACTGAATCCCCTGGTCAGTTTTATCTAGATCAGCAATTTGCAACCAGTGTGGTAGAAGAATTTTTAAATCACACAGTACCTGACTGTTTAGTCGGAGGCTCTGATCTCTTTTCCCTTAGATCGTCAAATAAGAATATGACAACAGCCAACACAACAATAGCCGTCCAGTGTGAATGAATCAAAACTATACTTATTTTTCATCAGATTGGCAAAAAATGTATCTTTTGGTGTGCTGCAGAATTTTGGTAATTAGTTCATGTGTGCCATCAGATGAGAAAGGTTGAAAACCGCTGATCTAGGTGGTTCTAGACCCCACCCACCCATCTTATCTCATGACGCAGGGACGAAGCAGAGTGCAGCGGCCACTTCTCTGGGTTTGCAGCCTGCAAGCCTATCCTCAGAGACGTTGCCAGCTCCCGCCGGCCCCCCAGCGGGTGAAGAAGGGATGAAACCACACCACCTGTAGACTCTGCCCACACTACTCCAGCTTGGCTGCCAGCAGCACAAGTCAGATCATAGACTGGCTCTCTGTCACCCCTTAATTGGCTCCTGATTTAACACCCAGAACCCAGTGAGGCCAGAAAGCTCAGGGAGGCAAAGGAGAAGGTAGCTATGGGACCTTGGAAACAACAATACCTCCTCCAAGTTGGTGTATCTATCAGAGTCCGTGTAGGTGAAGATTCGTCGGTTCTTCCTTCTTCCTGTATCCTCCAGCTTTAGGATCTCCTGACGGTACTGATGATCCAGAGGGCTCTGGCAGGCTGCTTCATTTTGGTACAGATCTACTTCAAACTGAGGTCACAAGGAAAGAGATCTACCGAGACTCTGTCAAACTTTTGTTCCTATAACTGTTTAATGAAAACAGTTCTATGGGGCTTATACAATCCACCATGTTGTCGTAGCCCATTTTCATTTGTCTAAACTAATGGAGGGCAGGGCACCCAAAGGATGTAAGAGTTCAAAGGAACCAGAGTGATGGTCTAATCCAACTCTGATGTTACTGATGACATGTGGAACAGAGGTGAAAAGGACCATAAAACTGGGTAATGGCAGTTGCTATGCTACACTGCCCCAGCTACAAGCTTTCTGGAAATCAGTCTGTCAGTCTGTATCAAGAATCTATCCCTGCCACCAGGCAGGTGGAGGCAGACCAGGTGGAGGTAGACTGAGCAGACAAGTGACACTGGCTCACCTGGCTAAAGAGCTTCTCCTGCCATCCAATCAAGACCTCCTCCTCTTCCTCTTCATCTGGGCGGTGTCCACCTCCAAAGACAACAGGGTGAGTCAAAGGTCTGAGCAAAGCCAGCACCACTTCTTGTTCTGTGGTTAGTTATCATCAAAGTCTTGCCCTTACATTTGCCACAAAACCAGCTGGAGCTCAGTGATTTCTTAAGCACTCATTCTGCACAAAGGTTGGAGAGGTTGTGGTTGTGCAGAAGCCAGGATTAAGACCCAAGAAGTCTTAGTCACTTCTCTGATTTGAATAAAAGGAAGACATGCCTTCTAGGAATCATTTAATCTAATTCAATGTCAGGAGCTGAAATTTAGATATAGGCTGAATAGCTCTTCCTCAATCCCAATTGTCTACATTTGCTTAAAAGGAACCCTGGCATTTTGATCTTTACTATTCCTGAAGCCATATATCTAGAATCACAAACACTGTAACCTTCGGACCAAGTTTTAGGAGAGAAGAGGAAAGGCAAATAAATGATTATATAAAAAAACAAATCTAACACACTCCTGTCTGAATGTGCCCTCGGCAGAGACACATGCTTCGCCACCCACCAGCCTACACTCTCGCCCAGGACTACTTGTTAACACAAACTAAAGCAGAGACTAGAGGCCTAACAGAAGCACGCTGTCCTCTCCTCCTCACTCTTCTGCCTTCTCAGAGAAGGAAAACCACAAGAGCACAGTTGATGTTAATAGGCATGTTTTCCAAGCAGACTCCAAGTTTTAAAATCATTTTAACGAGTGTCTATATATATACTTCGAATTTGGAGCATATTTTCTCTCAGAAAAAAAATGCCACAAATGAAATTTAGGTTGCCAGGAAATTTTATATCATATCTAAAGTATGGCCTTTTTACTTCCCTCCACTTAACTGCAAGTAAGATCAGCATCTTGATGGCAAGGCTCGTTCCTATTCAATTTTCATACACATAACATAGCAGTTGAAATGGCCTAATCAAGCGCTGGCTTCAACTTTTACCAACCATATGACCTTGGACAAGGAACCCAGCCTCTCCATGCCTTTTCTCAGACTACAGCCCCGAGTCTATTCTGTTTTAACAGGTCACCACTACCGTAGTCCCTTCCCAGGTACCAAGGGGGGCAAACACATCACCACCAAACACGCACTGGCGGTTGGGTGAGGCCTGAAAGTGGCCAAGTCTATGAGGTCCTTCCCGCGCTGGGCAGCAGGCTGGAAATGGAGGAAGTTGCTCGATGTGATTCTTTGTAAGTGGACTCTGTCAAGAAAAGAGAAGCCCAAAATATTCGTTAACAGACGCACAGCCTGGAGATGAACACCAAGCAAAAATGGGGGAAACAATACCACGGTGTGCAGGGTGCACACAACTGAGGGGTGGTGGGGCGCCAGGTCCTAAGGGGAAGAGTGGGGGTGCAGGAGTGTCCTGGGGACACAGGCTCCGAGGAATCTGGGTTTGTGTGGGTCTGCAAGCTGTGGGTGGGGAGGGTGCAGGCAGGAAAGGGGGAGACAGAGGGAGACCGCGGAGGCAGTGAAGGGGACCGTAAGCAGAAGTGGGGGCCGCCGAACACTGAGAGGTGAAGTTCAGGCCCGAATGATAAAGAGAGAACATTTTATGTTCTCTATGTCTGAGAACATAAAAGCCCGGGGCTCTGGGACCATGCGACTACCGGAGGCGCAAGTTGCGCACGGGGTCCCGGGAGCGATAGACAGCCTCCCCGGTGTCAGTGTTCCAGACAGCTTCCGCCATGACAGCCGCAAGGCGCCGCGACTGCGCCGGAAAGCGCGCCCCTCCCAGTTCTCCTGGCAACGGAGACGCTGGGCTCGGGAGGTGGTGGAAGAGCTGCGCGCGCAATCCTCGGTTCCTAGCGCGGAGCGGAAACCGATTTACAGAGTAGTCCCTGAAAGGCCTGGCGTCGGAGCGCCCTCCAGCTGGGGTCTCCTGGGACCACCGATTATCACAAGTGAGACCAAAGCTCACCCACTCCCAAGGCCGACTTGATGCACTTTACAAATGAGACTAAGGCAGAGCCATTGGTCCTTTTCATACATGGTGGCGGGGACCAGACCCAGATTCCTTAATTCCCCACCACTGCTTTTGCCATCACACCACCCTAACTTCCGCGGAATGCTCGTTTCTTTGGCCTGAAAATCGGTGGGTGTGACTTGCGTAATGTTTCTATTCTTTCCAAAGAAGTCAGAGAAGGTGATGACACTCATACAAACATGAAGATATATTCTTGGAAGAAAAAGAAAAAACCCTGCCAGAAGATTGGTTAGTCCTTGTATTTAGTAACTCAGAGGAAGAAAAAAGAAGGAAGCTAGCAGTTCTGGGGTTTTCCCCTGCATGGGTTAGCTCCAGATTAAGACCTTAGATGTGCACTGGCTTCCTGAAAAGCGAACAAAGTGTCATTCAGAAGTAACGCTTCAATGGACTAGCAAAGGCCAGATACCTCACAACCTCCTGTCTAGCAGGCTTCCCTAAGGTGGTGTCAGCAGTCTTTAGCCTTTGGCATTTGCTACTTTCCCCAAACAGAATAAGCAGTTGTCCTCTGAAATCAGGACTCTTACGCCACTTTAATTTTATTGCAATGGGAACCCCGGGGCAGCAGAGCTGCTGCCTTAGTAACACAAAGGGCTCACCATAATATTCGCACCATTATTTAACATCTAACACAGCCTGAGCGTTTTGTTTGCATTGTCCCTAATTTTCATAGAAACCCCCTAAATTGTTATTGTTATTCCCACTTATTGATGAAGTTAGTGAAGGCCAGAGCTTGCTAAGGTAGAACTCTAGTAAGTGATGAAGGAGCTGGGATGCTAGCCCAGGTCTGTCTTCTGAAGCCTGAACACCTGCCACTCTGCCTTGCAGCCTCCCACCTACCAGTTTATTCTATTACAGCACACAGTTTGCAACCTGGAGAATAATAACTTCAACAGATGAAACCATGGAGGCAGGATACTAGCTCTTAAGAAACATTCTCTCTCATTTTTCCTTTTAAAGTTGTAAACAGACAGCAAGCACTGTAACAAATGAACAACGAATGATAAATATGGAGACTGCATCAACAGTTTAGTTTTATAACCATATCAAATTTATAGGAAAGTCAATCTGAT
Organism: Artibeus jamaicensis; assembly: GCF_021234435.1. Lineage (NCBI taxonomy): Eukaryota > Metazoa > Chordata > Mammalia > Chiroptera > Phyllostomidae > Artibeus > Artibeus jamaicensis. The sequence continues at coordinate 9,281,611 of NW_026521407.1, forward strand.
ATAAGTAAAATATATCTGTACCACATGGTATGGGAATATAAGTTATTTGTATAAGTAACTATAATTGAATTATTTTTATAAAGGCAAACTAGATTTTTATGTTTTTGTTCACTGCTTTCTATAAATCAGCATTCTTAAAACTGGGGTCCGTGAGCGGTGTTCAAGGAGTCTATGAACTCTTTCTAAAAGTATGTGGGGAAGGGACCATTTTCTGGAGGGAGTTTCTAGCTTTTATCAGACTCTTAAAGGAGTCTGTACCCTGATATCAAGAATGGCCTGATCCCCACTACACTTACATACTATCTTGTTAAAAGTCTAATATTTGAGTTACATAACATAAAGAGAAAAATCCACTGTACCATCGCCAGCAACACTCCCACCCTCAGCCCCAACCAGGATGGTTAGGAGCTGACATTTACTGTGTTCGCCCTAAATTTAACACCAAAATCTGAAATCTTTTGGTTTAGAAAATACTTGCACAAACCACCTAATGAAAGGTAAATATTATTGCCTACATTTCACATATTTATGTTAAGATGTTAATTTCTCAATCTTATGACTAGGAAGCATAGAACCTCAGAGGTAAGTCGAGATGCTCTGATGTAAACTAGTGGGCTCACCTTTGAACTATGCTGCCTCCTTATATCTGCTCATCCCCATCCCCTCCCCAGACTTGTTTCTTTGCAAAACCAGCCCCATCTGAGCCACATCAGAACAGCCCACCACTCCTTCTTTTCCCTCCCCAGTTGACACTTCACAGTTTATTTGAGCTCTCCTTGCTACTAGACTTTGGGAAAGCAGAATAAAAGGAGAAGGAATCTCACAAAGTGAAATATTTATCTACCACAAGATCCAGCAATCCCACGCCTAATCATTTACTCAAAAGCAATGACAACATATATCCACAGAAAGACCTGTATGTGAACGTGCATAACAACTTTATTCACAACAGTAAAAATGGGAAACAGCCCAGCTGTCCACCAACATGTAAATGTTTAAACAAACTGTATATCTTTTTATTTTTTATTTTTATTTTAATTGTTGTTTAAGTATGTTTTCTGCCTTTTACTCCCATCCCAGCCCACCCCCCAGCCCTCCCCACTTCCCTCCCGTTTCCACCCCCCCCTTGTTGTTGTCCATGTGTCCTTTATACTTATTCCTGCAAACCCTTCCCCTTTTCCCCTGAAATTCCCTCCTCTCTCCTCTCTGGTCACTGTCAGCCAAACAAATCATATATCTTTATGATGAAATACTCCTCCACAGTAAAACACAAGGTAACCACTGATACATAAAACCAAAAGTTATTTTGCTAAATGAAAGAAGCTGGACACAAAAGGCTATATCCTGTGTGGTTTCTCTTATATGACACTCTAGGAAAAAATACTACAGAGAGGGAACACAGGTTAATGGTTGCCTGAGGTTGAGTTTGGGAAGAGGGGTTGGCTGTACAGGGGCAATGTGAAGTAATTTGTGTGATAATGGAACTTTTCTATATGGAACTGTGGTGGCCATGATACACAACCCATTGCATTTACTAAAACCTACAGAACTGTGTGTCATGATGAGTGAATTTCACTGTATGTAAATTGTAAACTGTTTACCAAGTTGTGAGAGGTACCTAAAATGGACTATGGACCGTGACAAAGGAATTGAACTGTGTTACAAATGATTCATATAACTACACTGAGGGAGTGAGAAAGGAGCCACCCTAAATAACTTTGTTTGTTTGTTTGTTTGTTTATTTTAGAGAGGGGAAGGGAAGGAGAAAGAGAGAGAGAGGAACATCAATGTATGGTTGCCTCTCATGTGTCTCCTACCTGGGACCTGGCCTGCGAACCAGACATGTGCCTAAGACTGGGAATTGAATCGGTGACCCTTTGGTTGGCAGGCTCAATCCACTGAGCCACACCAGCCAGGGAAACTCTAAAGAACTTTGGAAAATAGTGTTTTGGCTGGAAACTGAAAGCTAAAGATGAAAAGAATTATCTACAAATGCTGAACTCTAGTTGATAAATTTATTTCTCAGAGGGGTATCGGTTAGCAGTTCTGGAACTACTTACATGTATACCAAGGTTGACAAAATAAGTAAATATATTATAGATAACAGGAACCATGGTTTTCACTGTCTGAGAAAGAAATCACAAATAAGGAAAGGCAAGAATGGACTCTGTGGATCATAGTGGTAGTAAGGAGTAAAAATTCACAGGTATTTACATATGCACGGTAGGGAAAAAGTAGGTTTAGAGTGGTTTGTATAGAAAAATAACACAATAATGAATAAATAATAACACAAGAATAAATGGTGTTTCACGTACAACTTCAAACCTACATTTGCCCCACCCTGTATATATAAAGACAGGATCAGAAATGAACGTGGTTATGTATGTATATAGGCATGAGTTGCTATCCACACGTATAGTTCCTAGCTGTGTCCACTGAGACAGTCTAGAAACAGTCACTCCCCAACAGGAATGAGCACTCCCAGGGCCCAGACTTTGGTTTCTAAATACCATTCTCCATTATGAAGCAATCAAGAATTGATTCATTAGCTAAAGGAGGCATAACGGAAAACGAGGCATTTCTAGGTTAGGGAGCTCCCAGCCAAGGATAATCCTGAGACGGGTGCAGGTATGAACTGTTAACAGTCAACACACATGGCAGCTGGTCAGGAGGATCTAGGCAGGACACCCAAAACATCTGCTACAGGTATGTTTTGTAAAGGGGATCCCAGGAAACAGTAGTATGGGAGTGGGCTACACCCAGACCAACTTACTCAGGGAACCATGAGAGTGAGCATCCCTACCTTTCCCCAGCCTCTCCCAGGCAGTGTGCCAACAGGTAGAACAGGTGGGACCACACAGGTATTGCCCAACGGACATGATCAGAGTCAGTAAGAGAACAAAATAGGAGAGCAGTACCTAGCTACAAACTCCACCTCTGAAGCAGTTTATTTGTGTCAAAGCCACATTTCAATTGCCTTTTCCCAAGAAACATACCCAGCTTCTGATAATTAATTGCTTTTATCTTGGGAAGCCCCATTTTCCCTACAGTGTGTCCCAGAAGGTTAGCCCAGGTCTTTGGCAACATGGAGCAACAGGAGTGTTCTAAACAGTAGGACTCTGACGACATTGGTTTCTATGGCCTCTCCCCCTCCAACAACACATTTCAATTTTTAGAAGTACAGAGACTTTGAAATTCACCTTTTATGCTCCCCCTTCTTTTTTCTTAAGATTATATTGTTATTCTATTACAGCTGTCCCACTTTTTCCCCCCTTGCCCTCCTCTACCCAGTCCCACACCCTGCTCTCGCAGTCAAACCCCACACAGCTGTCTGGGTCCGTGGGCCATTTATACTTGTTCCTTGACTAGTCCCTTCTGCTTCTTTCCACCATCCTCCCCCAACCCATGCCCCTCTGGTTGATATTCTCCTGGAAATACAAATAAATTAATTTTTTTCAATAAACTCTAGTAAGTGGCAGAGATTTGTTTAGGTTTATTGGATTTATCTAGATTTATGTAGATTCTCCAAGGCCAGAAATTTGAATTCTGTAGCTGAGGGGCAGGGCCTGGACACTTATATTTTTAACAAGCTTTCCACTGATTCAGATGTATTTCGGGGAACCACTGAACCAGAGGCCTGCTGAATTTATTTTGAACTCTAAGTGTCCTTTTCTCATGAATCTGGCCAATGTGAATCAGAATGGAGCAAAGCCAGGCTGGTCATGATTTTCCCACTATATTTACACTGTCAACAGCACAGGGTCAAAACACATCTGGATTTAGTCATAGGCTACACTCACTCCCTTTCCTGAGAAGTTGGCATTTTCTACCCTTTGGCAGAGCAGACTTCCATTGTGCTCTCTGACAACTCAGTTAATGATTTATTGAGCTCCCTCAAAAAGAGGAAATTCCATATTAGGTTTCTTGGAGAATTTTTCAAAAGACAAAATAACAAGAAAATCTAGGGTTGTGTGACACATTGAAAATATCCCACCAACAGGAATGGCCCACATTGAGTTTGTTGGAGCCATGATCTCTTGCTCCAGGTGCAGAATCACAGAATGATTTGAGCAATTCCTGTTTTCCTACCCACCCATCATCAGTACCCTCTCCTGTAGTATAGCCACACATGGGAAGATTCATGGAGATGGGCAGGAGCCTGTCCTAGAACTTGGGACTGAAGGGAATGGCTGGACTTCCATCCCCTGCAGGGGTTAGGAAAAAAGCTTGTTGAATTGGTAGGATATAAAATCCAGTGAGGACCATGATGGACTACAGATGGTGGCCTGGAAAGAAGCAAGCATTAGGGAAGGCCTGTGAGATATGCCCTGATAGATGTCCTGGCAGGTAGGCACAGGCCAGGGAGAGGAAAATAGGCAAGTGTGTAGGTAGACTAAACCTGAGCACTCTGACCACATCTCATCCCTCTGGGCCAGGTGCCCCTCCTGTGTGTTGGTATAAGTGTTAGGTAAGTCCCTTTAACATTTCATATAATAAGGGCTTGGTGATGATGAACTCCTTGAATTTGATCTTATCTGAGAAGCACTTTGTCTGCCCTTCCAGTCTAAATGAAAGCTTTGCTGGATAGAGCAATCTTGGTTGTAGGTATAACACCAAGTGTTGGTATACACCCCAGTGTTATACCAACACATGGGGTGTTTGTTCTATATCAGCATAAGCACAGCATGTCCCTTCTGCCTGGTGTTCTTTCTTCCTTCCTCCACACACCTGCTGAGTCCACTGTCCTTCACACTTGCCTCAAACACCCTTTGCTCAGGGCAGACTCCTCTACCCTTGACTGTCTTCGCCCCCAGCTTTATGACCTCAGGTCATGTGTACCCTGTTTGCTGGCATTCTTACAGCTTGCAGTTATACAGTTAAAAGTGGGATTAAAAAAATATATTTGTGACCCAGAGGACTTCCGCCAAGATGGAGGTGTAGGTGGAAGCACTGTACCCTCTCGCACAACCAAGCTTAAAAACAACAAAGTTTTAGCAACAAAAACACAGCCAAACCACAGAAAATTGAACTACATGGAAGTCTGACAACAATGAACCCTTCAGCCAAACTGGTAAGAGGGGCAGAGCCAGCAGCAGAGCGGGGTCAGGCAGGAAAGATCCACCGGACCTACCCGGGTGCGTGACCCAGGTGCGCCAGCAGCTGTGGGCGGATCCCAGGTGTGGAGAAGCAGGCGGACCCACTGAGGGCAAACCATGGTCACACATTCGCGTGCAGATAAACCGGTGAAGGAGCTAGCAGTGAGACAGACCGCTCAGGCCCCAGTGGCAGGAAGTAGCAGAGGGAACTGCCATTGTCTCTCTCTGACCCCGCCCCCACACGCAGCGTCACAAACCAGCAAATTGGGTAGCCCCGCCCTGGTGAATACCTAAGGAACCGCTCCTCATATATAACAGGCATGAACAGACCAAAAATGTCTCAAGAACAACTCAGAGCCCCAGACCGATAAATCTAAGAGATCAAGAAATAGCCAAACTTTCAGATGCACAGTTCAAAACACTGGTGATCAGGATGCTCACAGAACTGGTTGATTTTAGTCACAAATTAGAGGAACATATGAAGGCTAAACTAACTGAAATGAAGGGAAATACACAAGAAATCAACAGTAATGGAAAGGAAACTGGGACTCAAATCAAAGGAGTGGACCAGAAGGAGGAAAAAATGACCAAACAGAAAAGGATGAACAAACAAGAATTCAAAAAATGAGGAGAGGATTAGGAATCTCCAGGACATCTTTAAACGTCCCAACATCCGAATTACAGGGGTACCAGAAGGGGAAGAGGAACAGCAACAAGTGGAAAACTTATTTGAACAAATAATAAAGGAGAACTTCCCCAATCTGGCAAAGGAAATAGACTTCCAGGAAGTCCAGGAAGCTCAGAGAGTCCCAAAGAAGTTGGACCCAAGAAGGAACACACCAAGGCACATCATAATTATATTAGCCAAGATTAAAATGAAGGAGAGAATCCTAGAAGCAGCAAGAGATAAGGGGACAGTCACCTACAAAAGAGTTCCCATCAGACTGTCAGTGGATTTCTCAAAAGAGACCTTACAGGAAAGAAGTATTCCAAGTCATGAAATCCAAAGACCTACAACCAAGATTGCTCTGTCCAGCAAAGCTTTCATTTAGACTGGAAGGGCAGACAAAGTGCTTCTCAGATAAGATCAAATTCAAGGAGTTCATCATCACCAAACCCTTATTATATGAAATGTTAAAGGGACTTACCTAAGAAAAAGAAGATAAAAAACATGAACAGTGAAAGGAAAGCAAACTCACAGTTATTAACAACCACACCTAAAACAAAAGCAAACTAAGAGGACAGCTAGATCAGGAGCAGAACCATAGAAATGAAGATCACGTGGAGGGTTAGCAACAGGGGAGTGGGAGAAGGAGAAGTGGGGAGAAGGTACAGAAAATAAGTAGCATAGATGGTAGGTAGAAAATAGATAGGGGAAGGGCAAGAATAGTATGGGAAATATAGAATCTAAAGAACTTGAGACACGTGGTCATAAACTAAAGGGGGGGAATGGTGGGGAATGGGGGTGCAGGGTGGAGTGGAATGAAGGGGGGAAATAGAATAACTGTAATGGCATAATTAATAAAATATATTATAAATAAATAAATATTTGTCACCCTGACCAGTGTGGCTCAGTTGGCTGGGCATTGCCCTGCAAAGCAAAAGGTCGCTGGTTTGTATCCTGGTCAGGGCACATGCCTGGGTTGTGGGTTTTGTCTCCAGCCAGGGTGCCAACAAGAGATAACTGATAAATGTTTCTCACATTGCTGTTTCTCTCCCTCCCTTCCCCACTCTCTAAACATAAATGAATAAAATCTTTACACAAATTTAAAAAATATATTGTCAACTCTAACCCCATGAAGGCAAAACCCACATCTGTCTTGAGTCCCAAGACATCCCCAGAACCTATGTGCCTAGTGCAAGGCAAACACTTGCTCAATAAATGAACAATTACCTTTTTTATATGTCTTTCTCTCACTAACCAGTGAGCACCCTAAGAGGAAGAACCAGACTTAATTCACCTTTGTATCCTTGGATAACTCAAAACAATGGCTCAGTACACAATTATCTGAATTGTGCTGCACTGAATTAAATGAACAGGCATAGCAGTACCCCGGGCACTGGGCTGGGATTCTGGGGAAGATCCCAGGGTTTGATCAGGGAAGCTAAACAGGAGGCCATGGACTCAGCAGCCCAGGTATTTACATTAAGGTGGGCTTCCTAAAGTCTGCAGCCAGAAGGGAAAAGAGAAAACCTGGATTACTCTCAGCACTGCAGGCTGGTTTTGAGGTGTAAGGCTAGGAAATCCAGCTAGGGTTTTCTGGGAGACAGGCCTTACCACCTGGGCATCGCCACAGGGACTTCCAAGAGGTGGCCTTGCTGGGAATCAGTCGCTCAATTCAAGAGCAGAACACCTGTCTGAGCAGCTGCTATCCTTGGGCTGGAGATGGTGTTTTTCACACCTACATGCTCCCCATACCCCCAAATGCAGAAGGAGAACTGGCTCCCTGGATAGTCTCCACGGTCCCCTTCACCTCTCACTTGATCCTCATCAGACAGCAAACAGTTCGTTGGTAGGGGGATACAGGGAGGGGCAGTATCCCACAGCCACCAGGACAGACAGGAAGTCCAACAACAGAAGCCAAAGAAATGGAACTTTCCATTTCTTCCTCCACTTCCTGCCCCCTCAAGTCTGTGAAATGCAATCTGGTGCTGAGGACATGGGATTTAAGCAGTTTCCTTCCTTAGTTTCACTTTCTGACCCTCCTCAGCATTCTAACTAGAGCTTCAGAGTAGCCCAAAGCACGATGTCTCAAGAACAAGCCATGCTGAGGGCACTGCTCACCTCCCACAATGGTGCACTCCACCCAGTAGTCACCCATCACGTGTGAACTATGCCCTCTGTGCCTCGGGGCCCTCACAGCAACCTGGTGGTGCAGGCTGGCACTATTGTCCCCATCTGCCTGAGGAGGAAGCCGAGGCTCTGAGACGGAGTGGCTGTCTGGGGGTGCACAACTGCTGGACAGCGCTGTCAGGACCCAGTGACACCTGACCCTGCTCTGAGCTTACTCTCCTAGAGTCCTGCTGCCCATGCTGGCTGAGACCTCCCTGGGGAGAGTGGAAGGAGGACACTGCACAGACTCAGGTGGCCCACCTGGCACACATGTCCATTTCCGTTCGTATGAAGTACATTTAAAATTTTTATATAAACACAAACACGGATACGATCTGGAGTAAGACACAAAAGGGAGACTTTTTCCGTTAAAACAAGAGATATTGAACTTTCAGTTGATAATAGTGTAACAATGTGGGTTTGTTATTTGTGGCAAATGTACCATAGAGACGTTACAATGATAACGATATTAACAGTGGAAACTGGGTATGTGTATATAGGAGCTTGGTACTATTTTTCCAATACTTCTGTAAATCAATAGCTTCTGAAATAAAAGCTTTGTTTTTCAAAATGTGAGCTATCACAGAAATTGTAGTTTTCTCAGAGGTAGCTGGTACCCCTGGCAGGGTGTGTCAGAGGTGATGTTGGAAGAGCATTGCCCACTCCCTGTTGTTTGCAGAAGGACCTTCCACAGCATCTTGAGAAGTCTGTATTTCTTAAGAGAAGAACCAAAAAGCAGGGTAGTAAGGAGTTTTTTGCTTGCCCTGGCCACTGTCCCCTTCCTTCATAGCATTGTGAGAAGAGTGACAGGCAAGTAACCATGTGGCCCTCCCCAGGTTCCCACCCCAGTGGAAGGGATTTTATGACCAGACTATACCTCATCCTGTTCCAGCCTCCACCACAATCCTTCAGTGCATGTTATGTTTGCACACCCCCAAATCATCCAGGTGGAACCCTAGGGAGAAGTAGTAAGAACTCAGCCATTTACAGTAAGTCCCAGAGGGCACACGTCCTGGCACCCAATGGGCACCACCCATTAGAGTTGGGGTGGTCCTCGGGGGAGTGAGGTGCCTCCTTGGGGATGTCCATTCAGGGCTCCTGCCTCCATCCATCACAGAGACGAAGGGATGGAACTTCATAAGCTTGGGGTACATGGGTTCTGTTGCTTCTAAAGCAGGGGTGTCAAACTCATTTCACTGGGGGCCACATCAGCCTCTCAGTTGCCTTCAAAGGGCCAAAATAACTTTAGGACTATAAATGTAACTACTGCTTAACTGGTAAGGAGTTGAAAGTCCATTTGGCCCTTTGAAAGCAACTGAGAGGCTGATGTGGCCCCCGGTGAAAATGAGTTTGACACCCCTGTAAAGGATTCTTCAGCCATTCGGAAGGTAGGTGTTGAAGTTCTACCTCAAGGTTCAAAAGGGGGCTCAAGCTGTGGTTGCTTCTGACTGTGAAAGGACCAAGACTCAGGTGTCTATTTATTATTTATTTATTTAAAATCCTCATCCAAGGACACGCTTATTGATTTCAGAGAGAGGAGAAAGGGGGTGCAGAGAAACATCAATGAGAGAGAGAAACATCGATTGGTTGCCCCTGCAACACACCTTGAGTGGGGGCCCAACTCGCAACTCAGACGTGTGCCCCAACTAGAATCGAACCCCCAACTTTTTGGTTTATGGGAAGACACATCAACTAACTGAGCCACAGTGGCCAGGGCTCAGATGTTCTTCATAATCTCTTGGCTGCCTCTGTTTCTGTGCAGTGTAGGATGGGCAGTGGGGCTTGAAGTTGGGGACAATGGAAGAGAAAGAGAATAGTTCAGAAACTGTACCTTCTAGCTACACTTCAAACACAGTACTTTAATCAGGCTAGGAAATGGTTTCCAGAAACAGCTTTAGAACTGACAGTCATGAACTTGGATTTGAATGACCAACTTAAGCCAAGGTGATTTCATACCAGTTTTCATCATTCTTATCATCAAAACAAATATTGCATGCCCAATATAATTTAGAGCTCCCTATCATAATGATCTAATTTGGGTAATGGGAAAGATGCATAAAGAGTTAAGTAGGAAAAGCAAAGGAGAGGAAAAGAGAATCAATGTACAATGCTCTTTGGAGCTTGGCAGATAAAATAAAGGCTTCATGGAGAAGCTATGGCTTGAGTTAAACTTTGGACTTGAACAAGACAGGTATGGGGAATGGCAAAGGGAAAGGCACAGAGCATGCTGGGTAGAAAAGAGGAGGCTAGTTCGGCTAGAATAAAGAGCCTGGGTAGAGGAGTGAGGTGTGATGGAAGACATGGGAGGACAGTCAGAATAAAACCTTGGCTAAAACTTGAGACTTTGTCCTGTGGGTAGTGGGGAGCTTGGTGGTAAAACCTTCAGTGTAGAGGAGGGGTGGGGTGGAGACAGGTGATGGCAAGGAGAGCAGTGAGAAGGGTATGGTTGGAGCAAAACCGAGATGACTTAGGGCAGAATAACAACATGGGGAAGGTAAACAAGTGGTAGGTGCATAAGATTTATGAAGGACAAATTGATAGATATTGGTGACTGAAATATGAGATGGGAAGAAGGAAGAAAAAGAGAAAAAAAGAAGAATAAAAGCACCCGGGATGACTCTTGCTAGGGAGGTGCTGAACAAGACCTAGCCCTTCAGTTTCCAACAATCTGTGGCTAATTGAAAAAACTCATTGATACTAGGTTTGTCCCTCAGAACCCTGATGGTATGCCAACTTCAGAAGCTGCCAAACATCCAAGGACTCCTCCCTCTAGAAAATACTTAGGACAACAGAGCCTTTTTCAGTCTGCTGATGGAGACAGACAAATCATCCCAGACATTTTTCTCTTCCACAAATCCCTCCTCACTCTGAAGGGGGCCGCCTGGCACTGTTCCCATCCCTCCCCAGGACCCTGGTTGCCCAGGGACACCATTCAGAGAAACTTTGTCATCTCTACACCCTACCCAGAGGCCTGGATGGCTTATGCCAGAGCACAGGATTCCTCCCTTCTCTGAGATAGAATGAATGGATGAGTTCCAGAGAGGGCAAACATTGGCATGTGGAGCCATGGTGGGAACAAGAAATCTATTTGTTTAGTGTTCTTGGAAACCGATAAGAAGAAATGTAGTCAGGGAAAAAAAAAACTGTGAGGCTGTGAACAACAGCCAAGTCAGTGGGACATGGGATGTCAAGTGGAAAGCTAAGGGACTGGCGAGGCTTCCAAGGAAGGTGGCACCTGGAATGGTAGGGATGGCTGGCAGGCCATGGCCCAGTGCAAGAGCTATAATCACCTCCCATGAATAGAGTGATCACGTTGTCACTGACTGTGAGTGCCCCATTGATCAGCCACAGGTTTTATGTGCAGCATTCACAATTCTACTTCTGGAATGAAATAGAAGAGAGCCAACCATGTCCTACGTCAGCCTCATTTATAAACTGAATTCCTGGAAAGTGAATGAGTGTGTATGTGTATTGCCATATGCCAGGGATGGGCTTTGTCTTCATTGGGTACTTCCTGCTGCTGCTGCTGCTGCTGCTGCTGCTGCTGCTATTACTAAAATTTCTTGAAATCTCTGTGCTGTTATATGAGAAGCAATTGGCTTTTTTACCTGTTCACTGGACTGTCTTCCAGTCTCCATTTCTCAGGCCAATTTACCATTTCCCAATAGGGAGACATCTAACTGTGCTGAACATATTTAACTAGTTTGAGATAAATCCCTGAACACATGGCATCATATGTCAGCAGAGCTCTGAAAATACAAATTAGACATAGGACAATTACATGTCCATTGTGACTGCCTCCAGGGACGTTTTATGCCAAGAACAAAGGAAGGACCATACTGATCTAGAAATGATACATCCCTGCCCATTACAAAAAGGTTAAACCTAGGACATGTCATATTGTAGCATGCTAACACAATCAAGACCCAGAGACAGTCAGACCAGCACACAGGAAAGCAGTGTTATCCCATAGGGCCTTCCAGAATGAAGTTCCATCTTAAAATCATTCAGAACCAACTAGGTCAAGATCCATATAAAGATACAGCCTCATTAACTCAGAAGGGAGAGACTTGAGGAGCATGCTCCAAAATTTAGGGAATGGTCCAAGAAAAACAATGCTTGGCTGAGGAGTGGAACTGTCTTTCAAAAAAAAGACAAGAAGAGCCTGAAGTCCTCACTTGCCTTTCTTGGCCAGCTGCCTTCTTCTGAAACACCCAACCCATTTGCCTGAACTCACCACATGAGAAGGAGCTTTTTACTACATTCCTTCAGCTGGAGAGAAGGGACATATCACTTTTTGAAGGTAAACCCAGGGGTTTGGTTTTTGGTTGATGAATTTCTGACAGTCCCCCTGAGATTTTTCAATCCAAAGTATAATTGCATAAAGAGGGTTATGTTTTAAATTGTCTGTCTATAAAACACACCGTCATGAAATTTTGTTTTCTCATACCCGTTTTGTTTCCTTCGTGTATAGATCTAATAAACTTGAACTTTCAAGGCATTGAGATAGGATTAGTATATAACATACTTGTGCCTTAAATCAATAAGCTCCTGGATATTGGTGTTTTTAATGGGCCACTCCTATGGGATGGCTCATTAAGTCACCTTATTTATTTTTAAGGAAAATCATTTTATTTTTTAAGGTAAAAGTTTCTTCTTTTTTATAGCTGAGTAGTATTCCAGTGTGCAAATGTCCCATAGTTGGGTTTTTTTTATTGTTGTTCAATTACAGTAGTCTCAATTTTTAAAAATCACTTTAAATCCAAAAGACTAATCTATTGACTTCCACAATGGATTGGGTGAAATGTAAGGAAGGTATCCCATAGCAGTGAATAAATGAATGAGGAAGAGAGACATTTCATTTGTTTCTAATTTGAAGAGTGATTCAAATTCCATTAGAGGCTTATGAGGGAAGGCCTTCTTGAAGTTTGGAGTTTTGCCTTCCATGATTGCGTCAGGGCCATATATTTGTCCTGAAAAGGGTAAGAGGAAGATCTGCTCCACCCAGAGGCGGTCATATTGTGTTAACTAATCCCTGGTATTCTGTAGTTTCCTCATTCATCTGCTCTGCTGAGCCTGAGCCTCTCCTCCAAGCCAATCAACTCCTCAAAACCATTTTCTCTGAGCCTTTCTCAGAAATAAATTCTTGTATAAGTTGTAAAAGACCAGTTCCTCCAAGTAGATCAATTGCCCTGTCTGCTGCAGGAGACCAAGGCATTTGACAAATTGGCAGGTAAGAATCACTAACTTTAATCTTTCTTGGTTTCTGCAAAGTTGATGATGAAATTTCCTAAAGATTTCTCAGAGAGCTTAGTACTGAATTTGGACTTGGGCATTTTCTGGTGCCAAATTTGGCAGCCACTATGGGATGTCATTCCCATTTGGTGTAAGGGAGAATGTGATTCAAATCCACTGTGGATTTGGCTTTTCTGAGTCTGAAAACTGAGTCACAGAACCATAAGCTCAGGGCTTCAAGGAATCATAAACTGCCACAAACCTCTCACTCATTATGTTTCGAAAGTGAGACCTAAGAGATATTGTGTTCAGGGTATATAGAAAGTTCTGCAGTGTTTCAGGGGTTTCCTAAGTCAGAGCAGTCAGATCTTCATGTTTTTTACAGCAGATCTGAACATTTAGTTAGCCTTGAATATCTAGTCCCAGGTGTCTCGAATGCCCTCTGGACAGCTGGCTCTTAAACAAATGTATGAATTGCAATAATATTAGGTGAATTCCATTTTGGGGAGGATTAAGTGGTTGAATCTTTGTTTTTTCTTTATGTGATTGGGTGTACCAAACCCTGTGACTGAGATAAAAGTTTTTTTCTGCTGTAGACGGCTTGATAAGCGCTATCTCCACTCCATTCTCCTCTTGATCCTGGAGCTCCTCAAAAGGCCAAATAAAGCATTCTTGGGAGTGTGGGGTGTTTGTTGGTTTCCTACTGCCTCATCCACCTCCTTCAAAAGAACTCTTGCCATTCATGAGAATGAATCCCTCTTATCACTGCTTTTCTCAGGCCTTTCTGCAGCCTCCTTAGTGATTTCTCAGCAAGTCTGAGAGCCAGACTCTGGAAGGCCTTGGTTCTCAGAGTGTGGTCTGTAGACCAGCAGCATTGGCATCACCCAGGAACTTCCTGGACGCACAAACTCTTGGGCCCCTTCTATGACCTCCTGAGTCAGAATCTGCATTTAACACGGTCCACAGGTGACTAGTAGGCACATCCAGGCATGAGAAGCCTGCTAAGGGACAAGCACTGCCGACTCCCACTGCACTGTCCAGATGCTGAACTTTTTCTGCTCTAGGAGTTTCATTCATTCAGCATGTACCCAACACCTATTAAGTACTCTCACTAGGCTTGAGTGCTGGAAAAACAAAAATAAATAAGACATATCTCTTGAAGTAATAGGGAAACAGATGTCAAAACAGTGATATGAGATCTGAGTAAAGTACTATAGAAAGAGAGGGAGAAAAATGACCTACATTTGCCTCAAAAAAACCTGGTACACTTCACAGAGAAGGTGGCATTTGGCTTGGGATTTTTAGAAGTTATTTAGTTTTTTTAAATTATACTTTATTGATTATGCTATTAAAATTATCCTGGTTTTCCCCCCTTTACTCCCCTTCACCCAGCACCCCCCACTCCCACAGGAAATCCCCACACCATTGTTCATGTCCTTGGGTCATGCATATAAATTCTTTGGCTACTCCATTTCCTATACTATACTTTACATTCCTGTAACTATTCTGTAACTACCTATTTGTACTTCCTAATCCCCTCATTATTTTGCCCATTCCCCTACAACCCTCTCCCATTTGGCAACCATTAAAGTGCTCTCTGTATCCATGATTCTCTCTATTCTTGTTTGCTTAGTCTGTTTTTTAGCTTCAACTGTTAATAGATAAGTGTTTTTGCCATTTTATGTTCAAAGTTTTGATCTTCTTCTCAAGTGAGTTCCTTTAACATTTCATGTAATAATGGTTTGGTGATGATGAGCTAGCTCTTTATCTGCCCATTGATTCTAAAAGTGCTATCTTTGCTGGGTGGAGCAATCTTGGTTGTAGGTCCCCACTTTTCATCACTTGGAATATTTCTTGCCAGTCCCTTCTAGCCTGCAGTTTTGGGGGTTTTTTTTGTTTTGTTTTGTTTTTGAGAAATCAGCTAACAGTCTTATGAGAACTCCACTGTAGGTAACTAACTGCCTTTCTCTTGCTGATTTGAAGATTCTCTCTTGTTAACCTTTGGCTTTCTAATTATGGTGTGTCTTGGCATGGGCTTCTTTGCATCCATCTTGTTTGCGACTCTCTGTGCTTCCCAGTCTATTTCTTTTACCAATTTCAGAAAGTTTTCTTTCATTGTTTTTTCAAATAGATTTCCAATTTCTTGCTCTTTTTCTTCTCCTGGCACCCCTATGATGTGAATGTTGGACATCTTGAAGTTGTCCCAGATGCTGCTTATACTATCCTTATGTTTTTGGATTCTTTTTTCTTCTTATTGTTCTAATTGGTTGCTTTTTTGCTTCCTTACGTTCCAAATCATTGATTTCACTTTTGGTTTCATTCACTCTATGATTGTGTCCCTATAAATTGTTCTTTATTTCAATTAGTGTATTCTTTGCATCTTCCTGGATCCTTTTTATGCTGTTGAGGTCCTCACTAAGTTTCTTGAGCATTCTTATAACCAGTGTTTTGAACTCTGTATCTCATAGATCGCTTATCTCCATTTTGTTTAGCTCATTTTCTGAAATTTTGATCTGTGCTTTCATTTGGGCCATATTTCTTTGTCTTCTTATTTTGGCAGCCTCTCTGTCTTTGTTTGTGTGTATTAGGTAGAGCTGCTTTGACTCTGTGTCTTGGTAGGGTGACCTAATATAGTAGGTGTCCTACAGCATCGGGTGGCACAGTCTTCCCTATCATCCAAGCTGGGTACTCAAGGTGCACCCTTCATGTGGGCTGCGTACACCCTCCTCTTGTAGTTGATCCTTGGCTGCTGTCGGCAAGTCAATGGGAAGGATTTATTCAGGCCAGTCAGCTGCAACGATTGGCTGTGACCACTGAGGTGGGGCTGTGACCCACCTCTGCCCTCTATGGAGGATCAGTTATGCAGCAGCAGGGTGGTGGTGCTCTGATGTGGTCTATAGCTGTCCACTGGGTGTGCTGATCCAGGGGTTTCCCAAGTGTTGCAGGCCAAGGTCAGTCCCCACCTGTGTTTTGCCTGGGGTCCTGCCTGAGCTATAAAGCAATCTGAGATGGTTGCTACTTGTGCTGGGCTTGTAGATTCCAAGGCAAAAACCAAGCTGTGAATCTAGCTGTCTGCTGCTAGTGTGAGCCTAGGGCTCACTGAGGGTAGCTGTTACTTGTTTAAGAGGATTAAGAAGGTTGTGAAGCTTGATCCAAGACCAGCCATTCATATGGAAAAGGAGCTTGGGTGGTGGAGCAGAGTCTATGGGGATCTTTAAGGTGGGTCAAACAGTATTAGCTAGGTTGATGGAGTCTCAGAGCACCAGCTTGCTGCTCTGTGGTTCTTTGGAGAAAGGGCTTAGAAAAGTAACAATGGCCTCGGCTCACCCTTGATGCCAGACACTCAGTTTCTCCCTATATGCCACTGGTGCCTTCCAAGCTTCTACCCTGGTGCTGGAGCTCAGAGGGAGTGACTCTGAGTAGGTGAGTCCATGTATGGGTTCATTATGAGAAACTGCTTGAGGCTCCAGCAGTTTCCTCTACCAACTCAATACCTGCTGGTTTTTGCAGCCAGAAGTTGTGGGGACTTCTCTTTCTGGCACTGGTACCCTGTGCTGAGGGGCGTGGTGTGAGGCTGGGACTCCTCACTCCCAAGATATCCCTCCCAAATTTTTATCCACCACATATGGATGTGGGACCAGCCCAATTTGCATTTGTACCCTTCCTACCACTCTGGATAGATGTGGTTTCTTTAATTCTGTAGTTGTCAGACATCCCTTCAACTTGATTTCTGATGGTTCTGAGTGATGGTTGTTCTATATTTTAGTTGTAATTTTGATGTGGTTGTGCGAAGAGGCAATCCACGTCTGTCTATGCCACTATCTTGAGTGGAAATCTGGCTTGGGTTCTGAAGAATGAATAAGAATTTATCAGGCCGAGAGTGTGTTGCATAGGAAAGAGCATGAATGGAGGCAGGGGACTGTAGACCAGCCTGGCATTTGAAGAGCGGAGGTCATGGCTCTGCCTCTGTGTACTGTCATGTCCCAGGGAAGGCACCGGGCCTTGCCACCAATTAAATAGACTGAAAAATGGTTTTTGTACTAAGCATGATGATAAGAATGTAGGTAAACATCCAAACATCACAGAAGCCTCTTTTCGGACTCATTCTCTAAAGTGCCATTTCTTCTACCCTCTGCCCTGTTTGACTCTGGCTGTAGCTACTGCCCTCCATGATCTTTCTCACACCCTTTTCCAGTGGCCTGACCTCGCATTTGCCTGGCTTTGCTTTCTGTCTCACATCTTTTCTTCACCCCCACCAGGAAAGTTGACTAACACATGGAAAATAATTTAGTTTTGACCTTGAGGTACCCCCCACCCCAACTACTCAGTGAGGGGAGTATGAAGGCTGTTCCAAGGATAAGAGAGAAGAAATGAGTATCTAATTTTTTTTCTTACTGTTCAGTTTTCTCAACTCCCATATCTTTGGCTCTGACATTTTTCTCTTCAGTCTAGCTCATATGATGCCTTTTTTTAAATTCATAGACTAATCTTTCATTTTTTGTTTTTATAATGAAATACATTAATTATTGAAAGAATAGTATAATGAATATATGTGTGCCTACCAGCCCTCTTTAAAAAAACAATGATATGATGGTTGCCAGAGGCTAGGAAGAGGGGGAACTGGGGATTGGTGCTTAGTGGATATAGAATTTCAGTTTTGCAAGATGAAATACTTCTAGAGATCTGTTGGACAACAATGTGAATGTACTTGTCACTACTCTACTGTATGGTTAAAACGGTTATGATAATATATTTTATGCTACATGGTTTTACCACAGTTAAATGTGTGTCTGTGTATATGTATGTGTGTGTATAATATATATACACATATATACATATATATGTGTGTATATATATCTACACCAACAATGCCTTTTACTCCAAAACCATTATCTTTATTTGCCTGAAAAGGCCCATTTCTGCTCCATGGTCTCCTTGAGTCACAGAGAGAAGGAGTCTGGTTGGTTCTACCTGGGTCCACAGAGCTATAAGGACAGGAGCCCAATGAGGGTCAAGCCCCTTGAAAATTCCTCTTGGAAAAAAAGTGCCAGAGAGAATCTTGGCCAGGGAAGTATTTACTCATATTTTTTCATTCTTCTAGAGTTAGCTTTTAACAAGCACATTCAACAAGATAAAAATTATTAGGGGGACCATAAAATGGCAGAGGAGAAGACTGGGAGAGTGTGAGAGAGGCCGAACTTACCTGGTCCAGAAACATAGTTCCCCTTCTGTGGTCTGGCCTAACAACCCAAGGGGAGATTATCCAGAGCGGGTCTGGAAGACTGCCCAGGTGATCTCTCAGGCAGAGCTCCAGACCATGCTGGAGCTTCAAGTACATATGGAGGAGCAGCCAACCTGAAAATGCTCTTCCTGGTGTGTTTCTGGAGTCCACCAGTGAATGCACACTGAGGGGTGGCCCTGTGCTCTCCTGGGAAAGCTGAGGGCCTGCCAAGAGCGTCATCTAAACACGTGATCATTCCATCTGCACAAAGACACCTGCCTGGCTGGAGCTAGAATCTCCTCAGAAGATATCTGGGGTCTACTCCACCAAACCTAATGAATACTCTAAGCCCCTGAGCCTGTTATTAGTAAACAAAGCCACCCAAGTTTCAATCTGAAGGTTTAGGTTCAAAGTTCAAGCTCCTGACGAAGGAAGCTGGGATTTCTGCAGGCAGACACAGCTGTGGGCTTAGGGAGCCTGAGCTTTTTTTTTTTTTAATTTATTTAATTATTGTTCAAGTACAGTTTTCTGTCTTGTACTCCCATCCCAGCCCACCCCCCAAAGTGCTCCCCACCTCCCTCCCAGCCCACCCCCCCTTGGTCCAGCCCTCCTCACTTGACAGGCCAGCGACCCAGAGATATTGAGTAACCTGCCCAATATCATGGAGCTAGTTAGAGCAAATCAGAACTACAACTCAGGACCTGCAGATGCCAAGGCCTGAGTTCTTGCCCTCCCACTGCCTCTTTCTAGTACCTAGCATGGGCCTGCACTTATGGTAGAGTCTTAGGTATTGTAGCTTCCCCTGAACTGTTCTAATGTTAGGGTGCCTGGTATCCCCCGGGCTTCTCTTCCTTACCATCCCCTTTCTGTAACTCAGTTCCTCCCCTGGGGGCTCTGCAAGGCCCACACCATGATCTGGATCTTGTTTCAGCAATGTGGTTCCTCCTTCGTGTCCCGGGGCTCCTAGCTTTCCTGACCTTGCTCCACGCTGCAGAGTCTGCTACGTGTGGTAAGTGTCTCCCTGTACTGGTTTCCTGGGATTGCAGTATTAAGGGGCCACGAACTAGTTGGCTTGAGACAGTAGACATTTTTTCTCCTCCAGTTCAGGAGGTTAGAAGTCCCAAATCAAGGTGTCGGCACGGTCATACTCCTCTGAAGGCTCTAGAGGAGACTCCCTCCTTGCCTCTTCCAGCTTCCGGTGGCTCCTGGCCATCCTTGGGAGTCGTCGGGTTACAGCTGCATCACTCCGGGCTCTGCTCTGTCCTCACATAGCCTTCTTCTCTGTATCCTCTGGGTGTCCTCCCCTCTTATTGCAAAACCACCAGTCAAAGGATTTGGAACCCACCTTAATCTATACCCGTATAACTTTATTTTAATTAATTATGTCTGCAAAAACCTTCTTTCCAAATAAGGTCACATTCTGAGGTTCTGCGAGCACCTGTGTTTTAGGGGCACACTACTTGACCCACTCACTCACTATACTCCTCTTCCTCAGAGAGTGCATCCTGCCCACCCCACACCCGGACCCCAATGAGTGGAAATGAGGAATCCCACCTCTACCCTACCATCCTCTTTCTACTTCAAGGCCCTGGGGGTCAGCTAAGTCCTTGATGAACTTGCTTAAGAGTCTGGCTCCCTAAGAACCAGAGAAAGCCCCACAGCCCAGCAGCTTCAGCCAACCCGAACAGCCACACACCTTCTTAATTCCATCACTGGGGATTCCAGTGGACTCCCCAAAACCGGTTTTGACATCTTATGGAGGATCATAGAGTGTTCTTCCTGTCCTGTGCTTTTTGTCCTTGAGGATGCTTGTGAAAGTTTCCTAATCTTGATCTTGTGCCTGCTCAGATTTGGGTGTTGGAGTGGGTAGTGGATGAGAAAGAGGGAGACGGAAGCAGAGAGCATCTCAAAAAAATTGTGTCTGACACCCTGCTGCTTATTTCTCCCCCTCCAAGCACCGTCTACCAGCACTGCTGCCATCTCTGATACTGTGAGTCAGGTCAAGGACCAAGTCAGCAAGGCCTTTCTGGAATCTCGGACCAGGTATGTGAGACACACACACACAACACGCTTCCCTTCCTAGGCTTCCTGCTAACGACAAGCACATCTCGGCCAGCCCTGACAAGCCAACGAGCCAAAGCAGCTACACAATCTGCCGACCCACCTCCCCACCTCCCCACCTCGGAGCACTTGGCAAGCAGGAGTAATAGCCCACAACTCCTAAAATCCTCATCCTGTGGGTAACTGGAAGAGGATGTCTAGTCTAACCCGGTAAAACCCTGCAGAGGTCTCGGTCAAAAAAATTATAGGATAGGTTGAATATCACACACCTGTCTGAAACACGTGTTATAACCAAACTGATGGCTTAAACATTATGGGTTACCATTAGCCATGTACAAACACACAGCTAGTCATGACCTTGAACCTATGCATCTGATCTATGTACCAATATTTAAGAAAAGAGTTTCTTTGTATCTCTCAGATCAGCCGTGACCTCCCCAGGGGTAAGCACTTCCTTCTGCATGGCTAGTGTTTCCTTGGGTCCTGCATTCTGGTCTCAGAAAACCTGCAGGTGGAAGTTCTCCATTTATTCAGCTAATATTGACTGACTTAAGTCAGGTCCTAGAAGTGGAACCAGACACCTGAGTTCACATGCAGTTGACTGATTGGGGATTGCTCTCAGGAAAGCTGTAATGAAGGGAGGGAGCAGAGAGGTAAAAGGAAGAAGCCAAGCAAGGATGTGGTTTAAGGTTTAGCCTCAGCTGACCCCAAAGGAAAACATGTCACAGTGCCAGCCACCACTTCTTTCCTTTAGGCTCTCTGAGAAGGTATCAATAGCCAACCACAACTCCGGGACACCCAAAGGGGCCTTCCTCTTTTTAAAAAAATTATTTTATTGTTGTACCATTACAGTTGTCTATATTTTCTCCCCACCCCTCCCCACTGCCTCCTTCAAACCCGCCTCCCTCCCTTGCTTCCACCCTCCCCCTTGGTTTTGTCCATGTGTCCTTTATAGTAGTTCCTGAAAACCCTTCTCCCCTCTGTCCCCTCCCCTCTGGCTATTGTTGGATTGCTCTTATTTTCAATGACTCTGGTTATATTTTGTTTGCTTTTTTTCTTTTGTTGATTATGTTCCAGTTAAAGGTGAGATCATATGGTACTTGGCCCTTGTCACTAGTAGTAAAGCAAAGAGGAAGCTTCCCACGGTGGCAGGAGAGAAACAGCAAGTATTCCAGCAACTATTTCCAAATGCAAATTCTCCCCCCTCCTTAATGTCCATCCTTTCATAGCCCTGAGCTAGGGTTAGAATAAAAGCAGCAAAACAAGTGTTCATCACTTCCTCTGTAAGTTGTGCACAGGACGACCAGCCCTGCTTTGCAACTTGGCCTCACTAGTTAGTTCTTGGGCTTGGGGGCCTCATGGAGACATAGAGGATCACATTTAAACAGCTTGTTACACAAACACACAGACAACCCTGGAACTCCTCACGGAATGAAGGAATAAACAGAGCAGTGGTTGCTACTCCTGGTACAGGAATCAGGGAAGCATGATGGAGGACGAGGAGGGGCCAGCCCTGCAAAGGGATGGTATGCCAGGGACTGGGAACGGCAGAGGGTCTTTTCTGGGGGCAGTAAAAATGTTTGGGAGCTGGATAGAGTCAATGATTGCACAACATAATCAGCATGCATGTGGCAAGCAGATGGATTCATGCACGTCCCAGCGGAAGCCAATGAAGTACTTTCATCAGAGGATGGCATGATTTGAATTTCATTCTAGAAAGCTCACTCCAGCAGCTGAGTAGAGAATGGATGGGAGAGGGACAGGAGCAAAGGCAGGAGCCCAGCTAGGAGGGGGCTGCGACCCTCCAGATGGGGAGGACGGTGGCTAGGATGAGGGTGGAGGCCGTGGAGGTGGAGAAAGAGGCCCTCCAAAGACCTGCCTGCTCCCGCAGAGCCCAGCCCCAAGGCCGGCCAAGCAGGAGATAAGTCCCTGCTGAGTCAGTACAGGCAGGAGACTGCACAGAGCGTCAGGGGTTCCCTGGTCTGAATCTGTGTGTCCTGGGACACCAGTGTTTCCAAGGTTCCCTAATAGGTCCTGCTGCAGCCGGCACAGCCACAACCCTCTGATTCTAATTCAGGCAGCGCTCACATCCACCTGCCAGCCTTCCCTCAGGACCAGACCTAGCAAAGCTTAAAGACACACAGCATCTTCCTCCTCCCACAGTAGATTTTCCAGAAGAGAACTGAGAAAAGATCCTGAGAGCACAGGCCCATACTCTTGTGGCCTCACTATACATACACTACCTCCACCCTTTCTGCAGGGTCAGAGCCCCAGGGGCCAGGTCATGAGTCCCCTTTTGTCTCCACTGTAGGCTGAAGACTGCCATGAGCTCTGAGGCACCCGACCCCCGACAGCTCTCAGAGTACTTCAAGCATGCCAGGGGCCGGACGCGCACAGCCATCCGCAACGGGCAGGTGTGGGAGGACTCCTTAAAGAGACTGAGGCAGAAAATGACCTTGACCAATGCTACAGGTACAGAAAACCCCCTAGCCCTCTGATGGCAGGAAGGGGTCGTCCCCTGGCAGGAGAAAGCAGAAGCCACGAAAGTTGTGTTCCCTGTGAGGAGCCGCCTCCTGGGAGAACTGCAAAGCAAGGAGGAGCTGAGAGGACAGCTGGGAAAATGCTCTTTCTGTTTTCGCAGAGAAAGGAACTTAAAGTCCAGCAAGGTCACACTGTCAACTCCAAACGAGGGGACATTCATGCTCTTGCTAGAATACCATCTGTCAGGCCTCTATCCAGAGGAAGTACTAAAGTCAATAAACATGGGCTCCCTGTTCCAAACCACAGCATCACCATTCTGCCTGTGGCGGGGACATTTAAGTCACCTGTGTCTCGGGGATTTACTGGGGTTGTATCACAGGAGAGGAGATTTCCAACTTCTGAGTAAAGTGGAGCTGAACCAGTGGGCTGATGGGTTGATCAGGGCTTCCTCCCAGCCCTCCTCCCCGGCCCCCCACCAGTGTCACAGCTCCTGGGGAATCATGGAGGGAGGGGTTTGGATCTGACAGGAGCGAGAGGTTGCCGGTTCCCCCTGGCACCACAGCCAGTGAGAGAAGGTATGTAGCCCAGGATTTGGGCAAATTTCAAAGTTCCAAAAGAAGGACACTGGGACAAAGTAGGAAGAAGCAGGCAGCACTCTGGACTCCAAGATTCAAAGCACGGGGGCACCAACCCCAGCCCCTGCTAACTTTCACAGATGGCCCTCCTGAAGAAGCCCCCCAGGGCTAAATTCCCTCGCTTATCCTTCTCTGTAGGTGTTGCGTTGGGTCACAGGCTGCATCGGGAGTGTGCAGCTCTCTCCACTCCGTGCCCACCTGGAAGCCTCCCAGGCCTAAAGCCCCCAGTCTGTTGCTCCTCCCAAGACCACAGTGCCCCGACTTTGAAATGACCTGTCCCTCCCCAACCTCTTTCCTATCTAGATTCCTGCTTGTTTAGTGCTTACGATGTCAGTGTAACTTTGGAAGACAAACAATCTCATCTCAGGGGTACTTTTATTCTGAAAGAAAGCTCTATTCATTCAAATGACCTGACAAAGAATTACTCACAATTCTGGGGCCTTGCAAAGGTCTTACCTGTGTGGCCTTGGGCAAGTCCCTGGAGCACTGTGGTCTCAGTTTAATGAGGAATTTAAATGCTTTCCTTGGTGAGCTGTCAGGATGAAATGAGACAGCACCTCAGAAATGCTTGTTTAGAACACAGAACATCCGCCCCCAAATTTGAGTCCCTCCCAGCTTTCCGTTTCCTGCCTCCCCGCAGTGCCTCGGGATAGAGATGGAACTCAGCCCCACTGGTGTCCCTTCCGTTTCAGACCCCAACCTGGACTTGACTGCACTCTCTAGGGAGGTGGGCTGTGGTGCCCATGATCCTGTGACGAGTTGCGACAACAGCTCTTACCGCAGCATTACGGGAGAGTGTAATAACAGGTGAGTGGGCTTGGGCGGCTGTGGGACCTCAGGACCACCGTGCCCAGCCCACCTGCCTCACCCTGCCCGTCTGCCCCGCACCACCCAGCCCAGCCAGGGGCCTGGCCGGTGAGCATTCCAGGCAGCACGCCTACTGCCTTACCCTCCTAAACTTGGCGCCCACCAGAATCCGTCCTGTTGGAATCCCCCCTAATCCCCCACCTTCTAAAGAGACCACTGGTTCCCACTGGAAGCAGCACCTTTCCCAGGGCAGGGAAGCCCCGCACCTTCAGGAGTGGGGGTAGTTCAGAATCCCCGCATTGGAGAGGCGCCTCCTCCGCGTCCCCTTTCCCTCGGGCAGAGGCTCCGGGTTTTTTCCCGTGGGATCCTCACGGGATTTGCAGCGAAGCAAACCCCGGAGTAAATGGGCGGAGGCTGAGTGCACATCTCGCCCGGTTTCAGGAGGAACCCTGAGCTGGGTGCCGCCAACAGGGCACTGGCGCGCTGGCTGCCAGCCGAGTACGAGGATGGGCTCTCCCTGCCTTTCGGGTGGACGCCGGGAAAGACGCGGAATGGCTTCCCGGTCCCGCTGGTGAGGCCAGGAGGGTGGGGGGCGAGGTGGGGGGGGTGAAAGATGAAAGTTAGAGGGGACAAGATGTACTCTGCACCCGCAAAACAAGGACGAAGAGCTAGGTGAGAGGACAGAGGATGCATGGTGGAGCTGCTTCAGGAGATGGACATTTGGGACTTGCTGTCGGGCGATAATCCCCAAACTGCCACCAGAGGGCGGCAGAGCTCGGAGCCAGCCAGGAGCCCAGCCAAGTGACGGTCACTACCCAGTTAGTTGCCCACTGGCCAGATCCCCTGGGGTCTTCTAGGCAGATGGCCTCCCCATCCCATCCTGCTCCTGCTTACCCCGCCCCAGCCCCTGGAGCGCATCAGCTGTCCCTTGCCTGGAGGTCCTATCTGCTGGCCTCATCTGAGTTGGCAGGCCCTCCCCTGCCCCCTCTCCTCTTCCCGGACACCTGGCGGCTCTGTGGCACTTCAGGCAGCCTGTCTTTGTCTCCCTTCTCCATAGTGGAAGGGCACCAGCCTTTCAAGCCTTCAAGTCATACACACCTGCGTTTTAATCCTGTCCCTGCCCTTTTGTAGCTGACCTTGGAGAGCTGGCCTCGCTTCTCTAGGTCAGTTCCTCATCTGCAAAATGGGGATAATGCCAAGTGCCTCACAAGCTTCTCATAGGGATTAAATAAATGTTACATTGTAGGTTGAACCTGAATCCTCAAAGCACATTTTCCTCCAACCCTCCTGCCCCTTCTTTCTCCTGCAGGCCCGTGAGGTATCCAACCAAATTGCAAGCTATCTGAATGAGGAGGGTGTTCTGGACCCAAAGAGATCCCTGCTGTTCATGCAGTGGGGTCAAATTGTGGACCATGACCTGGATTTTGCCCCTGACACTGAGTTGGGGAGCAGCAAGTACTCCAAAGAGCAATGTGATAAGTACTGCATCCAAGGAGGCAACTGCTTCCCCATCATGGTGAGCCCTGCACTGCACGTCCCTGACAGGCCCTGGCCCCCCTCGTGGGGCAGACATTTGCAGCCCATTCCCCAGAGTCTCTAAGGAGACCTTGAGTGCTGATTTGACAGCTTCCTACTCCTCACATGTCCATTCATTCACTTGTCCATTTATGCAGTAAATGGACATTAATCATCTCCTTCATGCCAGGCAGTGCACGGTGTGCTAGGGATTCAAAGACAAACTAGACACTGTGTCTCCCCTCGAGGACAAAGGGCCTGCATGGGAAATGGACAAGGAACCTCCAATGGCAAAACTGGGATGCTCTGGGGAGGGTTGTTTATGTCCCCAGCCAGCACCACATGGGGACTTAGGAGGAATCTTAAGCCTCCTCCCAGACATTGGGACACAGGATCTACACTTTACTGGGAGATTCACTTCATTCTCAGTAAGGTTTGTGGAACCCTGCTGTAATAAGTCACCCTGGGGTCTGGGGAGAGCTGAAACTTGATGGATGAATTAGAAATTGTGAGAATCTCCAGGAGGAAGGGAGAGGAACTTGCACTGGGGCCCCTTGGCTTCTTATTCATGGACTTTAGGGTTAGAGAGTGATTTATTCACTCGAACAACAAGCAAGTCAAGGCTACGTGCTACGGTATAAAGAAACCGAGCCATCGATTGAGGCCAACCTGGATTTGATTCTTACATCTTTCCCTTCCAGTTTGTAAGTTTGTGGGCAAGGTACTTGACCTTTTTGAACCTCAGTTTTCTCACCTGTAAAATGGTACTGAATTAGCTACCTTACAGGGTTTGTGAGATCCAAAGTGAGAAAATATGCAGAATGCCTAGCACATGGTAGAAGCAAAATTCATATATGGTAGCTGCTGTTGGTAGTAATTATTCACAAACCCTTCCCTTGCTCGTGCTCTGCTTCCCTGTCCAGGGATATCAAGGCTCTTTCTCCTCCAAAAATGTGAAGCCCTATTTCTGGAAGATTGGCTGACTCCCTGCAGTCCTTTTACACAGTGGGATATAATGAACTTCAGGGAGCAGTGGGCCCAGGATGTGTAGCAACAGCAGGAGGTGTCTAGAGTTGGTGTCTGATACTAGGGTCACCATCAGCATCTTTGCCAGCTTCACCCAGATATGCCCTGGGGAGAGGTTGCCAGGGCCCAGATGTACCACCTCTGCCCAGTCACCCGCCCCCAATCTCTCTGCAGTTCCCACGCAACGACTATAAGGTGAGGACTCAAGGGAAGTGCATGACTTTCTTCCGAGCTGGGTTCGTCTGCCCCGCTCCGCCCTTCCAGACCCTGGCCCGAGAGCAGATCAACGCTCTGACCTCCTTCCTGGATGCCAGCTTTGTGTATGGCCCTGAGCCCGGCCTGGCCAGCCGTCTCCGCAACCTCAGCAGCCCCCTGGGCCTCCTGGCTGTCAACCAGGAGGTCTGGGACCATGGGCTGGCCTACTTGCCCTTTGACAACAAGAAGCCAAGCCCCTGTGAGTTCATCAACACCACTGCCCATGTGCCCTGCTTCTTGACAGGTGAGTCCAGGGTAGGAACAGAGGGGCCCAAGGGCAAAGAGGTGGGAAGCAGAGGGAGGCCAGAGAAACCTCGTGAGGCTGCCAGGCAGCTTCCAGGGACTTCTCACCATCTTCTGGAAAAATGCACAGCAAGCCACTGCTGCCTCTGGCACTGGTTCAGGACTGGCAGAAGGGTCCACATAAATACAGAATCCGAGAACATGTGTTCACTGAAAAAAAAGTTAAGAAAGTCCATAAAAGTGCAAAGAAGATCAACTAAATCCCACTACCCACAGAAAATCATTGCTAACATTTTAATGCCTGTCTTTCTAGGGTTTTTTTTTTTTATTACAGTTCTATAACACTTTATATCATCAGGGTCATTAGTGATGCTCTATAACCTGATGTCTGCACTTAGCACATCACTTAAACACTCTTCTAGGCCATGATTTTTAATGGCTGCCTGGGGTTACATAACATATATTACCACAACTTATTTTATCGACCTCATTTGGAGACATTCAAGTCATTTCTAGTTTTTCTATGATTTTTTTGTTGTTGTTTATAGGTAATCAACATCCTTGTTGATGATTGTTTGTGCTCATTTTAATAATTTTATTAAGATAACTTCCAAGAGGAGGAAGTTCTGGATGTAGGGGATGGATATATTTAAGGCGTTTTTTAAACTTTGGCATAAAACCCACACTCCACATAGCCTGTGCACAACCAGAGCCCCCCAGTTCTGTTCATTCGGGGCCTCAGGCCCCTGGTCCTCTCTGCCTTTCGCCTCTGGAGGCCTCTCCTTTGCCAAAAATTCACTCTCCTGGGCCACCCCCTGCCCACCCTGGCATGGCGAGGCCAGCCTGCAGGCCCAGATCTCTTTCTTACTCTTTTAGATTCCGTGTCTGCACGTAGCTCATATCCACCCAGGCACAAAACTGAGCCCTTTCTTGTGTTTCACAAAAATATCCACTAAGAACAAGCATTTGTGAATTCAACAGACTTTCTTGATGATTAGAGGACCCCAGTCTCCTTGAGAAACACCTGCTCTTTTACCATTTCCCTGACACCCCCATTCCGTTCCCCCCAACCCTGAATTCTTCTTCCTTTATCACACAGAGGACTTCAGCCCCACCAGGCTCCTACCCTCAGACTTGCATTCCGAAAACCTTCCAAGTTGCTTCACACTGTACAAAGTTCTGTTTGTATAGCCCGCCCCATCTTAAAAGGCAGTTGGGACAGTGCATTAGCAAAATTTTACTTTTTAATGTCACCTGTAGTCTTTACCACAGTCTCGTGAGGTCGGCCTGATTATCCCCATTTTCACGGATACAAAGAGCGAGGCTTAGAATTAATTGTTCAATAACTTGTGCAAGTCACACAGCTAAAAAGTGTGTGTGTGTGGAGCTGAGATTCAACCCTGTGGGTCTCCACTCTGATCTCTCTCCATATTACGTCCCTCATTAACTACAAAGAGGGGCTTAGGAGAGGGTCCCTGGTTGGGGGGCACCCTCGTTTATTTTTTGGGTGCAGACTACCAGGTTCTGGGACTGCTGGGGGAACCCACCTCCTGCCTTCTGGATTTTCAGGAGATGGCCGATCCTCAGAGCAGACCCTGCTGGCTGCTTCCCATACCCTCTTTCTCCGAGAGCACAACCGGCTGGCCAGGGAATTGAAGAGGCTCAACCCTCAGTGGGATGGAGAGAAGCTCTACCAGGAAGCCCGGAAAATCCTGGGAGCCTTCGTGCAGGTACGGAGGCCCAGCACTGCTCCCCCCACCCCACCCTTGGCTTCTGCTCTGGGCTCTGCCCTCTGCTTGTAGCAGCCCCTCTGCTACCTCCTCAGCTTTTCCTACTTCTGCTTCCTGCCCCCTCCTCTGCCACTGCTCTCTGATTGTCTCCCTTTAAACCCTCCTTTTTATTTCTTTAGCTTCTCTTCCCCAAAGTGAGTCTGTGCATGCAGAGTATTGGACAGAGTCACCCACAGGTTGGTTGCTCGGTAAACCTGCCCAGGTGCCATCCCAGGGTGTGAGGTTCCCTCACTCCTGGGGTGGTTACATAGTAGTTATTTTGGTTATTTTGTTCGGATTATCTTTATTCCCCAGTTTTCTGCACCTAAGCCACACATCACGAGCACAGCCAACTGCTCTTGTTGACTGGCTGGTTGACTGATTAGAAAAGACTCAGAAAGCTTTATATGTGTTGTTATTGAACATAAACATAATTTTAAAATAAAAACACTTGAAATAATTGTCAATTTTCAAGAGATTTAAAAAAAATGTCCATTCACCCAGCCTCCCCCAATACTGAGACTGTATAACTATGGTACAATATCAAAAGCAGGAAGTTAACATTGATAAAACCATGGCATTTATTCAGATCTTACCAGTGATAAATACAATCGTGTGTGTGTGTAGCTCTATGCAATTTTATCACACATGTAAGTTCATGCAACCACCCCCACAATGAAGATGCTTAACTCTTCCTTAACCGCCAGACTCCCACACTATTCTTTCATAGCCACGCCCACCCTCCCGTTGCCAAAACCATGCCCCCTGGCAACCACTGATCTGTTCTCCACCTCTACAGTTCTGTTATTTCATGAAAGTTATGTAAATGAATTCATGCAGGAGGTATCCTTTTGAGGTTGGCTTTTTACCTTCAACATAATTTCCTTGAGGTTCATCCAAGTCCCTGCATCTATGAATAGTTTACCCCTTTTTGTTACTGAGTAGTATTTCACGGCTTGTTTAACTCTACTCACCTATTGAAGGACGTTTGGGTAGTTCCTAGTGTGGAGCTATTATAAATAAAGCTACTATAACATTCATGTAGTAGTTACTACATGACAATATGTTTTTAGTTTCCTGGGACATATGCCCAAGGATGCAATTGCTAGGTCACATGGTCAGTTCATTTTAATTTTTCAAAAAACTGCCAAACTGTTTTCCCGAGGGACTGCGCCACATCCCTACCAGCGATGGAGGAGGGTTCGGTCTCTCTGCACCCTGCTCCTTATTGAGTGTTGTCACAGTTTTTACCCTTTCTGACAGGTGGATAGTGACATCCCATCGAGGCTTACATTTGCATTTCTCTAATGGCTAATCACATTGAACATCTTTGCATGTGCTTATTTGCCCTCTGTGTATCTTCTTCAATAAAATACCTATTCGTACATTGAACTCATGTTCAGATTGGATTGTTTGTCTTTTAATGTTGAGTTTTGAGAGCTCTTTATTCTAGATACAAGATATTTGTCAGATAGGGGACTTCAAATATTTCCTTCCAGATTGTGCTTTTGTCTTCCCATTCCCTTCCAGGGTCTTTTGCAGAGCAAGGGTTTTTCGTTTTGATGAGGTCGAATTTATCAGTTTTTTCCTTTCATGAATGGTGCCCTTGGTGTCAGGTTTCAGAACTCTTTTTCTCTGCTCACAGGTCCCCAAGATTTTTCTCCTGTTTTTGTTTGCTTGTTTGTTTAGAAGGTTTATTGTTTTAGGTTTTAGAGTTAAGTGCATGACACTTAAAATTTGTTTTTGTATAAAGTATGAGGTTTAGGCCAAGGTTCATTGTTTCGGCCTATGGATGTCTACTTGCTTCAACACCACTTATTGAAAAGGCCATCTTTCCTCCCTCAAAGTGCTTTTTGTTCCTTTGTCAGAATTACCTGGACATATTTATGTGACCCTGTTCAGTCTACTTTCTCTCTGTTTTCAGATTGACTAAATTTTATTGATCATCTCCAGCTCTATCCTATAATCTCCACCCCTCTTACTGGGTCTGTTTAACAAGTATTTTATTTCATGTACTTTTCAGTTCAGTTTCAATTTCAGTGTGTTTTTATAAATTCTACTTCTTTGCTGAGATGTTCTGTTTTTTACTTGTTTCAGGACAACTTGTGATTGGTCACTGAAGCATTTTTAGGACAGCTGCTTTAAAATCTTTAACAGATAATTCCAGCAGCAGATTTAAATCACTATTGTCTTTTCTTGTTTAAATTTTGGCTTTCCTTTTTCTTGGTCTTAGGAGTGATTTTTCAGTTGTATCCTAGACATTTTAGTTGTTATGTTAGGAGACTCTTGAGCCTATTTAAGTCTTCTATTTAAGCACGCAGTTACCATTTAGGTTTAGCCTCTAGGTCCTGACATACTTTTGTGGACATTAGTTGTAATGATAGTTTAGTTCCTGAGTCCCTGCACTGGTATTCTGGGCTGCTTTATTCTTCTGGGGTTCATGAGTCATTATTGACTGGTACTTCTGGGGTTCCCAGTCAATCCCTACTGACACTGGTACTTTCCTGGCTGCCTTCTGCTGCTGAGCAACCTTCTAGGGGAATAGAAGCCACCACACTTGCGTCTCTTTATGCCACTGAGTGGAGAACAGAGAAACACAGAGTTTCACTGCTGCCACCACTGTAGGCAGATCAGACCATTCACCAGCCTGGGTTGAGGCTGAAGGGCTGGGATGGCTAAGGGCTTGGCTTGTGAAGCAAGTTTGGGCACTCCTTACTAGTTCTCTGCTGAACTTCCCATGTCCAAGTCCTTTAAAGAAGGTATTCTGGGGGCTTCTTTTTGTCTATTCCTTTTAGAAGTTCCAGGTTGCCAGCCTCTCCTGTACCTAGTCTGGGGCAGGTAGGGACTCTGCATGTTGGCATTTCCCAAGCCCTGAGGTCCTCAGCCAATCCACCCTCTTTCCAGATTTCAGAGTCTCTTTACTGTTGTCTGTTGAATAATTTCCAGGGTGCTTAGTTATATTTAGCAGGGAAGATCAAGGAAAAATGCATCTACTCCACCTAGTTCTGGGACCAGATGCCCTATACACTTATTTTTAACTGTCAAAGAGATTTACCCATATTTCCATTTGCTTCCAAAAATCTCCAGAATTCAATGTTTATTTTAAAAGAATCTGGAGCCCCGAGGTCTTCCTGCTAGAGATATTTATAGGAAATCATCCAAAGAATTTAAAAAATGTCTACCTACAGATTTTTAAAGTTAAGGCTGGTAGTAGCTTGCTCAGGCTACCATAATCAAATCTCACAGACCAGGTAGCTTACACAACAGAAATTTATTTTTGCACAGTCTGGAGGCTGGAAGACCAAGGTGTTAGCTGGTTCAGTTTCTCCTGAGGACTCTTTCCTTGGCCTGCAAGGTAGCCACCTTCCCTCTGTGTCCTCACATGGCCTTTCCCCTGTGTCTCTCCCCCTTCTTCTTCTTTTTTAAAAAGATTTTATTTATTTTTAGAGAGAGGAAAAGGGAGGAAGAAAGAGAGGGAGAGAAACATCAGTATGTGGTTGCCTCTCATGTGGCCCCCACTGGGGACCTGGCCTGTAACCCAGGTATTTGCCCTGACTGGGAATTGAACTAGCAACCCTTTGGTTCATAGTCTGTGCTCAATCCACTGAGCTACACCAGCCAAGGCTCTCTCCCCCTTCTTATAAGTACACCAGTTCTGTTGTATCAGGGCTCTACCCTTATGACCTCATTTAACCTTCACTATCTCCCTACAGGCCTAATCTCCCAACACATTAGGGGTTAGAGCTTCAACATGTGAATTTGAGGGGGACACAATTCAATCCACAATAAGGCTTTTTGGACTACAAGAAAAAGAAACCCACTCAGGCTAGTCCAGATGTTCAGGATCGGTTCAACCTCATACACATGTCAAATGGGAGTTGACAAGGGTTCCTTCTGGACCCCAAAATAGAGAGTGTAGTTGTACCTCAGCAAGAGTTAGAGACAGAGATGGGAAGCCATCTGGAATTATAGCAGTTAGTCTTGCTCTGTTCCTCCCTTCCCTCTTCTCCTCTCTTCACTTCTTCTTTATTCTTCACTCTCTATCTCTCTGCAGATGAGTTTTCTCTGATTTTCCGCACATGGTAAAAAATGAAAACCTATATGACCCTACCTGTCCCTTCATATCAAGTGCCATTAGACTGGGCCAGTCCCCTGTGGCCAAAGGCAGGGTTCTGTCTCCTGCTCCTCCCCATAGCCCAAGGAGCAGATTGCCTGTACCAAAAATGACACCTACATAGTCTGTGCTGCTAAACAAAGTAGAAGCAACCCAAGAATAAAAGAGTAAGAGAAGGACCTGTGAGTACGATAGAATATTACACACGCTTAATTATATAATTGTGAACTAAGTAGAAAGGTAACAAATATTAAGCGCAAAAGCAAAATGTAAAAGTTTGTGTTCTCTAGGATTACAACTATGTAAAATGTGTATTATATAGACAAATATTAGAAGAATAGCCATTGAGTCAAGATGGAGACATAAGTAAACACACTTCATCTCCTCACACAACTACAAAAAAATTACAACTAAACTACAACTAAACAAATATTACCCAGAACCATCAGAAAATCAAGTGGTATGGAAGGCCAACAACCATGGATTTAAAGAAGCCACATTTGTCCGGATGGGTCGGAGGGGCAGAGATGCAGAGAGAGGTAGAGGGGGTACAGAGAGACATGGAGCCACAGGGTGGCACGGAGAGGCAGCAAAACCAGAAGTCCCATATCCCCATGTGGTGGATAAAAGTTGGGAGGGATACCTTAGGAGCAAGGGATCCCCACCCCAAGCCAGACTACCCAGCAGCCCAGGATTCTAGCACCAGGAAGATAAGTCCCTATAACTTCTGGCTATAAAAACCAGTGGGGGTTGGGGCAGTGAAAGAAACTGCCTGATTCTCAGGAGACTCCTCTTATAGGACCCACATGGACTTAGGGCTTATGCAGACCCACCCCCTCTGGGATTCAGTACCAGGGCAACAACTGGAAGGTACAAGGACACACGAGGAGTGAGGGAAGTGACTGGAAAAGGGTACCAGGAAACAGTTTCCTTCCAGGAAAAACTCCAGAAGCCAGGCAGTGGAATTGTCACTCTCCCAACCCTTCCCTCATAGAGCCACAGAGCAGGGAAGCAGGTTGCCATGCCCTGGTGATCACCTAAGTCTTGGGCCCACCCAATTTTCAGGTCTGCTCTTCTACAATAGGGCACACTACTAAGACAAGGAGCCAAAGGAGCTCTACCTAATACACAGAAACAAACACAGGGAGGCTGCCAAATTGAGGGAACAAAGAAATATGGCACAAATGAAAGAACAGAACAAAACTCCAAGAAAAGAATTAAACGAAATGGAGATAACCAGCTTATCAGGTGCAGAGTTCAAAACACTGGTGATCAGGATGCTCATTGAGTATGGCAACAAAATAAAAAAGACCCAGGCAGAAATGAAAGTTACATTAAGTGAAATAAGGAAAAATCTACAGGGAACCAGTAGATTGGAGGGGATAAAGACAACAATCAAATCAATGGTTTGGAACATAAGGAAGAAGAAAAAGCATTCAATCAGAAGAGCAAGAAGAAAATAGAATTAAAAAAGAACACAAGGAGAGACTAAGAAGCCTCTGGGACATCTCCAAATATACCAACATCCAAATCATAAGGCTGCCAGAAGGAGAAGAGAAAGAGCAAGAAATTGAAAACTTTTTGAAAAAAACAAATCAAAGAAAATTTCCCTAATTGCGGAAGGAAATATATATACAAGTCTAGGAACCACAGAGAGTCCCAAACAAGTGGGGCCCAAAGATGAACACACCAAGACACATCATAATTTAAAGGCCAAAGGTTAAAGATAAACAGAGAATCTTACAAGCAGCAAGAGAAAAGCAGAGAGTTGCTTACAAAGGAGTTCCCAGGAGACTTCCGCCAAGATGGAGGCATAGGTGGATATACCATGCCTTCTCACACAACCAAGTTTAGAGACAACTAAATATTAGCAATAGAAAACACAGCCAGAACACAGAAAATTGAACTTTTCGGAAGTCCGTTAACAACAAATTCTTCAGCCTGACCTGTAAGGGGCGAAACCAGCAGCTGGCGGAGCAGGGTTGCACAGGAAAACTCGGTCGGACGGACTCAGGTGTGTGGAATCCAGGCGCAGGGTTGGACCTAGTGAGCGAGCGACCAAGCAGCAACCACGGGGAAACAGCAAGGGAGCAGGGCTGCGGGTTGACTGTGGTCTCGCATTTGTGCGTGGATAGACCAGCGAGGGAGTGGGCGATTGGACCGGAACCCAGCGGGTCCCCACAGCAAGCAGCAGGGAGGGCGCCGCCATTTCCCTGCTCTGACCCCACCTCCACATGCAGCATCATAACCCAGCGACCCTGAGTGGCCTGGCCATGGTGAACCACCTAAGGCGCTACTCCTCACCCCGCGGAGCGAAACAGCAGAGGGAGTCGCCATTTCCCCGCTCTGACCACGCCCCCACATATAGCGTCACAACCCAGCGACCTGGGAGTCCCACACTTAAAGGGCGCGAACAGACCGAAAATGGCTCAAGAAGATCTCAAAGCCCCAGAGCCTATAAATCTAAGCGATGAAGAAATAGCAAAACTCTCAGACGCATAGTTTAAATACTGCTGATCAGGATCCTCACAGAACTGGTTGATTATAGCCACAAATTAGACAAATATATGAAGGCAAAACTAATTGAAATGAATGGAATTGCACAGGACACCAATAGTGATGAAAAGGGAACTGGGACTCAAATCAATGGAGTGGACCAGAAGAAAGCAAATAATGGCCAAACAGAAAAGAGTCAAGAAGCAAGAATTCAAAGAAATGAGGAGAGTCTTAGGAACCTCCAGAACATCTTTAAACGCTCCAACATCCGAATTATAGGGGTACCAGAAGGGGGAAAGGCACAGCCACCAGTGGAAAACTTATTTGAACAAATAATAAAGGAGAACTTCCCCAATCTGGCAAAGGAAATAGACTTCCAGGAAATCCAGGAAGCTCAGTTGGACTTCCAAAGATGTTGGACCCAAGAAGAAACACACCAAGGCACATCATAATTATATTAGCCAAAATTAAAATGAAGGAGAGAATCCTAGAAGCAGCAAGAGCTAAGGGGACAGTCACCTGCAAAGGAGTTCCCATCAGACTGTCAGTGGATTTCTCAAAAGAGACCTTACAGGCAAGAAGGGGCTGGAAAGAAGTATTCCAAATCATGAAATCCAAAGACCTACAACCAAGATTGCTCTATCCAGCAAAACTTTCATTTAGAATGGAAGGACAGATAAAGTGCTTCTCAGATAAGATCAAATTCAAGGAGTTCATCATCACCAAGCCCTTATTATATGAAATGTTAAAGGGACTTATCTAAGAAAAAGAAGTTAAAGAAACATGAACAGTGAAAGGACAACAAACTCACAGTTATTAACAACCACACCTAAAACAAAAGCAAACTAAAAGGACAGCTAGATCAGGAGTGGAAACATAGAAATGAAGATCTCAAGGAGGGTTAGCAACAGGGGAGTGGGAGGAGGAGAAGGGAGAAAAGGTACAGAAAATAAGTAGCATAGA
Source organism: Artibeus jamaicensis (assembly GCF_021234435.1). Taxonomy (NCBI): domain Eukaryota; kingdom Metazoa; phylum Chordata; class Mammalia; order Chiroptera; family Phyllostomidae; genus Artibeus; species Artibeus jamaicensis. The sequence goes on from NW_026521407.1 coordinate 9,318,361, forward strand.
CAGTAGATAGAAAATAGAATGGGGGGGGCAAGAATAGCATGGGAAATATAGAATTTAAAGGACTTGAGACACATGGTCATAAACTAAAGGGGGGGTAATGGTGGGGAGGGGGAGTAGGGTGGAGGGGAATGAAGGGGGGAATAGAACAGCTGTAACAGCATAATCAATAAAAATAAAAAAAATTATAAAAAGGAGTTCCCATAAGACTGTCTGCTGATTTCTCAAAGAAACTTTGAAGACAAGAAGGGACTGGCAAGAAGTATTCAAAGTGATGAAAAGCAAGGACCTACACCATAGATTACTCTATCCAGTAAAGCTCTCATCTAGAACAGGAGTGCAGATAAAGTGCTTCTCAGGCATGGTAAAGCTAGAGGAGGAGTTCATCATCACCAAGCCACTATTATAGGAAATGTGAAAGAAACTTATTTAAGAAAAAGAAGATAAAAACTGTGAACATTAAAATGGCAACAAATTCACAGCTATCAACAACTGAGTCTGAAAAAACAAACTAAGCAAACAACCAGAATAGGAACAGAATCAGAGATATGGAGATCACTTGGAAGGTTTTCGGCTGAGAGGGGGAAGGGAGAGAGTAGGGGAAAAGGTGTGGGGATTAAGGAGCATAACTTGGTAGGTACAAAATAGACAGGAAAATCTTAAGAATGATACAAGAAATGGAGAAATAAAAGAACTTACATGCATGACCCATGGACATGAACTAAGGGGGATTGCTGGAGGGAATGGGGGTACTGGGTGAAGGGGGCACAGGAGGAAAATTGGGACAACTGTAATAGCATAATTAATAAAATATATTTGAGGACTTCCGCCAAGATGGAGGTATAGGTGGATGTGCCGTGCCTTCTCACACAACCAAGTTTAGAGACAACTAAATATTAGCACCAGAGAACACAACCAGAACACGGAAAATTGAACTTTTCGGAAGTCCGTTAACAACAAATTCTTCAGCCCGACCGGTAAGGGGCGAAACCGGCATCTCGTGAGGAGTTGCACGGGAGGGCTCCGGTCGGACGGACCCAGGCTCGGAGTCCAGACGCGCGAATCCAGACGCACGGGTTCCAGGCCCAGGGTTGGACCTAGTGAGCGACCGAGCGACCCACCGGGTGAGCGACTGCTGAGGAGACGGTGGGGAGGCGGTGCTGCGTGTTGACTGCGGTTGCCTGTCTGCGGGCGAGCGGACAGGCCAGGGAGTGGGCGGTTGGACCAGCCGCCGGTAAAGGGCGCCGCCATTTCCCCGCTCTGACCACGCCCCCACATACAGCGTCACAACCCAGCGACCTGGGAGTCCAAGGCGCCGCTTCTCACATTTAAAGGGCCAGAACAGACCAAAAATGTCGCAGGAAGACCTCAAAGCCCCAGAGATAAATCTAAGCGACGAAGAAATAGCAAAACTCTCAGACGCACAGTTTAAAACACTGGTCATCAGGATCCTAACAGATCTGGTTGACTATAGCCACAAATTAGAGAAACATATGAAGGCTAAACTAAGGGAAATTAATGGAATTCCACAGGAAACCCATAGAGATGAAAAGGAAACTGGGACTCAAATCAATGGAGTGGACCAGAAGAAAGCAAATAATGGCCAAACAGAAAAGAGTCAAGGAGCAAGAATTCAAAGAAATGAGGAGAGTCTTAGGAACCTCCAGAACATCTTTAAATGCTCCAATATCCGAATTATAGGGGTACCAGAAGGGGGAAAGACACAACCACCAGTGGAAAAATTATTTGAACAAATAATAAAAGAAAATTTCCCCAATCTGGCAAAGGAAATAGACTTCCAAGAAATCCAAGAAGCTCAGAGAGTACCAAAAAAGTTGGACTCAAGAAGAAACACACCAAGGCACATCATAATTACATTAGCCAAAATTAAAATGAAGGAGAGAATCCTAGAAGCAGCAAGAGCTAAGGGGACAGTCACCTACAAAGGAGTCCCCATCAGACTGTCAGCAGATTTCTCAAAAGAGACCTTACAGGCAAGAAGGGGCTGGAAAGAAATATTCCAAGTCATGAAATCTAAAGACCTACAACCAAGATTGCTCTATCCAGCAAAACTTTCATTTAGAATGGAAGGACAGATAAGGTGCTTCTCAGATAAGATCAAATTCAAGGAGTTTATCATCACCAAGCCCTTATTATATGAAATGTTAAAGGGACTTATCTAAGAAAAAAGAAGTTAAAGAAACATGAACAGTGAAAGGACAACAAACTCACAGTTATTAACAACCACACCTAAAACAAAAGCAAACTAAAAGAACAGCTAGATCAGGAATGGAAACATAGAAATGAAGATCTCAAGGAGGGTTAGCAACAGGGGAGTGGGAGGAGGAGATGGGGGGAGAAGGTACAGAAAATAAGTAGCATAGACAGTAGATAGAAAATAGATGGGGGGGGCAAGAATAGCATGGGAAATATAGAACCTAAAGGACTTGAGACACATGGACATAAACTAAAGGGGGGTAATGGTGGGGATGGGGGGGGCAGGGTGGAGGGGAATGAAGGGGGGAATAGAACAACTGTAACAGCATAATCAATTTTAAAAAATAAATTTAATAAAAATTAAAAAAAATAAAATAAAATATATTTGAAAATTAATATAATTATTGTGTTACACAAGGACATAATTTATTATTTTTTCAAATTTTTAAAAATTTGTCTTAGTTCATTGTTTTCAGTAAAACAAAAACAGAAACTGACCTCTCCAAAGTGCAGCATTTCTTTCAGAACTGGAGATTGAATGAACTTCCCTTGGTTACCCTGTGAACCATTACTATGGTTCTTCATTCCTCTTGTCCTGGCCTGTAGGAAAAAGTTTAAAAACCCAACATGGCTATGTTCAAGTGACACACAAGGACTGTCACTTAACCTTCAAGTTCATAAACTTAGAGCAAAGATGACAGAGAGTACATCTCAAGTGCCAAATTCAAGTGACTGATTAGTAGAGCCTATGTTGAGACAAATCATGAGAGATCAACAGAAAGAACATCATGATCAATTAGTAATGTCTGCCAGGTCAAGGGAAAGGGAATTGGACACACGTACTATCCATTTGCCCTCCTTGATTTTTGACTGTGCATCCCTCTTGGCTGTAGTGCCTCTCCAACCTCACCCTGCAGAGGTTTGGGTCTCCTCACACCCTTTCCTCATGACTCGTTTCTCCTTCCAGATTATCACCTTTAGGGACTACCTACCCATTGTGCTAGGTGTCGAGATGGAGAAGTGGGTCCCTCCATACCAAGGCTATGACAACTCTGTGGATCCCCGAATTTCCAATGTCTTCACCTTCGCCTTCCGCTTTGGCCACTTGGAGGTCCCCCACACTGTGTCCCGCCTGGATGAGAACTATCAGCCATGGGGTCCAGAACCGGACCTCCCCCTGCACACCCTCTTCTTCAACACCTGGAGGATAGTCAAAGATGGTAAGTCCATTCAGGGAAGCGCCACCACCTGGCTGCCTCACTTTACAGCCTGCTTTTGGGGAAACCTGGCTTGGAAGTCAGGCTCCAGGCACTTTCTCTGTGACCTGGGGGCAAGGCAGTTCTCCTCATTGGGCCTCAGTTTCCTCAGTTGTAAAATGTGGACAATAATAGGACCTATCTCACCAAAGTATACAAAAAACTTGAAATATATGGGTACAGCAACCTGCAATAGTTCCTGATGCTCAGGAAGTGATCAATAAATATGAGTCATTATTCTTTCCTCATCTGGCCTCTAAGATACCAGGTGTTTCCTACCTCTTTTCCCCGAGTCTGGCTTCTCTGACATCTGTAGAAACAAAAACTCATGGGTTTGGTAAATAACTTGCTCTTCCTCACTCCCCTCTGGGACTTTCCATCTCCATTAATTAATAAAGGTTGGACCCAGCTTCCCTTTATCCTCTATGGGTTGTGCTGAAACTCACCTTAACTGAGACCTGGCCCAGTTTCTATAGATTTCTGCTACTCCCTCCTATATTGCAATGTTCTTTAATGGAACCTGTGGAAGGAGAAGGGGCCACCTCTGAACTAGAGCTCAGAAAATGTCCTGAAATTCATCTTCATGCCTTTATCTCATGAATGGCCCTTTCTTCTTTTAAAAGTATATTGTATTGATTATGCTATTACAGTTGTCCCATTTTTTTCTCCCTTTTCTTTCCCTCTGCCCTGCACCCCCCACCCTTCTGCATTTCCCCCACCTTAATTCATGTCCATGGGTTGTACACATAAGTTCTTTGGCTTCTCCATTTCCTATACTATTCTTAATCTGCCCCTGTCTATTTTGTGCCTGCTTATTATGCTTCGTATTCCCTGTGCCATTTTCCCTCATTCTCTCCCTCCCTCTCCACACTGATAACCCCCCATGTGATCTCCATTTCTGGGATTCTGTTCCTGTTCTAGTTGTTTGCTTAGATTTTGTCTTTGTTTTTTAGGTTCAGTTGTTGATAGTGGTTGGTTTGTTGTCATTTTACTGTTCATAGTTTTGATCTTGTATCTCTTAGACAAGTCCCTTTAACATTTCATATAACATAACATTTCATGAGGGAGTGGTGATGGTGAACTCCTTTGACTTGTCTGGGAAGCACTTTATCTGCCTTTCCATTCTAAATGATTGCTTTGCTGGAAATGGCCCTTTCTTCCACCCCCAAAGCAGGCAGTGTGCTCGCCCCCTCCCCTAGAACACCCTGCAGGCTGCACTGTGCTCTTCTCTCCCCACTTTTAGCCTGAGATGTTCAGCTGGTCCTACTCCCACTTGAGAGATAATGTCTGGCGGAGGGAGGGATCAGCGGTGGAAGATGTTCCTGCTCTCCCCTTATCCCCAGCATGGCCTCCCTTGCAGGTGGAATTGACCCTCTGGTGCGGGGCCTGCTGGCCAATAACTCCAAGCTGATGAAGCAGAACAAAATGATGACTGGGGAGCTGCGCAACAAGCTGTTCCAGCCCACTCAGAAGATCCACGGCTTTGACCTGGCTGCCATTAACATACAGCGCTGCCGGGACCACGGGATGCCTGGTGAGCGGGCCTGGGTCTGGCCTGACTGGGCCACTTTTTAGCTGTTTCTGAGGGGATCACTCTCTTCTGTGAACCTGGGGATCCGATCAATTCTAAAACAGAAGGCAGGCATGCCAGTTTTTAAAACTCATTTTGCTCATCTGTTGAAATGGAGGCTTCCATTCTCTCTAATGCGGAGGCAAGAGAACATATCTTGGTACCATCTTGGAGCTTCTCAAGTGAAAAGGATATCACCAACTGACTTGAAAAACCAGTCTGAAAGCCCAGAAAAATTACAAAAAGGAGAAAAGAGGGAAACCAATGACTATGGGGCCATATTTTTGTACCCAAGAAAGGCTATTTAATATTTTGATTAAGAGCCAATTTACCTGGGTTCCCATTCTACCTGTGCCATTTCTAGTTATGTGACCTTAGGCAAGTTACTTAACTTCTCTGTTCTTCAGTTTGCATATTTGCTTAGAATAGGGCCAGGACCCACATCACTTGCTGGCCCTTCCGAGAATGAAGTACTATAGGTAGAAAACAATGGAACCCTGTCCCAAAAGCCGTGACTCCTATGACTCCAGACTTTCTGGGACTATGGGGCAGGAGTGAGTATGTCTCCAAGGGGATGGGGGCTTCAGCAAGTGGTCCCCAGGATGAGACAACTTCAGCCTCTGTGTCCTAGGGTATAACTCCTGGAGAGGTTTCTGCAACCTCTCGCAGCCCCATACCCTGGCGAAGCTGGGCACTGTGCTCAAGAACAAGATGCTGGCTAAGAAGTTCCTGGATCTCTATGGAACCCCTAGCAACATTGACGTCTGGATTGGGGCCGTCGCTGAGCCGCCGGTAGAAGGGGGCCGGGTGGGGTCTCTCCTGGCCTGCCTCATTGGGAAGCAGTTCCAGCAGGTTCGAGACGGAGACAGGTAAGTGAAACCTCCGTGGCAGAGTGGCAGGCCTTTCCCTGAGGTGGGGTCCCCACCTCCTGTGTGAGGGCTAACCCACACCTCAGCATGTTCCCAGTGACCTGCCCTTTGGCAGAGTGGGGAAGGGTCAATAGCTGGGCTGTTTGGCAACACTGTGCCTCTGTTTCTGCAGGTTCTGGTGGGAGAACCCTGGAGTCTTCACTGAGAAGCAGCGGGACTCCCTACAGAAAATGTCCTTCTCACGCCTTGTCTGTGACAACACCCACATCACCAAGGTCCCACTGAACCCATTCAAAACCAACAGCTACCCCCACGACTTCGTGGACTGCTCAACCATTGAGAAGCTGGACCTCTCACCCTGGGCCTCGGTGGGGAATTAGGGGCCTCCCACGCTGTGCAGGAAAGCTCCCTTTGGTCTACCATGCATTTCAAGTCAGCTCAGTGGTCAGGCCCTGAGTCCTCCACACCCTGCCCCAGCCATTCTTTCTCACCAGGTCTCACTTGCCAGATGCGTACCTCCCGCAAGCCCAAGGCCAAAGCCTTGGCCATCCCATCTCTTCTACCCGAAATCCACTGCTCCCATCTCCTCTGCCTGGGGAAGTCCTCGTTTGCCAAGGTGTAGACCTGCTCTGATGCCCTTCCAGTCTAGCTTGCCCAGGGTCACCCACCCTCTTCCTGGAATGGGTCTTGGATGAGGCTGTGGCCTTTGCATCCTTATCTATCTTGATTTCTTCTCAACCAGATTGTAAGTTCCTTGAACCAGGGACTTGACCTGCTTCCGAGGTTCTCCCGTGCCACCACCCAGCAAAGCTCTGGCACACAGCAAGTGCTCAATAAACATCCAATGATTGACTAAAGATTGACTGTTCCCGGCAGGAGGACAGGCCCTGGAATCTCTGCATATTAGGTGTTTGCAGACTCACCACAAAGATGTGTGCACAGGTCTCAGGGCAGCAGGGCATGGTTCTGTGGGTTTCAAAAAGTTCCCCAGGAAAAGGAGGAAGCAAGAGGGTTCCAGGAAAAGAAACAATGGCCATAGAAAGGAAAGAGAGGGGGGTTGGGAGATGCCAGGGGATCAAACAGGGAGGAAATCCAAGCCTGGCTTCCCCTACCTCTAGAGTTAATTTCCCTCCCAGAGGCCCTTCTGGGAAATACCCTCTTCTTCTCGGGTAGATCTCAGAGCCTGGCAGGTCTCCAAGGGGCACCTCCAGAATATTCCTCGTGCTGCTACCCAATGCATATTCATGTGTGTGTGTGTGTGTGTGTGTGTGTGTGTGTGTGTGTGTGTGAGTTTTATTTGAACCCCTGGGTAAGGTCAGCCCAGGCAGGGCCTCCCAGTCCCCCCACTGGCAGGGTGGGGGTGAGGGTGGGAGGTACCGAACCATCCTGTGGGAAGAGCCCAGGAGCCAGAAGACCTGAGCTCCATACAGCCCTGGCTCCAGTACCCACTTCTGTAAGGCCTCAGATAAGCCCCTTCACACCTCTAGGCACCCTGCTTGTCATCAGCGAACTGAAGATAAGTAGTATGTGTCCCGCTCTGGTGAGGTCCTGATGTGACCTGGGGCTCCTATGGGTACATTAGCTCCAGCACCCTACACCCTTTCCGGCTCTCAGCTGTGAGTGGCCCTCCCTAAAGGTGGGAAGGAGGGGGAGGGAACCCACCTTTCAGAGAGAAGGGCCACACTCCAGGCAGTAGGGAAATACCCTCCTTCCCTTGCTGCAGCTCTGGCCACAGAAAGCCACAACTTAGAAGGAGCCCCCTGTGTGAGGGCCCTGGAACCACCGTGCCGGGCTACAGAGATGCAGGAGGAGGAGGTTCCTTCCCTCCACACCTCTGCTCTGGACCCCTTGCAGGACAGCATTTTGTCCCCTCTCTTTCCCAGCAGCTGACACAAGCCTGATACAGAGTGAGCACGCAGCAAATACTTACTAGAGCAATGAATGAGCACACGGACTTGGTGGCCACCATTCCTGTTCTGCAGGTGGTGTGAGAGGAAGGTGAAGGAGGAAGGTCTTCTCAGTCTGGCCCAGCCCCCAGGCGTCGAAGAAGTAACTACCTCCCACCTATGGGTCAGCCAAAGGAAGACTCCCGGATGGCCTTGCACACACACCCTGCCCCCCATTCAGAAAACACAGGGCCCTGAGGCACAGACCACACTGGTTCAAGTTCAGAGCCCAGAGCAAGACTTAGGCTGAGAGTCTAGCCCCAGTGCATGCAGACACAGACCGAGGGAAGATCCCCATCAGTTGTATTTATTATCATGGATGTCAGGTACAAAAAAAAATGATACAAAAGAGCCAATGTGCCCCAGTTCCTCTCCAGGCAGCTCCTGCGAATCAGCAGGAGTAAAGAAGGAAAGAAGGAAAAAGGGAGCCATGGACTGACTGAGCCCAGCTCGCCTGGGCCCATAACTCGACCACCACACACAGCCCAGCTGCCAACAGCCGTTCCTGCAGGGGTTCCCGGTTCACCTTGCCGGCCAGGACGGTGTAGAGATGTGCCGTCCGCGAGGGAAGAAGCGATGTCTGACTCCGTTGCCCACACCTAGCACAGTACCTGGCAGCTAGTAAGTGCTCAATAATCACAAAACTAAAGGAGGCAAATGAACCCTGTAAGGAGACATGACAGCTGTAATAGCAACTGTTTCATTATTCACAAAGCAGTAAACTCAGGCTTAGTGAGGCTGAGGAACACGTTCAAGGTCACACAGCTGGTAAGAAGCTGGACAGGGATTTGAACCCAAGTTGCCCAGCTCCTGAGCCTGTGTTCCTCCCCAATCCACTCTGCTGCCTTCCATATATTTAATACTCACTGAGACAACAAACACACACTCACTAAGTGACACACGTACACAACACACAGCACAGTACCCATGTTCACAGGTAACACACACATATGGTGCAGAATATATACATTGTGCGTGTGGGTGCCCACGTATGAATGAATGTCTAGTCATCTGTCTTCTCGGCCGGCACCCAGAACAGGGGTGGGCTCGCCTACGGAAGAGAAGTCTGTGGCTGCAACGGCCAGCCCAGGTGTCCCCGGCCTTCACCTCACCGAGCACCCCCTTACCCAGGCTCTAGTCTGTGCTTCTCCAGGAAGACAGGTCCAACGCAGGAAGTGTACGGCAGCTGACGAAGTCCCGAGGGAATGTGTTGGACATGAAGATGTTGTTCTTGGACACGGTGGTGATGCCTGTATTGTCGCAGATGATGCGCGGCAAGGAGATCTTGGCCAGAGCCTGCTTCTGTTTACTGCTGAATACACCCTGGTTCTCCCACCAAAACCTGCAGGAGAACATCGACGGACACTGTGCCCGAGGTTCTTCTGGACTGGGAGGGCATCACCTGGCTTGAGCCACCCTCTGGTGCAAAAGGGCCACAGCAGACACAGCTCTATAGCACGGGGGCGCTGCAGACCCTCAGGAGGCCCGGGGTTTTCAAGCAAGTGAAGCCTCACTCACCGCACAGCATAAAGCCCAGCTACCCAGATGGCTTCACCCCAGCAGCCTCTGGGGCATCACTAATGCTGGGCAGGGGGCTGGGCCCACACTCGTCCATGAAGCCTGTGCCACAGCCAGAGCTGCACCCATGGGGGTGGAGAGAATCTTGGGGGCGTTTCTAATTTGTGCACCCAGAGAAGGACACTTTTTGTAATGAATGAATGTAATCTTCCCAAAAGCACAACACAGGCTCGGTGAGAACTAGGGATTCAGCTGTCATAACCATGATGAAAGGAGAAGCCAGGATGGGACTGTTCACTAGTGACTGATGACGGCACTCTCAGGCTGCACCCTGATGTAAAGGGAGAAGTAAAGAGGGGCATTTTCTCTGTCTTCCCTCCTTCCCAACCAGGAGTCCAGGTCCCTCCTCACTCACTGCACCCCCAACGGGTTCAGAGCACATTAGGGATGAAGCCCCTCCAACATACTGGAAAGTCACGGATTCCTTCTAGCCCTTCATTTCAGCACAAAAAGCTGGGGCCCCAAGAGATTTGGAACAGGCCCAGGGCCACGCAGTGCGCCTGGACCCTTCTGCCTGTCTCCTCACCGATCGCCATCACGGAGATTCCTGAACTGCTTCCCTATGAGGCAGGCGAGAAGCGGCCCCACACGGCCATTGCGATTCAGGGGCTCAGCCACGCCGCCGATCCAGATGTCAATGTTGTTGGGTGTGCCGTACTGCCCCATCAGCTTCCTCGCCAGGTCCAGGTTCTTCATCACTGTGCCCAGCTCGCCCACTGTTTTGGGTTGTGGCAACCCACAGAAGCGCCTCCAGGCATTGTACCCTGTGTGGGGGGAGGGGAAAGGCGGGTGTGGGTGCGTATTAGAAAACCCCGCTTTCTAATACACCAGGTCACATACAGAGTCATGGGAGGGCGGGGAGGACACAGAAGGGCTTCTCCCGGGCTATAAACGTCTGGGGATCCTTGTACCCTTGGCTCAGGCCAAGGGCACAGCTGAGTCACTGCAGGACCCTCTCTGCCTTTCCTTTGCCCTCCCACCCAGAGGCAAATCCTGAATGGCCATTACTCCTGTCAGGCCCCAAAAGAACAACATCTCGTGGTCCCCCTCTGGAAATCTCAGGCCTGTGCGGGGTGAAGTGTGTCTAGAAGGCTCAGCCACACTGGCTGACCCATGACACAGGCACAGGCTTTGAGGTGAGGCTGACTTGGGTTCTAATTCCAACTCTGTCACTGATTTGGCCGGAGAACCTAAGCAAGCCATCCTCTGCTTATCATCAGTAAAATGCAAGTGATAATACTCCCTTTCCCTCAGAGTTTGTGTGAAATAAAGTGAAATAAAATGATGATGGAAACTGCTTTTCAGTCTATGGGGATTAGAGGGCTCAGTGTTATTATCATGACGCTCCATGTTTAAGGGGTATAGCAATGCAGAGGGGGACAGGAATTGCTAAAAATGGACCAGCCAAGCCCAGGGAGAGGTAGGTACCTGACCTCAGACCAATTCCTAAGAGCAAAATGCTAGGCCTGGGGGAACTCTTGGGCAGCTGGGGACACTGGAGAGGGGATAGGAGAGGGGGATCCTGTAGCCCCTCACCTGGGAGACCATGGTCCCGGCTGCGCTGCATGTTTAGAGCAGGCAAGTCCAGCCCGATCCTCATGACCTGCACAAACAACCGCTCCCGGATCTCATCCACCACAATTTGGTTTTGGCGATTCAGCTTGGCAGGAGTGGCCATGAGGCCCCGGAGGATGGGGTCAATGCCACCTGGGGGCAAGAGGAGCAAGGTTGGGGAGAGAATCTGGCTCACTATCAGAGCTCAGACAGGAGTCAGTCATAGCCCAAGGTAGGGTCAGTGGGTTGCAGAAGAGGGCTGGGCAGCTCCTGGCACCAAGGGGGCCCCAGGAGGAAGGTCCTCACTGGAGCATCAAGGTCTCAGGGGATTATGCTGTCCAGATGTGCAAGGTTGGGGTGCTCCCTACAACCTCTGGCCTCCTGAGTCACAACACACAGGAAGGAGGCAGCTCCCTGTGAGCGCTCTCCACTCATTCTTTATTGTTCGATGTAAAAGCAGAGTCAGGTGAACTGAGGCTGACAAGTCAGATCAGTTCCCCCCAAATGGAAGGAAAGAGGATTGATTCTGCCCCAGTTCCCTGTGGCCAAGCCCGTCCCTACCCCACGCTCAGCTGCCAGCCCACTCTCTCCTGGCCTAGGTCCCACTCACCTTCCAGCACGACCCTCCACGAGGCAAAAAAGACCTGGCTGAGTGGAACACGGGGATTGGGTCCCATGGGCTTGTACTGACTATCCAGGCGGAACATGAAGGGTTGGATGAGGGTGTGGCCATAGCGGAAGGCGTTGGTGAAGACGTTGGCAATACGAGGGTCCACCGAGTCATTGTAGGAGCGGTACCTGGGCAGGTACTTCCTCATGGCTTCTGGCCCCAGCACCAGGGGCAGATAGTCCCGGTAAGTGATGATCTACAGAAAAAGTCACTCAGCCTGGCCTCTCTCCTCACCCTTCCCTTCAGAGTCTTCACCTGCTCCTGGCTTGGGGGATCCTTCTCATCCATCTATGGCCAGGGACCCACTGCCTACAGCACTAGATCGAGGTCTAACAGAGTGGCACCAAGGGGCATAAACAGATTCTTGCCTGCTGTGTGACTTTGGGCCACTTATTAGCCTCTCTGAGGCCCAGTTTCTCCAATGTAAATTAAGGTTAATTATGCTGCCCTCTGCCCTAGAGGGTTAAATAACAAAGGTCTTTGTGGGTCATTGATAGCTCCCTTGACTTTGAGTTATCAATATCTAATTTCTCCTACTAACTTATAAGCTCCTTGAGGGCAATGCTTCTATCTCATTTCTCTTGGAATTACTCAGTGCCCAGCAAGTGCCTGGCTCACAGTAGGGTTCAATCTCTGACTGTGGAAAGAGGGGAGGCAAGAAGGAAAAGGGCTACTCTGGACGACTTCCCGCAGTGAAGAGAAGACAGAGAACAGCAGCACTCTAGATCTGGACTCTGGAATTTCCTCTGAGGCTTAGATGAATCTCATTTAACTTCTTAGTGCAACTTAAAAACTCACCCTCAGCACCTGCAACTTTCTCCTCCTCCAGAGTTTGAGAAAGGTGTGCCTCCCTGCATGTGTGTGTCTTGAGGAGAGGACGGGGGAACTGGAGCATCAGAGTTGGAAGGGAAAAACTGCCCAGAGATAAACGAGGTTAAGGCGATGGGGTGAACTGTGACAGAGTCAAAAGGAATAGGTGAGTGGGTAAGGAGCCAAGGGTGACAATGAGGTGAAGGAAAAGAGAGGTGTTTACTGAACAGCTGTCATGTATCAGGCACTCGTTTTTTAAGATTTGATTTCTTTATTTTTAGAGAGAGGGGAAGGAAGGGAGAAAGAGAGGGAGAGAAGCATCATTGTGAGACAGAAACATCCATCAGTAGGCTCTCCTAGGTGCCCCACTGGGGACTATACCCAAAACCCAAGCATTTTCCCTGACTGGGAATTGGTAATCGAATTGGTGGTTTTTCACTTTGCAGGATGATGCCCAGTGAACTGAGCCACACTGGTCAGGGATATGCACCAGGTTCTTTAGACCCAGCAATTTGACCCTCCCAATTTTCTTCCCAATGGACAAAAGGGTAGAAAGGAGAACAAGCCTTGGAGAGGATGGAAAGTAAGCAACCCTTGCCAGGAGTTTAGTAACTGCCAGGTGTTTCCCTGTATGTCCTTAATCTTTACAGTATCATGAATGAAGAAACTGAACCTCATGAGGGTCGAGCTGCCCAACGTCAGACAGCCAACAGGTGGTGAAGGCATGTTTGGATCCTAACTCTGCTCAGACACTGGCATCACTGATGTACCTGGATCAGGTGTCAGGACTGCATACCTGGACCATGGCTCCCACGATTTTCCGGGCTTCCTGGTAGAGCCTCTCTCCATCCCAGCGGGGGTTCAGACGCTTGAGCTCTTTGGCCAGCCGGTTGTGCTCTCTCACAAAGAGTGTGTGCATGGAGGTGAGTTCGGGCATCTCACTGGAGCGGGTATCCCCTTCGGGAAGCAAAAGCTACCATCACTCTGAAGACCTTCATCTCAGAAAGGACTTGCCCCACTGAACTCCCTCCCCTGAAATGCCTCCTACACAGCCCACCTCTCCACCCATCCTTCTGCAAGATATTCAGATTACACCTGCCCTGCCTTGATGCCCTGGGCCACCATAATAGCTTCTTCCTTGGTTGAAGGGCACTGCTGGTCAGGGATGTTCATTCAACAGGCATCAGATCTGACATATGATTTGTCACCTTCCTATACATGCAAGTGGGAGCTCCCTGAGAAAAAGGCTTGCTGTCTTTTATCTTTTTGTGTCTGACCCTCTCACCCAACACATACATGTTGACATGAGGTTTAACACAGTGCTTGGTACACAGTAGGAGAGCCATGAACACTGCCTGGTTGACTTATTCTCTTGATTCAGGGAAGGCCAAAAAGTAACATGCTTGTTGACACTCCCTGCTTCCTGCCCACGTCAGACACAGTCAACAATGACAGCGCTCTCTCTTGCTAAAATTGGATGCAACCTGAGAATCCTTCTCAACAAAGGACTCTAGACAATCACCACCACCTGAGCAGAGTTTGCCAACCTCAATGCTAATTGCGCAGCTTGCTCAGGGAAGGGCGAGAGGGCACAGAATGTTTAAAGTCCATACCTGAGACTCTTCAAAAAAAAAAACTGAGTTAGACCCTTGATCCTTCTAGTCCTCCCCAACCCTTCTCTGAAGGGCCTGAGGCCATTTCAGCAGGACAGTGGGTTTAGTCCTCACCAGCTCTTGAGGCTGGTAGAAGAAAATTCCACGAGAGCAGCTTTTCTGTCCCATTAGCTGCCGGAGGTTGTGATGCTCCAGGCTGGGCCAGGCAGCTTGCCAACACCAAACTGAAGGCAGCCATGACTGGCTGAGGAGCTCAGCTCTTCCCTCACTAGCCTAGGGAAGTCCACACTGGCAGTGACCTTGAATCTCCTCCCCCAGGCTCAGCCACTAGAAACCACCAGGAGGAGAGGTTGGGAGGTCAAAGGAAAGAGCCTTGGGCACACTGCTGGTCTTGCATTAAAAAACCTTGGATTAAATTATACAGTTGTCTAACCACTATGCTGTCCATCTGAAACTAATAGAAAATAATATTGAATGTCAACTGTAATTAAAGAACAAAATATTAAAACTCAATGAAGTCCAAGGCAATTAGAGACCCAATGAAAAAAACTGGAAAATTTCTGGCCATGGGCACCATCACTGCCCCAGTGGTATCCCCAGGGCTGTCAGCTGTTTAAATTTCAGCTCCTGCCCTTGCGTATTATAGGGAGTCAAGATGGGCAGAAAGTGATATTCTGGAGCAGCACTGTCCAACCAATGAGAATGTCGTACAGCCTGTGAGGCTATTGAGCATGGGAAATGTGGCCAGCGAAGTGGAGAAACTGAATTTTTCATATACGTTAATTCATATTAACTTAAATATAAATGCAAATAGCCACATGTGCTAGTAGGTACCTAATTAATGGTATGGTGTAAGAGGGTGAGGACCCCACATTGCTCTCTGTCCCTTTAGTCCCCTGTCCTTCAGGGGCTCGACTCTCCTCTCTGCCAGAGTCCAGAGGGAAAGAGGGAGACAGAGAAACAGATGGACAGAGGCTCCTCAACCATCCCGAGTCTCATTCATAGGTTTGAGTTTTTGTCTCCTGTTTTTTCCTTTCTGGCTCCATCCAACTTGTCGCCAAGGCAACTGGATTAATACAATGAAGCTGGTGAGGGCAGTCTCTCTCTAAATGCAACCCCACAAGCTGCTTATAAACAGGCCTGCTGTGGCTCCAGCAAGGAGCGGCCCTGTGCCATCCCAGGTCCCTGTGCCCAGCCTGACCTGCCAGGAAGCAGGGGATGCGCGCAGAGCGGTTGGTGAGGATGCAGGGGTCGTGGTCCAGGTTGTCAAAAGGCAGCAGGGCCCGGCCCTTGTCAGTGAAGCGGGTGTTGACTTTCATCAGCCCCAGCTGGTTGGTCAGGTTGCGCAGCTTCATGGCCAAGGGATTCTCGCTGCCGTACACCATGCTGGCATCCAGGAAGGAGGTGAGGGCATTGATCTGGTTGCGGACGACGTTTTTTCCTGTGCAGGCAGGGCAGGAGCGGAAGAACGGAATGCAGTCCCGTTGGTTCTTGATGCGGGGGTCATTGGGCGGGATCTGTGGCAGAGAGGAAGACTGAGCCAGCTCACCATGGCAGGGACAGTAGGTAGGAGTGACTCTCCCCCGTCCACCTTCCTGAAGGCCTTGATCTCACCTCGGAAGCGGCCTGCAGCTCAAGACCAAAGGAGGAGACCCAGACACCAAAACAGGGACCTCTGGCTTCCTCAGATTATGGGGGGGGGGGGCGGCTGTCAAGGCCCACAGGGGTCACGGGGTCACTGTCTGAGGTTCCACTGCAGAGTGCCTCTGAGCTTCTGGGGTGAGGACTGGAAAGCTGGACTAGGGAGTGTAAGGCTCAGGCCGAGAAACCCACCAGCCCTCCGACCTCCCCCCAACCCTGTCTCTCACTCCTTCCCTCCTCTTCGTCTGCTCTGTCCTCCCCTCCCAGTCTGGCCTCTAGAAGGGATCTCCACACTCTCAGCCGGCTCTTCCTCCTTCCCCTTTCCTGTTCTCCTCCCTCTCTCCTTTCCTGCCTCTCACTCTGGCCCCTCTTTCTCTCAGATTCTCCTTCCTTCTCTCCTGTTCTCCCTACTCGCACCAACAGTCCCCTCTCAGCCCTGCTCCAGCCCCACAACCCAGGCTCTGAGTAACTGCGCTGCGGGGAAGGGGCCCCTTTGTGTGGAGGAAAGAGGACCAGGTACCACATGCAAAGGTTTGAGGGACAGTGGGAAGGTCCGTAGCAGGTGTGGGGTGGGGGCGGTGGAGGTGGGCAGGGCAGGGCTAGCCTTCCTAGGGAGCTAAGGAAGGAAACTTGGACACAGAGGGAGGTGGCCACTGCTAGGAATGATGCCCACTCTCTCCACCCGACAGGCAGTGGCTGGACTGGAAGAAGTGGCACCTTGAGCGGAAAGCAGGGTGGCTGCTGCAGGCAGCTTGTCTCGCAGTTAAGACCACTGACATAGGCGACCCGGGCTGCCGGCTCAGGGGTGAGGTCGAGGTCATGATCAATCAGCTGGCCCCACTGCATGAACAGGAGCGAACGCTGTTGGTCCGGGGTCAGCTGCTCCGTAGGGAAGCGCACGATGGCGTTGGAGACGGCACGAGCCTGTGGGACACGGAGGGTCAGGGGCTGGCTGCCTGCGCGCTGCTGGGCCAGCCCTCGCTGCCCTGCCCGCCAGCGCTCACCAGGGGCACCGGGAAGCCGCTGCGCTTGACCCCGGGCGTCCAGCCGTAGGGCCGCGAGAGGCGGTCCTCATACTCCGCCGGCAGCCAGCGTACAAAGGCGCGGTTGGAAGCCCCCAGCGTGGGTCTGCGTCTGCGGGGCGAGGGCAGGGTGTTCACGCAAGGTGGCGCCGCGGGCGGGCTGGACCGACCGACGCCTCCCTGAGCGTCTCCCCCTGAGCCCAGCGCCTTGCACACCTGTTGTTGCACTGCCCCGTGATGGTGCGGTACTTGTCCTTCTTGGGGCACCTCACCCCCACATCCTGGTAGGCGCAGCCGCTCGACTTGTACAGCAGATTCAGCTGGGCAGACGTCAGCACATCTGCGGGGCGTGGGGGGCGTGGGGGGGTAGAGATGTGGGAGCTCAGTCCCTCACTTCCTATCCTAGGCTGAGAAGCCCCGGTGAGAGGGGCAGCCTGGGGAAAAGGACTTCGAGTCCAGTCCGGGAGACTCCCTCGAAGGAGGAGTTGGGGGGATCCCTGGGAAGTACCACTTCCCAGGGGTAGGGTCGCTTGGAGGGGTCACTTGTGGAACAGGGGTTGGGATTGGAGGGGCATCAGTACCAGTGATGTTGAAGGGCCCTGAGGACAGAGGCCGCAGCTTCCCCTCCAGCAAGTCTAGGGCCACGTGCAAATAGTCCGCAGCCCTCACAGCTGTCCTGGTGGCTGCCACAGGCTGCTTGAAATAGGACAGGAGCTCCATGGGACTGGCCGAGCCACTGCGAAGCCGCTGCTTGATGCTGCCGGGAGAAGGGAGGAGTGGGGGTCAGAGAAAGTGGGCAGAGACTCCACAGAGCCCCAGGAGAGGGACACACGGGACAGTGCAGACAGACTCACGGACAGGAGGAAAGTTTCTCTTTATGCACAGGGATGGACCTGGGTATGCAGGCAGAGGCAAGGCTGTGGGAAGGGTGGTTTTGAAGACATTCTCGCCCGCAAAGGCTGCCGGACAGAGAGGGGGCCCCGCCCAACTCCCCATGCTGGCTCCCTTTCCCGAAGGCTGGGGCAACCTTGCCCAGAGCTGGGCAGTGCCCGGCACCCCACCTTTCCCGTCGCTCCTTGTAGGCCTTGTCCACTAGCCGCTTGGCCTCTTCCATGCAGGTCAGAACCATTGAGGTTTCCACCTCCCCCAGGACCACTGTCCAGAATAGGGGTCACGAGGTCAGGCATGGGCCCAAAGCACCCCCTTCCCATGAGACCCCGGAGCCAGGATGACCTGCACTGAGGAAGGAATCCGAGAAACCCAGAACCACCCAACATACCACCTTTCCCTTGCCCCTGGACTGTTACCTGGAGCGGCACCCTCCGAGGGCCCAGGCATGGCCAGAATGGCCAGGAGCCCTGCTGAGGCCAGGAGCAGCTTCATCTCTGCAATAAGACCCCAAGCCCAGTAAGTGTCCAAAGCTCACAGTGCACCTGGGAGAGGAGAGCCCCACTATTCCTCTCCTCCTGGTCCCTCGCTTGTACTTCCATACCCCAGTCCCATCGCTATGGGCCCTACCTATGGTCAGAGCCCAGGCCACCTTGAAGGAGGGGTCCACAGTGCCCCTCCTTTGCTAGGCCACCCACCTCCCACCCCAGGGTCTCACTTCGAAAGTTCACCTAGCACTGGCAGCACCCGTCAACTGAATCTAGGCTTTTATGTCCTCCAGGCTGGGGGAGGGGTGGGACAGAGAGGCCCGGCCCTAGAAACTGAACTCTCCTCCCCCAATGCAACTAGGAGACATGGAAAGAGGTGCCTGATATGAGAGAGGCGGGCAATAAAGGAGAGCCCAGTATTGTCCCCAGAGTTTCTCTCCCCATTGTAGCACCTGGTTCAGTGCTGTCCCTGGGGGGTACAGACAACTATAACTCCTCTCCCAAATTCTGATTAAACCTAGAATCCAGGGTTCCTTTGAAAGGGACAAAAGTCAGGAACAAACAGCCTAAACGATTATGGGTAGGAGAGAAGCCCCAGAGGAGGAGGGAAGGTTAAGGGGAGCCCTAGCGTGATGATGGTCTGATCGGCCTCAAGGGGATGGCCCCCACCCCAACAGTAACCTGGCCCCTGTGGCCATCCCTGGTGGGCAGCCCCCCATTCTTGGTAAGGGCTGAAGGGACAGGATATCTGGGTGGAGACCGTTGGATTTCACAGGAAACAGGACCCTGGGCGCTACCCCAGGCTCAGGACCAAAGTAACTTCCTCTCTCCTTCTCTTCCTCCCCTTTCTTCTTGACTTTGGTAGGGGCTACCTCCAACACCCAGCCACCTGCTCCCAGATACCAGGAACCAGGAGAAAGCAGGGATGGCTGTGGTTAGTGGTCAGTAGGGCGATGCAGCCCAAGGCCTCTCTGGGACAAGACCAGCGCTGTTAGGAGGACTAGGGTTAAGCTTTGGGCTCATTCTGACATAGAAAGGGGGAACTTGCTCTCCTGAAGAAGACTTGCAAAGGGGCTGCCATTCTGGGGCAGGAAAAGTAGCCTATGACTAACAACTGTGTTTGGCCACCTCCCTGGGACCCCACTAGGCCGGGCACATGCCCACCATGTTCCCATGTCCTTTGCAATTTAGCCAAACCCCTACTCCAGCCACCTGCCTGCCCTCACGCTTGTCTTCTATGTCCAGATCACATCTTCTTGGCCAAGGAACAAGGGACAGCAGCATACTGAGAACACCTTCCCAATGTACCCAGAGACCCTGTCACCCACTGGGAGGTGGAACCCAGGGGCCCATTAGAGAGAAGCCATTCTTCCAGGCTTGGTCTGCGGGGTCTGACTAGATGTGAACTTAGAAAAGTGACTCTTTGTGAATCAGGGTCTACAGTCCTATAGAATTCTGCAAATACATTTTAAATCCTATAAGTAATATATTTCCATTCACCAAAAGTCACGGAACGCAAGCAAAAATAAAAATAAATCAAAATTACTTATAATAAAGTGAGGTTATGGATAATTTTTTCTTTCCAAGTGTGTTAATGTTCTTCATATAGATAAGAAACAAGAAGGAAAATGATTCCCATAATCCCATCCTTCACTGATAACCTCATTTCATAATTTGATATCCTATGTGTAAATATAATATGTATTTTTAAATAGTAATAAGAACAGCCGTTAAACATTGTTTTACAAACTGACTCTTGGGACCTAACAACTTAGCGTGACATCTCTTTATGTCAATAAATACTGGTTCATTTCATTTTTATGTCTGCATAACATTTGTGTATGAAATACTATAATTTATTCAGTAATTCTCTCTTGGTAGATACTCGAGGTCTTTCGTATTTTCACTGTTACAAGCAGTACCAGCTAGGGCCAACCTCCATGAAGTAAAATTTTTAATCACATCTTCAATCATTGTCTAAGGCAAGAAGCTCTAAATGTAGATTTGCTACATACATATTTAGGTAGCCACATTTTTACAGCTTTTTAAAAAAAATTGTCAAATGGCCTCTTGAAGATTGCACCTCACTCTCCCATGAGCCAGGCACAGGAATACCTATTCCCAACACCCTCATCGACTCCGACAATTGGGGTCCTTTCCCTCTTTTAGGAGACTTGTCAAGGCTCAAGAGGGAAGAGACATGCAATACAAGACCCTCTTAGCACAGATGAGAAAGATGGAACCCAGGGAAAGAAATAACTGCCAAGGGCAGCGGGTGGCGCAGTGCACACTGACCCGGCTGCCAGGGCTCTCGACTTCCACACTCGCACTCTTCACCCAGTGGACTCCCCACACTCTTCCTGACCTTTGCCCTGGGCACTTATTCAAGGGCACTTACTGAGCCCTTGGGCATGCCAGGCAGGTACTGAGCTGGTCACTGGGGGTACTCCACTGAGCACAGTGCAAGCTTTGTTCTCAAGGACTGCACAGGGAGATGCAGAAAAGCAGAACAGTGGCCCCCGAAAGCTTTGTGCAAAGTTATTTAGAAGCATCAAAGAACAGCACTTGGACCAACTGGAGGGACCAAGGAAAGCTTTCTTGAGGAGTTGGAAGTGGAGACTATCTTGAAGAATGTTTAGAAGATGACCACGTAGACACAGAAAGGAAGAACATTCTGGCCCCGGAGAGCGACACAGCAGAGGCCTTGACACAGTGGGCTTCATGCAGCCCACTCTACCAGTGGGCGAGGGTGAGGCAGGCAGAGGACCTAGCACTCTCTGACCTGCTGAGAAGTTCTTGTCCTGAAGGCTCCGGAGAGCCATAAAGGCTATGCAGTGTGTGGTGACAGTGTTATTTAAGGAAGCTCACTTGGGCAGCAGAGTGGAGGGTACACTGGTGGGGGGAGCAGGGCAAGCCCAGAAGCAAAGGGCTGGACCGGAGGCATCTTAGTGATTCATGAGCCTCAAGAGGCAATGAGGCAATGAATGTTTGAAAAACTAAAGCCTTTTCAAAGTGATGTGAAAATCCCCTTTGCTCTTTCCCCATATGGAGGCGGGCGAATTCTCAAGATGTATCATCTCCAAACCATCTGCCTTTGGCTCAGGGCTGGCGCTGTGGGCCTGCATTTGTCTCTGACTTTATCCCATGTCCAACCAATGAGTGACGCAGCCAGGGTCACTACATGGCTGCCCAGTGCACCTCTCTTGATGCCTTACCTGGGTCCTGTTTGTCTGGCCCAAGTGTACTTGAAGCTCAAAGGGCTTCCCAACATGCAGAGGAACCAGAAGGAGAAAACGTCTGCCTGAGGAGCTATTCTGAACAGGCCTTGCCCCATAAGTTACCCCTTAGCTCCCCATCTTAGGGTGGCCTCTGGAGGACACTGCTGGGACTGCTGCCCCTCAGGACTATAGTCCTCTGAGGGTGTCCCCTCACCCACCTACACACAAGCACGCCTGCTCCTAAGGTGAAGTCCAACTGCCTGTGGGATAACGGGCCCTCTCTGCTACCACTTGCAACACAGTTTGTTCTTTCTTCACGCCCTCTGGGGAACAATTCAGTTAGGATTACAGCCAGATTTCCTGTGTGCGTGTGCGTGTGCGTGTGGTTGGAGAGCAGAGGCTCTGAAAGTTGGGGAGCAGGTTGGGGTGTGGGGGCAACGACTCCTCAGGCACATCAATTGTACCTGGTCCAAAGGCCCTGTTTTTCTCTTTACCTTTCAAGTGTTTAGAATTAATGTTGAATTATACAGGTCATCCTTGGAGCTGGTTTGGACAAAATTAAAATATCACAGGTCAGGTTAAAACTCCCTTTGGATTGGGGTATCGCACCATCCCCAATTCTAGTCCCCTTCCTCCACTCCTGAGACATAAAAACTGATCATTTCTGTGTTTGTCCTTCCAAACGTTTTCCTTTACATTCAATTATGTATATGGACCTGTGGGAAACATTCTTCTGCCTCTATTTTCCCCTAAATGCTACCCCATTATACACACTGTTTGGCAATGTGCTTCTCTCAGCCAACAATACATCTTGCAGATCAACCATGTCCCACGTAGACGCCAGCCTCACTGTGTAACTGGTTGGTAGTATCTTTAATGGGATTATCCCTTCACTGCTCGGCCACTTCTCTGCTGATGGAAGTCTCATTCTTTCCTTTTTTTCACTAATGAAAACAATGCAGCAAGACGCCTCTTTGTACCAGCTGTTTTCGAGTGAAGGTTTAGAAGCGAGCCACAGGTTTTGAGCATTTAAAATTTTTGATAGATATTGCCAAACGGTCCTCCAAACTTTGTAAAAATTCTCACGGGCAAAGGTCAGGATCACCTTACTGGATCAATGTGTATTTCTTTGATTAATAGTGAGATTGACCTTTTTATTTGTATTACCTCTTCTCTAAATTTCCTGTCTTTGGTTTTATCCATTTTCTTATTGGATTGTCAGTCTTTTTATTGATTTATAAAAGATGTTATATATTCCAGATAAACACTAATCTCTCAGCTGTTGTGTGTGTTGGTTTTTTACAATCTGTCACTATTCCTTTATGTTTTTGATAGGATTTTAATTCTGATGTGGCCAAATTTATGACTCTTTTCCTCTATGGGAGTGGAGTCTTCCCCCCCCCCCCCAGACTTTGTTAAGAGGATCTCCCTTTGTGCAAGGTCATGAACGTACTTTCTGATAGATTCTTCTAATACCTTAATACTTTCAATTTTTCACATGTACATCGCTGAACCATCTGGAATTTTTGCGTGTGAATAGTGTACAGTAGGGAGCCATCTTCAATTTTCCCAAATAAATAACCAACTGTCCCGATGCCTTTAACTGAAGACACTGCCATTTCCCCGTGGAATTGAGGTCCTACTTTTATCTCACCGTAAATGCGTGTGTGCTATTTTATCCTACTGATATCTCCTTGTCACAATTACCCTAACTTCCTAATAGCTTTTGATCTCTGATAAGATAAAGTCTCCCTCCTTTTTTTCCCCCCCAAAGAATCAACACTCTAACACATGTACTCTCTTGTGAATTTTTGAATGTCTAGTTCTATGGGAAAAACCTATTGAGATTTTCATTGATATCGTATTCAGTTTACATATAAATTTGGTGACACCACAATATCAGTTCTTCCCATCCATGTACATGCATTCGCTCCACACCTGTTCACTGGGCACATGTGCGCCAGCCCTGTTCTGGGTACTGGGCACACAGCAAGCAACAAGGGAGTCACTCTCATGGAGTTTATTTCTTGAGCAATATGTTGAGTTTACATTCTTGAATATATCATTTTATTTTAGTCTATTTTCATATTCTTCATTGAAATGTTACTTTCACTTTCTTGGTAGGTTTGTTCCTAAATACTTCCCTTTTTGAAAAATGTATATAAACTTGGTCATTAAGTTTCTCCACACAACTTATAAACTCTAAGTATTCTTTCCCTTAAAAGCATTCAAGATATGTATTTCAAAGATTAAAAATGTAGTATGCTTCTTTCAGTTCTCTTTGGGAGATAGATTCATAGATCCAAAAAAGGCTGGGTATTTTTAACCCACCATTTTAGAAAGGTTGCACTCTCTAATGAATAAGATTTTAAAAATTTAAAGAGTAAATATCCAAACTTTTGTTAGTTTAAATAATGGTTTAGCTCTGGCTGGTGTAGCTCAGTGGATTGAACAGGGGCCTGTGAAGCAAAGGGTCACTGGTTTGATTCCCGGTCAGGGCACATGCCTGGGTTGCAGGCCAGGTCCCCAGTCGGGGACACATGAGAGGCAACCACACATTGCTGTTTCTCTCTCACACTTTCTCCTTCCCTTCCCCTCTCTCTAAAAATAAATAAAATATAAAAAAATAATAATGGTTCAAAAATTTGTTTAGGATAATATTATAAAGGCACAGGCAAGTTAAATTACATGGCTATACAAATGCCTAATGGTTATTTAAGCCCTTTTATACTTGCGGTTATTGGGGAGGATGCAGGGGGGTAAACTTTTATGAGATGAAGTCCTACAAAAACTTCTAAAAATAAAAAGCACTAACTCCAAAGAATCAAGAGCATCTTTACCAATAAGGTTAGTTAAAATTTAAAGAGGCTGATAAAGCCAGTGCTGGTCAGCTTGTGGGAAAATAAGTGTAGACTGGCCCCAGGCCATGGGATGGCAATTTGGCCACGTCAGTCAAAGTCCAAAATGAGCATTTGGTCTGACTCAGCAATTCTGCTTCCAGGAAGGAACTTGGCCTTCGGATGCATGCTTGGAAAAGCATGAAGACATATGCACAAGGGTGTTCACTTCAGCCTCAGTTCCAGCTACCAAAAGATGAGAGACAAGCCAAATATCCATCAGAAAAGTTTTGCTACATTGTGATACATCCACACAATGGTGTTTTATCCTGCCTTTAAAATTAATAAGGGGGGCCTTGGCCGGTATAGCTCAGTGGATTGAGTGCAGGCCAGCGAACCAGACAATCGCGGTTCAATTCCCAGTCAGGGCGCATGCCTGGGCTGCAGGCCGGTTCCCTGCAGGCCAGTCTCCAGCAGGGGATGCACAAAAGGCAGCCATACATTGATGTTTCTCTCCCTCTATCCTTCCCTTTCCTTCCCCTCTAAAGATAAATAAAATCTTTAAAAAAAATTAATGAGGGGGGTCTGTATGCAACAATATAGGAAGACGTGCTGCCAAAAGAAAAGAATAACAAAACATTATATACAGTCTGATGCAATTCATGCAAAACACACACATACATGCCACGCACATGCACACATGTGTTTGAATGTGCATAGAAAATTCTGGAAACCGAGACCGAAGCCTGTTAACAGTGGTTACCTTTGGAGAATAAAACTGAAAGGGCTGAGGAGAAGGAGGTTTTTGCTTGAAAACCTATGCTCCTCTGTTTGATAGTTTAACATAGCAAATACAATAATTTGATCACAAGAGAACTAATAATCTCTCCATCCACCTCAACCGCCCCCCCTCAGTGTAGTAGAATTTGATTTGTTTTAAATGACCAGTGGTTTGGGGTTACTTTTACTTTTGTTTCTTAATGTGAAATCAGACACTACCAGAGACTGAAATGATAAAGAATGTTCACATACATGGCACTCAGGAGAAAGAATTTCCTTTCTGGGAGGCTTGGCAGTGTGACTGACGATTTGGCTAAGTATAGAATTCAAGTTCAAATTTCTTTCTCTGCAGCACTTGGAAAATACTGCTCCATTATCTCTACATATCTAGTATTGCAGTTAGGTTCTCCATTACAAATAGACTTCCAGTTCCTGAAATAGAGATATTTACTCCTGTTTCAGGCAAAGCAGAATTAACATGGGCTACAAGGGCCATCAGCCACTCCTGACCATAGAGACATCTCAGAAGGGAGGCATGGAAGTGAAATTGTTGGAGAGCAGAAAATAATAAGAGCTGTGGGAACCCCCAGGGAGACAGAGGGAGCCTGGGACCAAATGAGGGAAACAGACTAGAAGGGAGGAGCATAGGACCAGCGGTCACCAGCAGGGGGTGCTCTCCGCAGAGCTTCCCAGCCCTGCCCTCCTCTCTGCACCACGTGGCCCTAGCAGATCAGGGCCTGACTTGACTGCAGGTCAGGAAAACAGCCCCTCAACGCCAGCAGCCTTGCCGGAGGGGATGTTCCATGGTGGAGCTGGACCCTTGCCGGGCTAGCGAATGGAAACAACAGGTCCTGTCCTCTGCCCTGAGGGCCAGAGTATCATGTATGACCTGAGGGACGTTCTTCCTTGCCAGAGGCACAAGGAGACTCCCTGATAGATAAGGTCCCGTGGGAGAGGGGAGGGAGGAAACAAAAAGGAGATGAGCCCAGACTGTAACCCTAGAGTCACTCTGCTCTGGGAAATGAGTCCCCCTCCAAGCCCCCACCACCCCCTTATATTTGCCCCGTGTACACTCCTCAAACTCAGCAGGAGGGACTCAACGTGCCGGGGAATAGGCTTCCATCCTCCTCCCAGGTCATAACCGAGTGGTGATGATCTCAGGAAAGTATTAATAAGTTGGTGTAACACCCAAAAATTAATTTAAAAATTTACCATAAAAGAAAAATCACACTGTCTCTCATTAGATGTAGAAAGATCATTTGACAAAATTCAACGTCCATTACTGATTTTTTTAAACCCACTCTGCAAAGTAGAACTAGAACTTCCCCAAAGCTGATACGGTGTATCTACAAAAACCACATTATGCACATGATACTCAGTGGGAGACCGTGTGCTTTGTGCCCAAGACCAGGGACAAAGGAGGCGTGTCCACTCCTGCTATGTCTATTTCACATTGCGCTGGCCCTCTTGTCCAGTGCAGGGAGGACAGAAAAGGAAATGAAAGTCCTCAAAATGTGAAAGGAAAATGTAAAACAGTCTTTGCTCATAATAATGTGATCACATATATAGAAAATTCTAAAGAATCTATTTAAAAAGCTACAAGAACTAATAAGTAAGTTTGGTAAGGTTGCAGTATATTAAGGCCAAACATTTTTTAAAAAATCAGTTGTGTTTCTATATACTAACAATAAAAATTCAGAAATTGA
Source organism: Artibeus jamaicensis (assembly GCF_021234435.1). Classification (NCBI taxonomy): domain Eukaryota; kingdom Metazoa; phylum Chordata; class Mammalia; order Chiroptera; family Phyllostomidae; genus Artibeus; species Artibeus jamaicensis. The sequence goes on from NW_026521407.1 coordinate 9,345,021, forward strand.
AATACCATTTGTAATAGCATCAAAAATATTAAATAATGAGGAATGAATCTGACAAGAGTTGTGTGAGCTCAGTACTGAAAGCTACAAACCATTGTTAAGAGAAATGAAGCCCTGGCTGGTGTGGCTCAGTGGACTGAGCACGGGCCTGCAAACCAAAGGGTCATTGGTTCTGTTCCCAGTCAGGGCACATACCTGGGTTGCAGGCCAGGTCCCCAGTAGGGGGCGCTTGAGAGGCAACCACATTGATGTTTCTTTCCTACTCTTTCTCCTTCCTGTCCCCTCTCTCTAAAAATAAATTAAAAAAATATTTTTAAAAATAATTAAAAATCTTTAAAAAGAGAGAGAGAAATTAGAGGCCAAATAAATGGAGAGATCTGCTTTGAGTCAGAAGACTCAATATTGCTCACATATCAATCCTTCCCAGACTGATCTAGTTGTTGAATATTCATTGTGTCCTTGCCTTAATAGTTGAGAGTCCCTGCAAGGCCGCTGGGTGGGTACTGCTGCTGTCTTGGGGGTTTCCATGAGAGGCAAGGGGGACACAGCATGCTACATGTTGCTGGCTCCTCACCGGGGCAGCGATGCCAGCTGTTTCTGCCAGCTGTTGCCAGCCACCTGAAGTGCGACCTGGTCTCCGGTCCAACCTGCCACTCCCACTGTTCTCATCTGAAGGCAGGCATCTCGATACATGTACAGGGGTGGGCAAGAGTAGGTTCACAAGTGTAAAGAAACTGATGACAGCAAAAAACTCTGTGCCAAAGTGTGCTTGAGTATAGCTAATAGAGAAGAAAGTGTAAATAATGAAGGCCAACCATCGGAGCACTTACGAGATCGTGCCTAAGTGCACTGTGCACTTGTGACATTCTTTTGAGTTACTGAAGCTACTGTAATAATCTTAACCTTCATGTCTTTTTCCATACAAACTATTGTCAACCTGCCTTTGCCCATTTCTGTATAAATGGAATACTACTCAGCCATACAAAAGGATAAAATACTGCCATCTTCGACAACACGGATGGATCTCGAGACTATCAGGCTAAGCAAAAAAAAAGCCAGATGGAAAAGGACAAGAACCATATGGTTTCACTCATATGTGAGATAGAAAACAGAAAGCAACAAGTGAATGAACAAGACAGACAAACTCATAGTCACAGACAACAGAATGGTGGTGACCAGAGAGGAGGAGAGGCGGTGGTGGGGGTAACAGAGAGAGACTAGACTTTGGGTGGTGAGCACGCAAAGCAATATACAGGTGATGTATATAGACTTGTACACTTGAAATGTATATGTTACTAACCAACGTCACTACAATAAATTTAATTTAAAAACAGGAGTTCCGGCCAAGATGGAGGCGTAGGTAGAAACCCTTCACTTCCTCCCACAACCAAAAGGAGGATAACAACCAATCTAAAATCAATAAACAACCAGAAGTGCCAGAAAACCAAACTGCATAGAGCTCTGACAACCAAGGAATTAAAGAAACAACCAAACAGAACAACCAGACCGGTAAGAACGCTCGGCAAGGCGGCAGACCGTGCAGGCAGGGCCGGCTGGGAGAAAACGCAGCGAGGAGGCAGACCTTGGAAGTGGGGCTGGCCGCAGCGAGGTGGCAGACCCTGAGGACAGGGCCGGCTGAACGGGCGACTAAGACAGAGCTGACTGTGGACCACGGCAGTTGCCACGGTGGGAGAAACTTCCAGTCTCATGGAGAGTTCCTTGGAAAGTGGGCTAGAGACAAGCAGGTGAGCTGCATTGGTCCCTCTCTGGCCCCTCCCCCACAGGCAGGGCCTGCAGAACAGCGAGGAGGTTTTCCCAGCCTGAGTGAATATCTAAGAGCCGCCCCCTTACAACTTAGCAGGTGCACCAAGACAAAGAAATATGGTCTAAATGAAAGAACAGAGCAAAGCTTCAGAAAGAGAGCTAAGCAATGAGGAGATAGCCAACCTATCTGATGGAGAATTTAAAGCCCTGGTCATCAAAATGCTCACAGAACTGACTGAGCTTGGTTGAAAAATGAAAGAAACAAATGAAAGATACCCAAAATGAAATAAAGCAAAATATTCAGGGAACCAACAGTGACAGGAAGGAACCAGGACTTAAAGCAATGATTGGAACAAAAGGAAGAAATAAGCATCTAAACAGAACAGAATGAAGAAGCAAGAATTCAAAAAAATGAAGGGAGGCAGAATAATCTCTGGGACAACCTGAGACGTTCCAATATCTGAATTATAGGGGTGCCAGAAAGAGAAAAACAACAGCAAGAGATTGAAAACTTATTTGGACAAATAATGGAGGAAAACTTCCCCAATCTGGTGACAGAAATAGACTTCCAGGAAGCTCAGAGTCCCATAGAAGTTGGATCCAAAGAGGAAGTGTCCAAAGACACATCATCATTAAGTTACCCAAGATTAAAAATGAAGAGAATCTTTAATGCAGCAAGAGGTGAGGAGACAGTAACCTACAAAGGAGTTCCCATAAGACTATCAGCTGATTTCTTAAAAGAGACCATGCAGGCAAGAAGGGGCTGGAAAGAAGTACTTGAAATCATGAAAGAGAAGGACCTACATCCAAGATTGTTCTATCCAGCGAAGCTTCCATTTAGAATGAAAGGACAGATAAAGTGCTTCCCAGATAAGGTCAAGTTAAAGGAGTTCATCATCACCAAACCATTATTATATGAAATGTCAAAGGGACTTATTTAAGAAAAAGAAGATAAAAAATATGAACAGTAAAATGACAACAAACTCACAACTATCAACAAATGAACCTAAGAGAAAAACAATGAAAACAAAAACTAAGCAAACACCTAGAACAGGAACAGAATCAGAGAAATGGACATCACATGGAGAGATTTCAGTGCGGAGGGCAAGGGAGGAATGGGGGGGGAAGGTACAGGGAAGAACAAGCATAATTAGTAGGCATAAAATAGACGGGGAGAGATTAAGAATGGTATAGGAAACAGAACTCAAAGAACTTGCATGTACAACCCATGGACATGAACCAAGGTGGGGAATGCTGGAGGGTTGGGGGTACAGGGCAGAGGGGGGGATGAAGGGGAAGAACTGGGAAAACTGTAATAGCATAATCAATAAAATATACTTTAAAAATAAAAATAATTAAAAATAAAGGCAGACATACTCACCTTTGCCCCTCGGCCCATAGGGAGGAGAATGGGAAGCATTCATTCAACCTGGTTACTTCCCACAAGGAACCCCAGCCAATCACGCTGTCAGTAGCCCCCGGGGTGGGGGGTCCCTTCTGCTCCGTATCACCTCCAGGCCTGGAGCAACGTGCAGAACTCCCCCACCCGCTCCCCGCTTACAGGGTTCTGAGTATCGTCCCCCATCGGTTGTCTTTTCTGGAACCCCACCATTTCTGGTGGACTAAGACTTCTTGCTTTCAAGTGGAACTATGCATGGTGAGTGTTCCCTTCTCTGGCTGGTTTTTCTTACATCTATCATTTCCATGAAAGTGGTACGGGGCAAGTACGATTGGAAAATGTGCCTTTTCCCCCTGTTTCCTTTGTCCCCTCGCCCAGGTCTCTTCCTGCCTCCAAGATCCTGCCCCAACTCTAAACACCTGGTCCCACATCCAGGGACTCAGGAAGCCACCCAACTTCCTTCTTCAGAGAAGAAACTCAGGAGCTGCTTGGTCTCCTAGCTGTTTATTGGCATTGCCCCAGGCGCTCTGGGATGTAGCTTCCAGGTTCTCCAGTCCATCAGGACCCGCCCCTTGAGGAGTCTGCCCCAGGTGGAGCCCAGCACGGGTTTTGTGAAAATAGACTTTATTATAATAAAATGTCTTTTTAAACAAATGTCCCCCACCATCCCTCACCCCTGGAGACTAAAGTGGGGGTGGGGTTCAGTCAAACAATCTCCCACCACAGTGAAGGAAACATGCAGAGGCTCACCCAGCCGGTGGGGGCGGAGGAGGGAATGGATGGTTAGGGTAAGGGCGGAGAGCCCCTACCGACTCTAAACTGGGAATGTATGAAAATAGCTTCATAAATCTGTCCTTTTCCCCAGCCCCGGACTCTGGCGGGGGCCAGAGGAAAACGATGCAAAAGAGAAATTGAATCCGATGAGCAAAATAAGGCAAACCCAACTCCTGCTTTCTGCCTGCTGGCCCCTTGGGTCTCTGGGGTTGAGGACACACAGGGGTCAGAGGCCGGCTGGCAGGGAGGGGTGGGGCATTCTGTGGGTGGGGTTAGGCCCGCTTTGGCATGGCCTTTCTCCTTCCCGGGCCTGTGCAGTGGAAGCGAGATGGAGGAAGCTGGACTGAGGCACTGAGTATGTACATATATACATGGCTCTGCCGCCTGCCCCGTGGGGAGGGGGCTCAGGACAATCCAGTGCAAACTTTCCTTTCTGGGGAGGGAAGACATGATCGGGAGAGCCAGTGTCATCAAAGGGAACAGGCCCCTTCCCCCCATCAGGGTCCCCTGTCCTGGGAGCAGGGAGAGCCAGAGAAGGGGCCAGCATCGTGGGTGAGAAACTACCTGTAGGTGGGTGGACTAAGAGTCAAGAGTCCCAGGACCAGTCCTGGCTCCGTGTCTGAAATGCTCAGCTACCCTGGCGAGCTACTTCCTCTCTGGGCCTCAGTTTCCCCTCCTATAAGAGGAAGGTATCCACTCAGAGGATTCATCCTCAAGGACTAATCTAGCTCTGACCTTCACAGAGTCTCTGAATCCGTTCCAAGTGCCACAGTGTTAACTCAGAAGAACAGAAGTCATGGCCTTCCCCAGTCCGCCCGGCCAAGACAGAGATCTTGGGGCCTCGGGGGGCCACTTCTTCTGCAGGATGAGCCAGAGCGTCACTCCTTCTTCCCAGAGCCCAGTTTCCTGAGGAGCTGCTTCCCCTTGGAGAAGAGACCCCACACCTTCTCACTCGTGCCCTGTGGCTCCCCCGGTTCAATCCTGGGGAGGCTGCCAGGGCCAGGGCCAGGGGCACAGGGCCAGCCTGGAGGCACTGGGGGCCCTTGTGTTGGGCTGGCCCAGTCCTGGAATGTGAGAGAAAAGGGACAAGGTCAGGGCCCAGCTCCCTGCCCTAACCGGACTCCTTTAGCCTACAACCTCAGGCACCTATAGCGCCCCCATGTCACAGAGCCTCCACACCCCACCCCTGCCCTCCCCCAACAAAACACAGAGGGGTGATGAGCACAATGATGCTGAGAAAGCACTAAACTAGGAATCCAAAGGGATAGAGGCAATTGACAGACCTCAAGAGTCCTTGGACTTGACCCTCAGGAGGGGTACCCTGACTTCCCCCATGTCGTCCCCTCCCAATGAAGGGAGAGCAAGGACCGGGGCCACTTGGAGGCAGCCATCATCTTCAGGGAAGGCGGTTCTGTACCAGCTCACAGACAAAGGAACATGCCCTCTAGCTCAGAGATGTGCTTCTCCAGGGCCTTGGGTGGTGGTGGGGGGGGAAGGAGCAGTGCCCACGCATGTGGAGGAGATCAGGACTCTTCCCTGAATGGCCTTGGGAAGCTGCTGCGAGGAGCCTGGGGCCGAGGCAGTCAGGTGCCACTCAGCTCCAGCACAAGCAGGGAGGCTGCCAGGCCCTCCTGAGCATCCCTCCCTGGCCGACTCCCTTGGCTCCACCTGCAGCTATGGGCGTTCCCTCTGCCGCAGGCCCACCCGGCAGTGCTGCCAGTGGCCTCAGGACAGGGACTGGGCAAGCAGAAGAGCCACCAGGGAGCCTCCCCTGATCACCTGTACCCCACGTGCCCCACTGTGATCTCCCATGCCTGGCACATGTCAGGTCTTGCCAGCCTGCATGCTGCCCACTCCCCACTCCCTTCCTCAAACCTCCACTTGCCACCAGAGCCTGGCGGTCCCCTGCCAGAGCCGGCCATGGAGCCAGAACAGGGGCAGGGAGCTGGGGGTCCAGCCCGTGGTCCAGCCTGCGCCCAGCCCCACCAAGGTCCTGGGGACGCAGCGGGGCCTACCCTCCAAGAGGTTGGCTAGCACCTAGAGGTTCCAGCATCTCCTGCCAACCAGCCAGAGCTGACGGCCGACCAGGAGTCCCAGGCCCTTCCCACTCCCTCCCAGGGCTCATCTACCACATGGAGGGGTAGGGGCGGGGGTATTGCAGAGGAAACAAACAGAAGGGTCTCCGGGCCCCTGAGACACAGGGTGTGGGGTGTCTCTGGACTCCAAGTGCTTGAGGTCCCTGTTTGTTCCCCTCAGCAGAAGAAACCGAGGGTTGAAAGTAAAAACCACGCATCTGATCCCCTAACAGGTCACGATGCAGAGGACAAGGGTGCAGAGACTACTATTACCGGGAGCCCTACGGTGTCATCCTTCTGTCACCAGTAATAATCATAGTATTATAATACACCACTGTCATACAATACCATGTGCACCCGTGAGTCATAACACGGATGTCATGTACTACTCCACAAGCTGCATGTGTTAAGCAATCTGAGGAGTCAGCTAACATGGACATTATACGCTGAGATGCCATGTACTCCTGTGACGGCTGACATGGGCCAAAGGGGAAGGGATGATCCTGTACCCAACCTGGCTGACAGCCAGAGCCCCCACTCCCTGGACGACAGCGGGGAAGCCAGGTGAGCTGCAGCGTGCGAGGCAAAGGGGTGCTGTCTGATCCTGGGGAAGTGAGGGGTGGGGGTCACATGGACATAAGGGCCAGGCCCCCACTTACACGTTGCTCTCTCTACTTATATCTATCTCCATCTAGCACTGGACTCTTCTCTTCCTCGTTCTCTGAAGATCAGGGAACAAAGAGAGGACATGGGTTATGAACAAACCCACCAGTTCTCCGCCCAGTCACCAGGTCCCCAGGTCACGGGGGCTGGTCCTGCTTTGCATCACCTTTGCCTTTGGAGCTAATGCAGATGGAAACCCAGGGGTCTCTGGCTCAAGCCTGGCCTCCTTACCCTGCGAGGCCGGAGCTTAATTGTACTCCACCCACCCCAAGAAGAGGCAAGCTCCAAGACTGAGAACCCAGGAGGCTGGGCCTTTCAGGGCAAAGGGCTTTAAAAGGCTCCCGGGGGATAGGGAGCCCAGAGGGTGGGAGATTCCCTGAAATCGGGGCTGTGGCTGGCTAGAGGTGCGAGGCATACAGCGGTTCTTTTACACAGGGCTCCCTCCCCTGCATCAACCCCGAGGTGTGGGCAGCTGGCTGGGGAGCAGAGTGGCAGCCATCAGCCTGCAGTGGAGAGGGCGCTGCTCAGCAGCTCCAGCCTGAGCGCTGGGCTCACCTGCATCATCAGCCCCTGCGCCCTCCCACCACCGGCCCTGGCCCCACCAGCGCACCAGCAGGACAGAGACCCAACTGTTGGGCTGGGAGCCCAGCTCCTCACTGACCTGACTCTCCGGCTGGGACGTCCCAGGGTCCTTGTTTAAGCCGCTCGCCTCGGGCCCAGGGCCCTCCAAGAAGTTAGATGGCACCAGGCCCCTCCGTCCATTCAGTTCCCCCTGCAGAGGAGGTGGTGGGGAGACTGAGAGCAGGAGAGAGGCCTCGCCCCACCCCCTGACCCGGAAGCCCCTGGAGGAACAGCCTGGGGTCAACGTCTCTGTCCTGGGAGGTGAGCTGCCCACGCCTCCAGGCATCTCTCAGGAACCCTCGCTCATCCCCTTCCCAGCTCTGGGTCAGCCCCCTCTGAGAGGCTGGTGAGGTGTCCTCACATAGTAGAAGCCATCATCGTCCATGTCCCCAAAAACGGTGATGACATCCCCTGCTCGGAAGGGCAACTCTGCCTGTGGAGAGACCAAGGGGCAGGCGTCAAGCCCGGGGAGGCCCTGCCACCACCCCCACCGGCTGGGCTCTCTCCGAGGGTCCTCACCTCCACATCCACGTTGGGGGAGCTCTCCCGGGGGTTGTAGTCGAACGCAGCCACCATGGAGCGGGGAGCTCTCAGGCTGGCGGAGGGAACCAGCTCGGGGGGGCCTACAGGGGAAAGGGAGGAGGTTCGGAGCTCTCTCTGGACTCCCCCACCCCACCCGACCTCTGCACTGGAGGCCTGCTGGCCCCCTGCTCCCCACCTCCCCCACTAGTTGTAGCTGCGGGGGAGAGACCAGAGGCACAGCCCGCCCTACCCCTTTCTCCAGTCTCCCCCACACCCAGGGAAGGCCCCTCACCTGCACAGTGCTGGGCAGGACCTTCTGACTCAGCTGCGGAGAGAATGTGCACATGAGCACCCCCCCCCCCCACCCCACGCACACATCCCTGCTCAGGACGGCACAGGGCGGTCAGGATGCTCAACCCCGAATGAGTGATGCTGAGTGATGCAGGGGAAGGACGCTCAGAGGGCACCTGAGCCCAGCCCTTGGGTTTGGGCACTGAACTAAGGCCCAGAAAGGGTGACTTCCTCCAGGGTGCACAGAATTTACAGTCAGGTGCTTTTTGGAACAGAGATCCCAACAAGCTAGTCCCCATCCCCACTGCACTGAAGTACCCTCCTGGAGAAGGGACGGATGTGGCAAAGGTCTGCCCCGATACCCTTTACCTATGCAAATCCCCACATGTGTCTCCCCAGAGAGCCAAGCGATGACCCCTACCCCCACCCACCCTCATAGGCCCCTGAAGGAGAAGGGGGTCTTACCCACCTTTCTTGGAACGGCGGGGCTTGGGGGGAGGCCCAGTTGTGCGGGCTGTGGAGTACAGGAAGGGACCATTCCCTGATCCAGGAAGGCAAGTAGATGTAAGAGAGAAACTGAGGCAGGGAATAGGCCGGTGACTCCGGAGTCTCCTCTTGGGGCCACTCCAGGGTCCCCACACACAAGTTTCTAAAGGGCATTCCTCTCCCACTCCAACCCCCAGGATCCGAACCACAAAGCCCATCCCCTCTGTGGTAGACCCCACCGCATGTGGCAAGCTCACAGCGGCGGCCACCCCGGCCACGGGCTCCGTAAGGCCCCCGTGGCTTTGCTAGAGTCTTAATAAGCGAGGCATCCCGCCACCACTCCGGACACACTCACTCTCCACGCCCCAGACAAACAAAGGTCAGGAGGGGGTTGAGTTGGAACTGGGGTGGCAGCAGGTCCTACCTGAGCCCTCAGCGAGAACATCTGGGGACAGATAACCCCGCTGAAATAGCTGCTGTCTTCCTGCAGGGCTGTCCACAGCCACCTCGGCCACCATGTTGCAGGGGATGTAGCCCGTCTGGCCGCCAGCTTCCCCCCGGTAGAAGCCATCAGCGTCCTTTTCTCCAAACACCTGGAGGCAAAGCACTCCCTGTGCCCAAGGTCCCAGCCCCGCAGCCCCGCACTTGGAACTGCAGAGGAAGGAACACTCTGCCTTTTTGGGGCCATGGGACAGGAAATAGGGGGCAAGGGCCAAGAAAAAGGATCAGGATGACAGAAAATAACCCTTTTCGTATTATCCTCAGGTGCTATCTGCACATCCATTGCCCCAGCCCACCCCAGACTGGAGCACCCCAACCTCAGAGCCACAACAAAAGCCTTCAGTAAATGCCGGCAAGCGTAAGAGAAGTTATGTTGGTGCCAGCAGCTGTGCTGGGCGATGCACCAGAACACAGGGACCCTGTGTGCACCGAATCACGTAAGCCTCACAGAACCCTGTGAGGTAGACACTAACATTATCCCCATTCTACCAATGGGGAAACTGAGGCCCAGAGGAGCCAATTTACTCAAGGCTGCACAGCCAGAAGTGGCCACCCCGCTCGGACTGGCTCTAAAAGCTGTGTTCTGGCCTGTGCGTGGTAATATCTCCAGGAAAGGAGGGAGGAGGGAGGCCCTGACCAGTGCGTCACCTTCAGAATCTGGCCCTCCCGGAAGGGGAGCTCCTCTTCCCCAGCATCAGGGTTGGGTGACATTGACACGGGGTCATAGTCAAACAGAGCCACAAAGACCCTGACAGGCAGGTCCTGGTAAGCTAGCACTTCTTCTGGGGGGCTCCTCAGAGGGGCTACTGAGAGTTGGGGAGAGAAAGAGAGCAATAGTGATGAGTTCTGGCCAAGGTGTTAGGAAAGGCCTGTTCCACCGAGCCCAGCCCCCCAGAGGTGCTCACCCAGCTCCGTGGTGCCTGGCCTTGGGGCCTGGGCCCTTCTACGCGGGGGGCCCCTCCTCCCAGAGCTGTCTTGCCCTCTGGGATCCCCAATCTCTGTTGCCTGCAAAGAGGGGGCAACAGGAGGCAGAAAGGTCACACCATCCCGCTGGGGGCCACCTCCGCCAACGCAGGACCCCCACCACGTGCTCCCCAGCTCTGCCCCGTCAGCAGAAGCAGCGCAGCAGAGCAGGGACGCAACATTCCTCTCCTGGAGACCTGGCCCAACCTCACCGGAGATTCGGACACCCCCACAGGGGGAGGAGGGCAGGAGGGGAGGCCCCAGCTCCAGCCACCCTAGTAGATGTGTGCAGCAGAGGGGACTAAGGGGAGATCTTAGAGCTGACCAAGGAGCATGTGAGAGGAGGCCCTCTTCTCAGCGTCAGGGTTTGGGTGACGCTGGACATCACAGTCAATGTCCTAAGCAGAGGAAAGGCCCACCCTGCCCAGAGGCAGGGGGCTGTCTGGCGGCAATTGGCAACTAACAATAACAGAATATTGTGCATCCCAGTTCCGATCAGCAGAAGCAGTGAAGCAGTGGAATGCGGGTGGGCAGAGGCAGGTGCGGGAGCCCCAAGGCCCGGCCCCACCTCAGCTGATGAAGGCGGCAGCGTGGAATGGGAGCGGCTGGTGGGCAGCAAGCAGAGCCACTGGAGGCGGCGGCAGGCGGGGGGCTGCCTGGGGTGGGGAGTGCACACGGACCCGGGAGGCTGGCTCCTTGGCTCTGCCAGTCGCACTGCGGCCTCTCCGCTCTGGCTCGCCTTTCTCCCAGGCCGGGAGGCGTGGGTAGGGGTTGGGGCCTGAATTGGCCTTCAGGGGCCCCCTGGGCTTTCCAGTGGATGCTGTGCCCCAGGCCTCCCCATCTCTATGGTAGCAGGAGCTGGTGATGCTGATACCCCCACCGCCCGCCTCCTGCTCGTCCTCAGAATCATATTCGATGCTGATTTCCAAGCACTTTGGGGAGAGGCAGCTGACCAGGCCAGATTCTGAGGTCTGGCCATGCAGGCACCTCTGGGAAGGGGCCGGCCGCCCTCTCCCGCCAGCCTCCGGTCCAGCCCTGGTGCCCTCGCCCACAGCGGGGCTGCCCCTCTCCCGTGTGGGGCCTGGCCGTCCAGAGGCCTGGGGCCCGCCGTTGCTGAGAAGGCGGCTGCAGTGTTCACGGGGATCTGGGGACCGCTTGCGGTTTGGGGGCTTCTCAGCGGAGCCACTTCCTCTCCTCCAGCTGCTTCCACCAGCCAGTCCGGGCATGTCCTCCAGGTGGTCCCTGGCACTGCAGGGCTCAGGAGACAAGGGACACGGGCCAGGTCCTTGTGGTAGACTGCTGTCACGGCCCAGCCCCAGCAGTGTGGGCTCAGGTGGGCTGTGGTCTCGGGGAGAGGAGCCCGCCCCTGGCTTCTCCTCCTCCTCTTCTTCTTCCTCCTCCTCGGGAATGCTGAAGAGCTTCTTGCTGCAGAACTGCTGGAGGGGCAGCTCCAGGATCTGCTCCAAGACCTCCTCGTCACTGTCAGTCTCAGAGAAGGGCTCAGGCTGGGGCTGGGGCTGGGGCTGGGGGAGGAGGAGGGCAGCAGGGAAGAGAGGTCCATGGGAAGAGGAAAGAGCTGTGACCTTCGCCCTCAAATGAGGGCGGGGGTTGCAGGCAACCCCATAACCTTCCCTCAGCTTCCTCCAAGAGGAAGGACCAGAGAGGCCCAAAGTCACAGGGTGTGTCCAGGGCAGAGCCAGAGAAAGAGTGAGGGAACACACCCAAGGAACAGGCTGCAAGGATGCTCGGGCCCCTGAGTGGCAGCAGCCGGCCGTGCCTGTAATAGCAGGGAGGCCTCCCCACCCCTTCTCCTGCAGCTCCCAACACAAAGATCTCTGGTGGCCAGGGTGCTGCATCTGGCGCGCTGGAGCGGGAGGAGGTACAGCACACAGCTCCTCATCCTCCCCTTTCTTCCAGGAGGGCAGAGGCCAGTCCTGAGCCACTTCCTATCTGCTTCTTAGGACAGGGCCCAGGCCACACACCCACAGTGCTGCTGGCACTCAGTGGTGGCTGGAGCAGCTGCCGACACACAGGGTGGAGGCCCCTGGAACCCCAGGTCTAGGGCCCCCCAGCCCTTCCTCATCCCGTTACCTTGGGCCCATTCTCCCTGATGCTGTTGCCAGCAACCTGCTTCTGGAAAGAGCAAGTCCTGGAACCCAGCTCTTCCTCCTCTTCTTCCTCTTCCTCCTGGATGTCTGACAGATCTGAGTTCCTGCCCTGGTCTGCAAGGGAGTTCACCGGACGGACCCCAAGCTCTGCCATGTCCTCCTTCTATAAGAGGGGATGCAAAGGATGAGATGGGGGAGGGCAGTGAGGGGCTTGGGATAGGGAGCCTGTTGGCAGGTCAGCCCCCGCCAGAATGAAAGGGTCCCCTGGCAGAGGAAGAGGGCAATGTCCCAAATGGGGGTCCAAACGATGGGGGTGGGGAGAGGAGATGGACGGGGGCCTAAGGGAACAGAAATCTGGGGAAATAAAGTGGCAAAGGGACAGATACGAAGCCCAGCCCAGAGCAGAGAGCCAGCGGACGGCGACCGGAGTGTGGCCGGTAGGAGATAAGGAGGCACACCTGATTCTTTGTGGTGGCACAGTGTGTCCCCAAACCGTACCTCGACCCCGGGCCTCAGCCCAGCCCCAGGGTCTCCTCCGAGGCTGGCCTCAGCACAGGGCGCCTTCTGGGCCAGTGCTGCCTCAGGGGAGCAGGGCGCCGGGCAGGCCTCTCCTGTGGTCCGCTCAGCCTGCTCCTGGGCCAGTGAGGAAGCGGCAGGCCCAGGAGCCTTCTCACCGGTGGCTGGCTGGCCAGCCCTCCTGTCCTCTGGGGTGCCCAGCACAGCTGCTCCAGCCTCCTCCTGGAATGGGAGGCACTGAGGAAGGGCCCAAGCCCCAGGCCCTTCCCCCAGCCTCCACCTGCCCCCCCTCCCCAGTAGGATACCTGGGAGCAAGGTGCTGGGGGCTCCTCTTGGGATCCTTTTGGTGTCTCACTGAGAGGGCTTGCTGGGGGGCCCCCAGGGGCCTCTCGAGTTCCATGGGGCTCAGGACAGTGAACAGGAGAGCTGGGGTCTCCAGGCCCTGGGGAGGCTGGAGCAAGGGCTGGTCTGGCTTCCAAGCCTGGTCGTGGTGATGGGGAGGGGCAGGAGACCCTGGCCGGCAGGCAGGCCGCAGCCAGGGCTGGGGCAACGGGAGCTGGAATGGAGTCGGCCGACTCGCCATGGGGCGACATGGTGCGCACGGCCACCTCGCTGCACGCCTGCAGCAGCCGCAGCTGGGACAACTCCACCAGCACGCTGCCTGCCGTGGGCGAGGCCACCTCCATGATCTGCAGGGTGGAGGGAGCACAGGACCGGAGAGGGAAGCCGAGACGGCCAAGCGTGAGGACACAACAACAGCAACGGCAACAGCAAATGACTGGCATTTGCTGGGCGCTGTGCTAAACCTCATCTCATTGAACCCGCCTGGCCGCAGGGCTTCAGTGACAGAGCAGTTGTTTGAATCCCAACTTCCAAAACCCACGCTCTTAACCAATCATCTGCTACCTAGTGCCCAAATGCCAGGCGCCAGGCATCGCTGTGCTAGGCTGGGAGGAATAGGCCTCCAAGTATGAGACGCACATCCTGCTCCCAGGGTGCGGGTGGGTGGAGTCCCTAGGCCATACCTTCTGCCCATCCGCATAAATGGCATAGCCCGTGACCCGCACGCCATTGGAGGTGCCGGCAGCGTCAATCGTCACTGGGAGCCAGCTGATCATCAGGATTCCAGGGGAGGGTCCTGGCTCAATCTGCACATCCAGGGGGGCGTCAGGTGGGCCTAGGGGAAGGGGACACAGGACCCAAGAGGATAGGACACTCACCACCAGAGATAGAGCCCAGCCCACTTTGCCACTGCCCTGAAAACACCAATTGCAACAGTCTCCCCTTCTGCCATTGCCCACGGCCCGGCCTCCTGGGCATCACGGTCAGCGCCCAAGCCTGCATACCTGCTGCGAGGGTCGTGAACTGCAGGGTGGCCGTCCGCTGCTCTGGTCTCTCCCAGCCTGGTTCCCAGGGCCCTCCGGGCGGGAGCTGAGCCTCCACTCGGGCCTGATAGAGTGTACCAGGCCGCAGGTGGCAGAAGGTAGCCCAGTAGGTGCTGGGGCGGGCAGGGGTGCATTCTTCCCCATTGAGGTAGATGGCATGAGCCAAGTTGCTGTTGCCGGGCACCCAGGTGATCTCAGCAGAGGTGGCTGTCAGTCGGTGGACCCGTAGCTGGCTCGGTACCACCCTGGCCCGGGCGCCCATCGCCAAGCAACAGCGCAGAGGGTCAGAGCTGCCCCGGCTGGTCAGGGCCTGCACCGAGACACAGAGGGACCCAGCCCGCAGGTCCAGGTTCTCAAGCACAGCCTTGGGGGGCGCCCCGGGTCCCAGGGTCTGACGCAGCTCTCCGTTCACGCAGATGTGGTAGCCATGGAGCTCCACTCGCTCCGGAGGCGGCTCCCAGGCCAGCACCACGCTGTGGGCCAGCTGCTTGAGGACAGCCAGACGGCGGGGGTAAGGCACAGCAAGGGGCTCGCCCAGGCCCTCGGGCGGGGGGCTCAGACTGAGCTGGTCCCCCGAAGCCTCCTCCTCCTGGGATCTGGGCTGGCTGCGTCCCCCGACGCTCTGGCCCCCGCTACTGCTGCCACCCCCGCCTCCGCTCAGGAAACTGAGTTCAGGGCCCGAACTGTGGGACAAATCGGCCAGCTCCGAAGGGAGGGAGGTCAGGAGGTCGTCGTCGGACACGCGCTCGACAAAATTGGAAGGGACCAGGCCCCTTCGGCCGTCCATGAGCTCCCCTGGCAGACGGAGGGAAGGGGGAAACAGAGAGAAGGCAGAGAAAAAGCAGTCCAATAAATGCATTTCAGCAGTGGTCACTGGGTGGTCTTCAGCATCCGATTCAAATCAACGTTTACCTGTCAGCATTTCTAAAAGACAAGGGCAGTGAAGGCCTGGATCCGGGAGTTCCTGCTCCTCTGTGTGAGTGTGAGAACAGCACTGCGGTGAGAGAAGAGCGCTCTTCTCCACGTGTGTGTGAGTCGCCTGGAGATGTGCTAACATGCAGATTCTAATTCTGTTGGGCCTGGGTGGAGCTGAGACTCTGCGGTTCTGACCAGCTCACGGGCAACACTGACGCTGAAGGACGGAGGAGGGAGTCTGCTCTGAGGGGGCGGGTGTGGCGTGTGTGTCTAGGTCAACTATCACATCTCCAACTCGCTTTCCAGTTGTTTTTCTTTTTTCCCCTACGTGAACAACTGTCGGATGGAGGTGGGGAGCGCTATTATTCTTTAATTCTTTTGTCCATTCGACAAGCTGCCCATGACACAGGCCTAAGCAGCTGGGACGGGGCCCTCCTCAACTTCCCTCTGAGAACAGACAGCTCCCAAGGAAGAAGGGAGACGGGCCCCGGTCGGGGCAAGGGAAGAGATCTTTACAGACAAAGAGACACAAGTGAAAGAGAACAGAGTCCCCCGTGGGTGCTGGACGGGGTGAGGCGCAGGCCGGGGGCGGGAGCGTGACTGGCAGTGAGTCCTGCCAGCGAGCGAAGGTAAGTCCTGTCGCCGTGTGCTGGTTCCCCTGAACACCTGGCGACAGACTACAACATGTGTTGCTGTCTGAGGGATGTCAGGGCAGGAAAAACACTGGGCACACGGCACAGAGTGGAGCTAATTTGGGAGAAGGAAACAGATTCTAGGGGAACAGATGAGCTCGTGAGTGCTGTGCCTTCGTGGGTGGCAGGGGACGCAGAGAGTGGGTGCGGGCAGGTCTGGCGAGTCTGCCCAGCACCCCTCTTTCTCTCTGGCTAGGAGAGAAAAAAAAGGTAAGGAAACCTGAAGAAGAAACAGCTGGGGCTTTCAACAAATTAGACCCTGTAAGCACTGTGGTGGGTTGAACAGCCTCTGAAACTACGTCCACGAACTAATCCATGGGTCCTGTGAATACGACCTGAAGTGGAAAAAAGCATCTTTGATGACAGAATTAAGTTAAGTTTGACATGAGATCATCCCAGACTATCTGGGTGGGTCCTAAGTCCATGACAATTGTCCTTATAAGAGACTCACAAAGGGAGACACTGAGAGATGAGGAGAGGAGGAGGAGGCGACATGGGGATGGATGGATGGATGCAGAGAGTGGAGTGACGTGGCCACAAGCCAAAGAACACCTGGAACCACCTGAAGTTGAAAGGCACAAAGAACAGGCTCTGCCCTGGAGTCTCCAGGGGGCGTAGGGTCCTGCAACTGCTCGATTTCAGATTTCTGGCCTCTGGAGATGCGAGAATACATTTCTGTTATTTTAGGCCGCCCCATTGGTGATAATTTGTTACAGCAGCCCTAAGTAATTAATATAAGCCCTAGTGCGCAGGACTGTGACTTTAAAGGTAGGAGCCTTCACACTGAGCAGATCCACAGCCCTGAAAGGCTGGTGCTGGGTCAGGCACAGGCCCCAGTGCTTGTGGCCCCCTAGAGCAGCCTAGAGGGGACCGGACGCAGATGAAGCAGTCGCTGAGCTAAAGTGTGAGGAATGTGGCATCCTGCATCCGGCTGTCTACCCGCCTTTAATTCTACCCCAGACTGTACAGTTCAAATTCTAGTAATTTGTGTTTGTGTTTTGTTGTTGTTTGTTTTTGCTGCATCACCTCCCCCCCACACACAAAAAAAAAGGTGTTAGCTTTTTTTTTCTTTTAAATATCAAAAATCCTGGTGCCCAGCCAGAGCCACCCTGGGGAGTCTCATCTGCAAGGCACTGCCTGTCACCCAGTGTCAGTAATGGGGTATCTGCCTCCATTGCCAGATGTCCCCCTGGGCACTGGAGAAGTGCCCCGAAGCCCCGCCCCCTGCCTGGGCCGTGACAGCTGCTCACTACTTGCTGACACCCTTTCCTGGGCTCTGAACTCTCCCTACACCTGACCTTGGGCTACGGGCCTGACCTCGACGTTTCTAGGGTGAAACACTGCCGTGGTCTGTCTGCCAGCACAGAAATGAATTCAGCCAGGATTCCTCGTGTCACGGTCCATCACGTGGACTGTGGGAGGCCCCATCCTGCCCTGCTTGGGGCAGACCCGCAGTCAGACCAGCTGCCGCCCTTCCCAAGACCCTTCCTTTCCGCATAGGCTGCCAGGTCTCCGTTGCCTGTTCAGTGAGCCTGAGAAATTACGGGGGGCCGAGCATGCGGAGGAGAGGGTACGGATGGGTGGAGGTCTTGGGAAGAGGAGCCTGAAAGCAGGGGAACAGACAGAATGACCCCAGTACCTTCCTACCTTCAAAAAACCCATCTTCGTCCATGTTGCCGTAGATGTAGATGTACTCGCCAGCGGTCAGCGGAAGCTCTGCCTCTGGATTCTCGTTGGGGCCCTCGAAGGGGTTGTAGCTGTGGGAGGAGGCACAGAGGAGGAGGACAGTGACTTACATCCCACCTCCATGTCCCGTCTCCTCTCCCCACTGCCCTGGCCCTTTATCGGAGACTCGGTTGTCCACCTTCAGCCAAGCAGGGTGCTCACTGCACCCGCCTCAGCCGAACTAGGATAGGAGGACACGTCCAGCTGGGATCCTTCTGCCAACCCCATCATCTCCAGGTGCCGCTATCCTCTTTGGCCCCTTTCTACCACACATCCCAAATGCTGGGGGGGGGGGGCAGGGGCAAGAGGCCCACCTGTAGCGTGCTAGGAAGACTTGGATTCTGGCTCCTCCCCGGCTGCCCTCCGGTGCTGCTGGGATCAGGGAGACGCCGTCTGCCTCCAGCTCCTCCACCTCGCTGGCTGTGTCCACCTAGGGGACAGCAGGAAGGGTCAGTCCTCTCCAGGACCCAGGGCCAACAGCAAACAAGCAGTTTTCCTGGCTGAGCTAGTGGTGGGCCCCCGAGAAGGGAAAGTGAGCACACGGGGACAAGGCCAGCAGCAACAAGCCCACTGTTTTCAAAATAGCTCCTGAGTCAGCAGGTCCTAGCCAAGCCCAGCTGCCCTGGATAGAGGGCGTGGATGGAGACAACCTGGATCCCCACCCCCCACCCCCAGCCCTGGCCTCTACTGTACCAGCCCAGGAAATGACCACTTTCCCCATCAGAGAGCGGGCCAGCCACACTGGTATGGGTGGGTGTCCAATGGCAGTTTGTCTCCTTAAGGTGAAAACACAGCAAAGCACTCAAACTATGAAGAGGTGAAAGCAAGGAGGCAGAAGGAGCAGGTAGGGCCCACCCTGCCCAGGGTGTCCAAAGCCAGCACTACCACTCTGTCCCACAAGGGGGCAGTAGAGGCCCGGGGCCGGGTTTGACCATTTTACACAACCTTGGACTGCAGGGCTGCTCCCATCCTGCCCTCCACATTCTGGAGTTTGGAAGGTACAGGTACGGAGGTATTGGAAGGTAAATGGAAGAGTTGTGAGCGATGCCCAAGAAGTTGGCAATCATAATAACTGCCATATTTAAGGATTTACTGCGTGCTCTGCACCGAGGGAGGCACGTTCCTTATATTTTTCCATGTCATCCTCACAAGAAACATACAAGGCAGGTATTATTAGCTCCAAAATCCAAACAAGGAAACCAAATCTCAGAAAGGGTCTTGCCTGAGACAGGGCTGGGACCTGAATCCCGGAACCTGTGTTCTTTCTCACACACCTATCACTTCTGCAGCAGATGCTCTCGGAACAGTCTCATTATGTGGATCCTGGCTCCAAAGTGTCTCCCCCACCCAGCCCAGGCCTCTAGGGCTTCTCTCAGCCCCAAAGGTGTGGGCCTGGGTGGTCCCGAGGTACGGCTCCACCTGAGCTGCCTGCCCACCCTGCGGAATCCACAGGCCCTTCTCTCCCAGGGCCTGGCTCCGCTTCAATGTGGAGCCTGCAGGCGCCAGCAGCCATCCAACTCCTGGGGACCCCGCAGAGGTCAGGGCCCCTCCCTCCCACTTTGCCCAGGCAGAGCCCGACCCCAGGACCCTCCCCAGCGCAGACCTCAGGCGTGGGGCACGACTTGGGGCTGTTGTGGACGGACTCAGAGCGGGAGGAGTTGGAGAGGGACTCTGCCTTCTTGGCTGTTCTTCGAGGGACCCCAGCAAGGGTGGCGGGGGCGGGCTCAGAAAACTTTGGGGTGCAGCGTCCAGGGGATCCCGGCAGGAGGTCAAGGTCTAAAGAGAAGATGGCACATAGATGTGGGGTCCCCATGGCAGCATCAGGGACTGAGGGTCGAGCTACTTGGATTATGGGGGGTCAGGCCCTCCATAGCTGGGTTTCTTTCCAAGAAAGGAAATCTTTGGGGAAAATGTACTAAGAAGAGGTGGAGGAAATTTACATGTATCATGTCGCATGATCCTCAGAGCAGCCTGATGAGGTGCACTGAGTTACTCCTTTCTTACAGCTTAGGAAACCTCAGTCCCAGAGGTTTAGCAGCAAGTTCAGGATTAAACGGACTACTGAGTGAGAAAAGCTGGGGCCACCAGCTTTGACTGTTGCCCGCCCTGACTCTTCACCAGCCCACACTGCCTGCTACTGAGTCCTGGAGCCCACCTCCCAACCACGACCACAGAGGTCTTATTGGAGGGAAGGAACAGGTTTCCCTCTTATTGGAGGGACAGAGCAGTGGCTTGAGATACCTGGGCCAGACTCGGGGACGGCCCCTCCAAGCCCAGCTCTAACTCGCTGTGTGACTTGGGTGGGGGGTTGCTAGCCTTCTCTGACCCTTAACTATCTTATCTATACAAAATTCCCAAGCCTGGAAATTCCAGGCTAATGTCACTGGTGGGGGGGGGGGTCCACCTTACCTTTGGGGCCGGACCCCCGGCAGGGCTGGGGGATAGAGCAGCAGCAGTGGGGTGGCGGGCGGTCCCCAAGGGCACTGCAGCCCAGGGCCGAGGTGAGCAGATCCAAGGGGCCGGGGTGCAGGCGGAAGGCCTGGAGTTCCTGTGCCAAGAGGCTGAAGCGCTCTGTTTGGCTGCGGCACTGCTCCTCAAGCTCTCGAACCCGGACCTGAGCCAGGATCCACCCTGAGCCACCAGGTCCAGCAGCGTGGCCCAGTCCTGGCCCCACACAGATCTCTGGGCCACAGCCTCTCAGCCTGGGCACCAACCCTGGGCCTGGCGCCACTGCCCTGAATGGTGTCTGAGCTGAGGGTGAAGTGCCAGAGCCGTGGGGCGTCTTCACCCCCACCCTCCCCACTTCGAGAAGGCCCAGGGCCTCATGCTCAGCACACTCTCTCGCCCAGACACTGGCACTTCCTGCTTCTGGCTGCATTCTGGGCCAAAAGGAATGATGACTCCTGTCCCCAACACTGCCACCAATGTCACCTCAGGGGTTTTCTCAGTCCCACTGCTTGTCACCCTCCCACAGCCAATGACCCAAATCCCTGCCTTCAAAGAAGTCCCCAGAGGAATCACACTTGGGAGCTAGGGACATCTGGTGACAAGAATAAGCCAATTCTCAAGATGTTTTCGTCAGGTATCCCGAGAGTCCCAACTTCAGCATCTCTCCCCTGGCCAATACCCAGAGGACGGTGGGTTAGACTGGCGAAGAATTTGCTCATGGGCCGAGTGGCTACGCCCGGAAGACTCCACATCTGCTGGGTGTAGTGGCAGGTCAGGGACAAGGAGATGGCCCACATGTCCTTTGGGAACCCTGGCCCATCTACAACCCTCAGTTCTGCTCCCAGTCGCTGCCCTCTGTGCTGGACACGAGAAATGGGACCACTTAGACCCAAGGGAGGAGAGGCAGCTCCGTGGCCCTGGAGGAAAGAGGGGATACCCCAAGGTGGTGGGGGGTCAGGAGGCTGTACCTGCATGGAATCCAGGGTAGACTGTGGCAGGAAAGGAAAGCATAGAGGAGAGATTAGACCTGAGACCTGTGGGCCATCACCCAGAGAGGGCGGCTGGGAGAGAGGGGCCCCATGGACCCCTCTGCTCAGCTCCCCAGACTGCCTGAGCATTCCTAAATTGAAGGGTATCTGAAGGTGAAGGCAGCCTCTGGGGGTGGGCTGTAATTGCAGCCTGCTGCCACCAGACCCAGGAGCCTGCCCGGCTGTGCGGCTGTGCCGAGCCTGAGGAACAGGCCAGTGGTGCAGGGGGTTCTCTAGGCCCTTCCTGCAAACCCGCACCCACCCCCACGCAGGCCACTCCAGCTCCCGCTGAACTGCCCCTGCCTCCCCTCAAGCTGGGGTTGCTGGGGGCCACACCCAGGGACCTACCTCCAGCAGCTGCACGGCCCCTTCATGTTCCCTCTTGGCTTCTGCCTGGGCCTATGGGCGGGAGGAGGCAAAATGCTGGAGGGGAAGGAAGAGGAATGGGGGCAGGATACAGAGAGACGGGAGGGAGGGCAGAAAGCGCGGGAAGGCAGGGGGAGAGGAAGGAGGAAGGGGGACTAGGAAGGAGGAGGCTGAGGGTCCCTCCCTCCCAAACCCCTACTGTACCTCCGGCCGGGGCGATAGGGTCAAGGGGAAGCGGGCCTGAAACCGCTTCTCTCTTTCTGGGACACCCACCCTCCAGCTTCTCTCCTACCTCTCTGGGCTCTCCTCAGCCTCTTTCCCCTGCTCCTCTTTGAATGTTGGGGTGCTCCTCCCTGGCCCACTTTATACTCTTCACTCTCTCCCAAGAGACCCCTCTAGTCACCCAAGACGATCTGGCTCCTGCCTGCTCCTGCTGTTCTGTCCATCCTACTACATTCTAGCCACTCTGGTCTGGATCCCGACCTCTTCCCTGCCACAGGGCATTTGCACTTCTAGTCCCCTACCTGGAGTGCTCTTCAGCAGGCCTCTTCTTGACCTTGAGATATTAAAACATTCCCTGCTGACCTCTCTAAAGTGGCCCCTCGCCCCATCCCAGTGACCCAGTGTCACATCACCCTGCTCACTGTCCCCACTGTGCTCATCAGCATTGCGCTTGTCAGTGACTGGGATCATCTCAATCAAAGATCTTACTTGCTAATTGGTCAGGGACCTGGTCTTTGCCCACCACTCTGCCCCAGCAACTGACACACAGTGGGTGCTCAATAAATGCCCATTGGATGAGTGGATGACCAAGCTGGGGCCCAGCAGCCTATCACCTTCCATCATTCCTGCCCCCTGGACACCCCATCCCACCTGCTGCAGCCTCCGGACCTCCTCCTGCTTCTCCTGAAGGCTGAGCCGAGCCTGCTCATGCTCCACTTCCAGCTGCTGCCGCCTCTGGGCCACCTCCCGCATGTGCTGAAATACAAGGCCCGAAGTCAAGGCCAGAGCCCCACCCCACCATTTCTGTAGAATATCTAAGACGAGGGAGCCTCAGATACCATGGGTTCCAGATGCCCTCTGTTAAAAAGAGAACTAAGGCTAGAGAAGGAAAGGGCCTGATGGCTCCAGGCTGGGGCCTCAGGCCCCAGTGCTCCACAAAGGGCATCCCCCACTGCCCCACTTTCTCCCTGGGCCAGGAACCTGTGCCCCCCCACTCCCCCATACAGTCTTCTCACCTTCAGCACCTGCTCCAGGCTCTCCAGCTTGCTCTGCAGGCCCTGGCTCTTGCGAAGGGCCAAGTCCCTCTCCTGCGTCACCCCCAGGAGCTGGTCCCTCAACTCTGCATTCTCCCACTCCACCTGGAGAGGGGGGAGTGGCAGGGAGCAGGGTGTGTGAGCCTTGCCGAACCAGCTCCTTCACCTGGGGAACAGTACCCTTCATCCTCCACCCCGGTTCGGGGTAGGAACTGGAGGAGACAGGCCCCTGAGCAGGGACCAGGGCTCTAGCAGGATCCCAGGCTGCATGGCACCTGGGCAGAGTGGCTACCTGCTCCTTCTGCGTGGCTCTCCCACTGAGCCGAGAGTTCTCGTCCGCGAGGCGGGCATTCTCATTCTGGGCTTCCTTCAGCTGCAGTTCCTGGGAGATCAGAGGAGCTCTGGGGAGGGGGCCTGGCACCCACATTTCTCCTCTCCCCACACAGAGGACCCTCCCCCTGCAGACAAGACCTTTCTCCCCCACCTGGAGCCTGCACCTGCCAGGAAAGGAGAGCGCCGCTGCACAGGAGGAAAAGTGTTCTTGAGAGCAAGAGGAGTGAAAGCAGAGAGGGAGCCCTCCCCCTGGCTGGCCTGGGGGACAGGGGAGCTGGCTGTTGGGGGGCCCTCCAGAGCTCACCAGCTCCTCACATCGCCTCTGCTTTTTTCTGGCTTCCTGCTCCAGGCTCTCACATTTCTTCCGCTTCTTGCTAAGCTCTGATTCCTGTGGGGTCAGAACCAAGGGCTCCTCATGTGGGAAGGCAGGGCTGCCCACAACAGGTGTCTTCCAGCCCTTGACCTGGGACTTACCAGCTGCTGCACCCTCTGCTCCTTCTCTGGCTCCCCTAGGACCGCAGGTGGGTTTTCCACATCCTCCTGGGGAGTAGCCTGGAAATGCCCAGGGCAAGGGCCTGGCACTTGGGAACAGGGCCCCAAGGCAGCCTGCTCCCAGCCCAGCCTGTCTGTGGAGGCTCCCATCCCATCTCACAGTTAGCAAAGAGATCCCTGCCCAGGAAGTGGGGGTGCCCATCTCCCCACCTCTCTCATCACCTCCAGCTGGTGTGGCAGTGCAGAGGCTGCACTCCCGTGTCCTCCAGACATGGTGCTGTGAGACCCCGACACCCATGTGTGCCCTGGGAGATGGGTCCCTTATCCAGGCCAAAGCTTTCCCGTTTTAGCTTCTTCCCGAAGCAGCCCTGTTCTGCACTCAATAACTGTCCTGGTGTCCTCTTGTGACTGGCAGAGAACTAGGCGGCCACCTGGGTCCCCAGGGATGTGGTGTTTTCAGAGCTAGGGGTTCTGGACCATCCAAATCTGGGCTTGGCCTAGAGCAATGCACACCTGGCCAAACCCTCCTAAAGCGCCCCCTATCCCCCATGCAGGCAGGCCCACCCTGCAGCACCTCCCATTTATCTGCCCGAACTCTGGGGGAAGACAGATCTTGATGGAAGGTGCCTCTCCCTCCCTGGGCCAGGCAGAGGGGCAAAATCTAAGCAAGAAGCACCCCACATCCTGCGGCCTTGGTCGCTTTGGAGTCCCTTCTCCCACCCCACTTCCCAGAAGGAGGTGGACGTGAGTGCTACCCAAGGAGAGAGGATGGAGAGGAGCCGGACCTCTAAGTTCTGGAGATGCGGAGTGGAGTCCCTAGCCTTCGAGACAAGGTCTTTCTAAGCCCAGCGCCCAGGAAGGGTCGCCCATACCTGGAGCCGGGGAGGATGCACTGCCGCCCGGGGGAATCCAGGCCAGGCCGGGCCGACCAGGCAGGCGCTGAAGGGGGCGTCCCCGCGCTAAGGCAGCGACCGGAGGCGGCGGCTCAGGCTGGGCCCCGGGCGGCTGCCAGGGCAACCAGGGATTTGCTGATGGGCTGTACCACTGCCGCGCGGCAGGGGCGGCAGGGAGGGCACCATGGGGCACTCGCCTGCGGGATGGGGGGACCCCTAACGACGCCCGGAGGCGGGCACAGGGCAGGTAGGAGCGCCGGGAGGCGGGACGGGGCGGGACCCTACGGCGGGGATAGGAAAAGCTCCCCAGCCCTTGGAGTGCGCACGCCAACACCGGGTCCTCCGGGCTCAGAACACGCGTTTCAGGAGATCGCGGAGCCACCGCCTCTACACACACCCACACACCTGCCCCAGTGCCGGCGCTCACCTCTCCCGGGACCCTGGAGGTGGGCGCTCGGGCTCGGACCCGGACAGTGCGGCCCGGGGGCCGGAGCGGCAAGGACGACTCCTGCTGGTTGCGCAGGGCGATCTGCCTCTGCAGCCGCAGTACCTCCCGCTGGGACTCGCGCAGCAGCCGGTCGAAGTCCCTCATGTGGAGCCACTGGGGGCCCTCCTGGGTTGGGGCACAAGGAGCGGAGTTTGGCCTAAACCCCTGCCCGCCCCACGTTGTCCCCTTGCGGAGGGACTCCGATGCGCCGGAACGTGCGCACCCTCCCGTGCATACATGCCTTGGTCATAGGTGCGTGCTTGTATGCTTTTGCTAGCCCCTGTGCAGACATACACACTAACTCATTTATCGATCACTCACTGTGTGCCCGGCACTGTGCTAAATGCCTGGTGAGCACTGCTTCACCCAAGCGTTAGGTATGTGTGGCTTCACATAACCAGACCCACTGGCATACAGCCCGAAGCCTGGAGCACAGTAATTCCCAAGTCTGGGACTCCTGGCTCCGCCCCCTTCAGTTCAAGCTTCTCCCCGCTCCCACTTGGGCCGTTGCCAGGGGAACCTACTCCCCAGCAGCTTCCACCTTCCCGCTTCATTGGCATCTCATTAACATCTCGGTCCAAGTGCCACAAGCCAGGCAGGTAGCCCAGGGTAGGGATGAGCTGGAGGGGGTGACCAGGGCCTCCTCGCACCTTGCCAGCCAGGGTGAGCCTGGCCTGCAGCTCCCTGCACTCCCGCTGCAAAGCAGCGATCTGCTTATCCTTGGCCAGCAGGGCGCTGGCTGTCTCACTGAGGTCCCAGGTTCGCTGGCGGGCCAGGGCCTTCCTGCACAGCTCCAAGCTGGCCCCTGGATGGGGCACAGGGGCATTCACCTGGCCAGAGAAGGGATAAGGCCAATGGTCTCTGGGGACTGGGGCACTTCTCCCACTCCCAGCTCCTCCCAAAGGAGGGGTCAGGATGAAAACCTAGAACTGTGGCCTCCTGCTTTTACCCTGCGTCTGGGGTCTCAGGGGACCAGTAGCCTCATCTGACCCCTCCCAGCAATCCTCAAGCAGGAATGACAGGGTTAACCCCACGTCCCAGTTTAAGCCCAAAGGACACTGCTAATTTAGGGCTGCCACTGTGATGGGTCTTCGTCCCTGCCCCCACAGGCTCTGCACCCAGAGATGAGCTCAGCAGGAGGCTGGAGCCAGCACCAGCATGTGGTAATCCAGAATGCTGCTCTCCGCCTGCCCAGAAGCTCCCCGCCCAGCCCTTCCCTCCCTCCTGTAGCCCCAGAAATCTTCCGCCTCCTAACCCAGCCGGCCCACAGTCGCACTTCCTACACTTTGGCCCCTGAGCTCCTGCTTTCCTGGGGACTAAGAGTCCATGACTCCCAAACCCCACCTGTCAGGCCCAGCCCTGGCTTCCCTCTTTCCTGGTCACACAGCCTTCATCCAGTGGCCTCCAGTCCTCACCACCTTCAGGTTAGTCTCCTGCAGCTTCCGGGCCCTCTCCTCCAGGCGCTTGGCAATGACCGCCAGCTCAGCGTTCTTTCGCTTCAGCCTCCGAACTTTCTCCTCTGTCTCCGGGAAGCTGCTCTTCCTCTGACAAGGGGTCAGCCAGAATAGGGGCATGTGGGAAGCACCCGGCAGACCCAATCCTAACTGCCCAGGCCTTGGGCAAGAGTATGGGCTCAGAGTGGGGTCCTTGGCAACTCTAGATAGGGGTTCACCCTCTCTGGGTCAGGGATCATGTCACTTCCATGTGGCCCCCACTGGCAGAGATGTACATGGGATGAGGAGGACACGGAGGCAGAAGGACAGAGTGTTGGAGTTT
The DNA here is from genome assembly GCF_021234435.1 of Artibeus jamaicensis. Classification (NCBI taxonomy): domain Eukaryota; kingdom Metazoa; phylum Chordata; class Mammalia; order Chiroptera; family Phyllostomidae; genus Artibeus; species Artibeus jamaicensis. The sequence goes on from NW_026521407.1 coordinate 9,371,497, forward strand.
GCCTTCCCCCAGCTCCAACCAGGACCCAGGACTCGCTGTCCCAGCCTCACCAGCATTTGGTTTTCCTCCTTAAGGGTGGCACAGCGCTGCTGCAGCTCCCCTAGGGCCCTCAGCAGCTCTGGGTTGGGCCTGTCCCCGAAGCCTGTGTCCAGCTTGCCCTGGCATGGGAAAGGACAGGGCGCAGGGCCTCAGGAACCCACCCTACCCAGTCACAGCTCTCCTGCCATGGTCCAAGGAGACAGGGAGACAAGAAGATTCTCCCACATCCCAGGCCCTCGGCGTGCAGCCCAGGAGGTCCAGGAGGGGGAGCTAGCTAGTCCTCCCTGCTCACACTGTCATCCCCGATGCTGGCACCCTCTCTGGGAGTCCCCAGTTCTTCCCATTCCTGCTCATCTCCTCCTGGAAAATGCCAGCCCGAGTTCCCATCTCCATCCCTCCAGGCTCCATGGCCCCTGAGTCCCTTCCCCCGAAGCCTCATCTCCTACAGGAGACTGCTCACACCCATCCCAAACCTTGTCCTCCCGGGCTCAGCCCAACACCGAGCCCCCTCCCATGACTCTGCTTCCTCTGCACTCGGATTCCACCATATACCTCCACGTACCCCACTATCCTCCAGCCCCCAAGGACGGGGTCTCACGGAGGAGCAGACACAGACAGACTGACAGAGAGAGACTAACACAGGGAAGGGGTAGGGGCCGGGCCAGATGTAAACAGACAGGCAGGGAGTCAGAAGGACAGATGGCAAAAAAATGGAGCCGCTGAGATTCCTGCCCAAAGAAGGGAGGACAGAGAGTCACAGAATCAGACCCACAGACAGGGACAGGCCGCGAGAGGAGAGGGGGCAGCAGGCTGCATACCATGCCCCCCCCCATTTCAGACCAAGCCCTCAACAGCCCCCTTACCTTATGGAAAACCTCCACCTCCGCATTCTGCAGCCCTGGGCAGCTGGGGCCTGAGCTTGCTGCTTGTTGCCCTAGGCTGGACAGCCCTGTTTCTGTTCGTTCAGGGGGAATGTCCCCTATAGCCCCAGGGCTCTGGGCTCCCTTGGGCTCGAAGCTCTCCAAAGGCCTCAGTTCTCCAACCTGCAGGGCTGCCGGAGTAACGGCAATACTTGGGGCTGCACCTCCAGGTTCGCCCCCCTGGCCTGGAGTCCAGCTCTGCCAGGTGGGGAGTGCCCATGACTCCATGGCTCCCAGGTCCCCTGGCCGTGGGAGGGATGTCAGTTGCTCCATGGTACTGCCAAGGTGCCCCAGGCCCCGGGCCGGGGGACATACCCCAGCGAAGTGGAGGGGTCGGCGAGAGTCATGCCAGACCAGACCCTTTCCCGTCTGAGCTCCTGGCTTCACCGGCGCTCCATCCAAGGCTGGCTGAGTTCTTCCTCACCCACAAGGGAGGCTGTGGGAGTCGGGGCTGCCACAGCTAGAGCTGGGGCTATATGAGCTATGTCTGTGTATGTGCGAGGGTGTCCCCGTGGGGGCTGGGAGGATGTGCAGAGGCCACCAGCAGCAGAGCCTGGATGAGGGTGAGCGTGTGTCTCCAGCTCTGCCTGTTCAGGTCAGCACTGTCTTCTGTGTGTTTGGAGGCTGGTGTCCCTACTTGTGCGTGTTGGAGGGTAGTGGTTCTGTGTGCCACTGTCTGTACCTGCTTCGGAATTACCAGTTGTTTCTGTGTGTGGGGGGGGGGGGGTCTGTATTGCAGGGTTGTGGCAGCGTGTGATGCTGTCACTGGTTGTATCTGAGCATCTCAGTGTTGTGCAGCTGTGTGCATCCGTGTCATTGTGTGTCCGTCAGCGTCTGTGAGTCTGGCCATCCATCACGACCCCTCAGCCTGGTTAGGGTCTCCAGGCTGCTGGGGGTGATCCCCAGTGGTCCGATGTGGTCCTTTATCTTCTGCTCCACTCTCCGCTGCCGCTTGCTAGCTGGACAGCTTGCTGGGAAGCCAGGGCTGGTCCTAAGGAGGCCTGGGTCGGTGGGCTGCTTGCCTCATAGTCTCTGTCCCTGCTGGCCTCAGCTCTGGGGACTGCAGGGGTCCCCTACAATCCCGGAACCCCGAGATGGTGGGTGCAGAGGAGGCTGAGCCTTAGAATCTGGGGTTGAGCAGGGGAGAGCCAGCCCTCCCCTCCCTTCCCCCTCCTCTCCTGCCCACCAATAGGAAGTCAGCTGTTGGTTTCCATGGTGATGGCGCTGGACTGGTGGGCTAGACCGGCAGGCAGGGTCGGGACAGAGGGAATAACAGGTTCTTCCCAGGATCCTGGCCCAGTGCCCCCTACGTGTGGCTCCCTACACCCCTCCATGCCTTTGGGGATGCGGCAGCAAGGGGACTGCCGCCGTCCTCCTTACCTCAGCCCCGGCCGGAGACCGTCAAGACAGAGCCAGGAGACGGAATGACAGACAGCGAGCCAGCCCTGGAGAAGGGCAGGAACAGAAGAAAATGGATTTCAGATGAAACAAAGAGAAACAGAAATTAAGAAAATGAAAACAGGAAGACAGAAGCAAAAAGAAAGAGGTAGAAATAGGCTGAGAGAATTACTTCAGCTTCCTCCTGGCAGAGTGCACTTTGGGGGCAACCTGGCTGTCTGCAGCCAGCGGAGACCACTCAGTCTGTTGGGCTGGCTTTGCCCACGCTGTCAGAAAGCCCATCTTCGGTCTAACCGTATACCTTCGAGCTATGGGAAAACGGTTTTGGGGACAAGGAGGTGGGAATACCCTCACTCACGAGTTGGACAGCGCATGTGGACAGGAGCCTGGACAGAGCCGTCAGAGACAACGGTGTAGGGAGGGGCCTCAGGGAGGCTCCCCCGTCCCCTCTGAGCCTGGGACTCAGTCCATCTGCACACAAACCGGCCTCAGCCAGAGCCCGGGCCCTCGCGTGGCACCCCTGGTGAGCAGCAGCCGCCTCACTGCTCGAAGCACAGAGCCCCCCCGCCCACCCGCTGCAGCCAGGCCGGAGCTGCTGGAACCCCGGGGGTGGGGGACATGGGGCCGTGGGGCCGTCCTCACTCCCTTAACTTAGTGTGTAGATCAACTGTACACGGCTACCTGGGGTGTTGCTGGTGTGTGTGGCATACATGCATGTCCTTACGTGCGTGCATTCGTACCATAGGCAGATATAGAGTAGATGTGGACTTTTATCTGTGTGTGGGGCCATGGCATTATTCTATACGTGTACACACGGGTGTATGTGTGTGTGTGCCACTCTGCACCTGTGGGCCTCACTGAGCACACGTTTCCACGTGCAGTTTCATGTGTTCATCTGCCAGTGTCATGTTTTTATGTGTATGCGGGGCTATGATTGTGCGAACATATAAATTGTAACACATATGTCATGAATGTGTCTCTGGACACCATTAAGTGGCATCACACAATATATAATGACACTCCCATGGTCGTGTAAGTACCTATGACAGCCGTGACAGGTTTTATTTGTGTCTGCACATGTAGATATGTATTGCCGTGTACCTGTCACATATTTACCATGTATGAATGTGTCACTGTGGGTGTGTGCAGTTGGGTTCAATGTGTTCATTATGTGACTGTCACTGTGTGTTTGGATGCTTTTCTGTCTGTGACACATGTACTCATGTTTATAAAAATGTGTGTACTATTGAACATGTGTGTATCCTGAGTGTGTCCACGTCCCTCTTTGTCATTGTGTGACATACCAGTCGTGTCACCTGTGTATGTCACTGCACACATGTGTTGACAGCATGTGTGTACAGGCCCCTGTGTGTAAGTGCACATGCATGCTGGGCTGTGTGCTTTGCGTATTAGTATCTGATGCTTTGTGTGTGTGCTTGTGCCCAGTGCGTATACTACCCAGGGTCCCCAGGCGTTTTTAGATTAGAGCTGGAGGTAAGCGGCCTTCAGTATGGGGGCGTGGAAAGCAAGCGGAGGGCAGGGCAGTGCCAGAGCTAGGTTAAAAGTTGGGAGGGCCCCTCTAACCCTGCCCCTCCATGTCCTGCCCCCTTTACTCAGTTTGTGGGGAGGGCTCTCCCCAGGCCCCTCCTTCCTCTGCCAGCTGCAGCCTGGGGAGCCCTGAGGCCTTTCCTGGCCTCATGGGCAGGCCAGCCCATGGCTCCCAGCCCCTCTGTGTGCCCACCCATCCATGCAGCTGCTGGGCCCCTTCACCAACCTCCTCCCACCCAACCTGCAGCAACAGAGTCTCAGACAAAAGAGAAGCAGAGTCCATCTTTTATTAAACCAGGTTCAAGGTCCCAGACACCACCCCTCACGCCCCCCCCCATCCACCCTCCTTTCCCGCCGCTTCTTCGTCCTGCTGTCTGTCCACTTGCGGCCCGGCCACACTCGGGCTCCTCCACATCACATCGGGCCCTGCGGCCTAGCCCTCCCGACCCTGGGGCAGCACGGGAGCCGCGGTGTTATTTCCCCAGTTGGCCAGAACAAGGAGGACCGTGCTGTGGGTGGCAGTGGAGGCCCTTCGGGGCTCTGGGCAGGGTGGGGAGGGTGCGGCGGGGCTCACCTGTCACGCGAGGTCTTGAGCGCAGAGACGACGGTGGCGGGCGGCAGCGGGGCGTGGTCTCCGAAGCCCACAGTACACTCATCCATAAAGTAGGAAACACTACACCCTCCAGTGCTGTTAGTAGTGCTTTCTACTTTATGGGTGACTGCACTGTCTGTCTGTCCGTCTGCGGGGACTCTTCAGGCCGCCCGCTCCTCCTCCTGACTCCTGTTCGGAGAGTCCCGGACCTTCCCCGGCCCTCTGACTTCCTAAGACCCCACCACTTAGCCCCAAGGCCCCTAGAGGGCCCGCCCTGGGCCTGTGGGCGGTGACTCAGCATGGCGCCAGAACTTGCCTCCTCTACCTCCCTCCCCCACTTCCTCTTTGGTTCCCTCTTCCCTTCCCCCTAGGGCTCCACCCCATCCCCCCACTTTCAGGGTCACTCAGGTAGAGACCACTGCTAGTCATCGCTGTCACACAAGGTCCCCAGCTCTAACCCCAGCCACACCACCCCTGCTTTGAGTCCAGCGGAGGCACCCGCTGTCTCCTTCCAGTCCCTCTATCAAGGCCTCAGTCCCCAGCCTCCTCCCGGCAAGGCCTCGACCCACAGGCTCCCCACCAGCCCAAGGGCCCCACTCCTTCACTGTCTGCAGCTCCCGGGGCAGGAGCCCACGACCGTTGCAACAGAGACGGGGCCATGTTGGGCGGAGGGAGGCGCCTGGGCCTCCTGCTGACACCAAGTCCCACTTTCCAGCCTCTGCCTTCCCCACCCTCCTCTCTTGTCTATTTATTTTTTAGTTCTCGCCTGAGTCTATTTTTGATTACTGATTTTTAGAGAGAAAGAAAAAGAGAGAAAAGGAAACACTGATGTGAGAAAGAAACATTGATGTATTGCCTCCCATATGTCAAACCCACAACCCAGGTATGTGCCCTGACCAGGGATCAAACCCACAGTCTTTTGGTGCACAGGACGATGCTCCACCAACCAAGCCACCTGGCCAGGGCACTCTTGTCTCTTGAAGGCTTGGACCCCTCTTTCTTGGTCTGGAGACCGGAGGCCATTTTACCTTCCTCATCCAGAGGCAGGTCAAGGCCCAAGATTTTAAGGAGCTGTCCCACCGTGCAGGTGGTAGATCTGAGCGTTATTGCACCTCTTTGCCTAAAGCTTTGCTAGTAAGCACCCCAGCTCCTGACGCTCCTCTTGAAATCATCTCCACCCAGGGCCTGCAACCCCCAAACCCCTCATCGCCCCTTGAGGCCCAGAGTCGAGGAGCCCCAGTTGGGGCTGAAGTGAAGGTTCTGACCTTACCTGGTGTTGCAGGGCTGAGAGGAGCAAGCCCTGTGCTCCAGGCTCCCAAGTGGGGTTCCCTTCAGGGCGGGCAGGGCTTATAACCCCAAGGCCACGTGGGCCAGATCTCAGGGCACCCAACGGTCTTGGAGCCCGCCCCCACACTGCATCAGAGATTAGCGCGCCCCTCCCCTCCCAGGGGAGGACAGACTGACAGGAAACCAGAGACAAGGCTGGGTATTGGCAGGAGGGGGGCTGAAGAGACCATCTCACACACCACCATGGGCAGGTGGCTTCCGGGACCCCAGGCCTGCCCTTCCCCCATGGCACCAGTTCCAGGGGATGGTTCAAGAGTCTGGGGCTCCTGTCCGGGCCTTCGGCGAGTGCCCAACACACCAAGTTCTGAACTCCAGTGCAAGAAAAGGCCCTTTTCTCTGAGCCCCACCCCCACTGACCCCAACCCAGAAAGTTCCCTTCCCTTCAGGACAGCAGTGACATCCGGATAGAGCTGTGGCTCCTGTCCACATGCCGCCCAAGGGCCAAACGGAGGAGCAGATGCAGAAGGCAGTCTGGGCCAGTGCATCACAGCACCATCCAGGCCATCAGTTGTCCTCAGTGCCCCACAAAGCCACTCCTCCCCCAGCCCAGCCTGTAGGAGACAAGACCTGCACCCTCAACACAGTGTGGGGGTCACACTTGGGTCAGGTGGGCCTGTTGGCCCTAGACTGGGTGTTCACACTTCCCTCGGAGCCTGTAGGGAGGTATACGAGGGCAGGGCAGAGTGGTGGTGAGGACCGGGGTCTCATGCAGGGCACGGGTGCCTGCCGGTGGAGGGAAAAGGTCTGAAGGGAGGTTCTGGCAGTCACCGGATGTGGGCACGGGGCCCACCCACCTGCACACCACCCCCGCTTTCCCCATGGGGAAGGCAGGAAGCTGCCCATCCCAGGGTCCCTGGCTGGGGGAGGGGAACGGGGTGTGGGTGTGGGTGAGGAGAGGGTTGGGATAGGCTGGGTCTAGGCCACATGTTTTCCCCAAGTTTCTCCAAGCCTCTCAGTGGGTTTCACTCTGGAATCAAGAGGAATAGATTGGGGGTGGGGTGGGGGGAGAAGTGGACAGGAAACACCCAGATTCCTCCTCAGGAGGCCATGGGCTTCTTCTCTGGGCCCCCCCATTCAGGGCCAGGCCCACACAGACTTGAGGGGACTCTCCAAGTCAAGGCCCAGAAGAGGATTGGCCTCGGGGTGGGGACAGCAGAGAGGGACATGGCCTCCCATCCTTTCCTTCAGGAAGGGTGCCCATTGGCCTGGAAAATTGTTATCTGTTCCCAGGACTCTTCACCCACTAGGACCTGAAGAGGGTGGCGAGGAGAGTGGGCTGGCAAGAAATGGGACAGTGCCCCTTTAACAGACCACTGCTGCTCCAGACCCTGGGTGGAGGGGAAGTGGCTGCCCCAGGCGATAAGAGGATAAGAATATCAAAGTTGTGCAGTAACCTGGGTTCCTGGACCCCCACCCTTCAGGGCCCCTCCTCTTAGAGCATGTTGCCCCCCACCCTCTGCCTACCAGGCCACCATGGCCACCACCTCAGAGGTGTTCTGTCCTAACCGAGGAGAGCCACAGGCTGGGAGCCGGGGGGGGGGGGCTGGCTGCAGGGTTTGCTGCAGACCCCTCAGCCTGTGACCTGCAGCGAATCAGACCTGAGGCTCCTCTGAGGGCCACACTCATGCCCCTGGAGCCTCCCACACAGCCCCCCTCCGGTCCTGAGCAGGGCGGGCAGGGCTGGCCCGAGGCCCGCTGCCCTGCAATAACCAAGCCGCCACCACCCAGGCTTTAAATTACTGACTTATTTTAATTTTCTGTGGAGATGCAATCCCCGCCTCTCCATCCGCAGAGCTTCTGGAGGGGCTGAGGGAGAAGAGGGATGAAAATAAGGGGGCACTCAGGCTCCCGGCACCTTGGAATTCTCCCCAAGTCCAGCAATAAATCCCAGCTCTTCCGGGCCTCAAACCAGGAGCAGTGGGACAGGGTCAGAGACAAATCAAGGAGGAGGAAGGCGCATGGCCAGAGATAAGGGCACTGGACAGTAGGAATCACACAGCTGAGTGGGGCAGGGGTGCTGTACTGGAGCCCTGCTCCTGGCTGGCCACAGATATGGGCCCAGAGGGACACAGACACCCTGTGGGTGGCACCCCCGCTCGGGCCTGCAGTCACACCTGGCAGAAGGCCCGCCTCCTCCCGGAAACTCCCAGGAAGGTTCACGCGGGAATCTGAGGCCAGTGTTTGGAAGGGCGCCTGCAGGGCGTCGGGGATGGCTTCGGAGCACAGGCGCTGTTTGGAGAGAGGTGTGACCTCCCACTCCCGCCTCCAAGCCGCCTGCTGCCTGAGTTCCCCAGGATGAGCGAAACTCAACAAACCCTCGACAATGGGCAGCGGCTGAAAGAGGAGGTGGCTGAGATAGGATGCCTCTCTTGGTGGAGGAGCGAGTTCAAGCTGACTTTTCAAACCCCACCCCTTGGCGGGAGGTCTGGGCTCAGCTGGGGACTCGCTGGGCAGCCTTAGCTCACGCGGACTCTGCTATAAAATACATTCCACGATCTTTTCCGGTTCTGACATTTTAAGACCCTGGATCGCATTTCTGCTCAGAGGTAGTAAAAGGGGAGAAGGGAGAAGAATCCCAAGTAAAAAGTAGGAGTGGGGTAGTAACATCAGAAATAAACTGGGAATATTGTGGCCCCAGGTGACAGGTTGAGGTCCAGGCTTGAGATCCTCACAGCCCTTCGCTCCCAGCCTGGCCCCGCCCCACTGGCCTGGGAGACGGCTGTCTGTGTGTGCTGAGCCAAGGCTGTGGGCAGGTAAAGGTGAGCCCGAGGAGAAAAGGGGACAGGACTGGTCTTCAGGGATTCCCAGTCCGAGAGGCAAGACACGGACAGATGTGCCGGGTGTGCGGGTTTTGTGTGTTTGTATGAATGAGCAATTGTATCTAAAGCAGGCGCGGAGCCTCGGGTCTGATGGGGACACATGCCTTCTGCTTGAGCAAACGATGAGCCCGAGAACAATGTAGAACACAAATGTACACCTCCCCATGTACCTGCATCATATGAAATTATACCATCAGGTGCAAATTGGCCCTGGGTGGGGTTGAGGGTCCCATGGGCTGGCCTGACGGACCTGCAGTGGCGACATCAGAGTCACAGGGGGGGCATCAGAAAAGGCTTCCCAGGGGAAGGGAGCATGGACAGAAGAGGGTTTGGAAGAAGAGGAGTTAGGATGGAAACTGACCGAGCAAAGAGGAGGGACGGGGAGAAATGGTCTGTTGAAGGCCTAACACCTGCAGGGGAGAGCAGGCTGGGAGGGTGGGAAAAGTGACCAGGGGCCTTGTGTGCACTTGCAGGCGGAGAAGAAAACCGGGCCTTCCCTGCAGCTGCACAGCCAGCAGGCTGCACTCAGCAGGCAGGCCGAGATGGCAGCTCAGATAACCTGCCTTGTGAGGAGACAACAAGAGCGAAGCCACAGGACCTAACCACTCACAAACAGGAAGTCAGAAGGCAGAGCAGGCCCGCCCTCGTGGGAGCCGGGCTTGGGGACAGGCCAGGCCACAAAGGAGGGAAACTGAGCCCCCAGCATTGCAAAATAAGGCTGAGGACAATTGGAGCCGATAGTCCTAAATGTGGGACCTTTAACCACTTTCCCCGAAGGGGCTGCCAAGGGAAGCAGGTGCTGAGAGAGGAAGTGCCTCAAGAATGTGAGCCAACCTCATGTCCCCTGTAGAGATCATCTCAGCACCTAAGACTCCTGAGACCCCGCCTCACCTCAGAGCCTTGGGGAGCAGCAGGAAGGTTGAGAGGCCCTGAGGCAAGGAGGGCGGAAACACTCTCCCCTCAGTCCTGCTTGCACTGCCCAGAAGTCCTCCAGGTTTAACTTACTCCCCCCTTCCCCGCTCTACTCCGGGAGAGGCCGCTGCAGTGCATGCTGGGAGGCCAGCTCTGCTCTGGGACAGTCCGGCTCAGCTCTCCGGATCGCTGGAGTATCCAAGGCATTTAAAGCAGCAAAGTCAGACAGCAAACTGGCCCGAGTCGGGAAACTGGGCTGTGAGCCCAGAGAGAGGCAGTAGTAGGCAGCCTGAGGTCACAAAGCAAGTTAGGACCAAGTTCAAGGTTTTGTCCACAGCGTCTGGGAAGAGGCAGGACAGGCCGGGTAGGAAAGGGGGTGTGGAAGAAGGGACACCCTGACCACTGCTGTGGGAGTGGCCTTAAAACCAGAAACATCTTCCACTGTGAACTCCTAGGGACACTAGCAGGAGCATGAGAGAAAGCAGCTCCCTCCTGCCTCCTTCCACACACACAGGTGCCTGGGCTGGCTTGCAGAGCTGCGCCTGCTCCAGTTTTAACTGCTACAAATAACTGTGTGTGTGTGTGGTAGAAAGCTGAGCCAGGCAGGGCAACCCTGCCCAGAACTTAGTGCGATCTTTCATCAGCCTAACTCCCTGCCCACAACATGAAGATCACCAAGCAGATGGTGAAACTAGGGGTCCATTCCCCACCCCATGGCTATTTACAATTTTGGGTCGGTCGCTGAAATTGCCCCCAAACCTGCAGCTTTTGTGTGTTCATCTATAAAATTGAGGAGGAGTTTGACCAAAGGGACTGTTTATACTCTAGAAAGTCCCTGAGCACCAGTGGGTCCGGGGACCTCAGAAGAGGAAGCAACAAGGCCTGTGTTCCAAGAACTGCCCAGCTACCGTGAAGGCCATGGATTTTCCCAGTGGGCTGAAGGGCAGACCTCACTTGGCTCAGAGAAGGCAGGTGGCTGGGAAAGAATCTGGTGTAAAATTCTTCCCTTGTGATGAGGGGAAACAGGCTGATGGGGGACTCCTCTGCCTGTCATCCCTCCTGCCAGCATCCTCCCTGCCTGCTTGGGATGCCTCAGATCCCAGGAGCAGAAGCAGAAGGCCAGGGGTGGGGAGGACCGAGGGCTCTGTGAGGACTCTGGGCTCTTTCTCCCTTCTGCTCTCAGCCCACACCCTGAGCTGAGGACAGGGCAGCAGCAGAGACATCAAGAGAACTTTATAAAGCACATTCTGTCTGAATCCCATTTGATCACTGAGCTGACCCAGTGATGTAAGCGATGGTACCCCATCTCGGAGATGCAGAACCAGAATTCAGCAATAAGTTTCACCTTCCTGAAAATCGGCCAACCGTTCACATAGGTTCTGTCCCCCTAAGGGATTCAGTTCCAAGTGCCCTCCAAAAAGGATGGCCCCGCAGACCTCGGAGGGGAGACTCCACAGACAGTGCACATGCAGCCCATGTCTCTTCATGAGTCCGGGAACAAGAAGGAAGTTGGAAAAAGCAGGGTTGGAACTCAGGGCAGATTTCCCTGCCCCCAGGCTTGTGGGTGGGGGAGCAGAGGGGCCTAAATGGGTACCCAAGTGGTCTGCACAGTCTGTCCCACAGCAAATGGCCACCCGGTTAAGCAGTCAGATGGGGGAGGGTTGACCATGAAGGCTGGAGCCCCAGCAGCCCCAGCAGCCCCAGCAGCCCCAGCAGCAGCAGCAGCTCACAGCACCGGAGCCGTTAAAAAGTGACTCAACCAGAAAGTGCGTTTGAAGCGACGCCTGCCAGGGCCCCAGAGCCAAACCTCAAAAAGACGAAGTGAGAAAGACAAGCTTGCGGGTGGGGGTGGAGGGGGGGGCACTAGGCTGGGGGTGGAGGCCTGGCCTGGAGCCGCCTGGCCAAATAAGGGCAAATGCTCCCAGGCCGGCCAATGGGGCTCAGGCAGCCCTGTCATGGGGCTGCGGCTGCAAGAGGGAGGAGAGAGGGAGGTGAGAGAACTGGGGCAACACAGGGCTGGGGCTGGGGGCAGCAGGCCTGGGCCCTCCCGGAAGGGTCCGAGGGTGAGTGAGCATGGGGAGGTGTGGTGGCCTCCCTCCCCAAAGACCTTGGTGCTGAGGTTAGGAGACCTGCACCCTCAAGAGCCCCACCTGCAGGCTGGGGCTCAAGAGGACAAAGGAAGACAAGGAGGACCCCTCACCCCTGCCCCAGTTATGGGGTCTGACCCCACGTGTCATGGCAGAAGGGAGGCTGTTAGGACGGCCGGGCTGCAGCGCCACTGTAGCCTTGCCTGGCCACTGCCCTTGGGCAAGCGAGGTAACTGAAACTCAGTTTTCTCCTCTGTGAAAGGGGAATAACGCCTCACACGATGGTACTGAAGATCAAATGCAGAGACTGAGGTGGCCAGTTTTGAGTCTGGCAATACCATACTGATATAACGGTATTATTGTAGCAACACTGGCCCAAGGGCTGCTCCTCACTCATACTCTTGCCTCCTGGTTGTGGGGAAAGATTTCTCTGCAAGGACACCGTATTGTTCTCAATTCTGGCCTCTGATCTCTATAATTGGAAGGGTGAGGAAAGCCGGGGGGCTCCTTCCAATCTAAGCTACGTCCCACCAGCTACAGAGGCAAAACAGACATGACCTTCCCAGGCTCATCCACCAGGGACGTGGTGTGTCCACCTGAACCTCCTTTATCTCATCTTCCCACCCAGCTCCACTGAGCTCCAGACTCCGCCCCCACCTCCCTGCTCCCCTGGGGCACAGGGCTGAGGAAGTGAGTCTACTCAGCTGCCCAGAGAAAGTGCCAGTGTGCAGCTGTCTGCATAGAGGGTGGCAGCCGCCGGCTTCTCCCAGAGCCTGTGATCACTCCCTTGCCTCAGGCCTCCCCAGGCTCTTCTGGGACCACAAGCCCCAGAGGAAGGCTGGGCAATGGCTGCCACCCTCTTTCTCCCTCCCAAGCATGGATTTGCATTTCCCCCTCTGCCCTCGCTATTCAAGGCTACTCAAGTCCCCAGGGACAAGTGACAGTTAAACCCCCTCTTCCAGCTAGTGGCCTCAGAGCACTCACTTCCTTCCAGGTATTTTCCGGGATGGGGGCTGGCATTGAAAGGGTGGCAGTTGCTGGGTTTGGGGAAGAAGAAATGAGGAATTCATTTGGAGAGAAGCTGGGGTCCCCCCACCCTGGTTCTTACCTTCCCTCCACTTGTCTCTGTAGCACAAGAGCTGAATTCAGAGGAAGGAGAGTGTACAGGCAGGAAACAGCACATAGGAGTTTTTGAAATGGGCCTGCTGGCCCCACTTGGGACTTCTCTCAGCCCCAGGCCTCCCTATGCCATGGGATGGGCACCAGAAAACTTGGGCATCAAATCCTCTGTCCGTGACCCCATAATGCCTGCCATCCACTCAGGGGCAGGTTGAGAACAAGAGTGCCCAGGTCTATGGGGGAGATGCTCTCTATCATGTGTCTCAGAGGACCCGGTATCCTGGTGCCAGCAACACGGGGCAGAGTTTTCGCTGCACTCAGCTCCTGCTTTCTGGGATCTTAAAGTAAAGAGAATCACCAGCGCTTACAGGCAAAAGGCATGGAGGCAGGCAGTATAGGACAGACCGAGCAGCAGGGACCCCCTCTTCAGGCCAGGCTGACCACTGTCTCTGAGACTCAGTCTTCTGTCCCGTACAGTGAAGGGCTGGCCCAGGTCACAGCTCTCCCAAGCCTCCCATGTTCTCAGAAATCTGCCTTCACTTCTTCCACAGGCCCAGCACTCTGGACCTCACCCTCCATTGATCAGGCTTCTGAGCTCCAAGGCCCAGCAGGAAGCGATGTGCTTTCTTCTTCAGTCTAAGCCTCCCTGGCTCACCCTACAGCAACTTTGCCCAAACATGGCCACCTGTTCTTTTAGCTCAGACAAGACTGGAAGGGGGGACAGCCACACCTGAGCAGAGATGTGACCCCTGCCTGACAGGCTAACATGAATCCAAAAGGTAGAATATATAATCAGTCCCAGAGTGTTTTCTCCATGTGATACAAAACTGAAGGTTTGTGACAATGACTTTGAGCCAAGTAGAGGTAAAATCACATCCAGAATCTCCTATCCAAAGAGCAAGGAAGTACCTATTTAAAAGAAAAAAGACTGAAGCCATAAAAAACAAAGACAGAACAGAGATGACAATAAAAAGCCACGTACTTGCAGGAAAATGCTCCGGTTTTGGTCTACTTGTGTGTGATGGGTGTCCTAGGACATCTACTGACCAGCAGCAATTCTAGAGGCCGATAGCCTTTCCACACTGACCTAGAACTTACCTACAGGTGGACAATTCTGGGTCATGACAACCCCTCAGATACACTTTGCTTAGATTCTCAAATTGCTTTTACCTATATTAATGTGTTTGAGCCTCACCACTATCCTAAGCCAGGTATGGGCCACCTGCATCTGTAAGGGAACTTTCAAGATAAAACGTACAAACAGAAAAGTTGGTACAACACAAATCGTGAGTGTATAACTCAATACATTTTTGAAAGTGAACCCACCTATGTAACCAGCATCCAAATCAAGAAAGAGGCTATAACCAGACTCTTGGGAGCCCTTCGAGCCCTTTTCCACCCCCGCCTTTCACAGGTAACCACTGGCCTGTTCCCTGACACCCAAGTTTTGCCGACTGCATTGCACAGAGAGGAAACTTTGTTTTAGAGCAGTAAAGTGACTTTGAAAAGTCAGGGCTGATGGGTGCTGAAGGCAACAGGGTGGGGAGGGGAGGGGGCAGGGACACCCCCCCTAGTCAGATACGTGCATTTGGGTCTCAGTGTTCCCGTGGGTGTGAAGGTGCCATAATTGGGCTGCGGGTGGAGGGAGGTGGTGAGCAGGGAATTGCGGGAGAGTTCAGGGGGCATGGGCACAGGTCAGCAGGTTCCCAGGAGCTGCTCGAGCAGAAACACAAGTTGGGCCTGGAGGGAACTGGAGAACTGACCAGTTCCCTGGGACTCAGCACTGGAATCTTTGAGTAAATCCCACGGTTCTCCTTGTTGGGCCATTTCCCCACACTGCCTCCTGATCTCCGGCTGATGTTAGACTTGGGGATTAGAGACGTGGGTGGTAGGGACAGGGAGGTCGGGAGCACTCAACGTGCAGGGCACGTAACTTTCACTCACAAGCTAAGGCCTCGCCGGTCCGTGGATTACTCAAGAAGAGAGCGGACCTGCTGCGTTTTGAGTGTAACTTTTGGAAACAGCAGCCCTAAATTGGGTCATAACTAAGTCACTAACTCTTTGAGCCTCAGTCTCTTTGTCACTAGGTAAGGATGTTAACTGTGACACAGGGGTTTTGTGAGAATCAACTAAGATAATGGACATAAAAGCCCTTTTGTCAACTGTAAAATGCTATTGAAATGAGAGGCTTTACTGAGAGCAACCTTGCCCAGACTCCCAAAGAGAGATGTTATTGGTCTGTTCTTAAACAGTATCTGACTTTTTCATGCCCACACAGAGATCAGGTGTCAGGAGGGGGCCTTCGGATTAAATGGCAGGTTACAGACAGGCTGGGAGTTAGAAGGCAGGGCCACACCCAGAGCAGTGAGGCCTCCGCCCCCACACTGGAGAGCCCAGCCTGGGTGCAGGCCTTCATCAGCCCTTCTCCATTACTCTTGGGGGAACCGCTCCCCTCTAAGCCTAGAATGGTCTGACCCCTGTTTTATCAACTACCAATCCCTGCCTTGGGACGCTGCCGAATCCAGCAGTGCACTGCCGCTTAGCGCCTAGGTTTGGGGAAGACGCTGTAACCACAGACTGTGATGGGCGGGGAGCAGAGAATGGGAAACAAGCAGACAAGGAGAAGCCAGCCCGGTCACTACTCTGTTTCTGATCTGCTCTTGTTGAACTTGGGAGGAGCCTTGCCTTTCTGAAGGAAAGAAGCCAAACTAGAGAAAGAGACCAAAATCCCGGGCAGACGTGAGGCCCGGGCTGTTAGAATGGGGCTGAAACTCCCACAGGCTCAGTGAGCAGAGCACCTGCCTCGTGCCCTTAGAAGTACGAGCACCTGAAACCTCTTCCGCACAGCCTTGCTCCCTCCCAGGGAGCCTTGACGAAACAAAGGTCTCTGAGCTTTTTCTTTGAGATCTTTGAGCTTCTGTGAGCTCCCAGCAAGGCATGGGATTCCAGAACCTTATTACCTCCTTGGGCTGCTGAGTGGCACCACAGGCAGGTTCAAGGACCAGAGAAAGCATGGACGCAAGTTCAGAAGCAGCTCACTTGGCCCACTGAGTCTTTAAAATCCGGTCACTGCAACTGGCCGCCCCTCCCCCACAACCGCTAGTGCCTGCTCTTTCGCTTCCTGCGAGGCTGACAGTTAAAGCCCCAGCTCAGTGCGGGGCTGAGGCAGCCTGAGTGTGGTTACTTGTGCACAGCTCCTCTTGCCTCCCCTCCCCACAACTGTTTCCATTCTCACCAAGCAGCACGTCCGGGTCAGACACGCAGGGCAGCCGTCGGGGCTTTCCAAGGGACTTTTTGAGAAAGCCAGTGAAAGTTGGGTGTTGGCTGCACGGCCTAGGCCCTCTTGCTGAAACCTGCTTCTTCCCTCTGGGGTGTAAGCTCTAGTCTGGCGGGGCTGCTTCCCAACGCTTTCAGACTGAAATTGGACAAGAGAAACCCCCAGGCCTTGGCGCCCTTTCAGTTTGCTGGGCTGGGAAAATCCTTGAAAAACTCAGTTGGTATTGGGGTTTACAGACCATTCCCTTAGACTCCGAAGGCGTCGGAGATAATGGTTCTGGTTTGAGGACCTGAGTGGTGACATGAGCACTGTGCCAACCCCAGCTTCCCTCCCATAGGCCTATGAGGAGAGAAGAGGGAGGGGGTGGCCACTGGAGTCAGCATCTCTCCCTCCTTCCCACACTCCAGGCCTCAGGTAACAAGACACTGACTCACTAGCTACCCCAGGTGGCCACACACACACAAGGCCCCAGCACAGGCAGCGCTGGTTCTGGGCATTTCCCCCCAGTTTTGACAGCACACCTATTGTTTATATTGAAGAATGGCTAACGAAAGGAGGGCAAATGAATTTTCCTTTTGTAAAACTTAAGTTAGAGCCCTGGCTGGTGTGGCTCAGTGGATTGAGCGCCAGCCTGCAAACTGAAAGGTTGTTTCAATTCCTGGTCAGTGCACGTGCCTGGGTTGGGGGCCAGGTCTCCAGCTGGGGGCGTGCGAGGCTCCCTCTCTCCCTCCTTTCCCTTCTAAAAATAAGTGAAAAATAAAAGCTTTTAAAAGAACTTAATAGAATTTCCACATCGCTTCCTTTTTAATCACAATCCTGGGGTTAACAGAGTAATTTGTTCTAATTTTACAGGTAGAAAACTATGAAATCTAGCACAATAAAAATGAGGGTACTAACAGGATTTTCTTGTATAAATTTAAGAAATGGAGGATTTATGGTAAATTTTTAAGTCCAAGACAAGTAACTCACCTTAGCCAGTAACATGACATTTAAGGCCCCCTACTAGGCCAGAGGAGAGAAGCAACCCACCTCCTATGGAGGCACAAACTAGCCAGACCATAACCCAGCAGCTGCTGGAGGGCCTCCGGTTAGGGAAATGGGGTAGAATGAGGGTAACGGGGGGAAGGGGAGGTCACAGGTGCCACTGGCAAGCCTAAGTTATAGGAAGAACAGTAAAAAGAAGAAAGGAAAAATAAAAATACGAAACGAGGTCAAGTGGCACAGTGTATTAAGTCTCAGAAAATTAAGTCTAGGTGTGCTGTGCCAGGTCTGGAGGACAGGAGGTGGCAACCTCCAGACACCGGAACTACCAGGGTAATGGGGATGCCCGGGCTCGGGACAGCAGACCGCCCAGGGAGACCTAAGGAAGCACCTGCAAAGGCTGCAACCCTTGAGGTGCAGAGATGGCAGGGGCCGCTGTTGCTCTGGGAAGATGCTTAAAAGGCAAGTGAGTTCTTCCTGTGCCCAGCTAAGAGAACAGGAGGAGGCAAGGCATCTGTCACGGGCTTTGGGTTCATGTTTATTGGCATTCGATACAGTCCTGCCCATGGGCAAGGAGGCAGCCCAGGGCTGTGGGTAGGAAAAACAGCCTCTTACTCCACATTCAATTCACTCTACCCACGCCACTGCCACCCCCCACTACTGGTCCAAAGAAGGTAAAAGAAGCTAAAAAGGCCCAGGAACACGCTGTGCTGTTCTTCTCTCAATAGTCTGCTGAGCCTCAGAATTGGAGTGAGGAGTATTTGAAGTTGTCCATTTAGTTTCACAATAAATAAGCAGAGGCAGGAGGCGGCGGCAAAGATGCTGGCAGCCACGCATCTTGCTAGGTCTTTATAGCTGTGTCTCTGGATTTGTAGGCAACTCCTCGACTTTTCAGCTCCCGCACGATTCCTGTGGCAGAGAAAGAAAACAGCTCTGTGGGTGAAGAGGGTAAGAAAGGTCCATCCGCTACCACTTTGCAGGGAGAAGGGAATTTCTAGACTGCACGTCGAAAGTCCTGCTTGGCTGCCTCATTAACACTGAGGATCCAGGCAAGGACTTTGTAATAATGGGAAGAGAATGAGGCTCACTGTAGTTGTCAAAGCAAGGACTCTGGAGTTAGAATGCCTGGGTTCAAATTCTGCCTCCTCACATACTAGCTGGGTAACTTTGGGCAAGTTATTTAACTTCTCTGTGCCTGGGTTTCCTCCGAGTTTGTGAGGACCAGTGATTAGTTCACATAAAGGACTTCCACAGAGTAGGTGCAGTAAACAAACATCGGTGGTTATTATGACCATTATTACCTTGGGGCAGGCGACCAGTGACTGACACTGCATACACACCAGGCTTAAAGTTACCTGAAAAAGAAAAGAGATTGCAGTGACAGTGAGTTAAGACTAACGACCAATTGGAGGCTTAAGCTAAAAAAATTTTTTAAGTGCTTCAACTCCAAAATAAAAACAATCGCTCCTTCTGGCTACAAATATTAAATGACAGGACCAGGATACTTTCCTTATCTGTCCTACAGCCCAATCTTTCTCACTCAAGGCCACTTACCCAGTGACTTAAGACTCCCCCAGCCACACTAAGAGACACTACCACCACCAGCCCAGGATAAGGAGGAAGGGAGCTACTTACTGACTCGCTGCCACTTGGAGACCCAGCTGTCCTCTGGACTCATCATAGCAATGATTCTAGGAAGGGAAAAGAAATACTCAGCCAGAGAAGAGAAAGATTGGGAAGCACCCTCTACTCTGTCCCCAGCCAGCACAACAGTTCTAGGAGAGGAAACTCAGGACTGACCGAAACATTGATTAGGTTGCTTATTAAGTTTGTGTTTGGTGCCATGGCTTAGCAAAAGTGACTCCATTTTGCCCCCTCCCTTTTTAAACAGTAATAACAAATGAACAAAGGCACTACATTATCTAGTATGCATACTTGTATGTAGGAAGTTCTACGACATTCTTTTTTTGACCAATCCTTTATTTTTCCTTAAAAGAAATTAAAGAAGAAATCAAGTTGGCTCACCTTGAAAAACTTTAGCAAGTACTGGTTAGAGCCCAGTTTGTGTGTAAACCCTTAATTGGCCTACGGGCAAAAGAAACAACAGTACCTTCTTAACCCCTAAAGAACACTGCCCTTGGGCTTTTATCCTAGAAAGGAAAATTGAGACCTGGCCACTTATGTTTATCTCATTTCCTCTTTTCCCCACTAGACAATCCGGATAAGGATCAACTTTTCAGATAGGGCCCTCAGAGATATCTACAACCATCAGCTTGGGGCAATGATTTAACATCACTGTATCTTCCCTTCCCTTCTCCCCCATTCAACAAACATTTACTAAGTATCCATGACCTTCCAGGCCCTGCGCTAGGTCCTGGTGCTGTAGGCCCTACCAACAGCAATGAGCTGACAGTCCAGTGGAGAAATGCCCAGTGGAAATATAATGGAAGCCATACAAGTTCTTTTAGATTTTCTAGTAGCCATACTTAAAACAGTAAAGACAAAAAGGTAAAATTAATTCCAATAACTTATTTTACTTAACCCAATATAGCCAAAGTATTTTCACTCTGGCATGTAATTAATACAAAAAAAAAGGTATTTCGCATTCTTTTTCTTGTGCTGTCTTTGAGATCCGGTGTGTATTTTACACTTAAAGCATATCTCAATTTGGACTAGCCACATTTCACACACTCAAAGCCACAAATGGCTAGTGGCTACTGTACTAGACAGTGTAACCCAAAATAACTTTGAGATCAATCAGGATTATGGTCTCAAAATCTGCCCCACATTTACTTGGAGGTGTAGGGTGGGGAAGGGGCTTACCCATCAAAGGAAGAGCTGGTGCAGTCGTATACCATCTCTCGGTTACCCTTCATCTGAAGGTATGCATCACAATTGTCACAACCATCATATTCAAACTGGTCTATAGTCTGCGAGAGAAAAATTTTAAGAAAGACAGTGAGCGTGAACAAGGCCAAAAGAAAAAGCAGCTTTCTCCATACTTCTACGTGGTCAAGGAGAAGGCTCCCTATGTTGGCTCTGTCTCCTCAAGTCTCATCAGGTCCCCCACTCACCAATCCCACAGCCCCCAAGTCTCATCCTCAGTTCCTTCTTCTCTTTCTCCCAACTGCGCTTTACCTATTCCTTTCCCTAGTCTCCTCTGGGTCAGGCACCCTCTCCAACTACTGCTATTGATGCCCACCCCACCCTTTTTTGACTCCCAGTGCCCCTCGGATCCAACAGAAGTTCACTGAACATCTGTTAAGGATCAGGCCAGTGCTAAGAGTTGAAGATTCAAAGGCATGGAAGGCTGCCCGTGCCTACGGCTGCAAGATCTGTTCCCACCGATGTAAACAATGGCTTCCTGCAGTTTCTTCCCACATCCCTTTCTACCCACTTTCCCCAGCTTGGTCCCCCACTGCCCCTACGACCAGGTCTCCGATTCATGCCTTGACCAGCGAACACAACAAACAAGCCCGAAGATGCCGCAGGTCCTTGGGCACTGTCTCCAAAGCCATCGTCTCCGAAAGAAGAACAGCGATACTACCACTGCGGCCTCATCCGCAGAATATAAACAACAAACTACCCAGAGTGCTCACCACTTCCGGTGCCTCAGACTTCCGCTTCCGGTTGGGAGGCGGCGGGCACCATCTCTACCCGCTCCTTCGGAGATGGTTTCTCCCGCCTGGAGGCGGGGCCGGCCGGGAGTCACCTGGCCCGGCGTGCGCCCCAGTCACCTGGGCCAGCGCGAGGGCGAGGCCCGGAAAGCCGTTGGGCCTGTGGGCGGGCCCGTGGAGGAGGAGCGGTGCGCCTGGCGCCTGCGCGGGAACTTGCCGAACACGCCGCAGCGCGGGCCTTTTGATCTAGACCGCTGGCACCAGGCTCCCCGCCACCCCACCCCACCCCCGTCCCGCCTGCCAGTCCTCTTAGGAGGATCCCAGATGACATCCGAGAATCTTTTTTGCTCTCGCGTTTTAACAGTGCAGGGTCAGAGTCCACTGTCTCCCTCTGGATTATTTCTGCAGAGCAGAGGCAGAAAGAAATCCAGGAACAGCCCCCCTCCCTCCTCCTATCTGCGCCGAGGGCATTATAGGTGTCCGTTTGCTGTCCACAGGAATGCTGGGCTATGAGCGGACGGCAGGGTGGAAAAAATGCATATTTAATGATTTAAAACTCTTTACCTGCATTTCCTTGTTGCAGCTGATGTTATGTTTTGTGTAGGTTTTAGCATTTAAACAGATTTATTTCAGAACATCTGTACAGGATTAAGTGTCCTTTATATATTTTTCATTTTACTCGTAGAAAGCTAATTGCCCTGCTCTGTGGTTCAAAATTGGGTACCAGACAACCGCCACCCCTACCAAACTTTTCCCAGGAAGCAGGAGGAGGAAATGTGCTTTTTGAGGAGGACGGCAAAGGCCCCTGTGGGCCCTGTGGAATTTCATACCACAATAGCGCCTGTGCCCGGGAAGGCAGAGCACAGACGTTCGTGTTTATCTGACTGGAGCTTTGGGGTATGGACGGTTTCAGGCCCCGCTGTTCTGTCCCCACAACTAGGCCCCGTAATTGAGACTGAGCTGCTTCAAGACAGGTCTGCTTCCTGCGCCTCCCGTGCTGTGCTGTGTTCGGCTGGGCTCTGCAATTGGGGTTAGGAGGTGCTCTGTCACTGAACACGTTCCCCTTTGGAACATGCTTTCCCTCTTCTCCCAGTGGAGTGCCGCAACAACTGTGAAGTAGACCCATTTTATGGTTGGAGAAGTGGGGCACAGAGAATTCGCCCTGGGTCACAGAAAAAGTCACTGAAGTTATCATAAATTCGAGTGTGAAGCAAATAGTACAGTAATATAATACAGACTGAACCACAGTGAGAATCCAGGCATTCTGTCTCCCGCCCTGATCTCACTTAACCATGCTTTTAGGGCCTTACAAACCAGTTCTTGCTGCCAAGCCCACCAATCCACCCTTATCGTTTCATAAATCAGTGCCCTGCCTCTGCTATCAGTATTTATTTCTGTTGATGGAGAAGACAAAGTTGTCACCCTGAGTCACAGTCATAACAGAACAAAACCACGAGACCAAACTGCATTTATGGATAAATATATTAGCAAATAAATACATTTCTCAACATAGTGCCTGATTCAAGCGTCTTTCTGTCTGGTTCAGATATAAATAACCATGTGGGTGCCGAGGTGCCAGTTCCCCACTGACTCTAAGGGAAGAAGATTCCCAGGTGGGGTCCCGCGCCCACTTTGCTCCCACATTCACATTCCAAATGGGATAATGCTTGAGGGGCCAGCAATGGTCAAGCTGCCCTGGGGTGAATGTCACCCTAAGGAGGCCCCTCAGCCCTTGCCCACTGGGTACCAGCTATTCAGACCAGACTTCTGCTCCGACTCCACTCGCATGCACACCGTCCTGCGTGTCCCTGGCCTGTATGGCTTATACTGGGAAGTGGAGCCTCTGGAACATCTAAACTCAAGGGTCCCAATCTGCTTGTCCTTTATTCCTTCCTGTTCCCCATCCCTGCTCTGAGAGAAAACTCCCAGAGAAGAATTCGTTGTCATCCTCGGTCAGCTGTAATTCTGCCCTTTCTACCTTCATTCCATCTTCCCTTTCCCTAGATGAAGGCCAACAGAAATCCTCTTCTTTCTCCCCACATTGGGACTTTGAGATAGGAGATCTCCAAGGAAGTTATTTCCTCCTACTACCTCCACCCAACTCCCAGAGAAATTGGGACTGCCGGAGTGATAAGTGAGTCTAAAGATCAGAGGCTTCGCCCCAGGTTCTTCAAGGTGCTGTACCACCTCAGGGAGAGAACTCCATACTCTGGCTTCCCAGAGCCTCTCTCCTCTAGCTTAACATAGTGTGTATGAAAATTAAGGACAAGAAGGGAAGAACATGTTCCCTTATGTACCAGGGTGGGTTCACTGCTTGGAGAAAGTGCAGAGCTCCCCACTCCCGACTGTCAGGGCTCAGGGGTCACCTATGCTCTTGATCATTTTGCAAAGAAGGAAAATAACAGCCAGGGTTGCTGCTGATGCAGCAGCCTTATCAAGGAGGAGCCAAAGCTGGTGTGCAGGATTCACTCAAGAAAGGAGGTGAGAAGGGGTCACACATGCATTCAGCTGGACCCATTGGCTGGTATAAACATGAGACTTGGGATGAGGAAGACCTGCTGGGGCTGGGGGAAGGAGCAGCACCTTTATAACACTTATCTACCCATACCTAGCTTCCTGCTCTCAAAAAAAAAAAAAAAAAAAACAGCCTTCAAGGGAGCCAGCCCACACAGGTAGCAGCTGGTTCCCTGCTGGATGCGGACTTGTTGCACCGCAGGTGTGTTCTGCAGACAAGCTCTGGATCTGGGAGCAGGAAACAACACCCCCTGGCATCCACCATCACCACTCCTCTTCTAGTGGTTCCAGGAAGTGTGGCGAAAAGAGGGGTGTTTTCTGAGACTCCTTCTTCTCTTAGGAGCAGGACTCTGTGCCAGGGCGGGCCGAGTCATCCAGAGCACGCTCGTGGTTGGAGGGAAGCCTGACCATCTCACACAGCCTGTTCACAGAGTTCCTCAAGCTCCTCCTCCGAGCCTGCGTTTAGAGAGAAGGGGAGGAAAGAGGTCAGTGAGGGTCAGGGCAGCCCCTTTCGTATCCCACCTGCAGGAGAGTGAGTATGGCTGGGAGGGAAGCACAGAGAGTATGTCCAGAAGGGACACAGGGGAGAGAAAAACAAATCTAGAGGAAGAGAAACATATATAGCAGCCAGCGTGTTGCTCATTTATTCACCCAATAAATATTTATTAAGCACTCGTGAATCTGGCCTGCCACCATGTGTCAAACTGAAGACCAAAAAGAATAAGCAGGGATCTGACAACCTCGTAGGAGGGAAGCTTGTGTGCAAAAGGCAATTATGCCAATGGGACAGGGCTGGTGAATGGAGGAAGGAGAGAGACCAGGTCCAAGTGGAGCAATCAGAAAGGGCTTCCTGAGAGTGGAGGTAAATGAGCTGGTTTTTAGGAATAGGTGAGAGCTAGAATTATGGGAATAGGAAGGCAGCAGAATATTCTGGGCTGCAGAAACTGCAAGAAGCATCAAGCTAGTTCAGCAAAACAAGGGGAGAAAAGGGGAAGAGTGGAAAATAAGATAGGAAAGAAAGATGGAGGTTAGATGGTACTAGAGCTTTGAAGGCCAAAGCAGGTTGAATTTTTCTCTACTGTGGACAAAGCAGAACATTTGAGGGTTTCTGGACAGCTTATCAGAGGCAGGTGACCCTGGTGGCAGTGCGGAGGGTAGGGGCAGGGTAGCCGAGCTGCACGACTCTCTAGGACGCAACACTGAACAGTGCTGTGCTCAGCCTTGGGGCCCTGTAAGAGGGAAGGGCGGAGCTCGGAGGTCCTGCACTCGATTGCTGGGTTCCAA
Organism: Artibeus jamaicensis; assembly: GCF_021234435.1. Taxonomy (NCBI): domain Eukaryota; kingdom Metazoa; phylum Chordata; class Mammalia; order Chiroptera; family Phyllostomidae; genus Artibeus; species Artibeus jamaicensis. The sequence goes on from NW_026521407.1 coordinate 9,395,951, forward strand.
GTAAAACATGGGCAGGGGTTCTAAGTACTAGAGGAGAATATGATAAAGCTCACAGAGATACAGTTAACAGAGCCTGGTGCTGACTGGATTTGGGGAGCAGGGAAAGGGGAGTCACGGAAACTAGTTCTGAGTTCGGGAGAGAGGGGAGGTGGTGGTCTGTCACTGGCAGCACTGAGGGCACACATGTGACAGGGTCCACGAAGAACCATCAAACGCATGGCCACAGCCTGAATTACCTGGCTCTGTGAATCCAATTACAGGGTGGGGCAAAAGTAGGTGTACAGGTTTGAGTACCCGACACACCGTTTATTCTTGTGTTATTTATTAATTATTGTAGTCTTTTCCATACAAATAATTGTGAGACTACTTTTGCCCCATCCTGTATTTTCTCTACTGTAACTGTTTGTACGCCTGTCTCCCATAGACCTGGGTCTCCCGGTTGACATGTCCCATCTCCTTGGAGCCTAGCCTGGAATCCAGCACATGTTCAGAAAGTGGGGGAGGGGTGGAAGAAATGAATGAATAAATGATAGAAGCTCAGGTCCTGCCTGTAGGATTCCCAGACTCTGAGGTCTTATATTTCAAGACTTCTGAGTCTCCTTTGGGGACAGAGGGATCCTCCGAGAGAGGGCTGTAGGCAAAGAACTGTGTCGTCTACAGAAAGGGAGAAGATGGGGGAGATCAGGAGGTAAAAGGCTCTGGAAGAGCGGAATTTGAGCAAATAAATACCAAGTTAAAGTTGAAGAGTTACATGATCATCATTGCTTGTAATACAGTAACGGGGATGCAGTGGGCCCCCAAGAAAATGAGGTCCATCTTATTACCGAGAATGCTTAGAAGGGAAGGCCTAGCTGTGCTTTTGCCCCAGGGGAGAGGAGAAACCCTAAGGCCCCACAGGGTTGCTGGGGACCACTCATGACCTATTTTTCTTTTTGCATCATTCACATAGCTCTTCTCATATGCCCTGGTATCATGGTTACCAGTACTTATTTCTCCTCTGTGCCCTCCTCACACGCAAGAAACACTTCTTGGCCTTCCTTGTATTTAAAGCTAATACTGTGCTGTGTGCATTGGTACAGCTGTACCAGTTATTAAAATACTGAAACATTTCGGTTTGAGCTGCTGCCCTGGACCACCCCAAGTGCCTTCTAATGTCTCAGCCGCACTGCGACTTCCCCTGAGACCTCCCTATGACCTGGCAACCAAGAAGCAACACGTGGCGGAGCCAGGCGCTCTAGCCAGCATCCCGTGCTATGCCAGCTGTTCGGTGCTTTGAATGTCATGCCTGTTGTACCCTTTCTCAGCTTCTATCAACCCCCTGTTGTCTGATTTCACTCATTCAGCAACATACAGCTCTAGTCTCCTCCCCCCACTTCCCCTGAGAACTCACCAGGCTGGGCTGGCAGCACCTGGCAGTGTGGGTAAGGGCATGGCCTGCCCTCTGGGGTACCAGGGCTCCATCTGCAAGGCCCTTCCCCAGAGGGGTGTGGTCCCAGGGGCTGGCGTGGAGTCAGACACAACCACACAGGCTGTGAACTTGAGTAACAGGGGCCTGGGGTTTCTGGTAGCATCCTCCTGTCCAGGCCAGGAGGTCCACAGATCAATGGGTGGGTCTCTGGAGACCAAGGGTATGCCAGGCTGGGGTCATAATGGGAAAAAATTTGGCAAGCTGGGTGTACAGTCAAGTCCTGGGGCTGAGAGGCTGGGGGAGGCTCTGCAGGACCCCCCCGCCGTTTCCTCTGTGGGTGTCGGACAGGGAAGCTGGATTTCTGTGAGTGGAAGAGACTGCTGGGACCGGGGCTGGAAGCATCAGTCAGGGTTGGGGCTGGCTCTGTGAGGGCCCGGGGCCGTTGGGGGTTGGGGAACTGTCCTGCAGGGGCCACTGTGCTGTATCTGGCAGCTTGCTGATCAGGAGCTGGTGGCTCTGGCTTAGGCTGTGGCCGAGGAACAGCAGGCCTGGACTGGAGGACCCCAGTTTCTGCACCAGGCTTCCTGCCATGCCACTGGAAGCGCTTTTTGTAGTGGTGGTGCCGATGGCGGTGGTAGTGGACGTGGCTAGAAACCTGGGCTTCCCCTCTGGGCACCACTGAGTCCAAAGAACGGGGCCTCGAGGTCACACTGGGCTGAGTCTCTTCCCCCTGGGCCTCCCCTTCCAGACTGCAGTATACCAAGGGGTCAAAGTCACTGCTCAGAGAGCTGCGGAAGGTAGAACTGCTGCCGTGGATGCCTTGCAGGCTAATGTCTGTGCAGTTGACTACTGAGTCACTTGAAGAGCCATGACAGGGTCCCGAACTGGAGTCACTGGCTGGCCCATCTGCCAAGTAGCCACTGCGTTCTGTGCAGTAGCTCTCTGCAGACCCACTGCTGTCGTGAGGCCTGGCCCGGCGCGGGGGCACTGGGCAGGCGGCGGTGTGCTGAGAGGTGCACTGGAGGGGGCTCAGACCCCAGCCCTGAGCAAAGGGGTGCTGGCCCACTGCTAGGTGCTGCCGCTCGCCTAGAGCCAGGGGATGTGCAGCCCTGGAGAAGCGGTGGTGCCTGGGACCCACGCCTGGCTCCTGGGATGGTAGGAAGGGACCAGGTCGTGGGGGCCTAGCCATCGAAGTCCGGGAAGGGCCCAGCAGGTAGGCAGCAGGGAGGTGGTAGTGGGCATGGCCAGGATGCTGACGGATGAGGTGAAGTCTTCGTCCTGGCTCCTGGTAAGATCGAGAGGGTCCCAGGGACTGGGAAAATGAGTCTCCCTCTGGAAGAAAGAACCAAGGGCACAGGCGTTTGCACAAACCTATGGAGGTGCACTGTTCAGAAAGACAGGTTACAGCACACCTGTTTGAGTCTGCATAGCCTTAGAGCTCGGTCAGAGTTCGGGGGACCGAGGGCATTCCTAACCTGCATGTGCCCTGGGATGCCCTCACTCCCTCCAGTCAGGTTGTCCCCTAAGAATTCCATTGTGCACGTCAAGCCTGCTCCGCCCACCAGTCATTTAGGGCTTTTCACCCAGGGCCCCTGCAAGCCCACACTGTACTTTTGGATGAATTAGAAAAAGGCTGTCTTCCTCAAGATACTTCATTTACCTCATTTAGAAACTGTCATAATATCCTGGTTTTGTTAGAATAAGATACTCTATCGCCAGAAACTTGGAGTAAAAAATATAAAAATTTGAATGTAGAATCAACAACGTTGTCACAAAAATACAAACAATTTTTAGAATAATAAAGATGCCTGCAATGTGAATGGCCCTCCCACTCGGACAAGGCCTTTCTGAACAGTGCTCGGCTTAAAGAACTGTGAGGTAGTGCTTTCTCCTCAGCTTCAAAATGAAACCTTTTCCCACAGGGAAGCCATGATCTAGCCCACCCCTGCCCCTGCCTGCACACAGGGGAGACCTCAGCCCACCTCCTACCTACGATGTTGAACATGCAGAGGGGACAAGTCCGATGCTGATGCAGCCAGGGGTCCACGCAGGCACGATGGAATTCATGGAGGCAGGAGATGACACGTAGCTCCTGGGGAAAACAAGGGGGTCCAGACCAAAGTTATCTGTAGCTACAGGACTGTCCAGGAACCAGAAGGTCCTCCTGACTCCCTCTGGCCTCTCCTTTTTGCTAACACCTACTTGCAAAAGACCTCCTAGTGGACTCAAAAAGGCATGAGCTTTGGTATTAGGAAGACCAGGATTTTGTGACTTAGCTGCATGACCTTGGGTGAGTTTCTTAATAGACAGTTTTCTGCTGTGCAGAGGATCAAAAACTAATCTACCTGCACCTCTCCTGGTCATGAGACTAAAAAGGGATAATGCGTCTAAGGCACATGGAATACACTCAACAAACAGTAATAGTTCTCTTTCCCTAGAAGACCAAGAAACTAACCAAACCCAGGGCTGTCCCCTACCTTTGCCCCACACAGGATACAAAGGACACAGACGCAGCCAGAACACCCACACCGCCCACACAGGTGAACAGCAAGCTCTGCCTTACCTGGCCCTCAGAGAACTCCTCCAGGCAGATGGCACACACGGGGGCTGAGCTGCAGCTGCTCCCTGAGTCTGGCCACTCAGCCCCAGGCCTTCTACAGCTGGCCCGGTACCTCCTGGTGGCCAGCTGGCTGATGGCCCAGGCTGTTCGCTGCTGAAGGGGATCCTAGGAAGAAGGGTAGGACTCAGAATGGACACGGGCTCCTCTTCCCTGACCCCTGGACTCCAGGCTGTACTCAGTTCCCATTCACCCAGATGGATTGTGTGGTCAACTGACTGCCTTTGAGAGTTGGTCCCATTCGAGTTCATATATGGCTCTGCCACGTGAGCCAGGCCCCCTCGCCCCCATGGAGAAAGTTTTTATCCAACTGCCTGCTGAATCTTTTAACTTGAACATCTAACTGGCACACTGAACTCTGTCCAGCCTCCTCCTCAAACACCCGATGTGCCGCAAACTGAATTCCCCAACCCCAATTAGGCCCTCTGGACCACATACCTGCCCTCCCCCAGTCTTCCCCATCTCAGTAAATGGCAATTCCATTCTTTTAGATGCTCAGAGCAAAAATCTTGGTGCCATTCCTGACTCCTGGGTCTCACACTTCATGACCAACCTATTAGTAAACCTGTTAGCACTACCTTCACAATATATGGAGAATTTAATTCTCACCACTTTCCTAACCTCCCTCCCTAACCCAAGCTACCGTCCCTGTCACCTGGTTTCCTGTGATAACCTTGGTTGGTTTCGCTGTTGCCAGCCCTGCCTCCCTATAATCTAGTCTCCTCAAAGCGGCAGGAGGGATCACGTTAAAACTTCGGTCAGATCATGGCACTCACTCTGTTCAAAACCCTCTAGTGGCTCATTGCACCTGGAGCCAGAATGAAGTCCTGACAGGGGCAGAAACAGCCTGGCATACCCGGGCTCTCAGGAACACTGGCCTCACCTCCGCTCTGCCCCTGCGCTCCTCCCGTCCCACCCCCACCGTCTTCTCACTGCTCCTCAGACATTTCAGCAGGCATCCGCCTCAAGCTCTTTGCACTTACTGTTTGGCCCATTCATTCACTTGGTCCCCGGAGACCTGCCCAGGTCCCCCCTCACCTCCCACCCATGTAAGGTCCTCCCTGTAATGTTATCTTCTCAATGAGGCTTCCTGGACTCACTTTTTAAAATTAGCTTTTTCCCCTTTGCATTCCTTCTCCCTCTTTCTATTTTATTATTTTCCCTAGCATGTACTGCCATATAAAATACTATATATTTTACTTATTTATTTTGTTCACTGTCTGTCTCGTCCCACTAGAATGAAAGCGCCCGAGAGAAGGGATCTTTTGTCTTTTTTTATTCCCTGCACCACACCCTATCCCTGGAACAATGGCACATAAGATGGAGCTCACTGTGTTTGTTGAATGAATGAATGAGCAAACCTATGGAGAGAGGCTGCTGGAAATCAACAAAGTCAAATGCAATGTATATAGATATCACCTGTTTCATGGCCATAAAGGCACCTTCTTTCCCCACTTTTCTTTCCTGCCCCCCACCATCCCACACACAAGCACATGCCCACCTTCACCAGGGAGCCCACCCTGCTCACCGGCCTGCTGTGGCGGGGGCGGCACCGGATGCGCAGCACTGAAGCCAGGATGACCACAAAGATGGTGCCCACCACTGTCAGGAGGATCCACACATCATAGTCTGGCTGGGAGAGCGAGCAGAGAGGGAAAGGGTCATACTTCTGGAAGGCGCTCGGCCAGTGTGGCAGGAACACAGGACACAAAGATTGCTAAAGGTCCCCTTGAGTCTTCCAGCAGAGGGGGTGGGGTGGGAGGAGCCTGCAGGAGGTTAGGTGAATCCTCTCTGCTCACGGGCACCTGTAGGAGAGGGTCCTCCAGATGTCAGCTGTGCAAAGTACTATCGGAAGCCTCGTGTGCTTCGGAAAAGAGGGAAAAGGAACCCCTCCCTGAGAGGTGGGAGCTACCCAGGGAGCAGCTGGGTGAGGTTCGCTGCCAGCAGAGAAACACCAGCCAGGGTTCGGGGGGTCCTGGGACCCAGGGTTTCATGCTGGCTCTGCTACTCTGTGCCATGAAACCACAGAGGTGATGGAACTTTCGAGCTCAGCTGGCCCAATCTATTCTTTCTGCAGATGAGGCCCAGAGAGGGCAGAAACTTGCCCAGAGGTGCACAGCTGGTGCATGAACCTATACTAGGGGGTTTCTAAGGTCTCTTCAGCTCCAGGAGTCCAAGGGCTTTGGTGGGCGATGCCATGAGACAAGGCGAGGGTAAGAGCGGGTGCTGGGGCAGGGTCTAGTGCTGCAGTGCTTACCCAGGCTGGGGGCTCCTTCAGCTCAATCCTCACGTGGGCCTTCCGGTTCTTGTACACGAACTCCATCAGCTTCTCGGCATCATGACCCCAGATCAGCACCACTGGCCAAGTCAGCCCCAGGGGCTGCTGCAGCTGCAGAGCAAAAGGGACCACAAGGGCTGCTGTGTCCTGGCTTCTCCAGCCCTTGGTTGCTTTGTCCTCCTCTGTCCAGCCCCCTCCTCAAACACCCTGAAGTCCCTGGGTACCTGCTCGGCAGCAGCCCTATCCTCAGTGATGTCGAAGAGGACGGCGCTGGCTCCTCGCTCACCCGCCATTCGGGCCTGCAGAGACACACAGCAGGGGCCCAGCTGAGGTCCGAGAAGGACACAGCCCATCCATGCCCCGGCCTTGTGGATCTTGCACACACTGCACCTCCGTGTACTCACAAGTAAGGAGTCGGTGGGAACAGGATCCCCTGCCCTGCCCTGAGCTCACTCAGGTCCTACTGCCTCCAAGGAGGAGATTAGGGCCTCCTTTTGTAATGGAACAAGCCCTTAACAAGGGTTTAATGAGAGTGTCAGGTGGTCAACTAGGCTCAAAGGTTAAGACCAAATAAGGCAGCTCCTGCCCTCAAGGTTCCACCAGTCTGCCTTCAGTAAGAAGTGTGAGAACAGATATCAGGGAGTGACCAGTCCCCAGTACAGAGAGGGGGAGGGGGACATCGGAGAGGTGCAGAGCTGCTTCAGAAGAGAACTGGGCTTTCGAGGGTCTAGCCCTGCCTGACAAGAGGCCCACAGGGCATTCCCCCCCCCGCCCCCCCTCCCCGCCAGCTTAGATGACATTCCAAGTGCCTGGGACACGGCTCCCTGTGGCAGGTCTCTGTGGCAGAGCCCCAGGCTCAGCTGGTCTTGTGGGCTCTCTCCCCCGCCATACTTTACTTTGCCGGCTCTTACTTTGGCTCCAATTCAGGGACTTAATGGAGTCCCTGTCTAGTGTGTTATCCCTTCCTCCTGTCCCTGGGGGAAGGAACTAGAGACTCAGGTGGGGAGGGACCTGAGAGGCTGTTCCCACAAGGACACAGCTGTGTGCACGTGCATAAGCATGCTAGCCAAGGCTCCACAGGCAGGCTTGGGGAAGCAGAATCTAGCCAACCAGGCAGAGCAGAGCTCAGAGCCAAAAAGAAAAAAGCAGGAATCTAGGGGCTCTGTGTGTGGGGGAGATAAGAGCTGAGGGCAGGGTGGAGGCACAGGGGCAAAGGACGGACAGACACTGCTGCTACCCTTGGTGTCAGGTCTCCCTGCCCGGCACAGCCACTCCCAGACTTCCTCCCTGGAGCCAGGGCTCATCTTGTACTGGCATTGGGCTGGGCCCTCAGGCCCATGGGGGCCTGCTGAGTCTTTGGGACCTTCCTGCAGGCACTGAAGGAGTTAATCCTTCTGCAAGTAGTGGTGGCAGGAAGAGGAGCCAGGGCTGGGGCTTACTCACACTCTCAGCGCTTTGATCTCTGCTTCCCTTCCCGGGGAGAGCCTGTCGGGGCAGGTCTCCTGCCAGGCAGGCCAGGGGAGCCGCCAGAGCTCCCGCTCCCTGCTACCTGCGCCCCAGGTGGCGGCAAGGCCAGGGGCCCCTCGAACAGGCAGCCTGCAGGCTGGGGAGCTGGGGGATGGTGGTGGAGACATTCAAGTGGGGCCCTGTTTTGGTCAGAAGAGTAACTTCCCTCTTTTCTCATTTTCTCCCTGAGAAGCCAGGCTGGGCCCAGGCTTGCTGGGCTAATGGACTGGAAATTCACAGGATCCAGAATGGAGTCACTGATGGAATGAAGTCACAGGCTCCATCTCTGTCCTGCCCACTTCCTTCTAGGAAGTCCACCCCACCTGGCAGATCCCATCTCAGAGCCCTCCAAGCTAGGCTATGGGAGCAGCCACACGGAGAGACGAGATGAACTCCTCCAGCTGATCTCACAGCCCGGGACGTGGCCGAGGGGTGGGGAGGTTACCCCAGTAGTCACAGTTGAAAGCCCTGGGTCTTCCGTGCTGCCAGGCCTCATGTTTCTCACCCCAGAATGAGACCCTGGGCCCAGCCCAGTCGGGAGGAGCATGAGGGAAAGGCGCCGACTTCCTTCTCTGGAGAGGTTCTTATTTCTCCATCCTTCTCTCTTTGAAGGATTGGGGTAGGAACAGTGGGAAGTAATTACCATGACGTTCAAACACCACGGTCCCTTATTAGCCCATAATTACAAAGTTGTAAAAACGATCAAAGAGAGAAAGTCGGCCAATAGGGGAAAGAAAAAGGACTTTCAGGCAGTGGGTGCCTGTGTCCAGAGTTCTAGGAATCCAAAAAGCAAGACTGGAGGCCAGAGAGCAACCCACGCTGGGGCTACCCAGGCTTCAGACCACCTGCCCCAGGGAAAGTGGGAGGGACGGAGGAAAAGAAGCACTTCTTTTGGAATGTGGAAGGCAGACAGAGACGGAAGACTGGACTTTAGAAAGACAACCCAGAGCTCTGGGAGCTGCAGAGAGTCAGCCAGCCCTCCAGGGGCAGCAAGCACGGTTGCCCACAGCTTCTAGCAACAAAACCCGGCACAGCCCAAGACTTGGCCTTCGGTCTTCCTCTCCACAGTGATAGTTTCTGCACATTTCCTCCTCATCAAAGACTGACTGAGCAGCTTCTTTGCCCAGGGCTTCAAGCCAGGGAAAGCCAGGCCTCCAGAACAATTCGTAGTCTAGTTATGGAGACAGAGCATATACATGAAACTATAATGCTGATAACAACATTCTAGAATACAAAATGAATGAAAGAGACCAGTAATTTCTTTCTTGTAGAGTTGCCCCAATAAAGGTTATATCCTTCCTCTTTCCTCCTACCCTTGCTGTCAAGCCCAGAGGATTCCCACCTCTCCCAGTGAACCTTTCCTGACTGGTTCAGCCCAGCCAGCCCTCCAGGGGCAGAAAGTACCCCCTCCTGGCACACTGCCAGGGTCTCTGGCCATGCTTCCCCGACAAGGTTTCGAGGTGCTGTCTTGGGAAAGGGGGGAACCAAGAGTCCTTCCTACCCCCAACCCCACCTACAACCTCAGCTCATTTTGAGCTGTTTCCTATATTGAAGATTTGTGTCAGATTGTGTGTGTGTGTGTGTTATGGGGGTGACACACTCTCTTCTTTCTTACTCTACAAGAAAGAAGCCTTATCCTAGTGCCTGGCAGCCAGTATATGTTCCTTACGCATTAGTCATCACCACGTCAGCTACTACTGTGTTCTTTGCATCCGTGATTTCATTCACTCCTCAGAGCAACTCTACAAGGCCCCAAAGACTCAGCAGGCCCCCAGGGGCCCGAGGGCCCAGCCCACTGCCAGTACAAGATGAGCCCTGGCTCCAGGGAGGAAGTCTGGGAGTGGCTGTGCCGGGCAGGGAGACCTGACTCCAAGGGTAGCAGCAGTGTCTGTCTGTCCTTTGCCCCATACTTTCCAAACCTCTTTTCACTGCAGAGCCCTTCTCCCCACTACCCTCACCCCCATAACACAGACACACACACACACACACACACACACACACAATCCGACACAAATCATCAATATACGTAACAGATCGAAGTGAGCTGAGGGTGAGGGTGAGGGTGGGGGTAGGAAGGACTCTTGGTTTCCCCCTTTCCCAAGGCAGCACCTCGAAACCTTGTCGGGGAAGCATGGCCAGAGACCCTGGCAGTGTGCCAGGAGGGGGTGCTTTCTGCCCCTGGAGGGCTGGCTGGGCTGAACCAGTCAGGAAAGGTTCACTGGGAGAGGTGGGAATCCTCTGGGCTTGACAGCAAGGGTAGGAGGAAAGAGAAGGGATATAACCTTTATTGAGACGCACTCCGCCCAGACTGCTTAGGTTTGAGTCCTGAATCCACTACTAATTATTACCTGTGAGACTTCGAGCAAGTCACTTAACCATTCTGTGCCTCAGTTTTCCTTTCTGTAAGCTTGGGCTAATAATAGGACCTACTTCACAGTGTTGTTTTTGAGGACTAAGTAAATTAATCCATGGGAAGCCTTGTCCTAGTGCCTGGCAGCCAGTATATGTTCCTTACGCATTAGTCATCCCACGTCAGCCACTACTGTGTTCTTTGCATCCGTGATTTCATTCACTCCTCAGAGCAACTCTCCAAGATTGCCACCAGCCCCGCTTCACACTGAGGGAACCCAGGACCTCAGTCTTGGATCTGGTGAGCGCCTGGTCACCAGATCACAGTCTCTGTGGAAAGGGAGGCAGGGCTTGGGCCCGTCTGCTTGCCTCCCGAGCCAGCTCCTTCCACCAGGCAAAGGCCACGGCTCTTGTCCAGGTGCGAGGCGATAAAGGCCTGGGTAACCCACAGGAATGGCTGTGGGGTTGCTAATAAAGAAACAGCAAGCAGCTGGGTGACTGGACAGGGGGAGAAGGGCTGGTGGTGATGAGAATGGAAGAGGCCAGGAGAATTATGATGAGGGTTTCCTAGATGGTAGGGAAAGAAAAAAAAAACAACCTTGTTTGCTGTGAATGCCTGGGATGATGACAATGATTGTGTGTTGCAAACATTTATTGAGTGATTACTATGCACTTGGCATAAGGCTAAGGGCTTCCATCTGGACTATCTTGTTAAATTCTCGTAACTACCTTATGGTATAAGTTTCACTAGTATTCCCATTTTATGGATGAGAAAACAGAGGTTTAGAGAAGTGAGCTGTGATGTCCAGGAAACACGAAGGGACCAGGCTTCAGACCCAGGCTGTCTGGCTGAGTCTCAGCTGTCCGTCACTGGCGATGGCCCCACCGAGGCTAACCAGCACATCAGAGCAGAGCCGATGGAGGTCAGTGGTTTTCAAACTTTCCTTATCAAAGACCTACCTATGCCTCCCTCAAGCTGTTTTTTAAAAAATATATCTTACCTACCTAGCTGCATTTATTATGTAACACATTTCCTATGAGATAACGTGTATTAACACATTGAACTGTTAGAATTCTAACCAAGAGCAAAAATGGAATATTTCAGTTAAGCTTACGGGGCTCTCAAATGTTGGAAGTAGCTCAAAGACCCTCATTACTACCTTCCCAGAGTTCCTTCGGGCCAGTGGATCCCTGGTCGTAGCTACTCAGTCAGGTCAAAGGTGGAGACCTGAGGGAAGCCTTAGGTCTGGCCAATGAGCCGGCACGGGGCTGGGGCAGTTCCCACCAGAGGTTCCCACCTGGAGACGGGAGGGGCGGGGTTGTTAGGGCTGCCAGGTGAGAAGCTGAGGGGGGAGTGTGGCTGGGGAAGAGGGCAGAGGTCACGGGGCAGTGGCCTCTCTAAATCCCTCTGTGTGTGTGTGTGTGCGCGTGCGTGTGTGTGTGTGTGTGCGTGTGTGTGTGTGTTAGCTTTGGCACCATTTGCCAGTTGACCTACATCATTTTCATCCTCACAGTAATCAATGCGGTGGGAAATGAAAGTCCCACTTTACAGTGGTGGGAACAAAGGCCCAACAGGTTCAGTACCCCCACCAGCACCAACCACATCCTTGCTTCCCAACGTCTGTGCTTGGGCCTGAGTGCGCTCCTCCAGGGGGGGAGAAGCAAGCCTCCCGTGTGGGCTGGTCCCGACAGGTTGCCGAGTGTTCACAGGTACGTGAAATCATACGCTGCTTCGGAGGAATGGCAGGCTCCTCTGAACCCTCCTTCCCCATCTCTCTCCTCTCTCTCCTCACTCTCTCTCTCGTGCATACTCTCCACTCACATTCACACGCCTAACTCTGAGTACTTGTCCACCAAATGAATAAATGAATGACATTTGCCCATGCTTTGTAAAGCAAGGGAAATGAAATAGCTGGAGGCAGGGTAGCTCCGGCCTCACAAAATTCTGCTGCCACTGAGGCGCCTCACAGACCTGCAGACACTGCACTCTCCAGCCCCTCTGGGTGTGTCCTGACCCCTCTTTATTGTCCACCTCCCCTGGATTCTGCTTCTGCATCTGCATGGCCAGGCTGGAAGAGTATCTTCACCTCCCTGTGGGCACCACAGTTAGAAGCCTGCCCACACCCCTGCCCCCAAGGAGTCATGCGAGATCCTGGCTTTTTCTTGGAGATTCGTGGTTCGGGAAACAGTGCTCAGAGAAGATCAGAAAATCCGCAGGGACCTGGGCCTGAGGACAGTGAGCAGGGACACAGGCAGCAACTGTCACCCCCCTGGGAGCAGGACCTTGTTCCTCGAGTCCATATGACTGTGCCGTGCACAGTCTCACCACAGTCTGGCTGTGTCCCCGCGAGAGTCTTTCACATCTGTTCTGCTTCCCCAGCCAGAACGGGAGGCAACAGAGCGGAGAGAATAAAAGCCCAGGTTTGAGGACTGCACGAGGCTCAGTTCAAAACTCAGCCCCACCCTTCCCGGCTGTGTCATCTTGGCAACTTAAGTTTTCTGACCCTCACTTGCCTTACATGTCAAATAGGGATGACTGATAATGTCTAGCTTTCCTGATTGTCATGAGTAATAAATGAGACAATATGTATAAAGAATCGGTCCCACGACTCAACTGGCAAGCACACAGGGCGAGCACACACAAAACAGTGACGTTAAAGCAGGGGTCGCAGGGGCCTGTGAGGGACAGGGCACCGGGCAGCAGGGCAGCCGGACAGCCCATGTCTGGAAAGGCCACAGCTGCTGCCAGCAGCGGAGCCCCGTGGAAGTGCGGGGCCACCAGCTCGCAACTTGGGAGGAAGAGCGGGAACTCTTCGAGGGCAGGGGTCACGGCTTCTGTTCCTGCACAGCACTCAGCAGACAGTTCTGGAAGATGGAAATGCCCTCCTACAGGCCCTTATTTGCTCTGACGTGGGCAGGGGAAGCGGTTCAGGAATTTCCAGGTGATGGGGTAGGAGACAGGTTAGGGGACATGCCCTAGGTGACAGTCAAAAGGTTCTGCTGGGATGGCCCTGGCCAAAATCATTGTCCAGATACACCAAGATTGCAGATTCAATCCCCGGTCAGGGCACACACAAGAATCCACCAATGAATGCACAAATAAGTGGAAAAACAAATCGATGTTTCTCTCTCTCTCTCACAATCTCCCTCCTTCCCTCTCTCTCTAAAAAATAAATAAAAATAAAATTAAATACATTTTAAAAAAGGTTCTACTGGTCACTGGGTAGTGGGAAAGCACAGAGGCCTGAGTTTCCAACTCTCTCAGATCAGTCACGGCTTTGAAAGCCTGAGCAAATCAGGCACACCTCACTCTAAGGGGCCAGAGAGCCCCTGGGGCCCCTCACAGGCTGGACCCAGCTGTGCATGTGGGCTCGAGTGTGAATCTACCTTGCTGGCCAATGACAGGCAGGGGCGGGGGGCCCGTTGGGGACTCTCCAGCTTGACGATGCTGATGAATCCAGGTTCCAGATTGTCATCATCACTGGCGTTGCACAGGTACAGGGGGTGGGACTGCAGGGAGAGAGAGAGACGTTAGGGAGGCTTAGGGAACAGGAGCACAGTGTGAGGGCCAAGCACCTCTCCACTGTGCTAGGAGGGTCCTTGGTGCTAGGAAAGGGTGGGTATCCTTGTTCGCTCGCCTCACAGTGAGCTAGTGAGCATCCACTGTCACGGCAGGGGTGCCAGGGCCAAGGGTACGTGGGGGGGCAGGTAGGAGTGGGAGGGGTCCTAAAGGGGGACCTAACGGAGGAACCTGCTGCAAAGCAGCCCTAACAACCCTCAAGTCTTGGTTTTCCAAACAGGATGGACGCAAAGGGCTCTTTTCTGGTCCCAGCCTCTCTCACCTCCTAAGTCCTCGACCCGCTCCAACGCCCCCCGCTAAGAGCCACATCAGTGCTTTCAGAAACTTGCCTTCCCTCCTTGCCCACCCCACACCCCGCTGGCAGTGGCGGGTGCTGCTGCTGACTTCTGCCCCCTCGGGATGTCCCCTCCGGCCCTCCAACCCCTGGCAGCTGTTGCCTTGTAGAGTACCATCTCTCATGGGGCTTAAGGCTCCTCACTCGGGGCTGCCTTGCCCCCCTAATGTCCTCCTTTGCCCCTGCCCTGTGACCGTCCTGGGTTTAAGCAGGTTGCCAAACGGGAGAAGAGACTACCTGGGCGCGAGGCTTGGCTAAGAGCTGGGCCTTGCACAGCCCAGTTCTGGGGGGTATGGCAGCTCCTGTCCCAGACTTGGGCCTCCAGTCCTGCTGCAATGACTAAGGGGGAAGTGACAACACGTGACAACAGAGACCAGAGGGTCCCCTCCTCTCAGGGGCAGGACTGCCCTTCCACACACTCTCTTCCCATTCAGGGGGCTTCGAATGCCCATTTGAATCTAATTTTCCTAGAGTGCTGCGAGAACAAAGTATGATTTCTTTGGCCCCGGACCATCCTATGCGCCTCATGGAGGAAACCCAATGAATCCTGGCAGGAAAGGGGGTTTCCTCCCAGGGAGCTGCCCACTCTTCCCTCTCAGCTGCTGTCGAAGGGACTTCCAGAAAGAACCACCAGGGGAACCAGAGAACTTGGGATTTCTGAAGGTGACAATGTCAGTGGTGGATTTGAAAGCACAGTCCCTTTTCGAAAGCGCTTTCAGGCTATCCCGCCACTGCGTCACTGCAGCTCCTGGAACGTGGTAGGTTCTCAGCAGATGGATGTGCCCTACCTTGCTTTGAATTGTACCTTGTGAATAAAAACCTTAGGGCAGGAGATGTTGAGATGGGAGGGAGTTCCATTCTTGCTTCTACCATTTGAGGACTATTAGTCTGGTAGGGATCAAAGTTTGGTGTGGCAGGAACAAAGGTTATACACCCCTCACCCCCCAAAAAAGGTTGGGGCGTAAGGCTGCAGCTTATTCTCACTTCGGTGAAGCTGTCATCCCTGCCTCAACAAGCTCCATTAGTCCGTCTGTCTGCCCATTTGTCCAGCTCTGCATCCGTTCATTTCTTCATCCTACCAACAGTAAAGGCCCCCTTGGTGCCAAGCAGTGTAAAAACATTGAGGAGTCGTGATGAATCAGATAGGTCCTCGCCTTAAAGAAGCTTTGAAGACAAATGTGCAAACACATTGCATTGTGATATTATAATGCCGGTTCATTCAAGGGCCTGTGGAAGGGCCCAGGGAGGGGGGCTACCAACCCCACTCGGGAGGGCAGGGTGACTTCAGAGCTTCTTGGGGACTGAACAGGCATGTGCAGCAGGGAGCGTACCTTCCCAGGAGAGGAAGCGGCCTGTGCTGAGGCATGCAGGCACAGGCCCAGGGCTGGGAGGGACTGTGGGAAATTAGGTCTAATGTGAAAGAGAAGGCGGGAGATTGCACTGCAAGGGGTTAGGAAGAGCCAGACCACAGACCAGGGACCAGAGATTTGCACCTGAGAAGGATCTCCCTAGTGACCATGGAGGACAGTCTGGCGTGGTGAGGAGTCAAAGGTCAACTGCTCCAACAGGACAACAGCTGGGAGACCTTCCCTCAGGAACAACAAGTTGCAGCCACAAATGTCCACAGCTTTGCTTGACCCCTCCCCCTCTCCCAACCCCACCATGCGACCCATGGTCCAGCTTTCTCAACATAACTCCAAGAGAGCGCTCACTGACCAGAGGGTCCACTGGGAGAGGGGAGAAAGTCACTCTGGAGAAGAGCAGTCCTTGCAGCAGGATTTGCAAATATTTGATCACCTCTTGCCCTCCCCACCCCCAACCAGGCCCTCACAGCACTATATTGTAGGATGCCTCTGAGGAGGTAGAGGGAAAAAACTAACTATGGAAGAGGGAAGGGGAGAAAAGGAGCCATTAGTAAATGCCTCTGGTGTCCAACCTGCGGCCCCTTGCAGCCCAGGACGGCTATGAACGTGGCCCAACACAAAGTCGTGAATTTACCTAAAACATTATGAGAGTTTTTTGTGTGTGTGTGATTACGTGTTGCGGTGTATTTAATGTGTGGCCCAAGACAACAATTCTTCCAGTGTGGCCCAGAGATGCCAAAAAGCTGGACATTCCTGCTAGATGTTTTGTCACTGTGAAGTAGATATGATTATCCCCACTCAGAAAGAAAGAAGCTTGAGGCTCAAAGTTAAGGTCACACAAGACTAGAACCCAGCTCTGTCTGCCTCTGTCCTTTGGAGTCATGAAAGTCCAAGTGAACCACCCAGTCAGCCCTCCATTGCTGTGGAGGATCATCATCATGATGACGACGACAACAGTTTACATTTATTGAATGAACACAGCGGGCCATCGATCGTTCTGTGCACTTCTGTGTATGGACTGTCATCCTCATAACCCTGTGAGGCAGACACTATTATTGTCTCCCTTTTGGGGATGAGAAAACAGAGGCCGTTAGAAGTTAAGCAACATGCCCTGGATTATACAGCTAAAGTCAGAAGAAACGAAGTGTTGTATAAGGTAGGTTAAAAAAAATAACAATTGAGAACAATTGCCATTTGACTTTGACAATGTCGTGCCTTTCCTCACTGCGTGACCAAGAAGATGTGCTTTCCTAACCGCACATTCCTAGAGCACAAGGCCCCAACACGAGGCCCTGCCACACTCGTGGGTCTTGCAGGGTTCCGTCCCAGGCCCTCTTCTCCCTTCATCCTCCGTGCTGCCCCTGGGGGGCCCGGGCAGTCCCCTGGCTTCGTTCTCCAGGCAGAGATCGTGGATTACACATGTGCAGCCCAGACGGGTCTTGAGGTCTGGACTGATATGCCCAACAGGTAGGGCCTAGACATTTCTGCCTGCAGACATTTAGTGACACCTCTCAAATTCAGCATGTTCAAAACTGAACTAATCCTTCTGTCCCTCAGCACTGCTCCTCCAGTGTCCCTATTTCAGGGGTTGGCACGAGTACCTACCTGCCCCTCCGGTCAGATATTGTCCCCTAGTCTCCTTTCTTTTCCACCCGCTACCTCCACCACCAGTGTGCTGCCAATCATCCAATGCTAACAGTTCTATCTCCTCAGCGTTTCTCCTCTTTGTCCTCCGTCCTCCATCCCCACTATGGCTGCTCTGGCACAGGTCACCATCATTGCTGTTCCAATAAGCTGTCCCACCTCCCCCCACTCCGTTTTTTTATACTGAAGACGAAGAGGTCTAAAATGCTAACTTGAGCACATCTCTCTTCCACTTTAAACTCTTAAAAGTCTCCTTCTAGCTGTTAGAATAAAGTCTGTGCTTTTAAACATAGCTTCAAAGGCTCTGCCTGCTTGGGGCTCATGCATTCATGCCCTGCCTTGAGGCTTACCACTCCCTTCCCAGACCTCTTCCTTGCAGCCCGTGCCCCAGAAACAACCTTCACATCCGTCCGCACTTCCACTTCCGGCACTTGCTGCTGTCAGGATAGGTTGGAGGCCTCCCCTCTGGGCCCACTCAGCACTCTGCATTTCTCCAATCACAGACTTATCTTGGAGGAGTTCAGTTGTCTGTTTATGGCTCTCTCTCCCGCAGGTGATGACTGACCTCCACTGCCCCTTCGGTGCCTGCTACTCAGTTTTCTTTTATTAAGTGTTGAGGGTCTACAACACACTACTGAGAGGTAACTTTTAAAACCACACAATGCATGCCACACTCTGGGTCATGCATGGTGGCTTTGGGAGAGAATCACAGGAGATGGTGAAGGAGATTTTGGTGTTTTGCATTGAATACTTCAATCACAGGATAATATATTGAGATATTGAGTCTTATTTTTTGCTCTTGTGGAAGAATAAAAAAGAATGAGAGCTATTTGTAGTTTGTTCAGTGTCTTTTCAGCTCTTTCCATTCTAAGATAGCCTCACCTATTTCCTTGCCTGGGGTGCATCTGCCCAAAGCAAAAACCTATCTTCCAGGCTTTTGCAAAAGAATGATCTCACTGAGTAAGTGTAGGTGTCCTGAAGGCAGAAAGAAGCGTGAGTGGTGGGGGTGGGGTGGCAAGGGGGTTAGAGTCCCTGGAGTCCTGGTGGGTGGGGGGAGGCTCCTGAGTATGAGTGCCTGGACACAGGAATGGGCTTGCAGGATTAGAGGAGGGTGGGACTGCGGAGGGCTCCAGGAAACTCGGCCGACTTAAGGATTCCTTATCTTCACCTGCATCTTTCTATAAGGCTAAAAAGATGAAAAACCCCAAAGAGGACCTGCTTTCAGGGTCCAGGCCACTCTAGTCGAGAACTCAGCTTTGCACACACGCTTTGTACACTTTCATGAAGATGTGCGTACTGTCCTTTCGTGGTGTGTGCTTGAGTCTTCTCTATATCTCTATCGTCCTCCTTAAACTTATTTGGTCTGATTTTCTCCCTCTCCTTCCAAGTTTCAATATTCTGACTCCATCATGTACCTGTGTGGCCTCCGGCAGATTACTCTGCCTTTCTGAGCCTCATATTCCTGGTTTCAGAATGGGACAGAGAAATGCCTCCTTCATTTTCATGAAGACTAAAGCTACTGGCTCTGTAAGTGCCTAGCATGGAGCCCCAGACAACCAGCGCTCTTTGAATGTAGTTGTTTTTATTACTGCATTCGTAATAACAAAATCCCTTCTTATTCCTGGAAGGGACAAAACTCTTTCTGACGGCTTCTCTCTTGGCAATCTCAACAGTGCCTCTGAATGCCAGCGTTCCACAAGGCGCAGTCTGGGATAGCTCATTATCCACGGTCACTTCCCTCCTGTACTCAGCCCTCCAAACCCCACTGAACAAGCTCTTCCAGTTCCCAGCCCGCCTCCTTCCCATGAAGGCAGCCATGTGATCTCATTACCTCCTCACAAAGGGCATTCCAGGGCTCAGCTGAGCCCCGAACTTAATGCTGGTCTTACTTTATCTGTGGCATCTCCTCCTCTTGGGGTGTGTGCTTTTGGGAGCAATTCTTTACTGTCTCCTGTTTCCCAGCCACCCTCCTCCCCCCCCCCGGGCTTCTGCTGTAATAATCTCTTACTTCTCTGATTCCACGTACAGACCTTCACCCAGGCCTTGGACAGGTAACTTTACTGCCTGCTACAATTTTGCCTTTGTAATCATGAACATTGGCCAGACATCAAAGGCACCCTTCTCCCTATTTCCTCTTTTCAGATTTTATAATCATGCTCTCCTGTGCAACCTCCATTACCTGAACTTAGAACTACCTGACTTTTATCGCAGGCAGCAGGACACACCAGCATCATAAAGTCGAACTCCTGTGGCTAGGGGGTTGGGCAGAACCAGACTGGCCTGGGGTTGCTGCTTCCGGTTCCCAGCAGCAGGATAGCCTCAGTTTGTCTTTATTTAGAGTTCAGCGCTAATCTGCAGGTTTACTCTGATGGTGATTGCTTAGCCTTGGATTTGGAAACCTCTAGATCTCATTCCCATCCTTTCCGTAGCCTGTGGCTCCTCTCTGGGATGGCTAAGTTGCCTAAGGAATTATGTTGGGAGGCTCGGGAATTGACAAGAGGAGTTTCCCTTTGTCTATTTTGCTGAAATGTTTTTGCAAGGAAAATAGATTCCTGTTTAATTGTGTGATTTTTTTAAGGTACAAAGAAAATAATGCTGGTGGGGTGAGAGAAGGACGACCTTGGGCCACCTGATGGGAAGGGACTGGCGGAGAGGATGGATGACAGAGGCCTCCAGGGTTTCTTACAGATCCAGAAAACCTTCCTGGGGAGCTGGCGCTGGTGAGCAAGAGGGCTGACAAAAGCACTGGAATGCAGGGGAAGGATTTACAGGAACTAGTATAAAGGACACATGGACAACAACTAAGGGGGGTGGAAATGGGAGGGAGGTGGGGAGCACGGGGTGTGGGGGGCTGGGATGGGAGTAGAAAACAGAAAACTGTACTTGAACAACAATTAAATAAAAAAAAAGAACTGGAATGCACCGTTGTTTAATAGGAAGCAGGGTGACAAAGTACGAGGGGACAAACTGAGCTCAACAAAGGTCTGGTCTGGGGCTTTGCAAATGGTAGGCCCTTAGTATTTGGTAGCAGAATAAGTAAAACTCAGTTTGAATCCAGTTGCCATACCATTTATAAAAGAGATAATAAATAAGCCCGGCCAGTGTGGTTCAGTTGGTTGAGCACCATGCCATGGACCAAAAGGTCACGGGTTTTATTCCTGGTCGGGGCACATACCCAGGTTGCGGGTTCTATCCCCAGTCAGGGCGGGTATGAGAAGGCAACCCAGTCCATGTTTCTCTCTCTCTCTTTCCCTGCCTCTCCCTCCCTCCCTCCCTTTCTCCCTCTCTAAAAGCAATGAAAAAAATGTCCTTGAGTGAGGATAGAAAAAAAGAGAGAGAGATGAATTGTTAAGAGCCGAACCTGATTCATCCCTGTAAGGGACATTCAAAACTTGCATTTTAAAGATGAGGAATGTCAGACACGTTGCAGACTGCCCACGGTTGCACAATTAGTTCAAAGAGGTCAAGGTTTCCTGTATTCAGCCCCAGTCCCCTGTCTATGCCACACGTCCCCTCCAAGGAATGCACATGGGGAAGTATTCTGTGTGGCACGACAAACACTAGCCAAGTATCATAATGCACAAATCAACGGCTTCAGGCCATCCATTGCTAGTTTTCCCAAACTTGAGTAATTATTAGCAACAAGACTGGAGCAAGGCCTGTCTGTTCCCTTTCCCTCTAGGCCTAGGCTCTTTCTGCCCAGCAACCTCAGCTCCCTTCCTCTCCCCTAGGACTTATCTCATGTCTTTTCCTAGCCACAACAAAGGCAGCCAGACCTAGATGCTGCTCAGAGAGGCCTTTCCAGTAAATAGTCCCTGTTTGTTTAGGATGAGAAAGGTGTATCCTGAAATAGAGGTCACAGGAGCTCGGACCCAAATAATGATTATTCAGCCAGATGACCATTTCCCTCACTGTCTCACCCCACACTGAAGACTCATTCTTCAATTTAAAAATTCACCTGTCCTTGTCTCAGATTGCGTCCAAGCTCCATGATGTCACCTGAGCTTGACCTTCCTCCAATGGCTCCTATGTTAGGGATTTTCTGACCCCACACTCTGTCTGGCATCTTTGTGTGGTTCGCAGGATCATGAGCAGAATTATAAGCAGGAAAAAGAAAGGGAGGAGAAAGAAGAACTAGTAAATTGTATTAGGAAGAAAGCTTAGTTGGCAGTAACAAGACAGAGAGAGAGAAGGAGAAAAATCTCAGCCACGCAAGAGGTAGAGCTTTTATCCATTACATTCCTGTGTAGAACCAGGTCTTGCCCTGACTCAGCCCAGAACAGCCTCTAGTTACAGGGGCACCAGGAAGCTCCTTCTACTCATGAAGTTAGGAGCAAAGGAGAGGGAGCCCATCAAATACCGTCTTAGTTACATCAGCGCTCTTTGGAAGAAAGGCTATAATACAGGGTATCAAGGTGCTGATCTCCACGAAGGTCAAGACCTTAGAAGACACCCCAATCACATGGTTTGGACTCCATCCCTTAACCAAGTGAGGAACTCAGGGCTCCAACCACCAAGATCCTCCTAGGAGGTCCTGAAATGTCATCTGAGTTCTGCTACTCAGTTAGTGACCACTCTCCCAGGGAGATCTTGCCACCTTCACACTGACCTTCATCCTATAGAAAACACCACTTAAGGGACCTCATTTTGCTGTCTGCAGCCTTGGCCGGTGTGGCTCAGTTGTTTGGGAGACCAAAAGTTCGTGGTTCCATTTGGGGCACATACCCAGGCTGTGGGTTTAGTCCCCAGTCAAGGCACATGCAAGAGAAAACCAGTTGATGTCTCTCTCTCAGGGCCATGTTCCCCTCTCTTTCTCTCTCTCCCTTCTCTGCTCTAAGCATGCCCTCAGGTGAGAATAAGAAAAAGAAGCAGACACAGGTGACAGTATTGCTGGGGGCAATACCTCCTCCTCACGTTCCCAGGGTGAGGGTCTAAGAAGGCTTTGGCTGGGGGCCTCCCCAGCCCTGGCCCACGATGGCTTTGAAACAGCCTGACACAGTGCACTTCACATTTTACTATTCTTGTTGCAGCCAAACTCATGCCAGAGATGGCAGGAAGTTAGAAACCTTTGGGAAGCAGGTAGTGTTTGCTTTTAGCTAATTATTTAGGTTAAGATTATAATGCTGAAAAGCCAAAGATGAAACCCAGACAGTTCTTGTGATAAAAGACCAAAGAAATGAAGCTTCAGGAGATCAGATTATATCTTTAAATATGCCATAGGCATAGCTGGACTCCTAGCAGAGTGACTCAAACCTTGCTAAGTTTGGTGATAGCAATGCAAGGGTGTGAAATGGCTAAATTTATCTGGTTATCTCACACACACTCCAGGGCTTCAGGCCTAGTCTCCTGCTCAGGGGTTGTAGGGATTGCAAGTTGCCCCCAAAACTCTGCTCCACACTGACCACGGTCTTCCATGCCTGGCTTCTAAGCCCTCTGAGGGCAGATATTGTATCCAAATGGGCCAGCTGAATGGAATCTACACTCCGGTTTTTACTGTCACATTGTGAGTGGGGTGAAGCTATGGAGTTAGCTGGGCTGGTCCCAGTCCCCGGCTCCTGGGCAGTAACACACAACATTGCATTTACATTGCAAAGTGGGGGAAAAAAATATGGAACATGGGCCTGTGCTTCAAGAAAGAAACAAGAGAAGGGATGAAGGGGTAGTTGCACTTAGAATTACATCAGGAGAAGGGCAAAATTATTCAAGCCACCAGCCAACTCAGATGCCCAGAGTTTCTCCTCAGAAGCCATTGGGGGTTGAGATCAGGCCAAGGAGGCTTCTGTTCAGAAGAGGCAACAGTCTGGAGAGGCTTGTGTTGGAGAAAAGCCCAAGGGCTCAGCCCCGCTGCTGACAGCCCTCCGACCACAGCTCCGAATCCCTGTCCATGGGGTGGCCCTGGGGAAGAGGCCTGCTTTGGGGGGACTGTTTAATGATTTGCCAGCAAAGAACAAGGCAAACAGACTTCTGGCAGCTGCCAGGATGCAACAGGAGAGTAGATTTTTATTCCCACCCACGGTGTAGCCTTCCAGGCAGGGGATAAAAGAGACAGGGAGAGGTGGTGTTGTGAGAGTCTGGGAGGGATTGCCGTTTTGGACTCAGCATTTCACTGGGGCACTGTGGATGGTGCCTGGAGATCTTGGCATTGGTGCCATTTGGTATTTCCATCCTCTGAATATTTAGTAATTCCTAATAGCTGCATCTCTTGAGCTCCTAGGAACTAAAGAGTAAGCTATGTAAACGGCCTCTTATGGCAGATGTCGAGGCATTGAAGAGAATGAAACAAAAACAAAAAAAACCACTGTCTTTGCTCTAAAGAAATCTTTTACAGAAAATGTGTGAGATGGGAAAGGAGTTGGTTCTGTGCTAAATTCCTTTTACTTTGTCCTCTCGTGGACCTTCCTTATCTCCTTGACTCTACAGAGAAAAAGAAAAGTGGCACCTGCCTTTCTCCTGTGAGCCAGACTCCAAGATCTAAGTCCTACAGCTCCCTGCTTCTTCTGTGCCCTTGACCTCCCAGCCCAGCCCAAACCAGGTCCTTCTCTACTCCTCTGAGCAGCCTTCAGCCCCTAGGATGATATATTCAAAATTACTAAGTCACACTTTCACCTTGTATGGTCAGTTGTATCAGTCGGTGTTCCACTGTGGCCCACCCACCCTCTTACCCATTTCCTCCAGCAGAACGCCCGGCCCTTAGATGTTTAACCAAATCAGAGTCCTCTCCTCCCTCCTGTAAAGTAGATCCTGAGTTCTTTTCAAGCCCAGGACTAGGTCTTACCCATCCCTTAGCATAATGCCAGGCACATAGTAGATACAGAGGGGAAAAATGTACGTTTAATTATCTATTTCAATAAACAGATGTGAGATCACGTAAACGTGGCAGATGCACTGTTGTTTGATCAGGATACGATTATATTCAGATTTCTGCTTTCTCTCCAGAGATCTTCTGTATAGTCCCTCTACATTTCTGACCTCTTAGGGAAGGGAGAGCTCTTTTCCTTCCTTTTTACATGACGCCTAAATCTCCCTTATAACTGGAACAAAACTGTCTTCTTTTAGGAAACCCTCCCTGTTTAATAACCTATGCCTAGTTACTGTCTTGTCCTCCCCGTGTATCAATGTGCTGAGTAGAGCACAATCTGTAATGGGGAAGAAAGTAATCTTCCCACCAAAAAATGTGAATGGCTCCTGCTCTCGAGAGACTCGAATCTGATTGTAGACCTAGAGACATGCATTCACAGGCTCTGCACGGGGTCTTAAGGCCATCTGTCAGGTGACACACAGGGAATGCAAATTCACAGAGCACAGCGCTGATGTATTGGAGAATGCAGAATGAATGGTAAACTTATTTACACTTGCTATATTGCTTTTGAAGTACTCTCTAGTCATTTTGGGGCTATTAGTCTATCTCCCAGAGATGATGGGAAGCTCCTTCAGAGCAGGAGCCATTTAGAGACTATTAAAAACAGTTTCAATTATTTTTTTAACCTCATAAAATTGACTCAGGCTCTTGCTCACCACTGGCTCTAGGCCACAGTGTTGGCTGAATGTTCTAGGTCAGTGGTCCCCAACCTTTTTGACACCAGGGACTGGTTTTGTAGAAGACAATTTATCCAAGGACTGTGGTGGGGGTAGGGGTGTGCCTTCGGGATGATTCAAGTGCATTACATTTAAGCTCACCTCCTGCTGTGTGGCTGGGTCCTGACAAGGCCTGGACCGGTACCAGTCCATGGCCAGGAGGTTGGAGACCCCAGTTCTAGGTGAGTGAACATCACTCCCTACCAACATTGTATAAAGATTTGACCAATGATCTGCACATGGGAAAGGTCTAGGAAAACTCAAGACTTGTTTTACTCCCAATAGCATTCCATTTTTTTTTCTAGGTGGGTCTTTTTTCTTACCTTTAATAGAACAAGAGAGAAATTCTCTCTCTTTTCTCCATCCTTTATACCCTGCGAAGCGGATGCGTCTGAAGTCCAAATTTTAAAGACTTCAGCTGAGGAGCCATTTGAGCTCTTTGCCTGCCCGTCGTTTAGCCTCCCAGCAGCCTGAGTCTCTCCAGCCTACCCTGGCCTGAGGGCATGCGGAGGCCGCCTCACGCCCAATACAGTCCTGTCCTCAGTTATTCCAGACACCCCTTGGCTTGCTCTCTGTGAACTGTGAGTTCTTTGTTGCTTTCTAATTGCTCCAGCTTCTTTATTTTTCTTGCTAAGTGCAGGTGGTAAGAGATTCGAAAAGATAATCAAAGTGCTGTTAAATGGTGGAGGCATCTTCTCAGTTATCAAGTTGGCTCTGCTGAAAGAAGGCCCTGTTTGCATTTGTCAGGAGCTTCAGGGAGGTGCCCTCACCAGACTCAGTGGGGAAGGGAAGTACTTAGAGTGCTAGGGAGGGGAGCCAAATTCCTGGGTTGAGAGTTCACAGGGCAGTGAAGATCAATAGCAGCACTTTTGATTTGTACCCTGTTATCAAGGTACAAAGCAACACTACCCTTTGTCCTTTTAATTTTTATTCTGCTAATGGAACCCTTCACCCTAAATTAAGACTATTACTCAGCTTCGACATTGTATTTTATATTAGCAAAGTGCTTTATAATCCTTCATTAGCTATTTTATTTTCCCTTTATTAGTACCACCTGTTTCACAAACTAGGTGGCAGAGCCGAAGCAATGCAACCAGGAATATTGTGCTTGCACCCAGGAATCCTGAATTCTGCACATGGATTTCATGTACTAATAGCAATGAAAGGAGACTTGAAGGACCACCGTAAGAGTCACAGGGTAAAAGAACAGAAGCGCCAAAATGATAAGAGCCTTCTTGGGAACTAAATCTCCAATGAGTTAGAGCAAGACTTGAAAATTTTACTTTATTTTGCTAGCAGTAAAACTAAGAACCTTCATTGATTTAAATGAAGAATGTGATCACCAGACACACCTTCGGGCTGTGGATTGTCGAATTTCCTCCATAACAGAACAGAGGAAAGCAGGAAGAAACCAGGACAAACCTCAGCCTAATTCTGCCAGTTGTTTCCCAAGGGACTGATGCTAAGCAAGACAATATCCCTTATCACCTCTGATCTGTCCAGTGCCCCTTCTTGACACTCTCCTCGCTCTGTCTTTGTGAAATAATGCTACTCTAGTTCTTCTACTTCTCTGACTGTCCATCATCTTTCTCACCTGTTCTTCTTCCTCTCATTTTAGTATAAGGATATATTCTCTGATTTTTATGATCTCTATCTCTCTGGGGTTCTTATTCACTCCAGTCTTCAGTGATAATTCTCAAATTTGTCCAAGGTCAAATTCTCCTGCACTTCAAAAGGCCTGCAGACATTATTTCTTCATAGTCTTATTGGTACTTCAAGCTCAGACAGAGCAGACCCACATACCATCTTCTCCCTGCACTCCACCCTAAACCAATAGCCCTTCTTTACCTATTTTTGTAAATGGTGCCATCATTTTCCTAGAGACCCAGGCTGAGCATCTCTGCCTCAATTTGCCTCCTCCTCTCCATATCCAATTATTTGAACTCACCTTTGGAAATCTACCTTCTCTATGTCTCTGGAGTCTGAATCATTACAGTTGACTTATTATAACTATTCTCCAGGCTCTCACCATTCCAGAGCTCTTTATATATTCCTGCAAGAATGATCTTTGTAAACATAGCACTGATCATATTATTGTCCTATTCAAAAGCCCTCCAGTGCCTTCTTAATTAAATTCAACATCCTCAGCCTATCACATCAAGGTTCTGCACTGGCTTTAGAATTAGACAACTTGGCCTCACCCTTTAACTCTGACTTACAAGATGTGTGTGATTTTGAGTGGGTAGCCTGACCTCTTGAGTCTTGGTTTCATTATTGGTAAAAAAAAAAAAAAAAAAAAAAGCATGAGGGAGGGGCCTGGGGTGGGCTAGGATGAGGGTGAAAGGTAGAAAACTGTACTTGAACAACAATGAAAATAAAGTAAAATAAATACAGACACTCCCCCCTCACTAAGAATATCATTATAGTCAGTCAATGAAATAACATACAGAACTTGCAGTTTCCGCACACAGTAGGCACTCGAAGAGTGTAATTCCTTCCTCTTCCCCTCTACCTTTTCAGCTTTACGCCCGCTTCCCTCCTACTTGTACTATACTACTTGTCCAAACCAGAGCGTATTACCCACTATCCTCTCACATCTCTCAGAACGTCTATTACTCCTATGCTGTCACTTTTTAAAATCTTACTTATCCTTCTAAAGCACGTGTATCTGCTACCTCTTTCACGAAGAAACTCTTCTTCATTTGAGAGGCCCCAGTCAACTTGTGTGTATTTATTACATGGCACTTCTCACCTTCTGCTTTATAGTCTTATCCTTTAAACTGGGGGCAGGGGTTTCTTGATATCGCACATGGCACGGTGCCCTAACATAAGGCAATCAATAAATATGTGCTGAATTAATATTGAAAGCTTGAGCTTTTGGTCTCCCAAGAGTCCATTCATTTGTGATTCATGTTTCACACTGAGAACTCTTTAGAAACAATCTCCGGCGGGATATCAGAATTTCAAACAGCGTTAGCAGAGAAGCTGAGTCAGTCTAGGATTAAGTTCAGCCCTAGTTCAGCCAACAGGCATCGTCTGGACCCTGTTCCTGCTTGAGATTAATTTGGCAACTCGTGTGAGCCATGGGAGCTTTTTTGAATAAATTCCGATGGGAACATATTTGTCTTTGGAATAGGCAAACAAGAATGTATGTGCATGATGCCTATAAACATCAATCACGGTTAGGTTGACAATGACAATGGCTTTCCTGGTATAAAAAGGAGTCCCCAAAAGCCACTTGGTTTCATAGGTTCGGAATGTGGCTCAGCTAACAGGTTTAACTATACCTTACTTTGGCTTTCATCCAATGCATTTCCTCTTGGCCCACTTAGCAAATAAATGGATAATTACATGACATCAGCCACCATGGTGGCTGGAACACAAGGTGGTTTCATGGTGCCATATAACACGGCACCAAGTTTCTGAATCACCAACCACAGGTGCATTCGCTCTTCCCCTCACCACTATCCCCTTCCATAATAATCACCTTATCTGACATTGCTGTTGACACAGTGACTACGCGCAGGTCCTGGGCACTTTCCTCTGCTTCTTCCTAGTGTTTGTTCGGTGGGGGGACTTCTGTGCAGAGATGTCCACGGTGAGTGCTTACAGTGTGGGAGTAATCACGCAGTTGCCAGGCCACGCTTTAGCTAGGCTTACCTCAGAATGTAACAGCACATCCAGCTGCTAATCCCACACCTACCTGAACTGCTTCAGAGGCCGAACTCCCTCCCTAGCCAAACATCGAGCTAGCGGAGCTGCTGTCTGTCACTCATTTTATTCTTAAATAAATTATCAGGCCTGGTTCTGGAGCCATCTTTCTCCCTAAAACAGCAGCTATTGCAATTTTCCCCCAAACCCTTTGTAGTAGAGCAGATCAATAGCTACCAAATGTTCCCTGTCTAGATGTAGTCACTTGGTGTTACTACTGAGTGGGATGCTGGATGGGTACGCATGGAGAGTTCCCCTTGGGCACATCAGAATGGGCCTGGAGTAGGGCCTCTTAGTTGGCACGTGTTTGATGAACATCTGTCTTCTTCCCAAAATTGTGTTAGGTCCTTCCCAGGAGTTACAGTCGTACTGGGGAGATAACATACACATACACAAAAACTAAATAGTGGTACAAATGATCTATTGTCACCCTGGCCAGTGTGGCTCAGTTGGTTGGAGCATCATCCCGTAAACTAAAAGGTTCAGGTTCAATTCCCAGTCAGAGCACATGCCTGGGTTACAGGTTTGGTCACCAGTCAGGGTGCATGTGGAAGGCAACCCATCAATGTTTCTCTCCCTCTCTCCCTGCCTTCCTTCCCCTCACTCTAAAATCAATAAGCATGTCCTTGAGTGACAATTAAAAAGAGATAAGAAACAAACAAACAAAATGATTTATTATCCAGTGTTGCGATGCGTGGTACAAACCACAGGTCCTGCTGGTTTTGTCGATCTTGAGCTAGCCCTTAGGGAAGACAGAATTTGAACAGGAGGAAAATAACCACATAAGTAACACAAGCAGGATCTGGCCCAGAGGCACCTGTCAAGTGGGTTTGGGGAACTTCCCAGCTACGGCCTTGAGGAAAAACCCAGGGGCCAAGTGAGAGGAAAAGTAGGTCTCGTGACCAGTTTCTCTCAAGTTTTCAAAGTATGGGAAGATTTTTAGGACTGAAAGGTAGATGTGCTGAGATAGTTTGGGTAGCTGAGGCGGAGTCAAATTCTGAAGGCCGCTGAATGTCAAGATTAAGAGACCCTGCTGGCATAGCTGAGAAAAGGAATCATCCTGAATTCTTAGGGAAGTGGATCTCATGATCAAAACATTATTTTAAGCAGAACAACTTAGTATCAGAGTAGAAACTACAGAGGAATGAAAAGGAAGCTGGTGATAGGAAAACCAGGTAAGGAGCTGTGCCAGGAATGCAGGACTGGCACGAGGAGAGCGTGAGCTCTGGTGGTAACAGGTAAAAGGCAAAGAGATGCATCATGAATATGAAGAAAGTGTTGCATGTACTTGTGGACAGACTGAACTATAGGGATGAATGAATTCAAGGTTCTAAATCTGGAGAATTGGGGGTGGGGAGTGATGTATCAACCAAAAAAGGGATAGTGGGAAAAAAGTTAATTTTGAGCAAAGAAATTTTCATTGTCTTGGGAATATGAATTAGAGATGAACATTTAAATCCTACAGGCAATTTGAAATAAGAATTGGAGTTTCAGTAAAAACACAGGGCTGCAGGTACGAATCTACCAAATACTGTTTATATCTTCAGGGATAGTATTGATGTAACATTTTAAATGTTAAGTTTAGTGCATGAAAATACTTAGAGTGTCTACATAAATGAATCCTACTAAAAGTATGGTTTGTGGTCATTGGCTCACTTGAGCCAGCCCCACTACAATAAATACAGAAGAAATGATGTTGTGTAGCCTGTTACACTATGGTGAAACTCAAATCACTTAGCTTCTAAAGAAGTTAATGCACAACCTAAGAGGTTCTGTAGCTCAGGGAAATAGAAAGAAGAAAAACGAGAATTCCTAAAGGCTAGGCAACCTTGGAATCTTCTTTTGGAGGGTGACATAAAAAAAACAATCAAAAGCATTGGTTTTATTCTTATGTCATATCATTTGTTTTGTAGCCCAGCTCATTGGTCTTTCCAAAAGCAAGTTCCCACCTGCTAGCTGCTGCTCAAAAGAGACAGTAAGCCATTTGCCAGGTGCCTGTAGATAAATGACCTACCCTTCAGGTCACTTAATCTTTGCAAGTAAGACAGTATCTCTCATAATTAAGTGTTCACTTTCAGATATTAAAGCCACAGTCACTTCAACCCAACCTGGATGCTCTGGCCGTGTCAAGGCAGTCAACAACTGTTAAAGTTACCGTGGTTACAAAGTAGGCAGGATCCTTGAAGAGCGGATCTCCAAATGTGGTTCCCCAAGACCCAGCAGCATTGACACCGCCTGGGAATTTGTTAGAAATGCAAATTTTCAGGCCTCACCTCAGACTCATTGAACCAGAAATTCTGGGGGCTGGGCCCAGCAAACTGTGTTTTAACAAAGCCTTCTAAAACGGACTCTGATACACATGAACATTTGTGAACCACTGATCTAGAGGGAATGAAATAATTCTAGGCAGCTTCCTTACTACATAGACTAGGAAAGTAATGAGGGTGGGGAGCTAAAATTCAAGACTGATCGTTTCCCAAAAGAAAGACTATCCTCAGGTAGAAGAGCAGCGGTTTCCTCCATTATTCCCAGTCACACTAAACCTGTAAATGGCCTCAGAATTAGCCAGGGCATTGAAATGGGCGGATCAGATAGCATGCCGCAAAACTTCCTTGTAAAAGTACTTTGTATGTTCTGTATTTCTGCCATTCTACTGAATAAATGTGATTTAACACATCCTTTCAAATAACCACCCTCCTGTTTACCGAACAAATACCAGTGCTGAGCAAATGGTAAAAAAAATCTTGATTCTGTTTGCTCTAGCGCCTGCTTTCTCCTAAAGGATTTCTGTTTTAAAGACGGAGCTGCTTTTCTCCTCTGAAGTAGGGGAAGGTGTCAGTCATCCTCGGTAAGAGGAAGGAGGTAGTGAAGCGCTCGGCCTCAGAAGACGGGTAAACCAGCAGCACGACACATGATGGTGTGCAAGGGTGCGCATCTGCAAGCCACGGCTTCTCTTTCATTTTATCCACGCTCCTCCACAGCTACAGGCAGAATCAGCAAAGAAACCCTGGTCGGGTGGGTCAGAGGCAAACTCCCAATCCAAAACATGTAATGGGAATGCAAAGGTGACCCAGAAAGCTGAACAAAACAATGAAACAAAGAAAATAAGAAGCCCTAAGTTATGAGGGCGCCAATCAAGCTAATTATACAGCAAGTCCTCAAATACCATTGTTTTGTTCAACACTGTTTCCTTATCACGTTGAGAAAAAAAAAACGGATTCCCAGGCCAGTGTGTGGCGTGCACATGTTGTCTCCACGTCTGCGGTTTCTCTCCAGGTGTTCTCCTGTCCTCCCACACCCCAGAGATGTGCATGGGAGGGTCACTGGTGTACCTCCACTGTCCCAGTCTGCATGAGTGTGGGTCCGTGGGAGTGTGCCCCGCGATGGGATGGTGTTCTGTGCAGGGTGGGTTCCCGCCTTGTGCCCTGAACTGCTGGCACAGGCTCTGGTCATCTGCGACCTTGAACTGGAATAAGCAGGTTGGAAAACAATTACCTTCTGTGTTTTTTATTCATCTTTCTTAAATGTATGTATAGTTCACATCTATTTCCTGTTTAATATTAAAATGGTTTGGGGCCTTTATTTAGAAGTTTGCTGGTGTTTTTGTGGCTAAAAATATGCCATAGAAACTTAACTCTTGTTTATATCACTTAGCCTACCATAACATTGGTTTCATTATGTCATTTCGCTTAAGGTTGCAGTTTCCAATCAATGACATTAAATGAGGACTTACTGTGTAAGACGGTATACAGTACTATTCTTCCACATTTTTTGGAGGAAGAATGTCTTAGGGCTCTATCATTCTTCAGTTAAAGTAAGCGGGGCAAGTGTTAAGGTATTGTTCATAGAGGAAATGAGTCTAGATGCTTCAAGTTTGGGATTCTGGCTTAAGGGACAAAACCTGGGTCTTCAATGCTAACCTTGAATATGATGAGCATAGGATTTTATTCCCTGATTTATTTAAATCCTATGGCCTAATCTAAATTTCACCCCTGAGCAATGTGAACAAACTGCTTCAGGAACTGTAGCCTTAAAACTAATCCGAACATCTTTGAAAATGTTCATCATCAAAGGGTCTTCTGCAATTAAGATGCTCAGAATGAGCTGTGCTTGGTTTTCCGGAACCAGGATACTCCATGGGAAGGCCTCAACTCTGCCTCTGCAAGATTCTACTCAGAAAAATTCTAAAAACGGCTTCTTGCTTCCATTTTCTAAGTGCCTAGGACACTCGAGACGTGCCTAGCAAAATTAGCAGCTTGATTAAAAAGGGACAAGAAAACGGATGTGAAACATGAAGGAAAGTGCTAATTAAAAAAAAAAGTACTGCAAAAATTATTTTCTCAGAACTAGGCAGGAGTTTCCCTGATCATCCCTGCCACATTCTGTTTTGTTCTCTTTATTATGACTTCCAGTAGAAGCTCCTTGCATACGTTATTTGGCATTTATTGGAAGCGGTCACGGTAGTGGTTATCTCTGGTATATATCTAGTACTATCTTAAGGTCTCAATTAGGAAACACTTTGAGGGCAGGAACACTGGTTGTTTTACGCCCTGGGCCCTCTCCAGGGCCTAGCATTGTGCCTGGCACTGAGGGCCTAGTAATGTGGAATAGCTGTCAAGCTAACTAGAGGCATGGGAGACACTGAGGACCAGACTTAGAATCAATTAGGAGTCAAGGGGCCAACTAAAAAAGCAAACGATGAGGCTGAAAGCCTTTCAGAACATGAATGTAGGCAGGGAAACTGAATTGAAAAGTGTTATCTCAGGTAACAATTCCTTCCCTACTATTTATGGGATTTTAGAATGGATAGGGTTGTCAAGGGTACAGAACAAAGGAAATTAACGATGTAGGAGCTGATGCTCTGGTGCTGAATGCTTGGAGTCAGTCGTGGTCTGGGCCTCGCTGGCTGTGCACACAGTACCACGGCTTCAACCGCCACAGTGGGGGCCCCGTGCTGGACGCCTGGCTTCTAAGCATGAGAGATGAAAGGCTCCTAATGTAATAACTGACGGCCTCTCAGTGCCGTTTGAACTGTTTACAGACTGAGTTAACGATTACAGGCAATGTATATCTTGGCCAGGTGCCCAAATTTCTTACCCACCCGCCAGATATTATCAAAGAGCCCTTCCATGCCTGGCTGGAGTCCTTCCAAAGCACCTCACAGAGATGCCGACACAAAAGGAGTGTTCAGAATGTTCTCGTTCTCTCTCTCTCTCTCTCTTTCTGCTAGAGCAAGCAAGTTAGAGTATCAAGCATGAATTAGGTGCTGAGGAGGCTAAGTCTCCAGGGCTGCTCAGGCCTGGGGAAGGGGTCAAGGACAGCACTGGGGCTGGGGAGAACCAGATTCCCTGCTAAGCAGTCTGGGAGGTATAGGTAAGAGTCTTCATGGTTGGCAACTGAAGGATGATGGGTGTAAGGAAATAAGACCTTTGAGATGAAAAAGAAATTGGCACTACCACGTGATACCAAAGCCCCCACAACAGCAGATCTGTTGGTTTTTTTTCTAATAACAATGTACAAGTTGACAGAGAACATCACCTCAAAACTAAGATAGAATAAAAGACTTCAAAAATGACAGTAAAATGAAGTCAGAGGGAGCTAAGAAGGCACCTCTTTATTGGGGTGAGTCCCAAGAGACTGAATGGCATTGGTTTGAGCATTATCAAATGTTTTTCACACTTGTACACTCTTGAGATATAATGGGAAACTGACTGACTTACGACAGAAAAAGAGACATTGCCAATAATGCCAGAAAAGATTTCTGGGGGCAGCAAATATTTAAAGAGCACTTCACCAGCGAGAACTGAGTCTAGTTATTACTTAATTACATATCCCCTTGTGGACTACAAAAGAAGATAGCAGTGCTTACTACTGGCCTCTGACCACATTTCAAAGTAAAACAAAAGGCAGCTCTTACAACCAAGACCTATAAATCTGAAGTCGCTAAGTAAGATAGTTGCACACTCATTCCGAAACTATTATCCTTACTGTTAACACTCCCAAAGGGGGGACACCTGACTTCAAAATCTAAGGAAGGGTTAGGTGGCTTTTTAAATTCCCATATACCATATATTGCCTGATGTTGAAGGAATAGATATAACGTACTACAAAAGGCACTCACGAGAAAATGTGGGGGCAGTGGCTATAATTCATCCTACTTTATCCACATGTGAACATAATCACCATCATTACATTGTTTCCTTGAACTTCCTTGGCAGCATCGATTGGACATGGCTGTTCTAGCCTCCTGCCCTAACTTGCTGGGTAACGCTGCTATTAGGGAGCAGCTGGCGACCCACCCTGTGCAGTGGGGGCTAGGCCTTCACGGTAAAAGCCTATTTAGACTCTCTACCCTGAGGTGGAGATAAATGTGACATCATTGTTTTCATGACAGTGTAGGTCAGGAAACTGATTGATTAGACTTTTGAGCTTTATTCTCACGTTTGATATTTTCTACAACAGACCACAACTCCTGTGCACTTACTTGTATTTTGCTTTGAATAGAAACACAATTGGATATTGTTAAGTTGCTTCAGAGAAGCACTTCCGACACTCTCTAGACTCCCATCTACTGGGGATACTACTCTCTCCTGGGAAAAGACTAGTGTTCAGCCCTGGCTGGTGTATCTCAGTGGATTGAGTGTGGGCCTGTGAAGCAAAGGGTCACCGGTTGGATTCCCAGTCAGGGCACATGCCTGGGTTGCAGGCCAGTTCCTGGGGGGGATGCAGGAGAGGCAACCATACATTGATGTTTCTCTCCCACTCTTTCTCCTTCCCTTCCCCTCTCTCTAAAAATAAATAAATAAAATATTTTTTAAAAGATTAGTGTTCAGTTTGATTCTTAGAATACAAATCAAAATCTCGGTTGTACTGAAATTGTAGAAAGAATGTGAGTCCGTGGAAACTTGAGGGGTAAAAGTACAAAAGTAAATTCTACCAGTCAATGGTGACTTTTATGAAGAAATGCCAGACCATCCCTTAGAATTTAGTCCCACACTCTTCCAGAAAAGAGCCTCAACGCAAGAAAGAGAACGTCTCCAGCTTCTCTAAATAGGCAGTTATCAATGGCTTGACATCAGATAGAATGAAGAAAAGTAAGGCACTGACTATTGTGCAAGTGGAGAGAAATAAGTTAGAAAGTCACTAGGGAAAAGGAGAAATGAGCAAGGACTGAGAGGGTGACAGCGCCGCCGAAACAGGCCGGTTGGGCAACCCGCCCCGCACAACGTGGGTGGGAGAGCGCGTGGGGCGGCTGCGCTCTGCGCGCTGCTCAGCGCCCTCACTTCGCACAAAAGATGAATACACAAGAAGTACAAAGCAGGGCAACAAAAGGGTTAGGTGGACTTGAGATGATTCACAGGGAAGGGCAAGGGCCACCTAGATGAATACTTTAGAGAACAACCACAGGAAGCCTGCGGTGCCATCGTCACCTCCGCGGTGCCCAGACCAGTCCAGGTGCACAGGCTCCATTGGGACAGCAGCTGTGTCTTTGAACTTTAGGACTCTTGGGGGTGGGGAAAATGGCCCTCTTTCATCCTCTCAATAACCCTCACCTTCAGGGTTGTGAAAATCTATGGAGGCACAATGGTTGAGCTATTTTACAGATACTCTACCTTATCTAGGGAACCGAAACTCTACCACGGGGCTCTCCAGCGTGGGGCATGGTGCTGCGCAGGCAAGCGTTCCACGGGGAAAACAAAGTTCCTTATCAGTTTTCCATATAATCAGTTTGCTTGTACAGATTGACAATACATGGAAAGTAGATAAGAAACCCCGATTTCCTTCTTCACAAAATTACTTCTACAACCTCTCTGCCTTCAGTACTTAACAAAACAAGCAAAAATTAAACAGGATCTGAAATTCCTTTGGGGGAAAATAGAGGGTAATGGCTTTGAGGCAGCCAAATGGTCTGCCATAGGATGACCTACCTATCCAAAGGCTACGGAAAGGGTATTGTCAATGTGATGGTGAATCCCCCAGCTGGGAACATACACGTGGTTCAGTTATTTCAGAAGTCTGGATCTGTGGGCGGTCCAAAGCTGCTATCACGGCAGCACCTATGCAGGGATTCCTTTTTTATGAGGGATAGTTTATTAGTACACATATTTGAACTTCTAGAAACAGTCACAGTTCCCTGATGAGTAAACGTATCATGGCAATGAGATCAGAAAGCTATAAAACACAAAAGTCTGAGAAACTTTCTTTTGGAAGGAAGATCATATAACTTAGTCCCTCGCCATAAAGATCAAGTGTTAAACAAACTTAAATTAAAAAAAAAAAGATTAGACTGGTCCTGCAGCTTAAAAAAGAAGGAAATGTGGTTTGTCTAGCTAAAAGTTTTCTAGGTGATGCAGGAACTGCTGTGTAGAAACTACTTTCGAAACCAACTGCAAAGGGATGAAGCTAAACATTTCAAAAACGCGTTACGATAAAATTCTCTGGGAAGCAGCCTGGCCATTAAGGGTAGAGAAAACCACAGATGCTGTGATTTCAGTTCTTTTTCACTTTCTGCATTTTATAATTTTCTTCAAAATCTAAGCTTTCATTTGATAGGGAGAAAAAGGAGGTGTTTTTCTGATGGGGAGACACAGCAGTCAGCACGTAACCTGGCGTGCACTCGCCTGTTCATAGAGCTTGTAGAAAACCATCCCCAGATGAACAACAGCAGCAACACCCCCACCGATGCAACAGAACAATGGTTATTTTATGACATTTATGGAGCACATACAGTGAACCTGGTACAGTACATGGCATAGACGGGAACAGGCCCAACCTCAGTCAGACCAACAGAATACAAAAGATACGAAAGGGATAGATTTCCATAGCGAGAAGAGTCATTTGCTTTGACAGCGGGGCACAGATTTTTCTTAATGACCCCAAAATGAAAATGAGAGAAAAGAAACAGAAAGACCATTATGTAGCTTAAAATCTTTAAGGAGAAAGATGGCCAACATAACAGAAGAGATAAACGAACAGAATTTAAAAAGAAAGAGAAGAAACTCAGCTCCAAAATGCTAATTTGAGACAAGGCTGAAACAGAGAGAAAGCCGTCGTTTGTGAAGACATTAGACTTGTTTTCTGCTAAGTGAAACTGACTAAAATTAGGAGTGGAAGAGCAGGCTTCACGGAAAAGAATACAGAGAGAGGAACTGCCCCAAGGTTATCCATTTTGCATGGACCATTTCTCAATAGTGAAATTTCAAAGGCCAGATCATTAATTTGGCTTCAGAGCCTCCAAAGGCAGCTATTTGCAGAGACTGGTCCAGGATTTGCTTAGAGGAAGCAGCTTCCCCTAAAGGTTGGAAAATAAGTATTTAGAATATGTACATATATTTTACATTTCATATTAATGATCTATATATTATTATAGGTCATCGTTATATTACATATAATGTGTTATGTAATATTCATAATAGATAATGAATATTATATATAAGATAAGCTTATGTGTATACACACAGAAACACATATGTTACCACAGGAATCTCAGGGTGATTGTTTTTGCAAGAGGTTAATTTGAAATAATTCTGTATCTGCAGTTGGCATGTTATACACCATCCTTATCTTCAATTTCCTGTAGACTCTGTTGAGTCCCTTTGGTTCTAATGGAAATTTTCAGATTTTTTTCTCCAACTTTACACGTGGTGAAAGCTAGGTTTAGAAATTTTTTTAAATCTCTGTGTAGAGATACATAAATTGGGGTGGATTTGAAAAAAACAAACTCAATTGGAAAACTACAGGGGGGGGAGGGAAATATATGTGAATAAGCAAGTTTTAGTGTAGGAAAACCATTTAAAATCTAAAACCAGTACAGGATTCATCAACTAGGTCTATGAAGAACATGCCCTTCTTTACATAACAACACAGCAGCCCCAAACTCAACAGCATCAAGAAACACTTGAGCCATAATTCCACTCCCTTCTCAAATACAGCTGCCAATCAGGGCACAAGCCCTTTAATATAAAAGTCACAAAATAAAAGTTTGTGATTTATTTAGTTTTCCAAGGACCAGGAGGAAGTCATTTTAAAAATTTAATCTTTACTTTTAAACCCTTTCTAAAATGTATTGGTGTACTTTCCTGACTAAATATATTTTCCTGAACATA
Source organism: Artibeus jamaicensis (assembly GCF_021234435.1). Lineage (NCBI taxonomy): Eukaryota > Metazoa > Chordata > Mammalia > Chiroptera > Phyllostomidae > Artibeus > Artibeus jamaicensis. The sequence goes on from NW_026521407.1 coordinate 9,434,423, forward strand.
GTTTAACCTTTATTTGGTATCTTTGGTCTCTTATAATACTACAAGGTTATCACCCTGGCTGGTGTGGTTCAGCGAATTGAGTGCCAGCCTGCAAACCACAGGGTCACTGGTTCAATTCCCAGTCAGGGCACATGCCTAGGTTGTGGGCCAGGTCCCCAGTAGGGGGCGCACATTGATGTTTCTCTCCCTCTCTTTCTTCCTTCCTTCACCTCTCTCTAAAAATAAATAAATAATCTTAAAAATAAACACTACAAGGATATCATTTAATGGTCATTTTAGTATGAAATAATTTACATTCTGAAGAGATAGGGCTGGACTTATAGTGTCCCTAGGAAGCTCTTATGTGTTTTTTTTTTATTTAATTTATTTATTTTTAGAGAGGGGAAGGGAGGGGGAAAGAGAGGGAGAGAAACATCAATGTGTAGTTGCCTCTTGCATGCCCCCTACTGGGGACATGGCCCACAACCCAAGCATGTGCCCTGACTAGGAATCAAACCGGTGACTTTTGGGTTCACAGGCCCATGCTCAATCCACTGAGCTACACCAGCCAGGTCTCTTATTTGTTTTTTATGTTCTTTGTATCTGCGTCTTTCTTCTATCTCTAACTCATAAGCACAGTACAGAAAGAAGTCCCACTTAATTTGGCATTTATTCTATTGAATAAAAAATGTTGTATATAACTCTGGTTCTAAGGTAAGGAATAGAATTAGAAATAAAACCACAAATGATAAGATATTAAATTAACTTTGCCACCATATTGCTAAATACATTTTCAGACATTCACCCCTAAAAATGGGAGCTGGCAGTCATTCATTCTTAACACCTTATTGCTTAGGATCTCAAGACTTTGTCCAACAGCCTTAATAAATGTATGAAAGTAATAAGAGGTAAAGGTCAAAAAAGGAACCAGGAACATCAAACAAGGCTGCTGGAAGTGACCCAAAACATCACATGCTGCCTTTTCCTTTTAATGATAATAACAGTGATACTGAGTGTTAATCCATGCCTTTATTTCAAAGAGCTTCAAATGCTTTGCACACATCTTTCACTAATCTCCATTAGGCCCTGGGAAGAAAACAGTATTCCCCAAGAAGCGCCATTAGAGGAGGAGGAAGCTTCCCGAAACCACAGAAGGGAAGACGTTGCCCCTGTCTGTCTCCCCCGCACACTCTTGTCTTCTGACTCCCACCACGCTACGTCCCTCACACTGTGACTGGAAAGGATTAGGCCACCACAAGTGTTGAAAGGATAATAAGGGTAACTGAGTTTGTTTCTAAAAGAGCTGTAAGCTCCGTGTATTTAATCATAACAGGGAATAGGTAAATAGATGAGAAAACCCATAATTACCTTTATCCCATTGCTTAGCTATTCAGGGGGAGACTTCAAATTGATAAAGTTACAGTAGAAAAAACAGATTTTCCAAACTGCAGAACATTAGTCTCAGAAATGGCTCAAGGGATGATCTTTACCTCAAAATGATTTCTAGGCCACAGATATTTGGTAGATGCCATGACTGAAACTGCTTAGTCTCATTTTGAGGCCGTAGTTCTCAGATGGGGAACTGGGACTCTCCACGACTTGTGGGACACAGTCATTTCCAGAAAGGCTCTGGAACCTTATCTGCTGAGCTTCAAAGAACTCCATGTCGAGACTGGCATAGTACAGGAATAAGGAACCGGTTAATGAGTTCATGTCACAATCCTGAACTCCCTTCCTGCAAAGGTGGACAGGGAGCTGAAGCTTCAGCATTCTGAGCAATTCTTTCAGGGCCATGGCGATAAAAAGAACACTCCAAATTTTCAAACAGGGAAAATGGAAGAGTGACAAGACATGCAAAACGTGCTAAGATCCCTCTGACTCGTGAGAAGTAAACTTGGGAAACAGCAGCTTTGTATTGTGTCAGTGATCACCGGAGAAAGCGGATGGGCTTACCTACGTGGAGCAGCCACTTGCACGAAGATCATGGGAGGGCAAGTGATTCACCTGGGCACCAGCAAGGCGGTAGCAGAACTTAAGTGCCCAGCCTAGAACCTGTACACTATTAGTCATTCTCTAAGACACTGAGGCTACCTATGACCACAGTCCTCTGGCCGGTGGACTTTTAACCAGTCCTCTGGCCTACGAAATTTTAAATTGAAGCTTTAGCGACATTGAAAAAATACAAGCAGTCTTGCCTAGTTATTTTAGGATAATGCCAAAATGAATCCAAATAAGTGGGCCCAAATCAATAACCCTCAAACTTAATATTTCTTACAGTAATTAGGTGAGTAAGAAAGAGTTCCAGCCCTGACCTGTGTGATTCAGGTGTTGTACCACAAAGAGAAGGGTCGCCGGTTCGACTCCCGGTCAGGGAACATGTCTGGGTTGCAGACCTGGTCCCCAGTCAGGGGGCGCATGAGAGGCAGCTGGTCAATGTTTCTCTCCCTCTCTTTCTCCTTCCTCTCCCCTCTCTCTAAAAATAAATAAAATATTTTTAAAGGATCTCAAGTCTGTTATTGATAATAATAAAACCTTACATTTGCAATTTTCAAAGACAATTCTCATACATTATTTCATTTCTTGTAGGCAAACTATTTACTATTATTATTCCCATTTTACTCCCAAGGACACAGGCTCAAAGAGGTTAAGCCATTTTCCTTAAGGTCATAAAGCTAAGAAGGGTCAGAGCAGGCATTAAAACACAAGACTACAGAGAGCTCTTCTGACTGTGGGATGTCGCAACTCACTATGTAGACTTGCCCTTTATGCCTCATTATCATATTATATCATTATATGTGGATACCGTGCAAAGAGCACTATTTGATGGGTACATTATCTTCAATTATCTGATTGGTGATAAAAATTATATGCTTAGGCCAGAAGGCCTCCAGTTATACATAAAGTTAGAAGATAATGAAGTAATTCTACCCTAAGGAAACCCAAGAAACACTCTGATAATTCAAAAGGAAAAAAAGGCCTCATCAAGGAAGTTAGATCGCCTCAGAAAAAATTGCTTCATCAGAGAACAGTCAACTGGTGGCCCAGAGGGTAACTTGCATTCCTGAGAAAAGGATAAAAGAAGCAGGGACAAATGGCAGCTTCTCATGCCCTGGAAATGCTGCATGGCGTTCTGATGCTGGAGATGTGCTTCTGGTCTCTTGCAGATAGATTGCACTCTCCTTCATATTTACTGCACGCATACATGCAGAAGGCAATTTCCAAATAATAAATCACCAAATGATTATCATGAAAATCCTCACAAAAGCCTAAAAGAACAAGTGAACCAGAAATTTACATCTCTTCCATTTGACTAAACAGTAAATTAATCTTTGAATGCAGTGCCAAAACACCTTCGCCGTCATTGGGAGCGCTCGGAGTGTCATCCGGGAATTGGGACGACCCAGTTCTGGCCTGTGTGCACCCACTGCTTAGGGGCCAGGGACTGTACAGTTTCTGGGTAGAGTTTGGCTACAGGAGAAAATCAGATCTCCTGGCAGCACTTACAAGGCAGGTGCAGTCATAAAGAACTTGACTTTTGATTCCATTGTCTCTGTCAGGACAGGTGGTTTGGTAGAAGTATGGAATCCTGCCAGACAGGCTCCAGCTCAAACTTCCCTTTAGAAACAAAACAATAAAAATGGAAACAAAATGCCAAATCCTGTTCCATACCTTGAAGATTGATACTGCTGGAAAAACTAGGGCATTTCACATAATAATGCTAATTTGGTTCAAGCATACATCAACTCAAGAGAAATAAGATTACAAAAATGAAAGGTCAATTGCAGGTTGGACTCCTCCCCTGTAGTTCAATGCCCTCCCTATTCCCCTGTATAAACTAAAGGGACATGTACATTGCAGTGAAATGCACACATAAATTCTTATTGTAAAATAACTCCCCAAACTGTAATCTCATACCTGCACAGGAGCAACACAGGCCAGTTAGCACTGCTGAGTCGAATAAAGACCTTTGGCAAATCCTGCCTCACCCGCACGCCCTGACATTCCTTCCCAGCACAAACTAGCGCGTTTAAAATTTCGTGAGGCTTCAGCAGTGGATGATTCCATCCAAGAGGCCGTCTTTGTCTAAAACAAAACTAGAGCACGTTAGTTCAGAACGGAGTAGAAATATAAAGGATCATTTCTGGTGGCCAAGATAGACAACTGACATTTTTACCAGGTCTGTCTTCGGGGCGAGCCTTGGTGCCTACGATGTGGGTCCTGACCAGCACATGAAGGCTCTGAGGGAGAGTGCTCAGAGGATCTTTGTGGGAGCGCTGCAGCCGCCACTATGGGAAATTGTGAGCATTTTTGGTGTTCTTGGAATTCTATTTCCAACCACTACTTTGTGGTTGCGATGAAGGGCTAGGAAGAGATTGGAAGTCTTCTAGAGCAAACACTTTCTTCTGTTCATAATCACAGAGCCAAGATTAAAATAACAAGAACGTACTTTGCCCAGGGCATAATTCTGCCTGCATCTCATCTAGCCATTGCTTTACTTTTTCCCCTAATTCTTGTTTTTGCTGTTATTAATCTGCCCTAGGGAAAAAAAGTTAGATAATCTGTAATGGGTTCCAGAACAGCTTGGAAAAATTCATGGATCCAGAGAAGGATATTTAAGAAGGAGCCATACCTCTGAGAACAATGCCCTATAAATGTCCCAAAGTGCAAGAACGAAAATATTAAATGAATCATTGTTCTTACCTAGTAAATAATTTCTTGAAGTTACAGTTTTAATTCTCCCTAAATGACAAATGGTCTATTCAGGCCCCAGAGAGGAGGCCGTGAAGCTAGCACTTAACATGGTTGTGCCTCTTTGTGCCTGACTCAACAAAACACTTTAAATCCAAAAGTAAGTTCCTCCTTCATTTACCTGCCAAGACCTGAGTTCAGGCCCTCCGGGTGCTAAGGTTTTCCTTTGTGGGTGAAAATGACATCATCAACACCTCAGAGGCAGCAGGGTATGCAGGGAATGTGGCTCCCGACATTGGTGACATCAGCAACAGCCCTGGGAGAAACCCCAAATCCCCAAGAGTTGAAGCACTAAAGGTTTAAAAAGGTGATTTTGTTGCTGTTTCAAGCTTATCAAGAGAACATGAGGTTTCCCAATAACAAGTTGTAAAAGAGCGGGTAGAGGAAGGGTACTTCTTCCAGTAAGGACGTCAAGAACCAAACGCACAGGAGTCCAGATAGGGCTGCTCAACTCAGTTGTGTCTTAGGGGTATATCCATCCAAGGAAGAGTAGAGACTTAGTTTTATCAGGCTCTCTCCCAGCTCTGAGATGAGTATATTCTTTGGGGGACTTGCTAATGTTGCAACTCTGCATTCAAAATAAATTCTAAGCACTCACATAATCCTCCTAGTCTCCTCCAAACTTTCTTTGATGTCCAACAACTAAGGACAAGAATCTCTGATTATAAAACAATTTCTTTGGCTGAAAGAAAATTCTTTGCAGGGCGTAAATAGCAGGAGAAAGAAAAAATTTTTCTGAAGTGCAAACTAGTTGGAAACCCCCTGGGGAAAGAATCCGATTCCCAGTCTTTGAGAGGACTGGGCCTGCCTGTACAAGCTGCCTCTGCTGCAGGCCTCTAAGAAGACGCTTTTGTGTCTACTGTACGGCCCTCAGCAAAGCAGCAGCCTTTTTTTTTTTTTTTGCCAGCAGTTTTCCAACTCCAGGGACACACAATGCAGAAAGTCACGGTTTAATGACACGGCATAGTTCCTAATCAGATGGCCCCATTTTCACTCCTCCCAGGTGTCTCCAGATGCTTGCATACGAGAACTCTATCCCCCAGCCTCACGCATCTACCAGCTGTTCTCAAATCTTATTTATAGTACAGTAACTATTCAGCTGATCTCTAAAAATTCAACTTCACAAAGCAGTTCAGGATCAGATGCACCCTCCCCCTTCCACTACTAGGGTCCTTCCCAGAGATTCAGATTCACTTAGATGCAGGCTTGTGACAGAAATGATTGAAGTCACGAGTGGTTTAGACACTGGGACATCCTTGAATGATTCAGAAACAGGGTCCTCAATCCACTACAGATATTTTAAAAGACAAAGCTCCAGAAAAAATTTCTTTCATATGTGTGTGTTAACTGAATGTAAAGACAGCAAAGGACTGGAGGAAGAGGCCTAAGTTGACTCTGATGCTTAGTTTTACTACCAATCTTTTGTGTGACTTTAAGTGACTTTTGTACCAACTACCAAACAAATTTTCTTATCTCATGGATAAGGAATAAATAAGCAATTTACATGCCCCTTTAGTACACAAAATCTATTTCTAAAAAAAAGCATAAACTATAAATGTTCAGAACTGGTGGGTGGGGAACACTCAATACAATATACAGATGACGTCTTATAGAACTGTACACCTGAAACCCACATAACTTTATTAACCGATGTCACCCCAATAAATGCAATTAAAAAAGTAAAAAATAAATAAAAAATAAAATAGAACACTGAAATTAAAATATTTAAATTAATGTTTAGAGCTTGAAAGGATCTTAAAGAATATTTAGTTACTCTACCTACTCCACCCCAACATACGAAAGGTTAAGTGACTTGCTTTTACTTTTTATTTTTTCTAAGATTTATTTATCTATTTATCTACCTATTTATTTCTTTATAGAGAGAGGGGAAGGGAAGGAGAAAGAAACATCAATTGATTGCCTCTTGCACATGCTCTGACCAGGGACAACCAAACCCACAACCTGGGCATGTGCCCTCACCAGGAATTGAACCAGTGACCTTTTGCCTGGCAGGGCAATGCCCAACCAACCGAGCCACACCTTCAGGGCTGCTTTTGCTTTTTAAATGGACATAAATCACCTATGGACTTTTCATATACCCAAAGGGGACAACTAAATTCTATATAATCTCTAATAATTATAGAAATATATGTAATGTATACCATACAGTTTACAAACTTTACAGCAAGTAATAACCTAATGTTGTCATAGTAGATATGAACATTCTTGTTGAGTTGGTCTCTATATCCCTCATATAATAGTAAAATCAACAAATTTCAGAGAATGGAAATAACAGGTACTAATGACTAACGTCAAGATTTTTTAAAAATCTTGGTATTAAAAACAAATTTTGCTGAATCAAGATGATATTCATATACTCTTCACATTCTACAGTCTTACTATTTATTTCTTCCTTATGCAGTTTGTGAAGAATTAAAAGTGAGTCTGTGAAATTATCAATTCAAAAGAACTCCCAATATGTTGAATTCTATTTATGGCTCAACTTTTCTTTTTAATTTTACTATAATTTAGAAGGAAATTCTTGCACATTTTAGGAAGTCTGTTTGGAATTTGAAAAGAAAGCCATGATGTTTAGTTACTTGGACTTCTAAACAAAACACTGTAGATGAGTATTACACATACAGAAATGTTTATACAGGCCACATTATAACCTATATTTAACTGATAACTGAGAAAAGTAGAAGGTATGACTGGTTTAGTTGCCGTCCAGCTTTAAGTTGCCTGGGTTAAAAGTTTGTTTTTTCTTTGGTCATAGGGGACATCTGAAGACAGAATTACCAAAGTCATTTAAACGACTCCTGAGAACGTGAAAATCGGCATTCCACTGTGTCTATGGCAGCATCCCTCATTCGGCATCCAGCACGTGCTGCCTTCTGCTGTTTAAGTTGAGTCTCCTTGGTTGGGCCAGGCTAGGAGATGGGCCAGTACTTTGATCTTGGAGGACCTGCCACAAGAGCAGTTGGTACACAGTAGGCAGCCCACATTATAAGACGAGAGAATCCAGCACAACCTCCAGTCAGTAAGATTCCCAGCCTACACTTCATAAAGAGCCTCTACTGCTGCGTCCTGATTCTACGGCAGAATAAGTGACATCTGTACCAAATCAAGTAGCCCTCAGTTGCAGCGAGGTATTTTTCATTTGTTCACTTGTTTTAAAGTATGCCTTCTCATTGTCTATAGACCAGAGGAAAGAGACCCCCATGGCAGTCTATAATATCTTATTAATGGAATGTTCGGGGGGAATGTATGCCAACACCTGTTTTTTTTTAATCTCCCTGCAATGACCCAAAACAATTTAAAATAAATAAATAAGGTTTACCAAAAATACTGGCCAGGAAGAGGTGGCAGTAGATTGGCAGTTCTTTGGCAAACCACTAACATCTCTGAGTCTGTTTCTTCCTCTGTAAAATGAAATGACTGAATTAGGAGACGCTCCAGTAAGACAGAGGACTAAAGGAACAGTGCATGCTACACCAAACCCAAAGCACTCAGAAGAACTGACCTCATGGTCTGCTTAAAATATGGTAAGATAAATAAATCTGTTTCACCCTCGAGTTATTCCCCAGCAGTCAGAGTCAGCACCAGCACAATGTTCCTCATGTTCATTCAAGAAATATTTATTGACTCTCTACTACGTCTAAGGCACTATTCAAGAGACAAAAATTCCTGCTTGCACAGAGCTCGTAATCTATGAGGGGAGCCCTACAACTGTAGCAGTAAAACACTACAGTATGTCACAGGGCAATAAGTTTATAAAGAAAAATAAAGCAGAGCAGAATATGACTCGGGGGAATAGGAAAAATCCTTTGAAACAGGATGGTCTAGGCAATCCACACTGAGAAGAAGGAACATTTGACACTTGGGGGTGACAGTAGAAAGACTAAGAGAAGAAAATAACTGGGGTGTAAGTGGGACTAGTAAAGGTGAAGGTGCTGAGGGGAAAGTATGCCTGGTTTAACTGAAGGACAATTGAAGGTCAGAGTGCTAGAGCAAAGTGAAGGGGAGAGGGAAGAGGTGGGGGCGCCAGGCCAGACCCTGAAATGCCCTAAGGCTCACTGTAAAGACTGGCTTTTACTCTCATTACACTTCTCAGAAGAACAATGAGTGCTGGTCAGAGCATCAGCTCACAGGGCTTTTTGAGACATAGAGTTGGTAAACTGTTTCACCAATAGTTCTTTCGACGGAATTATCACATTGAACAGCGTAGATCCAAGTAGAGGATATCTCGGCCACTGACGGTATTTTAGCTTTGTAGGAGTTTCACTCAGTAGAATTGATCCCTGAGAAATCCACACCCTCAGATGCCTTAAAAATTGGATTACTCCTCTGTTCCCTACAAAGCGGACTGGGTCCATCTCTCTGCAGCTTTGTTCTTGGGTAACTTCTTTGCTTTCTCTTCCCCATTTTGTTTTATTTTCTGTAAAATGAAGTAAATATCACCTGTTCTCATCTGGCTGGCACATATTAGTGAACCCTTTTAAGCTTCTTGGAAGAAAATATATAAATTCAATGGAATACCATTATCACATTCTTCTCTAACAATACCCTGTTACCAATTCTGGTTCCTGGCAGGACATTTATAGTAGTACATTGGTCATTTATACATCTTTTTCCTCTACTGTACTGAGCAATTTGAAGGCAATAATAGAGAAAAACAAAACAAGTTCCGAAAAACACTTTCCAGTGAATAAAATATAAAGGCAAAACCTATTAAAAACAAACCTAACTGTAAGTCCTAGGAATATCCTTAATACGCTATACAAAATAAACTATGGCTAATTTTTAGACGGAGAAAATGATAACACGCACACATGCACATGCATACTTTACTACAAAAACTGATGAAATACCTACCCCCAGGACCAGCTAACTGAACACTAAATAGACTGATAGGGACAATAACTGGGCACAGGTCATTCATTATCTCCTCCTGACCACAGAGATTTACAAATATGAACACGCACAATTTTTGCTGGAATCCACATGAAGTACGAAACCATTGTATAACAAATCTGTTGGATGAGTGCTTATAAAAGAGGTATCTTCTTAACTTGAAAATCTGTCATTAAGAATATCCTGCAGCTTCCTTCTCTGCTCTGGGTGCCAGGCTTCTAACAACAAAGCCAGGTCGGAAGGCTCTGACCTGGCGCTGCAGGAGGCAAGCACCTGAGACTGTGCACGCAAAGGAATTATGTCTGCTGGGTACTTCCGACTATGTTCCAAAGTCAATTACAAATTCATTGGATTATCTGCACCTACCTTCATTAACATAAATGAGAGTTGACTGTGCTTTGAGTATTAATACTTCTTTAAAAGGCTGGCTGGCCTCAATGCAAAAACCTTTGAAATCTCTGCTTCTAAGGAACTTGATTAATGGCAGACAGATACATGTTGTTTCAAAGGTGATGGCAGGTTCCTATGTTAATTAATTTACCACAGACTGTTATAAAATGAAGAGAAAGATGTTCTTACTTTAAAAGGGAGATACTGAGCAAATAAATATTCTGCTTTACAAATATCCTCGCAAATGAAACACAAATGAGAGAATAGAAGAAATACAGAGGTTTTTGGAAATTAGCAGGATATTGTGTTTTCTGGATCAATCTCAGAGAACCATACTCATTACTATCATTCCTTTCTACTGTAGAAAGGAATGAATCACTTGTACAAAGCCTACGCTGGTGTTCTGTTCATCTATGGCATTCTTAGATGTATAGAATTTTAGAGCTGGAAAAGCACAAGCTTTAGGGTTCAAGTTCCAACCATGCAACCTACTAGCTGCAGTCATGACCTTGGCAGATACCAACAGTTTAAGCTCCAGTTTCCTTATCTGTAAAATGTGAAAAATAAAGGTACTGCACTTCACTTCTTTCATGAGTTATTATGAAGATTCAACGAGCTAATATGTGTAACGATCACAACCCAAGCTTGTTATGATTGTGTTTCAATCCAATTTTACAGATATAGACTCTAAAGCCTAGAAAGGTGAACCATTTTCTCCCAAATCACCCAGCCAACCTAGTGGCAGAGTCAGAAATGAAAGTCAGTCCCTTGAGTCACAGTTTAGTTGCTTTGCCAACTACAGTTTTGCTATATAGCATTATCTCTCTGGCTTTGCTCAAAACTTTGTCATAAAGTTTTCTCTCCCCTCCCAAATAATTCATTTCAGGACCTGACAACAAATAAAGTAAAAATGCACAGATGAGATGACGAGGTGTTGCCTAATAGGTAAACGAAGGGGCGAGCAGAGACCTCATGCAAAGGGGAAGGCGTCCAGGAGGTGCTCACTGCTGCTGCCCAAATGCTGAGCTAGCACAGCTCCCACCCTAGGTCTGAAGCCTCAGGGCAGTGCATTCTAATCTTGATCATCACTTTATCCTGGAGTCTAAGACAATCCAGGACAACCAGCTGAGCAGGAAGAGTCTAACAGTCCAGTTGGTGACCTCTCTTGCACCACATTCAGATCCTCTAGTTCTTTTGCTTTGAGAAGAAAAGATTCATTTGAGTTGTCCCTCCAGTTAGTAATGTTTATGAATAAGGAAAAACATTAAGAAAGAAAATAAGACTGTAATCATTTTTAGAAGTGGTAGCAACTATATTACCAGAAATAATATAAACAAACATTGAAAAGAAGTAAACAAACTAGAAAACTGGATAATCAGATAATGAATGCATAAGCTCCAGTACATTTACCATCTACAATGCTATAAACCAGGAGAATATATTCAACTGAAAAATAAAAGATTGCAAGGAGTTATAATCACTATTATTTAGTCCTCTTTATCAGTCACTAGCCAAGTAATGAGGAAATCTGGAAAGTTTCCTTGAAATGGATTTTCTTTTTGGTCTTCCACTTTCTCTGTCTCTTTTTTAATTGAGGTAGAGTTGACATATACCACTGCACTAGTTTTAGATATAAACATGATTTGATATAGGTATATACTGCGAAATAATTACACAGTAAGTTTAGTTACTATCCATCACTACACAGAGTTAAAAATATTCTTGACAGCTAGTTCGGAAAATGCCTGATCAGAATAGCAGCAGAAGGAAGGCTATCCTAAATGTAAACATTAAGTGGAAACACAGACAAAGAGGTGGAAGGCAATCAGAAGAAAGAGACAAAGACTGTGCCAAATGCAGGGCAAACCTAAGAAGGAGGCACTTTCCAGACAACAGCCACACGCACTGGGATGTGAAATGCTCTGGTAAAATGCGAAGCAGCAGCCTCTTGGGCAGAAAAGAAAGAAAACCAATTTAGTTTGGTCAGGGCTAAGATGCGGAGCTCCGAAGCGGAAGAAATAGCACAGGCTGCATTTCCTCTTCTATTTTGACTTTCCTTTATACTTTAAAAAGAATATTACAGTTTAAAACTTTAAACGTATCTTGTAAGATGGGTATTACTGCGGGTAAAAAGAAACCTAAGCACAAAGAGTGAGGCATAAGAGTCGGGATGAAAATTCACCAAGGCTCGGACTTCAATGTCCTTGTACACACAGCCATCAGATGAAACTGACACGAGTACAATTATTTTAGAGACAATTCTATGGTCCATTGCATTACTAAACAAATGGGGGGCACCCTGTCAAGGGATGTCTCTCTTTGTCTAAGAAAAATTAAAATTGTAATACAAGGGAAAATCTAGTTAATTTGTCCCTCATGAAACTGTACCTATCTTGAATTAATTGAGCAGAATGTTAGATTTTTTTCTGAAACTCTCTGGAAATTCCAGAAACCACAAGAACTTTTTTTTAAAAATCCCTGTTTTCATACCTTCACATTTCCCAATCCATAGCATCCCCAGGTCTACAAAGACCTGATTGCGCCTTCAGGGACAATCAAAATTATCAGGCAGCTAGAATAATTCATTCATAAGTAGAAGGATGTGTAGAATTGTCCAAAATTCCTTAAAGCCAACAGAGAAGAGCCCTTCAGATTTGTGACACCAGGGTACAGCCATTCACCCAGAAAGCTGCAGTGCAGCAAAGCACAGCTCCTGGGACACACACAGAACTCCTGTTCCGTGGAAGGCTTGGTTAACCACAGATGAGCGCACCTGAGCTGCCGCATGATCTGATAAGGAGTGAACAGCGTGGATTCCAGGCGTGTAAAACCACGTGCCCCAACACACCGGAGTTCTTTGAACGAGTTCATCCAATAGTGGATAAAAAAGTACAGATGCTTACCATTCAAAAGGTGGTTTTTTAAAACATAATTGTCTCATAAGACACTATTCAGAAAATTTAGTAACTATTCTGGATTAAGGATTGATTAATAGACCATAAACCAGGAACGATACTGATAGTCACGAGAGATTAATACTAGGCTAGTTTACAAGTTTATTTATTAATGACCTAGAAGATGCTTGCGTGGACAGAAAAGGTAAAGAAGGACTGAAAATTGCCAATGACACAATCCTCTGTAAAAGCCTGAGAGGCCTTTACTAAATAATGGATACAATGAAACTCCCTCTTCTCCAAATAAAGAAACAATATTTAAAGTATGCTAAGAGGCTCAATATTAACCATTAAAAAATTAGACAACGTTACCATTGAGGAAAAGAGCAGAATAAGAGGAGATATGATAATGACTGGCAAAATAAGAAGCGGCAAAGAGCATGTCAGCTAGTGCCTCTAACACACCGTTCCCTCTGTGAATACACAGAAACTTTACATAGAGCTTTAAGACAGAAGAAAAATTTTAAAAGAAAAAGGACACTATTTTACGCAGTAGATAATTAACCCATTGAACGTGCTGCTGCCACAGGAGTTCCCAAAGACCTCAGAGACCAAAACAGAGTTGCACAGTAAAATAGCTAAGGTTATAAAACGAAGCCCGTACTTCACGATTCCGGGAACTACCTAGGCATGGTCAGAGGGAAAGTTTCCTTTCTAATTGTTGCATTCACAGTGATTTATGTTTCAACTTTTAAATGTTCCTAATGCCATGCTAGAGTGCAAATTAAATGATTAGACTCTTAGGCAAAAATTCTTAAGCCCTTTTTTCCAGATACATGCTCTTTCCCCGTTTATTTTTCTAAATAGCAGGGCCTTCCATTTCACCCAATTCTTCCTCCACTTCACTTATCCCAGCTTCAAAATATTGCCTAAAAAGTAATCATGAAGAACCACTAAATCATAAATGTAAAATCCATGCTTGGAAAGGGAGTTCTAGAATTTGTTCAAAACTCTCACCTTCTTTCTCAAAAGAGAACAGAATTAAAAATTCATCTCATACTTTGGTTCTGTTCATACCAGAAAGTAGAAATCTGAGCTTGGATGCCAAGATAAAGCATATTTAACAACATTTTAACCTGTGTCCAAGAGGTACAGCAAGAGGTGTCCTTTCATAAATACAGTTTAATCGATAAACCAACAACATAATATTATGGAATAAGATCCTGGGAGGCCACGTTGCCAAGACCCAGCCCTCTAGGCTCTGTCCTCCCTGCAGGAACGAGCAATTTACCTGTGAAACGCCACGGGCCTCCTCAGTTCATAAATCCAACACAGAAAGAGCAGGCTTTGAATGAGTGGTAGGCAAAATCCACAGCCTGAAAGCCTGAAAAACTGTGTCCGAGAAACTTTGTGCATCAATAGAAAAATGTTCAGTGTTAAGTGTCTCTGAAGATCATAAAATTACGTACGGACGATGCCAAAGGGATCAGGAGGTGAGTTGACACCTTGTGTCCATTTTGTGACCCAGGCCTCTCCATTTTGGGCTCGGCAACGGGCGCCACCTGAGGTGTAGAGCCAGTGGGGGCACCCAAGCTTGACTGATTTTCGAAAGTGACACGGTGATCAAATTCGCTCCAGGGGCATTCCAGAATTTCAGGGTGCTGCTGACCATTAAAATCCACCTCCCTAGGGCTCGATTCAAATTTAAACAGGCCTCGATTAAATACAAGCCTATGTATTTCACCTATCAAAATACTATGTCCAGAATGTATCACTTGCAAAGAAGGGTCTTACTATGTGCAACTAAAAATACAATGTAATTATCAGAGCTAAAAATAAGCAGGTGATCTTCTAAAATGTAGGATTTATATGTTTCTTCTCAAGTATAAAGTCAGGATTTGCTTTAGAATGCCAATGAGGCAATATCCTTAAAGGATGGAACAAATAAAAAAGGTAAGCCACAGAAGCCCTCAAATGTAGTATTTGGTTTGGGAGATAAAAGGAGAAAGGCATATTTCAAACAGATGGAAAGTCAAATTTAAGAAAGGTGTCCTTACCTGCATTAATTTTCCTTCTGCTGGAGTTATTTCAGCAACACCAGCAAACACACCTTCCAAAGTGAGATTCAGTTTTCCTGTAGGGTCCATTTTCAAGGGGATCACTCTGATAATAGCCTTCTGCTCTGTTGATCTTTCAGACTCCACCGCTGCCGCCAGTACCAGTCCTGTGCGTCCGAAGCCTGCCTGCAGGGTAGCCATCAGCAGCCAGGGCCAGAGGGCAGCCAGCTGCAGCTGGTGGCCACCACTCATGCTACCAGCTGCAGCAATGCACTTCGGCCATACATACTGCTTCCACCAGCTAATACCAAACACAGCTTCTCGGATCCAGACAAATGAAGGAAGAGAGAATTTATGCTTCAGTTTCAGGAACCCCAGTCATAGTTTTGGCCCTTTCTTTCTCTAAAGTATATTCCCAAGAACAGGTGGCATTCCTGATCTGGCAGGGAAGAGGGTATTTTCAGCCCACTTCGGCTGCAGGTATGTCATTTTCTCCCATCTTCACTATTATTAGCAAAGACACCACCACTTCTCTTTGGAATTTCCAACTTTGCTTGAGGTTGAATGTCAGTCACATCCTGAATTTTTATTATCAGGTCACTGGGTGCTGGTCTTCCATATGCATCAAGTTGTCGAGCCACTAAACCCAATGTTAATGAACAAAACAAGGCAAAGTAAACAACTAAGGCCATGCATTGAAGGTGAGAGTAAAAAAAACTCCAGCTCAGAAAGTGAAGAGATGGTCCTTGTTAAGCCTCAAAATTTTTCAGTGGTAAAAGGCTAAAGATCACAGGAGAATTTTTCTTTCAAATGGGGAAGGAGAGGGAACAACATTTCAGGTCACACCTTGAGAGATGTCTAAAGATGCTACAACATGTACTCATAAAAGTTTACACATTCAACTGCATTGCAGTGTGGCCAAAGGTCTAGGCCCATTGAACTTACAATGCTTTTCATGAACTTAAAATATACTATAATGTCTTTATGTTCTACCTAAATATGCCTGTAAATTAGGTGGTAATTTATGTCTTCATGTATTACAGGATAATCCTGAGTATCACCACCTTTTCCAACTTTCAAATGAGAAAAATGTTTGAAAAGGTTAGCTTTCCAGTGATTTTTCCCAGTTCGAAACCGCATTTCTATCTTTACTTTTCTATCTCTCTAAGGAGTTCCAGCTTTTATTCTCCTGCTTGAGAATGCTAAGCACTTTGATTTCCCATGAGGTGCTTTTGGAAACTACTTTATTATCCTGATTTTATAATCTGTAATTTTCTAGGTTCATAAGTAAAACAAAGGACTATTCCTAACACGTTTTCAAATTCCTTGAGGGGGTGGGGTATAAAAGGGGGAGTAGGGAGGTGATTAGCCTACAGGCTCTAAGAAGACTCTGAAAAGGTAAAAAGCCCGAGTGGGGTAGATCTGTGCTATTTCTAGGCACGCTGAAGAATTTGGGTCTTTGTACAAATAAAACCTTATTTTAAAAGTTTAAAATGTGCATCCTTAGTAAAGTAAATATAAATGCACTTCAATCACAAAGCCCACTGTGTTCAGAGGTCAAATTTTAAAAATCTTATAGTCTTCAGAATAAGTGCTGAAAAGCCAAGCAATTGAACATGAACCTGTTATACAGATTCTTTCTTTTGCTGAGGTAGAGGGAGGGGAAAAAAAGAGTTTCAAAAGAAATCTGCAAACCTGTTGCGCTGTCGGGCCCACTGGAATCCACGGGTGTGAAACAAATTCAATTACGCTTTTATAGCTCCTGCTCAAAAAAGATTTCAACTGTTTAACCAAGTACAGCTCATTCTTCCACCTTCTTACTCTGCAACCAAACCAAGTGCCCCGCACTGCAGGTAGGTGCCGAGAAATTCCGAAGCCTGAAAAAATAATCCATGCAGGTCAAAGGCAAAAACTCAGTCCAGGGTTAGAGCTACTGTCCCCAAGAACTCTAAAAACACTTATAGAGAATCCAAAGTCATTTCTGAAATCGCCTTTCTAACAAAAGTTCTTTTTCTCCCCGAACAGCATATAAAAGGATCAAATCTTGAAAGAGCAAAGAAGCAAAGCAACAGTTCACTACCAGGAACACAGAAAATCCCAGAGGGAGAAGGCAATATCTCTGAATCATGGATGGACTTGGAAAGTTCGGAAGGATTCGAGTGCTTCCCTTCCAGAAAAGACAATTCTGGATCACCTCCCTAGAGGAGGAAGCCTGTGGTTTGTAATTGGTGTTCTAGCTCGGCCTCCCTCCCCTGAGACTGCAATCACGCTCTCTACCTGCTGACACAAAGTGAGGGTGGAGCAGCTAGAGGCAACCACCCCCCATCCTGCCCCTCCTCCCCCCGCAGGCTCCAGCTCGGCTTGGGCGCGCGCACACACACAGTTAACCAGACACGTTCGTTTGCTCTCTCTCCTCTCAGCTCCTCTACTCCCTCTATCGAGCCATAGCCAAATTGCATCCAATTCAATCCTCAATTCCTTTCCCTGGGTAGGCAAGCTACCGCATGTAAGTCAGGGCCAAACAGATGCCTAACCAGATTCTGCACCTAAGAGCACAGTGGTATGAGGAAATGGGGGGGGGGGGGGGGGAAGGAAACCCAGAAGATGAATAGACAAAGGGTTTTGCAAATATAAATTCAAAGAGATCTCTGCTCTTTCTGGGTTTTAGAACCTATAAATGGCACAAAGCCAGAATAAAGTGATCCTGTGCTGTAATACTTACTGATTTATTGTTCTTATGTTTACAGTCCTGGCAAGAACTCTATTTTATGCATAGTTTTTCTTCAGTGCTTACTGACTTAAGTTTAATAGCTCTTTTCTAAACTGTGTCTCTGTAGAGCTTTCAGATCAGGTTGATGTCAGAGGTTTAGAATCAGCTATTTTCTTCTCACACCTCTGGGAGGTGAAATAATACTATTGATTAGACCTATGTCCTCCATGCAGTACTGCGGGTAAGTCTGTCATAAACACAAGCAAAGGAGTAAAGTGCATATGCCTAATGAGAATGTAGGAAACAGAAAACTAATTTTTGGCTGATTACTACATTCCTGAACTATAGCTTTTCCAGTAATCTTGTCATTAGAAATAAGGCATTTCTTTTTTTTTTGAGACTTTATTTATTTATCTTTAAAGAAGAAGGGAAGGAGACAGGGAGAGAAATATCAATGTATGGTTGCCTCTCATGTGTCCCCTGCTGGGAACTGGCCTGCGACCCGGGCATGTGCTCTGAGTGGGAATCAAACCACAATCCTTTGGCTCACAGGCCTGCACTCAATCCACTGAGCTACACCAGCCAGGGGGGAAACAATGCATTTCTAATATGTTTCTAACATTTAAATTTTCAAATTTACCAGATTATATTTAATTGTCACTAACATTTTTTGACCTCTGCCAAAAATCTGTCCAAATTGTACAAACATACAATGATGTAAATGAGGTTAACGCTACTGAACAGTACACTTAGAAACTGTTAAGATTTGTAAAAAAATGGTTAAGATTTGTGCTTCTTTAAATTGTGGTAAGAAGCACTTAATATCAATCTTAAATTTTAAAAAATTTACATATTGATCACTTGCTAAATGTGGGTAATAATTGCATTGTAGGTTTGTTGCAAGGATTAAAATACATAATGCCTCTAAAAGAATAAAGTTATGAGTAGTCTATTTAGCATGAGCAGTTTTCCCCTAAAGATTTGTGGAGATAGTTTTGACATTTTAGGCCTAATAACTAACCTAGAGTAAAGAGATAAATTCTAATGTAAATTCTTAACTTAGCACATATTCTTTATTGGTTGGACATTAAGAGCATAATGTAAGTATAGACCTTTTAGAGAACCTTTCTAAAGAATAGAAATAGATCTAATCCTTCTGGAATTTAAAAAAAATCTGTTATGCTTTTATATTTTTATTTTAGATATGCCATGTAATAGTACAGCATAAATAACAAAATATACATTGTTATAGATGATGTATGCAAAATATTTTTAAACTAAAGAAAAGTGAGCTACTAATGGACTTTGCCTTACTTATTTTTTAAAGATTTTATTCATTTATTTTTAGAGAGAGGGAGAGAAACATCAATGTGTGGTTGCCTCTCATGTGTCCCCCACTGGGGACCTGGCCTGCAACCCAGGCATGTGCCCTGACTGGTAATCAAACCAGCGATCCTTATGATTCGCGGCCCAGGTTCAATCCACTGAGCTACAAAAGCCAAGGCACCTTACTTCTGCTTAAATCTTTCAAAGGAATTAAGAGAACCAAACCGAGTTTACAAAAACATTTAGTTGAAAGAAGGTAAAAATAGAAATGTGGTTGCCCTCTCTTAAGGAAACTCTAACACCTGGGAATGGTGACATGTACCGTGAAGCTGGGTATCCCGAGGTACTAGGGATCAAACTAAACATCTCTATGTAGTTTAGTTCACTGATATTCCGTGTTTGTTTAGGTCACTGGAACCTACAAGCAAGGAAAATTATTCTCTGGCTCTAGATTATCCCTCAGCTTTGGAGTTATCCCTCAGGGGCTGGTACACCGCAGCTTCCACAAAGATGTCATAAAGATGCAGTCACTGTGGCGATGGAATGCCCACCCCTCTGACCTCCACCACCTACTCTTACACAGAAGACAAGCCACCCTTCAGTATTCACTTTCATGTCCGGATGAACTAAAGTCACTGAAGACCATTCGTCCTCTACCGAAAAACTAGGTTTCTATAAATATGTCTTAAGAATTGCCCTTTAATGGCGCTTAAAAAATTCAATCTCTATTCAAGTGCAAATGAAAAAATTAAAAAGCCAGGACATATTTTCTTAGAAAGTCAGGTTCTTTGAAAAACAGAGTACATTCTCTTTTGAACTTTACTGCTATGATTAATAGTCATAATGACTGAGGTTTCCAATAATCAC
Organism: Artibeus jamaicensis; assembly: GCF_021234435.1. NCBI lineage: Eukaryota > Metazoa > Chordata > Mammalia > Chiroptera > Phyllostomidae > Artibeus > Artibeus jamaicensis. The sequence goes on from NW_026521407.1 coordinate 9,454,309, forward strand.
CAATTGAACAGTAAAAACAAGCAAGACGACAAGTCGAGTTGAAACGCTTTATTGTTGACTGATTAAAATTGATCGCGCAGAAGGTGCTGAAACACTGAAGTGCGAGTCAGGAACCTTGTTAGTATGTGTCAGACCCAGTTGGCTAATTCACACCAAGATTTTATTTTACCTTTTTCCATTTTACCCGAGTCAGTGATGACAGCTGTAGATGATAAGCAGTGGGCATGTGAGTGTAGCAGGAGGTCTAGCTCCTCGGTCTGTTGCGTTCATATACATATTTTTTGAAAAGTTTGAAAAGCTGATCAAGGCATTTAGTTAATTAAGCCTTAAAACCACTGAAGCCAAATCCATGCCAAGGTTCCTACTTGATGCATGTTCCTCAAAATATATTATCTCTTTCAACACATACAAAGCTAAGAAAGGCATATTTACAGGAAGAAATAGCACCACAGTATACAAGCTTTTCAACATGACAGAGAAAAAGCCAAGTTCCTTCATTTGGAATTTGGGTCTCCTCTTCATATACTCTGCCACAAGACATAGTGTGGCCAAAAGATGTAGGAGCCTTGATAATCTGTTCATTTTTTAAACCTTGCTAATAAAGATGAATAAATGCCCATCACGTGGACATCAGCTATTTAGAATCAGATGGACCAAACAGGTCACTTTTCAGAACCTACTTTCATATCTAACCTGAGTCACCAATACAGAGCTCATCCTTTTCAAAACAACTACTATCTCCATAACACTTCTCCAGTTTGACGTCATTGGAAAGGCACAGTACAATTTAAGGAACTCTCATACCCACAATGCTAACATAGTACTTATATCACTAAGTGCCTTTTCTTTTTCATTACTTTCATATTCCTAGGCTTTCCTTTTGTATCTGCAGTGCAGAAAAGTAAAGCAGAATTCCAGTAAGAAAGTCCTAGGCAATTTAAAAGACTTTAAATTGGAGAGTTTCTTGCTGCCCCGTGATGAGCAAGTAAGGGATCCACCACAGAGAGTGAACAACAAAAACAGCTCTCCTGAAACCCAGTCCACACCCTGCCACTCGAAGGTAGAGTCCTACAGAGCGGGTACGACAAAAACGTTAGAGTCCATCCCGCCGCCAGAAATTCCTTCAGAAGCTTCAACCGGACATGGACTATTAAAAATACTGGAGGGGAAGCTTCTGTTCAATGACTACTAATCAGTTTATCCCAAAATTTGTGCACCAGATCTGATATAGAGGAGAATTTATACTTACTGAATGTAAAAACGAAAATAATAAGGCACTGTTTTAAATCTCTTAATGTTTTTGTTCACACGTTGTATATTTCCCCCTCAAAGTAAAAATATTACACATATCTCCTTTGTCCTTCTATCCTACAATAGCAATAAAAATATAAAGTTTTAAAACTGTTAAATCTACCAGCATTTATAAATATATTAAACAAGTTAAACACTTTTCTTTAAAAGACATTTAAATAAATGATATATTAACAAAAGCTTATCATTTATAATAATGAATCATTAAAATGAAAGAAAGATATGAAAATAGAAGAATGCTCCCATTAATATAATTAGAAGCTGTTAAGTATGATGGATGGTCCAAGTCCGGAGGCCTTGCTCTTGAACGGAAGGCCTTTCCAAGGCCTTGCTCTTGAAAAGTTAAGAGCATTTCCTGGTTAATCACTTAGAAAATTAGCTCTTTTTCCGAGTTTCTTCCCTAGAATTCCTGAACCATTTGGACCTGAGGTCTCGGTGACCTTATATGCTTTCATTTCTCACACAATCTTCTCTAAAAGAATCACACTGTGACTTGAAACGAATGGACTGCAAGTCCCCACTGAGTTGTGCTGCCCATAGACCGAGAGTGTTGAGATGACAAATCAGCGCACACACAGATTTTCCAGTACCAGAGATGCAGCAGCTTTCAGATGCGTCTGGACTGTAAGAGAAGGCCAGGAATTTTCCTTCGAAAGGGATCTGGGCAGCAGGGGGAGAAAAGCTGCTAGATGGTTAGTGTTTGTCAAGGTAAACAATCTGAACTGAACGGCTGTGGTAAATACCAAATTCCAAATTTTCAATTAACAATATTCTCAATTAACAAAACAAAAAAATATTTTTCCTTAACAGAACTGAAGAAACCCCAACAGTGCGTCATGTGCATGGCTAGTCTGCTTCCAGCTACAGCTGGAACGTCACGTATGCCGTCCATTCCTCACTCTTTTAATTCCTCCTCCTTTGGAAAGTGCTCCTGCTTACAGGCCACGTCCACCAGCAGATGCAGATCTAGAAAGAAAGGTTTGTTTACTTGATCTTGGCCTCTCAGACTGGAGGATGTGATAGGCAAGTCTTCAGACAAGAAGAACAAGTTGCTTATGTTTCTAAAATCATTATCTCATCAGATTCTAATTTTAGGGCATTCCTGTACTTCTAAAGCACACAGATGCAGCCCATTTGTTAACCCAAAGAGACCAACAAAGTTTCAAGTTTCCATCCCTTCAGCGATGTGGCCAAGCCTTTTTTCATTTAAGATGCCTTTTCTTATAAGTGAAAAATTAAGGAAAAGCACCAAAGGGATCAGGTGAAAAATACACATGAAAATTCATTTATTTGATGCTGTAAGACTAGGTGGGTGGGCTGTGGAAATATGAAAAAGTAATGCCTTCAGAAATACAATGTTAAAATAAATAATCACTACTTTTTCAAAGTTGTATGCCCCCATAAATTTTTCACATATTGATTAACATAGCTGATCTCTTATTAAAAAAACACCTATCTGAACTGTTTGTAAAAAAGAAAGCACATACTTCACAGAGGTCGGGGGCAAAGAGTGGTTCACTGAGAGTAGAAATAAGTAAAAAAGTAAGCTTTCAGCTCAGGTACGAAAGAAAAAGGACCGAAATATTTCACCATATTTGAGAGTTATACTCTCCCTTTTCTCTCTTTTCTTTAATATTTTATTTATTTATTTATTAGAGAGAGGGGAAGGGAAGGTGAAAGAGAGGGAGAGAAACATCAATGTGTAGTTGCCTCTAGATCACCCCCTACTAAGGACCTGTCCACAACCCAGGCATGTGCCCTGATTGGGAATCAAACCAGCGACCCCTTGGTTTGCAGGCTGGCACTCAACCCACTGAGCTGCACCAGCCAAGGCTAAAATGCATTATTATTATAAGGCAGCAATTTTCAACCAGTATGCTGTGGCACACTGATGTGCTGTAAGAATTTTTAAAACATGCAATACCTGACTATTTAGTTAGGGGCACTGACCTCTTTTTCCTTAGATCATCAAATAAAAAAATGACATCAGCCAACCCAACACTAACCAGTGTGAATGGATCAAAATTATACTTATTTTGTCAGATTGGAAAAAAAAATTTTCTGTCATGCCGCAGGATTTTAGTAATTCATTCATGTGTGTCATGAGATGATAAAGGTTGAAAATCACTATTAAAGTCATCTGATTAATCCTGAGGAGTGAACAAATACTGGGGGGAACCTCTAAGCTTGACTAATAAGTAAAGCCAGTGGTTTCTAAACCTTGCTGCACATTGCGATCTTTAAAAAAATACTGATGCCCACAGCTCCTACCCCATTCACTCTGATTTGGATGGTGTAAAGTGTAACCTAAGCATCAGGATTTTAAAAAGCTGATCAAAAAATGTAGAAGGAGTAACTTATGATCATTCTCTAAACACTTCAGCTCTGTATCAGACTAGAAGGACAGGCCATACCCTAATGGAAAACAATAAAATAAAGATTTTTGATAGACCCAACTTTGAAAGCAGAGCAGGGATTCTTGATAATGACAAAGGCAAATACTATTAAAGCAACTATAGATTTCAGATGGGGTGGCAGACTGAAGGACAGCAGCAACAAACCCTTCTTTTTTTCAGTGAAAAAATGTCATTTATTTAATTGCTTATTAAGACTTTATCATGTTGATAGGTTCAAATAATGAACAAGAGCACATTACACACAAACATATTTAAAATAACAGTAGATAACTTCCGGCCAAGATGGAGGCATAGGTGGAAACAATGTGCCTCCTCGCACGACCAAAATTAAGAACAATGAAGATTTAGAAACAAAACACAACCAGAACCGACAGAAAACTGAACTGTACAGAAGTCCAACAACCAGTCAACCAGACTGGTAAGAGGGGCGGAGTCGGCGGCCAGCAGAGAGGGACTGCGGCAGTGGCAGCCAGACCCAAGAGCACAGGTGGCTTGTACAAACTAGGCAAAAACAGGCAGCAACACAGACCCCGCAACCCAGGGCCCCAGCAACGGGAAGTAAAGCCTAAAAGCACTGATTGAAAAGGTGCCAGGAGAGACTCCCAGCCTCATAGGAGTTGGTTGGAGAGACCCACAGGGTCCTAGAACGTACACAAGCCCGCTGGTTCCGGGAACCAGCACCAGAAGGGCCCAATTTGCTTGTGGGAAGCAGCAGAGGGGACTGAAATCCGAAAGAGAGCAGAACAAGCTCCATTGTTACCTCTCTGACCCCGCCCCCATATACAGCATCACAGCCCAGCCACTGGGTTGCCCCACCCTGGTGAACACCTAAGGATCCGCCCCTCATATGCAACAGGCTCGACCTGACCCAAAATGGCTCAAACGGAACACATCAAAGCCGCAGAGCCAATACTTTTAAGTGACCAAGAGATAGCCAACCTATCATATGCAGTGTTCAAAACACTGGTAATCACAGAGGAACAAATATAAAGAACACAGGGACAATAACTAAGGGGGGTGGAAATGGGAGGGAGGTGGGGAGCATGGGGCAGGGTGGGCTGGGATGGGAGAAATAGACAGAAAACTGTAGTTGAAAAATAACTAAATAAAATTTTAAAAAACACTGGTAATCAGGATGTTCACAGAACTAGTTGATTTTGGTCACAAATTAGATGAAAAAATGAAGGCTACACTAAGTGAAATGAAACAAAATGCACAGGGAACCAATAGTAATGGGAAGAAAACTGAGACTCAAATCAATGGAGTGGACCAGAAGGAAGAAATAAATGACCAAACAGAAAAGAATGAAGAAACAAGAATTCCAAAAAATGAGGAGAAGCTTAGGAACCTCCAGGACATCTTTAAATGTTCCAACAGCCGAATTATAGGAGTACCAGAAGGGGAAGAGGAAGAGCAAGAAGTGGAAAACTTATCTGAATTTATAATAAAGGAGAACTTCCTTAATCTGGCAAAGGCAATAGACTTCTAGGAAGTCCAGGAAGTTCAAAGAGACCCAAAGAAGGTAGACCCAAACAGGAACACACCAAGGGACATCATAATTACATTAGCCAAGATTAAAATGAAGGAGAGAATCCTAGAAGCAGCAAGAGATAAGGAGACAGTCACCTACAAAGGAGTTCCCATCAGACTGTCAGCTGATTTCTCAAGAGACCTTACAGGCAAGAAGGGGCTGGAAAGAAGTATTCCAAGTCATGAAAACCAAAGACCTACAACCAAGATTGCTCTATCCAGCAAAGCTTTCATTTAGAATGGAAGGACAGATAAAGTGCTTCTCAGGTAAGACCAAATTCAAGGAGTTCATCATCACCAAGCCCTTATTATATGAAATGTTAAAGAGACTTACCTAAGAAAAAGAAGATAAAAAAGATGAAAAGTGAAAGGACAGCAAACTCACAGTTATTAACAACCACACCTAAAACAAAAGCAATCTAAGAGGACAGCTAGATCAGGAGCAGAACCATAGAAATGGAGATCACATGGAGGGTTAGCAACAGGGGAGTGGGAGGAGGAGAAGGGGGGAGAAGGTACAGAGAATAAGTAGCATAGACAGTGGGGAGAAAATAGACAGGGGGAGGGCAAGAGTAGAGCGAGAAGCTAAAGAACTTATGACACATGGACATGAAATGAAGCGGGGGAATGTGGGTGGGAGGGGGTGTGCAGGGTGGATGGGAATGATGGGGGGGGAATGGGACAACTGTAATGGCATAATCAATAAAATATATTAAAAAATAAAAATAATAAAATATTTGATACTGGGAACAACCCCAGGCCAACTGAATCTGGAAAATAAAATAAAATAACAGTAGATCGATACATGATGCTATAACAGCCTCAGAGTGAGTTATGTAAAGTAGTATGAGCAACAAACCCTCACAACCTTAATGATTGAGCTTGAAAACAGCTTTTGGCATACAGCTCCTAATAATAAGCATCTAAACATAATATTTTTATTAAAGTGAGCTTCTTTAATTAGCAAAGCTACCAGTCAAGGAGTTAAAGTCTAGAAACCACTAAAAATGTAAAAGACGTACACCAGCCTGGTGCTATTAGAGGTTTATATGACTTCATTCAGAAGAGAACCTTGCATACTTGTCAGAGAAGATAATGCAGTATTTAGAAATTGTAGCAGCTGAGTTGCTTTAGAGCTGAAAGGCCTTGAGGGACAAGAGCCCTGCCTCCACTTGTTTGGGAATGTTAATTCCTACTGCAAGCACTCTCTAGGGTTTGGGGGCTATTTCCTTAATGAAATCTCACCCATCATCCAATAACTACAAAATTCCTTTCTTCAGGAATGAATTGAACTTCACTCTTAAACATTTAGTTTCCCTTAACTATAAATAACCCACCAGAATGTAAGACAGTCCAGTTTCCACAATAAGATTACTATTTGGGCATATTGAGTTTAGGTTAATACCATTACAGGAATTAGAGGTACACGATTTGAGTCTAGTTTTCTTTACCTCTTGGTATTTTAAATACACACGGCATCTCCTTAAGTCAACCTGTGCTCCACAGGCCCACATACAGCATAGCCATGACTGATTAACGACCTCCTTCTAACAGAATACACACCTACTGAAATCAATACCATGGGGATGCACATCAAATTCAAGTCTCTTATTAGAAAAAAATTTGAAGAAATCTTGAAGTGTGAGAAGATGCCCCTACTTAATCAGAGCAGGCAGATTTTCAAAATAATTCAGTCACAGAAGGACTCTGATAAGTTCTGGATACAAAACGCTCCTGTTCAATGGGATAATGACATTTCCACGTTTAGTGTCAGAATCACAGTTTCAGAATTTGGAGCCAAAGGCATCTTTCGAGGTGAATGGAATTGTAATGTGTTAGGATAGTTGGAGCCTCACTGAGGTTCCATTACGATCATTTCTCTTAATGATAGTGACAGTTGAAATTTAAGTGGTACTTCAGGAATTTTACATTTGGTTCCTATCATTCATAGTTTAACCTTGGAGTTTAGTATCTATCAAAATAAAAACATTTGGTCATCTACAAGATGACCAAAACTAACTACTAGATCATTTTCAGTGCTCCCCACAAGTATCTCCTTACTCTCTTAAGGGCTTCTCTGGCCATCAATAATCGGGGCTGTGAAAAGATCAGAAGCCAAGGACAAAAACTTTCTAATACAGAGTGCAACATACTGAATGTCTGTGCTTCCCCCACCAATTTACATGTGGAAACATAACCCCCAATGTGATGGTGTTGGAATATGAGACCTTTGGGAAGTAATTAGGTCATGAGAGTAAGCCCTTATGAATGAGATTAGTGCCCTTTTTAAGAGATGAGAGCTCCCTTGTCCCTTCTGCCATGTGAGGACACAGTAAAATGATGGTCATTTATGAACCAGGAAGGGGGCTATCACCAGACAATGAACCTGCTGGTTCCTTGATCCTGAACTTCCTAGTCTCCAGAACTGTGAAAAATAAACTTCTGATGTTCATAAGCCACCTATTCTATGGTATTTTTGTTATAGCAGCCCAAACAGAGTACACAGAACAGGGGAATTTTTTTCTGTAATGAGCCAGATAGTAAATATTTTAGGCTTTGTAGGCCATATGGCCTCTATCGCAACTGCTCGGCTCTGCTGCTGTGGTGTGAAAAGAGCCACAGATAGATACACGTAAATGAATGCATGTGGCTGTGTGTGCCAACTAAACTTTATTATGAGCACTGAGACTTGAATTGCATATCATTTATGTGTCTTGAAATAGTCTTCTTTTGATCTCCCCCTTTACCATTTAAGGTTGGTAAGCAAAAATCATGTTTATCATGCAGTCCACATAAAAAGAGGCAGTGAGGTAAATTTGGTTCAGGGGCTATAGTTTACCAACTCCTGTTCTAATAGCACACACTAGGAATATAATCAAGAGAAACTTAACCAAAACAAGAGAAGATTTCATCAAATATAATGTTATAATAGTTCTCAAAAATTGTCTTTTCTTAAAAAAAAAAGATATAAATGGCCAATAACCACATGAAAAGATGCTCGACATCGTTAATCATTAGAAAATGCAACCAAAACCACAATGAGAAACCACTTCATAAAGCTGAGAACCATATGATTTCACTCATGTATGGGATAAAAAATTCAAACTCATAGACACAGACAACGGTATGGTGGTGACTAGGGGGAAGGGGTGGGAGAGTAGTAAAGGGTAAAGGAGGCCAAATATATGATGATGGAAGATGATTTGATTTTGGGTGCTGGGCAATACACAGATCACGTATCACAGAAATGTACACTAGAAATCTCTATGAGCCCTGGCTGGTATGGCTCAGGGGATTGAGTGCTGGCCTGTATACTGGAAGGTTGCAGGTTTGATGCCCAGTCAGGGCACATGCCTGGGTTGCAGGCCAGGTCCCCAGGTCCCCAGTGTGTGAAAGGCAACTGATTGATATTTCTCTTACATGTGTTCCTCTGTCTCTCCTTCTCCCTCCCTTCCCCTCTAAATACAAATAAATGAAATCTTTAAAAAAGAAATCTATATGAGCCTAAAACCAATGCCACCCAATAAATTTAATAAAAATTAAATTAATTTAAAATAATTAAAAAAGAAACCAATTCACACCCACCAGGATGACTACAATAATAATGAAAAGGAGAAAATAACAAGTGCTAGACAGGATGTGAAAAAATAGAAATCCTTGTACATTGCTGTCACAGAAAATAGTTTGGTAGTTCCATAATAATTAAACATTGAATCACTGTTTGACCCAGCAATTGCCACTCCTAGGTATATATACCCAAAAGAATTGGAAATACACCTGGCTGGTGTGGCTCAGTGAATTGAGTGCAGGCCTGCAAACCACAGAGTCGCTGGTTCAATTCCCAGTCAGGGCACATGCCTGGGTTGCAGGCCAGGTCCCCAGCATGGGGCACGTAAGAGGCAGCCACACATTGATGTTTCTCTCTCTTTTTTCTTCCCTTCCCCCTTCTCTAAAAATAAATAAATAAAATCTTTTAAAAGTTACAAAAAAGAAAATAGATACTCGAAGAAATACATATATGGGCACGTTCATAGCAGCACTTTTCACAATAGCCAAAAGGTCAAAATAGCCTAAATATCCATCAACAGATGAATGGATAAACAAATTGTGGTGTATACATATAATGTAATATTTAGCCATAAAAAGGAATGAAGTTCTGATACACAGGCTGCAATGCAGTTGAACCTTAAAAACATTAAGTTTTGTAAAATAAGCCAGACACAGAAGGTCACATACTGCATTTCATTTATATAAAACATCACAGAACACAAGTTGGTGATTGCCAAGGGCTTGAGGAGGAGGAAAAGGGTGCAATTGCTTAATGAATACAGGGTTTTCTTCCGGAGCAGTGGAAATGTTTTGCACCCAGACAGAGGTTTACAAGATTGTGAATGTACTAAATGCCACTGAACTTTTCACTTAAAAATAGTTAATTTCATGTTATATGGATTCACCTAAAAATATTTTTTCCTGTCAATTTGAAATTACCAGACTAGACAAAAAGGAAAGCAGGAAATGGCTATAAAAATAAAATTCATAACCAAATATACCTCAGTTTTCAGTGTCAGAGCATAACGACGAGATACGGATGGCACGTTTAGTAGGACACACAGTTCTCGGTCCCAGCAGATCAGACTGTTGAGGACACTGCTCGTGCATCCTTCCTGTGCCTGGCACAGCACCCAGGCCAGGGCAGTTGCTCTGTAAGTATCCGTTAAAAGAAACCTGAGGGGTAGTTTGACTCACAACACGTTCAAAACTTCTCTTTTGGTGAGTAATGAAAAGACTGCTCAGAAAGACAGAAAGTAAAAACAGTGGTTTCCTGCGGCTGCAGGTGGGTAGGAAGAGGGAGTTACTGTTTAATGAGTACAGAGTTTCAGTTTTGCAAAATGAGGATTCTAAAGACGGATGGTGGTGACAGTAGCAGAACAATGTGAGTGCCCCTAATGCCACTGAACTGTACTTTAAAATAGTTCCTATGGTAAACTTTATGTCGTTGTGTACTTTACTGCCATTTTTAAAAAAGACTGTTCTCTTCCATGGGTTTTTTACAAGTACATCAGTAAGGTAAGTGTATCTGATGAAGGAAAAAGCAATTCATTCATTCATTCACTCAACAAACACTGAATGCCACAGGTAATATTCTAGGTGCTGGGGATACAGCAACGAACTAAACCAAGGCAATCATGGAACTAACCTTCTAAACAGGGAGAAAAACACATGGGAAATATCAGGAAGTGATAAACGCTATGGAAAAAAATGAAGAAGGATAAAGAACAGAGACTGAGGGAGGGGAGGGCAGGGCACGAGGAATAGGGTGCTATTTCAAATAGCATGGTCCAAAAGCGTCCTATGATGGACTGGCATTTGAGTGGAGGAGTGAATAAAATGAAGGAAGAAGCCATGTGAATATCTGGGTGGAGAACACTCAGGCAGAAGGAACAGCAGTGTGAAGACAGGATATGCTCAGTGTGCCCAAAGAACACGGAAGAGCCTGCTGTGGCTATAAGACAAGGGGCACAGGTGGTTGAAGTGGAGGTCAGAGCAGTCGTCTTGTAGACCGTAGTGAGGATTTTACATTCTAAACGTGATATAAAACCACTGAAACAGTCTAATTAGGGAAATTAATGTTTCAAAAGGATCACTCTGACTACTGTGTGGAGAAAAAAACCCCACAGGGGCCAACAATGGGAACAGAAAGACAGCTAAGAAGCCACTGCAGGCACCCAGGCAGGAGATGGTGGTGGCTGGGCCCGTGGTGACGGCCTGTGAAGGTGATGAGACACGGTCGGGTTCTGGGTCTACACGGAGAGAGAGCTGACAGGGTTTGCTCGTGGGCTGGATGTGGGATGTGAGAGGAGAGAGCTGAGGAAGACCCTAAGGTTTTTGGTTGACTAGAAGTGATGAGAAGTACTAGTTTTTACTTGAAATAAGTAAAACTGGGGAAAGGGTAGAATACACTAAGTTTGGAATACCTATTGGACATCCAGACAAACATGTAGCACAGGCAATATGGTATGCGGGTCTGGAGTTCAGAGAAGTTTGAGACTTGAGGTACAAATTGAGGAGTCACCACAAGGAAGGTGATGATAAAAGCAATGAGACTGGTTGAGATTACACAGGAATTAAATAGAGAGAGGAGAAAAGCAGTCTAAGAACTGAGCTCTGAGACTCATCAATATTTAGGGGTTAGAGAAGATGAAGGTTCAGTAGAACGAACTATGGAATGGCCAGTGAGGTTGAAGGAAAACCAAGAAAGGGTGATGTTCCAGAAGCCTAGTGAAGAAAGTCCTTCAGGAAGGTTAGAGCAGTCTGTCCAAATGCTGCTGAGGTGACAGTAAAACGGGGACCAAGAACTGACCATTGGACGTGGCAACGAGGCAGTTGCTGGACCTTGACGAGGGCAGTTTTAGTTGAGTGGCAGGAATGAAACCCTGATTGGAAAACCTGGCTGAGGTAAGTATATGCTTCCAAGGAGCTTTTCTTAAAAGGGAACAACAACAACAAAAAACAGAGTAGTAACTGGATGGAATTGTGAATGAAGGAAAGGGGAATTTCTTCTAACATAGAACCTGTGATGGCATATTTATATGCTAACAGGAATGATCGAACATAAAAGGTAAAATGTGATTTTTGAAGAATAATTGGGGAATGAATAGCTACCAGTACTAAGTCCATAAGCACACAAAAGGGGATGGGAATCGGTACACAAATTAAAGGGCCTGCCTTTTCCCACTGTGACAGGATGAAAGCTAAGGGGTAGGATCGTAACAGGAGGTTGATTTGCTGATGGGAAGATATGAAGGTTCTAGCTGCTTCTCTTTTCTCAGGAAAATAAGCAACAAGATCATAGCTGAAAATGAAGAGAAAGGCGGGGCTGGAAGTTGGGGCACAGAGAAGATGGCAGAGTGGCTTTGGGAATTTTAAGCGATGTCAGTCATTTGAAAATTATCTAACAGTAAATCTCACACTGACTTAGGGTAAGGTTTCTTAATGCCATAGAATCATGCTTTCGTAGACCAACTGTTAGGCTAAATTCTGCCAAGGAATAATAATTCGCAAGTTTATAAATTATATGGCTGCTTACACTTTCATCACAAAAGCCAGCTTTTTAGCAAAGAGGTTCTAGCTTAAACCTAAGTCAGTCATTTGCTCCCGACCCTATTGAAATGAAAATGTAACTAGATGTCATAATAATGCCAATATTCCACAACTCTTCTGTTTCACAGCAGGAAGCCAAGGTCAGTTAGGACTCATTTATCAATACCACTAACCAAAGGATAAGGTTTTACTCAGGAACAAGAAACACAGGAAAAGTTAAGGATAACTAATGTGCTAATTATTTTATCAGTAACACTTAAAACCATATTATGTAGTGCAAGAGAGGAAGTTACTATTTTAACAGCAGGCACCAGAGTTCCTCTTGGGAAGGTAACTATCATCGTTGAGGCATGTATCTCGACAGGCTGTGGGTGGGCGAAGGTGCGGCCTCAAGGACATTAGGAAACAGAAGAGATACCTGACCTCCTCTGCCTGCGTAAGAGGCAGAACTCGGGACCTGGAGAAAGAACAGGAAAAGAAGGGACCAGAGAGGAGCCGGGATGGTGCCAGGATAAGGGGAGAGGGCAGCACGGCCGAGGCTGTACTGACTAGTGACAAGGAACGGTGAGAAAGTGGAAACGTGAAAACGTGACTGAAGGGCTTTCAGAAAGAAGGATGGTCAACATTCCATTCAATTATTTGCAATATTTTAAATGCAAACCCTTTCTACCTCCCCAAATCTTCAGAAAAGTGTGCCACACACCCAAATGTTACATGTATCAGTGTTATATACTTCTGGCCCTTTTTCTATAATTATATAGTATGCACTTTTACTTAATTTACTTTGTTTATTCTCACCCGAAAACATTTTTTCATTGCTTCTAGAGAGAGAAGGGAGAGAAAATCATCAATGCAAGAGAGAAGCCTGACTGGATCACACCTGTAACCCACTGGTTACGTGAGGACACTCCGACCAACTGAGCCACTCCAGCTGGGGCTACCTCTCCCTCCTTCAGTCTTTCTAGAAATTGGACTGTCCTAAGGTACATTATGCTGCAACTTGCTTCATTCACTTAACGTATTACAAATGCTATCTTTCATGTAACAACATATCCAGTTACTTTTTCTTAAATGGTTGCATGGTATTTTATTACATGAGTTTATCAGAATTTATCTAGTTCCCTATTATCAGGCATTTATGCTTTTTCCAAATTTTTGCTGTTACCAGTCACTATAGTAAACTCTGTAGGAGAGATTCCTAGGAGTGGAATTCCTAGGAATCAAAACACATGAACGATGTAGTCATTTATAGATAATGCCAAATTGTCCTCCAAACAGTCCTACAAATTTACATTCCAAAACAGTGTATAGGAGGTTCCTTTTTTCCTATGCCTTTATCAAACTTGGAACTAGCAGTAGTTTGTTTTGCCAATCAGATTAGCCCCAAAAATTTTTAGTTGATTTAATTTGCATTTAACTGATTACTCGTTTCTCTGAGGGTTCAACATATTTTTATATTCAGATTGGTTGTAGTTCTTCTTCTGAATTGTGCATTAATATCATTTTAGTTACTTTTATTGGGTTGCCTTTTTATTGATTTATAGAAGCTTTTATGCTTATGGATGCAAAGCTTTATATTTTGAGTTGTACATATTTTTTCTTAGCCCATGTAACAGAGTTCTAGTTGTCTCTTAATATCAATATTTACTCTTCCTTTAAATCATGGTGTAGTTTAAATAGGCAGATAGTCCCCAGGTAAGGACTGCATTTTCAAGCTCCCCCGCAGCTAGTTTGATCATGTGACCAAGTTCTGCAATTTCCATTAGGATTGCATTGAATTTATAAATCAATTGGGGAGAACTGTCACTTTAACAATATTGGGTCTTCTTATCCATGAACATGACATATCTTTCCATTTATGACTTAATTTCTTTTAGCAAAATTTATATTTTTTAGTGTAGAGGTCTTAGACATTTCTGTTCAGTTTATTGCTAGGTACCTTATGATTTGGGTCCTACTGTAAATGTTTGCCTTTTTACATTTCCATTTTCCAGTTGTGTTGCTAGTTTATAAAAATACAATTAGTTTTTCCATACTAACTTATTTTCTGCAACCTCAGTAAGTTAATTTATTCTAGTAGTTGATTTATAGGTTCCCTACTTTTACATAAATAATCATATCATCTACAAATAGTAAGGCAAATAGTTTATTTCTTCCTTTCTGATCTTTATGCCTTTTCAGATCCTTGTCTACTGAATGGTTAGGTCCACCAGTACAATATGGAATACACATAGTCAAAGTGGGCATCTTAATCTCTGGGGACTAAACAGTGTGGTCTTTCACCATTTATTATGGTCTTCACTAGACATGTTTTATAGATGCTCTTTATTAATTTGAGAAATTTTCCACTATTTCTGCTTCATCCAGAGTTTTTATTATGAATGAATCCTAAATTTTGTCAGGAGTTTTCTCCATATGTATTGAAATTGTCATACAGTTTTTCTCCCTTATTCTGCTAATAAGGTGAATAACACAGTTTAACATTTAAAAATCAATTAATCTTGCATAAAGAACCCAAGGAATCTGAGCAACATCTCGATCATACCACTATCAGTTTACCTTTGGGGAAATTCTCACAGAATCTCTTAACATTTTTCAAGTTTTTAAAGGTTATAAAATGATTATTTGACCTGATTAATTCTACTGAATTTCATGCCTCCAATATGGATATAACTGAAGAATATTAAAGCTGTCCAGTGGAGACTTAGGTAACTTGTTTTTGGATCACATAAGAAAAACATTTTGTTAGATTGTCACTATTTTCTTTAAAAATTATCTTGCTCAATTTCCCTAAACAGGGGTGTCAAACTCATTTTCGCCAAGAGCCACATCAGCCTCACGGTTGCCTTGAAAGGGCCGAATGTTACTTGAGGACTGTATAAATGTAACTACTCCTTAACAGTTAAGCGAGAGCTCAGCGCTGCCGCTGGGTAGGAACAAGGTGGAGGGCTGGATTCGGCCCGTGGGCCTTATGTTTGCCACCTTTGTAGGCCTACAAAGAGTAGAACCAACTACATGTGCCTAAAATAATCACTAATTCTCAGCTCCTACAGATCACAAGGGAAACAATCTCACCGATAAAGCCATACATATCTTTTTTTTTAAAAGATTTTATTTATTTTAGAGAGAGGGGAAGGGAGGGAGAAAGAGAGGGAGAGAAACATCAATGTGTGCTTGCCCCTCACATGCCCCCCTACTGGGGATCTGGCCTACAACCCAGGCATGTGCCCTCCTAGACTGGGAATCGAACCGGCAACCATTTGGTTTGCAGGCCCATGCTCAATCCACTGAGCGGCACCAGTCAGGGTCCATTCATATCTTTATAACACATTCAGGGTAATGTCTTTAATGTTCATCTAATTTTTTCCTGCTACAATTTAAGCACATTCCCTCTTGTCCTACAGTCTATTAATAAGAGAACAAATACATCTACAATTACAAAGTCTTTGGCATCTGAAGCAGTTATTAAATCACCCTTCACCCTTGCCTTCTCCAAGTTAAATAACCCAAATTCCTTTGCTTTTACTTAATATGTTCTATCTTTTTGAAAGCTCAAATTCTTACATGAAATATTGGACAAAAAACATTTATATACTTTACAAGGATAATTAAGAAAAAATATGAGTTAAAATTATACCTAAATAAAATAGCAATGTGATAAGTATCTTACAATTAACAACTAGTGAAGACTCAGAAAATGTGTCATTCATATATTAATTCTACACCATGGTTTTACTTCCAACGTTCTAGAGCGCAGTAATCCTTACCAGGGGACTTTCCTTGCCGTGAGTTGCTTCTTCGCTCTCTGTATCTGGCCGGAGTGGATAAACCTGTGTCTCTACTCGGCTTGCTAGCAGGCCCCATCTCTGAAATGAGGAATCCCATCTGTTCTGAAGGCAAAATATTCTCAGGTGGACTAGTCTGGCATTTTATACTGGCATCCACCTAAAATATTAAACCCACTCATTATTCTGAACGTTCTCCAAATATTCACTAAAAGCTCAGAAATTTTATCAGAGGAGTTTTATTATAGTAACATGATCCAATAAACATGCTTGTAAACATCCTTATGAATGCCACCTTTAATTTCGTTGCTTTAATCTGAACGTTCAGTGTTAGGACATATATTTGCCCATAGACAGACCACTGACATGTGCAGCTAAAACATTTACTTGTACTCAGACTTACCAGGAAGCTTACTGATTTTTTTTTTTGTAAAATTCACACACACAAAATTTACAAACAGTTAAGATCACTGTCTTTTTCCACTCTAGCGTCCCTTCCGTCAGCTTTCCCTTCCTGTTGGTCATACTGGAAGGTCACAGGCATGATCCTGTCGGATGATGTTGGTGCAGCTGTGGATACTTTATTCTACCAACTTTTTAGTCTTCACCTTACAGAAGTCCTCAGCCCTTATAAAATCTAGATCTTCCCTGCTTATGAGAGATGAGTTCCTCAGTTTTCTTTGGAATGTCAAATCCCTTTGTCAAGGTGACTGACTTCTGAAATACTCCATGTTCAAATATATTTTTTAAAGTAACTGTGTGAATGCAATTTTAAAGTATGAAATCAAATATTTTGGATGCTACTATGCAGGAACAAAGATACATTTTTCATTAGCATATTTGAAACATAATGGGCCTATATTTGGTCTGCTGAATTTACATTATTTTAACACATGATGTATGGGGTGTCAACAGTTGGGCTCAAAAAAAATCCCCCCAAAACAGTAAGTTCATAGATACCCAAGACATTTACACCTATAATTAGAGTTGAAAAAGAATGCATTTTAAAAACTGCCTAAAAGTTATCTTGGGAATCTCTAACAATAAAGATATTTTCAGTGCCATTGAAGAAAAAAATTAAAGGTGTGTGTGTGTGTGTGTGTGTGTTTCAGGCTAAGATCAAGGAAAAAATACTTAAGTTAATTCTTAAAGAGTGATTTTATTTTGTATGTACTTTTATTTAGAATAAGAGTTTATTCATTTTCTGGTCAAAACTAGCAGCAATAAAGGAATTAGCCTCTATGTACAGAATGTGTCTGTCAAACCAGAGTCAGAGGTGTGCTTTAGGGATACAGGTATTAGTAAGGAAACTCAATTAGAATTCAATAATGCTGTAAGAAAGTGTAAAAAGATGTCCAACCACATGCTTAGTTCCATGCTACAAAAGGCTAGGAAGTCCTAATATTACCTGTCAGATAAACCATCCCTTCTAAGCAGTGGAATTTAATCAGCCAAGCGCACCTAGTCCATCCAAATTAAGAGGAAGCGAGACTCCACAAATGCTTTTAACATAAAAATAAGTCTTATACCACAATGCTCAGACTGCCTCTCTAGAAGCTGACTTCAGACCATAAGACAGTGAGAGGATACCTGAAGGTTAAGGTTATTTTTTTTCTGAATATTTTATGCAAAACCACTGGGACATGATCCTTCTAGAAAGCATGATGAATTAATATCAAACCCCAATAAAATAAGAACAACTCTCCAATACAGCAGCAAGAAAACTAGAAACTTTAAGCTTTATTAGCATTTTTTCTTTTCCCCTTACCTCATGTGGGCTGAATGACAGCCCTTCCTGCACAAATACTACTGAAGATGGAGATGGATTCTTACTTAGCTGCTCCTTCAGTTTGACATGAGTTTGCTGGATGGCTGGAGATTCCTGCATGGTAGTATTTTCAACAGGCTGAGCTGTGTGGATGGTATACATGTACTCAGGTGATTGTGGTAGAGAGCAGGTAATTGCTTGTTCTGTTCCAACCACAAAAGATGTAATATCTGAACCTACAGGAGTGAGTGGCTCCAGCTGGCTAGCCTGACTTGTGGAAGATGAATTGCTGTTGCTTGAATTAGGTAGGATATGTTGGCCTCTGTTAGACTGAGATATTGGGCACTGATTCTCAACAGGCTCCACCTTTACCATCTCCAATTTAGGGGAGGAATGCAACTCATCTAAGATGCGAAAAACAGCCTCTAGGTTTACTTCTGTCTTTTTATTTTCATCAGTGGTACTGCAAGGCCAATTAGAAGGCAGAAATTCAACTGGATAGGAGGATTGCATTGGAGGATTCTGGGAAAAAAGAAAACAGGACTGTTTGGATAGAAAATCAAATATGAGATTAAGGAGGAAAGAAACAACATATAGACTGATGAACACTAAACATAAATAGAGTAAACTTAAACTAAAACTTACTAAAAAACCTGAACAGCAATCAACTTTTCAGCAGTGGTAGCTTCAATTCTATTGTTAACCTTTATTTAGCAACTATTATATAGATGTCTGTCACTTCCTATGTTAATACTGGAATGGACCATCAATTCTCAGGGTTAAAGTATATAAAAGGAAAAGCCTAAAGTACCCAAATACCTAATTTGCTGATAAAATGTCTATATACCACCCTGACTGGTGTGGCTCAGTGGGATGGGCATTGCCCTACAAACTGGAAGGTTGTCAATTTGATTCCCAGTCAAGGCACATGCCTGGGTTGTGAGCCAGGTCCCTGGTTGGGTGCATGCAAGACGCAACTGATCGATGTTTCTTTTTTTCTCTCTCTCCCTCCTTTCCCCTCTCTCTAACAATAAATAAAGAAAATCAAACTTAAAAAATGTGTATATATCAAGTCCTTCCATGAAGGCTGACAGATAAAACATCACTTGTATCTATCATATGCTGTTTTAGGAATGCAGTAAGGACATTTCAAACACAGGATGCTCTCAAGTCCAGCAGTGTTTCCATAGATTCAGGGGGAGGTACAGTTCCAAGTGAATGATATGGGAAAAATGAGTGGATTATCAAATGTCCTTTGGTTTTTGAGATTGTATATATGTATGTATGTACGTATGTATTCACTTCTGTTTTATTTGGGGAGTTTATTCAGTTAAATTTAATTCACAAATAATATCCAAGTGTCTACTATGTAATGGCCAATTTTCTGGGAAAATAAAACTGCTTCTCTGACTTTCTTGCCTCAGGTAGTGGCATCTCTACTCTTCTTAAATCATTTAAAAACTCTCTCCTTGATCCTTTCTCTCTTCATCACCAGTTCATCAACAAATCTTGTGAGTTCTAAACCTAACGGAATCCAGCCTGTTAACACCGTCACTCCCTGGTTCCGCCACATCTCTTCTGGATTAGACTGCAGGCTTCTAAACAGGCTCACTGCTTCCATCCTTTATTCTCTATTCTCTGTACAGAAGTCGAAGTGATTCTTTTTTATTAAATTTACTGGGGTGAAATTGGCTCACCATTGTTTATTTTTAATAATAAAACAATAGATTAAAAATAGCTGTCACTTTTAGATTCATCTTCTATAGATTTAGGGGGAGGTACTATTCCAAATTATCTGAGAAAAAAATGAATATTCTATTTATTGGTTCCTGAGATTGTTTATTTTTAATAATAAAATAATAGATTAAAATAGCTGTCATTTCTAGATTGATCTTTAAGATGTATTCTCTTATACATTGCACTTTGCAAAGAGTAGGCATTCAATTATGTTTGGTGATAAATGATCTCAAGCTATGAACATAACATACTAAAAAAGTAATAATTAAATAAAACATGTAATGAGCCCTGGCCAGTTCCTGCATCCAGGTGGCTCAGTTGGTTGAGGCATCATTGCCTACACCAAAAGGCTGCGGATTCAATCCCCAGTCAGGGCACATACCTAGGTTGCAGGTTTGATACCCAACTGGGGCATGTATGGGAGATAACTGATCAATGTTTCTCTCTTATATTGATGCCTCTCTCTCTCCCTACAGCCCCCACCTTCCTCTCTCTCTAAAAATCAATTAAACATATCCTCGGGTGAGGATTAAAAAACAAACAAAAGAAACATGCAATGAGTCGATGTTGCCAAATGCAGAGGTTTGCACAGAGTAGGCATTCAGTAAATGTTGATTATCTCAGATTATAAACCTAAAGTACAGAAGTTATGATTAAATAAAACCCATAGTGTGTCAATGCTGCCAAACACACTATAATGATTGTGTCAGTGATTTGAAGAACACTAATGCCAAATCATGTAAACCATGTAATTTAATGGTTTAAGTATCAAGCAACTTTAGTACAGCCAACAGCACCATTTATTGAGTTCTCACTATGTGCCAAGCATGGGAAAAGTGCTCCATGTATGTTACTTAATTTAATCGTTACAAGAAGTCTATGAATCTCCATTTCCGTATGACGAAACCTAAGTTCAGAGAAACTTCATAATTTACACACAGTTGCACTGAAATAACTGAGAGAACCGGGTTTCAAACTCAGGGCTGCCTGACTCAGCAGCTCTGGCTCCTAACCACTACACCAGACAATGAACTGGCCACCCCTGCACACTGCCACTCACACCTACCATCCAGCTCACTGCATTTATTTCCAGAACGGCATTGGAAACACTTCCCCTTTCTTTCTGTTTAAAAATTTCATGTCTACTTAGCTTTCTTTTCCTACAATAAACATGCATTGCCCTTGTAGTAAGAAAAGGTCTTTAAAGATGTTTTTTAATGACTTAAGACAAACATAATCAAGATACGAACAGTTCAGAGTATCACCAGAATGATTCAGAGGAGAGAGTGTCTGGATTCACAAACAAAAGCATCTAATTTGTATGACAGGTATGTCCCTGTAGTCAAGACAAATAGACTAGACTATCATGGTTGATGATACCTGCCATTAAAAATGTCCACTAAGCCCCCTTAATCTGATTCTATACTCTCCAAACAACAATCCAATTATAATTTGATTTCCCATGTAGACTTTCTAAAAAAAAAATGTTCTTTTTCTCAAAAAGAGATTTAAAAAGGAATGTGCTTTTGAGCACTGGAATGCCACTCATAAGATATTCTCTTAAGAACAGAAGCTGTCTTGGCTACATGATATCAAAGGCAAACACATAATTCCAATCTTTAAGCAATTATAGCATAAAGTACAAAGCATACAATTTTACTTTATCCTAGAAATATCAGTCTAAAACAACTGTTTCATAGTAAATAATGAGAAGATAATTGATAATTGAAGTACATTGTTTACAACATGGGTGCTGAAGGGGACCAGCCCTAAATTTCTCTTTTTTTACATCATCTTTTTCTCCTTAAAAAGAGTAATTATCTATACCATCTTGGAAGAATCTGTCATTTGGCGACATATACTTTCAGAGTTCATCTGGTATTCATTTTACCATGGAAGAGCCTGGAATAGCATGATTCTAACCAACTTTCCACAATGCTGGAAATGTTCTCTATCTGTGCTGTACGATTTTGGTAACCACTAGCCTTATGAGACTACTGAGCACTTGAAATGAGCTCAGTGTGACTGAAGGACAAATTTTATTTAATTTTAATTAAAATAACCATATGTGGCTACTGTCTACTATATTGGACAGTGCAGGCCCAGAAGAATCCTCAGGTATCATTTACATTAACTCTCTTTCTTAGAATTGAGAAAACTGAGGCCATAATCCACAGCTTACCTCTGGCTACTCATTAAGATAAAATTGCATCTTGAAATTCTGCAATACTGTTGCACCTGATACACAGAGTCTATGTCCGTTGTCCCAAGATCTTACCTGGAAGTAGTTGCAGTGGGCATAGGTAGAGGCAGTGGGAGCCACGCAACTACTGAGAGCGTCCATGTGGGTGGAAGGAGAGCAACACTGTAACACAGCTGGAAGGAATGCAGAATGGAAAATCCATCAGCCAAATAAACCTCTACAGCGTTCAAGGTGCTCTTCTCTTTCATATTTGAAAAAAAAAACCCAAAGCTTTCCTTTGTGGGTGCAATAAAATACATTTAGTCCAATTAGGTGCTATTGTTTGTTGAAAACATGATAATAAATTAATTTTAAAAGTCACTTAGAAGTGTCATGTCTACTTTTATAAATGATTTCTTTAGCACCTAAACATTTTGTTACTTTTCTCACCAGTTATTTTTATTAAGGGTAATTTCTTTTTGTTGAAAATTTCAGAACATATTTGGAATTTCCCAAATAATTATTTCAATTATTTTAATAGTACCAAACATGTGGAGGAGAATGTGTTTTTAAGGATAAAATAAGTATGAAATACTCTCCAAATATTCCTATCACTACACAACGCATCCAGTGAGGTCCATGAAAGAAATGCTTTAACCATTTCAGACGAGTGGCTAGGAATTTGGGTCCTAGTGTCAGGACTGCCTGGCTTTGGACCAGATCCAAAACTTGAATAGCTGCAAAAACTTGAGCAGGTAAATCTCTACGGGCTTCAGTTCCTGCATCCAATTAAAATGGGGACAATAATAGTACCTACCTAACACATTTCTTGTGAGGACTGAATGAGTTAATATGTATAATGCACTTAGAATAGTACTGGCATGCTGTAAGCAATTGATAAATAAATAGCTAACTGCTGTTATTTTAACTAAAAAAAATACATTTTCCAAACGTAGCCTTATAGCTATGATACCATGAAAAGACTGAACTCTTTACATGGGGATAGTTACACTTCTAGATGGAATCTCAATAACAGACTGAGTCTCCTCTTTTCCAGAGGGAGACTCTCCAGAATGAGTAAGAACCAGTTATAGTGCCACCCCTCTGGATTGAGCAGAGAATGGCATTTATTGAGCACCTACCACACTGCAGGCACAGTACTCAGTGCTTTACACATATGGTCTCATTTAATCCAAACTACCGAATGAGGTATTGACATAAGTTTACAAAAATAAGGAAACTAAAGCTCAGAGATATTAAATAATTTACCAAAAGTCATAAAGCTAGTAGTAATAGGTACACTAATCAAACCCCAAAGCACATGCCCTTGAATATACCACAATACTTCCCTAGTCTCTTCTTTTTCCTAAAATGTACATTTTAATTTTACTTGAACTCTACTTGAATGTTTTTTAAAGACTGTATTTATTTTTAGAGAACAGGGAAGGGAGGGAGAAAGAGAGGGAGAAAAACATCAATGTGTGGTTGCCTCTTGAGTGCCCCCCACTGGGGACCTGGCGCTCAACCCAGGCATGTGCCCTGACTGGAATAGATCCTGTGACCCTTTGGTTTGCAGGCCAGCACTCAATCCACTGAGCCTCACCAGCCAGGGCTCTACTTGAATATTTTTAAGGTGTCTTTATTATACAGTGCAACTTTCTCTTTTAATGTCCACATTTTTCCTGTTTCTAGTATGCTAATAAAGTTACTAAGTAATCTCATTTTATAATCTTTGAAAGTAAATTAACTCAAGGATTGTAAAAATGCATTGGAATGCACTTGCCTCTTTCTCCATTATTGACTAATGATATTTAAAATGTCAG
The DNA here is from genome assembly GCF_021234435.1 of Artibeus jamaicensis. Lineage (NCBI taxonomy): Eukaryota > Metazoa > Chordata > Mammalia > Chiroptera > Phyllostomidae > Artibeus > Artibeus jamaicensis. The sequence goes on from NW_026521407.1 coordinate 9,477,963, forward strand.
AAGTTTATAAAGGTATAATAGAAATAAGTATTTTCTTGTTATTTCAATGTGCCATTTAAAGCTTTAAAATTTTTCACATGAAAGGCAACACCTGAAATAACAGACAAAATTCTAGTTCAGGTACAGATATTACAAATTCAAGCTGCTGTCACTTCCAATATAGGTTAGGCAACAGATTCTCACACTGTGTCCTTTGAGATTATTCAAATGTACAGGTAGGGTGTTTCGGATTTGAATTTGGTTTTCCAGGAATTTGAAAGCATAAATATCCTAAGAAATAAGTTGAATGAAAAAAAGCCAAACATCAAGAAGCGGTCTGCAGGGCTTGCCAAAACTCTGGGGGGGGGAAAAAAAACAGACTTTTATCGTAGAGTTTTAGCAGCTAAGGAAAACCACGCCCCCTAGTGGCAGGAAAAGACTCGGTCAGAAGCCATCAGTGTTTCATTAACAAATCAATGAAAGGTATTAGGGTTAATTATCTGATATTGCTATGTCTGACTCTAGTGGTTAACAACTACACATTTAAAATAGTTGTTAAAAGGGTACTTTAAAATAAAGTGTATTTTATTTCTGGGAGATATAAATTGAATATACAACAGAGAAAATATTTGTAGTTGATAGCTGATTTTGGTATCTAAGGAAATGGCAAAATAATGAAATGGCCTTTAAAGGGTCCAGCAACGCCCTGGCTAGTGTGACTCAGTGGGTTGAGTGGGTCGAGCGTTGGCGGCCTGCTAACAGAAAGGTCTCCAGTTTGATTCCGGGTCAGGGCACATGCCTGGGTTGTGCGCCAGGTCCCCCAGTTGAGGGCGTGTGAGAGGCAACCACACATTGATGTCACTCTCTCTCTTTCTCTCTCCCTTCCCCTCTCTCTAAAAAAAAAAAAATTAAATAAAAAATCTTTAAAAAAATAAATAAAGTGTCCAGTAACAAATAGAAAGTAGAAAGGTACCTCATGAAAAAAAACACTTAAATAGATGATCCAAAAAGATTCCTTAATGGCTATTTCCTTACCAGTGCAGTCTTACTTTGTATAATCAACAAAATAGAACAAAGCCAGGTACTAATAGGCTTATTGAATACAAAAACCTAGCTATAGAAATGAAGCTGTCTCCTTGATACATGCTAAATTAATCTAGTGGGTATTATTGTCAGGATGGGCGGGGTAAGACAAAATGGCGGCTGAACAACCCCAAAATGGCGGCTGAACTACAACCCGGAAAAGACCGCTGACGTCAAACCAGAGAGCCGAAAGGGCGGGCTTTGCCAAAAGGGATATCCGCATAGCAGTGTGAGCCCAAGGAAAGCCACCAATGATATGTTGCCACTTTGTTCAATGCGGACCAATCCCCAGCTCTCACGAAGAGAACAAACCAAAATAAAACCCCGCCATATTCCCTGCGCGGGCAGCGACTTCCCCTGCCACACTCTGGGTACGAGAGAACCTGGCCCGGGTGCACAAACCCCAATAAAGCTCTACATTGCCTAACTTTGTGGCTGATTGGCATTTCTTCCTCAGCGGAGCCTAAGAAAACCTTTCAATTATGAGTTTATTACTATGTCCTAAAACACATTCTTCTGCATAAAAGACTTCTGGTGTCTTCCTGAAGGCAGTGGTAAGCCATTAAATTGCAATTAGGATAAAAAGTAGAATAGTGAACAAGATTCTATTTCAGATAAGGTTGATTACATTTTTAAAACAATTCTAGTATTTATTTTAAAAAAACAAGATGACTAAAAATTATCCTAAGGTAAACTTTTTCAAATAAAAAATAAAGGTAAAAAATTTTATCCCCACTATAGGTTAGAAAAACAAGTTCATGTACTTTATCCTATAAAGGTAACTCAAATAAGGAATGCTTTGAACTTGAATCCACTCCAGAACAGTACAGTGTCAACAGTGAGAATATGCCCAATATGAATGCTGAAAAGGAAAAACATCCCACTGATAAATTTAACTTCAAGATAGCAACCAGAACCCCAACATCTCCTCATTTATGATGAGGTAACAAAAAGGTCATCTGGGCACAGACCCAAAAGCAGAACAGCTATTCATGCACCCATGCATCCGCATTATTCAACAGCCAAGGGCAAAAGCGGCACGCTGTCAGCAGACGATGGATAAACAAAATGCAGCACATACATACAATGGAAAACCATTCGGCATTAGTAAAGAAGGAAATTTTGACACAGGCTACGACATTAATGAACCTTAAAGATATTATGCTAAGTGAAATAAGCCCATGACAAGAGGACAAATGTTGTATGAGTCTTGAGGTTCCTACAGTTGTCAAATTCTTCAAGACAGAAAGTAGAATGGTCGTTGCCAGGAGCTGGAAGAGGAGAATGTGAAGTCAGTGTGTCATGGGTATGGAGTTTCAGTTGTGGAAGAAGAAGTTCTGGAGGTGGATGGTAATTACGCTAGGACAGCAATGTGGATGAATTTAATGCCATAGAACTGTACACTAAAGATGGTTTAAATGGTAAGTTCTAGGTTATATATAGTTTACCTCAATAAAAAGAAAGGCAAATAGTAATTGTGTTTTTGTTTAGTTTCTCCTGGCAGCTAAAGAGAACTCCCTGGTATGTCTATGCCAAATCTTTCTTTCCATAAGAACAAAATCAGGCCTTTTCAGAGAAACTAAGGACACCAACTTCCTGAGCATCAGAACGCTCTTTACAACTCCAGATTCTGTACTTCTGTGCATTATGTAGGACTAGAAGCCTAACAAATTTTAGAATTTAAATGTACTTTAAAGTGATAAGCAACTTTTTGGCCAAAAGTCAATTAAAAAAATTTTTAAACAATGATATATACTTTTCAATAAAAATTTTAAAAATCATACACACCTTGGAGGAAAATATATATTATTACAAATTACTTAGCCTTTAAAGTATTAATATCTAGGCTCATTTGAAAGACAGCTTTTAAACTATTTCATCCTTTATATGTATAGTGTTTTCAATTTTATGGTCTGTTCATATACACTAATTCATTAATCCCTGACCCAAACAATTGTTGCCACTTTACAGAAAGGGAAATTAAAGCTGATTGATATGAAATAATCCACTGAAGGTTATGGTGGACAATTAACTGCAAAGCTGAGACCAGAATTATTTCATTCCATTCAATAAATTACTTATTAAGGACCCAGCATAGCCAAGCACTATGTTAGGTGTAAGCAGATACGGAAACGAATTGAAGGGAGACCCTCTCTTCAGAGGCCCCAAACAGGACCCCCGACTCTAGCAGCTGACGTGTGCTCTCTCTGCTCGAGCAGGGTGAGCCAATGACCCAAGACAGTCCCACTGCTGCCAGCAGCATTGGAGGGGAAGGTCCCTCCACCAATCTCTGTCATCTGCCCTATCTGGGAGTAACTAACTCGGAGGAAGACATACAGCGGGAAAGAGTCCCTCAAAGGCAAAGCAAAACAAAACTTAGGTCTTTGTTTGGGAGGCAGGCAGGTGGGCAGCAGGGCACATGCCCAAAAGAAGGGACAATGGAATCAGTTTGCCCTGCCTCTGCCTAGTAGTGCTTCGGTTTCCTAATCTATAAAATTAGGATAATTACATTTCCTATTTTATAAGGTGGTTGTGATGATTGAGTGAATTAATATTTAAAAGGTATTCAGAACAGTGCCTAGCTGCAGTGATTGCTATATAAATAGTTATTAAATAAAATATGACATGAAGGGCATCTACGAATTGCTAATCACTGCTTTGAGCTTAAAACTTAACTTGGAAAAATGGCAAAGTTGATTTGGAGTCAATTCAGCATTGTAATATTAGCCGAAGGAAAAGAATTCCTCAATACAGGATTCTGTCTATATATAAACATGAATATATTAATATTCCTATATTTGTTCAAATAGATGGAGAATGAGTAAAGAGGTCTAAAATAAAATTTTTATTAAAAAGGGAAATTAAATTGCAGCAGCACATTATGAAAATAACATCAGAGGGAAAAAAACTGAGTTCAAGACAGGGCAAAAGTAAAAGGAATCAACGAATACTGGATCTACCACATTTTGTCTTTGAAGGGGTGATAAGAGGGAAAAAATGTAAATGAGCTAGCAAGGAAAAGATACACTCAAGAGAGGAATGAAAAATATGAAAAGTCATTCAGATGAGTCCTTTTATAAGTCAGTCTGATGATAATTTTTTAGTCTTCATGTTTGGTTTTACTGGAGAAATTAATTTATGAAATATAACAAAATTCAAAATTTACTGGCTCTACCAGATCCAAGTTTGTTTTGAATATAAGTAATTGTTACATGAAATTGGATGCTGTTTTTTACTAAAATTTGATCAAAACTTCAAGTCATATAACTCACTTTGAAATGATTTAAGTATGATCATTTTCCAAAGTGAGTTACTTTATTAGGACTTACACAGGTGGGTTTGGGAGTGGCTTGTTATCCTGCCTCTGAGAATAATATTCTATTTAACTTTGGGAAAGTTATTTGTAACACTCTTCATAAATAAGTATTTATAAGTTATTGGTTAAATTGCTTATTACTTTTTGCTTCCTTCACCTAAAGTTTGAAAGAATTAAGTACCTATATGGTATTTTTATGGCACTTTCTTTTCCACAGTAGGCCTTTTGTATTTAACAGTACACTTTTTTGTTTATGTAGTACTTCAGAATGCTCAAAACTGTTCGCCTACATTATATCACAGAACTACTCTCTATATGAGAAGTCTTCATGAGATCATGAGGTTTCTTATTCTCATAACCTCAGAAACTCTGTAATCATTTCAATGATCCCTACTAAAGAAGACGAAACAAAAAATTCAGATAACACAAGATTCTATTTCACATGCACTATATACCATCAAAACATCAGCAGCACTTACTTGTCCTTTTAACGTTTCTTCCCTAGTCTTTACCTTGAACTCTTGGAGATAATTTTCAATTTATAAATTTATATCCAAGCTAACAAAATATTTTAAAATAACATATCCTAAATCCTAATAATGTAACAAATAGTATTTCTATAATGAATGAATAGTACTAACCATTTGTAGCGTTTTCTGAAAAATAATATATAACTGGTTCTCATAAAATTTAGAACTAGGAGTTTCCAAGAAGTTGGTTTGGAATTTGGAATAATTTCCACATAGAAACACCATCAGGCAGGCCAGTCTGACTCCTGAGCCAGACTATAAAGATCTTTACCTTAAGTGTAGGACTAATGGCAACACAGAACTTAACCACTGTATCTAATATGTCCATTTAAAATGCCTCCAAAATTCAAAATCGGAAGGCCAAGCACATTTCTACATCTCTCTGCTACAGTCCTTCCAAATTTCAACTCCCTAGAAGTTTTTGAGTCTTCAGTGAAAGTTTAAGGAAGAGGGTTTGGAGGGGATTTAGTAAAGGAAACAGAAGCATTTACTGGCAAAAGGAGGGGAGGAAAGGTTACTGTCTAGTTTACGGGCTACAGAATATAAAGCAAGTGTTAGGAAAACACAGACTGCGTGTATGTATTCTACGAATACAGGGAACGCAACCAAAATTATAATGTAGGTAGCCATGCCTAATTTGTTTATTAAACTACTGGGTTAAACTCACTAATAAAAATCTGACCCTATTTGTTACTATACATAAGATACATAACTTATACCATGAAATTAGTTATCTTCTGTTTTTAAAGATCACATATATATTTTTGTTCTTCCATGAAATAGCTGACAATCTGGAAAAATACTTGGCCTCAACCTGTTTCTATATAAAAAGATTTTAAAAATTAATTTTGAATTGGCAAAATGATTAAAAGTGCTAAATCATCCTACTCCAGATGATCCCTTCCCCTCTTTCTTCTCAATCCATCCATGAAAACATTAGTAGCTCAAAAAATCTATAAAACCCCATTTAATTTAAACTCTGGTTCTATTATTTTAATATTGTTAAAGTTAAATGCTTTGGGAAAATAAAGCAATCCCTTTTATAACTATATTTAGGTAGAATGCAATGAGCCCAAAGTAAAAGAATACAGCTGGATATTACAGTTAGAAACAGTGAGCATTATTACAAATAGAATAGCTACCAAATTTATAACTTTTAAAAGGCAACAAATTATTTAATTCTATCATCTAATTTACACTCCTTCCTTTTATTTTAGCTTTTAATGTCATCCTACCTGAGATGGTTTAACAAATACCTCTAGAGAGTGCTTCCAGATCTATATATTGTGAGTAAATTAATACTCCTACTGTTTTAATTCGCAGGGCAAAGGAAGGCTCCTTTCTTCTCTCCCTGGTCTTTTCTGAAAGCCCTGACCCGTGTCTTGTTTCTGTTGCCCCGTTACCACTGTGTAAAGCACCCTACATGACAAAACATACACCACAGCTATGGTGCTTCTGCAAAATAGAATATACAGTTGAATAAAATGGTAAGGCTATTACCTTGCAAAAACGTTATTTCCTCCCCTCTCTCCTGAAAAAAAAAAAAAGACCCTATAAACTAAACAGATATCACTAGCATAAGGATCCCCAATTAGGGGCTGGATTATCTACCAGTATATCAATGCCCTCGGTTGAGATCTAAGTCACTTGTCATTATCAAGTTCTGTCTGCTGTTCTTGTTCTTAGTTGGCTGGAATTACCACTGCTAACCATTTTTAATTGCTACCATTTACCATTGCTACCATTTTAAAAAATAGTTCTGCACCAAGGACAGAGCTGTAGCAGGTTTCAGTGTACTAAGTCTTAATTTCAATACTAAGACATATTTTGAGGATACAAAAGTCTCACTAAAAACATACACCAATGGAATTTCACAACCCTTAAGAACACGTGAATATATTACTTAAAAATGTCTTGATGAGAAATCTTTGACATTCCTTAGGTGCATATTCCGAGTATTATTGTTTAAGCATGAAGAAATGCATTTAAAAATATAAATGCTGCTTATAAAGTACCTTAAGAGAAGCCATGGAACTTGAATTTCTCATACCTGTTGGATAGTAGGCTTGGGAGTACTGTGCTGAGGGTGTGTAGTTACTGTATTTTTGGGAGGAGCTGACCATTGTTTGAGGACCTTGCTGAACGTGTACAGATGTGCTGCTGGGCTGCAGGGTGTAGGTAACCTCAGTTGGAAACCTCTGCAGTACAGGAAATGGAACCCCTTTCTCTGAAAAAGTAGGAGACGTTTCTACTTGTCCTGGGTGCATTCCAAGGGAGTTCTGCCACGTTCTAGGAGGAATCGGGGTCCGATCTAAACCTTTCAGAGGGAAAGTACTGTGGTTGTGGGATGAAGCTGATACGTAGGAATAAGGAGACAGACTATCTCGCCGGAATGACCGATGAAACTGTCCTACAGCCACTGGTCCTGCACAAAAAGAGGAAGAGCACATTTGTTAATTTTATACTGCACCACGGGATGTAGGAAACCAAAAGACAAAAAATACACACCGCCCTTCACCTGGGAAATGTTGAGTTTTCAGTCATTGTAACACAACCAAAATCAAGCATTATAAAAACAAGTTCAGAATCCAGAATATGAGATTATACATATGTTGCTGAAAAAATAAACTTTTGATTGAGTCTCAATATGGCTGTCATAAAGTGGCAAAACTCTAAAACCAAATGTCAAATCAAATTTATTCAGTGTTAAAAGCCTTTTATAAATTATTCAGTCATCTTACCTTTGACCTCCGTTGACTGACTCTAATTTTTCCAACCTGTAAGCTACATCCTTGACACAGGTGTCAAACTCATTTTCACCGGGGGCCACATCAGCCTCAAGGTTGCCTTGAAACGGCTGAATGTAATTATAGGACTGCATAAATGTAAGTATTCCTTAACAGTTAAGTGGGAGCTTGGCGCTGCCTCAGGGGAGAAAAAGGGTGCTGGGCGGATAAAACACGGTGGGGGGCTGGATTCGGCCTGTGGGCCTTGTGTTTGCCACCTGTGCCCTGGAAGCTTTAGAAATTCCATTCTGTCTTTCAAATAATTTAGGAACCTTTTTAACAGACACAAAGATAAGCACTCTACCATATATATATATGAAAAAAGTGTGGAACAGGCCCTGGCCAGGTAGCTCAGTTGGCTGGAGTATCATCCTGGTATGCAAGGTTGTGGGTTCGATCCCTGGTCAGGACACATAGAAGAATCAACCAATGAATGCATAAATAATGAAACAACAATATGATGTCTCTCTCTCCCCCCCTTCCTCTCTATCTACAGTCAAATTTTTTAAAAATATGGGACAAATAAAAATTATAATAAAAACCAAAAAGAGCCCTGCTGGTGTAGCTCAGTGGATAGAGTGCGGGCCTGCGAACCAGAGGATCGCGGTTCGATTCCCAGTCAGGGCACATGCCTGGGTTGCAGGCTGCTTCCCTGCAGGCCAGTTCCCAGCAGGGGATGCACGAGAGGCAACCATACATTGATGTTTCTCTCGCTCTCTCCTTCCCTTCCCCTCTAAAGATAAATAAATTTTAAAAAAATTTAATGTTTTTTGCTCCCATTAAAACTTTTTTTAAAAAATGATGATCTTTGCATAAACGTCAATCTTGAAAACTTTGACTAAGTTCTCTTCTTTATCCCTAAATCAGTCAATAGTCTTCCATAGTCATTTTTTTCCTCAGAGTTTGTCTAGTAGTCTCCCTTCCTAGATATCAGTGACTCTCAAAACCTGATTTACATCTGAGTCACCTGGAGAGTCTGTTTGTTAAAAAAATCCACATGCTCAGGCCCAGAAATTCCAGTTATTTGCTTTCTTTGATCTAGAAAGGTAGAAAAGAATTAAAAATAAAATATGAGGAAGAGAAAGGACAATACTGCGTAACAAGGAAAAGGAAAATATAAATGTTATAATCTGGACTTATTTTATAGAGGGCACTTCCTGAACACAAACAAAGCTAGCCCAACTTATTTCTAGAGAGGACTTTATGTAATAAGTTATGTGATTCACAAATGTCATTCAATTTGTTTTATTAAACCAACCTATAGAACAGAGGGAAAGTCTAATTTATATGCTACTCATCTGTTAAACCACATGGTGAAAATGGCACTCAAATCCTTACTTTTTCAAATAGTTCACCTGTAAACCCATTCTACATGTTACACACCATCCATTTTATTTCTGTGGTGTTTGGTTCCTCCAAAGAATCAAGTATTAGGGAGTGTTCCTAACTACTTCTGGCTTGGCCCTACCTGACTCAAACTGAGTTTTGCTCAAATAAACTCTTATAGAAGTAATAAAATTTAAAGAAGCACTAATGCCAAAAATAAACAAATATATACATACAAACATACACAAAAAATTCTGGAATCTTAGAAATCAAAAGCTCTAAACCCAATGAGGAAAACATAAATCTTAGTTCCAAAGATTGTAGTTAAATGATGTCGCTCTTAAAAACGACTTTTCCTTTTTTCCTTTAAAGTACAAAAACTAGGTTTTATGTTACTTGACTAGCAATTCCATATGTATACACACTGTGGAACTCACCACTGACAAGTGTTTTTTTCTAAACCTAGAAACATTTTCTGCTCTTCACAGCAGGTATTTCTGAGGTCCAAACCTACCTTTGATTTCTCCTTGGACGCTTCATGTGCTAAAACTGCATATTGCTATAGCGTGCAACAGCTCACTCACCCTTTTCCTACCCTCTTTAAAGTTAAGCTGTTCATCAATTTTCAGACCGTCCATAATTTAAGCAGCTTATTAAAGAACTGTTTACCTTGATTTCTCAATTTCTGGTTTAGATCTGAATTAAAATATAAAGTCTATTTCTATCGAGATAAATTCTGATTGATGGCCAAATATTTACATATTTTAGATGCTGCTAACAGAAAAATCACTATTAGAATGAGAACATCCCTTTAAATTTGTTTTTTTAAATAAAAATCTACGACATGTTCAGCTCTTATTCATTCTTCTCTTAAGGAGTACCTCATAGCAATTCTGTTCCAACTTCACAGATACATTGGGCAAAGCTTAACTCCAGAGCTCGGGAAATGTAAGGCAGGATAAATTTCTGTTTTTAGAAATTCTATTCCTTCTGTATAAATGAACTTGAACTAATAAATCCCCAGGAAAAGAACTTGCCTCTTGTCCGAAACCTGCCTCTTTTGGAGCTTGGTGGCCCCAGGCAAAGACACATTAACTACTGCTCAGACTTGTAATTTTACTTAGTTTAGAAATGTTTGTTTTCTTTTTGTTGTTGTTTTGTTTTAGCTTAGAAAGTTTTAACAAATATTTTAAAAACTGACAATAAAAACAAAATAACAGAAGTGAACAAAGAAACAAAAAAGAAAAAACATGTGATCCTCACATTTCTCATCAAGACATTCTCAAAAAGTAAAAAGGACAGCTGGCTCGAGGACCTAGATAAGAGAACTAGATCCCAACACAGAGGATTGTACTGTAAAAGAGAGAGCAGTATTAAAACCCTCAACTGAAGTAGAGAACCCAAAACAAAATGGAAACCAGGAAGTAGCAGTACAGTCAGGCATACAACCAAAACGACTCCAGCAGAATAAAAATTAAATGAGGAAAAATAGAGGAGCAAGGACTTAGAACATGGAATTAAAGCAAAACAAAACTGGGCCAGTATTCTTGAACTTAGAATTACGCTCCGCCCAAACTAGTAACACTGTTCCCTAGTGAACCAAGCCTGGGGTAAGCGATCCGCATCTACCAACAGGTAGAATGGTAAAAAAGAAAAAATCCTGAAAACGACAATAATCTAGGTATACATGGATTGATGTATTATCTATACTGAAAAGATGTGAATTGCATGTTATTCAACAAATAATCTTTAAAATGCTAGCCAACTGAAACAGAAAGTGAAGACAAGCAGATCCTAGACGGCTCTTGTGTTTCGTCAGTAAATGAATGTTATTCTTTGAATGCAATTAGATTTAAGATACACGAGGGAAAAAGAAAGTTCAGAGAAGAGAAAAAAGTGAGCAAGAGTTGACTTTTATGTTTATACGTATGCATGGACATTTCTTTTGACATTGAAGTGGTTAACCCAATTCTCTCAAGAGCCCACCTTCCAGTCTTTTCTCCTTATGTTCATCGGACATACAGCCTGAAAAACAAATATCCACAGGAGAGTCTGCCAGATGTATGCCACGGTATCGTCTCCCACTCTCTTGTGCCATTTGATTTCCCACCAAAATCAGCAGCCATCATGTGGAGGTAGCTTAATATTCCTTCAGAATTCCTTTAGAACATTCCTGTGCCACTGCTATTTTTCCAACTTGTTACTAGAACTCTAACCTAACCCCTAATCTTCTAAACTCCACAGGCACAACCTAACCCCTTCTAAATTCCAAATCAATGCAGTGCTGCCTCATTCATAACTCTGGGCTTGGGTTAAACACAGTACAATATGACTTTTATTTGTGCATTTTTAAAGTTTCCCGTAACAAAAGTAACCCAGAAATCTTTACATTAAACCCATGTTAACATGCTGAAAATGTTTCTGTTACTCTCCTACTTGAAGATGAGGCAATGAATTCTCAACATTATATCCTGTTACTTTCTTGGCGTTCCTACCATAGGTCCTTAAACAGAGAAAGGGAATACTGCCACTCTCACCTTCCTGGGAGGGGAAGAACATCAGAAGTCAAGTTTACAAAATAATTTTCTATCAGAGAATTTCTGAACTTTTAGTGAATACACATTTATAAATACAAAGGTTTTTCACATACTGAAAGGTTATAGCCAATAGTGAAAAATCCAAAGGCCACAAATGTGAGCCTTCTAAAATTCTTGGTAACTAAAACTTGACAGCTGTAAAGCAAATCCTTTTCTCCTTACATGTGTCCAACCACAACCTCTTAAAATAAGCATCAGCCTTCACTAGCTACAGTGAAAGAGCTGTTTGACCAATTCATCCCACACAGGAACAATATCCGGTGAACAGTAAAATATATTATCTTTTGCTCTTAAGATACGTAAACAATGTCTTATCCTTCTACGCATAAACTGGGGCCTAAAATATGACTATTGTCAGGACACTTCTTCCAAGATGTCTTAGTTGTCTCAGTGGGTGGAAGATGGCATGTCTCTCCAAGGACAAACTTCCACTCAAGGTACCTTGTTCACTTTCCCTTGGTTGGTGTAAATGGTCTTAAGTGTTCCTTAGAAACTTGGCTGCGATTCGTTCCTCCCTACCTTGACTTTCATGTCTTTTCACCCTACACAGTAACTCTGCTCCCATCAGAGCGAAGGAGGCCCTTGCGTGTTTCCGCCAGGCCCTGTGCCTCAACAAGGGGCCGCTTACTCTACGTGCTCACGCGTCTGGAGCAGGTCAGCTATGGAGGCGCGGAGATCAAGAGGGGTGCGGGAAGGGTGGAAAGAGCGCAAAGCACTGTGCCTTTGGCCGCTAGTGGACACAGAAGGGACTGAAAGCCTACGGCCTCTTTCCAGGAGAGGCACTGGCACCAAACAGGGGCCTGCGCCGGTGAGAACCACATGGGCGGCACCCTCTTAGGATCCTGGGCGCGTTCGGGATACCTCCGACCTGCAAGATGAGGGCGTGCGACAACGTCTTGGAAGTGGCGGTTGCTCCCTGAGCCCATGTGCCCTGCGGTGGGAGAGGAGGCCCGACGGGACTCACCGTGCGGCTCGGGCCGAGGCCCTGAGGGCGGCGACGGCTCCGGGTGCTGCAGCGGCGAGGTGGAGGCCGAGGCGGAGGCGGAGGCCGCGGAGGCGGAGGCGGAGGCCGACGTGATGAGCAGCCTCTGGAAGCGGTTGGGCGGGCGGCAGGGCACCTTCAGGCCGGCCGCCAGCTTGGCCTTGTTGGCGCTGGTGAGCCTCTTGAGGTGCACGAGCAGCTGCGGCTGGTCGCGGCGGAAGTGCGGGCTGTGGAAGTGGTGCAGCGGCCCATCGCCCGCCGGCCCGCCGCCCCCCGGCCCGGGGCCCGCCGCGCCCGGCCCGCCCAGCACCACCTTGCGGAAGCCGTAGAGGTTGAGCTGGCGGATGAAGCTGGTGAAGTTGGTGGTTTTGAACAGCTCCGGCTCGGTCCCCGCGCCCCCGGCGCCCCCGGCGCCCCCGCCGACGCCGGCTCCTGCCCCAGGCGGGCTCAGCAGTTCGGCCTCGAAGAGCGGCTGGTCGATGAGCAGCCCCTCGCCGCGGCCGTCCCAGCGAATCGAGCGGTACCGAGGGCTGTTCACCAACCGCCACAGTTTGGCGGGGAAGTTGTTGGGGTTGATGGGGGTGGAGAGCAGCGTCTCCTCCATCGCCCCTGCCTGGGCCCTGGGCCTCGCCCCACCGAGTCTGGCTCTCCTGCTCCCGTTCTCGATCCCCCAGGCCTTCGCTTCGCCCTGCCCCCTCCTGGCCTTCACGGACCTGGGGACCGTTGGCGTACGAGCCCCGCAGCGCCTTCCAGCGCGCCCAATGGGGCCTCGAGTTCCCACCACGCGCTGGGAGGAGGTGCCAGCGGGCCTGCACCCTGGGCACAGCACCCCCAGCACGCCCGGCCCGCAGGGTGCGGGGCGCCTCAACCACCTGCTGCAGCGTGGGAGGCGTGGGACGTGGCGGAGTAAAGTCACATTCCCTTGGACTGCCACCGATGGCTGGAAATTGCTGCCCACCAGGTAGGGTTAAGGCCTGCAAAGGAACGAGCCCAGTTATCCACGATGGAATACTAAGATTCCTTTACTTCACGGTAGCCAGCGGGCGGGCATTTAGAATTTGGAAAGTGTGCATTGCAGTACAAAGTCAATCGTTCTTGAGAACAAAGGGCCTAACTCGGTAGTCTCAGTACTAACAACTGAATTGTTCACCAGTCCAAATAAAATGGTGATGGTGATAGGGAAGTATACTGAGTAAACAAATTCACCTTTTAGAGAGCATCTTACATATTTTGGAATTCACTGTTAAACCCAGATTTTGCTCACGGTAATCTACTCAAGGTGGGAATAGGAACTGAGGTGACTTTGAGGAGGGAATGAGAATATAGGCACAATCCTTTGTGCCTAATCAACCAACTGGTTAAATTTTAGACCTAAAAGGGAAACAAGCCTCACGAGATGGGATAGAATTCTATTGTATCAATACGGAGAACTCTCGCCCTGCTTGGTGTAGCTCAGTTGATTGAACGCTGGCCTGTGAACGGAAAGTTCACTGGTTCAATTCCTAGTTAGAGCACATGCCTGCGTTGTGAACCAGATCCCCAGCTGGGGACATGTGAGAGGCAACCCATACATGTATCCTTTGCACATTAACGTTTCTCTCCCTCTCTTTCCCCCTCTAAAAGTAAGTTAAGGAAAAAAAAGGACAACTCCCCATCTAATCAATAAATAAGAATGTAACAAGAGCTATGCGATAAAAGAAAAAAAGTCCATAAAAAACCAAAAATGGTTAGGAGGAAGGGGTATAATGTTTTCGTCCTTTCTCATGGTTAAAGGAAAAAATGAGTATGCATTAGGTTTTCTTAAAAATTAAAATGAATAAAAAGACCCAACAAAGCAGCACTAATATAGAGATTTTATTTAAACTGTATCGAGTTTTTACAGCACATTGCATTTTTGTCACAACGCAACTGCACAGTTTGGATTTTTGGCCACATCATGTCACACCCACAGGAGCTCTGAAAGGAGTATTTGGTGAATACATCTGAGCCCAGAGTCTCTCCAAGGCCATGCAGTATGTTCACTGATGGGACAGTCCCTCAAAACAGCCATACAAAATAGACAGATACAGTCCCCTCAAATGTTACCAATCTCACTCCCCCTGAAAAGGGGCAGAGTGAAGTGCAATGAAAGTCAAGTTAATTAAAAAGCCACTCACAACTGGCAGGACATTTTAATGATTGAGAAAATGCTTAGAAGAATTTTGTGTGTCAGAGACAAGGGATAGCTTGTTACTTTTTCAATGATCTCAGGAATTTCCCAGACACAAAATCTCCATTATGCAACTCCATTTAAACCAAAAAGAGTTCTGCTTAGGCTGACCTAAATACGCCAAAACTTTTTAGGTTACATCCATGGCAAACATAAAAGGACAGACGCTTCTCTGTAGGATTGAAGTAAAGGTCAGGACAAATACGGTTCTTGTTCTAAATGCAGACCCTACTTATTTTGAATAAAATTTTTTTTTTCTAGGAAGCAACGTGAAAGTAGCAGTTAGACAGCTACCACAGTAGTTTTAAAACAGGTTAAGCCTAAGTGTAGTTTACCTTTTATACACCAACAAATTAAGAAAATGAATAAAGTAAATCCTAGTGGTTTCATTATAGGTCAAGAAGACTGTATCTGTCCCACCCACAGTACAAGGCTATATCACTGTATCTTTTGGTTAAGTGCCACGGGTATGTATTGGGATGAAAACAAATAAACAAACAAACAGATACAATGTTTGGTCCAGATGGACACAATTTCTCTCCCAATTTTGGTATCAAGGCTTATTCTCTTCTGCTTGGGTTCCATTGTTAAGTGCACAGAAATAAACAGCAGCATTTGTACTGAAACCCTCACATACCAAACAGCATATTCTAGGAGGTAAAAACCAAACACTAAATTCTACCCTCAAGATGTCAAGTGTTCAGGATAAGAAGCAGTGTGACCCAGAGGAGGCGGCAGCCAAGGGAAAGACAACATGAGGGACGTGGGCAATGGAACGACAACAACAAAAAAAACCATGGTTTTATTTTCATGCCAGGAGAGGATCAAGGTGTAGCTCCTGTGTTAGCACCAGGACAACTAGGAAAAGTCAGGCGCAAAGGGTAGGGCACGATCAGCAAATATTTCACAAGGATAATTTCTGCTTTTCCCTTTTCTCATTCTTCATAGTGCAGACCTCAAGAGCCATCACTGAGTAACAGATTACTGCCTTCATAGCTTGAAATAACTGATTTTTTGCCAGGACTGAATATCAGCAGAGTTTTCCTCTGCTCCCAGAAATGTCTCACTCCCTAGAACTGTCCCCCTAAACTGAATATTCACTAATGCTGGCCGATGGGCCAAGTGAAAAATACAGCAAAACCCCACTTGCTGAACCAGTCTTTAAACCAAACTCCACAGAAAGACAGAACTAATGCAACTAGAGGAAGTGCCTCTAAAGACTGAGCCTTCATGCACAGACACAGAGCACAGAGGTACAGGGTATAGTTCATTTCAACAGGATAGGAGCTCCTATCTTATATACTATAATCTGCTTTTTTCAAGGTGGAGGAGAGATGGATCTGGTTATCACTTGGAGTTTGGTTATACATATGCCTTTCTATTGCTGTTTGGGGCACACATTACTAGGCAGTATCTATGAAATCATTATCTTGTGACCCCCGCCAAGAGAAAGAAGCTGAAGTCACCAACTCAACATTAAGTTTCCAGACTCTGGGTCTGGATCAGGCCCATTACCCCAAGGTGGATGTCTCTCACCCACAGAGGACCTTCTGTGAAATTGGAACTCCTCTGCTCCAGTCTCATGATACCGAGGATTTCTCGAAATGGTATCTTTGAGCTCTGTGATTTCATGAGCCACACCAAAGAACCTTCAAAAACTACACCTGAAGCAGATCCTCCCTTCAAACCTGCTACAACTGGACAGGCCGTCTCCTCTGGCGCTCAACTGGAAGCTGTAGCAATGGGTTTCTTCAGATGTTGGCTCATAAGTTCCCTGGCACGAGATACTTGGATGTGTTCATAACAAGAGTTACAGACGAGAACTGGGTCATAGAGTTGTTGATCAGGAATGGGCAACTTCAGGTGGCAGCAGCCAGCACAAAATACATTCCCACAATTTCTGCCAAAGGACAAAGAGAGGAGAGTTCATCAGAAATGCCACTATGCTGTACACCTAAAAGTAATACAAAATAATATTGAATATACACTGTAACTGAAGAAATTTTTTAAATAAAATAAAATAAATTCAAATATACCGAGAATGAATAATACTCTAAAAGGCCTTCCATGAACCAATGAAGAGAAAAGTTGGGAGCAAACAAAAATATTTCCTATAAATATGAGTTTTGTCCGAAAATAGTCCAGCCATTGTTAAAAATAACAAGAACGCTTTGTGTGACAGCAATGTAACCTGGCAGCCAAGGAGAGTGGACTGGAATGCACATGCGTGAACAATGACGACTATACTAGTCAGTGGGGAGGTAGACGCTATTGAGGGAACGTGTGTACTGTGTGGCTGTCACATAGTGACTGACTGTGTAGCTGTCACAAACTGACTGAACAAATACAGCAACAAATCTGCATCAACTTTTGTATTAAGCCTCAACATTCCTCTGCAGGAACTATTCAGATGATTCAGAATGCTGCAGCTATGGGCGGCTGGTGATTGGCAGGTTCATCAAGACAATGCACCCGCTCATGCATCAGGTCTTGTGCAGTTTTTTTGGCAAAACGTCAAATCACCCAGGTGACTCAGCCCACATACAGCGCAGGTTTGGCACCCCGTGACTTCCAGCTTTTCCCAAAACTAAAATTACCTTTGAAAGGGAAGAGATTTCAGACCATCAGTGAGATTCAGCAAAATACAATGGGCAAAATTGAAGCTGATGGCAACTGGGAGAACTGTGTGAGGTCCCAAGGTGCCTACTTTGAAGGGGACTGAGGTGTCATTGTCCCAAGTACAATGTTTCTTGTATCTTCTTCAATAAGTGTCTCTATTTTTCATATTACATACTTGGATAGCTTCTGGACAGACCTCATTTGTGTCCATTTTCAGATTAATTCAATTTCATTCATATAAATGCACCTCGATGTTTTCTGAGCCACACCAAATCATGTAAAGCATCTTACCTGCAATGGTGTCTTCGTTTGGCCAACCAGAATTCACAGTCACAGTTATAGCAGTGTGATGCCATGTGGTCTGGAACCCAGCGAGTCACCTAACAGAGGAATAAGGAAAAAAAATCCAGGCCCTTGTCAACAGAGCAGAAGAGCAACACTGCAACAAGGAGAGTGTCCCAGGACGTCGTCTGGGACGTCGTCTGAGAAGATGACGAAGCCTGTCTTTACATTGGACATTATTCACCTAAAAAATGAAACACCCTGGCCCAGGCCCAGTAGCTCAGTTGGTTACAATGTTGTCCTGTTACTCAAGAATATGGGTTCAGTCCTCAGTGAGGGCACATACAAGAATCAATCAATGGATGCATAAATAACGTATCAGTGTATCTCTCCCCACCCTCTTGACCTTCCTCTCTCAAAATCAATTAAAAAATTAAAATAAAACCCCAAAAGACACTGTCTACTCAGCAGCTTACTTAAGTACCCATGTTTGCCTGGACATACCTCAGTCTCTTTTTTATCAACAGGTTCCCAGCTTGCTTCTGAAAGACAGTCGTCACTGTGATCAGAGCCAAAGTCTTCTGTATCACTGCCATCTGACTCCTTCAGACACGTCTGAAGAAAAGGTAAAGACATCAGCATCATCTTATCATCTCTAACATTTATTATTAACTATGCGTCATGCACTAAGTGCACTACATGTATGAACTCTTCACAGCAATCTTAGGATGTATGCTATTATTATCCGCATTTTATGAATAAGGAAACTATACCACAGAGAAAGTTAAGAGCTGACTTGATAGTAAAGCTGAGAGTTGAACCTAGTATTCTGGCTTCAGACCTATGCTCTTAACCAATATGCTATATTACATTATGTAAAGAATACTTCTTTTGTTACATATAAACCTGGGGTTTGCAAACTGTAGCCCACAGGCCAAATCTAGCCCACTGCTTGTTTTTATAAATCAAGTTTTACTGGAAGACGGCCACACTCGTTTACTTACATATTGTCTATGCCTGCTTCTGCCAGGTATCTGCAAAGGAGATGCTATGTCCCACAAAGGCTAATGCATTTGTTATCCGGACCTTTACCAAAAAAAATGTTGGGGACTGCTGTTCTAAATCATCACCCTGAGTAGTAAGAAGTCGTCGGCCCTGCCTGTACCATCCCAGCAAGTGTACAGCAAGGATGTGGTAATGTCTTAACAGGAGGAAGTGAAGGGCCTGTGTAGATGACAAGATACTATGGGCAAGAAGCTGACTCCTAGCAGCTCTCTGAGGACTGCTGTGCCAGGACCAGAGGCCTCCCAACACAGTGAAGCGTACATGGTGCTCGTCATCTCTCACCCAGATTATTCCAAAGCATCCTAACCAGCCTCCCAACATGGGTTACAATGGCCTCATCCACTTGACACATTATTGCTTGAGTAGTACTCTTAAAATACAAATATGATGGTGTTACTCACTGGTCAAAAATGTTACCGCCTTGAGGGTAGAATCCAGCAACAAGGGAACTCAAGCTGACCTTTCCCATCCCTCTCTACTTCTCCAGTATCACCTCCCACCTCACTATCCAACTGCCTCCCTCACCGTTCTAGCACAAGTGTACATGCACACACACGCACTACCCATTTGTTCAAGCTGTGCCATTGGAATACCCATTGCCTCCATGTTTCTACAAGTGGTTATTTCCTTTCATTGTCCACCAAACTAAATGTGACACATTCTTTAGCTCTCGGACCAAGCATTATCTTCTCAGGAATGCCTTCCCTGACCTTTCATTCTACCCCAGCCCCCAATACCTGGTGTCTCCCTATATCATAACGCTTAAGAAATAATTAGTTGAACTGTTTGCTTGTCTCTCCCAATAGACTATGAGCTCCATGAGAGCAGGTTCTATGTCTTGTCTTTCATCCTACAACCCACCCACCTAACACAGTGGCACACAGCAAGTACCCAACGCATGAATGTGGAATGGAAGGCTAGTGGAGAGAATAAACGAATGGGTTGGTGGCAGTAGGCGAATACTCACAAAATCATCCTCATAGTCCATGGGAGGCTCTGCTGGAGGGGCACAGCAGTGACGGATATCCAGCCTCATCTGCAGTTCCCTCACCTGTCGACGTAGCTGCTCCACCTCTTGTTTGTACCCTGCTTCAATTTGCCGCAGTCTGTGCTGAATCACATCCGTGGGAAAGGGGAGTCCATCATCGTCCAGGTAGAGAGGAGGCACTGGAGAAGGGCAGCTCAGTGGAACGGGCTTTGTGCTGGAGACCTGCTTTGGATGTCCAGACAACCATATCCGGTTGTTTTTTCCTCCTGGACCAGTACAGTGTCCATTGGAATGACTAGAACAGAGAGGTGACTTTACCCCTTCTCTCTGAGCCCACTGGCCCCCAAAGCAGGGCCCCACTGCCCGCATCTGCTTACTGCTCAACCTCTTGCTACAACAGCCATAAGAAAGCAGCCGACGAGAGGTGGTCTCCCCACTTGGGAGTGAAGTCATCATCCCTTGGAAGCTGTCCCAATTGGACCCTAAAAAAGAGAACTCACTGATCTGGCTCTGAGAAACTGTCTTTCGGGCCAAATCCAATGGCACTTGCCCAAAGCGAGGATTTTCCAGTAACTGCCCAGTCCTAGTATTCCCTCTTTTGCCAGTATCTTCCTCCCCATGAATCAGATCTGGCACAGAACTGGGCTGCTCCTGGTGGGAGATGCTTACCACAGACCCTGGGGTATCTTCATTGAGAAAGTCAGTGCTTGGGTCTAGAGCAGTTTGGCAGGTAGCACTCGGTGGGTTGCAAAGGGTACCCAGACTGTGATCTGGAGCAGGTCTGAAGGATACACCTAGCACAGAATCTAGCTGGGCCTGCTGGGGGGCACCTGCAAGGGAGTCCTGAGAAGACTCCGGAAAATCACAAATTCTATCACACTTGTTGGAAATGACTTTAGAGAGTGCACTGATAGCTTCCTTTTCAGGACAATGTTCAGGTGGCTCCTCTGTGCCATCTAAAGTCCTGCGTAGCTCATCCTGGGCAGCAGGGGCTGGAGCTGGTGCCTTAGTCTCTTCCAGGACTTTGATCTCAGGATCAGAGGTGTTGCTCTTCATTTCCTGGGGCACTGCAGCAGTGAGCAGTTTGTAACTTGAAGAACAGCTTTTGTGACTCTTAAGAGGTCTGTTGCTCAAGTAGTCTTTCTGGCTGCTGGGCAGAGGGGGAGGAAGACTCATTTCTCCTACAGTCTGCTGAGGACCTCCAACTCCAGATTCCACGAAGGCTGTCTCTGACCCCTCAGGACTGCCATGCCAGGGCTCCAGGCCTACCCTGGCCTCCTGACAGTGGTTATTCAGGTTAGGGTCACTGGACGTGCGTGTCAGAGGGCTGCTTGTGTCACAGGCAGAAAGAAGATCATCCATGGATCTAGTTTTAGGTAATCTGGAATGACAACACAATGCCTCCAGGTCATGAAAGGGGAGCCACATCCAATATACACAATCAGGTCATCAAAGCAAGGTCAAAGCCAGAGTTCACAAAAAATTATGACATTTAAGATTGCAAATAACCAATGTTCACTGCAAAAAGTCTACTTTGCAAAAAAGGTGTAGGATGTTGAACCCTGTCCTCAAGACTACAGGATCTGTCCCAGGCTTTCATCAGTCTTCACCCTGCACAATCTCCCTGGACAATCTCAACCACTCCCACGGTTTTAACTGCCTTCTAGGCTGGTGCCTTCTGAAGCTACCATTCCCGTCAGGACTACACCAGAGCCCAAACCTAATGTCCAGCCGCCTCTGTCACACATGGTAAGACAGAAAGAAGATGGGTTGTGGAGCTAGACGATACTGACTGTGATGCTAATTAGCTATACAAGTAAGGTATTTAACCTCTCAGAAACTTGGTTTCCTTTTCTATAAAATGATAATAAATTATACCATGTACAGATGCTATGATTCAAAATATAGAAAACCAACCACAAATTTATTAAGGCTACACTTATGGCTAGTTTTTACAACTTTTCTTATTTAAATTATCCCTCTATCACAGTAGTAACCAACACAACTTTTTACAACCACTGAGCAACAATGTTCTCCTGTGAGTCCCAAGTCACCATGGAAACTTCCTCAGTATGTGGCACTCAGGAGTTCTAGAGGCATTTGCACACGCCAGATGTGTAACATTTTCAAGAATGACCTCCCTGATTTTTAACACAGTTCAAAAGTCTTTAGAACAACAAAAACTTCGGAAAAAAATGCCAAGAAACCGCAGAGACATCACTGCTCTCCTGTCTTCAGATACCTCGGTGCAGCCCTTACACAAACATCTCCTGTAGGTAGAATTACAATATAGCTGAGTGTTCTAAGTGTTTGGTTTTTCAAACTCATTATGTTTTAAAGGTGTGTTTGTGTTTGATTTTACTTCTGAGTCAATTTTGATTTTTTTGTGGCTTGAAATTCCAGGAAGGCAATAACAACAGTCAGGACTCCAGACTCTGGAGTCCTATAGCCAGGTCTTGAATCCCAGCTTGGTGACTCTTTAGTTTCTTGTTGCTGTTGTTTATTTCTTAATGGAAACTTTGAAACATGCAAAAGAAGTAAAGAAGTTGACAAAAAATATGAGTAACTCCTACATACTCCTTAACCAGGCTGAACAACATCAAAAGCTTGCCATCTTCTATAACTGATTCCTATGGGCACCAAAGGTTTCATCAGTAATGCTGGCAGAGACAATAGTGCCTGAGGAGTTTGGAACAATGAGGGAGCTCATCCAGCTGGGGTGGTCAGGGGAGGCTACACACGGAGGGTAAGATTTCAGAAGAATGTGTCGGACTTCAATGGAAGAAGAAGAAAGAAACTCGGACATTTTTTGATCTAGGAAAATGTAGAACCAAAGGTACGCAAGGTCAACTATTAGAGAAATCATTTCCTTTAAGACTTTCACACTACTTATTCCTCCAGATCCAACTTTCTACCTTGAACTGCCCACAGCACACCCCCCACTGCTGTGAACTCATATTTCACTCCCTACCTACCTATATCTCCTATTTCTCCCCAAACTGACTCCTCAACTTTTCAGTGTCTGTGGGGAGTACTGATGTTCTCCTGGTTTCTAAGCCCAGAGACTTGGAACCTGTCTTTGGTCCTCTTTACTTTTCACTTCTACCCTCCAACATCCAATCAACTCCAGACCCTGCTAATGACTTCTCTACAATGTCTGTGAGTTTAATTCTTATCTTTCCTAAGGACTCATCCCCCTTATATCTGAGTTACAACAGTGCTAGCTGGTCTCTGTCTCCAACTGCTGGGCTCACGGTGATTAGTTCTTCCAAAGCCCCACTGTCACCAGGCCACGATGACTTCCTACAATGATTTACTACTGACAACTGAATCAAAATAAACTCCTCAGTGTAATGTTCAAAGTCCTCAATGAACTATCCTATGTTTATTTCTATTCCTCAAAAACAGCCCCTTCCTAACTCCTGCCGGGTCCACAGAGCAGCTTTTTTTTAAAACTATGTCTCATACATTCAATTTCCTTGGACCCCTCTCCACCAACCTTGTCACCAAGCTCACGAGTCCCTTTATTTCATTCATTTGTTTGTTCCTTTAAGTATTTACTAAAGCACCTATTATGTGCCAGGCCCTGAGCCAGACACAGATACAAAAGAGCCATGGTTCCTGCCTAGTCTTTTTTAAAACTGATTTTGAGAGAGAGAAACACTGAATTGTTGTTCCACTTATTTATGCATTCTTTTACGTGCCCTGACAGGACTGAACCTGCAACCTTGGCATGTCAGGACGATGCTCTAACCGACTCAGTCAGGGCCCTACCTAGTCTTCCTCAAGAAGTTCTGCTAGTAAGTAGTCACCAAATTGCCCCTTTCTTACTTCTCATTTCTCTACTAACTTTGAACTACACACATTCTTATTGCTTAGATGCTGACTTACAGTTGTTCTCTAGTTGTCCTATGTCTTATCTTACAGCTTTGCAAAATATCTTAAACGGGATCAATATCTTCTATTTCTTTGGTATCATCCATAAAACCTAGTATAGTACCAGGAAACTTGTAGGTATTAAAGTAACATTTATTGATGTAAAAAATTATATATTGATTTAAGGCAATGATTGTAAATTGTCATAGAACTTACTGAGACTCAATAAAAGTTATGGCTCCTCTCCCTGAAAAAGTTAACTTGTAAAGCTATACCCAAATTCTGCATTCTTTGGGGAAGGAGAAAAACCACACAATTCCTTAAGCTTATCCATGGGCCTCTAAGAATGGACTCAGTTCCAAAAACCCTAAAAGCAATAATTTAGGGGGTTAGGGTTTTTTGTTTCCTTTATAATATTCAACCAATTATGTAAGTTATGTATTTTTTAACGATTTGCTTATTTATTTTTAGAGATGGGAGAAGGGAGGGAGAAAGAGAGGGAAAGAAACATTCTGGTTGCCTCTTGCACACCCTCAACTGGGGACCTAGACTGCAACCTAGGCATGTGCCCTGACTGGGAATTGAACCAGTGACCCTTTGTTTCACAGGCTGGCACTCAATGCACTGAGCCACACCAGTCAGGACTATGTAAGTTATTATTTTAATTTAGAAAATTTTCTGCCAGTACACAAAGATCAAAATTTGAAATGTACATATCCTTTGAATTCAAAATTTTCATTTCTAGGAATTTTTCTGCAGAAATACCAGCACAAATGCAATGGTACAAACATAAGGGAACACTACTGAAACGTACACTTATAAATAGTTTAAATGGTAAATATTGTATTTATCACAATTTTTTTAAAGTTATACATATAAGGATATTAACTAAGACATTTCCTGTAATGACAAAAAAATGGAAATCACCTAAATGCCCAATAGAAAATTGGTTATGTAAATTATAATATACTCTAATTTTGGCCGATTATACAGCCACTAAAAACAATAAGGCAAAAAAACCCAAAAAAAACACACAAAAAAACAATAAGGCAGTTTTATACTGTCACATGGGAAAAACAATGTGCAGAACAATGCAAAACATGATTCTGTTTTTGTATTTTAAAAAATATTTCTATATGACAGTGGGAGATGTAGACAGATCTGTGTAGAGAGAAATGTCTGGGAAGACATGCGCCAAAGTTTTAGCAGCAGACACCTGTGGGCACAAGGATCAGGGAGAGAGGACTTTTACCTTCTACTTTTCTATCATTTGACTTTTTCTTTTAAATAAGGGACATGTATTACTCTTGTAATTTAACCAACCTCCATCCTACTTCCCCCCAAATACTCAATAGAAAAATGACTTTACTTTTTATGTCTCCCTTTAGAATATGGCCTTCTTCTGAGAAAGCAATGTAAAGGCCTCCCACCTTCTGGGAGCCCATTTCCCTAAGACTCAGATGCTTCTGGAAGCTAATGCTGGACACTGCAAAGGTTACTACTAAGATAACAAGCTCCTCATGCCTTCTATCAGTGAACATAAGACCATTCCCATAAACCTTCTGAAATAGTCCTTTCTGTCCTGTTCTCCTCTCCCCTGCTTGGATACGTCACGCAGGGTGATAGCAGTTCTGGGAAAGAGAGGGCCTTGAAAATGCACACAGTGCACTCCAGGCTAGCTATAAGTCCTGGGCCAAGTTTCTCCTTCAACCAACTCAAAAAGTTGCTTCTAAATATTTCATTTTTAAAAAAGACTAATACAAGCCCTGGCTGGTTAGCTCAGTTGGTTAGAGTGTCATCCCAATATACTAAGGTTTGGGGTTCAATCCCTGGTCAGGGCACACACAGATTCAACCAAGGAATGCATGAATACGTGCAACAACAAAAATTGATGTTTCTCTCTCTTTTCCCCTTCCTCTCTCTCTCTAAAAATCAATCAATAAAGTAGATGCCCACCATATAGGTAGGGCTTAAAATAAATAAATACATACATATATACCATACACACTAGTACAAAATTACACTGAACATAAAATGCAATTTAAGAAAGAGACAGCAACATTTAGGCAGTGACACAAAGACACAAAGCAGTGACTGCCTTCTAGCAGAGAGAGGAGAAAGCAAGAAGGGCAATCTTACCTTTCCAGAGAGCGACCAGAGAACTCCTGGCTCTGAGCCACTGGTGAAAGGTAAAGATCCATGTTCTCCTCCCCAAGTGTGCATGGAGACGATGCTGGCAAGTAAACAGCTGTCCAGAGGTGCAGGGCCCGGACATGACACACGGGATGCAGGACCTAGGGAAGTGGGCCCACACTAGTGTTTTGTTAGATGTTCTAGGGCCCTATGTCCTCCCCACTTGACTTGGCTTATTCTCCCTACAGGTCTCTAAGCAGCACCTACAGGATGAGAGTTCAGGCTTACCATGTCTGAGCCAGGCGTGTAGAGAAAGTTATGAAAGTTTTTATTGCCAGCTCGCAGGAGGGCCCACACGGAGCAGGTCCGCTTGTAGATGTTACGCTTCTCTCGTTCACAGGGGTTGTTGGCCAGGAACGTGCCGTAGAGGCAGGAGTACGTGTGCTGCACCAGTTTGACCTACAGGGCCAAGACAGCTTACACCTGGGGGCCTTGGCTGCCATCCCCTCACTCTGGTCACAGGCTTTAGAACTTACCAGGAATGCTTCATTAAACTCAAACAGGCAAGGGAACTGCTTGAGCAGCTGATGAACAGAATCAAGCCACTGGAGGAACACAGGACACTGCTCGTTTTGGTCCTCTGCATTCTCCTGGTGGCCACAGCGATCTCCGAACTTGTGTCCAAAATCCAGCCAGTCAGACTCTACTAATACTTGGAAGCCCTGCAAAGAAGGCAGAGTTCAAGCACAGAGCCTCTCTGGAAAGGCTAATGTCTCCACCATAGGGGACCCCTGAAGCAAGAAGCTGGCAGCTTCAGAGAATAGGAATGAACCTAGAAGAGGACTCAAAGCACAAATGGCCTCTGCTAAAAATCCTCAAGACAGATCTAGAGGGCTGAACACCTTCCCCAGCCCCTTCCCTCCGGTCTTTCCCGCCAACCCCTCTCGGTACCTCTAATGTTCTGTAATACGGGTCCAGCAGTATTTTGGCCAGAGCTACGATCTGTGGCGTCCGGTCCCAGCCGTCTGAGCAGTGCACCAGCACAGGCCGGCCTTCCCGGTCTACTGTATTAGCCACAAGCACAGCTGCCTTTAGCATCACTGACAAGTGCTGCAGCCATTTGGTGCTCTCCAATGCTGACAACCAGCTACACAAGAGCAGAAATCATGTCTGTCACTAAAAGTGCTGAAGCTACAACAGTCTCTCCACCACCCACAGCCAGCTACACCTAACAAAGCCCCTAGTGAGGGCTGAAGCAAGAGCCCAGCCCATGGCCTTTCTGCCAAGAGATATGTAGCAGGAAGACAGGACCTGAGGCCAACAAGAGACTCTTAGAATCAATAGAAAAACTGGGCAGCACCACATGCACATTTAGCCACTTCCTTTCCCCAGTTCTCCGTGTTCTATGAGTAGGGCAACTGATCCGAACAAAAGGAACCCAATGTCTTGTAGCTGTGCCACAGTGCTGGCTGAGAAGTAGAAGTGTTCTTAATTAGGGAAAAAACCCAACCACCAAAAAAGAAGTGTTCTCGGAACTGACTCATTGCACCCAGGCCCTCAGGTCTCCTGCACCTGCACAGTTCCCATCTCCCCGTCTAATCTTCAAGAACAGGAGGTAGTAGGTAAGGGACGAGACTGGAGGAAGGACAGAACTGGAACAGGGAACACCTACTTGCTGGGGTCTGGCATCTGGCTACACACGGCGCGGAGGTACTGGAAGCTGTTCCGGATGGCATGGATGTTGGCCATTCCCATGAACACAACCTCACAGTTGGGGTAGTACTCTGCAGACAGGAAAGGGGCGAGTGGAGCCTGAGAGCATGTCCTGGACACAGGCAGGCGGGACGAGGGCCGTCCCAGTGAGCAGCTTCCCTGGCAGGGCGAACACTCCAGGATGGGAACTAAACAGATTCTGGAAATCTCAGTCACCCTTTTGTCTCTGGATACTCCGGTGCCATATACTAACAACTGTAGTAATAATATTATTTACAAACAATAGCCAAAGTAGTATTAGTAAAGACGATGTGAATTCTCAGTAAATAGTTGTTGTTCTGTGCCAGTAATTTTATATATGTGACCTCTAATCATCCAACAACTTTGCAAGGTATGTATCATTCCCATTAGGCAGAGAAGAAAATCAAACCTAAACAGATTGTTACTTAAGCATAGTTACAGCTGGAAAGCGGCAGAGTCCTGGTTCCAAGCCAGGTTTGTTTGGCTCTTTCTGCCACACTGCTGTGCCCTCTTCCCTTCTCACCAAGGCTACCTGGGGCACAGGCTGGCTGCAGACACTGGGAGAACAGCAATACCTTCGCATTCGCAACCTCCGCCCTTGGCCCGGTTAGCCACTGCTGCTGTGTAGGATCGCGCATCCAGGATCAGCAGCTTCTGGGGAGTCGCTGTGCTCTCCACTCCAGAGCATGCGGTCAAGGAGGCATCTAAACACAGAGCAGGGAGAAGACCCTGGGTCAGCCAGCCACCCAGCCTCACCCTATG
This sequence comes from Artibeus jamaicensis, assembly GCF_021234435.1. Lineage (NCBI taxonomy): Eukaryota > Metazoa > Chordata > Mammalia > Chiroptera > Phyllostomidae > Artibeus > Artibeus jamaicensis. The sequence goes on from NW_026521407.1 coordinate 9,506,230, forward strand.
CCAGGGCGCTCCCTTTCAGAAGAATACACAACTGGAGATCCTTCATACCCCACAGCCTCCCAAAAGGCAGGGGCCCCTGTGTTGTATCTTCCTCCCATCCTCTTACTGAGGACTCCCTGGAAGCCAGTGAGGCCAAGGTGGGGGCCTGCTCCCCAGAGGACCAGCACCACCCACACCTTACCGAAGTCGGTGTCGCACGCCTCACTGGCATCACTATTCCCAGTGCCGAGGGAGCCCCCATTGGCCCTTGTCCCTGGGTTGAGGGCACAGGCTTTAGCGATGGATGTGACCAGGTACTCGTCATCAGCGTTGCGCCAGCCCCACCAGCTGATCTCGGGCTGGCTGCAGCGTGCAATGGCAGCCCCATTGCGTAGGTGTCTGACGAGGCAGAAAAAAAAAAAATTATGCCCTTGGCATTCACAGCCTCCAGAGGCCACCATACTGAGACTCTAGGGGGCCAAGATCTCCAAAGCCAACAGAGGCTACCTGTTCATCCAGGCCATGAAAATAGCAACCAAAAACCCCTAGGGGGCTTTCTAGTTTACAAAGTGCTACCATACACATTTCTCAAATGGACTCTACATCCCCAAGGTGACCTGACTCATCAAGTATCTGCACAGCATCTGCTCCAGGTACAGACAGCCAGCAGGAGAACCAACGTGAGCCCAGAGCATGAACAACTCCAAACCCCAGCACCTGTCTCACTCTATTTTAGCTGCAGTGTTCCAGTCAGGGGTCGGCAAACTTTATTGGCAAAGAACCAGGCAATAAATTTTCAGTTTTGCAGGTCACAGTCAGTCACACATCCTTCTTTCTGTTTTATTTTTCTTAAACAATCCTTTAGGAATGTAAAAACCAATCATAGCCCACAGGCTGTGTATAAAACAGGATTTTGGTTCAAAGGCCATTTTGCCAACCCCTGTTCTAAGGTAATACTTTATACACACACACATCCTCAAAAAAAAAAAAAAAAGTGAACAAACTCCCCAAAAGCCTCATCCTTAGGAGAGAAGAAACTGAGGCAGTTTTTATTTTAAAATCATTTCATAGCCCCTTCCTCCGGAAGGTGCCAATTCTCAGTCAGCCACACTGCCGCACGCCTCCACTTCAGACTCCTTCCTCGTTGCATAAAAAACATCCTCCCTATTTCCATCCCCCGTGGCCTCACCTATACACAACCACGGGGATCCGCTTCCAGGAACGGAAGGAAGCCACATTCTCCAGCTCTTTATCTGTGATCCACACGGGAACCAGCAGCTTCTGGGGGTAACTGGGACACAATCTGAGAAGAGACCAGGTGGTCACTGAGCTTGATCTAAGGTGATAACAAGATCCCCAGGATGGCTTTGTGGGAAGAGGCACTGGGAGCCCTCCTCCCCCCAGAGTCTGGGGGCCTGTGCCCACTGCGCTTTATCCACACAGGGAGGGGGCTGGGTCTGGAATGGTGTTTTAATCTCCCCACCCCCGCCTTCTCACTTGTAGTTGTTGTTGATGTGAGAGACTCTCCAAACGTTCTGCAGGTCAAAGCCCATCCTTGCGAGCTCAGCCTCCTGCCGACATCGTATGTGTTCTCCTGCAACACAGCCCCCATGCCTGTCAGCATCCACGGGCACCATGTCCAGGGGCGGGCGTAGGATGAGAACCAGGTAAGAAACCTCACAATGAAAAGAGCCCGGCCTCACCTGGCTGACACAAGTGGGTGTGCTGGTCCTCCTCAGTCAGCCCCAGGCACCAGGCATGGTAGGCAAAGGCAAAGAGATCCTCAGGTTTGGCAGGTCTCGCTGTGGCCCGGCTTAGCCGTGACAGCCACTCTTGGCACTGCTTGAAAGTGGAGAAGTGGCATCTGCCAGGCAAAAAGCCACAGAGTGAGGCAAGAGGCAGGTGTGCGCTGGAGCCAAAAGGGTCAAAAACGGTCACAGGGAGGCTGTGGGGAGAAGAGGGCGCGAAGCAGCAGGTACCACAGACCCCGGGGAGGATCAGGGACACTGACCAACACCCAAGAGAAGTTGTCTTTGTGACCATTCTCTTCCCAAGAACTCTTGTCCTTGAGACATAATTGTCTCCTCTATTGGGGCCCCATGTTTGCTCATGTCAAATATAAAGGCTTTCACGTGGCCCTGAGAATCGCTATTCCTTATGTCTCACAACTCCTGAACGCAGACCTGCCTCAGCCTGGAGGTCCTGCTCATGTTGCCCCTGCCTTCGTTTTTTCACTTCTGCCTGATGATGTCTTCTCTCGGTCTAGCCACATTCTACTGACACTATGGAGATAGTTCCAGTCCCACCTCTTCCTGGAAATCCTCCCACCGACCCAGTTCCACAGACCCTTCCTTTCTTATTTTTAGTGTGCTTGGGGTATTAAACGCTAAGTTCTTCCAGAACATACTGCCACATGTTAACTCTTCGTTCAGAACTACACTTTAGCCGCCTTGAAGAGAAGGGCAATGCAGGTTCTCCTTCCGAATCCCTACAGACTGAGCACACGGCAGGCTCTAAATGGGGCACCCTTGGGGTCATCCCGGACTCCTCTTTCCCTCTTTCCAACCTGTCATCTCTACCTTCACAAGTCAGACTGCTTCTCAGTATTTGGAGAAGAGTAGAGCTACCACCCTACACAGGCCAGCACGCTCTCCAACCTGCAATAGCGTCTTAACTAGTCTCCCAACCTCTGCCCTTGCTTTTGCCCTGCCCCCTACCCATCTATTCCCAGTACAGCAGCCAGAAGGATTTCATAAAACATTAATCTGATCCCATCACTTCTTTGCGCAAAACCCTCCAGTGGCCTGTCATTTTCCTCAAAGTAAAAGCCAGTCATATGACAGCCTGGCTTTCACTTTTGCTTTTTACTTTTACTTTTGTATGTAAGACCCTGACCTCTCAGGTCTCATACCCCACCACCCTCACCCATGTGCACTCCACTCTGGCCGCACTAACCTCCTTACCGTTTTTTCAACATGCCAAGTACAGACCCACTCGGAGCCTCTACGCTCAGTGACCTCTGTCTGTTAGCACACTCTACCCCCAACAACCACACAGTCTCTTTCTTCAGGTCTTAATTCAAATGGTGCCTTTTCAGTGCAGCCTCCTCAAATCACTGTCTAAAGCTGCAACCCTCAACACCATACCACTCAATGTCCCCTTTCCCTGCTATATTTTCTACCTTTGCACTTAGCATCGTGCAGCATGTTTTTTTTACTTATTATTTACTCCTGGTATTTCCCCATTGGAATATAAGCTACATGAGGGCAGAAAATTTTGTCTCCTTGTTCCCTGTTGTATCCCCAGTGCTCAGAACGTCTGACGTAGAATGGGACACTCGGTAAGCGTATGTTTAGTGAATAAATAAATGAACAAACAATAAAGATATCATTCTGTGGGCTTTCATACATATTTTCTCACTTATTCCCTTTGCGGATGCATGAGCTAAGTATTACCCCCATTTCTTCAGGTCAAAATACTGTGGGTCAGCAAATTGACCTCCCAACCCAGACACAATTTTCACCTTTTTTTTTTTTTTTCAAATTATGAAAGTGAGGCACTACTTTTCCTTTCTCACTCCAAAGAAACCCTGCAGCAGAAAGGACCAGAGTGAGATGCCATTCTCCTCACCTCACCACTTTGGAGTCCTTGCAGGCGATGTGCAACTGGAACATATCACGGCTCTCCACGCTGTCGATCATCCGGAGAGGGACCTTCAGAGGAAAGGCAAACTGCAGCTCAGATCCCCGGTCTCTACCTCACCTTCCATCCCCACCCCGGCCCAGCTGATGCGGATGTATCAATGGAAGAAAGGAAACTGACATTTACTGAGTGTCTACTGCCTGGTAATCCCCTCTATGTATGGATGAGACCCCAATTAATAATCACAAGAACCCTGAAAGGCAACTGTTTCCGCCCATGTTATTTAGAAGGATACTGAGCCTCAGATGGGTGATTTGACCAAGGCTACAAAGCTGACAAGTAGCGCTCTTCCAGCAATGCCACTATGTCCCTTAGAAAAGCCAGCAACAGAATAAGGGAAAGAGAGAAGAAGAGAAGGAAGAATAAGTGAGAGACAGAAGACCTATAGCTAGGGGAATGAAACAGGAAAACAGAAAATAAGAAAAAAGAAGGAAACCCCAAGTTTTTAGAGACATGATCAAGTAGAGCATTGGAGCAATACCACCTTGTACCTCACAGGGATTCTGGCTTGCTAGTGGGAGAACATGACGGGAACTCACGTTGATGACAGAATCCTTGAACTTGATGTGCAGCCGGTAGTTGGAGATAGCAATGAGGGCATCGGCTGCCCGACCCAGGAACTCCACTCCTTCACCCTGCAGCACTGTGAAGGGCACCTGCAGAGGTGCAGAAGAACCCTCCGTCCAGAACTCAGTCACCCTTCCAATCCCCTCCCAGACCCTGACCTGTGGGATCCCCTCTAGAAAAGATGGGTCAGGGCAGGACAGAAGAGTCCTCTCCACAGTAACAGCATCAGCTACCGGCTGTGCAAGAAAGCTGCCTTTTCTTCCCTGGGGCCAAAGGCTCCATAATGCACATGCAGTCTTTTCCCTTCAAAGACCAGGGGGCAGGAAGCCAGAGCTCCAGTACTAGATCCCTTTGTAGACATTTGAGGGATGGAGGGTGTTTTGTTTTGTTTTTTAACCAAGTCAGGAACTCCACCCACCCTGGGCCCCCAACTCCTCCTTACCTGCAGATTCTCCTCCTCTTTCACTAGTTCCTTGGGGGGGAACAGATCCTTGGCTTGGATGTACTCCAGGCTGGGGGGCCCCTCCTCACCCTGTGGGGAAGGCCTCATTCTGTTCCTCTCTCTTCAATACACCCACATATACCCCATAGTCCCTTATAAAGGTTCTGGTCACCAGAGGAGGGAAAGGAGACCTGGCTTGCTGGGAGGGATAGGTTGGAGCAGGTACTCAAGCCTAGTAAGCCTCAGGGAAGAGTAAGAGTCAAAGAGGAACTAGCAATTTGCTCCTCAAAAGGGGACTCTCCTGTAGAACCAAAATTTCCCAACTGGAGGAGGAGCGAAACCTAAGAAAAAGAAGACTAATGTAAAGGAAAGACAGAAGTGGGAACAGGAAGTGCTGTCCTGAGGAAAAGGAGCCCTGTGTGGCAGCTGGTTAGAGAGAGAGGAAGGCAGGCAGGCACCTAAGGCCACTGAGGCTTCAATCCAGTGGAGAAGGAAACAAAGAGGAGTTGGGCTGGGGGATTCAGTCCTGTGCCTCTAGAGGGCCTTCATCGATGCTTTCGAAAGGATGTGTCTTGGAGCTGAGCTGATCTCCTCACACTGCTACCCAGCCCCCAACACCTGCCAAGCCACCTGCCCTACCTGCTGATCCGAGGGGAATTCCTGAGGAAACCCACAGCAAGCAGAAGTCACTCCTCTCCCAACCACCAGGGAGGAGGGGAGAGGGAATCCACGCGCCTAGGAGGGACGGGGAGACCCAAGGACAACTAGGGTAGAGAGGCCTGGCAGACACCTACAGAGGGTGAGGAGGGGAGGGTGGGAACATCTGAGAGGACAGATGGGGAAGCTAGGAAGAAGCATTAAACCAGAGGGGAGGAGGGGAGGGCTGGGAATGATGCAGAGGGACGGAAGCCCGCCGAGCCAGGGAAGATGGAGAACAGAGGCAGTCTGGGGGACAGTCAAGGAGAAAAGACTGTCGTGCTAGGTGAGGGATGGAGTGGCCGAAGGGGGAGGGGACTGGAGCCAGGGAGACAGCTCAGACATCCTGTGCTCCCCAACCAGCCCCGCTAACATCCCAGAGGGCCTACTAGCCACATCCCACATCCCCTACCAAGAATGCAGCGGGTGGGACCAAGATGGAGAGGCGGAGGTAAAGGAATGTACCCCTGCAGGGCGGAGCCTGGAGATCTGCAGTCAAGGGCAGTGGCTATGGGACCAGAACGGGTCACAGAATTTCCATCCCTGGCCTTCGACAATCCCCAGCACTCGAAGATCAAAGCAAATCCAAGAAAGAAAAGGAATAACCCCCCCTCTCTTTCCAGAGGACTTGGGAAGGGGGATGGGCCGAAATTCGGAATCTCGAAGGCTGGCCCTGGGCGGGGCTGAGGGTGCAGCAAGCGCTGGGGCCCCAGGGCCCACGCAGACGGGGCGGCACTTACAAAGCAGCTGAGCATGGAGCAGGAAACCCGGGCGGTCAAGCTCATGGTCGCGGGAGGTCTGGGCCAGCGCACATGTCCCCGGAGCCGCTGTGCTGCCCACTAGCCCCGGGCTCTCGCTGCATCCCGGCTGCGGGGCCCGCCAGGTGCAGCCGCTGCGGCCAGGAGGCAAGCGCGCTGGCTGCGAGGCCTCCGCTGGACTCCCGCTTGCCTCTCCCCTCCTCTCCACAATGGAGCAAGCCCAGCTCCGCCCTTCGGCACAAGCGCGAAAGGGAGGGGAGCCAAGAGAGGAGAGAGCCCGAAAACGCGCGGGGAAGGCGGGGGCGGGTCTCGAGGACCCGCCCACAGCCGCAGGCTCCTCCCTCCCCGCAGCCTCACAGTCGCAAGTGGGAGGGCATCCCCAGGGGACGTCTAGGGGCTTTCAGGAGACTAGATTGCAGGACAGTCCCTAGACCGCGTGAAAGGGGAAGGCGAGACGCCTACATCTTCTCATTTCCTATCTTCCCAGGTGAGCAACCTCACATCCCTCTTTTCACAAACCCAGCCTTTCGCTCCACACCTCCCCCCACCTCTGAGTTCCTTTGGTGCCTGTTCTTAATTCCCAAGATGATTCTCACCTACCTACACCTCATGCCCTTTCCAGTTTGAAGGCTTCGTCGTTTCCCTCCAAAACCACCACCCATCGTACCCCTGGCCATCAGTGTCCTCCAATCCCCCGACCTCACTAAATCCTACTCCCTGGTTGCTCCTTACAATGGACACTGGGCTACTGCCAGATTGGTCATTGCACACTCCTGAAAAAGAGATTCTTTGAGTGTTTTATTCCAAGGCCCTTGCCCAACCCTACCCCTTCTGCTCCATCTCTCCTTGTTTCACATCCTCTAACTTCTGGGTAAGAAAGTCTTGGAAGAGAAAGAATTTCTTAGGTTGATAAAGAGAAGAGCTGGAACTACACACCACAGAAACTATGTGAAAACAAAACCTGAAACCCAAGGGAAGGGGCATGGTGGGGGTTGGGTAGAGGGCCAAGGAATAAGGAGCAGTGACAAGAGCCCAAAATGTCACCAAGAGTCACAGAAGGAGCTGGTTTGTACTCCACACTTCTTGTGCCTAGTAACTTTCAGAAACCAAAGCTTTAGTTTAGACTTGAGTTTAGGTCTGGATTTTGGTTGGGGTTTTGGAGGAAGAGAAAAATGGGAGAAAAACAACATTTTATTAGGCATCTACTATGAGCCAGACAGATATGTTTCGAACTTTATCTCACTAAAACCTTTCAACTCCCCAAGAAGTAAGCCTTATCCTGTTTTACTGGTGAGACTTCAGGCTTAGAATGAAAGTATGTAGTTACAGTTCATGGAAAATACAGGGGATCATTATAACCACTCCCACCACCCCCAGAGATACTCTGGGCACCTGGAGGGCACCATCCTGCTATATATCTAGTCCTCTGTTGCCTGCAGTAGCTTAACAGACAGGAGCACCTTGGAGCTGGAGAAGCCCCACAGTTTTGGTGAAGTCACTCCCAACATGGCTCCCATGGTATTCAAGGGCCCCACTAGGAAAAACAAGGGTCTTGTGATAAAGAAGGCATGGCTTCCAGACCACAACAGGGAGCTTCTCTCAGGGATGCAAAGGAAGGACCATTATGAAAGGCTAAGAGAGCCAGTGGTAGTGTGAGGAAGGCATGGAATAAGGCATGCCAAAAAAGACTAAAGACTTCCTGTCCCAGACCCATAAATTGGCTGAGAGCAGATGAACCTGTTTAGGAGCTGAACAGAGTAGCCTGGAGCTCAAGGTCCAGGAGGGGCGGGGAAGCTTCATGGAGAAAGACACAAGAATTACAAAAAACACAAAAGTCCGAGGAAAGAGAGTACTCACCATTCTACCGTGGTGAGGGTTCTGGCTGCCTGCTTCTCACTGTAAGGAGACAGAGAAACATATGACTAGAGAACACCATTAACACCACCATAGAATCAACACGTGCCACATATGCATCTACTCCTGAACTGTTCTACAATTCTTACTCTCCTTCCTCACAAAGAATCCAGCCTCTCCACAAGTCAGCATGCAAGTCAGGGGAGCTTCATGGGGAGAAAGCAACAAGTGATTCTGCAGGGTATGAAATCAGCCACGAGGTTCTGGAGCAATAAAGTATTATCCAAGATTATTCAGCAGAATTCAAGAGTCCTGATTCCCAGGCCCAGAAGGAAAAGTAGAAAACACTCCAAACCCTGTTCTTTGTGGGAGAACAAAAGAACTGCCAACTCTTAAGAGACAGAGGCTGCTCAACTAGGACTCACTTCTGGCCCCTGTGGGGACATGAAACCACAGGAATGCTCTGCCAAGCCTCTGAGTCTGGGAGTAGCACCCACCTGACCTGTTTATTAGGGGCAGAGTCCAGACCAGAGGACAAGAGGGAGGGGATCACAACCTGTGATCAGAAGGTAGCAGCGCTGGATAGGTCCTGTTGAGTATAGCTGACACTAAGTGGGGTGCAGGTTAGTGTAAGGAGGCCACAAAACAGGGATAGAATTGGACCAGCCCTGGCCTCAGAGTCAGTACTTATCAAATGGGCACAAGCAACAAATTTCAGAATGGGCATCCTTGGCCCACTTAGGGAGCGAGGCCCAGGTTTCACTTACACTTTTATGCCTGCTATCTGAGCTCGGGCACTCTAGTAGTACTCCCCACCCCCACCCCCAGCCTCCAAGGGTGCATGGGTAAAAGCCTCCATCTGTGCTTCTGCCCACCTCCCTGATCACAGCCCACGCTTCCTCATGGGGGAGCCAGCAAGCGGCAAGCCAAAGGTGCTGCCTCACCGCCCACTGGCACGCAGCCTCAGAGGAATGGAGGGAGAAAACATGGACCAAGCCTGGGAGGCCCAGGGTTCCTAGACCTAAGGGGTCTGGCCCTGGGAGGGGGGGGAGGCGGGCCAGGCCGGCTGGGGAGCCCAGGTGCCCAGGTTCTAGGGGCGGAGCCTAAAGGTCCGGAGGCGGAGCCCGAATGACAGAGGGCGGGGCTCACGAAAGCCGGTGGGGTCGGGGCGGGACCGGGGAAAACACGGTCATTGCGGATCCCAGACTGGCAGTTCATGGGGCACGGTGACTCACCCAGGCGGCGTCCGCCCGACCCTCCGAGACCGCGTTCTCACCACTTCCGTCTCCCGCAGCTGTTGAGGCCGCGCAGCTCCGACCCCACAACGGTGCCCCACTCCACAACCAATCATATCTCTTGTCTGTGCCCGCGCTGGCCAATCGCCACACCATGTCCCGCCCTGCCCCCACTACGTAGTCACCGCCCCCACCCTTTTCGCTGTTCACTGGTCAAGTTGGGCAGACGCCCTCCCAAGCTTTAGCCTATCGGATGCCAGAAGACCAGACTGTACCTGGAGGAGGTGAGGCGCTGGAGAAGAGACGCGACCAATGGGAAATCACAGCGCGTCCCTGCGACAGCCAATGGGAGAGCAATAAAAGGGGGGCTGCTGGCTAAAGCTCCAGGGGCCGGAAGTGGGAGAGGCCTGTCGCCTACTGGTAGCGCAATGGAGGCGGAGCCTTATAGTGACACAGGCCTTACAGCTACTTCCGGTGACGACCCATCCCTGGGAATATTTCTCAAAAAGATCTCTGTTTTATCCATTTCCTTAGTTTATCCAGTTCCCCTCTTGGTTTCGCTGCTATAGTCTTGTCCTAAAGCCGGAAAAAGAGAAAAGGCCCCGCAGGCTGAGAGAGGAAGGAGGGCTGGGCCTGAGGCTCCGTCTCGGTCTTCTCTGACTGGCGGCGGGAGGATTTTTCCTCTTCTGCGTCGTGGCGGATTCCTTCGACCCTCACTTTTCATCGGCCAGCGGGCCCTGCAGTCCTTCGTGACATGCATGGTTCTGTGAGTCCTGAGAAAAGCTCTCTCATTTGACAGATTGGAAACCTGAATCTGAGACTGCCACTAGCTAGTTGCCACCTCCTAGTCTGTAAAGGAAGTGGGGACAGGACTCCCAGGACCAAGCTCTCCGCTCTGCCCTTCCTGTCCGGGGAGCCAGAGCAGACAGTTGGGCAGAGGGTGGCCGCTGGAGGGCGCCCGATGACCCCGGGATACCGCTTACCCTGACGGAAACGGAGAACAACCGATTCAGATTCTCAACAGATAGCTTGAGTTTGGAGTGGGCTCTGAACGCTTTTTTTTTTTTTTTTTGAGTGATAAGTGCTGATTTGTTGTTCCACTTATATATCTTATTTATGCGTTCATTGGTTGATTATTGCATGCGTCCTGACCGTGACTGAACATGCAAACCTTGGTGTATCTGGATGACGTTCAGAGCTACCATTAGAACTTGGGCCTGAATGCTTTAATGCCAGGCCTCAGAGCCAAAATATTTTAATGTGTCTTTATAAAACATGGGAACTTTTATACAGTTAGTAAATTTCAGGAAGACAGAAACACTTCCCTGTGTTCACAGCCTTACATCCAGGGTCTGGAACAGCGTCTGCTACCTAGAAGATGCTTAATAACTATTGTTAAAAACTGAACAGTTCCAGGGCAGTGGCTACTTGATTCATTCCCAGCATTTACTGTAGTGTTTGGTGGTTTGCAAAGATTTCAACATTTGTTCAGTGCTCTATCACAGGCTTTCTAGAGGGCAGAGCTTATTATGTATATCCCTTTCCCCAAATCAGGAGAAATAGGAAGTCAGGAGACCGCACGCAGCTAACACCATGTCTTCCTAAGGGAAGATATCGGATCCAAAACTTCTGTAGAACTGAATGTCCTGTATGTGAAAAAAATGAAGAGAGTCCCAGGCTCGAGATATGAGAGGCAGGATAGGTATGGTCAGTAAAAAGGAGAGGCCAGACTGGATTCTAGACAAGGACTGAACCCTATCATGAGAGAGAAAGCTTTCCCCACTCCCCCTTCCTTGTAGAAGTCATAAACTAGCACCCTCCTCACACAGCTTTTTAAAACTGAGTCCTAGGATCTTCTTGGTCTCCACGAGGTGGTAAGGATACAGACAGCGACACCAGAAGCCACCTATATATTTGTTAAACTTTATTTCCTCTGAGTCTCTAGGGAGGCAGCAAGGATGTAAGGCGACGTGGCAGTAGCTGCAGGGGCCTGAGCAGAGCTGGTGCTGGGAGGGGCTGGTATGGGCAAGGCGAAGAGGAGATTTAAATATCCAGGGCTGACAGCCAGCTAATGGGTCTCCTTCATCTGTCTTTGGATTTTGTGCAGCATCTCCTGCATCCGCCGCAGCTGGGACAGGCACATGCATCAAAATGGGTGCTTTCGGCACCCATTACACCCTATAGAGTCAGGGAGTGTCCCCAAGCACTAATCCCTTGACCTGGTGCCTGGGTAGTCCTGGGGTGTAATATAGACCCTAGGTAGAACCACTAATCCACCAATCCAGGTCTCAGATATGCACCGGGGCCAGGGATCTCCCTATTCCCAGACAGAAAGATACTGAGGTTTATGATCAAGCAGTGGACCTCCCAGGCCGTCAACCCCTACCACCCCATACTGCTCTCACCTCCTCATCTTTCTCTCGGATCAGCCTCTCAGTTTCTGGATCTGCCCCTGGTGGGACAGCAGGGATGGGGAAGTCGGTACCACTCTCTCGAGTCAGTTTGCTGAGGGAAAGGGGAAAGGGGGGTTGGTGAGCCTAGGGGCACCCCAACACCTACTTGGATTGAGCCCAGGGACTGTAAAAGAAAAGCAGAAAGGAAGGGCTCGGTCTCACCCAAGGCTTGTGCTTGGGATTGAGTCCCCCTGCCTGCTGTGTCCCGGCTTTTGATCATACTTGCGATTCCGTTCTTTCACCACCAGGCGGGTCATGCTCTGGATACACTGTGCCCGGTAGTTCTCATAATGTGTCTCCCGCGTCACATCCTTCAAGTCCTGCATGTGAGTACGCACCAGCATTGTCCTCAGCTTCACAAAGTCGCAGTGCCCTGGGTTTTCCACTGCATAGCAAGGCTAGGGGTCAGCCAGGGGCTTGGGTAGGGAGAGTCACTTGAGGGCAAGGAAGTATCCTAGTCACAAGCTCAGTGCTTTACCTTCCACGATGCCCCAAGGGTAGAGACGGCCCCTGACTCGTCGCCCTCTGGCCTCTACCACAGTGTTGCTGCCAATGACGGCAAATGGGATGCTTTCCTGGAAGAAGTTTGGAGCATCTGTCACCATCCCCCATTCTCACCTGTTCCTTTCCACCTATGTCTTCATCTTCTCTGCCTCACTGTAGGAAACCAGGGTTCTCTCCCACCCCGAAGAGCCCCCCTTGTATAGATTTCTACTTCTTTCTTTTGCCCAGAAGAAACAAGGTGGGAAAGGGATGCCCTGGGGTGGCCCCACCTTGAGGGCTTGGTCCTGCAATTTGAAGTCCTCATCCTCATCAGAGTCACAGTCTGGGAACTGGTAGACCTTGATGCCAAAATGCTCTATCTCCTCCCGGATCTGGCAAACACAGGAGGGGCCCAAAGTTCTGGGGACCCCATCTTTTCCAGAAGCCCACCTGCTCCCCTCCCCGCACCAGCTTCCCTCACTTTGCGTTTCTTGCGCTCCACTTCGGGAGGTGTCAGTGTGTCCGCCTTAGCCAAGATAGGCACGATGTTGACCCGCTGATGCAGGGCCCTCATGAATTCAACATCCAATGGCCGGAGCCTGGGGAACAGGAATCTGTGACCACCTGCTTGTGGCAGCCCTGCCCCTGGTGCTCTTGGCCTGTTCCCTTGGCAGCACCCGGTGGTTGTAGGAGCCTCAGGCTCGGACCATACCCGTGGCCGAAGGGTGAGATGAAGTACAGGCAGCAGTGCACCCTGTTGTCTTGGATGTTCTTGCGGTTCAGCCCACTCTCATCTCGGAAGTACTGCTCAAACTGCTGGTCGATGTATTCTGCCACAGGCTTCCAGCTGGGGCAGGGAAAGACAAGCAGAGAAACTGTGGGAGTAGGGGCTGCCTAGTGAGCTCTGGGCCTGCAGAGTAGCCCCCGCCCTGAGCAGTGTTTTCAGGACCTGGTTATCCCTGGCTTGCTTCATTACATCTTCAGGGGGGTACCTGAGTGGGACAGGGGTGCATTTCACATGTCCTGATGGAAAACCAGACTATGCACACAAGCAGAGTTCCATAAATACTGGTTTGATGAGAGGAAAAGAGCCCAGGTGGCTAAACAAAGCAATAAGAATAGCAAGGTGCCTACAGGCGAACACCAATTGGGGAAGCCAAGGCAGCCCTAAGTCAGGTTCATGGTCTGGCCTCGGAGCCTCTGTTCTATGGTTCCACATTCTCTTCCACCTTTCCAAACCCACTCCATCCTTCAAGGTCATATCCAAGAGCCATCTCTTCCACCAGGTCTCCTTTGCATCAATGCACAGTGCTCTCCCCATCTCTTCACCACACAGTGAGATAGATAGAGAGATAGAGTTCTTGAGTATATATTATTATATATAGAGACATTACATATATAATCTCTCTGTGTGGTAAAGAGAGGGGGAGTACATATGAATTTATATACATACATATATATTGAAGACCTTCAATTTTCAAGTCCTTTGCTCTTCTGGTATCTAGTTGAATCCTCACCAACAGGTGCCCTGATCAGTGGACATTCTGAGCATCATCACTCTCATTTTATACATGAAGGAACTAAATCCAGAGCAGTTTAAGAGATTTAATCCCGAGATTTAATTTCCATCTTGGGTAGGAAATTCTCTCCCCACCTGCGTCCCTGGCCTTCTGATTCTCAGCTCAGTGTGTTTATCACTACACTGCCTGACCCATTTACTAACTTGTTACCCAACTGGCACACACGAGAGAACTACTGTTCTCCACTCTCCCACACCTGCTGCCATGAGACTATAAGCCTCTTGGGGACAAGGATCCTCCATACTTGTTCTACATCCCTTAAATGGGCTACACACCTAGTATATGCTCAGTAAATTCCTGCTGGTTGACTAAATGAGTATATGTGGAGGAGCACGGTAAACTGTGAGCTAGCAGGCACATTAAGTATTATTATCGTGGCAGGTAAGAAGAGCTAAGTAGATTGACCAAAGGAGGGGATGATGCAGTATGACCCAGGTGCTGGTTGGAGCTAGAGTTCTCAGGGCAAGCCCAGTTTGCTGAGCCACATCTCTAGAGCAGGGAGGGTGATGATGACACGGAGGCCACCTCAATCCATCAGAAATCTCTGTGGGGACCACAAAGCACGTACAAGCACAGTGCTGGGGCAAGAATGTAAGGAATGACCCTTCCCTCAAGGCTTAGACTAAGACACTGAAGATGAACCAATGTGCTGAGCCAAAAGTCATGCGTTGTGACGCCAAGGCACGCAGTGAGAGTTCAGAGCACAGAAATGTCTGCCGCGATCTGATTAGTCTGTGAGGCAATCATCCAGGGTCAGCTGCACAGGCGTGTGACCTGTGCAGTCAGTCACATGGGGCCCTGCACTCAGAAGGCCCCACCCTTGGTTTGACTCTGCTGTGGCCATCTAGAAGTTCTTAATAATTTTCAACAAGAGGCCCCACATTTTAATTTTGCACTGTTCCTGCAATTACCATCTTAAAATGCACAAGTATAATGTACACAGCCCTTTACAGTTTTCAACACACAGCACGTGCATCATTCCAGGGGATTTTCAGATCGACTGGGTGAGGGAGTAAGGGCCAGCATTTTTCAGGAACGCAGGCATTTGCTCAGGATCACGCAGTTACTAAATGCTGAACTGAGATTTGAATTCGCAGTCTCGAGGTCTTAGAACTACCCTGCCTAACTTCTTCATCAAAGGCGCCTCCCTTTTCCTGTCTCTAGCAGCCATTCCTCATCTACTCACTTACGTCTGACCAATATCCGTCTAGTAGCTGAAAAATAAATAAATAAGGAAGGAAGGGAGAGACAGAGAGAGAAAAGCAAGCAAGCAGAGATGATGGCAGTGGAGGGCAATGTAGCAAAGCCACCTTTTCTTTTGGCAGGTGGCCTAGAGGGTGCCTGGAGTTTAAACAAAGTTCTACTTTTTTCGCCTTTGTCTCTTCTTTCTCTCCTTCCATTCACTCTTCCTTCAATTCACTCTCACCCCTTTAATAACACTCGTTTGTGGCACCTAAAAAGTTGCTGTGAAAGGAAAGGAAGGAGGGAGGGTGGCGTTTATTGAGCACTTACTATCAGGCTCTGTTCTACATGTTTTCACACGTGTTTACTTTTTTGAGGCTTTTCTTTCTTATCCTGTGTTCTCACCCCCATTACAAAACTATAGGTCAGAGTCAGAGGAACATCAGAGATCATCTATTTCAATCTTTCCCTCTCACTTCACAGAGGAGACAGCTTCCAATAAGAAGCACTGCATGCTCAAGGCCCTAAACCTCTTCCTCCTAACAATTTGGAATAAGTCTGTGCCTGTGTGTGCACCTGTACGTGTATATGGAATGGGTGGGTGGTCAGTGGGGAGGCAGCTGGGGCTGTGCTTGGTCAGACAGACATACCACTCTGTGTTGTTGACTGCATCCCCAAAACCTGGTGTGTCCACAATGGTGAGCCGCAGCTTCACGCCCTTCTCTTCTATGTCCACTGCATGTTTAGTGATCTCCACAGTTTGCATTATCCGCTCTGAAGAAGGGGGAAACTGAGGCCAGGGCAAGGACCTGCCCCATCAGGACAAGCCACCCACCCCAACCAGTGTGGCTGTCCAGATCGCCTCATCCACACTGCCCCCCTTCCCACCCCGAGGCTGCCTGGGGGCCTCTTCTCTGGGAACCAGCAAGGAGCACATTTCCCAACACAGGAAATGCCGGTGGCTGTTGGCTCTGGCCCCAGCCTCTCGCTGCTCCCTGCTATTTTCTTGGATTCCTGGAATCCTTTGGGGGTCAGACACTCACTCAAAGGGCGGGATTCTGGTCCCTGCCCTGCCTCGGCACCCAAATCTTTAGGGAGCTGGCTGGTAGGTTGCCAATCTAGATAGGCCTATAGAGAGATGCTGCCAGACTCTCTAGAAGCCATGGTTGCCTACATGCCGGGGAAGACCCCACTCCCCAGACTCTGGAGAGAGTTGGTTTCCCAGGTCAGTCTGCCTGCCTGTCTTGGTGCTCCCCGCCACCTTCTTTACCTTCAGCACTGAGGAGTTTCCGGTCCCGGTACAGATCGGTGAGGAAGAGGCTATTGACAAGAGTGGATTTTCCCAGGCCAGACTCTCCTGACAGGCGAGAAAGAACAGAAGATAAGACCTAGAGCCAAGAGGCAACCCCACTAGACCAAGGTGTGAGGGGAGCTGCTGCTTGTTTCACTGGGAAGAGACTAATCAAACCACAGCAGGGAAGGAAGCAGATGGAAGAGCTTGTCCACTCTCGTCTGAAAGCAGCCAGAGGGGGTAAGAGATTGCCCAAGTTTTCCCAGAAAAAGGCAAATATAAGAAATCTATTGGTCAAATGTTCTTTGTACCACTTTACCCCATACGCATACTTTTGAGTACCCACGGCCACTACCTATTTTGCAAAAAGGGACAGCGGCTTGCTGCTCTCTCCTTCCCTACCTGTGCCTGCTCCCCACATACAGACCATCCCCACCCGAAACGCCCAGCCCGGCCCAACCCTGCCCCCGCTCTACCTGCCACCATGAGGGTAAAGTCAAAGCCTTTCTTCACGGACTTTCGGTGAACTTGATTGGGGAGGGTCGCAAAGCCCACATATTCCTTGTCATCCTAGTGCACAGGGAGGCAGAGCGTATCAGGGAGAGGCAGGAGGGGCCCAGGACCCAACACCCACAGCCTCCTCCCTCTCTCCTAGGTCTCTGCCCAGCCTTGGAAGAGCAGTGTCAGACTTCTTTGTGGTCCCATCTGGGGCCACCAGCTGGGCTCCTGTTCCTGACACTGTCAGTTCTCAGTGCACATCAGGGCCAACACACACAGCTGGGGCTGACAAAGGACAGAGAGAAGCCCCAGCTCAACACGCATGAATGTGTGTGCACACACACGCTCATGTGCACCTCCACATGCACACACTCAGGCTCTCTCTGCTCACGCCCCCTGAACAGGACAGACAGAGCTGGTGGCTCTACCTCAGAGGAGTCATAGGGATCAAGCTTGCCCCATGGACTGCGGGGCCGGGTTGAGGGGCTGAGAGGGGCTGAGGCACAGAAGTACTGCTGGCTGTCAGAGGGCTGGGGCCGCAAGGGGGATCTGAGCTCCAGGTCATCCTGGTAGAGGTCTGGGGCCTGGGGCGTTGGCTCTGGAACTTGGGGCCTGGACACCCAGGTCTTGGCCTCTGGTTGGTGGCAGCTGTCATTTTCTGGGAAATCCTTCCCGAACTTGTTCAGTTCTGCATCATCCGAGTCCTCCAAGAAGCGTTTGATCTGGGGATGGGGGGCAGGGGGTGGGCCAGCAGGTGGCAGGAAGGGAAGAATGAAGGAGGCAGACAGGAGAAGGCAGGAGGGAGAAAGGAAAGCGCTTGTGGTTAGAAGGGAAAGAAACTGCACTTGCAGCCAAGCCAGAGGAAGTGCTCCCCATCCCTCTCTCACCTGCTCACTCACAGGTCCCAGGTGCCAGGAGAGGCTCCAGGGTCCAGGAACAGCCCTGGGCAGCCCTGAAGCCTACCAACAGCTCTTGGGAACAGAGCAGCTCCAGTCCTGATGCCCCCCGTCCACAAGGTGCTGGTTGAGGCTGCCCTCCCTGAGTGGTCTGGCTAAACCAGGGCCCAGGTACTACCTCAAAGGCCAGGAAGTCAGACTGAATGGGGGAGCAGATAGAGGCATTAGAGGTGAGGAGAGAATGTGGCTCAGGATTCAAGGAGAGTGCTGAGAATCAGAAGGGGCAGAGCAGGAAGGGGGGGAGGGTGGGAAGGGAACTGCCAGCAGGGGGCTCCATGCCTCCTGCCCCTGCAGGTCAGGGAGCTCTGGGACTGGGATGCAGCCTCTATTGGGAGTGCTCACTGCCCAGAGCTCAGTATAGCCGACCTGACACCCCTTATTCCAGACAGTGGGCTACACTGGAGCCTGAGCCTGGGCCCCAGGGGAGAACTGTAAACCTGGCAGTGGATGCTGTGTTATGGGTGTAGGGGATCTAAGAGGGACCAAATGACGTAGAATGGGAGGACACTCGGCCTCTGGACCTACTGACAGCCCCCCAACTGTGCAGAACATATAAGGGAAGCACCCCTTATTTGCACCTTGCCCCCTTTGCCTGGAGTTGGCCTTTAGCCAGCAATGCCAGAGGGGATCTGGCCTGAACAGGGTACCACAGGGGTATAAGGCAGAATAGCTGGCTCCTCTCTGGAGACGGGCTCCATCCCATCTCCAGCTTGGAATTCTCATCCTTGGCTCCAGACCCGAAAGCCGCCTCTCCTTTGGTGGACAGCCCCCTTTGTGGAGTGCCTGGCAGTGCTGGGCTCAGATCTGCCTCACAATAGCCACGTGCTACCCCCAGACAATGGACAAGGGCCAGCTTCAGAGGCTGACTCACCCTCTGGGGATGGCCAACCAGTGTGGGCTACCCCACACCACTGTGGAGTCCCAGCCAGGGTGGGAGGAGGTAAGATGGCCATAGTCTTCCCGCAGCTCATTGTCTTACAAAGGGAAGAGCTGAGGGAGCGTGGGCATGCACATTGCCAGGTTTATGCCAGGGGTGGGGACTGAGACAGAGGCTAGTAGGAAATATCCCCTTGGAGCTACTTCCAGGCTGTTGCCTCTCAAGTCCCTATACCTGCTTATAGACATATCCTCCAGGGCTTGCCTGGATGGGGGAGGAAAAGATGTCCTTTAGCCTGACACTGGAACCAGCATGTGGGGACTTGGTGACCAGGAGAGGCTGTCCTGAGGCAAGCCTGACCTTACAGACTTTTCTCACCCATAATATTTGTAAGGTCCAGTTTGGGCATGCTACACGCCAGTTTATGTGTGTTGTCCAATGATTAATTGTGCCCCTTTCCACTCTCAAAAGTGTCCCAGCGTGGTTGATGAATCATATGGCACTAGAGAATAGATGGGGCTGAGGGACAGCAGGTCTTGTTTTCTGGCAGCTAAAGAGTCTGGGGAATTCCAGAAAATCCTGCCCCGCTGTACAATGCCATAGTGGCCCAGCAGGAGAGGACGGTGCTCCACCTGGTTTCCCCAGAGGCCCCAAGCAGGAAGGGGAGAGGGAAGGCACTGAGGGAGACCCCCACCCCACATTCTTCCAGCAGAGCCACCAGAAAGCCAGCACCAGGCTCTCCCTGCCAGCCCCGACCGGCTGCTCGTCAGCATGGAGGGGTCCACAGGGGCTCTAGAGCAGGAGTCAGGGTACCAGGGTCCTCACCTCCTGTCTGTCTGTCCGTCCCCACCCGCAGCTCTGCCAATGACCAAATCATTTTCTGACTGTGAGCCCCATTCCCAGCCTAGGCAGGGGAAAGACAGGTCAGGCCCACCCACTTCCCAGAGCAGCACCTTACCCCAGCTTCAGTGCTATCCTCAGGGACAGAACTGCCTCGACATCCCATTGAATGGTCCATGCCCCACGCTTCACACTCCCTGTCAGCAAGCTCTAGGTCTCAGGCAAAGTCTCTCACACACAGACACAGCCTGGTCTTGATGCTCTTGTTGTAAATCCTGCGTCCTGGCTTGCTCCTTTCCCTTTCTATCTGAATGCCCCCCCACCCTCTGTCAGGGGCCAAAAAAGCCTGTGGAATGTCCTTCCCCACCCCCTCCTCCTCCCCTTCCCTTGGCTCCCACAGTCCAAGGACAGCTCAGCTGCAGCAGGATCACTGGGTTTCTCTGCAGTTCCCTCCTCCTCTGATTGGCTGCCCCATGACGCCTGCCTGCGCCTACCCTGGTGGGCACAGTACCAGCCTCCCAAGTCTGTCTGCAGCACAGGTTCCTGCTCCGCTTGGTCTCTCCTGATAACCCCCAAGGACAGTGAGACCTGTCAGAGGGTTGTGAGCTCCCCCAAGGTGACCCAGCCCATCTGTACATGGGGCTGGCTATACCCAGGACACTCCACTCCTGAAGGATTCCAATCTCTCTCCTTCCCCTTAACTTGAAGTGGTGCTGGAATAGGGTGGGATGTCCTATAATCCTCTTGTCATAGGTCCTCAAGGAAGTGGATCCAGTTTTCTTCCCAAGTGTCCCTTTGTGTTTTCCCAGCAGAGAACTCTACTATCTTCAGAAATCTGCCCCTGGGTTTGCCTGCAGATAGCCCCAGAGGGACTCCTCCCACCCATGGGTACCTGACCTCTAACTCAGGGGACCTGTATCACTCCCATCACTTGCACAGTCAGTGGAGTTGCTGCCAGCACTTGGTCTCTGCGGGGCATGAGTTCAGGCCAGCAGGAGGCTGGCATCCCAGGGGCTTCCGAGTTGTCGGTTCGGTGGGAGACCAATTGAAGGGCCTGGTTGGGAGTGTGCAGATGAAGCACTTGACTAGCAGGCAGGCGCCCAGTGTTTCGGGTTCGGCCAGAAGCACCTTTTGCAATCTTTAATATTGTTTTAATTTCAAGGTCTTAATGCCGAATTGTGAATGGTTCTTCCTTGACTCCCAGGAAGGCTAGGGACAGAAAGCACTCCCAGATGACAGAGAACTCGCACTACTTTGAACCTGAGGAGAGATGGTGCATCACAAGTGCCGGGATGATTATTAATGTTGGCCTGTCGTTCTTTTTACATGCAAATTAACCCCCCTGAGCTCATGGGAAGCTCACCCCCCATGATCTCCTTTCAAAAAGAGAACTTCACAGAAGAGTCTGGCTTGACATGAACCGGGGTCTGAGGACAGGGCTGGCTGGGAGGCAGGGTGTGGAGGCTGAGGACTCTGGTGGTGGTGGGATGTCTTTGAGAGGAACAGGGCAGCCTCAGCCAAGTTGAAAGCACCAAGACCTCAGCTGAACCGAACTTAGTGTGTGGCAGAAAGAGCCCCTCTTGGTCTCTGCTGGAGTTGGCACTGGGGACAATCTGTGCTTCCCCAGGCTCCCATCTCTGAAATAACCCGCCTGTCCGTCCCATGCGGGGAGAAGGATGGAGGCGGGAATAAAGACAGGCACCACTTGGCCTCTCCCAGGAACTCCCCTTTAGAGAAGGTCACAGGGTCACCAAGACTTCCTGGCCAGGACTTGGGCCTCAGCCTGGACACAGCTTGAGAGACAACAGCCCAAGAGGTTGGCCTTTCCAGACCCAGAAACTTTGATGCCCTGAGGCCCCAGCAGCCCCCTCCTGGAGGCTGCCCACAGCCAACATCCTGCCCCACAGATTGGTCACGGACCTCCTCCTGCTGTAAACAGCCTGTGACTCCCAATGCAGAGGGCGAAGCTGGGGGCTCCCACACTGGGAGAAGCTGGCACGGGGCCTGGAGGCCTGACACCTGGCATAGTGTGTCTGTGGCAGACTCTGGCAATAGCGGCAGGAGAAGAGCTGGCCAAACATCAAAACTTCCTACCTGGGGGCCTCTAGGGAGGCTGGCTGGGGTTACTGTTTCTCCTGCCATTTCAGGCAGGTGGCAGGGATGAGTTCTCCCGACTCCCCACCACTGCAGAGGGGCCTGGTTTGAAGGGGGGCGGGTGTTGGGTATGGGATGCTGCAGGAAGAAGCTGTCCCATGGTCCTTCTCTCAGGTGCAAGATATATAGCTGATCCCCCAGACAGATGGTGAGCTGGGCTTCCCTCTCTCAGGGGTTTCCTGGGCGGAGGGCCCTGTGGGAAAGGCCCAGGTGCTGCCCTTTGCCAGGCTGTGGGGAGGAGGGCCCAAGCATCTCACCATCCCTCTTGGGGAGGACTGCACTGTTTGTGGGCCTCCTCTGTGTGTTTTCCAAAGAAGTTGTGCTGGCCCCTGAGCTTAGGGTAGGTGGGTGAGGAGGAGTCACCCAGATAACCGCTGACTCAAGGAAGGGCGGGGACCCTCCCCCCAACCCTGCTCATCGCTGACGCGCCCTCCCCAGCACAGCATTCCGCGTATCAGCCGGCGCACTCCAAACCCAGCACGGACTCACCCCTTCGTCCAAGAACACCGGCAGCACCCCCGGGGATCGAGGCCCGCCTCATAGCTGCTCAGATCATAAATAGAAACTTGGGCGCGAGCGACAGAGCAGTCCCTGCCTGTGCCCAGGGCCGGCGACAGCGCAGCACCTCCAGGGCTGCGGCGCCACAGTCCCTCTGAGCCTCCAGGGAGCGGAAGGCCCTGGCCCTGCGTGGCGACCCCTCCCCAACCCCAGCCCCCGGCCTTACCATGGCTGCAGCCCGGGCAGGGCCAGCTCTGCCTGGACAGCGCCCGTAGGACCAGAGGCCGGAGCTGCGCGACCTCTCAGCACAGCCAGCCCCAGCCCGCAGCCCGAGCGCAGACGGACGGGGGCGGGGCCCGGGGTGGGGCGGGGTGAGCCAGCCTAGAGGCGGGGTCTGTACCTCCCGGAGTGGGTAGGGGGTCGAGGGTGCATGCTGGACAGGGTGTGGTCAGCCTGGCAGCGAGCCTTGCAGCTGGCGACCCCCAGAGGCACAGGATTCAGAGGGGCGCTCGGAAGAGTGCTGCACTGTCACCTGGCTCTTCCCTACTCAGCTCCTAAAGAGTGTAGTCTTGGGACAGCGTATCACCATGTGGGCTTCAGCCAGTCCCCAGTGAAGATGAGAGCGCCCCCCTGGTACCCCCAGAAGATGCCTTTGGAAGAAGGGGGAGGGTGTTGCTCCATGAATTGAAGACAAACCATTAGCTGCCCCCAGAGTACTCCAGGTTTCTGGGAAGTTAATCTGACCGATGGCCCAAGTCACTGATTATCCATAACCCCTCCGCACTTCCAAGGCAGAATGGCAGACATGCTCCCCCTCCACCCGAGCTGTGAAGAAGAGACAGGAGGTTCCCTTTGTGCAGGACCCTAGATTAAAGATTAAAGAGGATTTGCTGCATAAATTATCCAGGGACCATCTGCTGGAAGGGTGAAAGGAGAGGCGGAGTGGCCGTTCCAGCTCGCCTGGGGCTGAGGAAAGTGGGCAGGGCCTCAGGAGAGGCCAGCCGAGGCCTGCTGGGCAGTCAGGTGAGGTGCTGTGGGGACAGGTGCCCCAGCAGCTCTAGAGGCATTAGAGGCTCAGGGGGTCAGCAGCAGCGAGGAGGGAGAAGATGCTCAGGGGGTGGGGAGTTGGTGGGGATTTCCTGAGCTAACGCAGGTCTGAGTTGGTCAACTTCTGTGGAAGTTTCCAGAAGCATGACCCTCCCTGACTCCAAAAAGCCCTCCCCCACAGCAGGCTGACTGGCCTGAACACACTTTGGACAAAACTGACGCCCACAGGCATGGCCCTCTCTACTGGTAGAAGCGCCAGAGGCCCGCCTACCCTATTTTAGTACTACCTGTGACCCTGGGGTCATGGTTGGAGTCAGAGAGAACTCATCAGAGGGAGAGGCAGGGCCTGAGTAGGTAGATGAGGTCAGGCTCAGAAACCCAAGGGCTGCTATCGCAGATGGTACTGGCTACTTGGCACCAGTGGGCTGCAAGGTGTAAGAGGTAGCTGATGCTTAAAGAAGTCAGTTCACGCAGAGGACCCTTTTTCACTGGGTGACTTCACCTCTCTGGGCCTCGATTTCCACACCTGAAAATGAGGGTATTAAACTAGGCTAAAAGTCAGTGGTTTGGCTCCAAGGAGAAGATGAGAAAGCCTTCTGCAAAAGGCCTAGGGTAGATCGGGAGATAGGAAGCTGTACTCAGGGCAACAAAGACAAAAAGGCGGTTCTTTAGAGGGAAACCAAAGGCTGCTGCTGGAAGTCTGTGGAAGCAGCAGCAGCTGCTGCCATCAGTCCCGGATGTCATACTTGGGCGACACCAAGCCTCACTATGGGAAACTAGCTGTAGGCCACTAGCCCTCATGCACACGCTCATAAGAATAGCTCTTGGGCGCTACCACCAGCAGTCAGCATTGACCTGGGTGGGCTGGGGGTGCTGGGCCCAGGGGAGAAAGCCTATGTCAAGGAAGAAAGGTCCCATGACAAAGGCTTGTTTTCTACAGTCATAGCATCCCTCCTTCCCCCAGTCCTAGCCGCAGTTCGAGTGTGGACACAGAGACATCTCAGAAGGCTGCTCAGTTAGCTCATCCTCAGCTGTGGCTGGAATCCCAGCTCTGTGCTGGCACCTGCTGCTGAGGCCCCAGAGAGCCCTGTGTGTCCTAAGGCACATTGGAGCCGACTTGCTTTGAAGGAAGTGAGGCCCGAGAGGGGCCTGGGACTATGTTACTCATCTCAAAGCCAAGAATTTTGGGGTCTGGATGGCCAGTTTCTTTGTAATCACTGCACCACAAGCCCAACATAAGGCATGCTCAGCAAAATAAAAGCTGAAGACAGACTTGGAGCCATTCCACATGCACAAACCCCACCTGCTGACCCTGGGACATTCAGGGGTCTCTGGTCTGGGCATATGTCCCTGTGCCAGCTTTGGCTAATGCACTGCCCAAAAGTCCCTACCCCTCACTGGGCCTCTGTTTCCCTGTTGAAAGAAAGGACTAGACTGCCCCCAACTCCAGCTCTCACGCTCTGTGTTGGTGTCTGGTCAGAAGCAGGACTAAGACAGAGCTGCTCTCGTGTGAGTCATTGACCACTGAGCACTCATCCTCACCTCCAGCCATCAGGTGGCCTGGCCAACCTTGCCTCAGTGCCCCTTGGTGCTTGGAGCTCGGGTTCTTCCTTGAATCCAACATCCCACCAGGCACTGATGTCCTTGACGACAGCACAGTTCCCTGGGCATTGATGGGGTGGGGTAGTCAAGCCAGAGGTCTAAGGAGTGGACATTTGGGTTGGCACAGAGGGTGACTCTTCTGGGACACTCAGACCAGCAACCACAGCTCCAGCCTGCTGTTCTGGGCTCCCCCTGCTCAGGTCAGACCAACATGGTGTGTATGGAACACCTCCTGTCCCCTCCCCTGGATCTTTCCTGCCCACCCATCAGTGAAGCTTGTGCAGCCCTGAGCTAAACAAGAATGCTACACTTGGGCCAAGCTAGGGCCCAGGTTCAAAGCCACGGATACAGTGATTATTACAGGAAATCAGGATTTCAGATCTGCACAACTAGCAAAGGCCACTTTTGCCTCTCAGTAGCAGTTTCCCTTAGGTGGTACAGGAGCTTATCAGGCTTCCCTCCCCCCAGAGCTGATGAGTCACTGAGGACGCAGAGAGCCCTGGTGGGGCTGAAAGGCTATCACTGGGTTGTGTCTTTCAAGGAAACCTTAGCCAGTCTATCTAGCAAGGTCTGTGCAAAGTCAAGAAACCAAAATAACCTAAGCCCTACTCCTCCCTCTACCGCTCCTCTGTCCCATGATCCCTGGACAGCTGTGAGATGTGGGTGGCAAGGCCAGGGAGCACTGTGTTTCCTGGCACCTGGTGAATGGCTGCCAGTTCCAAAGCCAGCAGGATGCTAGAAGCCAGCCAGAGGGCCCTTCCAACACCCTCTCTACAGTGGGACGGGGCCTAGGAGCTCAGGGATGGAAGGGGCTTACATACCTCCCAATGCCACTACCCACTGGAGACTGACTCCCTTCAAGGACTCCCTGACCTCCCAGCCTCTGCTTGAATACCTCTTGTGGACTCCAACAACTGCCCTTCCGTATTTGGGCAGTCAGTTACCAAGGTCATTACACTGAGCTGTAATTTGTCTCCCCCCTACCTTTACCCTCCAAATGCCTCGATGCCAGAATCTTTGCTCACTCATTTTGCTGGACTTTGTTTTGTCCTTTGAGGTCCACACCCTTTCAAGTGACCCATCCATATACTTTTCTCTCCCAGAGTAACCACCAGTCTCTCAAGGACAGTGAGTATGTCTTCTATTTTAACCTCTATTTACTTCAGTTTGGTGAACATGTGATGTGATGTGATGTGATGTGATGTGATGTGATGTGATGTGATGTGATGTGATGTGATGTAGGCCTGGGCGAGAGACCAGGCCTCTGCCCCCAGGGGATGTCTGATCAGTATGGATTGACTGAAAAGAGTCATTGATCAGTTTTCCACCCTGATTTTGGAGCAGAGCCAAGCCTTGAGGCTCTGGGCTTCTTTGACCTACCCTTCATTCTGGCTGCTTACCCACTCACGCCCAACGCCCAGACTCAGAGTTCATTGGCAAAGACACAGATGTGACCTCCACTAAAACCTTTCCCTTCACCATTCTTGATCTCTGAAGGTGATGCAGAAATACCG
The DNA here is from genome assembly GCF_021234435.1 of Artibeus jamaicensis. Classification (NCBI taxonomy): domain Eukaryota; kingdom Metazoa; phylum Chordata; class Mammalia; order Chiroptera; family Phyllostomidae; genus Artibeus; species Artibeus jamaicensis. The sequence goes on from NW_026521407.1 coordinate 9,532,438, forward strand.
AGAAGTTATTTTCCAGGAAGACGTAGCTACAGAAGACTCTACCCCACACCTGCATCCCTGAGGCAGGCTGCTCCCGTAGTGCTCTCAGCTTTCATCAGCCAGCTCTGAGCCTCTGTTTCTTCTGAAATAGGGAGGAAAAGGCTCACCTCGTTGGAGTGCTGCTGTGGTTCACTAAGGCAACACATGTAGGCTGGAATAACCTCTATGATGGGCGGGGGCTATTACCTCAGCCAATGAGAAAATTGCCAACACTGAACCAGCAACTGTCAACTGTGACTATTTCAAGTGCCTTCCCTCCAAAGGATTAGGCTTGTGCAGGTGAATGTAGGGTGACAGAAGAGCCTCAGACTACAGTGACATGGAAATGACCATGCTGCCACCGACTGTGGAGTCAGCTTCTCCAGCTACACACCACTGCATCTTTAGAAAACAGGTCTTGGTTTCAGACTCACCGAGCTGAGTTCCCAAAAACAGCCTCAATGGAGACTCCTGGAGCTGAAGGACTTTGCCTGTGGTGGGTATGCCAAGGAAATGACTTTGGCTGGCCGGCCTTCTCACCTACAGTGTCAGAGCCCTTGCTGCCCCCAGGAGCTGCCTCACATTCTGCCCCCCGCCAGGCTTTCATTCAGCCCCCAGGTGCAGCTGTCTGGTGCTTCCCCCTTCATGGCAGCTGGTACCCAGCAGCTGAGCAGAGAAGGGTGAAGGGACATGGTCATTTCTGTCACTCAGGACAGCCCTCCTCTGGCTGAGCAGTTGTCTGGGTGGCTGCTGTGTTAGATATTCGCTTCCTTGCCCAAGTGTGCACTCTGACCTCTGACACCAAGCTCCCTAATCCAGCCAGGCCCTGTTTCTCCTCTTACTCGGGGGGGGAAAAAAATCCAACATTTCAAACACCACCAAACGACTCTGACAGAAAGATGTAATGTTGGAGATGGGTTCCAGGCAGAGAAACAAGGAGCTTCTGGAAATACACCAGAAAGTCCCAAATGGATGCGGCAGACTCGTCCCTACGCAGGATCGTTCTGGCAGAACAGAAAACTAAGGGATTCTGGCCTCAGTTCTGCCATCAAGCCTCAGGAGGCTTTTCCTGCCCCTATTTTGTAGGCAGAGGTAGCAATCTGCCCAGGTGTCCGATGAAGGAAAGACATTATCCCTCTGCCCTGTGCTTCCAGTGGCTCCTGCTGAGGCACACCATGTCCCAGCCTGTCCTAGGGTGAACCACTTGTCCTGTTCTGCCCAGGACTAAGGGAGTTCTCAGGATGCAGCACTTTCAGGGCTAGAGCCAGGAAACTCCTGAGCAAACCCTGATGAGTTGGTAATTTAAGTTAGCCTGTCCCCAAAATATCAAGTCTAGGCCAGAGGTCACCAGCATCCTATCCTGCTCTGGCCCTGACTGCCCATGGTACCTGGAAATGAAACGGTGCCATCTGACAGGAAAAGAAGCCTTGTGGTGAGGGTCAAGCTGTTATGAAAAGCCTCCTGAGGTGCCCTGTCCCATTTTCAGCATCTGTGCTTCATTCTTTCAACAATTCCCTTTCCTCTCAACTACGAGCCTCTGTGCAAAGCAAGAGAAAACGAGAGGAGTGGGGAAGATGGTTCCAGGGTTCCTTCCCTTATGCTGGGGCTCTAGTAACATCCCTATGAATGCAGAGCCTCTCTGCACTCCTGCCAGGCGCCAGAGTTTGCTTTGTCTACAAAGTCTACGTAAGCAAATCATCTCCATGTCTCAGGAGCCAACAGGAGCCTGGCTGTCCTACCTCCCAGGGGCCAAATGACATGCCACCCTAAAGATACCCAAGTCTATCTTAGATGTCACCGAGCCAGCCTCCTCTAGTTCCTGGCCTGTTTTCCAGAGTTGGCCTCTTGCATAATTGATAGATAAAGCAGGGAGTGAACCACCTTGTGCACTGACAGCCTGAGAAGCCACATCCAAGGGCAGGTAGGATGGGGCCTTGAGGACATAGGATCTTGGGGCCAGGGCAGCCCCATCCCATCGTGGGTGTTGCAGCCCCTCCCACCAAGAGTTACTTTATTCCACAGAATTCCCTCAGGGCTGTGTGAGAAGACAGCTCCCACTGACCCCATAAGGCACCCTCAGGACCTTCCTGTTGAGCTTTGGCTAGTTCTGGTATTTTAAAAAAAAACCCAAAACCCCAACTATTAGGAATGCGTCTCTCAGTCCAACATAACCTCTTCTGCAGACTCCAGCCCCTAACACCCAATCCAAGGATAAATATCTGCCCATCCCCCTCCTTAGACAGAAGGACCTTGAGGGCTGCTTGGGAGGAGACTGACACAGAGAGATGGGCTGAATCATGTTCCATCCCCAGCTGTGGACCCAGACGGGCCTATAAAGCTCAACAACAGACATGCTGCCGTCCACGAGCCAGGCGCCGTGGCTGGGCCACCAGAGAATTCCTGCTGGGAGTAGAATCTGGAACAGGCTCTATAGTCAACCACTCCCAGATCAGAGGAACCAGAGGCCTTGGATGCCAGCACCACAGTCTCCAACCCGGGGCTGCTGGGGCGGGGGGGCAGGCTGGGGAAGGCCTAGCTCTCTCCCAAGGACAGTACCTGGCCCACCTCCATGCCACGCCACCTCCAGAGAGCCAGGAAGACCAGCAGGCCCAGCTGCCTGTGAGTCCTCTCTTCCAGCTTCTGGGGAGCAGCTCTGCTACTGAACAGGGCTGGAGAGCCACAATTATCCAGACAGGATAAGAGCTATTTTGGGAAGGAGCTGTCCTGCTGCCAAGGCTTTGACTTCCTAAACCAAAACAAGATGGGGTAAAGTAGGGAGGAACTTGCTCAATCAAAAACATCATATCCTGAAATAGGGGAAGTTTTCCTCCCCAAAGGTATAGATTAGCATCAAAAGTGGAGCAGGAGGCTAGCTGTTGAGATAACCCCTGGCTTTGGGAAGGAGGGGGTAACCTGACCCCTTCAAATTCCAGGCTCACTCCCTCTCTCCAAGAGCCCCTTTTAAGTCTGTTGCATGTATTTGGACAATTTGAGCACAAACTATTTCATATTGTTGTTTCCTGTCCATGTCTTATCTCCCCACCCAGATGGTAAGTTTCTCAAGGCCAAAGAATATGTGTGCTGTGAGGCTTCAATGCTTTCCCCAACAGCACCTGGCAAAGTGTAGGCATCTACATAAAAATTGTTTGTGAAAGGAAGGGAGAGAAGGGAGGGAGGGAGAGAGAAAGGGAGGAAGAGGAGGATTCACTGTCTTGCACTGAGACAATCTCTAAAAGTAGCTGCTCCCACCCACAGCTGAGCAGAGAACAGGGCTGGATAAGAAGCCATGGCAGAGGGGGTGGCAGCCGCATTTCTGGCACCTCCTCTGCAGCTGTTCCATTATCTGAGCTCAGGCTGTTCTGCCCTTCCCCCCAATTGGTTTTTATCTGTAGTCAACTGTCCATCCTAAGCCAGCCCATGGGAGTGACCCATTAGAGGCCATGATAGGCTTTGGGTAAGAGAGATGGCCCGAGACAAATGGAGGCAGGAGAGCTTGGGCCATCTTATCTAACATGGGCCAGGAAGAACTAAAGTACTTACGGGAACAACACGCTATAAAATCAGGACACTGCCAAATTCAGGACACGGGGCTGCGGAGAGCAGAGTTCACCTTGTGGCTTTCCAAGGTGAGGACTCAAACAGTGTGTAACCCAGAAAACCGTCCCCTTTCTGGAGTGCCCTAGGCTGGAGAGGGGACGGCCAAGTGGGGACCAATCCAACCTACAGGCTTCCCAGGCAGCCCTCCCACAGAGCACTGTGGGAAGGATTGGCAGGATTCATCATATGCCAAAAGGTCTCTACTCTTTCTCTCCAGGGCTGCCAACTAGCTCACACAGCGCCTTCATGCAAATTCCCCTCTGGGGAGATGCAGCCTCACAAGAGCACAACCTGGCAAGTGGAGCACAGGCTAGATTTCAGCCCCGACTTGTCCTCTCTGCCAGGTGCTCTCGTGCAGTGAACAAGCTGCCCCAAACAGGGAGCAGCTCCGTCTGTCTCCCTCCATACCTCCTTTCTTCAGAGGGCGAGGCAGGGACTTGGTTAAGGGGGGTGGGGCACAAGGAGACGGGAAGTTACCTTCCCAGGAGCATTCTTACCTCCTCATCTGTCACAGTGGAGATGTAGAAGCCAGGCATTCCCAGTGGGCAGCAAATGGAATTCAGAGAGTGCCAAAAGGAGGGGGAAAAGAGAATTTTACTAAAGACACGCAGTGGACTTGCATATCACCTGGCCCAAATCCCCTCCTACTGCAAGTGGTCCAAACAACAGCAGTTAGCATTTCCTGTGTGCGCATCATTGCCAGGCATTATACTATGCTAAGTGTTTTACATGTAGTAGCTTGGTCAGCCCTCACAAGAACTCTAAGAATCCATACTCGACTAAACATGTACTTTATAGAACTTTGCTCCTTCTGAGGGGCAGGGCTGCCCTTCCCTGCTGAGGGCTCATACTGGTTGCAATTGAATTGCATTCCCAGGGCTCACTCTTTTTTAGGAATGTCCTCAACCCAGAGCCCTGGCCTCCCTCATGCTCTCAGGGCTGCATCATATTTTGGACCACGGCACGTGAAACAGGAACGCCTTGCCACAAAGACCCATATGTAAGGGCTGGCCCTTACCTTCCCTCCCACCAGAGTAGTCAAGATACAAGGGGAGTCAGGGTGTCACCAAGCCCTGAAGACACTATTCTTAAGGACTTTTGAGTCAGCTGCAGGACCTCAAGGCAGAGGCCCAGACATCCCTGGAAATCCTGCTGAGCAGCAGCCAATAAGCATCTCCCAGGTCCTGGAATCAGGGTGTATGGAGGCCTCTGAGGAACCAGAGACACACACAGGGAGACCCCCCCAACCTGAATTAGTGTGGGGTCAGCCCTGAGTAAGACTGTGAAGCAAGTAATTTGTTTTGCTGGGGCTTGTTTATTTCACGATAGGCAAGATCAGCTAAGCTGACAGGCCTCAGGTTTACATTGTTCTCCATTCCAGAAGTGACTACTTCCCATTGAAAGCAGACTCTTAAAACAAAAGGAGGTTCTTGAAAATGAAAAGGGTTCCAGGTCCCAAAGGAATAATTAATGGTAGAATTTTAAGCAAGAGAAGATGTTCCTTTGCTCCTTCAAGTCAAAACCCTGGCATGAACAGTGTCCTAACAGACCTAGCTCTGTGCACACCCTGAGGCTGCCCTACCACCTGGCCTCCAGCCACCCAGACCCCCACAGTGGGCTCACAGGAGGGGAGAGCACAGACCTTTTAGCCACCAGATGACACGATTGTACATTTCCTCAGAGACATCTGAAAGTAACAAAGTGGTGCTTTTTTTTCTCTCTGTGGAATGCACACTCCCTTCCCCCTCCTACTTAACATCTAGCTCCCTTTCTAGCTCCACAATTCTCCACCCAAAGGTACCCTCAAGCCTTGGGTCCTCTCCAGGAAGCTCCTCCAGTCTAGGACTAAATGTCACCTTCCCATTCCTCCTCTCCTTTTTCTTCCACCCTCTGTGCCACTGGTAATGCCATTCCCCTCTTGGAAGCCTTAAAGCCCCACCTCCTCCACTTTGTTGCCAGAGTATTTACCGGAGGGCCTTATTCTCTGTACTAGCCCTTACCAGCCCTCACTGCAGCTCAGTTCTTCATGTCCACTCTCGGGAAGCAGCTTCCCCACCCTGCAAACCACTCTCTACTACCTTCCTTTGAAAGGTTAAGCAGCGTTGCCTGGAAGATTCAATGCCTGACGCCGACCCAAGCATCGTCATCGATGTCATTAGCTTGGAGCTCAGAGAAGCTGGAGGGGAAGGAATGGAGCAATGGGCTCAAGGATGGGTCTAGCTTTGGCACTGGCAGGAGAGCAGCTCTGAGGCCCAGAATGAAGAGGGGGCCTTCCCTGCCCATGCCCCACCTTACTAATTCGGGTTTGCACCTGGGCAGTCTGCTTCTTCACATACCCAAGAAGAAAGCACTAAACCTTTGAATAGGTTCTTTGCAGGTGTACTTGGGGGCCTGTGGCACTCCCCTCAATGATGCCTGGCTTGGAGGCTCCTTTAGTAATTGTACTGGTGGTGTCGCTGGTGCTGCTGGTGGTGATGCACTTGCCTTCTCTCTCTGGAACATCAGATCCTCACAGCAAAGGTTTGAGTCCATTTCAAAAGAAAACAATGAATAGTCTATGGGAGGGGAGGATTCAGCCTCAAAATCAGGTGTTGTTGGCTGGCTTTGGGGCATTTCAACTTCAGTATTGAGTAAGGCCCACCATGAGGACTCAGGCCCATACTTAGGTAAGGACCGAGGGGGTAAGGGCCGAGGGGTCAGTTCCACTTTGGCATGAAAAGAGGGACTTGGGGAAGGTTCTGGATGCTTGAGTCTGGGTAGTGGGGACATGGAGACACTTTCTGAGGTTCTCCTGGTGTGCTGCTTATAGACAGGCTCAGGAAAAGAAATCGTGGAAGCCCTGCGGGGGCTCTCTGATCCTGCTTGAGATGTCACACGGGGAGCTGTCTGTACTGGCTGTGGTCCTGAGCTGACAGTCACTCTGCGGCTAACTGCGCGATCTCCTCGCACTGGGGTCTTTATGCTGGACTCCACTTCTGATGATGCTAAGACTTTTAGGGGGGACTTGGGTTCAGTGTAGGCAGAATGCTTGAGGGTAGGCTCAAGCTCTGCATGCACAGAAACTTGGCGTCCACCATCCACATCTTTAAGGACAGAGAGTGTGAGGGACGAGTCCAATTTCTTGTTCCTTTGCAAGGCCTTGGGTTCTATATAAATTGAACTGTGACAATGTATTTCAGACTCTTGGCCAGGGATCCTCCTCTGGGTTGTTCGAGAGTCTGCAAAGATGGGTTTGCTGCCATGTTCTGGGCTAGAGGCTCTCCTAGATTTGATCTCAGCAGTAGTCACACTTTTTTGGATGGGCTCAGTTTGGACTGCTTTATCCTTTGGGGAAACCAAAGGCCTCCGGGGAACTCTGACTCCTTGTGGGTACAGGACCTTGGAGGGTGGGTCTTCTTGTAAGACTTGTACACTATCATTTTGGTCTGCAAAGCTCAAGTGGCGAAAGGGTTTGGCATCTGAGGCTAATGAATAAGCACTACTGTAACGCCCTGACTTGCTCTCACCCCTTCTTCGTGTTGCTTCCTCTCCGGGTGAACTAATATTCTGCTGCATCGGAAGAGCATGGGAAAACGGTGCCTGAGTTTGCTGGATCTTTTGCTGAAGAGCAGAATGGCGGTAACCTTCTGATTTTGACCGGTTCTTAGTTCCTTTAGGGATGGGTGTTCCAGAGGAGCTGGGTCCTTCTTGCAAGGAGGTAGAGCGAGGATGGTTTGATGTTGAAAGGGGTATGACAGAACGCTGAGTTTCTGATCTTTGATGGGCAGAAGAGCTCATGGAGACTGCATGATTTTGAGGGGATGAGACAGCAACGGACCCATGTCCCCGCTGAGGGGCTGTGTTAGTAATCTCAGCCCCTTTCTGTGGTGAAACGGTGACCTTGGATCCAATTTTATTTGACTTAAGTACTTGATAGATGCTGCCCCTCTGGTTAGAGCCCATATTTTACCAGCTGGCTTGCATCCAGAGTCTTAATAAGCCCGAATATTTACCCTCAGTTTTAAAAGCTGCTGTTCTTGCATTCCCACAAAAGTCGCTGTTGTTCTCAAATAGTCCCCTTAGTTACCTGCCGGTGATGTCATAAAGGAGCTTCCTATTAAACATCGCAGCATATAGCCACAATTCTTCAGAGAATCTCATGCAGTAACTGCAAGAAAACTGGATTTGTCTTTGGAGTTGACACCACCAAGGCTTTGGCCAAGTTCTTAGCAAAACAGGATTTCCTGATGTATAGGCAAGGCTCCATACTCTCCCCAGACTCCAGGAATTCTCAAAGACTCATCTAAAAAAGGAATCAGCCCAAATATCCTACTAAGGCAAGGCTGCTCAAATCAATCATGCTGTGTTAGTCCCAGTCTTAATAAAGTACAAGGTCCAAATTTGTCCCCATTTGGTTTGCAACTGCATTGTACACAAGTCAAAAAATAAAGTCCAACCTTTTCCAGGTTTTGCCGGTTGTTTGGTTGACCATGGGGTAAAAATTCAGGGTCATAAAGTCTCACATCCTTGGCTCAGGAGTGAGAGGAGGACTGTAAAACAGATTTGGAGTTAGTCATGGTTGCAACCATAAGTGACAACTTGTGAACCTTGGACAAGTCCCTTGGTTTTCTTAAACTGGTAACCACTGTCTAGTAGGTAGGTATCATGCAATAAATGCCAGTGTCCTTTCTTACGATTCTCTTCTCTCAGTAATACTGATCAGTTGGACTCTGGTTCTTTATTTCAAGAGTGACTTTGGTCAAACAACTTGGATGACCATTTTGGATAAATGAGACACTGTCTTCTCTCCCTTTCACAGGCGTCTGTCTCTGTCTCTTTCAGACACAGACCCTGTCATACCCACGGTTCACGACTGACTCTGCCTGACAGGTTGTCATGGTTACACCATGGTCAGATTCCTTGTTTCTGAATCTTTAAATTCAGCCTTGATTAGAGACAAGGTTGAAAGCCACAGATTTTTAGGTAGCAGGGATCTCAACTGATTGAGAAACTTTGAGCTACTCATACAAGTCTTCAGAATGCAAAACACTAAGCCATTATACTTCTCCCTTAACTACAACTTAATAGTTAAGCAAGAGCTTGGTGCTGCTGCCGGGTAGAAACAGGTGCCGGGTCAGAAAAAACGAGGTGGAGGCCCGGATCTGGCCCGCGGGCCTTGTGTTTGCCACCTGTGCTCTAAGGGTAAAAAGGCTGAAGTGAAAGTGTTCTTACTGAGTTATAGTTATTGTTACTGTGTCATTGTAAGATTGAGACTGGCCGACTTGGACAAAGCTTTCCTATGAGATTCTACCTTAAATATGATGGTTTACTGATGTGTAACCTTTAACCACGAGACTATAATGCTTATTTGTTTGTCTAGGAAGATCTTCTCTTTGTCAGTTTAAGAAAGAATGAATTTGAATTTCCTCATCCACAAGTAACATTAAGTCTGTTATCACTTTTCTGATCTTATTAAAATCAGCTCAGTTGTTTGAATAATTATTTATAATTTTCTTAATGTTGGAGAATATATATATTTTCCTTTCAGTGTTCAATTTCCATATAAGTAAACATAAAAGGTGAAATGTTACAAAACACAACACAGAATCTTGACATTTTCCTAATTATGAATAGTTTAACTCAAATCAATCTGTGCCTGAGACACATCTGGGTTCTTTGAGGGTAACCCCCACTTCTCTTGCTATCCCTACTAGGAGATAAAAATGCATGACCAGTGTAAAATCTATAGTATACTGTTTTCTTTTGAATGAAAGGCATACAAGTGAGGTATAGGTGACCGGGTACAGCCAGTCTTCAAGTGACCCCTACTCAGTAATGCTCACCTCCTATTATTCATGCCTTTGTACAGTCCTCTCTCATCCTGAATCAGGGCTTTTCCGGTGGGACCGATAGACTATAACAGAAATGATGGCGCATGACTTCTGAGGATAGATCATACAATGGCATTGCATTGCAACCTTTGCCTTGGTCTCTTGGATTGCTCACTATGAGGAAACAAGCTGCCATGTGGTGAGGACACCCAATGGGATATTCTTGTGGAAAGTAGCTGAGCTCGCTAGTCAATAGTGAGGACCAATTTGCCAGTCATGTGAGTGAGCCAACTTGGAAATGCGTCGCCAACTGCATCTTCACGAGAGACCCTGAGACACAACTGCCCAGCTGAACCACTTCTAAATTCCTGACAGAGAAACTGCTGGAAATAATAAATGGTCATTGTTGTTCTGAGTCACTAAGGTTTGGAGCTGATTTCTTATGTAGCAACTGATTTCTCTAGTATAGACTCTCATTAACCAAACACAGAGCCCAATATATAAACCAGAATAGCATGGCCAGACTAGAACTTACTAGTATACTTTGAGACATACAACTGTTGAGCTGATTGGAAAGTCAGGTCATTCTCTCCATATGGACCAACTTCAGTAGGAACAAAAGTTACTTAGTGAACATGGAACGGGTTAAAGAAAAGAATCCAATGATCGCAAGAGGGCGACACCTGCCAAGAGCACCTGGCATGCCCATCATGCACCTACCTGTCCACAACAGGCTTTCACTGGGTGTCCCGTGTCTGTCTCCTAAAGTTTCCTGTTTGTACACTTTACACTAATCATTCCTTTCTGCTCAACAGCTTTCCTTCAAATAAGTTACAATAAAATTAATTTGGTTTATTGTTATTTAGTTGTAATGACATTCTAGTCCTGGTTCCCACTGATCTGACTTTTGAGTATTCCTAAACCACAAGATGAAAACACCTTACTGAGAATTATAAAAAGCTGAAATCACCTGAAAGGACTACTTTACTATCTTAATAAGCATCTTTCCAGATATTTCTGTATGCACTTACCACATGCAGACATTTATTTATAAATTTACATAAATGGAATCCTATTATATACCTCTATTATTCCATATGTTATGGACATCTTTCTGTGTCAATAAATCTATATGTGTAACTTAAATTCTAATTAGTCCATTTATGGTAGTTTCATAATTTAAAAAATTACTGTGGTAAAATGCACAGAGCATCACACCACTTTAACCGTTTTAAATGTACAGCTCAGTGGTATCAGATTTATTCACATTCTTGTGCCACCATCTGTAACTTGTTACCTTGTATATTTGCCATCCAACCATTTTTAAGTGTACAGTGCACTGGCATTAAGTACATTAAAGTGCTGTGCAACCATCACCACTATCTGTTTCTAGAACTGTTTCATCATCCCAGACGAAAACTCTGTATCCTTAAAACAGTAACTCTTCATTCTCCCCTCACCCAGCCCCTGACACCCACCATTACACTTTATTTTTATGCTTTTGGCTACTCTACCTCATGTAAGTGGAATCCTACAGTATTTTCTTTCAGTAACTGGCTTACTTCACTTAGAATAATGTCCTCAATGTTCATCTACGTTGTGGTATATTGCAGAATGTCTTTCCTTTTTAAGGCTAAATAATATTCCATTGTATGTATATACTTTTGCTTAGCTATTCATCCATTAATGAACACTTGAAGTGCTTCCATGTTTTAGCTATAATGTTCCTATGAATGTGGTTATAAAAATATCTCTTGGAGACTTTCAATTATTTTGAATATATACACAGAAGTGGAATTGCTGGGTCATGTGGTAATTCTATTTTTAATCTGTTGAGGAACTGCCATATTGTTTCCTGAAATGACTGTGCCATTTCCCATTTGCACTGACAGCACACAAGGTTTGCAGTTTCTGCACATCCTCACTAAGTGTCCATCGGTAGATGAGTGGATAAAACAGCTATGGTACATTCACACAATGGAATACTACTTGGGCATAAAAAAGAAGAAAATTACAACCTTTGCAACAGTATGGATGGACATGGAGAACATTATACTAAGTGAAATAAACCAGTCAGAGAAAGACAAATATCCTATGATTTCATTCATATGTGGAATCTAATGCACAAACTGAACTGACAAGCAAACCAGAGAAACTCACAGATAGAGAGCAGGCTGATAGCTCTGGGGTGGTGGGGAGAGACAGAAGGGGGATGGAGCAAAAAGGAAAAAGGATTCATGGACATGGGACAGTGTGGTGATTGTGGTGGGGGCAGGGCATAAGGAAAAAATACAATAAAAAATAAAAAGATCAGTTAAAATACAGGACTTCCACCAAGATGGAGGTATAGGTGGATGTGCCGTGCCTTCTCACACAACCAAGTTTAGGGACAACTAAATATTAGCAACGCAAAACACAGCCAGAACACGGAAAATTGAACTTTTTGGAAGTCCGTTAACAACAAATTCTGCAGCCTGACGGGTAAGGGGCGAAACCAGTGGCTGGTGGAGCGGGATTGCACAGGAGGTCTCGGTCAGACGGGCTCAGGCGCGGAATCCAGAAGCGGAATCCAGGCGCAGGGTTGGACCTAGTGAGCGACCCAGCAAGTGACCAGGCAAGCGACCGCGGAGGAGACAGCGGGGAAGCGGTGCTGCGTGTTGACTGGGGTCGCCTATTTGTGCGCGAGCGGACAGGCGAGGGAGTGGGCGGTTCGACCGGGGCCAGCGTCCCCGCGACAAGCGGCGGTAGAGGGCGCCGCCATTTCCCCGCTCTGACCACGCCCCCACATACAGCGTCACAACCCAGTGACCTGGGAGTCCAAGGCGCCGCTTCTCACACTTAAAGGGCCAGAACAGACCAAAATGTCGCAAATTCTCAAAATCCCTGAGCCCATAGACCTAAGCAATGAAGAAATAGCAAAACTCTCAGACGCACAGTTTAAAACACTGGTCATCAGGATCCTCACAGAACTGGTTGATTATAGCCACAAATTAGAGAAACATATGAAGGCGAAACTAATTGAAATGAATGGAATTGCACAGGAAACCAATAGCGATGAAAAGGAAACTGGGACTCAAATCAATGGAGTGGACCAGAAGAAAGCAAATAATGGCCAAACAGAAAAGAGTCAGGAAGCAAGAATTCAAAGAAATGAGGAGAGTCTTAGGAACCTCCAGGACATCTTTAAACGCTCCAATATCCGAATTATAGGGGTACCAGAAAGGGGAAAGGCACAGCCACCAGTGGAAAACTTATTTGCACAAATAATAAAGGAAAATTTCCCCAATTTGGCAAAGGAAATAGACTTCCAGGAAATCCAGGAAGCTCAGAGAGTACCAAAGAAGTTGGACCCAAGAAGGAACACACCAAGGCACATCATAATTACATTAGCGAAAATTAAAATGAAGGAGAGAATCCTAGAAGCAGCAAGAGCTAAGGGGACAGTCACCTACAAAGGAGTCCCCATCAGACTGTCAGCAGATTTCTCAAAAGAGACCTTACAGGCAAGAAGGGGCTGGAAAGAGGTATTCCAAGTCATGAAATCCAAAGACCTACAACCAAGATTGCTCTATCCAGCAAAACTTTCATTTAGAATGGAAGGACAGATAAGGTGCTTCTCAGATAAGATCAAATTCAAGGAGTTCATCATCACCAAGCCCTTATTATATGAAATGTTAAAGGGACTTATCTAAGAAAAAGAAGTTAAAGAAACATGAACAGTGAAAGGACAACAAACTCACAGTTATTAACAACCACACCTAAAACGAAAGCAAACTAAAAGGACAGCTAGATCAGGAGTGGAAACATAGAAATAAAGATCTCAAGGAGGGTTAGCAACAAGGGAGTGGGAGGAGTAGATAGGGGGAGAAGGTACAGAAAATAAGTAGCATAGACAGTAGAAAGAAAATAGATGGGGGGGCAAGAATAGCATGGGAAATATAGAATCTAAAGGACTTGAGACACATGGTCATAAAGTAAAGGGGGGTAATGGTGGGGATGGGGGGTAGGGTGGAGGGGAATGAAGGGGGGAATAGAACAACTGTAACAGCATAATCAATTAAAAAGATAAAAATTAAAAAAAATAAATTCCTACAGTGAAGTTAAAAAATAAAATAAAATAAAATAAAATACAAGGACACATAAAAATTTTTTAAAATTGCCCTGGCTGGTGTGGCTCAGTGGATTGAGTGCTGGCCTGTGGACCAAAAGGTTGCAGGTTCAGTTCCCAGTCAGGGCACATGCCTGAGTTCTGGGCTAGGTCTCCAGTTGGGGGCATGAGAGAGGCAACCAATTGCTTTCTCCCTCCCTTCCCCTCTCTCTAAAAATAAATAAATAAAATCTTTTAAAAAATTTAAAGGAAAGAAAATAGAGGGGAACAAGAATATCAAAGAAATATTTGCAAAAGGCAAATCAGTTTTACCTTCCTCTCTACCCCCTTGCTTAGCACCCTCCATTGCAGCCCCATTTTGAACCCCCCGCTCTATCTCCAGCCTCACTTTACCTCCTCCTGGTCTTCCCACATTTTACTGGGTTGGCCAAAAAGTTGGTTTGTTGTTTTCATAAGATGGCTCTAGTAGTGCTAAGTTGACTTTAATTTTATTTTAAACCTTTTGGTTAGGCTGCTATGACAGGTGTCACATGCATGTGCTTTAACGCTTATCAAAACCCAAAACCAGTCCTGACTAGTGCAGCTCAATGAATTGAGTGCCGGCCTGTGAACCAAAGGGTCGCTGGTTCGATTCCCAGTCAGGGCACATACCTGGGTTTTGGGCCGGTACCTAGTGGGGGCCATGTGAGAGGCAACCACACATTAATGCTTCTCTCCCTCTCTTTCTCCCTCCCTTCCCCTCTCTGAAAATAAATCCATAAAATCTTTAAAAAAAACCTTACAAAAACTGGTGCATTTTGGGGCAGTCATTTTAATATTGAAGATGGAAAATAATATGCAACATTTTCAGCTTATTATGCTTATTTCAAGAAAGGTTAAAACACAACTGAAATGCAAAAAAAAAAATGTGCAGAGAAGGTGCTGTGACTGACTGAATGTGTCAAAAGTGGTTTGCGAAGTTTTGTGATGGAGATTTCTCACTGGATGATGCTCCATGGTCAGGTAGACCAGGTGAATTTGATAGCAACTAAATTGAGACCTTAACTGAGAACAATCAATATTACACCATGTGGGAGATAGCCAACATACTCAAAATATCCAAATCAATAGTTATTGGTGAAAATAAAAACGTGTTTTTACAGGAAAAGCCTAAATGGACTTTTTGGCCAACCCAGCATTTTGCTCAGCCACAGCAGCCATCTGCAGCTCCGGCCGGGTGTTTCCTGTGGGGTCTTGGCACATGTTTCTCTCCTTGCTGGGACACTCCTCATCCCTCAGGGTCTGAGAGACTGGCTCCCTCTCTTTATTCCAATAGGAGCTCAAAGTTCACTTCTCCAGAGCAGTTTTCCCTTGAGTTCCCTTTACAGTGCTAAGTGCCCCCACCCAATCACTATCAAGTGAACATATTTATTTTCCTCAGATACCTTACCACTACCAAAACTATTTATTCATTTGATGACACCAACTCAGGGAGAGCAGGAATGTTGCTTTGTTCACTATTTCTGCAGCATCTTAAAGTGCTGTCTAGCACACAGAAGGCATTCAGAAAAGATCTGTTGAATGTGGGGTGGGAGCAGGAGGCCGCTTGACGAGGCTACTGCAACTGCCCGAGTGAGTTACCAGCAGCTTGGATGAGGGCAGTGGCAGCAGAGACAGAGAGACATGGTTACAAGGGACATTAAGTTTTAGAGGTTGATACAAATAAGTCTTAATGATTGGTATTTTGCCCATGGACAGGGACAATGGTGTGGGGATTCACTATGGAAGTGGGAGGCAAGCTGGGTGGAGGGGGGCAAAGGGTGAGTAGTTGGGATAACTAATAGCATAAACAATAAAATATTTTTTAAATAGAAAAATTATTGGTATTTTGATGGTAAGGAGTAAAGGAATAAGAGGAGCCAAGGAATGGCCCCTGGGTTTCTGGTTTGAGTGGCTGAGTGGACAGTAAAACCATTAATGAAAGGAAATACCAGAGGTGGAGAAGGTTTGTTGTTAAGACCATGAGTTCAGTTTGGAGGATATGAGTAGGACACCTGAGAGGAATCCAAGTGGAGACAGCAAATATATGGGAAGACACATGGGCTCAGAGGAGAGGTCTCTTCTTAGACTCACAATACACAGAAGTTGTCAGCATATAGAAGCTAACTGAAGCAATGGGCATAAACAGATCCTCTGGGGAGAAAAGCTTGGAGCAGGAAAAGATAGAGGCAAGGGCCCAAAGGAGGCTGGGGTAGAATAGCCAGAGGAAATAGAACAGCCAGATTGTAAGTAACATCAGGGAGCCAAGGGAACAAGCTGAGAGAGCAAAGAGACAATGAGCCCGTGAGAGGATCCCTGGGACTCATGATAGAGATGATGGAAGTCACTGGCGGTCTTAGGACTGCTAGCAAATGGAAGGAACAGAATTCATGTTACAGCGGGTTAGCTTAGGGAGTGACTGAGTGGGAGGTGAGGCACTAAAGACCGCAAGTGTAGAAAACTCTTTCAATGAGAACTCCAATTGAAGGAGGAGGAAAGAGAGAGGACAGCAGATAGAAAAGTAGGTGGGGTCTAGGGAATGCTTTTTACAGCTGGAAAAAAATCCAAGTGTGTTTTCTTCTGAGCACACAGAAGATGAGACTGGCCTTGGACAGGAAGACAGACACCTCCTTCAACACAACAGGAGGGAAAGTAGAAATGACAGGCATTGAGCAGGTTCATCTCTGCTCGGCATAGGCTATTGTGGTCCACAGAGATAAATGCCGTTGCGTTCATAGTTTTGGTGGTGGGAAGCTGAATTAGTTCCCAAGTGATGGCTTCTATCTTCTCTGTGAAGTTGGAGGTGAGGTCAGTCATCAACTGAATGTTAGTGGAAAGTGAAGGATGGAAGTTTGAAATAAGAGTTGCGAGAGTGGGAGAAGCAGCACAGTAAAGAGACACAGTGGGACGGCCAAGTGCAGGAAAGGGCTTGTTTATATAAACTACTTGGCAGAAACTCATGCTCCGTAAGCAATGAACACTACCTACCAACATTACTGTTAACATTAGCCATTATTATAGCATAGTCTACTCTGCCAGACTTGCACACAAAGGTTGTGAACCATATCCATGGGAGGTTGTGTAGGACTTGCAGCCTTTAGGAATACTAATAAATAATGCTGCAATATCACAACTCACCATTTATCATGCCTGCTACTGTCTTTATATTTTTATGCATGTTAGTTTTGTCAAACTTCACAACAGAAATTGAGGGCTCTTCGGGTGGTAGTTTCTCACCCAGTAACTAAAATAAACATATCTTACACAGCTGAAATCCAACTGGTGTTAAAAGTAAACACTTTATTATATAACAAAAGTAAAAGTTTTCAAATATCTATGTCAACAAAACCACAGCCATTCTGGGCACAGTGAGAAATTTTTATGATCAACACTACCTTTCCCTTTCCAGTAATCTGACTGAAACTAAATGGCTACACGTGCTGCAACAGACAGGGCCAAGTCTCTCTGTCTCTTGTGGCAGCTGAACAAAGTGTGAGTTACAGAACCACTGCCCCGATGGTGACGCAGTCAGACAGGGAAGACGGGGGCTCACAAGCGGGACTCTCACACTCCGGCCAGGAGTCCACCTGCGACCCGTTGCCGGTCAGTCTGACAAGTCGCTCTGGTCCAGCACGATTATCCTGTGTGTGTGTTTTTTAAAAAACAAAAAAGGGAGTTTCAAGTTGGTGTGTACATTTTTTAAAGACACAAAGCAATAGCTTCTTTCTATTCAACTGAATTCAAGGGAAAGGGATTATGATTTATTTTTTTTTAATTTATTAAATTTACTGGAGTAATGCTCAATAATAAGCTGATTTTGATTTTTATAATCAAGGGAGATATGCCCAACGAAGGTATCGTGGAAATGCAAAGTGACTACAAAACAATTGATAGTAGCATCTTCTGTACTCCCTCCTTCTAAAACTGTTCTTATTGCTAACTCTACTGATTACTTAACCAAAGTTAATGTTCACTTTACTTCATAATTATAAACATTAGCATTTTAAAAATGAGCAACTTTTTATTCAAGTCTTTGTCATTAATGTTTATTTAGATGCTAAGTGTTTACAGTCTGCTCATGTTGTCTAGAAATAGTGAATTTTGAGTTACAAACCTCGATATTACATTACCTGGATGGTTCTGACCAACCCAGTCGCTTCCAAAAACAAGGTTTCAGTTCCTCTGGATGAAATGTAGGAAGAAGAAAAAATCTGATTACTTTCTAGGCCAACGGGTACTGATATTCAGAGTCACATTAGCTCTCTCTCTCTCTAGTTTAGGGTGAACTCTTTTACTAGAATCTTTCTAAAACCAGGGAATGGGTTTTCCCTTCTAACATTCTGTAGCTCCCTGCCACAGCTATGGACACTCTGATGGTAATTCATAAAGTCCCTGCATCACATGCTCAGTGAATTCAACACTAGCTCAATGCTTACACATTCTGGGTTCTGTCCCAGTCAGGGTCCTGGATGAAACAGAATGCAACCCCAGGCCCTTGAATGAAGTGACTACTTAGAGAGGTACAGTCAGAGTTAAGGGAGCAAACTAGGGACGGCAAGGCACCAGTGACTAGCAGCAGTGGGAAGCCATTACCAGTCCTAAGTCTGAAAGGACTCGGGGTGGAGGCAGGGCAAAGCGGTTACTGGAGCCCAGCAAGGGCACGGACGCAGGGCCGGGACACTGCGTGGAGGAACACTGCTGCTGCTGTGCAGAGGCGTGGTGCCGAGTTAGGCAAGGGAAGTAACACCCCAGGTGCTGTCCCGCCCTCTGACATGCCGGTGCCTCCCACTGGCCAGGAAGCCCCGGAGACTCAGGAAAACAGGAGAATGAGAATGGCCTGGGGAAGGGATGAAAGGGATACCAGATGATCTGAAAGTTATCTCTCTAACTTCCTGAGGAGACAGAACTTAAATTTAGGAGAGTGTCATTTGTGAACCACACCCTAAAGCTCTATGAATTTGTTTTGTAATTGAGATTAGTTTATACCTTTCACATTACTTGTAGATTCCATTTATGATTTACAATTTCTGATTAGATTTTGCAGCCTCTGTGTGAGCTAAATTTAGAACTCTTTTGAAGGAACCAGACAGTTAAAAGCAAAATACCTTTCCAGACAAAACAAGATAAAGATGATCAGACTGACTGAAGGTTTGCTTGAGAAATGAAATTGGATGTTGTTACTATATTGTGATGAAGACATGATTCATAATGAACAGAAATGCTGGGCTGAACTACAGGGAAAATGTGTAGGAGGATCATGTATAGCATCTGGGAAATTTCTAAGGAACTCTGAGGTTCCTCAAAGCCCAAGGACACCAAGCTACATTATAAACAACTGTTCATTCATACATACCTTCATCAGAAGTCCCTAAAAAGCTCTCTGATGTCCTCTCTGGCTTCATGCTTTCTTCCTCTTTTCTTTTCTTTTCACCAACTTCTTGAGCCTTGGTACCTGTCTCCCTTCAATGACAAAAGATTACCAGTATCAAAATATATGCACGATGGCCAAGGGAACAGGACTGTGCTCCAAAGGAAACACAGTCGTAGCTAGCATTGATGCAGTGTTCCCTACGGGCTAGGCATTTCAAGTGCTATAATGTATGTTGCCTATTAACTCACCTAATTCTCATCACAACTACATAAGGTAGTTACCACTACCATCCCCACTGAGTAATGAGGAAACCGAGGCACAAAAAAGTTAAATTACATGCCTAGTAAACCCTACAGCTGGACCCTAGTAGTTTGTCTCAGACTCTGCTCTGAACCACTAGGTGGTCCAAAAGAAAAAAAACAACATTTCACTTATGTTGTAACTGGTGTCCTTTTACACCCACCACGTACTTTATTACCTCATCTTCAATTCCTGAAACTCTCTGAAGTGAAATAGCTAGTTACAGCATCTAACAGTTTTAGACCACATCTGTCAAACTGGTAAGCGGAAACCCTCTCTCCCAATCAACTATAAGCTCTTAAGGGTGGAGACATCCCACCCCTCTGCACCTTCAGCACCAGCACAGTGCTTGGCTCACAGTCTGTGTACCACGATGCTGGCTGAGCCAAACTGACATTGTTCAGAGATTTTTCTTCTGTTCTCATTTGGTGGATATTCAAAACAAATATGTGAATGAGAGAGAAAATAAAGCCAGGTTGGGTGAAAATGATTTTTTTCTCTCCTAACCTCTCATCACTAACAGTCACAGGCTCTGGAGTCTGGAGGAGGCCTCCAGATTATTTGGACCTCCTTCCAAGTGGCCCAGACCTGACAGTTACCCAACCTGTACTTGGGGGAGGGGTGATTTGGGAGTGAGGAATAGAGGTGGAGGGAGGGAGCGGCTGTTAAAGTAAGTGTGAAGGCAGCTATTTTCTCTGCCAAGTACCTATTGCCATGAGAAAGTTTGTGCTTTCCTGAATAAAAATCCCTTACTCTGCAGTTTCTAGTCACCAGCTCTGTCCTTTGGGGCACAAGAGAGTATGCTGACTCTCTTTACAATATTTCAGGTATTTGAAGACAGCTATCAAATTCTCCATTCCATCTGCTCTTCTCCGGCTAAGCCTCCCCAGCTCCTTCAGCTGTTCTCATATGACGCGGTCTCCAGACCTCTGACTGTTCCATGGCCTTCCTGTTCTGTTTGTGAATGTCTCTTTTAAAATGTGACAGCCACAAAGGAGCCTCACACTGTGTCACACCACCGTGAGACATTACCTTGATCTGGTCCATACATTTCTGTCTGTTCATCATTAATGCTGTTTATCTCTTTTTATTTTTATTTTTCATTCACCTTTTAAGCAACTACTTCAAAGTGAGGTCTCATGGAGTCATCCATGCTTTCTTCAAGAACTTTTTGAATTCTTACCAAGTCTCAAAATGCATGCTAAATGCTAGGCATATAAAAATAAGACATACTTTCTGCCTTCAATGAAATTACACTGAGCAGGATCTTCCCATCAGAGATCCCCCATTAGGTCAGATCTCTCACATTCTGTACTTTTGGATCCAAATGCTCAGCTTCATATTTTAGAGAAATTTAACATTTCCACCAGTCAAGATCTTTGTGAATCCACAGTCCATCACTTATCACATTAGTATTCATTTTAGACTTGTGTTAACTAAAAATTAGATAAGCATGCCTCTTCTGATTTAATTCAAGTGGCTGATGAAAATGTTGAAGGTGACAGAGCCAAGATGCGGCAATCTTAGAGGCCTCTCTCTAGGCTGATATCAGTGTCTAATCAATGTCTTGAGCACTGCGGGTGCTCGGAGGAACAGGGGCGGACAGGAGTGAGGACTGACTCAGCCACAGCCATGTAATGCCATCACCACACATTCATTCTCCAAGGAGTCAGAGTATTTTTTAAAAACTAAAATCTAGGACTTCCGCCAAGATGGAGGTGTAGGTGGAACCACCTTGCCTCTGCGCACAACCAAATCTAAGAACAACTATTTTTAACAACAATAAACACAACCAAGCCACACAGAAAATCAACAATATGGAGTCCAAAGGCAACTAAATGCTCAGCTAACCCGGTAAGAGGAGCGAAGCCAGCAGTGGAGCAGGTTGGCAGGAGAAAATCCCCGGGTGGTGCAAGCGGCCGAAGGCGCAGATCGCGGGCTAGCTACGGGAGCACACAGGGAAGAGGCGCGGCAGGCTGTCTGCGGTCGATCGCGCATCTGCGTGCGGATAAACCAGTGAGGAGGGGAGCCTTCACAGGGCAGCAGGCTCGCACAATTCCGATCGGATAAACAGGCCCAGGGCGAGTGGTGCGACTGGACGGACTGGGCTAGCGGAGAGGACCGCCATTGCTCCCTCTCTGACCACGCCCACACACACAGCGTCACAAACCAGCGACCTGGGTCGCCCCGTCCTGGTAAACAACTAAGGCTTCGCTCCGCTTACTTAATGGCTCAAATAGACCAAAAATGGCTCTAGAACAACTCAGAGCCCCAGAACCAATCGATCTAAGCAATGAAGAAATAACCAGTCTTTCAGATGCATAGTTCAAAACACCGGTTATCAGGATCCTTACAGAACTGGTTGATTTTAGTCACAAATTAGAGAAACACATGGAAGCTAAACTAATTGAAATGAATGGTAATACAAAGGAAACCAATAGTAATAGAAAGGAGATTGGGACTCAAATCAATGGAGTGGACCAGAAGGAAGAAGAAAATGATCAAAGAGAAAAGAATGAAGAAACAAGAATTCAAAAAAATGAGAAGCTTAGGAACCTCCAGGACATCTTTAAACGTTCCAACATTCGAATTATAGGGGTACCAGAAGGGGAAGAGTCACGAGTGGAAACCTTATTTGAACAAATAATAAAAGAGAACTTCCCCATTCTGGCAGAGGAAATAGACTTCCAGGAAATCCAGGAAGCTCAGAGAGTCCCCAAGAAGTTGGACCCAAGAAGAAACACACCAAGGCATATCATCATTACATTAGCCAAGATTAAAATGAAGGAGAGAATCCTAGAAGCAGCAAGAGCTAAGGGGACAGTCACCTACAAAGGAGTTCCCATCAGACTGTCAGCTGATTTCTCAAAAGAGACCTTACAGGCAAGAAGGGGCTGGAAAGAGGTATTCCAAGTCATGAAATCCAAAGACCTACAACCAAGATTGCTCTATCCAGCAAAGTTTTCATTTAGAATGGAAGGACAGATAAAGTGCTTCTCAGATAAGACCAAATTCAAGGAGTTCATCATCACCAAGCCCTTATTATATGAAATGTTAAAGGGACTTACCTAAGAAAAAGAAGATAAAAAAGATGAACAGTGAAAGGACAGCAAATTCACAGTTAGTAACAACCACACCTAAAACAAAAGCTAACTAAGAGGACAGCTAGATCAGGAGCGGAACCATAGAAATGAAGATTTCAAGGAGGGTTAGCAACAGGGGAGTGGGAGGAGAAGGGGGGAGAAGGTACGGAAAATAAGTAGCATAGACAGTAGATAGAAAATAGACAGGGGGGAGGGTAAGAATAGTAGGGGAAATACAGAATCTAAAGAATTTGAGACACATGTTCATGAACTAAAGGGGGAAATGGTGGGGGAGGGGTATGCAGGGTGGAGGGGAATGGAGGGGGGGAATAGAACAAATGTAATGGCATAATCAATAAAAAAGTTAAAAAAAACCCAAAACTAAAATCTAATCCCCCTTCCAGAGAAGGAAGAAAATTATCTCCTGCTGGAGAATAATAAATAACCTTGCAGAGCCCTCGGGGAGATCCTGTAGCTCTGTACGGTCCTCAGGTGGCTGCAACCATCTTTCCAGGTCCTCATCCAGAGTAGAGTGAGCTCTGTCCAAGGGAAGGTGAAAAGAATTGAGACAACAGTCACTTCCCTTCTCCCTTGACAAGGAGGCACAGCCCTTCAGAGTATGAAAAGACCTTCGAACTTGTACTTTCACTATACATACGAGAAAATGAGAGCTCACTGAGATCGTACGTAGAGTTACAGAGGTCACCTAGGTCCAATGTGAATGTGCACAACCCTCCTTTAACGCCTTGACAAAAAGCTTAGCACCCATGAGATCACTGTCTTCCGAAGACCAGAGGCTAGACGCTATCTCAGTTCTTGGTCATTAAGTCAATTTCCACCTGAGGCTAGAACTATTCCTACAAGTTTCTTTTTTTAATTAAGAACTGCCTCTGAGACTATAAAGGATGCGGAATGTGCTTTCAGGAGGCCTGAAAAGTCCCACCTATCTGAAAAATATCATCCAGTCTGCCTTGGTGCCAAGGACTGAAGTGACAGAGCATCTGTGGGCACCTCTCCATGTCCAGCACAGCCAACCCTTTTGAAAAAGGGGGAGACACCATAATAGTAGCTATTATTCCATCATGTGCAAAGCACTTTATGTTATTTTATTTATGTTTTAGAAAGGGGAAGGGAGGGAGAAGGAGAGGGAGAGAAACATTAATGTATGAGATAAATATTGATCAGTTGCCTCTCACATGCACCCAATAGGGGACCTGTCCTGCAGCCCAGACACGTGCCCTGACCAGTAATTAAACCAGTGACCTTTCAGTTTGTGGGATGACACCCAACCTACTGGGCTACACCAGTCAGGTCAAGCCCTTTATATTTATATAATCAAATGTAACTCGGACTTTTTGAGCTACTCTTCTTTTGCCTTGAATGTTTTGGGGGAGATGGAGAAACTGGAGTTACATCATTCATTATGGTCCAAAGATTTCTAAACCTTAAAAAATATATTTATTTTCCTCTCCTTTGCCTCCTTTTCTTCTGTCTCCCCCCAAATCTCTCTCCCCACTTCCTTGCAGGTCCCAGGGCTCCAGCCTCCTCCCCACTTCCCACACCCTCCCTTCCAGGTCTCTTTTCCTTCCTTATATAGAATAATTTTGCCCTTGAAGAGTGTGACAAAAACAGGCTTCACAACCCAAAAGTTATTCATAACACTCTCTTCCCTAGCCTTCTTCTACAGCAGCTGAAAAGCTAGAAGTTCAATTTCCAGTCTCCCTTGTAAATGAAGATGGTCACGCATCCCATTTGGCCAATGAAATGTAAGTGGGCATCTGCTGAGAGGGGCTTCTAGGAAAATGTTTGCTTTCCAAATGAAAAAGGGCAAAGTCGGCTAGAATATTCCTCCCCCCTCCCCCACCTGATATGTGGACAGCAGTCACCTTGCAACCAGGAGGGGACAATTCTGGAAACAAAGGCCGGCACATTGTGCTGCTGCTAATAAGGGTGCCAGACCAGGAAGATCAAAGGGGACAAAGTCCCTAGAGGCATCTCTGAGCTGCTACACCAGCCACACCCCGCCAACCTGAGGGCCTCTTGTACTGTGAGACAAACCCACTGAAGCACAATAGTGGGGTTTTCTATCACTGCAGCCGAGAGAAGTCTGCAGGGCTACAGTAGGAATCCACAGGACCAGGGTCAGAATGAGGCAAGTGGTGCAAGGGCAGATTCAGATTCTGTCTTTTTTAAAAATTCAGATATTTTGTTCATCATGTATTCCTTTGTATTTGTTTTTAAATACTGCATTAAAATAATACATATCTTGACTCCTGAGTTTTTGGTGCCTCCTTCAATTCTGTTCCCTGGGAGTGGATCCCTCAGCTCACCCCTGTCCTTGTCCTGCTAACAGGACAAGGGGAGAGAAGTCAGGAGAAAAAGGAGCTGAGGTGAAATGGTTTACCCTACAACGTGGATTAAAGGGGAGCTCTGAATCAGGCAGAGAACCAGGTTTTCTGAACCAACCTTGTGTTTCCAGTCTGAATTGTCTAGCTGACTGCCCTTTCTCTTATTTGGCTAGAAAGATCTAATGATTCTCTTCCAATGACTTTAATTAAACTTTTTTAAAGTCTATTTTATTTGTTATGCTATTACACTTATCTTATTTTTCCCCCTTTATCCCCCTCTGCCCTGCACCTCCCTCCCTCCAGCACCCGCTTCCCTTTGTTCATGTCCATGGGTTGTATGTTAAGTTCTTTGGCTTCTCCATTTCCTATAGTATTCTTAACACTCCCCCCCATCTATTTTGTACCTACCATTTATGCTTCTTATTCCCTGTACCTTTCCCCCATTCCCACTCCCTGTCCCCACTGATAACCCTCCATGTGATCTCCATTTCTGGGTTCTGTTCCTGTTCTAGTTGTTTGCTTAGTTGGTTGTTTTTGTTTTAGGTTCAATTACTGACACTTGTGAGTTTGTTGTCATTTTACTGTCCATAGTTTTGATCATCTTCTTTTTCTTAGATAAGTCCCTTTAACATTTCATATAATAAGGGCCTGGTGATGATGAACTCCCTTAACTTCACCTAGGAAGCACTTTTTCTGCCCTTCCATTCTACATGAAAGCTTTGCTGGATAGAGTCATCTTGGATGTAGGTCCTTGCCTTTCATGACTTGGAATACTTCTTTCTAGCCCCTTCTTGCCTGTAAGGTTTCTTTTGAGAAATCAACTGACAGCCTAATAGGAAGTCCATTGTAGGTAACTCTCCCCTTTTGTCTTGCTGCTTTTAAGATTCACTCCTTTATCTTTAATCTTGGGTAATGTAATTATGATGTGCCTTGGTGTGTTCCTCCTTGGGTCCACCTTCTTTGGGACTCTCTGAGCTTCCTGGACTTCCTGGAAGTCTATTTCCTTTGCTAGACTGGGGAAGTTCTCCTTCATTATTTTTTCAAGTAAGTTTTCATTTCTTGCTTTTCCTCTTCTCTTTCTGGCACCCTTGATTCAGATGTCTAAAGTTGTCCCAGAGGTTCCTAAGCCTCTCCTCATTTTGAAGTCTTATTTCTTCATTTTGTTCTGGTTGAATGTTTACTTCTTCCTTCTGCTCCAAATCATTGATGTGAACCCTGATTTACTTCCCTTCACTGTTGGTTCCTTGTATATATTTTTTTACCTCACTTTGCACAGCTTTCACTTTTTCCATTATTTTGCAACTGTACTCAGACCGTTTCTATGAGCAACCTGCTCACCAGTGTTTTGAACTCTGCATCTATAGGTTGGCTATCTCTTCACTGCTTTGTTCTATTTTTGGAGCTTTGATCTGTTCTTTCATTTGGGCCATATTTCTTTGTCTCAGTGCACTTGTTATGTTATGAGGGGTGGAGCCTTAGGTATTTGCCGGGGTTGTGGGGGGCGGCCCACATAGCTGCATTGTGATGTAGTCTGGATGAATGTTTCTGCTTTAACTCCTTGGTTGTTGGACTTCCATACAGGTCCATTTTCTGGCAGTCCTGGTTGTTTTTTGTTTCTAAATTTGTTGTTGTCCTTTTGGTTGTGTGAGGAGGCACAGAGTGTATCTACCGACACCTCTGTCTTGGGTGGAAGTCTCTCTCCTAACTAAACTATTTTGAAAGAAGCCAAAGCCTGGGATTGCCTCACAAAATGAAGTAAAAAAAAAAAAAAACTTGACAGGAAAAAAAACCAAATAGTACTATTACAAAGTGGGCAAAAGAGTTGAATAGAAGCATGTATTTCTCCAGAAAAGGCATCCAAATGGCCACTAAACAAATGAAAAGATATTCCATATCACTAATCATAAGGAAAATGCAAATCAAAACCACAACCCAAGACTTCTGGTCAGGATGGCAGCATAGGCAGAAGTGATCACCTCTTCACAAAACCACATCAAAGTTACTACTAAAATATAGAACAACCATCACTCGGCACCGTCAGAAATCAAGCTGAATCAAAGTCTGACAACTACGAAATTAAAGAAACCACATCCACCCTGACTCGTAGGAGGGGGGCAGATACGGAACGGCCTGATCCCACATCAGCTTGTGGTGGATAAAAATTCAGGAGGGATATCTCAGGAGTGAGGAGTCCCAGCACCACAACAGGACCGCCAGCCCAGGGTTCCAGTGCCAGGAAGATAAGTCCCCACAACTTCTGGCTGCAAAACCCAGTGAGAAAAGAGTCAATGGAAGAAACTTCTGGGGCCTCAGGCAGTTCCTCTAAAAGAACCCACACATGGACTCACCTACTCGGATTCATTCCTTCTGAGCTCCAGCACCAGGGTAGCAGCTTCAAAGGCATGGAGCAGAGGCACTGTCCCTTTTCTAAACCCTCCCCCTACAGAGTCAGCAAACTGGTGCCATACCTGAAAGATTCCATCAACCTGGCTAACACTGTCTGACCCGCCTTGGAGGTCCCCAGATACTTTGCCCCACCCAACTTACGGGCCCACCCCAGCTGCTTCTCCATATAAATGCCTGGTATTGGTTCATGCTTCACAACTTCCTAAATCCTATCAAACAAGCAACAGCTGGCTTCAGTGAGCCCCAGGTCTGGTATTAGCAGCAGCCAGCCTAGATTCACAGCTTGGCTTCTACTGGCAATCTCCAAGCCCAGTGCAAGTGGCAGTCATCTCAGATTGCTTTGTAGCTCAGGAAAGATGCCCTGGGCAAAACACAGGCAGGGGCTCACCTTGACCTGTAATACCTGAGAAACCCCAGGGCCAGTGCACCCGGTGGATAGCTACAGACCACATCAGAGCATCACCACCCTGTCCCTGCACAAGTGATCCTCTAGTGAGGACGGAGGTTGGTGGTCAGTGGTCATAGCCAGTCCTTGCAACTGACTGGCCTGGGTAAATCCCTCCCACTGATCTATCAATAGTAACCAAGGCTCAACTAGAAGAGGAGGGTATACTCAGCCCACACAAAGGGCACACCTTGAGTACCCAGCTTGGGTGATAGGGGAGGCTGTGCCACTGGACCTTAGTGGACACCTATATAATAGGCCACACTACCAAGACACAGAGTCAAAGCAGCTCTACCTAATATATAGAAACAAACACAGGGAGGCTGCCAAAACAAGGAGATAAAGAAACATGGCCCAAATGAAGGAACAGATCAAAACTCCAGAAAAAAAGCTAAACAAAATGGAGATAAGCAATCTGTCAGATGCAGAGTTCAAAACACTGGTTATAAGGATGCTCAAGGAACTTAGTGAGGACCTCAACAGCATAAAAAAGATCCTGTTAGAAATGAAGGATACACTAACTGAAACAAAGAACAATTTACAGGGAAACCACAGCAGAATGGATGAAGTCAAGAATCATATCAATGATTTGGAACATAAGGAAGCAAAAAACAATCAGTTAGAACAACAAGACTGAAAAAAGAATCCAAAAAAATGATGATAGTATAAGCAGCTTCTGGGACAACTTTGAGAGGTCCAACATTCGTATCATAGGGGTGTAAGAAGTAGAGAAAGAGCAAGAAATTAAAAATCTATTTGAAAAAATAGTAAAAGAAAAATTCCCTAATTTGGTGAAGGAAATAGACATGCAAGTCCAGGAAGCATAGAGAGTTCCAAACAATATGGATGCAAAGAGACCACTCCAAGACACATCATAATTGAAATGCCAAAGGATAAAGATAAAGACAGAGTCTTAAAAAACGGCAAGAAAAAATAAGTTAGTTACCTAGAGGGGAGTTCACTTAAGACTGTCAGCTGACTTCGCAAAAGAAACTTTGCAGGCTAGAAAGGACTGGCAGAAACATTCAAAGTCATGAAAAGCAAGCAAGGACCTACAGCCAAGATTATTCTACCCAGCAAAGCTATCATTTAGAACTGAAGAACAGATAAAGAGCTTCATCATCACCAAACCATTATTATATGAAATGTTAAAAGGACTTATTTAAGAAAAAGATAAAAACTATGAACAATGGCAAAAAATACATTCTTACCAACAATTGAATCTTAAAAACAAACTGAGCAAACAAGAGGAACAGAGACAGAATTGTGGATACAGAGAGTGTTTTGATGGTTGATAGATGGGAGGGGGGTGGGGAAGAATGGGTAAAGAGCTGAGGGGATTAAGAAGTACAAATAAGTAGTTACAGAATAGCCATGGGGATGTAAAGTACAGAATAGGAAATGCAGTAGCCAAAGAACTTATGCACATGACCCTGGACATGAATAATGGTGGGAAGGTTTCCTAGGGAATGGGGGGTGCTGGGTGGAGGGGACAAAGGGGAAATTAGTCAGAACAGCTGTAATAGCATAATCAGTAACATATAATTTTTAAAATGTAGTGAGATAGCAGCACCACTTCACCCTGACAATGAGCTGCAATCAACAGTCCTGGCCGGCAGAGGTATGTGTGTTTGGGGTGGGGAGGTAAGGTAGCTGCCTTATCTCTCATCTCCCAACCCCCTCCTTGCCTCCCATCAGGTCTGACAACTCTGGATGCTGCCCATCATGGTCAGAGGCTTGCCTGGGGAGGGGCTGTGCCCATGCCCTCTCAACCACAGTGGACGTGGGAGATAGGGAGGTCAAGGTGAGGGTTATGGCAGGGAGATGCTCTGAACCCAAGAAACACAGGTGGGAATCGGTTCTTGACTCACGGCAGAAAAAAGTGCAGGGAGATGGCTAGGGCTTGTGCTTTATTATTTTTTTCTTTTATGAGCTATGAACTCAAGCAATTAAAATATGCATTACTATTTTTAAATCACAATGAGATATCACCTCATATCCATTAGAATAGCTACTATCAAAAAATAAAAAAAAACAAAAAAAGAAACAGTAAATAACAAGTATTGGCAAGAATGTGGAGAAGCTGGAACCCTCATGCACTGTTAATAGGAATGTAAAAAGGTGCAGCTGCTGTGGAAAATAGTCTGCTATTTCCTAAAAAAATTAAAAATAGATTTATCATATGATCCAACAATACATATTGTTGGATATACCACTTCAGGGTACATAGCCAAAAGAATTGAAAAGTGTGCCTTGGAGAGATATTTGTACACATATGTTCAGAGAAGCATTATTCAGAATAGTTAAAAGGTGGGAGTAATCCCCATGTCCACCAACAAATGCATGGATAAAATGTGATCCACACGCACACAAACATACAATGGAATTAAGCCTTGAAAAGTTAGAAAATTCTGACACATGCTACATGAATGGACCTTGAGAACATTACACTAAGTGAAGTTACAAAAAAAACAAATACTGTATGACTTCACTTATATGAGATTATCCAACATAGTAAAACTTGTCCTGGCTGGTGGATTGGGCATTGGCCTGCAATCTGAAAGGCTGGTCACCAGTTCAATTCCCAGTCAGGGCACATGCCT
This sequence comes from Artibeus jamaicensis, assembly GCF_021234435.1. Classification (NCBI taxonomy): domain Eukaryota; kingdom Metazoa; phylum Chordata; class Mammalia; order Chiroptera; family Phyllostomidae; genus Artibeus; species Artibeus jamaicensis. Next base: position 9,562,545 of record NW_026521407.1, read on the forward strand.
GGGTTGCAGGCCAGGTCCCCAGTTAGGGACATGAGAGAGGCAGCCAATCCATGTTTCTCTTGCACATTATTTCTCTCAAACATCAATGTTCTACTCCCTCTCTCTTTCTCTCCCTTTCCCTCCAAGGTAGATAAATAAAAATAAACGACCCTACCGTTAACAAAGAAAAGTAGTCAAACTCATAGAAACAGAAAGTAAAATGGTGGTTGCCAGGGACTGAGTAGAGGGGGACACGGGGAGCCGTTTCAAGGGTAGTGAGTTTTGGTTTTGCAAGATGAAAATGTTTTAAAGACTGGCTACACAACAATGTGAATATAATTAACGGCAGTGAAATGCAGACTTAAACATTTTATGTGTATTTTTTGACAATCTAAAAGTTTTTTAAACCTTCTAGGAATAGGGGCTATTAGGATAGTATGACAAAAAGACCATTTCCCCCTCCTCATTTGTCAATAGCAAAGGGCAAACTAGTACAGACTAATAAAGTCTTTGAAACCCTTTCACGAGTCCAGGTTTTCCTGTTACCTCTCTGTGTCCTCTTCTAGATCCTGACTTCCTTTGGTCCAAAGTGCGCTGCTATCTTCTTTTTTACTGTTAGTTCCTTGTTCTTCTAAATGACTCTGATCTAAAAACAGTTAAAATTTTAACTTTATTTGAACAGCAAAAAATAATAATTCAGAAAAATAGCATTAAAATGGAGTGCCAAAAACTTAGGGCTAATCGGTGGCCCTGAAGTTGGCAGTTCACTAGTTCCCCTCTTCCCAGGACAGGAGGGGGCCAGATGGTAGTCTGCAGGGTGCCTGTATTCACAGCGGCTGCTTCTAGGGTCTTGAGAGCTCTTTAGTGCCAAGTGAAGCTACAGGAAACCTTGCCTGCGCCAAGGCTTAAGAGAGACAGAGGAAGCAGAGGGAAAGGCACATAAAAGGAGAAGGAAGAGACCCTGAAAACAAATGCACATGTTTACTTGAGGACCACTCTGTTCTCACTTGTTAGATGTTTCTAGGTTGGAGCCCTGGGGAAACAATTTGGGTGGGAAAGGGTGGTACCCTTAATGTATGCCAGGCATTTTACACATGCTATCTCATTCCATCCTGCCAGCAGTCCTGTAAAGGGTAGGGAACTAACTAACTTATGTTCAGTATCTTACAACGTACCAGGGGACAAGGTAGGAATTATCATCCTATTTTACTGATGACGGTGACTGAGGCTCAGAGACATTAAACAGTTTGCCATACGTGCGGTGGAGTCAGAACAGAGGCAAACTTATGCCTGGCCTCAATGTCCACACTGCTTCGAAGGGCAGCATCACAGCAAGAAACTGGTGAGAAAGACCTGGGTAGTTGGCTTACCATTTACAGTGGTGCCCAGAGGACTTGCTGTGTTCCCACCCAACACTGGGGATGAAGCCTGCTGCTGCTTCAAGTGCTCTGTCCAATACAAAAACAGAAGGCAACTCATTTCTTCCTTTGCAGGGCACACCATTCTCCACGGCAGTGATTCTCAACAAGTGGCCCTCAGACCAGCAGCCACAGTATACCTCAGAGCTTGTTAGATATGCCTCATCCCAGGCCTCATCCCAGACCCACTGTATCAGAAACCAGTGGGGTCCAGCAGTAGGTTGTTTAACCAGCCTTCCAGGTGATTCTGGTGCCTGATCAAACTTCAAAACCACTGCTTGAGGACATTCAATCCCATATAACAATGAAAATTAAAATGATTATGACAGGCACTACTTGCAGAGCCTATGTGGCAGGTACAGTTTCTAACTTACATTAAGTCAAGATTAATAGTGACAGTTACTTCTCACAACTACCCTACAAAATAAATCACATTATGCATTGTTACTCTTGTTTGCCAGATGTGGAAATGAAAGAAAGGTTAGTAAGAGGTAGAAACAGAATTTGAATCCAGGCAGTCTAGGTGTAAGGTTTATGCTCTTAATCTCTATTTCCTAATCTTTCAGTTTGTAACAGCATCAGAACAACCCCAAATTTCCCCCATCTCTATTGGACTATATTTCATACTTTTATCTAATTTATGGGAAAGACAGAGAGCAAAGAGTGTCAACACTTACCAGTTCCTACAGAATTGCTCACCAGACCAAAGCAACCACCTGCTAAACTCAGGTCCCTGCTTTGCATTTGTTTAAGTGCTTGGTCTCCTCCAAGTGCTCCCAGAGCAGAGAGACAGCTGGGAGGCAGCACACACAGGAGCCCTGGGCTTGCTCACTGGCACAGCCCTGCTGGGTGCAGACACAGGTCTCTCCCTCATGCAGGCCAGGGAACAGGCCCTGGTAGCTCCCAAGCATCAGGGAGTCTCGTAAAATCATTTAATATAATTTGAAATAAAAAGCTCAGTTTTTCCTCGTTAAAAGTAGTCCCCTGTTGATCTTAAAGGATTTCCCAGGGCTCTAAAGGACCCTCTCCTTTAGGTCCTTGTCAGACGCCTAGGATTTTGGATGTGGATACTCCAAAAGCACAGGTGTCAGCTCCAGGTCACTCCCCAAAGCTCTCAAGGGGAAATAACAACAGAGTGATGGTGTACAGTTACCAGGTGGGAGCACCCATTATTCAGAGAAACTACCCAAATGCCCTCTGCCCTTTGTCTAGCTGGAAAATTACTGACCTATCGCAATGTACATGCATCACCTAGAAACCTGGCCCAGATAATTCCAGTAAGTAAAATGAGGAAGCATTTCTGCAGAAGGCACTGAGATACAGCAGTATCATGAGGGGAGACCTGGGGAGAAGCCTAGTGACAGCTGCTGAAATGGGAAAAACAACAGAATCTCGAGGAAAAGTTATCAGTAAAGTCAAACTGCAAAAAGGCCTTCATGTACTGCCATAAGGTTAAGACCAAGAAACAGGGGACACCTAAGCAGGACATGTATGGTGTCCTCTAATCTCACAAGCAGCAGTTCTATTATGGTATTAGCAGCTACCAGAGAGGAGGACTTTGCAAGAGCTCCCTGGGAAATTAGAAGAGGAAAGTCGGTAAGGGGATGGGGCCCTGAGAGAATGGTCCCAAAACCCCAGGACCCATATGACTCTGTGACATCAGGGAGGGGTGCACTGAAGCAAGAAGGACCTATGACCAGAGACAAAGAATCTAAGGAAGGCTCCACCCAAGTTCTTCAAGCCAATAGGGCTGGGGCTTGTGACAACATGGACAGTGGCTTTCTATTGAGTCAGATCAGGTAAGTCCTCATTTACCTTCTTCTTCCTGATGAAACACAAAATACCTGAGATCCTAAAAGTGAAGAGATGCCCCTCAAGAAATTCTCTAGGAGCCCCATACCAAGAACTGAACCACTAGAGGTCTGACAAGATGTGTCTTCTGAGGCTGGCTAGCCAGTCTGTTAAGAAAAGAGCAGTCAGGTCTTTCCTGGGGAAGCAAATTACCTGCCCCAAATATCTCTATAATGTTTACTTCCAGCATGAGCTCAGCTGGGAAGGGCCAGCCAATCAGCTACAACCAAAATTGAGCTGGTATTGCTCAGTTTCTGGCTGAAATGGAATATTCTGGTCACATTCAGTTTTGTGCCACTGACTCCTCTGCCCTCAGGAAAGTGATTCATCCACAATGCCAATACTTTCAATATCTCCTGCTAATGGCAAAACCAAAAGAACAGGGTGTCGTGGCCTCAGTAGCCAGACATCAGGCATCCCAGGTATGGCTGGTTGGTTCAAAGATAACAATCCCTTCAATAACAGAAGTTCATCATAATAAAGCCACTTGAATGTTGTTATTTCCTCTTCGAATCATTACCACAGACCTTCTAAGTAACAAAATGAAAACAGACACAGGCCAATTATCCTGGCCAGGCTTCAGCAGTAATGTAAGGTCCATTTTGCTGGAAAACTGCCCCTTCCTGAATTGTGTACATTCAGTCAGACCTTCAAAAGGCCTCTGGTACTAGTGCTCACACCTGCGACAAAAAGCCATATTGTGGTCAGTGATTCAGTTAAGAGGGTCACCGAGTGAGTACATTCTGTATTGAACATCTCTTACCAATTTCATCAAGTAGTTCCTGAGACGGAGGAGGTAGCTCATCGATGTGATGCTGCGAGATGGCTTCTACCAGTTCTTAAAAAGGATGAAAGGGAAAATGACAACACTCTCCTGGACCTGCGATGGATTTTCTAGGCCCCCACATCAACTGACTTGGGATTTGTCAAAGATGAAACAAACTAAGGCAGGAAGAAGGCCTCTTGGACTAGCAGTCCTAGCTGAGATCTCCCAATATGAGTGGCTTTTCTATCCCTTTAACTCCAAACCTTTGCCTCCCTCACCCTTACACCTTAGTATTGCTTTATCTGTGCTTCTTGCTCCCCAGGGGGATATTTAGGGAAGGTGAAATATAAATTTTTACTAAGAGGCTGGAGGCCCAACCTGGAATAGGGCTGCTGAAGGAATATAGAGGCTCTGGAACAGTCAAATGAACAAAGTACAAAGTAGAAGGTCTTTCTCTATCAATTATGAGGCATGGGGACATAGGAGGAATCATACTTTGGGTCGTCCCCTAAGAGCTCAATTATAATACTAACAAAAATCCCTCAGCATAATTCACCAAATCCTTATCCCCGAGGGTGATTCTAGAGTTGTACCAAAGAAGCAAGACATTAAAATTAACGTGGAAAAAGCAACATGCCTGTCTCAAGAGCTGTTAATATGCTCACACCCTTGCTTTGGAATTGTCTTCTAAGAATCTATTCAAGGAAAGGAGATGAGATGCAGATACGAATTTTTGCACAATTCTTCAACATAAAGGCATGTTTAAGAAACATATGTAGAATAAAATATTATATAGCCATTACATATATTTCTTAATAATTTTTACTGATAAGGGGAAATCATCAAAATATATCACCAAAGAAAAAAGCAGGTCAGAACTGACACAATATGATCTCAACTATGCTAAAAATGTTTTTTAGCTTATTTCTAAAAATACAAAAAAGATATGTACCAAAATAGTACAAGAGGTTAACATGATGACAGAATTCAGTGCTTTTCCTTTTTAAGCTCTCTTTATTCTCCGAGTTTTCTATAATGAGTGTGTTTTACTTTTATAATCAGGGAAAATACACGTAGTATTTTTGTTTAAATCCAATGCAACATCAAAGATGAGAGTAAGGCCCCCTTAAACGGGCTTTCCATTGTGAATGTGTGTTTTGACATTAAACACAGGGTACCTTCGGGCAGGCTCCTTTTGTGGGTGGCATGGGATGACATGTCAGGCGCCTTAGCATTGCTGGAGGGACCAGCCCCAGTAAATGTAGATGATCTTTTCTATAAGAAAGATATAGATATGGTAATTGACACATATACTGAGCTCAAAAAAGCCATATAACTCAATCATCTGACATTAAGGCTGTGTATTGAGAGCATTTGAGATCCTGCTTCCTGGCATGTCATCGGTTTGGCTCAAATAAACTCTTATAAAAAATACTTTTTAAAGGACTTCCACCAAGATGGAGGCGTAGGTGGAAGCACTTCGCCTTTTCACACAACCAAGTTTAAAAACAACAAAGTTTTAGCAACAAAAGCGCAGCCAAACCACAGAAAATGGAACTACATGGAAGTCTGACAACAACGAACCCTTCAGCCAAACCGGTAAGAGGGGCAGAGCCAGCAGCAGAGCAGGTCAGGCAGGAAAAATCCACCGGACCGACCAGGGCGCATGACCTAGGCGCGCCAGCAGCCATGGGAGGATCCCAGATGTGGAAAAGCGGGCGGACCCACTGAGGGCTGATCGTGGTCACACATTCGTGCGCAGATAAACAGGTGAAGGAGCTAGCGGTGATGAGATGGGACCACGCAGGCCCCAGTGGCAGAAAGCGGCAGAGAGAACTGCCATTGTCCCTCTCTGACCCTGCCCCCTCATACAGCCTCACAAACCAGCGAACTGGATGGTCCCGCCCTGGTGAATACCTAAGGCTCCGCTCCTCATACATAACAGGCACGAACAGATCAAAACATGGCTCAAGAACAACTCAGAGCCCCAGAGCTGATAAATCTAAGTGATGAAGAAATAGCCAAACTTTCAGATGCACAGTTCAAAACACTGATGATCAGGATGCTCACAGAACTGGTTGACTTTAGTCACAAATTAGAGGAACATATGGAAGCTAAACTAATTGAAATGAAGGAAAATACACAGGAAACCAATAGTAATGGAAAGGAAACTGGGACTCAAATCAAAGGAGTGGACCAGAAGGAGGAAAAAAATGACCAAAGAGAAAAGGATAAAGAAACAAGAATTCAAAAAATGAGGAGAGGCTTAGGAACCTCCAGGACATCTTTAAACGTTCCAACATCCGAATTATAGGGGTACCAGAAGGGGAAGAGGAACAGCCACGAGTGGAAAACTTATTTGAACAAATAATAAAGGAGAATTTCCCCAATCTGGCAAAGGAAATAGACTTCCAGGAAATCCAGGAAGCTCAGAGAGTCCCAAAGAAGTTGGACCCAAGAAGGAACACACCAAGGCACATCATCATTACATTAGCCAAGATTAAAATGAAGGAGAGAATCCTAGAAGCAGCAAGAGATAAGGGGACTGTCACCTACAAAAGAGTTCCCATCAGACTGTCAGCTGATTTCTCAAAAGAGACCTTACAGGCAAGAAGGGGCTGGAAAGAAGTATTCCAAGGCATGAAATCCAAAGACCTACATCCAAGATTGCTCTATCCAGCAAAGCTTTCATTTAGAATGGAAGGACAGATAAAGTGCTTCTCAGATAAGATCAAATTCAAGGAGTTCATCATCACCAAGCCCTTATTATATGAAATGTTAAAGGGACTTACCTAAGAAAAAGAAGATAAAAAAGATGAACAGTGAAAGGACAGCAAACTCACAGTTACTAAGAACCACACCTAAAACAAAAGCAAACTAAGAGGACAGCTAGATCAGGAGCAGAACCATAGAAATGAAGATCAAATGGAGAGTTAGCAACAGGGGAGTGGGAGGAGGAGAAGGGGGGAGAAGGTACAGAAAATAAGTAGCATAGATGGTAGGTAGAAAATAGATAGGGGGGAGGGCAAGAATAGTATGGGAAATATAGAATCTAAAGAACTTGAGACACGTGGTCATAAACTAAAGGGGGGAGAATGGTGGGGGAGGGGTGTACAGGGTGGAGGGGGATGAAGGGGGGAAATAGAACTATAATGGCATAATTAATAAAATATATTAAAAAATACTTTTAAAAATAAGACTGTCTCATCAATGGGAGGAGCCAGTTGTTATGGTGACTGAGTCAATTTCATTGGAATGTCACCTCCTCCGGGAAGCCTTCTCACTCCTTTGCCTCTGTAGCACTCGACTTGTAGACTTATCGCTATATTACAGTTTTTCTCACTAGGTGGTGAGCTTCCTTGGGGCAAGGACTATGCCTTTTGTATTCACATTTGGATGCTTAGAAGAGGGCCAAACATGGTCCCTGGCACTTAGAACCTGCCCGATTAACAATCTGATAAACAAAAGCATAAAAATTTTTATTGCCCTACTTCAGAGTGGGACCTTTTGTGAATCAAATGCCCAAAGAAAACAATCATTGGTTTTTCATTAAGGGCCAAAGCCAGTAATCAATCTGCTACAGAATGGCCAGTCAACAGGTTCCTTTTGTTTTATTTTGTTTTGTTTTTTAGTGAATATACACAAACCATTTTATTACTTATGATTCTAGGAGTCAGAGTTTCAGGCAGTACTCAGCAGGAACTGCTCCACATGTCAATTGAGGTGACACTGGTTTGGAGGATTCAAGAGGGTTTCCTTCCCATGTCTGAGGCCTTGGTGGTGGCAGGACAGGGAAAGTCACATTGCAGGGAAAGGGGTGGAACAACAGGTTCTTAATGCAGGGTACCAAGTAAGGAACTTACAGTTATCTTGAAGAGACTATACACATAGAATATGAGGGAGAGAAAAAGAAGAAGAAAAAATGGGGCCAGGGAGGAGAGAAGGTAGTACACAATGGAGCGCAGGCTGTTAGTTCGGGAGTTCGGAGAAGATGAGTATCAATCAAAACTCCCAGGGAACTAACCAGAGGAGGCTTCAAGGAGGAAGCAGAACTCGGGCCTCCCCAGGTGGGCAGGATGTGGTTAGAGAGAAAGGACGATGCAGGGGAAGGCGGCATCGTAAGCTATGCCAGAGGTTGGCTCTTGAGAGGAATTGCCGAACATCATCTCTACGGGGATAAAAGGCACAAGAACTCAGGATCTATCTCACAGTAAAGACCCAGAGAAGAGGCCCGGGCAAGCCTGGAGAGGATCCAGCTTATCTCTTGGCAAAACAGATTTGGAGAAATCATGGCACTCTGGATCACGAGGCCTTCGGGCTGACTTCATGAGAGTGGAACACAGAGCTGGGATACATACGTGGTCAGTTAGTCTTGAAGAGAGGGTTCTAGAGGAAGTAAAGAGGGAATCTAGGCTCTTTGCTTTCTCTCGGACAGTCGTCGATTTATCGGACAGAGTTGCAGTAGATTCTTGACTGCTCCGGTATGAGGTAGACCCTGTTTTCCCCTGAAATGTGATGCTTCCAAGGCAGTCTTTATAGTGACTGGCACTTGAAGAAATTGACCCTGTTTTAGAAAAGAAGGCAGTTAGTGTCTGGATCCTTTATTATTATTATCATTATTATTATTATTATATCAGTTGGGTATGTGAAAAAACTGCCTTTTTAAGAATATTAACATTTATTTTTGGAGAGAGGGGAAGGGAGGGAGAAAGAGATGGAGAAGAAACATTGAGTGGTTGCCTCTCACACACCCCCAACTGGGGACCTGGCCAGCAACCCAGGCACGTGCTCTGAGTGGGAATCAAACCAGTGACCTTTCAGTTGGCAGGCCAGTGCTCACTCCACTAAGCCGCCACCAGCCAGGACTGGATCCTTTATATTATTTAAAAACAAAAAACCCCACACAACTCTATGACTATACCAGGGGTTCTCCAAATTGTTAATAACTGAAATAATCACTGATCCAAGACACAGCTCCTCAAGGTATAAAAAAAAATGACAGTTCTAAACTTAGTCATAAAAATAAAGGGAAATTCTCTGAACTACAAAAATACTGGAACTAAGGACCCCAGAAAGAGGATACTGACACTGGCCTGTATACAGTTGAGGGACTCAGAACTATGCATGTTTAGGGACAAGAGGTTGTTTGAAGTCACAAACTCTGGAGAGTGCAATGTACAGTATTTGCACCAAACTCAGTAATGCTCAGGGGACAGAGCAGTCTTCGCACCTGCACAACTCTACCACTGAAGTTAAAACACCTCCTTGCAGCTGTTTCATGACCACCGGCATCACCCCTTCCTGGCCTCCCATCGGCTTATTCCCCCCAGCTCTGACCCTGAAGAAACACCTCTGAATTATGAGAAAACACCTGCCAGGTCTGCTCCCAGGTCCTGGCTTCCCAGAGCCAATGTGACAGGGACTGCCCCCTGTCATCCCCGGGGGTGACGACTACCTGGGCTGAGTGGGGTGCTGACACTAGTAGGTGCGTGGTTGATTTTGGGTGTTTTGCATGAGACTTCCTTGAAAGACCCATCTTGTTCACAGGAGATACTAGACAGATCTTGAATGTCTGTCAATGATCTAAAGAATTAAAAGCACACGATAATTGGGAGATGTTTGGAAAAATCAAACAATACATTCCTGAAATACACTTCTTAAGAATGTTCTTGACAAAAGTCTTTACTTGGCAACAGGCCAGAGTTTAGAGAATATCTTAGAATAGCTGATAGATTTTTAAAGAAAATATTAGAGAATATCTTACCAAGCGACACTAACATTAAATATATCTCAGCAGGTAAAAATATACTATGTCCATAGATAAAAGTATGTATGTGTGGAAACCAGATTTAATCTGTTTACATAAGTATAAACATATAGTTATTATTATTAACAACACAGTATTTCCTTGACTGTAAGACGCTAGTAATTTAGATCACATCTTCCTGGTGAAAGAAGAAATAGTCTCACGTAAAATGGGAAGACTGTAGATTCTTACAGACAAGGACATACTATTGCCCTCGACCCAAACCCTGCCCCAGGATCCTGGGGCAGCCCTTCCGCAGCCATACATGTCTTTCCCTTTCAGCTCCTCTGGTGACTCCTTCAGTGCGTCCTCCTGTTCACCTCGTCCACTGTAAGACAGCAAGTGAGAAAATCACATGACTCCCTGTTAGCTGAGTGCACTAAATCGGGACTGTGCATACAAGAGACCAGTGTGAGAAACAGCAGGAAGGGCACTAAGCCCAGAGGGAGAAAGTGTGGGTTCTGGTCCTGGCTCTGCTACCGACTAGCCACATGTCCTCTGGCATGTCTGGGCCTTGCACTATGTGCCTCTGTTTCCTCTTTAGACATGGAATAAAAACCCTTGAAGGATCAGTCCATGTGAAATCAGCTAAGGATGCTCTACAGCAGTGAGCAAGTTCCAGAGGAAATCAATGGAGCATGGGAACTTCGCTGGGGACAGAGACTGGAGCAAGGGGCACTGCCATGGGGCCTGACCAGGTGAGAGACAGCTTCCTGACAGAGTATCAGGAGAGGCCAAAGGAGGTTTGTGCCAAAAACGGCCAGAAAAGAAGACCGAAGACAAACTTGACCCATTTCTACTTTAACCAGTATTTAGTATTTAATTTCAATACTTATTGAACACAAACCATAAGCCAGATCCCATGCTAAATCCTTCTGTGTTTTCATATTTCTAATCTTGGCAACAATCCTGTGAGGCCAGTAATAAAAAGGAAAGGGCATGGGCTTTGAACCTGAGTTGTGACTAATTCTCTTCACTAAAATACTTGTTCTCCTTCTAAGCACACAGTAGGAGAACTGTGACCCTCCTAATTTACGTAAGTGGCCACATGACTTGTTTTAACCAGTGAAACGTAAGTGACGGTGATGTAACTCTTGGGAAGAAACTTTAAAGGACAGTGCACAATCCACCGTGTCCCCTTCTGTCACCTCAGCAATGAAGAAAGCACAGAGAGGGGGCCTCTCCTCAGCTGGCTTCTCTGATGGAAGGTGATGCAGCACAGACCCCTCCTGGCCATCCCGTGATGGACACGGCGCATGAGCAAAGATAAACTTTTACTGTTTTAAGCCACTAAAACCTGGGGATTGTTATGTAGCATAATTGAGCTCCAGTGATACAGACACTTTCTAACTGTTCAACCTCAGAAAAAGTACTTAAACTCTCTGAACGATGCTGTCTTTATTGGCAAAGTGGAAGTGACAGTATGTACCTCAGAGGATTAAATTTGACAAAACTAAGTACCTGGCATGTAGTAGCTGCATAGGAAACACTAGCTGCAATTATTATAGAAAAGGAAACTGAGGCGCAAATGGGGGGAAGTAAACTCAATGTTATTGTACCAGGCTCTCTACATCTGTTATTAGTTTTTAAATTAAACTTTTTATTATAAGATAACTATATATTCACATGGAGTTTTAAGAAATATACATTTCCCAGTTTCCCTCAATGGAAACATCTTGCAAATCTATAGGACAATATCACAACCAAGATGTGGACACTGATACAGTCAAGATAGAGACATATCCACCGCCACAAGGATTTCTCAGGTTACACTTTCATAGCCCTGTCTACTTTCCTCCCACTTCCCACCTCACCCTTAACTTCTAGAAACAAATCATTTGTTCTCTATTTCTACGATTTCACCATCTCAAATATGTTATATAAGCGAAATCATGTAGCAACTTGTGATTGCTTTTGCCACTCAGCAGAATTCTCTAGAGATTTATCCAGCTTGTCATATATGTCAACAGTTCATTCTTTTTCACGCCCAGGTAGCTCAGGTGGTTAGAGTGTCGTCCCCATATGCCAAGGTTGTGATTTGATCCCCAAAAGGGAACATACAAGTATCAACCAATGAAGACGTAGTAAATAAGTGGAACAACAAACCAATGTTTTTCTCCCCGCCGCCCGCCCTGCCCCGCTCTCTAAAGTCAATAAAAATGAGTAAGTAAGTAAATAAACAAAGCAGGCAAGCCGGCCAGCCAGCCGGCCCTGGTCAGGTGTCCCACGTGGTTAGAACATCATCCCCATAGGCCAGCACTGTGTGTTCAATCCCCACAGGACACATTCAAGAAAAAAATAAAATACAAGTAAAAAACAAATTAAAATGAAGTGCAAAACTAAAAGAAAAATAGTGCATTCTTTTTTATTGCAGAAGAGTATTCCACGATATGGATGCACCACACAGCCTGTCAAATAATTTACTTGTTAGGTAAAGTCTGGGTTTCCAGCTTTTGGCAACAAAAAAACAGTGGCTGTAACTTTCGCTCATGCATTTTTGTGAACATAAGTCCTCATTTCTTTGGGCTAAATACCCAGGAGTTATATTAATACTTTTAATCCCTATGCCGACATTCTCGATAAGGATTCTTACTCCTGGTTTACGAGGAGGGAAATGGAAACCAGGGCTGGGAAACCTGAGCAAGGTCACATGGTGGAAAGGCAGTCAGGACCTGCGCACAGATGACGACCGCCTTCCACGGCCCCTCACGATTCTGCTAAACAAGGCCTAGCAAAGCTCAGCTGCCAAAGCTAAGTTTTAGAACATGGCGGCTAATACGTTTTAAGACGAGAGATATATAAAAATGGGGCGTTATCACCAATTAACATTACTTCTATGAGTCTGAGGCTGTGAATAAAATAACAGCACATACCTTTGTATAGGTTGGAATTGAGACCTGGTCAAAACCTCAGCATTCTTTCCAACGCTTTTTCCTATTTGGACCTCTCTTTCACCTGAAAGAATAAAATAAATTCATTTTTTAAAGAATTTTTGCCAACCCAGATTATTATTTTTATTCTCTTCAATTTCCCTTGGTCTTATCCACAATGAGAATCTGGATAAACAAAAGCGTCCCCTAATTGGGTTTGGATTGAGTGCTGTACAAGAGGGTTTTGCTCTGAAAGTGTATTTTCCTTGCTCAGAGGGGAGAACTCTGACACTCACAATACAATCAAGCCATTTACTGGCCTTTCAGTTAGAACCACACAGTTATTTCTGGAGACAAATGTTGTTTTGTCTTTTCAGGAAGGCAAACTGACCTGGTTCCGGTCAACAGACACCAGGGGGCGTTGAAACCAAGAACTGCTTGTTCACTGATCCCAAATGGAAAAGACCATTAGCTAGCTGGGTGTTCTCAGAGTGCTAATTGTGCTTCTTGGCCAACAAATACCACTTAAGGAGTAGGGGTGGGGTCTTCAGTTTTAGGAGCTAATTCACTGCCTTCTGTTCTCCTTGACGTCAAATGTCTGAAGTTAGCCCACCCCAGTTCTCATTGAAATACTGTGCAGACCTCCGGGCAGACAGGGCCAGTACCCATGCTCCTTCCCACCACTGTACTGCTGTGGTTTACAGAGAAGGAGACAGAGCGGCCCAAACTGTCAGCAAAGGTGCACAATCCCCCTGCCATTCCTGAGGTCCATGTAGTCTGGTGGGCAATAAGAGTCCCACAAAAACAATGTTCCCTTCAGCAGGTACCAAGGAGCTCTGAAACCCCACCAGTGAAGACACGCTGGGGTTCTGCTTCCTGTGACCCTCTTTCAAATACCTAGAAAGCATAAATGAATTCCCAGTAAGCACAATTTAGAGCAGGAGGGGAATTCAGAGATTTTAGAGACTGACCACTTCCTTTATACAACGAGAAAGTGGGGCCCTGGAGTGAAGCAAGTTGCCCAAGGTCATGCAGGAAAAAAAAATCAGTGGCAGAACTGGGCTTGGAAGCAGCATGTGTCCAACTGTTACCCCTGTTTCATCACTTAGTGTGCAGCAAATATATATACCAGAGCCCTAGTGGAAAAGGGGGAACAAAGGGCTGAAAGAATGAAACAGTAGCAATCAGAGGCTTCTTCATGTACTGCAGATGTTTGAATCAAACTAGCCCAGGTTCTCTGACCTGTCTGCCCCTAACTTCTCTATTCCACTCAACCTTCTTCCAAATACAAGCGAGGTGGCTACATGCAGGCCAGGCTCCCCCAGGAAGTAACCAGGGGCAGAGGCTCCACAGAAAGAAGTACATGGCTCAAGACCTAGGTCTGGGGACTTAATAATACATATCATCTTGAGAATTTAACTGTTCATATAAAAGCTTATAGCTTCTAAATGTTCCCAACTGTGATTGGGGCCTGGATCAGGTTAGAGATGGAAGCTGGTGGCTGCAGCAGGAGGAAGAGTGAATTCAGAACACAAGTCCACCCTGCAAGGCTGGGTTAAGAGTGTTGAAACATGACTGTGGACAGCTACATGGCTTGGTAAGTGGTTAACTCTGGTTTTAAATTAGATGGTTGCATACCTTAAAAGAGCAAAAGTATGCATACAATTTTTTAAATGTCTGTTTCAGAATCAGTGGCTCACTTACATCTTGTCTTTTGCCAAATCCTGGCTGCTGATCCAAGGTTAACTTCCTAAGCAACAGAAAGCAGTTGCTAAGCTATATAGAACCAAAGGCCTCCTAAGGGAAGGATGTTACGCTGACTCTGCACTATTGGCTGTTATTAACTCTTTGCAAAAGAAGGAAATTGATGATAACACTCTGCCTTTCGGCATAGAGAAGGACATGGAAACCTACTTCTAGTGTCTGTTGTGTGAATAACTATGACCTGAGCAAATCCCTCAGGTCAGCTTGGCAAAGATAACTAAATACCTAATATGTTCCATGAAGAAGCCTGGATGCAAGTGAAAGACTAGAGGGAAAAAAAGAAGCAACAACTACAATATAGTCCATAAGAACTCAAAGGGGAGTATAAATGCCATGATGTATGGATGTCTGGAGGCTGTTGAGGGGCATGAGACATATTCTAATGAGGGGAAATCAATGAGGCTAGGTTTTCTCATGTGTAAATTGAAAGGCTTGGAAGAAGTTATCTCTGAGGACTGCTCCAACTGTATACATCTGTGTTCTGACACAAAGCAAAGGCAAGTGGTTCTCGAAGGAATCTGCCCTAATGGCTTATTACCAGAGCCTTGATGTTGGGCATATGCATCTTGTATTCCTTCAAAGTCTTCTATAGGACTTGAGGTCTGCAAAATAGAGAAAGGAGGTTCAATGGAGGCAGATATATCATCAAAAGGTTGAGAATTTCCTGATGTTCTTAAACGCTGAAAATCTTCATAAGATCCCTACATCTTTTATAGAAAAATAACAAATATGCTTTGCAGACACTAAGCACTTATTTGTACCATATGTTGTTCCTCAAAAGACTCCCCCACCTTCCACTGTAAGGAGGAATTATGTGACTTTTCCCTTCATCATTACACTCTCCTTACCCCAACCTCTCAACAAAGATGTTTTGATTCCTGGAAGCTTTATCAAAAGAGCCAAAGAGCTGGAAAATAACCCAGACCGAAAAAAGTTACTCCATGGGGTAAGAATTCAGAACATTGGTTTGAGGGGTGGCAGTGATGGGGAGGAGGAGGCAAAAAGCAGATCTTTCCTGGGACTGATAATGTTCTGTTTCTTGATCTGGGTGCTGGTTACATGAATTTATTCAGTTTGTGAAAATTCATAAACTAAACACTTAAGATCCGTATACTTTTTTCTGTTATACTTTTCATATATGTATTTCATATATATGCATACTTTATATCTTTTTATTAAAAAATTTCGTAATATTCCAGTCTGCTCATAATAAAATCAAGAATTGTTAAAAATGATGGAAAACTGCTGAGTTTTCAGAAGTGCAGGCAAGTGGAAATGATGCTTTTTGATGCATCACTAAATTATTCTTGTCAGTTAAATGTCATGATTGACATGTGTGACCCTCCCTTTCCTCTACCCCACCTTCCATATTGATAAAAGATCCAAAAAAGGTGGCAGATTGGTGGAGAGATGAGGTAGAAATTATATAAGTAAATAAGAGAATCCAATGAGTTTCACTCTATAAATGAAGGTACTCTGTACAAATAAGTCATTGCAAAAGCTAGGCAGATTCCCAGGAAAGCCTAGTGTACTGGACAGCTTCATATTTGCTGCTGCTACCCTGGCTCTCCCACCACTAAAGCCTGGTGGACCACGGCTAACTCCCCACATCTGTGGGTCACCAGTTCGGCCTCGCACAGAAGAATAACAGCAGGCCCCAGCTGGTGTGGCTCAGTTGCCTGGAATGTCAGCCCAGGTACCAAAAGGTCATGTGTTTGACTCCCAGTCAGAGCACATACCTAGCTTGCACAGGTATGCAAGAGAAGTTCAGTCCCTGGTTGGGGAGCATTTGGGAGGCAACCGATTGATGGTTTTTTTCTCTCTCGCTTCCTGTCTCTCTAAAATCAATAATGTACCCTCAGGCAAGGTTTAGTTAAAAAAAAAAAAAAAAGTAATTGCAGACCTTCTCTGTCCCCAAACAGGATATGTAAATTGGGTAAAATGAAGAAAAATGCTTTAAAAAAGTAAAAAGCACTGTACAAATAAATGTCAGAACCACAAATTTGGAAGAAATTGCATTTGACCTTCCATCTTCAAAAGTCGTATTTTTTAGATGTTTTTTCAAAGCACATGAAAACACTCATTAAATCAACATTATACAGACTTCTACATGAGGCTATTCTTCCTCAATAAAAATAATTTAAAAGGAGTAAGGCAATGAAGAAAGCTTAAAATGCACCTTACCCTAAACTGTAAATTTTTACCTCTAGAGCTAAGTCTTCCTGAGCAGTCGAAGAGTAAAAATGTTCATTGTCTGGAGTTAAAAATTCATCTGTTATGTCCTCAGAAGACTCTGGTGAACAAGTTGATTGCCCGGACTGATCCTATTAGTAAAGCAGGAAATCACTTTTAAGTTGGTGTTCATTGTAAAGAAATCCCGCCCTGGCTGGTGTAGCTCAGTGGATTGAGTGCGGGCCTGTGAACCAAAGGATTGTGGTTTGATTCCCAGTCAGAGCACATGCCTGGGTTGCAGGCCAGTTCCTGGCAGGGGACGCATGAGAGACAACCATACATTGCTATTTCTCTCCTTCCCTTTCCCTCTAGAGATAAATAAATATTAAAAAAAGAAAAGAGATCCCTTCACAGTTAGATATAGTATCAATAACAGGGTTACCGAAAGCCCTGACTGGGTGATCAGTTGGTTAGAACATCAACCTGACCCACCAAGGTTGTGGGTTCAATCCCCCATCAAGGCATATACAAGAGTCAACCAGTGAATGCATAATTAAGTGGAACAAAAGATCGATGTTTCTCTCTCTCCCTCTTTCTCTATCTAAAACGAATAAATAAAATAGTAAAATAAAATAAAATAACCCAGCAGTCGGGGTGACTCTCTCGGAGCTGGCCCCTCCTGCCTGCTTGTACACCCGCCTCTGCTCCCCTCCCCGCAGGAGGCTGTGAATGAAATGCCGTCCGTGCACTGGCATCGACCTCCGGGGAGACGGCTGAGGCCGCCCAGAACTAGGGAGTCCCCTGGGTGTTGGTACAGTTTAAAGGCAAGTGAAGGATCATGACTTTAAAGATAGCAATGCAATCTCAATAGTAAAAATAAAAATAAAGAACTTTAACGTAATTGTTATTTCTTTAGCATCTCTGCTCTACCCCTCCCTCTTCTGCTTATTTCTCTGTGTCCAGGTCCTGATCCCCACATGACAGGTGCCTGGCTCTTTTCCTCACCTTCGATCTCCTTTTGTAGAGGTTTTACAGTTGATTTCCTTGGATACTGCCTTTGCCACACGCTTTTTCTTCCTGGGCACTTAGCAGCTGCTCTCCTTGACCTCTCATATCAAACTGAAACTTCTCAGACGAGCCTGGCCTCCCGTGCTTTCCCGACGTCCCTAACAGACCTGCTTCTGTAGCTAAACCAGTCTTCCTAATATAGCAGCACATCCTGCCCTGGCTGGTGTGGCTCAGGGGCTTGCAAACTGAAAGGTCACCAGTTCAATTACGGGTCAGGTCCCATACCTGAGTTGTGGGCCAGGTCCCTGGTTGGGGGCATGCAAGAGGCAACCAATAGCCCTCTCTTTCTCCCTCCCTTTCCCTCTCTCTAAAAAATAAATAAAATCTTTAAAAAATATATGACATGTCCTCTTGGCTGACATATGACAGAAGGAATAAATTTTCCTGTGTGGAGTTTATGTGCAACGATAAAATACAATAGTATGTTTTTTGAAAGACCTAAAATGTTATCACAATTTTATTTTTACACTGTTTCGTTCTCAATTACTAGTTATATTCTTTAAGTGATTGTGGCCCCATGCCAATGATAATTAAAAATTTTTGGTTCCACTTTGTTGGTGTGGCTCAGTGGATTGAGTACCAGCGTGTGAAACAAAAGGTTGCCGGTTTAATTCCCGGTCAGGGCACATGTCTGGGTTGTGAGCCAGGTCTCCAGTCAGGAGTGCTCAAGAGGCAACCACACATTGATGTTTCTCTCCCTCTCTTTTTCCATCCCTTCCCCTCTCTCTAAAAATAAATAAATAAAATCTTTAAAAATTTGTTTTGGCTCCTTAGGCTGGACTATGGCCCAGTTGCAGGCTTTAAGGATGTTAAACTTCTGATGCAAAGCTGTAACCTCAATGAGAATGGTAGAAAGTTAGGACTGAACCTCACAGATCCTGCTGAGGCTCGGTTGTCACTCAAGAACATATTCCTGCCACTGAGTTGAGGGCTGAATTTGGGGCTTAGAGGACTTCCAGGTGAGGGTCTCCTCATCACAATCCTGGCTCTGCTTTTCCTTCTTCAATCATCAGCTTTGGGACCTAACTTCATGCTGTACTTTCACAGTTGGTCTTGTGTATCAAACTAGATGGGAAGCTCAAAAGCCAGAGCTGAATCTGATGCTTGTCTGTGCTGCCCCCAAGCTCCAAAATAAAGTGCTTTGAGTTCAACTGATTCAAAAAGTAATACACAGGGAAGTAACACCTTCTTCATTCATGTCAGAGACATGAGGGCACATACTCCAACAACAACAAAAAGAACCACTACAGATATTATTTCAATGTCATAATACGTAACAACTCAGTTCTCCTTTATTAGGCCCTTGGGTTCAACTTGACTCTCCAGAACATATTACTCACGCTGCAAGACTTCTCAATGACCACAGACACTTCAGAACTTGCTTGAAAGACTTCATTATGCTCTGGCTGCTCATTTTTCCTGGGGCACAGGTGCCTGATACCTAAGGATTATAACATGACGATGGCCATGGTCATTTGGTGATGTTCAGACAGCATGGAAGGGCAAAGGGCAACATGAGAGAAGAGGTGCATGCATATTCTGCTAAGGGCCGCCATGTCCCATATGGCCAGGTCAGGTTTGGTCTAGAGAGTGGAGACTGTTTAGCCTGGCCGCTACATGCAGCCCTGGATCATTCACCCTTTTGTTCTCCCATCAAGAGTGAAGCTGACAAGGAACAGATTTTAAATGCCAAAAAAAGCTAAGCCAACAGATTTTCCACCTAAAATAAATGATCATTTTGGATGTACCTTTCTTTGACTTACAAACAACTGTGAAATAATATCTTGTGCCTTGACTACACAAGATATTATTTCACCTGGTGTGCCTTGACTACACACCAGGTAAAATACACAGGCTTCAGTTTTAACCTGCAAATCTATAAAGTGATGACAATCAAAGGTTCCTCTGGGCCCTGGCTGGTGTGACTCAGTGGACTGAGTGACAGTCTGTGAACCAAAGAGTCACCTGTTCCAATTCCCAGTCAGGGCACCTGCCTGGTTTGCAGGCCAGGTACCTAGTAAGGGGCACATGAGAGGCAACCACACATTGATCTTTCTCTTTCCCCCTCTCCCCTACCCTTCCCCTCTCTCTAGAAATAAACAAAATCTTAAAAAAAAACCCACTATAAAGGTTCCTCTGGCATAGACTCTGGGAGCCAATAAAAATTTTCCACTTTAAAATGCAATGCAAAGAAATAGACAGCATGGAGAGGCTGTCTGCCAGTGCCCTCGGGTAAGAAAGGTTCGATTCCTTACTAGGTTACACCCAGTACCAGGGTCAGTGCACAGGAATTATTTACTTTGAGAAAATGGGTCTGCTCCAACAATAGAAAAACTCATAAATCTCTGGATTTCTTTACCTGTGGGAAGAGCAGTGGGATCAAGAGAATATCCTGCTTTCCCCTCAAATTCAGGGATCCCCAACAGCTGGAAAGGAGGGGATACCAAGCAAAGGAAATATTCCAAGAGGCTTACTTATTTTTGAGAGATTCCTTGATAGAGTTCACCTATTCTAATTCCTCCCACTGAACTTACTGGGGAAACTTCCAGGCCCACGCTGACTGCCATGTGGGTCATTATCATGGTCACTGTTGTCTGTTTTGTCACATTTGTCATTTCCTCCTGGCTCATCATTTTTCCTGGGATACCCTGAAACACGCCATCGAGTCACATTCTCAGGGTCCCTAATCGGGGGCTGCAGCAAGGGATCAGGCTCATTTTCAACTTCATTCTCTATAGCCAAATTACTCTGAGGATGCCAAGGAGGTACAGTCAGCTGCCCAGAAGCTGCTTTCTCTGCCATTTCTTTCACCTCCACTGGGTACAAGAAAAATCCATAGTTAAAACAGCACCATGAATATAGCAAACAAAAGCTTTTGATTCTCAAAGAGCTATATTTAACTTTTATAGCCCATACTATCGTAATAATTGCCTTTTTAAGAACTGTATCACCCTTAGCTTGCCCTATTTCATTTGAAGAGGAGG
This sequence comes from Artibeus jamaicensis, assembly GCF_021234435.1. Classification (NCBI taxonomy): domain Eukaryota; kingdom Metazoa; phylum Chordata; class Mammalia; order Chiroptera; family Phyllostomidae; genus Artibeus; species Artibeus jamaicensis. Next base: position 9,583,223 of record NW_026521407.1, read on the forward strand.
CGAGGAGAGAACTGTTGACGGAGTGAGAAAAGGGCAAAAGAATTTGTTAGTTACAGTCCTTATTGCTGAATCCCATACAGCAGGGAACTTGTAGAGGGATCTTCTTGCTGTGAAGATGTCCAAGAAAAGGACATATGAAGTCTGTAGGGATTCTACAAGATTCGATTAAAGTTTGTCTAGCTTTTCTAGGCCATGATGAGATTATACTTTATAGAAGTATGCATATATATGTGTGTTTTCATTCAAATGTTCTATACTTTTGCTAATGTCACCTAGCATTGTTGTTAAAAAAAACATGGACATTATATTCTTTAAACTTATAAAAAAAACTAATACAAAAGGATAATTCCACAGAATATGTGGAAGTGACACTGTATGCTTTCTACTTTAATAATTATATATATTAAATACCTATATTATATGCTTTTACTACACTTGTTATATAATATATGTTAATACATAATGGAAACATTTCTGCCCTGGCTAGTGTGGCTCGGTGGACTGAGCACTGGCCTATGAACTGAAAGGCTGCTGGTTCGATTCCCAGTCGGGGCACATGTCTGGGTTGCAGGCCAGGTCCCTGGTTGGAAATCGACATTCCTCGCCCTCTCTCCATCCCTTCCTACCTCTCTAAAATAAGTAAATAAAATATATTTTAAAAACTTTTTTAAAAAGATATATTTCTTATACGGTCTAGAAATAAAAATGCATTTTTCTTCTGTAGTTAGTGATCAGAAAGGTGGAGCTTCTCAAATGGAGTAATCTAACAGAGGAAAGAATGAGTGCAACACAGGCTGGGTACCCAGAGATAACAACCAGATTAGACATATTCTTTAAATTTCATTTTGTCCAACAGAACCCATGACTTTATACTCACTTTTCCATTTTAAGTGTAGATTTCCAACATCTTCAGTTTTTTTTGACTTTGCACTATACATTTCAGAAGGCACAGATTCCATGTTGATCCTAAATTGTATAGGTTTTTGGAGGGGTAGGGGAGCAGGGTGGATACAACATGTCAGTTTGCTCAAGTTCTTGACACAACCCTGAGCACACCAGCCCACCAAGAGGACTGATTGGCTATGCCCTACTCTTTCAGCTATTCCTGGGGTTGTGCTGACTCCACACCACCAGAGGGCGCCAGGCTCCCCAACGTTCAGCTACTGAGACTCCTTTCCTGGTAGAGCCCTGGACAGGGACTGATGTCAACCAAGGTCCCTTTGGGTGGTTTGACATAGAGAAGAGTACACTATTCAGCTGTGTTACTTTGGCTTGGGCACTGGACTCCTCCCTTGCTAAGAAATTAAAGGACTGGGTTAGAAGACTTCTAGGGTTTGTTTGTTTGTTTGTTTGTTTAGTTTCCAAGTTAGATTTCAAAAGTACTCTTGGGAAATTTGCATAAGTAGAAGAAACACAGAACTGAAATAGTTTCTCTGGACAGAATCCTGGTCCTTACACTGCTGCAGAGTCCCCTGTTCCCCTCAATGCCACAGAACATTAGTGATGGTTCAGTAACCCTCCTGCCCTTGGATCAGAATTCTCTGGTAATAGTCCCACCTGCATATCAGCAATAGCACAATAACTAACATTTATAAAGATGGACTTAAGGCACCAGGGATCTTAAAGATATTCAGATATTGCCAGCCTAGTTTCACTGGGCACTAGACCCTGACTTGCCACTGGTTCGTATGACTTTCCAAACTGCAATCTCTCTGGACCAAGGTTTCCTCACCTGCAAAACAAGGGAGTATCTTTTCCTCTAAATATCCCATAATTATATATACTTTATTGTCTATTAAATTAACTCTTAAAAATGTGTGGTCTGTGGCATGCACACAAATTCCGTTATCCGAATGCCCTTTTCTCCCACTGGACCAGAGAGCAGAGACTACTGCATTGGAAAGGTCAGCTCTGATCAGCTTCTTTAAAGAGCAATATAGCAACAGCTATCAAGAATCTTTAAGTCTTAACGATTCTAAAGTTTAAGATGTCCAAACCCTTGACCACTATAGTAACTTTACTTCTGGGAATCTACTGAGGACCTAATCCAAAATGTAGAAAAAGCTTTACTGACAAGTCAGTGTGGCTCTATTCATAACAGAAAAAGTAATGAAACAACCTGAAATTCAATAATAGGGGAAACCCAACAATTTCTAAATAAGTTTACATTACAAGGGTGTTTTTAATAATATGGGATAACATTCATGTTCTAATCTAAAGGGAAAAATCAGGATATAACACAGTATAATTAAAATAATATAATCAGAATATAATCAAGATATATACATGTAGTATAAAGCTGTACACCCTAAATTTATGTTACTAACCAATGTTACCCAATAACTTTAATTTTTGATAAAGACATATACATGTATATACTTTTTTAAGTATACAAAAAAAGACTAGACGGATTGGCAGCAAAATGTTCAACTTTATTTTGTTGGGGTTTTTTTGTTGTTCTTTTGGAAGAAGGTGGAGCTGAGTAGGGAAGGCCACAACCAGTTTTGCTTTGCCATTAATGGCTATATGGCATCCCATCTGCTTCTATCAATGGTGTGAGTGCTAAACCTTCTGATGTCAGTAAGGGGGTTCTTCAGTACTTCCCTTCCGAAAGGTAACACACACTAAACTAAAATGTCTGGGCCTTTTCCTCAGTTCTCTCTTAATGCACATATTTACCAATACAGAGGAGCAGCAAACTCCCGTCATTAGTCTCAATCACCACTGGGGAAGGAAATAAATCTTTTCCAGAACTGATTTCAAAGCTGTGGATAAATGCTGCCATTTAGCCCCAGAAAAGGAAAACCGAAATTGATGTGCTAGTCTATCTTGAAAAACATCTATCACTCCTTTAAGAGTTCCCCCAATGCAAGGTACACACATGCTCTTCTTCCAGTGATTTGTGCTAAGTGCTGAAGCTACTTCACTTCATTGATCCAGCTGGAAATCAGAGGTCGCAGGGTTAACAGTGATACTGTTCAACCCTCTCTTTCTGCCCTCCTGTCATTGCCACTTATTTTGAAACAAATAGTTTGATTCCTGGAGCACTGGAAAAAGGAACACCTGGCATTTCTTTTTGTAAGAAAAACCATCTCGGCAGCTTTGGAAAGACAAGGTGTTTTCCTTTTGAGAACTGATGAGTTAATTCTGATTAACCTGCCAGGTACTTTACCTTTGATGTCTCCTACGTTTTAGGAGACACTACTCCTTACACTGCTCTTTCTGCTCACTTAACAGAAAGAACCTGCCAAGATCTGTTTCTGATACTACTCTTCATCATTCACAGACTCTTTGTCATGAAAGCATAAGATCGTTAAGTGACACTAGGGTCACATGGGAGTCTAAAGGCACGTGATACAAAGGACAATAAAATGTTAACCCACCTGCTGGTGTTTTGGTTCCTGTTTCTTCCCAAACTGTCCGTGGCTCCTTGAGTGGGCTGCGATTGTTCACCTGGGCTCTGTTTTCCCGAGCCACGAAAAGTTAACAGCTTGAAAAGGAGTAAACAGGCTTCAGTGCTTTCATGAGGGAATTCCCTTCACTCTCCATTCTATTTTTAAAGCCATTCTTGCTAAATGTGTAGAAATAACCAGACAGACCAAGATAATTTCCCTGTGCATGTTTCATATGTAGTAAGTCATCTCATTTCTGGAGGCCTTTACATAGAAATGTTGGCCCCCAGCAACCCAGTACAGAGGGACATGGGGGAAGAATGAGCAGACAAAACAGACATTAAAGATCCAAAAACTTCCCCCTGTATTTTATTAAAGCAGAAAGATTTGTGGCAGGGGTCACAGGCCCTGGCTTCTAGTCTAATCCTTAGACTAACTGAAAAGAGACTTGTGCTTCATTTTCCTCATCCATAAAACAGGGGCAACATCCGCCTGAAAAATTCACTTAGGTGAAAATGTCTTACTCCTTGATTAGGCTAAAAAAACCAGAGCAGACTTCCTAAAAAAAATTAAATATGGTGTAATTGTTTTATACATAGTCATATGTACTAGCAGATGGTTTCCAACGATGTCCACCATCAATTCCTTCCTTCCTGTCCACACTGCCACTTGAGAGCTGTAATCTATTTTCCTTCCCCTAAGTCTTGGCTGGACTCCTGACTTCGGCCAACAGAAGACAGAAGCGACATTGTCCAAGGGCTGTGACTGGTGTTTAAGAAACCTGGCAGCTTCAGCTTTCACTTGCCAAGCCAGCTGCCTTGCTGTAGAAAAACTTGGGAGAGACTAGTTGGAGAATGATAAAAAGCCAAGGTTGCGAAGAAAGGCCACCTGGAGAAGCCCAGGGCCCCACACAAGGAAGTGAAGCCTTTCTGCCCAGACCAACAGCCAACTGAATGCTGCAGGGGTGGGAGAGTAGCCCAGGTAATCCTGTGTATTTCTCACCCACACAATAGTGAGAAACAATAAGCCATTGTTATTTTAATAAATTTGGGAGGTTTTTTTTTTCAGTTACATAGCAGTAGATAACCAAAAAATATAAGAAAAGTTACTTTTCTTAGTTATCTAGAAAACTCTAATTTTCAACAGAAACAGAAATATTAAAGTCTAATCCTTATGTCTTGTCTTTATACAAAAACAACTGCCAATACCTTCCCCTACGTTCTAAGTGAGGACTGAAGCCTCACTGAAATTCAGCAGGGTACAGAGAAAGAGCGCTGGACTAGGAGTCAGGAAACCTGTCCCTAGCCAGCTGTGGGCCTTGGAAACAGCAGAGCAAGGGGTGGAGGTGGGGGGGGCTGTGTGCCCTGTGCAGGCTAAGGGGGTATAGTACAGCTGCATAATTTAAAAATAAAACCCACTAAGCTGGCCTGCTTTCTCTCACCATGGGTCAGCAATTCTAATTAATTTCCGTAATAAAATCCTCCTTCCAATGAAGCCAACCTCTCCTGCTCTACCCCCATCCCACTAACACCTGGACTTCGGGAAATTTGAGTCATTGAGCTTGGTGGGGTCCATCCAACTTTAAAATTCTATGATTCAAGTGACAGCCAGCTCTCTAAGTGTGACTTTGTTACAGTCATTCATTTACTCATTCCCTCCATGACCATTTATCAAGTACCTCCTATGTGCCAGACACTTTGCTAGGGGCTAGGACACAGGATGAGTAAAACCTATGCCCTGCCCTTCAGTCACTCACTGAGGAGCTGTTCTACAACATCCTCTCTCAGCCTCAAGCTACACCTCCCAGGCCAGCTCCCACGGTGTCTTCTCACCTCCTCTGAGGCATCTTCTTTGACCAGCAGGTCTCTCTGTTCCTCTCTCTGTGAGCAACTCACAGGTAGAGGTTGTGACTCAATCATCATCATATTCCAGGGCCTACTATATAACCTCCGGCTCTATAAATGTCTGCTGAATGAGCGAATGACTGAATGAACAAGCAATTTAGAATGAGATTAGTACCTACCCAAGATACCATAATTAGTAAATTGAACCATGTAAAATTATCAATACTTGATTATTTTTACGTATAAAACAGCAATTTCATATGGTTCAAACTGATGCAAGGAATTTACAGAGAAGGACATGAGCTGTGTGTTGGTTTTGGAAGGGGAGGTGAAGAGTAACTACCTTGGAATTCCATCCTAGAGGCCTTACTTCCCAAAGCTAAGAGGACCCTTCCCACAGCTAAGAGGACCTTGCTATGAGTTGGCTGTATTTATGAACATCCTTGCGTATGGGTTGGAAGCAACACTGAACCTGGCTTCAGACACCCTACTTCCCACTTCTGAGCTTTACCTGATGGCTCTTTTCTGAAGGATCCCCAGTGCTTTTTTCAGAGCCTTGAGGGAAAGCGGTGGAAAGGTTCCATCTGCAGCCACTTCTATTCCTGGATGTTTTGCCAAAATGTCCCCCTTGAAAGTCTCTTGGAGACCTTGCTAGGGTCAGGCAATTGCTACCAGCATCTGGCCACTGGCCTCCTGGCAGTTGCAAAACAGGAGGAATATAAATCGAAGATGGGGGGCCCACGGCTACAGGCGAATCACAGACATTAGGAAACATTCTTGAAGAAGCCCACAGAGATATGTGCTCTTCCTGCTCCTTCTGTATCATCTCAAACTCACTGAATTTCTGCTCGATTTTCCCCAGTAAATCGTCATTCTGGCGCATTATCGCCTGTGCAATGGTTAAATTCAGCACACACTTACTGATGTACTCCTCAGTCATGGACCTGTTGCTCACGTTGCCCTTGGCTTCTCTAGCTGACTCGGGTAGGCTGGGTGAACTAAGTGAGCCATTTTGCCAGTCCCAGTCCTCAAAGGAGAGCTCTGTGTCAGCTTCCGAAGATCTCTCATCCTCGTCACAAAAACAGCGCGCCTCTCTCTCCATCTTTTCCAACTCTTCTTCCAGGGACCTCAGCTCATCTGCCTGGTTTGGACTTGGCCCCTCAAGAGGTGATCCTGCTCCTGGGGGTTCCTTCTCACCTTCCGTGTCCAAACAGCATGAGTAGATTTCATTGATTTCGAAGCTGCAGAGGCTTGACTGACCTGGGCTGGGGCTCCTGGCCTCTCCTGCCACAAAGCAGGCAGGAAAAGGAGCATCTTGGTTCTGAGTCTCCTTGGTCATCAGACTGGGATCTGGGACCTCAGGATCTAGTGTTGCTTTCTCACTGGGAGAACAGTGACCCCTTGGTGAATGAATCTGACTGCCTGTTGAAAAGAACGGTAATACACAAATGATTCAATGACTAAATGATCACACGCAGCAGCTAAGCAGCTGTGGTTGTTGTTTGAGCCATGTGTGAATGCAGAAAGCAGCTTTCTATCTCCTCCCTCCCTTCCCAGGTGTGGAAGTCTGCCAGGGCAGGGAAGGGGATTTCTAACCTAGGAGGAAGTTCCCATTTTGACGTGGGCTGAGATAGAAAATCTGGGAGGGACCAAACCCTGGGGGAAATGTTCTAAACTCAAGGAATAGTGTGGTTAAAACATGCATAAGTGGACACTTCCCTTGGGCTCTGTGGTTGTAGTCCAGGAGCTGGACTGTCATTCAAGTTCTGCACTGAGTCTAAAAAGTTCTTGGAGCTATACATATACCCTCTGATTTCCCCCTTCTTTAGTCATATGTGGCCTAGAAAAGTTGTACAAGAATCCAATGATAAAATCAAAGGCAAAGTAGACTAGAAGGGTGCAGACATTCCTGAATTACCAACAAAAAAGCAACAGAAATCTCTGATAAAAAGAAAGACTACAGTGACTGTCCCAGAGGATCTCAATGTTTTCAAAGTGGACCTGGTAATCTGAAGCGCCTTCTGTGCGACTGTCTCTGACCATGTTCTCTCAGAACAGAATTCGGGATAGAGAGTTTAGATATTTACCTGATACTGATCAGGAAACACATATTTTAAATGTCCTGTTATATTTCATGACCTCATTTCTGAGTTCCCTTTTCCTTAAAGTAGATTTCATTTCTATTATTGCAGTTTTAATAATATAAATAAATAGAGGGTTGGTGCCAGGAGACACTGTTACTAAATTAGTACACAAACACCCTTGGGCATCTAGTTTTGTTCAGGCTGTTGGAATCTGAGTATTTTTTTACTGTGAAACACTGTAGTGAGACTGCAGTGAGATGAAAGGGAGTTACTGGAGATGATAATGACTTGACACATAAAGTTATAATTACTGCCCAACACAACAGAGCAGTTTATCTACAAGAGTAGTAGTTACTGTTTATTACATTGAAAAATATAGCAAAGTCCGGGAACAGGGGAAATTTCTTTGAAAAAAATGTAATACTACTTACATAAATATTGAATGCATATTATAAAATTCTAATCCTTAATGCATTTCTTCTATTCCTTCCAATGTATTAAATATTCAGCTTAAAAAATGCATACCTTCAGGAAATGGAAATTATAAGCCCCTGAAACTTAAGGATTAAATTCATAGCTTTCTTTACATCCAAAAGTGTTTCAATATTCATGTCAGTAAAGTTACACTCTTGGTGAGCATCTGATAAAAGTAGACAATGCCCAAGACACCACTGCATCATGGGAGCAACGAGACCTCAGTAGGTAACTCCAGGACTGACTAACCATCGCCCGTGGGTGATGATGAACAGTGGTCAGAGAACGGGACAGAGGAGCCAAAGCAATGAGAGCCTGAGAGGCCATTCTGGAGGCCTCGATCCCTGTCCAAAGAGAGTCGGAGAGAACGGTCACTTGGCTTGGGTTCCAGCTCTATAACAAGCTCTGGAATCCTGAGCAAGCCACAACCTCTCTGCACCTTAGTTTTCTCACCTGGAATGTGAGGACATTACTCAAGATGAATGCAAGGCCCTTTTCAGCTCTGAACTCTAAGGTTCCAAAATGTACTAAAAAGCAGTAAGGCATCCTGAACGGTGTGGCTCAGTGGGTTGGGGGCCATCCTGTAAACTGAAAGGTTGCTGGTTCAATTCCTGGTCAGGATGCACAACTGGGCGATGTTTCTCTCACACAGTGATGTTTCTCTCCCTCTCTTTCTCCATCCCTTACCCACTATCTAAATCAAAAATACATAAAATCTTTAAAAAGCAGTAAGGCTATAGGAAAAAGTTAGAAATACCAGATCTTAGCAGATTATTTCTAAATGGCAAAATTGAAATGATAAGTAATTTTATTCTTTGCACGGTTTCAATTTTTTTTAAATTTATTTATCTATCTTGAGAAGGGAAGGGAATGAGAGAGGGAGAGAAATATCACTGTATGGTTGCTTCTCATGCATCTCATGCTGGGAACTGGCCCCTGCTGGGAACTGGCCTGCAACCCAGGCATGTGCCCTGATTGGGAATCGAACCGAAATCCTTTGGTTCCTAGACCCGTGCTCAATCCACTGAGCTACACCAGCCAGGGCTCTCAATTTTTTAATAATAATTTTAAATTAAGAGATCATTTTTATCTGTGAAGCAATTAGGTAAATCCCTAAGGGTATCATGCTAGAAACTAACTGGTTGCTACTGCTTAGTTCCAGATCCAACCAAGGTGTATATGGAGCTCAAAAATTTTAACTTAGTAATTTCAAGCATCTGGATTTTTTTTCCCTAAGGCATTCATTTTTTCCCAGTGTAAGTGACATGTACAGTGTGGAGAAACTGATTAGTTGCAGCTTGTAACTCTCAGAACATATTCATGCCACAGCCTGTGGGTTAAGGCCATACCTGCTTCCTTTAGCTCTTTCATTTCCAAGTCAGGGGTCTCTTTTGGATGTTCTGAAGTCAGTCCTAGATAGACATTGACCTCAGGATGGGGTTCATAACTCTGCACCACAGGGTTCTTGGTTGGTTGACTTCTCTGGGCTCCAATCAAATCCTGCAACAAGGGATATACTGTTCAGAACATTTTCACACTCATCTGAATATCACTAGTGTTCCTGAAGCAGACCTAGGTATCAAATAAACTCCCTGTTACTCCTGTTGGGTAGATTGGCTGTATTCCTAATTAGTTCATTCATGTTATTATTTTAAACAAACAACAAGAGCTGCCATTCACTGAATCTAGCTATGTGCTAGGGTGCCCCTACTAGGCCTTGCCCCTCCCTGGTTTCCCTCAGCAATTCCTTGCTGCCCTCACCAAATCAGGCAGTCAGGTTCTTCTCAGGGAGACAGAAAGGGTGTAACGAAATAAGGATTTCCAAAACTTCTTACAACTTGACCTCTAGTCGCTTTCTGGTCTCTAACTCCCTCCTCTCCTGAGATGGGCAGGAAGAAATAAACTCCTACAGCTTCAGAGCTTACCTTTAGGTCATTCTTCAGGATATACCGAATATCTTGAAGGTTCATAGTTCGGTCTTTCTGTTTGGCTTGGATGCCTGACTTAACAATATCATAGTAAGGTTTTGGAAGCCTGAAATCAGCTTCCAAGTAATTCCCCAAGACTATGGCTTCTTTAATTACTGAGCCATCTAAGCCATCCCAGGGTATGCTGTCTGTCAAGGAAAGAGAAGAAGGAGTAACATAAGGAAATCAAATGCAACTGGGTACACCCCTGGTCAAGTCACTCAAATGTTTAAACATTAATTTCTGGAAAAAACTACCGGGAAGCCTAATCACAAATGAAAAGCCACCTCACCCATTCGCCACAAAAATCTGTGCTGGAGAAACAGGAGAAAGTAGTCACAGGGTCATATACATGTGGGCTTCCCACCGACAGACCTGGGACCACAGGAACATTTCATGAGGTCAGGCTGGGTTGCTCAATGCATCCCTCTAGTGGAAGGTGTGGTTTTGCCTCTGAGACTGTGAACAGCGCTAAGTGGGGGTGACTCTCGCCCCCGCAGTAGATGTGGTTTTATGATGCATGTGTGTGTGCTGTTCTCCTGAAGAGTTCCTTCTGTCTTCAGGTGTGTGACCACTTCCTTCACACTGGAGTTCTGTATGGTTTGGAAAAGCTTCCACGTCTTTAAGCAGCACTGCTTATACATACAAGGGACCTGGGTGTGTTTAGTTTCATAATTGGCTTCTCAGAGCCCAGTTTTTCCCCTTCATTTACAAGTTCTTCACGGGCTCCTCACAGAGATGCCTATATTGTTTAAAAACTTTGCTTAGATTACCACTGTCAAGCTGACAGGTGGGCTTTGCTGGGTCTTAAAAAACAGGTTAAAAAATAAAGGTTTCTGGGAAATTATCACATATCTTCCATAAGCAGAAAGAGGTTTCCTTGAAGAAATCTCTTTTTCCTATGTCCTGCATTTTCATAAAACTAAGTAAAAGTAACTCTTGGGGGTGGGGGGATCCAACCTAAGAACAAGGACTTTGGTCATAGTCAACGTGCTGTTCGATCTACCTGTCAAAATCTCCTGTATGATCATAGAGAAGCTGTAGATGTCCGACTTCACCGTGGCTGCCCTCTGTAAAATCACCTCTGGGGCAGCCCAGTTATACAGCTGGGCTGGGAGGGGCACCCCAGTCAGGTCTCTGGGTGCATCTCTGTCCTGCCTACAAAAGGAAGCACAAGGTAGAGCTCACGTCTTAAAGGAATGTTGTGATCATCGCATAGTATGTTTGTAAAATTTCTGGAAACTCAGCTAGACCCTGAGGCAGCCCAAGCTGTCTGTTACTCCAATACGTGCAATTCCAACTCTTCCCTGTTCCTGCCCATCCTCCCACCTAATCTGGCTCAGCTCTCCTGGTCACTACTTACTCCACTCAACTCAGTGCCCTCTTTCCGTTTCTCCAACATGCCAAGCGTATCACCACTGTGGGTCTTTGCACTGGTGGCTTCTTCTGCCTGGCATGTTCTGCCCACAGATTCCAGTGTGACTACTGCTTCTTGTAACAGCTGTATATTATGAGCTCGAAAATCACCTCCTCAGAGAGGCCTTCCCAGACTACCTAATTTAAAGTAGTCCCCGTTTTACGGGCTTTAGAGAAGGAGTGTCAAACTCATTTTCACCAGGGGCCATAACAGCCTCGTGATTGCCTTCAAAACGCCAAATGTAACTTCAACTCCTTAACAGTTAAGGAGTAGTTACACTCATACAGTCCTAAAATTATTTTGACCCTTTGAAGGCAACCACAAGGCTGATGTGGCCCCTGGTGAAAATGAGTTAGACACCCCTGGTTTAGAGCAGTTATTATCTGAATTTCTTGTTCACTTAGTTATTTTTTATGATCTGTCTGTCCTCCACTAGAGGCAGCTCCACGAGGTCAGGCAGGTACATTATCACTGACTCTCTGCACTTACACCAGGGCCTCAATGCTAACTTTTGACCAAGACTCTTTCAAGACTCTCCTAAAGCCCCAACTGCTTTATCAAAACTTCTGAGACTCCTGCTGCCTGTGGCTGCTTCTTTTCTGAACTCTGCCCTCTTGGGAATGCACCCAAAGGTTCACAGATTTGCTTAAATAACTCAACTTTCCCTTGGTGGGGTAGCTCTGGTTGGTTGGAGCATCATCCTGATACTCCAAGGTTGTGGATTCAAACCCTGATCAGGGTACATACAAAATTCAACCAAAGAATGCATAAGTAGAACAACAAATGCATGTCTTTTTCTCTCTCTAAGATCAATAAGTAAAAATTTATCTAAAAGAAAAAAGCTCAGGCCTGGCTGGTGTGGCTCAGTGGATTGAGCAATGACCTGTGAGCTGAAAGGTCACAGGTTTGATTCCTGGTCAGAGCACATGCCTGGGTTGCAGACCAGGCCCCCTGTTGGGGGTGTACAAGGGGTAACTGATCAGTATTTCTCTCACACATCAATGTTTCTCTTTTTCTCCCCTGCGTCCCCTCTCTCTAAAAATAAGTAAAATCTTTAAATAAAAAACTCAACTTCCCAACCAGACCTCTTGAGAACTAAGTCAGCACATCCTAACTGTATTCTGAGCCCACAAAAGTCCCCAGAGTGAGGTCAGCGCTGACTTTCGCACCCAGCTGTCATGAGCATCCAATGAGACTGCGTGTGTGTGGAAACACTCTATGAGCCATAAAGCACCATGGAAGTCAGGAACTGACACAAACATTATGGTAGGCACTCAGGAAAGACTTGACAACTGCTGGTTGATAATGAAAAATTAAGTTCTTTAGCTCTGGCTGGAGTGGCTCAGTGGACTGGGTGTTGGCCTGGGAACTGAAGGGTTGCTGGTTCCATTCCCAGTCTAGGGCACATGCCTGGGTTGTGGGCCCCATCCCCCGTGGGGGTGTGTGAGAGGCAACCACACATTAATGTTTTTCTTCCTCTCTTTCTCCCTCCCTTCCCCTCTCTAAAAATAAATAAAATCTTTTTAAAAAAATGAAGTTTTCAAAAAGCAAGTGACCGGCAATTCTTGCTGGCCTGGTAAGACATAGATCATAGAGAATGAGACAGGCTTTGCAGATTTTGAACAAACTTCCCTAAATAATATTCCTTCCAGCAGAGCTTTTGATAGAAGGCAGTGAGTTTAGGAAGCCATGATGTTATAGAAACTGATAATTTTTTAGTTGCATAGCTACATAAGTTAGGTGTGGCCTGGCACAGCATGGACAGGCAGCATGGATACGCCCGCCAATGTTACATCAGCATCACAGGAAAAGCAACAAAGTGTTTTATGGTCAGAGACGTATTCTGAGGAGCCAGCATGTTTGGCTCTTCATGAATTGGCATGTTTTGCGTTGTGGGTGATTCTCCACGTGAAACAGTACTCACCTTGTCAGATCTCTCAAGCTTGTCTAAGGCTTTAGCAAAAGACAAGTCACTTACAACCAGGACTTCTGTTCTATATCTTTCACTTCACTCACCTTCCTCTCTTACTACCCCTCTTCCTTCTCTGTTCAAGCTAGGTGAGTATGAGAGGGAGGGCTTTTTTTCCTGGCTATCACTCTAGGGCAGTTATTTTTCTGGGCTTCAGCTCTGACATCATTAAAATTACATTTGGCTGTGGCTATGGGACACCACTTGCAAGGTTAATTCCAGCTCTCAAGAATCCATTAAGGAGAGTTGAAGAACAGAATAAACTGCCGTACCATTTTTATACCAAGAGATAGAGTGCTACTCCTGACAATGACATTCAACAAACCAACCTGCTCAAATAGAGTATTACCAAAAATAAATGTGGAACTGGAAGCTATTTTGGATTCTTGTATAATCGACTGGTGTTATCAGCTGTTAAAGAAGGGTACACTCTTACAGATGCAACTACTTGCTAACATTTCTGTCTGAAGTTTCATTTTGAGATCAACAAGCCCAAAAAAGAACTCACACCTTCCTACCCAGTTACCTTCCAGACCCTCCCTTGACCAGTCTGTGGACCCCAGCGCCTCAGTGCATCTCACATTTCCCTTCTATTTTGGTTCCTTGGTCGCCACAAGACCAAGCCTGTAGCCTTCTAGTTAGTCTTCCTACCTTCAGCCTCCAACCTATCTTGCTTCTACAGCCAAGAAACATCCTCCACCCCCTGGTTCTAGCCACAACTGAGTAACCACATCATCTCTTCACCTCTCTGGGCCACTATTTCCTCATCTATAAAAGGATGGAGTTGGGCCCTGGCTAGTGTGGCTCAGTGGATTGAGCAGGGGCCTGTGAACCAAAAGGTCACTGGTTTGGTTCCCAGTCAGGGCACATGCCTGAGTTGCAGGCCAGGTCCCCTGTGGAGGGTGAACGAGAGGCAACTGCATATTGACATTTCTCTCCCTGTCTTTCTCCTTCCCTTCCCCTGCCTCTAAAAAAAAAAAAAAAAAAAAAAAAAAAAAGATGGAGTTAGGCTGGGCCTCTCCAAAACTCCATTGCACTCTAGGATTCACAATTCCATTGAGAGCTCAAACAAAAGAAAATGTTGTACCTCCATGTCAACAACAGATGGCACTCCATCAGAGGCAACCAGCCTGGATTCTGTCACAGCCTCTGGAAAATCCTGATCAGCCCTGAACTGGGTGCTGGTTATGAACAAGGCATGGTCCCTGCCCTCTCAGAGCTTGCCGCCTCGTGGCACTGACTGCAGTGCTGCGGGGCTAGGGCTTCAGTACGGGCTTCATGGGATGTGAGGGAGACTGTGTCCGAAGTGAGTTTGAAAGTATAAACAGGTGAGCCCTGGCTGGTGTAGCTCATCAGACTGCATGTCAGCCTGCAAAGCAAGGGGTTACTGGTGGAATTCCCAGTCAGGTCACACGCCTGAGTTGTGGGCCAGGTTCCCCAGTAGGGGCATGTGAGAGGCAACCACACATTGATGTTTCTCTCCCTCTCTTTCTCCCTCTCCCTCTAAAAATAAATAAATAATATCTTTTTTTAAAAAAGGATAAACAGGTGAGTTCCAAGTACTGCCAATGTGGGGAGCAGCACCGTGAAAAGGCACAGACTGAAAGTGGCTTCAGGGAGTGGAAGTAATGAGGCTGGCACCGTGGGCAGAGCCCCACCCTGGAAGGTTTCTACACCCCGTAATGCCTGGACTTAGTCTTGTAGGCAATGATTTTTAAAACTAAAAGGTTTTACCTGGGTCTGAGAATGGACCTGATCTGAGGCTGGGCAGCTCACCTAGTAATAGTGGTCTGGCCACTCCACCAGTTCCCACATGGCACTGTTCCAATCACCCTACCGGTCCCTGTCTCTCTCTTGCCCCATTGTGGCCTTTGCACATACATGAGGGACAGGGATCTTCTTAACTTGTAAATGACCCATGACATCATCCTACTGGAAAAAAAAGCCCCTTGCAGAGCATCCCTGTGTTCTTAGGATAAAGTTCAAACTCTTCACAAAGGCCCACAAAGTACAATCTGGCTCTGGCTCCCCTCTCAACACAGAGGCACAACGGGCACCCACAATGGGGAAGTGAGTCATTCAATAAACATGTGCTGAGTGCCTACTGCATGAAGGCCTTGTTCTAGGCGTCTGAGATACAGTAATGGGTAAAACAGAAATCTCTGCCCTTGAGCTTTTCATGTAGTGAGACAAGTAAATTACATGTATGTGGGAAGCAAAGACCTGCTGAGACTGGGAGTGGGGGGAGCCTCAGTGATTGTGGATGGGTGGGGTCAAAGATAAGCAGAAGTAGGCAGGTCTAAGCAAAGGATATGCCCGGAAGACCTCACAGCAGAACAGAGCCAACAGAGGCCAAAGGCTCAGAGCTGTGGATGGCAGCAAGGAAGTACAGGGGAAACCCTCTGTCTCCAAGAGCCTAGGGGCCAGAAATGGGGGCCAGCCCCCAATTCTCAGGAGGACTATGACTCCTGTCAAACAGGAAACAAAGCCCATCCACCAACCTTTGAAGGAGGATATTGTTTTTGTCACTGCCTTCCTCATTGCACTGAGACCCTTAAAGGTAGAGAACACCCTTAGTGCCACTTGGGGCCAGAACTATATAAGGCTTAGCACCATCACCTTCCTCTCCTTCCAGAATGCACAGCTCTGGCACCTTTCCCAGCCTTCCTTCAATTGAGAAGGTGATCAGGCTGTGACCACTGCAAAGCAGGGAGCAATGACCTGCCCCCTCAGCTCCACTGTGTGCCCCATCATGCTCTCTCTTGCTCACTGACCAGTAATGCAGACGACATAGTGGCGGACTACAGCCTGGGGAAATGGCGAGGTCATGGACGTGAGGAACGCAGAACACATGCACGCTAGACTGCAATGTGAGTGAGGAACACTCCTCATTTGTCTTAAGCCACTGAAAATTTCACAGTGGATAGTCAGATCATTTATACACATTGGCTAACCTGTGTTTCTGCTTGTTAAATGTTTAATAAAATGAGAATGCCCTGAGCAGAAGTAAGTTCTCCAGTCCTGGCTGTGTGGCTCACTGAATTGAGTAAATTGCTGGCCTGTGAACTAAAGGGTTGCCAGTTCAATTCCCAGTCAGGGCACATGCCTGGGTTGTGGGTTCGCAGCAGGGGATGTGTGAGAGGCAACCTCACATTGATGTTACTCTCCCTCTCTTCTCCCTCCCTTCCCTTCTCTCTAAAAACAATAAATAAAATCTAAAAAAAAAAAAAAGTAAGTTCCCCAAAGCCCTCTAAGCTTGGCAGACAGAGCATCTGGGAAACCTCTTACCCCATTGATGGACATTTCAGCCCACCAATGAGGAGGAGGAGGAACCCGGCCCAGATTAGATCTCTCTCTATATGGCAAAGGGTCCCCAGGGAGACTCATTTTGGAAATCATGATCATGGCTGCACCTACCTTTCTAGCATGTACTCCAGATTGGCCAGCCTCGCTTCCCCTGTGGAGACCATGTGGATGGCATAGGAGCTGAGGGAGCGGTGGATAAACCCCCGGGAATGCAGGTATCTCAGGGCATCGGAGATCTGGAGCAGCAGGTGCACAATCATTTCCATATGCAGCAGGGGGAACTGGGACCGCTGGAAGCAAGAGATAAACAGGCCAGGAATACAGGGAATGGGCCCCAACACTGTAGAATACTTTGTAGCTTCCAAAATCTTTTCAATTGAGCTTCACTGCTACCTAGTGTCCCAATTTTACAGATGAGCTTTGTCAGGCTAAGTGACTGGCCTAAGGTCCCACTGCCCCAGGCCCCCTGGCTCCAAACCTGGGCTCCTTTCCCTCAGCTCAGTGGATTTGTACCATGATAAATGAGGAGAACGTTCTCAAGGCCTGGCAAGGGCATTCAGGATGGGCTCCCCCCCACCAGCAATGAACCTGCCCTGCCCCTCAGCCCTCGGCCAAAATTGTGCTGCTGGGATAACTTGGAAGCTTAAAGGACCAATCCACCCACTACCCCAGTCAGATGACCAGAAAATCACTCACACCAATGTACTCAGATGACTAAAGTCATAATGGGTCTCTCCCAGAGAAGTGGCATTTCAAGGTGATGCCCTAATAGGAGGTCCTCGGGCAGAAGGGATGGCTGGCCACTTTGTGGGAGGGGCCCTTCCTGGAGGCTCTCTTCTCACTTCTGCCCAGGGTCTTTAGCACAAAATCATGGAGGGAGAAAACGCATTTTTCAGGACCTCTCTGAAGCCACATCTCAGCCCAAAGCACACTTGTCAGGAATCTGTGGGCCAGGGAAGATGTACCCTCCCCAACCCCAGGAAATCCAAAGAGACTGATAAAAGTTTGCATATAAATAAGCCTCTCTCTACAGCCAAAGTCCTGCAGGGCACAAATGAAAATACAGGGAAGTAAGACCAGTGGCTACTTGATTAATTAACTAGAAATGCATGCATTTGTGTCTCTTCTGGGTCTGCTAAGCTCTTAGATGTCTCGTACAGAAGCAAGACTAACAATAATAAAATCACAGTAGTTCCAACTAACCTTATATAGTGCATGCTATAGCCACCATAAAGTAAAGAATTAAAATTTATCTTCCAACACTAATTTGAAAAAACATTAAGCACCCCTATGTTCACTGCAGCATTATTTATAATCTCCAAGATATGGAAACAGCCCATGTCCAACAATAGAGTGGATAAAACAACTACGGGACATTTACACAATGGAATACTACTCGGCCATGATAAAGAAGAATACTTTACCCTTTGAGACAGTATGGATGGACCTGGAGAAAATTATGCTAAGTGAAATAAACCAGTAAGAGAAAGACAAATACCATATATTTTCACTCATATGTGGACTCTAATGAACAAACTGAACTAACAAAGAAAATGGGAACAGACTGATAGATGGAGAGCAGAATGACAACTAGTGGTGGATGGGTTAGGGGGCAAAGGGCTTGAACAAAAAGGAAAAATCCTTTTTGGTCATGTACATGGTAATGCACAACACTGTGGAGATGCTGGGGGAGGGAGGCATAGGGGACTAAAAGATAATGGGAAAAAATTACAATAAAGATAATAAAACATACAACTATGGCATAGTTGGGGCATACAACTATAGAAACAACAAGAAAAGATTTATCTTCCATGCATGCACAGTGGGAACTCTCCTGCTCAGGCAAGGGGAAGGAGGGGAGGGAGGAAAAGAGGGGAGGGCAGCAATGGAAAAATCCATGGAAACAGGCACTTACCTGTTCATGGAGGACACCAAACAGTGTGCCGACGGTGATGCGCTCATATACCAGGCGGGTCTCCCCCAGGTCCTGGGACAGGCACACAGCCATCAGCTGCAGCAGGTGGGGGTGCCGCAGCTTGCTACGAAAGAAGCTTCAGATGAGGCACAGGGAAGAAGGACATGATGGAAAAATGGGCGCTTTCCTTTCTTCAAGGCCCCTTGAACACATTCTAAACAAATGCCATTGCACACGACCACTTTTCTAAGAAAACAGGATGGGATGAGCAGGGTGGAGGAGTCTTGGCTGGTAGAATCTGTGGGCTCACTGATAAGACCCTTTGGGCTTAGAGTCATCAATAGACATGTCACTAAGAGCTACTGAGCAAGGCACTTAACATACATCATCTCCATCCTAACAACCACCTGCAAGAAATGTATCATCATAGTCATTTTAGAGATGAGGAAACCAAGGTCAGGGAGATATCAGAACCTGTCCAAGGACACACACACCACTCAGTCTCATGTCAAAATCCATGCTGTAGCTATGAGTCCTTCCAGCCTCCTTGGGTCCCTTTAGTCTGACTTCCCCAAAAGGAAGGGTTTAGCCTCCAACACACCTGCTGCAGAAGTTGAGTGACCTCAGGAAAGAGCTTGATGAGCCAAAGTCAATTCAAGGCCTCAGCAGCCCATAAATCAAGCTCCTGCCCCAGCAGGACCTGAAGGACGCACCCTGGAGCCACATGCACTCTAAGGTACTGAAACCCATAGGTAGGTCCTCAATGGCAGACACACAGTTCCTCAGACGTGTAGATCTCGTGCACAGCCATGTCTGTGGAGTCAGGCCTGAAAACAGGGCAGGCCTCAGGGGCTGTAGCAGGAGAACCAGTGGGCCTGGAGGCTGGACCATCACAGATACAGGTTATAGGGAGTCAATCAGCCAACAGAACTGACCTCCTCGCCAGCACCGTCCCAATCCCCAGGCTTTTCATTAGTTCCTCTTGTTCTTTCTTGGCAGCCCTTAGAAGTCAAATCAACCAACAGGAAAATGCTGAGGAAATGCTGAGGCTGAGGAGGGCTGGTCTCTCCATCCCAGGGAGCCCTGAACAACCCTGAACCTGAGTCTGTAAAAAGCCTGGGCATGTAATGACCTTGGGCTTCCTTCTCACCTGCTGTGCTCCTGTTCAGCAATTAACAAGTCAGCCAGCCTCAGCTTGCTGCAGTGTGGATGGGTGGGGAGATTCAGCTCCTTCACCGTGACCCTGCTCCCATTCCACACCAGGCTGTAAGGGCAGGAGAGAGTTTGAGCAGAAGGAGGTGAGCTGTCAGTTCTTCAGTGAGGAGTTCTTCAGCCTGAGACCAGAGTAGTATTTACACAGAACCTGTAAAGTACCTATCGGGTCTTCCCTCTTCCTCCCCCGCCCCCACAGCCAGGTCCTAAATGAAGCACCCCAAGGAACTCAGTACAGGTGAAGTCACTAAAAGATTGAGGGGAGTGAGTAACTCAAACAGGTTTGTATTTTAGAAAGACAATGGTACCAGTAGTGTGAAAATGGTAGGGCAGGGGTGGTCTGGAGAAGCTCCAGGAGGCCAGTCTGAGTGACAGACAGTGATGACTTGGGCAGGAGCCACGGCAGTGGATAGAGAGGAAGAAGGGACCTGATGACAAATCAGTGGCCTGGGCAGGAAAACAGGAGTGTAACTGCAGGGAACAGAGAGCCCTGCCAGTCTAGCAGAGGCCTTTCTTTTTAGAAGGGTGTTTCTTCTAAGCAGGGAAGTATCCAGGCTCAAGAGATCTTGGCCAGGAGAGCACCTAACTGCTCTCTCCTGTGGCCCTGCAGGAGGCAGGTCAGGTCTCCCAGGGAATTTTGTCATAGCAAATCCTGTTACTGCCACCTCTGCTGCATTTGGTTGGTGAGGCCCCCAGCTAATACCATTCCAACTTCTAATGGGCACCTCGATATCCTCTGGCCTGTATCAGGGGCCAAGGAGTTACAACTGCGCTGCTCAAACCCTCTACAAAGCAGACAGGTTAAAACAGGGTCATGAGTAATCCCTCAGAGCAGCTCTTCTCAACGAGGGCCATCTGGAATGTCTGTAGACATTCTGATCTTTACAATCACAACTGGAGAGGGATGGCAGACAGGCTTGCTACTGGCATGTACAGTAGAGACCAGGGATGCTCCTAAATATCATACAATGCACAGGACAGCCACCAGCAACAAAAGCTATTGGGCAAATACGTCAATGGTGTCCAGGTTGAAAACCCTTATTAGACACATGTCCTCAGTGTTAGGCTGGAAACCCTCCACATGTTAGGAAGTCGCACAATGCGCATACGGTCCCAGGGGACTAAATCGGAACTCCCGTGGGCCGCTCCTGCTTACTTGGTCATGATCATGTAGGGGCCACTGCAGAAAGAGAAGGTAGGTTCATCGTCAGCTTGAATCACTTCCTTTTCTCCAATTATTGGAAAAGATCCTAAATAGGCCACCTGCGATCCCCCTGGGAGATAAAACTGAAAGCAAAGCACAGCTTCAAATTGTGGGGAGAAAAGAAAGTAAAATACGTCCAGAATCTTATCGGCCAGATAAAAATAATGACGGCTGCTATTCACCAACTTGCTGAAAACCCCCAGGGACATTATTCTTTATACTGTCTTTGATCTTTCTAGAAACCCTGCGAAGTTATGATATCCTTCCCTTTTTACCAGTAAGGAAACTGGGACTCACGGAAGAGGTCAGACACCCGCCTGAAGCATTGAGCACGGGCTCAGGTGCCGCTGGTGGCCCCCGCAGAACCTGAGCACGTGTGCAGCCAAAGTGGACATTCCTCCTCCCCCCGCCCCACCCCAGCCCAGCCTACCTTGGCACAAGCAACAGACTCAGGGCTGGAGGCTGAGCTGTTGGCAAACATCGTCCAGCCACCCAGCAACATTTCCCAACTGTCTCTTTCTTTGATAGGCAGAACCAAGGATATAAAAGGTACTCTTTTTCTTCAAAACATTTCTCAGTTTAAAATTTCAATTCCTTAAAGACATTGCAACAACATTCATAAACCTTTGAGAGGACAAGACCCATCGCACACAAAACCTCCAAGGTCACTGTGCAGCTCTCTGCCTCTCTCCAGGCAGACCGTGATTGGTGCCTTCACCGGGAATGAAAGGGTTACTTTCCAAACTCCCCAAATCTACTCTAAGCCCATTCAAGGGATCTCTGTAGGGTTTTCACCGTTTTTTCAATAAGGAGAGCAACAGTGAGACGTACTTGTCCTGCCAAAGCAGAGAAGAAGAAAAGGAGAAGAGAAGAAGGAGAAGAAAAAAAAAAAAAGAAGAGGAGGAGGAGAAGCAGCAGCAGCACCACTTTGGAGAGGATAAGAAAGAGGAGCTGGACAAAGCTGAGGGACACAGGTTCAGAACCAGGGCCAGGTGACTCTCCAGTCAGTGCTGTAAACACTGGCTGTCACTGGCAACCTCTTACCTTCCCAAAGCCAAAGCTGTAGATATTTTGGGCAGAAATGACTGCAGCTTTAAGTAGTCGGTTAGGAGAGCCATTAGGGCTTCTAAAAATATTTAGAAAAGGAAAAAAAAAAACAATTAACCACCCATATCCAGAAGAACAATGATGAGCCAAATCTTCAGAATGTGGGGTGAGTTTTGTCTGTACTATTTGACTTGTTATCATGGAGCCAGCCTCTCAGAGGGCACTTGTGATTCTCATCTCCTGGCAGCCGTGCCCTTGTGTGTGGCCCCTCAGAGGTCAGATAGGGCTGATCTGTTAACCAAACAGGATACTGCAGAAAAGACAGACTGGTGTGATTTTCAAGGATAAATGCATCAGGGTCTGCCCTGATCCCTCTAAGGTCACTTGCTGTGGAAAAGGCCAGCTGCCCGATGGGGAAGCCCAACAGTCAGCCATGAGAGGTGCCCCATCCTGAAACTGAATCCTCTAGCCCCAGTTAAGCCTTCAGATGACTTCAGCCCCAGCTGACATCTCTACTGAAACTTCCTGAGAAACCCTGAGCTAGAATCACCCAGCTAAGCCATTCCCTGATTCCTGACCAGCAGAAAATATGTGAGGTATAGACATTTATTGTTGTTTGAAACTACTAAGTTGGGCGGGGTGATTCATTACGCAGCAATAGATAATACAAATGGTCAAAGTTGGAAAGAATCATAAAGCTTATCTCATCCAACTCGCTCATTTTAGAGATGGGGAAAGTGGAGCCAGAAAAGGGAAACCTGCTGACCTAGGGTTACAGAGCAGCAGCAAGAACTAGGCCTGGAACCTGTTAGGAAGGACTCAGTCTGACAAGACTCAAACACTGGCAGGCCAGGAGGTGTGAGAGCGGGGAGGAGTTGGACCACGCAGGGGCACAGAGGCCAGATCAGGGATTTGGGAGTTTATCCTGATAGTCGTGGAAAAGACCCTAAGAGGGTTTTTAGCAGAAAGTAGCACAGCTCAATGTCCATTTTTAACATGTCATTCTGGATTCTGGCTAAAGAACCAAGACCAGCAAGAGCAGCAGCTGAGAGAGCAGTTAGGTGTAACTGGTCCTCAAGGGAATCTGACTCATCTTGCCTGAGAAGCCAACAGCACCCAGGTCATCAGAGCAAAACCAGGATTCAACATAGATGACAGGACAGGATGGGGAGCCTTCAGGAGTGTGACAAGTCTAGCCGCCCTGACTATAGAGATAGCATTAGAGAAAATCAAAATGAAAACGATTCTCTGAACACAAACCCTAAGTCCATAAAGTCCGAAGAATTTAAAATAACTGAGCCTGGGGCCCAGCTCCTGCAGCTGCCCACCTAGCTATTGGCAAGTCTCTCATACCAGCTTAAAAATAGCCTGAGGAACTGTAAATTACACATTTGTGGTCTTTTACAACCTTAGTAATAAAGAAACAGGCCTTCAAGATGTCAAAAAAAAAAAAAGGGAAGAAAAAGCAGCCACCCAGAAGCCCTAAGGGTTTTCTGTGAAGCTGCCCAGACCTGAAAAGCTCCTGCTCTGCTAAGCACAGGTTGGCTCCCGCTGGAGCCCAGACCTCATCTGCCCCAGATGTTCCTGGAAGGGGCACATGGCCAAAGCTGCTCCTTTTTCAGTGGCCACTACTCCTTCTGAGCCCATCCTCATGGGGGAGCCAGATTCTGGAAGGGAACTATGTGGCCCACTTGCAGGGGTCCTGTGAGAGAGGCTGGGGTGGTGCAGAACTTCCCACTCTGCTCGAGGGAGCACTCACCCCTGCATAAGGCCCCCAAACCGGGGAATGCTGCAGATGAGCCGCTGAGGAGAGTCGATCTTTTTCAGGAGGTCACAGGAGAAGCCCTGGATGATGGCCTGCATGTGCGAGGCACAGCGCTGCATGAACTCCACCATCTGCAACACCACAGAGATGCTCAGTGCTGCCATGGCTAGTGGACACCAGCCCTTCAGTGGGATTCGGAAGTGGTTGAACAGTCTGAGGAGCCAGGAACCCCCAGGACAGGAAAGGGAGGGGACCAAGTTATTTTCTAAAGGTATGGAATGTTTTCAGGGAGATGATTTGGAGATAATTGCCTCCAATTCCCTGCTCTGACAGATGAAAAAACTGAGGCAGGGAGAGTAAAATCATCTGTCCAACGCCCACACGAGCAGGAGAACCAGAGGGAGAGAAGAGTGGAGAGAAAACTCTGCTCCCCTCCCCCGCTTCCTTCCACATGCCCATGCAGTACACGCCATTCATGCTTCACATTTGTTCTTCAGTCCTCGTTAGACCACACAGCACCTGCCAGTGTGGCCTCAGGAAAGTCACTTCATGCCAATGAGCCTCACTTTCCCCATCTACCTCACTGGGAGATGTTGTGAACCTTGTTGTTGTGAACATAAAGTGAGTTAATCTTTAACTAAATTCATTACAATGCCTGATGTATGGTAAGTGCTAGTTAAGGATCAGACAAAATTACAAGTTTTCTCCCTCCCCACCATACCAAAGACCAGACAGGTTCACTACCGCACTTGCCTGAAATCTATAAGGTTCTACAGCTGGAAGTGGGGAAGAGCCCAGACCTGTGCGTCCAGTGCCAACAGCAATGCCACTGAAAGCCTTGTGCTGTCCCCAGGACAACCCTCTGGTCCCTGGGCTCCTGACTCCCAGCCCAGTGCTCTACCTTGGGTGTGGCTGCAGTGTGGGTCCACCCTTACCACAGTGCTGCGCTCCTTCCCCGCTGTAAGAGCCCAGGTCTGTGGGTTTTGACCCTTCTCATCATGTAGTCGAAGGTCGCCCCCTGCTTCCAACAGTTTGCTGAGGATCCACTGGTTGCCTGAAAACGCAGCTGCATGGACAGGGGTACTTCCATCAAAGCAGCGGCTAGAGGGGGAAACAATGAGTGTCCATGGCAATACTCCTCCTTTCCACGGAGATGGGGAGAATTCAATGGGTGACACAGGGCTCCTTTTCTACAGAGCTGACCTTTAGTGATGAGGATTATAATCATAATCCTGCATTCGGAAGGCACCAGGTCTCTGCCAACATGGGCTTTACGCACGTCCCCTTTCCCCATCCTTATGTCTACCCTTCAAGGCACTATCATTTCCCAAGGTATAGG
The DNA here is from genome assembly GCF_021234435.1 of Artibeus jamaicensis. NCBI lineage: Eukaryota > Metazoa > Chordata > Mammalia > Chiroptera > Phyllostomidae > Artibeus > Artibeus jamaicensis. The sequence continues at coordinate 9,608,158 of NW_026521407.1, forward strand.
TGAGAAAACAAAAGGGCAAAGGTGAGGGTCACACCCATGTGTGGGTGTGGTTCCAAATCAGTGTTCTTTCCTCCTCTAACTTCTGACAATAGCTGTCCTGAAAAACTTTCTCCGTATTTGTTGCATTCTGGGGTCAGGCTGGTGAAGCACAGTCTAACCAGAGACCATTTCTCTCTTGTGACAATGTCCCTGATGTTTGTTATCTGCAAATATCAGGTGAGTGAGCCCTTTATTTCTGACTTTAAAATTAACAATACAGGAGAAACAGTAGAGTGTATGCTAGTCTAGAGAAATTCTAGATGGAAAAATAGCAAAATTTTCTTTGTGTTATCTCTGAGTTACAGAATTCTCATATTCATTGGGTTTTGTTTGTTTGTTTGTTTGTGTTACTTTAACAGACTTCCAAGTTTTCTCCCAGTAAGCAAGCACTCTTATAACAGGAAAAAAAATTTTAATTAAAAAACAGAAAAGAACTTTCTGATATCAACATGGTTTGTTTTTAAGTACATTAAACAGTACCTTCTTATGTGATATGGGAAAGCTACTGTATGATTTTTATAATTGTTCATATTCAGGCATTCATGTGAAAATCAGGCCAAATCATGTAAATTATGTAAGCACTCAAAACTCATTTCTGGTTCTGTGCACTGTAAACTGTACAAATATGTGCTGCCCCCTCCCTGTCGAGGAGGGGGCCGTGGAGATCTAGAGAGGTTAGTGCCTGGGAAGGCCCTGGCAAAACAAGTGATACACAAAGAAAAGGGATGTTCACTGGTGAGGTTAATTCATTACATCATGTTGCTGTTGCATATTGAAATCTGGACTATTAATCACAGATTATTTAACCACAACTATTAACCACAACTGCAAGAGCCTGGCAAAAATCATCTGGATAAAGTGATCCCAAGTATATTAATTGGTAAAAACTTGGTTGTGGGGCTTATTAAACTGTTTAAATGAATCATACAAATTATAACCTGAGGTAGAAGTATGCAAACCATACTGTTAATCACTAACGAATGAAGGAATGAATAATAAGTTTCGCTTATTTCATAGGGCCTAGTAAAACTGCTTTTAAAGCAGTTAAAGGTACGTAGTTACCTTAAAGTAGTTAAAGGTATGTTTTGAGATATGTATACAATTGTATCTTATTGATATGTTAGTAAAGTTCTTTTAATATTTTGTCAAATTAGTTTCCACGTGCCCCAACTCATCTTAATATCACACACTACTAATTTTCTAGATAGCAATGTGATTGTACTTACTGATTTGGATCTGATCCATAATCCACCAGAATATCAACTAATTTTGTAAGGCCTAATAATGCTGCAATGAAAAGTGCTGTCTGGCCCAGGGAGTTAATTGCGTCAACATAAACTCCTGCAAAGCAAATACCAAGATCAGTGCAAGTAACAGGACATTTCCTGATAAAACTAGAACAATTTATTATTAGGGAAAAAAAGGTATAAAAATATTCCATACCTTTATATAACACTTTCATGATTACTACTGTAAATTTTTTTTTTTTAAGGAAAAACCAAAAGCTTTCATTAGGCATGTAAACAGCATAGATTAACTAGGCAGCAACCACAAGTGACTTCAACAAAAACATTATTTACAACTGGTATGGTAAAAAATAAAAAATTGTTTTTAATCTTCAGAGGGCATGAAGGATGAGGGTAGTGTAAGGGAAAAAAATTTGGAGAGACACAAATGCTTTAGTCCTAGCTTTAATCCTATCAATGGAAACAAGAAGCCCTGCCTGGTGTGGTGGCTCAAATGGAAAGTGGACTAGACTACAAATCAAAGGGAAGAAAAATAAAAAGTGAAAGGTACTTTTTTAAACAAAGAGAAACAAAATTATGTAACAGTGAGTAAACAATTTTAAATGTACCCTCCAAACAACCTTAACTTTTTTCACCCTCTAAAACACTTACCCTAATACTGAATAAAAGCAGTTGCTGTTTAGTACTTAAACCCTAAGTGGTAAACTACCAAAATAGTACTGCTACCAACTATAAAGAAAGCAACAAACTAGAAAATAAGTGTTAATAGTAAGTTAAAGCTAAACTACAAATACTACTTCAGAAATACATGCCTGAAAAACAAACATCTTTTTTTCAAACCACAGTTAAAAAGAAACCACTCAGACTGCGTTCTCTCCCTCTCACTCTCCCAAAGGAAGAGAAGAACGATCATCAATGGCTACTGGCAGTTGCAAAAGCAACACCAGCAGCCGACTTCACGCTCAGGAGAGAACACTGCACCTCCTCCTCGTGGTTTCGGGTGCTCTACACGTTCAGAGAAACTTCTCTAGTAACGGACTATAGAAATGATCCCTGAAAGTATAGTCTTAACTGAAACATCACTGCTTTTCCGAAGTGAACAAAATTCACACATATTTCACCGATGGTGATTTTTTCTAACAGTGCTATCTTATCCAAATATATATTAGCATGTGTTGTCTAAAACAACTTTTCATTCACAAAGCTCGAGAAAGCGTTCTTGAATACTTACATTTCAGAAAACAGTTCAAATTGTTAAATTAACATACGATTGCTAAACAGCCAATTACACTCCAGTTATTTCCAACCCCGCCCCACTTCCTTGTCAGTTCCGCAGCGTAGTTTACGTAAATGCTTACGACTACAAAGTGCGCCGGAGTGCCAGGACAGCCTCAGTTTAGACTGATTAGTGGAAATGAAGACCTTTCAAAGAAAAACGTGGAAGTGCAAGGTGAAAGCAATGACCCAAAGCCAGACTCCAGGACATTTGCAAAGCATGCCCTATTTTTAAATTTTGTCCTGTGATCAAAGTATCAGACATAAATGTTCTTTTGGTGCCTCTCACACACTCCCAACCGCACGCCCCCAAACGGGTGGGACCTGGCAGGCAACCCAGGCTTGTACTGACCGCGAATCAACCAGCAGACTTTCAGTTTGGTGGATGACGCCCAATAGGCAATCCACATGATTAAATAAAACTTCCGCCCTCTTTTCACTAAGAAAACACGTCCCAGCCCAAAAATTATCCCTTCTTTTTTTTTTCACTAATAGTTCTTTTGCCCCACCGTGCTTCCTATAAAAACCTATTTTGTATCACTCAGCACCCTTCCAGTTGGTGATGGGCAAGTACCCAATTCATAAACTGCTTAGTAAAACTAATGAAATCTTTAGACTTACTTTTTTTTTTTTTTTTAACAAATCACTCTCCTGCTTAAAGCTTGTAGCTTCCAAACTCTTGGGCTAAACATAAAACCTCTCTAAATAGCTTAGGAGTCCCCATGTCTATCTCCCCTACTAAACTTTCTCCCTTACCTGTGGGGTAAGAACTGTCCAATTTATCTACAGTACCTGGTAAATTTATCTGCCCAACCAAGCCTGAGTAAGGAAGAACAGCAACAGTGTGGGAAGACAATTCTTCATGAATTACTCGTGTTTCTGCATCATGGGAAGGAGGCAGTAACAACCCTTTGTGCTAGATTCTTTCTGAAGACGAAACTTTGGAAGATACAGAATGTCCCTTCAGAGCCAAGTGCAAGCATGCTTACTGTGTAGTATAGTAAAGATAACGTCTCCCTTTGTCCATTATCAAAGATTTGGGTTGGGTTACCTAAGCTCAGGTTACTACTGCAAAGGAACCCACTACATGTGCAGTATTATCTAGTCTTGTTATAACTCTATGAGACTTGGGGTTTGAGGGACAAACACCAAGATAGAACATTAGTAGTAGCTACTAATTAGTAGTAGCTAGCTAATATTCTAGCTGTGAGTAAAAAACTATGATTCAACTTTGAAGCAGGAATCTGATGTCTTCTGCCCGCATCCATAAACCTATAACGGGGTCATCTGTAAAACCACAGACTATCCATAATTCTTGACAGGAAGGAACACAGACAAGGGAAGTGAACTAGTTAATCCCTTGGGCCATGAATTAAAAATATTAAATCAATCAGAGCCTCCAAGGGCTTCTCTAGGGACCAGGAAGCACTTAGGGAGGCGCTGAGTAACAATTCTTGAGAGGATACAGGTGCAGCCTGTGGAGAAAAATAGGTGTAAAACCACTGCTCCCAAAATTCAGACAAACAGCTCTTTAGTGATTTCCTAAGTAGAAAATATTCATTCATTCATTCTTTCTTTCTTTCAACCCAAATAGTCCTTATTATCTTTTATCCTCATACCTCTGTAAACTCGCTACATGAAATGTTACCTACCCAACAATGTAAAAGAAGTATGCATCCCTCTCTCCATTTTAGTTCTTATCTAATCCTAAATATTTCTCAGATTTCACATAACCTTCTTTCCATCTTCTTTGAATCTATTACATAAAATAAGCTGCAAAACTACTATTCCTTGGAGCATCTTCCCAATCCTCTGCAAGCATGCTTTTAGAACTGGCCCCTAAATCTTGGTTCAAATAAACTCCAATCTTTCTTCAGGTTTGGAACTTCTTTTTTTTTGTATTATATATTGTTTTATTTTTATTTTTATTTTTTCTCATTTTTTAATTTAGTTATTTTTAAGTACAGTTTTTTTGTCTATTTCTCCCATCCAAGCCCCCCCACCCCGTCCCGCGCTCCCCACCTCCCCCCACCCCCCCAGCCCTCGTCCCTGTGTCCCTCACATTTGTTCCCCCAAATGGAACTTCTTTTGTAAGCAGAATAAACCACCCTAAAACAATTAAGAAAATATCAGAAGTACATTTTAAAAAGAAAGAAAAGCTAGCCACTCAGAGTATCTACCCCATTGCAGACCCATTGAATACTTTAATAACAAGGAAAGGTGGGGCAACAACACAAAAATACTACACACAAGCCCTGGTGGTGTTGCTCAGTTGGTTAGAGCACTGTTCCAATACATCAAGGTGGCACGATCTATTCCCAGTCAAGGCACGTACAAGAAGCAACCAATGGATGCCTAAGTGGAACAACAAATCAAGTCTCCCTCCATGTCTCCCTCCTACTCCCGCTCCTGCTCCCCCCGAACCCTCTCTTAAATCAATTTTTAAAAACAGATTTTAAAAATCTGAATGAAATAAAAATCTGAAGACTATTGTAAAAAACTCCATGTGCTAAAAAGATCTTAAAAATTCCATAGTTTATAAGGAATGAAACCAAAATACCAGAGGCAGAAAACTAACAGCTGGCCACTAGTGAGGGCCGAGGTACCACCACAAAAAAAAAAAAACAAAAAACAACTAGATGCTAAAGAACTACAATGGTTAAATTTTTTAAAAAAACAACATAAAAACAAAATTAGGAACTACCCACTTTGGTAATTTAAAAAAACTAATAAACAAACCGAACTAACAAGATAGAAACAGACTCCAAAAAAAGAGGAGGCTGACAGACAGCTCCATGATGGGGGAAGAGAAGGTATATCAGAGACTTAAAAAAAAAAGAAACCTCTTGAACAAGAGCAACCATATGATTGTACAGTAGCAGGGTGGGAGTGAATAAAGGCATAAAGGGGGATAAGTGACAAGAAAAAAAATCACCCAACAAGTTTAAGAAAAAAAAACACCTACAGGTTTATTAAAGAACAAGGTAAAAGAAATACAAGATAAGTAGACCATGAAACTCACAAGAAACTCAAAACATAGACACCAAGGTACACTCACTATCATTGGTTGACCTAACCAAAACCACTCAGACTACATTCTCTCCTACTTTGTCTTCTAAGGGAAGAAAAGAATGATCATCAATGGTTACTGATAATTGCAAAAACAACACCAAGTGCCAATTTCACACTCATGAAAGAACACTGCACCTCCTCATGGTTTTGAATACTTCCCACACCCAGAGAATCTTCTCTAGTATCAAACTATAGGAACTACCCCTGAAAGTATAATCTTAAATTTGACCTTGGAGCCTCTCGTGGGTGATGACATGCATTCTCTTTATAGTCATGGTGACATTTTTTGGTCAAGTTCACCTTACAGATGTATTTTCCTTCATATTCAATAATACTGCCATTCAATAGCAAAGTTTAAAACATCATTTGCACTTGTAAATCTTCCAGAAACACTTCAAAGTAGCAATGGAGTTATTAACATACGGCTTCCCAGCAGCCAATGACACACTGCACGCATCTGACTCCAACCCAAAGCGGTATGCTATTACCCTGCCCACCACACGGGGCACCACCTGGGTCCAGGTGGGTCACAGCTACCTCACTACAGGTTAAGGAAATGCTGCTCCTGCTGCTGGTCAGTATAGACTTGCCTCTTACCTGCTACAGAAGTCCGCCACCTTAAGGGACCAAATTTCCTTTGCCTTAAAAGAATGAGGGATCACTAGATAGCTTCAGAAGAGGGCGCGGTCCACAGAAAAACCAAAACCAAGTCAGGATTACAAGGTTGGAACTTTTTGCTACACCACTGTCCCTGACCTCAAACCCTGCCCCACCTTTGGGAGGGGAGAAGTACTAGAGATTGAGTTCAATTGCCAATGGCCAATGATTTCATCAACCCTGGCCTAGGAAATGAATCCCCCCAAACCCCCCTTTAGCAGTAAGATTCAGAAGGCTTCTAGATTGCTGAAGAGATTGAAGGTGCTCAGTGGGTGGTGTACCCAAATAGAGCATGAAGATGTATATCCTTTATCATAAACCGATAATAGTAAATAAGATGTTTTCTTGAGTTCTGAGTCATTCTAGAGAATTACTGAAACTGGAAAAGGTGAAAAGCAGGCTAGAGACAACAGAGAAAGAGTCATCAGATTGACAACGGATCTAGAGAAGTGATCCAATCGAAGGACACAAAGAACGAAAATTAACACAGTTTTGGGGACTGTGGGACAGTACCATAAAGTCTGACATAAGTGTAAGTGCAAGGAGAGAATGGAAGAGAAAGAGTATCTGAAGAAATAATGCCAAAAAGGTTCCCAAATTTGATAAAAGGTATTAATTTCCATATTCAAGGTCCACAAACCCAGGCAGGATAAATATAATCACCCCTAGGCACACCATAGTCAAACAATTTAATTTCTTTAAAGTACACATGACACTTCAAAGCAAACATTATAGAATTATATTATGGGGTTCTTACTTCACAAAGCTACGATACTTATAGAATCTTTATGATACAGGAGAGGGGAAAGGGTGAAGCCTATATGGGTGAAGTAAACGTGGAGTGGTGCAATATTAAGTAGACTGTGGAGACTCAAAGATATATATTATAATCACTAGAGCAACCACTAAAAAATAATACAAAGTAGTACAACTAAAAAGACAGTAGCTGAATTAAAATAGAATTCTAAAAATATTTAAGTAGAACAGAAAAGAAGGAAAAGAGAAACAAAAAACAGAGAGGGAAATAGAAAACAAATGCTGTAATAAAATGTTCTAAATCCAACCATGTCAATAGTTACATTAAATGTTAAACACTCCAATTAAAAGGGAGGGTGTGTCAGAACAAATTTTAAACACATGCCTCAACTATATTCTCTCAACTATAAAAACAGGTATTTCTTGCAACAGTAAGCATAAGGAGGCTGAAGTGACTATATTAATATCAGATAAAGTAGACTACAAGACAGTAAGTATTCCCAGAGATAAAGAGGAGTATCTCATGGGGTAACAGGGCCAATTCGTCAAGAAGACATAATAGCCTAAGTAAGCACCTCACGCCAAAGTCCTCCCAACAGTCCATAAGGCCTGGTGCAGCCACAGCTTGCTCGGCCAGCTTCACCCCACAACCACCCTCTCCTACTCCTTTCCTGTCTCTAACTCAAGTCACCCCCTCCATCCTAAGGGCCCTGGCATCCCTTTAATCCTGTCTTACCTCTGACTTTTACCTTTTTATCCCAACTCCTTTCTTTCTTAATGTCCTGGCATAGATATCACTTCCTCTAAAAAGTTTCTCTGGATTATCCCCGCCCCCCAGACAAGGAGGCTGAGATCTAGCAGGTATGCTTCCTTCTCCTCCCGCCCTTCAAAGTACATTAATTACTAACTCAAGTCTGTTTCTTCTGCAGTATTATATACTCCTAGAAGCCAGGGCCATACATCTTTTCTAACCCCAAGGTTCAGGTAATATATGTGTAATTAAAAAATAAAGTCTGGATAAAGGTTCTGAAACTCATCTTTTGGCTTTTAGAACTCATAATCTGTAGTTACTAATCTTCTGGATGGGCTGAACTGAGAATACAACCAGGAAACAATTTCTCCCCCCCTGCTGCCCTCAAGTATACTCTGTCAGTTGGCTCTCCCTCCCCCTTCTCCTAAGACACATCGCAGGCAGACTCCATAGTCTTTCAGTCACTTTGAGATATTCAAGCACAATCTCATTTCAGGTAATAAACTGTCTAGTCCTGTTCTTCATCAGTGCCACCTACGGAGGTGGCAGCCATCTCCTACAGGCACCATGGCTGCCATTAGACCCATTTTGTAACCCAAGACTGTCAAACAGAGGAGCAAGAAGTTCATCCAGCACCAGCAGACTAAACAGAGCTGATGGAAACCTAGAGGCACTGACAACAGGATGTGCAGAAGATTCAAGGGTTAGATCTTGATGCCCAGCATGGGTTATGGGAGCGACAAAAAAACAAAGTACATGCTGCCCAGTGGCCTTTGGAAATTCCTGGTGCACAACGTCAAGGAGCTTGTAGTGCTGTTGATGTGTAACAAATCTCACTGTGCTAAGATTGCTCATGTCTCCTCAAAGAACTGCAACTCCACTGTAGAAAGAGCAGCCAGATGACCACCAGAGTCACCAATCCCAATGCCAGGCTGCACAACGAAGAAAGTGAATAGACAGATTGTATACACATTATATTTGTTAATAAAACCCTAACATTAACCAATAAGATGACAAAAGCCTTTGTACATAGCTGATGCTCTTTGTAGCTTTTGGCTTCATCCTAATACCTGTTCTTTTGTGGGAGAGATTAGTGGGCCCTTCAGGTAACTCCACTCCACTGTACAGAACCCTGTACAGGTCTTTGCCCTCTCCTGCTGACTTTTTGCTACATCTCTAGCCTCTCTGTTGGGATTCTTCCTTCCTTCATAGGTGAGGTCCCTTTAGGTGGCGTGGCTACTGGAAACAGAGTCTATATTTACCCCACCAACTGGTGGAAGTGTGACCACTACAACTGCTACTCTCCCATATTCAACCAGTCATCAAGGACTGTTTCAAGTAGGGAGCAGATGGTATTCTCCCTGGCCTATAAATTCCAGGTAACACGCTACGTTCTCTTCATGCCACCTTGTTGACAGCTGAGGTGAGCTGACACATTTCTACTGTTCAACAGCGTGGGACACAGGCCCCCATCTCTCCTGCTTGCAAGTACCACAATTCTCTCCATGGGGTTCACCTGAAGGGTCCCTTACTTGGCTTGAGGCTGGGAAGGACAGCAAAAGACACAGCATTTTATTCTTGCAAATGTTTTTTTTTTTTAAAGAATCTCTTCCACTGACACCCCTACCATTACTCCATCACCTTCTCTTAGACAAGCCTGAGAGGGTGATGGAGCTGAAGGTCTGAGGACCATTTTGGCCATCTCCTGAGAAACCCTGCTTAAGACTGTGAGGAAACGTGTCACCCCTTGTTCTCTACTCTTAAGCATTAGATGCATCTGTGTCTACTCAGACACAGATGAAGTCCTGCTTCATATCTGGTTGGTGTAACTTCTGGATCAACTTCATCCCTGATCTAGCTTAATGTCAAGAATTTGAAGATGCAGAATGTTCAGGAATGTCCAGTAGGTAAGAAACGTCTTAAAACTCTGCTTCTCACACTGAAGGGTATGAACAGACAGACACCAGAAGTTATATGCCTATTTTAAACATCAATTTTTATGTTAAAACACACATAAAAACACACTGTGGAATAATACTCAGCCATTAAAAAGAATGAAACCGCCCTGGCTGGCGTAGCTCAGTGGATTGAGCGCGGGCCTGCGAACCAGAGTATCGCGGTTCGATTCCAGTCAGGGCACATGCCTGGGTTGCAGGCCAGTTCCCAGCAGGGGACTCACGAGAGGCAACCACACATTGATGTTTCTCTCCCACTCTTTCTCCCTCCCCTCCCCTCTCTCTAAAAATAAATAAATAAAATATTTAAAAAAAAAAAAAGAATGAAACCTTGACATTGTGACATGAATGGACCTTGAGGAGGATATAATGCTCAGTGAAATAAGTCGAAAAGAGAAAGACAAATATTATGATTTCACTCATATCTGGAATCTAAAACAAACAAACAAACAAAACAAAAGCAAACTCAGAGATACAAAGAAAGATTGGTGGTTACCAGAGAAGAAAGGGGCTGAGGGATGGGCAAAAGGGTGAAGGGAGTTCAATTGTGATGAACAGTAATGATGATGGCTACTAACTAGACTTTTGGGGTAATCACTTTGCAGCACCTACAGATACTGAATTATAATGTTGTATACCAACTACTTACACAATAATCACACACACACACACACACACAGGTATGTTATGGGATAAAATGCAAAATTTTGAGGGGAGAAAAACATGACCTTCTAAACAAATTATTGAGCTCACTATTAACTACTTCACCTATAGACTCTAGGGGTGGTAAATAAATAAGTTTGAGAACCTTTTGAGGACACTTTTATTGGGTAGTTGGATCCTACACAAATTGGGGTATCCTTTTGGAAGTTCTCAGGAATGCTGTTGAGGCAAATGGAGGAACACTGTAGAGAAATTAGATCACCCTGACTACTCCACAGACCATCTAAGAGAACCTTCATAAGCCTCCCCTTCAATACGAAGAATGAAGAATGGAAAACTAAGACGGGTGAATCCAGGAGAGCTGGTTATGCTGAAAAAAGCCATCCTGGATCAAAGGCCAAAATGCCAGAGGTTTTGTTTGCCTGCAGCTTTTTTGTGTTTGTTCTTTTGAAGATTACCTGATCTACGTGTGCTATTTCTGCCTGTTCTCAGGCTGAGCTGCCTGTAGCCTGCAGGAAAAAAACCCTGGAAACAAAAACCCAGTGTTTAGAAGGAGCAAGGAAGAGGAGAGCTATGAAAGGTGGCCAGCCTCAGAGGACCCAGTGGATGGAATTACATTTGAAGGAAAAAGGGAATCAGCCAGAATCGGCCCTGCTGGAGGCCAGGGCCTAGAGAGAAACCTCAGGAAACTAACAGTAGGAAGACCTTATGGTTCCCTAGCACGAAACGAAATGAAGCAGGCTCCAAACAACGATTTAAGACCTCTCTTGAAAAATATCACTGCACTGGTAGAGAACATGTCATCTCATTAATTTAACTTGTGCTTTCCCCAAGAGCTCATATGTTTAGCATACACCTGTGTTTCCATCCAGCGCTGTTCAGAAACATGGACCAAGCTGCATTTGTCATTTCAACACAGTGCCTACCTCTCTTAAGAATCTTCTTCACTTTCACATAGTTTCCTTGTCTGACATACTCATGAAGCTGAGCTTCCAAAGAGTCATCTCTTAAGGAACCAAGCTGAACGGGACAGGGGATTGGAAGATGAACAGCTCGAGACATCCTGTTTCAAAAAGAAAGCAACATGTTTATTTTATTCTTTCACATTTTTTCATTAAAAAATTTTTTACATATTTCTTTCACTTCTGTCCATTTTCATTTATCATGAACAGAATTAGAGGAATAACTGCTGAAATTCTAGAAGATTAACATTTATTCTCAATGTTACTGTTGCAACTGAAGAACTGAATATATTTATTACTAATTCCCAAGATTAAAACAATGATTACTACTAGGAAAATTAGAAATGAACATCTTTGCTGTATCATTAAGATAACTAGGAGAGTATTAACTCTGAAAGGTTAGTGTGCAAATGCAGTCAGTCATTATGTTGGAATGCAGACAGTGTAATGTGGGTTGGGTTCACAGTTTAGTCTCTGAGGCTCTGTCACACCCATAACTATGTGACCTTGGAAAAATGATTTAACCCTGATAGACCTCAATTTCTTCCTCCGTAAATGGGGATAATAGTAATCAGAGGGTTGCTGAGAGGTGTAAACAAGCTGACATCTGTAAAAAGCTTAGAGCTGTGCCTGGCACCAAGTGAGCTCTCCGTGTTGTTAGCTGTTACTGTAGTACATGGTATGAACCATGCTCATAATATTTAACTTCCTCTTTTTAAAAATATTTGCCCTGGCTGGTATGGCTCAGTGGATTGAGAACTGGCTTGCAAACCAAAGGGTCACCGGTTCAGTTCCTGGTCGGGGCACAGGCCTGGGTTGCAGGCCAGATCCCCAGCTGGGGACGCATGTGGGAGGCAACCACACATTTATGTTTCTTTCCCTCTCTTTCTCCTTCCCTTCCCCTGTCTAAAAATAAATAAAATCTTTAAAATATATTTTTTATTTATTTTTAGAGAGAGAGGAAGGAAGGGATAAAAAAGGAAGTGAAACATCAATGTGTGAGAAAAACATTCATTGCATGTCCCAAATCAGGAACTGGCCTGCAACCCAGACATGTGCCCTGACTGGGAATTAAAATGGCAACCTCCTGGTTTGTAAACCAGTGCTCAACCAATAAGCCAAATCAGCCAGGGTGAAATTTTAACTTTCTACACATGGCATCCACACCTGACCATAATACAATCACATATTTGTGCAACATCTACCATGTGTTTCAAATGTGACAGATGCTATATACGTAAGGCACCTAAAAGTGGGTAGCTGCCATCACAATGCTCGGTCTGGCCAGGCAGACAAGAGGCACCAAGTTGGTGCTCCATAGACAGTAGGTAAGAGAAGGCATTCACATCCACATGAATCATCAAGCATGTACATCAAGGGCATAAGTGAGTACTACACAGAGAGAGACAGAGGGTGTGACATAAGGTGAAGTCAAAGAAAAAGCAACAGAGGCTGATATATTCGGTAGGTCTTCACTAGCCAGGAGGCTTTTAGGTTACTAAGAAGTAATAACCCCTCCTTAATTTATCCACTGACAAAAGGTGGAAAATGCTAACTTGGGTGTTTTAAATTTATTTCCTTTGGTATTTGTTAATACCCACATAAGTGACTAAAAGCAGCATCCCAGTAATCCAGTAATGCCACAACATTCTTAAGCAAACAAAGGTAACTAAGAAAGCACTGCTTAGTTTAAATATGAACTGAAGCTTTTACAGCAAGCTATCATGTCCTATTCCCATCTCTGCCTCCCTCCTTTAACCAGGTATAAAAGAGTGGCATTTTTCTATAATGATTTGGGTGTCCGATGGGGGCTGAATTGTACCTCCCCATTCATATATTGAAGCTCTCACCTCAGAATGTGACTGTACTTGGAAATAAGGTCTTTAAAGAGGTGATTAAGTTAAAATGGAGTTGTTAGAATGGGGTCATAATTCACTGTGACTGGTGTCCTTATAGGAAGAGGAGGAGACTTCAGTTTCAGGAGTGACTGCAAAGGAACCACCATGTAAAAAAGGCAGTAAGAGAGAGACCCCAGAAGAACCCTGCCCTGATGGTACCTTGATATTGAACTGTACGAAAATGGATTTCTGTCATTTAAACCCCCCATTCTGTACTATCTTGTTATGGGGGCTCTAGCAAAATAACACACCAAAAATAGCAAGTTATGTCATATGTCTTCATGAAAGGGGAGTCAGTCTATAGTAACTATCTCCACTTCATTCATCCATTCAGCTGGACTGGACCTGCACTGAGGGCCTGTTAATGTGGTGTTCTTCACCATATTCCTGACACTGAGCTGCTAACAAAGTCCCCAATATCTTCTTACAACTGGACAAATCCAATGTGCATTTTCAGGCTCTCTCATACTGAAATGTTCACCTGTATGTGACAATGCTGCTCAATCTTTTAATGCCTACTTATTTATTGTGATAAAATATATGCAACATAAAATTTACCATTTTAAACTTTAAAAAATTTTTTCAAAATATTTATTTAATTATTGTTCAAGTACAGTTTTCTGTTTTTTACTCTCACCCCAGTGCCCCCAGTGCTCCCCCCATTTTAAACTTTAAAAAAAAGATTTTATTTATTTTTAGAGAGTGGGGACAGGAGGGAGAGAGGAAGAGAAACATCAATGTGTGGTTGCCTCTCACACGCCCCCTACTGCGGACCTGGCCTGCAACCCAGGTGTGTGCCCTGACTGGGAATCAAACCCTTTGCTTTGAAGGCTGGCACTCAATCCATTGAGCCAAACCAGCCATAGCTCACTTTAAACATTTTTAAGTGTTCAATTCAGTGGCATTCGAGTATACATAAATATCACTGTGAAACCATCCATCTTGAGAACTGTTCTCATATTCCCAAATTGGGACTCCATACCCATTAAACACCAACTCCTCATTTTCTCCCTCCCCCAGCCCCTGGCAACCACCATTCTACCTTTTGTCTATATAATTTTGATTATTCCTGGTATCTCTTGTATGTGGAAATATACAGTATTAGTCTTCTTGTGACTGGCTTGTGTCACTATGTGTTCAAGGTTCATTCATGTTGTACCACACACCAGAATTTGCCTTTTAGCAGAGTAATATTCCATTATGTGTATGTATGGATACACATACACACCTCATTTTGTTTATCATGCTTCCACTGCTGGACAGTTTGGGTTGATTCTACCTTTGGCTATTGTAAATAATGCTGCTACAAACAGGAATATACAAATAACTTTTCAAATGAGTCTTCATTTCTTCTGTGTATATATCCAGAAGTAGGACTGCTAGATTATAGGGAAACTCCATGTTTCACTGAAATACCATATTGTTTTATATAGTGGTTGCAATATTTCTGTATTCCCACCAGCAGGATACAGAAATTCCAATTTTTCCAAATCTTTGCAAATACCTTATAGTTTTCATTGGAAGTTTTAGCTGCAAACTCATTTCAGTACTTTGCACTAGTGTGAAAAAAAACAAAAACAAAAACCACTCCTTTACTTTTTTAAGATCTTATTTACTTCTTTAGAAAGGAAGGAAACTTCAGTGTGTGATTAACTATCACACATCTACTGAGAAGGCCTGTAACCCAGGTATATACATTGAGTATAAATCATGGTAGTCAGTCATCGCTCAGTACATTAAACCACTTCAACACTCCCCTTAAACTAAGTTATTAGGGGAGAGCGCGAACGCAGTCCCCACTACCACAAATTATGCAGTTGAGTTTCCCACATTTGGGGAAATCACAGAGGTCAACACACCCAGAGTGCAATGAGTGAGCCTCACCCTGGGAAAACCACCTTCATGATCATGGCATCTCCCCTGCCAGGTAAGTATGAACAGTGTCTTTTTTCCAGTCATCACAATTGTCCTCAACACACTTTAAAATCATGGTCAATTATACTGGGAGTTCTGTAGGTCTTCAGTTGGAAACTGCAGTGTTATTTATAGGACAGAGACTAAAGTACTTTTGGGTGCCTTAAGGAAATTTTGCCCATGAATACACTCACACCAGCAGTCACCACGCTACTCATCTACATAACCCCACCTCTTGTTACTCTGTATCACTAACACTTGCAGTGGATAAATTTGCTGTTGCTACACCTGGTGACAATCTAGAAGACAATCATCAACAGGTAGCTGGGGACAGTTTTCAATTCCTTGCCTTCTGGGCACAGGTTCTTACATGGATCTGTTTTGATGAGTCTGAATCCTGAGCTGCGGGGCAGGGCAGTTTGGGAGGCAGAGGCCCACCGCCTGGCCCCAGGGCAAAGCGTCACTGCGGTTGTGCCAGGGCTGAGTTTGCAGCTCCACTCTGAGCCTAGGTACTACCCTCAGTCTCTCTGTCTCCATTTCCCCAAATTGTAAAGTAGGAGTAAAATGTTTGCCTACTTAATAAGGTTTCTGTGAGGACTAAGACAATGTGTGTAACATACACCCTCAAGCCCCTCCAACCCTACCTGGGCCATTCCACTCCTGGACAGGTGCCCTGTTGGTGTGAAGAAAAAAAGCATTCGGCCTGGCTTTGGTAACAACCTGAATGCTTCTCTCTTTTTAGACAATGAAAACAGATGACACATGGTTGTTTTGTTTTTTTTTTGGCCTTTTTGCTAGGCACTCTGGGCAAGACAATTCTGCAGCAACTATAGTACTAAAGGCTTTGCTGTTGTGTGTACAGGCATAACTACCTCTCCCTTTCAGGGTCTCTGGCTGACCCTAAGTATAAAACTGGCTGATATCCTTTAACAACATAAAAGTATTCACATTAATTTAGCCCTGGCTGGTGTAGGTCAGTGCATTGAGCGCGGGCCTGCAAACCAGATGAACATGGTTCAATTCCCAGTCAGGGCACATGGTCAGTGCATTGAGCGCGGGCCTATGAACCAGACGATCATGGTTCAATTCCCAGTCAGGGCACATGCCTGGGTTGCAGGCCAGTTGCCAGCAGGGGATGCACCAGAGGCAACCATACAATGGTATTTCTCTCCCTCTCTCCTTCCCTTCCCCTCTAAAGATAAATAAATAAAGTCTTTTAAAAAAAGTATTTATTTATTTAATGTAAGTTTACCTGACACAGATGCCTTCATAAAAAAAATGGAGACCCAAAGAAGTGACAAAACCTAAATGCTTTTTATATGAAATTGAACAAAGAAGCAATTGTGAAAAAATAACTAGTGTGTATGGGAAGGCTAAAGGTAAATGAGAATTGTTTTAACAAGGTCTGTTTGTACTAAATTTTCGGGCTTTGACTCCCCTTCCCTGGTAATGTTTCTTTTCCCCTGGTATAGAGAAAGTATCTCTTAAGAGGAGCTTTATCTTCTCTCAAAGATAAGAAAGGGCAGAATGCTTATCACACATCAGCTGTTTCTTCACATACCTAGGGTAGTGATTCAGTAACTAAGTTGGACGGCAGACACCCGTTCCACATTCTAACAGACACAACTTACTATATATTATTAATCTCTCAACAACTCACAACTTACCAACAATAAACTCACTCCTCTCATTGTACTAAAATAAAACAAAGCCCAAAGTAAGTTTCACATTGACAACAAAAACATCAATCGAACCTAGAAGAAAAAACGCCTCCTGGTGGCTCCCTTAAGTGCGTCAAATATCTGCTCTTTAAACACAATAAACCAGGGGAGAGCGCGAACGCAGTCCCCACTATCACAAATTATGCAGTCGAGTTTCCCACATTTGGGGAAATCGCAGGGGTCAGCACAACCGGAGTGCAATGGATGAGCCTCGCCCTGGGAAAACCACCTTCATGATCATGGTATCTCCCCTGCCAGGTAAGTATGATTTGCTCTTGATCTAGACAGGATCCACTGCTGGTCACATCACTGTACGATTCGGGTGACACCTGAAAGGACTGTAATTGGCCTTTATCTACATATAACGAACAAAAAAAATCAGATTTTCGTGCTGTATCTTAGTATTGGTAACAGTGGAATACAATGCGTAATTTCCCAGAAAACGCGGTTCCAAACGGCCCTAAATCTGTAATCTACATACTCCACCTCCCGGCGTTACGTCACGCGCAGCCCAGTAGTTCAGAGCCAGCAGCTGCAAACGTCCTCAAAGGTTTAGGAAGATCGTTTCCTCCTCCCACTTTCCCCAAAGTAAGTGACGCCAGCACAGAAATTTTCCTGACACGAACTGCCTGACCTCCCGCACCAACTTTCGCTGTATGCGAAGGTCTTCGGATCTCTGTGTGGAGTTCTCCTTGAGTAAAGTGATCAGAAGCCGTTTTAGCTGCAAACCGGACTAGGTGGTCCGTAGAAACCAACGTGCCACACCAGCCCTGCACCGTATCCTCCTGACAGGGGAGGAGCAGGGATTCGAATGGAGAATGCCTGCCAGCAACTGCGATGAACAGATGTCCTCCAGAGGATACACAGGGTCCATCTGCAGGGATTGGATGGATTTTTTTCCTTCTGATCTCTGAGTTTTTGTTTGTTTTTAAAAGGTCTCACATTCATTACTGAACCAGCCTACAGGTACAGAAAAATATTAGCAAAGATAAAAGTCATTCTGCCAATAATTTTCCAATAAAACACACCCAACTATCCAGATAATCACAATCTTTTCAGTGATATGGAAAGATGCAAGCAACCTGGATACAGTATAAATATGTTAGCCATCTCATGCGCAATTTCTTATTGACACAGCTTGGTTCTCCATCGTCTCCTCTCACAGTTTTCATCCAAATCTATTGGGTAATGGGCCGATTCTGTTTTTGTTTCTTGAACAGGAATGTCTTGATCCTGAAAGTCTTGTGAGAAGACGTGTAAAAAGAGTCAAAAGCATGCACCATGATGACAGAGTGGCTGTGAGTTTTTTTGCTAGATAAATACATTTGAAAACCTGTTTTGGTGCTGTTTTATTTTCCCAGCATCTTACGTGTTTTGAACTAGGTAAACCTCTTGGCCTCCAGTCTACTTACTATAGGAGGAAAGTCTGACCTGTATGGTTCATTTGATTCTTCAGACTCTAGATGACATTTTACTCGCCCCTCAACCACCTCATCTTGCTCCCTTACACAAGAGCATAGCACATTTCCTCAGTCCTCTGGTTCGAGATCCAACAGTCATCTCCTCCTCTACTTCCATTTCCTCAGCTCTGCGGGAGGAGGCCATAACCCTACTGCTCCTAATTCATGTACTTGCACTCACATCTTCATTGCTTGGCTTTCCTTTTATACTTATCTTTTAAATTCCCTCTCCCCTGCTGTTTCATACAATGCACAGATAATGTATTACAGAATACTACACCTGAAACCTACATAATTTTATTAACCAAGGCCACCCTAATAAATTCAATTTTAAGAATCAATCAATTAGCAACTAGAGTCCTTCTCAATAATAAGACAAACAACCCAATTAAAATTGAAGACAAAAAAATTTGAATAGACATTTCATCAAAGATGACATATGAATGGCCAATAAACACAGGAAAAAATGCTAATATCATAAATACTTGGAAAAATTAAAACTACACTATATGCCTACCAAAAAATGACCACAATTTAAAGAAGCAGGCAATACTAAATGCTGGCAAGAATATGGACAAACTGGGACCCTTATGCATGGCTGGTGGGAATGCAAAATGGTAAAGCCACTTTGAAAGTTTGGCAATTTCTTCTTCTTTTTTTTTCAGGTGTTTTTTTTGTAATATTTTATTTATTTATTTTTCGAGAGAGGGGAAGGGAAGGAGAAAGAGTGGGAGAGAAATATCAATATATGGTTACCTCTTATATGTCCCCTGCTGGGAACTGGCCTGCAACCCAGGCATGTGCCCTGACTGGGAATTGAACCGTGATACTCTGGTTCACAGGCCCTCGCTCAATCCACTGAGCTACGCCAGCCAGGGCTTTATTTTTAATTAAAGTATAGTTGACATACAATATTACATTAGCTTCAGGTATACAGCATAGTGATTCCACACTTACATTCCTTATTATGTGAAGAGCACAATAAGTTTAGTAATTATCGGTCACCATAAAAGTTATGATAATAATATTGACTAATTTTCCTATGCTGTACATTACATCCCCGTGACTTATTTTTTTAAATATAACTGGAGGTGTGTACCTTTTATTCCTCTTTACATTTTTAACCTATCTCCCCATCCCCAGTAGTTTCTTTAAAAGTTAAATATGCACTAACCATGTAACTGGGCCATTTTTCTCATTATGTTTTTAGCCAAGAGAAATGAAAACATATGTGTCTTTATAATGACTTATATGCAAGTGCCCACAAAGGCATTATTATTTATAATAAACTGAAAACTGGAAATAACTGAGGTGTCTATCAAGAGGAGGACTTGATATGCCCTGGCTGGAGTGACTCAGTGGACTAAGTGCTGGCCTGTGAACTGAAGGATAACTGGTTCAATTCACGGTCAGGGCACAAGCCTGGACTGCAGTCCAGGTCCCCCGTGGGGTTGTGTGAGAAGCAACCAGTCAATGTATCTCTCACATATCGATCTCTCTCTCCCTCTCTTTTTCCCTCTCTTCCCATCTCTCTAAAAATAAATAAATAATTTTTTTAAAAAAAGTAGGATGGATAGACAATATGTGGTATATCCATTTAGCCATAAAAAGGAACAAAATAATGATAAATGCAGGAATATGGATGAACCTAAAAATCATGCTATGTGAAAGAAGTCAGACACAAAACAGTATAAACCATATGATTCCATTTTATAAGAAATTTCAAGACCAGGTAAATCTACAGAGACAGAAACTAGATCAGTTGTGCCTATGGCTAGGGATGGGGGATGGGAACCAGGAAAGAATGAAAATGGGAACAGTGGAATTTGGGGGCCTGTCATAAAATGCTCTAAAACTATATTGTGGTGATGGTTGGACAACTGTGTAAATATATTAACCATTAAACTATATAATGGATGAATGTTATCGTATATATTATACCTCAGTAAGGTGGTTATAAATGTCAAGTAAAAATAGAGCCTTTGTCTTTATAGATACATACTGAAATAATTGTGGCTGAAGCACTATAACACTCATGAAGTTTATTTCAGAATAGTCACTATGGGGGATTTAGGGTGTAGAGGTATAGGTGAAACAAGATTGGCCTTGAGTTGATCACTTATGCAGCTGGGTGTGGTCTATTTTAGTCTACATTAGACGTTTTTCATAATATAAAGGCTTAAAAGAATAAAGGTAAGTTTCACGAAGGATACCACCCTTTCCCTCATGATTATGAGTACCTTGATATGCTGATACCCTAGCTTCCCTGTGTGAGTGGGGGCGGATGGAAAGGAGGAGCACGAGGGACAGCCCCTGGATTGTATACTTCATAGGTGCAAAAGGTATTAAAAGTATAGATCAGATTTAGGGATCATCTTTTCCTCCTTTCCTTCCTCTCATATCCTACATTTAATCCTGAGCAAGCAAGTCTTGTTTTTTTTCCTTAAAAATATGTTCAGAATCTGACTCCTCACAACTTCCAGGGTTACCCCTTAGGGACGAGGCCCTCTCATCTCCTGCTGGAAGTTTGCAGTAGTCTCTGACCTTCCTTCTTCAGTCCTTGCCCCCTCAGTCTATTAGCAATAGCAGCCAGGGATCCTCCTAAAGCCTAAGTCCAATCAGGTCACACCTCTGCTCAAAACTAATTAACGCAATTCTGAGGAAACAGAAGAGGATGGAATATTTACCAATTTCTTTTTTGGACAGGAAATAGGATTTATTGGTGGGCACAAGTAAGGAACAACACTGAAGCCCTCAGAAGTACAGGGCCCACCATTTATTTGTCCAGGGGCCAAGATTTGAGATGTATTTGACCTCAGAGCCATCTGGGGTAAGCTGCTTTTTGGCCACCATGTCTTCGAATTCATCTGCATTAAATCTGGTAAAGCACAGTACTTAGAGATGTGGCTTTTTTATTGACCAAGGAACTTGAACTTGGCCTAGAATAGAACCTCAATCGCATACTCCTTGATCCGCAGTTTGGTGCAGATGGACATGGTAACTTGGCCAATATGGGCCCTAGACACTAAGTCCTGGGGCTTTCTGATGGCATCCCATATAACTGTCCAGACCCTGCAGCCCCAGCACAGGACAGCATCTTGTTGATGAGGTTGCTGTGGAAGGCAGAGAACCATACTCAGTCAGATATGAAAGCCATCCTGGCCACATCTTTCCACCATGTGTTTGTTGGCACAAATATAGGCAAGCTCCAGGGCTTCAGAGGAGAGCTGCTCACATGCATCTGACACCATGTAGCCACAGAATGGGAACTCACCCACTTTTGCCTTTTTCTGCCATAGGTCAAAGATTTAGACCTTAGCTCTGGCTAGTGTGGCTCACTGAACTGAACACCAGTCAGCAAATCAAAAGGTCGCTGGTTCGATTCCCAGGCAGAGCACATGCCTGGATTTTGGGCCAACTCCCTGGTTGGAGGTATGCGAGAGGCAACAGGGTGATGTATCTCTCACACATCAATGTTTCTCTCCCTCTTGTTCTCCCTCCTTTCCTCTCTATGAAAAAAAAAGGAAAAAGGAAAAATGCAGATCTTTGCATCAAGGACACCTTGGCAGAAGGGAGACTTTGGGAACCACTTGTTCTAACAATGGGCAGTGGGGTGGTGGCCATGGCAACACCAGAGGGGAACCGCAGGAAAAGAGACAATTTATTTTATGAAACCAGCAATACTTTGATACTAAGCCAGATAAAGACCATATAAGAAAACTATGGACTGTTCTCCCTTATGTACATAGACACAAAATTTCATTAAAATTGCAAACCAAATCTAGCAATGTACAAAACGGGTAATACATCGAATCAAGTGGAGTTTATATAGGAATGCATAGTTGGTTTAACATTAGAAACCTCAATCCTCATAACTCTGCATATCAACAGATTAAGCAAATGCAGAAAAAGTAATTAAAATTCAATACCCACTTATGAGAATAACTTCCCAAAGTATGATTATCTTGACAAATGGTATTATTAAAGTCCTACAACTAATATACCTAATGGTGAAAGATGGAATGCTTTTCCTCCTGATTAGGATGAAAATAAGCATGACTACTTTAACCACTTTTATCCAACATTGTACTGAAGATCCTAGCAAGAGCATAAGGCAAGGAAAATAAATAAAAGCTGAAGTTTGGAGAGAAAGTAAAACTGTCTTTATTCACATATAATGACAGTTTATATAGAAAATTCTAAGCATTTATCCAAAAACATCCTCTTAAAACTCAGAACTGAATTTAGCAAAGTCTCAGGATACAAAATTAATATATAAAAATCGAGTGTATTTCTTTTTTTTTTAAAGATTTTATTTATTTATTTTTAGAGGGGAAGGGAAGGAGAGAGGGAGAGAAACATCAAAGTACAGTTGCCTCTCCTGCAGGGGTTGCATCCCCTGCTGGGAACTGGCCTGCACCAAGGCATGTGCCCTGGCTGGGAATCGAACCACGATCCTCTGGTTTGCAGGCCTGCGCTCAATCCACTGAGCTACACCAGCCAGGGCTGTATTTCTCTTTTAAAAAACATTTTATTTTTAGAGAGTGGGGAAGGGAGGGAGAAAGAGAGGGAGAGAAACATTGATCTGTTGCCTCTCACACGCCCTCAACCAGGCATGTACCCTGACCAGGAATTGAACCAGGGACCTTTTTTTTTTGTCACTGGCTAGTGCTCAATCCATTGAGCCACACCAGCCAAGGCTCAATTGTATTTCTATGTACCACCAATAAACACTTAAAAACCAAAAGTCAAAAGTCAATACTATTTTCCTACCATTCACATTTATTTTTTTTACTGAATTTATTGACTCAACAAAAACTACCACTAGCATTTCTCCACACCCTTTCTTCTATCACCCTACACAGGTGACAACATACTAATTCTTTTTATGGGTAGAAGGGGCAAAATCATAACACTTTCTTTTAAACCCCAAAGTCTTGCCAATATTCTCATTTTTCCAAGAGAGGTGTCAACAAGTAATAAAGGTATAGAACTTAAAGTTACTAAGGGAGTCAACTGAAGAACTAAGAATTGTACCATAAATATAAGAAAAGGATAGAGGAGAGAAGGTACTTTGGTGGGAAATTTCAGCTAAATCCTTAGTGTAAGTGCTAGCACAGAGTATTATTTAGTGAGTTAACTGACGAAACAACTAAAAGAGTTTTCAAAGTAGTACTCTGGAGAGAAGGAAGGGGACAGGGTAAGAAAGACTGGGTCAGGGGTTATTTTTTTCAGATTGAGCCTTTCTACATGGGTGTTTATAAAAATCACATGCATAACTCTACTTCAATAAAATTATTTTGGGGAGAAAACAAAAGCAAAGCAAAGTCTAGGAGAAAACACAAAAGACTGTCACTAGCACAGATTATACTGTAGTCCAGTATTTAATTTGGGGGGGGACATCTAAAAATATAGCTAACGAGACATACATGAATGGGAGTGAAAACCCCATCTAATATAACTACCCAGTTTAGGAAAGTCTAAGTGATAAATTATAAAACTCCCAGCCTTCTGCAAAATAACTTATCACTTAACATTCTTACTCAACAAACTTAAGACGTTCCCCCTTAAATTTCGCACCCCCCTTTACCCTACGTGTATTGTTTTGCTCAATCTTCCCTGGAGACATCTTCCTGTTTATCTTCACAACAATTAGGTGCAAAAACAGATGCAGATAAGTAGTGTGAAGTCATCCCTCTACTGGTCAACTGAATAATTACACCCTACTCTGCTAGACAACTTTGGTGTATGTGAATCAACAAAGCGCACACAGTTAAGGCATGCCCATTGTTGAACATAGACTAAAACAGGGGAGAGCAGAAATGCAGCCCCCCACTACCACAAATTATGCAGTTAAGATTTCCACAGTTGGGGAAATTGCAGGAGTCAGCACACCCAGAGTACAATAGGTGACCACCTTCATGATCACCGTATATCCCCTGAGAGGTAAGAATGAATTGCTGGCATTTCCAGGCATCTTATCCTCAGATTTCAAACACTCAACACATATGGTCACTCTCTTCATGCAAGTCCTAGACCATCGCAAAATAAAAATTTTCTCCAAATCACAGTAAAAGCCAAACAATGACATTTTGGTTTCCTGTAATATTTGCAAAAATCAGAAATGTGTATGTACAATATAAGTAAGACACTGCACTCATTTGCATACCCCAAGCACCTTTCAGTGACATCATTTAATAGCTCTGTGACAGTCTTACCCTACTTAATGCAAAAGAGATTTTGCAGATGTGATTTAAGGATTTGAGGTGGGAAGACTACCCTAAACTATCCAGGTGGGCCTACTGTTGCTACAGGGGCCCCAAATAGAAAAATAGGAAACAGGCCAGCCACAGAAACACATGTAAGAACAAGACAGAAGAGATGTCAACCTAGAGAAAATACTAAACTTGCTGAGTGTAAAGTGGAAGAAGAAACAACAAAGAATATATACACCTAGCCCCCCCCCCGGAAGTACCTTACCAAAGTCTTCCCTTAGACAGACTTGACCAGGGGAGAGTACAAACACAGTCCCCACTACCATGAATTATGCAGTCAAGTTTTCCACATTTGGGGAAATCACAGGAGTCAACACTTCCAGGGTGCAACAACTGAGTTTCACTTTGGGAAAACACACTCCTGACCAAGGCATCTCTCCTGCCAGGGAAGTACAAGCTGATGGTATCAATAGGCACTTAACCCTCAGGTTCAAATCACTATAAAGATAGGATGCCTTTTATTATGCATTCCATTGACCCTCTTCTATAATAAAGACTCTCCCAACTACAATTACCATGCAGCAATATTTTGTATATCTGGATATTGTCTTAGGAGACATATGTCTAGTGTGAGCACTATCAGCAATCACTGCCCATATCTACATATCCCACACTCCTTTTGATGATCTCATTTAGCATCCTTTTCCTAACATAGTGGTGCTGTTCAAATAAAACAAGGTAAAGATAATCTACAGATTCAGAGATTAACAAGATAAATTTGTTCTTTACTTCAAGAGCTTGGAATTAATGACATCACTGTGACATCTGGCACAGGTCATCAAGGTACTAGCTACGTAACTGAAAGGTCAGTTTGCATCTAAATTTCAATTTCATCTAAAAAGATGAAATTTGGCAAAACTGTGTTTAAAATTCCAGCCCATGTATTGCTAAAATAGTTTGTCAGTTCAAAGTTTCAAGCACAAGTACTAAACATGCTCTTCCAAATATGTGACAAAAGATCACCCTTACTTGAAAGATCAATTGCACATACACTAATTCTAATTTTGAACCAACTGAACTAGGGAAAAGCTCACACAGGGACATCTACATTTACACATTTGAAGAAGTTGAAGAGATCCACATAGTGGGAGTGTGATGATGGCCCTCACTGTTGAAAATCCATCTACCTTCCTAAGACTGTCTCCCCTGCCAAGCAAGAATAAGTGCTGCTTCATTTACCCTTCAACTTTCTCGTGATTCCTGAGCCCTCTTAGACTCATACTTCGAAAAGAACATATCCTGTCTTAGGCAATGGTTAATAATCCACATATTTCATGTCCGGATAATAAATATTACCAGGTGCTAGCTTAGGCAGCATATATACTAAAATTGGAACAATACAGGGATCAGCATGGCTCATGCACAAGAATGATACACAAATTCGTGAAGCTTCCATATTAATAAACTATACACAGACACTCAGGGTCTGGCACAAATAACGCCCTTTTTATTACAAATTATTTTATTACAAAATCATAAGCATGCAATTCTGTAACATAACAATATCACACTCAAGCACAGCATATAAAATTTTAGGTGAAATGTTCAAATTAAAACTATATATTATTACACCCATATTATTACCCTACCAACCACACTCAAGCAGGCGTTACTTCTGCCACACCCTGTATTAATGCTTATTTAATATGTTTTAAATGGCTTACCAATTAAATCCTTCAATTCTTCTCTAAAAACCTGTTTGAGAAAACCTGACACTATAATCCCATAATCCTATATCCTCTCACACGCACACCCACTGGGGATGGACCGGCAACAGACCCATGTGCCCCACCAGGGCTCTGGCCGAACTCAAGCATGTGCCCTGATAAGAATAGCACCCCCAACTTCTTGGTGTACAGGGTAACACTCCAACCAACTGAGCCACACTACCCCGGGTGATTATACAGAGATTTTTTAAAAATCTTGAGAACGAACATGAAAACAATAATTACAGACAACTCAAGCGTCAGAATAAGACAGAGATAACAATTGTAGAGCTACAGATACAGCCAACTACCGGTAGTTTCTTAACTCTTCAATGCCAATAAAACACAATTCTAAACGACAGATTCTACTGAATTTCACCAAACTAACTGAAGAGCTATCTTTTAATGTATTAATGCCATCTCTTTTTCGCCCAAGACACTGGTTGCTTTATAAGCATAAACATGAATTCTCCCTGTGGACAACTCATGAAATGTCCACTGTGTGCCCATACGTGGATAATACTAGAGGTTATGCAACGTATTGAGTGGCAAACAAACCACATTTTGATCAGCCCTACCAGACCTTCTCTGCCACACCAAACAGGGGACAAACAATTCTCGAATTCTGCCATTTCAAGGAAGCTTGCGGTAGAAAAAAAAAAGGGTATTAGGCTTTAACTTTGGCTTCAAGAAAACTGTACTATGAGCTCCTGTGTTCTCTTTTCCCTCGTGGAATTGTTGCGAGCACTTGAAATGGGTAAGATTTGCTAACTTGGTCAACATACTTTTCCTTCCTTAGATATTATGTATTTAAGGGCTCTAATTTGCACTATTTAGGGAGTTCTTTTAGAAAGAAAAGTTGAAGCTAAGAATCGTCCTCCAGTTCCTGAAAGGAATCATAACTCACCCAGGCAAGGAAAGACTTCGTAAATCACCTCTCGAGTCTCTTAAGGTCCTGTTTTAGAAGCGGTCCATTCCGAACTCGGTACCAGAACTCAACTACTCCATCTCAGAACAGGGGGTGCCCATGCTCAACCCACTAGGGGGATATTACCTACTTATTTTTTCCAGCTATTTTTTAAGCTAGACAGGCCGTTAAGAGTCAACGGTTTCAGAATCCACCTTTTTCAAACTGGACTCGCGGAAAGGCGTGGGTGGAGGCCGGAATGGGGCGCGGAGCAATCCTCGCGGAGGTGGCAGGCTAGCCCACAATTCCTCGCGAGGGCGAAGGCAGGCAAGATGAGGGGCCAAGCAAGGGGGCAACAGGCAAGAAAGGCTGAGGCTGGGAACTCTATAATGGGGACAGAGATTAATCCTTATATATCCGTTTCATATCCCAAATAGGTAACTGGCCGGTGTGTGCGCGATTATTCCCACTCAGGCGATCATTCTCACTAACGAGCTTGAGGTTTCACCCAATGGGCCAGGGCAGAAATGAGAATATGTGGTGCTTAGGGTCCACTGAGCCTGGCTTCCAATCTTTAGATCTGCATCTATCTTTTCACTGTGAGAGTATACTTTTAATGAGGGAACTGCAGTGGGATTTGTAAGATTTACGACAGAAATAACGCGGCCGTTTAGCAATATAGTATGCCTCCGCAGAGCGGCAAAGCACAAGGCCTCGTGCCGCCTGACAAGAGACCCCGCCCCTTCCGCTTTACGCCTGACGTCACGCGGCACGGCCCGTCGCCAGCCAGCGGGATTCGGCCGTTTCGGGGTTAACAGCTGTGAGCGGCTGCGCGCGTTGCCCTCTGGCTTTGAAATGCAGCGGGATTTACTGAGTTTCCCCTTGTCCCCAGCAGTGCGGGTGAAGATGGTGTCTGCAGGTTTTCAGACTGCTGAGGAACTCTTAGACGTGAAGCCCTCCGAGCTCAGCAAAGGTAACCACTCCCAACGTTAGGCTGTGGGACACGGGCCGCCGTTTGTGCCGCTTCTGTCTGGTCTCCCGCCTCAGGTGTCAGTTCAGTCTCCGCAGCTGTCGCCCTCTATAGCGCGAAAACGCTCCTTGATGACCCTTAAAATGGTATGAATGGTTGGAACTGTGGCCCTGGAAACATTTATTAATTTCTGTGTCAGTGCTTGCTGAATGCTCCGCGGTTTATGTCGTTTACTCTCAGAAGAGCCCTCTTACGTGAACCATGTCCTACAGATGTAGGACCTGATGCATCGGGAGGTTCAGTGACTTTTCATGATGACTCGGCTAGGAAAGTGATGGAGCCAGGATTGGAACTCACATAGGTTATCTGATTTTCGCTGGTCCCTAGTCCAAGGGGCGGGCACTAAATTGAAGAAATGAAGGATTCGTTAGAGGGCTAGAGACCGTAAGAACAGGAGTAGAATCCCCAGAATCTGGAGAGAGGAGTAGGAAGAAGACCTCATTGCTTTTATGTAACTCCCTAAAAAAACCCCAGAAACCTCACATTCCAGAACACTAGGTAATACGTTGGTGGGATGCAGTGCATCCTGAGGCATATAAAAATAAAGCTGTCACCCTGGCTGGTGTGACTCGGTGGTTAAGTGCTTGCCTGTGAATCAAAGGGTTGCTGGTTGGATTCCCAGGTCGGGCGGGCACATGCTTGGTTGCAGGCCAGGTCCCCAGCAGGGGGCGCTCAAGAGGCAACAACGCACTGGTACTTCCCTCTCTTCCCCTTCCCCTCTCTAAAAAATAAAATAAAATAAATAAAAATAAGGCTGTCTGCTGTCGGTCTCACTGTGCACATTATGCTATGGTGTGTCTAGAACTATAGTGTCCAGATAGAACAGAATTTTAAGTCATTGCCTGTAATGTAAAATGGTTTCAACTAGCCACTCAAGAATAAATGTAGACCTAATGTTGACTATTTGTTTTAAATCTTAGACTGCACATTGTGTCCCCCAAAATTTTATGGGCTCTTTTTCTTTCAACAAGTTGGTTTTACAAAAAAGAAATGAGAGAATATGAATGATAATAAAGTTAACAGATGTTGAGCATTTTGGATGTCCTGGTATTCTACCAAGCTTTTTACATGTATTGTCTCATTCCTGTTTTACAGAAGGAAAAACTGAGACACAAAAAAGTAACTTGCCCAGATATGATGGCCGCATAGTCAGTGGTGCAGTTAGACTTTACAGACCTAAGTAATCTGACTCCAGAGTTCAGGCTGTTAAATTGGATGGGGTATTCATTGCCTTATCACCATTATTGTCACTTATTAGCACCAAATTTATAGTTCATATCCTTACCAAATCAAGCACTGTATATCAAACTTATAAGTGATACCATTCTCACTATTATTTCTTCATTTAGCAGCTTGTTTTGTAATTATCATTTTCTTTTCTCAGGCTGTATTGTCAAATAGGAATGAAATTATGTAAATGAGGAAAGCATAAGGACATTGTTTAAAATATTTGTGCATCAAATAATTGTTCTCATTAAATAGTTTGCATTGATACATGAATTTTTCATGCCATTATTTCAGTGAAAAACATTTTTAAAGATTTCATTTATTTATTTTTAGAGAGAAGGGAAGAGAGGGAGAGAAACATCAATGTGAAAGAGATACATCCATCAGTTGCCTTTTGCATGCCCCCCAATGGGGCACTGGCCTGAAACCCAGGCATGTGCCCTGACTTGGTATTGAACCAGTGACCTTTTGGTTTGCAGGTCAGCACTCAATCCACTGAGCCACACCAGCCATAGCTCAGTGAAAAGTTTTTATTAATAAAATAGCATGCACTTGCATTTCCTAAAGTCGCATTTTGTTTTAGGCAATTAAAGAAGCCATTTTCATTCTCTTCTGAAAAATAATTTGCATACCTTACAAGAACAACATAATTATGGCTTCAGATAATTTTGGTCATACACCAAAGGGGATAGTAAAAGGACTGACTGCTAATATATTTTTATTTCTACATCCTGAGACACTTTTGTAGGTACTTATAAATGCTTTAGAGGTTTAGGTTTTTGAATTCTGTTTCTGAGGTAATAAATCTTTTAAGTCATAGAAATACCTTTATTAACTTGAAAGGCTAAATAGTTAATGGAATGTTACATTTTCATGTTTCTTTATTCTTGGCATCATTCTTATTAGTAAAATTAATTAAGATACCCTGGCTGGTGTGGCTTAGTGGATTGAGTGCTGGCCTGTGAGCCAAAGGGGTCACTGGTTCAATTCCCAATCAGAGCACATGCCTGGGCACATGCCACGTCACCAGTAGAGGGGCACGTGAGAGGCAACCACACATTGATCTTTCTCTCCTTTTCTTCCCTTCCCCTCTGTCTAAAAACAAATTTTTAAAAAACCTTTAAAATTAATGAAGACAACCAAATAGCATATTACACTGTTTTAAATCTCTTAATTTGGATTTTTTTTCTTGCTCTACTTTCAGAAGTTGGTATATCTAAAGAGGAAGCCTTAGAAACTCTGCAAATTATACGAAGAGAATGTCTCACAGATAAACCGGGACATTCTGGTACAGCTGAATCAGGCAAGAAGTGTACAGCACTGGATCTTCTTGAGCAGGAACATACCCAGAACTTCATAATTACCTTCTGTTCAGCACTAGATAATATTCTTGGGGGTGGAGTACCCTTAACCAAAACAACAGAAATTTGCGGTGCACCAGGTGTTGGAAAAACACAATTATGGTAAACTAAAACGTTTCTTTCTAAAGGGTGGGCTTAATAACATTTTATGTAATAGATTACCATGTTATGGGTCTGTAGTCAGACCAAAAGAGGCATGTGTGAATATACAGCATCAAACAAAAACCAACTTATCATTTACGTTACTTTAGCTCTCCAGCTTGCTAAATTGATATATTTATTTAGATATTAAAAAATCTTTCCTTTATAACATTATAAAGAAGTCATTAGGATAAATAAGCGGTATTCTACTTTATTATATAGTTAATTCTTGAGAATATATTTGAAAGTCAAATGTTTGAAAGTATATTTATGTATAATAAAGGATTCCATTCCCAGGGGCCTAAAAAAATCATTAAAATTCCTTAATCATGATTTTATAGGCACACTCTTTCCCTATTCCAAGCATCAGTTGATTCACGTATACAAGGTGAAGGAAAAGTAGGTTTACAGTAGTTCATATGAAAAATAATAATACAAGAATAAACTATTTCATGTACTCAAAACTGTATACCCATTCTTGCTCTACCTTGTATTTGGAGCCATAGAAAATCAGCCATCTTTGTTGTATGGGGCAGTATATTTAGTGGTACCTAATGGATGGTTATACGGAGTTTAGAAGACATTATCTTAGAAGATCATGATAATGATTTATTCATTTGACTTCTTTCTCTTGATAGTATGCAGTTGGCAGTAGATGTGCAGATACCAGAATGTTTTGGAGGAGTGGAAGGTGAAGCAGTTTTTATTGATACAGAGGGAAGTTTTATGGTTGATAGAGTGGTAGACCTTGCAACTGCCTGCATTCAGCACCTTCAGCTTATAGCAAAAACACATATGGGAGAGGGTAAGTTAGCACGTGATTATCTTTTTTTCTGTATAATAAAAAAATTGCACTCATTTGGACTCATCCCAGTCCTTAGCAAGAGAACTTTTAAAAAGTGAAACTTAATGACTCAACAGTAGACTAGTGTTAAATTCTTATATCCCTCTTACAAAATGAGAAATGCCACAACCTGGATTGGCCTTTTATGGCCCTCACTTCTTCCTGCAGAAGCTGTAGGGCAAACCTTTGTGTAAGTATTTCAGTGTATGACTTCAAATCATGCTTTGACCTGCCAGGTGTAAACTGATTTTGTTGGAGACTTTAATATAAGTGTTGTCTCAATGCATTCACTATATTGACTTTCATACTGTTTTTTCCAAAAATCAAAGGTAGTTTAGAAAAACCATGTCTGGAAATATTTGGAACATGAAGCCGATTGACCTTTGGGGGGGCTATGAATAGTATGGAATTGACTTCATGACTATGTTAATTATATTTCTAAAGTGTTTGAGAAGTTTTTTTTTTGCATTTATCATGTAGAAATCAAGTGTTTGATTTTTTAAAAATTAAAGGTAATGTATATTCAAGTTCTTGTCCTTTTTTAAAAATTTTATTTATCTGTAGAAGGGAAGGGAAGGAGAGACGGAGAGAAATATCAGTGTGCGGTTGCTTCTCATGCATGCCTTGGTGGGAACTGACCCCTGCTGGGAACTGGCCTGCAACCCAGGCATCTGCCCTGACAGGGAATTGAACTGCATTCTTTTGGTTCTCAGGCCGTGCTCAAGCCACTGAGCTACACCAGCCAGGTGTCCTTTTAATTACTTATAAAATTAAATGGTTTCTGGTTTGACTGATTTGGGTTTTTTTTTACTTTGTTTAATTTTATTTTTTGGATGTGCAGTTCTTAATTCTTTTCTCTAGAAGTTTTAAAAACAATGCTTTTTTTATACACTTGTAATTCCTTTGAATGCTTGTTATTTTCCCTGAGCAGGGTGGCTGAGTTGGTTGGGTGTTGTCTCCCATATAAGAGGCAACTGATTGATGTTTCTCTCCCTTTCTTTTCCTCTCCCAATACGTATGTACATACCTACATACATACATACATACATACATAAAATGTGTGTGATCAGCTGGGGTTTTTTTATTTTTATGGGAGTGCTAGGTGTTTTTTCTAACTGATGACCAGTATAACTACCGAAAGTCCTTAAAGCTACTTGTGTCACAACGTATATTTATAATAGTGTCTTAAAATATTGTAAATACTGTAGGTGTAATTATAAACACTAGGATACACACCTCTTGGTGATTGGTGTATGATTAAGGTGTTATTTTTTAGTGAAAAATGAACTTTTAAAATGTATATTTGCAATAGGCAATGTTTTTTGAAATTTAATTTACTGTTTTTTGTTTGGTTTTTTTTTGCAGGGGGGGTTAAGCCTTAAGTAACATTTAGAAATGCAACAATTTTTAACTGGTTTTTCTCTGAAATATGTACAGAGCCAAATGGTATTTTTAAATCCAGTCTAAGTAGGGAATATCATTTTTATATCATTGTTTCTACTTTAATTATCAAGTAATACTATGGCATTTAAGGGGAGGAAAAATGCTTCTTTTGGACATTTTTACTTTTAACTTAGTTTGTAGTCCTATTAAAAAAACAAGACAGAAATTCTATTATGCTACTTTCATTCAAAAGAAGCCAATAATTAGAATTATGAAGTGACAGGCATTAAAATTTGTTGTATATATGTATAAACAATTTCTAGATAGTCTAGTATATAAGGAAACAGTAGGAAAGTATTATTATGAAAGTAATATGGGAATTATAAAATGATAGTTCATAGTAGTGTTGCTGTAATTTTATCTTTCAATTAAAGTTAATATTTTTGTTAGTGAAGCATTTTGTTTTTCAAAGGTTTTTTTTATAGTCACCAATATTTCAAAACAAGTAACTCTAATTATTTTAAGATTGTTTTGTTGTTTATTTCAGAGCACCCCAAGGCTTTGGAGAATTTCACTCTTGAAAATATTCTTTCTCATATTTATTATTTTCGTTGTCGTGACTACACAGAGCTCCTGGCACAAGTTTATCTCCTTTCAGACTTCCTTTCAGAACATCCAAAGGTATGGCTCAAACCACTGAAATAATGTAACTACCATATTTTGCCATGTATAATGCATACCTTTTTGAGGGAAAAGTAAGGATGTGCATTATTCATGAG
Source organism: Artibeus jamaicensis (assembly GCF_021234435.1). Lineage (NCBI taxonomy): Eukaryota > Metazoa > Chordata > Mammalia > Chiroptera > Phyllostomidae > Artibeus > Artibeus jamaicensis. The sequence continues at coordinate 9,642,181 of NW_026521407.1, forward strand.
TAGTACCTGAAATATCTTGTATTATTCTTGTGTTTTGTATTTGTTACATAAATTTTTTGTACCATATGTTAAAAAATAAATGCTAAAATTCCTTTGTATTATAAAAAACAAGTGTCTGAATATAAATGATTTAAAAATTGAATTAAAAAATTAAAACAAAATATTTTTTTCCTGAAAGTTTGGGCCAAAACGTGGATGCACATTATACACAGGAACACCTTATACATGGCAAAATATGGGTAACTAAGTATCTTTGAAGGTGTTTGGTTAACATGAAAAATAAGTAAATGTACAGTGTCATAAGTAGTAAATCTCTTCCTTTCTTGTCCTACAACTTATTAATGTTTATATTTATTTAGCATGTATATGTAAGGAAGAAATGGAGATGATATAGAAAGAGTTTCCACCTCCAGTAATGGTGGAATGGCTCCTATCAAACAAACTGTACAGAGAGGCATCAAATGGAAATTAAACTTCCTTCTGCTGCTTCCTGGTATCTCTTCTCAAAGTTGACCACTATTAACAGTTCCTTGTGTGTCTTCTCAAAAAATTTTTTATACATATTAAACTATCTAGCCCCCCCATTTTTAACATTTTTTAATGGGATTATATTGTAATATTGTTCTACACTTTCTATTTTGGCTTAGTGCTTTACATATCTTTTTGTATCATCACACACAGAATGACCTTAGTCTTTTTAGAGAGAGGGGAATGGAGGGAGAAAGAGAGGGAGAGAAACATCAGTGTTTCCTTACCCCTCACATACCCCTCAACTGGAGACCTGGCCTGCAACTCTGGCATGTGCCCTCACCTTGAATTGAACCAGCAACCTTACTATTTATAGGTCTGTGCTCAATCCACTGAACCACACCAGCTAGAGGTAGACCTTATTCTTTCAGCTGCATATTTCATTTTAAGAAGGTACTTTGATCTAGTCTAAGTTAGCCTACCTCTCCCTACTACCTACTTATTTTTTGTCATTTTCACCCAGATTTAGCATCTTTTTTTTTTTTAAGATTTAAAAAGTTTATTTTTACAGACAAGGAAAGGGAGGGAGAGAGAAACATTGATGGTGAGAAACATCATTTAGTTGCCTCTCACACGCCCCTACTGGGGACCTGGTCCACAACCCAGACATGTGCCCTGACTGCGAATCGAACCCGTGACCTTATATTTTGCAGGACAGTGCCCAACCTGCTCCTGTGCCACACCAGTCAAGGATGTCTTTTTTCTTTTTGATCCTCGCCTGAGGATTGATTTTAGAGAGAGGAAGAGGGGGGAGAGAAAGACATCAATGTCAGAGAGAAACACATATCATTTGCCTCCCATAGGTGTCCCAACCTGGGATTGAACCCACAACTTAGGTATGTGCCCTGACTGGGGATCAAACTTGCAATCCTTTGGGCCAATGCTTCAACCAACGAGTCACTTGGCTGGGACCAGTTTTAGCATCTTCAGAGCTCCTATGCCCTGCATTGGGGACCTGGCCCAGGCATGTGCTCTGACTGGGAATCGAACCTGCAACCCTTTGGTTCACAAGCCGGTGCTCAATGCACTGAGCCACAACAGCCAGGGCAGTTTTTAAAAAAAATTTTAGCCCTGGCTGGTGTAGCTCAGTGGATTGAGCGCAGGCCTGGGAACCAAGCAACCATGGTTCGATTCCCAGTCATGGCACATGCCTGGGTTGCAGGCCAGTTCCCATCAGGGGACTCACAAGGGGCAACCATACATTGATATTTCTCTCCCTCTCTCCTTCCCTTCCCCTCTAGAGATAAATAAATAAAATCTTTAAAAAAATTTTTTTAAACTTATACAGTGCTTCTACAAAAGTTTCTTTTTAACCTAATTCTTATTAGATTAAAAAAAAAATCCTGCAGCTTTTCATTTGTTTACTCTTTACTGTAAGAGCCATTATTTGGATTATATTAGAAATGAAACTGTCATGAAAATATTTATCATCTATAAGTAAATCTTCTTGATTGTAATTCAAGACAGACCTGCCTCATGCGGAATTCTCTATTTTAACAGATTCTGTAATAGTTATTTGCCCTATAGTATATTCAAAATTAAGGAGAGCCCTGGTCTGTATGGCTCAGTTGGTTGGAGCATTGTCCCATAATGTGAAAGGTTGAAGGTTTGATTACCCACGAGGGCACATGCCTACATTGTGGGTTTGGTCCTGGTCTGGGCACCTATGAGAGGCATCTAATTGATGTTTCTCACATTGATGTTTCTTTCCCTCTTTCTCTCCTTCCCTTCTCTCTAAAATCAATAAGCATATCCATGGGTGAGGATAAAAAATAATAAAATAAAAATAAAGTCAACTTAAAAAATTAAAAAATAAGGGGGAGCCCTGGCTGGTGTAGCTCAGTGGATTGAGCGCAGGCCTGCGAACCAGACAATCGCAGTTCGAATCCCAGTCAGGGCACATACCAGGGTTGTAGGCCAGTTCCCTGCAGGCCAGTTCCCAGCAGGGGACGCACAAAAGGCAACCATACATTGATGTTTCTCTCCCTCTCTCCTTCCCTTCCCCTCTAAAGATAAATAAAATTTTTTAAAAAAGTCTCTAAGATAGTTTTAACTGGGTGAGAGACTGAAAAAAAAAATAAGGGGGAAAAGCATACCATTAAGTTTTTGAAGAAGCTATTATAATTTAATACTTTTTAAAATATTTTATTTATTTTTAGAGAGAGGGGAAGGGGAAGAGAAAGAGTGGGAGAGAAACAGCAATGTGTGGTTGCCTCTCATGTGTCCCCTATGGGGACCTGGCCTGCAACCCAGGCATGTGCCCTGACTGGGAATTGAACCAGCGACCCTTTACTTCACAGGCCGGTGCTCAATCCACTGAGCTACACCAGCCAGGGCTTTTTTTTTTTTTTTAATAATATTTTTATAATTTAATATTTGAAGAGTGTTTTTAACATACAAAGAATCCTGAGGGTAAAAGTGATGTATTTGAAAAACTTGTTTAAACCTTCAAAAGTGATTTTTATCAATGTAAAAATAGCTTTGTAAAAACTATGTACAAAGGGGAGGGGCCCAAAACCCCCAGAATTTATTTATAAAAAGTGTGTTTATTACATCTTAAACTTCAGTCACCCTCAAACTACTCTCCACTTGATATAGATGTTTTTTTCCACTGCTCAAAACAGTTTTTTAACTTGGCATTTTTTATTCCTTTTAGTCTACTGACATTTTTTGTTTCACCTCTTCTGCTTCTGGAAAATGTTTCCCTCTGAAGATGTTTTTCTTACAGGGAAACAAACAAGCCACTCTGGGTGAGATTGGGTGAATAGGGAGGGTGGAGCAGGGAGGTCATGCTGTTTTTGGTCAAAAACTGCTAGACACTCAGCACAGTGTGAGCAGATGTGTTGAAAGAGTCTTCAAAAATATTCACCTATCATGAATGGGCCAGATGCACTGAAAGAGTGTTCAAAAAAAATTCACTGAAACTGAACGAAGCCTCTGACAACACTACCAGCTGGTACACTGATACAGATGGGTTCCTAGAACACTCACCTACCAGGGGAAACCTCTACTACAAGGGGCCTGCCCTCCAGAAGATAATTCCAGGGGTTTTGGGGGTCTCCCCTCATATAGTGGCATCTGGTAAAAAAAATTGGAAATACTTGTTTTTCTTTTGGCTGAATTACTTTTTTAAGGGAATAAATTATCAAACCAGAATACATTTTAACTTCTAGCAATTAGTGCAAAAAGCATTGGATGAATAGATACATAATTATCCAAAATAAAGCCTTCGTAGAGTTGAAAATAGAACACTGGATTTTAAGGGTTTTTTTTTGTGCAGTGGGCTATGCTTTTTTGATATAATTTTATTTTTAATACCAAACCTCATCTCTGTTCTGTATTTAGGTCCGATTAGTGATAGTGGATGGTGTTGCTTTTCCTTTTCGTCATGACCTTGATGACCTATCCCTTCGTACTCGATTACTAAATGGCCTAGCCCAGCAAATGATCAGCCTTGCAAATAATCACAGATTAGCTGTAAGTATAATTAGTCGAGAGGATTTTATAATAAAAAATATTGTATCAAGTATTAATTTCTAGAAGTAGCAGAATAGAATTTGCCTGACTAGAAGCAAATACTATAGACATAGTTTTAAATGTACCTTTGTTTTGGTTTGGTTATTATTAAAAAATTAACTCCTGTCATAGTGTTGTTTATCATTTTTCTTGGAAAATAATAGACATAATCAAGATGCCATATTTAAAACATGGACTCTGATGAATAAATGCCACCTTTGGTAAATTATAGTGTTTTTTGTCTAAATATATGTGTGTTTTAGGTAAGCTCTTCCAACATTCCCATTTTTCTTTAACTGTGTGTATAATCACAGATTCAGAGAAAGAGGACTATTACATAGTGTGAACAACCAAGATCTTTGAAGGCAGAGCTAACTCTTCTAGATTTAATGTGAGGACAGGGTAAAGATAAATTCAAAAGTGAACAGTGCAGTCCTTTAATATCAATGAAGAGCCCCCAGTAGGGGGCACTCAAGACTAATAGTTCTTTATGTTTTTGTTTTTAACAGAAATAGCTTTATCTTTTCTGTTTAAAAAAAAAAGTAATCCAAACAATAACACAGAATACTATGCAGTATTTCAGGAGAGTAATGTAATTGTATGCCTACTAACATGGAACAAGTTATGTTCAGATATATGATCAAGTGAAAAAGTTCAAGTTGCATAACAATATATTTCATAGGTCTGCTGTTGAGAAAAATTATGTATAAGCATTTATACTTATATTTATGAAGGAAAATATCAAAAGGACCAGAGCAATAACAGTGGTTATTCAACAGTAGTAAAATCCTTCTAAAGATAGGATTTTGTGGGGTTGAGGGCATTCTTTCCTCTCTTACCTGATAAATTCTTCTTTGCTCGATTTTTCATTTCCTGGTTAGCAGGTATAGAAGCATGTATGACTATGATGATAAATACAATTTACAATTTTAAGTTATATGCTTGCTCTAAAAATTTCTAAACCAACAAAATGTAGAAAGTAAGCAATTATCTATTATCTGGCGATGATTATTGTTGAGCTTAGTATACATATTTTTCCAAACTTATTTTATGCATATATAAAACATATTTTTAAAGTAAGATCACATTATACATTATACATGTTATTATGCAAAGCAGTATTTTGTTCACTTACTATATTGTGAACATCTTTCCATATATACTAACTACTCTATAAGTCTACCTTAACAGCTACAGCGTATTTTGTTGTATGATTGTAAAAGTTTGGGTTTTTTTTTTTAAGATTTTATGTATTTATGTCTAGAGAGAGGGGAAGAGAGAGACATCAGTGTGTGGTTGCCTCTCAAGTGCCCCCTGCTCGGGATCTGGCCCTCAACCCAGACCTGTACTCTGACTGGGAATCAAACTGCTGACCCTTTGATTCTCAGGCTGGCACTCAATTCACTGAGCCTCACCAGCCAGGGCTGTAGAAGTTTTTTTTTAAACTACTTCCGTATTGGTTGTCTTTAATGTTGACTCCAGTTGTTCACCATTTAAATCATTGCAGTCAGCCCTGGCTGCTGTGGCTCAGTGGATTTGAACGCCAGCCTGCCATCCCAAAGAGTCACTGGCTTGATTCCCAGCCAGAGCACATGCCTGGGTTACAGCCAGGTCCCCAGTTGGGGGTGTACAAGAGGCAACCAATCTACATTTCTCTTATACATCAATGTTTCACCCCCTCCTTTTCTGTCTTCCCTCCCCTTTCTCTAAAAATTAAATAAAATCTTTAAAAAACAAAACCAAAAAAACTGCAATCAATAACTTTTATATACCTCTTTGTCCATTCAACCAGTTATTTCTGAAAATACTAAACCAAAGGGACAGCCCTATTTTAAACATTTTGTTATATATTATCAAATTATCCTCAGAAAGCGTGTTCCAAAGTATGTTTTCTACAGCAATGAATGGGAATTTTTTTTTCCAAGTCTTTACCAACTTCGATTCTTTTAAATCTTTGCCAAAGTGATGCGGAGTCATTATAGAGATGCATTTATTTGATTATTAGCAGAAATGCTTGACAGTTTTATTAAGATATAATTGACATACCATAAAATTCACCCTTTTAAAGTGTACAGTACAGTGGTTTTTAGTGTATTCAGACTTGTGCAAGCATCACTATTGTCTGATTTTAGAGCATTTCCATTATGCCCAGAAGAAATCACTTTCCCATTAGCTGGCACTCTCTGCTGCACTTCCCTGTCTGCTTTTTGTCTCTATGGATTTGTCTTTTCGGGATATTTTCTAGAAGTAGAATAATGCAATATGTAGTCTTTTATGTCTTGTTTCTTTTACTTAGTATAAGGTTTTCAAGATTCATCCATGTTGTGGCATGTATCAATGTCCTTTTTATGACCAAAGACTTTTGTATTTTCTCAATATACCACATTTGTTTATCTGTTCATCAATTGAAGGGCATTTGGGTAGCAAAGTATTTTTAAAGCAGTGAAGTTAATAATTTCTAAGCGATTGTTACTTCACTATTTCAAAGACTCATTTTGTAGGAGCTTGGAGTAATTACACAATAATTTTCATTTGGATCCTGGTATACCCAACATTTTTGCAGAAGTAGTATAATTTTATAAATATTTGCTAACAGTGCAAATTCTAATTTGGGGATGTTGAACAGCTGTTAAGCAGTATGTTTACATTTGCCTCAAGATACAGATAAACTACTCCCTAACCCTGATAGAACTTTCTGCAAAGAGAAAAATGCTCAGTTTAATACAGTGGTTGTATGACTCTTGAGCAGTTGAAATATGGCTAGTGCTACTGAGGAACTGAACTTTTAGTTTTATAATTTAATTTAAAAAAGCTATTTGTGGCTAATGGCTGCAGAATTGGATAGTGCACCCCTAACAAGAAAGGTGTAAGTAAGTGTTGGTGTAAGTAATTATCTCAGTTGCTAGAGCTTAGACATTTGGTAATATGTACAATAAAGGGTATTTATATTATTCAGCATGTTGGGGATGCCAGTTAGTCATATATTTCAGCTAATTACTGATTTAAATTCCTTTTTAGCTTGGTCTAAGATTCCTCACCTGAAGTAACAGGTGGGGAAGCCACTATGCCACTTAAGGGGAGAGGAACTAAAAGAAAGTCACATCATCCAGTTGGTGCCTAATCAAGAGCTAGATGGATTGCAGATCTCCCCTTTGTAGATAAACAAAAGTTTGAGGGTGTTACCACTTCAATGGGAATAGCCAAACAACCTTTTCTTTCTCATTTTTCTAATGAAACTGATGACTTTTTCAAAGTAGGTACCTTTACTCACTGCTTTTCATAGAAGTTCTTTATCAGTGACAGCTTGCAAGTATGTGGAGGGAAGATCTGTATTGGGAGAAAATTTAATACAACTATTTCTGGAGAATTTCGGATAAAGTGGTGCCAGATAATTTGACTTTTACTGTATTAGGTCAGCCTTAAACACTTTTATTTTCTCTACTTTAAAATTACTACTTTTAAAACATGGGCTCTTTTCTATAGGCCACTATTTAATCCAAAAGAATTAGCAATATTTTTAGCCTTTGGAGCCGTCAGTAACTAAAGCACACCCGTATCTTTGGTCAGCAGACTAACAGAGTCATAATTTGGGGTCATTTGACCTGATCACTGGGTTTCATTTTTCCCAGTTCTTCTACTTATACTGTACATTCTTTATTTTAGCTCTCTTCTCATAATTTTTTGCCTTAGTTTCTTTTTTATTTCTGTAAAATCATAAATCACAATTTTATATTTGTTTCTTCCCTAAAAATTTAAGTATTGTGTTGTTTAAAAATTCTATATTATTATTTTTTTAACTTTTATTTTATATATTTTTAAGATTTTTTAAATTTATCTTTAGAGGGGAAGGGAAGGAGAGAGGGAGAGAAACATCAATGTGTGTTTGCCTTTTGTGCGTCCCCTGCTGGGAACTGGCCTGCAACCCAGGCATGTGCCCTGACTGGTAATCAAACTGGTGACCCTTTGCTTCACAGGCCCGTGCTCAATCCACTGAGCTACGCCAGCCAGGGCAGAATTCTATATTTTTTTTGAATAAATATATTCCAGAGAGGCAACAGTGCTAAAGAACACAAATTCAGTCTTTCTAAGCCTTTGATTTCTCATATGTTAAACTGGAATAATAATAATACCTAATTCATAGAGTTGTGGAGATTAGCTAAGATAAGGAAGGTAAAGCAGTTAGCATAGTTTTAAGTACTCAAAAGTGTTTATTACCACTATGGATGTTGCTGCCATTGGACTGGTTGTTCCTACTGGCTTATACAAACCTTACATTTAAAAGTGAGAATTTTCATGATTCTCCCAGTTGTGAAGTTTTTGTGCATGGTCTCTTTAGACTTTTATATATTATCTATTTTATCTTTATTCTTTCACTAAATATAAATATTTATTATTTTTAGATAGAGGGGAAGGGAGAGAGGGAGAAAAACATTATTGTGAGAGCAAAACATCACTTGGTTGCCTCTCGAACTCTGCTGAACCCACAACCCAGGCATGTGCCCTGAATTGAACTGGTAACCTTCGCTTTGCAGAACATTGCCCAATCAACTGAACCACACCAGTCAGGGCTATTTTCTTCCATTTTCATTATAAGAATTTCTTTGTTCTTATCTGTTAAAAAAAAGTTTTATGTTCAGTAGACTCATGTTTTCAGATAGCTACTTATTTTTATGTGTAAGTTTTAAAAAAATATTGGAAAAGTTTTTTATTACCTAAATACGTCTTTAAATTAGATTGTATTCAAAATACTAAAATCACAGGACTATTTACTTTTTAAGTTTTATAAGATACTCCTCTGATTTTCTCACATTTTGTTTTGTAGGTAATTTTAACTAATCAGATGACAACAAGGATCGATGGAAATCAGGCCTTGCTGATACCAGCATTGGGTGGGTAATAAATTAGATAACCATTTTGGTTAAACACATTTTCTCTACCTTTTTCATTTGATGCTTATTGAGTACTGTAAACTCCATGAGAGCAGAGAGTTTGTCTTATTCACTGATAAATCTTAGCATGGAACACTGGGCTTTTAGGTACTGACTCATTTTTTCAGTTAACATTAATTCAACATTTATTATATAGCAACTGCTGGGTCAGGTACTGAGCATATAATTGTCATATGATGATTATTTATTTGTAGAGAGGGAAAGGGGGGGAGAAAGAGAAACATCAATGTGTGGTTGTCTGTCACATGCCCTGTATTGGGGACCTGGTCCACAATCCAGGCATGTGCCCTAGACTAGGAGTCGAACCAGTGACCCTTTGGTTCACTGGCTGGTGCTCAATCCACTGAGTCATACCAGCCAGGGTCATATGATGCTTCTCGCCTTCAGAAAGCTCACTGTCTTAGGCAGGAGGAATGGTGAATCTATTCAAATACAAATTATATAACAGTGAATAGATTTATGATTTTGTTCCTAACCTTAGTCATGGTTTTGTTAGAATACAGTGCTTCAAGACTTATTTCTACTAAAATCTTTGAATATTCTGTCAGAGTTCTTGCTTTTTTTCTGATAGTCATAAATATGTTAGTATTGCTGATATATGGGAGAGTGACCAATATGTTAAACTATAAAGTTTTCTAAAGGCAAATAGAAGATATTGATCTTCAGTGTTGCCTTAAATATGTAAAACTCCATTAATCTCATGATGTTATCCACATACCAGGTTTTTAAAAACCAAGTATAGTCTTGTTATGTTAAATTACGCAAAGTAAAACTGTATTTGATCAGAGGCATTCTGAGAGACTTACAACCTAGTCAGTAAGGCAATATATAAGTATTATGTGTTTTTTTTCCCTCAGGGGAAAGCTGGGGACATGCTGCAACAATACGACTGATCTTTCATTGGGATCAAAAGCAAAGGTCAGTGTAGAGACACGTTAATAATGCTGAATATTGGGTTAATAATACTGAACACTTACCCATTTCTTAGAGCTAGTGCACTGGATGACATCTACTGTGAACTAAAGCCCCATGAACTAAAGCTTTTGTTACCTTGTCCTCAATCACCTAGAGCAAACATAGAAACATGTATTTATCTGCACATTTAGCTACATAGGAAATTCTTTGGAATATTTAAATGATGGGGTGCACCTGAAATGAGTAGGTGTCCAAGGAATGCTACCTTCTAAAGCTCATAGAAAATCAAATACCAATTATTAGCCACGCAGAAGGAGGTGGGTACTGTGTTCCTGGAAGGGACTGAAAGGAGAATAAAATGGGGACCAAAAGTTAACTCTAGGACTATTTTATGTGGAAAATAGGGTGGTTCTTCCTAGTTCCTTAATATATTTCTTCCATGAAATTGTGTCTACTTTTGTTTTCACTAGTATTTTCCTGTCTTGCATTTGTTATCCATTTACTTACCTGACTCTCACCACTATTGTTCTTTAAAATAAAACTATGACAGCATGCAACCTTTGTATTTGTTTTTAAAGCTAGCTGCTGAGCAAGTGAACAAACCAGCTTTTATTTTCTTTAAAGTAGGAAATTGAAAGCAGCAGAATCTTTTATTTTACACTTCTGGAAATGTCAGAATTATGCCAGCCTCTCTGCTTTGAGATTAATTGGTATAACATAGAGTACTTGGTTTTGAAATGCTCTAATAAAAGGGAGAAATTGAGACAGTATGTGGGCAAAGATGGAAAAAGGGGTTACTTAAATACATATGGGGTCTGGTCAGTTATATTGTTTATTTCTTTATTGCATTTCTTTGTTTTTCTATAAAATGAAAAAAATCATCCTTCAGCTCACCAACTTAGGTTTTACTGACTCTGAGCTCATAGCAGAACCAGTCACACATACATCTTTGGCAACTAATTCAGACAGTTTGTGTCTCTTTTAAAGATGGCCATTGCAGAGCTCAGGTGACACTTTTTTTTCTTTTCCATAATATGTAGTGCTTTATAATTGACTCCCACCCCTCAATCCTGTAAATAAGTCACTGTACAGTGGCTTCACAAAAAGAATTTTTTTCTCAGTAACAAAGCCTATTGTAAAGATTCGGCAATTTCTCCAGATGATTCTTTTGAACATACTGCTTATACTTTCCCAGATTTAGCTTTTCTGCAAAATGCATCCCACTAATGATCTTAGGAATTTCCCTTGAGCTAGTATACAGTAGTTTTCCACTGTTGTTCTATTAACTATTCATTGGTAGGATACATGTAAGAAATGAGAATAATAGGAGCAGAGCAAGATGTTTCCTCTTTTTATGCATTTATCAGAAGTAAAGGTTTGCCTTCTTTATCAAATTCCGTAAATTGGCATTGGTTAGGTACCTTTGAGATCAGAAAACCATGCTTAATTTTTGAGTAACCATTTTATGACTTCAGCTTCTTAATTTTTTCCAAGAAATTAGAGAATAATATAGATGAAAATTTTACTCTATCCCATGATGTTATTTTAGTGAGTGCTTGCTTGTGCTCGGTATTTAACTGGGCATTCTATGTACATCATTTTATATTATCCCTTCAATAATTCTGAAGAATCTATACCTGTTATTAACGATGAGAAGACCAAACCCCAGAAGATTAACTAACTAGTAAATAATAGCTATTATTATTTTTTAAGATTTAAAATTTTTATTTACTTACTTGAGAGAGAGGGAAAGGGAGGGAGAAAGAGAGAGAGAGAAACTTCAGTGTGCGAGAGATTCAGTTGTCTCTCCCATACCTCTAACCAGGGACGTGGCCTGCAACCCAGGCATCTGCCCTGACCAGTAATCGAACCAGTGATCCTTCGGTTCACAGACCAGTGCTCAGTTCACTGAGCCACATCAGCCAGGGCTAATAGCTACCATCTATTAAATATTTATTAACTGTCCTTTATTATGCTAAGCACTCTGTGTGTATAAAATTTTATTTTCTAAATAACTCTGAAGTAGATGGTAGTATCCACATTTTATAGCTGGCTATAATAGAGTCCATTCTTTTTCTCCTATAATTACTATTCCTAGAATGTAATTTTAGTATTGTGTTGATTTCTGGCAAATCTGAAAGTTAAAGCTCTTTATCCTCCTTTTAAGGTTGTATTCTTTTTCTCCAAACTGTCTTTTTTTCCAGGCTATGGATGGATATATAAGTAATGTGTGTGTTTTATCATAATCAGAAGTTGACCTCATGAAATAGAATTAAAATAGCTTTATTTTTCATTGTTTGAAACCAACTATCTTCAAGTCATTAAAGTTGCATGAAATCTTTTTTTAGGTATACTTTATTGATTATGCTATTACATTTTACCCAATTTTTCTCCCCTTTATCCCCCCTCCACCTTGCACACCCCTGCCCTCTAGCATTTTCCCTCCCCCTCAGTTTATGCCCATGGGTTATACATGTAAGTTCTTTGGCTTCTCTGTTTCCTATACTATTCTTAACCTGTCACCCTCTGTTTTATGCCTACCAATTATGCTTCTTACTCCATGTACCTTTCTTCCCCTCACCCTCCCCACTGAAAACCTTCCATGTGATCTCCATTTCTCTGGTTCTGTTCCTGACCCTTGTTTGCTTAGTTTTGGTTTTTGTTTTTTTAGGTTCAGTTGTTGATACTTATGAGTTTGTTGTCATTTTACTATTCATAGTTTTGATCTTCTTCTATTTCTTATGTAAGTCCCTTTAACATTTCATGTAATAAGGGCTTGGTGATGATGAACTCCTTTAACTTGACCTTATCTGGGAAGCACTTTATCTGCCCTTCCATTCTAAATAATGGCTTTGCTGGATAGAGTAATCTTGGAGGTAGGTCCTTGCCTTTCGTGACTTTAAATACTTCTTTCCAGCACTTTCTGGCCTGTAAGGTTTCTTTTGAGAAATCAGCTGATAGTCTTATGGACATCACTCCTTTCTAGGTAACTGTCTCTTTAATCTTGGGCAATCTAATTATGACGTGCCTAGGTGTGTGCTTCTTTGGGTCCAATTTCTATGGGACTCTCTGAGCTTCCTGGACTTCCTGGAAGTATATTTCCTTTGCCAGATTGAGGAAGTTTTCCTTCATTTTTTGTTCAAACAGGTTTTCAGTTTCTTGCTCTTGTTCTTCTCCTTCTGGCACCCCTATGATTCCGATGTCGGAATGTTTAAAGTTGTCCCAAACATTCCTCAGGATCTTCTCATTTTTTTTGAATTCTTGTTTCTTTATTATGTTCTAGTTGGATGCTTATTTCTTTCTTTTGTTCCAAATCATTGATTTGAGTCCCAGTTTCCCTCCCTTCACTGTTGGTTCCCTGTATATGTTCCTTTACTTCACTTTGTATTACCTCTATTTCTTTCTTCATTTTTGTGACCAAACTCAGTCATTTCTGTGAACATTGTAATTACCAGTGTTTTGAGCTCTGCATCAGATAGGTTATCTGTCTTCTTATCACTTAGCTCTTTTTCTGGAGTTTTGATCTGTTCTTTCTTTTGAGCCATATTTCTTTGTCTTGATGCACCTATTGAAAGGGACTGGAGACTTAGTTATTCACCAGGGTGGGGCAACCCCCCTCACTGTGTCGTGGCACTGTCTGTAGGGGAGGGTCAGAGAGGGAACATTACTGCTTGCTTGCTCTGTCTGCTGTAGGTCCACTTTCCAACAAACTCTCCTATGAGGCTGGGAGTTTCTCCCACTGTTATAACCTATACAGTATTTTACAGCTAGTTTTAAGTCTTTAAGTTCCCATTCAGCCAGCTCTGCCTTGCCCATGAGATCTGCTGCCTTGGCACGTGTCCTCTCCACTAGGCTGCCTGGTTTTTGTCTCCGTCCCTCCTACTGGTCTGAGTGAATGTTTCTTTAACTCCTTGGTTCTTGGAGTTGCATGCAGTTTGATTTTCTGGCACTTCTGGTTGTTTATTGTTTTGAAATTGGTTATATATTTTTTTGGTTGTGCAAGGAAGCGAAGCATTTCTTCCTGCTGCATGAAATCTTGTATGTGGTTTAAATTTTAGTTTATCTTGAAAGAATGGAAATAGAAATTCACATTGGGGGAAAATGTTATGAAAATAAACACTTTCAATTTGAGCAGAAAACTAAAAACTTTGACTAGCTCTCAAAGTTATTGAAGAGAATTGAACTTAAGTATCCCATCTCATGGCAGTGTCCCCATCCTTCACCAGCAACATCTGATTTTTACCCTTTGATTAATAATAGAATAACATTTCAATAGTTGTTAAAAGATACTTTTGTCTCTATCCTGTGTATTGTACAGGTTTTCCTTCAATTTACATATTCATAATCATATGAGACTGAGATTGTTCAGAATTATACCACTCTTTGCCAAGAAGATCTGGTGGTGGAGTGGAGTAATATAGCAACACCCCCACATAGTATTTCATATGTGTGCTCAGCTGTAGAGCACAAATTGTGCTTCTGTCTTGTTTCTCTCTGACCTAAACTACGTAGTTCAGCCATATGTTAAGCTTCATCTCAGTTGAGGACATGAGCCAAGTGATTCTTTGATTTAGTTTGTTTTTTTTGAAAAGATCTCTTGAGATGCAGACATGAAATATACAATTTAACTTTTAAAAATATTTCCTTTTCTTTATTTATTTTTATAGAGGGGGAAGGGAGAAAGAGAGGGAGAGAAACATTAGTGTGTGGTTGTCTCTCATGTGGCCCACACTGGGGACCGGGCCTGCAACCCAGGCATGTGCCCTGACTGGGAATCAAACCAACGACCCTTTGGTTTGCAGCCCGTACTCAATCCACTGAGCTACACCAGCCAGGGTTATACAGTTTAATTTTTACTTAGAAATTCAAGGAAGATTTTCAACCTGAACACTTAATGCCGATTTGACTTTAGGATTTTCAATGAATATGTAAATGCTTCTTTAAAGCTTATTTAATTTTTCTTTTTTTTTTCTAGAAAAGTCAGAAGAACTAGGTCCCTTTTTGAACATAGTATTAGATACTAGTTTTTCAGAAGGTTAGCTAATTTTCGTTCTATTGAATCACAGAGATTTTTTAATAGGGTGGGTTAAAATATATGATGCTTCTATTTTTCTGTTATATTTTGCATTAAAGAGGGAATATCAACTCTAAAAGCATTGTAAAAAAGTTATACTCACTCCCTATGATAACTATTCTTATATATTACCTGCCAGGTATTTTCTTTATGCATACTGTTATAATTCTAGAGCAAATGACATTTTGGATTCTGCTCTTTTCATCCTAAAAGAATAAACCTAAAACACTGAGCTAATGGACTATGATTTCTGACTGCTTCCCTTTTGAATTGTGCCTGAGTAGAGGGGCAATTTCAAAATTAATAAAGCAACAAATCATAAACCAAGATGTCCTTTTTGAGTTGTCTTTGAAAACAAGTCAACATTATATTACATGTAAATAAATGCTCCTTTTAACTCTGAGTTTATTATTTTTCTCTAAGTTAGCGCAGTTAAATCATTTTGTGTGTGTGTGTGTGTGCGTGTGTGTGGTAAAGTATACATAACACAAACCTTACCATTTTAACCATTTAAGTGTACACTTCAGTGGCATGAATTATAGCCACAATTGTATAATCGTCACTACCATCCATCTCCAGAACTTTTTCATCTTCTATACTAAAACTTTGTACCAATTAAACAGTTCTCCATTCTCCCCTACTACCAGCCCCTGGCAACCACCATTCTACTTCTGTCTCTATGGATTTGACTACCCTAGGCATCTCAAATAAGCGGAATCATACAACATTTGTCCTATTGTGACTGATGTTATTTCACTTAGCACAATGTCCTCAAGGTTTACTGTAGCATGTGTTAGAATTTCTTTCCTTTTAAAGACTGAATAATATTCCATTATATGTATATGTCACATTTTGTTTATACATTCATGTGTCAAGACACTTGGATTAGTTCTAGCTTTTGGCTATTGTGAGTAAGTTATGTCACTTTTAAAGCAATTTTAAAAGGCACTTTAAAAGGTTTTGCTTTTATATCTGTTGCTGTTACAGTATTTGAACATAGTAAGAGCTTAAAATTTTACTTTTCAACTACTTTCAGCTTTAGTTTTATGTTACTTACTTTGTAGACTACATAATGAAATTCTGCCTAAACAGATTTTGTTCTGTCACGACAGTGATATTTTTGGACATAATTATTTTGAAAGAATGTGTCTTGCTAGCTTATTTGTATTAGTATATTATGAGTATATTATGATTATATTAGTATAAGGAACATACTTATGTATATCCCAACAAATTGTCTTAATAGTTACAACACCCCCCAAAACAATTACTACGGAAAGTTTGAAGAATATAGATTAAAAGAAAACCTTTACCTTATAATAACAATGTGGCTTTTTTATTGTAGCCTTCTAATAACTTTTCTATATATGTGTATTATACGTACTAATAAGTACAGGATCATACAGCATAACTTTTATATTATTAATATTTTCCTATCTCATTAAATATTTTTTCCCACTATATTTTCTTAAGCATAAATAGTATCTCGTTGTTTATTTCAGCAATTTTCAACCTTTTTTAGCTCATGGCACAAATAAACTAATTACTAAAATTATATGACATCAAAATGTATTTTTTGCTGATCTGACCAAAAAAAAAAACTTTTGGTATACTTTTGATTCATTCATACCAGATGGCTATTGTGTTGTATTTCTTTGACAGTCTAAGGGAACAGAGGTCAGTACCCCTGACTAAATAAACAGGCATTACATGTTTTAAATATTCTTGCAGCACACTGGTCGGAAATTGCTCATTTATTTGAATCAGTCATTGGACTTTTAGGTTGCTTTAAAATTTCACTTATGTAAACAAGTATTTTGTTAATAATACTTATAATAATGTTGCATGCATACATGTAGCTATTGGTTGAAGGGAGTACTTTTGATTTTTTTTGCTTTGTGTGTTTTTAGAGAACAAAATAATACAATTATATAAAACTATGTTTGTTATCAAATCAGTCACCTGAACTAATTAATTAAGATTATGTGTTTCTGTATATTTTTTTCTCTAAGCAGGTTGGCAACATTGTACAAATCACCAAGCCAGAAGGAATCTACAGTACTGTTTCAAATCACAGTCAGTATTATTTGATTAGAGTGTGGTTTTGGTGTTGGTGGGCTATAATTATGTAAAGAGAATATTTATAAATTGCTTCTGTTAACTTCGCCAGGCAGTAAGCCAATTTGAGGACAGCTTTGGATACTTAGAATTATCCCCCAATATCGAGATATACAAACACATAATAATTGAACTGAAAAAATTTTTTAAGATTTTTTAATCTTTTTATCTTTAGAGCGGAAGGGAAGGAGAGAGGGAGAGAAATATCAATGTTTGGTTGCCTCTCATGCATCCCCTGCTGGGAAATGGCCTGCAACCCAGGCATGTGCCCTGACTGGGAATCGAACCACGATCTTGTAGTTCACAGGCCCGCGTTCAATCCACTGAGCTACACCAGCCAGGGCTGAACTGAAAAATTTTTAAAGGTTTTATTTATTTATTTTTAGAGAGAGGGGAAAGGAGGGAGAGGGAGAAAAACATCAGTGTGTGAGAGAGACATTGATGGGTTGCCTCTCACACACCCCCAAGTAGCGACCTGGCCTGCAACCCAGGCATGTGCCTTGACTGGGAACCAAACCAGCGACCTTTCAGTTTGTAGGCCAGCATTCAGTCAACCGCACCACACCCACCAGGGCTGAAATTTATTTTTAAGAACTGAGGAAATCGTGTTTTGAGGGGTAATATGTCTCATGCCATATGTGATGTCAGGATATTAAATATTTTTAAGGTGAAAGTTGTTAAGGATTTTCATGAGATTAACTACCAACCTTACTCATTTTGGTCTTTAGATACTATAGGTTTGTCATAGCCATGAAATATATCCTGCTTTAAAATGTTAATTTTCCTATAATTGTATATTATAGAACATAGATTTTTACTGAAATATGCATATTTATCAATAGTTTTGAGCCAAATATATTCTTGGCATCTCATATTTTAGGGACAAAAACAGAAACATTCTGAAACTGAGCTATGTACTTAGACTTTGCTCTGCCTAGGTACACTAAAAGTATTCCAATTGGAAAACTTTATTTTAGAGTATTTGATTGCGAAAATAAGTTTGTAAAACACCTAAGTAATTATTATGTTATTTTCTTTCACTTCTTCCAGTAGTGTCACCATGAAGTTTGTAAGGGTTGTTTTTTAGAGAACATTTTTATAATGCAAGGTTATTTTTGCGTGTATGTGTAAATAAATATATAAAAATACTCTAGATATAAAATACTTTAGTATAAATATTAAAGGCTTGGACATTTAACCTCTTTATTTACAGTGCTTGATAACTTCTAGTCCAACAATAAATTAGCTCTCTTATCAATTACTTAAAATGTTTGGAAGACCAATCATTATTTTAGATGCTCTTAAAGCATACTTGTGTATTTTTTCATCTCTCAGCCTCAGGGATTTAGAGATGCTGTTGTTGCCCCTTCAGTGCAAACAGAAGATTCCTTGAATTCCCGGAAACGGTCACGAGAATCAGAGGAAGAACAGGAATCCAAAGACTAATCTCAGTGTGTATGTGTGTGTGAGAGAGGGGTAGAAAGAGAGAGAGAGTGAGAGAGAGAGAGATTGAGAGAGAGAGAGAGAGAGAGAGTGTGTGTGTGTGTGTGTGTGTGTGAAGTCTGTCTGAAAAAAGTTCAGCCATTGTTAATATAATGAGAATGGTTTGCATGATATCCATGTAACCTGGCAGCCAAGAGGAGTGGACTGGAATGCACATGCGTTAACAGTGATAACTTCACTGTACTGGTCAGTGATGTGGAAGACACCATTGAGTGAGCATGTGTACTGTGGGGCCATCACATTCAAAATGAGCAAGTAGAGGAACAAATCTGCATCGGATTTTGCATTAAGCTTGAACATTCCTCGATGGAAATATTTGGATGGTTCAGAAGGCTTTCCAGGATGATGCAATGAGTACAGCACAAATAAGGTGTGGCACAAATGCTTCAAAGTTGGTCAAGAATCTGTTGCAAGTGATCCACGTTCTGGAAGGCCTGCAACCAGCAGAACACCTGAGAATATTGAATGTGGAGGGGCTGCAGTCAAAGAACAGTGACCCAGGAGACTAATCACCTCTATAGCCCAGATTTGGCACGCTGAGACTTCTGGATTTTAGAAAAACTAATCACCTTTGAAAGGGAAGAGAGTCAGGAAAATACGATGGGGCAGTTGTGGCCATTCCAACAAAGGATTTTGCAGTGTTTTGAACTGTGGAAGAGATGCTGGGAGAACTGTGTGAGGTCCCAAGATGCCTACTTTGAAGGGGATGGAGGCATCATTGTCTTTTATACAGTGTTTCTTATATTTTATATCTTCAATAAATGTTTCTTTTTCATAGCACGTGGCTGGATACTTTCTGGACAGACCTCAATATGTATTGATTGTGTGAGATGCAGTGTTTACAAGTAGACTCATTTGTTTAGAATATAAACACATACTATGGCACAAATGAATCAGGAATATAACAAGTAAACTGTATGTATACTTAATGAATATGATTCCCTGAAAGTTTTTCTAAAGCAGTGTTCTATAATTAAATTGTGCCCTGTTTTAATTTTTAGTAATATTCAGTAGAGATGATATAGGTATTATATTTTGCAAGTTTGGAAAGCTGATCTCATGTGGCTAATCAGGCTGTTTTTACTAATTGCTGAGGAAGAAAAGATTTGCTTTACATTCCTTTTGTGTTCTCCTTAAATATAGCTTTGATGATTCTAAAATGACCTGTTTTATTGTTATAAAGGAAACCTAGCACATCTGAGTCAGCATATCATTATATTCAGTCTTATGGGTAGCATACACATTTAGATGACCAATCTGATTTTAGTGACCTCAATTCTAAAGTCTAAGCCATTTCTTTATAATTAAAAATTTTTTTTAAAAATCCTCACCTGGGGATATATTTATTGATTTTAGAGAGAGAGAGGAAGGGAGAGAGAAACAATGATGTGAGAGAGAGATACCAGTTGGTTGCCTCCTGCATGTGCTCTGATGAGATCAAGCCCACAGCCTTCTGGTGTATGAGATAATGCTCCAACCAACTGAGCCATTTGACCAGGGCTGTTTTTAATTTACTTTATAATGTTAAATGAAGGACTTTGGAACTGTGTGTTTCATTTAGAAATTGTCTGGAACATATATCTTCCAGAGTAGTCAATAAAATCACAGGTAATCATTTTTACATTTTTGAAAAATGTTGTTATTCTAGAATTCTAGGTGTATCTACATTTTCCTCTGAAAAGTCTTAACACTGCTTAAATACATTAAAAATTTGGATTGAGTGGTTTAAAAATAATCTAAAACTGTTTTAGCACCTGGTTCTTCTTAGTAATTCTCAGTTCATTCACAAAATTTACTTTGGTTTCCAGTGGAAGAAAAGTCTAAGATAAAGGTGAGATAATTGATTATTACATACTGCGACAGCCATATTTTCCATCCCAGACTGAACACTAAATTCATAAAATTCAAAATACATGATTACTATGAAATTGACTAAGCATTGGATAAGCAGACTTTGCCAGGACTTTCTGAGAGTGGAAGTGGGCACTGCTGACAGTTACTCCAGGGCAGTGGACATAAACCAGGATTCTTCCTAGCAAATCAGGCATAGGGTCATCCTAATTATATAACACTAATTTTAAATGATTAATGTAGGATAGCTGATTGTAACTATCGTATGTTAGGGCTTTAGTGCTTTAAATGATTTAATGTAGGATAGCTGATTGTAACTATCATATGTTAGGGCTTTAGCGCATATGTTTTTATTATAATTAGTACAGTCATTATTAAAAAGTACTCGTTTTATATTCAGTTTGCTCTAATCATGGAATCAAGGGTGGGGTTTGTAAGTGATGAATATCAGTGTTACCAGGCATCATATACAGTAGGATCTCATAAAGAACTTCAAAAAACTATAGGACCCTGAGTATAGACAAAGGCCAGTGTAGTTCTGTTTCCAATTGTTCTGGTTGCTATTGCTAAAAAGATGCTTACTTTCTAGTTACAAACATAACATACACTTAAATTTTAGTCTACTTGAGTTGCAATAGTAAAAGGACAGAATTAAAACAATTTTCTTACAGTATTAGAGGCTAGAAGTCTGAAAGCAGCATACCTGCCAGCATGGTCTAGTTGCGGTGAGAGCTCTCTTGCAGGCAGCTGCCTTCTCATTGGTGCTCAAAAGACCTTTCATTGGTGAATGCACATGGAGAGAGATTTTTCTCTCTTCATCATCTTACAAGGTCACCAGTCCTATCAGTTTTGGACCCACCATATGATCTTATTCAACATAACTTACTAAAGGCCCCGCCCTAAACAGATACAGTCATATTGGAGGTTAAAGAGTTTGAACATAGGAATTTTGGGAGGATGCAGTATAGTCTAGAGCATTCTGCTCCTGGTCCCCAAAATTCATGTTCTCATGTGCAAAATACACATTCCATCCCAACCACTCCAAAACTCTTAACTTATTCCAAAGTCTCATTTAAATATCCTCTAAGTCAGATATGAGTGAGATTCAAGGTACAATTCTTCCTGAGGTAATTTCTCCCCAGATGTGAACTTGCGAAATCAGACAAGTATTTTCAAGCTACAATGGAGGGAGAAGCATAGAGTAGATGGTCCCCCTCTAAAAGAGAAATCAGAAAGATGAAAGGGGTGATGGGTTCCAAGCAAGTCCAAAATCTAACAAGGCAAAGTTTATTAAATCTTAAGGCTCATCAATAGTCCTCTTTGGTTTAATATTCTGCCTTCCAGGTCAACTGGGGTGGCAGCATCACCCCTACAGCTTTACCCTGGGGTCCTGCTTCCAAGGCTCTGCCAGATCTAGCCCTTAAACCTCTGGCAGAGGCTGTGTGATTGTTGAAACTGAGGTAGTAGCTCTGATGACCTTTGAATTGCCTTTGGGGAATTTTTTCTTGAGGAATAACTCATGTTTGCAGCTAAATAGCTCTCTACAGTCCTATCAAATCTAAGAAGTCCAACAGCCTTCCTTCAGTTTGTCCCATCTCTTGTCCACTTCAGTTCAAACTGTCATTCTTTCCGCTAGTATAATTCCATAAGCTCTTTACGGGATGCTGTCCAGCCATACCTGAGATGTTCTCTTCAGAATATGATATCTAATTTTGTACAATATGGGTAAGTTGAAATTTTTTCTTTTTCCTTAACAATTCTTTTCTCAAGTCACATCTTTCGCATTTTACTATAAGTAGTCAGGAGGAACCAAGCCAGTCCTTCAATACTTTGTTTAGAAACCTCAGCTAAATAACCAGTTTTATCACTTGCAAGTTCTGTCTTCCATAAAACACTAGAAAATAGTTCAGCCCAGTACTTTGCCACTTTATAACAAGGATCATCTTTCTGCCCGTTTCCATTAGCATGTTCCTCCTTTTCATCTGAGAACTCACCAAGTTTCTCTTAACATCCATATTTCTAACACACATCTCCAAACTCTTCCAGCCCCCACCCTTTACCCACCTCCAATGCCTCTTCAAACTTTTAGGTATTTGTAATAGCACTACTCCACTTCCCGGTACTAAAATCTGTCTTTAGCTTGGACTGCCCTAATAAAATACCATAGATTGGTCGTCTTAAAATAAGTTTATTTTCTGCCCTGGCTGGTGTAGCTCAGTGGATTGAGCGCAGGCCAGCAAACCAAAGGATCTCGGTTCCATTCCCCATCAGGGCACATGCCTGGGTTGCAGGCCAGTTCCCAGCAGGGGATGCATGAGAGGCAACCAAACATTGATATTTCTCTCCCTTTCTTCTTCCCTTCCCCTCTAAAGATAAATAAATAAGAATTTAAAAAGTTTATTTTCTCACAGTTCTGGAGGTTAAAAGTCCAAATTAAAGGTGCTAGCATGGTTAGTTTCTGTTGAGATATATAACTGTCTTGTAGATGGCTTCCTTCTTGCTGTGTCCTTAGATGACAGGGAGAGAGAGATTAAGAGTGAGCTCTCAGGTGTCTCCTTATAAGGGCACTAATCCTATCATGAGGGTACCACTCTTGTGACCTCATTTAACATTACCTCCTAAAAGCCCAACCTCTAAATACAGTCACATCGGATGTTAGGGCTTCAACATATGAATTTGGGGAAGACAATTCAGTCTGTAACACTGTTGGAAACAAATATGTTCATATTATTTTAAAGCTATATCATATTGTAACCTACTTTTAAAAAGCTCTAATATATCCTCATGTATTCCACATAGTGAAATTTTTCTGTGGTAGTGTTTAAGATGTGTAACTTTAAAATTTCTTCTGGAGTTTTTGTTATAGTATATTTTTTGTTATAGACAATGCTCCTAATAAGCATGTAAGTTCCTTTTTAAAGAAATTGAAATTATGATTTGTATTAATTTTCAATTGCTGATGTAATACATTACCAAAAATTCAGTGGCTTAAAAGAACACAAATTTATTCTTACAGTGATTGAATCTGAAGTCAGTTTCACAGGGCTAAAATTAAGGTGTTAGCAGGCCAGCCTGCATTCCTTTTGGAGGGTCTAAGGGAAAACCCATTTCCTTGCCTTTTCTAGCTTTTAGAGGTTGCCCTGCATTCCTTGCCTTGTAGCCCATCTTCAAAAAGCAGTGTGCATCTTCCAGTCTCTTCTCCATTTCCATTGACTTCTATTCACTCTTTCTCTTGCCTCCCTCTTTCTTATAAGGACCTTTTCAATTACATTCAGGGCGTTGACAGGTGATCCAGGATAATCTCCCCATCTCTAGGCCTTTAATTTAATCACATCTGCAAAGTTCCTTTTGGTATGTTAAATTAGCATTCACAGATTCTAGGATTAGGTTGTAAACATCTTTAGGGGAGCCATTGTGCAGCCCACAAATAATGTGGTAGTGTGATTCAACAAATAGTGACCCTTGACACATTCATATGCACATTACAGTTGGAAAAGCATTGGGACAGACTTGTTAACATTTTTTTTAATCCTCAGATGAGGATGTGTTTATTGATTTTAGAGAGAGAGGAAAGGAGAGAGAAAGCAACGTCATGCTCCAACAGGATTGAACCCCCAACCTAGGTATGTGACTTGACCAGGAACGGAACCCACAACCTTTTGGTGTACGGGAGGATGCTCCAAACAACTGACCCACGTAGCCAGGGCCTGATAACATTTTAAACTGTATTTATAAGTGGTCATCCCATTTATGAAATAAAAAAGAAAGGATATGAGAAGAAAGGATAGTTTCTTTGCTTTTTGAAAGCTTTATTCTTCAAAGAATATTATTCTTTCTTAAATATAAAATATATGTAAGTATAAACTTTTTCCCGCAGTCTTTTCTGTTACTAGGTTATAACTCATGTGTGATAGAATTATCTGTCCCACAATTTATATGAGCTTGCCACCTAATGCTACTAGTAAATTAAAGTCTCACCTCCCAGTCAACCAATGATTGCACTAACTAATCTTTTGTCTTACAGTTAGGCAGTGTGGTAAATCCCAAAGATGTATATTGGCTTTTATTCCTTTTTATATATTGCTTTGATCACCTTTCTTTGTAATTCATTCATACACATAAATATATTTGTACACAAAGAATACTTATTTCCACAAATTTTTAAAATGTTAATTTCATGTTTTACAATGCTCTGGTCACAATTAGCACTACACAGGCCATTAGTACAGGTTCCTATAAAAATTACACATTTGGAACTTCTGGCCAAGATGGCGGCTAGGTAGATACACTTTGCCTCCTTACACACCAAAAGAAGGACAACAACAAATTTAAAAACAAAAAACAACCAGAACTGCCAGAAAATCAAATTGTATAGAAGTCTAACAACCAGGGACTTTTAAAAGAAACATCCAGGCCAGTAGGAGGGGCAGAGATAGGCAGCCAGGAGAGAGAGGACATGAGGCAAGTTGGTGGCTGGAGGACTGGGTTATACCACATTTGTATACGTATAAACTGGGAGGAACAACTAGGGAGTGAGACAGACTGAGCAACCCAGATTTCCAGTGTGGGGAAATAAAGCCTCAAAAGCCCTGGCTGCAAAAACCTTTGGAAATTGCAGTGGCGGGAGAAACACAGTCTCACAGAAGAGTTCATTGGAGAGACCCACAGGGTCCTAGAACATATACAAACCCACGCACCCAGGAATCAGCACCAGAAGGGCCCAATTTGCTTTGGGGTAGCAGGGAAGTGACTGAAAGCCAGCCAAGAGCCAAGCAATTAGTATTGTTCCCTCTTGGACCCCTCCCCAACATAAAGCATCACAACACACCAAGGTGGGTTGCCCTGCCCTGGTGAATACCTAAGGCTCCACCCCTTAAAACATAATAGGTGCACAGAGACAAAAAAAATATGGCCCAAATGAAAGAACTGATCAAACTCCAAAAATAGAACAAGGCAATGAAAAGATAGCCAACTTATCAGAGGCAGAGTTCAAAACACTGGTAATCAGGAGGCTCACAGAAATGGTTGAGTATGGTCGCAAAGAAGAGGAAGAAGTGAAGGCTATGTGAAGTGAAATAAAGGATGATGTACAGGGAACCAACAGTGACAGGAAGGAAACTGAGACTCAAATCAACAGTTTTGGAGCAAAAGGAAGAAATAAACATTCAACCAGAACAGAATGAAGAAACAAGAGTTCAAGAAAATGAGGAGAGGCTTAGGAACCTCCTGGACAACTTTAAACATCCCAATGTCTGAATCATAAGGGTGCCAGAAGGAGAACAAGAGCAAGAAATTGAAAACTTAATTTTAAAAAATAATGGAGAATTTCCCCAATTTGGCAAAGGAAATAGACTTCCAGGAAGCCCAGGGAGTCCCAAGTTGGATCCAAGAGAGCATATACCTAGGCACATGATAATTAGATTACCCAAGATTAAAGATAAGGAGAGAATCTTAAAAGCAGCAAGAGAAAATGAGAGAGTTACCTACAATGGAGTTCCTATTAGGTTGTCAGCTGACTTCTCATAAGAAACCTTATAGGCAAGAAGGGGCTGGAAAGAAGTATTCCAAGTCATGAAAGGCAAGGACTTACATCCAAGATTACTCTATCCAGCAAAGCTATCATTTAGCATGGAAGGGCAGATAAAGTGCTTTCCAGAAAAAGTCAAGTTAAGGGAGTTTATCATCACCAAGCCCTATTGTATGAAATGTTAAAGGGACTTATCTAAGAAAAAGAAGATAATCAATTCATAGTTTTGATCATCTTCTTTTTCTTAGATAAGTCCCTGACAACAAAGTCACAACTATCAAGAACTGAACCTAAAAAAACAAAACAAAAACAAGAATAAACTAAGCAAACAACTAGAACAGGAACAGAATCACAGAAATGGAGATCTCATGGAGGGTTAGTAGTGGGGAGAGGGAGGGGGGAGAATGGGGGAAAAGTACAGAGAATAAGAAGCATAAATGATAGGTATAAAGTAGACAGGGGGAGGTGAAGAATACTATAGGAAATGAAGAAGCCAAAGAACTTATATATATGACTCATGGACGTCAACTAAGGTGGGAGAATGCTGGTGGGAGGGGTGGGGTGCAGGATGGAGGGGAATAAAGGAGAGAAAAAAATGGGACAAGTGTAATAGCATAATCAATAAAATATATTAAAAAATTATTCTGAGAAGTGCAGAGTGAACTGATAATAGCAATTCAAAATTTGATGTTTTGAGAAACCCTTTCCACACCAGTGCACTTAGAAAATAAATTTGATTCCAAATAAGTTTTTAAATGCATAAAAAAGTCTAGTAAGGTATAGAATTAAAAGCTCAGATGACCTAACTAAAGGATTTTGGCTTTGTCTTTATTTTTTAGGATAGAGGCTTATCATTTCAAACACAATAATTGTATACTTTTAATTCTAGAGTAAACTTTAGAGAGCATCCTACTAATTTAATGCATAAATCTAATTTTTCAAACATGCAGATAATTTTTAAAATTATCTTTCTTTCTTAAGAATTTTCTTTTTTGGTTTTATAAACCTTTTATCCTTTTTTGAAGTTGTATTTTCCCTAAGAGTATTATGAGTTTTAGATTGCATTTTGGGTTATGTAATGTAAAACATATTTATATAATGCCTTAGGATTTTGAAATATTTTTACATTATTTAATTTGATTCTTCAAGCAACTCTGTCAGGCAGACGTGATAGATTGGCTTGTCTATTTTCGTTTTTTTCATGTGTTTATCCATCTAATGCCTAAAGTACACATTTAACAATGACTTATTGAATGAATAAGTATTTCAAATATGATTTAGAATAAATTTTGTTTTTCAGGTGTTCAGATAAGGATACTATTTGGTCATGTATAAGATGGTGTTTCTGAGCATTTTTTATTATAATAAATATATAGTATATAATTTAATAGTGGTCTTTTAACTTTTTAGAATTGTGATAAAATAGATATACCGTAAAATTAGCCATTTTCACCATTTTTAAATGTTCAGTTCAGTGTCATTAATTACATACACAACGTTGTACAACCATCACCACAATTTGTGAGACTTCATTACCTCAAACAGAAACTCTATATTCATTAAGTAATAATTACACATTCTTCTTCCAGTCTAATCTACTTTCTGTTTCTATGAGTTTGCCCACTATATATATTTCATATAAGTGTAACTATACAGTATTTTTTCTTTTGTTTCTGGCTTATTTCACTTAGCATAATGTTTTCAAGATTCATCCATGTTGTAGCATGTATAAAAATTTTGATCCTTTTTATGGCTGAGTAATAATTCATTATATGTATATACTATATTTTGTTTACCCATTCATCTGTTGATGGACATTTGGGTTTTTCTAGTAGTATTTTAATGGTTTATAAATTTATATGAGTAATGCTTTTTTTCTGAACCTCATTGATTTTTATTGTTTATCAAGTTTGGGACACTTGATTGATCTTTGCAATATTTTTTATCTCTTCCTACCAGTTTAAATTTTAACCCCAATAGACTTATTTTCATTTCTTTGATCAACTATTTTTATTTTCTAATTACTCTATTTTATTTTTCTCATTGTGTTTTTACTAAAATGTTTATAGCTATTTACCAATGATAAAATTATAGTATAAAGGAGTAGGAAGAACATAGGACCAGAGTCAGAAGACCTGTATTCTGATTCCAGCTGAGACATTAATAAGCCATGTCACTTGACACCTTTATATTTTCATGCTTTTACCTTATTTATAAAACAAGATAGGACTAAGTGATTGTCACTACATTTTTTAGCCTTGGCTTTTGTAGAGGCATTATTACTCGCTTTTAAATGAACAATAGTGGAAATAGAGAAAAGAGTGACATTTATACATTTTTTAAAAAATCAGTACTAGGGTTTCCATTCCAATACATTACATTTTGAGACATAATGTTGAAATGTTCTATTGCTTAAAAAAATTAGTTACAGAAGAGAGGCTGGCTGTTCGTAATATGTATTTTTAGTTAACATCAATGCCTAAATTTGCTGTTACTGTTAAAACTTACAGAACATTTTGCTCCCTCAGAACTGATTTTGGCATAAACCATGTTGACAAAATTTCATGTGTTCCTGACCGCAATATATTCCTTTGTCTGTTTTTAGATGTAGTTCATCACTGACATAGGCCTTTTTGTCCTTCAATTATCCATTTGACTCTCATGTTTAGTATGATGTGAGTTTTTAAACACTCCATTACTCTGATAGTGATTTTATGTGTAGCTTATTTTATGATCATATAAAAGTTGGGTTCTTTCAGAAAGGGTTAAGAACTTGTGGAGATTATGTTCTATTTTCACAATGAGAAAAATTAGCTTCTGTCCGGTGAGGCTCAGTGGACTGCATGCTGGCCTGGGAACCAAAGGGTCACCAGTTTGATTCCCCAGGCTGCGCACATGCCTGGATTGCAGGCCAGGTCTCCAGTAGGAGGCGTGCAGGAGGCAACCACACACTAATATTTCTCTCCTCTCTCTTCCTCCTTTCCCCTCACTCTAAAAATAAATAAATAAAATCTTTTTAAAAATTAAAAAAGTCAACACAGATAAAAGGTAAAAGCAAAGTGGCAAAGTAGAGAATACGTATTATAAATCATATAAACCAAGGCAAAGGAAAAAACATAATTAGTTATGTAACTCTCTTAATCTAATGTGAGGAAGTATACCGGTTCTTTAAGAGAAAAAATGTTTTTGGTCTTTGTTTTTATTTTAATAAGTAATATTTACACAAGATTTTAAATTCGATGAAAAGCCTTTTTCTCTTCCGTTCCTTAGTCATTCAGTTCATTTTTAGAAGACAACTATCATTACCAGTTTTTTAATGTAAACTTTCAGAGCTATTCCATGTATTGGAAATATAAATACATTTTTCTTCAACACCCAAATTTTCAAATTTGAACACTCAAATTTGTACCTTATTTTTCTATCAGTGTATATAGAATTTTCTTAATTAAAAAATTGCTGTGTGATATTCCATTGTACAAATATACTCTTATTTAGTCATTTTTAATTGATGGATATTTAGGTTAATCAAACTTTTTATGAGGATATAAGGAATCGGTCAGAGTGAATATACATTTAACATTTTGATATATGTTGCCCAGCCTGTTCTCCAGAGAGGTTACCAGTTTACACCTCCACCAGTGATGTCTGAGAGTGGTCGTTTCTACACACCCTTCTCCTTTTTTTTGCCAATTTGATAAGTATAAAATTGCTATCTCATAGTATGATATTATATTTTCTAGTTATTTTTTAAGATTTTATTTATTTATCTTTAGAGGGGAAGGGAAGGAGAGAGGGAGAGAAATATCAATATATGGTTGCCTCTCATGCGCCCCCTGTTGGGAACTGGCCTGCAACCCAGGCATATACCCTGACTGGGAATTGAACCACGATCCTCTGGTTCGCAGGCCCATGCTCAATCCACTGAGCTATGCCAGGCAGGGCTTCTAGTTCCTTTTTTAAAAATCCTCACCCAAGAATATGTTTATTAATTTTAGAGAGAGAAGAAGGGGGAGGGAGGGAGGAGAGAGAGACACACACACAGATAGACATCAATGTGAGAGAAACAAACATTAATTGATTGAACCCTGTACTTGCCCTGACTGGGGATTGAACCCACAATCTAGGCAGGTGCTCTGACTTGAGATCAAACCCACAACGTTTTTGGTGTATGGGATGACGCTCCAACCAACTGAGCCACCCATCCAGGGCTATTTTCTCTTTTTATAAGTGAGGCTGCATATCTTTTCATTTGCTCATAAGATACTCTATTTCCTTTTCTATGAACTGGCTGTTTGTATTTTTTGTCCATTTTTCTGTTGGATGGTTGGTTTTACTAATCTGTAAGAGTTCTTTACATATTGAGGAAAGTATTAGGCCTTCGTGATATGGTAAATATTTTTTAGTTTGTCTTATTTTTTGCTTTACACAAATTAGATTTATTTTAAAAATTTAAATTAATTTTACAGAGAGAAAGTGAGCGAGAGAGAGAAACATCAATTTGTTGCCTCACCTACCGATGCATTCATTGGTTAATTCTTGTATGTGCCCTAACCCACAACCTGGGTGCTCTAACCAACTGAGTTACCTGGCCAGGGCCAGAAATTTGACTTTTATATCATCAATTTTTCATTTTTGTTTTCAAGTTTATGTCCTATTTAGATTATCCCATTCCAGGATTATTAAGTTCTCCCATTTTTGCTTGTAGAACTTTTAACAAGTGTTATTTCATTGCAATAAAAGCTAGACTCTTTATGGGGGGTTCTACATGGTCTACTGCTTTCCCTTCCATGCTCATATACTCTCTTAATCTGAAATGGATTCGGATGTTAGCTATGGCCTTGAGTTTTAAACTTGACAGAGGGTTTGTCATTAAAGGACACTCAGTGATATCTCAGAAGACAGTTTTATGAAAAGTGCCAATGTATCTCTTTTATATCAGCCAAACTCTTAAGGTGAGTTCTTTAGAGGCTGATCATTGGAATATAGTATTATGGCTAGTGTATTTTTCCTCATGAATTTGGGGGTTTGTTGATTTATTTCTTGATTATTTTTAACAAATATTTTTTTCATGGGTAAGATGTTGGTTAGATTAGAGAATAGTAAATAAGGAATCATCTCCAATTAATAAAAAGGAGGGTGTTGATATGTAATTCGATCCTGACTTTTCTTCTCAGCTCCAAATTGGTATATGCAGTTGTCAACAGGACATATCCACTTACACATGTAACAAATATTTCAAACTTAACACCTGAAATCACCCCCACCACAAGAAGTACAAGGGGTGGCCAAAGTAGGTTTACGGTTGTATGTGAAACAGAGTTTATTCTCATATTATTTATTAACTATTGTATTTTCCATACAAACAGGTATAAACCTACTTTGGTTCATCCTTGTATATCCCCTGCTCCAGTATATACCAGTATCCAGTTTATTTGAAACAAAAATTGAAGACACTTAATTTCTTTCCTACCCTCACTCACACATCTATCAGCAAGTTTTATCAGTTATACATGAAACGTGTCTCAAATATAATATCTCCATTGCCATTTGCTACTACCATCCCGTAAGCTACAGTTTTCTCCAAAGACTACAGCAACAACCTCCCAATTAGTCTCCCTGTTTTCACTCATCTTCCCTATAATCTATTCCCTATGACAGCAGCCAGAGGGATCTTTTTAAAAGATATATTAGTTCATGTTACTTCTCTACTTACAACTCACCAGTGGTTTCCTGTTGCACTTAAAATAAAAGCTAGACTCCTTATGGTCTGTAGAATCTTATGGAGATTCTACATGGTCTGCTGCTTTCCCATGCTCATTTAGTATCATTCACTCCTTTGTTTCCTATGCTAAGTCACATTGAACTTTGTTCTTCAAATACATACAAGTTTATTCTTGTTTTAGGACCTTAATACCAGCTTCTCTGGGTTTTCATGTGGCTCACTCCTTGTTGTTCAGGTTGAGCTCAGATTTTACCTTCTTGGAGAGGCCTTCCCTGCCAATCCTACATAATGTGGACCTCTTTTCTCTTATCACTATTACAATACTCTAATTTTATTGCATTTACCACTATCTGAAGGCACTCTTTATTGACCTATTATCTAACTCTTCCACTGGACTATAAGCTCCATAAAAGCAGAGACCTCCTTCTCTTTTGTATCCTCAGTGCTAGAACAGTATCACTGGCACACAACTGGCTCTCTAATGAAAATGGAAGTGAAACTATCACCCATGCTCCAAACTTAAAGACTAGGCTATGCGTTCAAGGCTGCCTTGAGCTGCTTAATCTAGATAAAGTACATCAATACCATGGAGGAAGAAGCACTTTGTAAACTTACTAAAAACTGGACTTCTTATCATTGCATTTCTTTTCTAACCCGGTTTTCACTATTCTACCAAAATTGTATCTAAAGTTCAATGAGATTGATTGCCTTTTAGGCCTTCTTACCTTATATATTTTTTAATGGAATTTATTAGCATTACATTGGTCAATTAAAACAGGTTTCAAGTGTACAATTCTGTAATGCATCATCTGCACATTGCATTGTGTATTCACCATACAACTTCCAGTTTCCTTCTGTCACCATTTATCCACCATTTACTCTCTCCCTCCTGCTCCCACCCCGCCCCTCCCCTCCCCTCCAGTAAAATCACCATACTGTTATGTGTGTTCATGAGGGGTTTTTTTTTGGCTTAACCCCTTAACCTATTTCACCTAGCCCCCCTCCCCTCTGACAGCTGTCAGTCTGTTCTCTGTATCTATGAATCTGTTTCTATTTTGTTCATTAGATCCCACATGTAAGTGAAATCACATGATATTTGTCTTTCTGACTAGCTTATTTGGCTTAGCTCAATACCCTCTAGGTTTATCCATGCTGGTGCAAAAGGTAATATGTCTCTTTTTTATGGCTGAGTAATATTCCATTGTGTAAATGTATCACAGCTTTCTTTACCCACCAATCTACTGATTGGCACTTGGGCTGCTTCCAAATATTGGCTAGTATAAATAGCACTGCAATAAACATAGGGGTGCATATATTCTTTAATTAATTTTGGAACACTCAAACTTCTGATTCTCAAAGTTCAAGTTGCTAAACTTTGTCATAAATTCATGCAGGTAAATGTCACTATGGTAATTTTAAAATGAATTCTTTGACAGTTCTGCCACCAAGAAGTGGGGTATACTATGTTCCCAACTCTAGTATCTGAATGGGCTCATTACTGCTTTGACCAATAGAGTACCACAGAAGTAATGCTATACACCTCCTGTCTTATTCATTGAGAACCTAAGCCACCATGTTGGAATCATTAATGTGCAGTCATTACAATTGACAGCCCAAGCTAAGCTCCTGGTCAACAGCCAGCTTTAACTGCCAGTTTGGCAATACAAATTAATATTTTGAGCCCTGGCTGGTGTGGCTCAGTGGCTTGAGCACTGGCCTGTAAACCAAAGGGGCACCGGTTTGATTCCTAGTCAGGGTACATGCCTGTGTTGCAGGCCAGGTCCCTGGTGAGGGTTGCATGATAGGCAACCACACATTGATGAAACTCTTCCTCTTTTCCTCCCTTACCTCTGTCAAAAAATAATAAAATCTTTATAAAAAATTAATATCTTGAAGGCAATTTACATACTAGTCTTTTTTTCCACTCAGTTTTTTTCAATATAAATGAAAAGAGTGTGAGTGAATCATCTTGGACATCTAGCCCATTTGAGTCTTCATGAATTTATACCCAACCACCTGGTACATCTGAGTACAACTTTATGAGACCTTCAGGTGAGAACCACCTAGCTGAGCCAGTGGGTAGTAGGGTAGTTTGAGGGTAGTAGCTAAAACAGCCACTTTGGAGCCTGTCTAGTTGGGTTTCCTGCTCTTCCCAAGTTATGTCTTCAGGTGCCTTAGAATTTCAGATCTTTATAGTATCTTTGAGCTCCTACCATTCATCTTTATTCCCATTGACACCATTCTCTTCTGTACTAATTATCTCCCCTTGTCCAAATGATCTTTCAGCCTTTAATCTCTCTTTAGTTTTTCCTGTACTCATCTGAAAGGATATTTATATATCAAATTTTCTTACAACACAGTTTTCATCATTTTCTTTCAAATTCATTGTTTTGCCAATAGTTGGAACAAATTATTATAATTTCATCTCCCAGTACAACTCAGATCTAATCTTGAAATTTTGTCCATGCCTATAGGATTTAATACCTTAAATAGTCATGAAATTATTGGCATATGTTTACAGATTCAAAAACCTCAGAATTTTATGTGACAATTTGAAAAGATATTTGAAAACCAATTTTATGTATGAAGGATCAAAGCTTATTTTGTATAGATATTTTGCTCTGCTGCCTTTGTGCAAATAACTGCAATTTATTACACTGATATTTAGGAATGTGGAGGTTCATCAAATTTTAATAGTCCTCAACTTGCAGAATTGCCGGAAACCACATTGGTGCCAGATATGTCATTTATAGATCACTCTTTCATAAGGCAGCAGACCGCTTCATATGTCCAAATCATTTCCTTTTTGGAGAAGATACATCGTGTCAGCATGCTTACCATGTGTGGTAATTGATAATGTCTGTGCCACATGGCTTATTTCTAACCTTGTCCAACACAGCTATTCTACCACCTATGATTACCATATGTTGCGGCACTCTAGGTTAATGGAATCATTTCCATCTTCCCTTCTAGTCACAAATGTCATTGTGGCTCAATTCCATCAGCACCACACTCAGTGAAGAATAAAGTGTTCAGTACTACCTGAGCATAGAAGACACATTTGTGAGGAGTTTTCACATTTAGCTGCTTGCTTAATTTTCATTAAAAAAATTAGTTGGATTTTTTGATGAATGTTCCAGAGTGGAGAATGAACTTCTGCTAACTAAAATAGAATATGATCAATATCACTCTTAATTCTTGCATGTATTTATTCTAAGTAAACATAGAAAGGGAATTAAAAATTAGATAATAATAATAATAATAAAAATAGCTTTTTACCACATAAAGCACTTTTTGGTTTTTTAAAGTGGATTTTAGAAAGTAAAGTCAATTTATTTTAGAAAAACCTTTTATTATAGAAGGAATATACCATATGTTAGCCATTTTATAAAGTACCTCCATCAGTTTTGAAAAGCAAAGCAGGCTCTGGCTGAGTAGCCTAGTTGGCTGGAGTGTTGCCCTGATATGCCAAGGTTGCACGATATGAGAGTCAACCAATGAAGGTATAAATAAGTGAAACAACAAATCCTGTTTCTTTCTCTCTCTCTCCCTTCCTCTGTGTCTAAAAATCAATTTAAAAAATAGTGCATGTGGGCCTGTTATTATCTAATGTGAATTTTAGCTTTGGACTGTTGCAATCTAACCATATTAGCCAACAATAGAAAATAAATAAAAATTAATATAATAGTAATATTTCTGGCAGCAAATGGAGATGATTTTAAAGTTATGTTATTGATCTAGGCTGTAGAAGATGTACCTGGATTATATTAATGAGAAAGGATTAAGTCCTTATTTAAAAACATTTTAGGGCCCTGGCTGGTGTAGCTCAGTGGATTGAGCACAGGCCTGCGAACCAGACAATCGCAGTTCGATTCCCAGTCAGGGCACATGCCGGGGTTGCAGGCCGGTTCCCTGCAGGCCAGTTCCCAGCAGGGGATGCACGAAAGGCAACCATACATTGATGTTTCTCTCCCTCTCTCCTTCCCTTCCCCTCTAAAGATAAATAAATAAAATAAAATAAAAAATTAAAAAAAAACATTTTAGAAAAACACCAGGACTTCCAGCCAAGATAGAGGAGATACACATGCTTTGCCTTCTCACACAACCATAAGAAGGATCACAACTAACTTCAAAACAAAAGACACCAAAACTACCAGAAAATGGAACTATATAGAAGTCCAACAACAAAGGGTTTGAAGAAAAAATATTCATCCAGACAGGTAGTAAGGGTGGAGACAGGGAGCTGGGGCAGAGAGGACACGGTATGGCCAAGGCAGTGGTGGCCAGTGGGTCAGGAGTGGTCCCACATTTGCATGTGGCAGAAAAAAACTGGGAGGGACACCT
Organism: Artibeus jamaicensis; assembly: GCF_021234435.1. NCBI lineage: Eukaryota > Metazoa > Chordata > Mammalia > Chiroptera > Phyllostomidae > Artibeus > Artibeus jamaicensis. The sequence continues at coordinate 9,678,228 of NW_026521407.1, forward strand.
GGGGAGGGACAGTGACCCCAGCTCCAGGCCAGAACCTGCAGCCCAGGGTTCCAGCGCTGGGAAGTAAAGTTTCATAATTCCTGGATGTAAAAAATCCAGTGTGGGCTGGGGCAGTGGAAGAAACTGTCAGTCTCTCAGGAGAGTCTGTTGAAATGGTCCCCAGGGTGTTAAAATGTACTCAAACTAACCCTATCGGGGAACCACCATAAGGGAAACAGTTTAGAGGGGCTCCAGTCACATCTGGGAAGCAGGTGAAGTAACTCGAAACAGGAATGACTGTGAAGCAAGCAGCTTTGTTCCCTTTCTGACCCCTCCCCCACATACAGTACCACTGAGCAGTGAAACAGGTTGCCCTGCCCTGGCGAATAACTAAGGCTCTGCGCCTTACAATGTAACAGGTGTGCCAAGACAGGGAGTCAAAGCACCTCTACCTAATAGAAACAAACACAGGGAGGCTGCCAAATTGAGGAGACAAAGAAATATGGCCCAAATGAAAGAACAGAACCAAACTCCAGAAAAAATACTAAGTAAAATGGAAATAGCCAACGTGTCAGATGCAGAGGTCAAAACACCGGTGATAAGAATGACTCAGAGAACTCACTGAGTACAGAAAACCCATAAAGGAAGAAATAAAGGCTGTACTGAGTGAAATAAAGAAAAATCCACAGTGACCCAACAGTGAAGGGAAGGAAGTCAGGGTTCAAATCAGCGATTTGGAACATAAGGAAGAAATAAACAGTCAACCAGTACAGAATGAAGAAACAAGAATTAAAAAAAATTAGAGAGTAAGAAGACTCTGGGACATCTCCAAAGTGCCAAGATCCAAATCACAGGGATCCCAAAGGAGAAGAGGAGAAGCAAGAAATTGAAAACTTATTTGAAAAAATAATGAAAGAAAACTTCCCTAATTTGGTGAAGGAAATAAACATACAAGTTCAGGAAGCACAGAGAGTCCCAAAGAAGTTGGATCCAAAGAGGACCATACCAAGACACATCATAATTAAAATACCAAAGATTAAAGATAGAGACTCTTAAAAGCAGCAAGAGAAAATCACAAAGTTACCTATAAAGGAGTATAAATAATACTATCAGCTGATTTCTCAAGAGAAACTTTGCAGGCAAGACATATTCAAAGTGATGAAAAGCAAGGACCTACAACCTAGATTACTCTCTATCCAGCAAAGCTCTCATTTAGAATTGGAGGGCAGATAATGTGCTTCCCAGACAAGGTAAAGCTAAAGGAGTTCATAATCATCAAGCCCTTATTATATGAAATGTTAAAGGGACTTAAGGAAAAGAAGAGGATCCAAAGCATGAACAGTAAAATGACAATAAACTCACAACTATCAACAACTGAATCTAAAAAACAATAACAAACTAAGCATACAACCAGACCAGGAACAGAATCATAGATATGGAGATCATATGTAGGGTTATCAGTGTAGAAGGGGAAGAGGGAGAATAGGAGAAAAGGTACAAGGATTAAGAAGTATAATTGATAGGTACAAAATAGACAGGGGGATGTTAAGAATAGTATAGGAAATAGGCAGCCAAAGAACTTGCAGGTGTGACCCACTGATATGAACTAAGGGGAAGATTGCTGAAGGGAAGGGGTACTGGGTAGAGGGGGACAAAGGGGAAAAATGGGACAACTGTAATAGCATAATCAATAAAATATACTAAAAATAAAAATAAAATAGAAATATTTTTGTGTTCTCAATTTTTTTCAGTTGTCAGGTATTCTGTTGCTCCTTACTAGTCTGTTTGACAACACAATCAAATTAATCTTTTTTAAAGTTTTATATAATAATTTGTCTTCCTTCCATTTAATTTGAAAAAATGATTAAAAATTACACATTTTTTACTTGCAATTTAACACTGGTCATTAGGCCTAGCCTTAAGCACTAGGCACTAAGATCTGATAAACACACACATATATATACTTCACTGTTATTATACTTTCTCAGAAATGTAAAATTGCAATATTTTATGTAAGCAAAATATTTTTTAATTTGGGATATGGAACTAGCTTCAAATTATTTTTTTTACAATTGGCAGTAACAAAATTGAGGATATTTTTGGGAAATAGTTTTCTATTTTTTGCCTATAAAGAGATAAAACAGACATACTTTAGAATAAAGAGAATATTCTAGACTTGCATAACCAAGCAATATTAACTGGAGATAAGTGAAAAGTTAACACAGCTTTTTCATTATAAGCACCAATTACTCACCATATATAAAATGTTGTTTAAAAAATTAATAAACTTTAAAGCAGTTTTAGATTTATAAGAAAAAGTCTGGAAAGGACAGAAAGAACCCCGATATAATGATCTCTTCCCCCAGCCACCATAGTTTCCCCAATGATTAACATCTTATATTAGTGAAGTATGTTATTACAATTGATAGCCAATATTGACACATTACTATTAACTAAAGAACATAGTTTACATTAGGGTTCACTCTTTGTGTTGTACATTCTATGGATTTTTTGAAAAAAGACTTTTATTTATTTATTTCTAAAGAGAGGGGGAGGGAGGAAGAAAGGAAGAGAAACATCATTGCGTGGTGCCTCTCATGCGCCCCCCACTGGGGACCTGGCCCTCAATCCTGGCATATGCCCTGACTGGGAATCAAACCAGCGACCCTTTGGTTCATAGGCTGGCGCTCAATCCACTAACCCACATGAGCCAGGGCCATCTTATGGATTTCAACAAATGTCTTAATATATATCCACCATTATGGTATCATACAGAGTAGTTTCTGCTGCCCTAAAAAAATCCCATGTTCCACCTATTCATCCTTTCCCCCTTCTCCTTGGGCCCCCAACAACATATTTGTAACTTTATTCTAGAAAATCATTTACTACTAATTTGAAGTTAATCTAATGTTCCAGTAGCACCTTTGAAGACCTAAACTTGCTTTAATGTCAGCTGAATCCTTTTATAGTTCTTTTACATATTAATCTATTTTATAGTGCTTTAAAGTATTATTTGCTATTATACCAATTGAGATTCAGTTAAGAAAATACAAGGAATAAAATCCAGGGGATTGGTTATACAAGTGAGAGAAGAGCTAAAAAGCCAAAAGTAAGGTGAGTAGGTGTTTTTGGTGGCTATAAGAAAAATACTGTAGGTTGGGTAGTTTTTAAACAACAGAAATATATTTCTCACAATTTTGGAGGCTTGGAAGTCCAAAAGTAGGGCTCTGGCTGATTGTGTGGTTTCACAGATAGCTGTCCTTTTACTATGTCCTCACATGGCAGAAGGGGAGAGGGGTCTCCCTTGTACCTTTTTGTAGGGGTACTAAATCCCATTCATGAGGGTTCCACCCTCATGATCTAATCACCTCCCAAAAGCCTCACCTCCTAATATCTCTTTGGGGTTTAGTATTTCAATATGTGAATTTTTAGAGAACAAAAATATTCAGTCCATAGAAAGCAAGATTAGGATGCTAGAAGCCATTACCATTTCTAGGCTGATGGATAAACAGAAGACATTTCTAGAAATCAAGGGCTGGTGTCACAGGCAAAAGCTAGAATCCCAGTGGACATGATCAGGGCGAGAAAAGCTGTGGAAGAAATGCAGCAAGCATTAGGACTGAGGTAGGAGACAGGGAAGAAATATCCTGGTTTTTCTCCTTTCCTCCCACTTTCCAGTTTCCTGCCGATGTCTCCCACTGGGCAAATCTCATCTGAAAGTCAGCTGATTTCAAGGAACATTGGTGAATACAGCCTGAAAGGGTCAGTCCCCTTTAAAATACAGGGCAGAACAAAGGAGAAGGAATCGATATGAAAGCAAAAAGGACAAGGAGTAACAGCAGTAAATTATTTTTAACTTTCAAAATCACTTTTATTGAGGTATAATTTACATGTAATACACTTAATTAAAATGTACACTTTGAGGCCCTGGCTGGGTACCACAGTTGGTTAGAGCATTGTCCCAATACACCAATGTTGTGAGTTTGATCCCTGGTCATGGCACATACATAAGAATCAACTGATGAATATACAAATAAGTGGAAAAACAAGTAAAAGTTTCCCTTTCTCTTGCTTTCTCCTCTCTCTAAAAAAATCCATCAATAAAGCAATTCTTAAACGTACATTTTGATAAATTTTGACAATACACCTATATAACTAACCACCCTTTCAAAATATAGAACATTATCAGCCCATAAAATGCCCTCTTACTCTTTTGCCACGTATCCTACACCCTACCTCAGTCCCAGTCAACCACTAATCTGCTTTTTGCCACTATAGTTTTTGCCTTTACTAGAATTTCATATAAGTGGAATCATAGAGTATGTGTGTACTCTTTTGTGCCTGGATTTTTTTTTCCTCAGCATGTTTTTGAGATTCATCCATGTTGTTGGGTTTATCATTAGTTCATTTCTAAAACTTGCTAGGCTGTATTCCATTGTATGAATATACCACAATTTGTTTATCCATTCACCTATTGATGGACAACTATCTGGATTACTTCTAAGTTTGAGCTATTATGAACAAAACTATTACGAACATTATGTACAAGTACTTTTGTGGTGTGTATATGTCTGGTGGGCATGTTTTCATTTCTCATGGGTAAATATCTGGGAGAGGAATTCCTGGGTCATATGATAAGAAACTGTCAAACATTGTTCTTTTGAAACTTACAAATATCATCATTACCATAAATATCCATGAAAGGACATTGTTCATTTCTTCCAAAGAGCTACAGGTTAGAGAAAGAACAATTATTATGAGAAAAAAATCTCAAAAAATTTAAATACCCTTGATAACATATGCTTTTCATAGCTCAACATTTTTTAACAGATAGTAAGAAAGGGAATGAGGGAAGTGTGAGAGGAGAGGAACTGAAAAGTAAAGCGATGCAAAATAATGACTAAAAAGACTTCTTGACAATGGGAACATCATCCTACACAGCTGCTCTGAGATCCCAGCACTGCTGTCAGCACCCTTCTTTCTGGCAAAGCTGCTCCGTCAAATGGATGCACTAGGATGGATCTTTTGTGAAGTAATATCTTTATTAATATAAGCAAACACACCTCTCATTTATTGTAATATAGAGGTGTAGGCTTTTTCTTTCATTCTTAGTAGTAATGTTTTCCCAACATATAACACTTTCCTTCAATATGTGGGTTGAGTCATAAATTAATGTCACAAATGTCACTTCGATGAGGAAGGCAATCACATTACAAAGTAGGAAGGTGTAGTTTGATGTGAATTGTTATAGTTGAAAGCTATGTACTCTCGAGCTAAATGTCATCATGTCAAATTCTGAGATGTTGAATGGTTGTTGCAATATAAAATTGTGGACATTTAAATTTTTAGTCTTTTTTTTAAAGATTTTATTTATTTATTTTTAGAGACAGGGGAAGGGTGGAAGAGAGGGAGAGGAATATCAGTTGGATGCTCCCAACTGAGCACCTGGCCCACAACCCAGGCATGTGCTCTGATCTGGAATTGAACCAGAGAACTTTTGGTTTGTGGAATGATGCCCAGCCCACTGAGCCTCACTGGCCAGGGATAAGTGTGCAGTCTTAGAATTTTTGTCAGTCTTTTCTAGACATTCTGAAATGGAAATGGACAGGTGGATTGAAAACAATCACAAATGGGGAGCTTAAAGATTTTCTTGGCATCTCAGAGAAGTTGCTCTACACTAGTGCATATTTTATTTTAAACAAAACATGTATAAATACATTTAGCTTGTCTGGAAACAGATTTATTTATTGGGTCTTTCCATTTACCTTTGAGACAAAAATAGTTATAGAGGACTCATGCATTACTCACTATAAACTTTCTATCACGTATTATTTAATCTCAAACTGGGAGAGAGAATGGACATTTATTTTACATGATGCCATAATGTACATTAGTGAGCTCAACCCACTTAATCTTAAAATAACAGTATCAGGTCAGGGATTTAGAATACAGAATTATACAAAAACAGTTGGCAAGGGGGACTCCTTCTTCTGCCATTAACAACTTACTATAAATAGTATTTCAGACCTTAAATCCAACTGAAACCCAGAAACAATAAATGGAGAGGATGGGTGGATAATTTATGAACATGTTTTTCTTTTTTCTTTTTGACATGGAGGTGAACATGTTTTTCAAAGAAAAAGAGTCACTATATTGTTGTGAATTATATGTTACATGGACAAGGCAGTGTGCAGTAAGGATGCTATCATCTACACAGCTGTATAACAACATAGTTTCTCCCCCTCCCAAACCCTCATTCAGTAAGGCTTGAAAATAATAGGTTTGTGTGAGGTTTGGTGAGAAAATTAGAATCATTTAAAGTTTCAGTTTCTATCTAAGAAAGACAAGAGACTGGGGAGATGAGAAAGAAGAACAAACAAAATGTAGAAAAAATACATATGTGATAAAGTATAATGTGTATTATGCAGAGACTAAAGAGCGGTGTGCTGGAACACTAATGGCTTTGCAGTGAAAAGATCAGGATGCACTCCTTCTTGCATTGCTGTGTGTGACCTTGAGCAAAGTCACAATGTCTTTAAAGCTCAGCTTCCTCATCTGTAAAATGGAATCATAAAGGCAATGTCTTCTACCTTGAGGCGCTATTGCAAGGATTACAGGGGCAAAAAACAACTTGTAAACTATAAAGCCCTATAAAAATAAGGCTTCATAGATATATTGCACTGTTGAATCTTCAGAGAAAAGGACAAGGGGGGGAAAGTCTAGAACACTTTGGAGTCTGACAACCTGGATTCTTATTCCAATGTCCTGGCTAGTCGCTTTGACACCTAGAAGCGAGTACTTAATCCTGCTTTCCTCTTTTTGATAAATGAGGTCAAGACCACTTTTTTCACAGAATCAAATGAAAAGTATGCAAAGGGATCTACCACTTGGTATGTGTTTGATGCTCTCCACCGCCCCAAAATACTTATTAAAGGAATGTCATCAACAAAGGTGTAGCATCTTTCACACTGTAGCAACAGATAAAGACCCTAAGGCAAGGCAGAAACAGATAAAGAAAACTGAGATAGGTCCAATCAAAGTGGGAACGAACATTTAGACTTGGAATTGTCTTAGTTCACCTCATCCACTTGAAGCTAGGGTATCCATACAATAAAAACATTCAGAGGTGGAGAGCAGGCGACTCAAGTGTCCTTTCGACTCCGACTCCGGGAATTCGAGGGGAGGGACCCTGAAATTCTTAATTGGAGCCCGTTACCATGGCGACAGTCTCTAGGCAGCATCGGCTGAGCTCTCTGTAGGGCTAGAGGGTGGGCCTCCGCGGGACCCTGAGCGCGCTCCCGCCACTAACTTTCCCTCCAGATCCAAGGAGGCGCACTCCGCCCCCGCCCCCGGGCCGCGCACGTCCGCACTCGGCGGCGCGCACGTCTGCGGGAGCCCTCTCCAGGCAACCTAGTGCTGATCTCTCGTGGCGGTGCGGTGGTTTACCGCCCTCGTGGGAGCCCGAGGCTCCAGAGTAGCCCCCTCCCCTTCCTGGGCTTCCCCGTGGCTACTTCCCGGTCGGCCCCGGGGCTTGAGCAGCGATGGCGGGCTGCATCCCTGAAGAGAAAACTTACCGGCGCTTCCTGGAGCTATTCCTGGGTGAGTTTCGTGGACCCTGCGGCGGCGGCGAGCCGGAGCCGGAACCCGAACCCGAGCCCGAACCCGAACCCGAACCCGAGTCGGAGCCTGAGCCCGAACTGATAGCGGCTGAGGCAGCCGAGGGTTCTTTGGTCGAAGAGCCTGGGGAGGAGGAGGCGGCCACGGTAGCCACGACGGAGGAGGAGGAGGAGGAGCAAGAGCAGGACCAAGACCCCGAGCCCGAGGAGGAGGCTGTGGAAGAGGAGGTGGAGGAGGAGGCGGCGGCAGCGGCGGAGGGCGAGGAGGACGAGGCTGAGGCAGCCCCGGGGCAGTCGGCCGTGCCGCCGCCGCCGCAGCCCCAGCTGCCGCCGCTGCCCCCGCTCCCGCGGCCGCTGTCGGAACGCATCACCCTGGAGGAGGTGGAGGGCGAGAGCCTGGACCTGTGCCTGCAGCAGCTCTACAAATAGTTAAGTAGCGGGGCTCAGCTGGGGGTGGGCCGGTTGTCCCTGCAGCGTCGGCCCCTCAAACTGCTCTTTTCTCCGCTCTTCACCCCCCACACCGCCTGGCGCCGCTGAAATCGCCCCCGCTGGCTCAGACTCTAGCGGGCGGTCGGCGGCGAGCTGCCCACGCCCGCCTCGGCCCCAGTGCCTCCTGCCCGGCCGGGAGCCGCTCCCCGGGCCCCGCTCCCTCCCGCCTGGCCGAGCCCCTTCTTCCCTTGCACCTCGGCCGCCCACTTCTTTTCTCCACTTCACAAACCTTTTCTCTTTCTCGGAAGGCTTATCCTTTTATCCTTCCTTCCAGTTTTGAGAGCTCTTTCTTGTTCCCAGCTCCCTTCCTCCCGGAGCTTTTCTCCTGCAAGGGTCTTTTCCCCCCTGGTCTGAGTGCTTCTTGTCTGGCGGCGGAGACGCGCCATCCGGTTCTAGGCTGAGCTGAGAGGTGAATCCTGTGTAACCGCAACCACAGTGATGATACTGGCCCCATAGCCACAGGAGAGACTGGAGTCGATTTTTCTGCCAGGCGCTTAGTGCTCAAAGTGAAGAGCTCTTTAGGTGGCTTAATACACCGGAGCCTAATATCCTGGTTTAAAGATATTTGATAACTCATAATTGAGGGAGGTGGGAAGGAAGTGGGAGGTAGGGGTAAGCAAAATTTTACAAGCGAGCCTTAAGGCACAAAACCACTGAAAATCAAGCCCTAATTTGTTAAAGTAGAAAAGTGAGGCAGGTTTAATGAAATTGCCATTAGGTGCAGTATTTTCAGTCCATTAAGTAGATGGGGTAGGGGAGAGAAAGCAGATGGCTTAGCCACACAGATGAAAGTCGAAAATAGAAAGGTCAAGGCTTTGCCTTTCATCCCAGTTCTGGTTTTTATGGGCTTGAAATAGAAGCGGTTTACAATTGCATCTCTTTTTAAATGGAATTGTTCTGAAATAGTGACAGAAGAGAATACTAACAAGCTTCTGGAAACATTGGTAAACCTGGCAGTCTTTTGCCGTATTGCTGATAGTTGTAATGAAAGGTGTTATGCTGGCCCCCAAAAGTTTATTGCTGCAGGAGTCACTGCAATTAAATTCATACCCACTTCCTGGATTTCCTTAAAAGCCTAAGTTAAGAGAATGGCCAGGAAAGTAAATGTTTTCTCTTCACCCAACCTAACAGACACCTGATCAAATACTTTCCCTGTTAAAGCAGAAGTTTATCAATAGGGAAAAAGCATTTAACATACCCGCTGAAGAAGTGAAATGTGTTGATGTTCCACACTATAAAATTTAATTTTGAAATAAGCAATTACCAAAATAGTAATACTGCTTTTTGGGCAGTGGAAAAAAAAATGGCGTGTAATAAATACCACTACCCAGAGACAAACAGTATTGACATTTTAAAGTCTTCCTAGTGTTTGAAAACTATAATTGAAAAGGGCTTATAAAATGTCATTTTTAACACTATTTAAAGACACTTAAAACTTTTTACTATAAAACCAAATTTAACTGTTTACTAGAGTGGAAGAATTTATCTCAGCATCAGACTAATTCTATTTTGACAGTCCTTACCTTTACAAATGCTTTTATAGAATGAAAAGGCGTATTTAAACATTAGAGAAGGTCCATTAAAAAGAGTCATTAGTTCAGAACAACCGTAAACATTTGTCTTTCAAGGTTTTTAAAAGAATGAACAGTATATAAAGGGGATGGCAAGTAGATGTTTTTCCATGTCAGAGGGCAACAAGATTAATTTTGATTCATGTATAAACTAGAAAAAGTATTCAGATGATGAAATGGCTATGTAATTGAGAATAAAGTTTGGATTTGAAATAAAATTAGCGAAAGTAATGTTGGAAAATACTATTTTACTTTAAATCAGAGATTTCATCATTTATACTGTGTTTTCTGCAAAGGCTGTTAGCCTGTTCTTATATATAAAATGGCTGGCTTGTTTATGTAAACTTCAAGGATTCTTAACAGATAAACCCAAAACAAAGCAAAACCCCTCAGAGTTTAAAAAATACACTTTTAACACTTTTAGTTTTTATTTATAAAAAGAAATCATATCACTTGGTTACAAGAATCAGTACTGGAAGACATTGTAGGGATAGATAATTTTCTATTCAAGCACTTTATTTTACAGATGAGAAAACTATGGATCCAGATTCAGAAGTGATTCTAACATTTCTCAATATAATTTGTGAACCTCAAAACTCTCCCTGACATATTTAAATGTTTGGTTCTCAAATTTCCTAAGAAGTACTTTAAAATAACTCTTGTCTGTAGTCAGTATCAGACTGTCCCTTGACTTTGGTGATTGTAGTTATGCTAATGGCTCCTGATTCTAAAGAATCCCTGTTTTGACAGCTAATGGAACAACTCTACCTAGGTGTCTAAAATAATTCTCAAATTAAACTCTGAATAGAAATATGTTGGAATTGCTTGTTTGGGGAAGGTGAAGATTGTTTTTCAAAAAATTTTCTCAACTACCTTACCCACTCTTTATTTTTTGGAATTTTTAATATTCTTTAAAAACTGTCCTGCTTGTCAAATGGTGCTAAAGTTCTTAAGTGAAGTTACCTGAACTATATATTCACCAAGTTGATAGTTGGCATTAATGTAAGAAGAAATTAACACTATGTGTAATGTCAGTTTCATAAATCTAGTGTGTTTTTTCTCTCAATATTTTAGAAATGCACAATATGTAAGCACTGAATGGACTGAGGTTCTCTGAAGAAAAAATAAAGGTGCTTATCTTCTCAATAGTGTTTTATGAATACATTGGTTGCAAATTTACTTTCAAAAGAATATAGTAAATTTTTTTCAACATTTTGCTTCTCAAAAGAAGTTTAGAATAAGACAGCAGATACATTTATTATTCTTCATTTTGGTAAACTCAAAGTTCAGGACTAGATTGAGATAAGCAGTTACTTAGATAAGTAAAGGATCAAGGTTTAAACTGACAAAATATAGTTATAATTAAGTTTAAAGAGTTTTTTTGAGAAGTATTTGGGATAAAGGTTTTGGTTTAGTCATCAGAATGGGAAATGTGTACTTAGATCTTCCTCTGCTAGATAACGACATTTAACATTTTGAAAGAAAAATAATTAAATATATTCTAATGACATAATATTAGGATTTCTAAGATCAGGGAGCAAATCTCCTTGAAAAGGAGGTCATGAGATATTTTATATCTTTAAAATAATTTGCAACTAAAAAATTATAACTCATACCAGATGTGGATGTTGAGGCTACTTGTATAGATTATTATATGGGTCAGTACTGTGTATTTTATATTTCCGAACTATACTCAGGATAAATTTTATTTATTTTAATCCTAAAAAAACAAATACTCTCAAGTTGTTTCTAGTGCTACGTGTCATTACATTTTTAGAGCAGTGTTTCCTCAGTGATGCACTTGTCTGGGTTGGGTTTCTCAAGGGGGAGAGAGAGATCTCAACAGCCTGGCAAAGTTAAATATTTCCAGATGGTTTACAGTAGTAATGAGGGTGGGTGCTTTAAAAAAGGATTGGGAAAGAAAATCATTGATTAGAGACACTAATAATTCAGATATTTGAGCTATGTGAATCATTAATGACTTTGAGATAGGTCAGAAAACCATTAAACTGTTTTTCACTTTTATATATATAAATTGAAAAATATATAGATGCAAGTTATAATACTCATTTAAAACTACACCTTTTTTCATATAATGTTCATTTTAAGAAGTGGAGAAAATGACATTAGTGAAAAAGAAGAAAGTAAATACCAACCATTCAATGTGAACTGTACTTTTCAGGTTTTTCTCCTGCCTCTCAGGCTGCCACTTATTCTCTGAGTTTTTGATACACTGCCTATTACTTTAATATTGGTGTTTGGTCCTTGACCATTCAAGTCTGGTTGACTTGTCTGTAGTCAGTATCAATCTGTCCCTTGACTTTGGTAATTGTAGTTATGCTGATGGCTCCTGATTCTAAAGAATCCTTGTTTTGACAGCTAATGGAACAACTCTACCTAGATGTCTAAAATGATTCTCAAATTAAACTATACAAAATAAAAATTTTAAAGATTTTATTTATTTATTTTTAGAGGAGAAGGGAGGAAGAAAGAGGGAGAGGAACACTGATGTGTGAGAGATACATTGATCTGTTCGCATCCATCAGTTGCCTCTCATGTGTCCCCAGCTGGGGATCTGGCCAGCCACCCTGGCATATGCTCTGACCAGGGATCAAACCTGTGACCTTTTGGTTTAGAGGCCATTGTTCAAAACCCTGAGCCACACCAGCCAGGGCTAAACTGTCCAAAATTGAGTTCAGTACTCCAACTCTCTCCTCCCAAACAAAACTAAAACCTGGTTCTCTTTCTGGTGGGTCCATCCCTGATTTCTCCTCCTGTCACTCCTCCCATTCAGTTAATTTTGCATTATAAATCACATAAATATGTCCCTCTCCAGTCCCACTGTCATTTTCATCTCTTGTTAGTCTTACTCTTCTATGACATATTCTCCCCAGTGTAACCAATGTGATCCTTCTAGAATCTAGATTATGTACCTTGTCTAATTGTTACCCACAGCTTAAACATTTTTACTGTTTACCTGAAGTTACCCAAACTGCAAAGTTAAAGGCATAGTCTTTCAGACCGCCAAGTCTTCCCAAGACTTCTGACTTCAACTCCAAGGGGCTAGGGTCTTACTACAGATTAAGAGGTAAGAGTCTGTACATGACCACCCTCACTTCCGACACCATCCAAGAGTTTGGGGTTTCTTAAAACCACCTCCAGTTTAGGTAATTCAGTAGACTCAGAACTCACTGAAAGCAGTTATACTAATAGATAAGAGTCATTATAGAGAAAATATACAAATTAGAATCAGCCTAAGGAAGAGATGCATGGGATGCAATCTGTGAGGTTTCGAATGTGAAGCTTCCACTGTATTCAAGGGATGTGGTACCCTCTGAAGATTGCCAGCCAAAGCAGCTCACATGAGCTTGAGTATCCAGAGTTTTCACTGTGACTTGAGTGAGTGCCCACATAGTTGAACTTAATTTTCAGTTTGCTCACTTCCCCTCAAGTGAGATACCACATGACCTAAGGGGCCCCACTATGAATAACAAAGATGCTCCTATTACTTCCTAGTGGTTAGAGGTTACCTGCCTGGAGCCAGGGACAAAGGCCAGACCTTTTTGGGGGCAAGGCCAAATCCTCTACACCTTCATCTATCTCCCCACTGATGATAAAACAAGGCTTTATCATCATTCTCATCTCTGGATCACTGTCCATCCACACCATCTCACCTCTACACCTCTAGAAATATACTTCATTTATTTTAGACTACTAATATATTAATTTGAATGTGCTGTGCTTACTCTTACCTCTGTGCCTTTGCTCATAACATACTCTTTTGCTCTAAATACCATGCTCTGCCACCTTTAACCCATCCAGTCCAATCTCTTATTCATTATTTAAGTTCCTGTTTAACATCACTTTTGTTGTTCGCCATCCCCATACCGATCCTGAGTTAGGTGTCTCTTCCATGTGCCCCTTCAGAATACCCAATGCGTATTTCTCTTATTTTTTTGCTAACAAATATTTATGTATCTTTTACTAGACCAATAGACCTCAATGTGAGGTGTACCCAAAATAATCCTTTGAGTTAAAGGAAGAAAATATTAAAATCTATTTATGTGCATACAAGTATGAAATTAAGTACTATTAATATTTTATATATTGATTGAAATTAGCAGTTTTTTCTGACAACTGATTTCATGTTAAGCACAATACATGAGGTATCCTGACAAAATGCAAGTTTCACAGTGTAGAGGAGTTAACAGTGGTACCCTCACTCCAATTTTCAGAACATTAAGAAGTATTGCAGTTTACCTGCATTGATTGAATGGCTTTATTGATTATATTGCCTGGTTTTAACAAAATTAACCCTCATTAAATGGACAATTGACTTAAAAAATTCCTGCAAAGAAATCTTGGCTTGAACATGTTTATTTGCAAGCAAGCATAAGGGACAACAAAATTAACAGCCTCTACTTCTCCCATTCTTAGTTACATTAGCTTTTTTAAAAAAAGATGATGTAATATCTGATGAGAAATTAGCAAAAGTGGATTACTAAATAGATTTACTGAAATATATTACTGGTGAGAGCAGTGTGTGTATGCATGGGTGAATATTTATGTACTCTGTATTGAAAGGGTGCTTGGAGCAAGTGTTTGGAGGCAGTTGCATTAGGTTATTAGCTACATGTTTGCCATCATATGCCTAGGCCAATGATGGTAAGCACATATACACCACAATAAATATTTGCTGTTCCAGACACATAGACCAGTGGAACAGAGTAGAGACCAGAAATAAACCCAGGTCTCTATGGTCAATTAATATTCAACAAAGGGGGCAGAACCATAAAATGGAGTAAAAATAGCCTCTTCAACAATTGGTGTTGGGAGATCTGGACAACTATATACAAAAAAATGAAACTCGATCACCAGCTTATACCATACACAAAAATAAATTCAAGGTGGATGAAAGACTTAAATATAAGTCATGACACTGTAAAAGTCCTAGAGGAAAACATCAGCAGGAAATTCTCAGACATTCTACACAGCAGTATTTTCACCAGAATGTCCCCTAGAGCAAGAGACATAAAGGAAAGAATAAACAAATCATCAAATTAAAAAGCTTCTGCATGGCTAAAGAAAATAGCGTTAAAATGAAAATAGAACCAACTATATGGGAAAACATATTTGCCAATGATACCTTGGACAAGGGTTTGATCTCCAAAATATATAAAGAATTTACACTGCTCTCTTCCAGGAAGACAAACAACCCAATTGAAAAATGGGCAAGTGCCCTGGCTGGTGTAGCTTAGTGGATTGAGCGTGGGCCTGTGAACCAAACAACTGTGGTCAATTCCCAGTCAGGGCACATGCCTGGGTTGCAGGCCAGTTCCCAGCAGGGGATGCATGAGAGGCAACCATACATTGATGTTTCTCTCCCTCTCTCCTTCCCTTCCTCTCTAAAGATAAATAAATAAAATATTTTTTAAAATGGGCAAGAGACTTGAACAGACACTTCCAAGGAGGACATACAGAGGGCCCAGAGATACATGAAAAGATGCTGAGCATCACTAGTCATCAGAGAGATGCAAATTAAAACCACAATGAGATACCACTTTATACTGGTGAGAATGGCCATCATAAACAAATCAACAAACAACAAGTGTTAGAGAGGATGTGGTGAAAAGGGAACCCTAGTGCACTATTGGTGGGAATGTAGACTGGTGCAGCCACTATGGAAAACAGTACGGAATTTCCTCAGAAAACTAAAAATGGAACTGCCTTTTGACCTGGCAACTCCACTGCTGGGATTATATCCTAAGAACCCTGAAACACCAATCCAAAAGAACCTGTACACCCCGATGTTCATAGGAGCACAATTTGCAATAGCCAAGTGCTGGAAGCAACCTAAGCACCCAACAGTAAATGAGCGAATCAAACAACTATGGTACATTTACATAATGGAATACTATGCAGCAGAGAGAAGGAAGGATCTCCTACCCTTTGCGACAGCATGGATGGAACTGGAGAGCATTATGCTGAGTGAAATAAGCCAGATGATGAAAGACAAATACCATATGATCTCACCTTTAAGTGGAACCTAATCAACAAAACAAGCAAGCAAAATATAATTGCAGACATTGAAATTAAGAACAGTTTGACAGTAACAAGACGGGTGGTGGGAGAGCATAATGAAGGGAAGGGGGAAAGGTTTTCAGGAACAACTATAAAGGACACATGGACAAAGCCAAGGGGAGGGGTGTGTGGGGTGGGGTAAATGCAGACAACTGTAATTGAACAACAATAAAATAATTTTAAGAAACTGCTGTTCCAATGAATGAACTAAAAGATTAAGTGAACTAAAAACGATACTGTTCTTACTATCTTAAACTTTTAAAAATGTAGTAAGTTTTTATATTCTCACATTTTAAAACTTTATATCAGAAAATTTGTTTTATTATTTTTAAAATATTTTATTTTTAGAGAGAAGGGAAGGGAGGGAGAAAGAGGAAGAGAAATATCAATGTGTGGTCATCCCCTGTGCACCCCCAACTGGGGACCTGGCCTGTAACCCAGGTGTGTGCCCCAATTGGGAATTGAACTGGTGACCCATTGGTTTGCAGGCTGGTGCTTAATCCACTGAGCCACGCCAGCCAGGGCTATATTGGAAAATTTAAAGTATATAAAAAAATAAAATAGTGTACTTATCATCCAGTTTGATCAATTTATGGCAAATCTTGTTTTTATCTACCCCCACACATCACACTTGACCTCCCATTATATTCCTGCAATTTTTCTTTTTTTGGCTGGGTGCCCTAAACTTTATTGATGATGCATGACAAGGCAGGGCTCCCTAAGCCCCTTCTTTCTTCAGGGGTCTAGGATGGAAACGAGGTCAGGAGATTCTCAGTGTGTTGGGGATCGATTTGGGGCAAGGACTCCCCAGCAGCTGAGGGTCTGTCTTCCTGTTGCTGGGGCTGATAGTCCAGGGGCCTCTTACTCCTTGGAGGCCATGTGGACCATAAAGTTCACCACCCCGTTACCGTAGCCAAATTCATTGTTGTACCAAGAAGTGAGCTTGACAAAGTGGTCACTGGGGGCAATGCCAGCCCTGGCATTGAAGGTGGAAGAGTGGGTGTCACTGTTAAAGTCACTAGAGACAACTTGGTCCTCAGGACAGCCCAGGATGCTCTTGAGGGGGCCCTCTGATGCCTGTTTCACCACCTTCTTGATGTCATTGTATTTGGCAGCATTCTGCACGTGGCAGGTCAGATCCACAATTGATGCACTGGGGGTGGGGACACAGAAGGCCATGACAGTGAGCTTCCCATTCAGCTCAGGGATAATCTTGCCCACAGCCTTGGAAGTGCCAGTGAAACAGCGATGATGTTCTTGGCAGCCCCTTGGCTATCATGCCACAGCTTGTCAGAGGGGCCACCCACAGTCTTATGGGTGGCAGTGATGACATGGACTGGGGAGTCCCTCCATTGATGCCAAAGTTGTCATAAATGACCTTGGCCAGGGAGGCCAGGCAGTTGGTGGTGCAAGAGGCATTGCTGACAGTCTTTGTGGAGTTGTCATACTTGTCATGGTCCATACCCATGACAAACATGGGGCATCTGCAGAAGGGGCAGAGGTGATGACCCTTTGGCTCCACCCTTCAAGTGAGCCCCAGCCTTCTCTATGGTGATGAAGTCACCAGTGGACTCCACAACATATTCAGCACCTGCATCACCCCATTTGATGTTAGCAGGATCTTGCTCCTGGAAGATGGAGATGGACTTTCTGTTGATGACACGCTTCCTGTTCTCAGCCTTGACTGTGCCTTTGAGCTTGCCAGTAGAATCATACTGGAACATGTAGATCTCATGTAGTTGAGGTCAGTGAAAGGATCATTGATGGTGACAACATCCACTTTGCCTGAGTACAAAGCAGCCCTGGTGACCAGGCACCCAGTATGGCCAAATCTGTTCACTCCAACCTTCATTGTGTCTCAGGGTTGAGGCTGGTACTGGGCAGGAAGACATGGCTGTGTGTCAAACAGGAGGAGCAGGGATCCTTCGTGCAATTTTTAAATGAATACTCAGTAATTTAATTACAATTCTGTTGGACATTTTAGGTGTCACCAATTTTTCATTATCCTAAGAATATCATGATGACCATCCTCTGAGCATACCTTTGATTTTTCTTAGAGTATATTTCTTATGACGGGACTATGTTACAAGAATTGGCCTATTTAAGACTTTAAAAAAAAAGATCATAAGAAAGACTTTATTCAAGAGGGGCCACTGCAGTGGGTGGGGGGGTTGCAGTAGTGGAGAGAGTTCAGGCTCAACTCCAAGACTTTTGATAATTAGTTTTAAAATGTCCTCTAATAAGGTTTTACTAGTTTACCCTTTAAGCAGGTATGAAAACATCCCCATATACTAAGGGTTTGGGTTTGATCCTGTCAGGGCACATGCAAGAATCAATGAGTGCATAAATAAGAACAACAAATCAGGGTCTCAAATCAACAAATAAAAATAAATAAATAAAAAGGTTATTGATATTATGGAATAATTTAAACATTTAGAAAATAATGGGAGAGTTCAGGCTGAGATAGAGGCATAGGTAGGAACCCTTCGCTTCCTCGTACAACCAAAAGGAGGATAACAACCAATCTAAAATCAGTAAACAACCAGAAGTACCAGAAAATCAAACTGCACGGAACTCCAACAACCAGGGAATTAAAAAAATCAACCAGAACAACTAGATTGTAAGGCAGCAGACTGTGCTGGCCCAGCGGCTCAGAAAAACCGAGGTGAGGCAGCAGACCATGCGGGCCAGGCTGGCTGAAGGTGAAACTGAGACTCAGAGCTGACTGTGGACTACAGCAGGGTTGCCAGGGTGGGAGAAACTCCCAGTCTCACCTGAGAGTCCATTGTAAAGTGCATTAGAATTGAGCAGACGAGCTGCATTGTTCCCTCTCTGGCGCCTCCCCCACAGGCAGCACAGCAGCATAACAAGGAGGGTTGCCCTGCCCAGGTGAATATGTAAGGCCCCTTCCATTACAACCTATCATTTGCTTGAAGACAGAGAAATATGGCCCAAATGAAAGGACAGAGCAAAACTTCAGAAAGAGAGCTAAGTGGTGAGATAGCTAACCTACCTAATGGAGAATTTAAAGCCCTGGTGGTCAAAATGCTACAGATCTGATTGAGCTTGGTCAAAAATGAAAAAAACAAGGAAAGATACCCAAAATGAAATAAAGCAAAATATTCAGAGAAGCAACAGTGACAGGAAGGAAACCAGGACTCAAAGCAATGATTTGGAATAAAAGGAAAAAAATAAACATCTAAGCAGAATGAAGAAACAAGAACTCAAGAAAGTGAAGAGAGACTTACAAACCTGGGACAGCCTGAAATGTTCCAATATCTGAATTATGGGGATGCCAGAAGGAGAAGAACAAGAGCAAGAAATTGAAAACTTATTTGAACAAACAATGAAGGAAAACTTCCCCAATATGGCAAAGGAAATAGACTTCCAGGAAGTCTAGGAAGCTCAGAGAGTCTCAAAGAAATTGGACCTCAAGAGGAACATACCAAGGCACATCATCATTAAGCTACCCAAGATTAAAGATAATGAGAGAATCTTAAAAGCAGCAAGAGAAAAGGAGACAGTTAGCCTACCTACAAAGGAGTTCCCATGAGGCCATTAGCTGATTTCTCCAAAGAAACCTTGCAGGTGAGAAGGGGCTGGAAAGAAGTATTCCCAGGTAATGAAAGGCAAGGACCTACATCCAAGATCACTCTATCCAGCAAAGCTTTCATTTAGAATGGAAGGGCAGATAATGTGCTTCCTAGATAAGGTTAAGTTAGAGGAGTTCATCATCACCAAGCCATTGTTATATGAAATGTTAAAGGGACTTATTTAAAAAAATAAGATAAAAAATATGAACGAGAAAATGACAACATACAATGATCAACAAATGAATCTAAAAGAAAAGAAAATGAAGAAAAACTAAGCAAACAACTAGAACAGGAACAGAATCAGAGAAATGAACATCACATGTAGGGATTTCAGTGGGGAGGGGGAAGGGAAGAATGGGGGGAAAAGGGACCGGGAAGCATAATTAGTAGGCATAAAATAGACAGGGAGAGATAAAAAATGGTATAGGAAACAGGACTCGAAGATCTTATATGTACAACTCATGGACATGAATTAAAGGGGGGATGCTGAAGGGTTGAGGGGGCAGGGTGGAGGGGGGATAAAGGGAAAAATTGAGTAAAATGTAACAGCATAATCAATAAAAATGCTTAAAAAGAAAATGTGAAGTAATAAAGCAAAAAATTCATATATTCACCATGCACTTTCAACAAATTATCATAATTGTTCTGGATAATTTTTAGGAAATAAAAATTTCATATGGAATTGAAGACTTTATTGTCACTTTCTTCTCTGAACCCATTCTTTTTTGTTTCTTCCCAGAGGTAATCTGAAAATTCTAAGACTATACTTCTGGTCTATATTCTTATATTTTTACTACACTTGAATGTGTATGGTCAAGTATATGGTGAGCTGAGTTCCCCCTCAGCCCCACCATTACTAGCTATCTCGAGACTTTTTATTAAACTCTTTTTTTAAAAAAAGATTTTATTTATTTATCTTTAGAGGGGAAGGGAAGGAGAGAGGAAGAGAAATATCAATGTATGGTTGCCTCTTGTGGGTCCCCTGCTGGGAACTGGCCTGCAACCCAGGCATGTGCCCTGACTGGGAATCGAACTATGATCCTTTGGTTCGCAGGCCTACACTCAATCCACTGAACCACACTAGCCAGGCCTACTTAAGTTTCGATATGTAAGAATTTCCTTGGTTTTAAAAAGCTGTTTACTCTAATTTTTCTAAGTGGTTATCTAAGTAAAGATAGCCTTGTATATGGGTTAGTAATTTTGTGGTTAATACCACGCAAAAAATTATAGGTATTCAGTTCCTGATGCATATGTAATCAGTTATGTTCAAAGAAGGTATTAAGTCATTTGGTATTTTATAACATGTATAATTAACAGTAAATCCTAAAATCAATATGAATAAAGACAATATCCTTTTTTTTAAACTGATGTAAATGGAGTTTATTTTTTTTACTTATTTGTTTTTTTGCCCCCTTACAGAAAGTATTTCAAGTGGCAAATTAATTGAACTATAATGGGAGTAATATTTAGTCATCAAAATATCATTAAGTCCCTACCATAAGCCGAGCACTGTGCTAAATGCTCTTAAAGAGAAATAAAATAATTATTCTTTTCCTCAAGAAGTGTGTGGTTTAGAGGAAAAGTCACAGAAGTTAACCAGAAAGTGCAGTACAATGTGAGTATAATAAAAGTTATTATTAAATCTATTATGTATAAGGTGATATACTAAGTAAATAACATACTGTTATTTTCTGTTTTAAAATCAAGAACTTAATGTTTAGCAACATTAGTTAACTCATCTAAGGTCATATAGTAAGTGGTAGAATTATTACTTGAACTCAGATGTGTCTGACTCCAAGCTTGTTATTGCTGCCTCTATATACCTACTGATAAGCAATACACAGTGATGCAGAGGATTTTATGGGGACAGTGCGGGGGGGTATGCCAGTGTAGACTGTTAGATTCTGGAAGGTGATACTTAAATTGAGTTTGCAAGACTAAATAGGAATTAGTCAAGAGGAGGGGGGAGCTAAAAATCATTCTAACAAAGAGACTGCCTACCATGTGCAAAGTCATGGAAATGAGAGAACATAGATCAACTGGGACTTGTCTGACTTACTCTTACTTCTCTGAATGAAGCAGGGTAAAACTGCAAGAAAGTAGAGAAATAACCCCAAAGGTTATTCATTCAGTCATTTATTCAACAATATTGGGCACTGTAGACTTTGTATTCACTGCATCTGTGGAAAGATACTGAAAATTTGAAAATTATAAGTGATAGCCCTGGCTGGTGTGGCTCAATGGATTGAGCACCGGCCTGTGAACCAAAGGGTCTCTGGTTCAATTCCCAGTCAGGGCACATGCCTGGGTTGCAGGCCAGGTCCCTGGTTAGGGGCACGTGAGAGGCAACCACACATTGATGTTTCTCTCCCTCCCTTTCTCTTCCTCTTCATATCTATCTAAAAATAAATAAAACATTTAAAAAAGAATTAAGATGATTTTTAAAAATTTATAAGTCATGGAACTGCCTTAATGTTAAACAGAATGCCACATAATCAGAAACAGAAGAGCCTTATGCTTTTTCTTCTGCCCTCTAATATATCTTATTTGGCTTTTAGAACGGTGGTTTTAAATAGTTAATCTTGCTTTCTCTTTTTTTTCTGATCGTTTCTCGCATTAATGCTACCTGATGCCAACCTATGTGGAGATTTTAGAACTGAAGGCTACCTAAAATGTTCTCATTTCAACTATGCTTAAATCCTATTTATTTCCTAAAGATTTATGAAAGGATAAGTATGTTTCTCTGTCAATATGCACTCTGTGACCTTATCTTTCACAGGATAAATGCACTTAAAATACTAAAACACTCTTTCAAGGATTGTCTATAGTAATACCCAGGTTTCTTTAGTTAAAATTAGTTGGATGTCAAAAGATTGTTTTGGCATGCCATGTTTGGTGTTTCTGATTGCAGTGGATGATCATCTGTAGTATAAAGAAAAGATGTGGAGGCGAACATCTTCAGTGCTGATCGACTCAAGTGAAAATTCAGTCATTTTAATTTTGGAAGTTACTGGGATACAACAGATTTTTCTGAAATAAAAAGGCTAGATAAATTTCCATAGTAATGATTTAAAAGGTTGTATATGAAAGATGTTTAGTAATATATATTCTTTCTGATAAAGGTTACTAATGTTTTCTCTAGAAAAAGAGTGCATTTTTACTGATGTTTCTGTGGCACACATTAATAAAGTCCTTGATGTGTCATTTCTTCATTTTTAATTCTATAAATTGGTCATTTTATGTGTCATTAATTGCTTTGTTTTAATAAATAAATATTTAAGATGACTTAATCACCTTAGGCTATGTTTAAATATGTTGGTTGTATTTAAAAACTGTCCCCTCAAAACAATGAGTTGTTTAAAGGGTTTAATTGAATTCTATCAGTCTCTGTTATAATTAAGACAGTTTAGAAGATGAAGCCTAAATTATAGAGAGACTCAGAATGGAAAAGAAAGGAGAAATTTCACCCTTAGGATAAAGGGTTCCAAAAAGGTGAGGTGAGGGAATCTTGAATAAGATTATGAGAATGCCCAATTATGTGGTTCTTAATAGCATCATTGAAATATTTTTATTTTTTAATGCAGATTTATAATTTAGTATAGTGAAAAGCAGTAGGAACATTAAATGTATCTGTGGAACTATTAAAGTAAGGATCACGGTAATTTTGCATGGGAAAAGATATTCCTTGTGTTTTTATTGTTTAAGCTATGTTTTAACATTTTGTTCATAGTGGGAAAAGAGTGAACGTCATTTTTTATGAACAGAGTATTTTTTTCTGAATTTGACACCAGTGTCATACTTACTCTAAATATTTAATTAAAAAAAAATATGAACTGAAGCCCTGGCTGGTGTGGCTCAGTGGATTGAGTGCCAGCCTGTGAACAAAAAGATCACTGGTTCGATTCCCCAGAGCACATACCTGGGCTGTGGCCAGTTCTTCAGTTGGGGGCATGTGAGAGGCAACCACACAGTGATGTTTCTCTCCCTCTCTTTCTCCCTCCCTTTCCCTCCTTTAATAAATAAATAAAAAATCTTAATAAAAATGAAAATGAAAAGTAACAGGCTTCTTTAAGAGGCAGAATTTGTATATATGGTGTTTGAGTAAGGCTAGTTACTACCTTAGTAAGGATGTAATAATAGAGGGTATTAAAGTTTAAAAGACTTTTGAATGTTTTGCATCTTCTTATGTTTTGTATTTAATCCTTTACCATTTTTTCATTTGGGTTGTCTTTTATTATTGAGTTATAGGAGTTCTTTATATGTTCTGGATATAAGTTCTTTATCAGATACATTATTTGCAAATATTTTCTCCCATTCTGTGGGTTGTTTTCACTTTCTTGATGGTATCATTTACAGCACACAAGTTTTAAATTTTTATGTTAGTCCAATTTATTTTACTTTTGTCACTTACAACTTTGCTGTCTAACTCAAGGTCACAAGGACTGACTTCTATGTTTTCTCCTAAGAGTTTTATATTTTAGCTTTTACATTTAGTTCTATGAGCCATTTTGAGTAAATTTTTGTGTATGGTAGGGGTAGGGGACCAGTTTCAGTCTTCTGCATGTGGATGGGTACATAGTTGCCCTGGCACCATTTGTTGAAAAGACTATTATTTCCCCCATTGAGTTGTCTTATAATTTTTATTTTAAAGGAGTAATATCTTATTTTTAATCAAAATATAATAAAAACTATAGAAGATAGGAAATGTATAATGCATAATTTTACTACTCTTAAACACTTCATTATTTTGTGTATTTTTTTCTAGTCACCCCTCCAGAAACATAGAAATTTTAGAGTTGCAGTCATAATACACTAATTAGGTATTTTGCCTTTTCACTTAGTATATGAAAGTATAATACACATTTCCCATATTGCATATAGATTTTCAAATTTTTTTTGTTGCTGTCTCATATTCCATCTGCAGGCTATCCATACTATTATCTTTGTGTTTAAGCTATTACTCTTCTGTTGAATAATTTTCTTGGATAAATTTCTGGAAGTGTTCCTTCCAAACATGTATTGAAAAGCAACTAGAGACTAGTTCCATAATTTTCATTTGGGGAATTGTGGGGTATGTGTTGTGGTTGTTGTTGGCTCATTTAATATAACAATAGCAGCTGATACCTCTAACTTAGTCAGGCAATGTACCAAATACTTTGTATAGCTGTATTTAATTTTCCCATGAATTGTATTAGATAAGGGATTCAAAGATCAGAAAGTTTTGATAATTGACCCAAAGTTGTACAACTAATACATGGCTAAGATGCTATACAGAATTGTGTGACTCTAAAACTTCAGTGCTTCCCAAATTGAGCATTAACAGTTATAGTGGCAAGATTTCTGTAGTAGTAGACTATATTAGATTAGCTATTTTGTGTAGAAGTTCTTTGAAGATACAGCTTGTTAAGAAGTAATGCATTATTGGCTCAAACTTGTTTTTACAAAAAGAGAATCTAAAAACTGACTTTTCTCTGTAGATTTTTTTTAAAGAGTCAGCCTCTACAGTGTTTTAAATCTTAATTGGTTGCCAGCATTTTATTTTATTTTTTTAAGACTTTATTTATTTATTTTTAGAGAGGAGAAGGAAGGGAGAAAGAGAGGGAGGGAAACATCAGTGTGTGGTTGCTTCTCATGTGGGACCTGGCCCGAAACCCAGGCATGTACCCTAGACTGGGAATAGAACCCATGACCCTTTGGTTCACAGGCCAGTGCTCAATCCACTGAGCCACTCCAGCCAGGGCTGTAGATTTAATAGTTCATTAGTCTTGGAACCCATGAACTACTCATTTTAGATTATTCCCATTTGTACAGTATTTGCCATTCCAAAGGGTTTATTTAGTGAGCTACCTAATCACTATAGAAATTATTTCATTTAATAAATGTTGCAGTAAAAATGAAAATGGAAAATGAATTAGAAATTTTTAATACTCAAAAATCAAAATTTTTTTGAGTTCTTAAAGATACACATTTTAGTATTTTGGGGAGAATATACACAATAGGTCTTTTGAGCAAGACAGCGAAGTCCTATTAATGTATATTTAATTAATAGTGTTCAGCTGTTAGCTAGTTCAATTGCAGAATTATAAAATGTGTTTATAATTTGAAAACATCTACAATTCATAAACATTGCTATAGTCTGAAATATGAAGAGGGAAATCACAATTATAAGAATAAAATGATGCTTAAAAAGAAACAGTAATTTTGAAGTGCCAGTAGTCTAAAAACGATGGCTTCTGCCGCGTTCAGAGATAGCAGTTTTCTTTCAAGCACAGAAATACCAGTCCTTCATGCAATCCTTGCTCCAGGATTCTATTTTCGCAGTCTTTCAGCACATCAAACCATATAAAGTCTTTCTTTCCTTGATTTTCATCCAAAGAGACTATTTTCTCAAGATTAACAAGGCAACTGGAGCTATTTGTATGCCCTAGACAGAAGAATGAGCCCCTTCAGTCTGATGGAATAGTTCTCTTTCATGAAGATGTAGCTTCAAGAGGGGTTCATATGTAATTGTGAGAGAAGTAAAGTACATTTACTTAGCAGAAGCTGTCCATTTCAACAAATAGCTATTCCCTGAATTTGTTTCTTTTTACAGGTAGTTGATCAGTGTTCCTTAAAAGAATGTTCAGTTTGTTTCTGCTCCAATTCCTTGCTGCCATTGAGGAAGTGGACAGAAGAATTTTTCATATTCAAGAATATAATTGCAATAAATGTATTCTTTTTAAAAAATATATTTTATTAATTATGCCATTACAGTTGTTCTATTTCCCCCCTTCATTCCCCTCCACCCTGCACACCCCCTCCCGCAATAAATGTATTCTTTATTAGTGGAGAATTTGAAGACTTTAGGCCTAGTCCTATTCCTGTCTTTGCCCCTCAGTTTGTGGCTACAGTAGCAGGGAGTTAGGGCAAACAAATTGAACATTATTTTCAAATGCAGTTGTGAAAGACAAATCCTGTCAGCTGAAGAGTTAAGGTGAATTGGCCTTTACGTAAAATGACTTTTGATAAATTTACTTTTGGCCAGTGACTCAGAGCTCATCTAACCAGACAGATCAGCTGAATTAATCCTAATAATGAGGTGGCAGGTGTTTCATCTATATTGCATTCACATTCTCAATATTGAAAAATTTCATAATGACAGACCACAAAAATGGATTATTAAACCAAACGTAAAACGTACATCAGTTTTGAACTGAAAGATTGGCTAGTAAGAGCAATTAAATGACCTTTTCTGTTTTTTATCGTGATAGACAGTGTTAGCCTCATACTCTTGCTGGAGCTGAAGCCCATGTCTCCAAGAGAACATAGGAAACACGGGCACTTTTCATTTCAGTATACCCAAATCAAGATTCTGCTTCTTCCTTCATCCAGTAGCACTTTTTTAGAATTTCTCTTGATTCATAGTCATCTCATTCTTTCCCATCCCCACTTCTATTCATTTATTCCCCAATTTCATTGCCACTTTTTACAGTGTCTCAGATTTTCTCTCTATTCTTATTGCAGCCACCTTAGTTCAGATCTTCATTACTGTGCCTTCTAGTTTCTTTCCTGCTTATGTTCTTCTCAATAGTAGTAGGTTAAATTTATACTGCTTTCATCATATGCCTCTTTGAGTTAATCCCCAAGACTGCAAAAGTCAATAGCTAACCTTTCTGTCTCAACGTAGGATGTTGTATCAGAAGAATCAGCTATCACTCTATAGTGCTTTTCTTATTAACTTGACATCTGCCTGCTGTCTGAACAAAAGGCATGTTTATTTTTATTCTACTTAGGTGACTTCTAGATGTGACCTTCTGCATAGTACTTGTGGTCCTGACCTATTGCCTTCTGATGTAACAAACAAGAACCCTGATGCCTATTTCAGATATCCAATCAACGTTGTTTATCTAATCTCATACTCTTAATTTGTCAAGTAAATAGTTTCTCAGACTTCAGTTAGATATCCTTAGGATCTTTTCCTTGACTTGTGCTCCCCAACCCCCCAACTTCTACTAACCAAGATTGTAGGTATTCTATATAGCATGCATCACACTCTTTTGAAATAGCCAGGTTTTTAAAAATTGAGATGTAATTAACAACATGATAGATATTTGTATATATATCGTAAAGGATCAACACAATAAATCTGGTTAACTAACATCTATCTGTACACATAGTTAAATTTTTTGTGTGTGTGATGAGTACTCTTTAAGATCTACTCTCAACCCCTTTGAAATGTACAGTACATTAGTAGTCATAGTCACCATGCTGTACATTACATCCCCATGACTTATTTTATAACTAGAAATTTGTACCTTTTGACCCTCTTTACCCATTTTGCCCATACCCCTATCCATTGCCTCTGGCAGCCATCAGTCTGTTTGTGAGTTTGTTTCTTTGTTTTTTAGATGGCATATATAAGTGAGATAATATGTTGTCTGTCTGACTTAAATCACTTAGCATAAGGCCTTCAGGATCCATCCATATTGTCACAAATGGCAAGATTTCATTCTTTTTTAGTAGTTGAATAATATTCCACTGTACATGTACCACACTGTCTTTATCCATTCACCCATCAGTGGACAGTTAAGTTACTACCACATCTTGACTATTATAAATCATGTTGCAATAAATATGGGGGTGCAGATAGCTTTTTGAGTAGTGTTTTCAATTCATTCAGATAAATACCCACAAGTTGAATTGCTGGATCATATGGTAGTTCTTAATTTTTAAAGGAATGTCCATACTATTTTCCATAATGGCTGCATCAGTTTACATTCATACCATCAGTGCACAAAGGTTCCCTTTTCCCCACATCTTTGGCAACATTTGGTATTCTCTTTTTGGTAATAAGCCATTCTCATAGGTATGAGATGACTGGTGATGTTGAGTACCTTTTCATGTACCTTTTGGCTTTCTATATATATATATTTTGGAAAACTAAGGCTTAGATCTGTATCCTTACCCATTTTATTTTACATTATTCTTTATATGAACTTTCTGCCTAACTTTATTTTAGTGTGGTTCAGGAAGCAATTTCCCATTCAGGTTTACCTGACACTTCTTTCTTGCCTGGTTTTTTTGCCCCACACATCATCTTTATTTCCACCTTTTTATTTTACTTTGCATGTGTCTTTCTTCTCCCCTTTCTGTTTATATATATCTTTTGGGAGCCTTTTTAGATTTTATTTATTTATTTTTAGAGAGAGGAAGGGAGGAAGTCAGAAGGAAAGAAACATCAATGTGTGGTCATCTCACACGTGCTGCTCACTGGGGACCTGGCCCGCAATCCAGGCATGTGCCCTGAGTGGGAATCAAACCAGGGACCCCTTGGTTCACAGGCCAGCACTCAGTCTGCTGAGCCACACCAGCCAGGGATTGGGAGCCATTGTAAGTCTACTTTCTCTCTGAAACATTCCTGGAAGATTATAATTTAAGTATATCTCTCTTCCCTGAGCCTTTCGTTTTTTTCCTTCTTAGGACGAGTCACACTGTATCTGGCCTTTTACCACAATGGACTGTTCACAGTTTTCAAGTCTTCCTCATATAATAGAATTTTAAATACCTTGAGCAGTGATCATTTTACTTTACTTGAATTTTACTGTCTTTTTAGTGTGTGTTTAATAATTATGTTGACTTGGCAGATACTCTTTGCTCTTCTTTTTTTCCCCATTTGAAATTGATTCTCATTTCTTCCTCTTGAACTTTCCTGATTTCTTAACTCTCTTTATCTTTTACTCCAAGTCCTTGTTCTTTTCCTTTTCACTGATTCCTTCCCATCATCAGTCTGTTGAGTGTAGTGTTCTTTAAATGTCAAGGTGATTAATAGTGTTTTTCCCATCTTATATACTTATATTGACATTTTTGATCCAGTTAAGTGACAGAAGGGTGTTAAAATCTCCAACCATGATGGTTATTTTGTTGATTTCTTCCTTTAATTCTGCCAGTTTGCTTCCTGTATTTTGAAGCTGTTATAAGATACAAATTTTTTAATTTTGTTCCTTAAGAATTGATAATTTTATCTTTATGAGATGTCCTTCCCTTTTTATCTTGCATAATATTCTGTCTTGAAGACTTTTATCTGACATTATGGCCACTTGTGTTATTTTATGCTTCATATCTTTTCCCATTCATTTATTTGTATCTTTATATTTAAAGTATGTCTTTTATAGACAGTATATAGTTGTCTCCTGCTTTAAAAAAAATCTATTCCGATAGTATTTACCTTTTATTTGGAGTACTTAGTCAATTTACATTTATTTATATGTTTCAGTCCAGGTCTTCTATTTACATTTTTAAATTTGTGTCTCCTCTGCTTATTGTTCCTCTTGTTCCTTCTTTCCTGCTTTCCATTGCATTGAATATTTTTTAGAATTTAATTTTGTCTTTTAAAAACATCTTTTTTAAAAATTTAACTCTTTCCATCACCATTCATCCTCCCTATACCTTCTTCCACCTCCACACTCCATCCTGCCTTCTTTCCTGTCCACCGCAGTGTCCCACACTGTTGTTTGTGTCAATGAGTCTTTTTGTTAAATTTTTGTCTGTTGGGTTTTAAATTTATATTTCATTGCATTACTTAATATTTGGTCCCTTGATTACCATATAAATCCTTAACTTTTCATAGTTTACTTAAAGCTATTTATGTATTAGTTTGTGTTAAATATAAAAACTTAGCAATTTTATTTACCCCTACTCCCTGTTTTTTATTATATGGCTTTCCTATGTATTATATATACACATATATTATGAACTCCATAAGGCATTCTTAAAATTTTGCTTTTAGCAGTCATTGTGTTTTTAAAAAAGGAAGGGACAATGGTCTTTTATTTACCCACAGTTATCATTTCCAGCACTCATTAGTTATTACTGATGTTCTAAAATTTCCTTATTTTTCATCCTGAAGAACTACCATTAGCATTTCTTGGAGTGCTGCAGCAACAAATTCTCTTGCTTTTCATTTATCTAAAATTTCTCTAGTTCTTTTGTCATTCTTAAAAGATATTTTCACTGGATATTAATGATGGGTTAACAGGTTTTATATCTGTAAGTACTGAAAGATGTCATTTTTAGTGTCCTTGATTCTCTGTTGCTTTTGATGAGAAGTCATCAGTAAGATGAATTGTAAAATTATTTTTCTGGGTGGTTTTAAGAGTTTCTCATCATACTTGACTTTTGTCAGTTTGACTACGATGCGCCTAACTGTGGTTGTCTGTGTATTTTCCTTACTTGGATTTCATAAAGATTTAAATCTGAAAATTTGTGTTTTTCACTAGATTGGGGAATTTTTTAAACATTATTTTTTCAATTTTTTTTCTCCCCCATCTCTCTGTTCTCTCTTTTGGGGACACTAGGTGTATTTTATGCCTTTTGCTATTAGCCCACCAATCACTGAGGATATGCCCTCTGACTCCCTATATTATTTTATTTTTATCGAAACATTTTTCTCTACCTAGATTTGTCAGCCAGTTTTTAGTTAATTATACACATAGTTTCTCAATATTTTCAAAGATTTTCAGAAGACACAGAGTAGTAAGGGAAGGAGGGTGGCATTTCAACTTATAAAAATAGTTTGACTTTACATTTCTCATTCACTTAAATTTCACTGTAATGATAATAACTTTGATTGACCTTTTGAAGATAGACCATCTACTTTTTATACGTTCCAAATATTATGACCAGCTATAATAGTTTTTTGATACTCAAAAATTGAGAAAATATTAGTTAAAATGCACCCTGTTACAGAATCTTCTTGCCACTGCTTTCAAATAGTGCCATTATCCTTATATAAATATATAGCCTCATTTGCATGTAGTGATAAAATTTCATTCCAGATATTCGATGATAACATGTGTCTTCACCAAAATAGCACCAAATGGAAGGAAAGTTAACATCCTGGTAGTGTTATGGGTGTCAGAAAACAGTGTGCACTCTCATTTACTGATCATTAATCTTTTAGTATGAAAAAAGCATACATATGTTATCTTTGGCTGTATATAAAACTATTGCACTAATACTTATGAATAAGTAACTATATGATACTAAAGGTATAATATTTAATTAAATATAGATCCAGATCAGTTCTGGTAACTTTAGGATGAGGATCAGACTGTTTTGCTCAAGTAAATTAACATGTTGATCTCGGAATCATCCTTTTGTAAACAAGTTCAAGTTGTCAAAGAAGAGGTATGACTCAGGATCTTACCCACTAAAAACGTGTGACACAAATTATTGGGTTTGGATCCAAAATCATGGTTTTAGGAAGGAAAATTCTAAATAAATGTGTATGATATAAGCAAGCTACTTAATTAGTGTTAGTGTTAAGTCCCCTTTTCTGACAGGTATATAAAGAAAATTCTATACAAAAATGTAAACTTAGTCCTCACTATTATTTATATAAGAGAAAAGTGGAATTTAAAACACATCAGATAATTTTTTTTAAAAGTTAAGCTATTTAAATCAGGACCATTTGTGTGGTTTTTGTTTCAGAATTCCTAAATGTAATAGTTTTTGACAGCAGTAGTTCATGTGTTAGGTTTTGGAGTTTAGAAATATTATTCACTAACTATGAATAAATCTCATCATGGAGCCATCTACCTAAGAAAGATGCCTTTTCTATAAAAATGATGCTTTAATCTAGTGATACTTTATGATATCAAGTGGTTTGAGACATTTATTAAGTTATGTAATAACTAGAATTCAGTTCTACTATATTCCTGGAGTGCTAATACATTTTTAACAAGGAAAAGTAGGAAGACCAAGGTGCCTTCCTTTCTACAGTGCCCTAGGCATCTTTCTATTTTTGGGGAAACTACCCATACTACTTCCAGGAAAACCATGGGCTAGCTTTTCAAATCTTAACAATACATTGTTAAGTCAGATTCTGCAAAATCTAGAGAATCTCGGATACAAATTTCATAGTATGAGAGAAATTCTCTTGGTTTGGTTTGTCATTTTTTAAAAAGAAATTGTTGTATGTGTCTAGTTTAAAAACTTTTAGTCTGTTTTAGCAAAGAGTTTCCCTTGTATTTCCATAGCTACCAGTAAGAAATGTTGGATAGTGATAAGATTCAATATAATGGAATAACCATGAATAACCATGATCAAGAACTTAATATCAGATAGACCTATGCCCACTTTGCCAAGTTAGCACTGGACCTGGTCCAAAATAGCATTGAACGAGTTAACTTCTTTAAGCTTCAGTTTCTTCATCTGTGAAATAATGATCAGGTTATTATGAGCATCAAGTGATTAAATTATATGCAGAGCACTTAGCATGGTGCCTGGCATATAGCAAGTGCTTATTATTAAAGATTTAAAACATACCATACTTTATTAGCAGTAAACTAAAAATAAAGTTGCTACGTTAATTTTCTAATTAGCTCAGTTAATGAATTTCAGCTGTTTATGTGCTTTATGTTAACAAATACAAAATGTACAGATAATCTAGTGATGTTCTTTATGATTCAGAGATGATGCTTTTGTCACATATATGAGGTCTGTCTGGAAAATGTCCAGCCATTGTTAATATAACGAGAATGGTTTCCTCAACATTGATGTAGCCTGGCAGCCAAGGAGAGTAGACTGGAATGTGCATGAATGAACAATGACAACTTCAGTGTACTAGTCAGTGGGGGTGGTACACATGTATACTGTGCGGCTGTTGGATTCAAAATTACTGAATGACTGGAGCAACAGATCTGCATCCGATTTTGCATTAAGCATGAACATTCCTCTGCGGAAACTATATGGGTGATTCAGAAGGCCACAGCTATGGGTACCTAGTGACTGGCAGCTTTATCATGACAGCGCACCCACTCGTGTCACTTTTTTATGCAGTTTTTTTATGAAACATCAAATCATCCAGGTGACTCAGCCTCCCCACAGCCCAGTTTTGGCACCTTGCAACTTCTGGCTTTTCCCGCAACTAAAATCATCTTTGAAAGGAAAGAGATTTCAGTTTGTCAGTGAGAGCCAGGAAAATATGACAGGGCAGCTGATGGCAATTGGGAGAACTGTGTAAGGTCCCAAGGTGCCTACCTTGAAGGGGACTGAGGTGTCATTGTCCTATGTACAATGTTTTTTGTATCTTCTTCAATAAATGTCTCTATTTTTCCACATTACGTGGCTGGATACTTTCTGGACAGACCTTGTATATGTGGTTGAAGCAAAAGGAGTTGTTCATATCAAACAAGGAGACTTTTTGTATAAATTGGCCAAGGTAAGTGCCACCTGATATGACATGAGAAGAAAGGAGAATCTAGAGGATATACTATTTATCAAATACTGTATGTATTTTATCTCAGTTAACTTCTTTAACAGCCCTTGGAAAGTAGAAAGTATTTCTGTTTTGCAGACAAGCAAACAAGCATCAGGAAATAAAATGACTCGGTAATGTCACACAGCGTGTGGCAACAGAATTGGGATTCATACCAATTGACTCCCAAATCCACCTTGTTTATTACTGTCATTTTTGCTGAGAAAATTAGTCAGGTTTAGGGATTGAGTTGAACGGGTAATTAGATCCCTTTTCCAGTAATAAATGGTAAAAAAATGTGGAAAAAACCTCAATGTATCAATTTCCAGCCTACTGCTCTTCCTCTGTGTGCTAATGACAGACAGTTCTGCCTTTGCTAATTCAATTGCTTCCCTTTCTCCACCCTCCAAGAAGGGCTCAGCATTTGTTTGACTAGGTCTTTGGGGATTTGTAATACAGAATTGAGAGATGGGGTTGAAGTAGAAGGAATATGAAAGTAGCCACTGCAGGAGAGTCTAATCATATTATTCTATGATTGCTACTTAGTACCCTGTCATGGTTGTGTTTAAAAGAAAAAAAAAAAAGACTTCAGTGAAGGCCTTCAAACCTTAGAGTGAATGCTTGTAGCTCCTAATTGTAGCACATTAGAAAATGTTTTGTGTTGATAATTGTTCAACTTGGATATATGGGGGTTTACTATGTTTTCTCTAGTTTTGTATATGTTTGATATTTTCTATAGTTAAAAGGTCTTTTTAAAAGAAAATCTTTTAGTGAACATACTTGATTGCTAGGCTCCCCCTCTAATTCTGGAATATCAGAACTATATCTTGTATATTATTGTATGTATTTGTTTCTTCACCTGAGGACATTTTTTCATTGCTCTTTTAGAGAAAGGTAGGGAGAGGAAAAAATGTCAATGTGAGAGAGAAGCTTCTATTGGCTGCCTCCTGTGTGTGCCCGGATTGGGAGTGAACCTGCATGTCAAGTATGTGCCCTGACCGGAATCAATCCCACAATCTTGCAGTTACGGGATGATGCTCCAACCAACTGAGCCACACCAGCCAGGGTATTGTATATGCTAAAGTGCCTTACTCATAGTAGCCACTCAGTAAATAAACGTCTGAGTTGATTGAATATAATATTCAGTTACTCAGTTTTAAGCGTAAGTAATATTTAAGCAGCAGTTAGTATATAAAGTGAAAATAAGCCTTTTGGCTAATTCTGTCAAGGTGAGAAATACTCTGGAATTAGGTAGTGGCTGTGGTTGTAGAACTCTCAAATATGCTAAAAACTATTGAATTGTATACTTTAAGTGAGTAAGTTTTATAGTATGTGAATTATTTCCCAATAAAGAAAGAACGTTAAAAATGCAAAGATAAGCCATAAACTGGGAGAAGATATTTGTAACACATACAACTGACAAAGAACTCCCACAGATCAGTAAGGAAAACACAGATCTCTATAGATAAATAATAGAACAGGCATTCCACAAAGAGTAAATAAGAATAGCTAAGAAACATTAAAAGATGCTCAATATTTAGACATCAAATGCAAATTAGAAAATGAATGAGTTCATCTTTATTGTATTTTTTCCATTACCATTTAGTCCCCTTGTACCCCTTTCCCCCAGCAGTCACTGTGCTGTTGTCCATGTCCATGAGTCCTTTTTCCTTTTTGCTTAATCCCTCCACCCCCTAATCTCCTCATCTCCCCACTAGCTGTCATCCTGTTCCTCATTTTTCTTGTTAGTTCAGTTTGTTCATTAGATTCCACATGTGAGTGACATCATATATTATTTGTCTGTTTCTGATGGGCTTATTTCACTTAGTATAATGTTCTACAGGTCCATTCGTACTGTGGCAAAGGGTAAAATTTTCTTCTTAATTAAAAACTTAATGAAACACGTTTCTTAAAAAAGATTTTTATTTATTTATTTTTAGAGAGAGGGCAAGGGAGGGAGAAATAGAAAGAGACTCAATAAGTGAGAGGGATGTCAATCAGTTGTCTCTTGCATGCCCCCAACTGGGGACTTGGCCTGCAACCCAAGTATGTGCCCTGACTAGAAATCAAACTGGCACCCTTTTGGTTTGCAGGCTGGCACTCAGTCCATTGAGTTGCAGCAGCCAGGGCTCAATGAAACAAACTTTTTCTGTTTACCAGATTTGCAAAAATTAAAGAGTTGGATTAGCCAAATACTGTATAGAGAAACAAGAACCCTTATATGTTGCTGGTGGGAGTTTTAACTTGTACCACAATTTTTGTAAATACCTTGGTATTTGGTAAAGCTGAAGATGCACAAGCAGTTCTACTTCTGGGTGTGTGTGTGTGTGTTTACACCTATATGTGTGTATTCTGTTTTCATTGATCTATAATGTCTCCTCTATTCAAGTTTTCACAGGCCTATTTCTGGACTCTCCTTTTAAATTACTTTGTTTACCTGTGCACCAGTGTTGTTTTGGCTTAATTACTGTAGTTTTAAAATAAGTCTAGTAGGGTCACCTTCTTCAGGAATGTTCTTAAACAGTGTTTTGGTTATTCATGGTCCTTTGTTCTTCCATATAAACCTTAGGATCAGCTTGTCAAGTTTTATTAGAGTTCTTGTTGGATTGTTATTGAACTTATATTGAATTACTTTGAATTTATAGGTCATTTTTAAAATAATTTTTATGAAGATATTATACATCTTCATTTATTTAGATTTTCCTTAATGTCCTTCAATCAGATTTTATAATATTCTCTATAAAGATCTCAGACTCCTTTGTTATATTTATTCCTAGGTCTAAGAATGAGGAGGAGAGGGAGAATAATTAGTGTCAGTTTTTCAAAATAGTTTTATTGAAATATAACTTATATACCATAAATTCATCTATTTTAAGTGTGTAGATGAGTGACTTTTAGTAAATTTTCAGAGTTGTTCAACCATTATTACAGTCTAGCTTTAAATACTTGTACCACCCCAAAAAGAAACCTTGTGTCCCTTGGTACTCCTGTTCCCATCCCTGGCCCCAGGCAATTACTAATCTAGTAGAGACACACACATACAACCTCTTTGTAAGGACATTTAAAAATAAAGACACAGCTCTGGCTGGTGTGGCTCAATGGAGTGAGTGCTGGCCTGTGAACCAAAGGGTTGCTGGTTCGATTTAGGGCACATGCCCAGGTTCACCTACTAGGTCCCCAGTAGGGAATGCTCAAGAGGCAACCACACACTGATATTTCTCTCCCTCTCTCTTTCCCTTACCCTCTCTCTAAAAATTGAATAAATAAAATCTTTTGAAAATGGCTGTCTTTATAAAGAATAAATAAACATACAAAAGTTGAGAAAATTAAAACAATGATTCCAAAATAACCAGTATGGCCAATCTTGTTTTCCGATTCCTCCAACTTTTATCTAACTTCTCTCTGGATTATTTCAAAACAAATCTCAGACATAATTTTATTTCTTCCAGAAGTATGTCAGTATGTGTCTCTAAGGTACCGAAACCAATTTTCCCAACATCATTTATTGAATAGACTATCTTTAGCTCATTGTATAGTTTTGCTTCCTGTGTCAAATATTAATTGACTGTAAAGGTGTGGGTTATTTCTGGGCTCTTTATTCTGTTCCATTGATCTATATGTCTGTTTTTATGCCAGTACCATGCTGTTTTGATTACTATGGCCTTATAGTATAGCCTGATATTAGGTAGTATGATTCCTTCACTTTGTTCTTCTTTCTCAAAGTCACTGTTGCTATTTGGGGTCTTCTGTGGTTCCATATCAATTTTTGAAGTATTTTTTTCTAACTCTGAAATATGCCATTGGTATCTTAATAGAAATTGTGTTGAATCTTTAGATTGCTTTGGGTAGTATGGACATTTTAATCATGTTAATTCTTCCTGTCCATGAACACAGTATATGCTTCCATTTATTTGTATCTTCAGTTTCTTTCTTCAGTGTCTTAAATTTTTCCAAGTACAGGTTTTTACATCCTTGGTTAAATTTATTCCTAGGTATTTCATTCTTTTTGAAGCAATTGTGAGTAAGATTATTTTCTTAGTTTCCCTTTCTAATAGTTCATTATTGTCCTAGAAAAACACAACTGATTTCTGGATATTTATTTTGTATACTGCTACTGAATGTATTTAGTAAATTCAGTAGTTTTTTTGGTAGAATCTTTAGGGTTCTCTATATACAGTATCATGTCACCTGCAAATAGTGACGGTTTACTTCTTCCTTTCCAATTTGGATGCCTTTTGTTTCTTCTTTTTGTCTGTTGTGGTCAGGACTTTCAGTACTATATTGAATGAGAATAGTGAAAGAAGACATCCCTGTCTTGTTCCGATGTTAAGGGAAATACTCATAGTTTTTGCCCATTGAGTATGATGTTGGCTATGGGTTTGTCATATATGACCTTGATTATGTTGAGGTATGTTCCCTCTATTTCCACTTTGCTGAGAGTTTTTTTATCATAAATGGGTGCTGAATTTTATCAAATGCTTTTTCTGCATCTATTGATATGGCCACATGGTTTTTATACTTCATTTGGTTTATGTGGTGTATTAGAGTTGATTTGCAAATACTGTACCAACTTTGCATCCCCAAAATAAATCCCACTTGATCATGGTATATGGTCTTTTTAATTTATTGCTAGATTTGGTTTGCTAATATTTTGTTGAGGATTTTAGCATCTATGTTCATTAGAATGGGTATTGGTCTATAATTGTCTGTCTTTGTAGTGTCTTGTCTTTATCTGGTTTTGGAATTAGGATAATGCTGGCCTTGTGCAATGAGCTTGAGAGTCTTCCCTCCTCTTGAATTTTTTGGAATAGTTAGAGAAGGAGAGGTATTAGTTCTTCTCTGAATGTTTGGTAAAATTCACCTGTGAAGCCATCCAATCAGGGACCTTTGTTTGTTAAGTTTTGTTTTACTGTAAGGATACATTTATTAAAGCTGGGGACAGTGAAACAAGGAAGGACTTATGATAGAAGAATCAACAGGAAAGCCTAGGCTGGACTCCCATAACTCACTGGGAAGTCAGAGGAAAGGGATTTTGGGGACAGGTTTGGGGGATTAGCATGGGGCAAGCTACCAGCTGCCCATTGTCTTCCAGTTTGAGTTTTTTTATTACTGCTTCAATTTCATTAGTTGCAGTGGAAAAGTTATCTTGACATTCATTGGGCAGTAGCGCAATAGTCTTCTTTATAGAACAGTTCAGCTATTAAATGCAGAGTAATGATAGAATTAGACAATCACCATTTTTGGTCATTAATGAAATATGAATGTAAGCAATGACCATCACTGGCAGCTAAAACCATGAGGTAAAAAGCTATTGGGAGACTGAATGATCAGTCTGGCAAAACCTGAACCTTTGGACCAACCCTGACATCACAAAAAATACACTGTTTTTCTCCTATTGTAATGCAATATAAAGTACACAATACCACTGATAAACTGTTCTTGACAGACCCAGACTTAGATCAGATCAAGTCTCCAGATTTGCACTATCTAACCTGTTAGCCAATAATCATGTGACTATTGAGCACCTGAAATGTACCCAAACTGAATTGAGATAAGCTGTAAATGTATATAATATATAATACACAGTAATACAGTGTGCATCTGATGTGTTGTGGAACTGTGCACCAGAAACCTATATAATTTTGTTAACTAGTGTCACTTGAGTAGATTCAATAAAAAGGAAAAAAAAAAAAACCATAGATGCATGACTTCAAATTCTGGTAATGACAAGTAAAGGTATTTAGTTTAGTTTTAAGAATAAATTAAACTGAGTACACAAAAGATTTCCAAAAATGAAGAATGTAAAATATCCCATTAATAATCATTTACACTGAATATGTGTTAAATTAATATTCTTGACATGGGTTGAATAAAGTGTGTCATTAAAATTAATTTTATCTTTAAAAAATCTTTTCTTAATGCAGTTACTACTACTTTTAAATTACTTTTGTGGCTTGTGTTTGTGATTCACGTTTTATTTCTACTGGACAGCATTAGAACTACTGCTGCCATTAGAACTAAATTCCATTTTACAGAAAACATAAGGTATAAGAACACTGAATGATTCACGGGAATGTAATTTGCCAAGTCTACAGTGTGAGAAAATCTACCAAAATATATATGATCTGGTTTCTTCAACAAATAGATGACAAGACAAAAAAACAGGATAGGGAGTTGTTATAGATTAAAAGAGATTTAATAGACATGTTAAAGTAATGCAATGAATGGATTGTTTTGAATATTGCTTTAAATATTGACTGGGTATTAGATGACACTAATGATGATTGTTAATTTTTTTAGATGTGATAATGATATTATAGTTAAGTTTGAGGAAAAAAACAAGGATGTGCAGTACACCTGGATATAATTATATCCATAATAATCCCATGTATAATATACACAAAAACGTGGGTGCGCATTATACGTGGCAACACATTGTACACAGCAAAAATATGATACCATATGATTTCACTCATGTGGAATCTAATGAACAGACTAAATTAATAAGCAAAATAGAGACGAACTCATAGATAGAAAGCTGGCTGACAGCTCTTGGGGGGTTGGGGTGGTAGTAGGGGGATCGAGCAAAAAAGAAAAAAAGAACTCACGCTCATGGACAACAGTGTGGTTGGTAATTGTAGGTGGGAGAGGAGGTGGAGGTGGAAGGAGGGTATGGGGATAAATGGTGATGGAAAAAAACCAAAAGAATAAAAATAATTTAAAAAAGAAAAACAACCAAAATTATTACACCCCCTAAAATTTGCTCATTGATTTTTGGATTACTTTTAAGTATTTTCTATCATAGTTATACTTTTTGTTATTAATTTTTAACATTTTTGAATAGTGGTAAGAAAACGTGATCTGTATATGATGCAGTTTTTGAAATCTGTTCACTCTTGGTTTATGGCCTACCATTGTGATCATTTTTCAAAAACATTTCATGTGTGATTGAACAGAATATGTATGCCGCGGTTGTTCGGTATATGTTCCAAATATCATAAAATAAAACTTGTTAATTATATCATTCAAGTTTTTAATTCT
Source organism: Artibeus jamaicensis (assembly GCF_021234435.1). Classification (NCBI taxonomy): domain Eukaryota; kingdom Metazoa; phylum Chordata; class Mammalia; order Chiroptera; family Phyllostomidae; genus Artibeus; species Artibeus jamaicensis. The sequence continues at coordinate 9,718,834 of NW_026521407.1, forward strand.
AACTGACTTTTTTGTCTGATCTATCAATTACTGAAAGAGATGAGTTAATTTTTTCATTATGATAGTGGATTTATTGTTTTACTCATGTAATTCTATTGATACTTGCTTTATATATACTGAAGTTCTGCTATTAGGTACATACATTTTAGAATTGTTATGTCTCCCTGGTGAATCGTAGCTTTCCTCATTATGTACTGATTCTCTTTACCTTAGTAATACTTTCTGAATAAAAGCTTATCTAATTTGATGCTAATATCTCTAACCAGTTTCTTTTAGTTAGTATTGTCTGGTAGCACATTACTCAGCCTTTTATTTTCAATATATTTTTTTATATTTTAGATATTTTTTGGGGGAACACATATCGTTGGATTGTAATTTTAAAAAAATTTAGACTAACAGTCTTTTAAATTGTAGATGTTAGTGCACTTATACTTTTTGTTATTACTGATATAGCAGGTTTATTTCTACCATCCTTTATGTTTTCAATTATCATACATTTCTGCTTGTTTTTCTTCTTGTGATTCTTCTCTTCCCTCCTTCATTTTCTTTTTCTTGTCCTTTGAAAGTTATATACACTATCTTTCTTTTTTTATTTTTGAAGAAGAATTTTATTTATTTATTTTTAGAGAGATGAGAAGGGAGGAAGGTAGAGAGGGAGACAAATAATAATGTGTGAAACATTGACCAGTTTCCTCTTGCACACCCCCAACCAGGGATCTAGTCCACAACCCAGCCATGTGCCTTGACTGGAACCAGAGAACTTTCAGTTTGCAGGCCAGAGCTCAATCCACTGAGCCACACCAGCCAGGGACTAAAATTTGTTATGTGTTGTATTTTTTTTCCATTTATCCACCTTATACCTCCTACCCTCTGCATCCCCACAATCATTGCACTGTTGTCCCATGAATCCTTTTTCTTGGATTTTTCTACCCCCTAACCCCCCGCCCCCCACAAGAGCTGTCAGCTTGCTCTCTATCTGTGAGTTTGTCTCTATTTTGCTTGTTAGTTTAATTTGTTCATTAGATTCCACATATGAGTAAAATCATATGGTACTTGTCTTTCTCTGACTGCATGGTATTTCTTTTATTATTCTAAAAATGTTAACATGCATATTTAACCTCAACTCCAAAGTTAATAAATAATATTTACTCAACTTCCTTATGTGACAAGGACTTCTGAAACGTTTAAATTCTGATAATGTTCTTTAAGGATGATTATTCATTGTGTGATATTTTAGTTATTTTTTAATTTAATTCTACAAATAAGATTTATCATTTTGTATAATCATTGTTATCATTTTGTACAGTCAGTTGTTTATTTGGACATATTCACGTTTATGTGTTTGGGGGGGCGTTAGGATTCTAGCATCTCAAACAGACCATTCTTCCAGGTTTCTTTCTAATGTACGTACTTTAGAAGTTCATTTAAAGATGGTCTCTTAGTCATGAATATTAACAGTTTTTGTTTATTTGAACGTATTATTTGCTTCCACATGTTAAAGATTATTTTCTTGTGTATTTCAACTCTAGGTTGATAGTTATTTTCTTTTACTTCTTTTTGAATTATTTTTTCTTTGTCTTCTGAGTTTCATTGTTACTATTGAGAAATCAGTTGTCAGTCTGTTTATCAGGTATCTGTCTTTTCTTCCTTGTGGACTCTAAAATGTTTTCTTTGCCTTGGTGTTTTCTATTTTCACAACAACATATAGGGTGACTTTATTTTTTATTTCCTGTGCTTGAGATTTGTTGGACTTCCTGAATCTGAGAATCTGTGGTTTTCTTCATGCTTGGAAAAATTTTAACCATTGTTTCTTTAAATATTGCCTCTTGATTATTCTGTTTTCTTTTTCTGGGGCTCTGTTAGATGTGTTAAACATTTTACTCTTTACATTTTCCATTAACATCATGTCTTTATGTCTTCATTTTGCATCTGAATTCAAACTATGAATTCTCATTTCAGGTTCATCTGCCCTGCTATTTAACCTGTCAACCAAATTTCTAATATTAATTATTATATATCCAGTTTCTAGAAATTATATTAGGTACTTTTTCATATTGATTTGCTCATTGAATAGAATCTTGTTTCTTTTATAGTCTTTCTTATTTTTTTCAAATGTTAGTCTGTAGCAAGTAATTCCACTGTCTTTGTGGGGCTGAATCTCATGTTTAGTATTTCTGCTTACCCTTAATCACAGTCACTTTCTTCATATGTTTTGTGATTTTCATTGTGAACTTATGTTTATTTATCTCAAGATAATTTTCATAATTTAGCCAGCATTTTAGGTGGCATATTAAAAGGTGGCATATTAAAAGGTTTTTTTTTCAGTATATATTACTATTCTATTTGCTTGAAATGGAAGAGAGGAAATATTTTTAGTTGATTAGGAAAAATAGGAGAAATAATGATCTGTAGTAACATAAAATAAGACTGCCTTTTGAAATACAAATTTTATAGTTCTTTGTACTTACTCATCAAAAGTCAATCTTCTTGGTAATCAAATTGTTATATGTCTTCAAAATCTTTTATTATTTTTATGTATTGTGCAATCAGAATAAAATAAATAGGAAAAAAGGGAGAATTTTTCTTTTGCGTTAGCTGTTATATTAAACTGTAGGCATCTATGTGACTATGAAATGTTGTGTTTTACCTGTTTCTATATGATGTTTCTAATTATTGTTTAGAATATATAAATTGAATGAATGTGTGCTATTCCTCTGATGGTACAACTCTATTTTTGTAGTTCCTATCATTAGCTGGAGAAGAAAAAGATATATAAGGCCTTATTTATTAACATTGTTTGTCATTAAAAGATAGGGACTAAAGATAAAGGCAGGGTAAATGTCTCAGAATTTTATTTACTTTTTTTTTAGTTTCTAAACCACAAGGATGAAGCTTTAGAGTCTATTTAGCATGTTTATGATGCCAAATTCCTATCAAAATGCTTGATATTAGTTTTACGTTCTGTTGTAAGAAAATGATAGGAGATTGTGAAGTTTCATATTTTTAGTCCAAATGTAATCTCATTTCAGGTGATTTATTTTTCTACCGTGTTCTATGGGATATATTTTGTTTTAACCACAAATAGTCCAGATTTACTCTGCAGGTTTCCTCAAGTTTTTTTTTAGAACCTAGTAGAATATAATTCATGAAAAATGAAAAATAATTTCTTCTTCCCTTCAATTTCTATGGCTCAGTCTTAAGGACCACATGTTGCATTTTTTAGGGCATCAGTCATTATTATTTGTGATATAGCAGTGAAATGGGAGTAAGATTGATGTTTATTATTATCCTCAAGTTATTTCATATGTCTATTTTTTTTCTCCCCCAAAGAAAATCCAAGCTCTTTTAGGGCAGAGACTTCTATTTAGTTTATATATCTCTATTCCCTTTTTGTCAGATTTAGGCTTATCTAAATCTAAATCTTGGTTTTATTCAAGAGACTTTTGTCTTGGCTAGCTTGTGCAATGGAATTTTTAAGTTTCTTTCTCATGAAAACCTCATTCCTTGGCGTTTCTCTATCATAGCAAAATTGTGCACATGGGAGAGAAAAAAAAACAATTTAAGTTGACTTAGTGGGACTTCCATATTTGTGGAAAAATCCTAAGATGTCTTTCTGGTCCATTTGCTTTTTTATATATTCAGATTGTTCCTTATCTCAGAAAATAGATATAGGAGACTTTGGTAATTAGCTAATCCTGTAATTCTTGCCAGGATAGTAGGGGTTGTTCATTGTGAACACATTCTGCCACCAACATCTGAGTTGGAACATTGTGTTTATTGTGAGAGGATTTGAGTACGAACAATTTGGTTTAAAGATTAAATGAGGAAATAAATTCTCTTCGAAATCCTGATGAAATTTAATTTTTTCATCAGGAAAAAGAAAAATTGCTGCATTATAGAGAGGAGTTCACCTTTAAAGTATAGACTATCATACTGAACATTGTAGAAATTGAAATTTCTGTGCGTATTTCATTTAGAGGAGTTTTTCTAGTGTTCCTGTTGTCTTTTTGAGCAGTAGACAGATGATCTGGAGGCAACCTAGCTTGGTGTGGTAAGCAACAGATTGGAACATAGAGCAGAACTAGGTGTACCATGTCAGGAAGTCCAATTCAGGGTGTATTGAGAAAATGGAAGGAACTTTGATAGTCACTCTGGGTGAGGGAGGTTGAGGTGGATCTAAGGATGAAAAATAAATGGTCTCTTCACTAATGGAAAAGCCAGTGGGATATTAGACCAGTAAATAATAGAAGAAAGAAAGAAGCAGGTGGTTAAGACTTTGCACTAACATGCTGTAGGGGGACATACAAAGAGCAATGGAGATTGATTGGAAAATCAGAGAAGATGTCACTAAGAATGTGGCAGTTGATTCTAGAAAAGGAGTAGTATCTGGAGAGATGGACAGTGTTGGGAATAAGAGTAGGAGTTACTCATTTTTGAGGGATTGGTAAATATTGAGGCATGTATGGTAAATGCCCCAGTTTTGTGAAAGGAAAAAGAAGAATGAATGTAAGGCCAATCTCTGTGTTTGATTTTTTACTCTGTAATATATTAATAACAACTAGTATTTCTCTGATTTATTTGTGCACATTTTGAGACTTATAAGGATAATTATGGGAGGTTTTATTACTGCCCCCAATGCTCTCTGCACTTCTGGACATGTATGTCTAATTTCTTCACAGAGTTAGGGAAGGTTTCTGTCATTTTTTAAAATAGGTTTCCAGTTTCTTGCTCACTCTTTGCTCCTTCCAGCAACCTCATGATACGAATGTTGGAGCTCTTGAAATTGTCCCAGAGCCCTTCACAGTAGCCTCATTTTTTTAATTCTTTTTTCTTCTTCCTATTCTGATTAGTGGTTTTTTGCATCCTTATATTTCAAATCGCTGATTTGATTCTTGGCTTCATCTGCTCTACTGTTGATTTCCTGTAAATTGTTCTTCATTTCAGTTAGTGTATCTTTCATTTCTGACTGAATCTTTTTTATGCTGTTGAGGTCCTCACTAAGTTCCACGAGCATCCTTACAACTAGTGTTTTGAACTCTGCATCTAGTAGCTTGCTTATCTCCATTTTGTTTAGTACTTTTCCTGGAATTTTGTTCAGTTCTTTCTTCCTCACCAAACCATTATTCATGAAATGTTAACGGGATTTAAGAAAAAGAAGATCAAAACTACGAACATTAAAAAGGCAACAAATTTACAACTACCAACAACTGAATCTTAAAAAAACCCCAAAACCCAACAAACTAAAGCAAACAACCAGAACAGGAATAGAATTATAGGTATGAAGATCATTTGGAGGGTTATCAGATGGTAGGGAGAAGGGCAGAATGGAGGAAAAGGTACAGGGAATAAGAAGCATAATTGGTAGGTACGAACTAGACAGGAGGGTGCTAAAAATAGTCTAGGAAATGGAGAAGCCAAATAGCCTGTGTGTGTGACCCATGGACATGAACTAAGGGTGGGGGGAATTGCTGGAGGGAAGAGGATACTGGGTGGAGTGGGACAAGGGGAGAGAATTGAGAAACTATAACATAATAAAATATACTTTTTAGAATCCCTCTACTGAAGGCTTTAGGAAAACTAGTAGAATACATGAAAATAGAATAATGACTGTTCTTCAATAATGAGGGCAAGTTATTTTTATGAGTCAATAGACTGGTGAAAGGATTTTCCTAGACTTAATGACTTCATTATTCCTTGTTAGAGGCAAGGAAGGGAATGGGTTGAATTGTGTAAAAAATGTCCTTTCCCAGGTTCTCTCCCATTCTGTTTGCAATGACACCAGCTATTCAAGAGTTATGTACCTTTTAGTATGAACTAGTTTAATTGTTGAGCTTTTCTAATAACTAACTGAGATGTATCCAGGTAATGAGATTTTGGAAGGAGATTAGGAACATGTAAGAGATCGTTTTAAAAAAAAGCATAAGTTGTTGAAGAAGGCAAAGCTTTAAGTGGGAATTCAGGTAGAAGTATTCAGAAGGAAGCTGACTGGCACAAGACAAAGACAGCCCAGATAGAGATGAGGCTCACCGAAAAGAATGATGGAAACAAAGCTAAAATAGTGGATGTGAGTTGCTAATAACTGCAAAAAAGTGGAAAGTAGATCAAAGAAAGAAACATGGCACTGAATAAGATAAATGTGTAAATATGAACAGGCATTCTAAATGTTTAGAATGTTATGGCATTCTAAAACAGGAGCTGCAGTATGAGTTATTTACTTAAAAGTACTATTGAGAAATATGATTTCTTGGGGGGTGGGGAGGGGAGAGAATCCCAAATCTGTCTTGAGAGGAAGAGAGAATATGAGCCTTTTTCTGATTTTGTTATGGGTTTAGCTAATAATTATTGTTAGAACAATTTACAGGTGTTTGCTATACTGTTAGCTGGCAGGAAGAATATAAAAGATGGAGCCAGTTTATATCCCCCTTTCTGTTGTGGTTTTATACTAGGCTTAAGTGTTTCCTAAAAATAGAACGTGTGCACATTCCTAAAAATGTAGCCCATAGGCATGTGTGAACTTGCTCTTTGAATTAAGATAATTCATATTTTAAACACCGATTGACCATGAAATAGGAAATGTGAAATTTTATATCTAATTCCTGTTTCTTTTCTGGAATATGATGTGCTTTTTTGTTGTGGGAGGGAGATGGGATTCTGTTGTAATTATAACAAGCAGAAGTTTAAGCCTCTGGTTGATAATGAAAGTTATAGTATCAGGCAGATCTGCCATACTGCCAGGACTTTCTGCTGGAGAATGTAGATTGTAATGGATTGTGTTGTTCAGGGTCTGTAACAACTGCAGGTTGCCAAAGTCGGTTGCCCTACTTTCTCCTTGTCACTTGTAAAATAGTGAGGCCTCAGAGTGTCATGGAAAAGGTATGTCAGAGCTGAATTCTGATTATTCTTGCTCTTCTTGTTTGACCTACAGCAAGCCCTTCCAACCTGATTTTTTCTGATTTTAAGAATGAGAATAATACCTTTCTTCTATGTCAAAGCTATATATGTTTATCAGATAATACAGTTTTATTTGAGCACTTTTAAACTGTAAAGGCAAAATATAAGAATAAATTCTTACCCCCATTTCTGTCACCCAAGAAAAATTGTATCTAGTTGAAGAGAAGCTGAAATGAGCATATTTCTGTCACGTAAGACTTCTGATAAATTGTTCAAGGAGTGGAATGGGCAGGAAAGAAAGTATAAAACTAATGGGAAAATAATCATGTGGGTACTTGTAATTCTAGGCACAGGAATAGTTTCTTAGAATTGTGATGATGCCACTCTCTGAAAGATTTAAGTGAAAGGGAAAAGACCTCATTTAGTAAATGGATGTGCTTTATATCAAAATACAATAGTAATGAATATAGGAGAACGGTGCTTATGCATCTATAGTCATCCTTTGAAATTTGGAAATAACATCACTGCTGCTATTTGGATTGGTTCTTAATTTTTTCCTAAGGAAATTGTCTTTTGCACATTATTAACTGTTGCAAAACAATTATTATAAAATTAAGTACACATTAAGTATAAACAAGGTGTGAAATTTAATTTTCATACAAGTTAATAGGCTATTCTTAAATATAGTGATATACAAGATACTACAGGGGTGGACAAAAGTAGGTTTATAGTTCATATAGAGAATAATACAATAATTAATAAATAATAATATGAGAATGAACTCTGTTTCACATATTCACAACTGTAAGCCTACTTTTGCCCAAGTTGAGGGTTGAATGGAGATGAGCACATAGATGAAAATCTCAACCCAGGGTAAAAATGTATGCAATGATTACCAGTAAATAAATTTATTTATACATAATTTACTTTTTTCTTGTGGCTAAAACCAGTAGGCTGTCCTAATTATAGTAGTCTTAATCTGGTGATCTATTGAGCTAACACTTTCTTCAGCATGGGCACAGATACTTTCCAAGAAGCTGTTTATCAGTTGCTACATGCTGCGGAATAAACCTTTTAATTTTAAATCCTGTATACTCAAAAAGTCTTTATCAGTTAAGATAGACATTTCTCCAGTCTAATTATTATTTGTCATTTTAACGGAACCATTCCAAGCATTTTGAAAAGAAAAAGGATTCAGTTTTTTTTCCAATTCATTTATGTTGCCTTAGCTGCTGATAACTGTTGTTTTATGTGTCAGTGTGGATTGCTTTATATTTTTTAACTACAGAGAGAAGAAATTCACTTAACATATCTAAGCATATTTCAATTCTGAAAATACTTGACATTTAGAAAACCATACATTAACATGATATTTCTTCAGGAAATAATACAATGAAAATGCAGTAATTTTTTATTTTCTGATTTATTCTGTGTAGCTTATAGTACATTTCTGTATTTAAAACATAGAAGTGTTTTACTTTTAATGGTCCCTGACATGGTTTTCAAGTTTATTCAGAGCAAATGAAAACTGCTTTAGTCTCTTATAAAAGAAAGTTAGCTGGACACGTACAGCTGTTGCATTTATAAATAGCTGCAGATGTCTGAAGCAGTAAAGGGTTTACTCAGGTTGTTATGGCAACTAAAAATTTGACCAAACCTTGAAGATAAGCTATATTGAAGAAGAATACATTAAAGATACATTAATCCAATTATATGATAAAATTCTTGCTATTTTAGATTGCAAGAGAAAAATTTGTTTGAACTTGTGATAACTATCTTTATTTTTTAATTAAAAATAAATATTTAAAATATTTAATTAATTAATTTATTTTAGAGATGGGGAAGGAGGGAGAAAGAGAGGGAGAAAAACATAAATGTGTGGTTGCATCTCATGCGTACCCTGCTGGGGACCTGGCCCACAACCCAGGCATGTGCCCCAACTGGGAATCGAACCTGCAACACTTTGGTTTGCAGGCCGCACTCAATCCACTGAGCCATACCAGCCAGGGATCAATGTAAGTATCTTTATTGTACAAAGATTTTGTTACTTACTGTCCATATGGTTTCTGTATACTTTTAAGGAGGTTTTCTTCTAGTGGTAATGGATTGTGCTTGACCCATTTAAAATCTTTCTCAGTCTTCTTTGTAATGAGTTCTATGTTTATTTAAATTTATAGACTAGGATTGAGGGTGCATTTTTGAGTCCATGGAATATAGCAAAACCTGCATTGGGATTTAAGTCCATAATCTTACACTAACGTTTGATTCAACCGAACTAACCAATTAAAACCTTTTAGGTCAATAAAATAGGTAGAGATTGCTTACACAGTCAGTCTGGGAGTAGAACATTAGAATCTGTTGATTTTTAAAATAATTTTTATTAATACTCAATGCAGTACATGTATATATTTTTTAATTAAAGTAAAATAATATGCTGTAAAGCTGTAATAAAATAGAACAGTCTCTTACTCTGTTCTTTCCTAACCCCAAATTCTCCTCAGAGGCAACTATTTTTGATTCTTTGAGTTGTTTCTTCTGAGATTTACCTATATGTCTCTGAAGAATGTTCCTATTGCTGTGTCTTGCTTTTTCAATTGTATATTCTGACTCTTTGCTTTCCTACTTGAGAAGGTAAAAATTTAATAATCTTATACAACTCCTGTTACTACCTACCCCACCCCCCAACTTTGGTTTCTAGGTTGAGTTAAAATTACTTTGCATGATAAAGTAAAAATAATTTTTAAACTTTTATTTTGGGCCCTGGCTGGTGTGGCACAGTAGTTTGAGTACCAGTCTGTGAACTAAAGGGTCAGCAGTTCAATTCCCAGTCAGGGCACATGCCTGGGTTGTGGGCCAAATCCACAGTAGGGGGCACATGAGAGGCAAGCACACATTGATGTTTCTCTTTCTCTCTTTCCTTAAAAATAAATGAATAAAAAATTTTAAAAACTTCTATTTTGAAATAATTTTAGACTCATATAGAAGTTGCAGAAAATAGTACAGAGTTCATATGTATTCTTCACCCAGACTCCCTCAATGGAAATATTTATTTTTTAAGTTATTTTGTTGATTATGCTATTATACCTGTCCCAATTTTTTTCTCTCTTATCCCCCTCAGTCCTGCACCCTACACCCTCCAGCATTCCCCACCTCTTAGTTCATGTCCATGGGTTGTACATATAAGCTCTTTGGTTTCTCCATTTCCTGTACTGTTCTTAACTCCCCCCTGTTTATTTTGTGCCTACCAGTTTCGATTCTTATTCCCGGTACCCTTTCCCTCCACCACTCTTCCTTTCCTCCTCCCGCACTGATAACCCTCCTTGTGATCTCCATTTCTGTGATTCTGTTCCTGTTCCAGTCGTTTGCTTAGTTTTTGTTTTTTAGGTTCAGTTGTTGATAGTTATGTGTTCATTGTCATTTTACTGTTCATAGTTTTTGATCTTCTTCTATTTCTTAGATAAATCCCTTTAACATTTCATATAATAAGGGCTTGCTAATGATGAACTCCTTTAACCTTGCCTTATCTGGGAAGCACTTCATCTGCCCTTCCATTTCAAATGATAGATTTGCTGGGTAGAGTAATCTTGGAGGTAGGTCTTTGCCTTTCATGACTTCAATACTTCTTTCCAGCACCTTCTTGTCAGCAAAGTTGTTTTTGAGAAATCAGCTGATAGTCTAATGGGAACTCCTTTGTAGGTAACTGTCTCCTTTTTTCTTGCTACTTTTAAGGTTCTCTCCTTATATTTAATCTTGGGTAACTTCATTATGATGTGCCTTGGTGTGTGCTTCCTCGGGTCTAACTTCTTTGGGACTCTCTGAGCTTCCTGGACTTCCTGGAAGTCTATTTCCTTTGCCAGATTAGGAAAATTTCCCCTCATTTTTTGTTCAAATAAGTTTTCAATTTCTTGCTCTTGTTCTTCTCCTTCTGGCATACTATGATTCGGATGTTGGAATGTTTAAAGTTGTCCCAGAGGTTCCTCAGCATCTCCTCATATTTTTGAATTCTTGTTTCTTCATTATGTTCTAGTTGGATGTTTATTTCTTCCTTTTATTCCAAATCATTGATTTGAGTCCCAGTTTCCTTCCCTTCACTGTTGGTTTCCTGTATATGTTCCTTTATTTCACTTTGTATAACTTCTATTTCTTCCTTCATTTTTGTGACCAAACTCAGTCATTTCTGTGAAAATCCTAATTACCAGTGTTTTGAATTGTGCATCTGATAGGTTGGCTCTCTCTTCATTGCTTAGTTGTATTTTTTCTGGAGCTTTCATCTGTTCTTTCATTTGAACCATATTTTTTTGTCTTCGTGTACCTGTTACATAGTAAGGGGCGGAGCTTTAGTTATTCAGCAGGGTGGGGCAACCCACCTCACTGTGTTGTGGCACTGTCTGTGGGGGAGGTGTCAGAGAGGGAACAATGCTGCTTTCTGAGCTTGGGCCCCACTTTTCATCACATCCCTCACTTCACACAAGTGGATTGTGCCCTTTTAGGTGCTGCTGATTTCCAAGTGGGAGGGTTTATGTATGTTCTGTGACCTCGTGGGCCTTTGCAACAGACTCTACTGTGAGGCTGGGAGTTTCTCCTGTTGCTGCAACCCCCACGGGATTTTATAGCCAGAGGTTTTGGGTCTGTAGTTTCCCTGTACTGAAACTCTTGGTTTCATGGTCTGTCTTGCTTCCCAGTTTTTTCCTCCTGGCTTATCTGTGTGCAAATGTGCAACCTCCTGGTCAGCCAGACCCTGCTTTGCCCATCCAGTCCTCCCACCACTGCCTTGCCATGAGTCCTTTCTACCCCAGCTGCCTATCTCCACCCCTCCTACCAGTCAGGATGAATGTTTAACTCTTTGGTTGTTGGACTGGCAGTTCTGCATCTTCATTTTTAAATTGGTTATTACTTTTCTTTCGGTTGTACAAGGAAGCAAAGCATTACCTACACCTCCATCTTAGCTGGAACTCGTCAACAAATATTTCTGTATCCCAAATTATCACTAAAAGTGTGGAAAAAAGACAAGGCAAGCCTGCTTGCCTGGCTGATCCTCTGAAGCATATATTTCTACCAACGAATGCAAATAATAGGAGTAGAAAGCCTGCTATTCATATATGAGTGCAAATGGATGCAAATTTATTACAACCTGCATCTGTGTGTATACAGGTTATGATGCCGAAAGAGATCACTATAGGCTGAATAAACTATATAACCACACATAGTAAAATTATCAAACCAGAAACTGACATTGGTACAATACTAAACTATTGACCTTATTTGGATTTCACCATATTGTATGTGTATTTATCTTTAAATTTTTTTCTGCTGTATATTTCTACGAAATTTCATTGTATGTATAAATTCATATAACTGTCACCACAACTTAGGTACAGAACTCCCAGGGAAACTCCCGCATGCTGTCCCTTTATAGACACGACCCAACCCTAACACCCAGAAACCACTGACCTATTCTCCATCACTTTTGTCATTTTAAGAATGTTATATAAATGGAGTTGTAATATGTCACCTTTTGAGACTTTTTAAAACTCAGCATAATGCCCTTAGATACATCTACACTGTTACATGTATCAATAGTTCATATCTTTCTATTGCTCATAGTTTTTTGTATAGGGATATATGGCAGCTTGTTTATCCATTTATCCATTGCAGGATATATGGGGTTGTTTCCAACTTCATGTACTGGTTTTTGTGTGAATATAAGTTCTCTTTTCTCTGGGGTAGATACCCAGGAATGTGATTAAGTTGTGTGGTATTTGTTTAACTTTATGAGAAACCGCCAAACAGTTTCCCAGAGTGTGTCACTTTACATTCCAAGTGTGTACTGAGTGTGTCACAGAACCATTTTACATTCCCACCAGCAGTATATGAGAGAACTTATTTGGTCCATGTTCTTACTAGCATTTGGTATCTGTATTTGTTTCCTAGGGCTGCCATAACACACTACTACAAACTAGGTGGTAGTTTAGTCTACCACAGTTATGTAAAATAAGAAGTCAGAAGTCAAGGTGTTGGCAGGGTCACACTGTGAGGAAGAAACTGTCCCATGTGTCTGTCCTAGCTCCTGGTAGTTGCTGGTAATCCTTGGTGTTCCTTGTGTTCTGGCAGCATAACTCCAATCTCTGCCTCTGTCTTTCATATGACCATCTGTCGTCTTTGTGTGTGTCTGGTCTGTGTTTGTGTGTGTTCATAAGGTCTTCTTATAAGGGTACCACCCATTAGATATGGGGTATATCAACCATAATCTGGTATAACCTAATCTTAATGAAATACCTCTATGAAGACCCTCTTTCTAAATAAGATCCCAGTCTTAGATTCCAGATGGACCTGAATTTTCAAGGGACACTATGAACCCAGTACAATATTGTCAGTATTTTTTATTTTAGTCATTTTAATAATAGGTATCTCGGGGTGGCTTTAATTTGCATTTCCCAGAGTTTCTCCTTTATTTTCTTTTAAAAGTTTTATAGTATTACATTTAGATCTAGACTCATTTGGAGTTAATTTTTATGTAAATTGTGAGGTTTAGGTCAAGGTTTATTTTTTGACTTAGAGATGACCAGTTGTCCCAACACCATTTATTAAAAAACTATCCTTTTTTCATTGAATTGGTTTTATGCTTTTGTCAAAAATTAGCTGTTTGTAGATGTTTGAGTCGATGTCTAGGCTCTTTATTCTGTTTTATTGATCTCTGTATCAATCCATAGCAATACTACTGTCGTCATTACTTTTACTATGTAGCAAGTTTTTAAAAGGATAGTGCGATTTCTCCCATTACTTTCTTCTCAAAATTCTTCTTTTTAACAATATCACAAATAGAAAATTGTATTTGTCACCATTAAAAGTGAATTTTAAACAGATTCTTGGACTTGGGGCTCACATCCATTAGCTCATTCAACTTCAGTACCTGTCTCATCCCCCAAAACTTTTCCAGAACTGCTAATCTCACCATGAAGCTCCACGAGTTTCCCCAATTCAAACTTGGGCTTCTTTTCTGTATTTTGATCTTTCTAATAAAGACATCATCGAGTGGATAAATAGATTGGCAAGCTTTTTCTATGTTTTTTCCAATGCTACCTGGAATCAGTTTATTGATCACTTTTTTCTTTTTTAAAGATTTTTATTTATATTTAGAGAGAGGGTAAAGGAGGGAGAAGGAGAGGGAGAGAAACATTGATGGTTGTGCCTCTCACACTCACCCCATTTGGGAACTGGTCCCACAACCTAGGCATGTGCCCTAATCAGGAACTGAACTGGCAGTCTTTGATGCTCAGCCATCTAAGCCATGCTGGTCAGGGTGGCCACTTCTTCCAAGTCATTTGAACCTCTCAGGCCATGTTTTCTAGCATATTTCCTGGATTTGGCAGACCTATTGATGCTGAGCATAAGAGGTCTTCCAAATCTGGTTGTTATGTTGTTGTTGTTGTTGTTGTTTTAATTACAACCAACACAATAGATGAAGCAAATAACCATTGGTAGTCTTGACATCAACATGAGCTTCAACTGTGATCTGCCATGTTTTTGACCATGGAGTACATTTTGCCATGGGTAAGGTCCGTGCCATTTAGTGTTAAGTAGTTTCCCCATCTGATTGGGGAAACTATTCTGATTGGGATGTGTTCTGAGACACCCAGTGGATGCCTGGCATTGCAGATAGTAGTGAACCCTGTTTACTACAGGATGGGACAAAAGTAGGTTTACAGTTGTTTATATGGAAAATAATACAATAATAAATAAATAATAATACAAGAATAAACTGTTTCACGTACTCACAGCTATAAACCTACTTTTTTCCCCACCCTGTATACACATACCTATGATAAAGTTTAATTTATAAATTAGGCACAGTAAGAGATTAGCAATAATAATTAGTAATGAAATAGAACATTCAACAATATATTGTAATAAGAGTTATTTGAATGTGGGGTGGCTCGCTCGCTCTCTCTGTCACATACGTAACCGATCTGATAACTGAGAGGGCGGTTAAGTGACTAATAGGCTGGTAGCTATACAGCACGGTTACACTGGACAAAAGAGATGGGGCAGGGAGAAGCAAGATTTCATCAGGCTACTCAAAATGGCCTGTAATTTAAAACTTATGGACTGTTTATTTCTGGAGTTTCCATTTAATATTTTTGGACTGGGGTTGACCATGGGTAACTGAAACCGTGGAAAGTGAGACTACAGATAAGGAGAATTGCTGTATGGTCTAAAACAAAAAAGCTTCCAGCATCCTTGTGTGTGGAAGTTAGATATATGTAAATAAATGATGATTTGGGCATGTACTTCAAGTTTAGTTTCTTGTTAGATATGTAGCATACTGTAGCCTTGAGCATTATTATTTACCAGTATGTGTAAGATTTGGGTAAGAAAATAATAACAGATTTAGCAAACACCATTTTATGAAAAATTTCTACTGTGCTATATACATCCATATTAGTTTTAAAATAAAATAATGTATAAATGTTTTATAAGTAGTTTTGGCATCTAAAATTAAACACTAAAATGAAACTCTTAGCATGGAATCATGGAGTTTCTTCCTCTGATGTGATTTTATTGAATTTGTATTTTGTTTTTAAAAATTTAATGTTTCCATTTGTGACTTAAGTGACCAAATATATTGCTCTAATTTTGGACATATATTTCATTCTGAATAAAAACACACATTCACAAATTATTCATTATATGATAATTTTAGATTTTTAATAATTGATAATCTAGCATGTACTTTAGCAAATACTTAACTCTGTCTACATGTCATATGTATATCTCTAGTGTGCTTTCTGTTTAAGTCAGAAGTGTCAAAGGTAGTTTTCAAAGCATCGCAAAGTTGTGAGAAAGATCTTATTATCTGAACTCATATTTGAACTAAAATCTAAAATACTCATTTCTTATTATAAAGACAGTAAGTCTCAGGGGAGACTTACCCTGTTACCCTGTCTCAGGGGACATAAGATTCTCTCTCAGTTACTTGCTTTTCAATCCAGCTTTCAGTTCATAATACTCATGCAAGATGGTCATATATTCTGACCTTACTTATATTCTGCTCTCAAAAGAAATGTAAAAAAAAATCTCAGTGATTTTACTCTAGCTCTCCATGATTATTGCATGACTTCAAATTTAAGCAACCTATAGCTCTACCTTTTCAGCCACCTTTCTGGGAAATGAACTGTTTTTCCCTGCTTTAAGACAGAGAATCCAGAAAGAGGTACCAAATTCACAAAGGCAACATAAAGAAATAGCATACTATTTTCTAAATTATTTGATGCTTATTTAAACACTGAGCCACCCACACCAGTCAGGTGTTGTCTGGAATTTTGAATTAATACAGCTTCATTAAGCTCTGGTTGGTGTGACTCAGTAGATGGAGCACTGGCCTGAGAACCAAAGGGTCACTGGTTCTATCCCGTCAGGGCTCATGCCTGGGTTTTGGGCCAGGTCCCCAGTAGGGGGTACATGAAAGCCAACCACACGTTGATGTTTTTCTCCCTCTTTTTCTCCCTCCCTTCACTTGTCTAAAAATAAACAAATAAAATCTTTAAAAAAACTAAAATCATAGATTATATAAAATGGAAAGAGTTATACATTTTATACCAGTGAACATCTCTTTTTATCTCCATTTTTGTTTTTTCATTTAGATGAAGCTGCTTTATTTGGAAAGGAATGAATAATGAACCAGATAATCAGTTTTTCCATTAGTTTTTAAGTTCTATACAGTTACTGAACATAGGAATTCACTAGGCTCTGTATCAAATGATCTGGATTCTAACCTGCAGAAGAGAAAGATTACATTCAGGTAAAAATTAAAATACATACTTATGCTAGCTTTTAATTGAAATATTCCAAAGATAATAGATTGGCATTAAAAAATAACAAACACCCACCCTGTTTGTCATATTTAATTTTTGGCCATATTTGTTTAGAGATTTTTTTAAAACTAAATACTACAGATCCAAGTTGAAGGACTTCTATATACCCTTCCTTAATACTGTGCTCTCTCCTTCCCCCTCATTGTAGCCACTTTCCTGTATCTGATATTTATCTTTCTCAGCTACGCTTTATATGGGTGGATTTAAGGATGCTAGGGATCCTTCAGTGTTTGTTTTTTTAAATAAAATACATTCATTTAGTCTAGCATGTGGGATGTGAAGAGTTTGACAGGAGTCATCAGTCTCTGTCTATGTACACGCCTTCCGAGGGAACTCTTAAATGAGGTTGCTTTTTCTCTCCCACTTCTTCAGATGTTTTGTTTGCAGTCCCTGAATCCAATTATAAATTTATCTCGCAGTGTTATACTTCTTATGATGATAAACTTCTTATTGACAGCCATAATCAATTCTGCCATGAAACCATCATTGTTTTGCTTACAAGGAAAGCCTTTTTAGACTTTCAAAATGCAACCTTTTCATTTATTCTCCTGTAGGTGTTGCACAAATAACAGAAATAATAAACAATGAGAAATGTATATTAAAGTATATTAGAAACATACAGATCCATATTATTGTATTTAATTGGATTACTTATACCATGAGTTCATTTATGCAAGAAATAGAACATTATTTTATTTCCCATACATTAAATCTGACTTTGAATTATCCAGCCTGGTAAGATAGAGATTCATTACCAGTCTCATTATGGGAGTATGTGAAGAATGAGACTCCCTTTCTTTCCTTCCTTTCTCTTACCCAACCCACTTGTTTACAGTTTATCATAGTTACGATTGATACCCTTATTAAAAAAACTCCAGGTGTTCCTTAAAGTAAGATAACTTTACTGCTTCTTGGCCAGGCTTGTGCACAAGAGTCTATGCTGATTGAGTCCCTAGGACCTACAGTGTGCCTCCAAAGGTGCTCTAGGTAGCCATTCTCCTCTGTGGTCATGCTCTTTCCTTGAAGCACAGCAAGGGAGTAGGATTCAGGTCTCTACTATGCCTGATATTGCTGAACTTTTTCCAATCTGGGGAAGTTGAGTTTAGGAGGCTCTTTCCCGGCTTCTCTGACAGCCCTCAAAGGCTTTGTCTTTAACTCAGGCTTCCCAAAAATAAAAATTAGAAGGCAGATTATTCACAGGTAACTTCTATTTTTCTTACTCCATAACTCAGATCTTCCATAAATAACAGAGCCCAAAGACCTGGTAATTCTTGCATGTATACCCATAGGCATACACGTGCCACCCCATCTTTCTGCCTAGGGCTACTTCTAAGTTGTTCATTTTTTTATTGAGCACTGGTAGGACAAGGCCTTAGGTTATTATAGATGAATCTATTTATGAACAATTAAAACATTACTAATAAAATGAGCAAGTTGGATATTTTATTTATCTGTTACTTGCTGTAAAAATCAGAGTAAAGCATCCTGTTACACAGGCTTTTTTCCCCTCAAATATTTAAAAGGTAATTAATATCTGCCAGATAAAGTATATCATTACTGTGTGTTTTCAATAGACATTAAGAAATAACAAAGTACTGCAGGTCTATAATCAGTCAGAAAACCCAAATCTGATATATTATCATAACTTTTACTTAAATTTGAAATGATTTCAAGAACATTCCACAGTCATTAATTGATACCTAGACTATTGAAAGAGCTGAAATAAACTTGAATATGCTATGTTTTCACCTTTAAGGGTCTTACAGACTAGTGAAAATAGATGATTTAATAAATAGAGTGCAATAAATGAAAAAGATGCTATGAAAGTATACATGTGGAAAGGAAGGAGTCAAAGAATATTTCCTGAAGGAGGTAATACTTTGAATAAGTTTTTTTTAGAGCTCCGTAAGGCTTGTTGACTAGTGAAGAAAAAAAAAAAGGTGATCCAAGTCCACTGGCTGGAGCAAAGGGTGAATGGAAGGAACAGGTTGAAGGTGGAGAGATAGGGTGGGCCAGATATGCTAGGTGAAGGTGTTTGGGGACCTTTTGCCTTCTGTTTCAATAATCTTACTACTGAAGACCTTTTAAGAGAAATAAACCTGGGACAAATTTGTTATATATAAATATAATTTTGTCAAATTTACTTTAATTCTTATGTAGCTAATTTTAAGTTTGTTTATGGCTATCCCATGAAGGTACTATCTCAGCACCATAATGAAATCCAAATAAAAGCTATATTGATATTTTATTATCTTATTGCTAATTACTTATTACTTAATTTTGTGTAATTTAGTTCTGTTGATGTACTACTAGCAAATGTGTTATTAAGAAATTGAGGTATTGGTGTTGTTAATAGAATGGAGTACATTGAGGGAAAAGTGAAGAAAAGCACTTAAAAGAATGATTTTTATTAAACAATAGATCAATTCTAAACCTATACTATGAAGTGGTATTCATGTGAATACATGCTATTTTGAATAATTAGTCATTTTTACCCTAACCATTTGTTGAAACTTTTCTCTAGTTAGCTATCGAGTATAGTTTCTTTTCAGTTTACACTTCACACATTATAATGTAGCATTATTCTACAGCTAAAAAAATACCAGTATATCTTGGGTGCTATAGAGTGTTTTGAAACAACATGTAAATATATAGAGAGATACAATTTTAAATTTTTATTTATATTTTAAAAATTTTATTTAGAAAATTTTATTTTTAACTGTTTTTCAATTGTTTTGTTTTTATTTATTTTTTAATTGTTTTTCATTTTCCCCCCACAACTCCCCTCACTTCCCACCCATCCCTGCCTCCCACCCTTGATCCTACCCCCTTTGGCTTTGTACATGTGTCCTTTATCTGTGGTCCTGGATGACCCTTCCTTTATTTTCCCCCCATTATCCCTCTCCCCCTTCCCTTCAGGTTTCTGTCAGTTTGTTCCTTATTTCAATGTCTCTGGTTATATTTTGCTTGCTTGTTTGTTTTGTTGACTAGGTTCTGCTTATAGGTGAGACTATATGGTTGGTATTTGTCTTTCACTGCCTGATTTCTTTCACTCAGCATAATGCTCTCCAGATCTATCCATGCTGTTGCAAAGGGTAGGCTCTCCTTTTTTCTTTCTGCTGTGTAGTATTCCATTGTGTAAATGTACCACAGTTTTTGATCCATTCATTTACTGATGTGCACTTAGGTTGCTTCCAGCACTTCACTATTGTAAATTGTGTTGCTATGAACCTTGGGGTGCAGAGGTTCTTTTGAATCACTGTTTCAGGATTCTTAGGGTATAATCCCAGTAGTGAAATTGCTGGGTCAAAAGACAGTTCCATTTTTAGTTCTCTGAGGAAATTCTAAGCTGTTTTCCACAGTGGCTGCATCAGTTTTCATTCCCACCAGCAGTGTACTAGGGTTCTTTCTTCCCCACAACCTTGCCAGCACTTGCTCTTTGTTGATTTGATTATGATGGCCATTCTGACTGGTTTTAATTTGCATCTCTGTGACGGGTAGTATGTCCTCCTTGAAGAAGTATCTGTTCATGTCCTTTGCCCATTTTTTAATTGGGTTGTTTGTCTTCCTGGAGTGAAGTTGTGTGAGTTCTCTATATATTTGGGAGATCAAACCCTTGTCCAAGGTATGATTTGCAAATATATTTTTCCATATGGTTAGTTCCCTTTTCATTTTGCTGATGTTTTCTTTAACTGTGCAGAAACTTTTGTTTTGATCAAGTCCCATTTGTCTGTTCTTTCCTTTATGTCACTTACTCTAGGGGATATATCAGTGAAAATACCGCTGTGTGGAATATCTGAGAATTTCCTGCCTATATTCTCCTCTAGGACTTTTATGGTATAGCAACTTATGTTTAAGTCTTTTATCCACCTCGATTTTATTTTTGTGTATGGTGTAAGTTGGTGGTCATTTTTTTTTTTTGCATGTAGCTGTGCAGATCTCCCAACACCATTTGTTGAAGAGTCTATTTTTACTCCATTTTATGGTTCTGCCCACTTTGTCAAATATTAATTGACCATAGAGACTTGGCTTTACTTCTGGGCTGTCTATTAAAAGCTGGTCAAATTGAGTAGTAGGGGGTTGTATACCAACTTTAGTGACACTAACTTTAGAGAGAAATGATTTTGTGATACTCAGCAACTTTTTAAAAACAAAACTCAGGATAGTAGAAATGATTTTTTAAACAAATATTTTATTTATCTATTTATTTTAGAGAGTGGGGAAGGGAAGGAGAAAGAGGGAGAGAAACATTGATTGGTTGCCTCTCTCATGCACTCCAGCTGGGGACTGGGTCTATAACCCAGGCATGTGCCCTGACCGGGGATTGAACAAGCAACCTTTCTCTTTGTGGGATGATGCCCCACCAGCTGAGCCACATCAGTCAGGGAAGAAATGATTTTAAATTAGATTTTTAAATAAGTTTCAGTAAAAACTGAAAAATAGTCTTATTTCATAGTAGTGGTGTTACTACGAAGAACTCATTATTTTGGCTTTCTGAGTACCAAGCAGAGAGGAATCACCAGTGTTCTCTTAACCTTCTTGAAGTGCCATTAGATAGCTGTTAATCAACAGAGAAACTTATAAGAATAATAGACCATACCTCTTGTTTTCCACACCAGTGGAAGGTAGTAACAGTAGCACAAAAACCTCAGAGGAAAATGAACACAAGGAGATTCCCGCACGATCTATTTTAGTGGGTTAGGCAAAATTGTGTTTCGAAACTGCATCTGCTTTTATGCTGTCTCCCACTGATCTCCAGATGACACTAGTTTTATATTCTCTGCTCAACTCTCCTGTTCTCTGTTGTATTCTTTTAAACATTATATATTTCTCCCTAAACGTGACTGCTTGTTCTGAAGATAGCTCTAGCAACCAGGTATAGTAAAACATCATTTAATAAAAATCAGTTACAGCTAGGAAGTATTTTAAAACTTCAGCCCCTGGAAAAGCTAATATCTTTGTAACCATCTGTCCTTGTCTGGAACAAACAGGGTTAATGTTTTTGGCTTCATTAATTGAATCAATGCTTACAGATGTTGTGCCCACCTTTCTGATTGTAGCTAGTGGGAACACAAGGGAGATTATAGCTATGATGCTGCTTAAGCTAGATAAAGTGATAAACAATTTCGATGTAGTGAGAAAGTATTAAAATTCTTCGGGAACAGAATAAGGGTGATAGCACGATTAAATTTTATTTATTAAGTTTTGTGTTTTTTCTTTTATTGAACTTATTGGGGTGACACTGTTTAACAAAATTATACAGGTTTCAGGTGTACAAATTCCGCAACACATCATCTGTACAGTTTTGTGTGTTTACCACCCAAGTCAAGTCTCTGTCCATCAGCTCAAGTAAGTTAGAAAAGAAGTTTATGTCCTTTGTTTTACATTTTATATGTCTTATCTGTGTGTATTTTATTATTTTACGTAGAACACCAATAGCTAAAGTTTTTATATCTATTAGATTTTTAAAGGGTTATTTATTTATTTATTTAAGAGAGGGGAAGGGGGAGGGGGAGAGAGAGAGAGAGAGAGAGAGAGAGAGAGAAACATCAGCGTGTGGTTGCTTCTCACATGGCCCCCACGGGGACCTGGCCTAAAACTCAGGCATGTGCCCTGACTGGGAATTGAACCTGTGACCCTTTGGTTTGCACTCGCACTCAATCAACTGAGATACACCAGCCAGGGCCTATATCTATTAGATTTTTATAATGAGTACGTTAATACTTTTTAAACAAAAACAATGAAGATATTTCCATTTTGAAAAAGACAACAGTTTGGTAGGAAAGGATTGCATTTTTAAGGGCTAAAATGTATATCATAAGGGCCAAGAGTTGTCTGGTAAAACAAAATTAGAAAAGAATCTTTGTGGTTTTCTTTTCCAATATAAAAGCCTCTTTCTGGTTTGTATGCACATGTGTGTGTGTGTATACATGTGTATAAAATATCTCCCACAAGCAATAATAATAACAACAATAGTGAACATTTATTAAGCACTTATATGACAGACCCAGTCCTGGGTGCTGTACATGTATTTACTCATAATACTCAAAAGTAGGCATTATTATCTCTAGTTTACAGATGAACTTACTGAGTCAGAGGCAAAGAGGTTAAGAGATTTAGCCTTGGTCACATAGCTGGTAAGTGTCAGTGCAGGGATCTTAAGATCGAATGAGGCAGACTGGCTCCAGAGGCACTACTCTTAGTTAAATAACATGTAGTTATACTTAGGCTCATACTGATTAAGAAAATACATAATGACTCTTCCAGTCAGGATGGAGGTGTAGGCAGGTACCCTTTGCCTCTTTGCACAACCAAAAGAAGGACAACAACAAATTTAAAAACAAAAAATAACTAAAACTGCCAGAAAATTGAACTCTGTTGAAGTCTGACAACCAAGGAATTAAAGAAGAAACATTCATCCAGACCAGAGGGGCAGAGATGGGCAGCTGGGCTGCAGAGGATTTGCGGCAAGATGGTGGCTGGAGGGCTGGGCAGTCTCACATTTGCATGTGGATTAAACCAGGAGGAACAACTGGGAAGTGAGACATACCACGCAACCCAGATTTCCAATGTGGGGAAATAAAGCCTCAAAATCTCTCACTGAAAAAACCTGTGGGGGTTGTGGCAGCAGGAGAAACTCCCAACCTCACAGGACAGTTCATTGGAGAGACCCACAGAGTACACAAATGTATACAAATCAGCACCAGAAGGGCCCAATTTGCTTCTGGGTAGCAGAGGAAGTGGCTGAAAGCCAGCTGAAAGCTGAGCAGGCGGCATTGTTACCTCTCAGACACCTCCCCCACATACAATGCCACAACTGAGTGATGTGGGCAAATACCGAAGGATCTGCCTCTCACTATGAAACATGCGTGCTGAGACAAAAAAAAATGTGGTCCAAATGAAAGAACAGATCAAAACTCCAGAAAAAATACAACTAAGCAATGAAGAGATAGCCAACCTATCAGATGCAGAGTTCAAAATACTAGTAATCAGGGTGCCAATAGAAATGGTTGAGTATGGTCGCAAAACAGAGGAAAAAGTGAAGACTATGCAAAGTGAAATAAAGGAAAATTTACAGTGAACCTACCATGATGGCAAAGAAACCTGGACTCAAATCCATGGTTTGGATCAGAAGGAAGAAATAAACATTTAACCAGAACAGAATGAAGAAACAAGAATTCAGAAAAATGAGGAGGGGCTTAGGAACCTCCAGAACAACTTTAAGCCTTCCAGCATTTGAGTCATAGGGGTGCTAGAAGAAGAGGAGGAGCAGGAAATTTAAAACTTATTTGAAAAAATAATGAAGGAAAACTTCCTTAATCTGGCAAAGGAAACAGACTTCCAGGAAGTCCAGGAAGCTCAGAGAGTCCCAAAGAAGTTGGACCCGAGGAAGCACACACCAAGGCACATCATAATTACATTACCAAGATTAAAGATAAAGGAGAGAATCTTAAAAGCAGAAGGAGAAAAGGAGATAGTTAACCTACAAAGGAGTTCCCATGAGGTCATCAGCTGATTTCTCCAAAGAAACCTTGCAGGCAAGAAGGGGTTGGAAAGAAGTATTCCAAGTCATGGAAGGCAAGGACTCAGATCCAAGATTACTCGATCCAACAAAGCTTTCATTTAGAATGGAAGGGCAGATAAAGTGCTTCCCAGACAAGGTCAAGTTCAAGGAGTTCATCATCACCAGGCTCTTGTTATATGAAATGTTAAAGGGACTTACCTAAGAAAAAGAAGGTAAAAAAGATGAACAGTGAAAGGACAGCAAACTCACAGTTATTAACAACCACACCTAAAACAAAAACAAAAGCAAACTAAGCAGACAGCTAGATCAGGAGCAGAAACATAGAAATGGAAATCACATGGAGGGTTACCAACAGGGGAGTGTGGGGGGGGAGAAGGTACAGAGACTAAGTAGCATAGATGGTAGATAGAAAATAGACGGGGGAGGTCAAGAATAGTATGAGAAATATAGAATCTAAAGAACTTGTGACACATGGACATGAACTAAAGGGGGAAATGGGAGGAGGGGGTGTGCAGGGGGGAGGGGAATGAAGGGGGGAAATGGGACAACTGTAATGGCATAATCAATAAAACATATTTGAAAAACCCACTTGGGGGGGTGGGCTGGGATGGGAGTAAAAAACCAGAAAACTGTACTTGAACAATAATTAAATAAATTAAAAAATATATTTTTAAAAGAAAAATAATAATTCACTTTCATGAAATAAATAAATAAATAAATAAATAAATAAATAATAAAGTAAAAACCCCCAAACATTTATTTGCCTACTGTGTTTCATATGTTGTCCTTCACACTGTAGATGTAGTAGTGAACCAGTTAAGTCTTGGCCTACATAAAGGGCACTAGTTTGGGGGAACAGACAATAAATAAAAATAAACAAAGATATTACTATATTAGATGAGTTTATGGAGAAAAATGAAAATGGTCATAAGAAGCATCAGTGATGGGGAGAGATGGGGGGAGACTGCTGCATAACATAGGGATACGGTAGAGTTGTGTCTTCTATGAAGTGAGGATGCATAGGTCTTGAGTTCCTGTCATGTTTGAGAAACAGGTGCCAATTTGATTGTAATAAAGCAAGCAATGGGGAGAGTTAAGGCTAAGAGTTGGGGTGTAGGACAGAACCAGGTTATTCAGGGCTTTTCAGACCATTGTGAGTACTTTGGCTTTCACTTTGAATATAATGGGAAGCCATTGGATTTTGAGCAGAATGAGACATAATTTGACTTACATTTTTCATTCCAACTTTTCATTATGAAAATTTCCAAACATTCAAAAAGTTGAAAAAATAGTATGAGCATCCATTTGCCCACTTCCTGGTTAAAACGACTGTTAAGATTTTGCCTTATTTGTTTTGTTTGTCTTTCTGTCATCTTTGTTGAACCATTTGAAAGTGAAGATATCACATTTCTTCTCTCAAAAGAAGTATATTCACTTACATAACCACAACATCATAATTTCATCTATTGATTTACACATCCATTAATGATTCTTGCTTGAATTTATCCTTCATTGGCGTTTGACTTGTATTTTGAAAAGATCTCTTTGGTTACAGTGTGGAAAACAGAATGTAAGTTCATAGTGGAGACAGATTCCAGCTAGTAGACTACCCCAGGAGAGAAGGTCTAGGGCAGTGACTTTAAACCAGTGTGCCACAAGAATTTTTAAAAATGCAATACTGGACTATTTAGTGATGGGTACTGACCTCTTTTCCCGTAAATTGTCAAATTAGAAAAGACAACAGCCAACGTAACAGTAGCCATTGCTGTGAATGATTCAAAATTACACTTATTTTTTATCAGATCAGCAAAAAATATATTTTTTGGTGCACCACAGAATTTAACAATTAGTTTGTATGTTCCATGAGATGGAAAAGGTTGAAAATCACTGGTCTAAGGTTATAGTTATGTTAATGGTGATAAGTGGTCACAATCTGGACATTTTTGGAAGAAAAAGTCATCTAGTGATACAGGAATGAGAAAGAGAAGTCAAAGGTGATTTGAAGGCTTTTGTCAGTAAGTGAGAGTGCCATTTGCAGAGATTGGAAAGATGGTGGGAGGATCAGATTTGGGAGCTGGAAATCAGGAAATTGGTGTTAGTCATGTTAAGTTTAGAATATATACTAGACTTCCAAGTTGTGTTAGTGAGTAAGCAAGAGAAAATATAGAGGCTTGGAGTTCAGGTGAGAAGAAGTTTTCGCTAGCAGTAAACATTTAGGAGTTAAAAGGAAATAGTGATGTTTACAGCCATGAGACATGAGATAAGATTGTCTAGGGAAGTAGGGGCAGAAAGACAGTAAGAGAGGTTCAAGGACTGAGTCTTGAGGTGCTGCAATGTTTAGAACTCAGGAACAGGAGGAAGAACCAGCAGAGCAGCCTGAGAAGGGTATCACTATTGATTAGTGAAACCCAAAAGAGAATGGTGGCCTAGAAAGTATATCAAGGAGGAGGAGAGAGATCAGTTGTGTCAAATGCTACTAATAGGTTAAATAAAGTGAAATTTGGGAAATTATCATTGGATTGGTAAATCATGGATGGCATTGACAAAAACAATTTCGATGAACACTTGCTTAAAGAGAAAATGGGAAGAAAGTAACTCTAGACAATTGTTTCAAAGAATTTAATTATGTAGGGAGTAGTGAATTGAGAGAATAATAGCCTTTTTTAAAAGATTGCAGCTATTATAGTATGTTTATATGCTTTTAGAAAAACCTGTTATAGAGAGGGAAAAATTATAATGCATGAAAGAATAGGAACAATTCCTGGAGTGCTGTCTCTCTTACTGAAAGTGGAGATGTAAACCAGGACCAGGAACATGTGGGAAGCATCTATAGATAAAAGGCTCGTTGAGAGAGCCAGAAATCCCCTTTTCTGTGGGAGCTGTCACATGTACAACAAGGTAGAGTTTCTAGTGAGTTCAATGATAGTGGAATAAAAAAAAGGTAAATGATATTTAAAATTCCTTATTCTCTCTTTCAGTATATTTTTACTAACAATTTCATTGACATATTTTAAGCCAGGCATTCCTCTTTAGAGGATATTTTGAGATTAAAGAATGATGGTATGGAAAATTTGAATTACAGAATTATTATAGGGTGAAAACTGCATTGGGTGAAAACTACTGTTGTTCAGAAAATGAGTGACCTATAACTAGGTTGTTTTATGTATTTCCAATCAGTTTTCTTTTCTTTTTTTTTGTTGCCTTATTGCATTAGCAAGAACTTTCAGTATGGTGTTGAAAAAGAGTGGTGAGATTGGAAATTCTTACCTTGTACCTGATCTCAGTAGAAAAGTTTCAAGTTTTTCACCATTAAGTATGATGTTAGATGTTATCTGTAGATATTCTTTATCACGTTGAGGAAGTTTCTTTCTCTTCCTAGTTTACTGAGAGTTTTCATCATGAATCAGTACTGGATTTTGTCAAATGGTTTATCTGCATCTATTGATACAATCGTGTGATTTTTCTCTTTTAGTCTGTTGATATGATGGGTTACATTAATTGATTTTCAAATGTTAAGTCAGCCTTACATACCTGACATAAATTCCATTTAATCTGGGTGTATACTTTTATACTTTTAAAATCTGATTTGTTAGTATTTTGTTGAAGACGTAGGTTCTTAATCTCTCTCTTCTTCCTAGAAGAACACCTACTTATAAAAGTCACTTTTGTGCTCTTCCATTAAAAAAAGTATTTTGATTGATTTTGAGAGACAAGTTATTGAAGTGGCTAAGAGCAAAATTACCCCATATTTGAATCATGTGCCCTTTGGGCAAGTTACTTACACTTTGTGCTTCAGTTGTCTTAACTAGTAATATAATAGTATCTATCTCATAGAATTGTTTTGAAGATTAAATGAGTAAGATGGAAAGCACTAAAAATGGTGTCTGAAACATTGTAAAGGTTTAACAAATGCTATTTATTGATTGATTGATTGCACTGGAGGTAAAGAGCTAGCTTAAGAAACAAAGGAAAACATTTTAAAGAGCTAAGAGGTATCAACTTTTGGAGGAAACTTTGCTAGCCATCTTTTGAATTTCTGTTGCATGCAATGCAGAAGTCTCTCATATATTTTGTAAAAGATTTTATTTATTTTTAGAGAGGGGAAGGGAGGGAGAAAGAGAGGGAGAGAAACATCAGTGTGTGGTTGCATCTTGTACACCCCCTACTGGGGACCTGGCCCGCAACCCAGGCATGTGCCCTGACTGGGAATCGAACTGGGGACTCTTTAGTTCTCAGGGGGTGCTCAATCCACTGAGCCACACCAGTTAGGCCAGATGTCTATCATATTTTGTAATAAGATGATCTGTATATACTCCTCAGAAGACTTTAACATTATCAGAAGAGACCATGTTCCATTCATTCACTCATTCATTCAGCCAATCACCAAATATTTCAGTGCTGGACACTAGTGATAAGCAGTGAAGGAAAAAAAAAAAAACCCTGCTTGTACTGAATGCATTTTAAAGGAGGAAACCAAATAAAACAAATAAAGACAATACATATTTTAATAAAAGCTATGATGGTAGAAGTTATAATGGGGTGGCAGAGCACAAAACAGATCTTCAGTAACATTTTTTAAACTAAGAGGATAAGAAAGGATGAACTAATAGTTGATAAAGAGTAAAATTTCACACAATTACCACCATAGGAAATACTCCAGATGAAATAGTATTGTCACTAAGGTTTTACCCTAAGCCAGGTATAGCTCCAAGTAATGTAGCTCTGTTTATTAAGTACCATATGTTAAGTATGGCATTTCATTCTCATAACAATTCTGGAAGATAGGTAGTAGGCCCATTTTACAGATGAATAAAAATCTGAGGAGTTTAAGTGACATGTCAAGGTAACATAGGTAGTAAGTATCAGAACACAAATTTTAATATAGATTCAAAGCCAATCCTTTTAAAAAAATTTTTAATGCTTTCTTTAAAATTTTTTACTTATTTATTTTTATAGAAGGGAAGAGAGGGAGAAAGAGAGGGAGAGAAACATCAGTGTGTGGTTGTCTCTTGAGTGCCCCCTACTGGGGACCTGGCCTGCAACTAAGGCATGTGCCCTAACTGGGAATCAAACCAACAACCCTTTGGTTTGCAGTCCGGTGCTCAATCCACTGATCCATACCAGCCAGGGCCAAAGCCAATGCTTTTAATTATGATGTAAGAGCTAGTGAATTCTTTTAGACAAGTGGCTAATTTAAAGGGTAGTGGTGTGCCTGTGAGAAAAGACCTTTTAGATTTGGGGTACAGTTAAGTCTGTTGATGATTAAGCCTGTAAATCAGATTCAAAGTGTAAAAATACAAGCTAGTGTAGGAAAAAAGATTACTACCCTTGCTAAAAGTAATTCCCCTCTTCTCTGATCTACTGTACATTATGACTATACTATTCTACTACTTACTTTGTGTAATTGGACAAGATTCTTAACCTTTTTCAACTCCAGTTTCTAAATCTGGCAAGTAGACATCATAATACCTGCCACACATTATCAAGTGAAATACTGTATAAGAAAGACTTGCACCCTAGAATGGTGTTTTAATTACCTTAATGGACTATAAACTACTTGATAGTGGTCACTGACATTGACAGTGGTCACTGATAGATATTTATATCTTTCTGTGCCCCACAGCACCAATGGGATGATCCTATGGTATGTTTACAAGCACTTAATAAATATTAGTTTATTAAGTTTATTAGAATAAATGAACGACTCATCAGACTTTTCACCCATTGAAGTATAACCTGGAGCAGAAACATACAGATTGGCACAGCTTTGTTAGTAATTTCAGTTATCTTGATACCTTTGAGTTTACCTGAGCTATGATGTACCTTGGTTCTTAAATGTAACAAAAACACATTTGCTTCTGAGAACCATTTTAGTTCTTTTTTAGTAACCTCGTCTGATGCATAAACAGTTTGGCAGAGAGTGAGAATGTGATGTAGTAGAATCAGTTGGCTTGCTGACACAAGAACACTAGGGTCTGTGATGCTTAGGTGCAGATGAGGTATCATTCCAGATGCTATACAGTACCTGTTAGAAACAGATCTTAATATGATTATCAGAATTAAAATTAGCTCTTTGGATTTGGTCTTCCAAGTTAAAGTGTGAAATTTAAGAATATAATATGATTTGGCACCATTATTGTTTGAATAACATATGCTTCTACCAAATCTGAGAAATTAGTTTTAGATATAGAGCCCTTCATATTTAAAAATATTCTAAAGCTGTGTGAGGGTATCCAATCCATAAGCTACATATCCAAGAAGGAAGCTTTAATTTTCCACTTTAGCTCTGATTGTATTAACTTACATAATTCTTTCTATATTTCTTCCCCCTAATTTCACTGTAATAGAAATAGGGGATAACATTTAACCACCTTCCTGTGTACTAAAGAATGGAGTGGTCCTTAAGACCAGATGAATAAGCACTAATCTACACAATTGCAAGTGGTGGTTTGAAAGCTGTTCTGTTGTATTTATAAGTACTTCTACTGGTTAATAATGATAATCTAAAATTACCTCAGAAGTTTGTTCCTTTGGTTTAAAGTTTTGATCTTTAAAAATTTTTTAAATTTAATTTTAGAGAGAGGGGGGAAGGGAGGGAGAGAAACATCAGTGTGTGGTTGCCTCTTGAGCGCCCCCCTACTGGGGACAACCTGGGCATGTGCCCTGGCTGGGAATTGATCCAGAGACCCTTGGTTTTGCAGGCTGGCACTCAATCCACTCAGCTACACCAGCCAGGGCTAAGGTTTTGTTCTTGTTAAGATGAAGATATTCCTGAAGGACCTTTAAAATCTTTTTTTTAATATGAAGTAATCCATTCACTCAGCAAATACTATTGAGTGCCTACTCTTCCCTGGGTGCTGGAGATAAAGCAGTGAACAAAAGTGACTGTGCCCCTGCGGAGAACAGGAGGGAGACAGGCAATATATTCAGAAATCAGTAGTAAGAAAGATGATAAGGAGTCGTTTTGTTTTTGTTTTTAAAATAATACACAGTGGACCCTGGCTGCTGCGGCTTAATGGATTGAGTGCCTGCCTGTGAACCAAAGACTCCCTGGTTCAATACCCAGCCAGGGCATATTCCTGGGTTGCAGGCCAGGTCCCCAGTAGGGGGGTGTGTGAGAGGCAACCACACACTGATGGGGAAAAAATTAATAAATAAAATAATTCACAGTGGGTAAGAAAAATCCTCTTGAGTAATTTTACATTTGAAGGAGATATGAGGGAAGGGGTATGAGCCATATGAATATCTGAAGAAAGATCATTCCAGGGGAAATGATGCACAGTACAAAGGGGCTGAAGTGAATGCATTATTAGTATATTTGAGGAATAATAAGGAGGCCAGTATGGCTGAAGTGATTGAGGAAAGAGTATAGAATTGTAGGAGACGGTCAGCAAAGTAATGAATGAGTTTATAAGCATGTAGGCTTGAGCAGATTTTTAAAAAGTAAACTATTTTGGCCCTGGTCAGGTAACTAAGGTGGTGAGAGTATCATTCCGATACACCAATGTTGCAAGTTCAATCCCCTGTCAGGGCACATACAAGAAACAACCAATGAATGCATAAATAAGTGGAACAGCAAGCAGCTCAGTGTTTCTGTGTCTGTCTCTTTCACTCTTTCTCTCCCTTTCCCTTTTTCCTTTATCCTCTCTCTAAAATCAATCAACAGAAAATAAATAAGCAAGTTCTCTTTTTTTTGAGATTTTATTTATTTATATTTAGAGAGATGGGACGGGAGAGCCGAAGAGGGGAAGTGAAACATCAATGTGTGGTTGCCTCTTGAGCCCCCTCTTACTGAAGACATGGCCTGCAACCCTGACTGGGAATTGAACTGGCACCGCTTTGGTTTGCAGGCCTGCACAGAATCCACTGAGCTACATCAGCCAGGGCTAAATTCTTTTGTTTCAAAGAATTTTAGAGTTACAGGAAGCTTGTTAAGATAATTTTCCCATTTACCTCTTACCCAGTTTCCTCTATTGTTAACATCTTACATTATCATGGTACTTTTGACAAAACTAAGAAACCAACACTATGACATTATTAAACTCCAGACTTAATTGGGATTTCACAGTTTTTCCACCAATGTCCTTTTGCTGTTCCAAGATCCAATCCAGAATACCACATTGCATTAAATCATCATGTCTCTATAGTCTCCTCTAGCCTATGACAGTTGCTCAGTCTTTTCTTGTTTCCTATGGCCTTGACAGTCATAGGAGCTCTGACCAGGTGTTTTATAGAATTTTCCTCAATTTGGGTTTATCTGATAATGTTTTCCAAATGACTAGACTGGGGTTATAGGTTTTTGAGAAGAAATCACAGAAGTGAAGTGCCTTTTTCCAGGAGATGGCGTTAACCCATCCCTACCTTGAGGGGTGACTCACTTCTAAATTAGAGTATAGGGCAGGGCTGTCAAACTCACTTTCACTGCGGGGGAGGAGGCACATCAGCCTCGCAGTTGCCTTCAAAGGGCCGAATGTAATTTCAACTCCTTAACAGTTAAGGGGTAGTTCCACTTACACAGTTCTGAAATTATTTCAGCCCTTGGGATGCAACCGCGAGGCCGATGTGGTCCCTGGTGAAAATGAGTTTGACACCCCTGGTCTAGGGAAACCTGGAAAATAACTGTCTTAACCCAAGTAATCAAGGTTAGTGTTACCAGTGGTAAGTCATGTTAACATGATATGATGAATCAAACAGATTTTGATATAGAAATAACATCTGAACAAGACTTGATTTTCGAGAAAGTTTTGTTCACTTTCTGATTTTTCCATGGACTGTACTCACTAAAAAGTATACATAACCTGAGACAAAGTTACTTTAAACTTAGATTTTTGACACTTGTTCTTCCACAATTATTCACTACTTAGCATTAAAGATTGTTGAGAAAAAGGGTGATAGAGGAGTGAGGTGGGTTTTATCTGTTTGTGCCTGTTTTTGTAGTAATCCACATGTACATCAGTAGTTGTAATGACCATTGAATTACATACAGTGTTTGTTACTTTGTAAAAGTCCTGAATTGCACATCTTTATAACCCTCATTCAACTTGGAGTTGGGTGTATTAAACACTATTGTTATATCCCCAATAGTTTTATTTTTGTTGCAGATTTAAGGGACTTTTAAAATATTTATCTCTATTTAAAAAGCATTGTAATTCACCTACTTTGCAATGTGGAATGAAATTAATATTGGATTAGTAGATTGAAGATTTGTGTTTTAGGTCCTGCCCCATTACTTCCTAGATAGGACTAATTAACTTATTT
Organism: Artibeus jamaicensis; assembly: GCF_021234435.1. Lineage (NCBI taxonomy): Eukaryota > Metazoa > Chordata > Mammalia > Chiroptera > Phyllostomidae > Artibeus > Artibeus jamaicensis. Next base: position 9,752,380 of record NW_026521407.1, read on the forward strand.
TTCACATCTATAAAATGAGTATAATCATATCTTATCTTAGCTATGCCTACTATTCAATATGCATTCTCATAAGTGTGGTATTTAAATAGATTTTAAAGGTCACTAAGTAGTTTGGGAGAAAATAGTTTCAAGCAAAATATGCCAATTAAGCAGCTATTAGCTGCTCCTTAAAGGTTGTTGTAAGGACTAAATGAGATCACATACAATGCAGAAAGACAGTGCCTAGCACATAAATTCTCAATAAATAGAAAATAGCTGATAGGGGTATAATTTTCTGTTGCCCTGTTTTTCTGATCCTGTTTAAGTCAGTACTTACCTAAGCTTTGTTCATTCTTTTTAAGCCTTTGTCCTAAGCCTTATTGCTAAAGAAATTATAACAGAAGCAAACTAATATATTAAGATGTTAGTGATACTGCAGAAATTTCTAGCTGCAAACTGAAGGTTGACTTGATGACATCTATGGTTCCTTCCAATTCTATTTTACATTTTAATACCTGTTATTCTTACCTCACAGGGTTTGATAAGGGGTAACCAATGTAATACATATGAAAACCTTCTGTAAACATAAAGTACCATACAAATATACTGTATAATAGGTAGTTAATAGAGATTCATTGGAAATTAAAGGGTGTACCTGATAGTAAGATTTTTTCCCCACTAGGCCTATTTATTATTATAATTGTTGCTGTTTTTAGACTGTCGATTTGTTTGTTTTCCTAGTTAGAGGATTATAGCACTTTTTAAAAAATAAAGCATACATTCTCCTATTTTTCCAGTCCATTTACTTCTACGACAGTTTTCTTAAGGTGATGCCCAGAGGTGTTGCTATGGTTAAGGTTATAACTCAGAATTCCCATTAAAGAGACATCTTTCCAAAAACCACTTTAAAATAGAAAATAGCCCTCTGCAATCAGATTCACTCAGCTTGATATTGCTACTGTTCTTTTAACCTAAATAGTACAGAACCAGTTTTATGGTGACTTTAGAAGAGAAGCCATAGCTGGAAAGTAAAAGGATTTTGAACCTGCCATAGTGTCTCCACTGCCAGTTATTTCTTCTTCTCATTATGAGAATAATACATACTTTGTACTATTGTTATTCTATAAAAAAGAAAAATGTTTTACGACCCCATCTCCCTTTTTGGAAGTTTTTTTCAGCTTTCATTTATTGACCCTACTGGATCATTTCAAAGTTGCATAGTAATTTTATTCTCTGGTTCCCTAAGGAATAGCATTTAAGGAAAATTGCTATAGATTTACTCTATCCTTATTCTGAATTTTATTTTACTACTATGAACAAATACATTTTCCTAGATACTTTTTTATATAATTCATGGACGTAGTTTTCAGATTTGTCTCAGTGTCAGAAACAAGGTTGAGAGTCTCATTTTGTTCCTAGTTGCTGTACTTTACTTCCCCTATTTCTTTTTAGAGCATTCCTATTTCGTTTTCCTTTTTTCTTCCCTAGTTTATTTTCTGAATTTAACAGTAGGGAATCTACTTGACTGTGCTCACAGCAGGTAATAAGTACCATGATAGTCACTGGATTGGTTTCTTTGGATGGCTAAAAGAATAACAGGGTAATTAAACTTTTCTGAAGCTGCCAACTGTTTGGGGGGTTTAGTGCATATTTAAAGGCTTATTTAAAAATAGTTCCCTCAGAAATTGAACTATTTAACTGGTAGAATCCCTAAGGGCATATTCCTCTCTCAGGGAGAAATTACTTAGATGACTGGAATTTATGTCAAGTAGAAGAAAATCCTCTTTTCATGGAAGGCCAAATTTAATACTGTACTCATTCTGATTTATAATGTTTAACTTATGATTTTCTAGTGGGCTGCTTTTTGCCAACCAAAAATTCCCTAAAATAGTTTTTTTTACAAACAACACATATTTTTTAAATGCAGGTTTATATAAAGCTGAATAAGAAATATTTATTCAGATAAGTTTGAAGTTTTGGATTCAGCTATGATCTTTGCTTCTTGAACCCAAAATCTAAATCTAGATGAAATACAGAAAAGTCATTGTTTTTATGAGCTACAGGTATGGGGTCTAAATGTTAGCTAACAACTGGGATGTGGATCTCTTTAAAACCACAAGCATTCTAACTGTAAATGAAAACTGAGCTATCATCACTTCTGGTCAACATAGTACTGCCTGCTTTCTCTGCTTCTTTTCAACATAGTGCTGGAAGGTCTGGCCAGAGAAATTACACAAGAAAAAGAAAGAAAATGCATCCAAATTAGAAACAAAAAATTAAAATGATCTGTTTGAGGATGATATGTGCCTAAAGGTAGAAAACCCTAAAGGTTCCACAAAAAACAAACAAAAACCCAGATAGAACTAATAAATGAACTTTGCAAAATAGCAGGATAAGTCCACACACGAAAGTCAGTGATGTTTTCATGCATAAACTGTGAACCAATCTGAAAAGGAAATTACAAAAACAATTCCATTTACAATAGCATCAACAAGAATGAAATACTAGGAATTGACGTAACCAAGGAGGTAAAAGACTTGTACACTGAACTACAACACATGGCTGAAACAACTTAAAGAAGACATATAAATGGGTAGCATCCCATGTTCATGAACTGGGATCTGTAATATTGTTAAGATATCAATATTTTCCAAAGCAAAATACAGAGTCAGTGCAATCCTTATCCAACCCCCAGTAATTTCTTTTGCAGAAGTAGAAAAACCTATTCTAAAATTCATATGGAATCTCAACAGACCCCAGATAGCCAAAACAATCTTGAAGAACAAAACCAGAGTACTCACAATTCATGACTTAAGAATGTACTGTAATGGTACAGTAATCAAACAGTGTGGTGTTTTGACATCATGTTTATGACATAAAGACATATAGACTAATGGGATAGAATGGAGAGCCAAAAATAAACCCTTGCATATATGGTAAAATTATTTTTAACAAGGGTGGTAAGGCTGTTCATTAAGCACAGGACATCTCTTCAACAAATGGTGCTTGGGAAATTGAGTATCTACATGCAAAAGAATGTAGTTGGATGCTTCCTTGACACCACACACAGAAGTTTATTAAAATGGATCAAAGACTTAAATGTAAGACCTAAAACAGTAAAAACTCCTAAAAGAAAACCTAGGGCAAAAACTTCATGACATTAGATTTTTCAATGATTTTTTTTATATGACCTTTGATTTTTTTTTGTGTGTGTGTGACCTGAAAGACACAAGTAACAAAAGAAAAAGCCTCTTTTATGGAAAAATGTACTATTTGGCTAAGAAGTATTCTTTTTTTTTTTAAAGATTTTATTTATTTATCTTTAGAGGGGAAGGGGGAAGGAGAGAGGCAGAGAAACATCAATGTATGGTTGCCTTCCCTGCGTCCCCTGCTGGGAACTGGCCTGCAGGGAACCAGCCTGCAACCCAGGCATGTGCCCTGACTGGGAATCGAACCGCGATTGTCTGGTTCGCAGGCCCGCACTCAATCCACTGAGCTACACCAGCCAGGGCTGGCTAAGAAGTATTCTGATACTGCTATCAAGACTATTTGACATCTGAAAAATAATTATATTATTATGTTATTATATTATTGTTACTTAATCTCAGATCTTAAAGGATTTGTTGCAGATTAAAATTACAGTAAGATACTACTAGGTACCCACCAGAATTGATGAAATTAAAAAGACCGACAACATCAAGTACTAGACATTGTCAGTGGGCATGTAAAAATGTTGCAATCACTTTAGGAAAAGGTTTACAGTTTCTTATCAAACTAAACATACACTTATACCCTATGATCCAGCAATTTTACTTCTTAGGTATGTACCCAAGAAAAATGAAAATGTGTCTACAAAATGACTGTTCATAGCAGAATATTCATAGCAGCTTTACTAATTATAGTTAAATATTGGATACAGCCCACTTATCTACCAACAGGAGAATAAATAAACTATAGTGTATTAAAACAATGGAAAACCACTTAACAATAAAAAAGAGTGGACTATTGATATACAATAATACTGTGAATCTCAAAAGCATTTTGCTGAATTGAAGTAGCCTTATAGGAGAATAGACACTTCTAAAAAACATAGTAAGGTACATGGAAGGGAAAATTGAGGAAAAAAATGAACAAAACAAAATGGATATTAAATATTCAAAAGGAATTGAGAGCCATTGTTAGATGTGGCACATGGGTAAAGGACAATAGTTGTTGTCCCTTTACCTGAAGAATCAAACTCCAATAGTCGAATATTTAAAGATATTCTTTTCTTTTTTGACAGTTGTTTAGTTTTTATTTCACAATCAAAATATGGAACCCAATGAACTGCAGCAAGAACATGACAATTATAGAATATTCCCAGCAGATGATGGGGTAACAAGGGTGTTCTTCTGAGCTATGGAAGGGATGATCTGGTGTTTAAGATCCAACACAAGTCAGATTTATTAGACTTGTCCAGCAATAGTGATCTTGCGGGTCTTGGCATTCCTGGACCCAGAGTACTACATGGCTTCCACAATACCCATGCCATGCTGTCTTTCACACGGCTGAAGACCATGTACTTGTCATCCATCCACTCAGTCTTGGCATTACAGATGAAAAGCTGGGAACTGTTGTATTGGGTCCAGCGTTTGCCATGGACAAGATGCCAGGACCCATATGGTTCAGGATGAAAATCTCATCATCAGATTTCTCCGCATAGGTGGACTTGCCACCTGTTGTATACCATTGTGACATGTGAAGTTAGCACCCTGGCACATAAAACCTGGAATAATTCTTTGAAAGCAGAAAATTTGATAACCAAATTCTTTCTCTCCATTGCTCAGAACGTGAGAGTTTTCTGCTGGCACCCACCTTCCATCTCTGTGGATTTGTGGGGGGAGGGTTCAGAAGGCCTTTCTGTTTTGGAGAAAGCTGACCCCCAGCTCTTGCCTTGATGCCAGACACTTCAGTTCCTCCCTGTGTGCCACTACTGCCTTTTAAGCTGCTGCCTCAGTTCTCAGAGAAACTGGGGAACTCAGAGAGAGAGAGAGAGTCTGATTAAGTCTATGTTGGGTTCTTTAAGAGGAATGAACTGCTTGGGACAGCAGGTTTCATCCACCAACTCAATTCCTCCTGGTTTTTGCAGCTAGAATTTACAGGGACTTATCTTCCTGGTACTAGAACCCTGGGATGGGGGGGCCTGCTGTGGGGCTGGGATCCTTTGCTCCGGAGATATCCCTCCTGAATTTTTATCCTCCACATGTGGATGTGGGACTATCCCATTCTGTATCTCCACTCCTCCTACCAGTCTGGATGGATGTGATTTGTTTAATTCCATAGTTGTCAGATTCCATTCAACTTGATTTCTGACAGTTCTGAGTGATGGTTGTATTGCAGTTTAGCTGTAATTTCGATGTGGTTGTGTGAGGAGGCAAGCTGTGTTTCCCTGTGCCTCTGTCTTGACTGGAAGTCCCAAAAAAGCTTTTCTGTTTGTCTTTCAAAGTATAATTGTGTATCATTCAAGTAAAGCCCCTAATTTCTTAAGACTGATCTATCATTTCAAAATATTGGTTGAAGCAGAGTTCCTTATTAAAAAGCCATACATACTGTTGAAATTTAAATACATTATCTTTTAGTGAGAAAGGAGTAAAGTCTGTGATATAAATTACACCTCAGCATACACCAGTTATTTGAATTGGCAACAAAAAAAATGTAACAATGACCATAATTTCTGTTTACCAATGATTATCACCTATTTACTGATACTACCCAAGTTTTGTAGCCTACATATAAGAATTCAGCCATATGGTGTATAAATATATTGATTTTCTACTCTTAACAAACATTCATTATAAGGAGTTAGCAAATGGTTTAAGCATATATAAATCAGAAAGACATATGTATTCATTGAACAAATATTTATTGATCAGTTTGCTAGCACTGATCTGGGCATTAGGCATGGATGACCAAAGCAGAGAGAAAACACCTGCAGTCTAGTGTGAGGAAGAATGGAGTAATAAAATAAACAGTAAGCACAATAAATTCATATAGTATATTAGAAATTGATAAAGGCTATGCAAAAAGGAAAAGACTTGCAACATAGTAGGAAGCATTTACAAGTGTAGAGAAGAGGAAGAACCTCAAGGAGCTTGAGATGTGAAGTACATAAGAGAGTACGGTGTTTTGGAATCCTAAAGCAAATAGAGGAGTAGAAAAGTAGAGGGGTGTCAATGGTCAGAGGCTGTCAGGTGAGTCGGACCTGAGAGGAGACTGTAGGATGTAGCAACAGGAAGGTCATGCTGGTGATGCCGACAAGTTTTAGTAAACTGGCTATTATTCCTTTTGGACACAGAGGAAGGTTGACAAGAAAGATAGTTACTACTAAGCCCTTATTTTTTGTGGTCTTGTGAAGTATCGGTAGTTTGATCTTTGGTAAATACTTAACATCTAGATTGCTATTCACAGAAAGCTTAGGATAATGTTGGGTTTGCTTGAATGTCAACCTGGTCAGTGTGAACAGATGGTTGTTAAAATTACACCGATAGCAGCGGCAGGGCGGGAGATTTCTGTTGTGAGGACCCCAAACCCAGAACTGTGGGCATTAGTCGTTTGGTAGGTAACATCATTTAGATTCAGAAAAGATAACTAAGAGTATCTGTGAGGTAGGGACATCTAGGTAGCATTTCTAGAGGTCTCTATAGAAAGAAAGAAAATAGCTTACAGAGGAAAAAACTCAGAGCTGATTTTAACTTCATTTAGTCCACTAAGAAAAATAATACCAGGTCAGGTGGAGAATTTGCTTTTTTTATTTTCAGTTTAATGTGTGTTATTCTAGATTTAGAATACATATGATTCACCTGGGGGTGATCAGAAATTTAACATTTAGGTGCTGTCACCCTAGCAAGGGCATACTGAGTAGATAGCATCATAATATGTGGGCTAAGATGAAGGTTCTCTAGATGACTCTCTCTCAAAGTTAACTGATGGGAACGTCCCACCTTCAAGAATTTTTATCACCTTAGCAGTGCTGTGCCAAGACTGCTGAAACACAGCTGTGGGTGCTGCGCCAACGCCCACATTGCCAATGTCAGGAAGGATGTACTCTTAAACCTCTAATTTATCTAATAATGTCTTTAGTGATTTGTGTAGGTTTGGCATTGTGATGAAAATGCTTGCTGGCTTGGTGTATAACAAGAATTCAGTTTGCAGTCTTAAAATGTATATTGTCTTAAAATGCATGTGGAAGGTACTAAACAAATCAGTTTAGAGAAAGATCTGAATAAAACAGTATCCTATCAATCTAACAGAACTTACTCAGCCTTTACACTTCAAAATGATGCAAATTAAATGTTTTTATGCTAGAATAATCTATTGTGGTTTCTGTTTTATAAACCAACATGGCAGTAGATAGTGTTGAAAGAGAGCCAGCTTTCATATTTCAATTACAATCTGACTCCTTTTCTTTAAAGAGAAACTGTAATTGAAAAATAAATGTAAAAAAAATGTAGATCTGACTATGTCAGCCTATAGAGTGGAACTAGAATAATAAACTCTCATAAATAAATATTTATAAAGAAGTAGGAAATAGTGCTCTCTTGTTTGAAATACAGTTTCACAACCATTCGCTAACCATATGTGTGTCTCTTTAAGAAAGCATGCTATACAGAATCTGAAGGATTCTTTCCTAACCAGTTGATTCACTGCAAAGATTGATTACGTACATTTATCAAAATAAACATATATTTAACTTTTAAGAATACACATAGTGTGTAAAGCAGAGTACCCTCGTAATGCTTATAAGAGGAATATATAGAGTTTATTTTCATTCTGTTGGCCTATGTCACAGGTGACAAACAGAAGGCCTTCTGGCCGAATCCAGCCCTCCACCTTGTTTTATCTGGTCCGGCACCTTGTCTCTACCTGGTGGCAGCACCCAGCTCCTTGCCTGTAATTAAGGAGTAGTTACATTTATACAGTCCTAAAGTTACATTTGGCCCTTGGAAGGCAAACTCAAGGCTGATGTGGCCCCCAGTAAAAATGAGTTTGACACCCCTGCCCTATTTGAAAACATTTGTTTGGATCAAAAATGTGTCTTAATTTAAACTGACTGTCTTATCTTTGAAATTCAAAATATTATTTGAAGTAAAATTATAGAATTAGAATTTTAGACCTGGAAGAGACTTTAGAGTTACTTTATTACAGTTTCTTTTTTTTAAAGATTTTATTTATTTACCTTTAGAGGAGAAGGGAAGGAGAGAGGGAGAGAAATATCCACGTATGGTTGCCTCTCGTGCATCCCCTGCTGGGAACTGGCCTGCAACCTAGTCATGTGCCCTGATTGGGGATCAAACCGCAATCTTTTGGTTTACAGGCCTGCGCTCAATCCACTGAGCTACGCCAGCCAGGGCATTAACTTTCTCATTGAGGAAACTGAAATCCAGAGTTTAAGCATCTTTTCTAAGGTTACACAGCTAGAAATAGAACTTGGCTTTTTAACTTTGTATATTTCTCCTCTAACTTCCTGTCTCCAACAAGTTAGTTGAATAGCAAATAAATCTTCAGAAGTTTTAGGCTCTCCTATGTGTGTAACTATGTATGTCCAGGCTTCAAAGTCAATAGTGATCCCTAATTTTTCTTCATCAGTTAAAAAGTGATCTCTAATTATTTTTATAATGAGAGGGAAATCACAGTGTTTAAATTATGAACAAAGTGATTTCTGAATGACTGAGATATTAATGTATAGTCTTTAAGGCAATTGTCTTTAATATCTTTAGGTAACAGCCAAAGCAGTATTGAGAAAGAACAAAGTTGGAAGTATCACACTACCTGAAATCAAACTGTACTATAAGACTAGAGTAATTAAAACAGCATGGTACTGGCATAAAAATAGACACATAAATGAGTGGAACAGAATAGGAAGTCCAGAAATAAACCTATGCTTATATGGTCAATTAATTTATCACAAAGGAGGTAAGAACATAACAGTGGGGTAAAGACAGTCTCCTTAATAAATTGTGTTGGGAAAACTGGACAGATACATGCCCAAAAAATGTAAGTAGACCACTTCCTTAGATCATATTAAAAAGTAAACTCAAAATGGATTAAACACTTAAATGTAAGACCAAAACCCATAAAAATCCTGGAAGAAAACATAGTCAGTAAACTCTGTGGCATTGCTCTTAGGAATATTTTTTGGATATGTCTCCTCAGGAAGGGAAACAAAGAAAAAAATAAACAAATGGGACTAAAACAAAATTTAAAGCAAAGGAAGCCATCAACAAAACAAAAAGACAACCTACTGAATGGGAGAAAATATTTGCCAGTGATACATTCGATAAGGGGTTCATATCCAAAATACATGAAATTCATACACCAAAAAAAAGCCCCAACAATCTGATTTAAAAATTGTCAGAGGACCTGAATAGATAGACACTTCTCCAGAAAGGATGTACAGGTGGCCAACGGATACATTTTAAAAGATGTTCAACATCAATCATCAGGGAAATGCAAATTAAAACAATGAGATATTATCACCTCACACCTGTCAAAATGGTTGTCATTAATAAATCAGCAGACAACAAGTGTTGGTGAAGATGTAGAGAAAAGGGAACCCTCATGCGTTGTTGGTCGGAATGCAGATTGGTGCAGCCACCCTGGAGATTTCTCAGAAAATTAAAACTAGAAGTACTGTATGACCCAATAACTCCACTTCTGGATATTTATCTGAAGAAATCCAAAACACTAACTCAAAAAGATATATGTTCCTATGTTCACTGCAGCATTATTTACAATATCCAATATATGGAAACAACCTAAATGTCCATCAGTAGATGAAGGAATAAGGAAGATGTACATATAGGGGTGAGCAAAAGTAGATTTACATAATTACAAATAAATAATACAAGAATAAACTGTTTTGTGTACTCAAAACTGTAAATGTAGTTTTCCCCATGCCTGTATATACAATGGAATATTGCTCAGCCATAAAAAGAATGAAATCTTGCCGTTTGCAACAATATGGATGGACCTGGAGGTATTCGGCTAAGTGAAATAAGTCAGACACAGAAAGACAAATTCCATAATATTTCACTTAAATGTGGAATCTAAAAAACAAAGAAAACAGAAACAAACGTGTAGATACAGAGAACAAATTAATGGTTGCCAGGTGGGAAGAAGTTGGGTGTGTTGGGTGAAAAAACTGAAAGGTATTAGTAAGTACAAATTTCCGTTACAAAAACAGTCACTGGGATACAAAGTACCTCATGGGTAATATGGTCAATAATATTGTAATAACTGTGTATGTGTCAGATGGTTACTGGACTGATCTGAGTGATCATTTTGTAAGGTATAAAAATGTCTAATTGCTATGTCATATACCTGAAACCAATATAATATTGTACGTCAACTATAATTAGAACCTAATTAAATAAATAATTAAACCTAAAAAATAACAAATAATTTAAACCCCAAAAATAAATAATTAAACCTAAAAAATCTATAGGTAACAAAGATCCATATATAATAATTAATGCCCATATCCACTAATCATGATAATGATTTGGGTAGTTCCCATAATGACTGTCTCAGTCTGTTTGACCTGCAATTAAAATGACCATAGACTGGATGGTTTATAAACAATAGAAATTCTCACAGTTCTGGAGGCTGCAGTGTCCAAGACCACAGTGCCGGCATGTTTGCTGTCTAGTGATGCTGTGCTTTGTGGTTCATAGATGACTGTTTTCTCCTTGTTGTCCTCACATGGTTTAAGGGGTGAGAGTGCTTTTATAAGGATAGTAATCCCATTCATGAGGTCCCAACCCTCATGACCTATAATCACTGTTCAAAGGTCCCATCTCCAGTTACCATCATATTAGGGATTAGAATTTGAAAGTAAGAATTTGAGAGAGGGAGACATAAACCTTCAGTTCATAACAGTGATTTAACATCTGCTTCATCCTTAAATACTGCTCCCAGAGATACTATATGGCTTTTTAAATGTCTAATTTGGAAAAAGACTGATTTAAAATAAAACAAAATAAAATGATTTATATAAACATTGACAAGTACTGAACTGGTGAAGGTCATTAGAATGCAGTTGTATTTTTGTAATTCAAAATCTTCCAAGCATATTTTGGGCTGTGGTTATTTTTGAAATAGAACTGAAGAGTCAAGATTGACCTACCCAGATAAATATTTTGAGGACAAAGGTGACACTAGCCAATGTGAGCAGCAGGGAAGAACAGTCAGAATATTCATGAATTTGAGTTTTATGTATTCTCTTGTTTGTGTCTGAAGAACACATAGTGTTACCTTAACATAAAATCTGCGCCTTATTTACAGAGTTTAGTTTATGAAACTTAATAGAGTCTGGACTTTTGCTTTATAACACATAACATCGAGAAAGTCATTATACACAGAAATTCAGATACACATGCATGTATTCATTAACATAACTACCTTTAATAAATGTAGCATTTACCTTTAATAAAGTGGAATGTTTATGTGACTCAACTTAAAAATTAAAATTAAATGGACACCTATTAATGATACTTCAGCATTGTTCAGAGGTAGGTATACATATAGTTTACATGTGACCTAGACATAAACTAGACAAGGATGTTATTTTTATCTGAGTATATAAAGTCTGCACTTTGATATCTAAAGCAAACAAAGTAACAAGTTGGTATAAAAACACATTTCCTCTTGTTGTCAGGTCATGAATTACTTAAATGTAGGAATGATAAGCACCGTAGCTACATATTTTAACAAATAGCAAAGGCTCATTTTTGGACTGTATTTGAGGGACCTGGCTAGATGAATTTGACTTCAAAAGAGCCAGTGCCCCAAAATGACACACACTGTAAAACTTAAAATAAAAAACAAAAACAACTTCTAATCATACTCTAGCAGTGTTCTCAATATATTAACATTTGTAACCCCAGTTCTCCAAATTGCCATGAGTATTGGCCCTTCTCTGATATTTGCTATCTAATACATTTGCCTAACTTTAAAACCTTCTGTATCAAGATCTTTCAAGCACTGAATGAGAAATGATGAAAAAAGCAGTTTGCTATGTTATTATCATGTTATTCTCTCCTGGTAATTCTCTTGAAAATGACAAGCTTTAATGATAAGCTGTTATTTGAGTTGTATCAAATTTTCTCTGATGTGACTATGTTTTAAAATATATTTGCAATTCTGATTTTTTAGAAATAATCACTTTCAATTCAGAGTCAAAACCATAAGAACTTACTCTGCTGATAGCTTTCCGACATGTAGGAATGGCTGATGTGGGTGCAGCATGTAGCTTGATGTTTTATATCTAGCTATTAGTCAGCTAATCTTCCTTCCTACTTCACTGAAAATATTTTCATTCTGTCTGACAAAAGGTAAAAAATTACATTAACTGTGACTAAAAATGTATTGTGCGTGACACATTGATGAGACTAGTGGTTCTTGCCTTATTCTTGAAAAGTTTTCATAGTCTTACCTTTGGTGAACCTAGATCCATATAGTTTAATAATTACACAAAAGATATCTGTTTTTTTGTTTCTGGCCAAGAGAGAGGCGTAGGTTAGATACACTTTGCCTCCTCATGCAACCAAAAGAACGACAACAACAAATTGTTGACATATAGTGCCACAACCAAGTGACATGGGTTGCCCCACCCTGACAGATACCTAAGACTCTATCTACCCTTTACTATGTAACAGCTGCATGGGGACAAAAAAATGGTCCAAATGAAAGAATACATCAAAGCTCTAAAAACAGAACTAAGGGAAGAAGAGATAGCCAGTCTATCAGATGCAGAGTTCAAAACACTAGTAATAAGGATGCTCACAGCAGTGACTGAGTATGGTTGCAAAATAGAGGAAGAAGTAAAAGCTATGTAGAGTGAAATAAAGGGAAATATACAGGGAACCAACAGTGATGGGGAGGAAACTGGGACTCAAATCAATGATTTGTAACAGAAGGAAGAAATAAACATTCAACCAGAACGGAATGAAGAAACAAGAATTCAAGAAAATGAGGAGAGGTTTAGGAACCTTCAGGACATCTTTAAACACTCCAACATCTGAATCATAGGGATGCCAGAAGGAGAAGATGAAAAGCAAGAAATCGAAAACTTACTTGAAAAAATAATGAAGGAGAGCTCCCCTAATCTGGCAAAGGAAATAGACTTCCAGGAAGTCTAGGAAGCTCCGAGAGTCCCAAAGAAGTTGGACCCAAGGGGGAACACACCAAGGCACATCATAATTATATTAACCAAGATTAAAGATAAGGAGAGATTCTTTTTTTCCCTGAATTGAATTTTTAATTTTTTAATTTTATTTATTTTTAAATATATTTTATTGATTATGCCATTACAGTTGTCCTATTCCCCCCCTCTTTATTCCCCTCCACCCTGCACACCCCCTCTGCACCGTTCCCCAGGAGAGACTCTTAAAAGCGGCAAGAGAAAAGGAGACAGTTACCTACAATGGAGTTCCCATCAGACTGTCAGCTGATTTCTGAAAAGAAACCTTGCAGGCAAGAAAGGGCTGGAAAGAAGTATTCCAAGTCATGAAAGGCAAGGACCTACATCCAAGATTACTCTATCTAGCAAAGCTATCATTTGAAATGGAAGCTTAGATGAAGTGCTTCCCAGATAAAGTGAAGTTAAAGGAATTCATCATCACTAAGTCTTTATTATATGAAATGTTAAAGGGACTTATCTAAGAAAATGATGATAAAAAATATGAACATTAAAATGACACCAAACTCACAACTCTGAGCAACTGAACTGAAAAACAAACACACACAAAAAACTAAGCAAACAACTAGAACAGGAACAGAATCAGAGAAATGGAGATCACATGGAGGGTTATCAGTGGGGAGGGTGAGGGAGAAGAATGGTAGAAGTACAGGAAATAAGAAGCCTAAATGGAAGGTTCAGAATAGACAGGGGGAGGTTAAGAATAGTATAGGAAATGGAGAAGCTAAAGAACTTACATGTATGATCAGTGGACATGAACTAAGAACAGGGTGAATGCTGGTGGGAGGGGGATGCAGGGCCAAAGGGAATAAAGGGGAGAAAAAAATGGGACAACTATAATAGCATAACCAATAAAATATATTTTAAAATATTCTTTAAAAGAAAACTCTGGGAAACAAGAGTACGATAAAGGTTTTCAGATAATTTTACATATAAGTTTTAAAACAAACAAGTGGACCAAGTAAATGTTATACCATTAGTATAAAGCCCACTTAGATAAAATATTTGGATGTGTTCAGTGTTTTCATAGTAAAATGTGATTGAAAGGTAAAGACAAGCAATGCTGACAAAGAATTCAAGTGTATGAAGGAAAATTTTGACCTGCAAGGAAAAATTCAATAAGCCTGAAAGGAAGATAATACTGTTCATAAATCATTTGGATTTCAAAGGGTGCCATCAGTTTATTTAATAATAATAATTCTTTTTTACATTTTATTTCTTTATTTTTAGGGAGAAGGGAAGGGAGAGAGAAAGAGGGAAACATCAGTGTGTAGTTGCCTCACACGCCCTCTACTGGGGACCTGTCCCACAATCCAGGCATGTGCTCTGACTGGGAATCAAACCGGTAACCTTTTGGTTCACAGACCTGAGCTCAATCCACTGAGCTACACCAGCCAGGGCTACTTCGTAATTATTAAAGGGCAGTTGAATGGCTTTGAAGTTTTTTAATTAAAATCAGGATTTTCTGTGTGTGTATATATATAAATATATATAATATGAAATATTTAGCCTTTCCTCATGTGCCCTATTCTATTCCCTTTTAAAAACTACTGGTCACAATTCATACCCACTAATAGATCACCACTTACAAGTTGAGAAATACTGATGAAAAATAAAGAGAATTTTCTAAGTTTCTTTCCCTTCATGACTTAGAATATAAACATTGTTACTTGATCTCTAAGCCATTCATTTTCTTGGTCTTACCTAAACCTTGTTAACACAAAAATTATGCCAGCTCCAAAATCATATCAACAAGCATTCTGTTCTCAGACCACAACATTCTCTCCTTCTATGTTATATGCCCAAGTATTCCCACTACAGTTTTTTAATTATGTTTAGACCAAATTGATTTGCAACTCATGTTCTTTCTTAGCCAGTAGTCTGTGGTCAAACATGCTAATCACATCCTTAAAAATATGAGTGCATTCAATTCCTATGACTCTTCTTTATAGAACTCACCTGCAAAACCCCAAATCTTGATGAACTAAACAATTCTTTTTACCTACACATGTTCCAGCACGTGAACACAGATGGAGAAAACCATACAACCTGAAGGAAAGAGTGGTTTTATAAAAAAATTGTCTCAAACTTCCAATAATCTCTTGGCAGTGTTTGACAGGCGTACTGTATATCTACTTCCTCTTCATCCCTTCTCCCCCATGGCTTTCCATCCTCACCACCCAGTTGATGACATAACCCAGTGGTTCTCCAAGTGTGGTCTCCAGACCAGCTACACAAACATTACGTGGGAACTTGTGAGAAATGAGAATTCTAGGCCTACTGAGTCAGAAATCCTAGGGTTGGGTCCCAGCAACCCATTTTAACAAGTCTGCAGGTGAGTCTGATGCATGCAAAAGTTTGAGAGCTGCTGGTCTATAGTTCATTGGGGAGCCATGGCCTAGAATGTAATCTCTGAAGGCAGGGGTTTGGGGGCGTATATATCCCGTGGACTAGAACAGTACCTGAAACATGGTAAGCCTCAGTAAGTTTTTGTTAAGTTAAACCATTAGATGGGAACTCCCTTATTTTCCTCCCAGGAAACTGGAACAGTACTTGCATTTGTACACCCATTTTCTTCCTTTTCCAACTGAGGAAATGTGCCTCATTCTAACAAAGGTCAGTGTTTACGCGTATGGATTGGATTACATTTCTCCTTGGCTTCTCAAGAACTTTGCAGTCAGAGCAACAGACTTACCCTGTCCCCATAGCCCTCTCAGCTGCTGCCATGCCTCATGCCTTCTACTTACTAACCCATTCTAATCTGATTTTTTTTTCCCCAAAGTAAGGGCACATCCTTTATTGGATTTCACTTCCCAGGCTGCCAGAAAGTTTTATTGAGAGGTGAAGTTGAATCGAGAAAAGAAACAGATTGTCCTTTTACAGTAGAAATCATATTTCAGAACATTACAGAGAGTCCTTGAGGAAGCCTTAATTCTGCTGGTCTGCTACTGCAGGTGTGCTGCGGGAGGAGGGGCATGGATCAGAATGATTTGCAATATGTTGTCTTATTCCGAAATTCCACAGTCTGGCCCCAAACCATTCTCCTCGTCTCCTTGGGCATATTCTTGCTCCTTGCCAGGGTGTACAGTCCTCCTTCTCGCCTAAACTTGAATCCTCTGTGCTATCGACAATCACTCCTTCTTCATTTTCTGGTCACAGTAACCAAGCCTTATGAATTCTTTCTATTCCTTCTCTCATGTATGATAAAAATCCCCAGACTTGGGGGTGGAATGAGATGGGGTTTCATTCTTTAGTAACATTCTTATTCCAGTTTAGCACCTTTTGATTGTGTCTATTAATTCCAATGTTTAATATGCTCTGGGCCGTAAGGCTGCTCCGAGGTTAAAGGAAATCCTGGCCTCTGCGAGGTACGGCATGTCGCTCTTGGAGCGGACTCTTCTGATGGGCCGCTGGTCTATATCATCCTCCGAAGATGCCGCCATTAATGTGGGAGGCAGAAGCAGGGTCGCCCGGCGAGCTGAGAGGGAGAAGGAGATGGAGAGAGAGAGGGAGAGAGGCGGAAAGGGGGAGGAGGGGAAGGAAGAGGCTCGCACACATGGAAAGGGGGAGGGGAGAGGAAGGGAAGGGGATGGGGACGGAGGGGAAAAAGAGGGGGAAAAAGGAAGAAAAAGGAAGAGAGAAAGAAAGAGAGCAAAGAAGAGAAAAGCTCTAATCTGATTTTAACCTCCACTATTCAGTGGTTGTTGACAGAGTCAGTGACTTTTTTAAATATCGTTTTTGAAATATGACTTACATACCATGAGCATTACACATTTAAAGCATACATGTACAATTCAGTGGGTTTAGCATTTTCAGAATTGTTTAATCATCACTACAATCTAAGATGTACAACATGTTTATCACCTCAAGAAGAAACTCCCTACCACTTAGCAGTTTTTCCCTATTCACCTTAGCCCTCAGCCCCAGGCTACCCCATTACCCTACTTTCTATTTTTATAGATTTGCCTACTCTGGACTTTTCATATAAGTGGAATCATTCAATATGTTGTCTTTTGTGACTGGTTTCTGTCACTTACCATGTGTTTTCAAGGTTTATCCACACTGTAGAATGTATCAGTACTTCATTTTTTTGATGGCTGAGTAATATTCTGTTGCATGAATATACTGCCTTTTATTTATCTCTAAACAGTTGATGGACATTTGGTTGTTTCTACTTTTTGGCTATTATGAATAATGCCGCTATGAACATTCATGGACCCATTTTATGTGGAAGTATGTTTTTACTTCTCTTGGATACATACCTATGAGTGGAATTGCTGAGCCATGTAGTAGTTCTGTTTTTAACATTTTAAGGAACTGCCAAAACCACTGCACCATTTCACATTCCTACCAGAAATGTATGAGTTTACTCTATACCATTTTTCTACATAGTCATCAACACTTGTTATTTATCTCTCTCTTTCTATTTTTATCATAGTCATCCTACTTGATGTGAAATGGTATCTTATTGTGGTTTTGATTAGCGATGTTGGGTATCATTTGTGCTTGTTGACCGTTTATGTATCTTCTTTAAAAAAAACAGCTATTAATATTCTTTGCCCATTTATAAACTGGGTTGTCTTTCTATAATTGAATTATAAGAGTTCTTTACATATTCTAGTCCCTCTAGACTATCTGATGAGATACTAGTCTCTCATCAGATATGGTTTGCAAATATTTTCTACCATTTTGAGTTATTGCTTCATTTTCTTGATTTGTGGTCCTTTTTAATTTTTATTTTGTTTTTTGGTGTCATGTTTAAGAAAACCATTGCCTAATTTGAGGTCATGAGGTTTTACTCCTATGTCTTCTTTTGAGATTTTTATAGTTTTAGCTCTTACCTTTAGGACTATGATCTATTTTAAATAAATTTGTTTATATGATGTAAAGAAAGCGTCTAAGTTGATTATTTTACTGTGGATATTCAGCTGCGCCAGCACCACTTGTTGAAAAGACTGTTCTTTCCTCCAGTGAATTGTCTTAGTACCCAGTGCATGATGATTTATATTTTATTAAATTCAATATCCATTTTCCCCTTATCTTATTTGACCTCTCAGCAGTAGGGACATAGTTGACCATTCCCTCCTTTACATACTCTCTCGGTTCTCCTTTTACTTAATATTTCTTTTCAGTATTTATAGGTTCCTCATATTCTACCAAGCTTTTAATTGTTGGGTTTTCAGTTACTGTTGCTGGGTAACAAAACAGCACAAAATTTAGTGGCATAAAACAATCATTTCTTATGCTCACAGTTTCTTTGGGCCAAGAATTCACAATGGACAAAGCAGGGGTAACTCAGCTCTGTTCTATGCTGTCTGGGGCCTCCTCTGGAGAATTCAGGCTGAAGACTGGTATCATCTGAAGGTCTGTGCCATTTCACATCAGGCAGTTGAGAATAGCTACTGACTGGTATGATAGCCTTAGTTCATCTCACCTAGGTCAGGTCCAGGTGCAGGTGAGATTCCTTGGGTATAATTTCTTGATGTTAGCTCCTTGAATATAGTTCCACTTGATTTGAAAACTTGGGGACAAAAGAGGCAGATTACCCTGTCCCCCACCACTATCCAACATAAAATGGTGAGGCATAAGATAACCTTCCTATTTCAAAAGGGTGAAAACAGAGGCACAGAAAAGTCACTGGTCCATAGCAAGTCTCATTTTGTAGTTTTAAATACCATCCATCCATGCATGACTCCCAAATTTCCTAACATCTCGGAGCTCTACGCTAGAATACATAAGTAACCATTTGACACCTTCACTGGGACATTGTAGATGTTTCCAACTTAATATGCTCAAATGAACTTTTGTTTTCTTTTTTTTTTTAAGATTTTATTTATTTATTTATTTTTAGAGAGAGAGGAAGGGAAAGAGAGAGAAACACCAGTGCGTGGCTGCCTCTTGCATGCCCCGTACTAGGGACCTGGCCCACAACCCAGGCATGTGCCCCAACCGGGAATCAAACCTGCAACCCTTTGGTTCACAGCCCATACTCCATCCACTGAGCCACACCAGTCAGGGCTGAACTTTTGTTTTCTACTTTAACTCTTTCCCTGGTTTCTCCATCTAGGTGAATGATGTCATCATGTACCTAGTTGCGCTGATCAAAACTGTGGGCTCAGCCTCAATTCTTTTCTCTCTTTTACCTCTCCATGCAGTGATCAGCAAGTTCTACATTTTCTTTCTCCAATATCCACTCATTTTTTTACATCTCACCTGGATTATAGCAGTTTCCTTATTGGCCACTCTCCTTCATTCCTGCTGCGTTCCAGTTTCCTTTGCCGGAGCAAGGCAATATCTTAATTAATATAACCTTAATAATATTTAATATTTTAAGTACTAGTTGAATGAATGTAATTCTCTTGCTCACAATCTCCGGTGACTTCCCATTGCACTTTGTGTAAAATCCAAATTCGTTACTGTGGTCTAAAAGGTACATGTAACTAATCTTTGCCTGTTCCTCTGACCATGGTCTCTGCCATTTTCCCCCTCACGCACTGTACTTCATTTTCTTGGGGCTTCTTTCAGTTCCTTAAACACACCAAACTCCCAGAAAGGGTCTGTACACATGCTGTTTTCTCTGCCTGGAGTATTCTCTCCAAAATTCCCACCTCCACATAACTGAGGCCTGCTCCTCCTTAAAGTTAGGGCATTCCTGACCATTTTAAGTAGGTACTCCCTCTCTTATTCTCTTTCATCATATCCTGTGTGTTTCCGTTATAAAACTTATCCTAATTCTAAATCATATTTGTTTACTTATCATATGTCTCTGTTTAGACTGCACACTCGACTAGGTCAGGGGCTGTTTCTGCGTTGTTCACCAGTACATACACTCAGTGCACAGGCAGAGTGCCTGGCTCATAACGTGCACTCAGTAAATGTGTTGAATATCGTTTAAAGGTATAATTTTGTTTTGAGGTAATGAATTAATAAGTAATTAATAATGTTGAATGTATTATTTCTTAACTCTGACTGAACTAGCCTTTTATTTTTCTCTTGCAGTAATTGCCCTTCCTTTTTGGCTGCTGCTTTAGCCAGAGCCACATCAGACGAAGTCCTGCAGAGTGATCTTTCTGCACATTACATCCCAAAGGACACAGATAGCACAGAAGGGACTGTGGGTGAGTACCGTTCTACATGATTTGTCTGAAAATAGTAAAATCTTCTCGTGTAGTGATCCACAGAAGATGTTTGCCAATACTAACTCTAATTATGATTACCTACTGATTAATTAATTGTATAGTGGTAGCAAGAGGAAAAAATGCAAAAAATTTTTTCAAACTAATAAAAGGAGGAAAAGACAGAAAACTACAGGTATATTTTAGAAATATGTCAAGGTAATTGGAGAAAGATATTATCATAAAAGGATATTATCATTAGTAACTAGACAAATGGGAAGAGCAAAGTGAGGAATGTAAAGGCACAGAAAAGATGAGTGAGGGAGAGGAGAGTTTGAGCAAAACCTATTTAAAATTTTAGCTTACCTTTAAGACTGCAAGTAAAAATAAAAGTCAGATATAAAAACTCAGGAAACCTCATTAATTATACTAAATTTTATAAAAATACAGCCCTTTATGAAAGCAACACAAAATGTGATTTAATTGCATGGCATTGTACTTTTTTCCAGGCAAATTAGGAGACTTTATTTATTAAAGAAGGCATATTTGTTCATGTATTAGACTTACACATATTTGACAGGCTCTAAAGACATGTGGATTTTTATAAAAATTAGGGAATTACTACTCAAAATTGTTAAGGAATTTTAATATTTCATTCTTTTTTTTGGCTCTTTGAAAGGCATTCCTTTTTAAAATATATTTTATTAATTATGCCATTACATTTGTTCTATTTCCCCCTTCATTCCCCTCCACCCTGCACACCCCCTCCCCCACCATTCCCCCCTTTAGTTTATGACCACGTGTCTCAAGTTCTTTAGATTCTATATTTCCCCTACTATTCTTGCCCTCCCCCCTATCTATTTTCTACCTACCGTCTATGCTACTTATTCTCTGTACCTTCTCCCCCCTTCTCCTTCTCCCACTCCCCTGTTGCTAACCCTCCGTGGGAGCTTCATTTCTATGGTCTGCTCCTGATCTAGCTGTCCTCTTAGTTTGCTTTTGTTTTAGGTGTGGTTCTTAATAACTGTGAGTTTGCTGTCCTTTCATTGTTCATCTTTTTTATCTTCTTTTTCTTAGGTAAGTCCCTTTAACATTTCATATAATAAGGGCTTGGGGATGATGAACTCCTTGAATTTGATCTTATCTGAGAAGCACTTTATCTGCCCTTCCATTCTAAATGAAAGCTTTGCTGGATAGATCAATCTTGGATGTAGGCCTCTGGATTTCATGACTTGGAATACTTCTTCCCAGACCCTTCTTGCCTGTTAGGTCTCTTAAGAAATCCACTGACAGTCTGATGGGAACTCCTTTGTAGGTGACTGTCCCTTATCTCTTGCTGCTTCTAGGATTCTGTCCTTCATTTTAATCTTGGCTAATGTAATTATCATGTGCCTTGGTGTGTTCCTTCTTGGGTCCGACTTCTTTGGGACTCTCTGAGCTTCCTGGATTTTCTGGAAGTCTATTTCCTTTGCCAGATTGGGGAAATTCTCCTTTATTATTTGTTCAAATAAGTTTTCCACTTGTGGCTGTTCCTCCTCCCCTTCTGCTACCCCTATAATTCGGACGTTGGAGCGTTTAAAGATGTCCTGAAGGTTCCTAAGCCTCTCCTCATTTTTTTGAATTCTTGTCTCTTCATCCTTTTCTGTTTGGTCATTTTTTTCCTCCTTCTGGTCCACTCCTTTGATTTGAGTCCTAGTTTCCTTTCCATTATTATTGGTTTCCTGTGTATTTCCCTTCATTTCAATTAGTTTAGCTTCCATATGTTCCTCTAATTTGTGACTAAAATCAACCAGTTCTGTGAGCATCCTGATCACCAGTGTTTTGAACTGCGCACCTGAGAGTTTGGCTATTTCTTCATTGCTTAGATTTATCGGCTCTGGGGCTCTGAGTGGTTCTTGAGCCATGTTTTGATCTGTTTGTGCCTGTTAAGTATGAGGAGGAAAGGAGCCTTAGTTGTTCACCAGGCTGGGGCCACCCAGGTCACTGGCTTGTGACGCTGTATGTGGGGGCATGTTCAGAGAGGGACAATGGCGGTTCCCTCTGCCGCTTCCTGCTGCTGGGGCCTGCGCAGTCCGTCTCACTGTTAGCTCCTTCACCAGTTTATCTGCACAGGAATGTGTGACTGGGATCCGCCCACCGCTGCTGGCGCATCTGGGTAGCATGTCCCAGTTGGTCTGGTGGATCTTTCCTGCCCGACCTTGCTCTGCTGTTGGCTCTGCCCCTCTTACTGGTTTGGCTGAAGGGTTCGTTGTTGTCAGACTTCCATGTAGTTCAATTTCTGTGGTTTGGCTGCATTTTTGTTGCTAAAACTTTGTTTTTTTAAAACTTGGTTGTGCGATAAGGCACAGTGCTTCCACCTACGCCTCCATCTTGGCGGAAGTCCCCTAATATTCCATTCTATTCTGTTTTAAGCATTTGCCTTTAAACTTGGGCATAAGGAGCAAAGCATACAATAATGAATCAGAGTGGCTAGATTGCAGAGAATCTGAAGCAGG
This sequence comes from Artibeus jamaicensis, assembly GCF_021234435.1. Taxonomy (NCBI): domain Eukaryota; kingdom Metazoa; phylum Chordata; class Mammalia; order Chiroptera; family Phyllostomidae; genus Artibeus; species Artibeus jamaicensis. The sequence continues at coordinate 9,775,206 of NW_026521407.1, forward strand.
TATACAGTAAACACTCCTGTTCTTCCTTGATCTCTCTAGATCATTTTTAAAAAGATTTTAATTATTTGTTTTTAGATGGGAAGGGAAGGAGAAAGAGAGGGAGAGAAGCATCAATGTGTGGTTGCCTCTCCCGCATTCCCTACTGTGGACCTGGCTGCAACCCAGCTGTGTGCTCTGACTGGGAATCGAACCGGCAACCCTTTGGTTCGAAGGCCTGTGCTCAATCCACTGAGCTATACCAGCCAGGGCTCTCTAGATCATTTTTGACAGAGAATTGGTAAAGAGGGAATTCCTCTGCTTGTTTTTATTGAGAGTAATTGATTCACTTGGAACCAGGTTATTCTAGAGGCAAGTCAGTTGTAACTCCTGCTACAAAGCATTGGTCTTTCCTGTGGTTCTGATGCATGAAGTAAAAGTCCTCTAATGACGAGGGGAGGGAGATTAAATTCTGCTTCATTGCAGCCAGGCTGACTCAGCTCCAGCTCAGTACAGTGACATTAAGATTCATGAGTAATTCCCCTAACTGGTGTGGCTCAGTGGGCTGGGCATCATCCCACAAACCAAAGAGGTCATTGGTTCGATTCCTGGTCAGGGCACATTCCTGGGTTGCAGGCCAGGTCCCCAGTTGGAGTGTGAGAGGCAACCAATCAATATATCTCTCAAGCATCAACGTTTCTCTCTGTCTCCCTTCTCCTGTTTATCCATCTATCAGTTGATCTATCAATAAAAAAATCTATTTTTAAAAAAGCAAAGGAAGCTGCCAAATTGTTTTTTAAAAAGTATGAGAAATTTACAGCTATTAGGAAGTATACTACTACTTTGAACAATTTTCTCATTTTCACACTCTTTTTACTTTTATTTTCTATTTCAAGCAGCAGTTATTTATATACTAATTTTCTATGCCATTCTCTGCAGAAGAACAGTTAAAGCGGCAAGACTGAGGTGTTGCCCTGCATGCCTACTTCATACGAGTTTTCTGACACCCCTAAGATAGCAAAAGTGAAATGAAGGGGTTTTTTTCCTTTTGGTGGGTATTATTGATCATTCTGATTTTATATCTTTCCAAGAAATTATAATAATTCGAAACTATTTGCAAGTCCTTAATTTGTTTAAACCACAGGTGGCAAACACAAGGCCCTCGAGCTGAATCTGACCCTCCACCTTGTTTTATCTGGCTCTGCACCTTGTTTCTATCCACAGACAGTGCCAAGCTCTCACTTAACAATTAAGGAGTAGTTACATTTATACAGTCCTACAATTACACTTGGATCCTCTGAAGGCAACCGTGAGGCTGATGTGGCCCCCAGTGAAAATGTGTTTGACACCCCTGGTTTAACCCAAATCATTCAATGTGAACTGCACTGAGGAGAATGTCTACAGGGCATGTTGTATTTCTCCATATATCAGAGTGGGAAATGAACACACTGAATAACGCCTGCTGTTACTGGCTTAAAGGCACTGAAGTCCCCACTGAAATGCCTTTTGTCTTTAAAAGAACTCTCACCAAACCATTATTATATGAAGTGTTAAAGGGACTTATTTAAGAATAAGTCTCTTATTCTTAAGAGACTTATTTAAAAATAAGGTCAAAACTATGAACAATAAAATGGCAATACATACTTGTCAACAATTGTATCTAGAAAACAAACTAAGCGAACGAGAACAGGGACAGAATCACGGACATGGGGAGCATTTTGATGGTTGCCGGATGGGAGGGGAATGCCGGGGAATGGGTGAAGGGGTGAGGGGTTTAAGAAGTACAGTTAGGTAGTCACAGAATGGCCACGGCCATGCAGAGTACTGTACAGGAAATGGAGAAACCAAAGAACTTATAGCATGACCCACGGACACGAACAATGGTAGGGGGATTACCTGAGGGGGTGGGAGGTACTAGGTGGGGGGGGGCAAAGGGGGAAGAATTGGGACAACTGAAATAGCATAATCAATAAAATATAATTTAAAAAAATCTTAAAGTTCTTCTCATGTTTCTATCATTCCCTAACAGAAGGTTTGCTAAACAACCTTGCATATCTGTTGGTACAAATTTAGTTTAGATGTAATGCCTGTACAGACAACCCAAAATCAATTTGAAATATCCCAATATAAAAATTAGAAACAAGAAGGGGGAAATGATCACTAATACAGAGGAAATGAAAAGAATTATAAAATATTATGTGAATAAATTTGAAAACCTGCGTACTTTCTAGAAAAATACAAATTAACAAACTTTACCTAAGAAAAAAGACATTCGGAAGATTGTTAAGGAGCTAGCTATCTTCACAAAAGAAAAAGGAGTAGGTGATTGTACAGGTGAACAATTTCAAATGATCAAGGACAGATAATTCCAATGCTTTTTAAAATAAATTATTTAATTTTATAAAAAAAGGAAAAAAAAATTTTTTTTTGTCCTGGCTGGTGTAGCTCAGTGGATTGAGCATGGGCCTGTGAACCAAAAGATGACGGTTCGATTCCCAGTCAGGGCACATGCCTGGGTTGCAGGCCAGTTCCCAGCAGGGCACGCATGAGAAGCAACCATACATTGATATTTCTCTCCCTCTTCCATTCTAAAGATAAATAAAAAAATTTTTTTAAAAGGAAAAATTTTTTACAGTATAACATTGATACCAAAACTTAGACCAATGGACTGAGACAAAATTTAAAAAGGAAATGAGAGATCATTCTTAGTAACCAGTATTAAATATACTAAGTAAAACACTGGTAACATTGAGTACGACAGTTAATTCATTTGATGAGGGTTTTATTGAGAGCCTACCATATACTTAGCACTGTGCTGGTGAAATAGCAGTGAACAACATAATTTATAATGTTAATAGCCAAAAGAAAAAAAAAAACAGAATAATCTCTAAAGATGCCCAAAGAAGCATTTGATAAAATTCAGTATGTCTTAATTTTAAAATACAGTTAATAAAGAACTAGATGGATGCATCTTGGAAACTGTAGAAAAGAATCTGGCTCAAACCAAAATCCAGAGTTTCTGTTTAATGTATATGTATATCCAGAATATTTTGGTTGCTAAGTGTCCACTAACACACTGGATTTAGTAAATCCAGTGTGTTAGCACACTCACACTCACACAGGCTTTATTAGCACACTCACACAGGCTTTAGCAAAACCGAATTTATTGGCTGCCCTTCAGGGGAAGGGCTGCACAGCCAGACTGAAGGCTTCACATAATGTCATCAGAACCTGGCATTTCTCCAGCTGTCAGCTGTACTCTCTTTCACTTCGATTTTATTTTCAGGCTCCATGCAGTGTCAAGACTCCATGCAGTTAGGAGCACCAGGTCTTCATCTGCCCAGGTTCAAATCAAGCAGGAAAATAAGTGTAATTTTCCTCAGTTGCTCTTATGTAAGTCACAAGATTTACTCTAATCAGCCCAGCTTGGATTAATTTCCCATTCCTGAACCAATCATGGGCATAGGGATATGATTTTCTAATTGCCTGGACCTCCAGATGCACATGGACTGAGAATAGAGAAGGAGTGTTCCTGGTAGAAAGGGAAATGTTTTCTAGGTGGCAAATAACACATTAAAGCAAAGTTCAGACTCAAAATAGCAAATAAATAAAATAAAATAATGAATAAATTCATTAAGAAATATGAAGGACCTATGTTAAAACTCTATTGAGCAATATAAAAAAAGATTTAAATTAGTGAAACCATCTAGCTTGTTGCTGGAGAAACTCAGTATAAAAAAATGTCATTTTCTCCCAAATAACTTTATCAGTTCAGTATGATCCCAAACACAATGGCAACCGATTTCTCCCCTAACAGTTGGCAAAATAATTTGAAAGTTCATCTAGAAGAATAAACACATCAAAGCAAAGTGACATCTTTTAAAATTAAGGATAGTATTTCCTGGCTGGTGTGGCTCAGTGGGTTGAGCCTGCAAACTAAGAGGTCTGCTGTTGATTCCCAGTCAGGGCACATTTCCTGGGTTGCACGCCAGGTCCCCAGTAGGGGGCACGCGCGAGGCAGCCAATCGATATGCACATTGATGTTTGTCTCCCTCTCTTTCTCCTTCCCTTACCCTGTCTCTAAAAATAAGTAAAATCTTTATATAAAATAAAATTAAGAATAGTAGGCAGGAAAACTAATCCATGTGATATTCCTATGTATAAAGTTACAGTGATTTTAAAAGAATGGCACCGTTGTAGAAATAGATGGAAAGATCAGTGGAGCAGAATAGGTGATCAAGAAGCATACAAATACTTTAACATTTTAGTGATTATATAATTTTTCTAAGTTTGCATGTTCATTTATTCTGTAAACATCTAATGAACCCTGCTATCTGCTAGGTACTATACTATGACTAATCAAGGAAAATTAAGAAACAGTTTCTATCTGCAGTCTAATTTAGGAAATGTAGAACATGGGTGTTAGAGTCAGATATATCTGGGATTGAGAATGGTTTTATCTGTTTGTGAAATATTCTGGAGACATAGAATGTAGCAAATACCCCCCAAATATTACCTATTTTAGAGGCTGTGGTAAGAGCTTTAAAAGATGATGTGAACAAACAGCAGTGAGAAGATAAAGGAAGGACTAACTGGGAGGCATAATGGACAGTTCTAGTGTTTCACTAAACATTAGCAGAAGCTGGTATTGCTTCCCCTAACCAATTTAATCTGTCTACACCAGTGCTGTCCAGTAGACAGCACAGTGATGGAAATGTTCTCTACCTGTGTTGTTCAGTGTGGCAGCCACTGGCTATATGCAGTCATTTAGCACCTGAAATATCACTGATATGACCAAAATACTGAAATTAAAATTTTATTTAACTTTAATTAAGTAGCCACATGTAGCTAGGAAGCTACCTTATTGGACAATCCAGGTCTACATAAGAGTAATATATAAATCAAAGAATGATATGATGGTTTATATTATTATCTGGGAATGTGGTAGTTGTCATGATAATTAATCAGTTATTTGTTTCACCCAACTCTATTCTCCTTCAAAGTTTCTGAATTCATTTATCTTTCTGCCATCCTCTATTGTGACCGAGTCAAATACACACCCAAATGCAAGGTCCAGATGGGTCGGAGTGATACAAGCAGGTAATTTCTGGCTGAAAGAGACTATCTCTGGCAACTGGTGCTTAAAAAAAGAGAGACTGGAGTTGCTTAAACCAGTCAAAATGTTTGGTTGGCTCTTGGCCTCAGTTTCCCTCTTATACATATTTCCTCAGGTTTTATGTGTTCTTTGAAATTCTTTTCTTTCAAATGTCCTTTTTAGTTATATAAAAATGTCAGTGGGACAAAGGCACAAAACGTGGCTTACTACCCTGTATTATGTTATGTTAATGAGAAAAAAAAGCAACAAGAACCTTCAGGTCAGTTTCTGAACATCTTAAAAAGAAATTTGAATAAGAAAACTGGTAACTATAGTCACAGATTTAGGCAATGGCAGAGCGAGGAATATGAAATGAGACCCTTAAGTTCCCAGGCCATTCTAAGAACACACAGTCCTTCTTCTCTGGGATTTGTGTTGTGTATTGCAGGAGGCATGCATAGCCATTGCCCATCTGGCACACATTTTTCTCAGGCTGTCAAGCTATATCTGACTTAGTAATTGAGAATTCTAATTTTTTTTAAACCTAGGATGTAGGAAGAACCTCTAAAACACTGGCCCGAAAAAACCTAATCTCCCTTTGGTTATTTTGGTAGCTGCAACTTGAATAGAAGACAACTTGAGTGGAGATGATAGGAGACAATCTGGGCAGTACTATTCAGTGTTGTAACTTAAGGCTTTCTTTCCCTTCTGTCCACACATTGAGGGATGCAAGACAGCCTCAGAAATCAGTTAGTAGGCTCCAATTAATAGGTCAGGTAGCAGACTTAATAGTCCAAGGTAAAGAATTCTAATTGCTATCTCTTTTCTATCCAAGGTTAGGCATATAGGCAGAATTTGAATACTTTTTCCTTAGAGAAATAGAAAGCTTTGTTAACCTTTTGGCCAAACTATTTAAGCTATAACCTAAAGCTTTAACTTAAAAATACATCAAATAACAAAAATACATAATTTACTTCCAAATTATAATCAGGAGAGATTAAGGAGAGAAAAGTTAGGTGAGTGGAAGGAGGTAAAGAAGAGGTTAGGAAGAGGGAAACAAATGGTCATCAAGGTAAACTTCTGATTCTTGTAGTTTGTAAATCAGTAACCTGTTTCTCATAGGCCTTTCACATTCCAATGAGCTGGGTAGCTACTGCTCAGTGGTTCTTCTAAGCTCTCCAGATGATAACCAAGGCAGCCAACCAAAAAAGCACCGGAGCCTTGCACTTGATAGCAGTGTCCAAGGCACTGTGTGGGCCAGGAAAAATCCAGCCTTGGCAAAGGTCCAGCCCTGACCAGCGGTTTTTCTCTGCATGACATAAGGATTATCTTCGTGCAGCTGCTGGCTGATTTTCCACTAGATAGGTTGTCATTTTCTCTCTTCAGAAGCAACATTTCATTTTTCTTGAGGGAGGAATTTCTTCTATTAAGGAGGAGTTTGACTAATGTGACCTACTTCAGTCTTTTATCAGTCAGGCAAGAGAAAAGCAGTTTTACAAGGCTCTTCACTGGGTGTTTCTGTATTTCTTTCACAGAGATTGAGACGGTGAAATTGGCCCGTTCTGTCTTCAGCAAGCTCCACGAGATCTGCTGCAGCTGGGTGAAGGACTTCCCTCTGCGCAGGAGACCCCAGCTTTACTATGAGACATCCATCCACGCAATCAAAAACATGCGCCGGAAAATGGAGGACAAACATGTCTGCATTCCTGACTTTAATATGCTCTTCAACCTGGAGGTAAAAGGCGCTTCTGCAGTCAGTGAGATTTAAGAAAAACACCTTCAGGGTCCTGTTTTCTAACAACTAATGTACTTCTAATAGTGTCTCTGGTAGGTTGGAATAGGACTAAAGGCAAAATGACACAAATTTGCTTGCATCAGACAACAGGAAAGGAACTTTTTTTGAATAGGTAATATATTCATGTGGTTTAAAATAGGAAAATAACATCTCTTTCTTATCTTTGTCAGACACTCAGTTCCCCTCCGTGAAGGCAAGGGAATTACCAGCTTCTTGTGTAACCTCACAGAGCTATTCTATAAACATACAAGTAAAAAAGAAAACTGTTATATCACAATAAAGCTGTTTTTTCTTAAAGAAAACTGTTTGATAGTATAATCAAGTGTTGTTTATTAAGTTTCCACATTACTGTGTTGCTAAAGCAGTACAAAACAAACATGAAAGAAAGAATGTGAGACTGAGACAGTTTTTTAATTTCATGTGGTTTTTTGTTTTAAATCTTGGTTTCTGAGATAGGAAAGTAGCTGGAATTACATTTTCAGAATCACTGTGACTGACAAATTAGATCACATGAGCCTTGTCAACTTAATGACCATGTTCTTGTTAGATTCCTCTTCTCTTTCTATTAAGTGTATTATGTTAATGCAAACAGAGGTAGGTTTGTTTCTTTGCCTATCACTTGCCTCTTTCCTACACTCAAGTCCATAACTTAGAAATTACAGTGCAGTAATTTTTACAAAGCCTGGTATTTTCTTCATTTAGGAGTTAAATTTAAATTTTAGCTGTCAAGGCCTGATAAGCAGTGATGGTGGGTTGGTAATCAGCACTTAGGTTACAAAGACAGATCTGGTAGTAGCTTTGTTTCCAAATGTTACCATGCCCATAAGGATGTAACCCAAAGGATGTTTTGTTTGGCCTGTTTGATACAACACTGTTAATAATAATAATAAATTGGAAATGATCTAAATTATTACATTTAGGCAATGTTAACTATGATATGCTCATAAGATACATAGTACCTGTCCATTTAAAGTTATATCTTTGAGAATACTTAATGACATGGTAGAAATGCTAATGAGATGATTAATGATAAAAAGGATATAAAGTTCTGTATAAAGGCCCTGGATGGTATAGCTCAGTGGATTGAACTCAGGCCTGCAAACCAAACAACCATGGTTCGATTCCCCGTCAGGGCACATGCCTGGGTTGCAGGCCATTTCCCAGCAGGGGGCGCATAAAGGGCAACCAAACATTGATGTTTCTCTCCCTCTCTCCTTCCCTTCCCCTCTAAAGATAAATAAATAAAATCTTTAAAATATATATATATGTATAAAATTCTGTGTAAAGTATGATCTGATTTTATTGAAAATGTATGTGTATAAAAAAAAGGTTATCTGTGGATGATGGAATTAGAGATGTTTATTTACTTCTTTAGATTTTCTTTATCAGGCCATATAAATGTATACCATCTTTATAATAGGAAAAACATCAGGTTTTTTTTTCTTTTGCTCAATTTAAGAAGCTCTGCTAATTATTTAAGAGATCCATTCGGCTCCTTCTGCTTCTTCTGATGCTACATACATACACTAAGAGCCTCCCCATTGGCCTCAAATTGTTTAGTTATATTCTCACGTCCCAGTAAAGGTATTCTTGCCCCCACCCCTTGTGATAATCCCACAACAGCTTGCTCATCATTAAAAACTGCTTATATGTGCTGGTTTTTTTAATCTTACTCTTACTCTGCCAATTGAGTTGTTTAAAAATGATTATTGCTTTTCAGTATAGGTAGAAATTTTACATGTCAGAAATGTTCTTCTAGATAGTTTTGTTTAACTAGTTAATCTTGGGTGGCATTACAGATGGTGTTCATTAGATTGCCAGATTAACTAGTAGTAATGTCTGTAGTAGATATAGACTTCATAATATCATCAATACTCTGTGGACATCTCTATGTGGTACTATTGTAAATGCAAGTACACCCTTTAAAAGAACTTTTCCAAATTACAAATGTACACTTAGTCTTTCCAAAATATACATTTTGGTAGTCCTTCCAAATCCCCACAGTAGATAGGAAAACAAGTACAAGAAAATTATGATTTACTTTGTATATTTGTTATGTTAGAATGACGGGACCTGGACGCATCCAAGCTCCGAGAGCACAAGCATCGTGAAAGGCTTACAAATGAAAGTCCTTACGTACGTTGCCTAAAGGGAGTCCAGGACTCAGAGTTCAGTGAGTTGTAGAGCTCCTAAGCAGGCCAGATCTGAGATTTAAACACTCAAGTTTAAGAAGTAAACTACCCAATGGCTTTGATGTAACCTTGTGACTAGGCTTCCTGTGTCAGGACAGAGGACGGGTTCCAAAGCCCTTCCTCTGGCACTTGTTGTACCATTTCACGCAATGGGTGGGTGGGCAAGGAGGAGGGAAGCTGAATCTTGAATTAGGGGACAAGGTGAAGTGTTACAGGGCATTTGGACATCTGTTGTGGTTCAAGCTTTGCCAACTAGTTTGGGCTGTTACTTGTGAGAATTCATGGGACCATGAATGATTTATTAGGGAGATTTTGTAATTTAGAAGTATGTATATGCTGTCATTATCTCTTTATTTTAACAACGTAATATAATTGGCCTTGTTATGTGCTGGAAGGCCGATTACTTTCTATTGTTCTTACTTTCTAATTTTATGATTAAAATGCTTTTCTTTTTGGAAAAGAACTCAATCCAGAACAGCTTTTGTTCAGTTGCTCCTCATACCTTCTCTTCCTTCCTCTCCCCTCAAAATTGTAATAGCAATTTTGAAGCAAATGCATGTGGGTGGTTTCCATGGTGCAAGACAACAACTTTCAGAGAGAGGGCACTTCAGCCTGAGCTAATTAGGCATGATGTGTTCCAGTGCTCTGATGTAAACACAGATGCCCTAATACTGACTGCAGGTATTTTAGCAGTTGATCAGCCATGTCAGAAAAGGGAAACATTTGGTCTCATTATCTGGTAGCAAATGCAGTGGAGGAGGATGGGTACAGTGCAGGGGATTGGCTCATTGAATCATGCTATACCTAACTCCCTTAACTGTTTCTGTGTTTCTTTTGACAGGACCAGGAAGAACAAGCTTACTTTGCAGTGTTTGATGGCCACGGAGGAGTGGATGCTGCGATTTATGCCTCTGTCCACCTGCACGTTAATTTGGTACGCCAGGAGATGTTCCCCCATGATCCTGCTGAGGCCCTGTGCCGGGCCTTCCGGGTCACTGATGAGCGGTTTGTGCAGAAAGCAGCCAGGGAGGTATGCGTTTTCTCATAAATTCTAGTCCTGACTGTACTAGCTGAGCTCAGCTTGGTCTGTGGCTAAAGGGTATTTGGATTTTCTTTTGGGACTGGCATTATTATTCTCACCCAAGGCTGTGCTTGTTGGTTTTTAGAGAGAGGGGGAAGGAGGGAGAGAAACCTGGTATGAGAGAGAAACATCAATCACTTGCCTTCTCATACACACCCTGACTGGGGACTGAATCCCCAACCCAGGCATATGCCCTGAGCAGGAATCAAACCTACAACCTTTTGGTTTACAGATGATGTTCCAAATAGCTGGGCCCCACCAGCCAGGGCAGGGATTATCAAAAGTTCTTTTCCAAACTTTGTCCTTGACCTACAGTGTTGGATTCTTCAGTAGTACTAATTCTGTCTTCAGGAAGAGTTTTAGTGGGGTGCTATGACGTGCTATACAGAAACTCCCAAGTTCTAATTTTCTAGAAAGGCTGTCCATTGCTGGATTTGGCAGGTGAGATTTGTCTTTCTTACTCATTGTTGCCTGCCAGGTTCACACAAGGACCACCTCTCTAAGCAGTCTTGCTGATAAAATCTGGATATGGTGATTAAAACAATGGTCTAAAAAAAACAAGCTGGGATTACTCCCATACATTTAGTTCTAAATGGGCTGGCAGTGTTTTGCTGTGCATCTCTTGAGGGAAGATTTGCTTGGAGACAGTGAATCCTTAGATGATCCTTGCACTGATTTTTCTCTTAACAGGAAGAAAAGCAGGAGCTCATGTCCTAATTTCTTAAGGTTAATCAGACTTGAGGTTTTTACTCTGAAAGAATGACAGGGACTCTATATTAAGATCTAAAAGTAAAAATTTTAATCTAATTATGAGTCTTGTTATTGGTACATAATTAACTAAGGTACTTTATATTCATTTCTAATTGGGAGCCAATAGAAGAATCATTTTTAATTTTTAAATGTAATTACAGTATTATATACACATAAGATTCCTGCCCTATGACTTAAACATTAACTCTTTTCAAAATGGACTTGGAGAGAACAGAGTGATCATTTTAACCCATTTCTTTGATCTCCTAGTTATGCTGTATAGCAGTAGTGGGGCCTGGAATAATGAAGCAGTAATTCAGAACCATCTGGTATAAGGCAAGAGAAAAATATTCTGTATTTCCCCACCTGCACCCCAGGTTTAGATTAATATGTAAATCTACCAACAGCAACAACCAAGGTCTACATATAGAGGCGCGGGGCTAGAGACCAGAATACAGCGCTGGCCTCAGACCTTCCCAGTCTCTTGAGAACCAGCACTGCTTGGCCGTCATCCTTCTGACTGAGGAAAAGCCCTGGCCCCTGAGAGGTGATCTCTAATCACCGTGCAAACTCAGAGTCACTTGCTGCCTTCAGCCTCTGTTCTCTTTTCCTCTGTGTCCTCAAAAGTATGGCTTTTTTCCCTGACCACATTCACCTTATTCGCTTTGCCAGTGATCCTAGAGTTCCTCAGTCCTGCCAGTAGTTCTCTTGAATAATTTAGGTTTTTCTCAACAGTTGCTTTTCTCCTTTTTGGACTTCCATGTGCTGCTAACTGCTGGGAAGAAAGTAGCTATTCCTGTTGTGAAGCAGCCCTGCCTCCTGTTCTCTCCAGGGCATATGCACCGAAGTGTCTTTATCATGTGTTCCAGGGGGCTGAGTTTCTGAACAGTCTGTGTGGGAAGATATTTTATTGGTGGGTGAGGACTTATAACAAACTTTCCCTATATAAGGAAAATGAGAAGTTGTTTTTCTCATTGGTTACAAGGGGCCTTTTACCACCCATGACGCACTGGTTCTAATTTAGGCCAAGTCCTTAGTAACAGAAAGTCATGCTCATTTGGTGGTGACTCATGTCAGATGGAGATGTCATTTTAGTATAGTACTATCAAGAGCATTAAGTACAGTGGTACAGAGCCGCTGCAGAGAAATTCCAGGCTGTTAGTTCTTTATGCAGTGTTTCAAAAGGCCCCTAAAATGATTGTTTCAGGTATAAGCATCTTAGCACTCATCCAGGGAGCCTGTGTTATTATCTCTTGGCTCTTTCTTACTGTCCAGACTTTGGGAGCATTTGTGTGTCAGTCAGATGCTTTATATATTATTTTGTAAAGCAAGGACTGTCTCCCGTAAACATACAATAGTAGGTCAATAACAAAACAAAGATCACAATTGATAATCTACTCGTAGGGTTGATACAGCACTGAACTAGCAGGAAAAAGAATTTTATTTCTCTTTTGTTTACTAATCAGATACCTGCCACAGGACAAGTCATATGACCTGCCATAGTTTTCTTACCTGTGTATAGAATGGAATACTCACCCCTGCCTTGCATAACTCAGATCAAATGGATCTCTGTGTGTACACATAAATACATATATGCACATAAACGTGGCAAACTGAAATTTGGAAATGGGAATTGCTGTTTGTAAAATTGAGTTATTAATAATGTAGCTCCCAGCTGGAAGGTATCAACTGTAAATTGCTTCTCAATGAGATTTTGATATGTTTATTTTTGCTGACTCTAGTTTCATTGAAACTATTTTCAGAGCTTAAGATGTGGGACCACAGGAGTGGTGACTTTTATCAGAGGCAACATGCTACACGTGGCCTGGGTGGGCGACTCCCAGGTTATGCTGGTGCGGAAGGGCCAAGCTGTGGAGCTGATGAAGCCACACAAACCAGACAGAGAGGTAGGTGCTGTCTGTTCCACAGAGGCACTTGTTAATTAGCCTTTACTTAATTACCATAATTATCACCATTATCTCAGCAACCATGCTCACCTTTCAAAAGAAAAATAAAGAGAACCTTTCCAGGAAGCTGATGAGTATTGTATCTGTTTAGTGTTAAGGTAGATGAATAAATTCTGAATCTAATTATTTGCTTTTTACTGCATTGCTGTTTAGGATGAAAAGCAGCGAATTGAAGCCCTTGGAGGTTGTGTAGTCTGGTTTGGTGCCTGGAGAGTGAATGGAAGTCTATCAGTCTCCAGAGCTATTGGTAGGAAACACTAATTAATTTTCGTTTCTCTAAACTGTCTCTTCTGGCTCATTATTTTATATTAACTCTGATACAAGGGAACCTGAGATGATCATTTATATTACCAGCGTGCTTATATTTATTAAAAAAAAACAGTCAGATGATGCCTCTTTTAATTATTTTATTTAATTAACCTACTCATTTATATCCTTAAATTCTATTATTAAAAGGGAACTATGTTAACAAGTGCTAAACTTACTAGTTTTCACCCTTTTTTAATTTAAATATTTTTTAAAAAATTTATTTTTATAGAGAGAGGGAGGAAGAAAGAGAGGGAAAAAACAGTGATGTGCGAAAGAAACATTGATTGGTTGCCTTGCAGACGCCCCAAACTGGGCACCTGTCCTGCAAGCCATGCATGTGCCCTGAATGGGAACTGAACTGGTGACCTTTTGATTTGCGGGACAATGCCCAACCCACTGAGCCATACCAATCAGTGCAAGTTTCTTTCTTTTCTTTCTTCTCTCTCTCTCTCTCTCTCTCTCTCTCTCTCTTCCTGTCCTTCCTTCCTTCCTTCCTTTCTTTTTTTTTTTTTTTAATGAAAGCCTTTAATCTTTAGTACACAAATCTGCTTAAAACCACAGCAATCCTCATTTTATTTTATGTCAGATTGAATTTCAGTCAGTATTTTCTAGAGAATGGAAGTTTTCCCTCATATTTTACCTTACTTTTATATCTTTGTCATTTATTATGAATTCTAAAATGACATAAACAGAACAAATCTATAGAAAAAACATTGTGCTTTTTAGATAAAAATAATTTTCTGTATGAGAATGTAATAATTTGCCAGACAACTCTGGGGTTTCAAAGAGTCTGGTCCTTGAGACCTAAGTTCTTCAAAAGGAGGGTAATGTCAACAGAACTCTGTCTAAAAACTTAGGAACAGCTAAGTTGACTGGACAAAATGCAAAGGAGAGTAAGTTCAAAGAACTGAGCCATAGTCCAGTTTCTGTGTGGTGCCTGGGTGTATTATTTTAGGTCCCATGCCTTAGCTCCATGCCTTAGCTCCATTTCTGTTGCTTTTTTTTAAGAATCAATCTGTGTCTGTGTGGGTCATATGCGTGTGTGCACGTGGACTGCAGCTCTCGGTCGCTGCCTCTGAAAGAAGTGAAGCACTTTGACACAGGGATAACATGGACACACAGAATTCAGCTCTGATCCTCACACTCTGCTTATCATTACCAGAAAACCCCAGAACACTGACAAAATCTCAAAGGACTGATTCAATTTAGCCACTGGTACGAGGTCCTCCCACTGTTGGGGAAGGTGCTGCCAAGCTGTGAAGTGGCCCAGATGTGAGCAGCAGAAGGGTGAAACAGAAAAATTCTGCAGTACCTCCTGAAACACTGAAAGTTGGCTTTATCGTATAACCAATGGGGTTCTTGGTAACTGGAATAAGACCAAATAGGGGAAATTCCTCATTTCTAAAATATCCCCCATATAGAATTATTTTTGACAACTCCAACCAAACACCTCTTCCTCTTGATCTTCCCGTCTTTGTCAGGGTATTGAGAGTTATCTTTAATGCCTGTTATAGAGCCAGCTTTACTAAGGATACTTGCCTTTTCTTGTTTCTAAAAATATAACACAAGGGAAAATTGACGCAGGGAAAGAATGACCTTGAATAAATAACAATCTAAGAGAGAATAATGCAGACTTCAGAGAAGTGACTTTTGAGTTGGATGTGGAAGATGGGATTCTGGGAGAAAATTCCAGGTACAGAGGAATATAAATACATGGGCATCTGAAAAAGCATGTGTGTTAGGAACAGTAGCAAGTACAGGAAGCTGGGGGAGGGGTGAGAGTGATAAGAGGGAAGTGCTGGTGCCAGGTTGTGAAGGGCCTAAGCAGTCTGGGCTTTACCAGGTGAGAAGCAGAGGTGCCCACACGATCAGGTGTGTATTTATAAGATATTTGTAATAATGGTTTGGAAGACAGACTGGAGTAGAAAGCCCGGGTGAGTGATCGCTGAGGAGGCTGTTAATAGTTTGTTAGTTTGTTAAAGAGATGGGGCGGCTAAAAAGGGATACAGAGAAGGGTATAAATTGATGGGACAGCATGCCTTGGTTAGTGTGGCTCAGTGGATTGAGTGCGGCCCTGCAAACGAGATGATTGTGGTTCGATTCCCAGTCAGGGTGCATGCCTGGGTTGCGGGCTGGTTGCCAGCGGAGGTGCATATAGAATTATTGCATTATGGCTGGGGGGCAGCCATGCATTGATATTTCTCTCTCCCACTCTCCTTCCCTTCCCCTCTAAAGATAAATAAATAACATCTTTAAAAAATAAAATAAAAAATAAAAGCCTTTAAACTGGGTCTCCCCACGAGCCCTTTGGCTTTATGATCTGTAGTTGACAGAAGTGTGATGTTTCCTAGCATATGGAGAGAGGAGGTTGAAGACAAAAGGATGTCGCCATTTCCACCTCGAAATGGATAATCATGCCCTCCTCCGAAATTTGGGGGCGAAATGTCATGAATTTGACATGAAACAGTAGAGCAGGTGAAAAGCCAGAATTTTGGCAGCATTTCCTCTGTGCAAATCTTTGTATGTTCTGTTCTAAACTAACAGTTGCACTAGCCTTTTAATTGAAACACTAAAACAAGATTTTTGAGAACAGTATGACTCAGATTCCATTTATTTTTAGAGCTGGAATTCAGAAAATAATGATGATGATGATGATGATGGTAATACAGTCAGGTGGAAGAACGACTGGAGAAGTTTATGAAGGGGATCGGCGGAGGGCACCGAATCCGTGATTGGGAGTCTTAATGAGCTTTAACAGGCTAATGCCTTTAATCAAAACCATGGTTGATGAAGATGGTTCTGGCTACTGTATGAACAAGATAGTTTCTTATTTTATAGATAAACTAATGCAGGTAAATACATCAGTTATTGTTCAGGGTATCTCATGCAACCTACTGGACAGGGCATGTGGCCCATGGTGGTGCTATCGGAGTTATCCATTGGGTTCTTAATCAGCTTTCTGGGCCTACCTGAGGGTTAAAGAGGGGTGTGAAATGTTGGAGAGAACCTTACTTGGGTAGGAGAACCTATAACAGATACCAGAAGCAGTGATAATATAGTCAGATCACTGAGATACATTTCTCTTCATTTTATCTTCCCTCAGTCAGAAAGTTCAGTGTTAGTGGAGTGGAAAGGATAGTCACTGATGAGGGCTTTTAACCAGCGCTAGGATTTGGACCCAGGCAATCTGACTTCAGTGCTGGCCTGCTTAAACCACTGTGTTTGTATGTCACTGTTTTACAAATGATAAAACGCATTTTGTAAATTTTTAAAAACTACTGTTTACCAATGAATTATGATACCCTAGCCTAGGAATTACTGCTCAATACTGTTTTTTCTTATGTAAAGAAATGAGTATCCCTTGAAGTAATAAGCTATTTGGTTACCCAATAGGCTAAGGGCCCTTTGGCTAGTTTCTCTGCAGATACCTAAAGGAAAATAATGAACAGACTTGAAAGTGCCCTGGACCTGGAAATTCTAAACTGCGTTGTGGATGACGAATTATCTTGGTACTCTGGTGACAGAAACCTAGCTTAGTGTGGGTCCAAGCTCTCGTCTTTCCTTCTCTATTCCCAGCACATTACTTCCTAATAGCTGCCTGTCTTTGGCCCTTCCCTGGTGATAACCCCCAGCTCAGGCGTCATTCTGTAGGTGGATGAGCTAATAAGCCAGTAGGGCTCTGGGGGTTCTCATAGTTGTTCACAAGTGGAGAATGAACAATAACAATAAAGACAGAAAGGGGGATGATCAGAAACATATGAAGACTGTTTTCTAGAATAAGCAAAACAACTTAAAACATAGAAAGCAGCCCTGGCTGGTGTAGCTCAGTGGATTGAGCACCAAACCTGCGAACTGACAGGGTCACTGGTTTGATTCCTAGACATCGCACATGCCTGGGTTGTGGACCAGGTCAGGTCCCCAGTGGGTGGTGCATGAGAAGCAACTACACATTGATGTTTTTCTCCCCTTCTTTCTCCCTCAGTTCCACTCTCTCTAAAATCAATCAATCAATCTAAAAAAAAAACAAAACATAGAAAGCAAATTGGACAGGAACCAAGAGACTAACATTCTATTCTGTTCCCTTGTCTGAAGTTTGGGATGACTTTTCCTGGCTTGTGGGAGTTGGACTTGATTTTTTAAAATCCCTTGTAACTCAGGCCTTTCTCTGTGTTCGCAACAGGATACTTTATTTCTAAACAAGGACAGAACAAAAATTAAGTTTAGTGAAGAGCGATCTACCTTTGGTTTGTTTTTCAGTGTGGGCTTAGTCTCAAATCTCAGCTGAATCAAACCTAACCACCAGTGAAAGGACAGATCTATTAAATTAACAAGGTTTTCCTACATAGGACTGAATCTTTCAGTACAGCAACAAATTTAGATGAGCTAGGACGCTAGATTTAGTCTAAGCTAGATAAGAAATTAAGCCCAATTAATGGCAACTATTTAACTGAGGGTAAGGACTAAGCAGTGTCTGATTAACAGAGAATTCAAATATTTTATCCAACACTAGTTTAGAAATTCTTACCAATAAATTTAGATCTCAATGCAGCAGAATGTGGTCAAACACATTCTTACGTTCCAGGTAAACCACAATCTGACCTACGTTCTAATTCCCACAGGAGATGCTGAACATAAGCCATACATCTGTGGGGATGCAGATTCTGCCTCTACTGTGTTGGATGGAACTGAAGACTACCTCATTCTGGCCTGCGATGGCTTCTATGACACCGTGAACCCTGATGAGGCAGTAAAAGTTGTATCTGACCACCTGAAGGAGAATAATGGAGATAGCAGCATGGTTGCCCACAAATTGGTGGCGTCAGCTCGTGATGCTGGGTCAAGTGATAACATCACTGTCATTGTGGTATTCCTGAGGGACATGAACAAAGCTGTAAATGTTAGTGAGGAATCAGATTGGACAGAGAACTCTTTTCAAGGAGGGCAAGAAGATGGTGGGGATGATAAGGAGAATCATGGAGAGTGCAAGCGGCCTTGGCCTCAGCACCAGTGCTCAGCACCAGCCGACCTAGGCTATGAGGGGCGCGTGGATTCGTTCACTGATAGAACTAGCCTGAGCCCAGGGTCCCAAATCAACGTGCTGGAAGCCCCAGGCTACCTAGATCTCACACAAATAGAAGCAAGCAAACCTCACAGTGCTCAGTTTTTGTCACCAGTTGAGATGTTTGGTCCTGGTGCGATAATGGAGAAAAAGTCAGTTCAATCATCACTGCCTGAACGGAGTGGTCCTGGAGTGTGTCCTCCTTCCTTTAATGTGGGTTCCACAGGGCAGCAGACACACGGGATGGAGAGTCTGTCTCCGGTCTGTTCTAGGTCGGGACACGAACAGTTCAAGTTCCCGGGAAAGAGAGTTTCTAGATTATCTCATTTACTCTATCACTACTCAAAGAGGCGGCATGGATTCAGGTTTAATCCAAAGTTTAGTTCATTCCTCTCTGCGCAAGAGCCTTCCCACAAAGTAGGCACTAGCCTGTCCTCACTTATTCGAAGTGGAAAGAGAAATAGGATGTTAAGAAGTTCTCTGCCATGGAGGCAGAATACTTGGAAAGAGTACAATGAAAACCTGAGGAAGCTCAGAAAGAGTAATGACATTACACACCCAGGTCTTCCTGGGAGCTGTAAAATATAACACATTCTTTAGAGTAGGCTAGCTAGCTCTCCCCCGGTAAAAACACCACTGTCAGAGTAGAAACAAGGTAGACATTTCTGAAATATGTGTTCACTATGAAACCATGGATGGTTCTGTTCTTAAATGTAAATAGATACCTAGAAAACTCAGTATTTTCAATTTAAATAAAAGTATTGGCGGTTTCACTAGCGAAATCACACAGCCGACCCGTGATGTATCTCTCCACATCCACATATAGCCACCGCCCCCCGCCTCTCTCACCACTAGTGGAAGCTTGTGAATGACTTCTTTTTGTCAGGATGTAGTGTTGAAATCTCAACACAGTTGAAATCGGGTCTGATGTGCCTAATATTATCTTTGCAAAACTTAATGCAGACTTAAGATTTAGTTGGGGAATGTTCCTCAAAAGACTCGAGGGGAACCCTTTGCCTCCCCCTTTTTTCATAAGTAAAGACTAAAAGCCATATGGGTTTTAACTGGTAACAATGAAAGTAAAACCTAGTATAAAAATGTCATATTCTCAGGCTTGTGAGGTGGCATATAGTAAAAGACTGATTTTTTTTTTCCTGTAACATAAAAGACAATATTTTTTTGACTTATTTCCTAGGGCTGTAGCTATTTGGGAGTTTCATAATCTGTTATGGTGCTTTCGGCGGAATTTTTATTATTTGTCATTTTAGAAGACCTTTGCCAACTGGTTTTAACCAATGATGCTAACATGTTCTTCACTGTACCTTCATCTCAGGAATAAAACTGGTTTAATGGAGATGATGTCAGGTACAAATATACTAGATAGAATCAAATGGCCATTTAAAAAGAAAATTGAATAGCATTCCTATTTTTTCTGCCTTTAATAAAAAGTCACAGACAGCAGAGGCATAGGAGGGGGAACCCCAAAACCAAGAATTGATTAAAAGTTGTGTATTCTTATATATTTAAAAACTATGTTTTATTGATTATGCTGTTACAGCTGTCCCAATTTTCTCCCTTTGCCCTACTCACCCAGCAGCCCCCAACTTTGTCCATGTCCATGGGTCACATGCGTAAGTTCTTTGGCTGCTCCATTTCCTATACTGTACTTTATACATCCCCGTGGCTATTCTGTGACTACTGTTTGTACTTCCTAAAACCCTCACCTTTTTACCCAGTCCTCCAAATTGTCTTCCCATCTGGCAACCATCAAAATGCTCTATGTATCCATGATTTTCTTTGTTCTTGTTTGCTTGGTTTGTTGACAGGTATGTATTTATTGCCATTTTATTTGTTCATAGTTTTGATGTTTTTCTTAAATAAGTCCCTTTAACAATTTGTGTAATAATGGTTTGGTGATGATGAACTCTTTTAGTTTGTCTGGGAAGCTCTTCATGGGCCCTTCAATTCTAAATGAAAGCTTTGCTGGGTAGAGCAGTCTTGGATGTAGGTCCCTCCTTTTCATGACACTGAATATTTCTTGCCAATCACTTCTAGCTTCCAAAGTTTGAGAAATCACCTGACAGTCTTATGGGAACTCCTTTGTAGGTAATTTCTTTAATCTTGCTGCTTTTAAGATTTTCTTTTGATCTTTAACCTTCGGCATTGTAATTCTGATGTGTCTTGGAGTGGGCCTCTGCATTCCCCTTGTTTGGGACTCTGTGCTTCCTGGACTTGCTGTCTATTTCCTTCACCAAATTAGGGAAGTTTTCTTTCATTATTTTTTCAAATAGATTTCTAGGTTCTTGCTTTCTCTTCTTCTGGCACCACGATGCGAATGTTGGAACACTTAAAGTTGTCTCAGAGACTCCTTAAACTATCCTTGTTTTTTGGGCTTCTTTACTTCTTGGTTATTTTTTGCTCCCTTATATTCCAAATCATTAATTCTCAGCTTTATCCACTCTACTATTGATTCCCTGTAATGTTATTTAAATTAGTGTGTCCTTCATTTCTAAATCTTTTTTATGCTGTTGAGATACTAAGTTCCTTGAGCATCCTTATAATCAGTATTCTGAAGTCTGTATCTGATACATTGCTTATTTCCCTTTTATTTAGTTCTTTTTATGGAGGTTTTTTTTTCCCCATTTGGGCCATGTTCCCATATCTCATTTTGGCAGCCTCCCTGTGTTTGTTTCTATGTATCAGGGGGAACTGCTATGTCTCTGTCTTGGTAGTTTGACCTAATGTTGTAGGTGTCCTGTAGGGTCCAGTGGCACAGCCTCCCCTATCACCCAAGCTGGGTACTCGAGGTGTGCCCTCTGTGTGGGCTGAGTACACCCTCCTCCTGTAGTTGAGCCTTGGTTGCTGTTGGCAGGTCAATGGGAGGGACTTACCCAGGCCAGTCACCTGCAAGGATTGGCTGTGCCTAGTGACCACCAACCTCCTCCCTCTGTGGAGGGTCTGCTGTGCAGGGGCAGGGTGGTGGTGCTCCAGTGTGGTCTGTAGCTGCCCACTGGGTGCACAGGCTTTGCGGTTCCCCAGTGGTGCAGGCCAAAGTCAGCCCCCAGTTATGTTCTGCCCGGGGCCACCCACCATTAACTATAAAGCAATCTGCAGATGGCTGCTCTTTGTGCTGGGCTTGGAAGTTCCCAGGTAAAGCCAAGCTGTGAAACTTGACTGGCTGCTTGCTGCTAGTGTGGGGCCTATGGCCACTTAGCAAGAGGTACAGGGACAGGGGCTCACTGAGGCTGGCTGTTGCTCTTGTGAATGGATTTAAAAGGATGTGAAGGATGAGCCAAGACCAGCCATTCATATGGAAAAGCCACTGTTAACAGAACTGGGTGGGACAGAGCCTCAGGGAAGCACCAGGCAGGGCAAACATTGTTAACCAGGTTGATGGAGTCTCACATATTCCTGCCAACCAGCTTTGTGGTTCTGTGGGATGAGGGTTCAGGAAAGGAACAATGCTCTCTGCCCACTGTTCTCTCTGGAAACAGCAGTCCCCCAGATCTCATCCCGAGGCCAGACACTTTAGTTCCTCCCCACATGCCACTGGTGCCTTTCAAGCTGCTTCCCTGGTGCTGAAGCCCAGAGGGAGTCTTAAGTCTGTGTGTGGGTTCTTTAAGAGGAACTGCTTAGGAATCTAGCAGTTTCTTCCATAGGCTCAATCCCCACTGGTTTTTACAGCCAGAACTTATGGGGACTTACCTTCCTGGCACTGGAACCGTGGGCTGGGGTACTGGTGTGGGGCTGGGACCCCTCACAGGATATCCCTCCCAAATTTTTATCCACCACACATGGTTTAGGGACCAGCCCGTTCCATGTCCGTACACCTCCTACCAGTCTGGATGAATGTGGTTTGTTTAATTCCATAGTTGTCAGACTTCCACTCAATTTGATTTCTGTTGGGTATGAGTGATGACTGTTCTAGTTTAGTTGTAATTTTGGTTGTGAGGAGGCAAGCTGTGTTTATCTACACCTCCATCCTGACCAGATTTCTCTATTATGTTTAAACTTCAGTCACCTTCAAAATACTTCTTCATTTGATCAATAACACCTATCAAGACTTTTTCCACTGCTCAGAAAAGATTCAGAACTTGTTGATTTTGATGCCTTTTAGTACTTCTGCTGGCAAAATGTTTCCGTTTGAGGACCTTTTTATCTGGGGAAATGAACAGGTGCTAGGGGCAAACTGGGTGAATAGGGAGGGTGGAGCACAACGGTTAGGCCATTTTTGGTCAAAAACTGCTGAACACACAGCCCGGTGTGGCCAGGTGTGCTCATGTCACCCATCATGAAATAGGTAAGTGCACTGAGTCTTCGAAAAAATTCACTGAAGCTGAATGCAGCTTCTCACAAGGCCAGCTAGTGCATGGATACAGATGGGTTCCTGGAACACTCACCTAGCGGGGGAAGCCCATACTACAAGGGGCCCATCCTCCAGAAGATAAGTCTGGTTTTGTGCCCCCTTTTGCAAACCACTGTAAAGTAAGTGGCTTTGGAAAGTGAAAAGTAACTAGTTTCAACTTATCTAAAACTGTTTCCCACAAGGGAATGAATTGGTGTGAAACAGGCTGAAAGCACTCGCTTAAAGTGGGCCCAGAGGCTGAGGCCAAGTCCAAGGGAGACTACAGCTGACTGAGACTGAGGTCTGCTTAGCTGGAAACAGACATGCAACTTCAGCCCGCAGAGACAGGACATGGGTTTTTCATCTCTATATTTATTTGTACTTGATATGTTAAAATTATTTCTGCCATTTTTGCAGTTTCAAGTTAGAGGCATATCTTCAATTAAATACAGCAAATAAACTAATAGGTTCATTTAGTGAAGCAGTCTCTGATTCTGAGGTCCATGAATGTCTCCACGTGACATTTTTTTTACCCTTCCTGGTCAACCACAGACCAGCCACGGCACTGGACGGGGTGCACCTGCTGCCTAACGTGTTTTCACATAACAATACAAATACTTTGTCCCCAGATCCCCAAAGTAGGACTAAAATTCCTGGATTTCAAAAACAGGACTGTAGCATTCTTTGGGTAAAAGGTTTCACTTTACCAATGACCAGATCATTAATCTACAGATTTTATTTTTAAAATTTGGATCCAAGTAGAGATTTTCAGTGTTTGTTTTCTCAAAGCCTGTGACACAGGCTGAGAAGGAGTGAACGTGGCCCCGACTGTAGGACAGAGTCGTTGCCCCAGCCCGATGCTTCACCCACACGGACCGCGCTCACACCTTTCATTTTCTCAAGTCCAGATCTTGTTAATAACCATCAGGTGCAGTGTCAATGTCAAATAAAATTATCCAATAAGGAAACAAGAAAACAGGGACAGAATACTGGTATATTACAGTCCAAAGCATTTAGCTAAGTTAAAAAAATATTTTAAAGATTTTCCAGTTATCTATAGCTAATGTTTTTTATCAGAATAAAAAAAGTGAAAGGAAAGAAGGTACAAATGATTTTTTTCTTCAGTTGGGAGAAATGGTTGGATGGAATTGGGATGAACACAGACCACATCTTCAAGGGTCTGCATCTTGTAGGTCTGACTATGTAAGCAGTGTGAACTCCATTCTCATACCAGTAGCCCTCTAGAAAATAAAGCAAAGTAGTACTAGTCTGACCAAGTTGTAACATGACATTGTAAAAAATAGCCAATTTTCATTTGTCCACAACATGCATATTTAATAGGTACCATTTGTAAGGTAATTCCTTTAAAACTCTAGAATACATATTAAAGTAGTGGTTATTGGTCTGATATATGCTGCTCTTGGTTCTATAAACTAGATAAAAGCAGTGCTTTGTGAAATGCAGTGTTATATCTTAATGCCACTGGTGATAGAAAGTAGTTCCCTTCAATTCAAGTCCTGTGCCCTTATTTGCTGCTTGCTGATGTAAGCAATAAGTACCCTCTAATGGTTTCTACACATTTCTGTAACTTGTACTTAATGATGGTGTATCTGGTGATTGTAAAAATATTAGATAGATATAAAAGTATCTATATAATATATATTAACTGTTAATGCTGAGGTATAGTCTGTGAATTATGTGTTTTGTACTTTTACTCACTGTGTAATTTAGTGGTGGTGAAAGTTCTACACTCAGTCTTTTAAAAGTGGCAGTATCCCTTTTTGAATTTAAAATGATCTGCATCAACCTGTTTGCCTGCTAAAGTTTTGTTAGAATAGGAAATAGTAAAACAAATACAAACAAGAAAGTATAGTGTTGGTTAGGGAAACACAATTTAAGTCACCAAGTAAAGTAATCACAACTCCTCGTACACTCACTGGGAGTCTCAAAGGGAACCCGCCCTAACCTGCTCACTTCCCGGAGGGGTACTGTGATACTGTGCAGGGAGACCTGAGGTTGAGCAGCAGTACTGCACCGAACGCCCCATCCCCGTTAGGTCTGTACTGAAGAGGATGGAGAAACACACGTGTGGGTATCTTTTCTTTCCAGAGAAGTACCATCCACTATCCTGGAATTAATAAAATTAAAATTACTGTTGCATTTCATTTAAGAGGATCCTTGAAAGTAAACCCCTTTTCCAGGGACAATATCAACAATGTTAGTGTCAACACTGAGTTTGGTTCTGACCACATTTATAGTGGTACAATGTCTGTGTGGTGGTACAGTGTCACATTGCATCTCCATGACAACCACCCTCCATTGTTGGAACACTGTGCCAGTAAGAAGTGCCATTTCCAACAGGCAGATGAAAATGATGCAGAAAGATCGGTGTTTACAGATAAAACTGCTGTGGTTCAATACTTCCTTCCCCACCAAAGGCTGGTCAAGGCTCTGTAAGAAAGTGATCTAAAACATAAAACAGCATTTTGATGTTTAGGCATAATTTCGTCACTCAGTGGTCATTCTGACTTATGGCCATAAAAGGTGATAGACCCCACCTCTTCTCACCTGTGAGCAGCTTGGATGGTTTTTTCAAAATAAGATATCGCCAGTATTATAACACGACTGTTTTCCAGACAAATGGTACTGTGTGCAAAAATAACTGTTACTTCTTCTAGCAGCATTTTATCTCCTATTTTGAGGATTGTTTATTGTACTAATTAGGAAATATGACGTGAGATAGGCTCTCCAGACTGACACAGCACTTGTTCTGGAAAAGGAACTACTCTGATGAACTCTGATGCGTTAGGTCACCCCAGATACACTGCTGGTAACTTGCTACAGGTGCTCTTCGGTGAAGGACAGGCCGTGTTCTCTTGTTCATGACCTTTCTCTGCAAAGCATTCTCTACAGAGTGAAGCGAATGAAGTCAATCATTCCTTGCCCAGTAAATTTATCAGTTTATGAACCTGCTCTACATCTCACTCTTGAGTTCATGAAGAATCCTTTGTATTTTATTAAAACTGTTCATTCAGGTAAGAAGTATGTTGAAATTTTGCCACTATCTTAATAAACCCAACAATTTAAAGCCACTAGTCATTTGTCCTTTTGATTCCCTTAGAACCGAATATAAAATCCTGAGGTGGTAGTTTTCTTAAAGTAGGAACACTTTCAAAAATCTGTTAAGCGCTGCTGTAACTATTAGGTCCTCCCCAGAAACCACCACGTTCTTCCTGTAAATTTACACAGGGGTGCGTGGGACAGGAGAGGGAGGTGGAGGACTATTCCTAATCCTGTCCTAAACTGGATTAGGAATAGGACTTGCCAAAGGCTACGTGTCGGTTCCTCAGATCTCCCAACTACTTCAGTCATCAAACTGCATCCAACCAAAGTTTTTTCCTTTCACTTCAGTATTTCCCCTTTTAGTTTCAAATTGAACAGAAAGGGAATAATCAGGTGAATTACTCAAACCTCAGACTTCTATCTGGAGGTTTGCTGTTAAGAGAGTAACAGGAGATAGAGACACAAAGAGGTCAGGGATGAACGGGAAGCTAATAAAGCAAGACACCTGTGTCTAAGGGCATGGAATTAAACGTGAAAAAAACAACAAAAAAACCCTAGTTAAGCACTGCAATGTTACTGCCAGTGGTGTCAAACTCATTTTCACCGGGGCTACATCAGCTGAATATAATTTTAGGACTGTATCAATGTAACTACTCCTTAACTAGGGGCAAGGAGCTTGGTGCTGCCGCCAGGCAGAAACAAGGAGCAGGGCCGGATAAAACAAGGTGGAGGCCGGGTTCAGCCCATGGGCCTTGTGCTTGCTCACACGTGTTACTCTTCTCCCCATCCATTAAGTCCTAGAAAATCTTTCAACTCCTAATTCCCTACATTCATTCAGCACTTAGTAGGATCTTATATGGAGCTGAAAGAAGCCAAGAATTGAGGGGGAAAAAAACACAAAGGTCTCAAAGAATCAAAGGGGTTTGCTAAAGCAGAGAATGAAAGGAGTGTTTTTTTCATTTTAATTGTTCAAGTACAGTTTTCTGCCTTTTCTGCCCAGCCCTCCCCACCTCCCTCCCGTTTCCACCACCCACCCCGTTACTGTCCATGTGTCCAAAAAGTATTTTCATAAGCATTCTGGAAAACATCCCCCTAAAATACGATTACTTAGTTCAAAAGGAACAACTCTGAAGCAGCAGCTCATCGCAGGATGTAAGAGAACCACATGAAGTATAGTGAAATCACTGAAATTTAACAGAAATTCACCCAAATTATCAGAGACAACTACCTGGGCTGCTAAGGTGTTTATCTGTTCAGTTCCTTTTTTGAATACAAGTTTGCCCCTGACACCCTAATAGACCTTATTGAAGAACACTGTTCTATCATGCTTTAGAGAACCTACTTTTGCTTGGCCTAGGAATAATCTTATGGAAGAGAATAATCAATAGACTACGTTGCTGAGAAAATTAGTAAACTTAAAAGCCAATAAAAAATCCTAATAAACACAAGGAAAAAAGTGAAGGAAAAACAAAGCCAGAAAATGTCAATTTAACATACTGTGTTCCAGCCTCCAGGCAGGTTCATGGTATGCATGCAACGGAAAAGCATTCATGGAGCCACTGGGCTGCCTGGCACGCCTCAGTCACGGGTGGGCAAGCCACACACACTGCAAGCTGCATGTCTCATGTCGTGGCCCCTGCTCCCCAGCATGGCAGCCATGTGGCACCTGTCCCCCTGTGTGTGTCTTTAGACCATCACTGCCCGCAGCAGGGAGTCCCTACCTGTTTAAGTACTAGAGGAACGAAGTGGGAAAAGTGCCAGAACGTTACATAACGTAGCATAATTCTGCACATGCGAGCCCACTTCATGTTATGGGAACAGTTTATTGGACCCAGTCTTAAGGCTGTGAGAACACTAGTTTATCAGGTCCTACAAGGACATGGGAACACTGCTTCCCTTAGCCACCCAGACGCCTGGGTGAGGAAGCCAGACTGCCTCCACTTACCCTACACATACGATCCAAGAAGCTCAGAGAACACCAAGCAGGATAGTTACCAAAAACACATGCCTAAGAAAAAAACCCAAAACCGCCTTCCCAACGGTTTCACCGGTAAATTCTACCGAACATATAAGGAATAACACCAATTCTATGCATTCTCTTCCAGAAAAGAAGATTCACTTTATCAGATCAGCATTACTGACATGTTACATCATGTTAAATGCAAACAACTACTACAGGCCAGTAACACTGTTACCAACAGCAAGTGGGGTCCTGCTGCCCCGACACCCTCCAGGCAAAGTTTCAGAGGCAAAGGTTTGGTGATAAAGGAAAAGAATCTTTATCCAAAAACTTTACAATTTTGGAATAACAGCTTTCTACTCACGTATCCACTTTAAGCCTACCAGTTAAGGCTAAACTCGAACTCTTTAGTTACAGCTTTAATCACTTAAGTGTGTCAATTGAGGCTAAACTCTAACACCTGAGTTCTTCTAGCATCTCCCCCTTGTTAGTTTGTTATTTCCTTAGGGTTAGCTTACAGACTAAAACCACCTAAGATACAAAAGCTACACAATTCTGGAATGACAGACTTCTGCGGCGAAACTCGTCCCCTCTAGAATGCCCAAAGGAGAAGAGCCCAGCCCCCCTCTGCCAGGCCAGCCCAACCCTTAGCTTCAACCCTAGTTCCTTCCCATTTAACATACCAGCCATTGGGAAATGCAGGCAGCTGCAGCACAACCAGGAATCCTCAAGGAAGAGAGACAAAGAGCGGGTGAGACCAAGAGCCCTTCTTTTATTTCAAATTTTCTACCCACAATTCCTTGTACTCTGGAGGCATTCATCTCAGCCAATCCCGCCTTAGATTGTTCACCACTGCCTCCTCCTACAGCCCCTCCCCTTCTCCCTAGTAATCTGATCAGATCTGTACCAATTATCTATCATGAATGCAAAAATCATCAGCAAAACATGTATCCCTACACCCTCATGAGAATAACCAAAATTAAAAATACTGACAGGACCTAGTGTGAGATGCAACTGGCACCCTTCCTCATCATTTTGCTTGGGCCTGCGCAACGGCAGCGCTGCCTCTGGGAAAGCCCGGTAGGGCTTTGCCTCACAAAGTTCAGCACAAACTTATCACCAGGCTCTGTGCAATGACCTGGACACTAACTATCCGGAGTCAGGACAGACATCACAGGCTAAAGGCAAAGCCCCCCACAAGACAGCTCTCACTTCAGATGCCAGGCATGGAGGTCCCAGGCCACCCCTGCTTTTGACCAGTTGGCTGCAAATATGGGAGTTCCCACCATCACTCCTTACGTTTGATAATTCATTTCAACAGTTCATAGAACTTGGGAAAATGTGTTGCTTACAACTTGTTTTATAAAGATACAAATCAGAACCAGGGAAAAGGAAAGACACATTGGGCGAGGTCTAGGCAAGTCCCAACGTGACCCCCCGTCCATGATCAGTACGTCAGTGCGCAATGACACGGAGCACTGCCACCCAGGGATGGCGCACTTCGGAGCTTCAGTGTGCCGAGTCCTGACTGTTCAGGCAGGTATCACATGACTCAGCCCGAATCTTTCCCGCATGGCTAGCCGGTGGCTAGCCACCATCCTGAGCCATCTCACTAGCAGAAGCTGTCAGGACCCACCACAAATAAGACGCTCCTTTCACTCAGGAAGTGCTAAGCTAAGAGGCTATGTCCCAAGGACCAGGGACAGAGGCCAACCGAATTCTCTATTACATACCTAGCAATCTCACACCAAGGTGTATGTTATCTTGAGAATGAAAACTAATGTTCATACAAAAATCTACACAAAGTGTTTATAAAGTTCATAATTACTCCAAACTGGAAATAACCCAAGTGTCTTCCAATGGGTAAATGAACGAACTGTGGTACATTTATACAGTGGAATACTACTTGGCAATAAACAGGAATGAAGCACCTCTTGCTAAGGGAAACACTATGTGCTGTGAAATTCTACATGACCCCGGAAAAGGGAAGACTGAATGGACAGGGTGGGGATTATCTACAAAGGGCCAACACGAGGGAATTTGGGGGCACTGAACTGTTCTGTATGGTAGCAGATACACAACTCTGTATTTGTTAACACCCACCACAAAGGCAATTTTAATATATGTAAATTTAAAAATCAACCAGGATGTGTGGAGGAGGACAAAATGCAGACTGTTAACAGATGAACCTAACTCTATCCCAAATGAACTGCATAATCACACTGAAGAAACTGGGGAAGAAAGGAACTAACGTAACTTTTCATCTTAATACCTAAATAACTTTGGAAAAGTGTTTCGACATCACATTAAAAGGCTAAAAAGTGTACACAACCCTGTACTGCAGTTGGTAAATTTGATACAGGTCAACAAATCTTTAAATACCACTATCCAAAAAAAGGGGGCAGGGAGAATACAAGAGGCGCCGGGGGCATCCTGTGGGGGCAGGGAAGGAGAGGGGGGTCCGGGAGGGAGCAGGGAAGGAAACTGAGCAACATATAAAAAATATACAGGAGCCAACCTGAAAGAGCTTCAAATAGCCAAAATGGAAACCAACTGAACTGCAAAATAACGATGGTACTGGATTGTAATTAAAATACTGATCCATGAACCCAAACTGATATAAATAGCTAGCTGGGGGGAAAAAACAAATGGGGCAGAAGGGACTTTTCCTAGCAGAGTTCTAATAATAAATGTAGAAGAAATCAGGAAAACAGCAAACTACCATTAGAATAGTGCAGTAATAATTGCTGTAAGCAAGTTCCACTCCTGGGTACCAAAATTAATTAAGAGCAAAAGCAGTATCTGCATAGTCTCAAAATGTTTGCCCCAAACACTTACTGATTACAAAGGGAAAACAGGCACTGGGGGGCGCTGTGCCGGGCAGACACCTCCTTAACCACGGACTCAGGACTCACGCCGCCAATAACGCACACCTGCAGCAGGCAGCCCTGATCCGCGCGTCAGCAGGGGCCGTGGCCGCTGAGGCAGCCTTCCCAATGCAACGTGGTGTCAACTGAGCACAAAGCATCAGACAAACCCAGAGAGAGGAACATCCTGAAAACACAGCTGACCCTTGACAAGGCAGTGGTCAGGGGCACCGACCTCCCGCGCAATCAGAACTTCTGACCCCCAGAACTTTCCACCCACCCCGTGCTATAGGTTTCAGAACCTCCTGCGGTCACCGTTACCCATGGATGTGCACGTTGTCACCTAAGGCTGCAGGACAGCGCCCAGAACTGGCGCACTGTTTAGGAGGCGAGGCTGGCAGAACACGCAGGTGTAGAACACAGGGATACCAGAGGCTGGCTGCATATTTACTCAATAAAATCTGAGTGTAAGCGGACCTGCGAAGTTCAAAGCCATGTTTTTCAAGGGCCAACTGTAATCGGTTGTCTTCAAAAATGCTGAGGCCATGAAAAACAAAGACAGACTGACAAACTGTCACAGACTGAAGGAGACAAAGGAGACATGACAACTAAATGCACCGTGGCACCTTGGACTGGATCCTGGAACAGAACAAGGGTGGCAGTGAAATAACTGGTGAAGCCTGAATAAATTCTGCGGTTTGGCTAACAATACTGTAAACAAGACTAATGTCTTTGTTTTGGTCACTATTCTACGATTATGTAAGATGTTAACAAAAGGATAAGCTGGGTAATAAATATACAGGAACTCAAGATTTTTGCATCTCTTGTAAATCTAAAATTACCTCAAAAAGTTTAAAAAAGAGACCATGTTTAGACCTTTAAGTGAGGTTTTAAAATGTTGGGTTTGGTTCAAGCGTGTTGAATTTGGAAGAAGTACTAGACGGCAATGCTCCATCCTCGTCAATGGGGTTGAACCTTGAGAGAATCACACAACCTCCCGGAACCTGTTTCTCTGCCAAAGGGCCCCCCCCACACTTCTCACCTGCCTCAAAGGTGACTGGAGGGTGCAATGACACAGCTAGTCACAGCTGTCAGGAAATGACAGGCTTGTGCACAATGCAAGCATGACTCCTACATCTTTAGGCCTAAGAGAAAACAGTATCAAGGAGGCATTTTCCAGGGATTAAAAAAAAAAAAAAAAACACTACATACTGAGCAAGGTAATGGTGGAAGGAAAGACCAAGACAAACTATGCTATTCAGCAAAAGGGAGAACTTTTTTTTAAAAAGGGAGAACTCTGCCAGGGTAAAGAGTGGATTGACAGATTAGAAAGTGGGTCCCTGTGTGGACTGTGGGTGATGGCAGCTGTAACTGGGAGAATGCGGGGGAGATCTCATTTGCACATCTGGTGACCTTACGCAGACCAGAACGTGAACCACCAATGAGGAGAGGGTAAGGAAGTGGCATCTTTCCTCACTGCTACCTAAAGTCCAGCGCAGCCAAAGCAGGCTTACCCCACCAAGAGGGAAAACATGCAAGTTCCAGGCACCACGGAGGAACTGGATGCAGACCAAGTTCTGTAACACAGATAGAAACAAGGGAAGGAATCATACCTTCAACGATCCCTATACCAAAAGCTAACAGGCCCTTCATCTTTGAAGAAATCGTTTGGTCTTTAGACTTATTATTACTCCAGAATGAAGGGGATAGAAGCTGCCCATCGATCACCCTGTGTCCACAAAACTAAGCACAAAACCACCAATCAAATGTTTATGCTTTCTCAAACCTAAGCCTTCTATATTGAAAAACAAAACTCAGTTTGCTCTCAACACTAAAGGTGCAAAATTCTTACATTATATTTTCACCTATTACAACGTAGTACAGAGAAAAGAGAAAGCTGGATTCAAGATATGACCTCATTGAAATGTAATGAACACAAATACATTTCCATCTAACAGAAAATAAAATTAAAGAATTTATTAGTAATGTTTTAGATCACTGCATGATAAACTATGTAGTAACTATACAACAGCATGCCGATTACAAAGCTAGTGAACAAATGCTACATTTTTACTTCTACTGAGATTACAGTACTTAAATTTTTCCAATTAACTTTTAAAGAGAAAAAGTAACCATATATGTTACGGAGATTGTAAGTCTCCTAACTTTCTCATACATTTATTAACAATCTATAGAGCTTAAAGATGTCTATAATATACACATAATGTGAAGAGAAAAAGGGGGCTTCCTGTCCCACTCTTAAAAAATTGCAGAGGCATAATATTTTCTCAAGGTCATTTTATTAACAAAAAGTGCAAACTGTTTTGAACAAGAGCAAACCATGAATCACAGCAACCGGCAAGACATCAGACATGGAAAAGGCAACAACGTTCATTAAGTAAAATGTAAGCAGATAAGAGGCCTCTCACATGTAAATGTATGTTCATGCTCTTCCAGTAGGTTCCTCGTCAATGTTCAGTGTCACTTGCACCCACAGGCCGGCGGCTCAAACACAAATGCAGGAGCACAACGGCCCAGAGCGGCAGCGATCCTGGGCTGACCGCAGTGCGCAGGGTAACAGCAACCCTCACACCCCAGTTCCGTGCGAACCACGGCAGGACGCCTAAGATGCTGGAAGTATCGACACTGAGATCAATGTTCAATGAATAAAAATAAGGAGGAGGATTTTTAAATACTTGTACTTTAGAGGCATAACAATGAAATAATTTTAAGTGATCTTACACATGTTCATATAACCAGGAACATGGCCAATCCCCATCAACTCAGTTCATCTAAAATTACATCTGTAAAAGCCACACAACAGAAAGATTATGTGCCACTAATCAGTGTGCCTGCACTTGAGAAAACAAGAGATAAGTTAACTTCGGTCAGTCAACATACTCCAAAGAGGAGATTCAGTCTAGTGTCACTTCAGTTACTCACGAAAAGCATCTACGGGGCAGAATCTACACAAGTAATTTTTCTGTTCACTGATCTGCAGGCACGAATGAAACACACGGTGTTCGACGCCCGCGGCATGAAGGTGGGCCATTGGGCCTGACCGGCATCCAGCCGAAAGCAGACCGGCGCCGGTGCCGAGCACCCTCGAGTGCACGCACGGTCTCTACGGGCGTCTTCTCTAGGGGCAGTTAACTAACTGCCCTTCTGTTGTAGCAGACAAACTGGTTTTTACAAATGTACTATTATTTCATTAAATTAATTAAGGACTAGATGTTTATTCATTACATTACATGGAATTTCCCCCCGCCCCTTGCTTTTCCCATGTACTAATGTCTTATACTACAACTGTGCTCCCCCTCCCGAAAGTTCCAGAATTACTACTTCAGGCAGGTATGATGAAGAAAATGAGACCAGGTCTGATTATCTGACAGATGACAATTTGAGCACCAACTTACAGCACATTTCAGGGTCAAGACAGCTCGCAAGTCAGTTCTCTTGGTGTGAAAATTACCTTCCACTCTTTTCTTCAGTATCGAAGCTGAAATCTTCAGGGCCTATATGTTCGCCATCAGGAAAACTGGAATGTGTATCTAAGATTTAAAAAAATTAAAAAATTAGCAGATTACATTTTCTAAGGACAAGTATTTGCTTCTCCATGTTGTTAAATGATCTTACCAACCATGGTATTTAAGTGATAAAGAACTGCTGGGTTGTAAACAAAGCTGTCTTCAGAGAATTTGCGATCTGGGCCAGGTGTAAGCAAACACAAGGGGAGAAGGGGGAGGAGAAATGTGCAACAGGAAGTGCAAGGCACTGCTTCAGTCTGTCCCCCTGGGGACACTGGGAGCCGCTGGAGAAGGGGACAGGAGATGAGGATGCGCACTCTGAAGACTGTGTAAATCTTCAAGCCAGTTGAACTGCACATGCAAATATCACGGCAAGCACTTATCAGCATTCAAAAACTTGCTAAAATTTGGCTCTTTCTTTTAGAAAGAGGGAAGATGACTAAAAGTGCTTTAGTACTTAAAAATCATCAAATGCTTGGCTCTGTACTGAAAAAGACACTAGGATATCAGGAGAATGTGTAAACTATAAAGTGGACAACTAGCAGACGCCTGACAATGTTGTCACCCCAGGAAATCTTGGGGGGAGCGTGTGGACTGGCCACTATGGCCTCCAGAGAAAATATGAACAACAGGTGAGAGATGCTACCTGGACTCCCCGAGGCAGTCACTGTGCACACAGTACACGCACACACTCAACACTGTGTTGTATACCCAGAACAAAACAAACATGTCCACACTGGGGTTCTCTCCATGAGCTTTTTTTATGAGATGTTTTTGGGAGGAAGAGGGAGTAAAAACTGGTGACTCCACTCTCTGCATAATTTCTAAGAAATCAAAGTTTTTTAAAAAAAGATTTTCATTTATTTACCTTTAGAGAGAGGGGAAGGGAGAAAGAGGGAGCGAAACATTGATCTGTTGTCTCTTGTACACCCCCAGCTGGGGACCCAGCCCACAACCCTGGCCCTACATGTGCCCTGACTGGGAATCGAACCAGCAACCTTTCAGTTGGCAGGCCAGTGCTCAATCCACTGAGCCACAGGAGCCAGAGCTGAAAAAAAAAAAAAAGTGTCTAAAAAAAATGATCTTATTAGCTAGACTAGAAATATCTCTAAGAAGAAAAAAAAACCCTCAAACATCTGAAATCTTTCTAGTGGCTGGCTGACATTTTCCATAAAGGAGCAGAGTAAATACTTCAGCAGGCAAAGAATGGCCTCCGTTGAAAACACTTCTTCGTGTTTGTTTTTACCATTCTTCACAACACAAAAGCCGTTCTCAGAGGTCTCAGAGGTCACGGGCTGTCCTGGAGCAGGGCACCGGCCTCTGCTTCACACATCTAACAGGCAGCGCCCATCCGATGTCTGACCAGCGAATACTACCTACGTTTTTTTCAGTATTCACCACTGAGTTTACCCCATACACACTGTCTCACAAATGACAATAATTACAACAGAGGAAGCAGCAAGAGCAGAAGGAGCAGAAATAAAAGCAAAATAAGCAGCGGCGGCAGCAGAGACGGCTTTATTCACTTCTGTGAAATGACACCACGTGCTGCACCTTCATCTGGGGGCTGTGCCAGGAAAGAGTCGTGAAACCCGCCCAGGCTGGTGTGCTCGTCCTGGTCCTCGTTCTCAGTGTCACATTCTGCGTCACTGTCGCTGCTCATTCCTGCCCGGAAAGAGGAGAGAAAGAACATGTTTCTAACAAGAAGCCATTTCTAAGCAAAGGAAAAAGAAAACCTCCTTATTTACTAAGCAGTGATTCCCACTGAATGCTAATGGAAGACACCAAACAAACTAAACAGGGAAACCGACCCCAAACCTCAGCTCACTGTGGTCAGCAGAGCGACGGCCCTGCTCTCGTCCTCGGAGACGACGGCCGCCCTCCCAAGTCACCTGAAGTTGGCATTTGAAACCAGTCTAAACGCCATTACACTGAGAATATTTTCCCCAAAGTACATGGTTTTTTCTATAGTTAAAGGAAGTAACAGGAACTTTTATAAATACCAGGTGGCTGTACATACAATGGTTTGTAACTTAAAACATATGAACATGTTACATAAATTCAAATACACCTTTACACACATTTATCTGTATATGTGCATATAAAAAATTCCAGTAATTCTAGCAATAAATGAGTTATTATTACATTTAGGCCTCCAATTTCATTTCTGTGTATATCACCTGATTTTTAAAAAGAAAATTCTATAGAAAGTACTATGTTCCAAGAACGCAGTGATCCAAACACCCTGAAAATAGTAGAAAAACTAACTATAGTAGAAAATATAAACTGAAAATACTATGCTAACAAACAGCCACATTTAAAAGAAAGAAAGGGATTCCACAGCTGCCAAAACCCACAGGTAAACCAGTGGGCCCAGCACTGCAGCCGCATCCGGCCAGACAGCAGGCCACGAGGGTCTTTCCCACTCCCCTGCAATAGGAGAACAAGCAATCTTTGAACCCGCCATAGAAAGGGAACGGAAACTGAACTAAAACTCCACTCCATGCATAAAGCCAATACTCCTTTAGAAAGAATGAACTAGAAAAAGTCTGCCTACTGGCATAGAAAGCAAGAAATTTGGTTTATTTCTGCAGGGCTCAGTTCACCTCAGATTTCAAACTAAGGCCTGTGAACCTCATTTAGGTTTGGGACTTGAAGCTGAGGCTCAAATCTCAAGACATTAGCATAAAAATTGGCCAGGAGCGAGTGTTATTTGCCAAAACAAGTGTAAAAATCCTTGGGAAGAGAGGTTCTAGTCCGCTGGAGTGAGCACATTGCACCCAGCCTTTCCCACTGAGTGCAGCTATAAACCTGGACAGAACGCAAGGAGCAGCTGTTCGAAACTCTGAGAAGCAGGCGGGTCCCCAACCCTGGGGCCACAGACCTGCACCACAGTCC
The DNA here is from genome assembly GCF_021234435.1 of Artibeus jamaicensis. Classification (NCBI taxonomy): domain Eukaryota; kingdom Metazoa; phylum Chordata; class Mammalia; order Chiroptera; family Phyllostomidae; genus Artibeus; species Artibeus jamaicensis. The sequence continues at coordinate 9,812,090 of NW_026521407.1, forward strand.
ATGGCCTGTTCAAAGTGGGGATGTGAGGGAGGCTCAGCTGAGCTCTGCCTCCTGCCCCCCACCCACAAAGGAGGGTCCATGGTGCCAAAATGATTGGGAACTGTTGCTGAAAATTAAATAGAAATAAGCACATTAATGCAGACCAGAATTTGAAGTACCATCAAATTGGCAGATTTAAATAAGACCTGGAGTCTCCCAAAACTGTATTAAAAATGTCTAGGGCACAATCCAAAATTACCTCACCATATGAAGAGCCAGGAAAAGACAATCGACTAACATTAATGCTGAGATGACAGAGACGTTGAGATTACCTAACAAAGAATTCAACGTGGAAAACAAAAGGAGACATTTTTTAAATTACTAAGTACCTTCCAAAAATGAAAGATGGTAATTTTAAAATTAAAATACTAGTAGATGAATTTAGAGCAAGGTGAAAAAGCAGAGTTAAAGACATAAGTGAGAAAATTAGTAACACCACAGAAAAATGCAATGAGAACTGTACAACAGAGGCTAAAGGACAAGGGGACAAAGAGAACGGTTCCAACAGCCACAGAGAGAGCACGAGTAACCAAACAGAGGGACTACATGTTAAGGAAAAAATGGCCGAGAATTTTCCAGAATTAATGAAAAATAAAAAATACTACATATCAATAGTTCTGGGATGTGGGTGTAGCAATATTTAAAGGAAAACTTATAGCATTAAAATGCCTGCATTAGAAAGAAAAGGGTCTCAAATTAATGATCAAAGCATCCACTTTGAGAAACCAGAAAATGGACTTAGGGCGGGTGGCTGGGTGAACTGAAGTGTCATCCCACACACCAGAAGGCTGCAGGGTTGGAGCCCGGTTGGGACGCACATGGGAGATAACCAATTGATGTTTTTCACTCACACTGATGTTTCTATGTTTCTTTCTCTATTTCTGTTCCTCACTAAAATCAATAAACATTGAGGAAGCAAGCACATACAATGGCTAAAGATAGTTTATTCGATAAACTATCGAGGTTTCCAGGTTGGGAAACCTGGACAGATACGTGCAGAAAAATGAAACTAGACAAACTTCTTACGTCAAACACAAAAATTCAAAATGGATCAAAGGCATAAATGTTAGACCTAAAACCATAAAAATCCTAGAAGGAAACACAGGCAGCCAAATCTCGGCCACTGTCCACAGCAATATTTTATCAGACATATCTCCCCAGGCAAAAAAAAAAAAAAAAAAAAAAGACAAAATAAACAAATGGGACTACATTAAACTAAAAAGTTTTTGCAGAGCAAAGGAGACCATCAACAAAATAAAAAGACAACCCACAAAATGGGAGAACATATTCACCAATACATCTGATAAGGGGTTAATATCCAAAATTTATAAATAATATATAAAACTCAACACCAAAAACCCCAAAACAATCTAATTAAAAAATGGGCAAAGGACCTGAGAGGACACAAAGATGGCCAATAGACATATGAAAAGACGCTCAACATCGCTAACCACCAGAGAAATGCAAATTAAAACCACAATGAGATACCACCTCACACCTGTCAGAATGGCCACCATCAATAAATCAACAAACAAGTGCTGGTGAGGACGCGGAGAAAGGGGAACCTTGTGCACTGCTGCTGGGAATGCGGACCGGTGCAGCCACTGCGGAAAGCAGTATGGAGATACCTCAAAAAATTTAATATAGACTTCCAGCCAAGATGAAGACGTAGGTGGAAACACTGTACCTCCTCGCACAACCAAGTTTAAGGACAACAAGAATTTAAAAACAAAAACGCAACAGAAACAAACAGAAAACTGAACTGTACCAAAGTCCCACAACAACGAACCATTTAGCCAGACTGGTAAGAGGGGCGGAGACGGGTCACAGCAGGAAAAAGCAGCCTGACAGACCCAGGCGCGCAGGTGGCGGTCGGCAGATCCCAGGCGTGGGGTGGCAACTGGCAGACCCAGTGAGGGCGCAAGGTGGCTGGCTGACCGCGGTCACACATTCATGCGCAGATAAACCAGGCAAAGGAGTGAGCAGTGAGACAGACCACAACGTAACCCAGGGCCCCAGTGACAGGAATTAAAGCCTGAAAGCACCAACTGGAAAAACTTTCGGGGGCTGAGGTGCTGGGAGAGGCTCTAGGCCTCACAGGAGAATTCACTGGAGAGACCCACAGGGCCCTAGAATGTACACAAGCCCACACACCCATAAACCAGCACCAGAAGGGCCCAATTTGCTTGTGGGAAGCAGTAGAGGGGACCAAAATCTGAGAGAGGAGAACAAAGGCCATTGCCCCTCTCTGACCCTGCCCCCACATACAGCGTCACAACCCAGACACTGAGTTGCCCCACCCTGGCGAACACCTAAGGCTCCGCCCCTCATATGTAACAGGCATGAACAAACCAAAACATTATGGCTCAAGAAGAACAGCTCAAAGCCCCAGAGCCAATACTTCTAAATGACCAAGAGATAGCCAACCTATCAGATGCACAGTTCAAAACACTGGTGATCAGGAGACTCACAGAACTGGTTGATTTTAGCCACAAATTAGATGAAAAAAAATGAAGGCTACACTAAGTGAAATGAAGCAAAATGCACAGGGAACCAATAGTGATGGAAAGGAAACTGGGATTAAAATCAATCAAGTGGACCAAAAGGAAGAAAGAAATAACCAAACAGAAAAGAATGAAGAAACAAGAATTCAAAAAAATGAGGAGAGGCTTAGGAACCTTCAGGACATCTTTAAACGTTCCAACATCCAAATTATAGGGGTACCAGAAGGGGAAGAGGAACAGCCACGAGTAGAAAACTTATTTGAACAAATAATAAAGGAGAACTTCCCAAGTCTGGCAAAGGAAATAGACTTCCAGGAAATCCAGGAAGCTCAGAGAGTCCCAAAGAAGTTGGACCCAAGGAGGAACACACCAAGGCACATCATAATTACATTAGCCAAGATTAAAATGAAGGAAAGAATCCTAGAAGCAGCAAGAGATAAGGGACAGTCACATATAAAAGAGTTCCCATCAGACTGTCAGCTGATTTCTCAAAAGAGACCTTGCAGGCAAGAAGGGTCTGGAAAGAAGTATTCCAAGTCCTACATCCAAGATTGCTCTTTCCAGCAAAGCTTTCATTTAGAATGGAAGGGCAGATAAAGTGCTTCTGAGATAAGGTCAAGTTAAAGGAGTTCATCATCACCAAGCCCTTATTATTTGAAATGTTAAAGAGACTTATCTAAGAAGAAGAAGAAGATAAAAAATGTGAACAGTGAAAGGACAGCACACTCACAGTTATTAACAACCACACCTAAACCAAAAACAAAGAGGACAGCTAGATCAGGAGCAGAACCATAGAAATGGCGATCACGAGGAGAGTTAGCAACAGGGGAGTGGGGGGAGGAGTAGGAGAAGGGGGAGAAGGTACAGAGACTAAGTAGCATAGACGGTAGGTAGAAAACAGACAGGGGGGAAGGAGAGAATAGTATGGAAAATGTAGAAGCTAAAGAACTTGTGACACATGGACATGAACTAAAGGGAGGCAATGAGGGGGAGGGCATGTGTTTGTGGGGAATGAAGGGGAGAAATGGGACAACTGTAATGGCATAATCAATAAAATATATTTTTAAAAAATTAATACGGATCTGCCTTTTGACCCAGCAATCCTACTTCTGGAAACATATCCAAAGGAACCCAAAACACTAATTTGAAAGAACATAAACATCCGTATGTTCATTGCAGAATTACTTACAATCAGCAAGGTATGGAAGCAGCCCCAGCTCTGCCAATAAAGTGGATAAAACAACTAGGGGACATTTATACAGTAGAATTCTACTCAGCTATAAAAAAATCAGAAAATTTTATCCTTTGCAACAATATGGATGGACCTGGAAAACATTATTATGCTAAGTGAAATAAGCCAGTCAGAGAAAGACAAACACCATATGATCCCACTTATTTGGAATCTAATGAACAAACTGATCTAACAAGCAAAAGACAGATTCATAAATGGAGAGCAGATGACAGCTGTGGGGTGGGGTGGAGTTGGAGGTTGGGGGTGGAGGGATTGCTGGGGGGAAGAATATGTGGGGCCAACTGGTAATAGAAAAAATAACAAAGATTAAATTTAAAAAATTAAAAAATTAATACATAAAATCAATAAACATATCCTCAGGAGAAACTAGAAAAAGGAACAAATAAACTCAAAGTAAAAGAACAGAAATAAAATTAGCAGAAAAACAACAGAAAAAGAAATCAATGAGACTAGAAGGTAGTTCTTTGAAAAGATCAGTAAAATTAAAATGCTTTCAAACAGACTAAAAAAAAAAAGAGCAAACAAAATTATCAGCATCAGAAATAAAAGCCGGACATCACTATGGATCCTGCAGACATTAAAAGGATAAGGGACTAGTACAACTTTATGCCCATGAAATCAAGAACAGAGACGAAAATGACAAATCCTTTGATTCAGACACAAGCTACCAAAGCTCATTCAGATAAAAACAGATAATGTGAATGAGTATTTTAACCACTAATAAAAGAGAATGTGTAGGGGCAAAAACACACCTTCCAACAAACAAAAAACTGGCTACAGATGGCCTCACTGGTGAACACTTCCCCTAGTTTTCAAGAAGAGTTTGTGTAGTATTATCCGTCCATTAACTACTTAGAAGGCACAGACATGTGTGGGCATTTCCCAAATCTCTCTCTTTAGCAAAGAAAAGGGAGGGGGGGCTCTAGAGTGCACAGGGAGTGCCACTGTTTGGAGACCAAACCAGCTACTTCCATGAAGTACCACCACCACCTGGTGGCCTTGCGGGGAACTTCTGAAAACACTAACAGTTGAGTTCTTGAAACTGGACACACTAATTTTACTGTTTGGTACTAGTGTGCTGAATTCCTAACAGAGAATAACCTTTACGATTCACAAAAAGGAATCAGAATTCTCTGAGTTTCCCCAAATCTTAACTTATTCTTTAAATACTTACATTTGCCCTGGCTGGTGTGGCTCAGCAGACTGAGTGCTGGCCTGCGAACCAAAGGGTTGCTGATTCGATTCCCAGTCAGAGCACATGCCTGGGTTGTGGGCCAGTCCCCAGTAGGGGGTGTGCGAGAGGCAACCACACATTGATGTTTCTCTCCCTTCCCCTTTTCCTAAAAACAACAAAATCTTTAAAAAAAATAAATTTACAAACTCTTTGTTCATCATATGTCTTTTTAAAAACTGTTTAATTTGTATTGCAGTATTTCTGAGAACTATAGCCTACAGTGAGTATTCCAATGCTGGAAAATGCTGCAAAGATTACTGGGTAGTATTCAAATGATGTAAGATTTAGAACTTTTGGCAAGGTTTATGGTACTACATTGAATCATAGGTCAAAAATGCCAATGTAAGAAATTATTTTGTTTCCCAAACTCCTATTTCTTGTAACACCACTCCCAGGATTCCTACAAAGCATAGCATAAACTCATTAGCATTAGATTTACATAGCAGCAGACAGGGCCATGAGCATACTTGTGAAATGACAACAGCTCTAACCAGGGCTGATCCGATGGTAATTGCTTCTTTCCAAGGCACTCCTGTTGATTGTAACCTTTGACTTCCAGTATCTGCACTTCCGGTTTCTACTTTCAAGTGTGTGCAAGTGAATGCCTTCAAACCAGTCATCTTTCTGTGCTCACTGTTAAGATGAACCCTAATGGGAGAACTAGAGTAACTTCCACTTTTTTGATTTGACTCATTTGTTTCAGGACTCAGGAAATGCTAGGAAGAAAACACCACTGGTCTTTTAGCAAGCCCCAAGATCTGGAAGAGGCCTAGCTTTGTGAATGCAGCAAGAAAGATGAATTAGTCTCTTGACCTCTAGCTTAACAGCTGAGCTACTAGGTCAACAAGGTCTGTACAATCCACTGCCATCAGTAACCGAGAGTGAGCAAGCGCAACAAAAGCTCACCCGCTTTCATTTGTTTGGAATGAGACTACCTGCCATGGAGCAACAGGCTGCAGGCGCCCTGCTGTGCCTGCCGGTACACGGCCATGCCTGCCCACTGCATTAAGTAATGACTGAGGCAAACCAGTGATATTTCACCTACCATAAGAAATTTGAATACTGGACCTTTCTTGATCTCACTAGAAGGTGTCAACAGGTTTTCACATAACTGGCTGTCACTGGTAGTAACTGTAAAGTACCAGTAAACTTAAGATGCTGCAGAGACACCAATGCGGAACATCTTAGAGTAAAATTTTAAATAGGGTATTTCTGTATCAGTCACCTACCACATTTTTTGACCACAGGCTTTACACTCAGTACTGTCCAAAGCTAACTTCTGAGTTATAACTCCCTCATTCAAAGGTGCTCAACTTTCTGAAGCCTGGAAAATACACCAACCATTTGATACGGCAGAGGTTAAGGCCTTACACATTCGTTCCAGGAGACCCCCAATATTGTTCCACATGGCCATGTGAAATAGGGCCAGGGAGGGGACCAAAAGTTTAAACTTTGCCAAGTTTCCTTTTCTTGCCAGTGATTAATGAGATATGAGAGGAAATTAGGAAGTTGCCACGGTTCTCTGAGAATGGTTTTCCTTGTTGATAGGTGGGGACACACAGAACTAACCCTGCCCTACTTCCAGAATGCTGTTCCGACTCCAGGTGAAGTTTGGAACAGCAGTAACTAGCGTGCCGTCCTGAGGGGAGGTAAGTACACTCACTGAGTGACAGAATAAAAGATGTGGAAAAAAACTGAGTTTTTGATGACAATGAGTGGCTAAATTTTCCAACTCTGAAACTGCTCTACCAGAGTTAGGTGAGACTTCTTGTTAATACAAGAAAGTAAAATCTTTCACATTGTTTAAGCTGGCTGATTTGAGGTTTTGTAACATGTTAAAAGCTCTTAATCAGTATTCTAAAAGGAACCGGCAGGGCCAGAGCATCAGCACTTACGTTCCCCTTAGATGGGCAGCCAGTAAGCTTTGCAGCAGCTGTGCCGCACCTTCTCCCTGGGTGGGCGTTTTGGTGTCCATGTCTCAACTGAAAGGGATCAGTGCTACTTAAGTAGGAACTCAGTCGAAGTATCATCTCCAGTTTTAGACACACCTAGAAAGAAACTGGTCTACCCACGGGTGTCCTGTAGGGTGTCAACTGGGTGGGAGTTGGGGGGGGGGGGAAGTGCCAAGCTTTTCAGCATCAGGCCACTGAACAGAATATCAATACCAGTGTATTCCACATGGTCCCAGTTAGAAAGGAAAAGGCTGGTTGATGCCTGTCATGTCTAAGAAAAGTCACATTTTACTGACACTCAAGAACATTTGAGAGACCACTTTAGTAGTCCTAAATTCTCACCTAGTAACACAAACAATTCCTTATTTTAAAGTTTCTTCAGACAGCTTGAGAAAGAGAGTGGGGGGAAGGACTGGTGGACGAAGAGAAAGAGACACACGCCAACCCACAGCGATGTGACACAGAGAATGTTCTCTTAGGTATTCTGCTCAAACAGCGGGCCTTGCCTTCCCTAGGCATGGACACAAGAGAAACCCACTCGACTTCCTACCAGGCTTACCAGTGTGAGAAAGAAAGGTTCTCTGAGCACTGGCTCCTGCTGTTGATCGAGTAACACCCACAGCAGTGAGGAAGGCCGCATCCTCCTCTCACAAACCAATCAGATGCCAAAGGGCACCAGGGCTCCTGTTGTCCACTGTGCGCCTTTCTTCAGCCTCATTAGTTGGTCTCCTGTTCACTGAGACTCCAGTGGAGAACCAACAAATCTGCAAGGGTGTACTTCTGTGGCACTGTTGATTTGCATGTTTACAGCTTTCCTTACTGAGTTTTGGGTGTTTTATAACACAACACTGCTTACACAGGAGAAAATGTGTTACTAACACCACTTAGTAAATATTATTTTCATCATTACACACTTGTTCTCTGAGTTCCCCATACACTCTTCCACAGCCCTCATCATTCTGTATTATAAGGGGCTAGGAACTGGTCTCGCTCACAACTGACCAGTGGTTTCTATTGCTTTCCCTGCCTCCCTCCCACCACCACCAACACACGGTATATACAATGCACCCGAGAGGTACAACTTGGCCCCATCTGTAACTGTGACCCACTCTGACAAGTAATTCTTAAGGAGTGTCACTCCTGGTTGAGAGTCATTCAATTCAACCAGTGGCTCTCATGCCTCCATGGAGACATCTGGCAGTGTCTGAACATTTCTGGTTATTGTAACCTGGAGGCGGCACTACTGGAACTTTGTGGTTAAAAGCGCAGGGCGCAGCTAAACATGCTACAATGTACAGGGCAGCCTCCTACAACAAAGAATCGCCTGGTCCAAAATGTCAGTAGTGCCAAGGTAGGGAAACCCTGAATTAAAGAGTGGGTTCAGAAATTACTTTACCACTGGGGCACCATATGCATTGCCAGCAAATTAGAAGTGCTATTCAAAAATGCTGCATGAATAAAAGGAGCCTGTAATTCTAACACATGCTATAAAAATTTAAGCCACTAAAATTTATGATCCATGTATTCAAATACATGGAAACAAATCCCCACAGGTATTTTCTATAGAGAACAATCATAATATTTTGTTCTTGATGTTTTAACAATCGACACTTCAGTTTAAAAGTCCCTTCCATTTTATCTCTTCTACTGAAATAATGCCGCCTACACAGGAGCACCAGACTAGGAGGGGAGACCAAAATGTTTAATGTTCTCTCACTGAAAAACCCGAAAATGCCACCACACACATGCCTTCTCTCAGGGCACAGCCAGTATGCTGGCACCTGTATGTAGCTTAGAGCTACAATTCTTCAATCACTGCAATTCGAGTAAGTGCAGAGATGGAAGGGAGCAGTTTCACTCAGAAATTTAAAAAAAAATTTCAATGCTGAATATCACTAATAAAGCTGACGTTCTATTTTGCTAACCAAAAAAGGACATAGCAAGGGCAAGATACATTAGCCCTGTTTCAAACACCTTCAAAATTACAAAATTCTTCTATGCTTTTAGATAAAGAATAAGAAACCTGAAAGAACATGGAGAATACTAAAAATTTAACTGAACATGAATCGGCAGAGTTGAAGTTGGTTACTGTAAAGGATTTTTTAAATGGTTAAAGTATGGTATAGTTCTATAAGGGCAAAGCAGTCTGCAAAGATAAAGCAAGACTGACTTTAGACTTCCAGCCAAGATGGAGGCGTAGGTGGAAACACTGTACCTCCTCGCACAACGAAGTTTAAAGACAACAAAGTTTTAGTAACAAAAATGCAACCAAACCACAGAAAATTGAACTGTACAAAAGTCCAACAACAAGGAACCATTCATCCAGACAGGTAAGAGGGGAGGAGTCAGCAGCTGGCAGAGCGGGTGGCGCAGGAAAAGGTGGCTAGGCCGCACAGGTGTGCAGGCGGCTGTCTGACCACGGTCACACATCCACACTCAGATAAACCAGGCAAAGGAGCGAGCAGTGAGACAGACCGCGCAGGCTAGGACCCCAGCGATGGGAATTAGGGCCTAAAAGCACCAACTGGAAAAACTTTTGGGGTCAAGGTGCTGGGAGAAGCTCCCAGGCTCACAGAGAGTTTGTTGGAGAGACCCATGGGGTCCTGGAGGGTGCACAGACCCACACACCTGGGAGCTAGCACCAGTGGGGCCTGAAATCCGAAAGAGAAAACAAATACTATTGCCTCTCTCTGACCCTGCCCCCACATACAGCGTCATAAGCCAGCGACTAGGTCACCCCACCCTGGTGAACACCTAAGGCTCCGCCCCTCATATGTAACAGGCATGAACAGACCAAAACATTATGGCTCAAGAAGAACAGCTCAAAGCCCCAGAGCCAATACTTCTAAATGACCAAGAGATAGCCAGCCTATCAGATGCATAGCTCAAAACACTGGTGATCAGGATGCTCACAGAATTGGTTGATTTTAGTCACAAATTAGAGGAACAAATAAAGGCTACACTAATTGAAATGAAGGGAAATGCAAAGGAAACCAATAGTGATGGAAAGGAAACTGGGAATAAAATCAAGGGAGTGGACCAGAAGGAAGAAAAAAATGACTAAACAGAAAAGAATGAAGAAATAGGAATTCAAAAAAAATGAAGAGACGCTTAGTAACCTCCAGGACATCTTTAAACGCTCCAACATCCAAATTATAGGGGTACCAGAAAGGGAAAAGGAAGAATGACAAGTGGAAAACCTATTTGAACAAATAATAAAGGAGATCTTCCCCAGTCTGGCAAAGAAAATAGACTTCCAGGAAATCCAGGAAGCTCAAAGAGTCCCAAAGAAGTTGGACCCAAGGAGGAACACACCAAGGCACATCATAATTACATTAGCCAAGATTAAAATGAAGGAGAGAATCCTAGAAGCAGCAAGAGATAAGGGACAGTCACCTACAAAGGAGTCCCCATCAGACTGTCAGCTGATTTCTCAAAAGAGACCTTACAGGCAAGAAGGGGCTGGAAAGAAGTATTCCAAATCATGAAATCCAAAGACCTACATCCGAGATTGCTCTATCCAGCAAAGCTTTCATTTAGAATGGAAGGACAGATAAAGTGCCTCTCAGATAAGGTGAAGTTCAAGGAGTTCATCATCACTAAGCCCTTATTATATGAAATGTTAAAGGGGCTTATCTAAGAAAAAGAAGATAAAAAATATGAACAGTGAAAGGACTGCAAACTCACAGTTATTCACAACCACACTTAAAACAAAAGCAAAAGCAAAGTAAGAGGACAGCTAGGTCAGGAGCGGAACCATAGAAATGAAGATTACATGGAGGGTTAGTAACAGGGGAGTGGGAGGAAGAGAAGGGGGGAGAAGGTACAGAGACTAAGTAGCATAGACAGTAGGTAGAAAACAGACAGGGGATGGGTAAGAATAGTATGGGAAATATAAAATCTAAAGAGCTTGTGCACATGAACTTAAACTAAAGGGGGGGAATGGTGGGGGAGGGGTGTGCAGGGTGGAGGGGAATAAAGGGGGGAAATGGGACAACTGTAATGGCATAATCAATAAAATATATTAAAAAGGAAAAAAAACACGTGACTTTAAAAGTGAAGTACTTAACACCTAATACTCTAATTAGTTGTTTTGGGGCATGTCTTTCCCATAAGACTGTGAACATATCTAATTTCATCTTTGCCTATCCAGTAAAAATTCAATGTCTGTCATGTAGGTAGCTTAATATATTTAGTGAATGAGCAGATGAACTACTGCAGATTCTCCTCCTCCTGTAAATGTGTCTTCTAGGAAGACATGTCTTTTATGTAGTCAATTATCCGTTCTGCCTTCCTCTGTGCTTAATGACCTAGAAGATCAGTCAGTGGTACAATGAATGCTGCATTCAGATCAAGGACATCAAATAATGTCTCCATTTTTAGTAAACCAAGAAATCCCCACCACCAACACCAAACAAAAGATTATTCCCACCTCCCACCTAATTATGATTTACCATTTCTTACCTTCCTCAGGAGCAGCTGAAGCTCCTTCAGGCAGTATAGGCTGTAGTTCCCCAGTTTCAGAATTATTTTCCAAGTCAGTTATTTGCATTCCTTCCAAACAACCTCCTTTAACATTAGCCCTCAAAGAAAAAGAAAAAACTTGTTATTTTTGTATGATTAGTCACTGATAATTGTGTTTATATTTTCTTCCCCTGAAACTGAGCATCAGACTAATGTGGTATAGGTCACTGATGTCTAATACTAAATTTCAAGTTTATTTTTTAAAAATTCACTAGAGGACTCACAACAAAGGCTATAAAATGGTAGACTATGTGCCAGTGCCAGCATCTTGGTTGTGATACTATATTAGTTTTGCAAAATGTTATGATTAGAAGAAACTGGGTCAGGAACACAGAATGTCTGCTCTCTTCTTTCCCTCCCTCCCTCCCCTTCCCTACCTTCTCTTCTCTCTTCCTTTACTTCCCTTCCTTCCTTCCTCATTCCCTTTCTCCCTCCCTTTCAAGATTTTTAGAGAGGAGAAGGGACAGAGAAACAGAGGGAGTGAAACACTGACTGACTGCCTGTTGCACGCCCCCAACCCAGGACCTGGCCCGCAACCCAGGGATGTGCCCAGACTGGGAATGAAACCAGTGACCTCCCAGTTTGCAGGACGCCACCCAATCCACTGAGTCACACCAGTCAGGGCTACGCATTTTTTCTTTTAACTGGATGTGAATCTGCAAGTATCTCAACAAAAATCCCCGTTAAAAAATAGAAAACCTAAATAATACAATATGTTCCCACTAATATGGGAAGACTTTTGAGATATATTATTAACAAGGTGCATCTTTTGTATTAAAAAAGCTATATATACTCAGTTGCTTAAATATGCATGAAAACTGAGAAGACACATCACATAAAAAATTAAGAACAATAGGAATGTATGTGGGTAGTGGGTTAGAAAACTAGGCAGATAGAAGAAAATGGGGGAATTTTCACTTAATATTCTTTCTTTTACTTACATCTTCGAACCACTAATTAGTATTTAAAAATTTTGCTTACACTATTTTATTGTACATCAGGCAGTGAAAAAGTAACCCACGCTGGAAAACATCCTCAATCAGGATGCGGGTACAAGTAACTGTAAAATGAGGGTTAGAGCGAGGAGCTGCAGACATTCATGAGGGACTTGACGGTCTAGAAAGAAGTCTATGTTCATGTACGTTTAATCTTTACAACTAAAGGCAAGTACAAATATCTCCATGAAAAATACAATATAAAAGCAAGTGGCAGCTTCAACTTGAAAGGAACATGTATAAAATCAAGCTGAAAAATAGACTGGACAAGATGATGATTGTAACGCCAATGACTGTAACACCTTTTCACTGCTTAGATTTGAGTTAACACAGAAAACTAAACCACCAGCTATTCTTTTAGATTTGGTAATTATCCAGATCTTAAAATTATATAAAATTAAGTACACTTAAGAGATGTTAAGTCTTTCTCTAAATTCAAAGTTCGTTTCAAAGTCTCTGGGTAGAATGATTCCACTGTTTACATTTAGAAATGAATGGAATCTCCATGCCGAGAACAGCTTCAAGCTCCTGAGGCTCAGCCAGTGCACTCAGAGACCACGCCTCCCCCCAGCCACAGAGGGCGGCAGTTGAAGGCCGGGATCCTGGCTTGTGTTCCCTCGGGGCAGATAAAGTTGTTGAATACCACAGATGCTTTGGGGAAATTCCAACTGAGTTTTGAGAACACTTTTATCAGAGGAGAGAAAAAAGACGCGCTAAAAGGAATGTTAAAATAAAATGTCCAGAAGTGCTTTGTTCCATACAAAGTATGTGTGAGAGAGCTAAGATGTAACACAGCCCAGCACACATGTCTTTGAAAAATGTAGCACAAATGAGGGAAAAACAAAGTCCCCCCCACGAACCGCACATAGCAGAGTTCATAAAAGGTTTCACACCATTATCTAACTTCAGTGAAAATGAGCTCTGACATATGGAGACCATTCTGCCTGGCATGGGCCCAGCCCCCAGAAAACAGTTAGTGCAAAGTAACTTCCTAAAAACCATGCTAAACCTTCCAAAGACAAGTGTAACTGGTTCAACCACTTTTGCCTTTTCATTTGCAAATGTCCCTCTTCTGTGATGTGATTGGCAGCACAGGCCCCTTTGTTTTCTGTAAAAGGTAACCACCTAAAGGGAACCTGGGCGTAGTAAACGAGGACCATCACGTAGAGTACTGAGAAACCCAATAAAGGCTGGTCACAGCAAGGGCCAAGGCTTTTGCTCCCCTTGAGAGAGAAGCCATGCTGTCCCTTTTCCTCCACCAGACTCGGCAGTCCGTGCGAATGTCTCATTTCATCCATAATGACTCGGGCACTGCAGGCCGATGTCTGCATCAAACATATTTAAACTAAACTTCTAGTACTATTTCATCCCCATTAGGAAAAACAGGGAGATTTCTGATACTTTTAAAGTTACACTTTAATACAACAAATGAACTTCCTGTCTGCTAAAAAATTAACACAGTGGAAATTTATTTTGTTGACTGTGACACTATTATTCCATTCCATAAACAAAAAAACGTAATTTACCCCAAGGGGACCATTTTCCTCCTTTTCTCCATGGCAGGGAAGCCACTGACGACTGCAACCACAACAGCATCAGAACCCAAAGCCTGACACTGTCGGTCTTCGGGCTTCGGCAGCACATCGCTGACACTGCCGAGCACCAAGGCTCGGGGAGAGCTGTGCCTGCTCCCGGCCTGAGAGCTTCCTGGGGAACCTCCGGACAAAGGAGAGGATAGTCAGAAAATAGGAAAACATGAAGTTCTCTCTCTAGTTTCCACCTTAGAAGATACTGCTATATATACATTTTAAACTGCTAGAAAACTAAAAAATAACTTAAAAACAGATCACACTCTTTTTGATGCCAAGTATTTAAAATTAAGGTATCCAGAATATGCAATCTCTTACTGATTGGTCTATTCTGTTGTGAGATTAAGAAACTTTTGAATCAAGCTTCAGCATTTTTGGTGCCTTTGAAGTTATAAAGCTATATGACAAGATCACTTTCAAACAACAGACATTTACCCATGGAAACTGTATTGCGGACTTGCCAAATTTACCTTCACACAGAGGCTGACAGTCTCCCTTTGACAGGCTGTTTTCCCCGGAGTCCACGGCTCTGCGAAGTGACAGACTGCCGGCCGTACTGGACCGGGCCGCCTTGGGCAAATTACTCTTCTTACTCGTGGCTGCAAGGACATTTAAAAACATTTGTCTTTGTTTGATGAACAGCACAAACTCACTACCTAAGCAGTCAGAGCAAGGTTTCATCTTACCATGTCTGGAATGTCTTCTATCTGTGTCAGAAATATTAAAACAAAACAGAGGATGCTTCCATCCTAACGGGTTATTTGGGGTTTTACTCCAAAAGCATGCCTTCTTTGCTGCTTGTGAAGCAGTCTTAACTTATAAAACTAAAAACTAAAACTAAACTAAAATAAAATAAACCTGTCAGATACAAACTCCAACCTCTGTGCAATTAAACTCAGTATTAACAACAAAAATATAATTCCTAAACATTTGGAAACTGAAATATTACTGGAATGAGAAGAAAATCAATGCTGAATTAGAAATGAACCACAATTATAATACCTCAAGATGTTTGTGGCTAAATCAATAATTAGAAAAAAATGCACAGCCTTAAAATGTTTCATTTACAAGAAACTGATACTAAATGGTCTAACATGCATAGACTCAAGACCCTAGAAAATGAATTGAAACAATTTTGAAAAGCAGAATAGATGCATGAAAAGATAATAAACGCATTCAGCAAGGTAGAAGGATACAAGACCAATGATCATTTTTTTAATACATCAGCAAAGAACAATCTGAGAATGAAATGTAAAAAACACTTTCATTTACAACAGCATTAAATAGAAAACACAGGAAAAATAAGAAATACAAGACATGTACACTGAAAACAACCACACATTGTTGAAAGAAAATAAAGACGGGAAAACACTGCTTTCATTCACTGATTAAAAAACTGAATGTGTTAATATGGTACTACACCCAAACTTGAGCTGAAGATTCAACATAATCCATATAAAACTTCTTTTTCTCAATAGCTGAAATTGACAAATTGATTCTAAAATTCACATGAAAATAGGTAAGATCCAGAATTACCCCCAAACAATCCTGAAAGGAAGAATTGCATTTCTGATTTCAAAACTTGCTGTAAAATGACAATAATCAAGACTGTCTTGTACTGGTGTAAAGACAGAAATACGGATCAACGGAACAGAACTGAGAGTCCAGAAATAAACCCTTACATTTATGGTCAATATTTTTTGATAAGTAGGCCAACCAAGGCAATTCAATGTGCAAAGGATGAAAAGGACAATAACAAGTGTTGTCAAGAACACGGAGACACCGCTGATGGCACTGTAAAATGCGGCAGCTTTGCGCAATGTGGCACTGCCTGAAAAATTAAACACAGCTCTCTTACAGCCCAGCAATCCCGCTCCTAAGCACATATTCAAGAGTAGTAAAAACCTTTGTCCACACAAACACCTATACATGACTGATCAATAACAGCATTATTCAAAATATCCAAAAATTAGAAAAAAATCATAATGTCCATCAATTGATCAGTTAAAAAAGTATAATAAAGAATCACTCAATCATAAAAAGGAACTAACATGAATGACCCTTAAAATTGTTATGCTAAGTGCAAGCCAGACACAAAAGACTTCAATTGTATGACTCCATTTTATATGGAAAAGCGAATTCACACTGACAAAATAAACTAGTAGTTACCAGGAGGCAGGAGTAGGAGAAGGGGAAGGTATGTGCAGAGTAGCTGTCCATGGGCACAGGGCTTTGGGGAAAGGAGTAATGAACACGCCCTGGACTTAGATAACGGTAACTGCCACACAATTTTGTAAATACACTGAGCTGTACACTCAAAAAAAGGGAAAAAATATGCTGTGAAAAAAAAAATGACAAATTTCTCTAATGCAAAGCATAGATAAATCATTAATAAAAAAGGAAAACAAAAGAGATGCATTAACAGAAACAAAGGCAGACATGAACATAATAAAATGATAGAAAACAGACAAAATAAATCTCTTAAAGAAGATGAACAAAATGGACAAGCCTCTGGCAGGTCAAATCAAGAGAGAAAGGAAACACTAATAAGCAACAGAACAAGTGAAAAAGTTAACACACCATATTCTGAGGAAGTTTTTAAAATTTAAGAGAACAGAGTAAGCAGCTTTATATCAACAAATTTAAACATCCAATAAAATAACTAATTCTCTAGGAAAATTATAGAAACTAGTTTAAGAAGCAAAATGAGATCTATAAGCACAAAGAAGTTATAGTTCTTAAAGTACTTAAGTTCTTTCCCTGGTAAGAACTAGGCTGGTAAAGTTCTTAAAGTTCTAACCCTGAAAGAACTACTAAATGATTTTACAAATGAGTTTCACTAAACTTTTAAAGAGCAGATAAGGTTAAATAATTTTGCAGCACAGGAATTCTGTGAGGCTGACATAATACTGGAAATCAAATTAGTTACAAACAGTGTAACAAAACTATAGCATAATTTTACTTATGGCTACATAGCAAAGGATCCTAGGTAAAATATCAGTAAAGTAAATGCACCACTATATATTTTTTAAAAATTACAAGCCAAACCAAATAGGATTCCCTTCACTATTTCAACAATGGTCAACATTAGATAAAAAACAAACAAACAAAAAAAAACGTAATTCTTTATGGTAACAAAGTAATAGGACAAAATAATGTAACAGCTTTGACAGGTAGAAAAAGAGGTAATTTGGTGTAATGGTGAAAGTCACAGGCTCTGAAGTTCAGGTTTGTGACTCTGCCCCACTACCACTGTGCAACTCTGGGAATGTTGTTTAATGTCCTGTGCCTTGGTTTCTTCATCTGTAACTTGGGGATAAAAATAATCTGCCTCGCAGAGTGGTTGTTGGGATTATTCTGCGATGAGTTAACACATACCTCAGAATAGTTAGAATGGTGCTGGACACAGAATAAACTATTTATGCCGTAATTAAGAATAGAAAGATATATCTTAACTTGATTAAAAACTACTCATTGAAACACATAATGCATTTTGAACTGGAGAAAAAACAAAAGGAACTCCTAAACAGGGTTGAAAACATGACAAAAATTCTATTATTGCTATTATTTAACACTGTTCTGAGGTCCTACCTTAAGACAATGCAATATTAAAGTCCAGAAAGGGATGAACAAACTGTGATTATTTGGTGATGATGTATGACTGATTTCTGACAAACCCAGGCGGGGGTGGCAATGGGCAGACCCAGTGAGGCGGTGAGTGGGAAACGGGGCACGGGGCGCAAGGCGGCTGGCTGACCCGTTGCAGATTAACCAGGTGAAACTAGGGAGCGAGACAGACCGCATAACCCAGGGCTGCAGCAGCGAAAAATAAAGCCTCAAAACACTGACTGAAAACACCTGTGGGGGCTGAAGCAGCAGTGGGAGATACTCCCAGCCTCACAGGAGAGTTCGTTGGAGAGATCCACAGGGTTGTAGAACATACGCAAGCCCACCCACCCAGGAATCAGCACCAGAAGGGCTCAGTTTGTTTGTGGAAAGTAGCAGAAGGGACTGAAATCCATGAGAGAGCAGAGCAAGCGCCATTATTCCCTCTGACCCTGCCCCTACATATAGGGTCACAACCCACTGACATGGTTGCCCCACCCTGGTGAACATATAAGGCTCCACCCCTTACTACGTAACAGGTGTGACAAGGCAAAAAAAAAAAAAAATAACCCAGATGGAAGAACAGATCAAAACTCCAGAGAAAATACAACTAAGCAACCAAGAGATAGCCATCCTATCAGATGCACAGTTCAAAGCACTGGTGATCAGGATGCTCACAGAACTGACTGATTTTAGTCACAAATTAGATGAAAAAATGAAGGCTACACTAAGTGAAATGAAGGAAAATGCACAGGGAACCAATAGTGATGGAAACAAAACTGGGACTAAAATCAAGGGAGTGGACCAGAAGGAAGAAAGAAACAACTAAACAGAAAAGAATGAAGAAACAGGAATTCAAAAAAAAAAATGAAGACAGGCTTAGGAACCTCCAGGACATCTTTAAACGTTCCAACATCCGAATTATAGGGGTACCAGAAGGGGAAGAAGAGCAGCAACAAGAGGAAAAATTATTTGAACAAATAATGAAGAAGAACTCCTCCAATCTGGCAAAGGCAACAGACTTCCAGGAAATCCAGGAAGCTCAGAGAGTCCCAAAGAAGTTGGACCCAAGGAGGAACACACCAAGGCACATCATCATTGCATTAGCCAAGATTAAAGTGAAGGAGAGAATCCTAGAAGCAGCAAGAGATAAGGGACAGTCACCTACAAAGGAGTTCCCATCAGACTGTCAGTGGATTTCTTAAGAGACCTGACAGGCAAGAAGGGGCTGGAAAGAAGTATTCCAAGTCATGAAATCCAAAGACCTACATCTAAAATTACTCTATCCAGCAAAGCTTTCATTTAGAATGGAAGGACACATAAAGTGCTTCTCAGATAAGGTCAAGTTAAAGGAGTTCATCATCACTAAGCCCTTATATGAAATGTTAAAGGGACTTATCTAAGGAAAAGATGATAAAAAACATGTATAGTAAAATGACAGCAAACTCACAATTTTTAACAACCACATCTAAAACAAAAACAAACTAAGCAAAAAACTAGAACAGGAACAGAACCACAGAAATGGAGAGCACACGGAGAGTTTGCAACAGGGGAGTGGGAGGAGGAGAGGGGGTAAAAGGTACAGAGAATAAGTAGCACAGATGATAGACAGAAAATAGACAGGGGGAGGGCAAGAATAGTATGGGAAATGTAGAAGCTAAAGAACTTATGATACATGGACATGAACTAAAGGGGGGAATGTGGATGGGAGAAGGTGTGCAGGGTCGAAGGGAATGAAGAAAGGGAAATGGGACAATTGTAATAGCATAGTAATAAAGTATATTTAAAATTTTTTCTTTCGACCCTGGCTGGTGTTGCTCAGTGGATAGAGTGCTGTCCTGTGAATCAAAGGGTTGCTGGTTCTATTCCCAGTCAGGGCACATGCCTGGGTTGCAGCCAGATTCCCCGGTAGAGGGTGCACAAGAGGCAACCACACTGATGTTTCTCTCTCACTCTTTCTTTCTCCCTTCCCCTTTGTCTAAAAATAAATAAAATCTTCAAAAATTTTTTAATTGAGTGGCCTAATACAAAATAAGCATATAAAAAAACCAATAGTCTTCCTATGTCAATAACAGAAAACTAGAAAATACTGTGAGGGAGAAAAAGAAATTTCATTTACAAGTACAACATAAATTATATCATACCTCCTGGCTAGTGTAGCTCAGTGGATTGAGGACAGGCCTATGAACCAAAGAATCGCTGGTTTGATTCCCAGTCAGGGCACATGCCTGGGTTGCAGGCCAGATCCCCAGTATGGGGTGTGCTAGAGGCAACCACACATTGATGCTTCTCTCCCTCTCTTTCTGCCTCCCTTCCCCATGTCTCTAAAAATAAATAAATAATATCTTTTTTTTTTAAGTACAAAAATAAATATCATCTAGAAATAAATATAACAAGACATACACAAAATTTATACAAAGCAAATTAAAACTCTGAAAAAGTACACAAGGTGGAGCAAAAACAGGTTTACAGCTGTGAGTACACCAAACAGAGTTTATTCCTGGGCTTTCCTTTAACACTGTTACGTTCCAGACGGACACCTGCAACCTCGCTGCTGTCCCTCCTGGTGTGTGTACAACACATGACCTGAATAAATGGAGTAAAGTGCCACATTCCTAGATATGAATAGTTTATTACTGAAAAGATGCCAATTCCCCAAATTAAATATAATTAAATGTAATGCAATTCCAGTCAGAACATTTTTCTGGAGTTAATATATAATAATCATCAAGAACATTGTGAAAACAAAAACAAAACAAAGGCAAACACATCACAGTATTACAAACTATGAAACTATAGAGCCCTGGTGGTGCAGCTCAATGGATTGAGCGTGGGCCTGCGAACCAGACAATTGCGGTTCGATTCCCAGTCAGGGCACATACTGGGGTTGCAGGCAAGTTCCCTGCAGGCCAGTTCCCAGCAGGGGACGCGCGAAAGGCAACCATACATTGATGTTTCTCTCCCTGTCTCCTTCCCCCCTTCCCCTCTAAAGATAAATAAATAAAATCTTAAAAAAAAAAAAAGGTCTGATATAAACTGCAACAAATATCCAGTTGAACAATATCGAACTGCTGTTTTTGTAGGTCAAAAACAACCTGCATATTGGCAATTTCATCTGGTTCAACATCAACAAATTTAAAAACAGAACCATGTAAATTTGGGGAATTTGGTTTATAATAAAAGACCAAATTTTATATTATTGGACAAAGTGGATTACTCTAAAAAAAAAGTTTCTTTGGGGGGTACAGGGTGGAGAGAATCACTGACTTACCTCATACACCATCATAAAAATTATGGAATGACCTAAATGTAAAAAATAAAAACAAAAACAAAACCAGAAGAAAATAAGGATTGTTGTTTTTAAAAAGACTTTATTCATTTATTTTTAGAGGGAAAGGGAGAAAGAAAGAGAGGGAAAGAAATATCAATGTGTGGTTGCCTCTCACACACCCCCTACTGGGGACCTGACCTGCAACCCAAGCATGTGCCCTGACTGGGAATCAAACAGGCGACCCTCAGTTTGCCAGCCAGCGCTCAATCCACTGAGCCACACCAGCCACAGCAGGATTGTTTTTATGAACTTGGAGTTGAAGAGGCCTTCCGAATAAAAACATTAAACTCAAAACCACAAATATTAATAGATTTGTCTATTTAAAAACTTTGTGTTTAGCAGAAAACAAGCAAAAACAAGAGAGAACGAGGAGAGTTATTTGCAAAAATATGTAACAAAGTATTTTACAAAAAGTCAATCCAAAAAGCATTATTTTTACTGATTTTAAATTGTCATCTCCTTGATGACTAGACGAGATTGAATATCTTTTTATGTTTGTTGTCCATCTGTATTTCTTACGTTAATGGCTTAATCATAACCTTTATTCATTTTCTACTGAATTCTCATCCTTAGTTTAAAAGAATTTTATGTATTTGGCAATTATCCCTTCTCCTAGTCATCTCTGCTGGATTATTGCCAACGCCACCAAGCATTAATAGATCTCATTTTAATAAACACTCATGAGAGCCTGGAAATAAGCCCTCGTATATATGGCCCAATGATTTTCAACAAGGGTATCCAGACAATTCAATGAAGACAGAAAAGCTTTTCAACATGGTCCTGGGAAAGCCGAAAATCTACACGCAAAAGAATGAAGTTGGACCCTTACGTGGTGACACGTACAAGATTAACTCAACACCAGCTGGCTTAACTCAGACACTGAACACTGGCGATGCTCAGTTGGAGGAGCATTGTCCTGCAAAGTGGAGGGTCGCTGGTTCAATCCCTGGTCAGGGCACATGCCTGGGTTGCAGGCCTGGTCCCCAGGAAGGGCACATGCAAGAGGCAACCGACAGACAGATGTTCCTCTCTCACTTAATGTTTCTCTCCCTCTCTTTCTCCCTCCCTCCTCCATCTCTAAAAAGGAATAAAACAAAAATAACTCAAAATGGATCCAAGACATTTACAAATATAAAAGCCAAAATTTAAAAAATGTTAAAAGAAAACTCAGGGGAAGAAGCTCTTTTACACAATGGGTTTAGCAACGTTTCCTTGGAATATGAAAAGTTCAGGCAACAAAGAAAAACAGAGAAACCGGACTTCCTCTGAATTAAAAACTTTTAGTCAAAGGACATTAACAACAGAATGAAAAGGCAACCCACAGGAGAAAGTATCTGCAAATCACATACTGTCCAGAATATATAAAGAACTGTTCAAACTAAAACACACAAAACAAACAAAAAAAACAACCCAACTCAAAAATGTGCAAAGGACTTTATAGGCATTTTTCTAAAAAAAGATACAGACAGATGTCTGATAAACACATTAAAGAAGACACTCAACATCATTAATCACTACGTAAATGTAAACTGAAACCATAATGACACATCACTTCGCTCCCATGTTGGGGAAGACGTGGGGAAATTGGAACACTTGCACTACTGGTGAGAATGCAAAGTGGTCCAACCTCTATGGAAAACAATATGGTGGTTCCTGAAATAATTTAGAAAATTGAACCACCACATATCTTGCCATTTCTCGTCAGCATATATGTGTCCAAAAAAACTGAAAGCAGGGTCTTGAAGAGACGAACACCAATGTTTATAGCTACATTATTCACAACAGCCAAAAAGTGCCAACCTACGAGTCCATCAAAGGACGAGTGGATAAACAAAAAGTGGTGGTGTACCTGCGCACACCCTAATATTATTCAGCCACAGAAGTGAAGGGAATTCTCCTGGTCTAGGGCATGTGGCTGGGTTGGGGGCCAGGTCCCCAGCAGGGAGTGCACAAGAGGCAACCACACACTGATGGTTCTGTCCCTCTTTTCTCCTTCCCTTCCCCAGTCAGTCAGTCAATCAATGAAATTCTGACAAGCAGAAGTTAAAATGGTAAATTCCATGTATGCTTATTACAAATATTAAGACACACAGACAATCTCGACTCCACACCCCCTCCATGTACCACCCAATTCATTGTGAAACTTGGTAAAGCCGTGCAATCATGCTCTTCATTCGCTCTTCTGCTACACACACTCTCAATGGTATAACCACTCCACTTCTTTCTGAGATGCATTTTCAAACATATTTGATATATTTTCCTTTCTAGTACCTCAATCATTACTATTTTCATCCTTTGCTGGGCTCCCCATCCATTACCAGGACTTTAAATGTTTAAGTGCCCCAGAGCCAAATTTTCTCTTCTCCATCTGAACTCCCTCCATATTTGATCTTATTCAGTCCCTGGCTTTAAATAACATCTAATTCTGTTGACTCTCACCTGTTGATATCCAGCTTTTGACCTCAAGGGTCAGGTTTACGTACCATTCACCTGCCTACAAGACATTTTTCTAGGTTTACTAGCAGACCTCTTGAATCTAGCAAGCTTAAAAAACAATTGCAGACTTCCTGTCCCTACTTCCTCCCAAACCTCACACTTTCTTCTTCCATATTTGCATCTCAATGACACCACCAGTCATAAACTTCCTAGGCCAAAAACTGATAGTTCTTAGTTTTTTTTCTTTCCCTAAAATACCACCCAGCCTTTCTTACTAGGCTTATGGGAAAGAATTGAGGCCTTCTTGTCTAAAATATCCATGGCATGTCATGGATTAAGGTCTTTCTCTATGTATCTAAAATAGTGTTAGTTATATACTATCCTTGGGAGAACTAAGAAAGGCTGCTAGACTATGAGCAAGTCCATCTACCCAATGTAGTGACTCCAGAATAAGCCACCATAGTTCACACAAGCTATTGTTACAGGCTGTTCACTGGTCTCACAACTCCCACTCTCAGACCTTTCCACACAATATGCAAAGTAACCTTTGTTAAAGGTAAATCAGATCATAAATACCCCCCCATTTATATTCTCTAGAGACTTCCTCCTAAAATAACAAAACATAAAGCTCTCCATGGAGGTCTTAGAAAACCCACCGGAACTAGGCCTGCCTGCCTCTCTGACTTCTGTCCTGTTACTCCCCCCCTCTGCCGAGTTCACTGTATTCAGCCCTACTGATCTTCAATCAAGCCTTCAAACACGCAGAGCAAATCCTGTATCAGTGGCTCTGCACCTTCTGCCCTTCATCCTGAACGCTGCTCCCAGTCTTTGCACTGCTGCCACCTTCTCAACCATCAGGCCTCAGTGCAAATGCCGCCTCCTTGGAGACCTTCTCTGTCCACACCAACTGAAGGAGCACACTCCTCTCCGCCCACTCCTCTGTTGTTCCCTTCGCACCACTTTTTACGCTTTCCCAAATGCAATTATCTTTACTTGTCTACACATTTTAATGGCCAATTCCCACCAGATAAATACATGAATGAAAGATCCACAAGTGTTAAGGATTTTGTGTTATTTACTGCCCAGTACAGAATAAGCAATCAATAAATGTTAGCTCTATTATACGGAAGGAAACATAGTCCATTTTAAATGGGAGAGAAGACTGTATATATTTGTGTGTGTGTGTGTACACAAATTAAGACTACAAATTATATATACAGAAGACTGTATACATGTATTTGTAGTCTTAATTCATTGTAAGAGCTATTTTTAAGTATTATTATTTTGAAAATAACCCATCCTCTAGCTTCCCAAATGACATGTGGAGAAATGAACACTAATGGGATCTTTTTCACTTACAGTTTCGTACGTAACAACTGGCAGCTGATGACTTTGCCAGGAGCTCCATCCCCAAGTCCTGTAACCTGCCCGAATTTTCGGTTCCACATGCAGCCAGAGCTGCCTGGTCAGCACATAGAAGACTTGTCTGGGTGTCTCCAGAAGCAGCACTGCTGCTTTTTAGTTCTGAAAGTGTATTCTTTACATCAGTTTTCATACATCGAACTTCAGCCATTTGAGTTTTGAGTTTTTTTAGCATCTTTAAGTCGGAGGGAACTCGCCACATTGCCTGCTGCTTCCTTTGATCTTTATCTTTTCGAGAATATGAGGCTTCAGAGAGAGAGAGAGACAACTCATATTAACACAGACTTCAGCATTCATGAAATCATTTTGCATTGAGAAATATGCAAATTTGCTCTGTAAATAAACTACAATGCTTTAGGTCATGATATCAACAATAAAAGTATGTATTGAATGCTATTAATGAAAATATAGTCACAAATATCTTAACTTTATTCATACCTTCAAAATTAGAATATGGCTCACATTATAATCACTCAAATCTGTATTATATATTTAACTCTAAAAGTTTACAAAACTACCCCATTAACTGTGCTTTCTTCTTTACACTTCTCTATTTTTCTCAAATTTCCTACACTGAGGTTTTATTATGTTCATAATTTAAAGCACAGCCCAATACCTCATCAAAAATTATTGTATAACATATAAAAATAAAAATATTCTAATAAATTCCAAAAGTTGATTTATTGTCCTGACCAGTGTGGCTCAGTTGGTTTGGTGTCGTTCCACAAAGCAAAAGGCCACAAGTTCGATTCCTGGTCAGGGCACATGCCTGGGTTGTGGGTTTGGTCCCTGGCTGAGGTGCATATAAGAGGCAAATAACTGATATTTCTCTCTTGCATCAATGTTTCTCTCCCTCTCTTTCTCCCCCGCTTTCCCTCTCTCTAAAAATAAAATTTTCTATATTTTCAAAAATATTTTATTTCTAGAGAGAGGAGAAAGAAAGGAGAAAGAGAGGGACAGAAACATCAGTGAGTGGTTGCCTCTCACACACTCCCAACTGGGGACCTGGCCCACAACCCACACATGAGCCCTGACTGGGAATCAAACTGGTGACCCTTTGGTTTGCATGCCAGTGGTCAATCCACTGAGCTACACCAGCCATGGCAATTAAAATCTTTTAGGTTGATTTACTGAAGTATTATCAAATGTAGATGCACCTATTAAGTGCCATGGAACATAAGAATAGGTCCCTACCCTAGCAGCTGTGGCTCAGTAGACTGAGCGCTGGCCTGTGAACTAAAGGGTCACCGGTTTAATTCCCAGTCAGGGCATGTGCCTGAGCTGTGGGACAGATCCCAGCAGGGGCAAGTAGAGGCAACCACACACTGATGTTACTCTCCCTTTCTCCCTCCCTTCCCCTCTCTCTAAAAGTAAATAAATAAAATCTTAAAAAAAAAAGAAGAAGAAAGGTTAGGTCCCTGTCACTGAGCCTGCAGCCACTAAAGTTTTCTTTCTTCCCAAAGTACCTGAAGCTGTTTTTAACCTGTTCTCCCCCTACCTAAATATTCAAAATGAGAGGCGTAAGTAAAATACACTTTCTACTGCAGGAAGGAAAAAAGAGGTAGGTATTTTTGAAATCAAAATGAGTCTGGGAGATAATAGATACTCACTCAATACAAAAGAATAAATGAATAAAAGAATAAGAAAGGACCACTACGAGCAACTTGATGCCAACAAATCCACATATAATAGACCAATCCCTTGAAAGGTAATCTGCCAAACTCACACAAGAGACAGTCTCAATAGGCCTATAGCCATTAAAAAGATTAAATCAACAATTAATGACTTTCCAAAACAGAAAGCATAAAGCTCAGATGAGTACACTAGTGAATTCTACTAAACATTTAAAGAAATCATACCAAGTCCCTACAATCTCAGAGAAAAGAAGCAGAGAAAACACTTCCCCACTCAATCTGTGAGGGCAGCATTACTACAATGAAATGTAACACTCACAAATTTAAAAAAAAAATAACAGAAAACTAGGAATAGCAGAGAACCTCCTCAAAATCATAAAAAAAACCCATTTAATGGTGAAAACCTTGAAGCTTTCCCACCATTATCAGAAACAGAGGAAGGATGTTCCTTTTCCCACTCCTTTTCAACATCATCCTAGCTAACACAGTAAGACAAGAAAAAGAAATATAAGGCATACAGATTGAGAAGGAAAAAATGCACAAAGAACCAAAATGAACACTGAAACCTAAGCAAGCATTTCAATAAAAAGAAAGCGGGGTCTTTCTGCAATGTTTGGTTTTAATATCCTCTCCTAGGCAGGTTGTTCTCATTCAGTTTTCACGACTCTCTTCTCCAGGGCTTTTGTCCTGCAAAAAGGCTCCATGTCTGGCTCATCCTCCTCACACTCAGTAAAAACAGATGTCCGCCATGATTATGTTCTTGGTCCTTTACTTTTAAAATTTTTCTTTAAAATCTCTTTTGCAATTTTACTTCCTTAGTTTAGGCAAATAACTGCCTGTATTCCAATTCTTAATTTTTAGCTGTTTACTGGGCATCTTTACTTAGATATCCCACTGGTATATCAAACTCAAAGATCTTTAAATCCAAGACTTGCTCTTTCTCTATTGCCCGTATTCTCCCAACCTCCTTGACATCAGCATTTTAATCACCTAGATTCAAAACTCAGGCCATTTCATTTATACCATTAATTTTATATAGAAAACCACCTTTTCAGAACATGAAGATCTTACTATGTTTTGCATTCTTTTTTTTCCCCAGTGACATTGAATGGTTTTAAAAAATGTGACTCGCCCTGGCTGATGTGGCTCAGTGAGTGAACTGAGAGCTGGCCTGGGAACCAAGGGGCTGCCAGTTCGATTCCCAGTCAGGCCACATGTCTGGGTTGCAGGCCGGGTTCCTGGCTGGGGGCACGCGAGAGGCAACCACACGTTGATGTTTCTCCCCCTCTCTTTCTCCCTCCCTTCCCCCGCTCTGAAAATAAATTAAATCATTTAGAAAATTACCTTGCCCATCTATAAAATATGCTATTGCATGACTAAATTGTAACTTTTCAGCCCTAATTGTACAGGATGGGGCAAAACTAGGTTTACATTTGTGAGTATGTAAAACATAAGATCTTAATCTTGTATTATTATTTATTAATTATTGCCCACACAAACAACTATAAATCCACTTTTGTCCCACCCTGTATTTGTTGGATAGTTTCAAATTCTGATGTTCTCTTTGGAATATACCCCTAAAAGTAAAATTACATGATTAAAGGATAGAAATATTTTAAATTTACAAAATTTTCCATCAAAAAGGTTAAACACACACACACACACACACACACACACACACACACACACACACGTGTGCGCACACGCTTTGCTCCCGCGGCCCTACCTACAGAACCAGAACTTGTCTGTTTCACCAGTTCTTTGCAAACGCTGGTTACGATTTAGGCAAAACTTTGGCCAATGTGATAGGTATTTTTTAAAAAAGGTATTTCTTTGTTGATCACAAAAACTACGTGACTTTTATTTTCTTTATACTTTTCTATATTTTTCAAGTATTCTACAATAAAAATGCCTCAGGAAAAAAAGGGAAATGATACACAACGTGGTAAGTGCTACAAAAGCACCAGTATAATAAAAAATGTACTTGGATCACAGATAAAAGGCGACTGTTTCATAACCTGGCTGAAGTCTGTAGAAAGTTCACCTTAAGAAGGAAGGGGCCTAAATAACCCCGACTCCGGGTCCATGCCCCACCAGGGGAGCTCTAGTTCTGTTTTCTACACTGAGGCTCTACCTTGGGCTCCGTCTGAAAAACGAGTCCTACTGCTTTAGAGACAACTGTACTTGAACAATAAAAAAAATCCCCAAACATTAAAATCACTGTTCTAAATCACTGATTTACTTTGTATAATTCCATTGTGTAAGAAGGTAGAAAAATGTCAGTATACTTTTAAAAGCTTTCCAACAAAAGTGGTTTTTTAAATGTGTGATTTAGAAGTAAACCCTTATTAGCTACTGAAAATGGCTAAGCCTGAGAGTTCCAAAAAGTCTGACTTGGACTCTGCCTCTCACGCGTGTGTGCACTATGTTAGAGTAACACAAACGTAGTTTCTCTTCAACAAATAACCCTTGCACTTAAAAAACTAGACAGTTTCTCTTGAAGTCCTGGTACTCATGAAGCCTGCAAAACCCTAAGTCCATTCACAAAGAGGAACCTGTACTTCATATGGATCCAACTGTCAACTACATACACAACCTACAGGACAAAATCCTATGTTAAAAAACCTTCTTACAGGCATTTTGACATTTTTGCACAAAACACCTTTGAACAGTAACAAAAAGTTAACTGAACAATGAAATATCAATTTTCTGCAGAAACATACTACACCCCAACACTTAGATGGTCGACTTGGATTGAAATTCAAAGTTCTTGGGCAACCACAAAGGAGGAGAAACCCCGTTCATACTATACCTGTGGGCTGCAACAGCGAAGCAGGCGGGCGAGGCTGTAAGCCCCACAGATTTTCCATACTGCTCCGGTCCTTTAGGTCCAACAAATGTATTAAAATGAAAGGATCAATGTCTAATAAACTACTGGTAGCAGCAGAGCACAAATGTGCTCTTCTTGACATTCTGCTACTGGCACCCACATAGCCATGGTTACTACCTGCAAAAGAAATAATACAGAAAATGCATGCTATATATGTATTTACACAAATCTAAGTATATTTAAAAGAAAAATTAGACTGGCTAATGTTTGAATACTTGTCTGTGGACCTATCTCTTAGCTGGTTTTCATGGTGAGAAACACACAGAAGAAACCGCACCGCCATCGTCAAGCACAGTGACTATGCACTGGCCTCGTCACTGCCCACGATTCAGCAGCAACCTTCAACCTCATCCTGAGCCCTGGAAGAAAATCCCCATGGTGTAACAGATCCCAAGCTGGATACCAAAACAGAAATCTTCTCCAGTCCTTTGGACAGAAAACTGTAGACTCACGACAGTTTGGCAGACTTTTTGTCCACCTTGTCAAATTTATATCACTTGTACTGCATTAAGCTTTAAGTGACAGGTGGCAAACACAAGGCCCGCAGGCTGAACCCAGTCCTCCACCTTGTTTTCTCCAGCCAGGCACCTTGTTTCTACCCGGTGGCAGCGCTGAGCTCCTTCCCCTAGTTAAGGAGTAGTTACATTCATACAGTCCCAAAGTTACATTCGGCCCTTTGAAGGCGACTGCAAAGCTGATGTGGCCCTTGGTGAAAATGAGTTTGTCATGCCTGCTTTTTTAAGCTAAGCAAACCACCAGACTGTTCTCTAGTGCTTACTACAATGCCTAGCAAGTAGCAAGCAGGAAGATACTGGTTAAAATTAACTTTTATTAAAGCAATTTAAATATATTCTAAAGAAACACAACCTTTAAAATGTTACCTGAAGAAGTGTTAAAGTAGGTAGTGTAAAAATAATATAAAATAACCAAGTTCTGAGTACTTACGAGTGTTTCAAAGAGACGCGACATAGGAGAGATGGTAACGACATAGGAGAAAAGTTCAATTACTCAGAAGCTTCAGGGTAATCATTTAAGGTTTTCATCTCTAGTCACATCCTCATGATTTTACCTTCTCCTACTTCTTCCTCTTCTAAGGCTTATCATTCCATTACTAATTTTTCTTCCCAGTCTCTGTACCCTATGGAACTCCTGTTAAAACTGGCAGAAAACTATCTCCCTCCACCATGACACTGTTTCTTAACACTTCTCCTTTATTAGGGAGTTGCCAAATCAGGCTGCGTACCAGTGAGTTGAGGAGTTTTTAAAATTAGATTCCTGGGCTCCACTCCAGATGTACTGAATTAGAACACTGGAGTGGGATCCAAGACCTTCTTCCAAAAAGCATCACTACTCGGGTGATTCAGAGTAGTAAGTAAATAAGGTCAGTAGTCCACTGTATGGTATCTGATGTAATGAAATCTGGTTCTTTAAAAACAGAAGTTGCCTGTGTTAGATGAACCCACAGTATAGAAAGGAGTGTTAGCATGCTGTCTCCTGTTCCTCACTGCCCTTCCGGGCCATTATCCTCACCAATGAGCGAAAACTCCTTTCCTTTGTGGTTTATGCTGTTTGGCTCCTCCCCCACTTTCCATGTTCCCATCCTTTCTTCTCAACTATGGTGTGCATCCACAGGCAGCGCAGACTTTGGCAACTATTTGCAGTTTCCCTCTCTGGGAGGAGGCACCACTGTGGGATGTGCGGCACATGTGTGCCTACGTCTTAAGTATACAGCCTAACGAATGTTCCCAAAATACTAGCACCCCAGAACCTCCTCCGACACCTCCTCAAATTGCTCATTAACCTTCCTCTGCAAATATAATCTGCATTCTGAGTTAAATAACCATAGATTACTTCTGCCTGTTTTAAAATTTATATAAATGTAATATTATTAAAAGTATGGACCTGGCTGGTGTAGCTCAGTGGATTGAGCGTTGGCCTGGGAACCAAGCAACCACGGTTCGATTCCCAGTCAGGACACATGCCTGGGTTGCAGGCCAGTTCCCATCAGGGGACTCACAAGGGGCAACCATACATTGATATTTCTCTCCCTCTCTCCTTCCCTTCCCCTCTAGAGATAAATAAAATCTTAAAAAAAAAAAAAGTATGGACATAATCTCATATCCTGCTTCTTTGTTCAACATTATGTTTATGAGATTCATCTACATTATTACTACGCAGCATCCTACGATATGAATATAACCAATTTCTTTATTCTACTGAGAAAGAGTCTGGGTTGCTTCTAACTTTTGGCCACAGGAATAAAGCTACTGAAAAGCACAAGCAAATAACTGCTCTTGAAGCACACAAAGAAAAAATATAAAACACCTCAAAACAAAGCAAATGGATCGGTGACAGGTTCCTCCCTCCCGAGCCTGCTGCAACATCACACAGCAGCTCCTCGGCCGTATTCCAGTGCCTGCGTGCATCAGCACGGCCTTGAAGGTGCTGCACAGTGTGGCCCCTCCCTCACTACCGCGCAGTCATCTGCTCTAATTTTCCATGTCCTTTATTTCATTATCAATTATATTTTTTCTTAAATTAAAAAAAGGCACAAAAATATCTAAAAAGGAACAATGCTGCTCTAAATATTCTTGTGAAAACAAACTGGCAGCAGCCCACACTTCTGCTGGGACTGGGGGAGCACTGGAATGTTTATGTTTGGCTTCAGCACCTACTGCCCAGGAGGTTCCCGAAGTGGTTTCAGTCCTAGCCAGCAGGGCACGAGAGTTTCCATCTCTCCGCATGCTTTCAACACCTAGTACTGCCAGTTTTTTAAAACACTAACTATGATAGTGGGTGTGGTTTCTGTTTGGCATCTCCTCACAATGGAAGGAAACTGAGCGGTCTCACAGCCCCATGGTACCCCACCAAGTGTGCCAACATACACACACCGGATGAGGAGAAACAGTATATGAGGGGAAATGGTTGAAAATTTCCTACATGTGACGAAAATATTAATCTACCCACCCAGGAGCTTAGCTCAACAAACTCCAGGTAGGACTGACAAATTTATGAGATCCTCCAGGGACACACAATGTACTTCCTCTGAAGAAAGAGGCCCGGTACCTTTTAAGATGTGTATTGCCCACCTACCTGAACAGCCTCCTTTGCAAAGTGTCTATTCCAGTATTTTCCCCTAGAACTTTGTCTTTTCTTCTTCTGATTGATTTGCAGACTTATATATTATGGCCCAGTCTTTGGGATAATATTTTTAACTCATTTATTCTAATTAATAAAAGTTATGATGGTTGGTATTTTTAAAAAATCAACATATAGTTCTAGACCAGACTGCTCACCTGAGATCTTCTAAGCAATTAGATAGACGGGGTCTGAAGACAGACACCTGGGAGTCCCACAGGTCACTCGAAATCTATAGAGACCCAACAGAATATATGTATCTTCTGCTCCTGGACTATCCTAGGTAATGGTACAGCCTAAGCTAGAAGCTTTAAGGAGTCATCTGCACATCTTCACCTACCCCAACCCAACCAGTTACAGCCTCTAAGTCCTACAGAGTCTGACATAGCTCAAAAAGGTTTGTTCTTCTCTACCCCTCCTGATATTGCCTTGTTTTAGGCCCTCATAATTTTCCCTCCTGTAATATTTCTGAAGTTTCTAATTTTGTCTCATTCACCTTTAAGTCATCCTCCACTATGAAACTAAATCTGATCACATTCCCTTATAAAGACCTTTAGTGGTTCCACTGAAAAAAATCCAAACTCCTTAGCCTGGCAAATAAGATCTTACATTACGTGACCTTGTTCCTGCCTACCAATCTCACACTGACCCGACCCCATTTAAAACTAAATAAAGTCTCAATTATCCAAAGTTCTAACAGGAATATCACTGCAGACGCTGTCTGGAATGCCTTTATCTTATCTCATTGATTTTCCTGCTCCCATTAGCTTATCTTTCAAAAGCAAGATGAAGCATCACTACCTTTCTGAAGCCTTTATTTACCCGTCACCAAGCAGCCCTTCACTGCAGGCTTCGGTGTCACCCCCTGTATCTGCGTTTACAATCACAAAGTTTTGCAATGACTAGTGCTGGTTCCTCACTTAGGAAAAGCGATGCTCATTTATCTTTTAATCCCAACAAACGACAAAATGGCTGATACCTAGTGGGCCATTAAACATTTGTGGAACAGGTGACCTTAAAAATTCCTAATCTGAAATAACAGATGTTTTGAGTAATAACCTTACATAATGTCAATTTGTTTTACAAGTGTGTTATACAGCCTAGTGAGAACTATGAGTTCTCAACTAAGAAGTATTATTAAACTGTTTCATAAATTATATATGACTAGTAAATATAGAACAGATTTTTCCTACTCAACTGATTCAACTAGCTAATGTTCTAGATTAGAATGTTACTTACTTACAATTTTTCAGCTCAGATTTAAACATAAATTTGCTTGTAACTAAATAAACAATGCAATTTTTATGAAAATGTGGCCACCTGAGTCACTAAATCACTCTTGTTTCAAGCCATCATCTTATTTAATACTGCCTATAAAATAAAATTAGAATTTTACCTTATTCCTAGCTTCTGTATAAGAAAGATCTTTTCCTGTGTAATGAACAACTTAACATCTTAGTTGACATAATTCTTCAGATGACTGTGGTTCCTAACTATTAGTAACAGGTTTGAAATGGACTTTCAATTAACGTACAACAATAATGCATGCCACACTCAGCCTCAATTCACCCCTAATCTAGCTCGTGTTTACTTATATGTTTTGTTTTAGAATAGTTTTAGATTTACAGAAAAAGTGAAAAGATAATACAGTGTTTCTGTAAATCCCATATTCAGTTTCCCTACTGCTAACATCTTTCATTACTATGGTATATTTATGACAAGTAATAAACCAATATTAATGTTATTAACTAAATTCCAAATTTTATTTGTATTTCATTAATTTTTCTCTAATGTCCTTGTGTTGCAGGGTCCCAACCAAAATAGCAAATCGCATCTAGTCGATCATTTCTCCTTAGGTTCCTCTGATTTGTGATATGTGATAGTTTCTCAGAGTTTTCTTGCTTTTTATGACCTTGGCAGTTTTGAAGAGCACTGGTCGGATACTTCATAGAATGTCCCTTAATTGGGGTTACATGGTGTTTTTCTCATGGTCAGACTAATGGGTTTTGGGGCAGATCATCATCACCCCCAATGAGGGGACCAAGGGCCCCTTCACAGCACCTCACATCCAGGACACACGCTATCCACACGACGAAACCGATGACTCAAATCTGATAACCTGGCCGAGGTGGTGTTTGCCAGATCTCCCTGGCACAGTCAGTTGCCACCCACCCTCCCTTTTCACACAGTACAATGTGGAAGCAAGCCACTAAGTGTAGCTGACACCCAGTGGCTCATCAAGTATTTGGCGAATGAATGAGTGAAATTGAAAAATATAACCTCTAGTTTACCCAGGGTACTTAAAAATGTCACGTGTAAGAAGTTCCCTATAACATAGTTTAAGACAGAAAATCACAAATTTAACAACAACAACAAAAAGGCTGAAATATTTTCAGTAACCGTGACTTAATAGCCGATCTATTTTATACCAAGACAGCCTCTGAGTTTTCTGGTACTATTTAAAACCTTGAAAATTACATTCAAAACTTAGTAATAAAGTATATTTACTCAACATTTACCTCAACAAATATTAAATGATCCCTATTATACTGTTAAGTGCTAGGGATACAAAACTAATTAAGATGCACATTATCTTGGCTTCATGGAGTTCAGAGGTGAAGGACAAAATGGGCAGTTAAATAAGCAATTAAAATGTTTAACACAAGGGGGACCCCAAAAACCCAGTATTTATAAAAAACTGTGTATTTTTTTCTTACGTGTTTAAACTTCGGTCACCTTCAAAGTACTCTCCATTTGATGCAATACACCTACTGAGACCTTTTTTCCACTGCTCAAAATAAGTTTTCTAACTGGTCGATTTTGATGCTTCCGCTGTACTTTGTTTCACTTCTTCCACATCGGCAAAATGTTTCCCTGAGGACTTTTTTCATCCAAGGAAACCAAAAAAGGTCACTCGGGTGGAGAATGGATGAACAGGGAGGGTGGGGGCGTGGAGGCCATGCCATTTTGGTCAACACTGCTGAACACTTACACAGTGTGGGCAGGTGCGCTCTTCAATTACCCATCATGATCGTGAAATGAGCAAACTCACTGAGAGTCTTAAAAAAAAATTCACTGAAGCACAACGCAGCCTCTCACAACTCCAGATGGTACACGGATTCAGATGGGTTCCTGGAATACTCACCTAGCGGGGGAAGCCTGAATTACAAGGGGCCTGCCCTCCAGAAGATAATTTGATTTTTCTGGGGGGCGGTCCCCCCTCATATAGGTTAAATAGGCTCTAAGAGGTTAATTTGAGAGAGCAGAAAAGATACCCAGGGCAAGCAGTCAAGGAGGACTTCCAGGAAGAAATACAATAAAAGCAAAGGTAGAAAAAACAACATATTGGGAAGCAAAGATGTGAGATACCACAGCACATTTGATGGGCTGAAAACATGCAGAGGAGTGTGAGAGAGGTAAAGGCTAAAGAAATGAGCAGGAGCAGCACATAAAGGGCCTGTGTACTATATTAACAAGTTTAGACTTTATCCTGTAAATAAATGGAATCAAATAAAGGGTTTCAAAGTAAAGAAGTGACATGATGAGACACTAACGAAGGGAAAAAAACTCACTTTGAACTCATGCTATGGGTAACAGAATGAAGGAGAGCAATAATGAATACAAGGAACCCACATGAGAGGCTGTTTTGAAAGACAGTAGCCTAAAATCTCACAGGATTTTATTTTATAAGTAAATGAGATAAGGTACACAAAGTGCTTTTTTGCACAGTGCCTGGTACATATGAACACATACCAAATGTTAGCTATTATTATTGTTTTAAATATCTTAGAAATATACTCTAAAGTAGATATACAAAATATAGCACTTCTAACACCATGAGCCATACAGAGTGTGGCTGCCACATATTAAAATATGACGTGGTCAGAAGAGGACAGAGAAAAGACAGAACGGCCCGTGGGCCTGGCCTCTGTACCTGGAGGGCCCGCAGCAGCTGCGTCCTCCATGAGCTCGCCCT
Source organism: Artibeus jamaicensis (assembly GCF_021234435.1). Lineage (NCBI taxonomy): Eukaryota > Metazoa > Chordata > Mammalia > Chiroptera > Phyllostomidae > Artibeus > Artibeus jamaicensis. The sequence continues at coordinate 9,848,612 of NW_026521407.1, forward strand.
CCTCCAGTTCCATGTTGTTGTACTCCACATCATTCTCTCCTGACCTAAGAAAACACAGCCCTTATTACTCCCACGGAGTATAATTAACATTATTTGTCACGCCCCAGTGAATTTTTAACAATAGTGCATAGCTTCCTCCTGTGAAGACAGGATATTTTTAAATACAAAAATGAAGAAAGAGACTTTTGTACTTATCACATGTATAGGTAGTAATAGTCCAATTATCTTTAAAAAGGACCGACACAGCTTGGCAACATTTGACTTTTAGAAGAGAAAAACTGAGAACCATTGTAAAGCAGAAGAGATTACAGCTTTATAGAATTTGTAACTTAATGGCAGTAAATTAGGCTTAAAAGACTACATTTTAAGGCTAAAAAGGAAAGATATTCAAATTACTGCATATACTATTTTCTTAAAATATTATTTCATGGAAAATGGTGTTATCTCCTCACAAAGTCTCTCATTACAAAAAAAAGCTATTACTTTATTTTTATTTTAAGTGACAAAATACTATACGGAACAGCACTAATCAATGCTAGTTTGGGGTATTTCAAAAAGTCTCAAGATCCACTCCCAGCCTGACAGCATGAAAAGCTCTGCAGACCTGCTCTCCAATGACACTGGTGAAAATTTGTTTGAAAACCGCCATTTAAAGACTGGCAATAGAGCACAGAGCAACTGAAAAACATCTCAAGAAAATGTAGTAACATCTGGTAAGAACAGTGAGTCTGTGGTACTTGTGGTACCAGAACCAAGACCTCTTTCCTTCTTTCCTCCCCTCCCGATTCAGTGACAAGCGTGCTGAGAACACTGGGGCTTAGGTCATCTTTGCCTCAGTTCATTCATAAAGCAGAGGTCCCAGGCCTGAGATGACAAGCTGCAAAGGTTTGAGGACACAGCCCCTATTCCCACAGCCCGTACTGGTTCGACTTCTAAGTGGGAGAAATTCGCACACCTCTGTACTCAGTCCAACTTCAGAACTGTGGCTCAAAGTTTTTCCTGGGGGAGAAGGAGGTTTTAAAACAGTCATAAAGAAATGTATAATATCATTAAGAGCATTAAAAAAGACTCTCAAACGAGATCCAGCAAAACATAAAGATAACTATACACCAAGGCAAGTGAGATTTACCCCAGCAATGTGAAGTTGGTTTAAAATCCAAAAATCTGCCCTGGCTGGTGTGCTTTGACCCAGTGATCCCACTTCTGGGAATATATCCAAAGGTGTTGGAAACATTAATTCGAAAGAACATGAGCAACCCTATGTTCATTGCAGTGTTATTTATAATCACCAAGATATGGAAGCAGCCCAAGTGTCCATAAGTAGATGAGTGGGTAAAACAACTATGGGACATTTACACAATGGAACACAACTTGGCTGTAAAAAAAGAAAAAGTTTTACCCTTTGTGATAGCATGGATGAACCTGGAGAACAGTATGCCAAGTGAAATAAGCCAGTTAAAGAAAAACAAATAGGACCTCACACTTACAGGTGGAATCCAATGAATAAACTGAACTAACAAGCAAAACAGAGACAGACTCGTAACTAGAGAGTAGGCTCACAGCTATTGAAGGTGGGGAGGTTAGAGTGTGGAGGGATCGAACAAAAAGAAGGGACTCTGGACGCAGACAACAGTGTGCTGACTGCAGGGGGAAAAGGGGCTGTAAGAAGTTTAAATGGTAAAGGAAAAAAAGATTAAAAAATAAAGTAAAAAGAAATGAATCCTAGATAGTTTTTCCTTAAAATCAAATGTCTTGTTAAATAAACTTGTTTAAAATTTAAAAAGGTTATAATGGTACATTTTATGTTGTATATATTTTATCATAGTTAAAAATCTCAACAATTAAAAATATCCGATTGGAAAACAGGCAAAAGACACAAAGAGAAATTTCACCAAGAATATAAAGATGGCAAATTAAGCAGATGAAAAGATGCTCAACATTATTAGCCATTATGGGGATGCAAATTAAAACTGCAACGAGCTATTATTAAAAAACCTATCAGAATGGCTGAAATAAAAACCAGACACAATGCTAAATCCTGGTGAGGAATCAGAGAAAGCGGATCACTCATACACTGTTCACAGGAATTGCAAAATAGTACAAACATTCTGGAAAACATTCAACTACCATACAATACAGTAGCTGCATTATCTTGGAGAAATAAAGATTTGTGTTCATATTAAAAAAAAAACCTATACAAGAATGTTGACAGTAGCTTAATTCATAATAACCCCAAACCAGAAACAATCCAGATGGCCTTTAACCAGTGAATGGTTGAACAAAACATGGTATATCCACAATACAGACTACTACTCAGCATTAAAGAAAACAAGAGCCTGAATGAATCTCCAGGGAACTATGCAATGTGAAAAAAGGCACCTCCTAAAGGTGGTGATTCCATTGGTGCAGTATTCTTTTGACAAAATTACATAAATGGGGAACACAGGAACCCATTGGAAGTGGCAGGGGGTGTGACTGGGAGGTGACTGAAGTAGGGGTACAGTGGGTACAGCACAGAAGGGCACCACAAGAGGGATGCGTGTGATGGAAATGTTCTGTATCTCGACTGCCCAACATCAACGTCCTGGCTGTGGTATCATACCATGGTTTTACAAGGTGGTATTTACTACTGGGGAAAACTGGGTGAAGGATATATAGGATCTCTACTGTTTTTTACAAATGCATGTGAATTTAAAATTATTTCAAAGTGAAAAGAAAAAAATGAACAGCAGGAATAAAATACGCAGTACTACTATAAAAAGAACAAGGAGGGAAAAAGTAAAAGTAGAGTAGAAAGAAGGAAAAAGAGGCCTATTTGATAAATATGTTCTAGTTAATTAAAAGCTGTTTATAATAATCACTATCCAAACAAACTGTATGCCTATTTTTCTGCAAAAAGAAAGAAAGGCACTGTATGCCTATAAAGAAACCAGTCTTAACTTACTTTCTAAGATCTCATACTTCAGGATTCCCTAAGTGTTCAAAATAGCTCATGATTAACTGTGCTATTTCCATGAAATTATACAAAATAGTCTGAATCAAGGTATTATTGTAGATGTATATCCATCTAGATAAATAGACATAACCAACCACTTTCTATTAGAAAAAGAATTAAAAAGCCAATCTAATGAAAGGTTGTGTGTCTAGTTTTATGTAAAATCCAACTACCTTCAAACAACCTTGAAAAAGTCAAGAGGCCTAACACAGTCAAATATGAAGTAATTCAGCCCTGGCTGGTGTGCCCCAGTGGAATGAGCACAGACCTGTGAACCAAGAGGTCACTGGTTATATTCCCAGTCAGGGCACATGCCAGGGTTGTGGGCCAGGTCCCCAGTTGGGGGCGTGTGCAAGAGGCAACCAAATCTCTCGCATTCACTCTCTTTCTCCTTCCCTTCCTCTCTCTCTAAAAGTAAATAAATAAAATTTAAAAATCCTAAAATAAAAAAGTAATTCAGATAGAACTGCATATTTAATCTACCTATTAGCGAGGTAAATTAAACTTTAAAAAATCACCATTTAAAAACATTTTTCATGTTAATTCTGCTGAGTTCTATTTAAATGTCGAGAAGTATCACTACAATAATGATTTCTGATTTGGAGACTTACAGGTACTTAGGCTTCGAATTTTGACTAATTAACCCTTTTAGACAATTTGCCACATATGCTAAGGGGGACATTAAGTGAAAACAACCCATTTTGAGGCAGTCTGCGGGAATGAAGCAAGGTCACAGAGCGAGTTAATACTCTCACCTTACTTTTGTGAAATGGCTGATGCCAGGGCTAGAACAGATAAATTACAAGATGAACCTGGAATGTCTTAATAGTGCCAGAAAATAAGAAAGGACTTAAAAAATGATGAGGACATCTCAAAAAGACACAGGAGTCAGCTCTTTAACAGGTTCCCATTGGCTAAGTCTTGGATAATCAATCACGATAGTAAATGGGTTAAACCATTTAATAATAAAAAATCCATGAGTCCATATCAATGATATTAATCAACTAATTAATGGGGCAGAGGGGAAGCTCTTCCATAGAGTAGAATTCCAATTAACAAATGCAGAGCGCATAATGGGATCATCATCTGGTTATTAACACAGTAATCTTTCCCAAGCTACAACTACTAATGGATGTTAAAATTAATGGACAAAAGTACAATGAGAAAAATATGCTTACAGTCTGAAAATATGTCCCCACAAGATATTTCTTGATCACAAAGGGAAAAGTCGTAACGGTAGAGAAACCTGGCAGACATCACATTAATCAAACCTAATGGTACAGACTGAAGACCTAGGCCCTTCACTCCCCCCTCAGGAGGTACTGAAAAGGCTATACCACCAATTCTGGAGCATTCCTCCCATAAGCGCTTAAGCTCAATCTACTTGTGAGGAAGCATCAGACAACTGCAAATTGAACAACTTTCTACAAAATACCTGCTCTCTATTTCTCAAAAGTGTTGACGTCATGAAAAACAAATGGGAGGGAAAAAAACCAAAAAGACCAAGTGGCCCAGACTGGGACAGAATGAAGCGACTTCACTGAAAGCCAACGTGTGCAACACGTGACCCTGCACTGTGTTCTGGACCAAAGAACATCACGGGCAAAATTTATAAAAGGCCAGACCACAGTATTACAGCAATTTTAATCTCCTGATTTCGATAACTGTACTGTAGTTACATGAGAAACATACTTGTTTTTAGAAGCATCTAATGAGAAGTACACACACCTAATCTCAAATGTCTCACCAAAAAATGTCAGTGGGAGTGAAAAAAAAAAGAGAAACATAACAAAGCAAAAATATTAACATTTGTGCAAAGAATCTGGGAATTTTTTAAATAGGGGAATTCTTGGTTAATATTTTGGCAACTTTTAAAAATATGAAGTAATTGCAAAATTATAAGTTAAAACTATAATTTAACTCAGCTTAGAACTCAGGGATAAGAGAGAGGAGACGAATTCAAGTCCTTCCTTCAAGACCCTTTATAAGGATTATCAAGAAAATATACTAACTACCCCCGCTTTCAGCCCTAGTTAATACGCTTCTTTCTAGTAACAGTCACTCAGGTGATTTGTAAGAGGGGTTAGTGCGAGACACTCACATCGTTTCTTCGTCTATGTCATTTTCCTCCGTGTTACTTGTTGCTGTGGAACTGGCAGAGGAACTGCTGCCGTCGAGGTGATTGACTTCATCTTCGCCAACAAGATCCAGATCCAGATCCCCGTCCGAAAGCTCATGCTAGAACAAGGCAAGGAAACAAGATTTTAATACCGAAGGACAGTTCAACATGGGCCAAGCAGCAAACGATAATGCAATCCTCTGAACTCTCTGCTCCCACGCCTAGGTGGCTGAGCCCTGTAGAGGAATTCTCACAACCACACCGCCTAGTACTACTACTAATTTATTGCTGCCAACTTCAGCTTGGCCCTCAATGTAACTGGAAATGCTTCATATATTCCGTGTCAGCTTCCAGTAAGACTTCACAGAGAGTAACATTCCAAATTATCATTCCTCGAATCCTACCTAACGTCTACTACCTGCACGGTCATTGTAAAACCCCATCACTAATACGCACAAAAAAAATACTTACAAGTAAACATAAATCCCCCCAACTTTCAGCTGCCCTCCTGTAAACTCCATCCTACCCTTCCTCAACCTCATCCTATCAAAAGGTTAACCTGAGTGGCTCCTTTACGACCCCTAGTAACCTCCTTAAATACGCTGTTTTGTCAATACCTTAAACTTGTCTTCACTGTCTCTCCCTGACGGCTCCATTGCAATGTACACCTGAAGTCCCAAAAAGCTGTCTCTGTATCTCTGCCTTACCTTAAACAAAAACCACTGCTTCTTGAATTTTCAATCTGGGTATTGTTTAGCTGGGACAAAACCTGGCTATATCCCAAATCATAAATCATCTATCTACATATGCAATGGTAAGGTATTTATTAGTTTCAGTGAATGGAAATAAAACACATTTTTTAAATTCACAACCTGTATAGGTTCTAGAATGCACATCACAGTTTATTTTGTAGAATGTAATTTTCTACAATAAATTAAAAAACCCTGTAACATGTTGATTCAGCAACTTCCAATTTAACATTTCCAGAAGGACATACACTAATAATAAAAATAAACGGACAAGATTTTCAGCACACTGATCCCCTACATCCTATTATCAAACACAAATCTAACACTGGTCTAATTATTACATGATAATCTTCATGCTGAATCTTCTCCTCATCTTCATCCTCTCTGGCCTCTCTTACAGAAGCTGAAGCAGGACCATCCTGGAGAAGGACGTCAGCACAGGGCCCGGACTTCTTGGACCGTGTCTCGGGAGTGTCGTCATTTTGGGGGCTAAGATGATTAGCTGGCGGTGACAAATCTCTTGATTTCTGAGTTCGTGATAACTCAATAGTAAGTCTCTTTTAAGACAAAAATAGTACAAATAAACATGAGTCATAAGCATGAGTCATTTTTTTCTGTGGCACCACAAAAAATATTTTAAGTAAAACAATATATTCATATGTTCCTAAAACCATTTCTTGTATCATTTCTTTCACGACCTGCTGCCTTCTGCTTATGGAGAGATCTATGACAAAGAAAAGCTGCCCAATTTATTCTCATCCTTCTACCCAGTCCAAGCTACACATACAATTAGCAAACTGTACATAAACAAAAGCAGTTTTAAGCGGCATATTTAACATGAAAACCTCTGGAAGTATGTATTCATTCCTATTTTCCTCCCTCATCTATTAACCACTCTTGGCACTTCAAACCTTCCACCCCGTATCATCTTCCATTGGCGAAAAGGAACATTCCTTCCATAATTTAGTCAACTCTGTAAAATAAAAATTAACTGATCCTCCCCAATGTTCAATGCTGAGGATTCAAGATGTGGCAACATTCAGTTGTTCTCCAGGTTTGAATCCTCTACATTCAAGACAGAGCACGGGGAAGAGAAATACAGAAGTCACTGAAAGAAACACAGAGATAACCTCAAACTATAGCAGCACTGTAATATAAATTTATTTATTTATTTATTTATTTATTTATTTTTAGACAAAGGTGAAAGAGAGGGAGAAAGAGAAGGAGAGAAACATCAATGTGTGGTTGCCTCTCATGCACTTCCAACTGGGGACCTGGCCCACAACCCAGGCATGTGCTCTGACTGGGAATCGAACTGGCGACCCTTTGGTTCACAGGCTGGTGCTCAATCTACTGAGCCAAACCAGCCAGGGTTGTAATACAATTTTATGTAGTGATGCATGTTTTTATATGTAATTCCCAATACAAGCATTTAAAATGTGGTCAGTGCAACTGAGGAAATGAAAATTTTTTTATTGTTTTAATTATGTTTACATAGCCATGTGTGACTTGTGACTACTGAATAGTAGAGAATTAGAGGTTCAAAGACAGTAAGGATACAGAACATGATAACTGGATTTTTCTACAAAATTACAAACAGCAGTAAATATCCAAAATCTAATTACAAATGTTAACAGGCCAGTGAGACAATGAAACACTAAACCTGTTCTCTGCTTACCTCTTTAAGATTATTGATTTGTTGGATATAGCTAGTTTGTGCAGCCTCCAGTTGAGTAATATACCAATGCTGGTCCCGGCATTTTTGAAAGAAAGTTGGTGAACGAACCTGAAACCTTAAAAGAATAGCTGCACATGAAAAATAATCCAAATAGTCAAATATTATCAACCAAGCCTCAAATCTTTAACTATAAATTCTAAAATGTTAAGTTTCATTACACTGTAAGGCCAAAGTTAAAATGAACTCAGAGCTCCTCATATTCACCATTTATACATACAGATCACAAATCATAATAAAAAAGGTTCTGAAAAGTCATATTTAAGTCATTTGTCTAAACTTACTGTAGTTTTCTGAAGAATACCATGACCTATTGTGATTAACCTATTAAAGCATATTTATTATAATAATCTAGCTGAAGTTCCATATTGACCACGGAACTTCAGGGTCGGGAAGAACGGACCATACGATGCAGGGAGGAAGCTACCACTGGTTTTCCCCTTTCTGGACTAGGTCAGACCCTAGCAAAACAGGCCCTTTGTTTCAGGTGCCGCTTTTCCCCCTTCCTTCTTGCACCTCACATTCCCCTACTTCCTCCCCCTCAGTAAGAAAATCATGTCAAAAGTTAACTACCCAGGACCGCTTTAGAGTTCTCCCAAGGAGCTTCATGTTCTCCATAATGTATATTCCTAACCCCTCCGGATAGCAGTTTAAAATCAAAACTCTCCATGTATTACAATATGGTATATTTTTAGCTAGAATTAAGGAAAAAAAAACCCACAAGTATCTATATTAAAGCCTATTAATGGAAAAATGACAGGACCTTAATATATTCAGGGCCAACTGTAGTTGTAAAAAACTAATAAATATTAGTTTTGTAAAAAACAAATACTTATTAAAGCAAAAAAAAACAGAACAAAACTTATGCCTTTGTTACAAAGCCAAACATAACTCCATTTACGGTGAAAAAAATTACAGTAATATATAAAGAAGTTTCTGAAGAGTCATAAAACACTAATTTGGAAGCCTGCAACATAAGGTCTTGCCAACCTTATGTTAACTATCATTCCATTTCTTTCCCCACGATTTTACAGCTAGTGTAATAACTTACTGACCATCTAGCAGTTAGCAGGCCTCTACTTCTTCGGAAGGATCCCTCATACATCAGAGGGTGGAAATGACTTTACCCAACCACCATTCTGCATGGGTACTGCCCAGACAGTATACACTAATAAGGCATTGGTAAGACTTTCTAAAGGGAGTGTTTTTGAAGGACTAATAAAACCATGGCCAACCCTGCATTATTTCTAGTATTTGTGCCATTAAAACAAAAGGAAGCACAAAATTCTTTAACTTTCTTTTTTTTAAGAAAATACATATTTACACAGTTATAGAAAAGCCTTAAGTAACTTTCTAGTATGTACATATAAAATTCCATCGGCATCTTTAATTGAGGTTTAAATTTGGAAGTCTGTCATTAAATATTATGAGCGGTAGGATCACTGAAAGCCTCCTCGTCATGACCCCGCAGCAACCTATTCACAGTGCTGTAACAACAGCTCTATCTTACAGAACAAACTGTTTTTATCTGCCCATTTCATCTGGAGTTTCCTGACGACGAAAACCATTCCTTACTCCCTTAATATTAGCTCAATGACAGGCACAGACTCAGTAAATGTTGCTAAATAAGCGATAATTAAACACAACGGGAATCTGTTCCTGTACTGGGTCTGTAAGAAAAAGTTGTTATAAATAGGGATGGCCTAAATAAAGAACTACAAGTAGGATTAACTGCATTTAAAAAAGAAAACCCACGCAGACTGCCACCAGGAAGTTCAGCGTCACCAATACTCCAGCCAGGAGAGGACCAAGGGTACAAGGAGGGCTCTTTGGTAGAATGGTAAGATTGATGTTTGAATAATTTTGCAATCTTCTCTAAGATTAAAGTGCAAAATTGCAACTAATTATTTGTTTTGGTGAATAATGTTTTTAAATACAAAAAAATAGGTTATAATACAGAACTAAACTAATCCCCCAAAGATGACAAAAATATGAATGTGTTTTCTACATTAAAAATGTAATAATCTTTTTCACTTTTTGTTTTCCCAGAGAAGTTACGAAGACCACATCATAGTCAAGGTGGATGTAACAGCAACTCATCCGGCATGCTTCAGAACAAAGGGCTCAGACCGAGCAAAATTTAACAGTATATCAAACTACTTCCAAGGAAAAAAAGCGTTTCAAATGGTCTTGATGAAAGCTTTCTAAAATGTTAAACACAATGCAACCTCTCAGTTCAAAACACATTAGAGTCTATCTTTTTTAACTGTCACCTGAAGGCATTTTTTCATTGCTTTTACAGAGAGGGGAAGGGAAAGAGGGAGGAAGAGAGAGAAACACTGATGTGAGAGAGATGCATCAACTGGTTGCCTCTCCTACATGCCTGGACTGGTGATCTTAAGCACCTGGACTGGGAATTGAACCTGCAACCTAGGTATGTGCCCTGACCAGGAATTGAACCTGCAACCCTTGGTTACAAGACGACACTCCAACCACCTGAGCCACACTGGCCAGGGCTGAATCTAGTTTTTAAATACTCAAGCCCTCATTTTTATCAACAAATTAAAACCTCTTGTAATGATGAACAAAGCTTCTGACTTGTAAAATTTACCCTAACATTAAATGTTTTTTTTGTGGCTTGAAAGTTTGTCTTGTCCTTTCTCGAAAATAATACACCAACTACTATCACTTCATTTTCCTCAGCTTTTGTCTCTATTCCCCTAGTTTTAATCTGCTATTATCTAGAAGGATCTGAAAATCTTTTTGTGAATTTAAGCTTATAAAAAAACCAGTTATCCAAATATGAACAATGTCAAGTGAGAAAAATAAGTCTGTGATTTTCATTGTTTTCTGATTCGCAAATAGTAAGGTCGCAAGAAGTTCAACAGATAAACGGGACCTTATCAGAAGTAGTTTCCTTTTTATGGAATTACTAGCTAGACGTCAAACACGTTTCTGAACAACTTACCACCAATTACACACGACTCCTAAGATGAAATGGTTAAGAACACAGTGAGGTTATGGTTAGTATGAACTTCAATATTCATCTTTGTTAAATGCATAGACTTTAAAAGAAAGTTCTGGTAACATTACTGCTTCATAATAAAAGCTACAACATCAAATGTTTCCTACCTTAAAATCACTGTATCATTTTGTCGATTCAAGTATCCTTCATTGGCAAGTAAGTCCAAACGGAAAAATCTATTATAACCCCAGCATTCTCCAACTTCAAAGTCAGATGCAAATTCTCGAATGATATTTTTTGTAGGATCATTGCAGGACTGATGAACCATTTCTACACGATATTCATATCTCAAATTGAAAAAGAGAGTATTAATTATAGTTGGTGAACCAGAATAAAAAACAGCTGAAGTGATTACATGGGAAGAACCTTATCAACATATACAATTACATTTCTTTCAGAAGGACCGCACTATGTACAAAGGCAGCAGTAATGCGAATGGGCTACCACAATGTGACTGGCACCAGGTCCTTCTTTCCTCACAGTGTTGATCTACACAGCAGGTATAAAGCATCACCTCAGTAAATAAATGAGTTTGTACAAAATAGTACTTTCAAAGTAACTTTTTGTTTGTTTTGGCAAATCTACATATTTTTTCATATAGCCATTACCTATTATTTCCTCACATATAAAAATTCTGCCATTTTCTTTTAGATTTATCACTATACAATTTTAAAATAAACAAATTTTGAAATATTCTACTTCATTTTTCCAACTCGTTATAGTAAATTAACTGCGCATTCAGAAATTCAAGCCTATAAACTTTTCTAGCAGAAAATAAGTACACATTAGGAAAGCCAATATATTCAGATTTCCCTATCTTACAGAGTATAAAACTTTTGAGTCCTCAAACTCATTTTTACTAATAAAGCACTACTGCCACAGAAAGAAAAGAAAGTGAAGAAATAAAAACAATCAGAAGGAACACTCAGTACTAATGTGGACGAAAAAGGGGGCCTATGGAAAGTCACCTCCGGGGTGATCTGATCGTAAATTCCTAACTGGGCAGGGCATGATGGTAGTCACGCCCCAGGCCTGGAACTTCTGTAGTGAAAGGTTTTAAGCTACTCCGGTCCACTCTTCTTGTGTGTCTAGATCAGCACACCTAGAAGCAATAACCTTGGAAGGGGTTCTTCAGCCTCAAGAGCACATGATCTTAACTATCCTTTCATCCACTCCCCTCCTTGCTTTCTCGAATCCTGCATCCCCTCCTGAATTTGAAACGCACAAAAGTAGCTGTAAACCTGCTATTCTTGGGAGCATCTGAAATTTTGTTCCCTAGCATACGTCATCAGTTGGGCTCAGTACATTTTTATAACACTTTTCTATAAGTTTGGACATTCTTACATCGATAGTGGCCATAAAAGTTACTCTTTTTTGCTGGAGGTAAATTTTATGTGTTTTTAATTTTATTTTTCAACTACAGTTTTTACATTTAATACTATTTTGTATTAGTTTTAGGTATATAGTAAGATGGAGGCAAACTGAAAAAAACAACAACAATAGCTCAACCTGATTATTTCTATTGGTAAAGTTAAAGAAAAAAACTCACAACTCTTTACCTACGAATACCACACATATTTCTTTAAGTACTGCCAAATGATTTTTATATTAGTGTCTCTCATTGTACATTATCTAGATTGATAACACAAAAAACTAACCAAGATAGAAGCTGTGATATTCTGTCTGGATTTTATGGAAATTGTAAGGCCAGCTATGTAGTACAAAGGGTACCATTTTATGTCCACATATAAATCCAAATACTGATGCACGATTGATTTTGACAAACGTGCTACGACCTTTCAACATTAAAAAAAGACAGAGATAGAAGTCTTTTCAACAACTGATGCTGAGAAAACTGGGAAAGCCACATGGAAAGAACAAAGTTGGGCCCTGGCTGGTGTGGCTCAGTGGAGTGAGTGCTGACTTGAGAACCCAAGGGTCACTGGTTACATTTCCAGTCAGGGAGCAGACCAGGGTTTTGGCCCAGGTCCCTATTTGGGGGCATACAAGTGGCAAAACCACACGTTGATGTTTCTTTCCCTCTTTTTCGCTTGCCCTTACCCTCTGTCTAAAAATAAATAAATGAAATTTAAAAATAATAAAGTTGGAACCCCATCTACAAAAATTCAAAAGGTATCAACAATCTAAATGTTAAGGGCTAAAACTATAACTCTCAGAAGAAAACATGGGGATATCTTTATGAATTCAAATTTGGCAACTGATTTGTATATCTGACTCCAAAAGTATAAGCAACAAAAGAAAAAAATAGGTAACCTGAACCCCATAAAATTTTAAAATTTTTGTGCCAAGGACATTATCAAGAAAGTGAAAAGATAATCTACAGAGTGGGAGAAACTACTGTCAAAACATGTAACTGATAAGAACTTAGCATACAAAATATATAAAGAATTCTCATAACTGTTTACCAATAAAAAGACAAACAACCCAATTTAAGAATGGGAAATTTAAAAAGTTGTATTACAAAAGCCACTGAGATCAATGAAGTTGATCTTAGTGATCAACTTCACTGGATCACTAAGAAAATGCAAATCAAAACTGCAATGAGATACCACTTCATACTCACTAGGATGTCTACAAAATACCATTATAAATGAAAAATAATTAAGTGCTGGTGAGGATGCAAAGAAATACGAGTTCCTGTAAACTGCTGGTAGGTATACAGAATGCTGCCACCACTGTGGAAAACCGTTTTGCAGCTCCTCAAAATGTTAAACACAGAATTACCACAGAACCCAGCACCTGAATTCCACAATTAGGTATATATTTTTTTAAAAATGAAAACATATGTCCACATAGAAGCTTGTGCACGAATATTTACAGCAGAATTATTGATAATGGCCAAAAGATAAAAACAACCCAAACGTCCATCAACAGGTGAATGGCTAAACAAATAGAGGCATACATGCACAACGGAACATTATCCAGTCATACAAAGGAATAAAGTTCTGAGATATGCTTCAACATGGGTGAACCTTGAAAACACTATGAACTTCGACATAAAATATCCAGACTAGGCAAATACACAGGAAGAAAGCGAAGTATATATTGTAGTGTCTGTCTAGGAGAGGGGGAAGGGGGGAATGGGCAGTGTTTACTGAACGGGATGAGGTGTGTTCTAGGGTGAAGAACACGTTCTGAAACGAGAGACAGGTGGTGCTGTACAACAATATAAATGCACTCAACTATGGTTCATTACAGACCATATAAACTTCACCTAAAAAGTACACTTCTTACTATTTCAAAAATGAGTAGTGTCTCTGGTCGGATAGCTCAGTTGGTTAGTGTCATCTGGATACATCAAGGCTGTGGGTTCAATCCCTGGTCAGGGCACATGACGAATGTTCCATATAAACAAGTGGAACAACAAATCAATCACTCTCCCCCACTCCCACCCCCCCACACCACCTCTCTGAAAGCAATGCAAAAATGTCCTTAGTTGAGGATGAAAATTAAAAAATAAAAGCAGGTAATGAAAAACTCAAAACTCATAAAAAATAACTATACTAAAAAATCTGGGGAGAAAGACATTAATACAGATAGCCAAATACAACCGGGATCAAGACAGGTAGAAGTTTAAAATCAATATAAACGTTTTTGAAAAATCAGTTCTTTTGAAAGAAAATGCATATAATGTCTGAAAAAAGACCATTCTTTCATCTGCATTAGTTCTTTAAAATCATGGCAAATATAAAGCTGTATTTCTAATGCAGATGGCAATTAATACAAGTTAAAATATTAACATAGTACCTCAACCCCAACCTTACATAAAACTAAAACCTTAAATTTGAAATATTCCAATTTAAATTCTTTCCTTCTATCAAACTGAAAGCTTGGATAAATTTAACAACTGTTAAAATTTTTAGTGTCATTAAAATTACTCCCTCAGAAAAATTCTCTTTCCTTTAAACAACTCAAAGAAATTCCCTTCTCTAAAACAAGTCATTCAGCACACACCGTTAACAGTCCACTCCACGACATCAGTCCAGTGCAGATCTCCTGAGAGCCCACACCCACGTACGCTAACACACACCTATTAAGTAGAGAAATGTAAGCAAAATAAAATTATGAAAGTGCTTCTGCAGGGTCCCAGGTGATATTAAAATGTAGATAATTATACAGTAGTTTTTATTCCACATTTCGACAATTAAACTACCTCACTGTTAAACTTTTAATTCCATAATTGAATGACATTTCAATATTTAATGAAAAAGTATCGGACACTCTTCTCTAAAATTACTGAAGTGTTAAGAGAATTAACAGATAAGATAATCTGCTTCTTTCGGAACAGAACAGTCTTACTAAGGTAATTAGATAATGTCTAACAAATACACAAATTCTAATGTTTTTCAACCTTAGTATCCTAAATGTCAATATTTCATTATCACTAATGTTACTGCTGTTTGTAAGACAAGATAAACTTTTAAGTTACTGAAGTGTACACAGTCAACAATAAAAGCCCCAAGACGAAATTAAAGACAACAGAAAAGTCACAAAATCTCTATCAGTTAAGAGAGAAAAGAGAATCTTCCCAAGCAAGAAATAGAGGTAAATCAAGAAAGAGATTAATCAAGAGACAGAGAAAGGCCCAGATTAATGGTAGCAACAGGAACACAAACAAAAGGTCACTATCACTGGGCTGGTTTCAGGAATTCTGCCCAATGTCAACCTCTTCCAATCACAAGAGCTGATTTTCAGGAAATCGAACAGAGCTTGGTGGTTAAGGACAAAAAATACAGAGACTGAGAAACAATCTGTAGTAAACAAGAACGGTGTTTAACAATGCTAAACTTGAGTGAATAACTTAACTAAAACATTGTAGCCCAATCTGCAAAACGGGAGTGCTAAAAGAACCAACGGATCACAAGGTGGAAACAAAGCAAAATAAGTTATGTAAAGTCCAATTTTAACCAGTGCCCTGCACGATTTTTTAAAACATGCACTACCTGACTATTTAGTCAGCAGCACTGACCTCTTTTCCCTTAGACTGTCAAGTCAAAAAATGACAACAGCCATCCACTGTGAATAAATCAACATTATACCTATTTTTTGTCAGACTGACAAATATATATGATTTGGTGTGCCACAGACTTTTGGCAATTAGTTGATGTGTGTCATGAGATGAAAAAGGTTCAAAATCGCTGAGGTAAAGCATAGTGCATGCTACAAGGCACACATTCAGCTGCTAGAGTAACAGTACACACAGGTAAGTCCACTGTTTCAAGTCACACAGGAGAACTGGAGCAGAGCTCTGACTAAACACACCTGCAATACCAGGATCCTTTCCACATCACTAGCATTTTCACAGTCAGACGCACCAGTGGTGACAAGCATATTCAGTTACAGTCAGGCTACGCCAGATGTGGCTGAAGTGGAGGTGTGCGCCCTGGGCCAGTCCTTACAATCCTTTCAGAGTCAGAAAGTCAAAACCATTTTCAAAATGCTAGATGTTATTTGCTTTTTATACTCTGTTGACATTTGCATTAGTGGTGCAAAAGCAACGATGGTTAAAATGTACCAGTAATTATTACATTATTCATCGCCACAACTCTCAGATGAGAAAAAACTGCTGCTTTTCAAGAATGTCTTTAATCAAGTAGTAAAAGATGATAAATGTTATTAAGCTTCAATTCTTGGTGTCACAAAATGGAAAGTATACATAAAGCATTTGCGCGGAATCCGGGTGTACAATGGTTGTCTTGGGGAAATCACTCTGTTTCAGAGTTACAAGCTCATCAGTTACTTTTTTCCGTGAAACATGAGATTGAAAGAACTGACAAAGGGTATTCAATTATAGACATCTGGCAGACATTTCTGGACCAAAATAACTGGAAAAGAACTGTCAATATTTATTGTCAATGATAAAACATAAGCTTTTTAAAAATCATAATTCTGGAAAATTTATATGTGTCACATGGGCTTAAAAGCTTTCTAATACGTTAGGCTTTCCAGATGATATCAATGAGTGTGACTATTTGATATTTCAAATGAAATATGTCAACTGCATATTCAGTAAACCATTCGTTTGCAAATGATCAATTCATGATTATAAAATCATGCACAAATAAAAGATCCAATGCAAGACAAAACACTGGAATTGTTATTGTTTGTTTTCGAGTGAATAAATTTCATAAAGTATAACTGAATAAAGCTAAACATTTTAAGTATGTAACTTAGGAACTTTTGACATGTATAGAGTGTGGGACAAAAGAGGTTTATGGTTGTTTGTATAGAAAAATAATATAATAATAATAAATAGTACAAGAATAAACTGTGTTCTGCATACTCACAGCTGTAAACCTACTTTTACCCCACCCTGTATATTCATGAAACCACTGCCATTAGCACAACCAAGATACGAAACATATCCCTCATGTTCCAAAGTTTCCTCTGCCCTGGCTCGGTGGCTCAGTTGGTTGGAGCATCATCCTGTACATCAAATGACTGCAGATTCAATCCCTGGTCAGGGCACATGGTTAGGCTGCAGGTTCGGTCCCCAGTCATCTCAAGTACAGGAGGCACTCAACTGATGTTTCCCTCATATTGATGCTTCTCTCTCTCTCTCCCCTCCTTTCTCTCTAAAATCAATCAACATAACTGCAGGTGAGAATTTTAAAAATTCTTATGGTTGTGGGTTTATTTCTAGATTCTCTAGAGTATTCCATTGATCAATTTGTCTATCCTTCTGATAACACTGTTTGTCTTAAGCTAATATGATAGCTTTATAATAATGCTTACACTCATGCAGTTTGAGCCCTCAAATTTTCTTTTGATTGCAATGATTTTCTATTGTTTTTGTTTTCCTTTCTTTGCATTCTGCTTCAATCTTTGTCTTCCTTTCTGCTGCTTAAGTTCATTTTTTTCCCCTAGTTTAACAGGGTAGACATTGAGATTATTAATTTGCAGCATTTCTGCTATAAACTTCCCCCTACCTATTGCTTTAGCAGCACACAAAAAATTCTGGTATGTCAGGTTTTCACTGTTAGTTCAAAATACTTTTTAAAAATCCCTTATGATTTCCTCCCTCTTTGATCCAGAGGTTTAGAAAAGCATTATTTAACTTTCAAATATTTCAGATTTATGAAATCTGTTATTAACATCTGAATTAATTCCATTATAATAAGAGAACATACTTTAAATAAATTAAATCCTTTTGAATTTATTGAGGCATGTTTTAGGTCCCAGAATATGATCTACCTTGATAACTATTCTTTACCAAAATAAGAATAATTTTAATTCTATTGACACAATAGATCAAACATTATATAAATATCAATCAGGTCAGGTTGTTTAATAGTGTTCAAATGTGCCACATCCTTGATGATTTTATTCCTATTTGTTACCCAACTGAAAAACATAGTTTTTGTCTATTTCTTCTTGTATGTCTATTAGCTTTTGCTTCATGTATTTTAAAGATCTCTTATCAGGGACATAAACATAAATATTTAGAATAGTTATACATTCTCTTTGTTCATTGATCCTTTTACCACTATGAAATATACTTCTATCTCTGATGATATTCTTTGCTTTAAATCTTTGATATTAAAAGAGCAAGTCTAGCTTGCTTTTGTCTAGTATTAGTGTATCTTTATATTTATAGTGCACTTCTTGTGGGCAGCATGTACTTTTTGTTTTCTCCAATCTGACAATCTTTCCCTTTTAATTAGGGTGTTTAGGCCATTTACATTAATATATGTTGGTATTTGTTCCATATTTACTTTATTACCTGCTACAACTTTCTCTACCTTCATTAAGTTTGCATTTTACTCCCTTTACTGCTTTATTAGCTATATGTCATCATTTTAGCAGTGGCTTTATACTTTATCGTTGTGGTAGGCAGAATGATGTCACCCACCAACCCAGCCCCCAAGATACCCACCATCTTACTCCCTGGAACCTGTGAATGTTACCTTTCATGGAACAGAAAGAACATACACAGCTGTGATTCAACTCAGGATCTTGAGCTGAAGGGACTACACTAAATTATCCATGTGGACACTGAATATAATTACAAGTGTCCTTGTAAGAGGAAAGCAGGAAGATCTGACGGAGACAGAAAAAGACAAGGCAATGTGTCCTAAGGCAAAGACAGGAATGATGATGGGCTCACAAGCCAAGGAATGCTGGCAGCCACCAGAAGCTGACAGAGACAAGGAATGGATTCCCCCTAGTGCCTCTGGAGCATTATAATAGCTACCTGCTGAAACCTTGATTTTAGCCTTGCAAATTGTTTTTTTTTAGATTTTTTTGGTCTCCAATAGAAAAAAATGTCTATTGTTTTAAGCCAACAACTCTGCAATAATTTGGTATAGCAAGCAAAGGCAAAGGAAACCCAATAGAATAGTATGTAACTTATCGCAGTCTAGCTTTGTTATTACACTATTTCACATCAGAATCTCACAAAACTGTGTCCTCACTCTACCTTTTGGCCTTTATTCTTGTGTCATGTACTTTACTTCTACAAGTGATAAACCATAAAATATGTCAATATTTTTGTTTAGTCAATTAGTTATTTTAATAGAATTTTTTTTAAAGATTTTATTTATTTTTAGATGGGAAGAGAGGAAGAAGGAGGGAAACATCAGTGTGTGGCTGCCTCTCACATGCTCCCTGCCCCCCATTAGGGAGCTGGCCTGCAACCCAGACATGTGCCCTAGACTGGAATCGAATTAGCGACCCTTTGAGTTCACAGGCCAGCACTCAATCCTCTGAGCCACACCAGCCAGGGCAGGAAAATTTTTTCTATTTACCCATATAATTTCCATGTCTGCTGTTCTTCATTCCTGTTTACAATATATTATTTTGTTAAAGATTTTATTTTTAGAGAAAGGAAAAGGGAGAGAGAAAGGGAGAGAAAGATCGATGTGTGGTTGCCTCTCACATGCCCCCCAGTGCAAACCTGGCCTGCAACCCAGGCATGTGCCCTGACTGGGAATTTAACTGCTGATCCTTTGGTTCACATGCCAGTGCTCAATCCACTGAGCCGCACCAGCCAGTGCCCTTTGTTTAGATTCAGATGTCCAACTATTATTACTTTCCTTCTATGTAACGCATGTACTTTAACATTTCTTATATACTAGGCCTGAAAATGTCTTCATTTCACCTATTTAAAAAAATATTTTTGCTAAGGACAAAATTATAAGTTGTTTCTTCCCTTTAACCCTTCTAAGATGTCTCTTTACTATCATTTCACCAGTATTGTTTCCACTGAAAAATCTTGATTTCATCCTTATCTTTGTGCATTTACAAATGTCTTTTTTTCCCACTGCCAGTTTCAAATGTATTTATCACTCATTTTGAGCAATTTGATTATAATGAGCTTTGACGTAGCCTTCCTGTCTCAAGTGCTTGTAGTTCACTGAGCTTCCTGAACCGGTGGTTTAAACTTTTATCAAGCTTGGAAAGTTTTCCCATTTAAAATGTTTTTTTTCTTCAGATCCTCTCCTTTAAGAACTCCAGTTATCTGTAAATTAAATTGCTTCAAGTTCTACTGCTTTAGAATTTGGTTTCTATGTTCCCTGGACAATTTCTGTTGCTATGTGTTCGAGTGTATTGGCCTTTTCATTTGCAGTATCTATTCTGATATTCATGCCATCCAGTGTATTTTTCATCTCAAATTCAGTTTTCAAGTACAAATGGAGTCTTTTGGATCTTCCATATATCTACTTAACTTATGAACAAATGGAACAGTTGTAACTGTCTTAAATGTCCTTGTCTCCTATTTCTCACAGGAAAATTCAGTTATCTTTAAGGCATACATTTAGAGATTTCAAAAAATGCAGAATATAAGCTTTCTCATCAAATATTATTTCACTTTACAAAAAGTTCTATTCACAAAAAATGTTCTTCATATTAATATATAATAGGATTATGATTTTAAGTGAATTAATATAATTTTTTAAAATCTTGTTTTAATTTCTAATTCAAATAATATCAATAAACATACTATACATGAAAAGTTCTTGTTTAATTCTGATTGGCTGATTATGCTCTTTATTTGTTATATCTTCTTACCTCTGTTAATACCAATTCATCTTTTTTTTAAAAGATTTTATTTATTTATTTTATTTATTTATTTATTTATTTATTTATTTATTTATTTATTTATTTTCAGACAGAGGGGAAGGGAAGGAGAAAGAGAAACATCAATGTGTGGTTGCCTGTAGCACTCCCTCTACTGGGGACCTGGCCCACAACCCACGCACGTGCCCTGACTGGGAATCGAACTTTGGTTCACAGGCTGGTGCCCAATCCACTGAGCCACACCAGCCAGGGTTTGTCAATTAACCTTTGATTGACAGCAAATATAAATTTTACTTTGTATGACACTGAGTACTTTTGTAATCTTACAAATTTTCATGAGCTTTGCTCTGGGATAGAGTTATTTGGAAATAACTTGATCCTTTGAAGTCTTACTTTTATTTTTCAGGTAGGTCTAGAGCAGTGTTCAGTCTAGAACCTAACCGTTCCTCTCTACTCAGGCAAAAATTTCCTGAGTATCTGGACCCTATGAATTATAAACTTCACCACTGTTATGGTGGGAAAAGACACAGTCAGTGGCCCTGTATGAGCACCAGACGCCACTCCATGTAATCCTTTCAGATGGTTCTTTCCCCAAACTCAGGTTCTGGTTTTCTCACAAATGAGACAGGATGGACCGCTGAACCTTTGAAGGGAATCCCTACAGATCTCTGGAGCGCTCTGCCTGTGCAGGGCTCTCCTCTGTTATTCTGTGCAGTGCACTGTAGCTACACTGGTCTTCCTGGACACTTGGCACTGTCTCTTCAACTCAGGAAGCCTGTCAGACTCGGAATCAGTTTTCCCTTCTGTGTCAGAGCCTGAAAAGTCTCTCAAGGCTATTAATCTGAGGGAACCATAGAACTCAGTTGTCTGTCTCTTGTTTATTAAAAACTGCTATTATTTGTTGTCTCATGTCCAGAGTCTAGAAGAAGTTATTTTCTTTTTTGGTTGTTGCAGGAGAAAGAGTAATTCTCCTGTTACTCCATCATAGCTGAAAGCAGACATTTCATACTGAACGGAGACTTTAATGTAATAAAGTAAAATAAAATGTGCTGATAGAGTTTCAGATTCCACATTACAAACCAAACAAGCCCTTGCTCCATTTGGTGTACTATCAAAGAAGAGTCACAATTATATAAAACTGTTTTTAAAAACGTCTCTCCCTTTTTCATCAAAAGAAAAAAACTAACTTTGGTGATGATGGTAACTAGACATTGTTACTAATCATTTCTCAGTGTATAAAAATATCAAATCATCATAATGTACACTTGAAACTAATGTTGTAAGTTAATTACAGCTCAACATAAATAACAAATAAAAAAATATTTCTTCTTAACGAAAAGTAGGTTAGTGATTGCCAAGACAAGGAGAAGAGGAATGGGAGGTAAGTGCTAACGGGTATGAGATTTCTTTATGGGATGATAAAAATGTTTTAAAATTGGGTATCTGTGATGGTTGTAGAACTTGGGGATGATACAAAAACCTACTGAATTGTACACTTACTTATAAGTTAAATTTGTTGGGATATAA
This sequence comes from Artibeus jamaicensis, assembly GCF_021234435.1. NCBI lineage: Eukaryota > Metazoa > Chordata > Mammalia > Chiroptera > Phyllostomidae > Artibeus > Artibeus jamaicensis. The sequence continues at coordinate 9,870,803 of NW_026521407.1, forward strand.
ATCAGATCTCATTAAAAAAAAATTCCCAACTATGTGACATTCAAAATCTGTGAGGCTACTTCAACCAAAACAACTTACTGCACACAAAATATAAAAGCAAATCTGAGAATCCAATCATCTTTTTAAAGCCATATATCAAGAAATCCAAAACTGCAGAATATAATCTTTTTCACCAAATATTTTGCTTCAGAAAGTTTTCTCAAGAAAATGTTATTTATGTTAATATACAATGTTATTATATTAAAGATAATATAATTTTTTTCTCTTCTTTTTTTCCCCTAATCTGCAAACCAGAAAGTGAGGTAAGTGGCTATTGGTAAGCCATTTCCCTCCCCTCTGCACGTTTTTCCTGAGAGTATTTACTGTTATTTTTTTAAGTCTCCACCCATCATCGATATACTCTATACCCTCACCTCACTCCTCAGTCTTAACTTCTAATTCAGAAAATGTCAATAGATATAGCCCCATAAGGAAAACTCCTTGGGGTTCCCAATATATATTTTTATATAATTTATTATTTTTTTAAATACTCAACAAGGACATGTTTATTGATTTTAGAAAGTGCAGTAAGGAGGGAGAGAGAAAGGGAGAGAAACATCAGTGTGAGAGAGATACATCGACTGGTTGCTTCTCCCACATGCACCAATCAGGGACATAACCTGCGACCTTTTGGTTTACAGGAAAGCGCTCTAACCAACTGAAACACACCGGCCAGGGCCTAATAAATTTGAAGAGCCTGAAGCCATGCAATTTGAGAACTGCCATTCTATACCATTATACTATTCCCAGGACTGCATACCAGTGTACGCCTTCACGAAGTAATACAGTAATTAACAAAGTAGTTAAAAAATATTAAGAATATATGTAAACACATACTAAAGTTGGTTATGTAATTGTATGTCTTACTTGGAAGTTTCAGGCAGGCCAGCTGAGAGTTCCAGAAACACAGATAAGTAATAACCACGAACAACTCCATTTCCATCCTTAAAATAAAAAACCAAAAGTAGTTATAGAAATATATACTCCAGATCAATTTAAATTAAGTATACTTAAAGAAACAAACAAAAATACAGAGTAGTATCTCGTATTTGATTTGGAAAGTACTTCTGAGCTCAAAAGCAATGAGAAATAATAAAAAGGTCAAAAGATTTGAGTCTAACAATTCAAAACTTTTGTACATTAAGAACACATATAAAAATATCAATACCTATGGAAAGAGTTAAGAGTTTTAACATACAGAGAACTCTTAAAAATCAATCAAGAATAGCCCTGGCTGGTGTGGCTCAGTGAACTGAGGGCCAGCATGTGAACCAAAGGGTCAGCAGTTAAATTCCCAGTCAGGGTACATGCCTGGGTTATGGGCCAGGTCCCCAGTTGGGGGCGCACAATAGGCAACCATAAATTGATGTTTCTCTCCCTCTCTCTCTAAAAATAAAAAATAAAGAAATAAAATAAATAAATCAACCAGGAAAAGTAAAAACCCCAACGAAAAATATTTTTAAAAAAACACCAAATTTCACTAGGAATAAAACAAAAAATAATATTTCTATTTAATACCAACAGAGTAGAATAAAAAAAGGTAATACTTGATGTTGAAAGTAATAAACATCATTTGTATATTAAGGTTATAGTCATATAAGGTTCTGCCTGGAGATTGAGAAGTAATTTAAATTTCTATCCAGTACAGGATTTTGCAAAGAGAATTATTCCATTATGTATGTCTCTAGTAGTTTGCTTACATGAGTACTTTTTAAAAGGATACACACTCCTACCCAGTTTATCTACAAGTATGGTCTTTGGCTCAAAACAGACAAATAAAACACCTATAAAATGTACAACATAAGGACTGAACTCTAAGGTAAACTGGGATTTTGGGTGACGATGTGTCAACATAAATTCATCAACTGCAACAAATGTGCCCACGGCTCCTATGCAGGATGTGCTGACAGTGGGAAAGTCTATGTATGCGTGGGGTCAAATGGTGTGTGGAACACTCTGCATTTTCCACCCTATTTTGCTGTTAACCTAAATCTGCTCTTAAAAATAAAGTGCACTAAATAATTTTTAAAATAAATACAGATTACCCATCCCCAGAAACGTCCATGTACCTGTGTATTTCCTAGCTCTGTTCACTAAGAAGGCCTGGAAACAGTGACCAACCTGACAGAAATGAACATACCTACTGCCCAGTTACATCTTGAAATGCAATTGCCCCACTGATAAATAAACCAGGGTTATTTGGATAAAATGGCCAATTCCAAGTACAAAGTAAAAAAGGTACAAGATGAGCCCAGCACATCTTGCCATGGAAGAAACAAGGAAGATTACGTACGAAGGTCAACTACTAGGGCCAAAGTAAAGTGACACAGGAGCCAACATGAAGAGACTAAATGTGTGTAGATTCATGAGTTCATAAATATTTTTTAAAATCTTAATCACTTTCAGAGAATAATAAGGAAAACTGATTAATAACAGGAAAGAATCCTGTGTCTTCTACATGAATTGCTATTGAGTAAATAATAAAGGAAAGCATCTCTTTATAAAAGTTTTATAACAAATAAATGGGAAAAAATAACATGAGAATATTGCTGTTTTGCAGTGACAGGTGTAGGCAATGGGCATCAAGAGCTGCCAATACTGCAAGAAGAGATATGAATAGACATCATGTGATTAAAAAACCACACCACTGCATATATATTCTTGCCATAGGAAAAGACTATGTATCTCATCATGCCATCAGATCCAGCGGTCAATCTACAGAAAATATATAGATCTAAGGAACACATGGAAATGCACAATGAGTGTGTGATCAACAACCATGTTCTGGTGGCTTTCTGTATTTTATTTTTAAAAAGGTTTTTAAAATTAGAATTTTAAACATGTCTTCTAAAGATAAGTATGTTCCTACAAACAGTAAGTAAGATTCTTCATTATGTCAGGGTTCATACTGTTCATATTTAATTCATTTTTCCGTAACATTAGTAATAGAACTCATAAACATTAAAACTGTCATTAATTCCTTATTCCACCTAAAGAGCGAACCAGTGTTTCAGGGTTTCTTACAAAACCCTGAGAGAAAAGACCTTGGGTTTAAAAAAAATTATTCAAAGTATGAAAAACTTACTGGGTAAACTTTTAACCTCCAGCAAAGTCCTGAAACTTGAAGAGGTGGACTGTAAACAGGATCTGCTCTCTGGCGCAAAGTGCTAAAAGAATAACAACAACAATAATAATAATAATCACCACCACCACCACCACCACCAAATCCCAAGATCAAAACCAAACCAACCACTTTATTTATGTTACTTATTTTAAGCCCTGGACAAAGTAAAAGAAGGTGACTAAGCAAGATGACACAGAATAAATTTATATATACTGCACCCAGAAATAAAAGAAAATTTAGTAATATTGAAATATTCAGCAGTATCTTTTCAGTTTCATGTTAAAAATACTCTCAAAACTGTGACATTTAAGAGAAAGGAAAAAAACAACTAAGTATCCTGAATTTAATTACCACTCCAACAAGCAGTCTTTCACCATTAAAGAAGAAACTAGAAATGTTTCTCTTCCCATATCCCTGTAGTATAATTCTCCTTTTTTTTTTTTAATGGAAAAATGAAAGAGCATGTGCTGAAACAATGAATGAGGGAAATCCTCGGAAAGTTTGTATTTTAGCCACAAAATTATCCCATAAGAAAAACAAATCAAATAGGGAGTGATATGTAAATTCTTAGTTTGGCCTTATTTTGATCATTTTCACCTGGAATTTTCTTCTCCAAGGCAAGACCTTATATTCTTGGTATGTAGCCCCTGATCTATCTTTGCTTAATCCAGTCCTATCTTTGCTTCTAATCTTAGAGAAAAAGCAGTAATGGCAAAAATAATTAACATGTAAGTTACAAAGCTTACAAATTTCTTGCAACAATGGCCTCTTATCCACACTTCCTCACTTTAAGGTGAGATAAACTGGACCCCAATGGACTTGCTCCCATCACTCTTATTTCTGAGGATGGGTAAAGGACTCATTGATCTCCATCAATCTCCATCATCCCATTCGTCCCACCTTACCAAAGGCTAAGTGGACCTTCTTGTTTAAAACATGGTTCCTTTACCCAAACTAGAGATCCAATCTGTGCTGAAAAAATAATCTAATACAAACAAATGACCATTGTGTTTCCAACAGGCAATTTGTTTCTTCTAAGACCACACTCAGTGTTACAGTTCATTATGTCTATACCCTACCCTGAAATAATACCTTACTGGCTCTTAGGTATACATACAAAAATCTCGATATTTCAAAAACTCTTACCTGAAATTCTCTAAAACAAAAGTAGCTGAATCATAAGATGGTACTAATTCACTAAAAAAGAAGCAAAGGCAAAATAATATTATTCGGCTTATATAAGCTTAAAATTTCAGTTAGTTAAAAAACAAAGTTAAATCCCTCAGTAAGGTCTTAAAAACATTATTAAACTAAGTCCCTAGGAAATATTTTTAAAACCTCATTAAAAATAACACTAAATCAAATAAATTCATAAAATCTTCAAAAGGTGACATCAAAAGTTTGCAATGAAATGGGGGACTGAATAAACACTTTATAAGATATTTTTAAAAGGCAATGTATTATAAAGTATTAAAATGAGTATAAGAGACATTTAAACAGTACTCGTAAAATAAGAAAAGGAAGAAATTGATGCTTAGACTGGCAACCTGAAATATGGAACCAATATAAACAGGTTTACAAGCCAAAAGAAACAGCAAGAGCTAAAGACATCACAATAAATCCCCAAACTTACTTCTTCAAAACAAATTATGAGGCATACTAAGAAGCCCTAAAGACTCTGAGAGCATTTACTAGCAAACAAACCTACACAATTTTATAGATAAGAGCTCATAATCACAAAGGGGGCGCCCTCAGGATGGACTAGCACATTAGCAGTTTCTCAGCAAAGCGAGACTGCCTGCTGCAGGCACCTCTAGTGTCACATGGGCTTCTCCAAAGAGAAGCGAACTGCAGCCACAGGAGAGTCCATCTGGCTGCCAAACACCCTCACATTACGTGAACAGTCTGTGGCTCTGTCATGAGAGTACCACTGCTGTCACAGTCACTGAACACTTATGATAAAGACACTGTCATACACGGTACTGTAATATACTGTTGTACATTTAGTACATAAAACTATAAATTTACCAAACAGATAAACTGCAAGATATTTCACATCTTTGGATACATTTTCTCAAGTTCAAGTCATGAAAATTTGTGATTACTAAAATAAGAAAGGTATAAAATACATCCATAGCATTTTCACAGATAGTGCATTAAAAAAATTAGTGGTTTGCCAGTAAAAATATAGATAAAAAATATATGGTTCTTTATTTTATGGTAATGTGTGCAGCTGAACAGCTCACATCTGTTTCACCCCCTTCAGAGGTTGCTGCAATCGCACTGGTGTCGCCACTCTGCCTGCAGATGAGGCGCACTCTGCTTTAGCTTCTCAGTTTTCTTTATTTCTACACCTCCTCTGCTCTGGTCTTGATCACTGAATTCATTTTTTTTTTTATTTTATCGTTTAAATTCTACCACAGGACACCTATACAGTCTCATTTCCTACAACGCCTCAACAACAGCCTTACAAATTCTGACTGCAACAATTTCCTTGCTGTCCTCTAAACATAGCAGCTCTTATAGTAGGCACGTTAGTGTCCATGTGTACATATCCTATTCCCATCTACCCAATAAAATCCTAACTATCTTCTAAGGTCTTTTCAGAATTTCTGATCTCAGTATATAACTGAGTTAACACATACCAGAATTTAATGTACAATTATCTACTATTTAATATGAAAGCAGTAAAATTATTAGTTCCTCTTCCACGTCTCCTATGTAGCACCTACAACAGCGCCAAGCATGCAGTCTTTAATAAATAACACTGCATTTGTTCAATGACCCTTTATTCTCCAAAATAAGAGTCACAGTTTGTGATTCTATCGCCAACTATCAACAGACAGAACTTAATCCAGTCTCATGATCGTAGAAAGCTTAGAAACACTCACCACTGCTTTGCACACCTGAACTTCGGTATGTAATTTAATGTCGGTAAGTGCTGGCCTTTCTTATTTGGTGATCAATACATCAACAGACAAACACCTGTGTCCTGTATACTGCCACTCATAAACTAAGTTTGTAATAAAAATTATGGTTAATTTATAAGCCAAAACTTCCAGTAAGACAGTAAGCTGGTGAGGGGTGACCTCCACACCCATGGAAAGTGCCTTATCAGACTTGTAATTTGTTTTTATTTTTTGGTGGTTTCCTCTTTATTGATGTACCTCTGCCTTCCCCCTCCCAATTTTAGTCCCTTTCATCTACCCAAAAAAGAAGGTGGTGAAAGCAAGGGACTGTTGGGGTTCTGAGCTCCTTGGGTGGTTAGACAGGGAACAGAAACCAAACAGTCACTGGGTATGACACAGACTGACACTCGAGAAGTCTAAAGCAGAGCTGGCCTGCCAGGTAGTATCGAGAGAGTAGTTCACTTGAGAGTAGCGGACCCCAAACGTGAGCGCAGAATAATTTAGGATGCTCAGCATTCATTTTCCAGATACCACTCCCAAAGACTGTCAAGGAACAAGCCTGGAGATCTGCATTTTTGGAAAAATACTACAGACAACTCTGACACAGGTGATCTGTGTACCATACGTTGAACTGAAAACACTTATTTTTATTTACAGTATTTATGTCAAAACTGGTTCCATTCCACTAGTGATACAATGGGTCAAAAAAAAAAATCTCCAAAACTGAAATGAGTGACCACATTTTCAAAGAGGCAGCCTTGGAATCTTAGTGAACTTCTTAGTTCAGCCAGATTTACTTAATAGCACACACCCAACTTTTTAAATAATATTCAGTGTTTTAATAAAATATGAATGTTGCATCTAGTTCCGAAAGAAACAAAGACTTAACATTCAGTGAGAAATACCCGAGAGAGTTCTCTCGCCAGAAGAGGTTTGACCTTCTGTTTATAGAACTGTGGGTGGCCATGACCCTCAGGACTGTGCCTGAGATAAGGAGCCAGGCTTACACCAGTGAAACGGGCAATTCTGCCCCCAGGAAACACCTGGAAAGGCTTTTTGTCACAAATGCAAAGGGAAAAGTGCTTCCAGTGCTACATCCTACCACGCACAGGAAAGCTCCCTCCACCCCCCAAAAATTATCCAGCTCAAAATACTGGCAACGCCTAGGCTGAAAAACCCTGGTTTATACCAGTCTAGTATGATCACATACAGAGAGAAAAAGGCAGCTAAAAACATAACCATTTTATAACAAAAGCTGTTTCCTAAATGTACCACACATACAACAGTCCTCCACATGCTAAAAACGCTTCATAGTATTTCATAAACCATCTCTAAAGTGTAAGATGAACTAAAGGTGTCACACCAGTAAATTTGTATGAAGCAGTAGTTTAACCTCTCGACATGGGAGTAAGCTAGGAAGAGTTAAAAAGAAAACACTGCAAATACCTAGCTGTATCCAGTGTTATAGACTGAATTGTATGTTGAAATTCGTATTTTGAATTCCCCCCAAATTCGTATGTTGAAACCCTGTCCTCTATGGTAACTGTATTTGGAGACAGGGCCTTTAGGGAGGTAAAGTTAAATGAAGTTACAAAAGCAGGACCCTAACTCAATATGACTCCTTTCCTCAGAAGAGGAAAAAAACTACAGACTGAGCTCCGTGCATGCAGAGAAAAGGTCACGTGAGGACACAGCGAGGAGGCAGCTCTCTACCAGCCAAGAAGAGAGGCCTCTCCAGAAATGAAATTTTCTAGCACCCTGATACTAGACTTCTTTTCCTCAAAACAGAGAAAAACTTCTGCTGTGTAAGCCATGTAGTCTGGAGTATTTTGTTATGGCAGTTGAAGCAGACTAATACATTGTAAAGATTTTTATTTCAAATGACCTGGGGTAAGAGGCAACATTACTCAATTTTCAAAAGAATTCCAAGTGAGTCTAACATACAACCAGTGTTAAGAACTACTGTTCTCAACACCACAGGGTAGTCTAAAGATGCTTAGAAGAATATACTGTTTAGAAGGCTTCTAAGACTGCCTGAGGTAAAAACTAAAAAGATACACAGAATGCAATCAACTGTTATTTCCAGATCTTTTAGGGTCTGGAGATAACATGTCACCTTCAAAATCTTTTGGCATTTCATCCATCTATGTGTTTTCCTTTTGACCGAATACATGTGAACGAGTTATAGTCATTGTGTAGTAAGATATAAATAAGCTCAAAAGGTCAATAAAATAATGAACATGAGACAGCACACATGGTCCTTGAGAGCATTATGCTAAGTAAAATCAGTCACACGGGAAGAAAAATGCTCTGTGATCTCACTTATCTGAGGAATCTAGAAAGGATAAAGAAGTACAAACCTGTAGTTATAAATAAGCCACAGGACTGTGTTACACAGCATGGTAACGGCCGTGAACACTGTACTGCATATTTGCAATCTGCTATCTAGAGGGATCTTAAAAGTTCTCATTACGGACTTCCGCCAAGATGGAGGTACAGGTGGATGTGCCGTGCCTTCTCACACAACCAAGTTTAGGGACAACTAAATATTAGCATCAGAAAACACAACCAGAACACGGAAAATTGAACTTTTCGGAAGTCCGTTAACAACAAATTCTTCAGCCCGACCGGTAAGGGGCGAAACCGGCGACTGGTGAGGGGTTGCACAGGAGGACTCTGGTCGGACGGACCCAGACGCGGAATCCAGACACGCGAATCCAGACGCACGGGTTCCAAACGCAGGATTGGACCTAGTGAGCGACCGAGCAACCCACCAGGTGAGCGACTGCAGAGGAGACAGTGGGGAGGCGGTGCAGCAAGTTGACTGCGGTTGCCTAATTGCGTGCGCGAGGGAGTGGGCGGTTGGACCGGCCGCGGCGGTAGAGGGCGCCGCCATTTCCCCGCTCTGACCATGCCCCCACATACAGCGTCACAACCCAGCGACCTGGGAGTCCAAGGCGCCGCTTCTCACACTTAAAGGGCCAGAACAGACCAAAAATGTCGCAAATCCTCAAAGCCCCAGAGCCCATAGACCTAAGCGATGAAGAAATAGCAAAACTCTCAGACGCACAGTTTAAAACACTGGTCATCAGGATCCTCACAGAACTGGTTGATTATAGCCACAAATTAGAGAAACATATGAAGGCGAAACTAATGGAAATGAATGGAATTGCACAGGAAACCAATAGCGATGAAAAGGAAACTGGGACTCAAATCAATGGAGTGGACCAGAAGAAAGCGAATAATGGCCAAACAGAAAAGAGTCAAGAAGCAAGAATTCAAAGAAATGAGGAGAGTCTTAGGAACCTCCAGGACATCTTTAAACGCTCCAATATCCGAATTATAGGGGTACCAGAAAGGGGAAAGGCACAGCCACCAGTGGAAAAATTATTTGAACAAATAATAAAAGAAAATTTCCCCAATCTGGCAAAGGAAATAGACTTCCAGAAAATCCAGAAAGCTCAGAGAGTCCCAAAGAAGTTGGACTCAAGAAGAAACACACCAAGGCACATCATAATTACATTAGCCAAAATTAAAATGAAGGAGAGAATCCTAGAAGCAGCAAGAGCTAAGGGGACAATCACCTACAAAGGAGTCCCCATCAGACTGTCAGCAGATTTCTCAAAAGAGACCTTCCAGGCAAGAAGGGGCTGGAAAGAAATATTCCAAGTCATGAAATCCAAAGACCTACAACCAAGATTGCTCTATCCAGCAAAACTTTCATTTAGAATGGAAGGACAGATAAGGTGCTTCTCAGATAAGATCAAATTCAAGGAGTTCATCATCACCAAGCCCTTATTATATGAAATGTTAAAGGGACTTATCTAAGAAAAAGAAGTTAAAGAAACATGAACAGTGAGAGGACAAGCTCACAGTTATTAACAACCACACCTAAAACGAAAGCAAACTAAAAGGACAGCTAGATCAGGAGTGGAAACATAGAAATGAAGATCTCAAGGAGGGTTAGCAACAGGGGAGTGGGAGGAGGAGATGGGGGGAGAAGGTACAGAAAATAAGTAGCATAGACAGTAGATAGAAAATAGATGGGGGGGCAAGAATAGCATGGGAAATATAGAATCTAAAGGACTTGAGACACATGGACATAAACTAAAGGGGGGGTAATGGTGGGGATGGGGGGGCAGGGGGGGAGGGGAATGAAGGGGGGAATAGAACAACTGTAACAGCATAATCAATTTAAAAAAAAAAGTTCTCATTACAAGAAATATACTTTTTCTATGTATGGGGCGGTGGAGGTAAACTATAAACTAGACTTAGGATGATCATTTCTCAATATATAAGATATGGTATCATTATGTTGTAACATAAAGCAGATTGTTACGTTAATAATATCGTAATTTAAAAACAAGAACTCATGAAATAAAATGTGATCAATTATTATTTTTTAATGTATGGAAGATGAAGCTCCAGGAAGAAACCACTTACAAATTCACTAACATCTCTTTAGAGTCAAAACTGTGTAATTCCACAAGAATTTTTTAAAGCCAAATTTACATGTACAAATTAAAATTCGCTAGACTACATCACTATAAACATCACCTTAAAAAATGAAACACATTTTTTGAAACAAGTACATGCATTTGCACAAACACTTAATATGAAAATAAAATGTGGAAACTGTGTCATACCTGGTAAAATCTGGTGGAACGGGAGTGGTGACGAAGGACGCCATGGGCTTTCGGTGAACTTGCTGGAACATCATGAGGATCTCTGAGCTCTTAGATATCAACTCACTTTTACTACAAGATCGCACCTGTGTGAGGAAAAAAATTACCTGAATCAACCAAATTACTTTCCACTGGCTGCTCAAAATCCCTAATTAAAAAAAAAAAAAAGAAAGCCCTGGTTGGTGTAGCTCAGTGGATTGAGCGCGAGCCTGCGAACCAGAGGATCGAGGTTCGATTCCCAGTCAGGGCACATGCCTGGGTTGCAGGCCAGTTCCCAGCAAGGGACGCACGAGAAGCAACCATACATTGATGTTTCTCTCCCTCTCTCCTTCCCTTCCCCTCTAAAGATAAATAAATATTTTTTAAAAAACTGTCCTGGTTATATACTGGGGGAAAAAAAGCGATAAAAAACAAAATGACTCAAAGTGAGCTTGAGAATTAAAAATCTAGTTAAAAAATGTAGCTGTATTTATTCCCATTCTAACAGTAAAGTCATTGATTGACTATATTTTATTTTAAAGCACTTTTCTCCCTTCGTGTATTATGGTAAATTCAATTTTAAAAAGATATTATTTACTTTTTGAGAGAGGGGTAGGGAGGGAGAGAGAGAAAGAAACATTGACTGGTCGTCTCTTGTACGCAGCTAACTAGGGACTGAACCCACAAGCCAGGCATGTGCCCTGACAGGGAACTGAACCCACGACTCTCACTCCGAGGCACTATGCCCAAGCACCTGAGTCACACAGGTCAGGGCAGGGTAAATCCACTTTTAAACAACTACAGATATATTTTAGACTGTTATAGTGAAGCCGTTGTTTATATTAATAAACAAATAAGGATTTCTCAAATACACACCAGAGAACCAGAGAAACCTTAAGCTGTAATACACACAAAAAAGTTTTAACCCATATCAACTGGGGAAAGAAACACTAAGCGATGCCAAAGGCAAGAAATGAGAATCCAACCTTAGTAAGCAGGGCTGTTAAAAGACGACTAATTTTGCATTCTAGAAGTCCTACTTCTACCACACACCAATTATACAACTCTGAGAGTCTGTGTGTGTACAAAACTGGAATAATGGCTACGCTTGCTTTGCTGGGTTTCAAAATTGTGAAGGTGTACACGAAACAGCTCTGTGAACTATTTATTAACTGTGTGCCCCCAAACTCTTACGTTGCAGTCCCAGTCCTCAATACCTCAGAATGTAACTATATTTGGAGGCAAGCTCTTCAGGAAACAGAGAAAATACAGCCATTTATGTACAAGCCAAACAGAGGCTCCTCAGGGGAAACCGAAGCTATTAATACCTTGATCTTGGACATCCAGCTTCCAGGAAAATGAGAAAATAATTTTTTATTGTTTAAGCCTCCTAATCTGTTGTATTTTGTTATAGCAGCAAAGCAAACTAATCAACTGCCAGATGGATGATATTCATTAAACTCACTACAACTGGATTTTGTATCTTTTCAATGACAGCTGCTTGTATTTCACCAAGAATGACATGGGATTGGTAATATGATAAATATAAAAACTTACAGCTTCTGTCCAAATATTCACTGAATACACACTGTGAATATCCTTCTCTGACATTTCCTCCAAGTCACTCTCCCCTTCAACTGCAGTGTGTACTATCGCTACACAGTGCATGTGTTCCTACCACTACTGAGTGTCTATGCACAGCCATAAACAACGTTCTGAGTATCCTCGCACTTCAGATAAAGACTGTAAGGATATATCTATATCTATATATATATATCTCAACATGGAGCCTACATTCTTAACATTGTTTTTGTAATTTAATTGTATTAATACTCATAATCTCATTTTTACAGTTTTAAAGAATATCATCACATGAATATATCTATCTTCTTTATCAATGGACATTATTAAAAATAACTCTGGAGTGCACAGTTCCTTGTACGCACGTGGGAGTCTCTCCAGACTGGAATTACTGGTTAAAGCATACTGACAACTTTAGGAAACTACTCTTTAATACTCGCAGATTCGTTTCCATCAGCAGTGTATTAGTTCCCTTTGCTGTACATTCTTGTCAACATTTACAATTTAACTTACAAATTTTTACCCATGTGAGTATAAAATAGGATTTTGTTGTGATTTTAGTTTATAGATTTTAGTTTATACTTATCAGATTATCAATGAGATTTCACATTTACTGGTCATCTGAACATCTGGTTCTGTGAGCTACCTGATCATATCCCTTGCCCAATTTTCATGAGACTGTTTTAGCTATTTATGATTGAGCTGTATTTCTTTAGGAATTCCAGATACCCTTTCTTGTTCAGTCTTAAGAATGACAAATATCTCTTCCAAATCTATGGGCTGTCACCCTAGTTTTTGAAGTTTTAGTTTTAATGCATAATTAGGTGTAAGACAATGCAAATTAAAGCCATAGTGAAATACTATTACATTCCTATGAGAATAGCTAAAATTCAAAAAACTGACTATATCACATGTTGTCATGAAGTATCAAATGGTGCGATCATGTCAGGAAACATTTGGCAGCACAAAAAACGTTAATCATTTATCTACCATTCAACCCAGCCATTCTTTCTTGGATGGACCCAAGAGAAAAGGAAATATACATGTAGATCTGTACATGAATGTTTACTGTAGCTTTATTTGTAAAAGCCAAAAACAAAAAGCAACCCAAATGACAATAAACAGTTGAGTGGAAAAACAAATGGTGGTATATAACATACAATAGAAAACTACTCAGCAATTAAAAAGGAAAGAACTATTACTGATTGTGTGAACAAATCGCAGAATAATTTTGCTCAAAGTCATCAGACATAAAACAAGTACATAATGTGTATGATTCCCATTCATAAAACTCTAGAAAACGCAGACTTACCTATAATGACAGAAAGCAGATGGGGGGTTACTTAGAGGGGGAAGCATGGGGAGAAGCAGAGGAGCTTACAGAGCCACAAAGAAAGTTTGGGAGAAAATGGTTCTATCTTGACTATGGCAATGGCTTCATGGGTGTACATATTTGTCAAAACTTACCAAAATATACACTTTAAATACACGCAGTTTATCTCACATCAATTATTCCTCAAAAAAGCTATTAAAAAAAAAAAGGCACACAGATGCATAGATCCCTGCCCTTACTTCACCTGGTTTGAATTTCTCATGTCAGTTTAGTAAAAGGTTGCTGGTTTAATTCTCTGGAGGAGACAAAATAAAGTCTCTGGGCCAAGGGAACAACACGCACAACTATGAGTGGGAATACTAAGGAGAAAAACAAGAACATTTAAATAAATATGTATATACTGAATGCTACCAGCCAAAGTCTCAATCAATAGTAATCAATAGAAAATACAAATTATTTTCAGACAGTCTTAAAAATTTATTCTAATTATCCTTTCAGGAAAGCTACAAGAGGAAGTATAATACCAAAACAAATGAGTGAGCCAAGAGAGTAAAAGCCATGAGAATCAGGAAATGTGAATCAACCCAAGACAGAAGTAAAGGAAATCCCTAGGATGATAATTAATATAACAATACCAGGAGACAGCTATGTATCAGGCATAGGAAGAAATTTTAAAATTTCAAAAACCAAATTCAAAACATGAATACAGTGCTTACTTTGGCAGCACATACACTAAAATTTGAATGATAGAGATTAGCTTGGCCCCTACACAAGGATGATACATTAAAAAAAAAAAAAAGGCAAATGGACATGTCAAATAACTATTTAACACTACACATTTTATTTATTCATTCACTATATTATACTTCACACCTACCTACCCACAGTCTAAAACACAAACTCTTTAAAGACAGATAGTTTTCCATTTTGTTCAGTGCTGTGTTCCAAGCATCTAAAACAATGCCTGCTATTTATTTGGTACTTAAACCAAAATTTCCTTAAATAAAAATCCTAACTGTAGGATAAGAATCACTATATGTAAATAACTGGCAATAACATTCTATCTCAAAAGGCACCACTTAAATCACAATGTCAGATGATTTTAATCATTTAGAGAATTAGATCCTATGCTCTATTCCCAGTAAAAATAATTCCATCCTTACAAAACAATAAATCTTAATTGTATCTACTTCCCAAACATGATGGAGAAAACTTGAGGAAAAAAATCAACTAAATTTTATTTCATAAAAATTTCCAGTACAGCACATGTATCACCAGATCTTTTGATTTTCTATAATCTGTATTAAAAAATTTTTAACGTACGTGGCCAAAAATGATAAAGACTTTATTACATTTAATATTTCATTACCTGGTGCTCTACCTCCTGAAGTAAGGATTCCAAAAGTTCTGTTTCTTGCGTTAGAGAAGTCTTCTGACCTATTTAAAAACAGCAAAATACCAATGCTCAGGCTCATTATTGGTTTAAGAATGAAATTCACTAAGTACATTCAATAACAAGGCATCAATTTTAGGACAGCAAAACTTCATTACAGCTACCTTAAAATTTTTTTCCAGAGCTTTTTTTAAAAGATTTTATTTATTTATCTTTAGAGGGAGGGGAAGGAGAGAGGGAGAGAAATACCAATGTACGGTTGCCTCTCATACATCCCCTGCTGGGGACTGGCCTGCAACCCAGGCATGTGCCCTGACTGGAAATCGAACCGCGATCAATCCACTGAGCTACACCAGCCAGGGCTCAGAGCTTTAAAAGAGGTTGAATTTAATATTGCAGCAGCTTTGACAAGAGGATTTCAGAACCAACTCTAACTACCATTTTAAGTAAAATGCAATTTAGGTCTATTAAATTCACCTGAGAAATATACAATGACAATGTACTTTGTAAAGAAAATAATGTTATTGCCTATTCAAAAGGACTATAAAAATCTAGAAAAGTAAATTTTTACTCAGTCAACTATTCTGAAATAATTCCTCCCCAAAATTTAACTTGTGGCTCAAAAAGAATGTAGTAAGTTGGCCATATACTTAGGTTAAATGGCAGAAAAGGTATGGTCTTGGAACATAACTTGTAAAAAAAAAGAATCCCCCCCCCAAGAAAAATAGTCTCAAGAAACTGGAAACACAGACGGATAAAGGTATTATTATTATAGAAACTATCAAAAAAGGAAGAAAAAAAACTGTTTGACATGTTTAAAAAAAGTCAACACGGTAGGCACACTTGCCTAATCAGACCATTTTCTTTTGAAAAATCACAAAACCTGAAGAGCTGGAAGCATGCCTCAAGAGGCTAGCAGAAGTTACACTGATTTGGAGCAATGTTTTTGGACAAGGTAACACTTAATAGAAGGAACTTTTGTTTCTTAAACCAATCTTTTGCTAGCCTAAGCAACTCACCAATCTTTTCAAAGACTGAACCTCAAGAAGACTCAGAGCCCCGGGGACCCCAGCAGCACAGAAAAGCACTCACCCATCAGGGTTATAAGCTTGTTCTTCAGCTGTGTGTCTAGCCGAGCAATCATCATCTCCACTGCATTCCTAATTTCCCGGACACGCTCATCTTTTGCATTTCTTACAGCTTCTACATTTCTTTCCTAGAAAATAAGCAGGTAAAAAAATTTTAATTGAAGGATTTTTTAAAACGGAAGCAAACAAACATTAATCGCTGCAATTATTTTTAAGGTTAATTGATTTCCTTTTTAAAAATTATAAGCCAGCCATGGCTGGTGTAGCTCAGTGGATTGAGCAGAGGCCTGTGGACCAAAGGATCGTGGTTTGATTCCCAGTCAGGGCACATGCCTGGGATGCAGGCCAGCTGGGGATGCACGCGAGGCAACCATACACTGATGTTTCCCCCTCTCCTTCCCTTCCCCTCTAAAGAATAAGTAAATAAAATCTTTTAAAAATTATAGGCCAATACTTCTTATTGTTCACATATCACAGAAAACTCATGGCTTTAAAGACATTATATACAATGAACTGAATAAAGAAGTTTTTAAAAATAGATAAAATAAATTGATAAATTAATAAACAATGAATAAAAGATAGGTATATAATTATAAAAATTGGCTTAGGTATCATCTACAGAACACATACTCAAAGCCCCAATTGTCTCTCTGATAATAAACCACCATCTGATCCCTGACCAGTGTGGCTTAGGTGGTTGGGCGTTGTCGCTGGTTCGAGTCCAGGTTAGGGCCCACGAGCAGGCTGTGCGTTCCAACCCAGTGGAGGTGCATACAAGCCTGAGGTTTCTCTCTCACCTCAATGTTTCTCTCCCTCGTTCCCCCTCCCTTCCTCTCTAAAAGTAAATAAATAAAATCTTAATACCCCCCCACTATTTGAAAACAAGTATTACCAAAGTCAGTTCACATCATGCAAAACACTAAAATACATTTACAAAATTTTAAAACCGTGTGTACTCACTCTAATTTACAAAGTTTTTCATTGTATTCAAAAAAATAGATTTTCAAAGATTGCAGAGCACATATAAAATGTATAATAGCATACCTCAGAAAATAAACAGCAGCATTTCCTATACTTACTATTATTATAAATACCAGCAGTGAGAATCTCAACCTAGAACACTTTCCCTAGTGACCAAAATATAACACTGCTGAGTAAATATTAAAATAAAAGGTAGTTAGATAAAGGCCGAACAGACACCAAACATTTGTTTATATCCCACAGGATTTTGTAGATAGATACAAACAACTCAAAAACACTACATTCTGTATGAGGGAGGCTATAAACAATGATCTGAATTTTTATTCCTAAAGGGGTTGTAAAACAAAGATGACATCTTAAGTTAGGAATGGTCCCTAAACCTCATTCATAACCATTACATTCTGACAACTTTAAACACAATACATTCCCAAAGTACATTTAGTATTGAATTGTTTGAAGTTTATTGTATATAAATGGTAAGTAGCTCACTGACACTGTTTGACCCATACAGCATCGGAAGAGTACTATTTTATACAACTCTTTCGATTCTGCTGATTTCCAATTCTGGACATCAGAAACAATTCATTCCTTGGTAACAAAAACTCCCGTAAGTTGGGGGTCCAAAGAATGAATGACTTAGTGCCTTTCTAAAAGTCAGTATTCATTCTATAAAACACATGTTTATTTAACTGATCCTCTGCTTCGTGTCAGAGGCAATTCCCTGGTTCCAACTGTAGACAAGGCCAGCGATTTGAATCCCAATTCCTCAGCTAGTTTGAAGTTGGTGAGACTTGGCTATAAACATATGCTATCAAATTTTCAAGTCTTGATTTCAACATCTGACTTACATCATGAAAAAATAAATCACATAGTACAGGCTATAAAAGGGATAACGTCTTACCACTTCTTGAACTAAACTAATTAGCTCCATGAGACGCCGACGAAGTTTGGCTACCTCTTCGTTCACTTTAGTAACATGCTGCTCGTAAATTTCCGCCAAAGGTTTAAAGGTATGTCCACCGTGCTATTTAATGAATAAGAGTAGCTTCAGAACATCTTCATATCTCACCTGCATTTACATTCTTTTATTAACACCCTACAAACACCAATGTCCTGGTAAACATTTTCAACTGAATTGTATCTTTTTGGCTGCCTTTACTTTGTTAAACAAGCCAGAAGTTGCTTAAACCACTGAACACCCAGTCTCTAGCACCACTGAATAAATTAGAAAGACACTTGAGAGAAAGACCCATGGTACACTATTAGCAAAAGCAATGAACCTACTCCTCCTACCAGAGTTACTGCAGAAACAGAAGGACCATACAAATTAACCTTACAAAGCCAGCTATATTAAAAAAACTTTTTGGGGGGAGTTGATAACCTAAAATCAATTTCCTATCCAATTTTAGTTATTGTAATTTATAACTCTCTGAATTGGTAAACAGAACTTAAACTTCTATTATAAGAAATTTCCTATAACATAATTTATTTTGTTCACCAAAACACCGAGCCATGGTCTCTAAGAAAAGAAAAAGATGTGGATTTTTGCACATCGACTTAAAATATGGAAAAAATGTTTCCATTGCTTCTTACAAAATCCTTTATTTAAAGTACTAAATTGTGGGAACTGATATTTTTCTAGTCAGCCCAGGAGTATTCAAATTCCAGCAGCAAGCTCTCTTATTTGGAGCTCTACTCCACCAACTTGCATGCCGTTCTCTCTCTAAAACATGTGATGACCAAAGAATGATTAACTCTCATTGCTAACAGCCACTTCTAGGTGTCTAACCACCTTCTGCTCCCACTATGGCTAACTTTCCCCACCAAAAATGTATTATTTATTCTCAAACCTATTTATGTCTATTGTACTTATTACTCTAAGTATATAATAATATTGATTAAACACTAGAACACAAATATAAAATTAAAAAGTTATTTCTAGGAAAACTCGAATGTTTTAGACTTGATAAAGGTAAGTAACCTTAAAAAACTATATTTAGCCCTGGTTGATGTGGCTCATTGGATTGAGCACCAGCCTACTAACCAAAGGTCCCTGGTTTGATTCCCAGTCTAGGACACATGCCTGGGTTGCAGACCAGGTCCCCAGTTAGGGGGTATGCGAGAAGCAACCACATATTTGATATTTCTGTCCCTCTCTTTCTCCATCCCTTCCCCTCTAAAAAATAAATAAAAGCTTAAAAAAAGAAGCTAAAAAAAAAACCCCTAAATTTTAATTAGATTGGAAAAAATTAAAAACAAGTAATAAGATATAGGTATTTACATTCATATTTTCATATTTTTCAAAGTTGTTGCTCCACTTTAAATAAACCAAAACTGGAAATTGTGGCCAGGACATGAGATCGACTGACCTTTAATAAACAAACAAAAACAAACAAACAAACCTTGATCCTACAACAAAAGATCTGCAGATGGATAGACATTTTATATGTTTACAATGAAAAGAAAATATTTATTCAAGGAATACACATCCCATAGCAAAACCTCCCACAAAAGATGTTTTTCTTTAATAACAGAAGGAATGATACTGTTTGTTATAAAGCAGAATCATTTAATTTTCACTCTATAAACAGTAAAATATTACTTTCCATCTAAATCAAACAACCACTTCAGTGTTTTCTAGTCTCTAAAACAATATGCTGAATTTGTTCTGCTCACCATTCCTCCCCAAAGTGCACACTGATGGCAGATACACTTCTTACAAGTCCAGCAAAATACACTAAGTTTTTCATGGTGATTTTCACATCTACATGTTATGAAAAAAAATACAGTTATACATTAAATTAATACTGGAACATAATTACCTCAACACATTCCTAAGTCTGGGAAAGCTGGTCAATTTTAAACAATTATATCTAAGAAAACAATATAAACTGTATTCCATGCTTCTGTAAACCAACCTAAAGAATTACATTGGAATACAATTTTTTTTTCAAATACTATTTTCATTAATCTATAAAAACTCAGAATCACATGAAAAATGCAGAACAGTTTCTGAATAAAGTACAAATGTGACATCATTTCCTAGCATCACTACAGATCAAGGATTTTCAATCTTTTTCATCTCATGGCATATATATACTAATTACTAAAATTTCGTGGCATACCAATAATATATTTTTTGCTGATCTGACAAAAAACAAGAGTTCTAATTTTTATTATTCATTCACGCTGAATAGCTATTACTGTGTTGACTGTTATCATTTTACTTGACAATCCAAAAGAAGCCAGTGCCCCTGACTAACCAGTCAGGTAACACTTTAAATTTTTTTGCGGCATACCGGTGTGCATCTACTGCTATAGATGATAAATTCTAGCCTGCTCCTACATTTTGGGGCAAATCAGATTATGTGAGATTATATTCACACACAAATCCTTTTGCTAAACGTGATTAACTGTACAAACTAATTGCAGATCCTCATGAAAAATGAACTCAATTTTTAAGCTTTCCTGTATATGCTGCTTGTTTCGGCAGCATATGCACTAAAACTGGCATGATAGAGATTAGCATGGCCCCTGAGCAAGGCTGACTCGCAAACTTGTGAAGTGTTCCATATGTTAAGAAATAAGTAAGCTGGATATCTACTTGCAAAAGAATGAAGATGGACCTGGTATAAACTGAACTGCATACCACACCCCCCAGCCCACCCAATTTCTATGTTGAAAGTCCTAACATAACTGTTCTAAGAAACAGGGCCTTTTTTTTCAAATCAGTTCTTTTTCCTTTTTTAATGTGGCTACTAGACAACTTAAAATTGTGTAAGTGGCACACATCACACTTTTACTGGTCAGTGCTGCCCTAAAGTGACACATATAAAGTAGCTGAGTTAACATCGCATGCTTTTAACTTTGGTGAAACTGACTCCTTTACTTTTATCTGCTTCAGCTATTAAAATATATGATCTTTAAATCATTTTTTTATTACTGTTCAAACACAGTTGTCTCCATTTCCCCACCACCAATTTCCCCCGCCCCACTCCCTTTCCTCCCCGCTTCTGGCTCTGTCCATGGGTCCTTTATACATGTTCCTTGAAACAGGGCCTTTCAGGCCGTCAGTGTGAAGTGTGTGTACGTGTAGTGAAAAAGCCACATGAGGACACAGAGAGAAAAAGCCTTATCCAAGTCAAGGAGAAAGGTCTCATCAGAAACCGAACATGACAATACCTTGACTTTGGATTTCCTTTCAGCCTCCAAAGCTGTGAGCAAGTAAACACACTGTTCAAGCCACCTGGTCTGTACTATTCTGTTAAAACAGCCCTGGTAGAGAGTGTGTGACGATGTGAACATGCTTAACACTACTGAACTGTACACTTAAAAATGGTTAAGACAGTGAATTTTATGTTATATTTTACCACAATAAAAAAATCCCTTCAAGTTTCCTCTTGCCTTTAAAGAGACAGTGTTGTATTTGTTCTGCTCATCATTGAAGTACACTGAGCTTAAAGAAAAATACCCAAATAGGCCTACATTTTATATTCTCATTTATAAGTAATTTAAGTATCAAAGAGAAAATTAATAAAGATATGAAGAAACAGCATATTAGTTATTGTCTGGAAGCTCAGTTAGTATGATTTCCATACCATCAAATTTAGAATATAGCTTTTAAAATACAGGAAACTTATCAGAACAATTCTTAATCAATGACCTACAGGCACCTTCAGCAAACCCAAGGGAAGCCAGGAGGCATCAAGAGGCAAAGAAAAGAGATCAGCAACCGTGGCAGTCCCACTAGGCTCTGATGAAAGCAGCATCAGCCTGGCCAGTGCGGCTCAGCTGGTCGGGGTGTTGACCCCATAAACTGAAAGGCTGCGAGTTTCATCACTGACTGGTCAGGGTACATGCCCAGGTTGTGGGCACAGCCCTGGTCAGGGCATGTATGAGAAGGCAACTGATCGATGTTCCTCCCTCTCTAAAAGCAATAAAAATATGTCCTTGGGTGAATATTTTTTTAAAAAGTTACAAGGGTCTTTCCAGAGAGTAATATCTGCACCACGCCAGAAAAAAAAAATGTATTTACCTACAAAACTAAAAAAAACAAAAAACAAAAAACCCCAGACCTGGCTGGTATGGCTCAGTTGACTGAACACTAGCCTGTGAACCAAAAGGTGGCTGGTTCAATTCCCAGTAAGGGTACAAGCCTGGATTGCAACAGACCAGGTCCCCAGTTGGGGGCGTATAAGAGGCAACCACTTTATCTGTCTCTTGCACATTGATGTTTGTCTCCCTCTCCCTCCCGTGCTCTCTCTCTAAAACTAAATAAAAATAAAATCTTTAAAGATAAATCCTTCAATCCTTTCATTAAAATAACATAAAGCAAAACCCATTAAATAACAGAAATGGAGACGTACTTGTCCTTTTCATTTTCTTCATGTTTGGTGAGACTACAGAGTTGAAGAGTATCGAGCTGCTGCGTTACTTCTTCTGCCCAACGACAGTTCACTAGTTCTCGCAGCTGCAGTGGAGCACTGGAGAGAAGACATATACATACACTTAAGTAAAGAACTTGAGATTATTTTCTAAAATAAACACGTTCAAAAGGCAAATATGTGAGGTTATGGCTCTGTTAATTAACTTGATGGAAGAAAATCCTCTCACAATTATACATATATCAAATCCTAACTTTAAATATCTTACGATTTTTTAAATTACAGTATATCTCAATAAAGCTGGAAAAAAGAAATGATTAAGAAAACACATTCCTCAAAACAGAGCTCACAATCGCATTCATACTATATTACTAATATAACAAAGACACAATAAAAAGTATGTACTGTAACTTATTTTTATGTCAATGTTAATCACTTAAAAAAAAAAACCTAAACAAAAAATACTGACGATTCAGATTACAGATTGAATTCTTAATTCTTTATTATAAAGCTATACTGTCCAAAATGATAGCCACTAGCCATATGTGACTATTTAAAATTCGTATTAACCCTAGCCAATATGGCTCAGTTGGCTGGAGCATCATCCCACAGACTGAAAGATGGTAGGTTCAATTCCCAGTCAGGGCACAAACCTAAGTTGCAGGTTCAATCCCTGGTCAGGACACGTATGAAAAGGGAACCAACCAATTGATGTTTTTCATATCAACGTTTCTTTCTCTCCTCCTCCCTCCCTCCCTCTTATTTCTTTCTCTCTCTCCCTTCCTCTTTCTCTAAAAGCAATGAAAAATGCCCTCAAGTGAGGATAATTAATTGAAATATAATAAAATAAAATTCAAAGTAAAATAAAGTAAAAATAAAATTTTATTAGTTACACCAGATATACTTGAAGTGCTCAATTGCCACATGTAGCTAATGAAGTGGATAGCAACGTTATAAAACATTTCCATCATTACAGAGTTCCATTTGATAATGCAGTTCTTAAAAGGTAATACATGAAGAAAAATTGGCAAAAGATGTGGAGATAGTTTAAGATAAAAGAAATATAAATGTCTAAAAATAGTTCTAAAGATGCTCAGTTTAATGGTTTTTAAAAAAACATTAAAAATGAGATACAATTTTTCACGTAGCAGAATGAAAATAAATGACAGACTGCCCTGACTGGTGTGGCTCAATTGGTCAGGCATCATCCCGCAAAGTGAAAGGTCGCCAGCCAGTTCGAGGCCACTTGGTTGGGTTGCATGTTCGGTCCCCAGTAAGGGTACATAAGGGAGGAAACTGATCAATGTTTCTCTCTGACACTGATGTTTCTTACCTTCTCTTTCTCCCTCCCTTTCCCACTCTCTAAAAATGAATAATTTTTAAAAATGATATAGGTAATAGACAGCATTCATACGAATGTGAGGAAAAGGAACTTCCACATCTTTTATTAGGAAGGCAAAATGGTAAAAAAAAAAACAAACTATCCTTCAGTGTGGTCTGACATCATTGTCTGAAATAACCAGAGTGGAAACAATCTAAATGTCTCTCAATATAAACATAAATAAATGTATGATCACATAATAGATTAAACATTTTTTAAAAGATTTTATTTCTTTACTTTTAGAGGGAGGGGAAGGGAGGGAGAAAGAGAGGAAGAGAAGCATCAGTGTGTGGTTGCCTCTTGCGCACCCCCCACTGGGGACCTGGACCAAAACCCAGACATGTGCCCTGACTGGGGATAGAACCAGCGACCCTTTGGTTCAGAGGCAGGCACTCAATCCACTGACCTGCAACAGCCAGGGCTATTTAAACATGTTTTTGAATGACACGTGTGTACCAACAAAGGTATATTTTTCATTTAAAAAGCAAAAAAGTATTGTATCATTTGTGTTGTAAGAAAAATAATATGTATACGCATCAGTATACACACAGAAAACTGTTTAGAAGAACAGACACCAAACACAACAGTTTCACCTGAGAGTGTTACTTCATAAAAAGACTAGGCAGGGAGAAACAGTCAGAAGTCTTTTTATTTTATACTTATCTATACTATCAAGATTTTCTAAACCAGAAACCTTGAAAAAATTTTTTCATTATAAAAAGTAAGTTAAATGAAAAGGGCCCTGGCTGGTGTGGTTCAGTGGACTGAGCGTCAGCCTGCAAGTCCAAAAGTCACTAGTTCAATTCCTGGTGAGGGCACAAGCCTGGGTTGCGGACCAGGTCCCCAGCTGGGGGCACAACCACATGGATGTTTCTCTCCCTGTCTTCCCCTCTCTTTAAAATAAATAGAATCTTTTTTAAAAGGTAAGATAAGAAGTTGCACATGATCTTCTATAGAGGGTAAACAATGTAATGCATTCTACATAATTCTAAGTCAGATAAATTAGTTTGCACTGTTGTATCTAGAAAGATTTCTTTCCAGTGGTATTTACAAAGAGGAGAAATGCAGCAGACTGCAGAAAGAATTTTATTAATGCTCTGGCACCCTCCAACTCCACCACCTTATTATTTTCCAAATTCACAAACAATCATAGCAAAACAATTACCGGCAATGAGGACACTGAGCTCTCTGCTCTGTCAGCCAGCGCTGAGGAGGCAAAAAACAAAATAATTAGATTTTGATTATAGAAACACCATTACTTTAATTTGTACATATTGAATACTTATACACCAAATTTAATGAATTTAACTCTCCAGTGGCTGCATTAATTATATATTTATATTGTAGAAACAGTTAAACCACCCTCTTGTTCTCATTATCATTGTGATCAGGACCAACTTCCAAGGGATAGGACTCATCCCAAAATAGCTGAGAAACTGTTCTCTCACAGGAAAGGAAGTGATCCTAGGAGACGACTCGGATCTCACAGGGAAGATGTGTAGAATCTTCACAAAAATTACAATACTTGTCACCATTATCTCCAAACATAACCCACAGGAATGATGTACTTCTAACTAAATCCCAAGGAAGTTTAAGGTACTACCAAATACCTTTTTAGAAAAGCAATCTAATTTTGAAGTACATACATTATACACATATAAATTAGATCTGATATATGAATAAACAATATAGTAAAACCTTATGAGTTCTACAGTTCAATAACTTAAATATCTACATAACTTTGTTTCCTCATAATTGTAAAAAGGTTTTACAAAACCTTTAAATTATAAAACGTCTCCATTAAATCTCAAATGCTAGTAATTTAATTGATTTAATCATTACTGGATGGAGAGCAGTATCACACCACATGCAAAGGAGATGCTAAGTCTACCCAGTGAAGCTATCATTGAGAACTGAAGGGCAGATAGAGCTTCCTGGACAAGAAAAAACTATAGGAGTTCATCATCACCACACCAAACCATTATTATATGAAATGTTAAAGGGACTTATTTAAGGAAAAGAAGATCAAAACTATAAATAATAAAATGGCAAAAAATACAAATCTATCAACAACTAAACCTAAAAAACAAAGCAAAAAAAAAACAGAGACAGAATCATGGATACAAAGAGTGTCTTGATAGATGCCAGATGAGAGGAGGTGTGGGAGAAGGGGTGAAGAGGTGAGGGGATTAATAGGTAGTCAAATAGGTAGTCACAGAAAAGCCACAGGGATGTCAAGTACAGTACAGGAAATGGAGTAGCTGGAGAACTTAGAGGCGTCACTCATGGACATGAACAAAGGTGGGGGGCTGCCTGAGAGGAGTGGGGACAGCTGAGTGGAAAGGGACAAAGGGAGAAAAATTGGGACAGCTGTAACAGCTCAATCAATAAAATGTTTTTTAAAGATTGCCTGATTGATTTATGGACAGAAGGGAAGGGGGCAAGGGAGGAAGAGAGGGGGAAAAACATCAATGTGTGGTTGCCTCCTGCATGACCCCTACTGGGGACCTGGCCCGCAACCCAGGCACGTGCCCTGATTGGGAATAGAACCGGTGACCTTTTGGTTCGCAGGCCAGAGTGCAATCCACTGAACCACACCAGCCATGGCTAAATAAATAAAATTGTAATAAATAAATAAATAGATAGATAGAATATGGCCATTTTAATACTCTGGGAAAAACAATGTTTCTCCCAAACCAAAACCAAAGGTGTGAACAATATTAATGCACAATATTAAAAAATGTCTTTACAATATTTCCTCCACATTCGACTAAATAATTAATTTTTCTCTATTACGCGGAAGAATCACAAGCTTCAGACAGTATTCAGACTTCAGTCTGATTCTTTGCTCTGGCACTTAATAACCACAGAACACTACACAAGTGACAGAGCTCAAGCCTCCTTGATTATACACCACAACCAACTGGAATTTATTACTAAAATTCACAGTTCAATATACAAAAATCATTCAGTGCCATATACCACATAACAAAATAAAGGGAAAAAGATATCTAATCACCTGAATTGCTACAAAAAAGGCCTCTGACTAAATCTAGTATCCTTTCATGATAAAAATACTCAAGACATGGAAGGGAACTTTCTCAATTTAATAAGGCCTTTATTTTAAAAACCCACAGCAAACATCGTCTTCAATGGTTAAGGATTGAAAACTTTCCCCTTAAGATCAGGGAAAAGACAAGGACACCTGCTTTCAACACTTCTGATCAATATAATACTAAAAATTTCAGCCACGGCAATTAAGCAAAAAAAATAAAAGAATCACAAGGGACCCCAAATAGCCAAAACTATGTTGAATTTCCTGATTCAATTTACTGCAAAGCTACAGTAATCGAAACAGTTTGGTGCTCATGTAAGGAGAGAAACATACCAATAGAGAGCCCAGAAGTAAATACAAAGGGACAAATATTGTACAACTGCACTTATATGAGGTACTTAGACTAGTTCAATTCGTAGAGACAAAAAATAGTGGTTTCCAGGGGTTGGGAGTGAAGGTACTGGATAGAATAAAAGTAGGCATCCTTGTCTTCTTCCTGAACTTAAGGGGAAAGCTGAGGTGCTACTACATACCTATGAGAATGGCTAAAATTCGAGACCGAAAACACCAAATGCTGACATTAATGTGGAAGAACCAGAACTCTCATAAACGGCTGGTGAGAATGTAAAATGACACAACTATTTTAGAAGATAGCCTGACAATTTGTTAAAAAGTCCAACATACACCTACCATATGATCTAGACAGTCCATTCCACATTATTTACCCAAGAGAAATGAAAACTTAAGTCCATTCAAAGACTGGTACATATGTTCATAGCAGTTTTCTATGGAAATGCCAAAAAACTAAAAGCAATCCATGTGTTCAACAACAAGTGAATGTGAAGAGTATGGTAACTACAGTTTACAATACTATGCTGCAGACTTATAAATTGCTACGAGAACAGACTTATCAGTCCTCATCACAAGAAAAAAGTTTTGTGACTATGTATGGTGACAAATGTTACCTAGACCTAGTGTAATCATCATTTTGCAACATATACAGATCCCAAATGTAGAAAGGTGTTGTACACCTGAAACTAATGTAATGTTTTACATGTCAATTATCCCCCACTTAAAAACAAAACAAAAACAGGTGAGTGCATAAATGATGGCATTTACATACAATGCAATGCTACTAATGACCAATCAAAAGGAATACTATTGACACACGTGATGTAAATATGAAATAATTCTGAGAACAAAAGCAAAAACAAAAAAAATACATAAGAGTACATATTGTAAGATTCCATTTGTATAAAATTCCAGAAAATCCGAACCTATCAGTAGCGACAGAAAGCAGATCAGTGGTTGCCTGGGAACAAGACAAGCAGAAGGAGGCATTACCAAAAGGCACAAAGAAATTTTGGAGGAATGCAGGTATTTTCACTATCTCAACTGTGGTGATACTTTCTCAGGTATATACATTTGCCAAAACTTATCAAACCACACACTTTAAGTATGTGCAGTTTATTGCACGTCAATTATACCTAAATTTTAAAAGGCTGCAAAATTAGAAACAAAAGAATGTCAATAATTATAGGCAAACATAAAAGTGGTACTAATCTGAAAAAAATAAAGAAAACAAAACAAAGTGAGAATTATGGGGACCAAAAAGGGTGTTTAAATTTAAAAAATGGGAAACAAGTAATAAGAGAGAATCAATTAAGTGTAGTTAGATAATTAAAGGCAACTGAGCGTGAAAACCTAAGATAATGTTACCACCTTTGGAGTGTGTGTGTGTGAGCATCAGTCCTGGGTAGAGAACTGGAATGGGAGTCCAATCCTAGTCATCAACTACTAACAAACTTTGGACACGTTTATTTAAGGGTCTGGACCTTAGCTTGTTTTATTCAATGACATGAGTCCCTGTACTTTCATAGGCAGTTAAATTTCCATGGTCAAGTGAACAGAGGTGGGATGAAAGAGAGGGGAAGGCACTGAAATGAACGATATTACAACTTGGGTGGAGTGCCCAGCTTTTCAAGAACTTTGCTCCTGTAATTATTCCTGTCTCTCCAGCATCAATTATTCTGTTTACTGGTTCAGCAAGATATAAATCTTCTCGAAAAAGGGGGAAAAATGTTGACTCTCAACATCTCCCTTCTAACCACAGCCTTATTTCTCTCCTTTACTACAAAATTCTGAGTTTTTCATACTTGCTGTCTCACTCTCCTCCAACTCTGCAAGCAAGTTATTGTTCTCCGTTCCCACTAAAACTACTCCTCAAGGTCACCACCAATGACCCACAAATTCTCAAATCCAAAGGTCACTGCCCAGGCCAGAACCATATGACACAGCTAACCCACTCCTCTTCTAAACATGTTTCTCACTTCAATTCTATGATGCCTCACTCACGGCTCCTTCTTATCATCTGCTGAATCTTCTTCCTCCTCCTGACCTCTACAGGTTGAGCAACACACAGTTCAGATGTAAAAATCTCTTTCCACAGGAGGTAATCTGGTGAACTCACCTAACCCCTGGCTTTAAATACTATCTATATACTAACAATTCAATCTCTCTAAAGTCCCCTTCCTCAACCCCAGGTTCATATTTCCAACGGTCAAGATCTCTAGTTAAATGAATAATAAACATCCCAAACTTCATATATTTAAAGTTAGTTTTTCTATTTATTGACTTTAGAGCAAGAGAAGGGACAGAGAGAGAGAGAAAAAGAAAGAAACACCAATTTGTTTTTCCACTTATTTATACATTCACTGGTTGCTTCTTATGTGTGCTCTGGCCACGTACCAACGTGGAAAATCGGGACAACACTCTAACCAACTGAGCTACCTGGCCATGGCATAAACTTCATATTATTTAAAAACAAAACTTTTACATCTATAGCCTACTCAAATCTGTTCCTCCCCGAGTTTTTTCTACCTTGGAATGGAATACCATTAATTCATCCAGATGTTATAAAAAACTTTCTCATGTACCATCTGTAAGCTCTACCTCTAAAACGTATCCAGAATTGCCTTATTTTTCACCATCTCTACTATTACCATTCGCCTCTCACTAATAAAGCATATCCTAACTGATCTCCTCACTTCCTCTCTCACCTGCTGACAGTCCACTTTCCACATAGTAACCACAGCAATAGCTTCTAAAACATGTTGTCATTATCATTCAAAAGCTTTCAATGGCTACCATCACACTTAGAATAAAAGCCAAGGTCTTTACTAACGTCCTCAACAACATCTCTAAACTCATGTCCTTTTTTTTCACTCTTCCTCTGTCTACTCTGCTCCAGCTACACTGGCTTCTTTGCTATTTCTCAATATACTAAGCATCTTTCTTTCTCCAGGACTTTGCCCCTGCCCCTTCTAATTTCTCTGCCTGGATACTTTCTTTCCTTAGATATTCACGAAACTCCCACATTTCATTCTGGTCTCCGCTCAAATGCCATCTCCTCAGAGAGACCTTCCCCGCCAACCCTGCCTAAAACAGCTACTGACTTGCCTGTGCCCTCCCCGATGTCCCCCCACTCTAACCCCTTACTCAGTTTCAATTTTGCTAGTACTTATTGGTATCTAATATATATATATATACTTAATTTTTTGTCTATATCCAAACTAGTAAGTCAACTCCTTTGGAAGTCAATGCCTAACTTCAAGTAGGCATGCAATTAATATTGAATAAACAAATGAGTAGCGCATTCAAGAATCAAGACAACTCTAGAAAGAAGATTAGAACCATATTATCCAGATGATCTGACTACAAGGGTAATATATTCTTGAACTTTATCTTTTGGGCAATAAATCTCACAGGCGTCTGGAAGGGAAAAACGTAACATCACTGAACAGCAGCAATATGGCAGCACTATACAAAACAGACTAGAGATAAGAAGAGATTCAAGACAGAGAGATCAGTGAGAAGACAACTATAATAATCTAAGCACGAGGTGATAATGGCTCCATTACTCTATTAGGATGGTAATAATAGGAATAGAAAAGTAGGACAGACATGAGACACTAGGAGATAATTGACAGGACTTCAAAGAGATTTCAAGGTTGACTGGCAGAATAGGACAAAAAGAAGTCAAAAAAGGCAATCAGAGAAAATAACAGGGTGAATTTGATCTGGAAAAAAGCTGACGATGCTTGGAAGGACAATCAGATGTGATATTTATAGCTCAATGCTGAAGGAACAGATTTGGGAGCCATACTTACAGAAATGAAAGTTAAACCTGCAACAGTAAATCAAATGTCCTGAAGTAGATCAAATTTTCCCAGACACCTCAGAGTACAGAATGCCAGCAGCAATATTTAAGAAATATATGCCTCGCCCTGGCTGGTGTGGCTCAGTGGGTTGAGCACCAGACTGCAAACCAAAAGGTCACTGGGTTGGTACCCAGTCAGGGCACATGCCTGGGTTGTGGGGGCCAGGCCCTCACTTGGGGACCTTCATAGAAAGGACTGAATCCATATCCAGACTCTATCACTTAATTAACTACAGTGATAGAGGCCAATGACTTGATTCATCTAGCTTCAGTTACACCATTTATAAAACTTAAGCAAATCCTGGCTAGGTAGCTAAGTTGGTTAGAGCATTGTCCAGATACAGCAAAGTTGTCGGTTTGATCCCC
Source organism: Artibeus jamaicensis (assembly GCF_021234435.1). Lineage (NCBI taxonomy): Eukaryota > Metazoa > Chordata > Mammalia > Chiroptera > Phyllostomidae > Artibeus > Artibeus jamaicensis. The sequence goes on from NW_026521407.1 coordinate 9,902,320, forward strand.
CAGTCAAGGCACATACAAGAATCAACTAATGAGGCCCTGGTCAGGCAGCTCAGTTGGTTGGAGCTTTTGCCTGGATACACCAAGGTTGTGTTTGATCCTCAGTCAGAGTCAGAGCACATCCAAGAAACCAACCATGGCCCCGGCTGGTGTGGCTCAACCGGTTGGAGCATCATCCTGTACACCAAAAGGTTGTGGGTTCAATGCTGACTGGGGCAGATACCTGGGCTGTGGGCTCAATCTCCAGGTGGGGAGCCTATAAGAGGTAAACTAACAGATGTTTTCCTCTCTCTCCCTTCCTCTCTTTCTCAAAGAAATGAAAAACAGTCCTCCATTCAGTAATGGAGACCGGACTGGGGAAGGACAAATTCATGTTTTTCTCTCCCCTCTTCCTCTCTAAAATCAGTAAATAAAAATTAAAAAGATATGCATTAGTCGCTAGTTTAACAATAATGTAACACCTTACAAGAGGATAGTATTTTTACAGTTTCTAAATTACTTTTAGTTTATTTCACTTAATGCCACCTTATCACCCACCTTCTATAGCCGAGAAAACAAGGTAAAGAGTCTCAGTTTACAAGCGGGAGAACTAGCGGGGTGTATAACCCAGGTCCTCCGCACACAGTACAGTGGCAAACACCACAGGCTCCACCATTTGCCAGCTGTGATTCGAAGCCAATGACTTCTATATTAGAGCTATTACTCTTCGCAGAGGAATATTTATCTCTTTAGGCAGAAATAAGGGACCACAGAGAAAATGAGGTGAAGAGCATGTGAGATGGCTTTGATTTTCTCAGGAAAAGGAAATAATCTACTAAGTAATATGGACAGGAGGGCTTTCGATGGTGGTCTGCAGAGGCGTTACTGAATCCCCACACACAACCAAAATAAGTTCTAACATGTTAAGCCTCCTTATAATTTTGTTTGAGGAGTTAATCTACATTCAACCTAAAGTCACTGGATTCTATTCCTCCCTAAGGTCTCTTGTAACTATAAGATTGTGCGTCTTTATTCTTTGCCTTTGAACCCATTACCAGCTTTTGGTTTTTGTCCAACCCACCAAACAAGTATAACTCTCCCTCCTCTGAGCCTCACAGTGTTTTGTTAGTGCCTCTTTATGATGGTGCCCATTCTTCAATATAAATACAAAGTCCATTCTCTCAATTAGATTAAAACTCCTTCAGGGCAGGCACTTCATCATTTATCTTCATATCCCTCCACCTCAAACACAAGGCAGGCCAGCCCTTTTAAATCACTTATTAAATGGGCAGTGATTCAGTAATGTAAATATACTAAAACTGCAGTGGGCTTTGGTTTCCAGACACTTTATGGCAGTTATCCCTTGATGATTAGTCATCCCCACAGTACTAAACAATATACACTAATGGTCTCCCTATTAAGGAATATTCTAAGACATTTTAAAAAGGCACAAAATTTAAAATAAGAAAAAAATGAAGCAAATGAAGAAAAAATACAACTTACTCTGATACAGCTGAAACAGCAAAGCTTGGAGCAATGAGGACACAGGCGAGCATCTCGCAACTTCTCCATACAAATGAAACATCGGAAAACCTCAGCAATGCTCTGAAAATAATAAAAGATGTAAAGTCCACCAGATTAGACTACTGAATCAAGAGTAAATGCATGCTTAAAGTAATTCACTCGACAACATCTTAGTCATATCAGGACTTGCTTAGTCAGGCCCAGGGTATCCAAGAACATCTAAGCTTCACAATGTTTCTATTCTAAGGAAAGGATATGAAATGCAAACACACAGATTTTCGCACATATATTTTCACTGAAGTGTTAATTATGATGGCAAGAGTCTGGCTAGCCCAAATGTCCAAATATTAATTAAATTACCACAGTTAACACAAATTATGATAGTTACTGCAAATATCTCTTGAATTATTTAATGATATAGAGGGGGGGAAAGCCTGATTTTAACGATAAGAAAAAAGGGCAAACTCTATGCTTAAAGGAACAATATGAACTTTTTACTTTTTCTGCAATTTCCCTAAGGGGGGGGTGAGCTGTTTTTATAATTTTTAAAAAGTTTTAAAAAGAGATATATTCTAATAGCAGTGTACTTTGATCAAGAAAGAAACGAACTCAGAATCCAGAAATCCAAACTTCTGCCCTGACACTGCAACCAAGTAGCTACTTCTTTGAGCGTGAGATTCTGCTGCTATAGAGATTTTTGGTGGCCGCTCTACCAATATTTTAGGAAGAAAAAAAGATCATATAAATAGAAGAAACAGTACTTTCTCTGCATGAAGCCTCCTATGCATTAATTTAGGAAGTAACTGACAAGAAAACATATAATTAAATATAGGTTCTTAAATATTTTAAGTTTATTATTACAGTACTCACATTTTATTTTTACTTCATTGCAGGAGAATTAAACTCTCCTAAAATCAAGGTAAAGTTATTGAACCTTTAAAATACCTTCACGTGAAGAATTACGAAGAAAATTACTCAAGTCTAATCATGATGCTGCAGAGCCAGAAAGAACCTGTTAGGTGCAGACATGGAGGGGGGCGAGGTGGGGGTGGACAGTAAGACCACTGGGTGGACTAATTTCAAGTGGAGTGCCCTGTACCATCGCTGCCCTTACTAAAAAGCAAAGACCTATTTAATATTTGGGAGGTCCAAAATTAGACATTATACAATTATGTCCAATAATTGTCCTATTTTTAATGTCTCTAGCCTTTATGAAATACCCCAATCATTTAAAATCACAGCTTACAAGTGTCAGATATAATAAAAAAAAATCGGTTGTTCTGGCAAACTACAGCCCAGTTAAGACAGTAAGAATATATAACCTCATTCACAGGAAGGGCAAAAGTCTACAAAATGTACCGCTGGGAGGAATGATTATCCACTCGGAGGGAGATCTGGATCCGCACAGGAACTCGCAAGAACTGGTAGGGCAGGTCCATCTAATGAATTTGCAGTTTTGCTGTGCACAGGCTGTAGTTCGCAAAAACCCTGTGGGGACTGAGTACCCGTGGAGACAACCTGAAAACGCCAGGATACGCACTACCTGACTGCGAGAACAGTCGGAGCACAGGGACCAGAGGGCTGCAGGGGCAGCACGGCGTGCTTCGCACCTGGCCAGCCCTCTCCACAGCGCAGCGGCGGAGTAGGGTGCTCTAACAGAGACAGGACTAGGGAAAGGCTACCCCATTAAAGAGCACTCAGCGGGGGGCCGAGAGGGTAGTAACCACCAACCTCCGCAAGCCCCCCTCACCTCCACACTCTGTTCATCCATTGCCTCCGAATCCCGGCGGGGCCCTCGGCGACCCACGGAGTCCGTGGTCTGACCTAGTAGGTGACGGCCCGAGGTCGTCAATTCAAATTGCCGCGGAGAACCCGGCGCCCACGTTAGGAGGTTCCAACGACCGCCCCAATAGCGCGCCCCATCGCTTCAGCGCCAGCTACCCCCACTTCGCCATTTTTATCCGCGTGCCCGCCCTAGGGCGCAGTGTGAGGGCGAGCGGTGGCCGCAGCTCCTTCCTCCTCCCCGTTCAGCCGCCGGCAGGGGACCACGAGTTAGCTTTGGCCCACGTGACGGGAGCCTGCGGGCGCGCGCGTATCGAACCGCTGCAGAAACACCGCGGTGCTGGTCTCCAGCAAAGAAGTCGCTGCAGGGAATTCACAAACACCAACGGTAACCAGGACAGCTGGAGGCGCGGTGCGCATGCGCGCAGCACTAGGGGAGCGGGGCGGAGAGGCGGGCACCTAGTTCCCGCGGGGCGGGGGCGCACACGAGATTTGGAGGTTTGCTACTGCAGGTTGCGTTACTTCGACTCCAGTCTGCAAACGGGCAGCCGAGAGCGTAGCGATTGGGAGTGCCCTGCCCCTTGTGTTAAGGGCGGTGCCCCACCCATCTCAAATTTGCGCGCCAAACAGCGGAGTCACCTGGGATTCTTGTGGGAAACACAAAGTCCAGAGCACTCCCTTAGGTATTCGGTCTCCGTGATTCTAGAGGCTTGGGCCACACCAAATCCGCGTTTTTAACAACCACTCGGCAATTTTGGCAGCAAGTGGCTTATGGCCAGCACTTTGTGAAACCGTGGTGCAGAGGTTTCCTGGCTCGTGGTTATTTTCTCTGGGAGGAAGCCCAGAATCTCAGGTTGTAAGGCTTCCGCCCCGCCTATCGAAGCTAAGCTCCGGACTGAAGCCTAGAGCGGTGTAGTTTCTATTTTTGGGGGTGGTTCAACAAGACCACAGATTGTGTAGACGTAAGACCCACACCGTGTAGCCTGCATTTTTTGCCGCTTGAGTTGGTACACTGTCGCCATGAGACTGTACCAAATGGGTATCAGCTGTAGCTAGCTGTATTGCGACTGCTTTCTACAATTTTCTAGCATAGATGTTTATTGCAGGAATTGAAGGTGTGAGACTAGGACGTGCATCAAATTGTTATCTTTCCGTGTATAATGTGTACTTTTGCCCTAACTTTTGAGGGGAAAAAATAATGCATAATACTGTTATGCATACACAGTACTAATTATATATTTATATAAATGTTTATTTTTATTCTTATGCATTAAAAGTGTATGTCTAGAAAACACTAACGATATCTGTACACAAAATAATACCCTGGAATATGACAATCAGTTTTGTTTCTAAATATAAATTGAAAGATTTTCCTGAAAGTTTGGATCAAAAACGTGGGTGCGTATTTTATGTATAGGAGCACATTATACACAGCAAAATATGGTAATTCGAATTTAATTTTTTTATTTCTGGTTTGTTCACAAACAGCTGTTACACTTAGCCCGTGTAAGTGTACACTAGAATGCACGTGATCAACAATAACCGTGAAAGTTCTTGAATTTCAAAGCATTAATTTTTCAAAAGATTTTATTAATTCATTTTCAGAGTGAGGGGAAGGGAAAAAGAGAGGAAGAGAAACTTCCACAGGCTGCCTCTTGACCACCCCCAGCCGGGAACCTGGCCCAATACCTAGGCAAGAGCCCTGACCAGAATCTGAACCAGCGACCTTCCGGTTCGGGGAACAACACCCAAGTCACTGAGCCACGCGTCAGGTAGCATTTGGACTTTCTTATAAGTAGTGGGCAAAAACAAGTTCTTGTAAAATTACGTGAGCAATGGACAAAGATATTTTAGGAAGATTAAGCTGTGACTGAAAAATTCTTTTGCAAAAATTATGTACAGAAACATACTTAATATCAATTGCCTGAGTACTGAATAAAATTAGTATCTGTTACAAAGGTGTGACTTATTTTTCTGTAATTTTTTTAAAAGGCACTTTTTGTTCTTGAAATGTTTAAACAAGACAGGACAACTTTAACTCTCCCAACCCTGTTTTCTCAGCTATTGTAAGTTGGTCAATGGATAAATACATTCTCATAATAAATTTTTTAATTTATGTTAAAGTGTAAGTCTATAACCTGCAGACCCAACATTTGATGCATTTTCCTAGTTCTTTCATTGCCTCATTTTTATTCCATATATAGAAAGATCACTTATCCTTCATTTTTATCTTTCAAAACCCAACACCATCTCATTGTGCTTCCAACCATCCAAGCACATAAAAGTTAAGTGATTTGCTCAGGGTCACACATCTGGAATTTAAACCTGCTATTTTCATCTCAAATAGGATGTCAAAGCCCAGTCTTCAAGACTGCAGGATCTTCTTCCCCTTTCCCATTCAGCATTTCCCAGAACTTTAACAGCAATAATTTATAGACAACTCTGACCTCTTACTGCATAGATACACTATGATTTACTTTCTTATTTGCCTGCTATTAGCCAGATGTGTGTATTGCTATTATAAATACCTGTGATTAACATTTGTATCAAGATCTATCCCTACTATGGACAATTGCCTTGTCAAGTTATTTTAAAAGATAAGGAGCCCTGACTGGTGTTGTTTGGGCATCATTCTTCAATGAGAAGGGAGGCCACTTCAAATCCTGGTCAGGGTACATGTCTGGGTTGTGGGTTCAGTCTCTGGTGAGGGCATGTGCAGGAGGCAACCAATTGATGCCCCCCCCCAATAAATAAATAAATAAGGAAATACATACACACAAAACTGGCAAGTAGGAGTCGCCAGGGCTCTTATGATTTCATTTCTTAGCTTTCACATAAAATGAACAATTACAGTAATACAGGCTAAAGGAGAACAAAGGTCATATTGAAATACAATAGGAATAGCCTAAAAGAGCATTTGAAAGCAGAACTCATGCTGCTCAACATTAGCAAACAGAAGGAACAGGACAAAAATAAAAGTAAGACTCTCAAAGAAAAACTAGCTTACTACAAAAGTTAGGTTTTATGGGAGACTAGGTCACATAGCAGTCTCACTGATAATGAGACCACATCTTCAATCAAATTTTTCAAAAATAAATTCTATAATATACATAATATAGAACAATGCAAATATTTTCTATCTTTTAAATCATGCTTATTCATATTTGACTGACTGATAGTACATAAACATTCCTTATGATAGGCCAGAACATCGGTGTTACCCTGATTATACAAAAACAGAAGCAATATAGCATTAACACTTTCCTGCATGAAATTGCAAAACTAAGTGTGTGTTCATACATATATTGTTTAAATCTCTTTATTCCTATTCCATCCTTTTGGCTGAAATTTAATATCTGCCCTTCTTAGGCAGATATTAATCTTAAGAGAAGAGATTCCCTTCTCTTGTGAAAGGGATCAGTTTCTAGTCACCCAGGCCAACTCTTCTCCTTCACCATACCCCCCACCTCTGGTGACCAAGTGTTAACAAGACACCTTCCTAAATCTCTCTGGAATTGATCTCTTCTCTATTAGAGTTCCCCTCTGCAAGTCCATTCTTCATAAGTCAGACGTGAGATTTTAATTGTTGTACTGCGGTTTTCTCTTCTTCAGTCAGTGGTGACAGCTAGAAAACAAATAACAAAGTCTTTATTTCAAAAACCTTAAAGGCTGCAAACATACTTCAATTTAAAAAAAAACTTTACAGACTGTTAATTGTTAACTTTTTTTAATGTATTTTATTGATTATGCTGTTATCCCATTTTCCCTTCACTGCCCTCCACCCTGAATACCCCATCCCACCCACATTTCCCCCCTTAGTTCATGTCTGTGTGTCATACACCTATGTTCTTTGGCTTCTACATTTCCCATACTATTCTTACCCTCCCCCTGTCTATTTTCTAAGTACCATCTACTTATTCTCTGTACCTTTTCCCCCTCTTCCCCCCCCCCCGCCACTACCCTGTTGTTAACCCTCCATGTGATCTCCATTTCTGTGGTTCTGTTCCTGTTCTAGTTGTTTGCTTAATTTGTTTTTGTTTTTTAGGTATGGCTATTAATCATTGTGAGTTTGCTCTCATTTTACTATACGTGTTTTTTATCTTCTTTTTCTTAGATAAGTCCCTTTAACATTTCATATAATAAGGGTTTGATGATGATGAACTCCTTTAACTTGACCTTATCTGAGAAGCACCTGATCTGCCCTTGCATTCTAAATGAAAGATCTGCTGGACTGAACAATCTTGGCTGTAGGTCCTTGCCTTTCATGACTTGGAATTCTTTCCAGCCCCTTCTTGCCTACAAGGTCTCTTTTGTTGAGAAATCAGCTGACAGTCTGATAGGCATTCCTTTGTAGGTAACTCACTCCTTCTGTCTTGCTGCTTTTAAGATTCCTTATCTTTAATCTTGGATAATGTAATTATGATGTGCCTTGGTGTGTCCCTCCTTGGGTCCAACTTCTTTGGGACTCTCTGAGCTTCCTGGACTTCTTGGAAGTCTATTTCTTTTGCCAGATTGAGGAAGTGCTCCTTTATTATTTGTTCAAATAAGTTTTCCACTTGTTGCTCTTCCTCTTCTCCTTCTGGTACCCCTATAATTTGGATATTGGAACGTTTAAAGATGTCCTGGAGGTTCCTAAGCCTCTCCTCACTTTTTTGAACTCTTGTTTCTTCATCCTTTTCTAATTGGATGTTTCTTTCTTCCTTTGGGTCCACACCATTGATTTCAGTCCTAGTTTCCATCCCATCACTATTGGTTCCCTGTGCATTTTGCTTCATTTCACTTAGTGTAGCCTTCATTTTTTCATCTAACTTGCCACCAAATTCAATCAATTCTGTGAGCATCCTGATCACCAGTGTTTTGAACTGTGATAGGTTGGCTACCTCTTCGTCACTTAGTTGTATTTTTTTCTGGAGCTTTGATCTGTTCTTTCATTTGGGCCACTTTTTTTTTTTTTTTTGTCTCAGTGTGCCTGTTACATAGTGAGAGGCAGAGCCTTAGGTACTGACCTGGGCAGGGTAAACCACATCACTGGGTTGTGACACTGTATGTGGGGAAGTGGTCCTAGAGGGAACAATGGTGCTTACTCTGCTCTCTGTGGGATTTCAGTCACTTCCCCTGCCTCCCACAAGCAAATTGGGCCCTTCTCATGCTGGTTCCCGGGTGAGTGGGCTTGTGTACATCCTAGGCCCCTGTGGGTCTCTCCAAGGAGCTCTCCTGTGAAGCTGGGAGTTTCTCCTGGCACCTCAACCCCCACAGGTGTTTTCAATTGGTGTTTTTGAGGCTTTATTTCCCCAAGCTGGGACTCTGGGTTGTGCGGTCTGTCTCGCTCCCCAGTTTCCCCTGGTTTATCTGCACGTGAATGTGGGATCCCCGGTCCACCAGCTGCCTTGTGGGCCGCGCCCCTCCACAATCTGCTCCCTTGCTGGGTCCACCAGCTGCGGCCTCAGCAGGTCTGCTAGCCTCTGCCTTGCCATGAGTCCTCTCCACCCCAGCTGCCCAACTCCACCCCTCCTACCGATCTGGATAAATGTGTCTTCTTTAACTCCTTGGTTGTCAAACTTCCATACAGTTCAATTTTCTGTCAGTTCTGGTTGTTTTTTGTTTTTAAATTGTCCTTCCTTTGGCTGTGCGAGGAGGCACAGGGTGTCTACCTACGCCTCCATCTTGGCTGGAAGTCCTAATTGTTAGCTTCTTTATCACACCAATAAATGTGTTTCCATAAACTCATATCACGTATGTGGTCACAAATTTAGGGAAGCAGAAAAAGTAGATTATCTGGCTATCTATATACAAAGTACTTTGATGTTTGAACTTCCAAAGAACTTGCAATTAAATTGAAGAAAGAAGACCAGGAAATCAAACAATTTAAGGACTGTAATTTAACAGAACCAAAGAAGTCATGTTTGCATGCCACATTGTAAAAGTTATTTTGATAAAGAAATATGAACAAAAATAAACTGGAAGTTTCCTCAGAAGTAGAAACTTGGGCTAAATTTTGAAGGATAATTAAGATACTTTGAGCTGCAAGTAACAGAAATACATTTCAAAATGGGTAAATGATAAGAAAATATTATCTTTGCAAAATAAATACAGAAGGGGCAGACTGCAGGGCTGGTTTATTCAGCAGCTTAGGAATATTAACTCTTTTTTCCACTTCATGGTTCTTATATCCTTGATGGTGGCTTTATCCTTGAGCTGACAGGAAATTAGATCTAGCAGTGCTGGGCATTACACCTATATAAAATGTTTAGAAGAAAAGTTTTCTCTTCCCAGGATGCTCTCAGCAGCGAGAAAACTCTTCCTCACTTCCCACTTCCAGACTTCTCCTCCTCACAAGTCATTTCAGTTAAAAACCCATTCCTGAATCAAGTTTAGTTAAAGGAAAATCCATTCCCCTTGCCAGTCAGGCACACACTGATGCTGAGGATAGTGCTGACTTTATATACCTCAGGCCTGAGGCTGTGAGGAATAGTGCACACCTCAAGAAAATCGGTACTCTGTAAGGCAGGAAGGAAGAACAGATGTGGAGAAAACAACCAGCAAACAGTATTCACAAAAGCAGGTAGGAGCAAAAGCAAAGGGAAAAAGGGGAGCTGAAGGGCACTGGTAAAGGATTTTCACACGGCACCAGCAAACAGGCTGGCTAAAACAAAGTATTATGTGGGGAAATAATAGGAGGTAGAACCTAAAGAGTCTCTCCAATAGTTGCAAATCTGCCTAAATATATACAGTAGTCCCAAGATAATGGATGCCTGAAACTAGAAATAGTTCTGAACCCTATATATGCTATGTTGTTTCCTATACATATATATCTATGATAAAGCTTAATTTGTAAATAAGACACAGTAAGAAATTAATAATAACCAATAATGCAATAGAAAAATTAATATACTATAATTAAAGTTATATGAATGTGGTCTATCTCAAAATACCTTATTGTAATTATACTCACTCCTTGCACTTAAAGGAAGCACTTTACAGCTTCTCTTTGGCATGTCCAAATTGCCAGCATCACTACTCTTGCATTAAGTGTTATAAAACAAGGGTGACTTGAACACAAGGATTGCCAGCTTGGGACAGCCAGTCTGACAACTGAGACAGCTAAAAAGGGATGAATAAGTGGGCAAGTAGCATGTAGAGCGTGGATACGCTGTGGCTTCCATCCCTGGGCAAAGTAGAATGGGACTGCTCAAGATTTCATCACATTAGTCAGAACAGCTTGAAATTTAAAATTTATGAATTGTTTATTTCTAGAATTTTCCACTTGATATTTTTGGACCACAGGTAACAAACTGGGGAAAGCAAAACTGTGGATAAGGGGACTACTTTAGGCCATCTCCACAGGCACTGCCAAATCTAGAAGACCCCACAGAACTACAGAATTAGAATCTCTAGGGCAGTGCTGTCCCACAGAACTGTCTGTGATGCTGGGAATATTCCATATCTGCCCTGTCCTATTCAGTAGATAACGAACTGAATTCTTCACTTTATTTAATTAATTTTAATTTATATAGCCACATTTGGCTATTGAATGGCCCAGTTAGTTTGGCTGATCAAGCCAACATTTGCCCGAAATTCGCATGGACTAAATGAAAAACAGTCATACACCTTACTGTAACTGAAATAGTTAAGGGAATTTCCCTGCACTATCTCAAAAACAGGAAAATAGTATTATTATGGCAAGACTTTGCTCTCACGAGTCCATGTTCTTCTTTCTGATCACTGTTCAAGAGATTTCAAACCATCTGTTTAATAAATCTTCAAAGAATTTTTCTACAAATTAACCAGTTTAAGATTTTTAGAAATTTTTCTTCTTGAGCACAAATGTTTTGCAGCATCAGTGAAATACCACATAACTTTCAATGCTTTTTTATTTTCTGTTTATTGCAATTTTTTGTTTTGGGGGTTGCTTTGCTATTTTTTATTTTAGTACAAGTTTAATCTTAGTGTGTTTGGTGGTCACTTTCATAATTTTTTAAACCTCATATACATATTTAAACCTCAAGGACTTAATACCAACTAAAAACATAAAATTAATATGTATTCCATTCTACCTCTGCTGTTCTTATCTCCCTATTTATAATTTAATATTATTAATTCAAATGCTCTTTTTGAATAATATCAATTCAAACATATTTTCTATCCTTCCAAATGAAAAACCTTGATAAATGTTATAGTCTTGATTTTGTTTATAGACAACTTTTTAAAATTTATTTTGTATTGATTTTAGAGAGGTGAAGGAAAAGAGAAACATAAATTTGTTGCTACACTTTTTAACGCATTCATTGGTTGATTTCTTGTATGTGCTCTGACCAGGAATCAAACAGCAATCTTGGCACATTGGGACAATTCTCTAACCAACTGAGCTACACGGCCAGGGCTAGATAACTTTCTGTTGTTTATGAACAAAACAGCATTTGCCTTAAGTATACTTATCCCTTTCTCATTCTTCATGTTCCCAAAATCATTTTAAATACCCTTTTGGCTATTTTAAACTTCAGAAGCCTCAGCTCACTCTGGTCTTTGGCTTCTTGACTAGTCTCATAGTTCTGTCCCTATCACCGATACACCTCTTTTTATACTCGAAATTCCTTTACAAGGTCTGCCTTGCATGTCCTTTAAACTGTAGGCTCACAGAACTATTCTTGGTTATACAAGTCTCTACAGATGCCATTCCCTTTTCTTCCATATTTCAATTGCAACAGTTTTCTCTGAACTTTCTACTACTACCTCATTTTTAAAGTAGTAACTACAAGACCCAGTTATCCAACATTTCCCAATTTGGCCAGCGCTGATTCTAAAATACGATCTCCTTTTTCAAACTTTATAACTATCATTAAGTCACCTTTCCTTGTTTGTCATTGCCTAATCCAACATGAAACTCCCTTAGCTTTCTACCTTTGATATAATTATTGCTCATTTTAGATACTTCTTTTTTTTTTTTAAAGATTTTGTTTATTTATCTTTAGAGGGGAAGGGGGAAGGAGAGAGGGAGAGAAATATCAATGTACGGTTGCCTTTTGCACACCCCTGCTGGGAAATGGCCTGCAACCCAGGCAATGTGCCCTGACTGGGAATCGAACCGTGATCCTGTGGTTCGCAGGCCCGCACTCAATCCACTGAGCTACACCAGCCAGGGCGATACTTCTTCTTTTAACTGAATGAAGAGCTTTACAGATATTCAGATGATTGAAATCCCCTATCACTATCTAACTATTTTTCTGGACCACTTTGTAATCTCAGTCAGAAATATACCATCTCTATACAGCTCTGAGACTTCCGCCAAGATGGAGGCATAGGTGGATACGCCGTGCTTTCTCACACAACCAAGTTTAGAGACAACTAAATATTAGCAACAAAAAACACAGCCAGAACACAGAAAATGGAACTTTTCGAAAGTCTGATAACAACAAATTCTTCAGCCTGACCGGTAAGAGGGGCGAAACCAGCAGCTGGAGGAGCGGGGTTGCACAGGAAAACTCGGTCAGACGGACTCAGGCGCACGGACTCCAGGCGCAGGGCAACCTGGTGGGCAACTCAGCGAGTGACCGCGGAGAAACAGCAAGGGAGCAGGGCTACAGGTTGACTATGGTCATGCATTTGTGCGTGGATAGACAAGCGAGGGAGTGGGCGAATGGACGAGAGCCAGCAGGCCCCAGTGGTGAGCGGCAGCGGAGGGTGCCGCCATTTCCCCACTCTGACCACACCTCCACATACAGCGTCATAACCCAGCGACCTGGGAGTCCAAGGTGCCGCTCCTCACACTTAAAGGGCCAGAACAGACCAAAAATGGCTCAAGAAGATCTCAAAGCCCCAGAGCCTATAAATCTAAGCAATGAAGAAATAGCAAAACTCTCAGATGCACAGTTTAAAACGCTGGTGATCAGGATCCTCACAGAACTGGTTGATTATAGCCACAAATTAGAGAAACATATGAAGGCGAAACTAATTGAAATGAATGGAAATGCACAGGAAACCAATAGCGATGAAAAGGAAAATGGGGCTCAAATCAATGGAGTGGACCAGAAGAAAGCAAATAATGGCCAAACAGAAAAGAGTCAAGAAGCAAGAATTCAAAGAAATGAGGAGAGTCTTAGGAACCTCCAGGACATCTTTAAACGCTCCAACATCCGAATTATAGGGGTACCAGAAGGGGGAAAGGAACAGCCACCAGTGGAAAACTTATTTGAACAAATAATAAAGGAGAATTTCCCCAATCTGGCAAAGGAAATAGACTTCCAGAAAATCCAGAAAGCTCAGAGAGTCCCAAAAAAGTTGGACCCAAGAAGGAACACACCAAGGCACATCATAATTACATTAGCCAAGATTAAAAGGAAGGAGAGAATCCTAGAAGCAGCAAGAGCTAAGAGGACAGTCACCTACAAAGGAGTCCCCATCAGACTGTCAGCAGATTTCTCAAAAGAGACCTTACAGGCAAGAAGGGGCTGGAAAGAGGTATTCCAAATCATGAAATCCAAAGACCTACAACCAAGATTGCTCTATCCAGCAAAACCTTCATTTAGAATGGAAGGGCAGATAAAGTGCTTCTCAGATAAGATCAAATTCAAGGAGTTCATCATCACCAAGCCCTTATTATATGAAATGTTAAAAGGACTTATCTAAGAAAAAGAAGTTAAAAAAACATGAACAGTGAAAGGACAGCAAACTCACAGTTATTAACCACACCTAAAACAAAAGCAAACTAAAAGGACAGCTAAAGCAAACTAAAGGATCAGGAGTGGAAACATAGAAAAGATCTCAAGGAGGGTTAGCAACAGGGAAGTGGGAGAAGGAGAAGGGGGGTGAAGGTACAGAAAATAAGTAGCATAGACAGTAGATAGAAAATAGATGGTGGGGAGCAAGAATACTATGGGAAATATAGAATCTAAAGAACTTGAGACACATGGTCATAAACTAAAGGGGGGGGTAATGGTGGGGATGGGGGGTAGGGTGGAGGGGAATGAAGGGGGGAATAGAACAACTGTAATGGCATAATCAATAAAATAAATAAATTAATTAAAAAAAAAGAAATATACCATCTCTTCATAGGATCAAGTGTGAAGAATTTTTAGGAAATATGCAGAATATCATTTTTCTACTCTTTGTTCACTCACCCAAATTTATTCTGTTCTTCAATAAATGTGTGGATTATTTGTGTGTGTGTATATAATGATATGTCAGGACCACACCTAATCTTTCTTCGATATGTCCTTAGAACAAGTATATGTGCTTCTACTGTCAGGCTCCAAACATACACAATAAAGAATATGTGATTTGAGTTGTACATATGAAAAGTTATATACATACTTTTTACATTCTATGTATTAGCATGTGATACCACCCTCACTGTTGTTTTTTTTCTTTTTAAATTTTTATTTATTGACTTTAGATAGAGGGAGGAAGGGGGAGGGGGAGAGACAGAGGGAGAGAGATTGGTTCATTATTCCACTCACTCATGCACTCACTGGCTGATTCTTGTATGTGCCCTGACAGGAGATGGAACCTGCAACTTTGGGGCATCGGGACAACGCTTCAACCAGCTGTGCTACCCACCCAGCCAGGGTCACCTTTACTGTTTTAAATTCCTATTCCTATTCCCTCTGTGCCCTTTTTAATTGCTTTTCCCTCCCTCTCTATTCATCTCCCCATGACATAACAGAAGCATCTAAGGTATAATTTTATCTTTTTAAATCAAGTATTATTTTCACTGGCAATATAAAGAATTCTTGATAAAACTGACCTGGGTAATCAACCTTTGAGATTTACTCTACCTACAAGCCCATATGTCCAGTATCTTACAACATAATTTAGTCCCGAGTTGGCAAATAAACACTGTGATACTGCCGCTAGTAGCATGCCCACAGCAGATAGGTTTTGTGCCACGCCGAGACGGCTACTTACTATAGCACTCTAAGCAGCTGTTATCAGTGAATTGACTGTAGTGGGCACCTGAGACAGAACATGTTGGCCATCTTTTGTCCAGATAATTAAGCACTACTCTATAATTCCGCCTACACATAGTCTATCTTTTCTTTCGAAAGCTCTTAACTTTGCCGTAATAGTAAATAAAAAAACACTACCAAATCCTTCAGTTGACTGTTCAAGATTTTAGTATCTAGGTCAGTAACTCACATTTCTCTTTTTTTACTGTGACATATGTCAAGAGTTTTATAAATCAGTGATAGAGGCTCACAATTGTAAGGAATTTTACACTAAGTGAGGAGAGGAGGATGGAGAATGGAGGGAGAGAGGAGGCCAGGCTTATCTAAGATCACCAAGCCAACTGAAGGAATAGGGAACTAAAAAAAATCACTGTTATAGATGCTTTCCAGATTTCTCAGTCTCACTAGTTCTTATGGAATCAACAGAGCTGGTAGATTTAAGAAGTATTACTTCCTTTTCTGCCATGACTACATAATCAAAAATAGTATACCTCCTCATCAACCACACCATGTCCACACGCTCATTTTAGAATAAAAGGAGATAATAAATTAAAAGGGAATCAAGAAAATCTCATTTCTATCATCAGTTCAAACTAACTGACAAACTTGAAAATGAAAGTTACTGAGGATTCATCTTTGAAAGCAACAATCAGAATAAAAACTTTAAAACTCAAATGTCAACGGAAAGCATTACCTCTAGGTCTGTTTGCTTTTGCAGTTCTTGTACTGTGGCCACAGTCTTACTGAAAGCAGCACAAATGCGGTTCTTAGTCTCTTTCTGCTCATCAGCGATGGACTTAATGCGTGCATGCAAAGTTTGATACCGAGACTTTATTGCTGACAATTCCTGTAAAAGGGTAACTGGATTTTTCTACAACAGGAAAAAAATTAAATATAGTAAATTGTGGAAATAAAAAACTAAGTTTCTTTAAAAATTGAAATACATACAATACATTCTACCATCCACTTAATCAAACACTGTATTTTATTATGCAATTGTGTGACAAAGATGGGGAAGGGGACAACAGAGGGAAGGAGAAGACCTAAATTCTAGTTGTAAGGATTTTAAAGCCGAGGTACAGAAGTACAGCACAGGGAATATAGTCAATAATATTGTAATAACTGTGCATGGTGTCAGGGGGTACTAGACTTATTGTAAATTATATAATCATCTAACCACTACATTGTACACCTGAAACTAATATAAAATAATACCAAATGTCAACTATAATTGAAAAATAAAAATAAAAAAATAATAAAGCCTATGTATAGAAATAGCCCAGAAAAAGCATTATTAAACAGCAAATAAGTTCACTTTAAATGCATAATATTTGATACATAGTTCACAACGGTTAATTACATAGTATTTCTAAAATACAATTCTAAAAGCTATTCGGAAGATGATTAAAGGACTATATTAATTTGTTGTTAAAGAATAAGACAACTTGAAACCACTTACAAAACTCTTAAGCATGACTGCCATGGGGCTAAAGTGTATATAAATGCCAATTCATTGACTTCACTATATAAAATTCATGCCAACTCAAGCAACTACATTTATATATTAAATTGGTTTTTCAAATTCTTTTGGAATATAACCACTATTCCATAAAAGACATTTCATTTTAACTGGGTCCTTTCTGCTACTTGATAATTCCTTTCATTCCCTAATAGTTCCTTAGCAAACCCTTCAAAACGAGCTATCCCAAACTTCCTCTACTCCATCAGTTTCCATCTACTCCTTCCTGCCTTAGGACCTTATCAGCTACTTTACTGAGAAGGCAGAAAACATCCAGTAAAAACTCCACCTTCCTGGCATTGGTTCCCAAAATGAAAACATCTATGGATGCTCTTATCCATATTCAACCCCCTAATACTACCACTGTTATTGTTGTTTCTTCTCATATTCTCCATAATCTTAACTTTCCTATTATTTCAATAACCTTTTCAATACCCTTTGAACAGACTTCAAATACATACGTCTTCCCAACACTGAGGGAAAAAATTAACTCCTTCTCTTGACTCTGTTGTCACTTCAAAACCAGTTTCATTTTTCTCACTCCACTTGCCACTAACCTTTGAGGTCCTATAATATAAATCCTCAGTTTAACATACCCACAGACTAGTATTCTTTGCCAAATTATTTTTTTGAAGATTTTATTAATTTATTTATCTTTAGAGGGGAAGGAGAGAGGGAGAGAAACATTAATGTATGGTTGCCCTTCATGCATCCCCTGCTGGGAACTGGCCTGCAGGGAAACCGGTCTGCAACCCAGGAATATGCCCTGACTGGGAATTGAACTATGATCCTCTGGTTCGCAGGCCTGTGCTCAATCCACTGAGCTACACCAGCCAGGCCTCAATAAAGCTTTTTTAAAACAAGTATAGAAGAGAAAAAAAACTGGAAGTGGAACAAAACTGAGAGATGGAAAGTGGAGGAAAAGTGGGAGCACCATATGAAATGCCTTTCACATAGTACTTGAAATACACTGACTCAGATCAGTCCTTTGGCCAGTCATTTGGTGGTACCACTAGACCAGAATTGGTTGGCTGTTCTTCAGAGAAAACAGGAGAAAAACAAAGTAAAAGCTAAGTTAGTTAAGGAGCTAGAATAGTCCTAGTAAGGAACTAGAATGTTCAGTAAAAACTAAACCTTCAAAATGCTTTACCAATTTTATACAAAATGTTATTTTAATTTGTACTTCAACTCAATCAAAAATTTTTAATTGTATAAATTTTTTAAAAAACTGTCAAATATGATATTTCTTGTCTTCTGGTAAGTGCTATCAAAAATAAACATTAATAATTCAAGTGGTAAGTAAATGTTAACAGACAATGTTAAAAACTGTTTGCTTTCATCCCTGGCTGGTGTGGCTCAATGGATTGAGTGCCAGCCTTATAAACCAAAGGGTCACCAATTTGATTCCGAGTCAGGGCACATGCCTGGGTTTTGGGCCAGGCCCCCAGTGGGGAGTGCATGAGAGGCAACCACACATTAATGTTTCTCTCCCTCTCTTTTCTCCCTCCCTTCCCCTCTCTTTAAAAATAAATAAAATCTTAAAAAAAAAACACACCACCTGTTTGCTTTCATCTCCATAGGCATGTGTACAAGTAGTTATTTCATATAAACAGAGAAAGTATTTCTAAATCAACCTAAGCTTAGAATAACTAAGTACATACATATACGTAAAAATCACAGTTCACATAACAAATGTAACAGTATATCATCATCTTCAGAGACTATCATTACTGCGTGGATCTCTTCCCTCTTACTTAAGGACTGCCCTACTGTAGTTAGCTATATTCTCTCAATGTCAGAGGCTTCCACAATGGTTCATGTCACCTGACTCCATAATTATTTTTAAGGGTTAAAAAAAAAGTAGCCACAATTTTCTTGACTATGGGTACAATATTATGTTCTAGTATCCTGTGACCAGGTTTCCAACATAAAAAAGATTTTAAGATTCTATAAATTTAGTACTTGACACTGTAATTGTTGTAATCACTATTACTAGAAATACTATCAGAAAATCTTTTAATATAATATTCTGTTAAGCCCTGGCTGGTGTAGCTCAGTGGATTGAGCGCGGGCCTGCGAACCAGACAATCGCGGTTCGATTCCCAGTCAGGGCACATGCCTGGGTTGCAGGCTGGTTCCCTGCAGGCCAGTTCCCAGCAGGGGATGCATGAAAGGCAACCATACATTGATGTTTCCCTCCCTCTCTCCTTCCCTTCCCCTCTAAAGATAAATAAATAAAATCTTTAAAAAAAAATTCTGTTAAAAAGACACTAATTTTGCAGATTACCTTGCCCACTGAATCAGGATGATTAGTCTTGATTTCATATTCCAGCCTGTATTGAATGTAATCCAGGTCAGAGTCAGCTTTCTGGAACTAAAAATCAGCACAAATCATTACTTTATGAACCAAAAGGCATATTAATAAATACAATATTGCAACCATTCTTTCTTTTCTCTTTATATTTTTTAGTATTTTACTAATGTGATATACAACTCATTTTGAAAAAAGGAAATAAAAACCTCCATGGTCTATAATATTGAGGTTCTATTAAAATTTGAAACATTGGTTAGCATTTTGAAATGCTAAAATCTGTTAGATTTTGTGCCAATATATAGATACCAAGATGCTACTGTCATACATTAATACAAGAACTAACAATGTCTTTGAGAATTCCTTAGGGTCACTGACACGCTCATCACTTAGGCAGTGGTTTTCTATCACTGGTATGTGGTTTCAAGTTAAAACACAGAACAAATTTCTTTTCAGGGATATTTAGTTTCCATTATCTGCAACCCCATTAACCACAAAAACTACAGAGATATGCCACACAGACCAAAATTAGAGAGCTTAGAGTCACAAATTATACAAGGGAAGCTACATACACCACAGAAATAACAGTCTGAATAACCCCAATTTATTGAACCAAGGTCCTAGCATGGAACCTTTATCTGCAAGGGAAAAAAGGGGAAATCTGCCACAGGCCTAAAATATACATGTGTGTACATATAGAAAAGTTGGAAAGGATATCGAACACAGTGTTAGAAGTAGCTTATGTCTGAATGCGGTTAATCTATAAGTTATTCTTCACTTTTGGAAACTGTGCATCTTTTACATGCATGATCTTAAAGCAGGGACTGCCTTGACTTTATCAAGGAAACATCTGAGTTTATTACAGAAGGCAAAAGATGATTTCCTCAGGGAAATTGCCTGTATTTGTAGACTACAGCCTAGGAGACTGCTCTGGGGAACGAGTTCAGACCTTACTATGAAGCTAAGGTCTGACCTTAAAATTGGTTCTTCACATTCTGAACCCTTAGTGGAAAGAATAAAAGCTTAAAAAAAAAACACCATCTTCTTCTAATATATTAAAATTTTCTTTCTTCTAATGTTACATTTTTGACATCTGGATGTCAGATTTTAATGTTTTATATGAAAACTAGTTTCTATTTCTTTTCTTCCTGAACAAAGACGGTTGTTGCTTCAGTTTCAGCTACATGGTTTCTGTAGCCTGCCCACTGCTCTTCTCAAACACCAAAACCCTACAAACAATGTTGCACCACTCAGAGCTATTTACACAGCAGAGACAGTATCAGTAGGATTCTAGGATCTGATGATAAATAGGAATTTTTTAAATATTTTATTTATTTATTCTTAGAGAGAGGGGAAGGGAAGGAGAAAGAGAGGGAGAGAAACATCAGTGTGTGGTTGCCTCTCATATGTCCCCCACTAGGGACCTGGCCTACAACCCAGACATGTACCCTGACTGGGAATTAAACCAGTGACTCTTTGCTTCACAGGCCCATGCTCAATCCACTGAGCTATACCAGCCAGGAAATTTCTTAGTTACAGGTAGGAAATTTACTGACCAATTATCATAGTCTCCAAAACTCATTAATGTCTAATTAAGGAACAAAGGGACAATGACAAGCTTCATTCACAGCCTTCCTCAGTTATAAATTAGCTTCTTAGAGACCTGTAAACAGTGAGGTTGCTGTTTAGTTAACTTTAGCTCTCTTATTTTTAGGAGCATTAGAATGTTATAAGTAAAACTAGAGAATTTTTTAAAGTCTGAGACATAAAGTCCAAGTTCATATTTCAGAAATCATTTTTCTTCAAAATCAGTAATAAAAGGAGAAAAGTTTTATACCAGTCCTAAGAGTAATAAATAAAGTATGCAATTTAGCTGGGAAAAGTGCATGGAAATCAATGTTAAATCCCTAAGGACAGTCAAATAACACTCTACTAATTTGACATCTTTGGAAGCAGACTGGGACTAGGAAAAGAAATAGTTTAGGAAATAACTTTGATTTTTAGAAAGCATACTACATATTTAATAAATGTATAATATTCTGTTATACTAATCTTTATTGTGACCAGTTAAAGACTTTAAGTAAATGACATGCTGTTTTACATACCACACAACTATTTGGCAACAAGAAAAAATATAATGACAGTCCAATTTAAAAACACCTCCTTTTTTACAAACAACCCATAGTTTCACTGCTACAGTAGTGTTGCCTTTCAAAAGGACTGGTGCTCTTAAAGCTCCCAACATCCTCTTGTGAGAGAGCTTGTCTCTATAGCATCAAACCACAGGAAAATTAGGGGGGAAAATATGATGGTCTTGTCTATAGTGAGAAGAGTTAGTAGAGGTATATTCTGGACTCAGCCAGGGTTAGAAATGTGTTTACCATAGAAACATTGTTTTAAGAGAGAATTAGGTATCTTAATACTCCTAGATGTAGGTTAGCTATATTACTAACCAAAGAATCTTAAAGCACCCATTCTTCTCTATCTCCAATGCAGATTAAAAATACCTTTATTAACTCACATTTTATTTTGTTCAAGGCTCCAGCCTACCACTGCAGAGAGTAGACCAATAAAATGGTAGTTAAGAAAACAAAGTATATAAAACAAAATGGAGTCATTTATGTTAATCGAGATGGCTGCCAGTCAGCCAGGACACTTTGGTTCAAGAGTGAAACTACCTAAGTCACACTAGACACATCTGGCAAGGAGACACACCTAAGATATCTGCACACATAATCAGAACAGCCCCATGTGCAGAGGGGGACCACTCACAGGCTCCTGGGGAAATTCTCCACTTGTCATTAAGGGAGCCAAACAGAACAGCCATGTCCCACCCACAGATAGGCTCCTGGGAAAATTCCCCACTTGCCATCAGGGGTGTCAAGACACCTATCAAGAGACCCAGAAGGGTGGAGCACACCACGTTCCAGGTGTAACTGAGGCAGGCTCCAGACCACTGCTAAGACAGCTGAGCTCCACACACTAGAGTGCTGCTCCATGCCACGCTGATCTCCCTTGGCATTGCTACCAGAGGCTCTGCCCTGCTGGGCCAAGGACTTGGTCTGCCCTGCTGCCCACCTGGTTCTGGAGATCCTTCCTTGCAAGACACTGAAAACTCCTTTGCCCACTGTGCTGTCTACCAGACCTGCAGACTGACACTGTGGGACTCGAGTTCATTATCCCCCATTGATTGTTCTGTGTGTTATATTCCTCTTAGATTGTTAGTGTGAGTAGGATATTAACGTATGTTGATGCTCTACTTTGAGTGAACTTGCATTCAATAAAAGCTGAGTGAATAGAATAGTTACTGTGTGTGACTCTTGTCCATTCCTTGATGCCAGGCTGCTCAGCAGGTGGCTAGCCAAGCAGTTGACCAGCTGACTTATAAGACTATATACCATGGACATACACTTGTGACAACCATTTCATGTAATATATTATAATCATTTATTTGCATGATACATCCACCAGTTGACTTCAAATTTCTTGCTGGCAAGAGCTTGATCTTTCATGTTTGTATCCCTAGTTTATATAATAAACAGCCTAATGCTCAATGATAAAAGGCAATACATAGACAAAAAGAACTTTCATCCATTTGAAACAACAAACAGCCAGGGAACCCAACCACCCTTAATGCCTGTTTTAAGAATAAATATTTTAAGTTCCCTACAAGTTGAAGGCCACTTCTAATATCTACACAATCACAATTGTTTTTGTATATTTCTGCTGGAGTGTTGACTATTATCCACTCTTTTCCAGATAGAATAAGTACACGTTTATGCTTGTCTTAACCAAATGGTCGATAATATGCACCCACACCAGGTTACAGGCATGTTGTTTCAGGCATATAGCAACATCAAAGCAGAACACAGTAGGCACAAGCTCCAGGTTCATCAGTTCCTAATTTGCAGGCATTTATGAAACAATTGTTAGGGTAGTGCACATGAGCTCCTGCCTGTAAGACTGGTTTTACTAGTTTAAGTAGTCTATTAAATTTTTTAAAAACTTTCAGGATCCTAAGTTATTTATGTTAATTGCGCTTTAGACACCTAATGGACTATAGGGACAGACTCTCAGAGCACAAGCCTGAGTTGCAAGCCAGGTCTCCAGTAGGGGGGATTCAGGAGGCAACCACACATTGATGTTTCTCCCCATCTTTCTCCCTCCTATCCCCTCTCTCTAAAAATAAATGAATTTTTTAAAAGATTTACAAAAAAATCTAAAATATACAGCATAGTCTTTTTATAAAAAGATTTTATTTATTATTTATTTTTAGAGAGGGAAAGGGAGGGAGAAAGAGAGAGAAACACCACCAATGTGTGAGAGAAACATTGATTGGTTGCATCTCACTTGTACCCCAACCAAGAGACAGGCATGAGACCAGGCGGCAATCCAGGCATGCGCCCCAGCCTGGAATCAAACCAGCAATCTTTCACTTTGCAGGACAGGATGATGCCCAACCAAGACACACCAGTCAGGGTTACAGCAGTCTTAATAGTCATGGAGTTGCAGGATCTCTTTTTTCTTTTTGCATCTGTCTTCTAATTAAATTATAATAAATATATACTGCATGCATAATGACTATCTAAAGTAATTTTTAAAAGATTATTTAGCCCTGGCTGGTGTAGCTCATTGGATTGAGCACGGGCCTGCGAACCAAAAGATTGCGGTTTGATTCCCAGTCAGGGCACATGCCTGGGTTGCAGGCCAGTTCTCAGCAGGGGCCAGTTCCCAGCAAGGAATGCATAAGAAGCAACCATATGTTGATATTTCTCTCCCTGTCTTCTTCCCTTCCTTTCTAAAGATAAATGAATAAAATTTTTAAAAGATATATTTATTTATATCTGGACAGAGGGGAAGGGATGGAGAAAGAGAGGAAGAGAAACATCAATGTGTGGTTGCTGCTCACTCATCCCTTACTGAGGACCTAGCCTGCAACCCAGCCATGAGCCTGGACTGGGAATTAAACTGCTGACTCTTTGGTTCCCAAGCTCATGCTCAACCCACTAAGTCACACCAGGCAGGGCTTAGAGCAATTTTTTAAAAGCATAAGTACATTCTCTACTAAGTCATCCTTCATTTAAAGATTATTAGGGCTTCCCAATGCCACTCCAACTTTTAATATGATTCTTCACAAGATGACATTAAATATTCTCTCCACTGAAGCTTCACATTTTGTACCTCCGCCTCACTGACTTTCACTGTCCCAAATATGTCAGGCTATTTTTTAAAATCACTAATCTCTAATAGTGTCTGGCAAGCAGCAGATGCTCAAATATTATATTGTGTAATGTATATAGACTATTGTATAATATTCTATATACAATATATACTATATACTGAGATTATATACATATTGTACAATATGTATATAATCTCAGTCTCCAGAGTATAAAGTTAGAATATGTCATCAAATATGACAAAACAGCTACATTCCTAAATTGCAGAACATAATTATAATAGTGCACATACTTGAAACAAAAACTTGATAAAACCTTGAGGAAGTATATCTTTGACAGCAATTATAACTCATGCAAATACTAAAAAGGATGCAAGGTAATTGATGTGGTCCTGGCTGGTGTAGCTCAGTGGATTGAACGTGAGCCTGCAAATCAAAGGGTCACACCAGTTTGATTCCCAACCAGGGCACATGCCTGGATTGCAGGCCCAGTCCCTAGTACAGGGCACATGAGAGGAAACCACACACTGATATTTATTTCCCTCTCTTTCTTCTTCCTTTCCCCTCTCTCTAAAAATAAAGAAAGAAAATCTTTTAAAAAAAAAAAAGATGAGTGATATATAGTCACTTAATTTCAAAACAGTTCAACCTCTAAATAGCAGATGTTCTTAGCAAGGGACACATGATCTTATAGAGGGCCAAAATCTATAAACCTTAGCTAATAATTAGCAATTTTATGTATCCATATATACTTTTCTAATGAGATGGAGCTCCTCTAAGGATCCATAGTCTCAAGAAAAATAAAATAAAAACCATCACTTTAAGAGAAATGTAACTTCTGTCTTAGTGTCAATGATAAGGTAACAAAGCAGACTGCCAAATAAGCTGAACCTCTGTACTCCTAAAGATGGAGAGGAAAAACTAGAAAGTACAGTAAGTACCAAGAGATGGTGTCTTTTTGTCATTCAGAAAATGTGCAATTGCTTTTGAAAAACAAATGCTAAGAATATTGCTGGGTACAAAAAAAGGCAGATACTGTTCACTGTCCACTCCCTTTTACAACTTATCTGAGTCCATGAAAAAAATTGAGTTAGTCCTCAGAGAATAAAATGAAAATTAAATGTCTGAACAGGAAGTATCTAGGAAAGAGTTTTAAAGTAGTCAAGTCGATATTGCCGGGTCATCTGGAATCAGGCTAGGAGATATATAAAATCACTAAAAAAATCTGTTTTCCTGAAAATTTTAGTTCTATCTGAGTACTTGAATATGCCTTTTCTTTTGTTAAGCAGGATTTCTAAGTCTTTATAATAAACATGCCATTCAATAGTAAGGGAGGAATCTTTTTTTAAAGTTAACTTCTACCCCCTCCCACTCACCCAGTGTAAACATTTATTTGCATCTATTGTTTATGTGCTAAGAGACTATAAAAGACTAATATTTCATATATTTGTTCAAAGACACAGCACACTATACTTTTTCTTCATATAAAATTTTTGTGACTTATGTGTTTGTTTTGCTTGTTTACATATAACTTTGTTTACCACAGCTCCTCATACACAATAGGTAAAAGAGGTCCTAGCTGGTAATTATTTGATCAATAAATAGATAAAGCATCACAATTTAATGTACCCTGAGTAACTACATGAAAACACATTCTGACAGGGCATTTGATGTAGGGTTGAAACATAAAATACAGGACACCCAGCTAAATTTGAATCTAAGATAAACAATGAAAAGAATTAGTATATCTATGAGTCTCTTTTTTGCTTGTTAGTTCAGTTTGTTAATTAGATTCCATATACAAGTGAAATCATGTGGTATCTGTTTTTTTTCTTACTAGCTTATTGCACTTTGCATAGTGTTTTCCAGTTCCATCCATACTGTTGCAAAGGGTAAAATTTTTCTTTTTTACAGCCAAGTAGTATTCCATTTTCCATTGTGTAAATGTCCTATAGTTGTTTTATCCACTCATCTACTGATGGACATTTGGGCTGCTTCTATGTCTTGGTGATTGTAAATAAAGCTGCAATAAATATAAGGGTGCTTATGTTCTTTTGAATTAGTGTTTTGGGTTCCTTTGGATATGTTTCCAGAAGTGGGATTGCTGAATCAAAAGACAGATCCATTTTTAATTTTTTGAATTATCTTCATACTTCTTTCCACAGCAGCTGCACCAGTCCGCATTCCCAGCAGCAGTGCACAAGGTTCCCCTTTCTCCACGTCCTCACCAGCACTTGTTTGTTGTTGATTTATTGATGATGGCCATTCTGATAGGTGTGGGGTGATAGCTCGTTGTGGTTTTAATTTGCATTTCTCTGATTACTACTGATGTTGAGCATCTTTTCATATTGGCCATCTGTATGTCCTCTTTGGAGAAGTATCTGTTCAGGTCCTTTGCCCATTTTTTAATTGAGTTGGTTTTTTGGTGTTGAGTTTTGTAAGTTCTTTATAAATTTGGAATATTAATCCCTTACCAAATGTATCAGTCAGTGAATATGTTCTCCCATTCTGTGGGCTGTCTTTTTATTTTATTGATGTTTTCCTTTGCTGTGCAAAACTTTTTAGTTTGATGTAGTCCCATTTGTTTATTTTTTGTTTCCCTGGGGGAGATATAGCCAATAAAATATTGCTATGAGCAATGTCCAAGATTTTGCCACCTATGTTTTCTATGATTTTATGGTTTGGGGTCTAACATTTAAATCTTTAATCCATTTTCAATTTATTCATGTGTGTGGTGTAAGAAGGTAAGGGGAGAGGGAGGTTAGGGAATAGAATGAGGAGCAAAAAAGAAAAAGGACTCATGGACAACAGTGATTGCAGGGGGCGGGGTAGGCGGGCAGGATATAAGGGAACTAACTGGTTAAGGAAAGAAATACAATATAAAATTTTTTTCTTTAAAGAAAAAATTAGTATAAAATGTCCCATGCATTATTTGGACATACTTATACTTTAAAAAGTATACATTGCTTATCTGAAATTCAAGTTTCACTGGGCATCTTACATTCTTATTTACTAATCCTAGCAACCCTAAATTGAGGGCTCTCAATGTTATCCAACTTAGCTCCAGAAAGAGAATTGGTGCAGAAGCATATCTTTACATGCTTTGCCCTTGGTCACTCAGTAACAGTCAGGATGGACAATGTTTCCTTCATTCATGAGCTAATATTACTATATAATTAGACTATACCACTGAGAATGGATTAGCCAATATACTAGTAAATGGATTAAGTAAGTTTTGAAATTCAACAGCAGCCTAGATTAAGCCAACATACTTCAAAATTGTGGCACACAATGCCAAGAAACTCAATGGCTTAAAAATAACAATCATTTATATTAAAAAATCCACAATCAAAAAGCATGCCCTTGGGTAAGGATAAAAAATAAAGAGAAATAGTATAACCTTTTAAAATAAAAAATATATATTTATCTGAGATAATTTTTTTCTTAAAGATTTTATTTACTTATTTTTTGATAGAGGGGGAGGGAGGGAGAAAGAGGAAGAGAAACATTGATATGTAAAACATCAACTGGTTGTCTCTTGCACAACCCCTCCCCACCACAATGGGGAAATGAACCCACAACCTGGGAATGTGCCCCTAACCAGGAATCAAACCAGCAAACTATGGCTTTGCAGGACGATGCCCAACCAGCTGAGCCACATGGGTCAGGGCTATCTGGGATATTCTTAATATTAAAATTTTGTATTATGTTTGGCTAACAAAGGTAAGATATTTTGCTTTCTTTAAAACTTTTTACTTTGCTCCAAGAAAGAAAAAAAATTTCCCACTTGATTTTTAAATAAGCTCATATTCATGGCCTTTCATATCCTACTGGCAAAAGATCTGACACTTCATTAAAGAAGATGTACCAATCGCAAATAAGCACATGAAAAGATATTCAATATCATCAGCCATTAAGGAAATGCAAAATGAAACTATAAGACATAACTACACACCTATGAGAATGGCTAAAATGAAGAAGACTGACAATATGAAGTGTTGGTGAGGACATGAAGAATCTGAAACCCTAATGCATAGTTTTGGAAGAGATTTCAAAAGTTTCTTAGAGGGTCACGTAACAGAACAAAAATGGAGGTTGGGCTGCCTGCTGCCACAAAAGCGCAACTCATGAGGCAGGTGCTGGTGCAAAAAGAAAGAGACTTACTCAGGTGCACAAGACCTGGGAGAATGGTGGACTCCCTGCCCTAAGACCATCTCATCTTCCTTCTCTAACCCACAAATGGTTCTTTACAGGGATAGGGAGGGGAGGGCTTTGTTCTCCTAACCAATTAATTACCTTTCTAGCTTTTGGCATGCTCAGTGTAAGATCCTTCCCTGCCACCACCTTGGCCAGTGGGGGAAGACTCCCCTACGCTCTTATTGTCTACTCAGGGGTGTTCAACCTGTGAAACCCTCCCACCCTGCCCACATGCACTCCAGGATGGCTATGAATGAGGCCCAACACAAAACTGTAAATTTACTTAAAACATTTTGAGATTTTTTTGTGATTACATGTCACAATGCATTTAATGTGTGGCCTAAGACAACTCTTCTTCCAGTGTGGCACAGAGATGCCAAAAGTTTGGACACCCCTGGTCTACAGTAACAATCAAGCGTACATTTATCATGCCATCCAAGAGAAACAAAAACATTATGTCCACATAAAGACTTATAATAAAATGTTTATAACAACTTGTTCATAATAGGTAAACACTGGCAACAACCCAAAATTGATAATCTCGTGAATGAATAAATAATTCATGATATTCTGTACAAAGGAATACTACTCAGCAATAAAAATGGTCCAACTACTAATACATGTAACATGGACAGATCTCAAAAGTATTATGTTAATTATAAGAAACCAGACACAAAGACCACGTGCTGTATGTAATTCCATTCACATGAAATTCAGTGGTTGTCAGGGAATTTAGGAGGAAGAGGCTGACTGCAAAAGGGCATAAGGAAACTTTCTTAAGCTGATGAAAATGTTCTATATCATGGCCAGGATGGTGGTTACATGAGTGTACATATTTGTCAAAACTCATCAACTTTGTACATCTAAAATGGGTGAGTTTTAGTGTATGTAAACTGTAGCTTAATAAAACTGATTACAAAATATAGTGCTGGATTCACACTTTATACCTCATAATTTGTTTTTAAAAAAGTACTTTAAATCAAGCATTATTAAGTTTTAAATTTAAGCATTTACTACACAATACACAAATTTAGATGTGGAGCAAGTTATCATAGTAAATATACAACTGACATTGTTTTCATCACTAACTAATTCATCTTAAAATTCAAATAAAACCTGAGATTTGCCAAAGCCTATTCAAATCTGTCAGAGAGAGAAGCAAATTATAAAGTACTACTCATTTAAATTAGCCATAACAAATTTAGCTATAAAAATTATTCTCTTAATGTGTCTCATAATGCATTACAACAGTGAGTTTTTAATTAGCTAAAAACATTTTTTCAAATTACAACTTTTAAAAATACTTTTGATAGTAAAATTTTTTATAATAAAAAAAGTTTTCAGCAACAAAGATTTCAGTGAATTACTCACAGATACTGAAGATGTAAGGCAAGAGTCAAAATTCTGGTGTGGATCCTGCTTTCAGATGCTTTGACAATACTATTGCACTGCTAGTGTAAAGTACAGTAGTGCAATAAAGTCAGAGCACTCGTTAGCAGTAGGGTGAAGAAAGGAACACAAAAGCATCTTGCATCAGTTGAAGCCTCAGTGAGAAAAGAATTTAAGGAAGAATTGCCATTTTGCACAGAAGACATGCAAAAAATAAAAACATTTATATAAATGTAAAAAAAAAAAGAATTGGACTCCCATATCAAAGTGGTATTTTATGATGACTAATCTATGATTAATATTGAAATAGAAACATGCGTATTGATATAGAAAGGAATTTTGTAAATATGTCCTAAGCTTGACAAGTTACTAACATGGGCAATGTTAATACCTTAGGATTGGTTTTAACAAAACTGGTTGTAATTACTACCAAGGCAAAGTTGCGAAAAATGTTTCTGTTCTGCTGAGATAGGTTGGGTAGTTCCTCCATAATGATTGATTGCCATATAAAACAAGTCTTTTGAATAAGAACATCAAAGAAGAAAAATAAAAAATAAAATGATGTTTCCCAATATCCAGATACCCAATCTCTCTCTGGCATTTAAACTACAATACAAAAATCACTTACCCATCTTAGGGCTTTTTATCTAGAGGTTACAGACTTCAGGGAATCAATGTCCTAAACATAACACCCTTAGCTCTACCTAACTAGTAGGGCTAAGGGTGTTATGAACGAGGATTTTAAATTTTCAGTTATCCCCTAAAACCTCTTAGGAGGAAATCATCTCCCTTTCTTTCAAACTTAAAATCAGAAAAAATAATAATGGGATAATGGGGGAGAGGGATATCCAATAAGTAAAGATTTATGGTAAGTTACGAGGTTTCCCTTGGATTCAAGCCAATTAACATGCTAACCTTCTAACTGAATGCTAAGAAACCATTCAAAAATCAGATGTAAGCCCAGAAATAGACAAATACCCCTGACTAAAGGAAAAAAAAAAGTTAGGGAATAAAGATTACAATACACAATAAGGTTTTTCCTCTATTAGTAATGTTGATTGATGCAAACACACTTTCCATTATTTTCATTAACCTTCCCTTAAATAGTCCAGTTCAGCTACTAGTTGGATTGAGCCTAGAAGAAATGAACTCAGATACAGGACAGCTGGGACGTAGGTGTCTTGACCTCAAGTCCTGGCCCACAAAATTCAGATATTAGAATACTTCCAACTAAAAATCAGAAGGCTTGTACCGAAAATGATTTACCTTTAGAATCTTAGAAACTAAACTGATCACGGTGCAAGGAATTTAAGAAGACCTGCTTTCTTCTTTCCTCTCTTAAAAAGGTTGTTTTAAAAACTACCCCATCATTCAAACATCTAAAAGTTTGAGTCTGGCTACCTCATAATTTTTTAAAACTTACTTTTCCTGATGTACATTTAATCATTTTCCCCTTAAAATACGCTCAATCTAAAACCAAAAGTCCTGTCAGAATATCGACTCAATATATTGCCAAGTCCAGAAAAGACTTAATTGGTACCTCAAAATGAAACCGCCAACTTCGGGGAGGGGGAACTGTTCAAAGCAAAACTAGTATCATTTTGAATCTCACAACTGGGCAGAAATATGGATCTGGAAGGAGGAATTCAGAATGGGGGGAGAAGGGCAAGACAATATTAGCATTTATGCCTGTTGATGGAATCAAAATACTACAATGCTTCAACTTTTTTTGTTAAGACAATTAATTATAAAAATAACAAAACTTTGAACTAAAAGTTCATTATTACAGGTTTGGAAAGCTGCAGAAAATTCTTCTCTGCCATTTCTCTACCTCCCTGTCTCCAAACATGCCCTCCCCCCTCTAACCCCGCCCCAAGAAAATTAACTCAAAATACTAGGAACAACTGAAAGTTCAAATCAAATTTGTATATGAGGCATTTGCCATTCATTAATACATCAGAAGAAAAATAAGTTATATCAAGGTCCCATATTTTCTGGGGGTGGGAATGGGGCGAGGTCGGTATTCAGTTTCTTTCAGGATCATCACACATGCAGATGTTAACGTGACCCAAGATTCAGCCTGGAGAGAGCAGCACAGCCACAAATAATACCGAAGGCGTACTGCCTGGATATGGCAAGGGGAAGGGGGGCGGATTGCGGGTGAAGATTCTGACTTCTTTACTTACTCTTATTTTTCTTTAACGAAAAACCGACAGGAACTCAATGACGAGTGAGTCCTCGAAATTCCACGTTTAAGGAAGCCAGCCCAATTAAACAAAACCGGCAACGCAGGGGGTTAAAAGGACTGAAGGTAAAACCAGGGAACTAAGAAGATAAGAAAAAAGCGCGGGCGATCAAGCTAGCAGCTAGTAGCCTAGGGACAGAAGGGAGGGAATAAAAAGGACAAGTGAGAGAAGGATCCATAGAAGAAAAGGAGGACAGCTCTCCAGCTCGGCGCCCTCGTGAAGGCCGGGCAGCAGCGGGAGTCCTTTTCAGTTATTCGCCCCCCGCCCCCTACTTTCACAATGAATGAAACTAGGCAACTCAAGAGCAGGGTGCCTTCTTCGTCCCAATCCCGCCCTTGCTCCAGGAAAGGAGCTCAGCATTCAGATGCCCGTGGCTCGCTCCCCCACCAAGGACTGCCTGCCCCCTTGGGGCCCAACAAGAACTGGTCTAGGGGCTTTCTTGGCCGCTAGGAAGTTGAGCACGCAAGTCTAGCATCCTTTCTCAGACTTTCAAGCCCGCCTTAGAGGACGCGAACAGCTAAACTCCGAAGGGATTTCAATCCGCCACACTCCGTTTATCCCCACCCAATCCCACCCTCCATCCCCTTTTTCTGGAGTATGAACGACCTCTCCCTTCTTGGGGCGTTTTGGGACCATTCCAGCCATATCTTTTTGGTGTTAATACAAACGTCTACACCAGCTACAGCTCCATGAGGGGCGGAAAGGTGAGGGCAAGGAACAAAAAATCCCAATGGCCCCACACCCTCAGCATCTCCCGCCATTTCCCTCACTAGTTTCCCGGATGTAACCCCCCCCTCCCGCGGCGGTTAAAAAACCAGGCGGCGGCGACTCCCTTTGGTGCAGGGGGAGGGAACTCAGATCTGGTCCAGCCTCCGCCACCCAGGGTTTCCGGCGACTCCAAATTGTGTCCCACTTTGGAAGCCATTGGGGGAAAAATAAACCAGCCAGTAGATCTCCTTCACTTTACACTCACCATCAATTCCAGCTTATCGACCTCCTCCTCCATGTTGAATAGTTGACATTCCTCAGGCCGCGGCGCCGCTTAAGCCGCAAACCATACTAGCACTGAGGGTCCCTATTGGACAGCTGTCACTCAACATCTTGCACTCATTGGCTCCTCGGCTTCACCAGCGCCCGCCCATTGGCGGCTTGGTAACGCCTTTCCTCTTGAAACACGCTTTCCTGTTGGGCAAAGACACAAAACGCCTCAGAAAGATTGGCTGCTGTACTCTTACTTTTTTCCATTGGTTGCACCCTCATCTCTACTTTCAATTTCATAGTTAGGGCTCAGAAGTAAAGATTGTGATTGGTGCAAAGGGAAAAAGAGCCAACCAATTACAAAAAGGCTTTCACAAACGGCATAGGGGAAGTGACACACCTTCTTTCCTCTCCTCCCCTCGCTCCCTCCTTCTCCTTATTCATACCAGAAGCGCCTCAGCTCTGATTGGCTGGAGCGGGGTGCTTTATCAGCCAATCACAAACCAGGTTGTGCTCCAGTGTCACTAGGAGCACTATTCGTGGAGAGACCGTCGCTACGATTGGCCCCTTCACCATAAGGTTTTAATTTTGAATTTTTCTTCATGACGAGGGCGAGACCACTACCTGGACTTCATCTAATCCCCGGGCTCTTAGTCTAGTAAGTGCAGGGATACTCTCGGGTTCGCGTCTTCCATGGCTGTGCCTGTTGGTGCTTACGTTCCTAAAGTTTACGGAGTTGGGGACTTTGACTGGACTCGGAGGGGAGACTGAGCGGAGCAGACGTTTGAGGCGGTTAAGAAGTGGTATGCCGGGTTCCAACCTAACCATATATCTATTTTTTTTAATCCTTACCCGAAGATATGTTTATTGATTTTAGAGAGAGAGGAAAGGAAAAAGAGAAACGTCGATCGGGTTGCATCCTACCTGGAATGGAACCAGCAACCTAGGTATGTGCCCTGACCAGAATAAAACCCACTAACTTTTGGTGTAGGAGAGGATGCTACTGAGCCAACGGGCCAGGGCGGTGCAGGTTCTTTTTAATTGGCCTTAAAATCTTTTCAAAGCAAGGGAGGTAAAAAGAAAGAATACTTTTCAATTTAAAAAAAAAATAGGAAAAATGCTTTGAGTAATCATGAAAGAATGAGCTTCTACCTAGGATTGGCAACTGGAATCTTACCTAACCCAGCAAAAAGAATTGCATGTCTCGTTACTCTTTTAGAAAGGGGACAAGTATACGTGTTTTAAACTCAAGGAACACTGCTGTATATTCTTTACATTGTACAATTGTCCTCTATAGAGTATCTAACACTTTTTAATAAGGCAATAATAAAGACAAACCTTAGCTTGCTGAGTCCTCTGTCCTGCTTGAGGTAGGAATTATCTTCGATTTTTGATAGACCTGTGATTACTTTTTAATGGAACATTAATATCTCAGACTGCACCATTTGACACTTACAGATTTGACATAGTCTTAAAATTCTTTTCATGTGCTAATTACTGTAGTTAATTAGAAGGCTGTTAGAGTGACTGTCTCTCTCTCTCTCACGCACACACACAGCCAGAGAAGAAAGAGGAGAAAATGTTTTAGTTATTAGACTTTTTTCATTGAAAAATAATCTCCAAAACGACATCAGCTTTCATATGACTCTTGAGAAATTTGAATGCATGGGCATTGGAACAACCACCAGAAAAGAGCTAGAAAGAGATGGCCCAGTTCCAGAATGGTGGTATTCTATTTTTCAAGCTAATAATACATGCCAAAGGTTAACTGTCAACTACTAATACAAGGTCTATTATTGTTAGAAACAAACAAAAATGGCAGTCCTCTGAATTATCTCCCTATAATCCTGACTCCCACTTACCAAAGGCAACACTATCCACTCTTGTAGATATTTACCTCTTTCTGTCATTTACCTCCATGTTTCTAAATTACATGCTTATAATACTGTTTCTCTCTCTGCTTTTTAAATTTTAGACATTATATAAATTTAGGCAACTACTGCTTTCTACTTTATCTTTCTACCCAATATACTTAAATCATCATTTTTGAATAAACATTCAATGCTTACACTATTAAATATTGTGCAATAGGGGAACATATAATATAGCTATAATTATATTTTTCTTTGTAAAACTTTTTCCTAACCATTTTTATATGCTTATTTTTT
Source organism: Artibeus jamaicensis (assembly GCF_021234435.1). Lineage (NCBI taxonomy): Eukaryota > Metazoa > Chordata > Mammalia > Chiroptera > Phyllostomidae > Artibeus > Artibeus jamaicensis. Next base: position 9,937,531 of record NW_026521407.1, read on the forward strand.
TAAGCACTTAGCGGTAATTTGGCCCCAACTTTACGAAAGTACAGGCAACTCCTCTAGAATGGAGAAATACATTGGGAAATCTGTTTCCTTTTTTTTGCCTTAGAGACATTGTTACTGAAGTTCTCTGTTACCCCTGCTCACTTCACTGGCTGTGTCCACTCTAAGCCAGGGGTCAGCCAACTACTGTTTTTATAGGTCTCATAAACAAAGAATGGTTTTACAATTTGTAATAGTTGGGGGGAAAAATAAAAAAAAATATTTTGTGACACATGAGAATTATATGAAATTCAGACTTCAGTAGGCATAAATAAAATTTATTGGAACACAGCCACCTTCGTTTGTTTATGAATTGTCTAAAACTGGTTTGGTGCCAGAGTGGCAGAACTGAGTGGTTTTAACACAGACCAGATGGCTTGCACAGCCTGAAATATTTATTATCTGGCCCTTTACAGAAGAGGCTTGCTGACCCCTGTCCTATGCTTGCTTCAAAGTTGTCTTCCCAGGACTTGTGGCCACCAGGATCCTGGAAATTCCCATTAGTTATCTTAATTCTGTTCTCACACTTGACTGAGAGTTTGGCCAGGTATAGATTCTAGGATGGAAAACATTTCCTTTAGAATTCCAGTGTGGCTGTTGAAGACTGATGCCATTCTATTCCCAGTCCTCTCTGTGTTTAGACTTTTTCCCCCTTCTGGAAGCTTTGAGAATCTCTTTATTTTTGGTGTCCTAAATAATAGCCGTAGATGATATGAATGTTGGTCGATATTTTTGTTTATGGAGTAAGAGAAATGCAAAACACAAAGATTTACATTAGACTTCATTTTAGTTATGTAAGCCACTTCTTTGAGGAATCAGATAATAGTTTTCAAATACTGGAATAATACCTCTCAATTTTTTGTGCTGTTCACAATGTAATGACCACAGACCAAATACACTTTTAAGTTTAATCTGCCTTATTAACATTCTTAATAATCACTTTCTCAATCAACAAAATAATAAATCAAGCCCTAATTTGTAGTATTTTATATTTGTGGTGTAAATACTCCTATCATGGCTAATTTCAAGTTGCCAATGTGAAATGACCGTGGAGCTGGAGAAAAAATGAACAGTAATACAGCACCTATAGCATTTTTTACTATATTAGTACAATAAGGTAAACAACCTCAAGAGTATAGATAATAGTTATATTCATAGAAATCATTAGTAAGTGATGTGTTTTACATACTGATTCCTTTGTAAAATAAATAATCTAGTTTTACATTTACAGAATCTAATTTTAAGAGTGGATCCTGAAAGTGTAGCAGTTGCCAACCCTAGGGCACCATTGGACTGGAGGTAAAGATATGGAGTCAGTCCACCAAGTTAAACCAGAAGACTGTCCAACTCCTTTGCAAAGTGTACTTTCATAACTTAGACGTTGGTGAATATAGGGAATAAAGGAACTGGGAGGCAGGAAGCCAGTTCTCTATGTTAGACATCTAGGGTAGAGAGGGAACAGAAGGGTGAGGGCTGAAAGGGGCAGATGGGAGACAAGGAATGGAGGTTACCATGGAAGATGTGGATTCTAAGGATCTCAGCCAGTGAACTCTGAGCCTTGAATACAAGTTGCCAGTTACATTTCTTCATTCGTGGGCATGGATTCGATGACATTTATTTAACCTTATTTTCAGGCAGTCACAAGATTGCCGCTTCTTCCGATGCCTTCCCAAATATCTCCATTCAGAGTATTTTTATTTTGTCTTCTCCCCCCCCAAAAAAAATATCAATCCTTTAGACATCCCTTGCATTTAATTGTCCATGCTTGACCAACCTCCATTATTTCAACGGAAAGAAAAAGCGGCTGAAATAGTTGGTAGTTGAAACAGCACCAGGTATTAGAGAAGTGGAGTCAGACCAGACCTTGGTTCAACAACCTCAGTCCTTGAGTTCTAGCTAAGAAAGAATTCAGAGCCAAGACAAACTATGAGACGGTTTATTTAGAAAGTCCCAAAGGTGGAAGAAGTAAGCCATAGAAGAAATTGGGCTCAGAACGCAAGTTACAGAGGCAAAAGAAGGGCCTTTGGAGCCCAGGAGAAAGACCTGGAAGGCAGTAGAAAAGGTGCTGGCATGCTCCACAGAGAGAGCCACAGTAGTCATCGCATCTGGTTGTGATGTCAGCGTGGTGGGTGTTACTTTGCCTGATTTTGCTGCTTTCCTGGGCCCGGAACTGAAACATAGCTGATGCTTATATGTTATTCTCTAGGGCTTAATGCTTGGAGTGTGGTGGTGCAAGGGTTTGTTTGTATGGGAAGTCGTTGAGGCCATTCCCCTGTTCCTTGCTTCTTTCTCCTCTAAGGGGGTTCCGAAACCACATGACTACTGCTATGTATGCCATCGGAGGAAAGGTCAGGGGGTTTAAACCCCAGGACCAGCAACACGCTAGGGGAGGAAAAGTCACCCTGGGAGCAAAGCGAGGTTCTTGTTTTCCCAATTTTTCCTCTTGCTTTCCACCCTGGTGACTGTACCTGGCCCATCATCCTTGCTCCACTCATGCCTGTCTAACTGCCTACCACAGAATCAACTATTTTTTAGTGTGTCTTTCAAGCCTCTAAGAACCGAGGAACACACTCTGTTAATTTAAGACTGGGCAATTAGTTCAAAAAGATACTACTAAGAATCTTCACTCCTAGAAGGCTGTTGATGTATGCACTGTCACATATTGCTGTTAGGGGTGCCCTCTGCCTACTCCAAAGCTCTTAGCGTTATTGCCACTTCTCAGTTTTTACAACCCACAGCAGGCTGGGGGCAGGTTCTTCAGTCAGTGGAATTTGAGAGCAGAGCAAGATCAGAGCTGCATACCAAGTGCTAGAAGGTTACTGGGTGAACAAAAGTGAAATGAATGTGTATTTTAAAGGCCAATTGTTCCTATTCAAATGTAAGTTTGAAGAGGAGGAGGCCCAGCCCTTGAGATCATTTTTAGTTCTGCTACTTGAATAAAGACATCTTTGTTCCTCAAGGAGCTACAACTAGCTAAAACCAGGGAGGGCCCCTGGGGACTTCCCATCAAGCCAACTCTAGAATTTTCTTAAGAATCCAGAATGAAATATAAATATGCTAGATAGCTAGATTGTTTTAAACACCACTTTAAAATAAATGTGTTTTCGAAACATCCATGTTTTAGATTTGGGGTAATTGTTATTTTGTATATCACCTACTAATCTGTTACACTGCAGTACATTGGAGAGATCATGGTCTTTGGAGACTGACAGGTCTGGACTCAGTACAATGCATTATTGCATTACATTGGGCAAAGCATCTAACCTTTCTAAGCCTTGGTTTATTCTTGCATAAAACTGAGGATAAAAATCAACTCCCTTAGGGATAATATCTTGTAAGAAAGAGAGGACTCACTGAGAAAATGTATGTGGAGGTGCCTAAAAGTACATGGGCATTCAGTAAATGGTTGATTTTCTTTCTTCTATTACCAACTCCACCTATTACAGTGGATGCTCAGTAAATGTTACTGGCAAAGTTAATTCCTTTGAGTAACATATCATTATCCAACTATTGCTATTTTCTCTGTTACAAAGAAAGGGAAAGTCACTGAACTTAATGAAGAAAAGCAAGACAATCAAAACACAATTAGTAATGTAATGTCAAAGCCAAGGTCTCTGTGGCAATTGTGTAAATGTGGGTTTAAATTCTTCTCTACATTAGAAGACTTCTGGGATGCTGGTAGTGACCTATTTCCTAATCAAGGTGGTGGTTACAAGTGTTCTAGTTTACTTCGTGATAATTCATTGAATGATACACTTAAGATGTGTACATTTTCTATATGTATATAGTATTCTTTTTTTTTAAAGATTTTATTTATTTATCTTTAGAGGGGAAGGGAAGGAGAGAGGGAGAGAAACATCAATGTATGGTTGCCTTTCGTGTGTCCCCTGCTGGGAACCGGCCTGCAACCCAGCCATGTGCCCTGACTGGGAATCAAACCGCGACTGTCTGGTTCGCAGGCCCGCGCTCAACCCATTGAGCTACACCAGCCAGGGCTTATATGTATATAGTATTCTTTGAGGAAAAAAATGTCAAAAGTGTTTTTTTCTCTACAGGAATCATGCTTAAGTTCAAACAACAAAGAAGAAAGCTGAAAACAAAAGCAAAAAGATTATTGAAAAAAAGAAAAGCCTCTCACTTTCAGTCCCAGCTAATTACACCTCCTGCTCCACCACCATCCCCAGAAAGGTAAGGCATAATGTAGAATAAGAAAACATTTAAAATCCCATCAGTGTAGGATAAAGTTACTAGATATAGCAAATGAAAATACAGAATGTCCAGTTAAATTTGAATTTCAGATAAACTGAATATTTCTGTATTGTCCCATGCAACTTCTTAATAAGCTAAAATATATTCATTATTTATCAGAAATTAAATTTTAACTGAGTTTCCTTGGATTTTGTGTGGCAGCCATAGCTTAAGAGTTCAGATTGTTGACGGGAGAGACCTGATTCTTCTTGCTGGTGCATGTAAAGAATTACAGATCAGCACATCTATTAGCATGTAATCAGTTTATTAGTGACCTGTTCCCATGGAAGAGAACGGGTCTGGGTAGAGTGGGGGGTGAAAGGCAAAGTTTCAGGGCAAAGCAGGGCAACAAAAGTAAGAGCTGCTGAAGACCAGGGTGGCAAGTCCCGGGGCAGAGCCTGAGGCCGGGTGGCCAGAGGCCCAGTAGCCCTGTAGACAAGAGCTTCAAGAGTGCCCTGAGCCCACAAGAGAGAGAGACACACAGACAGGCAGACAGAGAGACACCTTTGTTCTGAGGACTTACATAGTTGGTGGGATGGGAGGGGAAGAGTTACATATTGATTGATGGGTGAATGTGCCAGCTTTCCTGGAGGAACCTGACTACCAAAACTTAGGTATGTGTGGGGGTCTGCCAGCCTGAATCCTTATCTTGCTCCAGACTCCATTTGTTCATCTTGTTGTAAAATAAGGAGGCAGTTATGACAGGAGGCAGTTAATTAAAATTGGGACACTTTCCAAAGTTATTTATGGGCTCTTTCTGTAAGCATCAGGGACTCTCTCGTAAAACAGATAGTGACCAGAGGCAGACAATTAACCAAAATTGTTTTATGGGCTTCTTCTTTGGGTACCATGGACCCTCTCCCACATTCCAGGCCTTGGGATAAAAGCACAGGTTCAAGGCTTTCTTTCCCAGATAGTGGAATTGTTTCACAGAATTTCAAGGACTTCCCTTCTTTCTTTCTAACATAGTGTTTCTTGTGATGTTGGAACACCTGACAATATTATCAGACCAGGCTCAGGACTGCTGAGTTAGTATGTGAGGCGTGTTGCCTTCCTCCTCCCTGCCTCGGTTTACTGTTTAATCTACCTAACTGGTAAAAGGGTTTCCTGGCAACCAGGGTGCTAGATGCTGCCCAGTAACAGTATTGCAGTCTCAGAGTTCTTCCTATGCTGTCTCCTGCCTCAAAATGAAGTAATAATCACAAGTAATTGTGTTAAAAGTACATAGTAACTATCTTCTCTTTTCCTAGTCAATTTAATTGCATAAAAATGGTAACAAAGCAATGAAAGAGGGGTATAAGACTAGAATTTAAAGCTTCGTTTTGGTGAAGCTTGGTCAGTTATTGGGACTCAGGGCTTAAACGTGTTGTTGAAATAGTACTACGTGTCACAATGACATACTCAGTATGTTTTGTTGTTATAGCTGTCTTTACAGAAAAGAATTAAAACAAACAGGCCCTCAAAAAACCCAGTAATCATATCATCCTCTTCTCTGCCTCCCTTGAATTCTGAGAAAGCCGCCTAACTGGTCATTCTGCTCCTGCTCTTGGCCCCTCTGCAGTGAGCCTGTTAAAATCACGTCATGTTGCTTCTTTCCATAAAGCCCTTCAATGTCTTCCTCTCTCAGAGTAAAAAGTAAAGTTCTTTGTATGACCCACAGGCCTTTATGATTTGACTCTGACATTGTTTCGTAATCCTCTTCCCCTCTATTTCTCCACTCAAGTCGTCCTGGCCTCCTTGCTATTCCTCAGAACACTGCAAGCTCCCATCTCAGGGTCTTCACACTTACCGCTGCCCCTGTCACAGTGCTCTTCCCCCAGGTTTTTGCATTGCCAGCTTCTTTACTTCCTTTAGGGTCTTTCCTCCCCAAAGTCCCCTTCTCAGTTTGACTTTCCCTGGCTACCCTATCTAAAATGTCACCTCCATCCAACATGTCGCATTTCCCCTCTCTTGCTTTATCTTTTTCTCATTAGTATTTATTCACTAACATTCTAAATGTGCTATTTATTTGTTTGTTTGTTTGTTTATATATTTTGACCTTCCTTCCATGAGACTGTAAACTCCATGAAGGTCGAGTTTTTTGCTTATTTTGTCCATTACTGAATCCCTGATGCCTCTTTACTCACTATTTTATTTATTACTGTTGATTTACTCAACAAATATGTGTTGCATATGTGAATTCCAGAATTCTAGAATTTACTGAAGAATTTGACTTTCGTTATCCTCTGTTCCTGACTTGTACTATAAAACCAGCTTGTCGTTGAATTAAAGGCTATTATCCCAACTCAGGATTTTTTTAAATTTTATTTGGTTTTGTCCTACAGAGTGATTATTTCTTCCACAAATATACCCCTTAGCAGAAGCTGGCTAAGACCATCCTGGAACTTCACATTTCCCAGTATCAAAGATGCAGTAAAACTCTGGACGAGGAGGGTGTGGTCTCTATACAACTGGTGCCAGAACTGCACAGCCCAGGTATGGGTCCGATGTACCTGTTTTCAGCAGTACGGTTGGTTTTTCTGCACGCTTGCTCTGTGCGTGTGTCGGGTCAACACAGCACTCAGGCTAAGCTCAGATGAGAAGTGACTGTGGGGTCATGTCTACCTTCGTTTTTATAAAACATACATCAAACCACTTTCCTGTCCTCTTCCCTTGTCCTTATCTTACTGCTCATCAGAGTCAGGCTTGTGTGTTTTTGCATTCTAGAGTTTAGAAGTATTGAAAGATGCCATCTTTCCTTCCCGTTTCTGCCACCGAGAACTTGATAGTCTGAAACAACGGTTCTGCATTTTGGAAAATGAATTGTCCAAGCTCCAGGAAGCACTGAAGGTTAGTATTGTCAGATAAAACACAAGTCTGGAACTAGGTAAGGAGGAAAGGGGTGTCTCCCGTAGGAATCCCAATGCACTTTCACTAAAGACGAATGACTGTAGGAGAGGGCTAGTCCTCAGGGCTAGTCCTGGACCTGCCCGCTCTCAGATCTGCTCCTGAACACTTTCGAAGCTCTACCACGTTTTGCATGGATGCTGACCCCACGTGTTGCAGGGATTGCAGGGCTCTGTTTCCCACACTGACTTGGGCTGAATGTCACTCCCCAGGCTTCTCACTCTTCATGTTCTCAGCACCCTTCATTACTCTGATTGAATTATTATTTTGTTTGGTTCTGAGTACATTTGTGTGTGTTTAGTGTCTGTGTTCCTCACCAGACTGTGAGCTCCATGAGGTGGCGTTCACACTATGGGCTCACATTGACCTATATAGTATGAATGAATGAATGAACTACTGAATTAGTAATAATGAGAAAATATTATGAGGCACATGGTATACTATGAAAGTATTCAAATTAGTAGCTATTGTTTTAATGATTCTCAGCTGTAAGAACCAAATTGATCTGTTATTCCTTGGCTAAATGTAATGTCTTCTTTCAGACTATCTCAGAAAATTCGTCCTGTCCAAGCTGTGGTCGGACCTGCTGCATGAGTGGTAAACTTACAGACGTGCCTGCCGGTGTTCCAACCGCCCCCGGAGTGTCCCGGGCTGTACTTCCTGCCACGCCGCCACAGCCAGCCGACTCGCTTTCTCCTCCTCCGCCCCTGCCACCTCCACCACCCCCACCTCCTCCTCTGCCTCCACCTCCACCACCCACAGCACCTTTGCTGCTCAGAAGATCCAATCTCACTAAAGCACTTCAGGTAAAAAACAATCTAGCGAAGGTGTGTTTTGGTCAGTGTGTAATGGAGGAGCAAAGACAGGTGGCCCTTTAAAGCTGGGCTAAGGACTTTGACAGGAAAGCTATATTTTTTATGGTCCTGTATCTTAATCACATCAATTATTGTGTTTATAAAAACTCAGTCCACTGGGAACTCTCAAAAGCTGGATATAGAAATGAAAGTGATTGGATTTTTTTTAAGGATATATGAATGAAACTCAGTAGAGGAGAAGATTTTTGTTGGTTTCTCAGCATACCTTTTTTTTCCTTCAACTAAACCATTTAGTTTCCCTTGAAAACCGGCAGCATGTCTTTTTACCAAATGGAAAACCTCCCTGGGAAACCAAAATAAGAACAGAGGATGGCTTAGTGGGTGAACTGGGAATAGGAAGAGGTGGTAGATCCTAAAGCACAGCGCTCACGGGCCGGAGAACCAGCCTCCGTTAGATTTACGTGTCTGCCAAGGGGCCTGGGATGTTTGTGAATCACTAAAATAGTCATGGCCCTGCTTTAAAATCTGCTGAATTTGCACTGTGGATAATGGCTGATTTATAATAGCTGAGTTTAAGCCAGAGTCTATTGCTATGTTTGCCCTAAAGTATATCTATGTATTTTTACTCTGTGGGAACTGAATCTTTTTATGTAGTTCAGATAAACTTCACTTTGATTTGAGGAACTACTTCAGTTCCTGACTTATTGTAGTGACTCCTAGGAAGATGCGTGGCTGCAGGGAACTAGTCCATCTCTCATTATCAAAGCTGTACCTTTTAATGAATGCTTTCAGTAGTTTCAGTATCTTTGGGTACTGAAAACAGTATCATTCTTGGTTGAGTGAAAAGAATTCGGTAGGTGCCTAGGGTAAATAAGAGTTAAGTTTTAACTCCAGGCCTTTAAAAACTACGTTTGGATTTGCATTTGACTAGGTGTCATGGATCCAAATTGAACTGTAATCTCTCCATGTGTTTTAAGGCTGGACCATTAAAAAAAGATGGACCCATGCAGATAACAGTTAAAGATCTACAGACTGTGAAACTAAAGAAAACACAGAGTTTTGATGAAAGGAAGAAGGTATGATATCATTGGCCACCCACAGCCTTTCAGCCACTGGCCTGGTTGTCCTTTTATAGAAAAAATATATACAAGCCTTGTGTATAGAAGCTATTCCATGGTAAGTACTTGATGTCTTATTTAAGTAGTTGTGGATCTCTGCAACAAACTATATAGATCCCAAAGTTATTTAATTAGGCTGTTTTATGTACCAACCATTAGTCTGAATGAAGAAGTAGAGACGTACTAGTACTTTGAAGCTTTAGAATAAAAATTTGAGTGGAGTAGTGGACATATGTTACACATACTCAGGACTCAAATATACCTTGTTTCAGCATGTTTACATTTTGAATATTTTTCATGTGTTTTTAATAACGTCTCATTTTGCAATTAAAGCTTGTTCCATCACCAAAGGCACGGAATCCACTAGTTACGGTCTCTGACCTGCAGCGTGTTACGCTGAAGCCCAACTCCAAAGTGTCATCAACTCGAGTCACACATGTCTTAATGTAAGGAATTATACCATGTTACTATGCTCTGCCATTGCTTAAAGGAATGATTTTTGTTTTGCTTTTTTTTAACTCTAGTATTATATATGTGTACTACAGAAAAATGCTATCTACTAAAAAGTTTAAAGTTTAAAAAATGGTATCTACAAAAGTTTAAAGTTTGGATGATTTTAACAAAAATCATCCAAATAAATGTGTCATTGAATATTGCCACCATTAACATACTGTTATTTATCACTGTAATCTTATTCTAGGGATATAATCTATTGTTTATTATAAAATATGCCATTGATTTAATAACAGACGCTGAGGGGAAAAAATACTATCGAGAATTTTAGTAACTTATACCTCAATAAAATAAATTTTAAAACAGGTCAATTTCAGAAATAATAAAATATGAAGACTAATGTGTCTTAGAGTCAAGGAAATACAAGGTATACGTGTGTGTATACCTGTGCACAATCATAGTGTAGACAGTTATGACATTTCCCAGTCAGTGTATCTTGCATGAGCTTCCCCCATCTCATTAAATATTAGTTTAAAGCATCATTTGGCTTCCTTAATATACACAGTTTATAATATGTAAATTTCATGGATAAAATCCTGTTTTCAGACACTTAGGTTATGATTTTTTATTTCTATGACTCTTTCTCTAAAATATAGTTTATTGATTATGCTATTACAGTTGTCCCATTTCCCCCAGTTTATTCCCCTCCACCCCGCACACCCCCTCCCACCCACATTCCCCCCCCTTTAGTTCATGTCCATGGGTCGTATATATATGTGCTTTGGCTTCTACATTTCCTATACTATTCTTAACCTCCCCCTCTCTATTTTCTACCTACCATTTATGCTGCTTATTCTCTGTACCTTTTCCCCCCTCTCCCCTCGTTCCACTTCCCCACTGATAACCATCCATATCATCTCCATTTCTGTGGTTCTGTTCCTGTTCTAGTTGTTTGCTTAGTTTGTTTGGGGGAGGGGGGGTTAGGTTCTGTTTGTTAATAGTTGTGAGTTTCTTGTCATTTTGGTGTTCATAGTTTTGATCTTCTTTTTCTTAGATAAGTCCCTTTAACATTTCATATATTAAGGGCTTGGTAATGATGAACTCCTTTAACTTGACCTTATCTGAGAAGCACTTTATCTGCCCTTCCATTCTAAATGAAAGCTTTGCTGGATAGAGTAATCTTGGATGTAGGTCCTTGCCTTTCATGATTTGGAATACTTCCTTCCAGCCCCTTCTTGCCTGCAAGGTCTCTTTTGAGAAATCAGCTGATGGTCTGATGGGAACTCCTTTGTAGGTAACTCTCCCCTTTTGTCTTGCTGCTTTTAAGATTTTCTCCTTATCTTTAATCTTGGTAATGTAATTATGATGTGCTTTGGTGTGTTCCTCCTTGGGTCCAACTTCTTTGGGACCCTCTGAGCTTCCTGGACTTCCTGAAAGTCTATTTCCTTTGCCAGGTTGGGGAAGTTCTTCATTATTTGTTCGAATAAGTTTTCAATACTTGGTCTTCATCTTCTCCTTCTGGCACCCCTATAATTCAGATGTTGGAACATTTAAAGATGTCCTGGAGGTTCCAAAGCCTCTCCTCATACTTTTGAATTCTTGTTTCTTCATTCTGTTCTGATTGAATATTTCTTTCTTCCTTCTGATCCAAATGGTTGATTTGAGTCCAGGTTTCCATCCCTTCACTCTTGGTTCCCTGTAGATTTTTCTTTATTTTACATAATGCAACCTTCACTGCTGCCTGGGTATTTTTTATAGTACCCAGGGAATTCCTGGAACATCCTGATAACCAGTGTTTTGAACTGTGCGTCTGATAGGTTGGCTATCTCTTTGTTGTTTAGTTGTATTTTTTCCAGAACTTTGATCTGTTCTTTCATTTGGGCCATTTTTTTTTGTCTTGGCTCACCTGTTACGTAGTAAGGAACAGAGCCTTAGGTGTTCACCTGGGCGGAGAAACCCAGTCACTGCCTTGTGATGATATATGTGGGGAAGGGGTCCGAGAGGGAACAATAGCACTTGCTCTGCTCTCTGCCAGCTTTCAGCCACTTCCCCTGCTACACACAATCAAACCGGGCCCTTCTGGTGATGATTCCCAGATGGGTGGGTTTGTGTACTTTCTAGGCCCTTGTGGGTCTCTCCAACGAACTCTCCTTGGTTGTCGGACTTCCATATGGTTTGATATTCTGTCAGTTCTTGTTGTTTTTTGTTTTTAAATTTGTCGTTATCCTTGTTTTGGTTGTGCGAGGAGGCACAGTGTGTCTACCTAGCCTCCATCTTGGCTGGAAGTCTTATTTCTATAACTCTTCATTGAACATCCTTGTCTGTCATCTATGTGTATAGCTGATTTTTTCCCTAAGATGTATTTTACACATGTAATTACTAAGAGGTAGTGCTTATAAAAATTATTATATCACCTTATTCTCCTATCAACATCTACTATTATTTTTTAATGAACCAAATAGAACTACTTTTACTTTCTAGGATGTTGCCTATAAAAATGACCACTTTGCATTGGGAAAAATGATAAAATCTAGCAAGTTTAACTTTAATGCCTTTATTTTATCAGTACTCCTGGTAAAAGTCAGATAGATCTGCGGAAACTACTTAGAAAAGTCGACGTAGAAAGGTAATATACTCTCCTGTTTTTATGTATTTTAAATCCACTTGATAATTGCCATAAAACACAGTTTCTAATATTTTCATTACCTTTGCAGGAGCCCAGGGGGGACCCCACTTACCAATAAAGAAAATATGGAAACAGGAACCGGACTGACCCCAGTGATGACACGGGCCTTGAGAAAAAAGTTTCAGGTAAGCCTTATGGGGGAAAAATTTTTTTTTGGTTCCTTTCTTCAAAATCATTGATTTAGAATCATAATCTAAGCAGCCTTCTTAATAATAATAAGTTTCAAATAGCACTTCATGCTTTATGAAATGCATATTTAGGCTTCATAAAAGTCTATATGAGATAGCAAGGATTATCATCTTTACCTTAGCGATGACTGTCTGTTTTTTTAAATTCCTTTATTAAGTATTGATTAAACACTTCCTATATGCCAGGCACTGTGCTGCAGTACCAGGGATACAGTGGCAAGCAAAACAGACACAGAGGCAAGCAAAACGAAACAGAGGTACTGTTTCGGAGCTTTCAGTCTAGCGGCAAAAAGAGATGTTAATCAAATAATCACATGTATGTATAATTTTGCACTGAAGTAAGTGCTGTGAGGGAAAGGACTCCTTTGGTGACCCATAGAGGAACTTAATCTAGCCTGGCTGATTTAGGAAGGATTTCCTTAGGAAGTGATGAGGTGAGACTTGAAAGATGAATAGTTATTAAGTGGGAAGATGAATAGTCATTAAAGAAGGGGTATGGGGGTGGGTCCTCCATAGATGTCATGGAATAAAGAGGAGCTGGGGCCTATCAGAGGAATTGAAAAGTGGCCAGTATGGCTGTAACAGAGAGAGCAAGCTGGACAGACAGGGATAGGGATGTAACTAGGAGTCGGATTGTGTAGAGTTCATGGGAAAATGTCTTGTCAGCTCTTTTGTCTTCTACATGTGTGCCCACTCACCAAAATCCAGGACATCAGCTCGCCTTGTGTGAGGTTTTTCTGAGCCCTGTTTGTCTCTGTCATCTCCCTGGTCAGCAAATCTGTAAGGAGCAGCCTTCCTTGTACCACCCCTGCTTGAGCCCGGGGACCCAGGGCTGCTGGCCTCTTTGGGTATGAAGCTTACATTTCTGTGTCCCTGTGGCAGCAGAGACACACCACAGAACCCCATGTCTGACATTCTCCACCCCACACTGTCCTCCCTTCTTTTCTTCGTTAAGCATCAGTGCCTTTGGCAGGACAGCCTGGTTTCCCTCTTGCCAATTCGACATGGTCGTTCTGGGCATTATTCAGCATTCTTTGGAGCTGTGGCCAGATTCCTTTCCTCCTCTTGGAGCATCCAGTAGGAATGTACCCCCAGATCACCCTCCTTGGTGATACCACAGATTGTGGAGGGCAGGGGTAGAGGACAGTGGCCTCTCTGAAGGACTAAGCGCTTTCTTTTCCTTGTTCAGCTCTAGGATCTTTATTGTCCAAACCCCACTCTATAACTACTGTAGTGGGCTGGATGATGTAGAAACAAATAAAAATATAATAAATAACATATCCACATATTGAGAAACAACATCAGAAATCACAGGTAGGATCTATGCTACACATGTGCTCCTCAAAGGTCAGGAGGAGGATGTCTAGTGAAACCTGTTGTTGGGTATTGAATGACTTTCCCTACCCGGCCCTCGGGCTTCCTTTCTCCTTTAACTCTGAAGCAACTGCTTTAGTTAGGTCTTGCACTTGGCTGCAGGTGACCGAAATCTGACTGCAGAGTCTCCACCAACTAGCGGCTTATTTTTTCTACCTGCATATTCACTGGAGAAGTAGGCAGTCTGCACAGCAGCTTCACCACGGCATCACTGCTCTTCCATCTCTGATGTGTGGCTTCCGTTAGGGTGCAGTGTGGCTGTACTTCCTGAATCCTCACATCTCCATTCTAAGCAAAATAAGAAGGGCAGAGGACAAGAGGGCGTGCCAGCTAAGTTGTCCCTCATCTCTTTAAACAGTTGCTACCCAGGAAGTTGTGATTGTATCCAGAAAACTGGGAAAATGGGTTTTTAGGATCCGCATGCATTGCTGCCTTGCACAAAGTCTGGGTTCTGTTAGTGAGGAAGAAGGAGAGCTGTGTTGGCTGCAGGAACATAATCCACATTATAACTGAGACCCCCTTTTTTTTTTTTCCATAGCTGGCTCACCCTAGAAGCCCAACTCAAACTCTGCCACTTTCTACAAGCAGCTTTGATGAGTAAAACTGATGCCAATTCTGCCTGACTCCATGTGATATCCATAAAATATGCTGATGAAATCACCTCACTCCTTTTGTAAAAATGTAGTATGTATAATTATTCTAATATATAATTCCATTTAAAGAATTATGTATGGAGCTTGTATGTACTGTCATATAAAGGGGGTATTTGGATATTTTCTAGTTGGCATGATCAGTAAGAGAACAGAATGGAAAATACAATCCCCAAAGTGATGTTTATCCTGGAATTACTCAACTTAGGGTAGAGAGGTTGTTCAAATATAACTAGATGATTCTAATTTGTACTCTGTGGGTGCATGTATAACCGTAAGACAGTAACCTAGTTCCCATGCATCTTGCGTGTTTTCAGGTAATTGTAAAGAAAAGTATTTCAGCCTGTAAAGCTCATGCATTCATTTAAGTACTACAAACTTGATCAATTAAAAACACCCTCTGGATTTGGTTTCTGTTCATTACAAACAGTTAAGAAGTAAGAACATTCTCCATCCAAACCCAACTATTTTTCAAAAGGTGGGGAAGCGGAAGATCCAATGTGACCTTAAAAATTAGAATGATGATTCCTAGTATCTTAGGTAGGTAGTTACCTCCGGCTCACTGAAGTCAGAGATATCTGTTATTTTGCTGTCTGCTGTCCACATTCGAACAGTGAAATCTGAATTTCATGAAGGCTCGACATAAACCTTACATTTTTTGCGGTACCCTGTGAAGGATTCTTTGAGGGCTATAGGAGGTTCACTGTAAGACCTGATACCCTGTCCTCAACAGCCTATTGATTCAGTAACAGTAATAATGCACCCCTAACTGTGTTTTTGTTCTTTCCTGCCAGTCCAGAGTTGCCAGATTTAGTAAACATGTAACACCTAATCAAATTTGAAATTCATATCAACAGCAGGTAACTTTTAAATATAAACTTGTCCCATTAAATAATAAATCATTTTTAGTATAATTATGTCCCAAATATTGCATAGGACATATGTATAATAAAACAAAATGTATTGTTTACCTGAAATTCACATTTAAGTGGGCATTCTACATTTTATTTGATGACCATCAGTTCCCTACAAAGTTGCCAAGGATTTCTGGGAGCCCCCAGTTTGTCGGAGGGACGTATCTGCTTGGCAGTGGACACAATTACGGCTTCAGCAGGGATCCCCACCACTGATGTTGTAACTATCAAGGCGGAAGGGGAACTTGCATTGGTGTGAGTGTAACTGAAAGCACCGGATTAGCTTCAATGCCAAGACCTCCACTGTGGCTCCAGGAACAAGGATGGCAGTTCTTTGTGGAGAGTAACCAAGAGGGTTCACGTCTTCACTACACTTTTTAGCCTGAGAGGAAGCAGCAACGTAGACCATATCTTTGAAATATCCCCCTGGCTAGCCTAGGCTAAAAAGTTATTTTAACAATTTCCCAAATAAATATTGCTTTGAGATGCCACATAGTGTTATAAAGTTACTAGACTGGTAACTTACCAGACTGGAAACTTACCAGACTGGAAGATAGACCTGGGGATACTTTTGTTTTTATGACGTCCCCACTTGTGTTTACAGCACATTGATAGATAAAAATTCAACAGATAATAAAGTTAAGAAACATTTGTGCTTCCAGTGAAAGTTTCTTTTAACCTGCTAGCTACATGTATGCTATGGGTGAATAAAAAGAATGTTTACTGAGAATAAAGTAGTTGAATATCTGTACAAAATATTTTTTGAGGCATTCATAATGTTTCTAATATTAATACACCACTATGTATTATATCAATGTAATTTAAATGATTTGATCATTCTTATGGAATAAAGGTTCATTAAAAATATTATAGAAATACTATAGATAAATATTTGTAAAGCTGCTATTGCCATTGTACCAGTATTAAAATGTATTCTACCTTGCATTCATCTACTGTTATGACAGATTTTATACTGTGCTCATTTGAGAATCCTATAAATGAAGCTATAGCTTCATTAAACTGTTGCTGATTGTATGCTCCCATTGTTTATTTTGAGACTAAATGAAAACCAGAGAGTATAAACTACAGGTGTATCTGGTCTTGTTTTTAGGTAAAGAGCAAAAGTAAAAACCTTTGATTTTTCTCTTTTTTAATGTTTTCACTAGAACCATAGCACATACAGAAATGTATATGAAACATAAATATATAAATTAAATTATAAAGCAAACTCTCATCTAACCAACAAGAAACATTATAAATGTATTTATTTTTTATTGCTATTGAAAATTATTCCCCCCCCTTTTTTTAATTGTTTCAAGTACAGTTAAGCAAATAAAATAAACCATAGTGTTTAGGGATGCATACTTAGAGGGCAAAAGTGAGAAATATTTATTATATAAAATGGAGACAACTATAAATGTCTTTGGAAGCTCTGTCTCCCTACCTTTCCCTCTAATTACTGATGTGCTTGTTACAATAAATATTTATTGCTTTTGCCCTCTAAATATGCATCCCTAAATGCTATAGTTTATTTTGTTTGCTTCTGAACTTTACATTAATAAAATAATACATTATTTATTATTCTACTTTCAATCAACACTTATTTTTTAAGATTTAACCATGTTATTGTTCAGTACTATTGGGTTGGCCAAAAACCCATTTAGATTTTTCTGTGATACAAAAGACACATTTTTCATTTCACCAATAACTTTAATTGATTTAGATATTTGAGTATGTTGGCTATCTCCTGTTATTGGCTTTTAGTGGGTAGAGGATAGGAGTGCTGCTAAACATCTTCCAAAGCATAAGACAGCCCCACAGCAAAGAATTATTTGGCCAAAGTGTCAGTAATACCAAGAAACTTCGCAAACCTTTTTTGATACATTCAATCAGTCACAGCACCTTCTCCATACACTACACAAATCTTTTTTTACATTTCAGCTGTGCTTTTATCTTTCTCAAAATAATAAAGCATAGCACGCTGAAAATGTATATTTCCCATATTTGATATTATAAAATGGCTGCACAAAAATTCAGTTTTGATAAGATTTTTTAAAAATACAAGCTGATATGACAGCTGTCACAATATAATCTAACAAAATTGTTTCAAATGAAGTTAAAGAAAACTAAGTACTGCTAGAGCCAGTATATGGAGAAAAACCTTCTTAGCCAACCCAATATAAATAATTTCTTTTTGATATGTTGTCGGAAGCCAACCTACAGCCGTCCCTGGACACAGTCAGGATGGTGAGATGCATCTGCACAGCAGAGGCAAATGTGGCTGGAGTTTCTGTCTATCTCTCCCTACATGTCTGTCTTTGAGATTAATACGTGGTGGGATTTTTGGACACCTGCATTTCAGGTCCAATGATCCACATGATTCCAATGAAGTTATACAAAATAATTTCTTGGCCAGAGAACAAAGTCTCTGGCCCCCTAATGAAGTAGCCCCTGAATATCTAAAAGTTGATGGAGTAACAGCCCCTCCTATACTTTGGACAGGAATATGTATTAATTAGAAGTGGACAGGCAAGGCAACAGGAGAAACTGGTTAGCTACTACAAACTAAGCACGTAGAAACATTTACCAAGGAGTTAGAGTCCATATTACATAAACATTTTAGACAGAAAGATAGATAGCTAACTTAGACATCACAAAGGCCTTATAATAAATTTCCTATAACCTCTGCTCGGTCTAGTATACCCTTTTGCCCCATTCCAAATTCTAAGAACTTTAATAAACAATAAGACATTCAAACTCTGTACATAGAGCTATTTCAAATTCTCTGATTAATGGCTCTCCTGGTCAAAACAACTTTAACATAATTGAAACTATGGAAATTCTTGTACTTTTCCTAGCTACCTCTGTATTGGTTTTTTCTGCTTAACTGATCATGCCATACACCTGTTCCTTTAATGCTATATAACAATCTCTATAAAAATAAAGCCTAAATCAAACTCTAAGAGTTCGGTCAGACCCACAGATGCTGGCTGTTCTCTGGCATCCAATTGGGTGTCTGACTCTTCATGCGTTGCCTGTACCGTCCATCCTTCAGGGACCCTGAACCCTGCAAGGCTGGACCCTGGCAATATGTGAATATAATTATTCATTCTATTGTTACTGAACATTAAGGTTGCTTCTAGTTCGGGGTGGTTAGGAAACAGATTACAAAATGTACCTATTTTCTAGATACTGTCAAACTGGTTTTCCAAGTGATAACACCAACCTGTGGTGCCTTCAGCAAAGTGTGATCGTTATTTCTCCTATTTTCTTCAAAGGAGTCTTTTCTATTTGGTTTTGTCAACATTTTGTTTACTTGGGAAATCTGTACAATGTGTGTGGTTTAATATACACTTTTTTTCCTGGATTTTTTAGTCAAAGAATTATTAAACTAATCTTTTTTTTTAAATCCTCCAAGGATACGCTTTATTGATTCTTCTTAGGGAGAGAGAAACATAGATCACTCACTTCCCACATGTACCCCAACCGAGCATCGAACTTGTAACCCAGGTATGTGCCCTGACCAGAGATTGAACCACAACCTCTGGCGTATGGGGATGACACTCTAACCAAGCTACCATGCCAGAGCTAAAATAATTGAAGATCAGCAAAGTCACTAAACATAACAAATAATCTCCATGGTGAGTACTGCAATGTAATTTATGTTGATGAACATATAGATGTTTTCAGTTTAGTTGGCTTTTCAAAGAGAAATAGGATCTGGACATGTAGAAGAGAGCAAACAAGTAGAAAAAAATTAAATAAATTTAAAAACACTACTTCTTTATAAATTCTTGTTAGTAAAAGTTATTTGAGTGCTGACTGGCTGTAGCTCAGTGGGTTGGGTATCGTTCTGCAAACCTAAAGGTCACCAGTTCCATTCCTGGTCAGGGCATATGCCTGGGTTGCAGGCCAGGTCCCAAGATGGGGGAGTGCCAAAGAAAATTGATCAGTGTTTCTTCTTGCACATGGCTGTTTCTCTCCCTCCCTCCCCGTCTGCCTAAAAATAAATAAAAATCTTTTTTCAGGTGGTTGAAAATAATTAATGGAATCCAAATATAGCTAATATATTAAAAACACCAACCCCAACCAACACAACTGAGGGCCCCACCCTTCCTTTGAAGGTTAAATGAGATAATTCTCTTCACTCAGTTTTACTGAGCTATAACTAGCTTATAACACTGTTAGTTTAAGCATACAACATAATGGCTTAATATAGGTATATATCACAAAATGACTTCCACAATAAACCTAGTTAACATCCATTCCCTCATATAGTTCCAATTTTTCCTTGTAATAAGAACTTTTAAGATGAAGTCCCTTAACAATTTTGAAATATGCAATACAGTACTATCATTTATAGTCACCATATTGTACATTACATCCCCAGAACTTTTTATCTTATAATGAGAAGTATGTACTTTCTGATCACCTTCACCCATCTGCGTGCTCCTCCCTCCACCTTAATCTGTTCTTAGATTTTACAGTTAGTTTTGTTTTAATTCCACGTATAAGATTATATATAAATGAGACCGTTTTGATAAGAATTTAACACAGACCCACACTGTAAGTAATCTATGTTGAATTATTTTATTGTCATTATTTGACATCCCAAGTGACAACTCACTAAACACAAATTACCAAATTTCTATTTCTTCTTTAAAGCTAAGAGTATTTAAAAAAGAACAAACCTCACCATACTTTCAATCAACTAAATCAAATACTGGGTTAAGGCTTTCCACATTTCTTCAAGGAAAAAAGTTAAATATTATTACAAATTAAAGAAAAATGTTCAGCCCTGGCTGGTGTGGCTCAGTGGACTGAGTGCTGGCCTGTAAACCAAACCGTGGCAGTTCTATTCCCAGGAGGGCACATCCCTGGGTTGCGGGCCAGGTCCCCAGTAGGGAGCGCTAGAGAGGCAACAATACATTGATGTTTCTTCCCCTCTTCCTCCATTTCCCTCTCTAAAAATAAATAAATAATTAATGTTTTAATAAATAAAAGAAAAATGTTCACTGTAGAAAAATAGAGATATAAAAATAAAAGAGGAGATCCACCCAAAAACCTGCACACATGTTTGTGGCAACTTTATTCACAATTTCCAAAAGTTTGAAACTATCAGTATGCCCAGTAGGTGAATGGATTAACTGTGGTACACCCGGAGAATGGAATATTAGCAGTTAAAAAAAAAACAAAAAAAAAAACCTATCAAACCATGAAGACATGAGGGGAACTTTTTTCTAACAAGCTTCCTCTTCTAAGGTCTGCAGACTACATCTAGTGTAGCAAGCTTCTAGACTTTAAATTGAACGACTTTTATACTTTAGAAGTCACTGGACACTTCTATTGCGTGTTTTTATTCCTTCAAATGCCAACTAACTGCTTCCGATTGGCTTTTTGATACGGTATGTCTATTCCTATCGTCCCAAGTTGAGGAAAATCTCAAACCGCTGTGGTACAGCACTAGGGAAAACCTCGGAGAAAAAGAGGGGAGCGGGAGGCGGAACCAAATGTGAGAGAAAAAGCAGGCACTGAAGAAGAAGGGGAGGGATTTTAACAGTGGACGAAAGTCGGTTGGGTTTGCTTGACGGACCGGAAGTACTCTGAGGAAGTCTCAGCACCATGGCGGGTCCGATCAGCTTAAGAGACCTTCTAATGGAATCGGCATCCTGGAACAACCCTGAAAGTCC
Organism: Artibeus jamaicensis; assembly: GCF_021234435.1. Lineage (NCBI taxonomy): Eukaryota > Metazoa > Chordata > Mammalia > Chiroptera > Phyllostomidae > Artibeus > Artibeus jamaicensis. Next base: position 9,958,589 of record NW_026521407.1, read on the forward strand.
AGAGGGGCCCCCTGCCGAGGGCGGAGGGAGCGTGGCCAGCGGACCGGGGCCTCCTTGGCGAGAGGAGGAGATCTGCGTGGTGGGAATCTTCGGCAAGACGGCTCTGCGACTGAATTCCGAGAAGTTCTCACTTGTGAACACGGTGTGCGACCGACAGATCTTTCCCCTTTTTCGCCACCAAGATCCTGGGGATCCCGGGCCTGGAATCAGGACGGAGCCTGACGCCGTCGCGGAGGCAGGTGGAGCCGGGGACCCTGGGGCTGGGTCCGCAGATCCAGTTCGGGGAGGTGTAGCTACTGCGGAAAGTAACCAAACTGAGCCAGGCTTGCAGGACTACAGCCTTCTGCAGGCCTATTACAATCAGGAAAGTAAAGTTCTGTACCTTCTTCTCACTTCCATCTGTGACAATTCCCAGCTTCTGCGGGCTTGTCGGGCCCTTCAGAGCGGGGAAGCTGGAGGTGGGCTCCCTTTACCTCATGCAGAAGCGCACGAGTTCTGGAAACATCAAGAGAAGCTGCAGTGCCTCAGTCTCCTTTACCTTTTCTCCGTTTGTCATATCCTGCTTTTAGTCCATCCCACTTGTTCCTTTGACATCACTTATGATCGCGTATTCAGAGCCCTGGATGGACTGAGACAGAAAGTACTGCCCCTCCTCAAAACAGCCATTAAAGATTGTCCAGTTGGCAAAGACTGGAAACTGAACTGCCGACCCTGCCCGCCTAGACTGCTTTTCCTCTTCCAACTCAATGGGGCCCTTAAAGTGGAACCTCCTCGGAGCCAAGACCCAGCTCATCCAGACAAGCCCAAGAAACATTCTCCCAAAAGGAGGCTGCAACATGCCCTGGAGGACCAGATTTATAGAATCTTCCGCAAAAGTCGTGTCTTGACTAATCAGAGTATCAACTGCCTCTTCACTGTGCCTGCCAACCAAGCTTTTGTGTACATAGTTTCGGGAAGCCAGGAGGAGGACCCTGTAGGCATGTTGCTGGACCAACTTAGGAGTCATTGTACTGTGAAGGACCCTGAATCTTTGCTGGTGCCTGCACCCCTTTCTGGTCCCAGGCGATACCAAGTGATGAGGCAACACAGCCGACAGCAACTTTCTTTCCATGTTGACAGCAGCAGTTCCAGTTCTTCCGGGCAGCTAGTGGATTTCACTCTTCGGGAGTTCCTATGGCAGCATGTGGAGCTAGTGCTAAGCAAGAAAGGTTTTGATGATAGTGTGGGAAGGAACCCACAGCCTTCCCATTTTGAACTTCCCACTTACCAGAAGTGGATCTCAGCAGCTTCAAAACTGTATGAAGTAGCTATTGATGGGAAAGAGGAGGACCTGGGGTCTCCCACTGGAGAGCTAACATCTAAAATTTTAAGCAGTATTAAAGTCTTGGAAGGGTTTTTGGATATTGACACCAAATTCTCAGAAAACCGGTGCCAAAAAGCTTTACCCATGGCTCATAGTGCCTATCAGTCAAATTTGCCTCATAATTACACAATGACTGTCCATAAGAATCAACTTGCCCAGGCTCTGCGAGTATATAGTCAGCATGCTAGGGGTCCAGCCTTTCACAAATATGCCATGCAGTTACATGAGGACTGCTACAAGTTTTGGAGCAATGGCCATCAGCTCTGTGAGGAGAGGAGTTTAACTGATCAACATTGTGTACATAAATTTCACTCATTACCTAAATCAGGTAACTAAAGTTTTCTCAGAATTTTGAAATCAAAACTATGAGCTGTGTTTTTGTTCTTGCCCTAAGAGAATTCACTCACTATGTATCGATATTTTTAAAAAGAGCCCTATAGAAATGTAGGTACAAATCAGATTTGTTCTCCTGCTGTAAAAAAGAAAATAACCAGTTATGATGACTAATTATTTTTTCATATTTAAAGAGTGAACCTTGAGTATTAGTAAATGAGAACTGTTAAATAATACAAAGTTCCAAAAATATCAACATTTTTATATTGTCGTTTTTGCTGAACTAAAATGAAGTATAAGGTCACCATAATGATGGTAAAGTTAATTTAGGAAACCTGATGTATTTTTAGCTGTTTTCTTTTTTTATGGGTAGTTAGTCAAGGTTTGGAGTTGGGTTTTAGGGGGTTTTTTTTCCCCTTATTTCCAAAATACTTTGGGGGAAATTTGGGGGTTAGATGCTAAGGAATGCAAAATAAATTTGACTCTGTGTTATGTGTGTGAAATTAATAGTGACTTATATTTTCTAGGAGAAAAACCAGAGGCTGAAAGGAATCCTCCTGTGCTGTATCACAATAGCCGAGCTCGATCCACTGGTGCCTGTAACTGTGGCAGGAAACAAGCACCTCGAGACGATCCCTTTGATATCAAGGCAGCTAACTATGACTTTTATCAGGTAGGTTCTGGATTTTGTTTTCTTGTTTCTTTTTCTTTCTTTTTTCTGTTACTACCAATGGAGGAAAAATACATATTTGTAGAAGTAAAATATCTAGAAAAGTAAATGTGACTGCTGTGTGATATGGAAACAAGGTAAAGTTCTTTATTTGTACTCATTTGCTTACTCATTAATTGTGGATCTTGCTTTTCTGAGTGAAGAACTTTTTGTGTTATTTTAAATGAAAAAGTCACAGTTTTCCCCCCTTCTGTCTTCCTCTGTAGCTTCTGGAAGAAAAGTGTTGTGGAAAATTGGATCATATCAATTTCCCAATATTTGAACCAAGTACTCCAGATCCTGCACCTGCCAAAAATGAATCTTCTGCCCCTCCAGATGCAGAGGCTGACAGACTTAAAGAAAAAGAACCTCAAACCCAAGGAGAGAGCACAAGCCTGAGTCTAGCTTTGAGTTTAGGCCAATCCACAGATAGTTTAGGTACCTATCCACCTGATCCACAAGGAGGAGGAGATAATCCAGAAGTTCATGGTCAAGGAGAAGTAAAAACTGAGAAGAGACCAAACTTGGTTGATCGACAGGCATCCACAGTTGAGTATCTCCCAGGCATGCTGCATTCAAATTGCCCGAAAGGTCTCCTTCCCAAATTCTCGAGCTGGTCTTTGGTTAAACTAGGCCCTGCTAAGTCTTACAACTTTCATACAGGTTTGGACCAACAGGGCTTCATTCCAGGAACAAATTATCTTATGCCTTGGGACATTGTCATCAGGACCAGAGCTGAAGATGAAGGAGACTTAGACACAAATTCTTGGCCTGCTCCAAATAAAGCTATCCCCGGAAAGAGAAGCGCAGTTGTAATGGGGAGAGGAAGACGGCGAGATGACATAGCGCGAGCATTTGTGGGCTTTGAATATGAAGATTCTCGAGGTCGGAGGTTTATGTGCTCAGGACCTGACAAAGTAATGAAAGTATTGGGGAGTGGACCAAAGGAATCAGCTTTAAAAGCCCTGAATAGTGATATGCCCTTGTATATTCTGTCATCCTCTCAGGGTAGAGGGCTAAAACCACATTATGCTCAACTTATGAGGCTTTTTGTTGTGGTTCCTGATGCTCCTTTGCAGATAATACTAATACCTCAGGTAAGAAATACAACCCTTTCTGTCTTCAGAAACTAAAATGCTGATGCTTTGTTTTGTTTAGTTTTTTTAATTTTTATTTATTGATTTTGGGCAGGGAGAAAAAGTCTTAATTTTGAATACTTTTTATACCTTATATTCTTTTTCTTTAAAACTAAATTGCATCATACCATCAATTCATATCAGTTGGTTCAGAGGCAGAACTTGAAGTTAAAAATTTGTAGAAAAGCAGGATAATATTTGAGCCTAAACAGTGATGTATGGGATATGATTAAAGTTAGAAGTGCACCTATTACCTATGTACCTATTGTTTGTTTAGGCATTTACCTTTCAGGTGTTTCATACTGAGAAATGAAAAAATGATTATATTACCTGTGTTTTTCAGGTTCAGCCAGGGCCACCCCCATGTCCAGTATTCTACCCAGAAAAACAAGAAATCACTCTCCCACCAGATGGCCTCTGGGTTTTGAGATTTCCCTATGCATACGTGACAGAGAGAGGACCGTGTTTCCCACCAAAGGAAAACGTGCAGTTAATGAGTTACAAGGTGCTCCGTGGGATTCTTAAAGCAGTAACACAATAAGTGTGTTCCAGCCAGTTCATTCCTCAACTTGAGCTGGGGTTTTTTTTTTTGGTGTATATGGAGTTACTGATTTGGTATGTGTTTGCTGTGTTTTCTTGAAGCCAAAATGGGTGTTGGTTACAGATGTTCAGTATTCGGACAATAATTTTTGTACTATTTCATGATATTGTTGGTATTTATTGTCATTGGGGCTACAAGTTTCTAATAAACATTGGTTGTTCTAGAAAAGGACTTAAAATACATGGTTGATTCCTCTGTTTTCCATTTCACTGTCCAGAATAAAACATGTTTCTATCAAAACTAAATGTTGTAAAATTATGTTGAGCTGAAACCTTGTTATTACTAAAATTGTGTTTTAACTAGGATTTTCATTAAGATGCTGCTCCTGAAATTATCTTTATGCAAGCCCTGTTGTTTGGTTCACAGTTCTGTTACCTGAGTTAAGAGTCTTTTTTTTTTTTTTACACCATTTGATCCTTGGACTGATGAAATACCATGCTTTAAATGAATGCTATCTGAGCTAAAGCTTTTCAATATAAAATATCACCCACTTTATTCCTTAAAAATTCCTATACTGTGAAACAATTTTTAAGTGACTCAAAACTTATTAGTCTATGATGACTTCCCTTTTTTTAAGATTTTGTTTATTTTTTATTTTAAAGAGAGGGGAAGGGAGAGAGAAAGAGGGAGAGAAACATCAATGTGCGAAAGAAAATATGGACGGGTTGACCTGGCCCGCAACCCAGGCATGTGCCCTGATTGAGAATCAAAGTGGCAACTTTCAGTTTGAAGGCACGCAGTCCACTAAGCCACAGCAACCAGGGTAACTTTCACGAGCATCAACCTAATGACACTGATATATCATCAATTAGATAAATGTGCAAAATGAGTTAACATACCGAAGTTTTAGTGTAATTGATTCTATTTTTCTAAACAAATTGATTCTGAAATGCTGAGCAAATAAAATTGAAGTTTAGTCTTAATATATATGAAATATAGTATTTGCATAATATATCTTACTAATAGTTTAAGACAGTCATTTAGGTTTTGATTAGGAAGTGTATATAGGCAGTTAGAAAAACAGTCATGGAGATATAAAGTACACTGTAGGGGATATAGTTAGGGGGCTCCCCTTCCCCGGTTCTTGTCTCTTTTGCAAGAGAAGAATTCAGATAAGGGACAACATGTATAGTGGAAATAACAAGTTGATTTATGAAATAGACTTGAGCGTGAAGCTGCAAGCAGACACCCAGCCAGTCTGAGTGCGCTGCTTATTGGGGCTTTAGGGGTTTTATGCTGATAGGCAGCTTCTAGTTTTCCCCTCCTCCCCTCTGCAGACCTTGGCATTTATATACAGTTTCAAAGCCTTTTCTAGATTGTGGGAACAATGCATACAGAATGTCCCCTCTTGCACTATCACGGTCTTTCTTGTGATTTTGTGTAGGGGACCAGTTTGTTTTAGTCTGGCAAATGTGACTCAGCTCTATAATAGAAAACCTACAGAAGCGAAGTGGTAGGGAGGAGCCAGACCTTCAAACCAAGTTTTCCCATGAGAATCAGGCCTAGAAAATGCCTATAGACTGTTATGGCTTGCTCTTGCTAAAACTCCATCACCCTGGTCTAAAACAACAAATGTGTACTGTCTATCCTCAAGGTAATTTCCAAAGCCTTTGTGAATTTTCCCAAGAACAGAGCTAATCAGCTCACCGCCATTCCCCTCTGCATGTTATTTTCATTTCCTTGATTGTACCTAAAATGTAGACAATAATATCCTATGTAATAGATAATAAATCCTTTGATGTAAGGCCCCAGAAAAACAATAAAAGCTTGTCAAGGGAAGGGTCGACACGCTCTCCCCTCGAGAGAGTAGCTGTGCCATTTCCTTTTTCTCCACAGGATTGCTGTCTCCTGTGCATTTATTCTCGTCTTCAGTCACAACAAGTGGACTCTGCTGGCCGGAGTCCACCACAATTTTGGAAATACCTAGCAATCTTACTGGACCAGGCTCAGGACTGCTGACTTAACAGGTGAGACATGTCTCCCATCCCCGCCCTGACTTGATTTGTTATCCTGCCTAACAGATCCCTAGAAAATAACGATTAATTGTGTCATTTATGCAATAAATTTTATTTATGTTTCTAAATGAACCGATCTGACCGGGGCCTTTTCAAGAGTTCCTTGTCTCTGGTGGTCTGAGGATCACCTACCAATAGCACAGCTCCCTGGGGTGGTTGAAAATATGCAGATTCTATCCTGCCAGCCCCAAGCTGAGTTAATTGTGGCTCCTGGCTGAGAAATTTTCATTTGTAAAGATATTAAGTAATTCTTTCATTCACTAAAGATTAAGAAAAGTTGCATATATATGCCATCTAGAGTTAACTTTTTATTAATCAAGAGACCTGAGAAGATGTCTCATACCTGCCAATCACTGAAGTTCAAAACCATTCCTGAGGGCTAGTTGCAGTCTGAATTAGTTTCCTAGGACTGCTGTAACAAAGTACCACAGACTTGGCTTCAACAACAGGAATTTATTCTCTCGTGCTTTGGTGTATGAAAGTCCAAAATCGACATGTTGTGGTCCAGTGTGTGTGTTCTCCTCCCCGAGATTCGTGTGTTGAAACCCGACCACCCAAAGCAATACTATTACTTCTTTTGGCAAGCAGTTAGGGCTGGATGAGATCATGAAGGTGAGGCTGACACTCACTTCCCTTTGAAGGCCTAGCAAATAATATTTGGGACTGATGGCTGTGTGGATGCTGAGTTAAGTCACGACTGTGGTTGGGCTTCCTTTAAAAAACAAACTTGTATGCTTATGTCCTTACATGACATTTTGTTTTTCTTAATGACATGCAGTCTACTTTGTGTATACTTGTCCTACCTCTATAGGAAATGAAGGATTCCCTATCCTTATATCAATCTTATATCTTCTGCCTTTTTTAGCAAAATGTTTTGCATGTAGCAGCAGCAGGTGCTCATCAGAGACTGGTTGGATAAATGATTGTTAGTAGGTGAAAACTAATAGATGAAGTTTTCATAATTCTTCAGTGTATGCCCTAATTCTAAATATTTTGGATTTGGGAATCTAAAAATTGTTCCAATTAGATTTGATAGGCAATTGGACCGGTGAATGTGTTTAGTAGCAGAGTTAGTGTGTTTTGAGCTGCTATTTCACACTGTTTTTGCCAGGCATTTTCTTTTATTGCCTGTGGTGCTAACTTGTTGGATGCTCTACTTTATGAAACACGTTATTTCTCAACATTATGGTAAAAGGGATAATACACTTTGTGTTTTCAACTTTTAGAATATGTCCACTTGCCTAGATCGAGTAACAGTGCATGACAGTGAGTTGTTTAGGCTAAATGCTCATTTCATTAGTTTGTTTTGTTTTGGTCTGTACTTGCAGGCAATAAAGGCTAGGAAGAAGGCCATCGGGTCAATGTGTATATGTAAAACATTCTAGGACTGGTTTAAGATACTCCAAAAGCACATAAAGAAATACGATTGGTGGGTTGGAATCCTGCTGTAGTGTCAATGCAAAAAGGTAAATATACTTTATTGGTACTTTAATTTTTGTAGACTAGAATGTCGGTGTAAGTACTAACATTAAATTCCTAGTATAAGAAATAACTCATTCCTCTATTCATCTATTGAGTACTTTGTAGGTAATAATACTGTCGATGGTGTAAAGACATTGGTTACTAGCTTAATTTTCTAAAATTACAGATTTAAAAAGGCTTATTTGTTGGAAATTGTTTTGCTTTTTTTGGAGAAAAGGTATAAATGGGTATGTAAGGTACTCACATGACATGTTACTGTAGGGCTGACAGTGTGTTAATATGAAATTAATACTAGATAGGAAATGAAGGATTTCCTATCCTTAACACTAGATAGGAAATAAAACTAGATAATCAAAATTATCTAGTTTTGCTTAAGCCAGAGGTATTGGCTGAATAAGGCATTTATTTATTTTTATTGTTAAAATTCAAAGTTATTTCATCCTATAGATTTTATGACATACTTTGCCAGTACCTTGAGAAGGATTGTAAAGACACAAGCAATGTAGAATAGACATCTGGTAAATTTCTGACAGCACCTTGAGGTCAAGCACTTGCTAATTAAAAACAAAAATTAAATCATAGTCGAAATAGAATAGTTCTTGAATTTAACTTGTGTGGGACTTCTGAGGATACTTAGCTGGAAGTTTGAAATGTAGAACCTCTAATAACTACAGAAAGCAAGAGCTCTGTTGTTATCCTGGGCTTTAAGAAATCTGTCTTCCTATGAAACATGTGAGGAAGGAATTCAGTACAGATGCTAAAGATTCCAGAAACCTGAACATAACAAAGAGAGCCATCCCCACTCTGAGGCCAATCCTGCAATCAGTCCCATGTAAAAACCGTTACTGTGTGCTTGACACTGGGAATAAGATGCAGCCCCTTCTCTCTTGGAGTTTACATTCTGAAGGTTGTGCCAGACAGTAAAGGAGGAGTAAAATAAGACAGAACATAAAAAGGGCTGTGAGGGAAGCCAACTGGGTGCCGTGTCTGGAGAAAATGACTCCACATGCCGGCTTTAACACCCGGAGTGTCTTCTCCCTCAATGTGCACAGGGTGGACCTCTGGAAAGGGCCATCGTCACTTTTCTAGATTAATGGCTGTGTCAAGCCAGAAGGGAGGGAGACGTTTTCCTGACCATTGTGAAGGGTTGTTCACCTGGTCTCAGACCCTCTCTCCCAGGCTGAATCACTCACCCTCCCAAACCCCACCCACAGAAATGTTGGAGTCCTCAGGGATTCAGTGGTAGCCCCCATGTGAAGGATCAGACATGGACACTGAGGATTTGAGGAAATGGCAACATTTTAAACTGTAGTGTGTCCCCCTTCCCGCCACCCACACTGGTGTTCATTCTGTAGCTACTTTTCTTGGAAGCAGTATGGCCAAAGGAATAATGTGGCTCAGATTTCAGTTTTAGGAAGGGGTTCAGGTTGCAGGAGCTGGACTGGCCCTTCTGAATTTCTTAGGATGCCAGGCCCTGTGGCTTCCTTGGGAAGTACAAACCACACCCATCTTCCCCCCTCTCCCCACAACTTCCCACCACCCCTGCACTCCTGGAGTCTGGGGCCACCCATGTACGCAGGTACAGTTCTGCCTCATCGTGAGGGGGAGGGGATGGGAGGCCTGTTGGGAGGCAGTGTCCCCTCTGCAGGGAAAGGATCCCTTGGTCTCTGGTGATTCTGGGGGAAAGGCCTGCTTCCTGCAGTCACTCTCAACCCAAGACTAATGTAGGTTGGCAAAATAAAGGTTGGAACCTGAGGCAGGGGAGGAGTGCCTTGTTGCTAAGGAGATGTGCATGACAAGGCTGCCCATTATGACACGCCAATTGTGACACGGCTGCCAGCTGTTGGCTCCTGCTTGTGCAGTGCCTGAGCCTCACTTGCTTGGGTCGCCTTGCTGTGCTTCACTTGTCTGGGTCACATTGTGCCTCACTTGCCTGTGTCGCATCGCTGTGCCCCAAATTATCTGGGTCACTTGTTGTGCCCCACTTGCCTCGGTCACTCATTGTGTCTCTCGGACCTCTGCCATCATGTCTGAGCTGTACCTCTGGGCCCCACGGCTCTTTTTCGTGTGGCAGCTGTTATGGCTGCTGGTCCACGGAGCTCCAGCTCAGTTTCAGAAGTTGGCCCTGGACCCTGTCCTGATGACCACCATTTCACCTGAGGAAAACGACCCATCTCCAAACCCTCAGGAGATCTCAGCTCAGGAACCAGAAGCCCCTGAGGTAGGAGAACCATATTCTATCGAGGAAGAGGCCTCAACTCAGTCTGTAGTATCTCCTAAGTTGTTAAAATCTTTGTTTGTGTATGGAGTTCCAGAGGAGCTTCCAACTACTCCTGAAAATAGTGAATCTTCAATTGACCAGAAGAGTTCAGATCTGCTGCAGTTTCCTCCGGCCAGTATAGAACCTTCTCCATTCCGGCGGAAGGGTCCAGCTCACCATCCAAAAAACTCTCTGTATCTTAAAGTGACAGTCTCACCTCTGGGTTCGGGTAAAGTTCAATATCCAATGTTGCCATATGACATAACACCACTGCCTCCTAAGAATATTAAATTATTGGCAACTGCAAAGGAGGTCACGGCTTATTTTGCAAAATTTACTGAGGCGGTTGAACCTCCAAGCCAGGAGGAGGTCCCTCCAAAGCTCTCTGAAACAACAAAATCATCTTCATCCCGACCTACTTCAGAGGCTGAGGCTACAGCCCTGCAGCTGACTATAGGTCCTCCAGAACACCCTCATTTGACTCTTCCTCACCAAGAACCTGTTCAGGCTCAGCAACAAACCTGGTCTGAGATAACAGGCTGGCCTTTGAATCTGGAGCTCACTATAAAGCCAGAAGCTGCTATGGAGGATGAACAACCAACAGCCATGCAGCAGACTGTAGCTCCTCCAGAATACCCTCATTTGACTCTTCACCACCTAGAGCCTAATCAGGCTCAGCAGCCAACCTGGCCTGAGATAACAGGTCGACCATTGGACCTGGGGCTTACCATAAAGCCTGAAGCTGCTGTGGAGGGTACACATCCAACAACCCCACAGCTGACTACAGCTCCTCCAGAACGCCCTCATTTGACTCTTCCACATCAAGAACATATTCAGGCTCAGCAGCCAACCTGGCCTGAGATAACAGGTCGACCATTGGACCTGGGGCTTACCATAAAGCCTGAAGCTGCTGTGGAGGGTGCACATCCAACAACCCCACAGCTGACTACAGCTCCTCCAGAACGCCCTCATTTGACTCTTCCACATCAAGAACATATTCAGGCTCAGCAGCCAACCTGGCCTGAGATAACAGGTCGACCATTGGACCTGGGGCTTACCATAAAGCCAGAAGCTGCTGTGGAGGGTACACATCCAACAACCCCACAGCTGACTACAGCTCCTCCAGAACGCCCTCATTTGACTCTTCCACATCAAGAACATATTCAGGCTCAGCAGCCAACCTGGCCTGAGATAACAGGTCGACCATTGGACCTGGGGCTTACCATAAAGCCAGAAGCTGCTGTGGAGGGTGCACATCCAACAACCCCACAGCTGACTACAGCTCCTCCAGAACGCCCTCATTTGACTCTTCCACATCAAGAACATATTCAGGCTCAGCAGCCAACCTGGCCTGAGATAACATCTCGGCCCTCAGACCTGGAGCTTACCATAAAGCCAGAAGCTGCTGTGGAGGGTGCACATCCAACAACCCCACGGCTGACTACAGCTCCCTTGAAACAGCCTCAGGTGACTCTTCCACACCCAGAGCCTATGCAGGCTCAGCTGCCAACCTGGCCTGACATAACAGGTCAGCCTTTGAACCAGGAGCTTACCATAAAGCCAGAAGCTGCTGTGGAGGGTACACATCCAACAACCCCACGGCTGACTACAGCTCCCTTGAAACAGCCTCAGGTGACTCTTCCACACCCAGAGCCTATGCAGGCTCAGCTGCCAACCTGGCCTGACATAACAGGTCAGCCTTTGAACCTGGAGCTTAGCACAAAGCCGGAAGTTGCTGTGGAGGGTGCACATCCAACAACCACACAACAGACTACAGCCCCTCCAGAACACCCTCATTCGACACTTCCACATCCGGAAACCGTGTCTACTCATTACCCATCTCAGTACCCTGAGTTAGTAAGTCCAACTTTGGATGAGCAATTTATCAGATTTCACCATCCAGTGTTATCTGAGATGGGTCCTCCAACAGCTATACGAAATGCCGTCACGAATGTATGTGAGCTGTGCACCTGCAGTAATGACACACTGTCGTGCACTGGTTTCGGACCAAAGCAGAAGCTCCACGGAGTTCCTGTGCTACCGCCCAACATGCACAACGGCACCTTCACCACCTTGTAAGAATTGCCTTTCCTTGTTAGTTCTCTGCATCCTGCCTGACGCGCCAGCCTTTTCCTCCAGGTCTTCCTGGGCCTTCCTCATCTTTCCAGACCCACTCTACCTGACTTTCTGTTTTTATGTTCTGTTTGCCATCTATTCCTTCATTCTCCTTCTTACAATCATTCCCTCCTTCACCAGTCTTTCACTTGTAACTGCTTATTTTTCCATATTGATATTTTTAGCCCCATCCTTTTATTCCTTAATCTTTACTCTCCTCCCACCTTTGCTCCACCCTCTTTATAGCCATGTGGCCCTCTCCCCATCTGACTGGTGGGGATACAACGAAGTGGTTAAGAGTAGAGATACTAGGGTTAGAGGGTCTGGGTTTGAACCCCGCTGTGTCACGTGTTAGCTCTGGGGCTCAATTTCTTCATTCGTAAAATGAAGATTATGATAGCACCACCTCACAGGATTGTTGTGAGATTTAGATGAGTTAATATGTGTACAGTATTTATAACAGTGCCTAACATATGTGATAGGAGTAGAAAGAGAATCCTGGGAACAGTATGAAGGAAAAACTGACAAGCTTTAGGAACTGACTGGAGTTGGAGTTGGGTAATGGGACGGACAGGAAAGACAAAAATCAAATACGACCCTGTAAAATTTCCATTTTGGATAATGAGGTGAGTGATGGTGGTGTTGCAGGTATACAAACAGCAGTTGGGAAGGAGAGCCAGGTTGAAGGAAAGGAGTTCAGTTTGGGCATTTTGTGGGGCAGGGGAGTATAAGCAACCAGAAGGTTCTGGTTGAGTGGAAATGTCCACTATGCAGACAGACAGATAGACAGGGGTCCATTTGACTTTTCTGACCTTCCTGAGAAATGTGAATAGAAACTGAGCAGGTAAGTTGTTGCTGAGGGAAGAGAACAAAGCTAAAGGTAAACATTCAAAGTCATCCACACAGTTAATGGTTGAAACTGAACACAGGCATTTAACAGCTTCTTTTAAACACTTGTAATTCATGGATACATTCTCACTGAGTTGTGGAGGTTTTTAAAGTCATAAAAGTAAATAAGATAAAATGTGAAAACCCTACCCAACCCTTTCTACCACTCCTGTTACCATTTTGCTGTGTCTATTCTTCTAATCTCTCCTTTTCTTTTCTTTTCTTCTCTCTTCTCTTCTCTTCCCTTTTCTTCTTTTCTCATCTTTTTTCTCCCCCCACTCCCTCCTCCCTCTCTTTTCTTTTCTTCCTCCCTCTCTCCCTCCCTCCTCCCTTCTTCCCCTTCCTTCCTTCCTTCCTTCCTTCCTTCCTTCCTTCCTTCCTTCCCTCCCTCCCTCCCTCCCTCCCTCCCTCCCTCCCTCTCCTTCCTTCCTTCCTTCCTTCCTTCCTTCCTCCCTCCCTCCCTCCCTCCCTCCCTCCCTCCTTCCTTCCTTCCTTCCTTCCTTCCTTCCTTCCTTCCTTCCTTCCTTCCTTCCCCAATTTTTTCCTTACAAAGGCAAAACCTTACTCTCTGCTCAGTGATTTCCACTTTTCCTTGTTGAATATGTCTGTGAGATCTTTCCGTATTGGTCCTTCTCATTTCCAATCGCCATTGTCCTTCTAACACCTGGAGAGAGTTCCACTGAGGGCACAGACCCAAAGTTGTGGTGTGGCCTGACATAAGGTTTATGTTAATTTGCTGATAATTATAAGTTTTTGCCATTTTTCTGTTGAATTATTATGTTCTTGTTGATTTATAGAAATCATTTTTTTGGCCTGGTCCTTTTCTGTTATTTAAAATTTTTTTAAATTGTTTTTCTATTACAATTGTTCCACTTTTTCCCCCTTTGCCCTCCTCTGCCCACCCCACCCCCACAGTAAATTCCCACACTGTTGTCCATGTACATGGGTCATTCATACATGTTCTTTGTCTAGTCCCCTCCCCTTCTTTCCACAATTATCCCCCTCTCCCCTCCCCTTTGGTCACTTTCAGTCTGTTCCATGTTTCCAGGCTTCTGGTTCTATTTTGTTAGTTCATTTTGTTTATTAGAGTCCTTTTATGAGTGAGATCATATGGTATTTGTCTTTCACTGATTGGCTTATTTCACTTACAAAGATGTGGAGAAAAGGGAACCCTAGTGCAGTGTTGGTGAGAATGCAAACTGGTACAGCCACTGTGGAAAACAGTACGGAATTTTCTCGAAAAACTCAAAATGGAACTGCCTTTTGACCCAGCAATTCCATTGCTAGAAATGTACCCTAAGAATCCCGAAGCATCAATTCAAAATAACTTATGCACCCCTATGTTCAGAGCAGTGCTACTTACAATAGCAAAGTACTACTTATAATAGCAAAGTGCTACTTACAATAGCTAGAAACAGCCTAAGTGCTCATCAGTAAATGAGTGGATCAAAAAAATTGTGGTACATTTACACAGTGGAATACTATGCAGCAGAGAGAAAGAAGGAGCTCCCACCCTTTGTGACATCATAGAGTCATTTTAGACACAAGTGATTTGGAGGGAAAAATGCATTCAAAATAATTAACTTGCATTACCTAGTCAAAATAAGAAGTTCAAGTTCTGAGGACAGGCCTTATTTTTTGTGCCAGTGACCCCACGTTATGCCTGTACTAACTGTGCGAACTGGGAAGTTGATAGCTATAGAAATTACAAAGCTGGTATTTTCTGCATTTGATTAATCCCCAGAAGGTGGGGATTAATGCCATGATTGTTTTACTTACTCTGTTCACTCTTTTCCTCCTTATTGAAAGATATTAACTGTTTCTTCACAGAAATTTGAAAGGCAACTCTATTTCACGGTTTGAGAAGGATGTATGGAAGTCATACCATGAGACTGAGAAACTGTGAGTATATTCTCTTCAAAAAATGAATACAAAAAAAAAACAAAACCCCTAACTGCATTGAAAGATCCTTCTTGGTCCAGAAATGTGAGGTGAATAGCTCTGAGAAAAGGTATTTGCCTCCATATCCCAAATCAATCTCTATGGATTCCAATTCTGTGTTTATTTTAAAAATTAAATTTGGCAGGCCCTCTTTAAAACGAGTCAACTTAACCTTATATGTTCTTTCACTATAACAAGTAACACATTAATTATATTCTCCACACGTAAAAATGAAATAACGGGTATAGTGAAAGCCCTGTCTCTACCCTCATTCCCCACCCTTAAGGTAACCACAACTCCGGGTTTAGTATATATATCCTTCCAGGCCTTTTCCCATGTATTTGCCTGCATGGTGATAGCACAATAGGTGTGTTGTGGAATTTTCTTTTTTTTTACATAAATAATAATACTTTGGCCCTTTCACCTCATACTATGTCTTAGATTTGTCTCCTTTCTGGTTACCCAATTCACTTAAACTCTTGCATAATATTCTATAGTATAGGTGTATTATATTATAGTTTAATAATCCCCCTATTGATGGATGTTTAGATTACATCCAGTTTTCCTGTTCCACGAATTGCTGCAATGAACGTTCTTGCACATGCATCTTTGTGAACATGAGCAGGCATTTCTGCAGAACAGATATTCTGGGGTGAAGACCAGTGGTCAGAGAAGTTGTGCCAGCCTACACCCCAGGCAATAGGCCACGACAACATTCGTTTTCCTCTACCCTCCACCATGGGATAGTCTCCATTCTGTGGCCGATCTAATGAGTGAATAGAAGTGCTCTCATCTGAATTTGAATTTTTCTGATTACCTGTAAATGTAAATGTCTTTAAATATTGACCATTTGTATTTCTTCTCTGAATTTGCCCTGTCCTTTTTTGCCCATTTTTATTCAATCTTTTTTTTTAAAATCAATTTGTAGAAAAGTCAGTTTAGGTACATAAATAATTCAGGAAAAATATAAAGTTTACATTCAAAGTAATTAAGTGGCATCTTTTCATGACAGTGTGTGTCATATTATTAGTTCAACTTGAACGAATATTATAAATGACTTCTAAATGAATAGTAAGAGACATAATAGCCATAATAATCTAAAAGGAGGGTTTATGATCACCGTCTAAGATTCCTCCCTTCTCTTTACCTTTCTCTATTGGTAAAGAAAAATGCTAGAACTGGGCAGTTGTTTTAACTTATGAATTTCTTTGAAACTATGTATAGTGTGTATTTCCCATGATAGTAACTGACTTGGAGATTTTATTTCACAAACTTGTAAGAGAAATGAAAGTCATTTGGCACAAGAAATAAATAACATTAGTTTCCTTTAGGGAGTAGATAGAGTGGGGTAGTTTGAAAGATGGCGTAGGAGAAAAAACTTTGGATTGTGTATTATATACCTTTGGAATTTTGAGCCGTGAGACTATATATTACATATTTTTTAACTTGAAAATTAAACATTAATTATTTAACAACATGTGTTTGGGAGCTTATACACAATGACATCAATCTGGTAAGTGTTGAAGATTTCTAAGTCAGCTTGAGATTTATAGCTTTTAAGGGAGGGGTTCCTTACTTAGGGTCAAGAGACCCTCAGGGCAGGATTTCTTAACATTTTTTTCCATTGGTCTCTCTGGTTATGTATAGAAGCCTCTGTTCTTGGGGACTATGTTTTTAAATGATTTATAAGCTAAAATACATAAGAAAATAAAATTCAAAATATTTTTTTAAAAAAAGTCTATTGATATAGTAATAAATCTGCTTCTCTTAACATATTCAGTAACAAGCTATAGTAGTAGCTCTAACAACTCATAACTTCAGAGGAGTGATGAGAATATCTGCATCAAATGCATGGGGTGAAAATATCTGATTTCTATTGGAGATCAAAGGAACTACTATATTGTTCATCTACTTGGTCAGTTGCCTACATTCATAATGCAAGAAGTGCTCATTTTAGTTAGAGGTTTGTGAAAAGAGATGTAATTTTATTTCCCATTTGGGTTTCCCATTGAATGGACTGAATTCAATCCATTCGATCCTATTCACTGACCTCTGCCCTAAAGGGGTGTTCCCCAAATGGAAGTTACATGCACCCTTTTGCATGTATTCAAGACAAGGCAGTTTTCTAGGGAAAGGGTTTATAGCTCTTACGAAGTTCTCACAAGGCTCTGTCTCAAAAGATTAAGAGTCACAAATATAGGGGAGAAGAAAGACATTTCCTTTTCTGCAAAGCTGAACTTAACCTCCTGAGTGATGTAAGGGATAATTTGTTTTAAATAGAGGTAGTATGCAGAAAACTGATACCTGTTACTTTCTGAATTCATGGAACAAATATTTATGAAGCATCTGCTTTCTGCCAGGAACTTTTTTACATGCCAGGGTTACAGGTCTTAGATCAAAATAAACAAAATACCTCAGTTCTCATGGGGTTTACAAGTATATAATGTACAAATGAATACATAGATATAATAAAAAGATATCATTTCAAGTATTAATAAGTTCTTTGGAGAGAAAGCCAGGAAAGGAAAAAAGTGAATAGATTCTAGAATGGCCTATTGTTTGCATATTAGGTTTACTTAAGTTCTAATAGCCTTCATGGTCTGAGAAGCAGCTAAGCAGGAAGTCCTAGCTGTAGAACTAAAAACTACAAATCTTGAATGACTCCATGGGCGCCCTTCTCCATTATCCCAGTATTAATGAAAAGGTATAGCCCTCGGTCCATGGAAGCATCCACCAAATATTTTCTCACCCAAGCCACTAAAGCAATATTACTCACATTCAAAAAAAAGAAAAGAAAAAGAAAAAAACCCTGAGCCCTCTCCATTTTCTAGACATTACAGAGGTGAGGCTAAGGATAACTATAAACAATATAGACTCAGAGTAAATATTGTGAAATTCAGAAGCTTGCTTTGGTGAAAGGAAAGCCTGGTCAGAAGTCAGCAGTGAGGGGAAAAAAAAAAAGCAGTTAGCCTTGGGTATTTCTGAAATTCATGGGTATTCATGCCTGGATTTGATATTTTCATGGTGTGAGACTATTTTAGACCTGGCTTTAACTCTTATTCCCTATAGTTTTATTTGTCTTTCTTGAGTCAAAATGAATATTTGAAGTTCTGCAGATCAGTGTATTTTACACTAGTTAGTTGCTTATTTGAAGCTCCTTTTCATGGGATAATTTTTTGATGACTGACTCATTCTCAGTCTAAACTTTCCTTCCAAGTTCCATTTATTGTTGTTATTCAAAATGTTTTACCCTCCTGTCATCCAAACAACTTCACAAAGGGAAACCGCTTTCATTCAAAATACGTACCGTTTAGCTACTCCCCACCCACCATGGTATTCCAACTCTTTAACCAAACAGTCCAGCATGGGCATCCGCCAATTAGAAAAGATGCTATAAACAGCAGAGGATTAGCCCTCACTTCTTCTCTGTCCTTACTGAATCCTTGTCAGATTTATCATTTTTAAAGTTCCAATTAGTACATACAACTTTGAATTTTGTCCTTATTTTTTTAAATACCATTATTTCCTAAGACCTTCTTGTATATCAGCTTTATTATATGCACACAGTTTGGTTAAGTGATTTTGGGAGGTATGCTTCTCTCCAGCTTATATGTATGAGAGAATTGAATGACTTCACTTGCTGCTCTGATATAGTTCTATATGAGGCTTCCATAATAAGTTTTGGGAAAAGAGAGGAGGAAAGGGCAGTTCTGCCCATGGTGGTACCATCCAGAGTTAGGCTCTAACAGAGACTTTGTGATCTAGAGAGTAAGCGTTAAATACATGATTTGGTCAGAAGAGTGAGCAGGAGAGTGTGTGTATGTGTGTGTGTGTGTGTGTGTGTGTGTGTGTGTGTGTGTGTGTGTGTGATGGAGAGAGATGGACACAAAGGAGGACATGAGAAGAAAGCTTTGAATGAAAACAACAGAGACATCATACTTACATGAAATAAAAGAGTCAGGGTATTTTGATGGCACCATTGCCCAGGTTTCTCCATATATAGTTCTGTATAGTAAATAGTTGTGATTATTTTGCATTTTGATCCAGAAACAACCTTTTTATTTTTCAGAATTCTCAGTGACAATAATTTAAGAGAATTACGAAAGGAATGGTTTGAAGGACTGCTCTTCCTCAAATATTTGTAGGTTAATTTTATTTATTTATGAATTCTTACTTATATTATCTATAAAATAAATAAGAGGTTCAAATTAGATAATCTTTACAATTCCTCTGCTACAATTATGTGAGTCAGCGTAGGGCTCCAGCCTATCTCAAGCACTTAGGTTCTTAGGCCTGCGCTCAATCCACTGAGCCACACCAGCCAGTGATCTCAAGCATTTAATATCTCCTATGCATTTTCAATTTTTTAATTACACAGACAAGATATAGATAGGAAAAAGTCTTCAGTTATAGAGAAAAGGTGGTAGTAAGGTCTGAGTACTTATACACACCCATATGTTATGTAAGAATTTCTGTATCACTTGCTTGTATTTACATTTAGTTTAGGGCCCATGGATCAGATCAGGCCTACGGTCTGTTTCCATACGGTCCATAAGTTAAGGATAATTTTCACACTTCTAAAGGGCTGTAAACAAAAAAAAAAGAAAAGAAAGAAACAAATAAGAATATGTGAGAAAGACTCTGTGGCCCACAAAACCTAAAATATTTGCTGTCTTGCCTTTTCAGAAAAGGTTTTGAAATGTGGATTTAGTAAAATGAGACGAATTCAGGTTAACCTCGAATTGCCTCCTATGGGACCAGAAAATATAGAACACTTGAATTAATTTGAACGCCATTAACCCAGAAGTTTTTGATAATTTAACCTAAATGAGATTAACATTTACACGTTAAATGCTTAACCAAGCAGATGAATTATGTAAACAGTATAATTATGAACGTGTTAAGTTACCAAGAAAGCAGATGGGTGTGTTCAGGATTTCAATGTTGAAAATGATGGTTAAATGGACAATAGTTAGAAATGTCTACCCTAAATAAGCACCACAAAAGCCCCTAATGTTACCAATTACAAAATAAAAACCTCTCCAGCCTCTGGTCGAGAAGAAATGCTTGCCTAGTGACTCTATCTATTTAGAGATAAGGTGGTGTTCTTTGCTATAAAAACTCAATTATTGTCCTTTATCCACAGCATCCATAGAGTGTATGTCATTAATCTTTATTAAGTAATTAATGATGCTCTTTAGGAAATAGATTCTTTTTGCAAATGTAGAAGGCTTAAGGGAAGTGGGTAGAAAGAGACTCATATGACACAAATAGTCCTTTGAATGATCAAACTTTTTAAGCCTCAGGGCACAACCACTTTTGTATTGCTCTTGGGTATTTCAGCATCTGAGTTCCAAATCTTACAAACAGTTTGGAGAAAAACAAATGAGGTACCTAACTGCTCAGTAGATTATGTCATTCATTACTGCTGCTGTGAAATACTTTGTAAGCTAATTATTTCATGCTAGCATAAGTATTCCCATTCATTAACAAATGCTAATCAACAAGCTGCCCTGGCTGGTGTAGCTCAGTAAATTGAGCATGGCCCTGTGAACCAAAGAATCGCAGTTTGATTCCCAGTCGGGCACATGCCTGGGTTGCAGGCCAGTTCCCAGCAGGGGACACACGAGAGACAACCATACAATGATATTTTTCTCCCTCTTTCCCTTCTCCTCTAAAGATAAATAAATAAAATCTTTTTTAAAAAATCACAAACAAGCTAAAAAAGAATATGCCAAGCACTCACCCAGTATTGTAGGCACAAATATGGGTAAGACATGACTCCCACCCTTCTAGTAACTCCTGATCTCACAGGGAAAATACACATACAAGCTCCACCCACAATGCACAAGTACTAAACGGAAGACAGAATGCTGCAGAGACACACAAGGGGGAGCCATAAAGTATTAAAACTACATTTCCTTTCCAAAAGTCACTATTCTCCCTCTGCTCCCCAGCTATTTGTTTATTTTATAAATATTTGAGTTTGCCTATGTTCACGTGTCAGTTTTAAACATGATAGACAATGCAAGGTGAGCAAGACCTAGTCCATCCTTTCAGGGAGTTTATGCTCAGAGGAAATAGGATACAAAAATGACTGTACCAAAAAGAAGAAATGGAGACAGGCAGTGAGAGGTGTAAATTGGTTTGGAACACAGCAGAGGGAAAAGACGATTCAAGTTGGATCAACAAAGATGTTATTAGAGCAATGCTGTTGGAAGAGGACCTTGAAGGACCCTTGGGGATTATCACACAGACACCTTGGGTAGAATAAGCCTGCAAAAGGAGCGTGGGGGTAGGCAAAAGAGAAAAAATACCTTGAGTAACTGTAGAGTACAAGTAGAGAGAACAGGAGATTAGAGCCAGGTCTAGCATGCCAAGCTACCATGTTATCACACCAGTGCTGTAGGACAAACTGTAGCCTACAACAGAATCACTTAAAGAGCTTGTTAAAACTCAAGCTCCACCCCCACAGTTACTGATTCAGCTGGTCCAGAGTAGAGCTGAGAATTTGCATCTTCAGTAAGTTCCCAAGTGATGCTGGCCGGTATTGCAGAGCCACTTTTGGAGTGTTAATCCGGTGACTGTGTGCAGAATGGATTACAAAGGGAGAGACTAGAGGTGGAAACACCAGTCCAAAGACAGTTATACTCATCTAGTTGAATAGGGGGTGACTAAGCTGGAATCAATGGAAATAAAAGTAACTATAGAGAGTAGTCTCTAAGAGGAGTCTTTAGTTACTAGACAAGAGTGGGTGTTTTCAAATAAAAATTCAGTACCATTTTCTTTTTTGTTGTACAAAACCACTGTACAACTGAAGTAATGAAATTCACAGACTATTAAAGCAATGTAAAATTTAAAAAATGAATAGCTATTAATGTAATAGAATGTAGCATTCTGAATTAGTTCAAACTTCTCTATTAAGAAAAGGAGCAGCTTCCAGGACTTCTGGCCAAGATGGAGGCGTAGGTAGACACACTGTGCCTTCTTGTGCAACCAAAATAAGGATAACAATTTAGAAACAAATTAAGGATAACAATTTAGAAACAAATAACAAGCAGAACTGAAAGAAAATTGAACAGTGCGGAAGTTTGACAACCAAGGAGTTAAAATAGACACATTCATTCAGACCAGTAAGAGGGGCGGAGCAGAGCGGATAGGGGTTCCAGCAGGAAAAGCGGGGATGCCTGGAGTGCAAGGCAGCAGCTAACAAACTTGAGGTGTGGGGTGGCAAAGGGCAGACCCAGCGAGGTGGCGAGTGGGAAGCTGACACAGCACACAAGGTAGCTGGCTGACCAGGCAGTCACACATTCACTCGAAGATAAACCAGGCAAAACTGGGGAGCAAGACAGACCCAGGGGCCCAGGTCGGGGAAATAAAGCCTCAAAATACTGATTGAAAACACCTGTGGGGGTTCAGGTGCTGGGAGATACTCCCGGCCTCACAGGAGAGTTTGTTGGAGAGACCCACAGGAATCACCACCAGAAGGGCCCAATTCGCTTGTGGGAAGCAGGGGAAGTGACTGAAATCCAGCAGAGAGCAGAGCAAGCTCCATTATTCCCTCTGACCCCGCCCTCACATACAGAGTCACAACCCACTGATGTGGTTGCCCTGCCCTGGTGAACACCTAAGGCTCTGCCCCTCACCACATAACAGGCACACTGAGACAAAAAAAAAGGGGGGGGGCCCAAATGAAAGAATAATAGATCAAAGCTCCAGACAAAAATACAACTAAATGATAAAGAGATAGACAACCTATCAGATCCACAGTTCAAAGCACTGGTGATCAGGATGCTCACAGAATTGGTTGAATTTGGTCGTAAATTAGATGAAAATATGAAGGCTATGCTGCGAAATGAAGGAAAATGCACAGGAAACCAATAGTGATGGGAAGAAAACTGGAACTCAAATCAATGGAGTAGACCAGAAGGAAGAAAGAAACAACCAAACAGAAAAGAATGAAGAAATGAGAATTCAAAAAAATGAGGAGAGGCTTAGGAACCTCCAGGACATCTTTAAACGTTCCAACATCCGAATTATAGGGGTACTAGAAGGGGAAGAAGAGCAGCAACAAGAGGAAAAATTATTTGAACAAATAATGAAGAACTCCCCCAATCTGGCAAAGGAAATAGACTTTCAGGAAGTCCAGGAAGCTCAGAGAGTCCCAAAGAAGTTGGATCCAAGGAGGAACACACCAAGGCACATAATAATTATATTAGCCAAGATTAAAATGAAGGAGAGAATCCTAGAAGCAGCAAGAGATAAAGAGACAGTCACCTACAAAGGAGTTCCCATCAGACTGTCAGCTGATTTCTCAAAAGAGACCTTACAGGCAAGAAGGGGCTGGAAAGAAGTATTCCAAGTCATGAAAGGCAAGGACCTACATCCAAGATTGTTCTATCCAGCAAAACTTTCATTTAGAATGGAAGGGCAGATAAAGTGCTTCCAGATAGGGTCAAGTTAAAGGAGTTCATCATCACCAAGCCCTTATTATATGAAATGTTAAAGGGACTCGTCTAAGAAAACAAAGACAAAAAAACATTTATAGTAAAATGACAGCAAACTCACAATGATTAACAATCACACCTAAAACAAAAACAAAAACAAACTAAGCAAACAACTAGAACAGGAACAGAACCACAGAAATGGAGATCACATGGAGGGTTAGCAACAGGGGAGTGGGAGGAGGAGAGAGGGTGAAAACGTACAGAGAATAAGTAACATAGACATTGGGGAGAAAATAGACAGGGGGAGGGCAAGAGTAGTGTGGGAAATGTAGAAGCTAAAGAACTTATGACACATGGACATGAAGTAAAGGTGGGGAATGTGGGTGGGAGAAGGTGTGCAGGGTGGAGGGGAATGAAAGGGGGAAAATGGAACAACTGTAATAATATAATCAATAAAATATATTTTTAAAAAAGGAGCAACTTCCTTTAAGTTTTGGGGAAAGGGATCTTTTATTTCTTCTGGTATTGAACTGGCCTAGAAAAACAGAACTAAACCAGGAATGTATGTAAGTGTGAGACTTTTTCATATTAGAAAATTATAATTATGTATAAAGATAAAAACTTAGAGCTCATAATCTAAATTTGATGAGACCACAAAAGGTAATCCAATCAACTCTGCTCTCAGGAAAGGTTATCTTCACAATCTATCAAGATTTGTAGTTGTATACTGTATTTTGCTGTGCACAATGCATGCTCACATTTTGGGCCCAAACCTTCAGGAAAAAGATCTTTTAATTTCTTAATTTGTATTTATTTATTTATTTATATTTAGGAACAAAGCCAATTATCATATTCCAGAGTATTATTTTGCATGCAGATATCATTATTGCTTTCCAGAGTTGCACTTTTAATGCATAAGCATTAAAATTAAAAATATTTATATAGATATAGGATTAGTACTACCCATGTATAATGCACTTCTGTATTTTTCCCCTCAAAAATTTGGGCAAAAAAGCATGCATTATGTATGGCAAAACATGGTATTTTATTTATAAAGATCACAAAGGTGAGATTCTTTAGGGAGGTAAGGGCGGGGTTAGGGGCTCTGGAAGGTTCAAACCCTAATTCCCAAGATTTAGAGTTTAAACTAAAGCTGTGCATTTATTATTATTCTTCTAACCACTATGAGTTATTTCTACTATTTAGATATCTAATAGCTAATTGAGGCAATATTTTTCTCTTACTTTTTTCTAGAGACTTATCTGGCAATAATATAAAATTTATTGAAGAGGGTACTTTTGAAGCAATGCCTTTTTTGGAATATCTGTAAGTTACAACTATAACTCCATTATGTCTAGAATTTTTACAAAACTTTGTAAACCTCTTTGTTATTTCTTTTAAAGTAAGATTAAAGTTTTATTAATAGAGAGCTACCAAAGTTATGTAGTAAATGCTTTCTGTCTGTAGCACAGACTAGTGTGAGAATTATCTCACAGGTCAGAACGAAGCATTCTACAGCAGTGGTTCTCAACCAGGGTGATTCTGCACCCAGGTTGGCAATATCCACAGCCAGTTTAGTTGTCAGAGCTGTAAATATGCCACCGGCGTGTGGTGGGCAGGAGCCAGAGCTGTTCAACATCCTGCAATGCACAGGAACAGGCCACCAGAACAAAGAATTATCTAGCCCAGAATGTCCATAGTGTTCAAGTTGTGTAACCCTGTTCTAGAGAAACAAAGACCACTGAATATAAGCATTGTTCAAGCACTTATGGTTTGAAGCTAATGCACCACATGCACGAACATGAGTGTAAATCATAAGCAGAGATCTTCCCCAGTGAGATTTACTTAGTGTATTGAGGGAGTATGGAGGTTGTTTGGTCATATATAAAGTGGGGTCACTGACAAAGGATAAATGATCTAAACGATTTTTTTTGCTCTTCTCTTGCTTGTGTATTCTTCTGAAGAAATCTCGGTGGCAATTTACTCACAGAAGTGAGTTCTGGAATATTTCGGGCCTGGCACGGAATGCAGTTTTTACACACAATGTAAGTAAAATAGAAGATAAATACAGTTGAAAAGCTATGTGTAAAAACATCATATAGTGATTGGTTAGCTGGGTGTAAGCCCAGTCTGAACTCTGAAAAGTACGGCTTAAGTGTGGAATTAACTGTGGAATTAACAAAAAAATTTCTGTAGATGAAAGAAAAGCACTTGAATTATGGAGGACACTGTGATAAGTATTTTCTATAGAGCAAGAGCTTCCTATAAGCATAGTCGCTTCCAGGGTGTTCAGTCTGAAAAGTTCTTTGGCATATTTTTTTCTATGCCTTCTTCTTCTTCTTCTCTCTCCTCCTCCTCCTCCTCCTCCTCTCCTCCTCCTCTCCTCCTCCTCCTCTCCTCCCTTCTTCTTCTTCTTCTTCTTCTTCTTCTTCTTCTTCTTCTTCTTCTTCTTCTTCTTCTTCTTCTTCTTCTTCTCCTCCTCCTCCTCCTCCTCCTCCTCCTCCTCCTCCTCCTCCTCCTCCTTTTCTTCTTCTCCACCTCCTCCTCCTTCTTCTTCCTCTCCTTCTCCCCCTTCCCCTTCCTCTCCTTCTTTTCCTTCCCCTCCTTCTACTCCTTCTCCTCCCTCTTCTTCCTCTACTCCTCTTCCTCCCCCTTCCTCTCCTTCTTTTCCTTCCCCTCCTTCTACTCCTTCTCCTCCCTCTTCTTCCTCTACTCCTCTTCCTCCCCCTTCCCCTTCCTCTCCTTCTTTTCCTTCCCCTCCTTCTACTCCTCCTCCCTCTTCTTCCTCTACTCCTCTTCCTCCCCCCTTCTTCTTCTTCTCTCCCTCCTCTTCCTCCTCCTCCTTCTTTTTCTGTTTTTACTTTCTATTCCCCACTTTATTATTTAGAGACCTGGGCAGTTCTCAAAAAAAAGAAGGCTTTTACATATTCTAAGGGTGATCTATAAGTACAAAAAATAAGTTTTTTAACCTTCTAGTTTTGCACCAACAAAATGAATATACACTTTCATGGCAATTATTGAAAATGCAGATAATTTTAATTCCACTGCATTTTTTCAGAATTCTTCATCATAATCCTCTGACAACTATCGAAGATTCATACTTTTTTAAATTGCCAGCACTACAATATCTGTAAGTATTACAACAGTCTCTTGGCTCATGAGATGATTTCAGCTCTTTTTAACTTTTGTCAAAGACTAAGTATTTTACATTTTGACTAAAAGGTCATACTTTAAGTTATAACTGGTTTATTGTATAAAAGCTGTTGGCATAGAAAAATGACTGAAAGAGAATGCAGATGGACAAGACAGCCAGAAGAGGAAGGGAGCAGTGTTGAAGAACACATACCGATATGGAACATGTGAGGCATGTAGAAATACCACTGATCTCAGAAAGAAAAAAGGAGTCAGTTTACATTATGTATTTTTTAAAGAATAATGAAGTGGTGGATGCAATTGAGAATGAGAAGTAGGATAATGGGGGAAAAAAGAAACAGATTGCACTGTTCAGCAACATCATTGATTTGATGGTGCAAATCAATGTAAATTTCTTCAGGAAGAACTCTCTGAAATTATCATCTATGGCAAGTAAACTTTTGAGCTGGCTTGACAGAGAAGCCAGAACTGAAGTAACCAGATCTCCTTAAGTGTCTTTAAGTATAGGATTTTTGTCATTGGGTTCATCTGATACACATTTGGACCTTCTCCTTTAGAGACCTGGGGACGACACAAGTCTCACTTACAACAGTTGAGAACATCCTCATCATGAGCACTAAGCTGGAAAAACTGTGAGTTGATTTTTCTTATACTTACTTTCACTTAGTTGGTCTTTTAGATTTGCTTTATTATTTTCTTAAGTCGGGGTTATTGAGGTATAATTACATTCACTCTTGTAAAGTATACGAAAAGTTTATTGAGTTTTGATAAATGTGTAGTTATGTACCACCACGACATTCGAGATGCAGAGTCCTTTTGTCATCCCCAAAAGACTCCTTGGGTTGTTTTTTTTTTTTTTTGTCAGTTCCTCCTGCCACCATCAGTCCCTGGCAAGTACCAATCTGGTTTTTGTCACTATGGTCTTGCCTTTTCCAGAGTGTCTCAAAAATGAAATCAGGTAGAGTATAGCTTTTTATGTTACACTCCAACAGCTCTTTTCTGCACAGCCCTGTGGTGGCCTCCGCCTATCTCTTCTACCTGCTCAAACAACCGTGGCCAATAATTTAAGTTTCTGTGTTTCCATGTATAGGATCCTACCCCACCATTTGGCCTGCTGCCTCTGCCAAGTCAAAAACACTATTGAGACTGTCAGCCACACAGTCAAGCTGCACTGCGACAATGAGTGCCTGACAAAGACACAATGTGGTGAGTCCGCACTGCTCAATGGTAAATTCTTCCATTTTTTAATTTGTTTTTATTTTTCATTGATGATGATACATTTTTAAACAAATAAGGTAACTGCATTATTTGTATTCATTCACTCAGAGTTCCCTAAAATTTCTAAGAACTGCTTCCTTGTTAAAAATTAGATTAAGGAACAAGAGAAAGGAAAGTAAGAGAAGAGGGAATTAACATGAATGGACACACAGTGCATGTTGTGCTCTCAGCTCAGTGCTTTCCTTCCAAATGAACTTGTCCATTAGGGTCACAGTTTGTACACTGGTTTTAGAAGCATTAGGTCTCATTTGCTTTTTGCCTCATTGGACAAGTAGAGGTAGATTTTTATTCTGTTTGTCTCTGCAATTTTATGAAAAGGGCACAAGTGATGCTGTATTATGGAAGCAAAGTTTTATTTGGAAACAGAGTTTCTGTTTTTATCACCAGAGGCTATTACCAAACCCTTCTAGTGGGTGGGAGGGCTCTTGTCTTCTTAGACTGTCCAACTCTAAACTTGCTCTGAAGCTCAAGGTTTTCTATCCACCAAACACTTGGGTGCTTTTAAGTGGTTTTCTTCAAATTAGGTTTATTGGCACCTATTCGATGACTTCCAAAATGTGCTTTCATGCCCAGGTAGCTTGAATACGGGCCCCTGGCAGTGATCTTGGGGCACATCATAAATAATAACATTGTGCTTCTTATAAAGAGAGTGTTGTTTATTCTGCCAAACAGGTTTTTTTTTGCTAATTGTATTACTCCCTTCTACCCCAAAGCTAGGCAGAACAGGCATTTTCATCTCCTTGTACAGGTGAGTAAAAACAAGATTAGAAGATATTAAATGCTGTCACCAAGTGTCCAGGTCTCCAGCTTTCAGCTTGGGCTCTGCAAGCCCTGCTCCCCCTTGGGAGACCCTCCACTCCTTCTCTGACCCTCCCCTTCACCAGTGACCCTTTTAATTCTTCTGGAATGGAAACCCAGTTGCACAATGGTACACTTGACCTTCAAACAGTCAGGAGCTTTGGCTGGTTCCCCAAGGAAAGCCAAAAATGTAAGGCAACGAAATGAAAGCAAAGGAGACATCTGATGAAAGTTGCCTTTTCCCTTCTGTGCTTTAAGACCCCGCGTATTATTCCACAGATGTAGTGAACATTCTCCATTGGCACACAACCTGCCAAATCTCTTAACCTACATCCCAGATGCCTGCCGAAATTTAAGCCAAGAGCAAGAGTGGACATAGTGGTTTTTTCTATATAGAACCTTCTTTTGTGGGGGCTGGGATATGTGGAAGCAGGCACCAAACTAATGCTTTGGTGAGTAAGTGGGTTAAGGGCATACCCAGATGAGGACCTGTTAGCATGGGTGTTAAGCACGGTCATCTGTGATGGTAGCAAGAACACGAGCACACGGCAAAGTGGAGAGGGGAAGCCTCATGCTCCCTCTGCATCTGAGCGGGACAGGATGGGGTCTGTGAGTGTGAGGAGTCACAGTAGATCTGCAAAGAGTCTGAGTGGGATCTTCCAGTCTTCGTGTTTCTTCAGTACCTGGCAATTGGCCCTCAGGGACCAATGGGATGATCCTAAATATAGTTACTGTATTTCACACTCTGAAACGTTCTAAGTAAATAAGCCCTTTTAAAAGGATACCTTTTCTCCTTTTCTTGTGTTGCTAATCATAGGTTTAATTTGGGGGTTATTCTTCTCCTCTCAACAGCACTCCAATATGTGCTGATTCCCAATTTATTTGACTGGGATGTATGGCTGTGGACTCACAAAAAGCTGTCCCATGAGTCCTTCATGATCAAAAGTGGCCTCTTCTTTTTTAGGAGAAGAAGAACCACATTTATCAAGTGAGGAAGGCTCTTTCCTAAAAGTGCTACAAGACCGGAAGAACACCAGCACCCAGCTGATGATTGAGCCCGAGAGGACATCCTCAGAGAATAATGACGACAACTTGTCAGCCTTCCTGAGTGAGCAGCTAGACTTTCATGTTAAAAATGATGTTATTAGTTCACTAAATTACAGATTGCCTTATTTCTTGGAGACCAACCTAGAAGATATAGAATCAATGTTATTACCATTCATTAAATTCCCTTTTTCAAATGTGCAGGGTGGAGATGTGCCCCTGAGTCATTTGAAGACAACACAGGGAACCCTCTTAAACCTGAATTTTACTATTCAAGTAACAAAAATAAATTGAGCAAACTCTATTTTTTGGAACAGATCTCTTGATGAAGCTTCTTAACGAGCAAGAAGAAGCAAAAGTTTCTAAGGCAGAGTGGGACGTGAATCAGTGGGAAACTGAAAAAACAGAAGCTCCGGAGGAAGAGGAAGAGGAGGAGGCTCTTGGGGTGAGGACAGCTCCCGAAACACAAAATCCTGACAGTCAGTTAGGACATGCCATGAAAGTACCAAGGCAGGAAGACCAGAGGCCCCTAGACTGTCTCTTGTCCTAGCCACGTGGCTTTGGCCAAGACGGTGATCTCCCACTTTGTTCATTTAGACCAGGGGTGTCAGAATCATTTTCACTGGGGGCCGCATCAGCCTTGTGGTTGCCTTCAAGGAGCCAAATGTAATTTTAGGACTGTATAAATGTAACTACTCCTTAACTAGGGGCAAGGAGCTTGATGCTGCTGCCAGGTAGAAACAAGGTGCCGGACCAGATAAAACAAGGTGGAGGGCCAGGTTCAGCCAGAAGGCCTTATGTTTGCCACCTGTGATTTAGACAGTGGTGGCCCTATTCCTAGGGTAGACAGGAAGAGGACCTAACACACAAGATTGTACCAGAAAATGCCCATGCTAAGATTGCATAACACATCAGATATGGTATGTTCTTTAAGAACCTATACAAAAGGAAACCCAAAAACCTAGAATTAGCTTCTGGAAGGCAGGCCCCTTGTAGGACAGCTTTGCTCCTCTAGGTGAGTGTTCAAGGAACCCATCTGTTTCAGTGTACGAGCTGGTGTTGTTGTGAGACGCTATTTGGCTTCAGTGAATTTTTTTTGAAGACCCTTCGAACATGCTTGCCCATTTCATGGTGGATGATTTATAAGTGTACCTGCTATGCCATACGTGTTCAGCAGTTTTGGACAAAAAATGTCATAACTCCCATGCCCCACATTCCCTATTCACCCAATCTTGCCCCAAGTGACTTTTTTTGTGTTTCCCCGGATGAAACAAGTCCTCAGAGGGATTTGTTTTTCCAATGTGGAAGAGGTGAAACAAAAAATAGCAGAAGCACTAAAAGGCATAAAAATTGGTGAGTTCAAAAACTGTTTTGAGCAGTGGAAAAACCATCTCCATAGGTGTATTGCATCAAATGGAGAATACTTTGAAGGTGACTGAAGTTTGAACATGTAAGAATAAGTACACAATTTTTTTTATAAACAAATTCCAGGTGTATTTGGGCCCCCCCCCATAAGCCATTCACCTGAAAGAGTGAAGTTTTAGAGTAGTAAAGAATACTTAGCTATTCTTTTTTTAAAATTTTTTTATTGATTATGCTGTTACAGTTGTTCTATTCCCTTTTTCATTCCCCTCCACCCTACCCCCCGTCCCCACCATTACCCCCCTTTAGTTTATGACCATGTGTCTCAAGTCCTTTAGATTCTATATTTCCCATGCTATTCTTGCCCCCCCTTCTATTTTCTATCTACTGTCTATACTACTTATTTTCAGTACCTTCTCCCCCCATCTCCTCCTCCCACTCCCCTGTTGCTAACCCTCCATGAGATCTTCATTTCTATGTTTCCACTCCTGATCTAGCTGTCCTTTTAGTTTGCTTTCGTTTTAGGTGTGGTTGTTAATAACTGTGAGTTTGTTGTCCTTTCACTGTTCATGTTTCTTTAACTTCTTTTTCTTAGAAAGTACTAAGAAACCATCCCTTTAACATTTCATATAATAAGGGCTTGGTGATGATGAACTCCTTGAATTTGATCTTATCTGAGAAGCACCTTATCTGTCCTTCCATTCTAAATGAAAGCTTCCCTGGATAGAGCAATCTTGGATGTAGGTCTTTGCCTTTCATGACTTGGAATATCCCTTTCCAGCCCCTTCTTGCCTGGAAGGTCTCTTTTGAGAAATCCACTGACAGTCTGATGGGGACTCCTTTGTAGGTGACTGTCCCCTTAGCTCTTGCTGCTTCTAGGATTCTCTCCTTCATTTTAATCTTGGCTAATGTAATGCTGATGTGCCTTGGTGTGTTCCTTCTTGGGTCCAACTTCTTTGGTACTCTCTGAGCTTCCTGGATTTCCTGGAAGTCTATTTCCTTTGCCAGATTGGGGAAATTCTCCTTTATTATTTGTTCAAATAAGTTTTCCACTGGTGGCTGTTCCTTTCCCCCTTCTGGTACCCCTATAATTCGGATGTTGGAGCGTTTAAAGATGTCCTGGAGGTTCCTAAGACTCTCCTCATTTCTTTGAATTCTTGCTTCTTGACTCTTCTGTTTGGCCATTATTTGCTTTCTTCTGGTCCACTCCATTGATTTGAGTCCCAGTTTCCTTTCCATTGCTATTGGTGTCCTGTGTAATTCCATTCATTTCAATTAGTTTCGCCTTCATATGTTTCTCTAATTTGTTTCGGTGAGGATCCTGATGACCAGTGTTTTAAACTGTGCGTCTGAGAGTTTTGCTATTTCTTCATCACTTAGATCTATGGGCTCTGGGGCTTTGAGATCTTCTTGCGACATTTTTGGTCTGTTCTGGCCCTTTAAGTGTGAGAAGCGGCGCCTTGGACTCCCAGGTCGCTGGGTTGTGACGCTTATGTGGGGGCGTGGTCAGAGCAGGGAAATGGCGACTCCCTCTGCTGTTTCACACAGCTGGGTGAGGAGCAGTGCCTAACATGTTTCACCGGGGCCGGGCCACTCAGAGTTGCTGGGTTATGACGCTGTATGTGGAGGTGGGGTCAGAGCAGGGAAATGGTGGCACCCTCCACTGCCGCTTGCCACGGGACCCGCCGGGCCCCGGTCCTACCGCCCACTCCCTCGCCTGTCCACCCGCGCACAAATGCGCGACCACAGTCAACACGCAGCACCGCTCCCCCGCTGTCTCCCCCACGGTCGCTCACCTGGTCGCTCACCTGGTCGCTCGCTCAGTCGCTCACTAGGTCCAACCCTGTGCCTGGATTCTGTGCACCTGAGTCCGTCTGACCGAGTTTTCCTGTGCAACCCCGCTTCACCAGCCACTGGTTTTGCCCCTTACAGGTCAGGCTGAAGAATTTGTTGTTAACAGACTTCCGAAAAGTTCAATTTTCCGTGTTCCGGCTATGTTTTCTGTTGCTAATATTCAGTTGTCTCTAAACTTGGTTGTGTGAGAAGGCACGGCACATCCACCTATGCCTCTATCTTGGCGGAAGTCCCTACTTAGCTATTCTTTAAACAGGCTTAAGTATAGTCATTTTTAAATTTTTTTAACATTTATTTACCTTTAGAGGGGAAGGGAAGGAGAGGGGGAAAGAAATATCAATGTATGGTTGCCTCTCATGCGCCCCCTGCTGGGAACTGGCCTGCAACCCAGGCATGTGCTCTGACTGGGAGTTGAACCATGATCTTTTGGTTCGCAGGCCCGTGCTCATACCACTAAGCTACACCAACCAGGGCAAGAATAGTCATTTTTTATCTTTTCCATCTCTTTGGTTCCTTTATAAAATTCTTCTTCTTTTTTTTTTCAGCGTTCCAACGAAGTGCCAGGGCCGGGGGCATATGTGTATAGGAACAAAGTCCTGGTGGCCACACCTGTAATTGCAGTAGCAACAGGGTTTACCATGATCGCCTGTCTCATTTTGGTAAGACAACGGTTAATTTAGCTTTTCAAAATACATTCTGCCTTTAGAACAGATTCAGAACCCACAAACTGAAAATCAAAGCCACTCTCCCACCTACTCCTCCTTGATATTTTTTTTTTCTAGTTGCAAGCACTGAGATATGCTTTGTTCTATTCCGGGGTGTTTTAAAGGAAGCCCATTCCCAGAGATCTCTGTGGAGTTGAAATCAAGATAACAAACCACTGCACTCTTTTGAGAACTTATGTTTAATGGGCCAAAGTTGACATGATAGCAAAATGTCTTCAACTCAAAATGAACGATGCCAATTTGGTACACACCAATTACTCTCTTCCCACCACTGACTTCTTTCCTTGTTGGCTAAAATGAGGAAAGATCTAGAATCTCCACCCTCATGGAGCTATGCCACCCTGGCAGAAAGGACATGGCTGAGAGATAAAACTGTGATCTTTTCAGTTCATTAGATTTACTTAGCAACTTTCTCCTCCAGTTTGTAAAGCACAGTGTGTAGATAGGTTCAGTTAGAACGCTGCCACCCTAATCCTGCATCGGGCTTTTCTGAAGGGTGTCATATTCATAGTTACCGGTTCCTGGAGCTTGCCTTTCCCTTTTGTTCAGTTACGCAAAGATTTATTTTCCCAATAGGCAGGGGCTAACATTAAATGAGTGATTTAGTAGGCTGACAATCTTGACTCTACCCTAGTAATCCAGCCTAATACCTTGTTTACCTTTTCAACCATCATGGAAGCCCTCCAGTCCAGCCAAAGCAGCCCCTCTCTGTAACCTGGCCACACCACGCCCAGACCTACTTTTGTTTGTGTTGTTGCCCATCTAAAATTCCCTTATTTTCTTCTGCCTGTAGAAGTCCTGTGAATCTCTCGAAAGCCAACTCAAGTTCATATTTTTTCACAAAGCCTTCCCTGAATATTTGAGCTCTGCTAGTCCTCCTGTGAGATTTGTCAACATTTTGGGGAGGTAGGCAGGAGTGAGGCATTGCCCTCCCCTGAGGACTTAAAAATATGGTAAACAAGTTTTTAAAAGGTGGCTCCCCAAGAAAGAAATGCCAAGGTCAACACATTATGGGGCAGAGAGGAGATGAGTACAGACAAAATGGCTTCCTGGTCTATCTGACTTAGTAAAACCTGACTGGATGTATTAACTACCAAAGGAAACATGTCTGTCTGCAGGAGGGTTGGTCAGGTCAGTAGCAGAAGCAGAGAAAAGGTGAGGAAGAGACCGACATGGGCATTGCCCATCCTAGCAGTGCCTAACAGTAGAGATGGCGCCCACTAGCCAGGCTGTGCCTGGTAGGGAGTTGGATGGATCCTGCTGACTCGGTCTTTTCTATCAAACACAGGATTCAGCTGATTCCCTTTGTTCTAATTCTGTTCTCACCAAGTAGCCTTCCGATTGTGCTTTAGTGCGCCGCGTGGCCTCGCCCTACAGAGTGTATTTCCCTGACTGTGTGGACACAGACGGTGTCCGTGAAACAGATGTAATCCTCGTTGTCAGGCCATAAGCTGGCATTCTGATTTATTGTTAACCCTGTGGTATTGACAAGGCGAGTCTGTCCCTACAAAAAGTGAGTCCTCTCTTGGTGAAGAGAGTCTGATTGCTGAGCCTACAAGGCTGGGCACCAGCACGGGCCCAGCTTGCCAAGGCCTCTGGGAAGAAGTCATTGGCCATTGTCCAGGCAGTACCCTCTACATCTCCAGGGGGCATAGAGCTGTTTTGTTTTTTTTGGAATTTCCATAAACTCCTATACTGCATTTAATTTCTATGTAGTTGAATCTCACATTTGTGTTTATTAATGTGGCTTCATTATTTCCTCTCCCCACTTAGATGATAAGCTTTTTGAGGATGCGGACCCTGCCATATTTTATTTTGTAGTTGGCAGTAGTAGTGTTCAAAAGAAGAAGGATGAAGTATTTTCTCAATTCCATAATGAAGAGTAATGCAACCTAATATTTACTGAAAGTAGCATACAGTGTGAACCGTTGCTAGAGCGTGTGTTCCTAGGACTGTTGAAATGTCACCTTTTAATATTCACATTGGTGGAAGAATATGGACAAATGGTGATACAACAGCTACCTAACTATTCGAAGGGCAAATAACAGCAGATATCTGTTTCTCACTTTTAATGTACTTACATAAATGTAAAATAAAAATAGAAAGAACCAGTAAAAGTACTAGAAGAAAATAGAAGCCATATTTTTATAATCTGGTGGTGGGTAAAGAACTTTCTGAGGCTGATACGACAGGCAGAACCTTTTGATAGACTTGACCACCTTGCCTGTGGCACCATTGGCAAGCTTAGCACAGGTCTGTGTCAAGCACAGGATGAAGAGTTTTCCGTGCAGTGTCTGATTCGATCCCCACAATTCCGTGCAGACGATATCACCACCCTCTTCCATAGAGGGAGATGATCAACCGAAGACCCCAGTGGTTTTGCCTGACTGCAAAGCCTGAGCTTCTTCCTGCACTGTTCTGTCTCCTTAAAGACAAAACCACTGAGAATTATTCAAAACATCGACATTCAATTAAAGCCACTGAAAGCATTAAGATATTTAATGTTGAAAGAGTTCCATAGATCAACAGGAAGAAAACACTCAAGGGGAGAAGAGGGCAAGGGCTGTGTGTTAGTCTGTCACCATATCTGCAAGTCATCTTGTGGTTTATGGGATGTAGGTTTTGTTAGCCAGGCCCTTGTTAGTTACCTCATGGCAGGAAAATAGTCTCTGATATTTTCTTTTAGTCATTTTTTATAATAGTTCTTGTTATTTATAATATAAAAAAATCTGTCTAGTATTGGTTTTATTTTTAGTGTGGTTGCCCGTTTTTCCCTGAAATTTTAAATGTTTTAAAATCTTTTATTGAATGGCTTATTCTTTCTTTACTGATCTAAAGTACTATTTTTGGACTCTAGTCTGTTTGTCCAGTTATCTTTTTCTGTATCAGTAACAGTATCACTATGTAATTCCAATTTTTTATAACACATTTTGATACCTGGTAGGGTAAGCTCCTGCTTTTTTATCTTCTTTTTCACACATTTTATAGCTATTCCCGCATATTTTCTCTACCAAATGTCAGCTGGGCAGTTTTTGTTAAAAACTATCTTAGAATTTGAATAGGATTGCCTTACATCTGCAGGTTCATTTGCAGAGAATTGACATCTTCACAACATTCTAGGAACACGGTATCTTCACATAGTGTGTTCTTCCTGACATCCTTCAGAGGAAGGGTTTTAATGTTTTGATCACATAGGGCTTATGCGTTTTTTGTTACATTTATTTCTAGGTACTTTATGCATTTTGATTGATATTGTAAGGGGGACCTTTCCTTAATTTTTAATTAGTCTTTTGTTGTACATAGGAAAGCTCTTGAGGTTTGCATGTTGATCTTTTGATTTTTGGATTTAGCCTTCTCACTGCATTTTCCTATTACTGGACAATAAAATTTTAGTTGATGCTCTTGGACTTCTTAGGTTTTGTATCATCTCATATACTAATATGTTTTGTGTCTTTCCAACACTTCATTTTTAAAAAATTAAATTGATTAGGACCTCCTTAACCATGATGAATAGTAACAGTAATAACAGGCATCCTACTCTTGTTCTTGACCTTGAAACAAAGCTGCTGTGTTAGTTTCTGGTAGATACATATATTTTCTTTTTCTACTCCTCAGAGTTTCTATTAGGAATTATCTGCTGAATATTATGTAAAACAGCCAATGAAATATATTGCCAGCTTCATGCAAGATTCTAAGTTAGGGATGATGGAGGAAGAGCCAAAGGACTATTCAGCAAAATTTCTGTCCTCAAAAAAGTTGTCATCTTACTTAAAGGGGAGCAAATAAAGATGTAGAAATAGTGGTCACTGTGATAAGTAATCGTGATGTTGTTGTCTCCCAAACAGATCTGTGGCAGAGTAGCATCAAAGGCAGACAAGGAAGGAAAACCAAGGTAAATATTAAAGTAGAGTTTTTAAAGTAGAATTTTAGAACTGAAGGAGTGTCTTCTTCCTGTAAGAGGCCTGGGGTGGTCTCTGAAAATGGTTCGCTGTCCGCTTGACCCAGAAAACTCCACAACATCATGCAAATCAAGAGCTTTAAATTTTCATGGTCACTTTTAAGAATGCTCGTGAAACTGCCAGGCCACCAAAAGTATGCACATCTGAAAACCCACCAAGTATCTGAAGGATGTTACTTTACAGAAGCAGTGTGGGCCATTCTGTCCTCACAACGGTGGAGTTGGTAGGTGTGCCCAGGCCAAAGAGTGGGGCTGGGTGCAGGGTGGGTGCCCCCAAAAGACTGCTGAATTTTTGCTGCACGTGCTTAAAAAGGCAGAGAGTGGTGCTGAACTTGAGGGTTTAGAGGCAGCCTCTCTGGTCCTGGAGCCCACCCCAGTGACCACGGCTCCTGAGACACAATGCGGAGGCCACGGAGCTCCTGGGTGGATGGGCCCACGCACGAGCTCTCAGACCTGCCCCACTGAGATGACCCCACTGAGGAAGAGCAGACTGTTCCCACACCAGAGAGGAGGTCACACAGAAAACACGGCATCCGAGAAGAAACTAAAGGAACAAAAACTTGGGAGTACATTTATCATAAAATAAACGCTAGGAAAATGAAAAACAAAAATAAAAAGAACTAGAGGACAATTTAGAACTCATCTATTTCTATCTCATTTTACAGCGAGATAACCATTACATTTGGAGAGAATACTTATTTATGTTGATGCTTTGCCTAGATTTTGCAAAATTAGCTTTCTAGCCAAAGCTGAGGTAGAATGGGACCAGCACAGATGCGTCTACTGCCTCGAGTCCTTTAAGAAAACAGGTGCAGAGAAAGAGGCCTTGGTTGCACCTGGTCCTGCTGGTGGTGGAGTCTCTGGGGAAGTGCAGAGAAGGCCGCGTGGTCTTGGGGAAGGGCGCTGGTCTCCTTCAAGGCCAATGGAAGGTGACCTCTATGAGTCCTTCCTGTTAAGCAGCAGGGAGAACTTGCCTTCTTATCCTCTTGGTTTTCAGGCCCCTTCTGTCTCTACTTCCTGTATTGAAACCTCCTAGAATTTTAACTGGGAGAAACCTTAGACAGTAGTTTGTCTTTTCCCTTAATAATAGGGAAACAGAGAAGAAAACACCTTGCCCCGTGGCCACACTGCTATGTCAGAAAGAAGAGGGTGCCTTTCCAGCTGGGGACCTGTCCCCCGGCCATACTGTGCCTGGGCCGCGAGCTGCATTTTATGTCACAACTCAGACACACACACCATACAGACATGAGTTGTTCCAAAACCAAGCCGTTATGCACTCTGATTTTTTTCCATTCCATCTTTATTTGAAAAGAATATTTTGTATTTCAGTGCTGGCCGTGACCTTTAAAATGATTTCACAACTCAGTCAGCAGTGACAGCCTACAGTATGGAAGGCAACAAGCTAGCTAACTTCACTCTTTGGACTCAGGCATTCACTTCGTGGGAGCTAACTTAGAAGATAAAGCAGCTAGAAATAGAAAAGCACCTTCTTTCCCCCGCCCCAGGAAATGATGCGTGTGAGACTAAGTCTAGAGGGGGCTGATGTCAAATGCTTCTGGAGAGAGTAAACTGCTTCTGCCTGGTGTGACTGTGCAATTTCCCCCCACTGCCCTTCAGGGCACTTGGCCAAGGGCCAAGAAGGGGAGTGGGGCTGAAAATCCCGCCGGTACTTTCTGCCGAGCTGCATACAGAGGGCTCCCCAGAGACATGGCGGGCTATTTTAAGCAGACACAGAGAACCTCTGGAAGCCCAGCATGCAAGGCATCATTTCCAAGGTCCCAGGTCTGTAGTGATTTTGCTCATGAGTATGGACCCAGCTACCCATTCAGTCCTAATAAGGCCAGAGCTATATATTGTGAGAGATATGGAAAAATGCATAAATCACTAACTGTCCATATGCGTTTTCTTTCCTCCAAGGGGCTTTTTCTCAGGTGTCTTGAGTAAGAGACGTTCACAGGACAGCAAGCCGGAGGTAAATTTGAGGAGGATAGAGTCCTGGGGTGGGACAAAGCAGGGGGCAGGCAGAACTCACAGCTCCCCGTCTGTTTTCCAGGTGAGAAGTTTCTGGAGCAGGCTCAAGGGCCTCTTTGGAGCTTCCAGAGTCGTAAGGAAGAGAAGTGAGTTGCAGATGCTGCACGAGAAGGACTCCTCTGATGAGATCGAGCTTCTGGACCAAATGTAAATGCTTGGGAACAATTTAGAATTCCCTTCTAAAAGGAGGAAATAGTGACTCGTTTCACTGTTCCTTCCGAGAGTAAAAGTTCTGGCCTTCTCCTTCTTCCCCCAGGGAGAAGGGAGAAGGCTCCGTCTCCACAGCCAGGACGGGGTCGATGGTGGACACCTCCACCGAGTGAACGGACCTCGTTACCAATAAACATTTTTTCTCTGTTGAAATGTGTTCATTCCTAACTGCCTCTGGCCATGAGGTAAGGAATTAAAATGTAAATAGTATATATATATATACTACATATAGAGAGAGTGTACACACACACTATGCGTATAACAAAGGCCATACGCAAGAAAAGCAAGGCCGAGGCAGAATTCCCTGGAGCAGTCAGTACCTGCTCGGCAGCAGTGTGGTCCAAGGGTGAAGAGAGTTGCCCTCCGTCCAGTCAGCCTCCGAGAATGGAAAACACATCGTGCTCCAGGGGCACGGGTTACTAAGTCAAATAACAGTTTATCCTGGTGCTCCGGCCCTGGGCTCACCCAGTGCCAGTTATCCACAGCATACTTGACTCTTGTCTGTAGGGGGTCATCCCGTTCTAGCTCCCTTGTCAGGTCTTTGGGTTGTCGGAATTTTCGGATCCCTGAGCTGACCTTCATGGCGGGGCCTGTCTTTTTCTCCAAGCTCCCGAACTCATGCACAAATGTGCACACTGTCTTGGTCTAGTAGGTTCTCCACACTTACAAGCTAGTAGAAAGTTCACATTAGGTTCTTGGGTTTTCTTTTTTTAATTAAAAAACTCCCCACTTGTTGGAGAGCCAGCAAGGAGTTGCTGGAGAGACAGGATGAAGAAGAATATGTGAGAGCAGTGGTCTCTTCTGGATCCTTGTACCGTTGCATTGTTAAGGTATGTGAATGTGCTTATTGGGAAAGAAAACATGAAAAATCCAAAACAGAAAATACAAATCAATAGGAATGAAAGTTGTATTCAATTCCTCCCACACCCTCTTCCGAAGCCCCAGGGCAGCCCTTGGAAGAAGGTTTGTGGGGAAACAACATGGGAGCGTAACCTCGTCTTCCCGGGCTACCACCACCACACTCAAGCAGGGCAACAGCCAGCCACCGGGGACCTGCAGCGAACGTCCAGGGCAGTGCTGCCTTTGCCTGCTGGCCACCCACCCTCTGCCAGACCACTGGCCTGGTGACATTCTTGCAAACTGCCTGCTGCACAGTTGGTGACAAGGCCCAGGCAGCCCAGGAACACCCAACCTCCCTCATCCTGGGTCCCCGAAAGCTGCCGGTTTTACTATTTGCAAACTCCTTTGACACCTCTGCTCCAACCAACCTTGACTCCACCCTGGTCCCCAGCGTACAGGGGAAGGAGGGCAGGGAAGCCTTGGGACAAGCAACCTCTCAGAGTGTGCAGGGATCCACAGGCCTTAGGGAGAATGGTTGCCCACTCTCTTGTCCCCAATTTCAGAATTCTAAAATGCCCGAAAACTAAATGTACAGGATGGCAAAACCTGACCTTTATTTGCCCCAGTGAGGGTGCACCTCATAGGTTTTGCTGCAGAATGTGCACGCCTGGTTTTGGAAGGCTAATCCAGGTCCCCTGGAGGTGCCATATCACATACAAGTCATGCGCTGAGTTTGCGCTCAAAATTGAAACAATCCTGAATTCCAAAACCCAGCTGGCCCCCAGGATTTCGGACAGGCAACCGCGGATCTGTGTTATGCCCTTTTTACTGAGCAGAATCAGGGCTCAGAGAGGTTGGTCAGAGCTGGG